>NC_064819.1:234197958-236762125 GCF_024166365.1 Elephas maximus indicus
ATCGAGTCAATTCCGACTCATAATGACCCTATAGGACAGAGTAGAACTGCTCCACAGAGTTTCCAAAGAGCACCTGGTGGATTTGAACTGCTGACCTTTTGGTTAGCAGCCATAGCTCTTAACCACTATGCCACCAGGGTTTCCGTGGGATGGGTAAGTACGCTTAAATGACAATCTATGCCTCACACATATCAGAGACTAGCTGGGGAGTGGGCACTTGCACACCAACTTCTCTGGCATGTGTTGATAACTTAATGGATTACACGGGATTTACAGGTAACACGCCATGATAACCCATAGGATAAAATATTTCCAATTCCTGGGCTTATTTACTGATGTGCTGGATTTGAATTAAGCCTTGGAGATGGGAGGAAGTAGACACATAGAGAAGATAAGAGCATCTTACAGAGTGGGGGCAGAGGTGGTTTAGTGGTGGAATTCTCACCCTCGCGTGTGGAAGACCCCAGTTCGATTCCCAGCCGATACACCTCATGCACAGCCACCATCAGGGGAGGCTATCGTATTGCTATGATGTTAAACAGGCTTCCGTAGAGCTTGCAGTCTAAGACAAATAAGGAAGAAAGGCCTGGCAATCTACTTCTGAAAATGAGCCAATGAAAACACTATGATTCACAATGGTCCCTTCCAAAATGGATCATGGGGATAGTACAGGCTGGGCGACATTTTGTTCTGTTGTGCATGGAGTCGCCATAAGTTGGGGCCTGCTCAGTGGAAGCTAACAACAACAGCAATGTAGTGGGAACCAAATGAGAAGGTTTGAAGGTGAGGTTTGATCTGGCTAAGAGGTGGTTGAGGGGAAACAGTAAGTGAGACTGGAAAGGCAGGCTGGTGTCGCACTGCAGAGCGCGTGTACAGGCAATGAAGGCTGGACTTGACTGAGGAAATACACAGAACCAGGCAAAGAGCTTGAACAGAGGTCACCCAAAGGCTAATCCCGCAACTTACACATCTTAATACCCTCAGTATCTGTGTGTTTTTGTTGTGGTTGGTGCCATTGAGCTGGTTCTGACTCATACCAACCCTATGTACAACAGAACAAAACACTCCGGTCCCATGCCGTTCTCACAATTGTTGTTATGCTTGAGCCCACTGTTGCAGCCACTGTGTTAATCCGTCTCACTGAGGGGCTTCCTCTTTTTCTCTGACCGTCTATTTTATCAAGCATAGTGTCTATGTAGTGTCTGACAAATATTAGATGCTATCTGAGTTTCTAGGTCTTCCCTAAAGTAAGACCACAACATGGGTGACTTTGAAGAACAGAAATTTATTGTCTTACATTTCTAGAGATTAAGAGTTCAAATTCACTGTTGCAGTGCCCTGCTCTCTCTCTCTCTCTGCTTGTTCTAATAGATCTTTCCATGTCTCTTTGAGCTTCTGGTAGCTCCAGATGTCTCTTGGCATTCCCTGGCTTGTAGACGTATCTTCACAAAGTGTCTTCCCTACCTGACTCTGTGCCTGTTCTCTCCTTTTAAGAGATACCACTCTGAAGGAATAAAGACTCATCTTAAGCTGGTATGACCTTAATAACTGTTAATACTTCCAAACAGTGAAACTATTTCCAAACTCAGTCAAATCCCCAGGTTCAGGGCTTAGGATCTCAACCGATCTTTTTTGGGGAGGAATCCAATTCAGTCCATAATAGACACTAAATAAAAAGCTGATGAATAAAATGACCAGAACTTCAAATTAAAATTTGGATAAGGGAGATGGAGAGGCAACAAGACATACTATAAACTACTCTACACTTAAAAGTCTCTTCCTAATAATTTGCATGACCTTGGACACATACATTATTATCTCTGAGACTCAGTATTACTATCTATAAGATGGATATAACAACAACTATCGTATCTAACATAGAGTGTTTATGGGGCTAAATGCAATCACTATTGAGCAAATGTATGCCGACTCCTCACTTTCAGACACGGTTATGTTCCAAAGAGGAGGTTATTACATGAAAATCAGAGATAATGGGAAAAGGGAGGATGACCACATCAGACCACAAAACGAAAGGTAGCTACGTCATTACATAACTGCCAAAACACTGAGCTTCATGGCCTAGCCGAGGTGACACATACCCTTAACCATCACAGCTAGCGTTACTCTCACCTTGCTACTCGGCATTCATTACTGCCAGACGTATGTCATTAATTCGCAAAACAATCAGATGGTAGATTTTTTTCTATTGTAAATGCAAAATATTGGATGAGATAGTCAATAAGTCAGGATTGGGTGTAATAATAATGAGATTCCTAGCAGCACTAAGGAAATCAGTATGTCATCTATTAACAGTTATCTATTGTTATATAAGGAATTGTGAACCTCCCCCACCCCCCACTGCAGTCAATTTGCTTAGGCCATGATTCCCTGTACTGTGTGATTGTTCACCATTTTGTCATCTGATGTGATTTTCCTATGTGTTATAAATCCTATCTCTACAATATTAATGATAGGGGATTAGTGAGAGTTATGATAATGAGGCAGGACTTAATCTACAAGATTAGATTGTGTTTTAAGCCAATCTTTTTTGAGATATAAAAGAGAGAAGAGAGCAGAGAGACATGGGGAGTTCATATCACCAAGAAACAAGAACCAGAATAGCACATCCTTTGGACCTAGGGTTCCTGCTCTGAGAAGCTCCTCAACTGGGGGAAGATTTATGACAAGGACCTTCCTCCAAAGCCTATAGACAGAGAAAGACTTCTCCTGGAGGTGATGCCCTGAATTCAGATTTGTAGGCTACTAGACTATGAGAGAAAAAATTTCTCTTTGTTAAAGACACCCACTTGTGATCTTTCTCTTACAGCAACACTATATAACCAAGGCACCCATGTAAGAGATAGAGTTGCACAATGGTTAGGCACTCAGATGCTAACTAAAAGGCTGGCAGTTTGAACAGAACCAGGAACCAGATAAACATCTATACATATAAAGATTACACCCTTGGAAACCTTATGGGGCAGCTCTACTCTGTCACATGGGGTCGCTATGAGCTGGAATCGATTTGAGGGCATCAAACTAAAAGGTAATTAGTCACCACCTGGAGTGGAGATGGGGAGGTTGGGGTAGGTATGAGACATGGTTCAGAGTCAAAGATAACAGGCCAGGATGTGGCAGGCAAGGGTTAGGCCTTATCTGCTTCTGGTATCTACTCTAAAAGGATTGTGTTAAAAAGGAAATTGTTGCACATACAAAGCATTAATTACAATGCTCAGTAATTATTAGGCTCCCAAGAAAAGTTGTTTTTGATACTGCCATTATAATTAATTTCTTCTAATTTCCAAAATATAGGTTTTAAAAACTTGAGACTGACCCGAAGAAATAAAAATTTACTCTTTTGATGGAGACTCCTGTGGTAAAATAGTTTTTAATCTTTTATTAAATTTTTATTTTACTAATTTATATTGAATATTTTAGTAATATTTTACCACTGGGAAAATGTGACACAGCTAGAAAGTTGATTCTGTACCAAAATATATTGTTATTCTTAAAGCTTGTATCATTATTCTTTATTATATTTTAAATTAACTTTTAAGATAGAACAAACTACTTAATATTTTTATCATAACTTGCTCATCCTACTTCACTTTTAATTTCTGCGGCTTAACTTTTTCTATCTGCTTTTACAGGTATTTTTAATTAGCTTGATCACATTCACAGTGATTAAAAATAAAGCAGCATCATTCAATTTCTCAATTATTAATAAAGATTTGTTCATAATCTATCATTCTTTAAAACTGACAGTACAAACCTGAGTTACATTTTGGTAGTATTAAAATTTGCTCCATACATTTTACATGCATGGTTAATAAATGCACTGTAATTTGAACTTCCCTAAAAAAATAACTAATGATACCATAAAATCATTAAACTTCTTGTTGTTAGGTGTTGTTCAGTCAGTTCCAACTCATACCCACCCTATGTACAACAGAACGAAGCACTCCAAGATCCTGTGCCATCCTCACAATCATTGTTATGCTTCAGCCCAGTTTTGGATCCACTGTATAAATCCATCTTGTTGAGGGTCTTCCTCTTTTTTGCTGACCCTCTACTTTTCCAAGCATGATGTCTTTTTCTCCAGCGACTGATCACTCCTAATAACATGTACAAACTATGAGAGACAAAGTCTCACCATTCTCACTTCTAAGGAGCATTCTGGCTGTACTTCTTCCAAGACAGATTTGTTCACTCTTTTGGCAGTCAGTGGTAGGTGGTATATTCAATATTCTTTGCCAACACCATAATTCAAAGGAATCAACTCTTCTTCAGTCTTCCTTATCCTCGCCCAGCTTTTGCATGCATGAGACGTAATTGAAAACACCATGGCTTGGGTCAGGTACACCTTAGTACTCAAAGTGACACCTTTGCTTTTAAACACCCCAAAGAGGTCTTTTGAAGCATGTTTGTCGAATACAATGCACCATTTGATTTCTTGACTGCTGATTCCATGGGTGTTGATTGTGGATCCAAGTAAAATGAAATTCTTGACAACTACAATCTTTTCTCCATCTATCATGGTGTTACTTATTGGTCCAGTTGTGAGGGTTTTTGTTTTTTTTTATGTTGAGGTTTAATCCATACTGAAAGCAACGGTCTTTGATCTTCATCAGTAGGTGTTGCCAGTCCTCTTCACTTTCAGCAAGGAAGGTTGCGTCATCTGCATAATGCAGGCTGTTAATGAATTTTCCTCTAATTAAACTTCTTAACACTCAAAATTTCTTACATAAACATATTTCACCAAGAAAACAATTTATTAGGTGTGTATTTGTATGGAACTGGATGAACAAGATATTTGCTCCTGGGACCTTAAAATTCAAAGTAACAGTGATGAAATAACACTAAAAATATTGAGAAGTATAATGATAACAGAGAAAACAGCAGTTAACATTTAGTGATGACATATTGGCATTAACACTATACTGAGTACCAGCCACGGCATCCATTCATCCACCCATCCACCCATCTATTCACCCCTGCATCCATCCACCCATCCGTTCACCCCTGTATCCATCCACCCATCCACCTACCCATCCATCCACCCACCCACCCACCCACCCACCCATCCATCCATCCATCCATCCATCCATCCATCCATCCATCCATCTGGCAACCTACGATGCGTCAGGTACTATCCTACATGCTGAGAACCAGAAAGAAGTGGAGAACATGCCATCATGAAGCCTAATAGCAGAGGGGAAGACACAAAATACAGTTAAACAAAATGAGTATAGAATGTACTATCTGATAATGATATTTGCCATGGAGAAAAATAAAGCGGAGTAATGGGAGGGTGTTTTACAAGAGGGTGGGCAGGGAAATCATGTCAGAGAAAACGACATGTGAGCTGAGACTTGAAAAAATAAGGGAGAAAACCTAGATAGCAGGGGAGTATTTTAGGAAGAAAGAACAGAAATACAAAAGCCCTGATGGGGAGATTGGTTACCTGTTCAAGGAACACCCTGGAAGCCTGCAAGCTGGTGGGAGAGGGGGAGTAACCGCTCCAGTAGAGCAAGCAGATCAGGGCACGCAGAGTGCCACAGAATATGGTAGGGACTTTTCCTTTCATTCTAAATGTGATAGGCAAGCCATGGGTCGGTTAGACATATCTGACAAAGTTTTAGAAGGATCATTCCAGCTGCTGCCTGAAGAATAAGTTGAAATTCTAGAGGCCCAATCCAAAACCAAACCCAAAATGACTGAGGTCGAGTCGATTCTGACTCATATCAACACCATATTGTTTCCAAGGCTGTAGATCTCTATGGAAGCAGATTGCCACATCTTTCTCTCATGGAGCTGTTGGTGGTTTGGAACTGCAACCTTTCAATTAGTAGTTGATTGCTTTAACCACTGCATCACCAGTGCTCTAACCTAAAGGCCCAACAGTTGAAGAAAAAAGCCTGGTTAGGAATTACTGCATGGAGCCAGTGTGAGGGATGATGATACCTTTGAAGGATGTGTCAGAGATCAGATTCAGGGTCTAGGCTGAGAGAGATACAGCAGAGTTTGCTGATGGATTAGATGAGGACTAGGTGAGAAGTTAAGAATCAGACATGATTGGGGTCCTAAACACTAGCAAGCTGCCATCTAAGATGTATCAGTTGGTCTCAACCCACCTGGAACAAGGAAGAACGAAGAACACCAAAGACACAAGGTAATTATGAGCCCAAGAGACAGAAAGGACCACATAAATCAAAGACTACATCAGCCTGAAACCAAAAGAACTAGATGGTGCCAGGCCACAACCAATGACTGCCCTGACAGAGAACACAACAGAAACCCGTGAGGGAGCAGAAGAGCAGTGGGATGCAGGCCTCAAATTCTTGTAAAAAGACCAGACTTAATGGTCAGACTGAAACTAGAAAGACCCCAGAGGTCATGGTCCCCAGACCTTCTGTGAGCCTAAGACAGGAACCATTCCCAAAGCCAACTCTTCAATCAGGGATTAGACTGGACTATGGGATGGAAAATGATACTGGTAAAGAACGAGCTTCTTGGATCAAGTACACACATGAGACTACACTGCCATCTCCTGTTTGGAGGGTAGATGAGAGGGCAGAGGGGGCCAGAAGCTGGCTGAATGGACATGAGGAAAGAGTGCGGAGGGAAGGAGTATGCTGTCTCATTAGGGGGAGAGCAATTAGGAGTGTATAGCAAGGGGTATATAAATTTTTGTATGAGAGTCTGACTTTATTTGTAAACTTACACATAAAAAAAAATAATTAAAAAAAAAAAAACAGACATGATCACAGGGTACATGCCTTAGCAGTGAATAGCAGTTCTGGTCATGGAGATAAGGGCCTTGGGAGAAGAGCAGGTTTGGCAGGAAATACTTAGAGTTACATTTTGGACATGCAACGTTTGAGATGCCTAGCATTTATCCTACTGTCTACTCAGTGATCAGAGTAAGGGAGGGAGTTGTGGCAAGAGATATCCATTTTGGAGTCATCAATGTGCAGCTACATACAAAACCATGGATCTAGATGACATTACATAAGAAGGATGTATAGGTAGAGGAAAGTTCTAAGGCTAGGCCCTGATGTTCAATTCTGAGGCTGGAAAGACAGACAGGATTCAGCAAAGGTAATCGAGAAGGAGTGGCCCATGTGATAGCAGGCAATAAGGAAGAGTCTCGGGTCCCAGAAATCCCAAGACAAAATGACCACTACATTTGAGAACATGAAGACCTGTGGAGTCCTTGAGGAGAGTGGTAGGAATGGATGCCTGATGAGAATGGGAGATAAAGAGATAGAGGCAGTGAGTCTAGAGAGTTTCTGAGTTTGAGTGTTAAAAAAAAAAAGTGTAGAAAAATTGGACAACAGATAGTGTGAGGAATCATGGAAGGTTATTAAATAGCATGTAATTTAGGAGACATTTTTCAGGAACTGTGTGCTGATGGGAATGATCCAGTATGGGTTAACCTTTTACATATTTACAAAAACAGTACAAATTAGGTATTATCACCATTTTACTTATGAGAAAATGGCTTTGCAAGGGAGGTTAGTTTGCCCAAGGTAGCTTACAGATTGGCAGTGCTGACAAAGACACAATGCAAATAAAATAATCTTCACCTCATGTCTAAATAAATAAGGAAAGGCCAGACTGGTTATAGAAAAGCAATTACCAAATTTGGATTAAGGACAAAATCTAGAAAACTCTTACTAGTCAGATAACTGTAATGCATTGAATTGTGTCCTCCCCAAAATGGGTATCAATTTGGCTAGGCCATAATTCCCAGTACTGTGTGATTATCCAACATTTTCTCATCTGATGTGACTTTCTTATGTGTCATAAATCCTACCTCTATGCTGTTAGTGAAGCAGGATTAGAGGCAGTTATATTAATAAGGCAGGACTCGACATACAAGATTAGGTTGCATCTTGACTCTTTTGAGATATAAAAGAGTGAAGCAAGCAGAGGGACAGGGAGGACCTCGTGCCACCAAGAATGAAGAACCAGGAGGAATGCGTGTCCTTTGGACCCAAGGGCCCTGTGCTGAGAAGCTCCTGAACCAGGGGAAGACTGAATACAAAGACCTTCCCTCAGAGTCAACAGAGACAGAAAGCCTTCCCCTGGAGCTGAGACCTGAATTCGGACTTCTAGCCTCCTAGGCTGTGAGAGAACAAATGTCTCTTTGTCAAAGGCATCCACTTGTGATATTTTGTTACAGCAGACGTAGATAACTAAGACAATAACCAAAAAGAAAAAAACAAACAAACCCATCGCCGTCAAGTCAAGTCGATTCGGATTCATGGTGGCTCCATTTGTATCAAAATTGAACTGTGCTGCCTAGGGTTTTCTTGGCTATAATCTTTATGGAAGCAATTTGCCAGCCTTTCTTCTACAGTGCTGCTGGGTGTGTTCCATCTGCCAACCTTTACGTTAAAATCCAACAGCAAACCACCGGTGCAACCCAGGGACTTTGTTAGGTAGATAGCGTAGTTTTTCTTTCTCTCTTTGATATTATTATTTTCAGAAAGGAGAGAGCTCCAAGTATTATCCAGGTACAGAACATTTCAGAATCAGGGAAGTAGCCAGAAGTTTCAGCAAAGGGAGTGGAGCGAATGGGCCCAAACACTTCAAGGACAAGGAATTTGTTTAACTAGAATATCTGAGTAGGAATAACTGACAGCAGGAGAAAGTTGAAAAATCTTGGATGATCTAGTTAAAGGCTTTGAAGCCAAGAGTAAAGATTTAGACCTGCTTCTCTTTAGAGTAAAAGCTACCCGGAGATCAAAGCCATAGGTGAAAGAAAGGTTGACAGCAACAATGAGAATTGATTGGAAAAAGTTTTTGATGGAGTCAGTGAGTGCCAGAAAGAAAGAGTAGGTGTCAGCTTATTTGTCTCTTAAGTAATTACAATAATGGCCCTATGCTAGTACTGTGAAAAAGTAAAGATTGAAGTCCATTATTACAACAGAGCTACTTTTAAGTGAAAGAAGTCTTCAGTTTTAATCAGAAATGTTCACACGGAAACTATGACAACTCAATTATTGCACCCACTTTTAACAAGAAATACATGTAATTATGATGACAGAAGCTCACCCTCGTAACTGGGTAAACAACTCAGGGGCCCCGAGCTAACTGATGGCATGCCAGTAGTAGCCTCTTTGGCATAAAGTATACTATTTTTTAGGAATAACAAAAATTTGCTGATTAAAGGTGTCTAAATAATTGGGTTTTTAAATAATTTTACTTTTATTTTAAATTGGTTGTACTAAAAAATAAATAAAATCATTGCAGCATCTGAGAAGTCAAAGCAACAGTGAATTAGATCCTGGAGATGAGTTGAGAGGAGCAGAGCCCCTTCATATATTAAACTAATAACATAACCACAAACTGACTGAAAGAATATAAGAAACCAAAACTATTTTCTAAGTAATTTACTTAGACTCAAAACGTTAAATGAAAACAGAGCTGGAGGCTTTTCTTTACAAAGTCAGCTGAGTCCTGAGAACTCTGACTCTCACCCTCATGCTGATGATGGTGCACGTGACGGACTGCTGCCTCTGGAGAGGAGAAGACTGAGCAAGAAGGCAGACTAGAGAAGGAGAAAGGCGGAAACAAGCACGGGGTCGTGGAGGGGGAGATACTCAGGCACCTACCACGTCACTGATCATCTCTGATACAAATAAAAGGGACTCTTTGGAAGACCAAATCAATTCATTTGAACAAGAAAATACAATTCATCCTAGGATCAACTAAGACCAATAATAAAGTAGAAGATAATATATTAACTTCAAAATAACTCAAAATCCATCAATTATTTCAAAGTTCAGATCAGATCAGACTCCACCTTGAAGAGCTGTCCAATATCCTAATAGCTGTTCACCCTTAGCCCTGAATTGCACAATACTGTGAGTGTCTATGTGTGTGCACGTGTATATGGAAAGACTCATGTGCGGCTTTCTGTTATAATTTGATTTGCACTGGTCTGTCTTCCTCAGCTAATCTTTTAGCTGTATGTGGGAAAGATTGACATGTTACCCAACAATAGGCTGTTGTTGTTGTTAGTCCATATGACCCAACATATAGCCATTCAATAAATGGAAGAAAATTTGCTTAATAAACAGTGTCAAGGAAGTCTTAGTGAGTGTCCCTAAGAGAAGGTGCTGTCATCTAGATGATTAGAAAGGATTAAACTATTTAAATATATATTAATGTAGTTTATTTATATTATGATATATAACTATGTAATACATACTATATAAAATATATTTATATATTATTTCTTAAGCATATCTACTATTTCATATAGATGCATGTATGTGTATATATATATACACATACATACATATATCAAGGACATGAACATGTACTTAAAACCTCTCCTTCCCCTTTAATATGATTCACTTGTAAGAATAAATACCATTTGGTTGCTGAATATTAGCTCTTCCGATATAACCTAGTTACTTAGTAGTAAAATTTTACAAAAATTCTCTTCTTTTTGAATCACCCTGTGTAAAACTGAATTATGAAATCCTGCCTTGTGTAGAAAGCAGCCCTGGTGGTGCAGTGGTTAAGTGCTTGGCTATTAACCACTGAAAGGTCAGTGGTTCAAATCCACTAGCTGCTCTGTGGGAGAAAGATATGGCAGTCTTCTTCCATAAAGATTACAACCTTGGATACCCTACGGGGCAATTTTACTCCATTGCCATGAGTTGGAATCGATTGAACAGCAAAGGGTTATGGGGTCACTATGAGTCAGAACTGAGTCAACGGCAACATCTTTTTTTTTTTTTTTTTTTACCTTGTGCAAATGCTACCTTATTTATTTACTTGGTGCAAGTGCAAACCCTACACTACTAAGCAATGATTTCACTTTTGAGGCAGCCGCTAGGGATTTAAATTTGAACTTTGGAATTTATCAGCTATGTAATTTGGGGCAAGTTAATTAACCTTTCCAGGCTCAGGTTTTGTTATTTGCAAAAGAGGAATACGCCTCACAGGGCTGCCAAGAGGATGGTGGGTGATGACATTTTTAAAGTGTTCATTAATGGGTAGCCTCTGTCTTCATTAATACCCTCATCTTCGTCATCATCATGGTGATCACCTAAATTGCTGACTTTACCTTTAAGAACAGTAACCTTGAGTGGAAAAGTTAGGAGCCATTTATGTCCTCATTACTTCAGGGAATTAATTCCAGAAATCACAGAGGCATGGCTTGAACAGTTTATACCTACGGCATGACTGTGAGATGTGCTGGAGGCCCCTTTTAAATGAAGGGAATTAAATCAAAACTTATGAAAATATCTACTCTGCATCTAAATATAGTAAAAAAGAGAAATAATTAAATATGATTGTATCAATCAAGTGGCCAGTGGAGGGGTGCAGAGGAGAGGGTAAAAATAGATAAAATATAGCCTTCTTTATCATGTGCCTCATTTTTTGTGAGATTTTAAGAGCAAAACTCAAGCTATTCCAAGAAAATATAGTAGTGTGGATATCAAAGAGCCATCATGTTAAAGAAGGCCTCTGCTTCGAATGACTTACTCTATTTATTGATGATTTTATTTCCATCTAATTTGGACATCTCACTAGGACATCATAAGGATATTATTTCAGTACATTGCCTTTGAAATCAAATAGATCTGAGCTGAAATCTCAACTTGCCATATGGCAGATTAGTGATCTTGGGAAAGTTACTCAAACTTTCTTAGGTTCCGTATCCTCATTTATAAAATGAACATATTAGTACCTATCAAGCAGAATAATTACGGAGATTATGTAAAGTCTGTTAAGTGCCTAAAACTGTATCTGAGGTTCTACTTTCCCCTTAAGGGATTAAATGCTGTGAGAATTGCCCAATCATCATAAGCAACTAGAAAACCAGAGGAAAAACCAACTAACTGTGACATTGGGCCATTACTGCTAAACTTTCATCTGAATGAGAAGCGGTGCAAACAAAGATTTTCTGTAGCTCATTGCCTGGACAATTTGAGACTACAGCAGGAGAGGGAACCAAACAAAGCCTACACATCTCAATTTGTAGAGGAGATAGAAATCGAAGTTCAGGGAGGCTAAGGCAGCTAAAACTTACAGGATAGAAGGCCTGAGAAAAGGGAGCCACACAGAGAGACAACTCTGGAGATTTGCAGAGAAATAACCTCAAATCTATGGCTTGAAGGACTTGATGCACTTACTGATGAAGAACAAAGACCAAAGCCTTCAGTATGGATTACACCTCAACATAAAGAAAACAAAAATCCTCACAACTGGACCAATGAGCAACATCATGATAAATGGAGAAAAGACCGAAGTTGTCAAGGATTTCATTTTACTTGGATCCACAATCAACAGCCATGGAAGCAGCAGTCAAGAAATCAAAAGATGCATTGCATTGGGTAAATCTGCTGCAAAAGACCTCTTTAAAGTGTTAAAAGGCAAGGATGTCTTTTTGAAGACTAAGATGCACCTTGCCCAAGCCATGGTGTTTTCAATCATTTCATATGCATGTGCAAGCTGGGCAGTGAATAAGGAAGACTGAAGAAGAACTGACGCCTTTGAATTATAGCGTTGATGAAGAATACTGAATATACCATGGACTTCCAGAAGAAGGAACAAATCTGTCTTAGAAAATGTACAGCCATATGCTCATTAGAAGCAAGAATGGTGAGACTTCATCTCACATACTTTGGACATGTTATCAAGAGGGACTAGTCCCTGGAGAAGGACATCATGCCTGGTAAAATAGAGGGTCAGAGAAAGAGATGAAGACCCTTAACGAAATGGACTGACACAATGGCTGCAACAATGGGCTCAAACACAGCAACAACTGTGAAGATGTAGCGGGACTAGGCAGTGTTTTTTCCTTTTGTGCATAGGGTCATTATGAGTCAGAACTGACTCAAAGGCACCTAACAACAACAAAATGGCTTAACGTGCATCCGCTTATGACTGAAATGAACAATACCCAAAGATCATATAGCACTGGAATGGTATACATTCCCACCAGAGAGAGTGTAGAGACCAAATGGCTGGTGGGGCATTTGGTAGATTCCATAGAAAAGTATTGCCATAATAAACCCCCTAAAAATCACACCCATTTCCGTCAAGTTGACTAAGAATCTCAGCGCTCTGGTGGCACAGTGGTGAAGAACTCAGCTGCTAACCAAAAGGTCATTCGTTTCAGTCCATCAGCAGCTCCTTGGAAACCCTATGAGGCAGCTCTACTCTGTCTTACATGAGTAGGATTTCCATAATAGGGGACTAAATTTCTCCTAGAACTAAAGGAATTCTGAACCTCCCTCCAGTCCCCAGACAAACTTAAAAACAAGTTTCAAAAAGATCAGATTGATCCCAAGTAACATAACTATTTGGCTGTAGAAAGTCCAACATTCTTTAAGGGGATGCTACAAATTCCAGAACCCAAGAACATACCATTTACTATGTCTGGAATCTGTGTAGAGGGGCAGGAAAATGTAAATCATAACAACCAGAAAAATTAATTACTTGAAAAATATCTAGAAATGATGAAATTAGCCACCAAGAACGTTTAGTCACTATTACGAACTTGCTCCAAATATGTTTAAGATGGTACAGAAAAGCATGCCCGTGATGAGGAGAGACGTTAGCACTGAAATATCTTGAAAGGAAAAAATACAATATTTTAAATAAAAAAACACTTGATAGGATTAGCAACTGATTAAATAAAGAAAATAAGTCATTGAACTTGAAAACATAGCAAAAAGAACTGCCCATGTTCGAGCATACAGAGCACCAGTGACCTGTAGAACAATAACAAGTGCTCAAAACAGGAGGAACTGGAGATAGCAGAAGAAAAGAGAAAGAAGAGAGATAGAAAAAATATCTGATTAAATAATGGCTAAGCATAAGTAAAAAATACACACTGGGGTTATGTATATATATGTATATAGATACATATATGTACATATATAATGTTTGACAATTATAGCACAAAGAACATAGGGATGAAAGTGTACCGTTATAAGTTTCTTACATTATACACAAATGATAAGTTTATCTAAGGTGGACTGTGATAAGTTAAAGGTGTATATTTAAACCATAAATAAACCACCATAAAAATAAAGAGGTATATATATGTTTATAAAGAAAATAAAATGATTAAAAAGAATAATAATCCAAAGGAAAGCAAG
This sequence comes from Elephas maximus indicus, assembly GCF_024166365.1. NCBI lineage: Eukaryota > Metazoa > Chordata > Mammalia > Proboscidea > Elephantidae > Elephas > Elephas maximus. The sequence continues at coordinate 234,212,094 of NC_064819.1, forward strand.
GAAATGAGGAAAATAGGAACAAAGAACTTATAGGACATAGGAAACAAACAGCAAGATGATACATTTATACCCAATATATTGGTAGTTCACCATACTGATAATCATATTAAATGTTACTACTCTAACCACTACAACAGAAAAGATCATTTTTTTTTACAAGTACATACTATCTACAGGAATCTCATTTTAAATACAAAGACAAAGACAAGTTAAAAGAAAAATGATGGAAAAAGACAATATAAACACTAACCAGAAAAGACCTGGAGTGACAATATTGATATCAAATATAGTAGATTCCAGGACAACAAAAATTACAAGTGTTAGAGAAGATGTTGCAGAAAGATAATGGGGCCAATTCATCACAAGAACTTAAGTCCTTAATATGTATGCACCTAACAACAGAGCTTCAAAATCCATGAAGAATAAACAGAATTAAAAGGAGAAATACACAATCTACAAGTACCGCTAGAGATTTCAACATATCTCTCATGAACTGAATGAACTAATAGATAAAAAATTAGAAAGGATGTAGAAGGCTTAAACAATACACCAACTACCCCATCCAACAAATGTCAACACGTACATTATTTTCAAGTGCATGTAGAGTATTAAAAAAGATAAATCCTATTATGGCCCATAAAACAAGTGTCAATATACTTAAAATTATTAAAACCATACAATGTATGCTCTGTAATCATTGTATTACCTTCAACACTGTACTGTAAAGGCAAAAAATAAAAAGACATAAAGATTGGAAAGGAAGAAGTAGAACTGTCTTTATAGAAAATCATAAGAAATCTACAAAAATGCCACATGAACTATTAAGTCAGCTTAACAAGCTCATTCAATTCTAGGTCATATACAATTGTAGTTCTATAATGTAGCAACAAATAATTGAAATTGAGATTAAAAAACAATACCATTAATAGCAGCACTAAAAACAAAAACAAACTTGTTGCCTTCAAGTCGATTCCAACTCACAGAGACCCTATAGGAGAGAGTAGAATGCCCCAAAGGATTTCCAAGGAGCAGCTCGGGGATTTGAATCAGTAAACTTTGGGTTAGCAGCTGAGCTCTTAATCACTGTGCAACCGGGGCTCCCAGTAGCACTAAAGATATGAAATACTTAAGATGACTTTAGCAAGATATAAATACTATAAAGTATAAAACATTGCTACGATAAAGTAAGTCCTTAGTAACTGGAGAGATATACCACATTCAGGGACCAGAGGACTTATTATTTTTAAGATGTCATTTCTTCCCCCAAATTGATCAGTACATTTAATTCAATTCAAAACAAAATCCAAGCATGCTTTCGGAAATTGACACGCTATTACTAAAATTTCCATAGAAATAGAACAAAGAAGAGTGGAAACAATTCTGACAAAGAACAAAGGGGTATGACAGTTCAAGATTTACCATAATGCTACCATAATCAAGACAGTGGATATTGGCATATGGAAAAACTTAAAGCTGATAGATCGATGGAATGCAGTAGAGAACTCAGAATTAGGCCCATGTGGACATTGCTCTAGTGGTGCGGTGGTTAATCGCTCAGCTACTAACCTAAAGGTCAGTGGTCCAAACCCACCAGTCTCTCCATGGGAGAAAGATGTGGCCGTCTGCTTCTGTAAAGATTTACAGCCTTGGAAACCCTATGGGGCTGTTCTACTCTATCCTAGAGGGTTGCTATGAGCCGGAATCTACCAGACGGCAAAAGATATACTGTCAATTGATTTCAACAAAATTGCCAAGGTAAATCAATAGAAAAAGAGTATTTTTTTTTCAATAAATGATTGCAAAATGTGATACGTAAAAATAAAAAAGTAAAAGCTAAAACTGTAAAATCTTTACAAGAAATCATAGGAAAAAACCATTGTGGTCAGGCAAAAATTTCTTACAGGACACAAAAAGATAAACTATAAAAGATAATATTAATAAATTGAACAGTCATAAAATTAAAAAAAAAATGCTATTTGACAAGCATTTTAAGGAAAAGAAGGGGGAAAAAAAAAAAAAAAAAACAAGCCACAGATGGAGAAACCTATTTTGAGACCATCTGGCATTTAAATGGTCTGAATCAATCTTCATAGGATATCAACAGAAGTGCAAGAGCTGAGCTGAGAGTCTATAAGGAAGCATCTTTCTCTAAATCAGTGTCCCAGATAGGGCTTCTTTTTCTAATTTCCACAAAGCTCCCATACAGGCCACTGGAAGGCCCTGGGCTCTGATGTATTTTCCCCCAGGGTTCAGAGCCTTCCACCTCCCTGCTTTCCATGGCCCTTTTCCCAGGTGGAACTCACTGCTAGAGAGGAGCCTCCTACAGTTGATAGTGTATGCTAGAAGCACTCGCCTTACCTGGAACCTGCTGCCACACCTTTACTAACCTTTGGACTTGGACCAGTCTTACCTATCGAACTCTTCTTTGGAATTCTGTGGTGACAGCTACAGCATCTCCTTGCACAGAATCTCATTAATTTATAAGCAGTAATGGGGAACAGCCAGCTACAACCCTCTCATCTGGCCTTAAGTTGGGAAATGGCAGGGAAATAAACTTTCACTGAGAGAACTGAAATGAAACAATTTCATCAGATGAAAGAAAGCCAGAGTCCCATTCAAGCAAAGAAATAAGTGGGCAGATAAAGCAAGGGCTGAGAATTTTTAGAAGTATGGAGGTGACTGAAAAATGACTTAGAGAAAGGAGAAGTGAGGGCTGGGAATGAGGGAAAAAATGGTTGATGCCTTCAGTGCTTCCTTGGTACACAGAGATGTACCATAACCTCCTAAAGAAGAAATGTAAACTACTTAGACTCAATGTGATACAATACTAAAATTATATATATATATATATTCACCTTATATGTATGTGAAAGCTAGGCAAGAAAGACCAAAGAAGAACTGATGCCTTTGAATTGCTATGTTGGCAAAGAATACTGAATGTACCATGGACTGCCAGGACAGTGAACAAATCTGTCATGGAGAAAGTACAGCCAGAATGCCTCTTAGAAGTGAGGATGTCCAGACTTTGTCCCACGTATGTTGGACATGGTATCAGGAGGGACCAGTCCCTGGAAAAGGATATCACGCCTAGTAAAGCAGAGAGAGGGTCAGTGAAAGAGAGGAAGACCCTCGATGCGATGGATTGACACAGTGGCTACAATGATGGGCTCAAGGGGATGATACAGGACCGGGCAGTGTTTCATTCTATTGTACATGGGGTTGCTATGAGTCAAAAACCCTGGTGGTGTAGTGGTTAAGAACTATGGTTGCTAACCAAAAGGTTGACAGTTTGAATCCACCAGGCATTCTTTGCAAACCCTATGGGGCAGTTCTACTACGTCCTTAGGGTCGTTATGAGTCAGAATCAACTCGAAGGGAGCGTTTTTGCTTTTTTTGTTTTTGTTTTTTAACTATGCTTTTGGTAGTCAGTGTCACCCAATGACTTCATTTATTAAAAGAGACATTATTAGTTGTTTTTTTTTTAAGGTCGGGTATTTGAAGAATTTTAAGTTACTAATTAACTCTTTGAAAAAAATTCAACAGCATTAGATGTGAGAATATAAGCATTGTCCTTGATAATATGCTTCTGAACACTCAGTTTGGGATTTCACTGTGATTCTGTGCTTATGCTCCAAAATTCAGCAACTTTCCTCTATCTTCCTGGTTAAAATCCTAATTCCTAAGGCTAAGGGCCACAATTCACTCTCTATCCTTGTGGTTTTTCAAGATAATTTAGGAAAAAAAGAAATTGAGAAACATTATGACAGGTAATCATTTGCAAACACACAACTCTCTCAACGCCTGCCATGTTCAGCTTCATTGTGTAACAGCTGTCTCGGCAATATAAATCGTGCTTGGCTGCAGAGGTGTGCAGAGCAGTACAGTGAAGAAAAACAATCCTGACAACTGAAAAAGAAAGCACAATGCGTGTGGGGTGTGTGGTGTGTGTGTGCCTTTCTGGTTGAGAAGAGAGAAGCCCTTTGCTTTCCCAGCTGTCTTTCCAACAGAAATGGTGTCTCTTGGCTTCCTTGTCATCTTTTCCAGCAAAACAATACCACTGGAGGAAAGAGACAACTGTCATGTCTGTGAGGGCTGCCAAACAACCTCAAACCAGTCCAAAAGAACCTCCCTCATCAGTTCCACCAAAAAAAAAAAAAAAAAAAGGCAATTTCATCCAGCATGCACAGATGGATATGTCGGTAATATTTACTACTACAAATGCTGTGTTTTTCTAAATGGAATTTTTTAAAAGAAAATTAGTAGCACAGGAATAACATAAGACCACATGTGTGACACTGTGACTGTTCAGGATCAAACTGGTGCAGTCACAGTTCTTCAAAGCTGGACTTCCACACAACTTTCCAAGAAATCCACCCATATGTGCATTAAAAATATTATTGAGTACTTTTTTTAAGTGAGAATGTTTGAAATCTAAAACTTCTAGAATGCTTTATTTTTCAATGGGTTCCAATATATTTGGAATCTTTGAAATGTGTAACCTGTAGTTAAATGTACTCAAAGAAACACTATTTCAACTTAGTGCATTCACTAGTCTTACTGTTCAATTAACATTCAGATTAACCACCTGAATTCCAATATATTTTGGTTTACTGATTATGAATTTTAATATGACATGAAAAATGAAATAAATAAACATGTTTGATTTGGAAGCAATACGTATCAATTGTCTATGGTGACCCATATGGGTAATAGAGAAACTAAAAAGCATTCAGGCAATTTAAAAATAAATATGCAACATTGCTCTGTATACGTAATATCTTCTATAACCAAGTGCACACTGCAGTGAAGTAGGGTGGGCAGAGGAGGCTCAGACACCGGGGCTTCATGCACACAAGAACAGGCATAAAGTCTCGACAGCCTATCATCCGTTAGATTTAAGTAGACTCTTTCCCTAGAGGGCTTTAAAGGATAGTGACTCTAACCAGGATTATTTGTGTGTCATCTGGACTGAAAGCAGCACCCACAGCCAGAATGATTACCAAACCCTTTCCAAAGATATAATCTGTAACACACGGCAGTAGAGCTTTCAGTCTGACTGTTCTGACTGGTTGAACCAGTAGTATGCAAACACATAACCGCATATATGAAAACCCCATCTATGAAAACCCCATCTAAGCTACTTATAGGATTGTAATTCACAAAGCTTGGGTATAAAATTGCAATAAAACTGAAAAGCACCAAAGCAAGAAAAAAGGCGAATAGGCAATTGTGAGTCAGATAGAGAAAGATGAAAACATGTAATATGAAGGAATATCATAGTAGTTAACAGCATAGCCCTGGTAACGGCCTTGCAGAATTCCAGTGCCAACACTGGCATGTCCAGCCCAGGTAGCACAGCAGGTAAGGGCAGGAACCCCGTAGTCAGATGCCCTGGATCTGAGAACTCTCCCTGCCTGGCACTAGGTGAATGGCTGTGGTCCAGGAAATTAACCCCTCCGGGCCCTAGTCTCCTCAGCTAGAAACTGGTGATGCTAATAGTTCCTTCACCATAGGATTGTTACGAGGACTAAAGCAGACGATGCTTGTAAAGGACTTAGAAGACAGTGAGCATATGTGTTTATTAGACAAGTGGCCATCTTGGCCTCTTGGCTTTCTCATTTATGAGTCAAGAATAGTAACAGTAACCTCACAAGACAGTTAGGAAAATTATATGAGTTAAGGTATGCAGTGCATGGCCCACAGAGAGTGAAACATAGGAAGATTTCATTAACATTAGGAGTTATTGCAGTGAAGAGCTAAAATTTAATAAGCACCTACCATGTGTCTGAAGCTGTGCTAAGCATTTTGTATGTATGAATTCACGTTATCATAACAACAATCAATGAGGTACATTTTATCACTATCCCCATGATATAAATGAGAAATGGGGAACAGGTCAATAATTATAATGAATACTCCTAGTCAGATAAAAAGGAGCCATGGTGGCACAATGTTTAAGTGCTTGGCTGCTAACAGAAAGGTCATAGGTTTGAACCCACCAGCTGCTCTGTGGTAAAAAAGACCTAGCAATCTGCTCCAGCAAGGATGACAGCCAGGGAAACCCTACGGGGCAGTTTACTTTGTCCTGTAGGGTCGCTATGAGTTGGAATGGGCTGGACAGCACGCAACAAGTCTGAGAAAAGGAATTACAATTGAATATAAAATCTAGTTATAAAAAAAGGCAATAAACATTCCAAGTTTAGTCAAGCAACTCTTCTGCGCTTTTTTTCTCATTTCCTAATTCTGTGAATGAATTGGTCAAAATTACTTGTTGTGTTGGCACTTATACCTATCCAGTGGTTCTAGGAGATGTTCTTCATTAATTTATACATGTAAGTTACTAAATACAGCGGCAGAGGTTGCTAACTAGTTGTTTAACCAACACACATTTTCTCCTTCTTCCTTAGTTGTTGTTAGTTGCTGTCCATTCAGCTCCAACTCACGGCAACCTTACGTGTCACAAAATGAAAACATTGCCCAATCCTGGGCCATCTTCATGACAGTTGGTATGCTTGAGTTCACTCTTGGGGCTATCATGTTGATCCATCTCATGGAGGGTTTCCCTTATTTTCGCTGGCCCCCTACTTTATCAAACATAAGGCCTGTTTCTAGCAATTGGTCTCTGCTGATGATGTGTCTAAAGTAAGTAAGCTAAGATCTTGCCATCATCACTTCTAAGGAACATTCTTGTACTTATTCTAAGACTGATATGTTTATTCTTCCTCAGTCACAGAACATTTGAGGTGGCAAAATATTCAACTACAGCACTATACTTCCCAGCTTTCCGTGCAGGTAAAAGTAGTCATTAACGAATTTCTGGCCAATAAAGTGTAAACAGAAGGCAAGAGTTCCATGTTGACAAATTCCTTAAATTAAAAAGGAGAAAGACAGCTGGTTTAAACTCTCTAGTTGCCATCCCCCTTTCCTGTACTTCATGCTCAGAATGTGGACTTTATGGCTGATGTTCCAGAAAACATCTTGGACCAAGAGCTGACCTTGAGGACATCATCCTGCGCAAAGGGGAATGGAGCAGAAAGACAGAGTTTGGCGTCCTTGGCGACAGCAGTGATGTAATAGCAGTCTCGGACACCCACCGCCAGACTTCTCGTCACAGAAACACACACTTTCAGCTTGTTTATGTCACTGTAACTTTTGCTCTCTTTTATTAGCAGCTGAGTTCAATTCCTAATATAAGTAGCCATGTGAATCAGACATCAAGGGCAAAAGGATTTATTTGAAGAAAACAAAAATGCACATCATTAAGGAGGATAAAATACTGTACATGGAATACAAGAAGTAGCACAAGGTACAATGTGGTTGCCCAGGAGAAAATTGCTTATTCTCTCTACATAGTTTTTTAGGTGGGTGAAGCTTAGATTGAGACTTGGAAAATGAGAAGGTATTCAATCCAATAAGGTAGGGGTGATAGAAGGGGCTGAAGTGATTGGACACAAAGAGGCCACTGGAAAAAAAGCACATGGAGCCATGATAGCTTTACATACTTCAGAATCAAATGGATACCAGTCACTAGGGTCAAAATATATAGATTAGAACAAAATGGATGGGATTTGATAGAATAAAACATTATCAAAATTATCTAGCTCATTTAAAGAAATCAATATATTCTTCTCCATTTAACACTTGAAAAAGATTTAAGCTTAAGAGGGGAGACAAAGGAGCTGATTATTAAGATTGCCATCACAGTCTTTCTCTCAAAATAGAAAGAGCAATTTTAACCCTTTTCCCATCCACACGGTTGGTGAGGTTAACAAAGGGCACTGAAAGCAAGCCTTAAAGGCAACCTTCAGAAAAGCACAAATCTCCAACAAATTAATATTCTCTCATCATGATAAAAACAACATAAACTATGCAAGATGGATTTTAATATTCATGACTTACATCTTTTAAAAATTGGCAAGATAGCAAATAAAATAACAAGAAAGCACTTTGCTGAGGTGTTCAAAGTACTTTGCAGCATTAATAAATTCTTATAGCATCCTTGTAAGGAAGAAAGGACGCGGACATTATTCATCAAAATTTACAGACAGGACCAAGGGATGGAAGGTGCTCTCAGAAGGTCATCTGTTCTACCTCCTCGGAGCTCCAAGCCTCATCATAACTGGTATCTCAACATTGGCATCACCAAATGTCTGTGAGTAGGTGCGCACACCAGTACGTTGTGGTGTTGCAGGTCTACCCACAAGTAAATCACCACAATATCAATAGTTTTACCATTGCAGAATATGCACAATAGTATCCATAGCTGATTTGATGGACTCTTGGCAGTTCTACCTGACTTCTAAGAATTGAGGAAATTTTTATCTGGACTAAGTTGAAAGCAAATGCCCCACTTATGTGGTCAACCCTCACCTTAAGCTTATCCACAGGAGGAGCTGCCCAGTCACTCTTGTAACCCCTATCAGAGCAGTCAGTGGTGGTAGCCAGGCACCATCTAGTTGTACTGGACTCAGTCTGGTAAGACTTGGTAGATGTGGTCTATTAGTCCTTTGGACTGATCTTTCCCTTATATCTTTACTTTTCTTCATTCTTCCTTGCTCCTGAAGGGGTGAGACTAGAAGAGCATCTAGATGGCCACTCTCCAGCTTTTAGGAACCCAGGTGCTACTCACCAAAGTAGAGCGTAGAACATTTTCTTTATAATGAGACTAGAAGAGCATCTAGATGGCCACTCTCCAGCTTTTAGGAACCCAGGTGCTACTCACCAAAGTAGAGCGTAGAACATTTTCTTTATAAACTATGTTACGCCAATTGAGCTAGATGTTCCCTGAGACCACGGTCCCCAAAGCCCTCAGGTCAGCAATTTGATCCCTCAGGGAGTTTGGATGTATCTACGGAGTTTCCATGACCTTGCCTTGGACAAGTTATGCTGGCTTCCCCAGTATTGTGTACTGTCTTAACCCTTCACCAAAGTTATTACTTACCTATAATCTATTTAGTGTTTTTCCATCTCCACCCCTCACTTGTAACCATTAAAGGGGTTTGATTTTTCAGTGACTTTTTTTTTAATGATGTTAAGTATCTTATCATATGCTTACTTGCTACCTTTGTTTCTTTCGTGAGGTGTCTATTAAAATATTTTGCCCATTTTTAAATTGGTTTATTTCTCCCCTTATTAGTGACTCTTGAGAGTTTCTCACACATTCTGGATAAAACTCCTTTATCAGATATGTGATTTGTGAATATTTTCTCCCAGTCTATAGCTTACCTTTTCATACTCTGAGAATATTTTATAGAGCCAGAATTACTAATTTTGATGTAGTCTTTTTTTTTCCTTAATGGATCACGCTTTTGGTGCCATATCCAAGAAAACTTTGCCCAATCCAAGGTCACAAAAATATACTCCTATATTTCTTTTTAAAAGGTTTATTTATCATTTTAGTTTTTACCTTTAAGTCTATAATCCATTTTGAGCTCATTTTTGATATTGTGTAATATATGAATGAAAGGTCTTTTTTTAAATATATATTTGTATATCCAATAGTTCCAGCACAATTTCTTAAAAATAATTTTAATTCAAATGAAACATTCTGGTAACCTCTTAAAAATTCTCATTAAAAGGCAATACATATACGCCAGTTACCAGTTGCTGTCAAGTCAGTTTACATGGTGACCCCATGTGTGTCAGAGTAAAACTGTGCTCCGGAAGGATTGCATGGCTGTACCTTTTCAGAAGCAGGTTGTTAGGCTTTTCTTCTGAGGAGCCTCTGGGTGGATTTGAATCCCCAACCTTTTGGTTAGTAGCTGAGACCTTAACCATTTGTGCATGCGGGGACTCCACACACGTATGCATCACAGAAAATTTAGAAACCACGAATACATGTTAAATAGAAAGCAAAACTTAATTATAACAGGCTATGATAATCACTGTTACCATTTTTGCTGTATTTATTCCCAGAATTTTCATTAACACAACAGATAAGCAACCAGAGATTCAGTGAGAGGGACAGCTGGCCTTGGCTCACACAGCACAGGGCAGTGCTGAGAGTGATCACTGGCATCTGATCTCAGAGACTCACAGCTCATCACCCCACAGTGCTAGCTCAAGATTTTAATAAACAATAATTAGTGAGAGAAGAGCTCACTCAGAAAGAATGTACAGATGACAACAATGAAACAGTGAAGTCGAATGGGTAGAACAACCATTTATCTGGTCAACTGAACTAGAAAACTAATCACCTTCACCATTAACATCTTATCAGTGAACAATATCTGTTGTTCTCCTTTCCATTCAACTGATCAGTGTTTGATTTGTGGTCTCCATCACCTAGAATATGGCAGGTGTCATAACTGGCCTTGACACCCCAACTTGAGTTGCTAAATATAATTAGTGATGCTCTGCTAATTTGAATGTCAGATATCCAACAAACAGTATTTTAGAATAAGTCAAAAAAATGCATGGGGCATACTTACATGCTAGACCTGGCAACTCTGCTTCCAATTCTATCTTCTAGGGAAATCAGAGTGGCCATAGATGAATGAAAGAATGGATAAACAATACACATTGATCTGGGGTAAAGTGCAATCATGGAAAATAATGCATTAGAGTAAGTCCTCCAAAGGTGATTGGATTTAAACTGGTGAAGAGAAAGAGGAAAGGCAAAAATAAAACAAACCAAAAACATTGAAATTCTTTATAAATTTTTATGTTATTGCTAAATAATGGCCAGGCTAACATTTTTTTATATAGTTTTAATTTTAGTATATGTGTTGCCAGAATAAGTATCTTTGCCTGGGCTTTCACTTTTTTGGAGTCAAATCATTTTTATTAAGTAAATACCAACAAGGCTGCTTAAATATATATAGGTCCTATTTGACCACCGGCATCTCAAAAACAGCATCTAGGTCAGCTTGAAGTGTGTTTTGACCTCCATAAAACTCCTATTAGCCTATACTCCAAAGGGATAAGGTGAAAATATTATACAGTGACCTTGGGTTTCAGCTGTAACATGGCCACATTTCTATTATTTGTGGCATTCAGCTTTGTAGACAAATACTCCCTGTGGGCAATAAGCACTGGCTAGCCTTGGTAAAAGGACCACACTTGTTCCTTTTGTCAGTATGAATTAAGGCTACAACTGAGTGAAACTATGAGGATAAACATAAAAGGACTAGCTCGTTTAGGAATAGAGCTGAGTGCCAACTCATCATTTTTAGTTCTCAGAACTTAATCAACTATTCAGCCTTTTGCATATAACTCCCATTGGTCATTTGTTTTCAATCACTAATTATAGGAAAGATCAGATTAAATTTCCAGTGGAGAAAAGTCTCTGTTGTCTTCCTATAGTGAAGGTATCCACATCCGTGCGATCTACTACGGAAATTGCACTCTCCTTCTGCTGATGGGTGATTCAGCTTTTATGCTGTCTACAAAGAAGCAGTCCCACTACGTTCTGATTTGAATTTTGCCACACTAAGCATATGGCTGCTAATAAGGACCTGTTGTTATAGTGGGGCCCTGGTGGCACAGTAGTTAAGTGTTTGGCTGCTAACCAAAAGGTCAGCAGTTTGAATTCACCAGCTGTTCCTCGGAAACCCTATGGGGTGTTCTGCTCTGTCCGTTAGGTTTGCTACGAGTCGGAATTGACTCAGTGGCAGTGGGTTTGATTTGCTTTTTCTTTTTGTTTGTTATTATTGGGTGCCATTGAGTTGATCACAACTCGTAACAACCCCATGTGACAGAGTAAGACTGCCCCATGGGGTCTTCTCGACTGTAATCTTTATGGAAACAGATTGCCAGGTCTTTCTGAGGAGCTGCTGGGTAGGCTTGAACTGCCAGTTTTTCTGTGGTTAACAGCCAAGTGTTTCACTGTTGCGCCATCAGGGCTCCTTAATAAGGACTTGGATGTCAACAACTCCTGCCAGTGCTCAAAGAGATAAAGACAACTCTTCATTCAGAGTACCGATACGTGGAATAAACAAAAGGAATTCTCCCAAATGGTGATTTGGGTAGTTTGTGGAAGCTACTTTTTCTGTAAGTGAAGTCCACCTCGTTATTTCCTGCTAAATCAAACATGCCTTAGGCTCTGTGCCAGACCATTTGCCTGGGAGCACTGACACAGGAAAATGGATTCTTTCTCTATAGTATGCATGTAAACATCCAACAACTTCAAGAAGCTGAGGCTAGTAGAATACACAGGGAGACAAACTGGACCACGATTATGGTATTGGGCAATGTACTATTCAAGCCTAGAGCTTCTCTCTCGCTAAACTTGTCACATGATATGAATGACCCTGTTGTTATGTGAAGCTGAAAACATCCTAACTACTAGAGAATCCTATGTACTCCAGGTGTTTTCAAGGGTATTTTATGTTAAGAAAAATTCCATCCCTTTTATATATCATGTAACAAATTGAAAATAAATGTTCACTCAATATTCTACTTATTCTTTCTTTTTTTAGGATAAAGGATGGTACTAATTCTGTGTTCCTAATCCCATTGCTTAACTGATTTTATATTGATGTTGTCCCTTCAAGGGAATATACAGAGACACACAATATCCAGCACTCAGTTAAGACTGACAATGATAAAAGACCAATGTGAACATCACCCTAAAGGAAATCCACCATAATAGGCTCGCTCACCATTCAAAATGCCCAACCAAACGGGACTCCACTGCATATTGCAGATTCAGAGGACATCATCACAGTTTTTGACAAAATAGGAAGGAAAATTTATAAATATTTTAACTTCACATTTTAAGGGGCAGTTAGTTTATAACGGTAAAGGTAATAAAAGCAGAGAATTTCTAAATCCACTTTTCAAGTCATACTCTTGAAAATGAAATTAGGGATAACCACAGACATAATTTGTAATCGTGGGAACCTGGCACTCAGGGAGACATTACTAAGTTATCATTTTCACTATGAAAGTTTCTACCAGGCTAATTACATCGGCCTTGTCTGAAGAAATAATTTATTACTAATCAAGTGAGACAGTAGTCATGAGCAGTATCAAAGAGAATTCTGAGGAGACAAAATGAAGCCCTCTGTCTCTGGCAGTACCCAGAGAAGAGACTGCCCAGGCCCCAAGTACATACCATCCTGGAGGACCATAAAAAGACAAGGTACCATCAGATGCATCAAAGTATCATAGTTTTGACACCAAACCCAAACCAAGCCCATTGCCATCAAGCTGATTCTGACTCATAGCAACCCTACAAGAGAGAGCAGAACTGCTCCATGGGTTTCCAAGGCTATAATCTTCATGGAAGCAGACTACCACAACTTTCTCCTGTGGGGTGGCTGGTGGGTTTGAACTGCTGACCATTCGGTTCCCAGCCGAGTGCTTAACCACTGTGCCACCAGAACTCCTCCGGTTTTGACACCAGTACCCGTTACAATGATCCAACTAACTCTCCTCGAAAATTCTGTGCCTGTAACATAACTGTCAGATAATAATTTACTTTAACATTTCCAAGAAAATTTATCTATCATTAGATAATGTGCTGATTCCAAACCCCACTGCCCTCAGGTAGATTCCGACTCATAACAATCCTGTAAGGCAGAGCAGATCTGCCCAAAATAGGGTTTCTAAGGAGCAGCTGGTGGATTCGAGCTGCTGACCTTTTGGTTAGTAGCAGAACTCTTAACCACTGCGCCACCAGGGCTCCAGTCTTCTCCCTGTGTTAGTTTTCGTTCTTGCTATAATCTAATAAACCAATGTTCTAGTTTTTAAACAAGGGCCTTTGATGAGTTTGTCCTGTAGAGATTAGTGACTTCTGAGTTCACTAACTTTTGGATATCCAAGCCTCCAAGCTTGAGAAGAAAAGACACTGTGCCATAGGGATCATTCCAAGGTACTTCCATCTATGAATCAACACTTCTCCCCTAGGATGATGCCTTTTTCAACTGTGGTCCCTTGTATGAACCACAGAATGCAGAAAATTATTTAATGGATTTGCTCAATTCTCCCAAGGATGGTATATAACTATTATTCTAGATGCATAGAAGTTAATTCACACAATAGAGGTCTTTGTATCTTAAGGCTCGATTCTCCTGTGGAATCCCTGGTTCCATACTTTCAGACTGAAACATGAAGCATACCTCTCTCACTCTGTGGTCGGGGTTTGAGTGACTCTTTGGGCTTGGCGCCAGAGAAACCAGCTGCCCATGCTGTCCTGGGAGCTTGGATCTAAGGGGATCAAACACATGAGCACTGACATCTGGAACAGTCTGAATTATGGCTACATTTTTGAGTAATTGCTACGCGCTAAGAATACTCCCTGCTTTCACAAGAAGAAATAGTTGTCCCCAGAATATCCTTTCTCTCCTACTATAGCAACATTGGAGCCCTGATGGCAAAGTGGTTAAGAACTCAGGCTGCTAACCAAAAGGTCGGCATTTGGAATCTACCGACCGCTCTTTGGAAACCCTATGGGGCAGTTCTACTCTGTCCTGTAGAGCTACTATGAGTCGAAATCGACTCGATGGCGCAAACAACAACAACATAGTAATATTACTTTTAGCTGGACGTGTGGCAGCCTAATTAAAGACTACATTTCTCTGCCTCCCTTGCAGTTAGATGTTGTCATGTGACTAAAGTCTGGCCGATGAGATGTGAGTAGAAGCAACGTAGGTAATCACGCGTGGGTTCAGACTCTCCAAAGGACAGAAATATCTACCTGCTTTCCCCCTTCTCTTGACTTGAATACAGTCTTTCTGTTGAGTCACGTCTGACTGTGAACATGAGCACAAAATCCTAGGCATGGCAATGAATCAAGAATGAAGGGGCCTAGGCCTCTGACATAATCAAGATGCAATATTAGCTCTTGACCAATTCCCCAGGTTGTTAAAAGTGAGAAAACTAAACTTCTACCAAGATTAAGCTATGGGCATTTTGAGGTCCATTGTCATAGCGGCTTTGTCTGTATCCTAACTTATGGATTGAACTGTGTCCTCCAAAAAGAAGTGTTTTAGTCTTAACCCCTGTACCTGTGAAGGTGACCTTGTTTGTGGAGTTAGGTTCTTTCTTTGCGGCTTTGCTGCTGTTAACAGTTGAGTTAATGATGTTACACCAGAATAGGGTGGGTTCTAATCCCTCCTGAGTGGTGTCTTACAAAAGGGGAGAACAGACATGGAGACAGAGTTATACACAGGAGGAAGACACTATGTAAGGAGACACAGTTATACATGGGGGAAGACACCACGTAAGGAGACGGAGTTATACACGGGGGGGACACCACGTAAGGAGACACAGTTATACACGGGGGAAGACACCACGTAAGGAGACAGAGTTATACACAGGGGGAAGACACCATGTAAGAAGACAAGAGTTATATACAGGGGGAGACACCACGTAAGGAGACACAGTTATACACAGGGGAAGACACCAGGTAAGGAGACAGAGTTATACACAGGGGGAAGACACCATGTAAGGAGACACAGTTATACACGGGGGAAAGCACCATGTAAGGAGACAGGGTTATACACAGGGGGAAGACATCATGTAAGGGTACACCCACAAGCAGCAAAGGAATGATGAGAGTTGCTGGCAACCATGAGAAGCTAGGAGAGAGCCGTGGAATCGTTCCTCTCTCAGAACTTTCAGAAGGAATCGACATAGCTGATACCCTCATTCGGACTTCCAGCCTTCAGAACCTTGAAACAATAAACTTCTGCTCTTTGAAGCCACCCACATTGTTGTAATTTCTTATGGCAGCCCTAGGAAACTAAGACTAACTAGTTCACATGTAGAATCTCATTATATCCTCACAATGAACCTATGAAGTCAGCGCAAAACATAAGATCCAAGATGATACATGCCAGTGTGCAAAAAATAACCAGTTATCATGTATCTGAAATATGGAAAGAAGCCAAAAATGCTGGCCACTGGGCCTTCGAAGTGACCATGGGGCACCCACAGCCAGTGTTTGCACCTAGGGAGGGAAGAGGGGTCTGCCGGCGCTGAGAGACACGGGCAAGCACAGGGCGCAGGGTTCTGAAGAAGCATCAGGATAAGTTCTCAGGATAGAGAGACCCACTAAGAATAGGCATTTTGTGTTGGAAAGCATTACATGCTATGAATACTCCACACTTGTGGGTATTACCGCAGGCATCTTGATTCCCGAAATACAACAGTTCGGGTAAATCTGTAAGACACGCATTTCTGCTGCAAAGACACTGTCAAAATGTTTCTTCTTAACGTGATTTTAAAATACGTGAGTTTGGGGTACTTTTCTGGTTTTGCCTTTTTCACTGCTGATTTAGACGCTCTCTCAAGAGCTCCAGAGTGTAAACTATGTCCTGAGGGCAATCCTGAGGCAAATCTTCACCTGCTCCCCCAGAGGAGGCTTGGTTATTGTAGGTTGTTCTAGTGCCCAGAGCCCCTGGCGGTATTTACTTCAGGTGAAGAGAACATCAAAGCTGCTGTTCTGAAAAAGGCACACTCCTGAAACATCAGCGCAGTTTGGCTTTTGCAACAGCTCCTGCACTGGGGAAAAATAAATCAATTGCAATTATATTTGGGTCCTGCCTTTACAAAGGCTGGTTAACATCTCCATCATTTCAATGATGTACAGAAAAACTAAAATAAGGAGAACTCTGCCTGCCAGCCTTCCCCCTGGAAATATGCTTTTGTTGTTTAGGTACCAGGAATGGTAGAAAGATCCAAGGAACTCCGGTTCCCTCATGGTTGATGCAAACTGGAAACTGAGAAATATTTATCTATCTTAAGGAAGTTGTCTATGTTCCCGCCCCCCGCCACACACACACACACACACACACACACACACACACACACACCATATAGTGTGAGCTGGGCAATTATTGAACCTAATTCATGGTCACCGAATACTATTAAAAACTCAAACATCACTGAGACTGTGGGCTATATAACATTGTAGACAGTCTTCTACAGGGAAAAGAGAAATTGGCCAAGATTAGGAAAGGCATGAGAGTCCTGGTGGTACAACGGTTAAGCACTAGGCTGTGAAATGAAAGGTTGGCAGTTTGGACCCACCAGCCAATCCACGGGAGAAAAGACCTGGCAATCTACTCCCATAAAGATCACAGCTGAGGAAGCCCTATGGGGCAGTTCTACTCTGTCATATACAGGCGCTAGGAATTGGAATCCACTCAATGGCACACAACAACAGGAAAGCCATTAGTGAAGAGCTATATGAAGGAATAGAACCAAAACCAAACCTGTTGTTGTCAAGTTGATTCTGACTCATAGTGAACCTATAGGACAGAGTAGAACTGCCCCATAGGGTTTCTGAGAAGTGGCTAGTAGATTTCAACTGCCAGCCTTTTGGTTAGATGAAATCCTGATGTTAGAAGAAAAAAAAAGAAGGAAGAAAAGCGGAGAACGTCCGTAATATTGACGACTGTCAGAATTGAAGATTCAGTGGTTGACCTGAAATTTGTACTTCCTCCCAGCTAATCTTCAGGCAGTAGTAAACTCATGCCACTGACCAGAAAAACAAGTTGTCATCCAGTTGATTCCAACTCATGGTGACCCCATGTGTGTCAGAGTAGAACTGTCCTGCATAGGGTTTTCAATGGTGTGATTTTTGACACTTGGAGCTAAATCTGAGGGTATTCTGGCTGCAGGGATGAGGCGGCCTGGTTGGTTCAGGGTTTGTCTAAAAGCTTGACTGCCACCAGGCAGACAGGTGCACCAGCCTCTCATCCTTTCATTCCCAAGGGCACCTTCTTAGAAAATGAAATTTCATGCTCAGTCAGCCTTTAGAAACATATGATTTAAACATATGCCAGTCTCGTTCTACATATTTGCAGCTTCTCAATTCCCCACCGCCCAGGCTCCTTCTTAAAATAGCTTTGGTTGAAGTCACAAGGTTTAGCTGAAAAGTGATCTTTCCCTCTTTTTATCTGGTCTATGCCAGATAACTGTGAGAAAATTGAGCAGCCACAAGAACAATGAATTAATGATATTTTGTGATAGTGGTATTTTAATGCCTGAGACTGTTTTCAGAATTATGAAGGCATTTTCCTTTTGGAAACACACAGTCTTCCAAAAAAACTTTGCCATGGACCATAACCAATCGACACATGCTGATTCCTGTCTTGCTAGTACCACTTGAACGAAGAAGAAACAAAAAAAGGGTGTGAAAAATTTATGCAGATAAAAAAAATCTTGATATGACAAAGTAATTTGCTTAATTTGAAAGCAAATTTTTATCCACATGCAATAAGAATTTATTTTTATAAGATGAAAAGCACATGCGATATGATAAATACTGCTGATGGTTGGAGTTCACAGAAAACAAACAGAAAACAGTTGCTGGGGAATCGACTCTGACTCATGGTGACCACATGTGTGTCAGAGTAGGACTGTGCTCCACAGGATGTTCAGAGCTGATTTTTCAAAAGTAGATTGCCAGGCTTTTCTTCTGAGGCACCTCTAGGTGGGTTCAAACCTTTCAACCTTTTGATTAGCAGCTGAACATGTTCACCATTTGCATTACCCAGGGGCTCCATCACCCCATTGCCATCAAGTTGATTTTGACTCATAAGAACCCTACAGGACAGAGTAGAACTTCCCTATAAGGTTTCCAAGACTGTAATCTTTACAGAAGCAGACTGCCACATATTTCCCCTGTGGAGCAGCTGGTGGGTTCAAATCACCGACCTTTCAGTTAGCAGCTGTGCACTTAACCACTGTGACACCAGGGCTCCTTAGGAACTCCAGAATTATTGTTAAAAACCATTTGCTGTCCAGTCAGTTCCATCTGGTAATGATTCCGTGCATGTCAGAGTGGATCTCTGCTCCACAGGGTTTTTGATGACTGAGAATGCCAGGGCTTTCTTCCAAGGTGTCTCTGGGTAGACTCAAACCACCAACCTTTTGATTAAAAGCCAAGTAATCATCTGTGCTACCCAGGGACTCCTAGTTAGAGTCACATGGTAATTAATTGACATTGATTACTAAAATACAACTAAGAGTTCTTCAAAGGAACATTATTAAGCCCAAATTAAATAGTAATAATGTTTTAGGTATCCTTAGGTTAATATACTCGAGTTCCCAGTAACGAAGGGATTTTGAATAATATGAGCCTCTCAGGAGCTAGTAAGGACAAGAAACCCTCTTTGCCATAACTGGGGGGTCACTTAGATGGTAGAAGGGTGCTGAGAAAAGAGTATTCCTTCAGTCAACCTGCAGCAGATGGCAAATGTCAACGAAAAGAGAGTTTTTTCCAAAGTGCAAACACTATCAGAAGAGCCTTTTAATGCCTGAGGCTGTTTGTGATCAGCTCATATGGTTTCCCAAGCTTATACCAGCTATGTCTGCTTAGTTTCTCAAATTCTCCTTATTCTTCCAGGCCCAGTTGAATCTCCATGTTCTCCATGACACCATGACAGCCTTCCTGGCTGCTCTAGCCCACAGCAGCTCTCTTAATCCACTCAGCTCATGATTTAGCACCTATCGTTCCCCTTTCATGTCTATTCAAGTAAGCCCCGTCTGTTCAGTTAAGCTCAATGAAACCAAGTGTTATAGATTGAACTGTGTCCCCTCCTAAATGTGTGTCAATTTGGCTAGGCACTGATTCCCAGGATAGTGTGGTTATCCACCATTTTGTGATCTGATGTGATTATCCTATGTGTTGTAAATCCTAATCTCTATGATGTTAATGGCCAAAGATGAAGACTCATTAACAACCTGTGATATTCAGATGACAAAACCTTTCTTGCTAAAAGTGAAGAAGACTTGAAGCACTTACTGATGAAGATCAAAGACCACAGCCTTCAATATGGATTACACTCAACATAAAGAAAATAAAAATCTACACAACTGGATGAATAAACCACATTATGATAAATGGAATTTTGTCTTTGAATTATGGTGGTGGTGGAGAATATCAAATATACCATGGACTGCCAGAAGAATGAACAAATACGTCCTAGAAGACGTACAGCTGGAATGCTCACTAGAGGCAACGATGGCGAGACTCCATCTCACATACTTTGGACATGTTTATCAGGAGGGACCAGTCCCTTGGTAAAGTGGAGAGTCCTTGAAAAAAATGAAGACCCTCAAGGAGATGGGTTTACACAGTGGCTGGAACAATGGGCTCAAGCATGGCAACAATTGTGAAAACGGTACAGGACCACGCAGTGTTTCGTTCTGTTGTACACAGGGTTGCTATGAATAGGTACCAACTCCACAGCACCTCGATACAATCTCAAAACAATAACGTTGGTGATGGAGTTGTGGTGCCACAATAGTTAAGAGCTCAGCTGCTAATGAAAACATTGGCAGTTCAAATCCATCAGCTGTTCTTTGGGACTCCCATGGGGCAGTCCTACTTTGCCCTGTAGGGTTGCTATGAGTCAGATTTGACTTGATGGCAACAGATTTTTTTTTTTTTTTTGGATGTTCATAAGGTAGGATTAAAGGCAGTTACATCAATGAGGTAGGACTCAATCTACAGGATTAGGTTATATCTTGAGTCAATCTCTTTTGAGACATAAAACAGAGAATCTAGCAGAAAGGAGAAGGACCTCATTAACTCCAAGTAAGGTGAGACAGGAGCAGTGTGCACCCTTTAGAAGTAGGGTCTCTATGCTGAGAAGCTCCTAACAAGGGAAAGATTGATAACGACTCTCCCCCAGAGCTGATGGAGAGAGAAAGCCTTCCCCTGGAGCTGGTACCAAGAATTCAGACTTCTTGCCTTCTAAACTATAAGAGAATAAATTTCTGTTTCTTAAAGCCATCCACTTGTGGTATTTCTGTTATAGCACCACTAGATAACTAAGACATCAAGGGAACAGTGGTGCAAAGAATCACGTGATCACGGCCCTTGGTTACAACTCTTGCATAAACACATTGCAGGGACCAATGTTTGTTTCCTGATACATGAGGCTAGCCTCTCAATTTCCTAATGGCAGCTGACAATGGCATTTATTAACCAGAACATCTGCCATTTTGTTGGACTATCTTTGCCTGTAATTGTACATCCTCTCATTTCTGTTAAATTTTGAGGAGTCTAAAAAATTACGTTATATGAAATATAAGAAGAAAAAGTTTGTTTACCCATTAGAACCAACAGAACTCGTAAAAAACACAATCAAAGCAACATACTTTATTTTCCGTGTAAACTCATGGGTTCTTCCTTAATAGGGTACGATGATTTTTATTATTTGCAAGATTGTTATCAAATTAAAACCCAGTGTAGCCTTTTTATGTCTTTCTTTGACAGATATTCTCTCTCATGTGCAAATACAAGTAAAGCATATTTCAAAAAGGAAGCTATCAGAATGCAGGACGCTAACTCAATACTGTATTTCAGATAATGTGTGTCATCTTCAATATCCTTTCTACACATTTCAGCAATTCATCAATTAAACAACTTACAGTTATTTTCACAGGAATAGTATTTTTCATTAGAAAGATGAAAAACTAGCATTTATTTACATCCTGGCATTGTCTACCACTTTCAATACTTTCTTCTCCATCTACCCAGTTCTTGGATATCAAAAGTCTGATATTTTTGCATATTGCTATTTTAATTATATAAAACCGATCAAGTGAAAACTGAATAATCAAGTAAAAGTCAAAGGCAAATTAATCTTGGCTCTGCTCAAACAAATGTATTGTATCAAAATCCCTACCTATTCTCTTCAGAGAATTCGGGACTTTATTTAAATTCTCTTTTTAAGCAGCACTACTCAACTGCCAGGAGTACGGACAGAACTAACACTGAATTTCAACTTGAAAAGCACCAAGTAGAATATCATAGTTTTAGGGATGGAATCTCAGAACATTCAGGGTAAAGTCTATCAAGCAGAAAAAACAGAGCCAAGTAGTCTCAAAGGACTAAAACATTCACCGTAACCTCAATTCTTGGAGAAACTTTCCTTCATCTGATGCTAAGGAGCTATTTTCAAAGTCGGAAGCATAAGCCATGGTCTATGAATCGTGAGACTAGCTAAGTGCTCAGCAGCTTGTAGGGGGAAAAAAAAAGACGAATTCAATTAAAGAAGGAACTAAAACGAAAATTGTACATGATTATAAAACGGCTTTCAATAAGATCCGTGGAAGAAAGTATAAACTACAGAATTCGAGAGACTGGAGGAAGTCAGGATTCATTGATGCTTTGAAATGACTTGACTTCTCTCAGATAGATAAAGTGGGGGAAGGGGCAAGTAAGAGTAAAATGAATCACAAACCATGCCTTCGTTTAAATCACATGCTTCTCCTTGGTTAAACTAAGTATTTTTTAATATTTACATCATTATGCCATATATACATTTTTGCCATGCCATCACAATCATGACAACTAATATAGCAATACTGACTGGAAATTATCGTCAAAGGGCACTATTCATTGGAATTAAATCCAAGTCTCCAAAGGTGAGATTACTCAAATGGGCAGAGAATTTTCTCACTGTCCCTTTGTATACATATGGAACAGAGCAGGACATCATAAATGCTTAGTTTGCAAAGTTTTCCCCTTATGTGGCCCTATTTGGAAGCTTGGTTTACCTAACCCTCTGATGTTGGACACTTAGGTTGTCTTCAGTTTTCCTGGGTTGTGAACATTTTACCAACATCTTTTTCCATTCGTCTCTGGTGCGACTTCTAAGTATTTTTCATGGTATAACAGAAAAGATTAAACTGTTGGGTTAACAGGAACATTGCCAAATCTCTTGATACATTTTAATCTGGTTGATTTAAAAAACCTACTAGTAAGCCCTATTTGGGCAGTGATTTTTTTTTGCCATGTCTCAGATCGCCTTCTTAACCTCCTCTCTAGTATCTTCTCTTTCTCCAGCCCCATCAAGCCCTCTTTGCACCCTGAAGATACATTGCAGCTTCAAAATTCCATCCTGACCCTTGTGTGGTTTTGTTGTGTGCTTTTTCCCTAGAATGACCCATGCCCTTCTCCTCTTCCTCACCATTTAACTCTCTCTGATCCCACCCACTAAGAATCACCCCCTTCCTTATCAAGGTTGATGGAGCACTCTATTCATGCCTCACTAATGACAGTACGGAAATAGTTTGACTAGACAGCTGCTCCGGCTAGAAGGTGGGACAGAGGGGATTGGTCTCTGTGTCAGAAGAACTTATAAAATGGCTCAGCACATAAGAGGCATTCAATAAATGCTTAACCCAAAACCTGCTGCCACTGAGTGGATTCCAACTCATAGTGACCCTCTAGGACACAGGAGAACTGCCCCATAAGGTTTCCAATGCTGTAATCTTTATGGAAGCAGACATCTTTCTCCTATAGAGAGCCTGGTGGGTTTGAATCACTGGCCTTTAGGTTAGCAGCTGAATATTTTAACTACTGTATGTCCAGGGCTCCTTAATAGATGCTTAGGTAATTTAATCAATACGGAGGAAATTCAAAAGACATCCCAAATGGTCCAGATTATACTCTTTCAGAATAAATAGTAATAAGAGTATATTATACAGGAGCGGGATTAAATAAATTTCAGAATACTCTGCCATAGCCTGAGGGCTCTCCAGGGCCTTCATGTAGCACTGGCTAGATGACCTGACCCAAGGCACCATCAGAGGGTTCAAGTTTCACATTCTCTCAAAGTACAGCCAGATACCACTTCTTACCCTTGTTAGGAATGGATAGTGAAGACTTCAGGTTTGAGAGATCTCTGTATTTATCAAGCCATTGCCACTGAGTCGATTCTGACTCACAGCAACCCTAGAGGACAGAGTAGAACTGCCCCATAGGGTTTCCAAGGAGCAGCTGGTAGAGTCAAACTGCCAACCTTTTGATTAACAGCCAATCTCTAAAGCACTATGCCACCAGGGCTCCATTTCATCAACAGCTTTTCTTTTATAATGATAATTTATATTAATTTCTTAATTTAATTTCTGGTTTAACACTAAACCCTTCTATGATTTTTTTTTTTTTTTTTTTTTTTGAGATTTTCCTGCTAAAAGTCTATCTATTTCAATCTTCTGTAGCAAGCCAACTCATGGAACAGAATATACTTCCCAGGGCACGAAACATTTTTTCAATAATTTCTATTTAACTGATTAAACCAAGGTAATATAAAACAAGGTTTTGTTAAATAACTGGAATTTTTGAAAGGAATAGTTTAGGAAGGTTTTCTGCCTGAGCATTGGACGTCATCTATCATACAGTTTAAAATAATAAAGTCAGTTTTCTGTCTCAATCGTTGGTCTCTTCCTTCTCTTCACAATATAACACACGCTGAGTGTCAGCCTCCCATTACGGTGGTTCTGAGTATTGACAATAGGCTGCTCCTAGCTTCCCTCCCCCTCCAGTTGAAATAGCACGTTCACCTTGTGCAGTGTAAAAACTCAAAGTTCTAAAAGGGCAAAGTCATCGTGACTGTATATGAGCAGAAAAGAACACACAAACACCTATTTTAGGTACTACAATTGATTTAACTATAAATGAATCTCACAGCATTTAACAATTGTCTAAGTCATACTCAGAACTGTTCTGGGTTCTACGAGATTAAAAAAAAAGTCATCTGCATTTGAGAAGCTTACAACCTAGTTGAGTAAGAGACGCTCTGCGGAAAACAATTTAAAGAACTGTTTAACACCCTATGAAATTTTATGCGTGGGTAAAATTTGAGATTGTTTCAAGTTAGCGCCTCATGTAAATTGATTAGTTGTGGATGTCAAATACAACCCAAAATCATGGTTAAAGTTTATTATTCCAATGGGGATGGCACTTAAATATTGTACAACTATTTCACAAATGGTAATATTTTTAATCTTTATGGACAATCTAGAAAAACAATATCTTCTTCAGGCACTGCTCTTCTTCTTAACACTGTCTAGAACATGACATCCTTACTCTACTACCATCTTGGTTGACTCTTGGCTTCCTTGACTTGTGTCTGGACCCTTTCTTCTCTGCTGCCTTCGTGTGTCCTTTCTTCTCTCATCCCAGAAGCACACAAGTTCCAGTCCCTGTTACCTGTTACCAGGACTATTAAAATCTTCAAACTAGTCTCATATTCACAGTCCATTCTGTGTCCTTCCATTTGGAGTCCATGGGAGCACCCCATAGCTAGTGTGTCCATGTTAAACCACAGTTGTGTTCACATTACTCCCTCTTCATAAATGGCCAACAGCTTTCCTCTAATTGCCATATAAGATCCCTCTCCAAATGGCATTAAAGGTCATCCACAACACCACTAATCCTAAGTCTACCCCATCTACCATTGTGTTTGTCTCTCATGCATGTAATCTCACACCCATCTAGACTAGGCCCTGTGTTTAAAAGTCCTATGTGATTTGTTACGGCAGTGCCTTTGTCCTGCCCATCTCTAACCATTAAATTCTATCCATCTTCTCAAAGTCCATCTTAAATGCTCCTTTTTGTATTTGGTACTCATAGGTGAGCACTCTGTCTCTGAAATGCAATAGCAGTTAATCTTATCATATGGCACTGGCCATATAAAAAACAAATATATATTTATATATATTTTTATATATTTATTTGCCCCATCTCTAGAGTATAAATTCCTTGAAGGCAGGTATTCTATCCAACCTAAATCCTTACTTTCTAGAACACTCACCACAGTACTTTGTACGTGCTTTATTATTGTTGTTAGGTAGTGTTGAGTCAGCTCCGACTCATAGCGACCTATTGTATAACAGAACAAAATGTTGCCCAGTCCTGTGCCATTTTCATAATCATTGCTATGGCTGAGTTCATTGCTGCAGCCACTGTGTCAATCCATCTAGTTGAGGATCTTCCTCTTTTTCACTAACATTCTACTATACCAGGCATGATGTTCTTCTCCAGGGATAGGTCACACCTGAAAACACGGCCAAAGTATGTGAGATAAAGTCTCACCATCCTTGCTTCTAAGGAGCATTCTGGTTGTTTGTTCTTTTGGCAGTCCGTGGTATATTCAATATTCTTCCTCAACACCATAATTCAAATGCATCAATTCTTCTTTGGTGTTCCTTATTCACTGTCCACCATTCTCATGCATATGAAGCAACTGAAAATACCATGGCTTGGGTCAGGTGAACCTTAGCCTTCAAGGTGACATCTTCGCTCTTCAACACTTTAAAGAGGCCTTTTGCATCAGATTTACCCAATGCAATGCATCTTCTGATTTCTTGACTGCTGCTTCCATGACTGTTGATTGTGGAGCCAAGTAAAATGAAATCCTTGAAAATTTCAATCTTTTCTCCATTTATCATGATGTTTCTTATTTGGTTTGGTCATGAGGACTCTTGTTTCCTTTATGTTGCGGTGTAATCCATACTGAAGGCTGTGGTCTTTGATCTTCATCAGTAAGTGTTTCAAGTCCTCTTCACTTAGTAAGAATATCATCTGCATTTTGCAGGTTGTTAATGAGTCTTCCTCCAATCCTGATGACACGTTCTTCTTCATATAGTCCAGCTTCTCGGATTGTTTGCTCAGCATACGGATTGAATAACTATGGTGAAAGGACACAACCCTGACGCACACCTTTCCTAATATTAAAACACACAGTATCCCCTTGTTCTGTTCAAACAACTGCCTCTTGGTGTGCGAACAGGATCCTCATGAGTACAATTAACTGTTCTGGAATTCCCATTCTTCGCAGTGTTATCCATAGTTTGTTACGATCCACACAGTCAAATAAATGCCTTAGCATAGTTAATAAAACACAGGTAAACATCTTTCTGGTATCCCCTCCTTTCAACCAGGATCCATCTCACATCATTCCTCGTTCTATTTCCCCTTCTGAATCTGGCTTGAATTTTTGGCAGCTCCCTGTTGGTATATTGCTACAACCATTTTTTAATTATCTTCAGCAAAATTTTACTTCATGTGATTTTTTTTTCAATTATTTAAGACCTTTATTAACAGGTGCTTGCAGTTTGTTGACCGTTTTGAAAAAAATCAAGTTGTAAACTTTTACTACAAATTAAAAATGAGGTTCTTAAAAATCTCAACTTGACCAGATAGGAAACAATTTAAAAACCCTTAAAGGTGTATTGAGAAAAACCAGGCTTTTTAAAAAACACATTTGTCATTACCAAAAAGAGACGTCTTTAGGTAAAAATAATAAAAACTCCATGCTGCATAGATAATGCAGATAGTTCTAGTAATCTGGTCAATGGGCAAAAAGCAAGCACTTAAGGTCTTCAGCTCCAATCTTTTGCTCATTTTTTATTGCTGGAATTTCATATCCTTCTTGTTGGATGACTAAACCGGATGATGGTAGAGATGGTACGCCGGCGTTTACTCAGCCCCGTCCTGCTCAGCCTCGGGAGCGGACAAATTCTCAGCTGGTGGATCGGCTACTCTTGTCTCTTTGCCATCTTGCGGTTTAGGGTTTTCTGGGTGTCCGCATCGGTAGTTGAAGTTGCGGCGGTACCGACGTTGAGGTGGCTGCTGATCTTGGGTCTCATCTTGATTTTCCTTATCCTCTTCATTGCCGTCCTCTCTAGGCTGTCTTTGGCGAGGAGGGGCCCTGCGAAATCGCGGTCTATAACCCCGATACATATTCTGTCTCACTGGTCTACCTTGTTCTCCTGCACCCTGGTTGTCAGCACCCTCCATCACTTCTCCCTGCACAGGAGGGTTGGAATACTGTGGTTGACGCCCATAGGGCCTCCGCATGTAGTAAGGTGGGAACCGTCGCCCGCGGTAGGGCCGGCGCTGCTGGGCCTGGCCTTCGGGAGCACTCTCCGACCCAGCGTTCTTTTCCCCACTCTCACTATTCTGGTAATTCTGCTGGTGACTTCGTGGACGACCCCTACGACGTGGATAACGTCTATAATGGTTACGGTCTGCTGCATATTTACTGCCTTGCACTGGAACTCCACGGGCCTGTAACTCCACCAGGGCCTGTATCTCCACCAGGGCCTGTAACATTTGCTGCCTCCGCACCCTTTTCTCCTTCTACAACATCAAACTCCACAGTCTCTCCATCTCCTCCACTGCGAAGGTACTTCCTGGGGTTATTCTTCCTTATGGCAGTCTGGTGTACAAATACGTCTTCCTTGGTGTCATTCCTGTTGATGAAACCATACCCGTTTCTTACATTGAACCATTTTACTGTTCCCCAAACCTTCGTGGCGATGACCCTCTTGTCCCAGCCCAATGTGAGGCAGCCCGGGCCGCCGCTCCCTGCGCCGCTGCCCGAGGTGCCGGCCTTGGTGTCACTGCTGAGGGCGGGGGCGGCTGCTGGGCCTCGGCCTCGCTGCTGGCGGTTGCGGTGATGGTGACGGGGCCCGGCTGCGGCAGCTGCGGCTCCTCCCGGGGTGAGATGGTAACTAGGCCGGCAGCAGCGGTGGGGCTGCTCAGGGCTCTCTGGGGTCCGCTCTCCGCTCCCGCTCCCGATCGAACTCTTCATGTGATGTTCAAGTTATTGTTCGATAGTTTCCACAATCTATAGGATCACCTTTTTTTGAAATAGGCACAAATATGGATCTCTTCCAGCCTGTTGGTCAGGTAGCTGTCTTCCAAATTTCTTGGCATAGAAGAGTGAGCACTTCCAGTGTTGCATCCATTTGTTGAAGAATCTCAATTGGTATTCCGTTAATTCCTGGTGCCTTGTTTTTTGTCAATGCCTTCAGTGCAGACTGGACTTCTTCCTTAGTATCATTAGTTCTTGATCATATACTACCTCCTGAAATGGTTGAACATTGACCAACTCTTTTTGGTACAGTGACTCTGTATATTCCATCCATCTTTTTTGATTGCTTCCTTTGTTGTTTAATGTATTTGATTGCCAGGTCCTTCTTTCCAGTCTGGCTTAGTCTGGAAGGCCCACTAAAACCCGTCCATCGTTGGTGACTCTGCTGGTATTCGAAATGCCAGTGGCATAGCTTCCAAAATCACAACAACACGCAATCCACCAAAGTACGACAAATTGACAGACTCGTGATGGACTTTGCACATAGTAGTTGGCATTTATCTTATGGCACTGTCATATTTTCCTTCATATTACCCTAACTTATTATTTTCCCATCTTTCAGTTTTAAATTCCTTGAAGGCAGGTACTGTATCCTAACCTACATCATTCTTCCTTACAGCACTTATCACAGCACTTTGCACGTAGTGGAAACAAGCAAAGTACTTCACACAAACAGGAAAAATGAAATTGACTTTATTGAATGGACATTTTCATCAAGTTCATGTACTCTCCCTAGGAATATGATCACAATTTAAACTAGAAAACTAATTAAATTATAATCACTGGCTATACAACAGGAATCTAAGGATGCTATGAATAGTCCTTATATGGGTAAACGGATGTTGTAAGAACACTCTTATATTCAGGTTCCAGTGAGAGAGGTGAATGGTTCCTGTTATGGACTGAACTGTATCCTCCAAAATACAAGTTGAAATTCTAACCCCTATATCTATAAAGATAACTGTGTCTGGAAATAGGGATTTTTCTTTTATGTTTTTTTTTCTTTTTTAATGTTTATGGGGTCATGCCAGTGCAGGGTGGATCCTAAACCTAATCACCTCTGAGCTACAACAAGACCAGAATAGATGCAGACACACACATGGGGGAAGACAGATCCCGTGTGAGGATCACCTATAAGCCAAGGATTACCAAGGAGCTCCTAGGAGCTCCTGGGATGACTAACAAGGAAGGAAGGACTGCCTCCTATAGCCATGTCATGAACTTGGACTTCTTGCCTCCTGAACTGTGAGGAAATAAATGTTTGTTTTTGAAAAGCACCCACTAGGTAACTGAGACAGTTCCCTAAAATCCAGTAAGACTTGCATGTCTTCCTCTTCACATGGCATCATCTTGTAGTTGAAAATAGCAACATAAGATTATAGGTTCCACAACTTGTGGTAAGAATGCACTCAGGGTTTAGATCCTTCAGAAGAAATCACGTAGCCCTCATTTGGCATCGTCTCTGACAGTGGCTATACCTGCTCCTGTCTGCACCTTTACTGTGTTTATTTGAGCACTCAGGGGCTTACTAACAAGAACCACAAGTAATAATGGCATGATAAATTAGATTAACCCAAAGTAGCTTATTATTGTTAAGAAAAAGCCATCTCTAGGAAACTAGCCTCAATTATTCTGGTACAATCCACTACAACAGATGTTCCCAATGCCCCAGAAGTTCCAAAATCAGGATATTTAACTTTTTATCCATTTTGCTAACTCTGTTACAAAGCCCTTTCGATTTTAAGGAGTGGCTAACTGTGTATATGCGTGTGAATACAATTGTCAGGTAAAATACAGTGTACCCAGTTAAACTGAATTTCAGGTGAACAGCAAGGGATATTTTTTTGTATTTCTGTTGTTGTTAGGTTATGTCAAGTCAATTTTAGACTCACAGTGACCTCATGTGACAGGGTAGGAATGCCCCATAGGGTTTCTAGGCTCTCCTCTTTACAGGAGCAGATCTCCAGGTCTTTTCTTCCACAGAACTGCTGGATGGATTTGGACCATTGATTTTTCAGTTAGCAGCCTACAAGTATATCCCAAATATTGCATCATATTAACAACATTATCTGAAATTCAAAGTTAACTGAAGTCCTGTATTTTTATTTGCTCAGTCTTAAGAACCAATATCCGAATCTCTGTAAACCTTCTATTACAACTATGGCTTATACATTGTGGCTGTTCTGTGGATGTTACATAATGTTGATGGTTAAGACTATGTAAGAGTCATATCACATATTCTTAATGCTTTCAATAGTAGTAGCAATTAACACCAAAAAGATGTTAATGAAATGATAGCTAACTACAGGGAAATGGGCTTTTCGGAGCACTGGAAAACTAGAGATTGTTTAAGAACATCTGGACAGTGACTCAGCTTTTCCCAGTGGACCTTCTTGGTTCAGTTCAACAATCGGGGAAGCCCGATATCTGTAAATATTTTCTTGTATTAATCGAAAGTATAATACAGAGGTGGCGAACCAGAATTAAACTTTCCAAACCTAGCAAGGCTTCACATCGAGCAGGGAGTACCAAGAAAAGCAGTGAAGCCCTATCCGTGTACTTCTGTCACCTGCTTCGTTTCCAATAATGTTTTATGTTCCTGGTTATCTAAATAAGGAATTTAATATAATAATGTTAAAGTATTATGGTCTCCACCTCCCAATCTGAAACTCAAAAATATGCACCGTCACTTCTTGAACATTTACTAAGTGAGGGGCACCAAGTTGTTAGGAGCTTTATATTTCTTGACCGTACCTATGCTAACAATGACACCACTGGTAGATTCTATTTCTTCCCCGTGATAAAATTGAGAAAATAAATGCTTTAGAAAAACAAAAATCACATACACTGTTGAAGGAGTGTCCACTTCCAGCCAAGTTGGAGTAACAACAACAACAAAAAAAATTATCCTCCAGCCTTAAGCAACTAAAAGATGGACAATATTCATAAAACAATGGCTCCCAAGATGCTGAACCAGGCAATGAAGAACAGTGATCCTTGAAAGTCAGAAAACAGAGCAAGGGATGCAGTGATAGCCCTTGTTCACTGCGTGCTACACAACTGAGTTCAGCATGCTTTTCTGAACATGCTAATCTATCAGTTCACTAGAAAAGAATACGTGTGTGTGCATGTGTGTGTAAGTATGTGTGTCTATGTGTGTATGTGCCACATTAGAATGAAAAAATAAAAAAAAAGGCATAAGGCATCTCACTGTCCTAAATCTTAGAAACTATCCTTTAAGATAGTGCTTCCCATCAAGCAGAGGGAACAAAAAGGACTGGGTTAAGGAAGAGGCCCCCCTGAGTAGAAGGCAGTGTCAGCATCGTGCCAGCAAACAGGCCACAGGTAGTCCTACCCAAGTCAAGGTAGAGAAAGGATACATTGCTGGAACACTCGATCCTTTCTAGAGCTCTAAGGACAAGGCTGTATGAGAGTCCTCTAGCTGGGATCAAGCACCTCTGTAACAAAGCCCACAAGTCTGTCCACAAAGGCCCGGGATGGCTAGTCCATGGGTCACTCATCCATGGGACACTCTAGGGATCCCTGGGGCACCTGGATTACAGCACAGTCCTCTGAAAGATGTGCAGAAGACAGCCCATCATGAGACAGCCCATCATGAGACGCGCTGTCCACAGCAATACATACCCTGGAAAGGCAGGGGGCGCTAAAGATCTTCATCTAATGAGGTGGAATCGCATCCTCTCAAAGGCATTCCAGGACCTTTGATTAAGTAGACAGAAAATTTTAGTAGAAATTCACTAATTCAACAAGTGTAACTGGAAAATAATTTGGAATGCATTAACTGTGTAAGATATTTCTACCTTTTATACAATATCACTAAACTTGCAAACATACATGCAACAAACATGTATACAATAAATTCCCCTAAATGCTTACCAACCATTTCAGTCAAGAAGCTTTTCTCAGAATCACCGTTCCTCTGACATGTTACTATTTCTTTTATAGCCTATCATTCCATAGAGTGAACGCCTACTTAAAATGTCTGGACTTTGCAGACAAGTCTGCCAGTGCCTCTGATTCCCTGGGTATGCCACGCTAATTTCCATATGGACGAGGCTTTCTATTTAAAAAAAAAAAACATAGTAATTGCATTTTCCCCATAAAGGATGCTGTTAGCCTCTATTTCTCATTAATCAAATGCAACTTGTCACACAGCCCTGAAGTGTTTTCCTAATAATTATGGCTTCTAATCAGTGTCACGTGCTGTTTCATTGTAGCAAAAAACGACACTCTTAAAACCCATAAATATCAGGAGATATAAAGAGGGGGAAAAAACGATGACATGTGCTATGACTTCCAGTCAGAGAAGAACAGAAACAAAAAAGAACAAAGTGGCTCATGCCATCCACAGATGAGCAATGAACGCACGCAGCATTCAGGGGGATGTATCTGACTCTATGGGCACAACCAGGAAGCCATTCTTTCAAAAAATAGTTTTAAGCCAAACAATTACCCACCAAAGGATCACAACCCACTGCGCTGACCTGGGCAGCCCCATGGACCTGTGGATGCCTCCATAATGCCAAGTTCAGTCCCGTAGGGCTGCCAATGGAGAACAAGGCTGGGACAGATGGAGCGGCCTGCTCACCATATCCACCTTCTGCAGCAATCCTGCCACAGCTCAGGGGGCCAGCCCATCTCCTCACCGGCACCCACAGATCAGGAGTGGGGCTCCATGTGCGTTCCCTCCATAGCTACAGGCCTTCCAGCCCAATGAAACCAACCCCACTGCCCTGGAAGAACAGCCCTTCTCAGTAGCTGATGAACAGTTAAGAACGCACACATGTGAAGGTAAAATAAACATGTGGGCAGGGAGGATTTATGAGGAAGGACATTTTGAGATGAGTAGGTTACAAGAGATGGAGAAAGCATGCCCATGTAGAAACGGATGAGACATTTACGGAGTGTGGGGCACCAGCTTCTGAAAAGCTAGGTCAAATCAAGTAGAAGTGTAGTAGCTGGAATTTTTAAATCACCAAGTGAATTTGGTATTTAGTATTTATCAGAAAAGTTTCTGAGTGGCCAGTTGTACTTTTTATGTGTAGATTGTGAGTATTAGGTGTGGGAATGCCTT
Organism: Elephas maximus indicus; assembly: GCF_024166365.1. Taxonomy (NCBI): domain Eukaryota; kingdom Metazoa; phylum Chordata; class Mammalia; order Proboscidea; family Elephantidae; genus Elephas; species Elephas maximus. Next base: position 234,245,541 of record NC_064819.1, read on the forward strand.
AATCTCTTTGTTATTCCCTATTTTGTTATACAAAATAAGGAATAAAAATGCACCACCATTTGGAACTGGGAAATTATATTTACCTTGAAATACTTATTACAATGGCATATGGCAGAAATGTTCATGAGTTATAGAACAATGGCGGGCTATGTGCCACCTAATGTTTTCTACCAAGTTTCCTAGGACATTGGATGGATGGTTGTACTAGAAAAATGGTAATATTAATTTTCATGCATAATATTACAAACTATTTCCCACGCAGTAGGCACCTCTTCTGGGAATTTCAGATCTTTATGCCAAAGATCCCAAAAAATGTAATGAAAGGTACCATGTCAAAGCCAAAATAGTCATATTTACCATGTCTTTTTGTGGAATGGCATTATTTTGAATATAAAACCCAAATCCAGATGCCAGAAATAAACCTATAAATATATGGCCATTTGATTTTCAAGGAAGGCACCAAAGCCATCTAAATGGGAAACAAAAAAGACAAAAAAAAAAAAACACTACATATCCATATAGGTATCCATACTCAAACTATAAATCTTCTAGAAGAAAACATTTGCTATAGATTGAATTGTGTCCCCCCAAAATGTGTACAAATCTGGCTAGGCCATGATTCCCAGCATTGTGTGATTGTCTGCCATTTTGTCATTTGATGTGATTTTCCTAGGTGTTGTAAATTATACCCCTATGATGTTAATGTTTTTGTTTTATGATGTTAATGAGGTAGGTTTAGCTGCAGTTATGTTAATGAAGCAGGACTCAATTAGAAGATTAGGTAGTGTTTTAAGTCAATCTCTTTTGAGATATAAAAGAGAGAAGTGAGCAGAGACGGAGGGACCTTATGCCACCAAGAAAGTAGTGCCAGGAGAAGAATATGTCCTTTGGACCTAGGGTCCCTGTGCTGAGAAGCTTCTAGTCCACACAAAGGTTGATGACTAGGACCTTTCTCCAGAGCTGACAGACAGAGAAAGCCTTCTCCTGGAGCTGACGCCTTGAATTTGGACTTCTAGCCTACTTGACCGTGAAAGAATAAGCTTCTGTTTGCTGAAGCCCTCTACTTGCAGTATTTCTGTTGTGGCAGCACTATGTAACTAATAGCATCGTTGTTGTTAGTCACCTTCAAGTTGATTCTGACTCATGGTGGCCCCATGTGTGCAGAGTAGAACTGTGCTCCCGCTGTGACCTTCCAGAAGGAGACTGCCAAGCCTGTCTCCCGAGGAATCTCTTGGTGCATTTGAACTGTCAGCCTTTCGGCTGGTAGTCAAGTGCCTAACCATCTGCACCATCCAATGACTACGGAAGAAAACGTAGGAGACTACTTTATGACTTGGGATTAGAAGTTTCTTGGACATGCCAGAGAAAGCAATAGTCATTAAAATTAACAAATTCAAAATTTAAAACTTCTGCTCATCAAAAGATAATGTTAAAAAAATGAATAAAGAACCCATAGACTGTGAGCAAAATAGTCACAAAACATACATCTGACAAAAATACTGGTATCTTATATACATACGCACATATTATGTATATACACATTAGTGATATTTTGGAAAGATAAATCTTTGAAAATGAACCTAATTTAAAAGTGACCAAAAGATGTGAACATATACATCACAAAACAAAGGATATGAATTGCCACTGAACACATGAGAAAGTGCTTAATATTAGTCATGAGATAAATTCAAATGAGACACAGCTACACACCAACCAGAATTAAGGAGTAACACCAGAGGCTGTGGAGTAAATGCAACGCTCCTCTGATGGTTGGTGGGAATGTCAAATGACACAGGTTCTTTAAAAAGACACCTGGCCTTTGTTATAAAATTGCACACACAACTACCCTATGCCCTAGAAATTCCACTACTAGGTATTTACCCAAGAGAAAGGAAAAAAAAAAAAAAAAATTCTGTCCAGAAACTACTGATATAAAAGATGTGTAAGCAGCTCTATTCATAATAGTCAAAAACTGGAAACAGCAACAGGAGAACTGAATACTACGCAGCAATAAAAAGACATGAGTTACTGATACCCACAGCAACATAGATAACTGCCAAACATTCTGCTGAGTGAAAGAAGCCCTGTACCAAAAGGTATGGACTATATGACTCTGTGACCTAAAGATCTAGCATAGGTAAAGATAATCTATAGTGGGAAAATACCAGAAGACTCTCTGCCATCTCTGGACAGAGGGTCAGGGACAGCCAGGCAGGGCCATGAAGGAAAGGCCTGGGGGTCTGCGGAGCTCTGTATCTTGAGAGGGGCTTGGGTCATATAGGTGTACGCTTTTGCTAAAACTCACAGCATTTCAATTGTGTACAAAATACATCTTTAAAAAAGGAACTAAAAACAAGTATTGAATTCTAGGTAATGGTTTCCATGCTGAAGTATTTAAAGATGAAGTTACCGATGTCTTTAACTTACCTTAAAATACATCAAAAATAAAAGTTACTTTAATATGCAAAAAAAGGACATGACACTTGCTAAAGTAGAGGGTCATCGAAAAAGAGGAAGACCCTCAACAAGACAGACTGACACAGTGGCTGCAATGATGGGGTCAGGCATAACAACGATTGTTAGGATGGTGCACAGGACCAGGAACTGACTCAAAGGCACCTAACAACTACAATATAAATATATGTGTGTATATATATACACACACACACGCACACACATTTGGTGGCAGAAGGTGGCTTACTACTTCTTCTTCCCTCTGCCATATGACCTCCCTGTACTTGTTTCTTAGACAATCCTGTGTCCTTTCTTCAAAGGGAACAGGAACAGCCTTCCTTTTCTGAAAGTGAATTATATGGTGTGTTAGACTTCACATCAGCTATGTCAACAATTTCCACACCCCAGGACAGGGACTGAGAGCCTATTAAATTTCCAACTTTTTCTTGAAGCCTTGTCTCTATTCACCTTGACTACAATTAATTTCTTTTTCTGTTTTTAGTTGGCCCATCTTCACCTTCTCAAAATAAGACAGAAGGTTACTAAGGATAGAAGTGTCCATTCTAAACTAAAGAATCTGGTCACTTTGTTAATGTCATCACAGGTCATAAAACCAAGTTTCAGGTTCAGACCTGCGTATGTGATTTGCAAAAGCCTTCAAAGTGACCACATACGCAGATGCAGAGCACGGTTCTCATCGTCTACTTTCCTTGGAGTAGTTTAATAAATGAAAAAAGTTAAGGAATAAAAGATCACCTTATAATTAGTTTTACATTGTTAGCATTTTCAACAGTGAATATCGACTATCTCTTCTTGGGAAATCTCTCTTCTTGGAGATCAATTAATATGGACCTTCTCTGACCTTGAATTTGCCTTCTGTAATGTGCTCCTACTGAAATGGAAACAACATCAACGTTAATAACGTCAGCCACTTTCTGTTTTAATGAAGTAACTTAGAATTCATAGGAAACAGCCATCTTTCACTGCAACCATACCCAGAACAGCTCTGTGTGCGAGAAGGGACGGGTGAAAACTCCCTCTCTCTTTAATAGGTCAGTTTCTGTCTTGTATGGTTATAGCTAATACGACTGTATGCTACTTTCCGGAGCTTCATGCCTGTACTAGCCATGTGCTGCATTCCATCTGCTATCCACTGCACTGGAGTGATCCAGCAAACGAGACCTAAGGCGCAGGGCACGAGGCTGGACTCAGAGTACCTCCAGCATGTAGAAGAGCCCTGGATACTGCTCAGGAGAGGCAAGGGCTGGATTCTAGTGGTCCTGATGGCAAGGAGCAGCTAGATCTTACTTCAATGCTGCTGACGTTAGCTGCCATCGAGTCAGCCCCCGACTTGTGGCGACCCCCTTCACGACAGAATTAAACCTGACTTCAGTTAGAAAGGGAGCACAGTTTAGAATTGATATTAATAAAAGACTTGTTAAAAAAAAAAAAAAAAGAGAGAGCAAGGAGCTACTTACAAATCAAACCTCAAGAACATAAATATAAAAACCCAATAAATCTCTCACATAATCATCTTGCTCTTAAAAAAGAGAACTATGCAAACCTACAGATATGAATTAAGAAAACTAAAAATGCAAGGAAGATGCTTAACACGATATCAAAGGAACGTACATAAAATGCAAGGAAGATGCTTAACACGATATCAAAGGAACGTACTTAGATGCTATGAAAATAGTAGCGAAGGAGTGTGCATCAACGTGAACGAGGGGAGTCATCTGCTTCTGTAACCGGCAGGAGCAGAAAGGTTATTGCAGCCTCCTTAGCATGGAAAGCCAGACCAAGTGTGAAGGGAGAACCTCAGTGCGAACAGCTAAGTATAACCTAGGAATCCCATCTCCTGGATGCTGGAGAGCTCCTCACAAGAAGTTTCAGAATTATTTTTTTTTAAAAAAAGGTTTCAAAGAGTATAAAATGGAGGAAGAGAGTAGTGGGGCACCATCACGGCTGAGGTGAGGTGACGGTGCTCTCTGGAACAAGGAAGGGAGCTGGTGGCCTTCGTGGCTTCTCTCCCTGGTATTTACAGCAGAGATTCACAGTTTCCTAACCTGAACTCTACAGCGGACAGGTGGGAAGTGCTTGCTCCCAGCGCACTCTGTACCAAGGCTTCCCTAACTAGATCAACTGCTGGGCTAAATGTGCATCCATCATTTAGGGCAGAATGGCAATCAGTCAAGAGCGGAAAAGGTAAGGGAAAAATTGGCATGCTGTTGACCACGACGTACAACACTCTCAATAAAAATGGCCACTGCCCAAAAGAATCGGTTGGCACAAATATTCATCTTGTTTATTACAAGATTGTAGAGAAAGACCAGGGAATTAAAGCACGAGGCATCACCTGTGACAAGACTGCTAAACATCTGACAAAGAATAACCAGGTGGGGCAACGGCAGCATAGCTTTACAAAGAAAAGTAGAATCCTCTACGAAGAAGTAGAGTTACTGATGAGTTAACAGGACTCTTTATTAATGATATTATTCATTCATTTATTCAACCAATATTTATCAAGTACCTTGTATTGCTGGCAATGTCAAGGTGCAAGGAGTTGTCCTTATTACCAGCCAATGAGTCAGCCCCCAACTCATGGCAACCCTGTGCACAACGGAACAAATGCTGCCTGATCTTGTGCCATCCTCATGGTCTCTTTCAGATCAAGTGTTGGTATCCACAGGGTTTTTATTAGCTGATTTTCAGGAGAATGCCAGACCTTTCTTCCTAGTCTCTCTTAGTCTAAAAGCTCTGCTGAAAGCCGTTCAGCATTATAATAACATGCAAGCCTCCAGTGACAGACAGGTGGTGGCTACCCATGAGGTGCAGTGGCCAGGAATGGAACCCGGGTCTCCCACATGGAAAGTGAGAATTCTACTACTGCCCCTGGTGCGAGGGTACAGCTGTGAATTGTAAACAAAGTCTCTACTGTAAAGGAATTTATATTCTAGAAGGAAGCAACAGATAACTCCAAGTAATTGACCAGATAATTTCAGCTAGTGATAACTGAAACAAAATATAAAAATATGTTAAGAAGCAACTGAAGGAGATACTTTAAAACAGGAGAACAGGAAAGGTTTCTCTGAGTAAGTGACATGAAATTTGCTAACAAATCACCACCCCCATCAGCTGCTGGCTGGATTCTGCCTCGGAGAGACCCCATGTGTGTTAGACCCAAACCTCCAACCTTCTGGTTAACGGCTGAGTGCATTACCAATTTGTACCACTCAGGGACTCCAACAGATTGACAAGAAGGTGTTTTCCATTCAAAGATCTGAGAGAAAACTTTCTAGGCAGAGGCAAAGGGCACAGATCCTGAGGAGAGACTGAGCTTGCAAGCTTACAGAAAGAAGGCCATGTGAGGCTGGCACACAGTGAGCCAAGGAAGAACTGATACAAGATTGATTCATCCAACATAGATCTTCAGCATCTACCAAGGGTCAGGCAGTGTTCTAGGTAGTGGAGATACAGAAGCAAGCGACACGGACAAAATCCTTCCTCATGTCAATCTGACTCTCCAGTGGAATCTCTGGGGAGATAGAGAAGAAGTCAAGGGCTGGATCACATAGGTTGAGGCTTGGAGGCCACAATGAGAGTTTGACGACTTTGCAGACTGTGGCACTCTTTCAGCTGCATGCCACGTCCCTTAGCAGATCTGATTCTCTCACAGCTATCATGGACAAATCAAGACATGCTGTGAAGTTAAGAAAGTCACAGATGAATATTAAGGACATAAAGACAGATGAGATCTACCTAGACTCTGAGGCTGGCCAAGGGTTTGGGCTGGATGGAATCCATTCTTAATGAGGCAATCACCCTGTTCCTTGTTGATTCTGCTCATTAGCTGGTTTAATTTTTCATGATCTTACTATGAATATTTGCATGAGAATCAGAATGTATTTAAAGCAGGAGCAGTAATAATTTTTTTCATTTCAGGTAGGAGCATTAAACGAAAAATTCATTCTTTCACTAATTCAAATGACATTTATTGAGATGTGTTCAAAAATGAAAGCATGTCTTTGAAGACAGAATCGCTTTAAGATGGGTGCAATCTGCTCTTGCTGTTAGTAAAACTCGGGGCCATTAGAGGAAGCTGAAGTAAAATTATAACGTGAAACAGAGAATAAAGTATTTCCATTGGAACTAACAGTAAAGTTGCATACGCTTATTTCTTTCTCTCCTTATCATTGAGAAATCAGGTATTGTCACTTGGAAAATGGCTATATAAACTATTAAGTCTTTCTAGTTGCATGGGATAATGTTTTCATGCTAGGTACAGGAGTTAGAGAATGACCAGGTACAGTCAAAGTTGGATTTTACTATCAAAATTCAAGACAGTATACTGCTTTTCTCCCTCAAGTTTTTCTGCCTAGTACCCCATTACTAGTAATTAGAAGAACTAAATTTTGAGTTTACATTGGCTATTTGAGATTTTGCTTGCCATATGCATTGCATTAGGTATAGAACTTGTCCCTGCTTTAAAAATCCAAGGGGAATTATGACATCGGCAAGGTAAACCCAGGCATTCCATCCATCATTCTAATCTGTTTCACAAAAAAAAAAAAAAAAGAAAGAAATCGAAGGAGTATTTGGGAAACAGAATGAGTGACAGAAAAATAGCAAGGGTACGTCAATAATAGTGATATTTCAGAGGTCCAGGAAGCAAGCAACTAATATGAACATTATCACTTCACGTCTCTAAATACGTTATTACTGCTCATGTCAGTGTAGATGATATAAATCTCAGGTACACTGAGAAGTAGCAGAAGGAAGTGATGTCTGTGACCAGAATGTATCATGTAGTGAAAAGTAGAAGCGCACCAGTTAAACAAGGGAAAAGGAAACCACCAGGCAAACAGTGTGTGTGCCCATATGGGCATGCCATATAAAAAGGAATCAAAGCAAAGTTGAATGAAAAGCTTAGTCTTAGCCATTATTCGGATACATAGTCCTATTTTCTTGGGCAATTCTTTTCTGACCACCCAGATTCCTAAGTCCTGTATCTGGCTGTGCTGGTTGAAAGCTTCATGAGGGTACAGAGTTACCGAGTGTTATCCAACCCGAGCTCTGCTGAGGATGTCAGCAGCCCCTCCCCCTAAGATCTGTGGTCACCTGGCAGATGGGGCTCCTTAATAACAGAATCAAGGCAGAAAAACTATTTGTCATATTTCCTTGCTTTGAATTTTTTGTTTAGAGGGAGGATTTTTTGGCACCCTGGGCTCTTAACCAAAAAGGTCAGCAGTTTGAATCCACCAGCCGCTCCTTGGAAACCCTATGAGACAGCTCTACTCTGTCCTATAGGGTCACTAGGACTCGAAATTGACTAGACGTCAACAGGTTTTTGGTTTAATTATGTGTTTGGTCTTCTTCTTGACTTGTTCCATCAGGAGTTTGGGATTATCTCATAGATTTGTGGAGTCACTGGATGATGCACATTGTTACTGCGCTTGCTGCTAACGGAAAGGTTGGAGCTGCCAATCCACCCAGCGGTGCCTTGGAAGAAAGGCCTGGCAACCTACTTTCCAAAAATCAACCACTGAGAGCTCTATGGAGCACAATTCTACTCAGGCACACATGGGGTTGCAGTGAGTTGGAACCCACTTGACAGCACCTTCTCCTCCCCCAGAAATTTGTAAAAAGAAAAGAAACATTCCTTTCACACTGCTTCCAGCTGCTGCCGAGTGAGTGCCCACCCCCCAAAGTTCTTGCCTTTCAGGCTGAGGATGAGGCCTCTGAGGAAATGGCTCTGGCCAGGGAGATGAGGTACGAGTAGAAAGTGAGGAGCCACTTATTCATCTCTTCTTACTGCTCAAAATACCCAGCATACATTTTCAACAGTTGTATTTCTCTGGCTGACGAGGTGTAAGGATCACTTTAGCTGGTGGTTTACATTTAACAACAACAAATTGGATGGTCAAAAGTAAGATCTGTTGGGCTTTGGACTTTAGCATTCATAATGATCTCCCCGCCCCCAAAGATTTCTTGATTCCCAAACTAATCATCAATGTTCCTATCCCCCATCTGTAAAATAACAAGAAGAAAGTAATGAATACAAATAAATGAAAAAAACTGCTCTTCCCATTTTGTTTATCTGATAATTCAGTGTACGGGAAAAACCTCCTTTACTCAGATTCTACAGTACAAAAAAATGTAAATTTACAAATCAGGAAGAATGCAAGCTTAAGTCAGAAACCCAGAATGAAGGCCTGGTTGTGCCTTTTTATTATTAGCTCGAGGACTTTGGGTAAATCATTTAATTTTTTTCTCTTTATCTATCTATCTATCTATCTATCTATCTATCTATCTATCTATCTATCTATCTATCTATCTATCTATCTATCTATCTATCATCTATCTATCTATCTATCTATCTATCTATCATCTATCTATCATCTATCTATCATCTATCTATCATCTATCTATCTATCTATCATCTATCATCTACCTACCTATCTAATCTATCACCTATCATCTGTCTATCTATCATCTGTCTATCTATCATCTATCATCTGTCTATCTATCATCTGTCTATCTATCTATCATCTATCCATAGATCGATCGATAGATAGATACACACACACATATGGTGGTAAATATATATGTAACAGATAATTTGCCTCTCACATTCTTCACATGTACAACTCAGTAGCATTAGTTAGTGTTACCATGTTGTTCAACTCTTCGTTGTTGTTGGTGGGTGCTGTTGAGTCTGCTCTGACTCATAGCAACTCCACGTACAACAGAAAAAAACACAGCCTGTCCTGCACCATCCTCACAGTCCTTGCTATGTTAGAGCCGTGGTTACAGCCACTGTGTCAACGCGCCTCATTAAGTGTCTTCTGCTTTACTTTACCAAGCACGATGTCCTTCCCTAGAGGCTGATCCCTCCTGATAACATGACCAAAGCATGTGAGATGAAGTCTTTCCATCCCTGCTTCTAAGGAGCATTCTGGCTGTACTTCTTCCAAGACATACTTGTTCATTCTTCTCAGCAGCCCATAGTATATACAATATTTTTTGGCCACACCATAATTTAAAGGCATCAGTTGTTCTTTGGTCTCCCTTATTCATTGTCCAGTTTTTGCACGCACATGTTTTTAGGTGCCACCGACTCGATTTCAACTCATAGCAACCCTACGTACAACAGAAGGAAACACTCCCTGGTCCTGCGCCATTCTGTGCAACTCCCCAGGTTTCACATAACAGCTGTAAGCATGAATCTACCAAATATTTGGTGTCCACCTTTACCTCTTGCTCTCAGCCTCTGGGTCCTTCTGAGGCATTTGGCATCTGGCATCCTTGGATTTCTTGACCGCAGCTACCATGGGCGTTGATTGTGGATGTAAATAAAATGAAATCCTTGACAACTTAAATCTTTTCTCCATTTATCATAACGTTGCTTATTGGTCCAGTTGTGAGGATTTTTGCTTTCTTTAGGTTGAAGTGTCATCCATACTGAAGGCTGTGGTCTTTGATCTTCATTAGTAAGTGCTTCAAGTCCTCTTCACTTTCAGCAATCAAAATTGTGTAATCTTCATGTTGCAAGCTGTTAATGAGTCTTCCTCCAATCCTGATGCTTATGCAGTCTAGCTTCTCCGATTATTTGCTCAGCATACAGATTAACCCATTGCCATTATTCATTTCCAACTGTTCCCATCACTCGTAACAGAAGCTCAGTGTCCTATAAGCAGTGAATCTCCCATTTTCCCTCCCTTTGACCCACCTCTTGTAACTACTAAAAAATTGTGGTCTTTATACACTTCCCTGCTCTAGATATTTCATATAAATGGGATTATACAATATTTGTCCCTTTGGGCTGACATATTTCAAAACACAGCATCGTGTTTTCAAGTTTTCAAGTATCAGGACTTCATTTCTTTTTGTGGCTGAATAGTATTCCATTGTATGCATGTACTACATTTTGTTTAACCATGTACCTGTTGATAAACATTTAGGCTGTTTCCATCTTTTGGCTATTGTGAATATCATTTAACATTTTTATGCCTCATTTCCTCATCTGTGTAATGAGAGGATTAGACCAGTTGATTTCTTAGTTCTCATCTTGTTTCAAGATTCTATAATTATAAGTAAGTCATTAGGAAAGTCACAAATAAGTTTTTGTTTTTTAAAAAATAAAATCAACTAGCTCCAGTTGCTGGGATTTTATAAGATAATATCATAAATATTTTAAGATTTTTTAAAAATTGCATTACAACCTTAATGTCTAAAAAAAAAAGAGTACTTTTGAAATATTCAGGCACAAACTATAAATGTACATTCTCTGGATTTCTTCTCTCTCTTTCCGTCATAGGGTTGGTCGAGCTGATAGGCATGGCCACACTAGATTCAAGATACATAGTGTTTTTATCAGGAAGGACTAGCCCCTGGAGAAGGACATCATGCTTGGTAAAGTAGAGGATCAGCAGAACAGAAGAAAACCCTCAAGGAAATGGATTGACACACTGGCTGCCAACAGTGGGCTCAAACATAGCCATGACTGTGAGGATGGCATAGTATCAGGCAACGTTTCATTGTGTTATACGTGGAGGTTGCCAAGAGTCAGATCCGTCTCAATGGCACCTAACAACAATAGCACGGTGATACATTACAGAACGGGTTGGATTAATATTTTTAATTTAAAATTTTTTGTAACCTACACTCGTTTATAGACATTAGGCCTTAAGACATACGTGGATTTCCACGATTCAGTTATTATATCTGCATTTGCTTCCAAAAATATGGAAGTTCTGTGAAATTTCTATTCCTTTTGATCTTCCATTTGGTAGCCGGCAAAAGGCTGAGCAGCACTGCCATGGTTACAGAACTTCCTTGTATCTAGGAGGAAATGGGGAACAAACGGCAATAAGAAAGTTGGGGATGACACTCTGATAGTTGAGTGCAGTTAAACAAGATGAGGGAAAACAACTCTCCAACAAAACGTCCTCGAGAAGGAAAATGATTTCATCGCATGGCTGCCTACTTCATTACAAAGTGAAATTCTCCAGGATGCATTTTTGTGGGCGTCTTCATCTTTTGCTGTACAGGAGAGCAACTCCCCAGGTTTCACATAACAGCTGTAAGCATGAATCTATCAAATATTTGGTGTCCACATTTACCTCTTACTCTCGGCCTCTAGGTCCTTCTGAGGTAAACTGCAAAATGGGGATGAAAGATTCATTTCCTGCCTCTTCCATTAGTTATTTATTTATATCTGCTCCAGGGAAGAAGACTGTGGTAAATGTGAGAGCAATTCACACATCAGTGTTTGAAGATCCCACGAAAAAATGGCACTGCCACCGAAAGCATCTTCCCATAGGCACTAATTAAAAAGCAGTAAGTTCACTTGAAGGGCGTTGTTTTAATGTTTTTTTCATCTCTCTTCCTAACAACCTCCTATTTACTTTAATTTGAGCGTGACTGCTCTCTGCCCATGAAAACACAAAGAAACAAACAAAAGAACACTAAAAAGAGGCAGAGTATAATATTAACTAACAGTTTGGAAAGGCATTATTTTAACTCAATAAAATCTGCTGCCTTCGCAGAAAACATTAAAAGTTTAGCAGGCTCTGCATCCCTGAAATTTAGTATTTGCAAGGACCGACGAGTGGAACCTCTGATAAATTAGCTTGGCCTCTACCTCCATGGTCATTATAAAATAGTTTTAGATGCTGGTCACAGCTAATATTGGAAACAGTTTTGGTGACACCATTTTCTGTGCTAATCATGACAAAGAAAGGGCAAAAATGCAAATGGTACGCTTTAGCTGTAGAGTGCTCTAGAACACAAGAACCCTAAATGACTGTCAGGTGTTCAATTCAAATAAAATATAGTTCAAGTTCATATGCAGTATGTTTAATAGCAAAGGGGAGGAAAAGCCATAACAAGAACATACACGAAAAAATAGTGCAGTTAATTCATTCGACTAATAAATTCCTGAACATCTGCCCTGAAAGATTCTGTGTTACGACACTGGAGGATTCAGGGATGTACTGAGTATGGTTCTAGTAAGAGTTCACAATGGCCAGAGCACAGGGCACATTAAGGCTGAGTAGGTACGATTCCCCCTCCCTAACCCCTGGGCTGTCCTGGAGCTGGCAAATCCACAGGCAAGTGCTATGCAGCTGAAATACCTCCAATGATTACATTACAACAGAGCACACTACTGATATTAAAAAAAAAAAAAAAAAAAAAATTTTTTTTTTTTTTTTAAGGGGAAAACAGTAGGAGGGACTGAAGAAGCTGGGAGGAGGATGGAAGGAACACGAAGAAACAGGCTAAGATTTGTCAGCCAGAAAGATGACTCTCATCCTCCAAGCTTTGGCAATGTCACCTCACAGCAGCCTTCCTGAGCACCCCATCTAAAGGGGTCCCCTATTATCCTCCACTCCAGCCCCTTGTTGCCGCCACTATCACGATGATACATTTGGTCTCCCCACTTTACATGATGTTCAGTCATCTTACCCATTTGTATACTTGTTTTGTGTTTGTCTTTCTCATAGTGTAAGCCACGTGGACTTGCGGACTAAAATACCGAAGATTCTCAATAAATATTTCTTAAATCAATAGTGATGATGATGGTGATGACAGCTTTCAGCTCTGTGGCTCATTCCATGTGTGACTCACTGTTGTAAGCATTCAACACACACCAAAAAAAAAAAAACCTCATTGCCATCAAGTGGATTCTGACTCATAGAGACCCTATAGGACAGAGTAGAACTGCCCCATAGGGTTTCCAAGGAGTGCCTGGTAGATTCAAACTGTTGACCTTTTGGTTAGCTGCCAAACGCTTAACCACTGCACCACCAGGGTGTCCTAACATACAGTAGTGCTCTTAATTCTCACAGTAGCTCTGAGGGGCCTTCCTCACAGGTACTGTCCCCATTTTACAAACTAAACGCTGAAGTTCAGAGAGGTTAGAAAAGTTGCCCAGAGTTGCCCAGTAAGCAGCAGAACAGGGTGCTAAATCCAGCAGCCTGGCTCTAAAAACAAAAAAACCAAACCTGTTGCCATCGAGTCAATCCTGACTCACAGCAACCCTATAGGACAGAGTAGAACTGCCCCTTAGAGTTTCCAAGGAGCACCTGGTGGATTTGAACTACCAATCTTTTGGTTAGCAGTCATACCTCTCAACCACTGTGCCACCAGGGTTTCCAGCCTGGCTCTATATGACTCTAAATGATTGAATGACAGCTATGAAGTAGGCACTCCAGGGGGCCTGGCTAGGGAGAGGGCAGAAACGCCCCGATATGGGAGACGGGGCAGATTATTAAGAGAAAAGAGGAACATCCCACACTTTATAATTTTCCTAGATCGCCAGTGGCTGAAGTTGCCTTATCAGTAAGTGAAAATAATTTTCCTCTTTTGTTACCTGTAGTATGTCTGAGTCTGTCTTTGTGCTCCTTCCCCCAGTGTAGCCAGGGGAATCAAAAGCCCAAACTCTGGAGACAGAATGACTGGGTTTAAGTGGTGGCTCTTATGAACAGTTCTACCCTGGGTCGGTTATTGGCTTTCTTTGTTCATCAGTTTCCTCATCTGCAAAATGGGCATGAAAAAGTTCCCACCTCTAGGTCTGTGGTGAGAATTCAATGAGTTAATGCAGAGAACAATGCCTGAGACAAATGTAGCTCTTAAAACCACCCACTGAAATTCCCTGGCCTTTGGTCTAGTCTCTACTGGTCATGTTCAGCTAACCCGCATTATTGACGGATTCCGCATTCGTAAATTCGCCTACTCACTAAAACTTATCAGTAACCCCATAATCAATACTCACAGCACTTTCACTGTGATTTGTGGATATGCAAAGAGTGAGAAAAAATTTAAGTCACCTGGTACGCGAGCACCCAGCTAAGGGCCTACAAGGTGAGGCTCCGCCTTCTTGTTCCAGCTCTCAGACTGTACACGAGTGTCCTTTTCATGGTCTCTTTAGTGCCATGCTTTATATATATATATTTTTTTTTCTTGGTAATTTCACTGTTTAAAATGGCCTCCAAATGTGCTCAAGTGCTGTCCAGTGTCCTGAGCACAAGAAGACTATGATGTACTTCACAGAGAAAACACGTGTGTTAGATAAGCTTCATTCAGGCATGGGTTACACACGCTTTCGGCCGTGAGTTCAATGTTAGTGAATCAACAATATATATTACATAGGTGTCTTTAACTGGAAACACACAAAAAACAAGGTTATGTACAGATCAACTAATGAAAACATTGTGACCAGAGGCTCACAGGAACATAATCCTGCATCTCCCCTGGAAAAATGGTTCAATATTCGTGAATTCAGTGTTTGCACTGACTTTAGAGCACATGGCCACTGCAAATAATGACAGTCAAATATTTACTTTCCCAAAGTGACATGTTCCTCTTCATGGAAACTAATTCGTGTTCTACTTGAAAGCAGAAGTAGTGAAGGAGCACAGGCAAAGTTGAGGTGTGCCAGCAATGGGCACTGCCAGCCACAGGAGATTGAACCTGGCAGCAGCATTGAAGTGCAGCATCAGGGGCTTGGCTGAGCCAAGGCCTTGAGCCCTTTTAGGGCAAATCCAGCACAATTTCCAAATCTAAAGGTTAAGAAAGTGTTGCTGTGGGAATGCCAAGCTCAACCTCTCCAGGAACGGAGCAGAAGCCCAGGAGAGACAAACTGGGGATGAGATGAGGCCCTGGGCATGGCAGACCCCTTGGAGGTGAATGGGTTGAGGGCAAGGTAGAGGCTCATGTTGTCGTTAGGTGCCATCGAGTCAGTTCTAACTCGTAGCGACCCTATGCACAGCAGAACGAAACACCGCCTGGTTCTGTGCCATCCTCCTGATCGTTGCTGTGCTTGAGCCCACTGTTGCGGCAACTTGTTGAGGGTATTCCTCTTTTCCCTGACTCTCTACTTTAACAGACCTGATGTCTTCAGGGACTGATTCCTCCTGATAACATGTCCAAGGTACGGGAGATGAAGTCTCACCATCCTTGCTTCTAAGGAGCATTCTGGCTCTACTTCTTCCAAGACAGATTTGTTCATTCCTTTGGCAGTCCATGCTATGTTCAATATTCTTTGCCAAAAGGCTCACTTTCTCCTTTCTAAGTGACCGCTACTGGCCATTCTGCCTCTCATTCTGTCCCACAACCCAAAGACAAAAATAGCAGACACCGTCTTACACCCTGTTGTCAAGGCACACTTTCTTAATTCCCAGCCTGCAAAACTGACCCCAACCAGCCTGTGCACTGCTCTTCCCACAAGCACTTCCCCCAAACTTAGAATTCCCCTGCGCTGGGCCCCTATCAGTGGACAGTCTCCATAGCCATCTATATCCAAATCTAGGCTACACACCTAGTAGAAGGGCTAAGACAAATATATTCAGCCAGAATGGTTAATGTTGGATAACTTGCAGTGTTGTAATAACTAAAGATCTGAAGTGACAACTCCACAAAGACGAATCAAGCCTTTCCTCCTTATGACCTTTGATGTCGCTGGGCAGCCGCGTGTATCACAGGTCATTGACATTTGCAAGTAGCTATTTTGAAGCAGTTTTTTTTTTTTTTTAAGTAAAAAGGACAATCTGACTAAATTGTTTTGACACGGCCTTGGGGAGATTCTGGCCTACAGATACTGTGTTATTATAACCAAGTAATGTGTGAAGTCGATGCTAGTATCTTTTCCCTCACCCTCCCCTTGCACTATTCAACAAGGGAAAGAATAGGGAGTGGGGTGATAAACCCCCAGCAGGCAAACAGCCTGGGTTCAAGTTCAGGATCTACCCCTTTCTACCCATGACTTCGGGCAAGTTAGTTTCCTCACCTACAAAATGGGAATAGCATGTTAGTTTATCGGGTTGTTGTAAGAAATAATTGAGATATGGTGTGTAAATTCCTTGGTGACAGAGTAGATGCTCAATAAGTACTAGCTATTTTTTTTCTATTAGCTATTTTCATCAATATCCATCCATGAGTTCAGGTCCCTGCACTCGGACTTAGAAATAAAGCACTCATGTTGGTAGACTTTTGAGTGTCCATTTGAGGATGGCACATATATCCTGCTTCATGCGTAATCTTTAGAAATTTGGGGAAAACGTTATGGGGAGACAACCATGGGAAATAAATATAATGAAAAATCATTGGACAAATAAATTGCATCTTCTTTTTAAGCGCATTTTATGTGTGGTTGAAAGGTAGAATTTACATAAAGATTTAAAATAGGCTTCAGAAAGGTGATAGTTCCCCCAAAGTAACAATTTTCTCCTAGTGAATACTTACCACGTAGTATTCTCTGTTACTGATGCAGGGCTGCTTGACAATTTGTTCCCTTCCCATCAGCATTCAGAAGATAAATATTTACCCACATACATTAAATAAGGGTCAGCAGAATCATGAGTCCCTGTGCCTGCCCACCCACACATACTAACCCAACCCGTGCACACTCATACACCCATGGACACCCACCTGCTCATGTTCACACACCCATGGACACCCACCCACGCATACACACAGACACCCATGGACACCCACCTGCACATACTCACACACCCACGGACACCCACCCGCACATACACGCACACCCATGGACACCCACCCGCACATGCTCACACACCCATGGACACCCACCCCCACATACTCACACACCCATGGGTACCCACCCACACATACTCAAACACCCATGGACACCCACCCACACATACTCATACAACCATGGACACACACCCGCGCATACACACCCATGGACTCCCACCTGCACATGCTCACACACCCATGGACACCCACCCGTGCACACTTACACACTCATGGACACCCACTCACGCACACTCACATACCCATGAGCATCTATCTCACCTTCGATTTTGAGTGCACATATAATTAGAAATTTGTTTTGAAAGTCCAGGGATTCAACGCCCTATTTTGCTCAACCTGCATTTTTCTCTTCTAGATACTTTAACTCTGGGGTTAAAATACAGCTCTTTCCATAGTACAAAATGCATGGTATTTTAAAGGTCTCCAACTTTGCACGTTAACATGCTTTATGTCACCATTTATCCAGATCACTATCAATTTTGGCTTCGCACCAGAGTCCTAATCAATTCCATATCCTTGTTCAGGGCATGTTTCTTATTTTTCACCTCTAGTCAGGTATTCATTCCCTTGTCCTCTGTTCTTATTCATTTCACACACAACTAGTCCCATTCATATGAAACACATCCTTATTCAATATGTTGTGCTTTACAAATGAATCTTCCAGCAGAAAGTCACTGTGTCCTTCCAACTTCAGAAATACGAACCGCTGGCACTTGAAGCTACACTAAAGGGTAGGCCATTTGTCTGATGTTTTGAACCATCTCAGATACTGAATCCAACTATGGTACAGGTGGAGAAGTGCTGAGAGTTCTCAAGATTACTTGGAAATGGGGTGACCTCTTGAGGTGTAATTTTCCACACAGGGAGGCTCTAACTTCTCCACTGAAGAGACGAAACATCACAGGATGTTGATTTCAAGCTCCACTTTTTCTTAGCCTGTTGTTGTTGCCATCGAGTCAGTTCTGACACATGGCAATCTCACGTGTGCAGAATAGAACTGGGCTCCACACAGTTTTCAATGGCTAATTTTTCAGAAGTAGATCATCAAATCTTTCATCCAAGGCACCTCTTATGGACTTGAACCAACTTTTCTGTTACAGCCCAGCACGTTAACCACTTGTACTACTTGGCACTCCACTTGCAAACTACCTAGCATTTATTTAACACATGACATAAATTTTGCCTACTAGTTACTTAAAATGCCCTGTTTCTGCTTATGTCTTGCAGACGACAAACTCTTTTCTCTAATAGAAAAGAACATCGAGAAAAGCAAACGCACATTACTCAAAGCATAAAGCAGATGCAAAGGGAGGATGCTGAGAACTCGCAGAATCTTTTAGACACTGGAGAACAAGGAACATCAGAAAACTAGGCAGTAAGAGCCAAAGCCAAGGCACTGCCTCAGAAAGACTGGGGTCTCTTCACCACTGCCAAGGCTGTCACTGCCACCTGCTCCAAAGTTTCAAAATCCCAAGAATCTGCTTCCAACAGGAGAGTCCCAATTGCCTGCCTGCTCTGGATGTAGCAGGAATGGGAGGGGAAGAATCTCACCCACTGGATTCTTGAGAGGTGACCAAGCATCTCAAGGCTCCATATGGCACAGCATTCCCACAAAGAAGGTTTGGAAGCCAGACAAATAATAAATGTCCAAAACAGAGAGCACTTACCCATTATTTCTGTTTAATATCTCATAGAGGTCCATGATTCTAAAAACCAACTAAATTCTGATAACTTGAAATTTATCTCAGTTTATATCATACATGTCAGCCAACTGAAACCTATTCCACTTCTGAAAATTAAATGTCCAAAATAGAATTTGCAATTCCCCACAAAACAAAAAATCTGCTATTCTCCCAGTCTTTCTCATCCTAGTCACATAACTATTCACTCAATTGTGGAAGTAAATAAATGATCAAAGTATTCATCCTGATGCGTGCCACTACATTGAAGAACTTGAAAAATATCATGTGGTGTGCAGAATAAGTCAGTCACAAAAGGGCAAATATTATATGATCCCACTTACATGAAATAAGTGATTACATAAAAACCAAAGATTATTAATAGTTACCAGGGGTGGAAGGGAGAAGGGAAGGGTGAGATTTTGCTTAGGTGACATTAAGTTAACGGTGGTAGAATGGTTTAGAAAAAGATAACAGAAATGGTTACATAACTTGAATAATGTCATCAGTGTCAATCGTGTGTGTAGAAATTGTTAGGCTGGTGTATATTGTATTATGTATATTTCCACTACAACAAAAATTAGAAAAAAAAAAACCCACATCTTTGGAATCATTCTTTTATCCTCTCTCACATCCCACATCGAATCCTTCAGCAAATGCTGATGACTCATCTTCAGAACATACCCCAGGTCCACTTCCCTCGAGCCTAATACAGCTACCCCAACACTCTTTCCCACTAGCTTGCTCAGTCTTTCCTCAAACCACTTATTAACATTATATGCTATATTTTTGTTTATTTTCTCCATTTCCCATGTAACTTAAAAGCCATGAGGGCAGGGATTTTTGCTTATGTACTTTTTGTTTTCTATTATATAAAAATGTCTGGCACATGGTAGGTGCTCTATGAACATGTGTTGAATAAATATAGGGTGTATTTACACCATCCTGTTGTAACGACTGTGCGGCAGTGCCTTGGCAACCGCAGGGAAAACAAAGCAAACTAAATGACATCCACCTCACAATCTGCGGTCGGAGCAATACTTCCACGATAGTATATGCGATAGGGTTGGCATTGGTGAGTTTCTTCCAAGCATGGAACATAAGTATCATGAATAGCCACAATCAACTACTTCCGAATGTATAGTGATATTAAATAAATATAATCTAATAACAAGAAATGCACTCTATAGACATCTTTTAGAAAACCAACTATTCCTTAAAGTCAATTTCATCTCTAAACAAACAAACCAGCAAAGAATCCCATTGTTACTGAGTCAATTCCAACTCACAGCAACCATAGGGTTTCCAAGGGGCACCTGGTGGATTCGAACTGCCAAGCTTTTCATTAGCAGCAAAGCTCTTAACCACAGCACCACCAGGGCTCCATTACATCTCTAACCCGAGCACTCTGGCTGTATTTCTTCCAAGGCAGACTTGTTCATTGATCTTGCGGCTCATGGTACATTCAGTATTCTTTACCAACATCAGAAGTCAAAGGCATCAATTCTTCTTCGGTCTTTCTTAATCAATGTCCAGCTTCCACATGCATAGCAGGCAATGGAAAATATGGCTTGGGTCAGGTGTGCCTTAGTCCTCAAAGAGATATCTTTCCTCTTTAACAGTTTAAAGAGGCCTTTTTGCACCGGATTTGCCCAATGCAATACCTCCTTTGATTTCCTCACTGCTGTTTCCATGGGCATTGATTATGGATCCAAGTAAAATGAAATCCTTGACAATGTCGATCCTTTCTGAGTTTACCATGTTACTCATTGGTCCAGTTGTGAGGATTTTTCTTTTCTTTATGTTCAGGGGTAAACCATAACAAAGGCTGTGGTCTTTGATCTTCATCAGTAAGTGCTTCAAGTCATCTTCACCTTCAGCAAGCAAGGATGTGTAATCAGCATAGCACACGTCATTAATGAGTCTTCCTCTAATCCCGATGCCCCATTCTTCTTTAAATAGTCTGGCTTCTCGGGTTATTTGCTCAGCATGAAAATTGAATAGGTGTGGTGAGAGGATACAACCTTGATAAACACGTTTCCAGACTTTAAAATATACAGTGCTCCCTTGTTCTATTGAAACAACTGCCTCTTGGTCTACGTACAGATTCCTCATGAGCACAGTTAAATACACACACATATTCATACACATACATATACAAATCTCTATTCTTTGAGTCATTATAGTCACATACATGCACACACAACCCAGATATGAAGTGGATACCATCAATAGATCAATAGGGTAATGCTGAAATAAAAGGAAATTACATTAGAGCATAGAATATTACGCAGCCATAAAAGAAAATTGTTGCTGTTGTTGTTGTTAGGTGACATCGAGTCGGTTCTGACTTATAGCGACCCTATGCACAACAGAACGAAACACTGCCTGGTCCTGCGCCATCCTTACAATCGTTGTTGTGCTTGAGCTCATTGTTGCAGCCACTGTGTCAATCCACCTCTTTGAGGGTATTCCTCTTTTCCGCTGACCCTGTACTCTGCCTAGCATGATGTCCTTCTCCAGGAACTGATCCCTCCTGAAAACATGTCCAAAGTATGTAAGATGCACTCTCGCCATCTTTGCTTCTAAGAAGCATTCTGGCAGCACCTCTTCCAAGACAGACTTGTTCGTTCTTCTGGCAGTCCACGGTATATTCAATATTCTTCGCCAACACCACAATTCAAAGGCGTCAACCCTTCTTCGGTCTTCCTTATACATTGTCCAGCTTTCACATGCATATGATGCCATTGAAAATACCACGGCTTGGGTCAGGCGCACCTTAGTCTTCAGGGTGACATCTTTGCTCTTCAACACTTTGAAGGGGTCCTTTGCAGCAGATTTGCACAATGCAATGCGTCTTTTGGTTTCTTGACTGCTGCTTCCATGGCTGTTGATTGTGGGTCCAAGTAAAACGAAATCCTTGACAACTTCAATCTTTCCTCCGTTTATCATGATGTTGCTCATTGGTCCAGTTGTGAGGATTTTTGTTTTCTTTATGTTGAGGTGTAATCCATACTGAAGGCTGTGGTCTTTGATCTTCATCAGTAAGTGCTTCAAGTCCTCTTCACTTTCAGCAAGCAAGGTTGTGTCATCTGCATAACACAGGTTGTTAACGAGTCTTCCTCCAATCTTGATGCCCCGTTCTTCTTCATATAGCCCAGCTTCTTGGACTATTTGTTCAGCATACAGGTTAAATAGGTATGGTGAAAGAATACAACCCTGACGCACACCTTTCCTGACTTTAAACTAATCAGTATCCCCTTGTTCTGTCCGAACAACTGCCTCTTGATCTATGTAAAGGCTCCTCATGAGCAAAATTAAGTGTTCTGGAATTCCCATTCTTCGCAGTGTTATCCATAGTTTGTAATGATCCACACAGTCAAATGCCTTTGCATAGTCAATGAAACACAGGTAAACATCCTTCTGGTATTCTCTGCTTTCAGCCAGGATCCATCTGACATCAGCAATAATATCCCTGGTTCTACATCCTCTTCTGAAACCGGCCTGAATTTCTGGCATTTCCCTGTTGATACACTGCTACAGCCGTTTTTGAATGATCTTTGGCAAAATTTTGCTTGCGTGTGATATTAATGATATTGTTCTATAATTTCCACATTCGGTTGGATCACCTTTCTTGGGAATAGGCATAAATATGGATCTCTTCCAGTCAGTTGGCCAGGAAGCTGTCTTCCATATTTCTTGGCATAGACGAGTGAGCACCTCCAGTGCTGCATCTATTTTTTGAAACATCTCAATTGATATTCTATGAATTCCTGGAGCCTTGTTTTTCGCCAATGCCTTCAGAGCAGCTTGGACTTCTTTCTTCAGTACCATCGGTTCCTGATCATATGCCACCTCTTGAAATGGTTGAATATTGCCTAATTCTTTTTGGTATAATGAGTCTGTGTATTCCTTCCATCTCCTTTTGATGCTTCCTGCATTGTTTAATATTTTCACCACAGAATCCTTCACTATTGCAACTCAAGGCTTGAATTTTTTCTTCAGTTCTTTCAGCTTGAGAAATGCCGAGTGTGTTCTTCCCTTTTGGTTTTCCATCTCCAGCTCTTTGCACATCTCATTATAATACTCTACTTTGTCTTCTCGAGAGACCCTTTGAAATCTTCCGTTCAGTTCTTTTACTTCATCAGTTCTTCATTTTGCTTTAGCTGCTCGACGCTGAAGAGTAAGTTTCAGAGTCTCCTCTGACATCCATCTTGGTCTTTTCTTTCCTTCCTGTCTTTTCAGTGACCTCTTGCTTTCTTCATGGATGATGTCCTTGATGTCATTCCACAACTCGTCTGGTCTGCGGTCACTAGTGCTCAATGCATCAAATCTGTTCTTCAGATGGTCTCTAAGTTCAGGTGGGATATACTCAAGGTCATATTTTGGCTCTCGTGGACTTGCTCTGATTTTCTTCAATTTCAGCTTGAACTTGCGTATGAGCAATTGATTGTCTGTTGCACAGTCGGCCCCTGGCCTTGTTCTGACTGGTGATATTGAGCTTTTCCATCGTCTCTTTCCACAGATGTAGTCAATTTGATTTGTGTGTGTTCCATCTGGCGAGGTCCATGTGTATAGTCACCATTTATGTTGGTGAAAGAAGGTGTTTGCAATGAAGAAGTCGTTGGTCTTGCAAAATTCTATCATTCGATCTCCGGCATTGTTTCTATCACCAAGGCCATATTTTCCAACTAATGATCCTTCTTCTTTGTTTCCAACTTTCACATTCCAATTGCCAGTAATTATCAATGCATCTTGATTGCATGTTCGATCAATTTCAGAGTGTAGCAGCTGATAAAAATCTTCTATTTCTCCATCTTTGGCCCTAGTGGTTGGTGCGTAAATTTGAATAATAGTCGTATTAACTGGTCTTCCTTGTAGGCGTATGGATATTATCCTATCACTGACAGCATTGTACTTCAGGATAGATCTTGAAATGTTCTTTTTGACGATGAATGCAACACCATTCCTCTTCGAGTTGTCATTCCCAGCATAGTAGACTATGTGATTGTCTGATTCAAAATGGCCAATACCAGCCCATTTCAGCTCACTAATGACCAGGATATCCATGTTTATGCGTTCCATTTCATTTTTGATGATTTCCAATTTTCCTAGATTCATACTTCGTACATTCTAGGTTCCGATTATTAATGGATGTTTGCAGCTGTTTCTTCTCATTTTGAGTCATGCCACATCAGCAAATGAAGGTCCCGAAATCTTGACTCCATCCATGTCATTAAGGTCAACTCTACTTTGAGGAGGCAGCTCTTCCCCAGTCATCTTTTGAGTGCCTTCCAACCTAGGGGGCTCATCTTTCAGCACTGTATCAGACAATATTCTGTTGCTATTCATAAGGTTTTCACTGGCAAATGCTTTTCAGAAGTAGACTGCCAGGTCCTTCTTCCTAGTCTGTCTTAGTCTGGAAGCTCAGCTGAAACCTGTCCTCCATGGGTGACCTTGCTGGTACCTGAATACTGGTGGCATAGCTTCCAGCACCACAGCAACACCCAAGCCCCCACTGTAGGACAAACTGACAGACACGTGGGGGAAAGAAAATTAGAGGCAAAAAAAGTAACTTTGAAGGAATTTCGAGGAGGTATAGTTAATTGAGAAAAACGAATCCAGAAAAAAATCTGTTTGTGAGTGTGTGGATGGTCACTAAGATGTTACCCGTTGCCGTCAAGTTGATTCCACCTCATACAGACCCTGTAGAACAGAGTAGAACTGCCTCACAGGGTTTCCAAGTTTGTAATCTCTATGGAAGCAGACTGCCACATCTTTCTTCTCCAGAGCAGCTGGTGGGCTTGAACCGCCAACCTTTTGGTTAACAGCTGAGCACTTAACCACTGCACCACAAGGGCTCCTACTAAAATGTTAATGATGGTTATATCAATGATTTCTGCCTTAAGACTGTTTTTATATTGTTCAAGTGTTGAGTAATGAGAAAGAATTTTTAATATATAACAAAAATTATGTATTAAATTAATAAAGCTATATGTGTTATGGAAAGACATTGGTTTAATTTTTCTAATTTAAAAAAATACTTGGAAAGTAATTTACTGCTCCCATCGGCTGCTATCTGACGGAGGAAAATTATAGCCTTTTAGAAAAACTGCTTGCCACCCATCATCTAAGAGAACTGTGGTATAATTACGGACAACCGAAAGCGAGGCACGTTCTCTTTGTGCCTTCCAATGACTGCAAGAATACAACAAAGAAGACAGAAGTTTGGCTGTGCATTTAATAAAGAAAACAAATTAAAGAGAGTGCTTTGCACTGGGACATTGGAATTTCAGCGGCAGCTGCCAACAATAAAAAAATATCACGCTATAGATCAAGCTGCAGTGTTCCTCTGAATTGCGCCCCGTCAGTGTCCACTGATGCTGGGGTGTCCTTCACTTCTCTTTGAATGTGACTGGGCCTCTGGAAGGAGAACACTAGGTGGCATGCCTGCCAAGCTCTGCAGTGGCATGAACCACCAAGAAAAATGCCATTAGGATTCTACGTGGCGATCCTAGTCTCTGCACCTGGATAAGGAGACATTCTCTAACACCGGCTGACTCCAAGTCCCTTCACTGAGAAGATCAAAGAGTTTCTGCAAGGCCGCTAGGCAGGACATTTAAAAATAGAGCTGCTGCATCCTACAGGCTCCAGAGAAAGAGCAGGAAATTGACTCCCCTTGTGGGTCATCTGTAAAATGCTAATTGTCAATCCTCCAGCCCTCACTGCATGGGGGAATTGTGTAAAGAACTGTATTTCTGAGAAGCCAATTTTAGCAGAAGACTCTTCTGGCGTGGTTGATTCTGGGGGAAAGAGATAGCCAGCCTGCCCCTTAAAATAAAGCTATTCTGTGTTTCAGGGTATTGTTCAGTAATCTTGCCATGATTCTGGGGGAACCCCTGAGGCTGGCAGCCACAAGGATGAGGTCAGCCACCATCTCGGGCTGATGGTTGCTATGGCCTGGAGAGGCACGAACAAGTCACCTCCCTTGAGGTTTGACCGTAACTTAATCTCTGTCACGTTTGCACCATCAACCTAGTCCTTTAAAGACTAAATCTAACCACTGACAATCAGTAGAGCACTGCCATGTTCTGCCGAAGTACTGCATGTGTGTACCAACGTGTGTGCAAAAAGACCACACACGTCTTAAACAAGCGGTATGATTATTCAGTAACCAGTATGAGACAACATCACAAGCAGGTTGCTTTAAAAAGCAGAAATAGGTTTTCTCAGTTCTGGAGGCTTGAAGTCCAAATTCTGGGTGTGGCTCTGAGGGAAGGTCCTTCTTCGTCTCTTTCAGATTATAGTACTAACAATCCTTGGCCTTCCTGGGCTTGTGGAGGCATCTACATCTCTTCACATGGTGTATCCCCCTATGTGTCTCTGTCTCTTCTGCTCTTTGTGTATGACACCACTCAGAAGTGATTTGGTTTAGGACCCACCCTACTCTGGTATGACCTTACTAGTATAACAAAAGAAACACCCTCTTTTCATGCAGGGGTGATATTTAGAGTTAGGGCTTCCACATAACTTCCTGCAGGACAGAATTCAACCTGTAACACCTGTGCAGGGAAATGCCACAGCCTCTGATTGAGGAGCCTTCTACTGGGGTGTTTGGTTTCACTGAGTTGCATAGTCTCTTCCTTTTTGGTCTTAACTGCGTTTTTGAAAACTCTGCTTGTTGTTCAGGGTAGCTGATTTGACACCACACGTATCCTTTTAGAAAAAAAAAAAAAAAACCTGTTGCCATCGAGTCTGACGCACAGCGACCCTATAGGACAGGGTAGAACTGCCCCATAGAGTTTCCAAGGAGCACCTGGTGGATCTGAACCGCTGACCTTTTGGTTAGCAGCCATAGCTCTTAACCACTACACCGTCAGGGTTCCCATATACTCTGCTGGCTGGACTTTTTTAAACCTATGGAAATGATTTTCTCATATTTAGTCTTTAACACTAACTATGCTGCCCTCCTGAGGACCCCCTGGTGGTGCAGCGGTTAAAGCACTCAGCTGCTAACCGAAGATAGGCTGTTCTAAACCACCAGCTGCTTTGCAGAAGAAAGGCATGGCAGTCTGCTTCCCTAAAGATTACAGCCTTGGAAACCCTACAGGGATGTTTTACTCTGCCCTATAGTGTCTCTGGAAACCCTGGTGGCATAGTGGTTAAGTGCTATGGCTGCTAACCAAGAAGTCAGCAGTTCAAATCCACCAGACACTCCTTGGAAGCTCAACTGGGCAGTTCTCTTTCCTATAGGGTTGCTATGAGTCGGAATCGACTCAATGGCAGTGGGTTTGGTTTTTGGTTTATAGGGTCTCTATGAGTCAGAATCAAGTCAATGGCAGCAGTTTTCTTTTTTTTGTATACCGACTTCTCAGGAGATCCCCAAAATATCTGGGGCACGCCAGATGGGAACCCAGTTCACCCAGTGGCTTTGGACATGGCAGTTGGGGCTAGAGGTTCTCCTGATGCACAGAGCTGGCCAGGGCTGCTTTACTTCCTCTGACTCCATTCTCAGATTCTTCCCACCAGCCTGCTCCTGCGGCCCCAGGAGGCTCTTATACAGTGCCTACCCCTACTATCAAGTGTCGTATTATTGGCCAGGCAAAACCAATCCTTCACGGCAGAAGTCAGCAGAACGGTTATGCTAGAGGGTGTGGGTAACTGCATACACGGGAGGGGCATCTGGGAGTTTTCTGGGGTACTGGAAAAGGTTTAGAACTTGGTCTAGATGGGTGCTATACAGGTGCGTAAGTGAAAATGCACCCAGCATACACTGAAGACTCACGCCCCTTACCACATGTCATCTACAGCCAAGGAAAGTAGCACCTGCCAAAGTCTATCACTAGCTCCCATTTAGTTCATCTCTAGGGTGGATGTTAACTCAATTTACCTATCATGTGTGCGTGTGTGTGTGCGTGTGTGTGTGTGACAGAGAGAGAGAGAGGGAGACAGAGACACAGAAAAAGAGATACAGAGAAGGGGGAGAGCTCTCCCCTATGCAGCACTTAGGAACACTGAAAACAATGTCAAAGAAACAAACACTTAAAATATTGTGAACGCCTTAGGGAACCTACGGAGCAAGCAGTGTTAACGATAATGGTGTGCCAACTGCAGATACTTAGCTCTCTGCCAGGAAAGGAGGCAATGTGGCAGAAGGAAAAATCTTTCCTTTTTTTTTTTTTTTCAAAACCTGTGGGTTCAAGTTAGAGTCCCACTTCTTACTGTTTGACAATTCACTTATTGTCTCTGCAACTCATAGAGTTTTCTCGGGTGTAAAATGGCGACAGTGATGCCTACCTTTCCTAATTCACAAGGTTGTCACGTCAGTCAAAGACTGTGCACTGAGAACACTTTTTAATCTCTGAAAGGCTCTCAGGTTTAGCTTTTATAATAGAGAACATTAAACCAGAGGTTTCACCTGGAATACCAAATACAGTAGATGTAAACCCAAACAGGTGCTAGTTCCACAGGTGAATTTACAAATCTAAAAGCCAGTGATGCAATTTTTGAAACCTCTCATGGCAGGGGCGGGGTGGGGGAGCTGGTTTTCTAAGGTTGTGTGAAGGTTGGTTTGTTGGCAATTGGGGGGAAATGATTTGTGACGATCGTTTATTTGAGGAAATTTCCATTGTGAATATCGAACTCTAGCCACAGTGGTATACCCCCCTTCACTTAACAGAGAAGAGCTTCAGCAGAATGACTCAGACAGCTTGATGTGCATCTATGACAGCTAAGGGGAGCCAGGGAGTTCCCATCTGAGTCTCACTGGCAAATCCAAAACACTAGCTACAGTTATGCTAGATGCAGCCTGTGATCCCAGAGTTGGTGGAAACAAAGGACATATGAGTGTTTCCCATGGAAAACAAGGAAGAGAGGCCCCAAGAAAGACAGTCATTTTACATTCTGCCCAGGGAGACAGAGAGAACTGCAATGGAGAAAATCTGTGTGGTGAGCCCATAAAAAGCAAGGAGCTGGGGAAGCACAGCCAGCGGAGGAAGCGCATCAGTGTATCAGTGGAGGTGCAGCTGAATTTCCCACGGCAGCCTCTGAAAACCTGCACATGAGCCAATGAGAGCACCAGCTCCTGATGGTTCAAAAATATTCCGTGACAGTATCAACCAAGGAAGAACTTTCTTGAGCCCTTATCCTTTGCTCTTAAAGTGCTTCAACACTGAGATTTCAGAACCAAGGGCAGTCAAAGGGATGAGCTGGGGTAGGAGTTCTCGGTGGGAAAAGAGGTAAGAAAGTTCCCTCTTTCTGTATGCCACCAACAAGTGCCCAGCCTACATACAGGCCCTGGCAGAATACAGGGAACGGGTTTCTTTGCTTGTCTGTTTCCTCATTTTCATGAGACTGGACTCTGTTCTTCACTGAGCTGAAACTGTATTTGGAACTTTGAGTGATAAGGCTCAATTTGGCCCCAATAGAAACTGACATCCACCACTGCTGTTGTTGTTGTGGCTCCTGTTGTTGCTATTGTTGTTGCTATTGTTGTTGCTGTTGTTGGCTGCTGTTGAGTTGATTTCAACTCAGAGACCACATGTGACAGAGTAGAACTGTCCCATAGGGTTTTCTTGTCTATAATCTATCTTTAAGGGAGCAGACTGCCAGATCTCTCTCCTGCAAAGTCACTGGGTGGATTAGAACCACCAAACTTTCGGTTAGCAGCCAAGGCTTAGCCATTGAACCACCAGGGTTCCTTTGCCATCTGCCACTAACCCAAACCCATTGCCATCGAGTCAATTCCAACTTACAGCAACCATAAAGGACAGAGAACTGCTCCACAGGGTTTCTAAGGAGTGCCTGGTGGATTTGAACTGAGAACCATTTGGTTAGCAGCTGTAGCTTTTAACCACTATGCCACCAGGGTTTCCATCTGCCACTAGGATATGGTAATTCCTTTAGAGAAAGATACAAAGGAATCATCAATAAAAGGAAACACGGTCATGGAAGCAAAAATTAACACACCTTGATGGGCTTTGTAGTTACCAAAGACTTATCCTGGAGGGGCCTGGATCTGCCTTACAAAAAATATCATTAGACATCAAGGACCAAGTGGCTCAACAAGCCTCAACACAGAAAAAATGATTAGTTCAGTTCCTGATCTGTTTGCCAACATACCTGCCTCCAGTGAATTGTCATTACTCAGCACACCTCTTTGTTCTCCTACCTGAGACCATCTCTATTCCACAAAGAAGTTCCTATATACACTCTGCCTCTGCCTTTCCACACTTCAGGCTTTCTATCTAGAATATTCTGGATCAACCCTAGCCTTTCCACACAAGCCCCAATTAAAATCAAACGATTGTCTGCTGGTCTTGCCTCAGAGCACACCCCTGTTCTAACTTGACCATTGTCTTTCCCACACTTACCATATCTTTAGTGATTCCAGAGCTGTTTGAAGAAAGTGAATTACTTTGAGTCAAAGGCCATGCTTTCATCCTTTCTTATGTTTGAAAGTCATAAGTTTGGTAGAGAAAAGAAGACCTAAGAAAAGGGTCATTTTAACCTCTTTAAACATATGAAGAGCTGTCAGAAGGGAGATTCCCTGGATTTTCTATATTCAATGAGCAGAACTAGAATTTAAGGGTGGAGACAGATTTCAGGTCAAATATTTTTTTTTTTATCAGTTAGTGTCTGCCTAGCAATGAAAACGGCTAACTAGAAAACAATGGTTCCTCCATTACCAAAGATGCTCTACCAGAAGATAGATGACCAAACACTAAGTGTGTATTATAAGAGCAAATCTCATATCAAGTGGGAATTCAGATTATAACTCAAAACCATTTCTATTCTAAGATGAAGACATAAAGTGACTTTGATGCCATTTGTTCAATTAGTCATTCACTGCACAAAACATGCCTTAAACATGTATCAAGCACATACTATATGTCAGGCACTGTACTAGGCCCAAAGACGAACAGGTTATAATCCCTGCCTCAGGGAACTGAGCGTAGTGATGGAATGGGCTACAGGGATACCTAAGTATTAGAGTATTTTAGGTTTTGGGTCATGCTCTGTTTATTCTGAGGACTTACATATTTCAATTTTCCTGTATCTGTTTATTCAAAGTGTAATTTGTCATGGCTTTATGGCAATACTACATGGTAAAAAAAAAAAAAAATTAGACAGGTTATATCACATTTGTTTACACCAACCCTCTATCTAAACTAATTTTAAATAAAAATATCCTATTCAGCAAGGTCCCTGAGTGGTTCAAACAGTTAACAAATTCAGCTGCTAACTAAAAAGGTTGGTGGTTACAGTCTACCCAGAGGCGCTTCAGAAAAAAGGTGTAGCAATCTATTTCAGAAAAATCAGCCTTTGAAAATACTACGGAGCACAGTTCTACTGTGACACACATGGGATTGCCAAAAGCCAGAATCAACTTGACAGCAACTGCTTTTTTGCTTTTCATTCAACAAGAAAGAGAAATACCATGGTTTCTCATTTGTTTTTAGCACACTGTAGGGTTTTTTTTTTGTTTTTTTTTAGGGAGGAAGGCAAGAGCCCAGTTGCCCAATGCGATGGTGCTGTCAGTTTTAAATCTCGGCCATATCAGACCATCTCAACTGAAGCTCATTTCCTAGGCAGAAGGTCAACGTATGATTATGAGGATGGCTTTCTAAATTAATATGAAGTACCCCATGCACAACTGAAGATTTAAAAGAAAAAAAAAAGTCAGGGTCATTATGACATTAGGATAAAAATCTAGTTCTGTGAAACTAGCTGTGATGACCAGGATAACCCATAGTTCAATCATACTAACAAGACACTGGGGTTATAACACTGCTTGGGGATGGAACTGGGCCATCCAGGGCTCATGACTTTGAGTATTTGGCTTCATTAGTATATTGTCCTTGTTAAGTGCCATCAATTCTGTTCTGACTCATACTGACCCTATGTACAACAGAACAAAACACTACCCAGTCCTGCTCCATTCTCACAATCCCTGCTATGTTAGAGACCATCATTGGAACCACTGTGTCAGTCTGTCTTGTCGAGGGTCTTTTTCGCTGAACCTCTGCTTTAGGAAGCATGATGTCCATCTCCAAGGACCTGTCCCTGCTGACAACATGTCCAAAGTATGTGAGATGAAGTCTCGCCATCCTAACTTCTAAGGAGCATTCTGGTTGTACTTTCTCCAAGATTTATTTGTTCATTCTTCTGGCAGTCCATGGTATATTCAATACTCTTTGCCAATACCATAATTCAAAGGCATCAATCTTCTAAGGTCCTCCTTAATCATTGTTCAGTTTTTGCATGCATATTAGGCAATTGAAAACACCATGCCTTAGGTCACAAACACCCTAATCCTCAAAGTGATATCTTTGCTTTTTAACACTCTAAAGAGGTCTTTTGCAGCAGATTTGTCCAACACAATACATTGTTTCATTTCTTGACTGTTGATCCCATGGGCGTCGCTTGTGAATCCAAGTAAAATGAAATCCTTGACAACATCAATCTTTTTCCCGTTTATCATGAATTGGTCCAGTTGTGAGGATTTTTGCTTTCTTTATGTTGAGGTGTAATCCATACTGAAGGCTGCAGTCTTTGATCTTCATCAGTAAGTTCTTCAAGAACTCCTACCTTTCAGCAAGCAAGGTTGTGTCATGGGCATATCTCAGGTAGTTAATGAGTCTTCCTCCAATCCTGACGCCCTGTTCTTCTTCATATAGTCCAGTATCTCAGATTATTTGTTCAGCATACGGATTGAATAAGTATGGTGAAAAGACACAACCCTGACGCACACATTTCCTGATTTTAAATCACGCACTATCTGCTTATTCTCTTTGAGGGCCTAACTCTTGGTACAGGTTCCTCATGAGCACAGTTAAGTGTTCTTAATTGTGCTCTGAAATTCCCATTCTTCACAGTGTTATCCATCATTTGTTATGACCCACACAGTCAAATGCCTTTGTATAGTCAATAAAACACAGGTAAACATCTTTCTGGTATTCTCTACTTGCAGCTAAGATTCATCTGACATCAGCAATGATACCCCTCTTTCCATCAGCAATGATACCCCTCTTCTGAATCCAGCTTGAATTTCTGGTAGCTCCCTGTCGATGTACTGCTGCAACTGTTTTTGAACTATCTTCAGCAAAATTTTACTCGCTTGTGACATAAATGCGACTGTTCAATAATTTCTGCATTCTTTTGGATCACCTTTCTTTGGAACAGGCACAAATATGGACCTTTTCCAGTCTGTTATCTAGGTAGCTGTCTTCCAAATTTCTTGGCATAGATTACTGAGCACTTCCACTGTTGCATCCATTTGTGGAAGCATCCCAATTGGTATTCCATCAGTTCCTGGACCCTTGTTTTCCCACTAATGCCTTCACTGAACCTTGGATTCCTGCATTCAATACCATTGGTTCTTGATCATATGCTACCTTCTTAAATGGTTAAATGTCAAACAGTGCTTTTTGGTACAGTGCCACCGTGTATTCCACCCATCTTCTTTTGATGCTTCCTTTATCACTCAATATTTTGCCCATAGAATTTCTTCGAATTGCAATTCAAGCCTTGATTTTTTTCTTCAGCTCGTTCGGCTTGAGAAATGCCAAGCATGTTCTTCCTTTTTGGTTTTCTAACTGCAGGTCTTTGTACATTTCATTTTAACACTTTGTATTCTTGAAAAAAAATTTGTATTCTTGAGCCACCCTTTAAAATCTGCTGTTGAGCTCTTTTGCTTCATTTCTTCCATTTGCTTTGGCTACTCTATATTCAAGGGCAAGTTTCAGAGTCTCTTCTGACATCAATTTTGGTCTTTTCCTTCTTCCCTGTCCTTTTAATGACCTTTTTCTTTCTTCATGTATGATGTCCTTGGTGTCATCCCACAACTCACCTGATCTTTGGTCATTAGTGTTCAATGCATCAAATCTATTCTTGAGATGGTCTCTAAATTCAGGTGGGATATACTAAGGTGGACTTGTTCTAATTTTCTTCAATTTCAGCTTGAACTTGCATATAAGCAATTGATAGTCCCTTCTACAGATGGCCTCTGGCCTTGTTCTGACTGATGGTACTGAGCTTCTCCATCATCTCTTTCGCAGATGTAAGTGATTTGATTACTCTGTATTCCATCTGGCAAGGTCCATGTGTATAGTCATCATTTATGCTGTTGAAAAAAGGTATTTGCAATGAATTGGTTGCCATTCTTGTAAAATCATATCATGCAATCTCAGGCATCGTTTCTATCACCAAGGCAATACTTTCCAGCTACTGACCCTTCTTCTCTGTTTCCAACTTTTGCATTCCAAATCACCAGTAATTAACAATACATCTTGATTGTATGTTTCATCAATTTCAGACTACAGAAGTAGGTTAAAATCTTCAATTTTTTCATCTTTGTCATTAGTGGTTGGAACACAAATTTGAATAAGAATCACATTAACTGGTCTTCCATATTAAAAAAAAAATGGATATCATATCTTCACTGACCATGTTGTACTTCAGAATAGGTCTTGAAATGTTCTCTTTGAGGATGAATGTAACACCATCCTTCTTCAATTTTTCTGGTTCAAAATGGCCAATACCAGACCATTTCAGCTAATTAATGCATAGGATACGTATCTTCAAGCTTTTCATTTCATTTTTGACAACTTCCAATTTCCCTTGATTCATATTTCACACATTCCATGTTCTGATTACTAATGGATGTTTGCAACTGTTTCTTCTCATTTTGAGTGACACCATATCAGCAAGTGAAGGACCTGCAAGTTTACTCCACCCAAGTCATTAGGGGCAACTCTACTTAAAGGAGGCAGCTCTTCCCAAATCATATTTTGAGTGCCTTCCAACATGAAGAGCTCATTTTTTGGCACTGTATCAGGCAATATTCTACTGCTATTCACAAAATTTTCGCTGGCCGATTTTTTAGAAGTAGATGACCAGATTCTTCTTCCTAGTCTGTCTTAGTCTGGAAGCTCTGCTGAAACTTGTTCACCATGAGTGACTCTACTAGTATTTGAAATACTGGTGGCATAGCTTCCAGCATCTCAGCCACAGGCAAACTGCCATGATATAACAAACTGACAGACACATGGTTGTCATTAGTGTTAGATCCTCTAACAAACCAGCTTGGCTAACTCCAGAAACAAACAAAAAAAAAGTACGATTGTCATTGATTCTGACTCACAGTGACCGTATAGGGCAGAGTAGAACTGCCCCACAGGGTTTCTAAGGAGCAGCTGGTGGACTTGAACTGCCAACCCTTTGGTTAGCAGCTGTAGCTCCTAACCACTGAGCCACCAGGGCTCCTTGGCTAACCAGTCACTTAAAAATAATTACATAATCCATGAGTGTGTCCCCTTTAATTTTCTTGAATCCCTTTCTTCCATGTTCACCTGTACTTTCTGTCTTTTCTACACTAAAGGAAAAAGTCCTTGTTTCACTTCTCCAGTTGCTGGATTTAGGCCTCACATGAGTAAATGTAGCCAGGTCAAATGTGGCTCTTTGGAGGAAAAGGCTGCAGATACAGGATCGACTCTCCCTCAGTCCTTGTGTGAAATGCAATGTAACACAATATGGGCACTTTCAGGAGGAATCTAAACTTGGTTCCCCAGATTTAATTCTCAGTTTGGCTTCTTTCTCAGTGTGACCCAAGTAAAGTCAATTAACCTCTCCATTTCCCATCGGGCTTTAATGAAGCATTTATGCGAGTAGCTCGATATTCCCAGATGGTGGGCCGCATGCCTGCATAAGTACAAATGCTTCTGTAAAATAACTGCAAAAGTATCTCCTTCCTGAACTTGCCTAATTCTCTGGTAGGATTTTCCACTGCAGAGCCCTCCCAGCCTCTTTATTAGAGCTGATATACTTGTTCTTTATAAAGCATTGACAAGGGATCTACTCTGGAATAAGACAGGGCCACCGAATTATTTTCATCTGTCCCCAGTGAGGTTTTTGAGCTATTTACTTCTTAAGAAAAGCACAAATAAATTAACCCCCTGTCCTAAAGATCTATTCATTATTTCTGCAATTCTTGATAAAGCTTCTAAGTAGTCAAATGGATAATATATCAGTTTTGCCCTTTAGAGAACTGGAGAGCTACGCTACATCTACATGTAGGAACGACAATGGACACAGCTGTGAGATTTAACACACACAGTTTCAAGGTGGCCAAATCCCTAGTACTATCACAGTGATACAAATAGGGTATACAACAGTAAAGCTTCCAATCAGTGATGAAACTAAGTTCGTGAAAGTGATCTAAAATAAAAATGCATTTACAAATATGGCATTTATTGGCCATTCCTCACCCAATGTCCCTCTCCTCCTCTCTCCTTGTTAAAAGAACTCTGATTTTTATAGGAGAAGCCATGGGACCAGGCCTGTGGGATAAAATAGGATTAGTATAAGGAAATCAAGGCTATCCTGTTCCCCTTTGGCAAACTCTTGCTTTTTAAGCTTCCCTTGCAAATATCACAGGGCCCTGGGTGGTGAAAATAGTTTGAACTTGGCTACTAATGTTAGTGGTTGAAAGCTACCCAGTGGCACAGCAGATGAAAGGCCTGGCAATCTGCTTCTGTACAGATTGCATCCAAGAAAACCCTTGCAGCAGTTCTACTCTGTAACACGTGGGGTCGCCATGACTTGGAATCAACTCAACAGCACTGAGTCTGGTTTTGGTTTGCAATTACCAGTGGCCACATGACCCAGTTATGAAAAATGACATGTAAAGAGAAACCCAGAATGATTGTTATTATTTTCTCATTTGAATAGGAGAGACAGGCACTGCCATCTCCTCCATCACTCTGTCTTGCGCGCAGCCATGATACTATGATGTCAGGTGCTGGAAGATGAAAGATGGAGAGAGCCGGTGGTAACAGCCCCACCGGTCCTTAGGGCAACAGTCAAAGTCCTCCTGAGGTTAAGCCTTTGTTAAGTGAGTGTTCTGTCACTGCCAGTGGGCAGCATTATCTGCCAGTAAACAAAGCAACCAAATTGTTAGACATGATCTATGCAACCACCACTTAAATATGTAGTACTAAAATATGGGAAAATCTTTCTTTAGAAAACCTGACCTCTTTCTTTAGGCTTCATAAACCTATTTAGGCTGTGATTTTGTCACGACTGTCCATGCAGTTACAATAAATATTTCTCTTAGAGATATTTTAAAGTTATCATCCTGAGCAATGAATAAAATTGTGGGTACCTGAACCAATTTCCAATTAAATAAATTAAAGATCACGTGGACCGATTCCCATCCCACAAGTAGCTGGCAGATTGGGAAATTTTTAACATATTTTACATAAAAATTAAGTAACATTAGCATTGTGTTCCTCATTGGTATAACAATGTATATGCATACATATTTGCATATATGTTAATAAAAAATAACAAAAGCATTATTGAAATATCAATTATTAAATGAGTTAAAGTGCTTAGTTCAGAATCCGACCTATAATAAACATTCAATAAATTATAGTTATTAATGCTGTTGTTAGGTGCCGTCTAGTTGGTTCTGACTCAAAGCAACCCTATGCATGACAGAACGAAACACTGCCTGGTCCTGCGCCATCTCCACAATTATCGCTATGCTTGAGCTCATCGTTGCAGCCACTGTGTCAATCCACCTTGTTGAGGGTCTTCCTCTTTTCCACTGACCCTGCACTCTGCCAAGCATGATGTCCTTCTCCAGGGACCGATCCCTCCTGACAACATGTCCAAAGTACGAAAGACGCAGTCTCGCCATCCTTGCTTCTAGGGAGCATTACAGTTGTACTAATTCCAGGACAGATTTGCTCCTTCTTTTGGCAGTCCATGGTACACTCAATATTCTTCACCAATGCCAAAGTCCAAAGGCGACAATTCTTCTTTGGTCTTCTGTATTCATTTTCCAGCTTTCATGTGCATATGATGCAATTGGAAATACACCATGGCTTAGGTCAGGTCCACCTTAGTTGTCAAGGTGACATCTTTGCTCTTCAACACTTTAAAGAGGTCCTTTGGAGCAGATTTACCCAATGCAATGCCTCTCTTGATTTCTTGACTGCTGCTTCCATGGCTGTTGATCGTGGATCCAAGTAAAATGAAATCCTTGGCAACTTCAATCTTTTCTCCATTTATCATGATGTTGCTCATTGGTCCAGTTGTGAGGATTTTTATTTTCTTTAGGTTGAAGTACAATCCTCATTAATAAGTACTTCAAGTCCTCTTCACTTTCAGCAAGCAAGGTTGTGTCATTTGCATAACGCAGGTTGCTAATGGGTCTTCCTCCAATCCTGATGGCCCGTTCGTCTTCATACAGTCCATCTTCTCGGATTATTTGCTCAGCATACAGATTGAATATGTATGGTGAACGGATGCAACCCTGGCGCACACCTTTCCTGACTTTAAACCAATCAATGTCCCCTTGTTTCATCAGAACAACAGCTTTTTGATCTATGTAAAGGTTCCTCAGGAGCACAATTAAGTGTTCTGGAATTCCCATTCTTTGGAATGTTATCTATAATTTGTTATGATCCACACAGTCGAGTGCTTTTGCATAGTCAATAAAACACAGGTAAACATCCTTCTGGTATTCTCTGCTTTCAGCCAGGATCCATCTGACATCAGCAGTGATATCCCTGGTTTCACGTCCTCTCCTGAAACCAGCCTGAGTTTCTGGCAGTTCCTTGTCAATATACTGCTGCAGCCGTTTTTGAATGATCTTCAGCAAAAATTTTGCTTGTGTGTGATATTAATGACGTCATTCTATGATTTCCACATTCGGTTGGATCACCTTTTTTGGGAATAGGCATAAATATGGATCTCTTCCAGTCAGTTGGCCAGGAAGCTGTCTTCCATATTTCTTGGCATAGACGAGTAAGCACCTCCAGTGCTGCATCTGTTTGTTGAAATATCTCAATTGATATTCAGTCAATTCCTGGAGCCTTGTTTCTCACCAGTGCCTTCAGAGCAGCTTGGACTTCTTCCTTCAGTACCATTGCTTCCTGATC
Source organism: Elephas maximus indicus (assembly GCF_024166365.1). NCBI lineage: Eukaryota > Metazoa > Chordata > Mammalia > Proboscidea > Elephantidae > Elephas > Elephas maximus. The sequence continues at coordinate 234,284,179 of NC_064819.1, forward strand.
ATATGCTACCTCTTGAAATGGTTGAACATAGACTAATTCTCTTTGTTATAATGACTCTGTGTATTCCTTCCATCTCCTTTTGATGCTTCCTGTGTCGTTTTATATTTTCCTCATAGAATCCTTCACTACTACAACTCGAGGCTTGAATTTTTTCTTGTTTTTCCAGCTTGAGAAACACCAGGTGTGTTCTTCCCTTTTGGTTTTCTATCTCCAGCTCTTTACACATGTCATTATAATGCTTTACTTTGTTTTCTTGAGCTGCCCTTTGAAATCTTCTGTTCAGTTCTTTTACTTCATCATTTCTTCCTTTTGTTTTAGCTGCTCAATGGTCGTGAGCAAGTTTCAGAGTCTCCTCTGACATCCATCTTGGTCTTTTCTTTCTTTCCTGTCTTTTCAATGACCTTTTGCTTTCTTCATGGATGATGTCCTTGATGTCATTCCACAACTCATCTGGTCTGCGGTCACTAGTGTTCAATGCATCAAATCTATCCTTGAGATGGTCTCTAAATTCAGGTGGGATATACTCAAGGTCATATTTTGGCTCTCATGGACTTGTTCTAATTTTCTTCAGTCTCAGGTTGAACTTGCACAGGAGCAATTGATGGTCTGTTTCATAGTCAGCCCCTGGCCTTGTTCTGACTGATGATATTGAGCTTTTCCATCGTCTCTTTCCACAGATGTAGTCAATTTGAATTTCTGTGTGTTCCATCTGGCGAGGTCAATATGTATAGTCATCGTTTATGTTGGTGAAAGAAGGTATTTCCAGTGAAGAAGTCCTTGGTCTTACAAAATTCTATCATTAGGTCTCCAGCATTGTGTCTATCACCAAGGCCATATTTTTCAACTACCAATCCTTCTTTGTTTCCAACTTTCGCATTCTAATCACCAGTGATTATCAATGCATGTTGATTACAGTGTGACAAATTGATGTGTCTGTCAGTTTGTCGTACTGTGAGGGCTTCTGCGTTGCTGTGATGCTGGAAGCTATGTCACCAGTATCCAGATACCAGCAGGGTCACCCATGAAGGACAGGTCTCAGCTGAGCTTCCAGACTAAGACAGACTAGGAAGAAGGACCCGGCAGTCTACTTCTGAAAAGCATTTGCCAGTGAAAACCTTATGAACAGAAGCAGAACATTGTATGATATAGTGCTGGAAGATGAGCTCCCCAGGTTGGAAGGCACTCAAAAGACGACTGGGGAAGAGCTGCCTCCTCAAAGTATAGTCGACCTTAATGACGCTTATGGAGTAAAAATTTCAGGATCTTCATTTGCTGATGTGGCATGACTCAAAATGAGAAGAAACAGCTGCAAACATCCATTAATAATCAGAACCTGGAATGTAAGAAGTATGAATCTAGGAAAATTGGAAATCGTCAAAAATGAGATGGAATGCATAAACATCGATATCCTAGGCATTAGTGAGCTGAAATGGACTGGTACTGGCCATTTTGAATCAGACAATCACATAGTCTACTATGCTGGGAATGACAACTTGAAGAGGAATGGCATTGCATTTATTGTCAAAAAGAACATTTCAAGACCTATCTTGAAGTACAACGCTGCCAGTAATAGGATAATATCCATACGCCTACAAGGAAGACCAGTTAACAGGACTGTTATCCACTAAGGCCAAAGATGAAGAAATCAAAGATTTTTATCAGCTGCTGCAGTATGAATTTGTTTGAACATGCAATCAGGATGCACTGATAATCACTGGTGAATGGAATGGGAAAGTTGGAAACAAAGAAGAAGGATAGGTAGTTATTAATACTACCCACTTTTCATAATTTACGTACAATAAACTAAGTACTTTAGAGGTAGTGCAGTAAACAATCCACACACTGTAAAATATAAGTACGTACATTCAGAATAACATGACTGAAATTTCTGGCCCACATTTTGGGAATGTCACACTAGCAGGAGGGTCAGATGTGTGTGGACATCAAAGGAGAAATGGTGAGACACTCCTCCCGGCACAGGCCCCCCTCTCTGCAGGGTCTCGGGACACTGGATCAGTGGGTGTTCAAAGCTACACTCTGGGGATTTGCATCTCTACAGTTTTCTCTTCTTTCTCTCTCTCTTTTTTAAGGCATTAGAAGTAAACTAGTCAGTAAAGAAAGCTGGCAAATATCACAGTTGCTGTTTCTGTTGTGGTTACGTAGCTTTGAGTTGATCCTGACTCATCGCGACCCCAGACAAAAAGACAGAACTGCCCCACATACAGCTTCCTAGGCGGTAATTTTTACGGAAGCAGATCACCACGTCTTTCTCCCTGGGTAGGTTTAAACCACCAGCCTTCCTGTTAGCAGTCAAGTGCTTAACCATCACGCCGCCAAGCCGCCTTCAAAATACTACAGAAAGTCTACAAATAAACAAAGAACAACCACTGCCACTGAGGTCCAAATGTAAGTTTTTAGCTGGACTGAAAAGTCAATGAACTGCCAACACTGACCCACATTTTTGCAGGCTTTCAGACTGAAATGAATGCAATGAGTAACATATAACCAGAGAAAATTCTACTTCCATAACATCGAGCCTAGGACAAAGGCTCTGGATGCAAGAATTTCTATAATCAAGAATTTCTATAATCAAGAATTTCTATAATCAAGAAGGGCAGTAACAGAGCAACTGGTTGGTGCAGATCAGTTGGATAACATTTGGCTTATTTCATAAATAATTTTATTTTTGTATATAACATTTTGTTTTTTCTGAGAAACAATTTTATATTTCTCACCTATTAACTGCTCATGTTAATGTAATATAGCAAAAACTGGACTTGTGTTTTCAATCCACAGAACACATTTATTGGTTTCTTCATATTTTGCATGAGAAGTTACCCTTCACTCACTTATTTGTAATTATCAATAGCTCTTCAGAAACAAACCATCATATCCAGTAAATAAGGTTTGATTGTGGCTGAAATGGCTGCTGGTTGGTTGCCCTCACCAAAGGATGCTGGCATCACTTCCCAGTGCTCAGTTTTTTCTGGAAACCCCCAGATAAGCATTTCACACCCACTCCACTGATGTCACATTTGCCAGTCTTGCTCTTCTTCCCCCTCTCTGCTCCTGCTTGCCTGTGCGCTTGACCCCCAGCTGACTGAAGGGTCCTCATGCTGTCAGCACCAATATCCATTGCACAGATGTCCCAGCAAAGGGCGGGAAAGAGGTCGTTGACCCAGGATGTCCAGCACAATTTGAATGTCAGATAAAAAGCAAAAAAGTCTAGTGTAACATGTTCCATGCAATATTTATACTTTCACTTAAAGACGTTCTTATTTATCTGAAATTCAAGTTGAGCTGAACACCCTGTACATTTATTTGCTAAACCAGTGATCCTACCCAGAAGTCCCCTGGTGTCATAGTGGTGCTGGGCTTCCTCCTCTTCCCAGCTCAGATGGAACACAGCTCTGGCCTCTGCCCAGGCTCTCACGCAGACTCTGATGAAAGCCCCTTCAGTCACTCTTAGCTCTCACCCTCTGCTGAGCTGTGGGTCTGAGGGCAAGTCCAACGGGCCTGAGGGGGCAGATGCCACCCTCCTCTTCTCTCACCTAAGATGTTTTCCTCACCAGAACCTCAGCTAAAACATTGGGAGAACTGTTGAAAGTCGCTTAAGTAACCCAAAGCTTTCTTGTCAATTCATGCTTACAAACTGCTGTGTTTCGTGCACTCCGTGGCCAAGGTGAGGGGGTGGTTCCAGGGAGCCTAGTGAAGATCAGCTCACTAAGGACCAATTCACCAAAAGCATAGTCTACCCAACACGATAATCTATTCGAAGTTTGCTTCATGGGATTAGTTATAAAACTGATAGCCCAGTTTTGTTTTGTTTTATTTTGGTTTTTTCTGACCTTTTCAGGTCCCCTCCCTGGTCCTTGGTCTTCTCAATCTATGTACCAGGGTGTGCCTTATGCTGAGCTTCCTCTCTGTCTTTCCCTAGAAGAAAACCAGTTGCCTTCGAGTCGACTTCGATTCATGGTGACCCCATGTGTGTCAGGGTAAGGTTTTCAATGGCTGATTTTTCAGTAGATTGCCATGCCTTTTTCCCAAGGCACCTCTGGGTAGACTTAAACCTCCAAACTGAGTTTTTGCCACCCAGAGACTCCCCTAAAATGCTTAAGAAGGCAAAAGTGTTCAATCAAATGTGAGAAATCTTTGAACACCATTAAAACAAATTCAGTATAAGATGCTACAAACTTTATAATTGGGTAAAAGAAATATATTTCTGGTAAAACAATAAATCCTTAATAGAGGAAGTGCTGGAAAATTAAATTTTGGAGAAACAGAGACTAATTAAACTCAAGAATAGAGAAAAATCAGTAAACTAAAAGTTCCCATAGGAAATGTTGAAATTTTGATTATATGCATATCAAATAAGCATATATACATCAAATATATGCAAGAAAAATATTCATAAGGAGGCAAATTTACCTATGATGCTCTCCTTTCCAAAAACTGAACATTTTTTTTAAATTATGCAAATAGAATATACGATTGAATATTTGGAAGATAATCAAGTGGAGAATGCAATCACAATAGCTGAATAGATTACAAAAGAATGTTCCAGAAAACTGTCATTCTTTATGATAATTTTGGTAACTTAGTACATTTGGTACAATAATCAATTAGAACACAATTTGTAGCCTTTGGAGGTGGATGGTGGTGATGAAGAATATTTATAGGTTTTCTAGACATGGATTATCCAAAATCGCTATTAGTTTTAAGAAAATGACACTAGTAGGCATTTAAATTCTTACAACTTTCAGTTGCTTATACAAACTGACATTGATACCCTGAAGTGGTTTGGATCAAGTGGACATTACATTTAGAATTTGCATACACTGTATAATATATTTGTAAACTTTCAAGCGTAATACAAATGTAAAATAAAGCATGAAGTCTTAAAATTTTATGGTAATTTTTTCAGTTTTTTTGGTTGTTTTTAGATTTGTTCTTTTCTAGGTGCTGGTTTTGGTAAAAGTGAAACAGAGGAAGACATTCTAACTTGTCATCAGTTTCCTCTTGGTTGGGCATTCAGCAGCATGCAGGCACCATTAGCATGTGGGAGAGAGGACTGCAGCCCACAGTGAGGACAAAACGGAGAACTTCCTAAGGAAGCCAGACTTGAGAAAGAAGATGGAGCAGAGAAGAGTCCATGATGCCCGAGACAAGAAATCCCATGTCAGAACTGACAGCAGGACAAGGGGAGAGGTAAATGGGGGCACTCCAGCACTGGCTGTGGAAAAAGCTCTTGGCCTCCCTCCTGGAGCCTATATGTGAGATAAGCCCATACACCAGGCAGCTCCTTTGTAGGCCTGTGCTACAACACAAAGCAAAATAGAACACAGTAAGGTGACATCCTTGCCATTGGGACACACTAACAAAATAAAAATATTTAAATGACATAAAGTCACATGTAATTACCCTTCCATCATACTCTAAAAACTGAGAAATGCCCATGGATCGAATGCACACCAAACGAGAAGGAGTAAAAAGTGCACACTTGGGCAAAAACAGGATGCTATAACTAGAAAGAAGCCTAGATGTATTCTAAGACTTTTAGTTTAGTGCATAGATGTGAGAGTGTATTTTGATAATAAGAGCAGCAAGTCGTCTCCTGACCAACAATTAATCTGCAACAAATATTAAGCTTAGGAATGATTATACATTTAGGCTATATTTCTTAATAAATTTCCGCACATAAATTGTCCCTAATCTATAAACAAATTTTAAATATAATCCATCATGCCAGGCACTTTACATCTTCTTCTATTTATTGTACCATTTCTCATCAGAAACCTTTTAGCTTTAATGCTATTCCACAGCAGAGTGTCTCATTAGCATGGCAAAGATAAAGTTCGTTTTGAGATAAAGTAATTACAGCAACGTAAGGGGGAAAAAAATCACCCAAACTTTTTGGCTGCAGAAATCTCCTGGCTCCTGATTCATTTTAAGACTAATACACTGAGTACAGATTAGGGGATGTTAATACTAGATAACTCCAGCTACCTTGAGTTTGTGCTGATGAGATTTAACAATTTGTAACCTTCCTCAGAACTAAAGAGTCCCAGAGGTATGAGTTTACAGTATGAGTTCAGCAGGTGCTTCGATGCTTATTTATTTACTCATTTAGCAGAAAACTCTTCACCTGAACAAAGTAATTGTCATGGATTGAATTATGTCCCCCAAAAAATATGTGTATCAACTTGGTTAGGCCATGATTCCCAGTATTGTGTGGTTGCCCTCCATTTTGTGATCGTAATTTTATGTTGAGAGGATTAGGGTGGGATTGTAACACCACCCTTACTCAGGTCACCTCCCCGATCCAAGGGAAAGGGAGTTTCCCCGGAGTGTGGCCTGCACCACCATTTATCTCTCAAGAGATAAAAGGAAAGGGAAGCAAGCAGAGTTGGGGACCTCAGACCACCAAGAAAGCAGCACCAGGAGCGTAGCATGTCCTTCGGACCTGGGGTCCCTGCACCTAAGCAGCTCCTCGACCAGGGGAAGATTCAGGACGAGGAGCTTCCTCCAGAGCCGACAGACAAAGGATTCCCCTGGGGCTGACACCTTGAATTTGGACTTTTAGCCTACTTTACTGTGAGGAAATAAATTTCTCTTTGTTAAAGCCATCCACTTGTGGTATTTCTGTTATGGTAGCACTGGATGGCTAAGACAATAAAAAAAACAGCAACTACCATTTTTGGGATGTGCACGATGTGCCAGGAGCCCTGGTGACAAAGTGGTTAAGTGCCGGCTGCAATTTGAACCTACCAGCTGCTCATCGAGAGGAAGATGTGGCAGTCTACCCTGTAAAGGTCTACGGCCTTGGAAACCCTATGGGGTAGTTCTACTTTGTCCTACAGAGTTACTAGGAGTCAGAATTGACTCGACAGCAAAGGATTTTATCATGTGCCAGGCATTGTGCTAAGTACCTTATGGGCTATGCCGTTTAATCTTCACAATAACCATTTTACAAAAAGGAAACTGAGACATAAAGAAGTTAAATGACTTCCCCAAAATCAAACAGCTAACGAGCAGCAGAGCCAGAGTTTGATTCTGGGGTGTTAGGCAGACCGGCCAGGACTAAGGAGACTGCTCTCTCCAGCCCTGCTCCTGGGGAGTTCTCAGCCTGATATTCCCTGACAAATGAAATGCTGAATCCATGGTCTCCCAGCACTCCTCCAAGGCTACTCTATCTTCTCATTATTTTTAGAGTCCATAAAGTCCTTTACTCCTCAAATATCCTTACTATACTATAAGCCCATTTCCATTCAGAAAAACCAGTCAGTTTCTCAGGCAACAGAATTTTGCTTCCTCCACAAGGCATAGTCCACTGGTCATGTGGTCACTGAGCTGAACCGTGATGGCGGGACCAGAGGGGCCCTCATCACTCTCTAGGAGAGAACGCTGGCAGCCTTTAATGGACAGACTCCTCTTTGTCAGCATTATGCTCTTAAACTCTCCAAACCAAAACCCAAACCAAGCCCACTGCCATCAAGTCGATTCTGACTCACAGCAACACCATAGGACAGAGCAGAACTGCTCCACAGTGTTTCCAAGGAGCAGCTGGTGGATTCAAACTGCTGACTTTTTTGTTAGCAGCCAAGATCTTGAACCACTATACCACCAGGTCTCCAACTAAACGCTCCAGCTCAGTCAAAATACTTAACAAGTCAGTCTCTGGTAATGTATCTGTTTATAAAATCAGTGATGGGGAATCTTTATGAGTTTGGGCTAAGAAGTATACCATGTTTTACACAAACAACGCACACCTCTGCATTTGTTGGCAGGCAGAGCCCTCCCCCCAGGAAGTGTTCTTGTAAGCATGCTATGCTGATGTTTCTTACAGCAACATGAGAAAGAGGATTGGCATGGGGCAATTGTGGGGGTACCTTCTGGGGGGATGGTACAGCCAGCAAACAAATGCAGAAGGTGTGGGTCATTTGTGTAAAAATATGGCAATTGACTACATATATTTTTTTTATATCTTGCTTCCTTACCAGGCGTCTCACTGTCTTGTTTCTTCACTTCACACACTTATGGCCTAACAACAGAACAGACTGTAGAAAAGACCAGGTCTCATTCAAACTATAGTGGTGAAGGGTATTGACTAAACTGTGGACTGCCAAAACAATGATCAGTCTTAGAAGACTTACAACCAGGATGCTCCTTAGAACCGAGGATGGTGAGACTTGGTCTTGCTTACTTTGAACCCATCATCAGGGAAAGTCCAATCACTTGAAAAAGACACCATCTTGGAAACATAGAGGGTCAATGAGAACAAAGGAAACCCCTGATGAGATGAATTGGCTCAAGAGGCCCAAAACGCTTACCAAACCTACCAATGATAGTGAAGATGGAAAAGGACCCAGCAGTGTTTTTATTCTGTTATACGTAAGGTCATCTGAGTTGGAGCCGACTTGATGGCAACCAACAACAATTGACATTCTAACCTTGAGTTTGATGGGACACAATGGAGAAGAGAGAGGAACAAGTTTGGCTTTTTTAACCAAGAAAAATTTCTTCTTCAATTCCTAGTTATTTTGAAAAGGAAAATACACCCTACACATCTTGGAAAACCTAACCTTTTCTGACCACTTTTCTGAATAAAGAAAAGGATTTGGCCTAGTCATCACTCAGTCTTCTACACTCCCAAGAAAACAGAGGCATGGGTTACTTTATATTTTCTATTTTATTGTTCAAAAGCACAAGGAGCTTATGAAAATGTAGAAAGCAGCCTCCCTTCTGTGCGCTTCTCATCCCACCTCTGCAGGGACCACTGTGAACAATCTGTGAACAGGAAATTGGAAATCAAGTGCTTGCCATGCTTTTCAGTCAGCCCTTGCTCACTATTTTCTAGTGAGTGTACCTATTTCTCTAGGATCTTTGGTCCAGTCAATACCCTGGTCAAGGTCGCCACATGATAAAGACAGGTACTTTGATTTGGAGACAGAACAAAACCCGATGTCTGAGTAGATTCTCAACTGAATCTTTGGGTCAGGTCTAAACTCCAGACATCAGTGTCCCCATCCTTAACACCAGTACAGAAATGTCTATGCCACCCTCCCTGGCAGTTTATTGTAAGTATCGTATGAACTATTCATGTACCAGAGGCGGCTCACTATTATTACAGGCAAAACTTAAACAATGTTGAGGAAATACTGGGACTATGAATAAAAACCCCACACGAAAATTGAGGAAGCTATGGTTAAGTCTTGTGAAATGCACGGAGTTTGTTGCAGGCTGATTTCTGCAGGAAAAAATAAAATTACACTGTCAAAAACAGCCCAGGTGGTTGAGTGGGTTCAGATAGTCCTCCTTGCTTACAAAACCTCGTTGCAGAAGCCAGCTACACCACACGCTGTTCCACTTGGAACTGCTCAGCCACACGAGGCCCTATTTCTTTCCCCTTCTCTTGCTGTATCTCTGTTTTTTCTTTCTGACCAGAGAAAATTGTATAAGTTGTAGATCTTTATAAAGTTCTGGAAAGTGAAATCTAAGAGTTGCCTTAGATTTCACATCTCAGTCATTTCTCCCGGGTTGACCTCGGCACCTGCCCTAGCATTATGAAGCCTTCACTCCCAGATGATCAGAGTGTGGGCCTCGGGGAGGACTCCTAAGTACCACTGGGTGTGCCCTTGTTATTAATGAGAGATCAAAGTGCTTGCCTGTATGCTTCTGTGCTCCACCTAGTAACTGGACTGAAAATCTGGATTCAATGAATTATCTTTCAAGCATCTTTGATTCTATTTTCTCTAAATCCTTAAGCCTATTTTTTCCCCAAGAACTTTTTTCAAATGATATTTTTAGCACAAAGGAAGTAAGGAGATAATAGGCCATTGATTACCAGATTTGTATCGCGAGCAATACATCCTGGAAAAAGTTTCGGCTTTGCAAAAATACAGAGATGTTTCAGCCCTGGCTCCATAGCTGAGTGGCTGTGTAAGTCTACTGGATTCATACTTAACCTCACGGAGTCTTTCGTTGGAAACACTGGATAATAATGTCTACTCTGTGGGTCTGTCAGGAGATTTAGGGAAATATAAGAATATAAATGTAAGGTTGGGATTCATATAAATTGTGGCATAACAATCATAGGTATCATGACTGATATGACCATGAAACACCAGACAGAATCTCTGAAGCACATGGATGGGCTGAATCCACGTGTGAGGGCCGGAATGCAGACGTGACTCCTTCAGCATTGCAAGCTGCATGGCCTACTGTCTGCCAAGCAGGGTATTAAGTGATGGAAATAAACCAGGGACCCAAAATGACAAGTCACTGGCTTCTGTGAGGCTTACAGACTATTGGAATATAGACAAGTCAGTGGACAAGTGGACAGAATGTGGAATAAGGAATTGAATTTTCTCCGCAGTGACGCAGTTGAGGATTTGGCCTGTTAGGGAAAGAGGAGACCAGATAGCTCAGGAAACACTTAAAAGGGGGTCAAAGACAAGCAGAACAAAAACCAGGGGAATTTAGGACTGGCAAAGTCCAGGTGGTCATGGGAGTCAGCACCTGAGATGGGCTGAGCCAAGCAACGATGGATCTTCCCTCTGAGGGAGGGCTGGTCCAGGAGAACGTGGTGACTTCTCTTCCTCACAGAGTTTTATTTTGAGATGGAAATAGCCTCTTGATAGATAGCGATGGTGATGGGGGTGTTTTTACTGTTCTAAAAAGTGGTAGTTCAAGCCTGGACTGATTTTATAGTAAAGGATATATATAAATAATGATGATAAAGATAATAGCTTAACATTCCTAAATATCTGTGGCCCAGGCTCTGTTCTAAGCACTCCTCACATGTTAACAAATCTTCATAACAACTAAGAAATGGGTACTATCATCCCAACAACTGACTTTCTGGTTAGCAGCTAAGTGCTTAACCACTGTGCCACCAGGTCTCCTGGCTAACATAAAAAAAAAAAAAAGTAGGAAATAATAAAGTCAACCTTCTAACTGGGCAGCCTGAGCCCAGAGTCATCCTCTCACACCACATGGCCTCTCCTCTCTCACTTTTATTGAATGCTTACTGCACACAGAGCTGCTAAGCATCTCATGTCCATGGAGCCTTTAAACCCTTCTTTGGTTTTGCACATGTAGACAGATACCACAGGTAAATTTTTCTTTCTGTTTTCTATTTTCCCTTCACTGGGCATATTTTGAACCGAGAAATTGTACATACAATACCAGACTGGTAATTTTTCTTGCTTAAAAAAAAAAAAAAAAGATCTGGCCACAGTGAGTTTCTATCTCACTGCCTGCCAACAGCTGGAAGAGCTGAAGAGCAGCTGCCTCCTTACATGGCTGCAACCTCTCCAGCCCACCACAGTCCATGCCACTCCCCTATGCTCACAGCTGACTGAATTTCTATCACCTGCTTGACTACTGCAAATATCTGAGCATGAGACCCTTACTGTAAACATAACTATGGATCATAAAGGGGGAGACTGTGGAGCTTAAAAGCTTAAGTCAGAAAGCCCAAGTTCAAATCCCACCATTTATAACCTATTATTTCCTTGGGCAAATTTTTAAATATCTTTAAACTTCATTTATCTCAAAACTAAGGATACTAAAAGTAGAGGATCAGCAAAAAATATGAAGACCCTCTACAAAACGGGTTGACACAGCAGCTGTAAGAATGGGCTCAAATATAGCAACAATTGCGAGGACGGTGCAGGACCAGGCAGTGTTTTGTTTTGTTGTACACGGGGTCCCTATGAGTCGGAATCAATTCGATGGCACCTAACAACAACAACAATAATATTTAACTGAGATTGTTGTTACGAAATAATCAAATGAGATAATGCATGAAAGTAATTTAGCTTGGTGTTCAATAATTATTTGTTATTGCTGTTTTCATTAACAATATCAGGGAGTTAATATACATAGGTCACATACGTACTCATCTGGAGGAATGGGGACTTGAGTATAGGTGAGAAGAAGAGAAGAGCCTGCTTAAGGCAATGGAACAGGCTAGTGGCAGAGGGGAGGAGCCAGTTGAAGAAAAACACCTGTGGGACTTCAGGACAGTATGTTTGTCGACAAAAACACTGTCCAATAACACCCCAGAGGAAGGGTCAACCAGTTGGCTAGAACAAATCTAGACTTGATTCATTGATTTGGATTTGTAAGTGGACTTTCCTATATAGCAGAAATGTTGTATCATAGTGCTGTATTAAATTATATTTTTATATCAATAATTCTGCCCTTTTTCCCTATCTTGAGGCAATGAATCCTTGATTTTTTCCTTCGAGCGCTTTCTCCATGCGTCACAATTTTCATTACATAGGGCCACCACCTCAATCCAGGCCTCCAGCACCTCACCTATGAGCCATATGATGATTTCTTAATTAGCCTCTTTGCCTTTAAACTGTGCCCCACTCGAGACCTGGGGACATGGGGTCACAACACTAAGTATCCTAGGCATAATTTACACAACACCGTTGTTTTAAGGATTTTTGCCTGGGCTCCCCATCGCCTGCAGAAGGAAAGCTAAATGCTCTAGACCATCATTGGGGTCTCTATCTGGTAAGCGGGCTATCTATCTACACATGAGCCACTGACTACCCCAAAGTACAGGTAGCCGCCAACTTACGACAGGGTTCAGTTCTGACGACTCCATCGTAAGTAGGTTCTGACATAAGTCTCTCTTTTTTTTTTTTAACGTTTTCATTATTATTGCCTTTTATTACCAGCATCTTTATAAATCCAGCCTTTGAACATCTGCAAATCAACATCTGAGACTGATAACATCAGCAAATTACGTGCTGCAGCACTTTACGTGGTACATATCACTAACAATAAGATGTACCTCCCCCGCCAAAAAAAAAAAAAGCAAAAACAGATGGTCTTAAGTGCAGTTCTTTGTAACCGGAATCTGCCGTAAGTCAGAGACTGCCTGTACTCTGTCCTTTTATGCCTCCTCAACCACATTCCTGCCAGGGCCTTATCCAGACACCCTCTGTGCCCTACTGGCATTCTCACCCCAGCTGAATCTAGCCAAATCTTATGCAACCATCAAGTTGAAGCCATGAACAAATTTTCTGTTTCAAATCAGCGGTTGACAAACTTCTCCTCTAAGGCGGCAGAAGCAAGTATTTCAGGCTTTGTGAGCCTTGCGATCTGTGTTGCGGCTGCTCTCCTGGACTCTGCCCTCACAGCACAAAAGCAGCCAGAGACAGTCTACAGAGAAATCGGTGTGGCCGTGTCCCCATAAAACTTTATTTACGCACACTGAAATTTAAACATCAAATACTTTTCACAGGACATTCAATACTCTCATTTTTCTTCCTTCTACCATTTAAAAGTGTGAAAGCTACTCTTTGCTCATGGACTCTACGATAACAGGCAGCAGGCCACGTTTGGCCTGTGGGCTGTAGTTTGCTGACCCTGTTTTACATGCACACCCTTAGATGATCCACAGCTTTCTGTTTCCCTTTTTTATTGCAGTCTAACTTACATTTAGCAAAACCTTAACTGTGTCAATCTTAAGTGGACAGTCCAATGAACTTGGATATAAATGAACAAACTATGTGACCACCCCACAGATGAAGGCATAGAACATTTCCAGTATTCTAGAAGGCTTCTTCATGGTCTCTTATAATAAATACCTTCATCGGAGAGCAACCACTTTGTTATAAAAGCAGGTTGTACCCTTTTTTTTCAATAGGCCTGGATTAAAGAGAGGGTGAATGATCCTATGATCCCTAAACTCGAGCATGAGCAGAAAGAAATCAAGAAGGCAGAGCTGTCTGTCTTTTAAAATACAGTTGCAGATATCATTAACTATCATGGTCACACAGAAGAATGCCTTTCATTTCCAGTGATGTGTGATATATAATTAGAGACATCAAAAGGCAATTCTAGAAATTCATATTCCTTCTCCTGGGCAGTCTCTTGCTAACACTGCATTCTCTTACCTGGGCCAAGGTGAGTGTTGCTTGTTTGCACGTGCTGCACTGTACCCTGAGTTTTCCTGGCTGCACTGCTCGACAGGGGTCTTTGCAATACACATAAAAACTGTTGTAAGTTGGTCTACCTGCTGGGAGAAGAAGCAGAGGAAATAGCCAATCAATGCCGCATCCAAATTGAGACAATAAACTCTCTTTAAAGAATTTGGTAAACATTAAAACTAACTCATCAGGTACATGTTGGGGCATTAGTAGGATAAATATTCCAATGAAGATACAACAATTCAGCTCCGAAAATCTAGTTTTATGCTCAAAAGAGTGAAAATCATCTGTCTTCTTGCCAACAGCCCTGTGACTTACTCAGCAAAGTAAGCACCCTGCTGTTGAGCATGCTGGCCAAGCGCATTTGCAACTGAGTGAAATTCAATGCACTCTTTGCTGGTGAAGTTTTAAAAGAGGACAGGAAATTCAGAGCCTACTGGAAAGTTAGAGTCCACTGCTCCTGAATTTGGTTTCATACTTCTATACATTGTTTGGAACACTGCAGATATTTCCTTTTAAATTCTTATCTGTTGGGACAAACCAGCCCACTTCTCATGATATGGATGGTATGAACCCAGAATGCTGTGTTTCCATGAAGATCTTCTAACAAACAATCACAGGCATACACCTACAGTGGGACAAGAGCCCGGAGTAGCTAAACAGGCCAGCGACTGGGAACAGAAATTGACACTGTATTCCATTAGTATTCTCCCTAATCAGACAAATGCCAGTCAAATAAAACATGGTGGCATGGTGGTTAAGAGCTCGGCTGCTAACCAAAAGGTTGGCAGTTCAAATCCACCAGCTACTCCTTGGAAATCCTATGGAGCAGTTCTACTCTGCTCTCCCATAAGGTCGCTATGAGTTGGAATCAACAGAAACAGGTTTGGTTTGGTTTATCTCAAGGGTAAAATCTAGACCAGATATATATATATATCTTTAGTAATTCAACACATCTGTCAAATGTCACAACACAGGAAGAGCATTACAGTGTAAAATTAGGGAAATCTTCCTGAACGGTTTCACGCCGTCCCATCTATGCAGAACAAACCTTACTTGGAACCATTTGCCAAAAAAATAATTCCCTTCCCAAATTCCTAAAAGTTACCAAACAGTTCTTTTAATTCCTATCTTACTGTTGCGGGGTGGGGTAACACAAAAGCTCATGGCACGAAAGTTTGTTTTAAAACTTTACTATTATCATCAACAATCTAAAAATAACAAATAGTGCGTATTTTTATCATTATGTGTGAAAACCTTCAGCCTCCCAAATATACGTGGTCAACTGAAAACAATTAGTACAAAAATAATGAAAAAAACAAAACAGATGAAGTGTAACGCAGTTCCATTTGTTTTACTAATTTACGGAAAGAGCCTCTGTAGACACATTGAGTTGTCGTTTGTTCAGTCATCCTTACTAATATACTAGGTGACAACACTTTGTAAAATGCAAAGCACAATAAAGATGTCACATTATGTGATTTTATCATGTATTGGCAGAATGTTTTATAAGCATTACTCTACAGAGATTAGTATTTAGCTTCTAGTATAAAACAGGAGATAAATATGTTTTTATTGGTAAGAAACTGATTTTCTGACACATCTTTGTAGCTGTAGTGCCTTAATGTGCAAGATATTCAAGTCTATAAACACAGTATTAGCAAATATAATTGCATAAAATATATCCTTAAAGTTTTATGCATATAATAAACACAACAGATAGAGCCATGTATTGTTATATAAATATTTATAACGTAATAACTGACAGAATCTCAGAAGATCTCAAGAACTGTAACAATTTTAATTTGAGCTTAGGGAAGGAGGTAGGAACCATTACCGTTAAAACCTTTATCAACGATATGAACAAATCCAGTTTCACAATTTTTATAACCTACTGTAATTTTTTTTTTCTACTGTAAAAGTTAAATAGCAAAAGAGAAGAAGAAAGACAAGGAATGGGAAAAAGAAAAGCTCTCCGAAGGGAAGCCAGGGTTTCAAAGACACTAGTATTATTGAAAGAGTGTATTAGTAACAATTTTTTTACAATACTAAAAGCGTCTCAGAAATTGCAGGAAGCTAAATGAGTCTTCTATCCCCCTTAGGGCGACAGCCACGTTTGCGGTATTGTTTCAGCTGACGACATATCAAGGCAGAATTTGAAGACTGTGAGTTCCTTCCACCGCTACCCAGTACGACCTTCATCAATGTCCTTGAGAAGTTGCTCAGACAATGCTGCACGCCAATGCGTGTGCCCTAGAAGCATATGAGATGACATGCAATCTATTACACTGCTTCCCAGAGCCAGCTCCAAAACTCCAAGTTGGGGATTAATAGCCAGTCTAAGGAAAATCGAGGTTAGGCCAGTCCTGGCAGTGGCAAATTTTCAGCTTTTGACTCCACTCTGGCCAGCAGCAGGCAGGGCTCCAAATAACACTTGTGAGTCCAGGAGACAAAAGTCCCACTGTCAGAATGGCTTCCCTACCTATTTGGCTACGAACTACCACTTGAAGTTGGCAAGCTTCTCTGTGGCATGCTGAGGTCTGCATTCACTGAACAGGGCTAAGACCATAACATCCTGCTGTTCTGGGCAATGTTCCCATTGGCCTGACTGAGAGCGAACGTAGGGACCCCTGAATGTGGAGTCAGAAATTCCGACAGAATCACAACACGAGCCTAAGAAGGGCTTGAAAACCTTCCTCTAGGTGTATAACTGACCGTAATCAATTACGTGACTCTCCCCCTTTCGTGTCTTTTTGAAACTTAAAATCCTCTTTCTCTGTGAATTGACTCTCCCATATGGCAACTCTTTACTACTCAAAATAATCACAACAGCTTGTTTGTGTTGATGAGTTTCCTTCCTTTCATCTAAGTTTTCAAGCCTAGAGAAATACTTCCAAATGGAACAACTTCTACCCTTCACTGTTGCACCACTTGTTGACATTTGGCCCCATTTGGGCATACTCTCCCTCCATATGCGTATGCGTGTGTGTGCACATATACATGTATACACACATATGCCCACACATACATTTGTGTTTTGGCTGGTTCATTTGTAATTGAGTTGAAGACATCAAAACTCTTCACTCTCTAAATCCTTCAACTTAAATATCCTAAAACTAAGGACTTCTGCATATAAACCACCTAGCTTTCTTAACGACTTGGTTACTTCAGTTGTTTTTCAGAGGCTAATTCTAATTTCAGTATACGTTACAGGACACGACAGCAGTTTGCAAGCTGTTAACAGGTCCCAAGCTAAAATACTGGAGGCTCTTGGGTCAAACCATCTTAGATGCTGCTAAGTTAAGCCCAGGTACACAAGTTGTCTGAGTGCCGGACTTTGCAGACCTTCCTGCCTCCCGAGAGAAGAGGAAGAAAGCCTGGCATGTTTCACGCTGTCACAGACCACAGGACCCTTCCTTTTATGAAGCATCTTGTGATGTATTTCTCAGAAGAAAAAAAAAAAATAGAGAAAAGATTAAACTTACTACATAAGGCTTGATCTACAGTTAGTCCGACTGGTAAAGTTTATAATTCTAGCTAAGTTTAGATCAAACGTTCCCAAAAATCCACTGACAATTAGGTACTGCCCACCCCCACAAACCATAAACAACCTTATATAATTAGTTTGGCATGTGCCAGGAGTGTTGGGCTACGCATGTAATTATTTCACAGAGTAAACTATATTCATTTCATTCAGAAGCTCATTTTTTCTGCCAAGGGTAGTTAAGATCACGGTGTCTATTTGTTCAGGGCCTTTTTGATGTATGAGTGCACAGGAGGTGTCTACCATTTCTCAGCATTCTAACTATATTGTCATACTGAATTTTTCCCTCCCACTTCGCATGGGTAAATCACCCTCAGGCAAGTCTCATCTTTTCTGTTCTTGGCCCCAATACTTGCCAATAGCATCGCTCATATTCACAAAACATAAAGAATATGTATCATTTGCTTTGGCTTTTTGAGAAAAACCACAAAGTCTTCCCAAGTTCCTCTTTTTTTTTTTAATTGTGTTTACAAAAAAGTTTTTAACGTGTTTTATTAATAGGGTTATGGCCTGATGACTTATTTCAAAGAGACACGTGGATAGTTAAGTCATTCTGACTCCCATGAAAACTTGATTGACCTCAGAAGATGCTGTCATGGAGAGTCAAGAGTTTAATTTCCTTGATAATTTTTTTCTAGTAGGGGAAGGAGTGAGGTTTAGCATATTTCATACCTAGGTAACAGCTTTCAGTATTAATATACTACAAAACAGCATGCAGCAGTAACAAAGGATTTAAAATAACATTTACTACTTCTGAGCATATTAAAACATTAAACAGAAGAACACTTTCAAGAGAACTTTCTGTGGTGATAAAATAATTCTACATCTGCACTTTTCAATATTGTAGCTGCTAGCTACATATTCGTCGGTTTGTATTGTGCTGATGTGTGTTGCTATGATGCTGGAAGCTATGCCTCCAGTACTAAATACACAAGCAGGGTCACCCTTGGTGGACAGGTTCCAGCAGAGCAGCTAGACTAACACAGGTTAGAAAGAAAAGCTGATGATCTTCTTTTGAAAATTAGTCAATGAAAACCCTACGGATCACAACAGAGTATTGTCTGATATGATGCTAGCAGATAAGCCCCCTAGGTTGGGAGTCACTCAAAATATACAGTAGCCACAACAATGGTCTCAAGTATAGCGATGATTGCGAAGATGGCGCAGGACTGGGCAATGTTGAGTTGCATTGTACATGGAGTCGCTATGAGTCAGAGCTGACTCTACATCAATGAACAACAGCAAAGCTACATGTGGTTATTGAAAATTTGAAATGCGACTAGAGTGAGGAATTATATTTTTAGTTTTATTAATTTTAAGTAACTTAAACAGCCATATATGACTGCTGTTGTTGTTGTTGTTAGGTACCTTTGAGTCAGTTCCAGCTCACAGGAACCCTATGTACAACAGAATGGAACATTGCAGAGTCCTGTGCCATTCTCACGATCACTGCTATGTTTGAGTCCACTGTTGCAGCCACTGTGTCAATCCGTCTCATTGACTGTCTTTCTCTTTTTCATTGACCCTGTACTTTACCAAGCACCATGTCCTTCTCCAGGGACTGGTCCCTCCTGATAACATGTCCAAAGTATGTGAGACAAATTCTTACCATTCTTGTTTCTAATGAGCATTCTGGCTGTACATCTTCCAGGACAGATTTCTTTGTTCTTCTGGAAGCTTAATATTATTTGCTAATCCCAAAATTCAAAGGTATCAATTCTTCTTCAGTCTTCCTTATTCATTGTCCAGCTTTTGCATGCATATGAGGCAACTGACATATGGGTAAAAAGACATATGGGTAGTAGCTATTAAATCAGACAGCACAGAAGTAGAGTATAAATAACACTGATGCGTCTGGCCCCCACCTCCGTCCTTCACCAGGAATGCTGGCAACAGTACCGAGGAAGATTTCTCTGTCATACTGAGCAGTACGATAACTTGTTCTTACCTGCACTAATATAAAAGCAATGTTGGCTGGAGAAAAGGAGAAACAGGAAGATTTGAACCTTGAGGTACTGCAAGACAGGGCAGCAGTGGGTGGGGTACTTTAGTACTTTGTAGTGTTTGAGGCAGAACAAGGTGGATCTCCCACTTCTTCCTCCAATATGCACCCACTTCTTGGTTTGCACCTACAAAGCTGTTACTCACTCTCCACCATCTCCACTGCCACCATCACCACCTCTGAATTCAGACTCATATTCAAGGTCATTTGCATTGACGCTTGCTTTATGCATTTTTTTCCTGTGAATTTCTCATAAGGATAAGGTTTCTCCCTAAGGAATAAAATCCA
Organism: Elephas maximus indicus; assembly: GCF_024166365.1. NCBI lineage: Eukaryota > Metazoa > Chordata > Mammalia > Proboscidea > Elephantidae > Elephas > Elephas maximus. The sequence continues at coordinate 234,303,965 of NC_064819.1, forward strand.
AAAGAAGGAAAGTTCCAGCTTAGCCTTGTCACCTTAAAAAAGTGACTTGTTCAAACACCACAGAACCAGGATCTAAAGGAGGGGGAGGAGTCCCTGAAGGAAGCACACTTCACTGCCTTCATATACCTCTTCGCACATCAACAGCCTTTCATGGAGTCTTTGCGGCTCCTGCCCTATGCCTCCTTCCTGGTTATGACCTTGTTCTTTCTTGAATATCAAGGACATGATTGCTGTCTGACCTATTAGCTCCATTAGCAGCTAGACACTGTCCTGTTCCCTCAGCTTACACCTTCCTCTAGGCTCTCAGTCCTATTTGACACCCAGGAGCCCACTATGGAGTAGACAAATGGCCAGAGCTTATCCTGAGTCTGCAGCAGGGAGCTGGGCAGAAATAACTTTAGGGGCATAGATAATCTCCTCTCCAAAATTTGCTAGCATTCTATCTCTGGGTGATGGTCATTCGGCATATACTTGACCACATTTGCTAGAATATATGGCTCATGACCCAGGTGTACAACAAATATACAACAAATGAACAAAACAATACTGCTCTGAAGGCAGGGTTTTGAACCAGTTCAAACTGGTTCAGTCAAGGCCGACAAAATGAAACCAGAAGATACCCAATTTGTTACTATTTGGGGGGATCCAGAATGATAACCAGAAGGGTCAAAGCCCTAGGAGGTGCATGAGCCTTTGCAGGTGCCCAACGCTTGAGAATGGATTATTGTCAGGACCGTGAAGAGCAGCATACATTCAAAGCTGCACGGTTGGCTGCCATCTTTGAGCAGGGCACCACTGTTTCCAGCTCTGCTCAAAATCCCACAGGCAAGAGATTTGGTTGCTATGCAATGCATATGTTGCCCTTGTTTTCTGAGGAGATTAAGCTTCTAGCAGGGCTTTGACCAGTAATTTTTCACCTTCTGGTTATTGTTCCAGTTCGCCCAAATTTCAAAAACTTAGGTCTGTTCCTGTTTTGTTTCCTCGGCAATGACTGAACCAGGCAGAACCAATTCAAAGCCCTACTTCACGTATGACAGAGAGAACCTACTTTTCCATGTATTGACCTGAAATCTATTGCTCATTGGTTCTTGTTTGAACAATGCACACAGAATTAGTCTAAAGCACTGTCCTCACAAATTCTTTCTACTGTGCACTCCCTGGGTCATATCTTCTGCATGATGTGATGCTTTGGATCATTGAAAAGGTAAGTATCTGGTTCACCTTGTTGTTGTTGTTGGGTATTGTCAAGTCTACTCCGACTCATAGTAACCCAATGGGTCAGAGTAGAACTGCCCCATAGGGTTTCTTAGGCTACAATATTTACAAAACAGGAGCTCTGGTTGCACCGTGGTTAGCGCTCAGCTGCTAACTGAAAGGTCATTGGTTCGAACCCACCAGCTGCTCCTTGGGAGAAAGACATGTCAGTCTCCTATAAAGATTACAGCCTTGGAAACCCTATGGGGCAGTTCTACTCTGTCCTATAGGGTCGCTAAAAGTCAGAATTGACTAGATAGCAATGGGAATCTTTATGGTAACAGATCGCCATGTCTTTCTCCTGGGGAGCTGCTGGGTGGGTTTTAAGTGCCAAAGTTTCTGTTAGTAGCAGGCACTTAAACATTGCACCACCAGGGCTCTTTTTGTTCACCCTAACCTGATTTAAATTATTGCAAAAAAAAAAAAAAATTGCTGAACTGGGCAAGTCAAACACAGAGCCTTCAATATCTTTCCAGAAACCTCCCTCTAGGTGGCCATTAGTTACCATTCCCTGGGAAAGGTCATTTTGTCAGCTAATTTACTTGTCCATCCTAGTATCCTGCTCACCTCATGCCCCTGTGAGGTAACAATTTTCCTGTCATACTATATAACTGGACCACCCTTTCCAAGCACACACCCACTTGCCTTTCTTTGAGAAGGCTTCTGGTACCTTCAATGTACTCCACTGGCCTTTAGCCCTTTCTGTCTCATATACATTATACCTGTGTTGTATCTTTTCTATTGATGCCAACTCCTGGTACGTAAAACTACACCCTATTTTATAGGTTCCAAATAGCTAGTGCCCCAATGCATCTGCCAGTCTGTCGTATCGTGGAGGCTTGTGTGTTGCTGTGATGCTGGAAGTTATGCTACCAGTATTCAAACACCAGCAGGGTCGCCCATGGTGGACAGGTTTCAGCTGAGCTTTCAAACTAAGACAGACGAGGAAGAAGGACTCAGCGGTCTCCTTATGAAAAGAATTAGCCAGTGAAAATGTTATGGATACCAAAGAAGCATTGTCTGATATAGTTCAGGAAGATGAGCCCCTCAGGTTGTATGGCACTTAAAACATGACTGGGGAAGAGTTGCCTCCTCAAAGTACAGTTGACCTTAATGCCATGGATGAAGTCTAGCTTTCATGACCTTCATTTGCTGCTATTGCATGACTCAAAATGAGAAGAAACACTTGCAAGTGTCCACTAATAATCGGAACATGGAATGTACGAAGTATGAAACTAAGGAAATTGGAAATCATCAAAAATGAAATGGAACGCATAAATATCAATATCCTAGGCATTAGGGAGCTGAAATGTATTGGTATTGGCCATTTGGAATCAGACAATCACATGGTCTGCTATGCCAGGAACAACAACTTGAAAAAGAATGGTATTGCATTCATCATCAAAAAGAACATTTCAATAAACTGAATGCTTCAAAGGCCAGGATAGCAGGGGTGTGGGTTTGGGGACCATGGTTTCAGGGGACATCTAAGTCAATTGGCATAATAAAATTAAGAAAACATTCTGCATCCCACTTTGGAGAGTGGTGTCTGGGGTCTTAAAAGCTAGCAAGCAGCCATCTAAGATGCATCAATTGGTCTCAACCCACCTGGATCAAAGGAGAATGAAGAACACCAAGGACACAAGGTAATTATAAAACCAAGAGACAGAAAGGTCCACGTAAACCAGAGACTACATCAGCCTGAGACCAGAAGAACTAGATGGTGCCTGGCTACGACTGATGACTGCCCTGATAGTGAACACAACAGAGGATCCCTGAGGGAGCAGGAGAACAGTGGGATGCAGACCCCAAATTCTCATAAAAAGACCAGACTTAATGGTCTGACTGAGACTAGAAGGACCCCGGTGGTCATGGCCCCCAGACCTTCTGTTAGCCCAGGACAGGAACCATTCCCAAAGCCAACTCTTCAGACAGGGATTGGACTGGACAATGGGATAGAAAAAGACACTGGTGAAGAATGAGCTTCTTGGATGAAGTAGACACTTGAGACTATGTTGGCATCTCCTATCTGGAAGGGAGATGAGAGGGCAGAGGGGGTCAGAAGCTGGTGGAATGGACACAAAAAGAGACAGTGAAGGGAAGGAGTGTGCTGTCTCATTAGAGGGAGAGCAATTAGGAGTATATAGCAAGGTGTATATAAATTTTGTATGAGAGACTGACTTGATTTGTAAACTTTCACTTAAAGCACAATAAAAATTTTTTAAAAAGAATAAGAAAGAAAACACCAAAAAAAAAAAAGAACATTTCAAGATTTATCCTGGAGTATACCACTGTCAGTGATAGGATAATATCAACACCACTACAAGGAAGACCAGGTAATACCAGTATTAGTCAAATTTATGCACCAACCACTGAGGGCAAAGATAAAGAAACTGAAGATTTTGGGCAACTTCTGCAGTCTGAACTGATTGAACACGCCATCAGGATGCATTGATAATTACTGGCAACTGCAATGCAAAAGTTGGAAACAAAGAAGAAGGAGTGGTAATTAGAAAATATGGCCTTGGTGACAGAAACTATGCCAGAGATCAAGTGATAAAATTTTGCAAGACCAATGACTTCTTCACTGCAATACCTTTACAGAAATTGTACGCATGAACCTCACCAGATGAAATACACAGAAATCAAATCACTACATCTCTGGAAAGACATGATGGAAAATCTCAATTCTGACCATTAGCTGGAATAAGGACAGAGGCCAACTGTGGAACAGACCACCAATTGCTCATATGCAAGTTCAAGTTGAAACTCAAGAAAATTAGAACAATTCCATGAGGGCCAAAGTACAATCTTGAGTATATCCCACCTGAATTTAGAGACCGTCTCAAGAACAGATTTGACAAATTGAACACTAATGACCAAAGACCAGATAAGTAGTGGAATGAAATCAAGGATATCATACATGAAGAAAGTAGGAGGTTATTAAAAAGACAACAAAGAAGAGACTCTGAAATTTGCTCTTGAACATCAAGTAACTAAATGAAATGGAAGAAATGATGAAGAGCTGAATGAAAGATTTCAAAGGTGGCTTCAGAAAACAAACTAAAGTATTACAATGAAATGTGCAAAGAGATAGGAGATAGGAAACCAAAAGGGAAGAAAATGCTCAGCATTTCTCAGGCTGAAAGAACTGAAGAACAAATTCAAGCCTCAGTTGCAATAGTGAAGGATTTTATGGGGAAAATATTAAATGATGCAGGAAGCATCAAAAGAAGGTGGAAGGGATACACAGAGTCACTACACCAAAAAGAACTAGTCGACGTTCAACCATTTCAGGAGGTAGCATATGATCAGGAACCAGTTGTACTGAAGGAAGAGGTCCAAGCTGCACTGAAGGCACTGGCAAAAAACAAGGCTCCAGGAATTGATGGAGTATACATTGAGATGTTTCAATAAATGGATGCAGCACTGGAACTGCTCACTCATCTATGCCAAGAAATCTGAAAGACAGCTTACCTGGCCAACTGACTGGAAGTGATCCATATTTATGCCTATTTCAAAGAAAGATCATCCAACCGAATGTGGAAATTATTGAACAACATCATGAATATCACATGCAAGTAAAATTGTGCTGATGATCATTCAAAAGTGGCTTCAGCAGTACATTGACAGGAAACTGCCAGAAATTCAGGCGGGATTCAGAAGAGGATGTGGAACCAGGGATATCATTGCTGATGCAAGACAGATCCTGGCTGAAAGTTGAGAATACCAGAAGGATGTTTACCTGTGTTTTATTGACCATACAAAGGCATTCAACTGTGTGGATCATATCAAATTATAGAAGACATTGAGAAGAATGGAAATTCCATAACACTTAATTGTGTTCATGAGGAATCTGTACATAGATCAAGAGGCAGACATCCAAATAGAACAAGGGGATACTACCTGGTTTAAAGTCGGGAAAGGTGTGTGCCAGTGTTGCATCCTTTCATCATACTTACTCAATCCGTATGTTTAGCAAATAATCCCAGAAACCAGGCTATATGAAGAAGAATGGGGCATCAGGATTGGAGGAAGACTTATTAACAATCTGCATTATACAGATGACACACCCTTGATTGCTGAAAGTGATGAGGACTTGAAGCACTTACTGATGAAGATCAAAGACCACAGCCTTCAGTATGGATTACATCTCAACATAAAGAAAACAAAACAAAAATTCTTACAACTGGACCAATAAGCACCACCATGATAAACAGAGAAAAGATTGAATTTGTCGAGGATTTCATTTTACTTGGATCTGCAATCAACACTCATGGAAGCCGCAGTCAAGAAATCAAAAGATACACTGCATTAGGTAACTGTGCTGCAAAAAAACCTCTTTAAAGTGCTAAAGAGCAAAGATATCACCTTGAATACTAAGGTGCACCTGACTCAGGCTATGGTGTTTTTAAGAGCCTCATATGCATGTGAAAGTTTGATGATGAAAAAGGAAGACTGAAGAACTGATGCCTTTGAATTGGGGTATTGGTGAAGAATAGTGAATATACCATGGACTGACAAAAGAACAAAAAAATCTGTCTTGGAAGAAGTACAACCAGAATGCTCTTTAGAAGCAAGGATGGTGAGACAACGTCTCATTCTTTGGACATGTTATTAGGAGGGATCAGTCCCTAGAGAAGGACATCATGCTTGGTAGAGAGGGTCAGTGAAAAAGAAGAACACCCTGAACGAGATGGATTGACAGTGGCTGCAACAATGGGCTCAAGCATAACAACAATTGTGAGGATGGCACAGGGCCAGGCAGTGTTTCGTTCTGTTGTACACAGGGTTGCTATGAGTTGGAACCGACTGACCGGAACCAAACAAGAACAACGAATAGCTAGTGTAGTTCCTTGCACTTAATAAATACTTAATAAACATCTGTTAGGTCAAAAAATTCTCCCACATTTTCAATGATGTGAAAGTTGCAGCAGGTTGGTAGTCTGAAAGCAAAAAGTAATATAAAACACAATGCAGAAAAATATACTCAATGTCATTGAATTTTAATGTGGACATTGCTGTGAATGTTTAAAAAAGAAAATTAAAAGAAAAAAAAATGCAGCCATCATTAATTAATATTTAAAACAGCTTTCTACCAGTCAAATTTACTGGACGAATTCCACACACCATTTAAAACATTAAAATACCTTACTTTAAGTCAATAACATTGATACTGTCATATCACAGAAATGACTAATATAATGCATAAAGTAAAACAAAACAAACACCCAGATTTTAAAAAATTTTATATAGGACTTGCTGTAATTGAGTGTTAAGGGGATAATGTTTGAATGCAGAAAATTTTACCACCAAGTACAAATACTCTAAAGAAGCACAGCTACTGCACACACTCTTCACCTCAATCCTTGTGGAAGCGCTGACCCCGCCCCACTGACTGGAGCTACACCATGCAGGCTCTAAAGCCGCAGGTCCCACTCCTGCGAGCAAACAAGGTAATGCTCCATTACAAACATCTTCAAATTGTGTAACCCATCATCCATTGTATATTCTTCTAAGACGAGTTTGACAATCCCTAAGGAGACCCTACTCTTAAAAGTTTTAACTTAATTCTCAATTTCTGTGGTTACATGCTTTTAATTAATGTATCTGCACAAGAATTTCATCTCGTGAGGCAAAAATTGCTGACTACAGCTAATGTCATTGCCTGTTGTTTTGTTGTTGTTGTTGTCAGTTTATTTTTTCATTATTCATTTTGAAAGTAATAACCAAATGTCCCACGCCAAGACAGAGCTGTAGAGTGAAGTGTATTTTAAGGATTAAGCTGAAATAAATAACATTGTTCAAAGCTACAGTAAACTGAGTTGCATATTCTTCCCAGAAATGAGCAAGGGACAGGGAGTAGTTGAGGTGGGTGCCAGCAAAGTCATAGCTCATCAAAAACTCAAACACCCATAACTCAAATTTAGTTGGAAGAAGTTATTGCTGTTATAGGTGAGTATGCATGAATTCCCCAGAATAAAATCTCTATAGCCCAGCGCTGCTCTACTCTAACTTAAAGATGGGGCCCCTCTATGGAACCAGAACGCCTAGGTTAAATGTCAGGCTTCCATGTGACCTTCGGCCAATCATTTGAGAGTCTGGGTATCTATTTTCTCATCTCCAAAATGGAGATAATAATAGTAGTTAACCCCTAGGTTATGTCATCTGCGTAACGCAGGTTGTTAATGAGTCTTCCTCCAATCCTGATGCCCCGTTCTTCTTCATATAGTCCAGCTTCTCAGATTATTTGTTCAGCATACAGATTAAATAGGTATGATGAAAGAATATAACTCTGACGCACACCTTTCCTGACTTTAAACCAATCAGTATCCCCTTATTCTGTCCGAACAACTGCCTCTTGATCTATGGAAAGGTTCCTCATGAACACAATTAAGTGTTCTGGAGTTCCCATTCTTCGCAGTGTTATTCATATTTTGTTATGATCCACACAGTCGAATGCCTTTGCATAGTCAATGAAACACAGGTAAACATCCGCCTGGTATTCTCTGCTTTCAGCCAGGATCCATCTGACATCAGCAATGATACCCCTGGTTCCATGTCCTCTTCTGAAACCGGCCTGAATTTCTGGCAGTTCCCTGTCGATACACTGCTGCAGCCATTTTTGAATAATCTTCAGCAAAATTTTGCTTGCGTGTGATATTAATGATATTGTTCATAACCTGCGTTATGCAGATGACACAATCTTGCTTGCTGAAAGTGAAGAGGACTTGAAGCACTTACTAAGGAAGATCAAAGACCACAGCCTTCAGTATGGATTACACGTCAACATACAGAAAACAAAAATCCTCACAACTGGACTAACGAGCAACATCATGATAAACGGAGAAAAGACTGAAGTTGTCAAGGATTTCATTTTACTTGGATTCACAATCAAAAGACATGGAAGCAGCAGTCAAGAAATCAAAAGACACATTGCATTGGGCAAATCTGCTGCAAAGGACCTCTTCAAAGTGTTGAAGAGCAAAGATGTTACCCTGAAGACTAAGGTGTGCCTGACCCAAGCCATGGTATTTTCAATCACATCGTATGCATGTGAAACCTGGACAATGAATAAGGAAGACCGAAGAAAAGTTGACGCCTTTGAATTGTGGTGTTGGTGAAGAATATTGAATATACCATGCACTGCCAAAAGAACAAACAAATCTGTCCTGGAAGAAGTGTGGCCAGAACGCCCCTTAGAGGCAAGGATGGCGAATCTGCGTCTTACATACTTTGGACATGTTGTCAGGAGGGATCAGTCCCTGGAGAAGGACATCATGCTTGGCAGAGTACAGGGTCAGAGGAAAAGAGGAAGACCCTCAAAGAGATGGATTGACACAGTGGTTGCAACAATGAGCTCAAGCATAACAACAATTGTAAGGATGGCGCAGGACCAGGCATTGTTTGGTTCTGTTGTGCATAGGGTCGCTATGAGTCAGAACCAACTCGACGGCACCCAAGAACAACAGGTTGTTATGAGGATTTTTAAAATGATATACCTAAAGCACCCACCACAATGCCTAATATTTGTTGTTGTTGCTGTGACCTGTCAAGCTGATTCCAACTCATAGCGACCCCATGTGACACAGTAGAACTGCCACTTTGGGTTTTCTTGGCTGTAATCTCTATGGAAACAGAGCACCAGGTCCTTCTTTCTCGGAGCTGCTGGATGGGTTCGAACCACTGAACTTTCGGTTAGCAGCCAAATATTTAACCATTGTGTCACCAAGGCTCCTTGCCTAATACAGGTTTCCCGTGCGATCTGAAAAGCAGAGCGTTGCTATGAAATCTTTCGTAAACCAAAATGGCTGAAGCAAAGACGAAATTACCGTTAATTTATTTGGGGAAATTTTTTGAGCATTCCTAGACCCCCAAAATAACCTACCAAATCATAGTAAATAACAAATAAAACCTAAAACGCACTAACATATAGTAAAAGCAAGAATGCTGAGTATAGTTCCCGGGAAAGGAGCTTGGCGACGCCACTCTAGATGCTCAGGGTGCATGCTGCCCCTTTAACGGCTTGCTGCAAAACAAACACTGAACACGATTTCTGCTTTTTTGCCTTTTTTTGTAAAACCAAAAATCCTCTTCAGGTTTCTTTTGGCTACAGAAAACAAGCAGTAATGTAGGTCTTTCAAAAAAGCCAAGTGGTGTAAAGCGAAGTTTCGAAAAATAAGGGATACCTGTACGTAGTGACTGCTCAGTGAATGTTAGCTATTATTATTTGCTGCCAAAAAATTTAGAACTCAGATTGCTCCTATGTACTCTGATTACCTGTAAAAACATTAACTCCCCCGGTAGCCACTTTCCCACCTTTATAAATGTTGACTCTCACACACTATTTGCATCTCAAACCTACCTCTTTTTTTTTTTTTTAAACAGGTGAGGTATAATTCCTAAATAATTATTTTTTTAAGTTCCTTCAAACCCAACCAAATACTTTCATCGTTAAATTTTTCATAATATGATGGAATAAATGTAAACTTTTGAAGCAATGACTCTAAATAGACTTATAATTTATTAGAATCACATTTCTTTCCATGAATCATCTTTCCATTATAGGCAACAGATGCAGAAGAATTGCAGAAAAACTAACCATGGAAGCAGCAACGATTGTATGGACCAATTCTGTTGTTGTTACGTGCCCTCTAGTCGATTCTTGACTAATAGCAACCCACGTGTTACAGAGCAGAACTGCTCATAGGGTTGTCTAGTTTGTAATCTTTACAGGAGAAGATCTCCAGGTCTTTCTCCCATGGAGCCTCTGGGTAGGTCTGAACCACCACCCTTTTGGTTAGCAGATGAGTGCTTAAAGGCTGTGCCACCAGGGCTCCTTGGATCAACTCTAGAGATAAAATTTGCAAGCTGTCCAATACTCTTTTTTAAAAAATATATTTTCAAAGTAAAAATAAGTTTTTATTGTGTGGTTATAAAATGGCTCTGAAGAAAATTCAGAATGGTTCCAAATTTTCATCATAATGGCAGACATGCTTAAATAAGTGTTTAGTCTTGTAAGATAGGCGCGGTGGTGCCATTTTATAAACGAGGAAAGTGAGGCACCAAGAGGTTAAGCGGTACTACCAAGACAGCGGCAGTGGTAGCTCAGAGATCTGAATGCAAGTCTTTCTGATTATGAAGCACATGCTTTCCCCTCTAAAACAAAACTCACTGCCAAAGAGTTGATTCTGACTCATAGCTACCCTACAGGACAGAGTAGAACTGCCCCATAGAGTTTCCAAGGAGCGCCTGGTGGATTGGAACTGCAGACCTTTTGGTTAGCAGACATAGCACTTAACCAGTATGGTACCTGGGTTTCCTAGCAACCCTATAGGACAGAGAAAAACTGCCCCATGGGGTTTCCAAGGCTGTAAATCTTCACAGAAGCAGACTGCCATATCTTTCTCCCAGAGTGTCTGGTGGGTCTGAACCACCGACCTTTTGGTTAGCAGGCAAGCGCTTTCACAACTGGGCCATCCCCTCTACCACATGACAATAACCTTGACCCAGATGGTGGTTTTTACTAAATACTGTAGGGGACTGATTCCATGGCTGCTAAAAAGCAGCACTTTCTCATGGGTGGGTAATTATGGACCACTGCCAGCAATCACTAAAACTGCTTCCCTATCATCTTTCTACCCCCCCTCCCCCGCCACCCTCATTCAATCAGCATTAAAGTTTTCATGGACATTTCCAGTAATGCTTTATATCACTGGCATTCAGCACGAATGTGCAGATATAGCAATTAGCGATGAGGAAATCTGAGTCTCATTTTTAAGGGTTAGCACTTACTCTAAAATTGGATGTTACACCAAGAAATGGCAATCCATGGCATGACCTCAGAATAAATAAAATTTCTATTTATTGGTACTGAAGGGATACTTTTCTTGCTATTTAAAAAATAATTTTAAGATCTTATTTTAAATGCTCCAAGTATGAGAGGTCGTTACAAGTTGGAACTGACTAGATGGCAAACGGGTTTGGTTTTTTTGGTTTGCAAGTATGAAAGGAAAACGAGTAAGGAAATGGACGCTCAATGGAATGGCACTCAGCAGAAAGACAGCGAGCACACCGTGACCCTCCGCACGCCCGATTCTTTGCTCATTGTATCCGCAACAGTCAAGATACTTAGTTCGATTTAAATATTTTATTAAGTGTCATGTTTCTAATCTTCACTATTGACATTAAATAATCCTTTTACGAAATCTGATGTTTTAAGTATCTTACTTTGCCTGTACCAGGTGATAAAATGTATTATATTAATAAATTGATCTTTCCCATTATTGATTTCCAAAAACCTTTGGTGCTAATTGAGCTGCATAAAATCTTTAAAATGTCTTAAGACATAGGAAAGATTATTTTCCTATAGTGACATGGTGATTCCTTAGGGATGCACTCTGATGTCATCTGCTGGGGAATAAAAACAGATAAAACTACAATCTTCTCTCAATCAAGGCTGAAATATCATGAATGACCTATGCTTCTAAAAGGACAAATTAGCATCTGGCTAAAACACTTTTCACAGGTCCTCTATGACCACGTGTGGAGAAACAAGAGGTCATTAAAAAAGCAGGAAAGAAAGAAAAGACCAAAATGGATGCCAGAAGAGACTCTGGAATTTGCTCTTGAACAGAGTAGCCAAAGCAAACAGAAGAAACAATGACACAGAAGAGCTGAATGGAATATTTCAAAGGGCGGCTCAAGAAGACAAAGTAATGTATTATAATGACATGTGCAAAGACCTGGAGACAGAAAACCAAAAGGGAAGAACACCTTCAGCATTTCTCAAACTGAAAGAATTGAAGAGAAAAATTCAAGCCTTGAGATGCAATACTGAAGGATTTTACAGGGAAAATATTAAATGATGCAGGAAGCCTCAAAAGAAAATGGAAGGAATACACAGTCACTGTCATGGATTGAATTATGTCCCCGCCAAAATGTGTGTATTAACTTAGGCCACAATTCCCAGTATTCTGTGGTTGTCCTCCATTTTGTGATTGTAATTTTATGATGAGAGGATTAGGGTGGGATTATAACACCACCCTTGCTCAGATCCAATGTAAAGGGAGTTTCCCTGGGGTATGGCCTGAACCATTTTTTATCTCAAGAGATAATAGGAAAGGGAAGCAAGCAGAGAGTTGGGAACCTCATACCACCAAGAAGCAGCACTGGGAGCAGAGCGCATCCTTTAGACCTGGGGTCCCTGTGCCTGAGAAGCTCCTCAACCATGGGAGGACTGAGGAAAAGGACCTTCCTCCAGAGCTGACTGAGAGAGAAAGCCTTCCCTTGGAGCCCAAGCTGCACTGAAGGCATTGGTGAAAAACGAGGCTCCAGGAATTGATGAAATGCCAATTAAGATGCTTAAACAAACAGATGCAGCACTGGAAGTGCTCACTCGCCTATGCCAAGAAATTTGGAAGACAGCTTCCTGGCCAACTGACTGGGAGAGATCCATATTTATGCCTATTCCCAAGAAAGCTGATCCAGCCAAACGCAGAAATTATCAAACAATATCATTAATATCACACACAAGCAAAATTTTGCTGAAGATCATTCAAAAGCGGCTGTAGCAGTATATCGACAGGGAACTGCCAGAAATTCAGGCCAGATTCAGAAGAGAACATGGAACAAGGGATATAATTGCTGATGTCAGAAGGATTCTGGCTGAAACCAGAAAATACCAGGAGGATGTCTACCTGTGTTTTATTGACTATGCAAAGGCATTGGACTGTGTGGATCATAACAAATTATGGATAACATTGTGGAGAATGTAAATTACAGAACACTTAATCATGCTCATGAGGAACCTTTACATGGATCAAGAGGCAGTTGTTCGGACAGAACAAGGGGGTACTGGTTGGTTTAAAGTTAGGAAAGGTGTGCTTCAGGGTTGTATCCTTTCACCATACCTCTTCAATCTGTATGCTGAGCAAATAATCTGAGAAGCTGGGCTATACAAAGAAGAACAGGGCATCAGCATTGGAAGAAGACTCATTAACAACTTGCATTATGCAGACAGATGACACAACATTCCTTGCTGAAAGTGAAGAGGACTTGAAGCACTTACTAATAAAGAGCAAATGCCACAGCCTTCAGTATGGATTACACCTCAACATAAAGAAAACAAAAGTCCTCACAATTGGACCAATAAGCCACATCATGATAAAAGGAGAAAAGATTAAAGTTGTCAAGGATTTCATTTTACTTGAATCCACAATCAACAGCCATGGAAGCAGCAGTCAAGAAATCAAATGACACATTGCATTGGGCAAATCTGCTGCAAAGGACCTCTTTAAAGTGTTGAAAAGTAAAGATATCACCTTGAAGACGCAAGCTGTGGTATTTTCAATTGCATCAGATGCATGTGAAAGCTGGACAATGAATAAGGAAGACCGAAGAAGAACTGACGCCTTTGAACTGTGGTGTTGGCAAAGAATACTGAATATACCATGGACTGCCAAAAACAGAACAAATCTGTCTTGGAAGAAGTACAGCCAGAACGCTCCTTAGAAGCAAGGGTGCTGAGACTGTGTCTTACATACTTTGGATATGTTGTCAGGAGCAATCAGTCCTTAAAGCGGACAATATGCTTGGTAAGGCAGAGGGTCAGCGAAAAAGAGTAAGACCCTCAGTGAGATGAACTGACACAGTGGCTGCAACAATGGGCTCAAGCATAGCAAGGATTGTAAGGATGGCGTAGAACTGGGCTGTGTTTCGTTCTGTGGTACATAGAGTTGCTTTGAGTCGGAACCGGCTTGACAGCACCTAACAACAACCACCACCAGGTATCAGTCCACTTCCAGTTATGTCCCCACCATGTCACTCAATTCCTCTATGTTATTTTTCAGACTCTCCAGAGAGCCCTGGAAGAGTACAGGTCTAACTGGCTCAGAGTAGCCTGACATGCGCAGAGCTGACCAAGATGACCGACATGCCACACATGCTTAATAATGCAAGGGAACTTACGTCAAGGAACCAAAAGACTCATGCCAAGGAACCAAAATCACCAAGAATGCATCATCGACAATAGTTGAGCCCATTTCAAAAGCGTTTGGTCTGTCAGCCACTTCTGTGTGACTCTTAGCCCCACCTCATAATAAATAATCAGTAGAAACTACGAATAGGTAAAACCTCTGATCCCACCTACGTTTTCCTCCACCCCTAAATGAATATATATAAGCATAAATTTTACATTACTCGCAGACATAGGGGAACTCGGTCTGAGGTCGATACCTCTGGGTTCCTGCTTGCTAGCCTATGGAATGAATGCTTTCTTCCTCTCAAAGGCAGTGGCTGAGAGTTTGGCGTCTTGTACTCTGGGTTTGGACACATGGGTCCAGCTTCAAAAACATGCTGTACTACCTATTAAAAGAAAAAATAATAACGACTAGCATTTGTATACCTACTACACTTTTTAAGTTCTTCTACTGACAGTTGAATATGTACCGTCCAGGTACCTGGGTTGGCACAAAAGAACAGCAAGTAAGGGGTATTTTATATTAAATTCTTGGTTCCAGTCCTTTAAAAAATACATCTACACTTTGTCTCTTACTACAAAATAGTTACCTATTGTTTTGTTATAGAAACATTTTAAATTACCATTATTAAAAAAGATACTTCTAGAATGCATACTGCTTACTCAGGAGACAAAAGTGATCACAAAAATTGTCTTTCCTGAGATTCTTTATCATGGCCCCTTGTGATTTTCTCCTGCCAACCCTTCCAAACAATTCCCATCACTCACTCACAGGTGTTGCACAGTGAGGAAACTAGAACACTTGCTATTTCCACGCCATATATTCCCATGCATCCAAACCTGCCTTTGGCCTGGGACCAAATCCCTCCAGCGGAAAATCCTACTCATCAGTCTCACTCATCATTCAGGGTCTGAATCAACCATCAAATGTTATTTCGGTTAGAAGCCTCGCTTCCTACAACCCACCTCCGTATCCTCAGAGCTAATGGCTACCTCCTTCACAGTCCCTTAGCACTCGGATCATTTGGATTGTATTTACCATTTGGTTTATAACGGTGGCTATTATACGTGCTTGTTGCTTTTTTCTTGTTGTTAGCTGCCTTCTAATCAGCCCCCAACTCGTGGTGATCCAGTGTACAAGGGAACAAAATCCTGCCTGGTCCCGTGCCATCCCCATGATCAGCTGAAGATCAGATGGATGTGAGCCAGAGTTTTCCTTGGCAAATTTTGAGAAGTAGATAGGCCTTTCTTCTCTACGGACAGGCATGTGGTACCTATGCATGAAGCACATTGGCTGAAATCGAACCCGGATCTCCCTCATGAAAGGCGACATTTCTACCACTGAACCTCCAATGCCCCACTTTTCTCCTTGTAGAATCACAATTTTCTAAGGATAAAGGGTCTACCTTTTGTATCCTTATATCCCAGACCTTGGCAAGCAATGAGGATATCAACAGTACCTAGCCTAGTGACTGGTAGATAGAAGGAATGAAAAAAAAAAAAAAAAATATATATATATATTAAATGTGCAAAAAGTATTTCCTGAATTCTTTATATTATCTTCAAACTTGCAGCTTTAGGGCTCTGTTATTCCTCAGTAACCTGATCACTGACGGGGCCGACTTGCACATAAGAGTGTGTGTTCCTCCCGCTACACTCTTACAGCTGTTAACTGTTAACATGATAGTTATTTGTTCCTCTTAGGAAACCCTGGTGGCATGGTGGGTAAGATCTTGGCTGCCAACCAAAAGGTCGGTAGTTCAAATTCACCAGGCACTCCTTGGAAACTCTATGGGGTATCTCTATCCTTTCCTATAGGGTTACTATGAGCCTGAATCAACTGGATGGCAGTGGGTTTGTTTTTCTTTTTGTTTTGCTTAGTAAATAAAGGCCCTCAAACCCCAAATTATATCTGCATACTAATAGCCACAAATCATATAAAACATCTCTATTTGCTAAGTTAATCTTATATATTACAAATAGCTAAGAAAAAATATGCAGTACAAGCTTGTTTTAGCACCTTCATTTACAATTATAAATAATATTTCACCAAGAATAATAATACATTTTTTCTGAAGGAGCTCTGGTTTCAAGCAATACTGGTAGTCCCTGATTTACGATGAGGTTTCATTTTGACAACTTCATCGTAAGTTCGTTTTGGAAACCCCATCATAAATCTCTTTTTTTTTTTTTCATTTTCATTATTATTGCCTCCTATTTTCATTATCTTTACAAATGCAACCTTGAGCATCTCCACGTGAACTTCTGAGAATGATAACATCAGCAAATCACGTGCTGCAACATTTTATGTAGTACATATTACTAACAATAAGATATACAAAAAAACACCAACGGTCACAAGTGCAGTTTGTCATAACTCAAATATGTCTTAAGTCGGGAACTACCTGTATCGTCAAACCAACTCCCTGGACCTTTTCCATTACTCTCTGAGACCAGTATTTTATAAAATGGGTGCTAATATTGCGGAAAAAACAAGTTTCTCTACCTTTTGGAATGCAGGTAGATATGCAGTGTCACCTGTTGCATCGTGGTACTCTGCGGGACCACGTAATAACAATGTCGTCAGCTGGTCGGATGGCAGAGGTGTTGTCCTCTGGCCTTGCCAACGTCCCTCCTCCTTCCCCTCTTCTCCTCTGGATAAAAATAAATTTCTAACAGGTCACCTGCTTTTAGACCCTTCACAACCACCTATCAATTCTCCAAATTGCTTTCGGATTAATTTTCCTGAAAAATCTTTGATCTTACCACTCTTCATAAATGTCTCCTCATTATCTTTTGAATAAAATTCAAACTGCTTTGTTTAATAAGTTCAGCATCCTCCATTTTTGTGTGCAATTTACTCTTCTATTTTTACCTTCCTCTATCCCTCTCCATTAGCAGGCTAAACTCAGCCCTAATGTGGTTACCACGCCCCCTCCCCCTTGTCAGAATGATTATCTGTGACTTTGAAATAAAGAAATAAAAATAGGTACAAATCTCATCAATATCATGGGCGCAAAAGCCATTCAAGGATATTCTAGAGCAGCTCTATATAACGTAGCTCTCTGCCACATTGGGAGGGTCTCAAGGGTGCTGTCCAGTTTGGGCAGCCACTGGCCACATGGGAATACTGAGCACTTCAAGTGTGGAGAGTGCAACTGAGGAGCTGAATTTTTATTTTTACTGACAGTTATTAACTTGTGGCCAGTGGCTCCTCACAGGGCAGCACAGGTCTAGTGGAATGTATTCATTATTTAATAGTCATTGAAGATCCCAGACTTGTTCATTTGTATATTTTTGCCCAGTAAATATGCAAATAACCCCAAAGATTTACGCCATGTTGGACAATTGTTTTTTGGTAAACTGAAGATAGACAGATAGACAGGCAGAGAGATAGATGGATGATAGATAGGTGATAGACTGCCTGACACACAGACAGATACACAGACAGATAGACAGACAGATCCCTAATTTCTTAAGTGTTCTCTGGGTCCCTCATAATTTCATGCAATTACATGAAATCTTTTACACAGATTCATTTTCTACCTGCCTGACACCTTCCTATCTTTAAGACTTCTGAAATAAAGGCCTGAAAAACTAAGTATAACAGTTATAAACATAAATCCTGGAACCCTGAACTTTAAATGAAAGTATAAAGTATTAGATCAACACCTTCCTATCTTTAAGGCAAGAGAAGCTTGTAAAGGTCCTATCAGGAAAGTACACAATAAATAGTCACCTCATTTCTGCCCCTTTGCCCTGCCTGCTAACAGCACGTGAAAATGCCCTATTTCTACATCCTCCAATCCTACCCATCATTTGGGGCCCGGATGAAACACTATCTCCTCCAAAAATAAATAAACAAATAAAACCAAACTTGTTGCCATTGAGTTAATTCCAACTCATAGCAACCCTGTAGGATAGAGTAGAACTGCCCCATAGAGTTTCCAAGGAGCACCTGGTGGGTTGGAACCACCGACCTTTTGGTTAGCGGCTGTAGCACTTAACCACTGCACCACCAGGGTTTCCCTATCTCCTCCAAGAAGGCATAATTGATTCACATAAATATAAATCCTCCGCCTCTATAGTCTCATTATAGTTCATTGACATTTTTCTTAGGAGGCTTAAGTCACTTTCTCTCCCGTGATGTCCCACAGATATTTCTACCTACCCTATTAGACTTAGATTTTAGATGAGGGTGAAGACTGCATGTCACGGTATTCTGCCCAGTAGTGTCAATGAATAAATAATGGCCAATATGTGAAGGAGCCAAGTAACTGGACTTGAAACCAACACTGTAGTGCAAGAAAGTCTTCTGGCTTGCAAGACAAAATCACACACACACACACAAATCCATTAACATCAAGTCGATTTTGACTCATATCAACCCTATAGGACAAAGCAGAACTGCTTCATAGGGTTTCCGAGGTTGTAACCTTTATGGAAGCAGACTGCCACATCTTTCTCCCACAGAGCGGCTAGTGGATTCGAACCTCTGACCTTTTGGTTAGCAGCCGAGTGCTTACCTCAAAATAATGTCTGTGACAATATAATGAGGGATGTGCTCCATTAATATGACATGCAGGCTGATAATTATGCTTATAGTCTCAAGATTCTAAATGTTTCTCAGCTTCCATTATTTGGCAATGCTAAGGGGGTGTTGTCAAAAGATTTAATATAAATTGGTTATAAATCTTCGTTTAACTGCATTGTGTAGGGAAGGATAAATTATAATATCACGTTGGTGTCAGCATTAAGAAAATGAAGGGTCTTCTTTTATTGTATTAAGACTATTAGAATTACTGTTTCTTCTACATAATAGACCGGATTTGAGGATGACGCCTTTGACCATCGTCACTCATACACAAGCAAGTTGAGAAAAATGAAGGGCAACGAGCTAACCCCTCTGCACTCAAATAGGTAGAACGGTCTCTTCTCCACAGGGCGGTCGCCATTTGCAGCGTAGCCTGTTAATTGCCTGAAAGGCTACAGTCACCTTTCTAACCAGATTTCCCAAACAAGGTGACTTCAGAAAAGTATCATTTTTAAACGCACTTTGGCTGACGCTTTCAGCAATGGCCAGTGCTCTGACCCCCTCTCCAAAGCTTGCGGTGCCTTTGATGTTATAACCACCCGGGGGGCGGGGGGGGTCTCTCTGCAGGCCATAATCACACCTTAACTTTGAAGTCACAATACCAGGTGACTTGAAAGCTGGATAAATATCATTTCACTTACAAATCGAGCTCCTCACCAACGAATGATGAAACCAAGCAGCATTATGACAATTTTAAGAGTCAGCAAAAATTTCCTTAAAAATAAAATCTTTCTTTTGGTTACGTATTTTGACTTTGAGGAGATCACATCTTCAGGGAAATCGGGGCTTTGGGAGAAAACGATGCTACGGCAATTACAAAGGGAAACATATTAGTTTAAATTTGAATTGCCATAGTAAATCGTGACAAGGAAAGTACAGTCAGAAGCCTACAACAGCCTCGATCCCGCTTTTAACACCTAACTGATATTGCAAAAAGTATAAACTTCAGTACACGTGCACATACATAGAGTACTCGTGTATAAGTTACACATACAACTAATACATACACCCCCACCCCACCCCCCTTTAGCTTTATCTGAGCAGAGCTTCATTTTTCATGAGCATTAACAGTAATGTAAATAAAGAACTCCCTGGATGGCACGTATGGTTAAGCACTGGACTGCTAGCTAAAAAGTTGGTGGTTCCAACCTATACAGAGGCACCTCAGAAGACAGGCCTGGTGATCCGCTTCCAAAAGTTCACAGCCTTGAAAACCCTACTAAGCACAGTTCCACTCTGCACACACGGGGTCGCTATGAATCAGAATCGACTGACAGCAACCAGCAACAACAGCTGCCTTCAGAAGTAGATTATATATGTGTATATATACAGCAATTCAATCTACCAGCTGTTCCTTGGAAACTCTGTGGGGGCAGTTCTACTCTGTCCTACAGGGTCACTATGAGTTGGAATCGACTGGACGGCAATGGGTTTGGTTTTTAGTGGGTATGTATACAGGAGCCCTGGTGGTGTAGTGGTTAAGACCTCAGGCTGCTAACCAAAAGGCTGGCAGTTCGAACCCTGTCTGTTGTAGGAAGCTGTTGTAGGCTTCTGGCTGTATTTTCCTTGTACTAGCAGTTTTTTTTTTTTAGCAGAACCCTAGGGGACAGTTCTGCTCTGACCTATAGGGTCGCTACAAATCAGGAACAACTCAACTACAACAGGTTTTGTATATATACCACACACACACACACATTTGCCTTTAGCCTCTTAAAAGAGAAAGGACAAGGATGTGGCAGAATGAAAATTAAAAAAAAAAAGAAAATGAAAAAACAGAAAGAGCTCCTGAGGCAAAAAAGGTAGTCAAGAGGAAGTTAAGGAAAAATTAAAGACAAAGAGAAGTGTTTAGAAAAAGCCCACACACAAACAGCCAGAGAACCATGGTACATAAAGATGAACACAGAGAGACTATGCAGCCTCATAAAATAGCATTCACCATTCTCACGAGCTGTGGACACGTTGCCATGAAACATCCATGCTCCCCATCACTGCTCGAACACACGTGGGGCTATTACCTGCTGACCTGCTCTCCAGGTGATACACACACCAAGGGCCCGACCACAGCTGCCCTTCCATCTCTCCTCTCCTCTCCATGGCTTCTTCTCCCTCTTCTAAGTGCCTCAGTGTGTGTATTTCTGGGATGGGGTCAAGGAGAGGAGAAAGGGGGTGGGATCTAGTCTCCAAATTAAAAAAAAAATAATAAGACTATGAGAAGATACAAAGAGAGGAGGAATATTTAAATTTCCACTCAGAAGAGTAACAACTTTTAGCCCAAGTTAGAAATACTGACTTTGTATGAAAATGTCTACTAAGAAAGGAGACCAGCCAGGAATGTGGACAGCAATTCACACTGCCTTGTGAAATTCAGGCAGACTCACTCTGAAAAAGAATAGGGTGAGTTTATTACAATTGAAATTTAAACATCACTCAAGGACCACTCTTCTCCAGAATTAGTTCAAACTCCTTCTCCAGCTGAGACACCAGTTTAAACACAGTATTCCACCCTGAGTGTGACAGGTCAGATTTTTAGAGCTGCTGGCCTTTCATGTCAACAGACCCATATCTCTAGACCAGGGCCAGCAGTCTATAAACTTCATGGTCTCCAGGATCTTTCTGCCCCTATTGGGAGCGTTCCCAGAATGCCACTCTCAGCAGGGTCTGTTGGGGGAGGGGGGTGGCTTCCCTGGGTGGTGTAAACATTTAATATGCTCAGCTGCTAACCTAAAGGTTGGCGGTTCAAGTCCACCCAGAGGACCCTCGGAAGAAACGTCTGGTGATCTACTTCAGCCACTGAAAACTCTATGGACCACAGTTCTCCTCTGACACACATGGGGTCACCATGAGCTGGAGTCAAATTGACGGCAACTGGTTTTGGCTGGAAACCCTGGTGGCCTAGTGGTTAAGTGCTATGGCTGCTAACCAAGAAGTCAGCAGTTTGAATCTACCAGGCGCTCCTTGGAAACTCTATGGGGCAGTTTTACTCCGTTTTATAGGGTTACTATGAGTCAGAATCGACTCGACAGCAGTGGGTTTGGTTTTTTTGGGTTTGGGTTTTGGTTGGGGAACCTTGGTGGCATAGCAGTTAAGTGCTACGGTGGCTAACCAATGAGTCAGCAGTTCGAATCCACCAGGAGCTCCTTGGAAACTCTATGGGCAGTCCTACAATGCCCTATAGGGTCGCTATGAGTCGGAATCGACTCGAGGGCAGCGGGTTTGTCTTTGTTTTTTTTTTGGTTTTGGTTTTGGTTGAGGTGGGGTGGATGATATGGAACCCAGCACCAAAGAGCCTGGGAGGCAGCTCACCTGTTCCCACACAGGGTGGGGAGCTGCTGGCTGTGACTTCTGCTGATCCCTGCTGCCAAGCACCTGAGGCGCTGCTCTCAGGACCCTATTGTGACTCGCTTTTCAGATTTTGAAGGCCCCGTTCTCTTCCGAGCCAGGTCCAGAGCATGTCACAGAGGGACCCTGAGGGCTGTAGTAGGGTCTAGAGCCATGAGGGGTGGGGCTGAAAACTGCCGCAGGGACAGGGGACAGGATGAGCCTGTTTTGGAGAGCCCTCTCACAGTCCACATCTCTGGAATTGGGACCTGGAAATTAGGTATTTAGTCAGGCTGTTGGCTGCTTTTTTTTTAAGCTCCCTGGGTAATTCCAATGCTCATCAAGGCACAGAAACCATTCATAAAAAGATGCAGGAGACTCAGATGTCAGTGGGTGGAGAGAACATGGGTCTTCTAGAGTAGAAAGCTACCAAGCGTCTACCAGTTTGTGGTACTTTGGTGGCTTGCATGTTGCTGTGGTTCGGGAAGCTATGCCACCAGTATTTCAAATGCCAGTAGGGTCACCCATAGAGGATAGGATTCAGCAGAGCTTCCAGGCTAAGATAGACTAGGAAGAAAAAGCTGGTGATCTACTTCTGAAAATGAGTCCACGAAATCCCTATGGATTACACTAGAACATTGTCCATTATCCTGCTGGAAGATGAGCTACTTAGGTTTGAAAGCATTCAAAATACCCAGTGGCCACAACAACGGATTCAAGCATACCATCTATGGTGAAGATGGTACAGGCCTGACGATGTTTTGTTCTGTTATACATGGGGTCGTGTTGAGTTGGAGCTGACTCGATGGCAACAACAGAATGTGGGTTCCCGCTGGGACAATGCTGGGACCCTAACAAGGAAGCTCCCTGCTGGCAACCTGGCACAGTGGGTAGGTTCTAGTATGCTCGGGTCTCCTCTCTTGCTCCTTCGTAGCAGTGAATTCAAGAGTATCCATCTTCCCTCCCTTCTTGTCTGTCGCCCTGCTCCTAACCACATGCCACTCAGGCAGACACTTCTGTTTACCAAGCAGCGAAGGCTCAGCCTATCTTTAAGGAACTTTCCCACAACATCTATGAGAATCTCAGAGATCTGTAAACTCTCCATCAAGCAACTGCACAGGCGACTACACGACTGTTTAGTAAAACTGATAAAAAACTGACGAGCCACTGGGTCTTTAGCTCTCCAGATTTCTCCACTGTTCATTACCAATTTTATTTCATTTACAAATTGAACTGCTAATTGTGAGCATGGTGCAGGACTGGGCAGTGTTTTGTTCAGTTGTATGTAGAGTTGCTATGAGTCAGAAGCGACTGGATAGCACCTAATAACAACATATATGTATATATAAATATGTATGTGTGTATGTATACGTGTACGTGTGTATGTATATGTGTGTGTGTGTGTGTGTGTGTGTGTGTGTATATGTATATATATAAAGAGAGAGAAAGCCGCCCTGGTGGTGCAATGATTAAGCTTGGCTGCAAACCGTGAATTCAGAGGTTTGAACCCATCCGCTGCTCCATGGCAGAAAGACCTGACAATCTGCTCCCATAAAAATTATAGCCTAGGAAACTATATGTCTACTCTGTCTTATAGGGTCACTTTGAATTGAAATTGTCTTGACGGCACACAACAACAACAAGAAATATAGTTAGATAACTATATATATATATATATATATGCGTGTGTGTAGAAAGAGAGAGAAGGAGAGAGAGAGATTTACTTCAAGGAATTAATTGGCTTATATGATTGTGGAGGGGCTGGCAAGTCCAAAATCCTTTGGTGAGGCAACAGACTGGAGACTCCTGCTGGCTCATGTGATTGTGTGTGAGTGTGCGTATGTGTGTGTGTGTGTGTGTGCGTCTAATCCATAATCCATACGGAAGGCATCCACTGACCCGTTGCTGTTGAGTCAATTTTGACTCATAGACTGATATCGACCCTATATGACAGAGTAGAACTGCCCCATATGGTTTCCAAGGAGCGCCTGGTGGAGTCGAACTGCCGACCTTTTTTGTTAGCAGCCATAGCTCTTAACTACTATGCCACCAGGGTTTCCACTGAAGGCACATGTCATTATAATACTTTTACTTTGTTTTCTAGGGCCCTTTGAAATCTTCTGTTCAGCTCTTTTACTTCATCATTTCTGCCTTTCCCTTTAGCTATGCTACGATCAAGAGCAAGTTTCAGAGTCTCTTTTGACATCTATTTTGGTCTGTTCTTTCTTTCCTGTCTTTTTAATGGCCTTTTGCTTTCATCACATATGATGTCCTTGATGTCATTCCACAACTCATCTGGTCTTCAGTCATTAGTGTTCAATGCATCAAATCAATTCCTGAGATGGTCTCTAAATTCAAGTAGAATATACTTAAGTCATATTTTGACTCTCGTGGACTTGTTTTAATTTTATTCAGCTTCAACTTGAATATGAGCAATTGATGGTCTGTTCTGCAGTCAGTCCCCCTGGCTGTGTTCTGACTGATGATATTGATTTTCTCCATCATCTCTTTCCACAGATGTAGTTGATTTAATTCCTGTGTATTCTATCCGGGGAGGTCCAGGTGTACAGTCACTGTTTATGTTGTTGAAAAAAGATACCTCCAATGAATAAGTCATTGGTCCGGCAAAATTCTGTCAGAAGATCTCTGGAGTCATTTCTATTACCAAGGACATGTTTTCCAACTACTGATCCTTCTTCTTTGTTTCCAGTTTTCGCATTTCAATCACCAGTACTATCAATGCATTTTGATTGCATGTTTGATCAATCTCAGACTGCAGAAGTCGGTCAAAATCAACATTTTTTTTCTTTGCCATTAGTGGTTGGTATGTAAATTTGAAAATAGTCTTAACTGGTCTTCCTCGTAGGCATATGGATATTATTCTATCACCAGCAGTTTTGAACTTTTCTATAGAGCTTGAAATGTTCTTTTTGAAAATGAATGGGACATTGTTCCTCTTCAATTTTCATTCCTGGCATAGTAGGCCACACGATTGTCCAATTCTAGATGGCCAACAGCAGTCCATTTCAGCTCACTGATGCCTACAATATTGATCTTAAGGATTCCATTTCATTTTTGACCACTTCAAATTTTCTTGATTCATACTTCATACATTCTGCATTCTGATTATTAATGGATGTTTGCAGCTGTTTCTTCTCAATTTGAGTTATGCCACATCAGCAAATGAAGTTCCTGAAAGTTTTCCTTAATCCAAGTCATTAATGTTGACTCTCTTTGAGGAGGCAGCTCTTCCCTAGTTGTATTTTGAGCGCCTTCCAAACCCGAAGGGCTCATCTTCCAGCACTATATCAGACAATGTTCTGCTGCTATCCATAAGGTTTTCACTGGTCAATTTTTCTCAGAAGTAGATCTCCAAGTCCTTCTTCCTAGTTTGTCTTAGTGTGGAAGCTCCGCTGAAACCTTTCTACCACGGGAGACCATAGCAGTGACATAGCTTCCAGTATCACAGCAACACATAAGCCACCACAGTACAACAAACTGACAGATAAGTGGTGCAATAAGATAACTAATTACTGGCATGTATTTGCATATCTATTTAGTGAGAATGGTCAGGGAGAGTCCAGCTGGACCAAAGTCCATGTAGGAAAAAACTGTACATAAAGTAAGACCAGTTGCTACTCAGGCAATTCTGACTCATGACAATCCCATGTGTTTCAGAGTAGAGCTTCTCCATAGGGTTTTTCATGGCTGTGACCTTTCAAAAGCAGGTTGCCAGGCCTTTCTTCTGAGTTCCAACCACCAACCATTTGGTAAAAGGTCAAGATACAAGTACAAGGGAGAGGTCATCAACTGGAGAAAACTGTCCAAATTGTTCCAGAATGGACCACTCTTAGAAAAGGCAAGAGGAAGAGCTAACAGTCCTTAAGGCAAAAAATCATAGAAGCAACACTCATCAAATGCCTGAAACACGTCATAGGTATAGAATACAGAACTCAGTAGGTGTTTCTAGGGAAAGATAAGGAACAGGGCA
Organism: Elephas maximus indicus; assembly: GCF_024166365.1. NCBI lineage: Eukaryota > Metazoa > Chordata > Mammalia > Proboscidea > Elephantidae > Elephas > Elephas maximus. The sequence goes on from NC_064819.1 coordinate 234,330,101, forward strand.
AATGCAGATTACAAAAAAAAAAAAAGAAACCTAAAGCAGTTGCCACTGAGTCAGTCCTGACGGATGCTGATCCTACCGTGCGTGCTCCATACGGTTCTCAGTGGCTGATTTTTCGGAAGTAACTAGCCGGCCTTTCTTTCGAGGTGACTCTGGGTGGACATGTACCTCCAAGTTTTTGATTAAAGATTTACAACAACCAGGGACTCCACATCCTGATTCCACAACCAGATTAAGCACTCAATAGATGCTAAATTGCTTCCTTTCACTTTTCTCTTGAAATGGGATTTAGGGTGAATATATTTATATATGGTAAGTATTTCGAAATTATCCTGCATTGTTTGGTCAGCTATTGCATCCCATTTTCAGTGTTTGCTTTTAAGGAGTTAGAAGAATAGGGAGGATAATGGTAACCTAACCAATGCCACACGCCTCATTTAGAAAATCTTCCTCATTATGTCAGAACTCATTGGTGTGAAAGATTTGTTACTGTTGGCCTAGTTGCTTTTTAAGGATCTTATGTACAAATAATGCATTTTCTGCCTATGTTCTTTCCCAAAGTGTTTAGGCATCAAGAGACTAAGGAATTATTTCCTTTTTTTTCTTTGTTCTGCTCACCCCCAGTGCCCAGCTCAGTACCTTGCATTTATTGTTACTTGAAGGCATTGAATTGGTGGCAAAATGAAATAAGACCTCTTTCAATTTGACTGTTTATCATTTTGCATCTGTGTATTTCTCCTACAATAACTTGGCTGATGAATGAAATCTGTTGAACTACAAGAATAATAAGACATTCCTGAAGCCTAGTTTCTGAGTTTGACTGTGACCTGAAAGCCATTCAACTTTTGAAATAAGCATGCCTTATTCAGTAGCTCATAGAGTTCTATTGAATTTGGGGTAGCAACTAGAACCCTGACGTGTCCGATGATGCATGGTACCACTACCGTGATGTCATAGTGACTTGGTCATTATTTTATATAAAATATGCATTATTATTTCACTACTAAAAACACAATGATTGAAAAATATATGACATTTACATTATAACACTAATGGGACAGAAGAGAAGTACTGGCATATTTCCATACTGGTATTTAACATATAAATATTCATGTGGAACTCAAAGTTCTGATAGAGATATTAACAAAGGAAAATTAAGATATATAAGGTGACAAGTTTTTGCTTTATCATTTTGATATCTGGGTTTGACAATGACATAATTCCTAAAAAGAAAACATTTTCCGAAGAAACTACAGAACCTTAATGGTATAGAGAAATCAGTTACTGATGCAATCGTACATAATCTTATCTAACTCTACGGTTAACACAGTTTCTAATATTTGATACCTGTTTAAGGATAAGATATGCATGCGAAAGTTGGACAATAAAGAAGGAAGACCAAAGAACTGATGCCTTCAAATTGTTGTGTTGGTGAAAAATATTGAATACACCATGGACTGCCAAAAGAACAAACAAATCTGTCTTGGGAAAAGTACAACCAGAAAGCTCCTCAGAAGCAAGGATGGTGAGACTTTGTCTCACGTATCTTGGACACATTGTCAGGAGGGACCAGTCCCTGAAGAAGGACATCATGCTTGATAACATAGACGGTTGGCGAAAAAGTGGAAGATCCTCAACAAGATGGATTGACCCGGGGCTGCAACGATGGGCTGAAGCATAACAATGATTGTGAGGATGGCGCAGGACCAGGCAGTGTACACAAGGTCGTTAGGAGTCGGAACTGACTCAACGTCTCCTAACAGCAATAACAATAACATGTATGATGGTAAAAGAAAGAGTAAATTTCATGAGAGAGTTTAAGAGTCAGTCTTTGGCTTGAATCACCACTTTTTAGTTTTGAATCCCAGGACAATGTGGTGAGTAGAATTCCAACACTGTCCCCAAGTTTCCAGCCTCCTGATGTGTGCCCTCTGTATAATCCTCTCCCCTTGAATGTGGGCAGCACCTGTGAAAATGATCAGATGCCATTCTCATTATCAGATTACATTATATGGCAAAGGTGAAGGGGTTTTGCAGGTGTAATTCAGTTCCATTCTACTGATTTTGAGTTAACCAAAAGATTATCCTGCATCAGCCTGACATAATCAGATGTGGTCCTTTAAAAGAGGGTCCCGGGCTTCCACAAAACAAGAGATGGAGGAAAGAGATTCTCCTGCTGACTTGAAAGAAGTAAGTTGCCATGTGAGCAGGCCCAGAACCACCAAGTGGTAGGGAACTGTAGTGGCCTCTAGAAGCTGAGAACACCCCTGGCTGACAGCCAGCAAGAAGGTGCGACCTAGTTGTACAACCGCAAGGAACTGAATTCTACCAACAATCATGTGAGCTTGGAACGGACCCCAAACATCAGAAAGGATGCAGCTTGGCCACCACCTTGACTGCAGACATGTGAGATCCTGAACAGAGGGCCCAGCTAAGCCATGCCAGACTGTTGACCCACGGAAACTACGACATAATAAGCATGTGCCTTTTAAGCCACAAAAAACCAAACCCAGTGCCGTCGAGTCGATTCCGACTCATAGCGGCCCTATAGGCTCATGCTAATTTGTTACAGAGCACCAGAGACTATGACAGGATAGTTGGTCACTTAACCACAGGAAGCATAACTTCAACATATGGAAAACGAAGAGTGTAACAAAAGGTCAGTAGAAGGATTAAGTGCGATTAAGTAGCACACTCAGTACTTGTCTGTAATAAGAACTCAGTAAAGGAAGTTAACAGTAGTAGTTGTGATGGAGGGACAAACTGCAGTAGTAATTGTAATATTTTGGAATGCCTTGCTAAGATTGTAAACAAAATTAATGGATAAATTGAGCTGGGTGACATATAATTTTTGTCTAAATTAAATCAATTTATCATTAAATCTATCATCATCCTTGTTGTTTTTGTTATTGTTACATGCTGTCAAGTAAGCAGTGAATAGCCTTTTCTGTTCTTATTTGGGTGTTGACAATCAACATCCATGGAAGCAGCAGCCAAGAAATCAGAGGGCTTATTGCATTGGGCAAATCTGCTGCACAAGACCTCTTTGAAGTGCTAAAAAGCAAAGATGTCACTTTAAGGACTAAAGGTGCACCTGAACCAAGCTGTGGTATTTTCAATCACCTCATATGTATGCTAAAGCAGGACAATGAACAAAGAACACCGAACAAGAATTGACACCTCTGAATTATGGTGTTGGTGAAGAATATTGAATATACCATGGACTGCCAGAAGAACGAACAAATCTGTCTGGGAAGAAATACAGCCAGAATGCTCGCTGGAATTGAGGATGGTGAGACTGCGTCTTGCACACATTGTACATGTTATCAGGAGGGACCAGTCCCTGGAAAAGGACTTCATGCTTGGTAAAATAGAAGGTGAGCTAAAAAGAGGAAGACCGTCAACGAGATGGATTGATACAGTAGCTGCAACAATGGGCTCAAACATAGCAACAATTGTGGGGATGGTGCAGGACCAGGAATGGACTCGACAGCACCTAACAACAAGCTTTGACTTGATGGCCTCCCACATATACTCCTCTATATCCAGTTGGAATGAATTTTTCCTTTCTCTGATCTATTACATATTCTTTGACTTGTAGGGTTTAAGGTGAGCCAAGCTGAGCTATATTTGGTATATTAAAATCATGTATTTTAATATATTTAAAATCATGTATTTTAATATATTTACATCCATTGATCTGTATGAGGGTAGGGACACATTGGAGAAAGACCTTAACCCACGCCCTCGTTCATGTTTGCCCAACTAGAGGACAGAAGACAATCAAAGTTAATTCACAGGGAGGTTGCAGGACTTCTGGAGGAAATCCATGCTGATGGGAGGAGGACTCCAGAACTGGATGGGGCATACTCTCCTTGGACATGCAACTGTCCCAGCCCAGCTACTCAGGTACTACACGCCCTAGGGAAGAAACGAACCCCCAGGTCCAAGCCACCCCACTATGAGGTGCTGTCAGAGTTGTACACAGGAGGAAGCTCTCTCTTGTCCTAAATCTACAAAGAAGCTGGCTCAGTGGCTCAGTGTGGTGGTGATGGTCAAAAGCCCTGCTATTGTAGGAGAGAAGCCTGCTAGACTTGGACATTCAAGCCCAAATGTTAGCGTGGCCTACGTTTAAAGCTGAGAGATGGGAACCTCTCCTGTCATCTCTTGTGTATCTTTGAAACTCTGAAAAGCAAAAAGTTAAAGAAGTAGATAATACGATGTCACATTATACTGACTTTGCCACTGCTGAAACAGAGGGGCCTGGAGACACCGAGCTCTTGGGGACACATGTGTCTGTGTCTGCCCACTCCTCTCCACACTGGGGGCTCCCAGGCAGCAGGGACCCTACTCCTCTCTCCTCTGCACAGCCCACAGAGCCCACCCTGATGCCGCACACACTGTAGATGCTTAATAAATGCACACTGAATAAAGATTAAAGAAATTTTATTACTTCACAATGGCAAAATAGCCAGTAGACGTAGCTAATGTCTTTAACTTCAGAAAACACGCCAGAGGAATCTAGTTCAGAAGAATGACTGGGATTTGCCTGGGAAATAATTATTAACTAATCTAAAAAAGAACTAGTGTGATGGAAAATGACTGCTGTTAAAGTTGAGTTGTCTTGGGAATCTGAATATATATTTTTTCGCCTGCTGTAAAGAAAAGAAGCTCAAAAGTCAAATTGTGCCTAATGAAAAGATACTGCTTTAAAGAAAAACAATAAATCTATACTCTGTTTACAGTTTATAGCTACTAGATTAAATAAACCACTCTGGTAGCCCTTATCATTCAATAAAAGAAATAATTCCATGTAAGAGTTAGCAACAACATTTCAGATTATTTTTTTAATTTTTTTTAGAAATGACTCCTTCTTCATTTGGGGCCCCACTGTACTCTAACCCAGCACTTACACATTTGTCAAATGTCTGAGTCCCTCTGCTAAATGTGAATGTCCTTTATGGCTGTGATACGTTGTATCTACTTTGTTATCTTCAGTGCTAAATGCAATATGTGACAGTCTGCAAGATCTCATTGAATGTATGTTGAAGGAATGAAACAGCTTAAGAATTTTACAAAACTCAGAATTAACAAGTTCAAATCTTTCAAAGGAGCTGAAACCAAAATTGTGCTTTTGCTGTATTTAGAAATATCCCCAAGTCTCATTTTCTTGCCCTTTTCAGAGACTGGTAAGCCAATTGTTTTTTAGATTATGTGTTTACATGACAGCAACTAATCTATAGAAAAAAAAAAAAAAAAATCTCAAAAAATCTATAGAAGACTTTGAAAAAATAATTCTAATTTGGAAAAACAGGGTTAGTCTATGTGAGGTTTTTGTAATCTTGAAGTATGAACTATTGGCTTAAGTTATTCTTGATATGCAAAATAAAGTACTGCAGTATCTGATTAAAATGACGGGGAGCAAGAACGGTACTGAGCGAAATAACAACAAGGAGGCAGGGCCTTGTAAGAATGGGACAATGGCTTCCAGGTCAGCAGGCCTGGTCTTGGGCTTCCCTTACCACTCACTACTACTACGCTCTAGGACATTGTGTTAGATGATCTCAAGGGTCTTTCAGGAGTCCCTGGGGCATGCAAACAGTTAATAGACTCAGCTGATAATCAAAAGATCGGAGGGTCCAGTTTACTCAGAAGTGCCTTGGGAGAAAGGCCTGGTGATGTACTTCCAAAAAGCCAGCTACTGGAAACTCTGTGTAGCGCATTTCTACTCTGACGCACGTGGGGTTGCCAGGACTCAGAGCTGACGCAGCGGCAGGTGGCGCGGTAAGGCCCTTCAGCTCTCACATTTGGAAAATACGAGCATCCTGAAGGCAAGAACTGTTCACCTTGTCCATGTCTACATCTCACGGCACAGCTCGTGGAACACGTATTTGTTGAATAAATCAGGGAGTAAATGAAGCAAGGACCCTGCAACAACTTGGGCTCCTGAGCAGTTCTTTTAAACTCTATTGCATTTTCTTTGCTACAATAACAGCTACATAATATTTTCTGATGAATTATAGCTTCTGTGTTTTTTAACCTTGTTTTTTCCAGTTGTGCATGTTTTTAAAAATGTGAACGATATAACAGGAACAATTAGGTACAGAATTCAGTAGAGTATTTTCACAATTGTTAAAAATAAATATTACAGCAAAGTATTGTTTTCCATCATAGGCCAGGAGACCCAGTAACAATTGATCTGTTTCCTATAAGCTCTTCAGTAGGGTTTTTTGTTTGTTTATGTTTTTAAGACTTTACTGGATCTTATAAGATTTTTAAAAAACAGATTAACCTCTGATGGGTCTTAAATTTTAATACTTATCACTGATAACACGACTTATTTAAAAAAAAAGTATTTGAATCTGTTGCTACACATTAATGTATGGAAGAGAAAGATTTTTTACTTATTTAGAATTTATTTTTAGAAATAACTGAGACTCTGATGATAGCATAAACTATAGAATGAGTGAAAAATGTAATTAAAGATGATTTTCTAAAAACACCATTATACAACATACCAATTATAAATAATTTTATCTAATATTCTGTTTGACTTTAGCCAGTGAGAATTAAAAAGATTCTCTAAGCACTTACAACCTAACACATTCCCAACAAACCTCTGCTTTTAGTAAATAAATTAACTTATTAAAAAATATTCTAATCAACTAGAAAAAAAACAGATTCAGACCCATATTAGAGTATTACCGAGAGGAAACATGCCTAAATTTTAGAAGAACTAAAGGAGAAATGTACTCATTCAGGAAGATGTCCTGGGTTTGGGTGGGCGTTTTATTTCAGTCATATTGGACTAACAGTCTGAGGATAAAACAGCACAGCCAGCCCTAGATGTCACAACGTGACACTTGCCTGGGACTTAAGGTTGGCTACAATATATAGGCTTAATTTTAGCATCTATGAAACATTTAAAAATTATAGCAAACTCACACCTCCAAAGACATTTTTTAAGGTTATTGGGATCACATAAAATGAAAGGAAATCTTCAGCAAAAGTTTAAAAAAAAAAAAGCCCAAGATGGCCCCAGTATTAGCAGCTCTGAAAATCACTGTGGATAATGGCTGACCCCCTGAAACATTTAGCCCTCTGAATTCACCTCCACTCTTGTCATTCTGTCACCTACCATATCAAAGTTGTCAAGGATTTCATTTTACTTGGATCCATATTTAACACCCATGGAAGCAACGGTCAAGAAATCAAACAATGTATTGCATGGGGCAAATCCGCTGGAAAAAAAAAAAAAAAAACCTCTTTAAAGTGTTAAAAAGCAAATATGTCACCTTGAGTAATTTACTAAGGTGCCAGTGACCCAGGCCACAGTGTTTTCAATCGCCTCATCCGCATGTGAAAGCTGGACAATGATTAAGGAAAACCAAAGAAGAATTGATACCTTTGAACTGTGATGTTGGTGAAGAGTATTGAACATACCATGGACTGCTGGAAGAACGAACAAGTCTGTCTTGGAAGAAGTACAGCCAGAATGCTCCTTAGAAGTAAGGATGGTGAGACTTTGTCTCGCATACTTTGGATGTGTTATCAGGAGGGAACAGTTCCTGGTGAAGGACATTGTCTAAGTTATCTAGTGCTGCTATAACAGAAATACCATAAGTGGATGGCTTTAACAAAGAGAAATTTATTCTCTCACAGTCTAGGATGCTAGAAGTCCAAATTCAGGGCATCAGCTCCCGGGCAAGGCTTTCTCTCTCTATCAGCTCTGAAGAAAGATCCTTTCTATCAGTCTTCCCTGGTCTACCTTTCCAGTGCAGGGACCCTGAGTTCAAAGGATGCATTTGCTCCTGGCACTATTTTCGTGGTGGTATGAAGTCCCCTTGTCTGTCTGCTTGCTTCTTTCTTTTATATCTCAAAAATGATTGGCTTAAGACACAACCTAATCTTGTAGATTGAGTCCTGCTTCATTAACATTAAACAGCCTCTAATTCTGCCTCATTACCATCATCAAAAAAAAAAAAAGAAACAAAACCCAAATCCATTAGCCATCGAGTTGATTCTGACTCATAGCAACCCTATAGGACAGAGCAGAACTGCCCCACAGTGTTTCCAAGGAGCAGCTGGTAGATTCGAACTGCAAACTTTTTGGATAGCAGCCAATCACACAATACTAGGAATCATGGCCTAGAGAAGTTGACACATATTTTTGGGTGACAAAAGTCAATCCATAACAGACATCATGCCTTATAAAAGTAGGTCAGCAAAATGGATGGCGGCCCTCCACAAGATGGGCTGACACAGTGGCTGCAACGATGGGCTCCAGCATAGCAAGGATTGTGAGGATGACACAGGACCGTGCAGTGTTTCATTCTGTTTTACATAGTGTCCCTATGAGTAGGAACCGACTTGATGGCACCTAACAACAACAAACCACCAGCTCCACAACCTCTTGCCAGTGAGACCTTGGCCAAATAAGTTGTCTCAGAGCCTTGGCTCCTTAGTAAAATGGGAAGACCAAATACATCACAGTGCTGTCGTGAGGCTGACTTGACCTAAGGTTTGTAAAGGGCCCTTCACAAGCCCCCACACTTAGTTCATTTCCTCTTCTGCCTAAGAATCACATGGTTCCATTGCTATGGGACATAACTCAAATTAGGAAGGTGTTCACTCCTACAGATCAGTTTTAAGACTCCCCAAAAATCTTTCAGGTTTTCTTAGATTTAGATTCATTTTCCTTCAGAAGAAAAATAGATGTAGGGAATATTATATGTACACCTACTACCTAGTATCTGTTTTTGAGTATAGTACCTATTATGTAGTATCTGTTTATGAGTGGTAGTGTTTTATATGTCTCTCTGGTGGCTCAAAAGAGTCCTGGTGGTGCAGTGGCTAAGCAATCTGTTGCAAACCAAAAGGTCAGCAGTTCTAACCCACTAGCGGGGCAGAAGTTGTGGCAGTCAGCTTCTATAAAGATTCCAAAAAATCCATTGCCGTGGAGTTGATTGTAACCCATAGCGACCCTATAGGACAGAGTACAACTGCCCCATAGGGTTTCCAAGGAGTTGTTGGTGGACTCGAACTGCCAGGTTAGCAACTGAGCTCTTAACCACTGCACCACCAGGGTTCCTGCATAAAGATTACAGCCTTGGAAACCCTACAGGGCAGTTCTAATCTGTCCTGTAGGGTCACAATGAGTCCGAATGACTTGATGGCAACAGCCTGGTGGCTCAGCTGCTTTTTGCTAGTTTGTGCTATGTATGTTTTTGTTCATTTGGTCATTTAGACACATTCAAGAGCACTGGGATGCTGTTTTTGTTTTAACTAAAATTGTTAAAGGAGCCCTGGTGGCACAGTGGTTAAGTGCTCAGCTGTGAACTGAAAGGTTGGTGGTTCTAACTCACCAGCTACTCTACTGGAGAAAGATGTGGCAGTCTGTTTCTGTAGAGATTTCAGCCCTCAGAAACCCTAATGGGTAGTTCTACTCTGTCCTATAGGGTCATCATGAGTCAGAATTAACTCACCGACAGTGGTTTTTTTTTTTTTTTTTTTGGTTTAGTTGTTGTTAGTTGCCATTGAGTTGGCCCCAGCTCATGGTGACCCCATGCACAATGGGATAAAATATTACCAAGTCCTGTACCATCTTTGTGTCATTGGTATGTTTGAGAGCATTGTTTTGGGCACTGTGTATTTTGTCTTCCAACCTGGGAGGCTCACCTTCTAAAACTATATTGGACAATATTCTGTTAACCATGATAGTTGTTACATAGAGTCTAAGTGCTAAATGAACCTCTAATCATGATGATGAGAATAACTACTCATATTTTTTAAAACAATGAATTAGACTTTGTCTATGGAGTATATGAGTGGAAATAGCAAGAGCTTCAGCTGTAGAGAGCCATGTTCAGATGCTGGCTCTGAGTTCTGAGATGTACGGCAAGTTTACTTAATCTCTCTGAGCCTCAGTGTCCTCAACTAAAGTGGAGATATTCGCCTCATGTATTTGTGAAAACTAAAAGGAACATTAAGACGAGAAAAGGACATTTTAATACATTAATCTAAATTTGTATATAAAATAAGATTATACACACAGATACATATGCTAGGTATAAGGTATGCTGCACTTAGAAGGCATGTTATGTTTAAGACACGTTGTTCTTGTTGTTAGGTGCCATCGAGGCGATTCTGCCTCATAGCTACCCTATGTACTACAGAACAAAACGCTGCCCGGTCTTGTGCCATCCTCACAATTGTTGTTATGCTTGAGCCCACTGTTGCCGCCACTGTGTCAGTCCATCTCTCGAGATATGTGAATATAAATAGAGTGTGAAGCATTTATTCCCAGGGGGGATCTGCTGCACAGGAGGTGGGGGGAAGGCAGCCAGAGGTTAGAAAAGTAAAATTAGGAAAAACTGCACAGGTCAGAAAAAAATTAAGGAGAAAAAGTCAGACAAAGATTCCCTAAGACACACAGGTTCTGAAAGAGAGAGAAGCAGAAGGAGGAAAAAACAGGACTGCATTCTTTCAGAGAAAGAAAAACGGTAAGAGAGAGAAAGAATCAGTAACACTGAGGGAGTGAGACACCCCTTCAAGCTGCTCCACACTCCACTCTTAGGTGCTCCCAACAGGCCTCTGCCTTATACAATGGCATTATAATAGGAAAAAGCACTCACAAATGGTGAAAACAGTCATTAGAAGCAGGACCCCATGTGTCAAGTTACTAGAACTTGGGGGAAGGTCTGGGGTAAAGTTTGGGAGGGTTTTGTGCAGGTGGAAAAACAATGAAATTAAGAAATGGAAGAATATAACAATTACATCAAGATTAACAAGGAGCCTTCAAGCTCCTGGGCACGGCTGACACTGCTTCTCCCACAGGCTCCGGTGAAATCTTCCTGAGGAAAGGAGAAGCTCACTCTCCTACACCAGGAGAACAGACAGAGACAGCAGCTGCTGCTGCCTGGACTGCCCTCCCTGCTTACCCAGAGGCTTCCCCAGCCCCCGACAGCAGATAAACATAGTATTTACCTGTGTTTAGTTTTACTTAATTATCACAATTCATCTAATCTTCTAAGGAGCCCTGGTGGTGCACATGGTTAAGGACTTGACTGCTAACCAAAAGGCTAGTGGTTCAAAACCACCTAACAACTCTGTGGGAGAAAGAGCTGGCGATATGCTCTCATGAGTACTATAGCCAAAAAAACCCAATGGGGCAGTTCTGCTCTGTCACATGGGATTGCTAAAATTTGGGATCTATTCGAGGGCACCCGACAACAACAACAACATATAATCTTTTACCTACACAAATGTTTAAATAGCTAGCATGGCTTCTCTACAATAAAGCCAGAAGGTCGATGAGTTACTTCCCTTCATGCCCTCTCCTCTTTAGTCATTGACTGTTTTGTTAATTTTTAGCTGTGCAACATTTTTTAAATATGGGTTTTTTCCCTCTTAATGCAGAGAAGCAAACCACCGCATATTTTCTCTTGGTTTGCATTACCTGGGAAAACGTTAGCTTTTTTTTTTTTTCTAATCCTTCCTATATCCATTAAAACCCAGTTCCTGAAAATCATGTTTTTTTTCAAAAAACAAAACACTTCCAATTATAGTTTTAATGTAAGAAACTCCATAAATGTTCACTAAATCTAAAACCCACAAACATTTCAGTTTTACTTTAAACATAATTCAAATATGTGAGTTTTAAGTTATGAAATTACTGAATACAGAGCTCTAAGTGTTGGCTTTAACTTTGTATTTGACCTCTACATTAAAACATAAAGACTGACATCTGATTTTACATTAATTGATGCTAATCTCTTCCCTTTTAACTTGAGAAAATGGTAGAAAAAAGCAAAACAAAACACCTTGGACTTCTACATCCTTAGCCTCAAAATGAAATATAAAAGCAAAAGTGGAATCAGTTCCTTAGTCAAATATGCTGAAAGTATTATTATACTCCCTGGTGTCCATACAGAAAACCCTAAAAGACTAAGATTGTGCCTCTATATTTTGGGACAGGGATACAAGTCCTGAGTCAATTAGCAGTTACCAGTCACCAAGTTGATTCTGACTCATGGAGACCCCATTTGTGTCAGGGTACAACTGTGTGCAATAAGGTTTTCGAAGGCTGATTTTTCAATCAGCCAGGCCTTTTTTCTGAGGCACCTCTGGGTGGATCCCAATCTTCAACCATTCAGTTAGCAGCCATTTGTACCACCCAGAAACTCCCTGTATCAATTTAAGTCCAGAAAATGGGGAAAGGAAGGTAGGTAGTATTTTAAAAGAAATTAGCTTCATTCAAGAAGACTGAATACTTAGTAACATGACTAATTTAAAATGTAAAGGGTTGTTTTCAAAAGTTTAACTATTAATAACTATTCATTACTTTAGTTGGACTGGACTCCCCAAATTAAAGCTGTGGGAGCCCCACTATTGAAATCTTTAAAGAATTGAGTATGAAGCAAAATTTCAGTGTAAGAGGAGATTTAAAGTATATAAATAGATAGATTTCATACTTAATGTTATTTAACAAAGTATGTTTTATTGTTTTTAGGTGCCACTAGGTCAGTTCTGACTCATAGTGACCTATGCACAACAGAACAAAACACTGCTTCTGCGTCATCCTCACAATTGTTGCTATGCTGAGCCCATTGTTGCAGCCACTATGTCAGTCCATCTCATTGAGGGTCTTCCTCTTTTCACTGACCCTATGTTTTAGGTAGACATAAAACAAGCGAAATGCAAAAAGAACAGAATCACTAAGTGCAAACCAAACTATTTTATAAAACTCATCATAAGAATAGTGAAATTGATTCCATAAAATATATCCTTTTGGAAATAGAAATCTAGAGGATTACGTTTGCAATCTAAAGCAAAAACAGGTTCCCAATATTACCACTGGTCATCAGTACTACAGCTTCTTAGAACTGGACATAAAAGGAAATACAAACCAATTAAAAAACAAAAAACAAGTAAGAAAAATAAAAGAGGTTGAATGGCTGTAGGACATCTCCCAGCTTGTTTCTAATGTAGGTGCCCACAAGGCTTATTAGATAAATAATGGGAACTGAGGGGCTTTATGTATTACCTGTGGCTATAGCTATCTCTACGTACATTCACAGGTACAGATGAGGGCTGAGGACTCTTCAAAATGATAAATACTGGGAATCACAGTCAAGGAACAAATCCTTTTCTGCGTAAGTGTGAAGTCTCATTTAAAAATGTCACACTTAAAGCTACAATTCATTAAAAAGGAAAACAAGCAATTCAGGCAAAAAAAGTTTGTAGTTCACTGATCTCACTCTGCTGAAAGATGGCTAAATGGTTTGAAATGGATGCCTGACAAACCTGTGAACCGACTGATGTTATAAATATCTTCAAAGAGCTATCTGAAGCTTATGAAAAGCTTTTTTTTTTTCTTTTTTTAATGAGGGGAAAACATGAAAATTAGCTCTACTTAAATGCTGAGAGCCCAATATTGTACTTTACATATCAGTTTACAAACACCATTTCCAAGCTTTTTGAAACAGAACTCCGATCTTTCCTTGTTCTTGTTTTCCAAAACCCTTCTAAATTTTAGAGTCAGGTATAGTGCCTAAGAAGGCTCTTGGTGGTATAAAGAATTAAAACACTCAGCTGCTAACCAAAAGGTTGGTGGTTTCAGTTCACTCACAGGCCCCTTGGAAGAAAGGCCTGGAGATCTACTTCTGAAAAATCAGCCATTGAAAATCCTACAGGGCATAGTTTGAATTTGACCCATACGAGGTCTCCATGAGTCAGGGTTGCCTTGATGGCGACTGGTATAGTTCTGAAGAATAGGTTCACAGGAGCCATGCAGTGAGTTTCTATGGGCACCACCACTAGATGCTCTTGTAGTCTTCTATTCTAGATCCTCGCTGACCTCTGCATGTTGGAAGTCACCATGGTCCAGTTCACAAGCCTTACTCTTGTATATCTACACTGACTCCCTCTGTGATCTTCTCTGGGCTTTAAAACCATACATTCTTCTTTCTGCCAAATTAGAACTTCTGATTATATCTCAACAAAGCCTGCTCCTGACCACTCTTCCTAATCTCAGTAAAGAACACTACTATTCATCCATGTTTTCAAGCCAAACACCAATGGACCATCCTTAATTCCTCTCCTTCCATCATACGCCATATCCAACCCATTGATAGATAATGTCGGTTCTATCTACAAAATCTGTCCAGAGTAGGGCCACTTCTCACCATCTCCAGAGCTATACGACCCTAATTCAAGCTACTACAGTCTCTTACATGGATTCTCGTAACTGGTTCCATTGCTTCCATTACTGTCTACCTAAACTATTCTTCCATCAAGGCTCGGGTAGTCTTTTAAGAACATAAATTCAATTGCATCATTCCTCAGCTCTATATCCTCTGATGCTTCCCCTCCCCATTCCTTACAAGCACCTTCAAGATCCAACAGAATCCTGCCCAGGCCTGTCTCCAAGCCTCTCACCTCATACCCCAAGCTAGCCACATTAACCTTCTTTCTATGGCTCCATACACCAAACTCAAGACCTTCATGAGGCCTTTGCAGCTGCCGTTCCCTCTTCCTTCATGCTCTTCCTCTCAATACTGCATGGTTAGTTTCTTCAAACCTTCCAGGGCTCTCCTCAGAGAGACCATCAGACCACCTCTATCTCACTCTCTCTCCTTGCAGACTGCTTTACACTTCTTTATGGCACTCAGCACTAGCTCAAACAACATAATAAACTGGATTTTTAGCTCAAACGACACAATAAACAGGATTCCTACCTACAGGAGCTGACCTTTGGCCATCTCCCCACTCTAAGGTCAGCTCCTGTAGGTAGGAATCCTGTCTGCCACATTCATTATTATATCTCTGGCACCTAGGACTGTGACGTCAGAGAGCTGGCCCTCAATAAATACTTCTCTACTGAAGGAATATAAATGGATATATATATTTATCCATAGTCTGTTGTTGCTGTTGAGTCAGTTCCAGCTGATAGCAACCCTGTACACAACAGAACGAAACACTGCCCAGTCCTGCACCATGCCCATAATTGCTGCTACGCTTGAGCCCATCATTGCAGCCACTGTGTCAGTGCATCTCATTGAGGGTTTTCCTCTTTTTCTCTGACCCTCTATTCTACCAAGCATGATGTCCTTCTCCAGGGACTGGTCCCTCCTGATAACATGTCCAACAGACATGAGACAAAGTCTTATCATCCTTGCTTCTAAGGAGCATTCTGGCTGTAGTTTTTCCAACACAGATTTGTTCTGTGGACTTCTGTCAGTCCAAAGTATATTCACTATTCTTCGCCAACACCATAATTCAAAGGCATCGATTCTTCTTCAGTCTTCTTTATTCATTGTCCAGCTTTCACATGTACATGAGATGATTGAAAATACCAAAGTTCGGTCAGGCACATACCAGTCCTCCAAGTGACATCTTTGCTTCCTTAACACTTTAAACAGGTCTTTTGTAGCAGATTTGTATCCATAGCCTGTATTACTAAACAATTCTTACAATCTATTTTTGTTTTATTCTGACATACATGAGGTCACCATGAGTCAGAATTGACACCACAGCAGCTGGATTGATTTTTGGTGATAACTGTATTATAAAGTGAAGTATAAATAAATATAAAACTAGATGGTGCTCAGCTACCACCACCAACTGCTCTGACGGGGATCACAATACAGGGTCCTGGACACAGTGGGATGAAAACGTACAACAAAATTCAAATTCATAGAAAAAAGCCCAGACTTACTAGTTTGGCAGTGACTGGAAGAACCCTCGAGGCTATGGCCCCCGGGACATCCTTTTAACTCAGAACTGTAACCACTCCCAAAGTTCACCCTTCAGCCAAAGATTAAACAGGTCTATAAAACAAACAATAACACATCTGAGGAATTTGCTTCTTTGTCCAATCATGTATACGATAACCAAAAGGGCAAAACCTGCCCAAAAGCAATGATGTGAAGGCAGGAAGAGACAGAAAAAAATAGACGGATGGAAATAGGAATTGGGGTGTGGAAGGGGAGAGTGTTGACACATTTCAGGGACTATAACCAATGTCACAAAACAATTTGTGTACAAATTGTTGAATGAGAAACTAATTTACTCTGTAAACCAAATTAAAAACCAAGGCCGTTGTTGTCGAGTTGATTCCAACTCACAGCGACCCTATGGGACTGAGAACTGCCCCATATTTCCAAGGACTGGCTGGTGGATTTGAACTGTAACCTTTTGGTTAACAGTAGCTTTTAACCACTGCCCCTCTAGCGCTCCAATTTGCCCTGTAAAGTTTCACCTTTACACAATTAAAACACAATTAAAAAAAAAAAAAAGAAGCAAAGAAAAAACTAAATGAAAAAATACGGTTTTGAATGGCAAAGTTGCAAGTTTTAATCAAGTTGTAAATTTGTGTGTGATAGTTAAGTAACTAATTATTACATTATTGGCATACTTGGGGCAAAGAATACGTGTACGGACTGTAGTTGTTTTGGTCTATTATATATAAGTGTAGAAGTACCTTTGACAACAGCAAACATAACCAAGCAGACCTCACCTCCTTAGTTAGAAATATCTGCGGAAACAAGTTGGAGGATGGGAGGATGGACTCCCCTCTTTGAAATGGATAATTCTGCCATCTTCCTTTTGGCAGACAATGGCTCCTCAGTTTTACCACCTTTTGGATTCTTTGAGTGTCTCCAAAAATGAACAAAAGTCCAGAAGGACCACTGGAAGCCATTGGGCTTGGAGTTTGGCAGAAGCCAGGAAAAAAGCCAAGAGGAAGGCACTTGGCTGATAACCAGCTTCCTAAACTGCTCCTCTTAATTTAGTGATTGTTATTATCACAATCTTAATAGTGCTCATCAGAGACCGTTCCTCGGAATAACGTGTCCCTTAGGACTTTTCATTTTAATTTGTTCATATTTTAATATAGAACAGTGTATACAGTCTGAAGATAGGAATCTATACAACGACTGACAATACAGGAGGGTCACAGAAATCTAATAACGCCCTGTAAAGAAGCATAGTCTTGCTATCACACCAGTGAATTGTATGCCATAAGAAATCCTTTCTGTTAATTCACTGCTCCTATCTTACACCAGGCAAATCCAATTCACAGTGAATAAGAACGTTTTCATAGCTCTTTGAAGCAGTACTTTATAAAAATTCTGTGCATGCCCGCCTGGAAATAACTTAAGATCTCTATTGTAGTTTTCAGGTTTTCTTTCTAGCCATAAACAATATTTGGAAATAAAATGGCAGATTCAGACATCTGCCTTCGCAGAGTGATGTCCACCCACAGATTGACCGTTCCTGCAAGACAATAATGCTGGAAATGATGGCATATTTGTAATTCCATAAACAGTTTATCAGCTTCCTTGAGAAATGAGAGATAATTCACTTTTCTCTGGGAAAAAAATGAGACAAATATGTATTCTCTCTTTGTTTTGTAAGCCAAATTAGTTCCAAAAATATTTGGGAGTGTTAAGAGATCCACTGCCCCAGACGCCCTCCCAATTGCCCTCCACCTAGGATTTCTTGGAAAACTTGGTGTCATAGTAGTTAAGAGCTACGGCTGCTAATCATGGATTTTTCATTGGCTATAAATTCCTATTGAAATATTAACATCTCCCATTGTATATGGAGAAATTTTCTTTTTAAGTAGAAAAACCTAATTCATTGTCCTAGCATTCTGAAGACTATTAGTGTTACATATGGAATTCAAAGACTTGGAAGGATAGCCAGTCCTGCACAGACGACATGCTTTTTAAATGGGGAAGTTTAGTAGTCCTAATATGCATCTCCCCTAAGTCCCCAAAGTCTGTGCAGACTTGGAGCTGCTTTCTACCTATGCTAGAAAGTGACTTGGTCTGGGAGTCAACCCTGGGGAGACAGACCAATAACAGCTACCATCTGGATTTACATCCAGAACAACTGCAAACCACTACGTTAGATCATTAAGAGAAAAAACAACCTTGTACATAGTATGGTCCTAGGAAAATTACTCTTGTGCAGCAATTTCATCCAATCAATTCATATTAAACATGCCAAGGTTTTTGTATTGTGAAATTAGAGTATTACCTGTTCATTCATAAATCAGAATACCTAATTTAATCACATTAACCATTGTCCCAAGTGATTCAGTACATCCCAGAGACAGAAGAAGAAAATAAACGATGCAATCTCTCTGAGAGAAGCCAGGAGGAGAGAAAAAGGAATCCGTTTGCAGAAACCACCTAATGCTCTATAATTTCGGGGGTCCCACCTCAGTAATCATGGTGACCCCATGTGTGTCGAGTACAACAGTGCTCTGTAGGATTTTCAAGGCTGTGACCTTTCAAGGTACCTCTGGGTGGGTTTGAACCACCAACCATTCATCTAGTAGTTGAGTGCTTAACTATTTCCACCACCCAGGGACTCGCAGAGTCACCATGAGATAGGATTGGCTCCAGGGCGACTAACAACACCATCGCCACCTCAATAATGAGGCTGGGGTTAAGTGTGTCAGTGGTGCCCTAATATCATCACCCCTCATGCAGAGCTCATGGCAAGAGGGTTGGGGGTGATCTGCCACCTTGAGTGTTTTTCCCACCCAAGCAGGTCACATTCACAGCCCTTTGAAATCCACTTCTAACATGGTGTCAGAATAAGCTCTACCTTCCACAGACAAGCAAGAGGACTCAACTCAGGATTAGGAGAAACAAGTGATGAGGGCTAGTGGGTGAGTGGTTACTTAGGGGTTTAGTTCATCGCACAATTTCTCCCCCTTTTGCAGGCGTATTGTCTGACCCTGACTCAAGGCACTCACTGCTGAGTCCCAGCGGTCTATGGGCTGTGCATTTGGTCCCTTGTGGCTCCCCTCCCTCACCGGGCTCTGTCTCCTTCTTCTGCAGCTGCTACCTTTCCTTGGGAGGAGGGCGACACTATGAGATACAGCCCCTCCTGAATCCTCTCCCCACTCCTGCAGCCCTGCCCCATCTCCCTCACTAAATATAGCACAGTTTATTGAATGGCCAGTCAGCTGTCAGCAAAAAGTGACCCTCCTGCTCCGAATTGGCGGATTAATTGCCTTTCCTTTGGCTTCCTGAACACAGGCACACAATGGAGCAGTATTCTGGTAGGGACCCATCGATTTGCCTCGAGGTTGAGATCAAATCAGTCACTTTAAACATGGTCAGATTAGTGAAGGGTTTTGTGAAATGTCTTTCTCTCTCTGCTGTAACTTTAGTTGAGGTCTCCAGATCACAGGGGCTTTGACAACATTGTCAGTGATCGGGGCTGCCTTAATTAAGTCAGAAAAAAAACCCACCAAGACCTGCTACATATTTAGATGTTATGGGACTTTTTCAATGCCAGTTTCTCCACCAAAAGCCATGTGTAATCTACAATCTTTGGAGGATATTAGTCAATTCAAATTGGAGAATTTATGTTGCAGCTTGTTAGCAGAGAGGTCAATGTCAGAGCTTGTATTTAAAAAAAATCTATGCTTTTTTTTTTTTTAAGCTTGGGTCAAAAAGAGTCCCGGTGAATAACTGAGTAAAAGGGGTTACTCCCCAGCATGAAAATGTGCCTTATTTCTTCTGCATAAAAATATCACCGTGAGTGCTAATGAACCAAGATTCCCCTATAAAATACTGATAGAGTAATAAAAACATTTAATGCCACAGGGAGAATTATAACAAAATCTTTGATGAAGTATTATTTCTAGTCATACTTAGATACAGAAAATCATATTAACTCTCTTAGGAAAGAGTCTGAAAAAAATCTGCAATACCTATTTGAAAATACTTATTCATAAATATTGGTTACTTGGATATGATATTTAAACAAAAAAAGAACTATAAACTTAATTTGAAGGTAAAGCAAACACATTTATTGTTATAATGAATTACTTTAAGTAATGTATTTGACATCAAAATAAAAACTGATCCAGTAGTTCCACTTCAAGGAGCTTACCCGAAGGGCACAATTAGTCAAGGTGTGGGTACACACCCAGAGGGATGTTTATGGGGCACGAGTTATAAAGGCAAAAGCCTGGGGAGAAAATGAGTGGCCATCTACATGGGACTGACTCAATGAATTATATCTCAGCTACATGGAAAATAGGATACTATGCAGCCATTAAAAACAATCTAATCTTTGATAAGAAAAAACGATGTGTACTCCATTTCAGGGCCAAGGTGGTCAATTTAAAGAGTCAAATACAAGATTTCCCCTCTCTTTCTTAGAAGCCATTATATTGAATACATTTACTTATTTATACACTCAGCAAAAACCAAAACCTGCTGCCATCGAATTGATTCTGACTCAGCAACCCTATAGGGCAGAGTAGAACTACCCCGTAGAGTTTCCAAGGAACGTCTGGCAGATTCGAACTGCTGAGCTTTGGTTAGCAGCCGTAGCACTTAACCACTACTCTCAGCAAAAGCAATCGTTAACTAAACTCTAGGTGCCAGATGAGGACATTGGTGGTTCAGTGGTAGAACTCTCGCCTTCCATGCAGGAGACCCTGGTTCGATTTCTGGCCAATGCGCCTCACGCGCAGCCACCACCCGTCTGTCAGTGGAGGCTTGCGTGTTGCTGTGATGCTGAACAGGTTTCAGCAGAGCTTCCAGACTAAGACAGACTAGGAAGAAAGGCCTGGTACTCTACTTCTGAAAATCACCCAATGAAAACCCTATGAATCACAAGGGTCTGATCTGTAACGAACCACGGGAATGGTGCAGACCGAGCAGTGTTTCCTTCTATTGAGTACGGGGTCAGCATGAATTGAGAGCTGACTTTACAATAGCTAACAACGTGGGCCAGATATTCTGTCTATAATACAAACAAAATAGACTCAGCCTTGTAGGCACTAATCAAGGGGCTGCTAGGTGTTCAGTTGGGGCTGGACCCTAGGCAGTAGTGGCCACATAAGGCGGGGGACCGAGGGCACGGAGCAGCCAGGTCACATGGGCCTCCTGGACAGGTTTAGGATTTTGAATTTTATCCCACACGCAATCAGAAGGCACTGCCAGGTTTTCCCAGGGGAGAAACAGCACAGGTTCCATTTTTAAAGGTGATTGAAGAGTCACTAACCAGTTACTGACACACAGGACACTGTCTTTGTGTTATAATGTGAACACCTGTCATGCTGGAGTAACGACACAATTTCAAATAAGCTGAACAAACCCTGAACAAACAAGTTACCGTGACCTACCCTGGCCTCAGTGTTCTCGTCTGTAAAGACAACAGGTGCCAGGAGTGCTACCTAATGGCTCTTCCAGTTTTAAGTACGATTTAGCACTGTGAGAACATGTTACTGGGATTCATGCTGCCATGGTTTTTTTTTTTTTTTTTTTTTTTTTTTTACCAGTTTTAGATGAATATAAATAGAACTTTATAAAAGTGGTATAAAATTATTAGTATGTTATATTTGTGAAACACTAGAAAATAGCTGAATTAGAGGTTTAGGAGATATTTGGCATTTCATCAAGTTTAAAAATATGAAGTACCAAAGTGTACTACCAAATCCTGTCCTCCAGGATGTTTCTAGAAGTTCTACCCTGCAGGGTTAAGGATTCCTGGGTGCTGCAAATGGATTAGCACTCAGCTGCTAAATAGAAAGGTTGGAGGTACAAGTTCACACACAGGTGCCTGGTGACCTACTCCCAAAAATCAGCCCTTGAAAACCCTACGGAACACGGTTCTGCTCTGACGCACAGGGGGTCGTCACGAGCCACAGTCAACTTAGGGGCACCTGGGTTTATGAGGAGCGAGCCGGGAAGCAGATCACATCCCCAGCTGTGTAACTACCAGATTGCCTGTTTTTTCAGTCAGTCATTCCTATCTGAGGACCATGTTCAGTACCATCTGAACACCTACGCGGCTTGCAGCACCACCGTAAACAAGCAGAAGACACGCGCCTTCTCCTCCTTCTTCGGTCACATGGAATCACAGCCACTCGTGAATATCGCAGGGGTGTTTGCAAGGACCGCTTCCTTGGCTAATCGGTCACGATAGTTCTGGTTGCTGTTTCTCAGTCTCTCCTTCTAACTTTCTCTCCGCAACTTGGAAAGACATGCTCAGCGTGGCAAATAAAATAAAAAACAAACTGTCAAAAAAAAAAAAAAAAGAAGCACATCTAGACTTTGATAGGGAGAAGCTTTATTCAGGAAGAAAAAGGAAAGAACGGGGCTGCAGTATAATAACAGGGGGAGAGGATGTGGACAATAGGGAGAAAACTCCAACCGTGAGACCTGCAAGCCTCTCAAAGTTTGGAAAAAGCCTTCTCCTTTCATCGAGGCTGAGAGTAAACCAGGCTAGAAGGAGCCAGGTGACGCCATCAGAGAGCAGGTCGGAAGGGTTTCCACGAGGCCCGCCTATTCTCAGGGGCCCTGTGGAGGGGTGGTGTGTTGGGTCAGGCTGAGGGGGACCAGAGTTCAGGGGCTTGGGGGAGGGAGAGAAGCTTCACCGAAGTTCGGTGAACAATCACCTTGTTTCTGGTTGATCAGTGGGGACGAGCAATTCAGTTGCTCATTGATGAGGCAAGGGACAGGAATTTGGAGGGGCTGCACCTGGCCTTGTCACAGGTAAACAGGGCCAGGCACACCTGGACTCTTCTCTAGGTTGTATGGGAGGGATGCTTGCAGTGAGTGGTGGGAGCAGGTATTTTAACTGTGACGGCTTTCCAGCATCACGGGGTTCAGGTAAAATTCAACATTACCAAAACAGAAAAAGCTACTGTGATTGTTAGAAAACGCAAAGAATTTAAAACAGTCAAAGAGATTTATACCAACAATAGGGCAAGACCTAGTCCATAACAATGGTCAGTGTGACAATAACAACAACAACAAAGCCAGCTAACCAGGATGGAGAATGATTTACGTAATCATCTCCTGTCTTCCTTCCTTCCTATTACTGAAGCTTCTTCGTTCACATTATGTCCAGTGATCTGTTAGATGTTTGCCACACATCAGCGCTTTGCCCAACAACATTTTCCTGGGTGTGAAAGTGGCCTACCTATCAATAATAAAGGCAGCATTACGGTCAGAAGAAAGAAATGAGTTTGCTTGAAATACATATTTGGTTCCTGTCTTAACTGCTCATCACAAGTGGGGAGGTGAAGAATATCACACAATATGAAGAATACAGTCTATAGCACAAAGTATACAATATATAGCACACAGCATATAATACACCACACACAGCATACAGTACACGGCATACAGTACACGACACACAGCATACAATGTACAGTATACAACATACAGTATACCTTATACAGCACACAACTGGCAGCACATGGCATACAGTATATGATGTACAGTATACAACATATAGTATACATTTGACAGCATACAGCACATGGTATACAGTAGACAGCATACAGTACATAGTTTACAATATATAATACACAATGTACAGTACACAGCATAGACTACATGGCACACAGCATGCACCATACAGTACATGGTATATAGTATATGACATACGGTAGTACACAGTATACAGTATACAATGTGTAGTACATGGTATACAGCACATGGCATACAGTACACAGCATATAGTATACAGCATACGGTATAATTTATACAGAATACAGTATGCAGCATCCAGTATACAACATACAGTACACAGCAAAATAGTACACAGCATACCGTATATATTACACAGCATACAGTATAAAGTACACAGCACACAGTACACAGCATACAGTAAAAGACATGCTGTACACAGCATATAGCATACAGTATACAGCATGTGAGTCGGAATCGACTCGATGACAATGGGTTTGGGTTTTTTTTTGGTTTATACAGCATACACTATACAGCATACACTATACAGCACACAGTACAAGGCATACTGTAGATAGCATATAACATACAGAACAGGGCATCAGGATTGGAGGAAGACTCATTAACAACCTGCGTTATGCAGAGGACACAACCTTGCTTGCTGAAAGGGAAGAGGACTTGAAGCACTTACTAATGAAGATCAAAGACCACAGCCTTCAGTATGGATTGCACCTCAACATAAAGAAAACAAAAATCCTCACAACTGGACCAATGAGCAACATCATGATAAACGGAGAAAAGACTGAAGTTGTCAAGGATTTCATTTTACTTGGATCCACAATCAACAGCCACGGAAGCAGCAGTCAAGAAATCAAAAGACACAATGCGTTGGGTAAATCTGCTGCAAAGGACCTCTTCAAAGTGTTGAAGAGCAAAGATGTCGCCCTGAAGATGAAGGTGCGCCTGACCCAACCCATGGTATTTTCAATCTCATCATATGCATGTGGAAGCTGGACAATGAATGAGGAAGACCGAAGAAGAGTTGACGCTTTTGAATTGTGATGTTGGTGAAGAATACTGAATATACCATGGAGTGCCAAAAGAACGAACAAATCTGTCTTGGAAGAAGTGTGGCCAGAATGCTCCTTAGAGGCAAGGATGGCAAGACTGTATCTTACATACTTTGGACATGTTGTCAGAAGGGATCAGTCTCTGGAGAAGGACATCATGCTTGGCAGAGTACAAGGTCAGTGGAAAAGAGGAAGACCCTCAACGAGGTGGGTTGACACAGTGGCTGCAACAATGAGCTCAAGCATAACAACGATTGTAAGGATGGCGCAGGACCGGGCAGTGTTTCATTCTGTTGTGCATAGGGTCGCTATGAGTCAGAACTGACACGACGGCACCTAAGAACAACAACATACAGCATACAGTACAAGGTAAACTGTAGACAGTATATAACATACAGTATATAGCACACAACATACAGTATAAGAATACTGTATACAGCATATAGCATACAGTAGACAGCCTACAGTACAATGGATACTATAGATGGCATATAACCTACAGTATACAGCATACAGTATACAGCACACAGTATAAGGCATACTGTAGATAGCATATAGAATACAGTATACATTACACACCATACAGTACACAGCACACAGTACATAGCATACAGTATACAGCACACACTATACAGCCTACAGTGTCCCATTCTTAAGAGCACTTTTGCAATAAGCAAGTGGTTATAAAAGTATTTCAAAAGACAATAAGTCCATGATGTTTTGTATCACTCTGAACATGAGCTGTCCAGTAAGCTCAGATCATGTTTCAAAACCTACAAGTAGTGATTCTATTCCAATATCGAATATTCAATAAAACATATGGCAGAGGGTATTCCATAACCTCTTGCAATTGGGCACTGGGAATCTGGTGGCAACAAGATGGGAGGCCCAGGCCCAGGGCCTAGAGGAGTTCAGTTATCCCTGTGGCATAAGGCCTGAAACTCCACACCATGATGTCCAGGTTGACAGCATACACAAGACACCTTGCAGTATAAAAATTGATGTGAAGAAGATCCTCAAGGCTTTACAATCCTCCTCCCTCCATTCCGTCTATCCCTCACCTGTGGATTGGCAGCCATGTTTTTATTTTAAGAGGACTTTTATCTTTCGGAAAAACTTTGGAGGCATTAATGAGTAATTGTTCTATGTCTCACAGCTATCCACTGATTAGAAGCAACTAACTGATGTCTATTAAAAAGCCATTATGCTGGCAGGAAAAACCTGAGGAAGAGCAAAGCAGATCCCAACATGTCAACAAAGTCAGAAATATCAACGGGAGGAAGTGATAATGATCCTATCTTACAAAGCATTGACGGACTTTGAAATCTGACTGACCATGTACTTCCTGACCCACAGAACAGGAATCAGGCTTATGAGGCCAACACTTGGCAGTGTAACTGTGTCAAAACACCTATGCGTGACAAATGCTAACACATTAGAATGAGCTTCATCAAAAATAAGAAAAGTACTTGAAATTGCAGTCTCTCACCTGAAAAAAGGGTCATTCAATTAGTCGCACCGTTCAGACTTCTTTATTTCTCACATCTGTTAAGAGTTTTCACTCATATAAACCAATTTACCCATTGTCATTGAGTCAATGCCAACTCACAGTGACACTAAAGGGCAGAGTAGAACTGCCCCCACAGGGTTTCCAAGGCTATAATCTTTATGAAAGCAGATTGCCACATCTTTCTCCCACGGAGGGGCTGGTAGGTGTGAACCATCGACCTTTCGGTTAGCAGCCAAGCACTTAACCACCGCACCACCAGAGCTCCTTCATATAAACCAATAAAGTTAAATTCCAGAACAATGCTTTGAAGAAGGCAGTAGAATCTCTGTCTCTAGAAATTTTAAAGAGGACTGATATGTCTTTTTCTCTCGGGTGCTACAGGCAATCTTACCCTAAAAAAAACAGAGAATTTTATGAGAAGACTTCTTGAATTTCCTTTCATTGTTAGAAATTTAAACTGATAATATATGTTAAAGTCCATTAAAGTTTAACAAATTATTTTGCTCCATCTTACACTTTTACTACAATTCGTTCAAAGGTCCTTTATTAGGTCCTTTATTAGTCACTTAAAATTTCTGCTTCCATCATCATCATCCTCATTATAATCACTCATATAGGAAAATAAGACTGGATTTTCATTTTGTTAAGAGGTTTTCAAGGAGCCCAGGTGGCTCAGTGCTTAAACACTCAGATGCTAACCAAAAGTTTGGAGATTCACACCCACCAGCCGTTCCTCAGAAGAAAGATGCAGGAATCTGCTTCCATAAAGATTTACAGCCTTGGAAGCCTCGTGGGGCAGTTCTACTGAGTCACTATGAGTTGGAATTGACTGGATGACAACAGGTTTGGTTAAAGGGAAGAGGTTTTCCTTATCTATCCTCAAAGCCTGTTTATATTGCTAGCGATGATGTGGTAAAAATAAATGTTTGAAAGTTACACCTAAATTCACATGCTGTCGTTTCTATTTACCTTTTAGAGAGCTACTTCTTGTGACGGTATTCCTACTTCTCACTTATCAACTATCTCCTTATCTGACAATTCCCATTTACAATAATGGTAAAAAAAAATCTACTATCCAAATATATCGAACATTAACGACATACATCAGGAAGTAATGAACACAAAGGTGCCAGGCGAGAGTCATGCTGGCTATGATCGTTAAGGTTAACTTGATTGGTCCATGATTCTCAGTGGTTTGGCAGTTATGTAATGATGTAATTTGGCAGTTATGTAATGATATGGTCATCCTCCATTTTTGCATGAAGCTGACTTTCACATAATGACCTGGTCTTTGGAAACTACCCATGTCAGTAAGTGAGGAATGGGTGTATAAAATATTATAAGATGCTTTGTTTTGGACTTCAAATACTTCATCACAAAAATGTTTGTATTGTAAGAAAAATGTGTCCCGTTCATACTGCAATAAAAAGCGTGCATCTTGTAGTATCAAGCACATACCTATTTACATTATTCAGCTGTACGGGGAGCAATGAGCATGAAATTCAGTGTATTCCCAATGACATCAGCAAATTTTCCAACAGATACACCAGATTTTCTTCAATTTAGCTGACAACCATTATCAAGTTTCAATAAAGTAGAATTATTTCTGTTTTTGTTGTTGTTAGGTGCCATCCAGTCAGTTCTGAGTCACAGTGACTCTATGCACAACAGAACGAAACACTGCCTGGTCCTGCACCATCCTCACAATTGTTGCTATGCTTCAACTCATTGTTGCAGCCACTGTGTCAGTCCATCTCATTGAGGGTCTCCTCTTTTTCGCTGACTCCCTACTTTACTAAGTATGATATCCTTCTCCAGGGACCGATCCCTCTTGATAACATGTCCAAAGTATGTGAGACATAGTCTCTCCATCCTTGTTTCTGAGGAACATTCTGGTTGCATTTCTTTCAAGACAGATTTGTTCATTCTTTTTGGCAGTCCATGGTATATTCACTATTCTTCCCCAACACCACAATTCAAAGGTATCAGTTCTTCTTTGGTCTTCCTTATTCACTATCCAGCTTTCCCATGCATGTGAGGTGACTGAAAACACCACGGCTTGAGTCAGGAACACCCTAGTCCTCAAGGTGACATCCTTGCTTTTCAACACTATCAAGAGATCTTTTGAAGCTGATTTACCCAATGCAATACGTCTTCTGATTTCTTGACTGCTGCTTCCATGGATGTGGATTGTGGATCCAAGTAAAATGAAATCCTTGACAACTTCAATATCCTCTTCATTTATCATGATGTTGCTTATTGGCCCAGTTGTGAGGATTTTTGTTTTCTTTGTGTTGAGGTGTAATCCATACTGAAGGCTGTGGTCTTTAACTTTCCTCAGTAAAAGCTTCAAGTCTTCATTTTCAGCAAGCAAGGTTGTGTCATCTGCATACTTCAGGCTGTTAATGAGCCTTCCTCCAATCCTGATGCTCTGTTCTTCTTCATATAGTCCAGCTTCTTGGGTTATTTGCTCAGCGTACAGATTGAATAGGTATAGTGAAAGGATACAGCCCTGACACACACCTTTCCTGACTTTAAACCATGCAGTATCCCCAGAGCGACTGCCTCTCGATCCATGTATAGATTTTTCATGAGCATAGCTAAGTGTTCTGAAATTCCAGTTCTCCACAATGCTATCCATAATTTGGTATGATCCACACAGTCAAATGCCTTAGCAATAAAAAACGGGTAAACATCTTTCTGGTATTCTCTGCTTTCAACCAGGATCCATCTGACATCAACAATGATATCCCTCATTCCACATCCTCTTCTGAATCCAGCTTGAATTTCTGCCAGTTCCCTGTCAATATACTGCTGCAGCCACTTTTGAATGATCTTTAGCAAAATTTTATTTGTGTGTGATATTAATGATATTGTTTGATAATTTCTGCATTCGGTGAGATCACCCTTCTTGGGAATAGGCATAAATATGGATTTCTTCTAGTCAGTTGGCCAGGTAACTGTCTTCCAAATTTCTTGGCATAGACAAGTGAGCACTTCCAGTGCTGCATCCATCTGTTGAAACATCTCAACTGGTATTCTGTCAATTCCTGAAGCCTTGTTTTTCACCGATCCCTTCACTGCAGCCTGGACTTCTTCCTTAAGTACCACTGGTTCCTGACCATATGTTACCTCCTGAAATGGTTGAACGTCGATCAATTCTTTTTGGTATGGTGACTCTGTGTATTCCTTCCATCTTTCTTTGATGCTTCCTGCATCATTTAATATTTTCCCTGTAGAATCCTTCAGTATTTCAACTCGAGGCTTGAATTTTTTCTTCAGTTCTTTCAGCTTGAGAAATGCTGAGTGTGTTCTTCTGTTTTGGTTTTCTACCTCCAGGTTTCTGCACATGCCATCGTAATACTTTACTTTGTCTTCTTGAGCCACCCTTTGAAGTCTTCTGTTCAGCTCTTGTATGTTATCATTTTTTTCCTTTTGCTTTAGCTACTCAACATTCAAGAGCAAGTTTGAGTCTCTTCTGATACCCATTTTGTTTTTTTTTTTTTTTTCTTTCCTGTCTTTTTAATGACCCTTTGCTTTCTTCATGCATAATGTCCTTGATGTCATTCCACAACTCGTCTGGTCTTTGATCATTAGTGCTCAATGTATCAAATCTATTCTTGAGATGGTCTCAAAATTCAGGTGGGAGATACTCAACTTCATACGTTGGCTCTCGTGGACTTCTTCTAATTTTCTTCAGTTTCAATTTTAATTTGCATACGAGGAATTGATGGTCTGATCTGCAGTTGGCCCCTGGCCTTGTTCTGACTGACGATATTGAGCTATTCCATCATTTCTTTCCACAGATATAGTCTCATTTGATTCTTGTCAATTCCATCTGGCAAGGTCC
This sequence comes from Elephas maximus indicus, assembly GCF_024166365.1. Lineage (NCBI taxonomy): Eukaryota > Metazoa > Chordata > Mammalia > Proboscidea > Elephantidae > Elephas > Elephas maximus. Next base: position 234,359,768 of record NC_064819.1, read on the forward strand.
ATGTTTATGATTTCTGTTGATGTTGGGAAAAAAAGGTATTTGCAATGAGAAAGTCATTGGTCTTGCAAAATTCAAACATGTGATCTCTGGCATGTTTTCATCACCAAGGCCATATTTTCCAGCTACCAATCTTTCTTTTTTGTTTTCAGCTTTCACATTCCAATCACCAGTTAATTATCAGTGCATCCTGATTGCATGTTCAATCAATTTCAGGCTGCAGAAGTTGGTAAAAATCTTCAATTTTTTAATCTTTGGCCTTAGTGGTTTGTGTGTAAATTTGAATAATAGGTATATTAACTGGTCTTCCTTGTAGGCATATGGATATTATCCTATCACGGACAGCATTGTACTTCAGGATAGATTTTGAAATGTTCTTTTCGACAATGAATGCAATGCCATTCCTCTTCAAGTTGTCATTTCATCCCTGACATATGATTGTCTGATTCAAAATGAACAATACCAGTCCATTTCAGCTCACTAACGCCTAGGATATCAATCTTTATGCATTCCATTTCACTTTTGATGATTCCCAATTTTCCTAGATTCATACTTTGTACATTCTAGGTTCCAATTATAATGGATGTTTGCAGTTGTTTCTTCTCTATTTGAATCGTACTACATCAGCAAATGAAGGTCCCAAAAGCTTGACTCCATCCATGTCATTAAGGTCAACTCTACTTTGAGGGGGCAGCTCTTTCCCAGTCGTATTTTAAGTGCCTTCCAATCTGAGGGGCTCACCTTCCAGCGGTGTATCAGACAATGTTCTGCCACTATTCATAACGTTTTCATTGGCTAATTCTTTTCAGAAGTAAACTGGTGGGTCCTTCTTCCTTGTCTGTCTTAGCCTGGAAGCTTAGCTAAAACCAGTCCACCATGGATGACCCTGCTGGTATTTGAATACCGGTGGCAATGCTCCCAGCATCACAGCAACACACAAGCCCCCACAATACGACAAACTGACAGATGCGTGGGATAGGATTATTTCTAGAAGGAATAAAAAAGAAGCTGAATTTCCTGGAGTTTCTCCCATATATACATGCAACTACCTGCATAATTTATCAAGCTACTCCCACACTAATTATTCATTTATAACACACCCCTTGGATATTTCTAATATGGACTTCCACATTTAAAATTAAGAAGCTACAATAAGAAATCTCATAAAGAGAGAAGAAATCAAATGTTTTCCAAAACCTGGGTGGATATAGAAACTACCATCAAGTTTTAGATTTAGCTTTGATTCTCCCTGTATCCAGAACAAAGTATGCACACATAGGTACACGCACACACATACACACGAGACCACATCATCTCATTGTTGTTGTTCCCAGGTGCTGGTCAGTCAATTCTGACTCATACCGACCCCATATATCCAAAGGAAGCCCTGGTGACACAGTGGTTAAGCGCTTGGCTATCAACTGAAAGGTTGACGGTTCGAACCCACCAGCCACTCTGCAGGAGAAAGATGTGGCAGTCCGCTTCCATAAAGAGTTACAGCCTTGGAAACCCTATGGAGCAGTTCTACTATGTCCTTACAGGGTTGTTATGAGTCTGAATTTGACTCGATGGCAGTGGTTTTGGTTTAGTTTTGGAATCTTTATGGAAACCAGTGGTCAGGTCTTTCTCCCACAGAGACTCTGGGGCTTATGGTGGGTTTAGACCACAGACCTTTCAGTTAGCAGCCAAATGCTTAAAAATTTTGCCACCAGGGCTCCTCCTGATCTCATTACTGGATGCTATTCCTTAGTCTGAGTATAGATTCCAGAAGGTGCAAGCCCCTTTTGTCTTCACCATGACAATTAACTATTTGCAACAGAAAATGTAAACTAAGAAACCAAGAAAGTTGCTCAGTACTCACTGAAGAAAAAAGGTTTCCACTGGGAAGGTGCCCCCACCAGTAGCTGGAGCAAAATATGCTAATTGAGATAAAGGATTCCTTTATATTCTAATTAGATTTCTCCTATGTAAAATCCACTTATGTACTTCCCATTTATTATGAATATTTACACAAGTGAGCTGCCTCCTACACACAAGTCAATATTCCTTTCTTAAACAACAATCAACTGTTAAGTCATGTGGAAAAATTTCCAGATAACATATGCACAATGCTCTGCTTAATTAAAGAAAGTATTCACATCTACAAATGGCTGCACCATCTGGTTGTGAAAAAATGTTGAGTTCCATGTAGACAAACGTAATTCGCTTATACTCTCACCTGTTGCATTTTTCTGGCCTCCAGAAAGGCAGCTCCTCCCCCCATAACACACTAGGGAATTGCAAGCAACTTCAATTTCCATGAAAGATCCTTAACAATAATCAAGTAATTAGACATGTTCCCTGAGAGATCACTGTGTCAGGTAAAGATGACTATTCCTCAAACTGCCGCTGGCTCCATTTAGAAAATCCATTCCTCTTCCAAGTGAATCTTGCAGACTTGTAAGATGTGAGGAAAGGCACCAAACTCATCAGAGTTAAAAGCATATGATATGAATGGGATCCTGTACATGGCAATGACAGCAATAAATTACCAAGCATGTGTTCTGTTTTCTGAGATGAGCTCAATTTATCATTTTATTGAAAAGGTTCCATTATGCTAATACCTTCCAAAATCCCATTCTGCTGCTGCTGGAAGGTCATAAGGGGACATAAATTTTTACATTTAAAACCAAGCAGTTGTATAGACATCACAGTTTCCAAGGGTTAATAGGAAGCCATCAAAGTCCATTCAAGGACTTACCAATGGCAACTCTTCATAACGCTCTGCTAGTTAAAGAATGGGAAAAAGGAGAATATTTTTCCAAGTTTAACAATAGAAAAAGACTAAGAGGAATATTCATTTGGCTTCAAATAAAGGAGTAATCATTGGAAAACGGAAAAAAAATCTTTTCATTGAAATTTTAATTTACCTATCCATTTGAACAAGTCCCTGTGTGGTAAACAGGGTTAATGAACTCAGCTGCTAACCAAAAGGTTGGAGGTTCGAATCCACTGAGAGGCACCTCCACTTGAAGTATCACAGGAAGAGCTACATATTAAATGGATTTCTAGTACATAGTCCACGGGTTGTCTAAGGAAGTAATACCTACCATCTTCAAACACTTTTAAAAATAAGTTTTCACGATAGCTAAAAGGTGGAAACAACCAAAATGTCCAACAACAGATGAGTGGATAAATAAAACGTGGTGCATACATGCAATGGATACCATCGTTGCTGTTGTTGCTGGGTGACATCGACTCGGTTCAGACTCATAGAGACCCTAAGCACAACAGAAGGAAATGCTGCCTGGTCCTGTGCCAGATGGAATACTACTCAGCTATGAAGAGAGATGAAGTCCTGATGCATGCCACTGCATGAATGAATCTTGAAAACATCAGGCTGAGTGAAGTAAGTCAGTCACAAAAGGCCAAATATTGTATGATCTCACTTAGATGAAACATGCAAATATATAGAAACCAAAGGTTATTACTGGCTACCAGGGGTGAGAGGAAGGGGAAAGGGGGAGTTTTTACCTGGAGATATTGAATTTCTGTTAATGGCAGAGAAATGATTTGGAAAAGGATAGAGAAAATGGTTGTACAACTTGAAGAATGTAATTACTGTCACTGAATGGTTAATTAATGTCACTGAATGGTACGTGCAGAAATTGTTGAGATGGTGTATATCTTATACACACACACACGTGCACACGCATACATACATATAGCAAGACATATGCCATCTAAACAATTTCTACATGTACAATTCGCCCTGCTGGTGCAGTGGTTAAGAGCTCAGGCCGCTAACCAAAAGGCCGTCAGATTGAATCCACCAGCCACTCCTTGAAAACTCTATGGGGCAGTTCCTCTCTGTTCCATAGGTTGCTAAGAGTTGGAATTGACTCAATGGCAATGGCTTTGTTTGTTTTGGTTTTGTGATACATATTTTCACCACAATGAAAAAAGTTTGCTAAAGACTTACATGCGTGCAAAATTAATAAGCACGTTTCTGTGTAACCTCAACATGTCTATTAAGGAGGTTTTTGACTAGATCCGAATCCGACATCTCGGTGAATTCTCAGGGAGAAGAAGGGTGATAAGCTAATGATTCCATGTAAATTACATATGATTACCTAGAGAAATGTCTTGTTCCATCTTTCCAAGAATTATTGATTCCCTCCCAGCACCAAGGACTGTGAATACATTATATCATCAATCCATCAATAATTTGTAGTTATGGGTAACAACTGTCAAACAGCTGAGTGAAAACATTACAACCAGATAGCTCCCTTTGGACCAATTATTGTAAATCAAAGCAACACTGAGGAAAAATGGTTTCTCTTTAGAAACACTTGCCTGGTGTATACTCGGCATCCAGTTTTGTAATGCAGCCCAAAAAGCAGGGTGTGAGCAAAACTAACTGCATTGCTAGATGTGGCATTCTATTTTGTCTGGTTCAGTGGTTGAGTGGCTGTAGAGGGTTATATTCTACAATATCAGTGTTCTTTAAATCCAGGAGGCCATTTTGAATGGATCACTGATCGCGTTTTGATGTCATTTCCAAGGAGTTGATTAATAAGAATGCAGGTTGTGGTGCTAGGCTGCGGATAGTCAATCTTACACGTATAAAGAGGTGTAGTTACCCAGCAAGCTGTGTCTTGACCTGGAACTAATATGACAGAAAAATTTTTTTAGAAATAGGTATAAAGCGGTCTGGAAGCCCAGCTCACAAAATTGCATTGTAAAAAAATAAAAAAGATTATATGACCTCCTTGACAAATTCATATCATGAGGTTTCTCATTGACTAGCTCCAAACATATCCAAAGAGGTTTTTCTGTGGCTGGTGTGTATGTCCTGTCAACGGGTACATTCTTTCATGTCAAGTGCAAAGGCTACAGAAAAGAGACATCCTTTACTTGGGAAATGATTACTTCAAAGTATTACAACAATGAAAAGATTGTTGAAGAGCTCAGGGTCGGGTTGCTATTCTTCCATCTGAGTATGTAATATTAGTGTTGATTTTAAAAAACATGCCAAATACAAGCAAATACACAGGAAAATTTTGATCCAATTCAAAGAGAATAGAATTTGGGGCCAAGGGGCCTGGGTTCAGAGCTTAGCCTCAACACCTTTTAGCTGTGGGGCCTTGGATAACAATCTTAGTCTTTACTCTCAATTTATGTATGAAAGGCAGATTGGTAAGTATGTGCCTAATGAAAAATCAAATAAGATAATGTAAATATAACTGTTTCATAAACTGTTAAGTTTAGGTAAATATTTATTGTTCTAATGAGATTTTTAAAAAAAGGTGTCTTTGCAATTGCATTAGGGGAATGGTTGGAGGGGGTAAGATATCTTCTGTAACAGTCCGCCTATTAAATAGGACCACTCTAACTTCATTCACTCAGCATTCAGAAAAGATATACGAAGGCTGGAATTAGAATAAAAAGATGACTGCTGTCCCTTGAGTGCAATGCCGTTCGGCTGGCTTGCAGCTTTGCAGGGGCAGAGGGTAACTTGTGTCCAGTGGAGATGAAAAGAGTTTCTGTCCAGTGGAACAGAGGTGGTTTATCGCAGTTTAAGAACTTAGCAAATTTTGTATCTAGCTTTGCGATTTTATCCTAACGTTTGTTGAACTGTCTCTATCGGAGGGGCCCTAGTGGTGCTATGGTTAAAGTGCTAGGCTGCTAACCAAAAGGTTGGAGGTTTGAACCCACCAGTTACTCCGCAGGAGAAAGATGTGCCAGTCTACTTCCATAAAAATGACAGGCTTGGAAAACTTATGGGGCAGTTCTACTCTGTCCTATAGGGTCACTGTGAGTCGAAATCCACTAGATAGCAGTGAGCTTATTTGTTTGTTCATTTTAATCTATGTATCTAACCATCCACCCATCCATCCATCCATCCATCGAACCATCCCATCCATCCACCCACCCACCCACCCACCCATCCATCCATCCATCCATCCATCCATCCATCCATCCATCCATCCATCCATCCATCCATCCATCCATCCATCCATCCATCGTGGATTAAATTGTACACCCCCCAAAACATGTATTGGAATCCTAACCACTATGCCTAGGGCTGTAATCCCATTTGGGAATAGGGTTTTCTTGGTTATATCAGTGTAGGGTGTGTCCTAAACCTAATTACTTCTGAGTCATAAAAAGAGCTGATTAGACACAGAAGTGAGCACAAACTGGGAAAGACAGATGTCACACGAAGATTGTCAGGGATCCAAGGAAGGTCCGGGGCTAACAACAAGGAGGGAATCAACACAGCTGAGACCCTGATTTAGACTTTTAGCCTCCAGCACTGTGAGAAAAGAAATTCCTGTTCTTCAAAGGCACCCACTATGGTATTTGTGTTATAGCAGCACTACGGATCTAAGACACTATCTATTATCTATTAACTCCTTTAACTCTCCTTGAATCAATTTATATTATCTTCCTATTTCCTTCATTAAGGAATGAGTTGAACAAAGTCTTTGATACCTGTTTATTTTATATTAACATGAGAATCATGATTTTACCTTTTTAAAAATTTTACTGGAATAGTTTTGGAGGGGCCATAGTTAAGTCCAAATGGACACATGGATGGAGCCAGGTAAACTGCACTGCCAGACAAGCAGGTCTCATGGGCTGGTGAGTCCGAGCACACTTTTCCTTGGGTCCTAACATAAATCCTGGTCAGAGAGAGCTATAACTCTGCCAAGCCCCGTTTCTCCTTTTTTTTTTCAGGTTATCTCTATCAGTGTTGCGTTTTGCTTTTTGCTTGTGGTTTATGCACAAACAATAATGTATTCCCTTTTGGAGGTCACAATGATTGGGAAATTGTTTTATGGTCTGACCATTGGTCACCTCTGAAGACGGACCCTGACCGATATAATCTTTGAGTAACAGACAACAGAGGCTTCTTTTTTTCTTTTAGTCTTTTTTGCCTGCTTGCCTATTTGTGACCTCAAATCAATTTTAAAAATTATACTCATTGGAAAGGGAAAGAGCTCTTTGAGATCTGGACAAATAAATTTTTGTGCTTCTGTGTTTACTTTTGACCTGTAGTTCAATTCGTAAGACTGAAGCAATCCATGCTCTATGTGACTGTGTCTACGTGTCTGTAACTCAGAAAGGCCTCTGTCTCTCGATGTGTGTGAAATGTTTTCCTACCACTGGGGGTTACTAATATATTAAAGTATTATGTCTCTTAAATTAAATGAGATTTGTTCCAATTGGTTGATAGGAATAAACATTTATATAAATTGAATATTTCCAAAACTCGCAGAAAATAAAGAAACTGTAACTTTGAATACTTAAAATGTTCTAGACTTTTAAGAAAAAAATCCTTCTTATAGAAACTGCTAGTTCAGAAATACTTCAAGAATCCAGGTTCACATAATTAAGGTGGGTCTTTGGACAACTGGACTATTTTAATCATTTGGACTTAAGAAGGAAAAAAGGTTATATATCTTTCCTTTGATTTATCAGTATTAAATATGTAACAAGAGAACATTTTATATTTTTTAAGAACTGGGACTGGTTTCTCATGAAGAGAGTAATCTGAACTTCCTGCCCTTCTCATAGTTGTTTATTGATTAAGTAACTTAATATTACACTTGCATAATGTTTAAGTTTATGTAAGATATACGTTTGCATATTAATAAGTGGAATGATAATTATGGAAATATTTTTATAGTAACTGGTATTTATGTTGTACAGTGTTTCAGTAAAAATATAATTTCTAAAACCCTTAAATGACTTAAAAACTTGGATTAATACTAAATTAGGCTATTTAATGAATAATCATTGGATAGCTGAGTAATTTGTAATTATGGTTGAATACAAATGCTTTGATGTTGTCATTGTTATTAGGTGCCGTCGAGTCGGTTCTGACTCATGATGACCCTGTGTACCACAGAACGAAACACTGCCCAGTCCTGCACTATCCTTACAATCATTGTTATGATTGAGCCCATTGTTGCAGCCACTGTGTCAATCCACCTCATTGAGAGTCTTCCTCTTTTCTACTGACCCTGTACTTTACCAAGTGTGATGGCCTTCTCCAGGGACTTATCCCTCCTGACAACATGTCCAAAGTAAGTAAGACCCAGTCTCACCACCCTTGCTTCCAAGGAACGTTCTGGCTGTCCTTCTTCCAAGACTGATTTGTTTGTTCTTTTGGCAGTCCATGGTATATTCAGTATTCTTCACCAACACCACAATTCAAAGGCTTCAATTCTTCTTTGGTCTTCCTTATTCATTGTCCAGCTTTCACATGCATATGAGGCAATTAAAAATACCATGGCTTGGGTCAGGTGCACCTTAGTCTTCAAAGTGACATCTTTGTTTTTCAAACACTTTCAAGAGGTCCTGTGCAGCAGATTTGCCCAATGCATTGTTTTTTGATTTCTTGACTGCTGCTTCCATGGCTGTTGATTGTGGATCCAAGTAAAATGAAATCCTTGACAACTTCAATCTTTTCTCCGTTTATCATGATGTTGCTCATTGGTCCAGTTGTGAGGATTTTGTTTTCTTTATATTGACATGTAATCCATACTGAAGGCTGTGGTCTTTGATCCTCATTAGTAAGTGTTTCAAGTCCTTTTCACTTTCAGCAAGCAAGGTTGTGTCATCTGCATAATGCAGGTTGTTAATGAGTCTTCCTTGAATCCTAATGCCCCATTCTTCTTCATATAGCCCAGCTCCTGGGATTATTTGCTCAGCATACAGATTGAATAGGTATGGTGAAAGGATACAACCCTGACACACACCTTTCCTGACTTTAAACCAATCAGTATTCCCACGTTCTATCCGAACAACTGCCTCTTGATCTACGTACAGGTTCCTCATGAGCACAACTAAGTGGTCTGGAATTCCCATTCTTCGCAGTGTTATCCATAATTTGTTATGATCCGCACAGTCAAATGCCTTTGCATAGTCAGTAAAACACAGGTAAACATCCTTCTGGTATTCTCCGCTTTTGGCCAGGATCCATCTGACATCAGCAATGATATCCCTGGTTCCACATCCTCTTCTGAATCTGGCCTAAATTTCTGGCAGTTCCCTTTAGGTATACTGCTATAGCCACTTTTGAATGATCTTCAGAAAAATTTTGCTTGTCTGTCATATTAATGATATTGTTTGATAACATCTGAATTTATCAATGTTTTGATAAATATAATTTAAAGTTTATATATTTTCGGCTCTTTACTTCTATGTGGTACAGAATGGCTACATCTTTGGGTCATGTTTATAAAATGACTTTTGCTACTTTAAGAAAACGTAAAAGGGAGATATATGGCTGTAGAAAATTGTGTTATATGTCTTTAATTTGCTGGCCTGCTAGAATGCTTTTATATAACAGACGGTTCTCAATTATCTAACATCCAGTGTTCTCTGTGAAATAAGAATTGTTATTTTGATTAGCATCTATAATTAGTTTTTGTAGTTGAGACTACTGGAAACAATAATAACAGAAAAATACAGCTGTTCATCCAAGTGAGTGGGACAAGTTTTTCTTTTTCAAGGGAGAAGAGTTTTGTTTTGTTTTTTCCTAAAGCTAAGTTCAGCCTGTTCCAGAATAGGACAGAATAGAGCAAAAGACAAAGCTTGAGCAAATACAGGAAGCTGTTGAAAGCTTGAAGAACGTGAGTTTTACTTACCTTTGTTTATAATACATGAGTTTGAAAAAAAGCTATAAAATATGTTAAAATTCTGGCAAAATTCACCTAGTTTTGATGGGCGTTATCTGTGAGATAATTTAAGCGGAGGGGGGAAGAAGCTCATAAAAATACTATACAATAAATTCATTGTCAAATACTATGTTAGTGAAAATTTTTCTCCGTTGAGTTGATAAATTCATTTCAGAACTCTTAATAAGGCATAAAAGGTTATTGTTTACCATCTCTGTAATCTGCCCAGGTACCAGAGATTCTATATCCCACAAGAATAATCACTGTTTTGTGTTAACTTCATTATGTTCTTTGATAAATAAAAAATAATGACAATAATAAAAAGCAAAGTTTCGTTTGTGAATGAACTAAGATACTTTGCCATAATGTTATCTTTATGTCTATTTTTAAATATTTTATCATCCATGATTAATTAAGGAACCAAGCATTGTTTCTCAGGCACCAAGGACTTTATTATAACCTACTGACCAATTCTCCTCTGCAACTCTTTTGATTTTGTTTTCCCAAAAAGAGATCTAAAATTTAGAAAAAGAGAACATAAAACATTCAGGATATATTTTACACTTGAAACTGCCTTTGAGATTTCCCTTTGAGAGGGTCCCTGGGGAGGGGTGCTAGAAATCATTGGGTGCGTTTGGTGTGCTTCCTATTTCTTAACTACCTCAACACTCCTGGAAGAGCTACACAGAAACAGGTCAAATCAGAAGAGACGCTCAGGCCTCCATGGGTGCAGTTTGTGTAGATAAAATGTTATTCATATAAATCATTCATAAATCAAAGACTTTATGGGACGGCACGGAGATTCTCAGTGTCTTGCTGTCCATTATACGTTCTTACCCTCAAGGGAAGCACTGACCAAACCCTTAGGAAATGGTGATGGACCATGTCACAAAAGGGAATTTCACTCTCCTGATTTTGATATTATTGGGCATTCTAATATTTGGCCACAGTCCTTCAGTTTTATTAATAAACTAGGTTCTGTCTCCCTCTGATGCTTACCTGAAAACTGTGCTATAAAGGACAGACCAGACCATGTGTCTTCATCACAGAAGGAAGAAAGGACTGTGCCAGGTACTCTGAACTATTACTTCAAAGAACAGACTCTCTATTATAGACTTCAGAGCTGACATCAGCTTGACAACTTTCAGATGGTACCAGTGAAATGAATCAGGATTTCCAAAACTTACTTTAGTTCGGAAAAAGATGTCCTTCATGAAAGCATGCCACTAACCCAAAGTCTGTTAACTCAAAACAAGAATTAATTACACAGGACCAAATAAACTAAAGAGAGAAATTTGATGATGGCTATTTTTTGGAATAATATTCATATTATCGGTACTTAACATTCTATTTTTTTTAGAACATATGAAGACCTCTCTCTTTCTTCTTAGGCTATCTCACCTTCAAAACTGAATTGAAACTTTTATATAGGATACCTGATTTTCACTGACCCTCGGAATCAGAAAGAAATATTCTCCCTGAGTCTACCTTCTTTTCATGACAGTATAGTTATTTGCATAAGTTCAATAAAAAACCGTTTTCATTTCACCAGGATATAATTAACAAAATTGATTGTGCAACAAAGGGTATACATGGAGAGTCATACCTGATGATAAATCTCACTATGGTGGAGCCCTGGGTGGTGCAAATGGTTAACACCCTCAGCTGCTAACTGAGAGATTGGAGGCTGAGTCCACCCAGAGGCACCTTGGAAGATAAGCTTAGAGATCTACTTCTGAAAAATCAGCCACTGAAAACTCTATGGAGCAGAGTTCTTCTCTGACACACATACGGTTGCCATGAGTAGGAATGAGCTCTGTGGCAAATGGTGGTGGTGATGGTAGCACATGAAATACAGTGAAGAGAATGCCTTAGGATTATTTTCCCAGCCTTGAGATAGAAGAACAAATAAGAAAGCCTTTTAAAAGCCACATCTGAGGCACCTTATGAAAATGTTCAGGCAGAATAAATTCTCTGGCTCAAACTACGTGGTTCTAGATTCACAAAGCAAACTCAGTAAGGCTTACATGGTCTTACTGAGCACTCAGCACTCTTGCTGCACCAGGTAGACATGATGGAAACAGCCTTTTATTGTGATCAAGAAAAACCTTTGAGATTATTTATGAGCATAAAGAGGCTGATGGTCAGAAAAATTATCTGAAACTTGGAAACAGGCCAAACAGATTACTAGATGTTCCTTTAAAGTTTAATGTTTTTATTAATATCATAAATTTGTATAATTTTAATGTATTTAAATAAATTGCATTCAGTATTCTTTTTATCATTGGATTATGCCATCTTAGGGCAATAGGCTTTTAAAGTTACCCTACTTGTCCTTCAAGCATGCCCACTAGTCTCTGGTAACATCCCTAAGCTATCAAGCAAGGCAGTGCTAGAAGATTTCAAGGTTCATAGAGCATATTTTTCTGTTCCAGGCCTAGAATCAGCCATTCTCCAAGGATTCCTGGTTCCTTTTAATGAAACATTGTACTAAGAAACCACAATCTGGGAGCCCAGGAACTTATTCTTAAATTATAGGCTTGAAGAAATAATTTAGATACTCTACTTGGAAAGAATGGGGTGAGTATGTGATGGGATGGGACAAGAAAAACCAAACACATGAGGTTTGAAAAGGTGGCTGCTCATCACAGTCACCTGTGAAACCTTTAAAATACAGGTTCCCAGGCCTCAACTAAGACCTGTTGCATCAGGTGCTCAAAGGTGAGACTTAGATTGCTTAGAAGACCCTCAGAAGATAGAGTTACTCTAATGGTCAGTAGCTAGGAATGCTGAGCTATAGCCTCTCAAGGTCTCGGCATCCAGTGTATTAGATACCTTTAAGATGAAATTTTTTTTTTCTTATCTTAAAAAGTAAGGTACTATTATTATAGAAAATTAGAATACAACGAGATTCAATAAAAATAACTTATAATTCTATCACAGGAAGAACCACTATTATCTCTTGTACCTACTTTTTTAGCTTTTCCTGTATGTATGCAAATGCACCCAAACCAAACCAGTTGTTTTCAAGTCAACTCCAATTCACATGTCGGAGTATGTGCCCAAGTAGAACTGACCTCCATAGGGTTTTCAGTGACTGATCTTTTTGAAGTAGATCCAAGGCATGTTGGGGTGGACTGGAACCGCCAACATTTCAGTTAGCAGCGGTACTCTTAACCCTTTTCACCACCCAGGGACTCCATGCATACGTACACATCAGCATGTATACTTAGTTACCTATTTTCTACAGACTAGGATCATACTTTACTCAGTATTCTGGAATCTACTTGTTCATGTAACATCTTTCTATGCCATTAAATATTCTTCTCCAATATCATCCTCAATGGTTATATAAACCCATTGCCATCAAGAAAATTCTGATTCATAGCAATCCTAGAGGACAGAGTAGAACTGCCCCATAGAGTTTACAAGGAGTGCCTGGTGGATTCAAACTCCCAACCTCTTCGTTAGCAGCCATAGCTCTTAACCACTATGCCACCAGGTTTTCCAAAATGGTTATATAGTATGCTTATACAGTATTCAGTTTTATTGAAGTATCATTTATTTGTTGTTATTAGATGCTGTTGAGTCCTTTCTCACTCATAGCAATCTTCTGTACAACAGAACCAAACACTGCCCAGTCCTGCGCCATCCTTACAATCATTGTTATGCTTGAGTCCATCTTTGCAGCCACTGTGTCAGTCCATCTCGTTAAGAGTCCTCCTCTTTTTCACTGACCCTCTACTTTATCAAACATGATATCCTTCTCCAGCAACTGATCCCTCCTGATAACATGTCCAAAGTACATAAGACATAGACTTGCCATCCTTGCTTCTAAGGAGCATTCTGGTTGTACCACTTCTAAGACAGATTTGTCCCTTCTTCTGGCAGTCCATGGTATATTCAATATTCTTCGCTAACACTGCAATTCCAATTCTTCCTCAGCCTTCCTAATTACTTACGATTATTATTCCTTATTATTTAACCAGTCCTTATTGTTGAGCCTCTTTATTGTTTTCTATTTTTCCCTAATATAAACAATACCATGTTGAATATCTTTCTGGATAATTCCTTATATACATCCTTAATATTTATGATAAAATGGTGCTGACAGTCTTATTATATGCTAGTAAACCTCTTAAAGACAATTACAAAAATAATTAGAAATGCAAACTTTTGTCTTTCCCCACACAAACAAGGAATATAATTTGCTATGGAGTGCAAAAGAAAGGGACACGCATGGAAATAGTGAAAGAGAAGGTGGAAAAATAACTTGTCTGAAAAATACTAGATTGTTCTGTTCATGAAACAGGGATGGTGATAAGAAACAGCTACCTGGTCTAAGTGTTCCTCTGTGAGAAGCAGCAAGTTGTAGAGCTGCATTCATACAACAGCCCTGAGAGAACTGCTATTTCCAACACCGAAGAATGTGGTATGATTTGCTGAGATGTAATAGCGCTTACTGGCATGAAGAAAATGGATTAAGCAAAGGAATTAAAGCTATGGTTTTGTATCACCAGCATAGGTTGACACACTTGAAATAAACAAATCAATAGCAGCTATGCTATTATTATTAATAAAAGCATTAAATACTTAGTAAAAGATATAAACTTTCCCATTTTCACAAAAGGACAGCCTATATGGTCAATGTGAACTATGTTGTCTCGATTGCTGCATAAACTTCTCTTAGTCCACATTTTCCAAGATTGTATTCATTTGTTAAACATACAAGTCACCACCAAAATTTCAGTCATGCCTCTTTGGAAGAGGTTGGAGCCCTGATGGCACAGTGCTTAAGTGCTATGGCTGTTAACCAAAAGGTCAACAGTTTGAATCCACTAACCACTTCTTGGAAACCGTGTGGAGTCAGTGAAGTCAAAGAACACCAGGTTATTCACACATTTTTTTAAAAAAGAGAGATAACTTCATAATCATCAATTAGAAAACAAAGGGCTCTGACCTGCTCTTTATCATCAAAAAGACTATATTGGCACCAGAAGCCCACACAACAAGCAGCTTTTACTAAAAATCACTCAGGCAGGAGTGCGACCATCCTGACACTCTTTGTGACAATAAACAAATTGCACGGCAGACAGCAGACTCTGAAGACTGGCAAATCACCCTTCCCGAGGCCATCACCCCAGATCAAAATGTTTGTCTCAGTTTGTCTTATCGCCGAGAGGCGAAACATCAAGAGCATGCATACACATCTTTTTCTTGCAACGCTGTGAGGATGGAAACTTTGAGATCCATATGAAGAATATACGTAGGCCATTCCCGTAATGGCTGCTTCCTGGAAGGTGTGTCACACGGAACTTCTTAGCCTCAGCATCTAGCGCTCCAACGATGGGGTCTTTTAAGTCAGAATTGTACATAACCCTGATTCTTTGGAACCACCAGCCCTCAAGACCTAACCACCTCAAGATTCCAGCATCAAGACCTCAGTTTCAACACAGTTGTTGTTAGTCCCCATTTCACTGCTTTTGGTGCTGCCTGTAGTTGAAGCGGTAGACACCGGAAATGCAATGGCTGTCTCGTTAGACGTGGGTCTCAGCATCACAGGCAGTTCTGCTTGTTTAGAGGTATACCCACAAAAGAGAAATGGACACGTGTAACTTTGAAGGGCCTCCTGAATCGAACCTCACCCATAAAACCTTTGCGGTATTGAAATTAAAACTGAGCTTTGATGTCTGAAAGTTCCAAGAAAATAGTAAATAGGGTAGTTTCACCTTTACATGTTTCCCTATAAATGGAAAGAGAGCGATGTATGTTAAATGAGGAAAAATGTTTTCTTTCCATCAAAAATACACTAAAAAGTGCAGATTATAGTTTTTATTTGCTGATTAGAAAGGAGATGGGCAGGTGAAGGAATTAGATAACTAAAACTGGAAGAAAGAAACTCTTGTCCAGAATCCTAGGAAACCACCATTGTCTGGTTATAATCACGGCCTCCTGAATCACTGAGAAGTCTTTTCTTCCTATTGTTATTGGATTTGTGCTTTATTATATCCTAAGTTAATATTGTACTTATATTATCAATTATAGTCCATCAAAAATTGAAATATTTATTTCTTTGGGGGAAAAAAGTTTAGAAAAATTTATTCAATGTATTTAATACTGAAATGGATAAGTGACTCAATGTGTAAAAAAACTATGTATTGACTATTGAAATGGAGAAAAGATTTATTGTTTAAAACAAACAAGAAAAAACCCTTTATATTGATTAACTGATCAACACCTTCATGGTAAGAAGTGCTGTATTAAATATAAACTCATCCTGTCGGAAGTTAAAAAAATAGATGTAAAATGTACAAGGAGACCCCAGCAGCACACAGATCACAGTACGTTGTTTCCCACAATGAGCCTGATCTGAACATGCGCACCTCCAGCTGGTCAGAGCCTACTCCAGGTGCACCCTCAGAAGGTGAGCTCTGCATCACTGTGCTGAACACTAATTGGCTCCTAACCTGCTCTGGCCCATCACCCGTCAGCAGGTCAAGGTTGATGAAGTTCCCTGTGGCTCACAGGTATGATCCACCTCCAGTCTCCCAGTTCTTTTGATCTAGGCATTCTTTCAAATATGGAAAGGGGGACACTTCCCTTGCTAAAGGGCCCTCTGAGCAAGCCCAGGTAGAAAAAAAAAGAAAGACAACTTTATCTCTTTGCCTTATGGAAAGTTCCTTTCAGTCCATGTGGCTCCTGATGGCCAAAGAGAGAAGATCTGTTTTCTGATGGAATACATCAGAAGGGGTGGTGCACAGTCTAACAGAAATGAAAGAAAACACATGGTTTAGGGCTGGAAGACAATGGCAATGTAAAATTCCAGGAAACTAGCCGTGGGAGTTATTTCCTGATGCCATTCCTCATTACCCCAGAGTCGCCTACTGTTCTAATTTTGGTACTCCACGTGTGATGGAGGTGACCAAAATATAAATTAGTTAATCAAGCAAACCTGGACCCAAGAACCAGAGGGACCCAAGGAAAGTCTTGAGAATAGGAAGTATTCCAAGTATGAAATGGGGACCTTATGTTTTTAGAATTATAGTAGGTAGCCCTGGACTATAAATCTTGATTCCATTTTTGAGCCCTAGTGTAGCATAGGGCCCTAGGTCATGTGAGCTGGAAAGAGAAAGGATAACAAAAATGACTAGCTCTTGTCATGAAGTAGCTCATTTAATTATGGTAACAACTCTGTGAGGCAGGCACTTTCTATCTCTATGTTATAAACAGAGTCCTTGGTGGTGCAAAAAGTTCATATGCTTGTCTGCTAACCAAAAGGCTGGAGGTACGAGTCCACTCAGAGGTACCTTGGAAGAAAGGTCCAGTGATCTATTTCCAAAAAATGAGCCACTGAAATTCCTATGAAGCACATTTCTACTCTGACACACTTGGGGTCGCCATGAGTTAGAATCAAGTTGACGGCAACCGGTTTATGTTATAAATAGGGAAACTGAGGCCTAGTGCATTACTTAAAAAATAAAATCAATGCTTCTCAAACTTTAACGTGCACAATTCACTGGAGGAGCCTGTTAAAATGCAGATTCTGAATTGGTAGGTCTGGGAGGAGGGCAAAGAGTACATTTCTGACAAACTCCCATGCAAGGCGACACTGCTGGTCCACAGATCACCCTTGGCCAGGTCACAGAGCTGGTGAGAGGTGGAGCCTGAATGTGAACTCAGAAGTCTGCTCCAAGACCAAGCTCCTTAGTACCAGACCCCAGGTACTGTGCACTGGCCAAAGGTTAAAGCAAACGCCTGCCACCTGTTCCTGCTGTATTTTCCAGAAATAACTGACATGCACTAAGGGCTCACTATACACCAGCCCCTGGGAGATAAAAAATATTCTCTGACTGAAGAATTTTTTTTTTTTTTAATTCTCTGACCCAAGAGGAGCCCGGTGGCACAGTGGTTAAGAATTCAGCTGCTAAGCAAAAGGTCGGCAGTTTGAATCCATCAGTAGCTCCTTGGAAACCCTATAGGGTAGTTCCAGTCTGTCCTGAAGAGTGCTACGAGTTGGAATCGACTCAACGGCAACAGGTTCTGACTCAAGAGAGTTTTAATTAATCAACAGGAGCAAACGATGAGCTATTTGGTTCCCTTCTTAGAAGAGGCAACTCCACAGGCTGATGGAATATTCTGGTTAATTTACTTATCACACACACAAATGTAGAGCATTCATTTTCAAAGGGTCAGAATATACCCAGAGTAGTCAGTTTGATCTATGGGGGTTCACAAAGAACTTTAAGATTTTACGGGACTTTTGGGGTATCATTTAGAAAATGAATTTTAGTTCAATAGATGTAGATGGTGCAGGAGTTTGAACCTGATTCTATAAGATTCCCTAGAAAGTAATAGTAATGAAAAAGAAAAAAGCCTAATATTTTGTTTACTGGTTGTGAGGGTTTCAGTTTCTCTTGTAAAATGGATCCTTTGCTAATTTCTATTTTAATTACAAAGGTGGAATAAAGATTCTTGAATTACATGTAAAAAATTTAGAAGCCAAGAGTGAGATAAAAATAATACCTTCAATATTATAGTTTCACAAAACTCCATCAGTCTTTATTTACTCAGAACAAATCCAGAGAGTGTGAAGCAAGTTGATTGTAAGAAATTAATTTCTGCTACTTAATTTGTCATCTGTTTCTTTATCTTCCTTCTAATCAAACCGACAAAAGGAACCCAGCCGGCTGGCTGCATTTTTGGCACACTCTGCAGGAATCAGAATTCTGGAAGGTTCCCAAGATGGAGCTTACCAGCTGCGAACACTCTGTCTTCCTACGCTGTCTTCTGTCAAGTGCAAATCTTGCCACCGCAGCACCTACCGAGCGTCCTCAGGAAAGCTTCAGGGTTCAAAGAGTAAAGGATGTAAATGATTTACTTTGTCTGCCACTGTGGTCTCCGGGGGATGGACATGGGTGTGACAAGCTTAGAGGCCTTCCATGACCACCGCTCTCACACAGTCCTGTCAGGCTTCATTCAGTAGGGAGTGCCACTTTTCCCTCCCCTTTCCAATCACAATATGGCTGTGCAGAGTGACTCCAGAAAAGTCAAAACAACCTGAGGCCACCAGCAAGTACGAACCTTCACTTCAACAACTAGCACCGTCATTTCTTGCCTACTCTTCCTGGCAGTTCATTTTGAACTGAAAACACTCTTAAGTCTTCAAACAAACCATGGACAGCCAACAAGTTCCAACAGAGTTACGTGTGCTCAAATGGGCACTGACTAAAGTGCACGGGGAAATACCAACCTCGTTCACCTTCCCCCTTGTGGACAGGAAGCCCTGTCTCCTCAGTTGGCCACCTGGTATCGGGATGACAGGAACACGTGGGTGAATCATCTTAGTTCACCTCCCCACATATTTGTCAACTGTGCCTGTCACACTTTCCAGCTCCACTGGCTACACATTTCTCCTCCTTTCAAAGTATTCCACAAAAAAATAAAAGCACGATTTGGGGAACACTTTCCTAAAGACCAGAAAGAAAGAGAGTTGTGACAGATGTTATCAAGGCCATTTTTGGTCACTGAACGTTTTTCGCATTCAGAGTGCTCCACAACAGGAACCCCCCACCACCGTTCCCACACTGGGACACAGCAAAACAGGCAGCTGTCACTCTGAACACTAGCACTTCTCACCATCCCTAGCGCCTCTGCCACTTGCAGATCCTTCCTGTATTTCAAGGCCTACCTCAGAGGTCTCTCTTGACCTCTCCTGCTCTAAACGCCCACGTGACTTGGGTGGTCCCTCTTTCTCAGGCACCACTGCATGTTAACCTGCATATGCACACTTCTCTCTCTAAAGCATAAGCTACCTGAGCATCCTTGTCGTTGCTAGCTGCCTCTAAGTTGATTCTGACTCATGGAGATGCCCTGTACAGAGTAAAACAGTTCCATAGGGTTTTTCTGTTTGTTTGTTCATTTTTGCCTGCAATCTTTATAGAAGCAGTTTGCCAGTCCTTTCTGTTGCACAGCCATGGGGTGGGTTCGAACCTCCAACCTTTGGGTTAGCAGTGGATCACAAACTGTTTGCACCATCCAGGCTCCTATGCAATTATTCACCGTTCTTTTTTGCTAAATCTCATAAATAAGAGTTGAAGGGTTGTAAGGGTTATATTTTACATGTTAAATAAAACTACTTGGCAGTGACAAGATAACTCATCACCATCCACGTGCCAATCAATGAAGGAACAGAATATACTGGATTCATTTACATTTTATGAGTGTCCGTTCAACACTGTATGCAAAAATATTACAGATAATAACATTCTAGTAGATAAAGTATAATTAAGGGAAAGAAGCAAAAACCACTTTTGGAATGGTGTTTAGACTGATGGGAAAAAAAAATATAGGACTATATCCCCCTACATGAAAAACCCACCCAAAATATGTCAGGCTGGCAAAATTCCCACTAGGGTGCTGAAGCTGTGCTTTCTCTTATAATACCGCAGAAGCATATTAGAGTAAAAAATGTGTGTGTTGGAAAGAAAATTAAATTCTTGGAAGAATCATAATGTATTTTTAATAATTTGTTGTGATATCAACTTTGAGGTGCTCTAGTATGACTGTCAAAATGCTGTCATTTCAGGGAAGGTTTATTGGAGGAGCACTTCTTAAAGCTGCCCAAAACACCAAGAAATTCACACCCTCTGGCTGAAAGTCATTAGGACGGGTAGTACACGAGATTTGATTTTGGATAAAATGTGAATTAAGTCCGAAGCTTATCATTTTATTTCATCAGCTGGCCTTCTTGACTGATTTATATTTGGCATGTCTTAACTAACAATCCCAGAACAATTTTCATCTTGTACTACACTTAAGCACTGGTAAAAAATTGTTGACAAGAATGTATTGTCAATAGTGATGACAGGTCTATGATGTGAATCCAGGGCACAAGTCTTAAAAGACTTTTCATTCAATTTTTAAAATCTCTTTCACATTTTGTCTATTTTTAATTTTCTTTTCTGTTTTCAAATTGTATTTCAATAATCTGATCTAGCATGTAATGTTTCACTAAAACTACTCCCTTTTATTTAGTAAGAAATTATACACTTATTATATAGTAAAATGTTCAATACTAATAAAATGCTTCCTTAGTAAGTTGGGGCAGTAATTCTTAAAAAAAAATAGAAAAAAATTTATAAAAGTTTTATTTTTTATAACCAAAAAATTGTGAAAAAATAATACACCATGTGATACAAAAGTTGAGTTTTAAAATTTGACTGTTAATATTGTTAGGTGCTATCAAGTTGGTTCCAAGTCATAGTGACCCTATGTACACTGTCCAGTCCTGTGCCATCCTCACAATCGTTGCTATGTTTGATCCCATTGTTGCAGCCACTGTGTCAGTTCATCTTGTTGAGAATCTTCCACTCTTTTGCCAACCATCATGTCCTTCTCCAAGGACTGGTCCCTAATGATAACATGTTCAAAGAACATGAGACAAAGTCTCACTGTCATCTATTCTAAGGAGCATTCTGGCTGTACTTCCTCCAAGACAGATTTGTTTGTTCTTCTGCCAGTCCATGGAATATTCAATATTCTTTACCAACACCATAATTCAAAGGCATCAATTCTTTTTGGTCTTCCTTATTCATTGTCCAGCTTTCCATACATATGAGGCAATTGAAAATACTAGGGCAAAACTGAAAAGACCCATAACAAAAGATGGGATTGAAGATGTTTAAAAAAAAAAGAACTCAACCAAAAAAAAAAGAATGCCACGGGCTAGATGGCTTCAATGGAGAATTCTACCAAACATTCAGAGAAGAGCTCAAACTATTTTAGAGCATAGAAAAGTAAGAAATACTCCCAAATTCATTATATGAAGCTAGCATAACCCTGATACCAAAGCCAGGCAAAGACATCACACAAAAAAGAAAATTGCAGACCAATACGCCTCATGAATATAGACGTAAAATTTCTCAACAAATTCCAGCCAATAGAATTCAACAGCATATCAAAAAAATAATACATCATGACCAATTGGGATTCATACCAGGTATGCAAGAATGGTTTGACAATAGAAAATCAATCAATGTAATCCACCACATAAATAAAACAAAAGAAAAGAATCACATAATCATCTCAATCTCAGCAGAAAAGGCAACATGCATTCCTGATAAAAACTCTCAGCAAAATAGGAATAGGAGGAAAATTCCTCAACAATAATAAAGGGCATTTATACAAAACAAACGGTCAACATTATTCTCAATGGAGACTGAAAGCATTGCCTTAGAGAATGGAAATCTGACAAGGAAGCCCTTTATCGCCACTCTTATTCAATGTTGTACCAGAAGTCCTAGCTAGAACAATAAGGCAAGAAAAGGAATAAAGGGCATACAAATTGGTAAGGAAGAAGTAAAACTATCCCTATTGGCAGATGATGTGATCCTATACATAGAATCCCAAAGATTTCATAAGAAAGCCACAAGAACTAATAACAGAATTCAGCAAAGCAGCAGGATACAAGATCAATATACGAAAATCACTTGGATTCCTCCACACTAACAAAGAGAGCTTCGAAAAGGAAATCAGGAAAACAATATCATTTACAATAGCCCCCTAAAAGATGAAATACTTTGGAATAAATCTAACCAATTCCATAAAAGACCTATACAAAGAAAACTACAAAACGTTACTGTAAGAAACAAATAGGGACTTACATAAATGAAAAACATACCATGCTCATGGATAGGAAGACTCAACATTGTGAAAATGTCAATACTGCCCAAAGTGATCTATGAATATAATACAATCCTGATCCAAATTCCAACAGCATTCTTTAACGAGATGGAAAAACAATCACCAACTTTATATGGAAAGCAAAGAAACCTTGGATAAGTAAAGCACTATTCAAGAAGAAGAACAAAGTAGGAGGCTTCACTCTACCTGATCTCAGAACCTGGTATGTACAGTCTCAGTAGTCAAAACAGCTTGATACTGATATAATGACAGACACATAGACCAATGGAATACAACTGAAAACCCAGACATAAATCTATCCAACTATGGACAGCTGATCTTTGACAAAGAGCCAAAGTCCATTAAATGAGGAAGAGACAGTCTTTTCAGCAAATAGCGCTGACAAAACTGGATATCTATCTGTAGAAAAATGAAACAGGTCCCATACCTCACACCATAAACAAAAACTAACTGAAAATGGATCAAAGACTTAAATATAAAACCCAAAACTATAAAGACTATGGAGGAAAAAATAGGAAAATACCAGGAACCCCAATATATGGCATGAATAAAATAACAAACATAACTAAAATGCAAACATAGCAGAAGAGGAACTAGATAACTGGGAATTTCTAAAAAATTAAACACTTAGGCTCAACAAAAGACTTCTCCAAAAGAGTAAAAACAGAATGTACAGATTGGGGGAAAAAAAAATTAGATACAATATATCTGGCAAAGGTCTAATTTCTAAAATTTATAGAAAATTTCAACACCTCAACAATAAAAAAGACAAAAAATTCTAATAAAAAATGTGCAAAGGATATGAATGGACACTTCACCAAAGAAACATTCAGGCAGTAAACCATCACAGGAAGAAATGCTTGCAATCATTAGCAATTAGAGATATACAAATCAAAACTACAATGAGATGCCATATCACCCTGATATTACCGGCACTAATCTAAAAAATAGAAAATAACAAATGTTGGAGAGGTTATGGGGAGATTGGAACTCTTTGCACTGCTGGTGGGAAATGCTAAATGATACAACCAATATGGAAAACAATATGGTGCTTCCTCAAGAAGCTAGAAATGGAAATACCACAAGATCCAGCAATCCCACTCCTAGGTATACTCTAAAGAAGTAAGAGCCATGACATGAATAGACATATACACACCCATGTTCATTACAGCATCATTTACAATGGCAAAACGATGGAAACAACTGAAGTCCCATCAGCAGATGAACAGATAAACAAACTATGGTACATACACACAATAGAATACTACACAATGATAAAGAATAATGATGAATCCATGAAACATCTTGCAATATGGATGAATGTGGGATACATTATGCTGAGTGAAATAAGTCAATAACAAAAGAACAAATATTTTATGAAACCACTATTTTAAAGTAACAACAAAAAGTTTACACACAAAAGAGAATTCTTTGATGGTTACCAGGGATGGGAAGGGGTGAAAAAAAACAAAGAGATAGAAGACACATTTAAATATTAGTAAAGGAAAGGCAAACACAATACGGGAAAAGTCAGCACAACCTGACCAAGGCAAATGAGAGCACAACGAGAGAGAAGAAGAATGCAAGAATGAAGGGTAACTACGATAACTACTAAAGCATAGACAATCATGCAATAATCGTATTAACAAACAATAATTTACAAATAGATACTTAGGTAGATAGATACATCAAGAGGTGAGGGAGGGTGTAATGGAGTACACCTACCAGCAGACACTGGTTTGTTGTTATCGTTAGGTGCTGTTGAGTTGGTTCTGACTCATAGTACCCTACGTACAACAGAATCAAATGCTGCCTGGTCCTGTGCCATCATAACAATTGTTATACTTGAGCCCATTGTTGCAGCCACTGTGTTACTCCATCTCATTACAGATCTTCCTCTTTTTCTCTGACCCTCTACTTTATGAAGCATGATGTCCTTCTCCAGGGATTGGTTCCTGCTGATAACATGTCCAAAGTATGTGAGAAGAAGTCTCGTCATCCTCACTTCTAAGGAGCGTTCTGGCTGTACTTCCATCAAGAGATATTTGTTACAAGTTTGGTGGTGGATATTTCTACAGCTATGACTGTAGGTGCTCCTCATATATTAATATAAACAATAGAGCACACAAAGGGCACAGAGAGGGAAACCCCACAGATATAACCAAACACCTCATGAGATGAAGTTATTATGCTGGAAGGCAAAGGACCATAGATTCTGGGGATATCTACGCCAACTGGCACAACGTAGTTCACAAAGACAATGTTTTGCATTCTACTTTGGTGAGTGGCATCTGGGGTCCTAAAAGCTTGTGAGTGGCCACCCAAGATACAACTACCGCTGTCTTTCTGTCTAGAGCAATGAAAAGTGAAGAAAACCAATGACTCGAGAGAGCAATTAGTTCAAAAGACTAATGGACCACACGAACCACAGCCTAGATGACCCTGAGACCAGAAGAACTAGATGGTGTCCGGCTACCACTACCGACAGCTCTAACTGGGATCACAGCAGAGGGTCCTGGACAGAGCGTGAGAAAAATGTAGTATAAAAAAGCAAATTCACAAAAAAGACCAGAGTTACTGGTCTGACAGAGACTGGAGGAACCCCCAACACTATGCCCTTAAGACACCCTTCTGACCTCGAACTGGAGCCATTCCTGGGGACAATCTTCCAGCCAAATGGACAAACCGATAAAATAATAACACCAGAGAGGACCATGCTCCTAAGAGCAATCCATTATATGAGATCAAAAGGGCAATGTTTGCCCTAAAGCAAAGATGAGAAGGCAGGAAGGGCTGAAAAATCAGAACAAAAGTAAATGGGGAACCCAGGGTAGAAATGGGGAGAGTGTTGTCACATTGTGAGAAAAGGAAACCAAGACCATGAAACACTTTATTTACAATCAAATGGGAAACAAATTTGGTCTGTAAACTTTCACCTACTGTACAATTAAAAAAAAACACCCTGGCTTGGGGTCAGTGCTCCTTAATTCTCAAAGTGACATCTTTGCTTTTTAACACTTTAATGAGGTCTTTTGCATAGATTTGCCCAAAGCAATATGTCATTTGATTTCTTAATTGCTGCTTCCATGGGTGTTGACTGTGGATCCAAGTAAAATGAAATCTGTGACAACTTCAATCTTTTCTCTGTTTATTATGATGTTGCTTACTGATCCAGTTGTGAAGTTTTTTTGTTTCTTTATGTTGAGGTGTAATTGATACTAAAGGCTGTAGTCTTTGATCTTCATCAGTAAGTGCTTCAAGTTGTCTTAGCTTTCGGCAAGCAAGGCTGTGTCATCTGCATATGGCACGGTGTTAGTGAGTCAGAGCTGACACAGCCCAGGCCAACGAAATCACAACCTCCGGGGGCGGGGTAGCAATCTGAGAAGTTTCAGAACCACCAGTTTAAGGAATACTTAGACGAGTCATTTCAGTTCTTGATTTCGTTATGTGAATCATAATTAGCACGTCCTAGCTTCTACGTAAGGATCCCTGGTGGTGCAATTATTAAGCGCTCGGCTGCCAACTGAAAGGTTGGTGGTTTGAACCCACCAGTTGCTGTATGGGAGCAAGATGTGGCAATCTTTATAAAGAGTACAGCCTTGGAAATCCTAAGGGACAGTTCTACTCTGTTGTATAGGGTTGCTATGAGTTGGAATAGACTCGACACAAATAAGGGTGGGGGGGTGGCTTCTAGGTACAAATAGGATAACTGGTTATTAACGGAAACATGACATCACCATTCACGTTGACTAGGTATCTTCCTCCATTTACAAATACCTGAAAGGGCATCCTCAGGTTTCAGAAGTCCCCATTGGTTTCAGCTGCCACGTACAGTTATAATTCAACTGGTCCCACTTGAGAACCCTCCCTGGTTTAGCCTACACATAAATTCTTCCTTAATTCTAACACAATAAAAGCACTCAAAAAAAATCAGCCTAGGTCCAATAAGTTAATTTTTCATTCGAGACCACATAGGTATTGGAGGGCTTAGATTTTTCCCTCTTCTTTCTTTCTTTTTTTCTTTCCTTCTCTCTCTCCCTCCCTCCCTCCCTTCCTTCCTCTTTTTCTTTATTTCTCTCTTTCTCCCTTCTTTTTTTTTTCACTCTTACGGAGTCCAGACACAAGGAAAATTTCCTTATTATTTTCCTGTGACATTGAGTAGATGCTCAAATCCACCCTTTCTTCTTCACTGAGGGACATTTTTCAAACACCCACACTTAGTGCGCGGCTCTCAGCTTCCAAGGCTCCCTCCTGTGGGTCTTATTTTTACCCCCACACAAGAATACAACAGAGTCTCCGAGGTGCTAAGGATTCATGAAGCACACCTAACCTCCCCTTCACAAGTCCCCAAGCCCACCAGAGCATCAGCTCATGTACTCAATATTCTAGACTTTAGTTCTTTCTTCATTTCTGATCCCTGGAAATTTTCCTTTCTTTTTTTTTTCCCCTAGTTCAGCTATGATTTTAAAAATCATTAAATTGTGTCTTATGATTTCAGCAGAAGGCATGTTATGCTTTTTTACAGTTTCCTCTCATTTTCACTCTCAGAGCCTTACTAGCCAGGACCACCTATACCTTGACTTCTTGTATTTGAGAGAGGAAGAAGCTTGACTTTGTAAAAACCATTGTTATTATTTTGTGTTTTCTGTCACACACAGTGAAAGTTACTCCTAGATATCCTGTCTTTCACTATGTGGATTGCAGAACTGGTGACTAAGGGAAAAATTAATATTGTCAAACAAAGAGACGGCCACCCTCTCCAAAGGGAAAGTGTCTTGAAATGCATTGGAGCATATCAAAAAGAATCCCTTCACGTGAAGGATATTACTGGCATCACAACACATCCCCTTAGAGCAGGAGGATGACTGAAATGACCCCTAAAGTTCCCTTTTCATTTTCAAAAATGTCTTTACATTGTCAGAAACAGAATCAATGAACATACATTTTAAGAAATAAGAAAAAGAAGGCAAAATGAGAAAACCCAAACCCAATGCTGTCAATTACAACTCATAGTGACTCTACAGGCCAGAGTAGAACTGCCCCATAGAATTTCCAAGGAGTGGCTGGTGGATTCGAACTGCCCACCTTTTGGTAAGCAGCCAAGCTCTTAACCACTGCACCACCAGGGCCCCAAAACAAGAGAGGGACATGTATTTCCCTTAATCATATATTCTGACCCTTGCACAACCCCTCACATGTTCCCATCAACTCCTCCTCAGAAAAACAAACAGACTGGCCATGGTCCTGACACCTTCTCCATTGCATATGTTTATTCTTAAATATGAAACCCTGATTCACAGAACTTTAAGTGCACTCACCTCACATTTTATGTGCAAGCACTTTTTTTCAATGGAAATCCTCTTCTAGTGATTTACAGACTCAAATCCAAAACTTATTGTAACTAAATATGGATATAAACCAAAACCCAACCTGTTGTCTTCGAGTTGACTCTGACTCATGGCTATCCCATGTGTGCCGGAGTAGAAATGGTGCTCTATAGGGTTTTCAATGGCCGAATTTCATAAGCAGATCCGGGCCTTTCTTCCAAGGTGCCTCTGGGTGAGCTCAAACTTCCAACCTTTCAGTTAGCAGCCAAGCTCTTAACTGTTTACACCACCCAGGGTCTCCAAATATGAGGTCATTCTCCATGAAGTCTTGACTAAACCAACAAAAGAAACGCTTTGATAGCCTTAGGTAGAGTAGCCACAATTACCTGAACTCCCAGCTGGTGGGGGGTCACTCTCCCTGTCATTATTCAGGATAACAGCCAGGCCCACAGAGTCTGCAGGGAGGATGGAGCTGCTGAGGTCCACACGAGTCAAGCTTGCAGGCTCTCTCCCAGCACCCCCCACAGTGTTTCTGGGGAGGGCCCCTCCGGCTGCACTGGTTTCTAGAGTTTTTCTCTGGGGTCTCTGTACAATGTGAACGATGCTCTGCTGATCCAGGTCACACTTCTGTGGGGGCAAGATAAAAACACAGGAAACCACAAGAATTAAACGCCAAACAAAGTTGAAATAAGTTCTAGAGAGTGCAAAGTATACTACGCTGTTTATGCACAATTTCCCCATGCAGTAATGGAACTTAAAGGAAAGTGACATGTGCAAATTGACCTCACTAGGCACACCTGTTCCAGCAATAAGGTCACAGCCCCTACACTTGGTGCATGCTAGACAAGCCATATCGATTGGGGGCCACAAACTGAAATTTGGGAATAGGTGGAACGCAACAACAGAAAACTAAAGACATGAACTCCAGTAGGAAAAAAAAAAGGTGCCACACAGTAGACATAAACACAGTTAAAAATTATACCCTTTTAAAACTGATTTCCTTCAGAAGTGGTATTCCCTCAGAGTTATCAAATTAAAATACTGGCATCATTTCATTTCATCAAAGAATAGAAAGTTAGTTACTAACAATTCTAAGGTATTTCTCTATAAAACCAAAAAACTTGTTGCCATCTGAGTGAATTCCAACTCATAGCAACCCTATAGGACAGAGTAGAATAGTCCTATAGGGTTTCCAAGGAGTGGCTAATGGATTCGAACTGCCAACCTTTTGGTTAGCAGCCAAATGCTTAACCACTGTACCACCAGGGCTGCATTTCCCTACAGAGCTTAAAATAAATGTCCAAATGGTAGAATTCACGTGCACCCCTCTGCCGGCACACCAACAGGGGAAGCATGGGAATAACATATTAATCCCCAGATTCATTTGCTTTTTCATCTGATTTCACATTTAAAATCAGTAAACATTTACCAAAACGTTCTGCATCCATATATTGATGTGCACGAGTAGGGGATACTTTAAAATTTAACCGAATTAAAGTAGATGTGAGATTAATTGGTAGGACAAAAGCTAGGCTGTTAAGTCCTTGGTTTCAGAATATTCTGTGAGAGGATCTGTTACTGACCTGCATGTTGTCTGATAAAGACCTTGCTCTCTCAGTAAGCCCCTGGATCTCTGTGCCTCAGACTATCCCTTGCTATTCTCACCCATTTTAAGAAGGTTCACAGAACACTCAATGAAGATACAACACTAATAACAATAACAAACCCTTCTGTCCACACTGCTTGGTCCTCAATCTCTCCCA
This sequence comes from Elephas maximus indicus, assembly GCF_024166365.1. Taxonomy (NCBI): domain Eukaryota; kingdom Metazoa; phylum Chordata; class Mammalia; order Proboscidea; family Elephantidae; genus Elephas; species Elephas maximus. The sequence goes on from NC_064819.1 coordinate 234,389,228, forward strand.
TACCCAGCACTGGCAAACTCCTTCACAGAATGGTATCCAGTCGCTTCCCAGCCACCCACGGCCCCACATGCTCTCTTGACGGCAGCCCCCTGTACCATACTGAACTGTTCTCAGGAAGGTCACCAGGATCCCCTTCATTCTCAAATCCCATAGCCTCCCTTCCCAGTTCCCACGTCCCCAGACTTCAGTCACATTCGACACTTGCTCCCTCTGATCCAGGTCTTGCAGCTCTGAATCTCTTCCTGGGACTGTTCTTACTCAGCATCTTTTACTTGTTCACCATTTTCTGTCCCCTTGTTCTCCCTGGGGAAACCCTGGTGGCGTAGTGGTTAAGTGCTATGGCTACTAACCAAGAGGTCGGCAGTTCGAATCCTCCAGGCACTCCTTGGAAACTCTATCGGGCAGTTCTACTCTGCCCTATAGGGTCACTACGAGTCAGAATTAACTCGATGGCAGTGGGTTTGGGTTTTTTGGTTTTTCTCTCCCTGGATGGTGCAAACTGTTAAGTGCTCGATTATTAACTGAAAGGTTGGCAGTTTGAACCCACCCAGAGAGGCATCTCAGAAGAAAGGGCTGGCAATCTGCTTCTGAAAGGCCACAGCCACGAAAACCCTATGAAGCACAGTTCTACCCTGCAACATATAGGGTTGTCATGAGTCAAAACTGACTCATTGGTAACTGGTTTTTCACTGTTTTAGTTCTCCCCTATCTGCCCTCCCTATTTCTGTCAAAGCACTGCTATCCCCCACAACTTCCCGGCTTCAAGCTCTTCCCTCCCACCTGAAAATCTGATTCTCCTCCTGTGTTTTCTAACTGGCTTATATGGAAGCTCTGCCTTGGGCTCCTTGTCCCTGCTCTGTTACATCCTACAATGTGCCAATTCTATCTCAGAAATACCTTTCACATCCCAGGTTCCTTTATAATACAGCTGTGACCTCCCCCTTCTACACCTTCATTATGACAACATCCCTCTACCTCTGGTCCCTTCCCACTCCACTGCATTACACACAAGATATTGGGGTGTGTGCTGCATATGGAAAGCGTCTCCCTCTGATCTGTTAAACAGAACCGGACATCTTACTATCTTCTTCATGTGTTTATACTCTTCTCTTTTCTAGGTCAGCTGTCATATGATTTTTATCTTTGCTACCTCTCTTTACAGCATATGTGGTAGATTAAAACCAAAAATAAAAATAACCCACTGCCACTGAATCAATTCTGACTCAGAGTGACTCTATAGAACAGAGTAGAACTGTCCCACAGGGTTTCCAAGACTGTAATCACTATGGAAGCAGACAGCTACATCTTTCTCTTACAGAGCAGCTGGTGGGTTCTACCTGTCAACCTATTGGTTAGCAGCTAAGCACTGAACTGTTGTGCCACCAGGGTCCCTTGTGGTTTATTACTACAAATACATATCCACCCCCACCTTCCTTTCCCCCACCCGTGATGTTGGGCTGAGACCAGTAACTGGTTTTGGCCAGTGTGATGAGATCAGGGCCTGAAAATGGCTTTGCACCACTGTCATTGCCATCAAGAGCTTCCCCTGGCAGTTCCTGAATCTTCAGCCTGGGCACTGACACTGTACAACTGGTGGCCACCTGAGTCACATCCAATTTGACGACCAAGTCCAGCCGCACCCATAACTTGAAACAGAGCCTTCCAGGACTCCAAACTGGGTCAGTAGGCCTGAATATTATGAGAAAAGGATGCTTATTGAATATTGCACTGGGATTATGTCATTGTTTGTTAAACAGCAATAGCTGATGATACTCTATTTTCCATTCTGATTGAACCAATAAATATTCTATCACTATTTATCTTAGCTTTGGTATTCAGTAATCATCCTTCAGCAGAGGATGAAACTTTGGCCAGTACTCTAGCAATGGTACATAGTAGACTTTACCATGAACTGCCACAGGAACAAACAAGTCTGTCCTGGAAGAAATACAGCCAGAGTGCTCATTAGAAACAACCATGGAGAGACTTTGTCTCATGTACTTTGGACATGTTATCAGGAGGGACTAGTCCCTGGAGAAGGACATCATGTCTGGTAATGTAGAGGGTCAGCAAAAAAGAGGAAGACCTTCAAGGAGGTGGAGTGACACAGTGGCTCCAACAATGGGCCCCAAGCATGACAATGATTGTGAGGCTGCTGCAGGACCAGGCAGTGTTTCATTCTGTTGTACACAGGGTTGCTATGAGTCAGAACTGACTCAAGGACACCAAACAACAACAACAGATTTTACCCTAAGTTATTTCAAATAAACAGTCATCAATTCTGAGTGCACTTAGAGGAGGGCTCATATGTGAAGACATGAACTTTGTAACAAGGAAAAACAGTTGAGAATTACTATCCTGACATATCTTGAGGTTTTTGTCCATATTGCTTTTTTTTTTTTTTCCAAGGAGGCTCAAGAATCTAATCAGAAAACCTCCTCCACACAGTTCGGGACTTATGTACTTCATGGGATCCTCACAGATAAAAGTTAACTCCTTACTCTCTCATCTGAACCCTAATGATCTTTGCCTGCCGTGTTCTTCTTATTGGACTGCTGAGGGTTTGGACTCTCTGTGTGTGTGTGTCTTATCTTTAAATTTAATTGATAAATTCTTACGATCAGTAAGTAGTGATACTCATCTTTATATTCACCAGAATGCCTCACATAGCGCAGTGAACCTAGTAGATAAATAAAATATGTCTATGAATATGAATAAAATACAAAATCCTCGATAACTTCAACTTTGCTCTTCTTGGATCAACAATCAATGCCCATAGGAATAACAGTCAAGAAATCAAATGACATAGTGCACTGGGAAAATCTGCTGCAAAAGACCTTATTAAAGCTCTAGAAAGCAAAAATGTCACTTTGATGACTCTGGTTGGTGTGACCCAAGTCATGGTCTTTTCCATTGCCTCCTACACATGTAAAAGCCGGACAATGAAAAAGGAAGACAGAAGAACTGATGCATTTGAATTGTGGTGTTGGCAAAGAACATACTGCGGACTTTCAGAAGAGGGAAGAAATAGGTCTTAGAAGAAATACAACCAGCATGCTCCTTAGAAGTGAGGATGGAGAAACTTTACTTCACTTACTTTGGACACATCATCAAGAAAGATCAATCACTCAACCCATCTGGAGCAAAGGAGAGTGAAGAAGACCAGAGACACATGGAAAATAAGAGCCCAAGAGACAGAAAGGGCCACATAAGCCAGAGACTCCATCAGCCTGAGACTGGAAGAACTAGATGGTGCCTGGCTACCACCAATGACTGCCCTGACAGGGAACACAACAGAGAATCCCTGATGGAGCAGGAGAAAAGTGGGATGCAGGTGTCAAATTCTAGTAAAAAGACTAGACTTAATGGTCTGACTGAGACTGGAGGGACCCCAGAGGTCAAGGCCCCTGGACTCTCTGTTGGCTCCAAACTAAAACTATTCCCAAAGCCAACTCTTCAGACAAAGATTAGACTGGACTATAAGACATAAAATGATGCTGATGAGGAGTGTGCTTCTTAGCTCAAGTTAGACACAAAAGACTATGTGGGCAGCTCCTGTCTGGAAGCAAGATGAGAAGGCAGAGGGGGGCAGGAGCTGGTTGACTAGACACGGGAAATACAAGGTGGAGAAAGGAGTGTGCTGTCACATTGTAGGGACAGCAACTAGGGTCACAGATCAATGTATGGTTTTGTACGAGAAACTGATTTGAATTGTAAACTTTCACTTAAAGCACTACCAAAAAAAAAAAAAGGGGGGGGAGGAAAGACCAATCACTAGAAAAGGACATCGTGTTTGGTAAAGCAAAGGATCATAGAAAATAAGGAAAACCAACCTTCAATCAGATGGATTAACACAATAGCCACAACAATGGACTCAACCATAGTAACCATCGTGAGGCTGGCACAGGGCGGGCAACGTTTTGTTCTGTGATACACAGGTAATCATGAGTCAGAGCTGACCCAAGTGCAACTGACAACAACAACGATGAACTGAAAAAGTGAATGACTGTAGGGAAGAAAGTGTGAATGAACAAATATGGACACTCATAAGCTCAATACCCAATAGCAATAAGGTCTGTGGGGAACGAGGAAAACGTTCAAGAAAGAACATGGAACGTAAAGTCAAATAAAAACTCAACCCCATGTAATTTATTAACTATATGATATTTGATAAAATACTTTTTCTCCCTAAACTTCAGTTTGTTCATCTGTCATTGGCAATAATATCATCAACTTTGAAGACTGCTCTGAAGATTTATAGAAATGTAAAGAGTACAGACCCCGATCCATACAAATAACTCAGTACCAAGTCATCTGTATCCTCATCAACGCTTATGGGTTTTGAAAAGTAAAGGAGATGGTTCCCTGATCTTGTACACCAGTCAAGCCTCAGAATCCTATTTATCTGCTCCATTTACAAAACCCCAGTTGGAAAATATCCAAAGAAGTTGGAATTAGCAGAAGCTAGAGATGTCACAATTTTTCTGGTAACATTCCAGCCTTCTGTGAACAAAAAGAAAATTCGTCTATGCTCAGATGGCATGGAACACATGAAGAACCTGAGCACATTATCAGGGGCACCTAAAATGTGAAAAATATGGAAGAAATCTGAAAGATGAGTACCCTCTCCTTTGCAAATCCAGATTTTCCTAAGGCCAGGGAAGAGCTGCCAAGGGGGACAGGAGACCCACCCCAGACTTCAGTACTTAAAGAGATATTTATAGAACATATGTCTCTCATCTCCATCCATGCTTCTGAGATCAGTAATTGCCTGATTCTTTGAATCTGTCCAAAAAAAAGTTGTCGGTCTCAGAAGCTGTCCCTTTGCCAGATGGTCTGCTAACACATCACGCTAGTTCAGTTCAAAACTACATTAACAGCACATCCCATGGATAATATATTGAATAGAGTTTAGCTGTCTGGCCACTCCACAGCCCAAAATAGTATTTAGTTCTCATGGTACACAAATAATTCCTTAGCTGTGGGAGGTAGAGATTTTTGCTGGGAAGACAGCAGAGTACTCCTGTATGGTTTTGAGCTCCCTGAGGGCAAAACAATGTCTTATTTAGCTTTGCTATCTCAGTGCCTAAAATATTGCCTAGCAAAGAGAAAACACTGAATAAGTGTTCTGTTTTCTTTTTATAACAACTTATTAATTCAACAAGTAAATCAGTCCCATCAAGTGTTTAGTGTAGACAAAACATACAGCTATTCATCTGTTATGGATTGAATTGTGCCTCCTCCAAAAAAAAAAAATATGAGTTAGAATCCTAACCCTATGCCTGTGGATATAATCCCATCCGGGAATAGGTTTCTTATGCTAATGAGGTCATCTCAGTGTGTGTGTAGGGTGGCCTAAATCTGATCCCTTCTGAGTTATAAGGAGTAGCATCGACACAGAGACAGGCACGAATGAGGAGAGGGGGTGTAGCTGCCACGTGAAGACCACTAAGGAACACCAAGGCCACAGAAACTGGAAGAGGCAAAATTTTTACCCCAGAGGTCACAGAGATAGGAAGAATCTTCCTCTAGATCTGGTGCCCTGAATTTGAACTTCTAGCCTCCTAGGCTGTGAGGAAACAAAATTCTGTTCTTTAAAGCCACCCACTTGTGGTATTTCTATTACAGCAGCACTAGGGGACTAAGACATCACTGGACTGGGCTTGGGCTGAGACTGTCAAACAGAGCTGTGGACTCACTGGGGATTGGCATGTCAGTATCTTGGGCTTTCTCCCTACCCAGCACTTTGATTTGGAGATAACCCTTATTAAGGAAACATCCATGGGAACTGTTTGTTGAATATTGACTGGCTCTGGTCCAGCTGTCGCTGTCCAACAACGGACATTTGAATAAACATGTTTTCTTTTTCCAAAAAGAAATCCGTTGGATAACATACAATTAGGATCAAATGCTTGAGAAAGAGCAGGACAACCCAATTAGAATGCTGGAAATAAGCAAAAGTGGAAAAACCTGTAAACAACAAAGCTCAATGGTTTCTCAAATATTCTTAAAATTTTAAATCTTGGAAAGATAAGTAGTGTTACCTTAACGAGAAAAATTACTAGGGATTGAAATCATGAAATTTTTCTAATAAGGAAAATTACTGGGGAGGGTTAGACAGATAATCTGTAAAATGATTAGTAAGGAGATTCCAGAAGAGTTAATCACGTTTCAACAAAGGGGATCAAGTGGTTTATGACCCATTGCTAACCTAAAGGGTGATGGTTCAAGCCCACCCATCAGCTCCTTGGAAGAAAGGCCTAGTGATCTGCTTCGGTAAATATTACACTCAAGGAACCCCTACGGTGATCACAATAGTGGGTCCCAGATACAGCTGGAGAAAAATGTGAAACAAAATTCTAACTCACACACACAAAACAAATCCGACTTACCGGTCCGACAGAGACGGAGAAACCCTGAAAGTTGGGCCCCCAGACACCCTTTACAGCTCAGTAATAAAGTCACACCTGAGGTTCACCCTTCAGCCAAAGATTACACAGGCCCATAAAACAAACAATAATACATGTAGCTCAACCACGTATATGAGACAAATGGGCACAGCAGCCCAGGGGCAAGGAGGAGAAGGCAGGAGGGGACAAGAAAGCTTGTAAGAGGGAACCCAAGGTCAAGAAAGGAAGAGTGTGGACACATTGCAGGGTTGGCAACCAATGTCCCAAAACAATCTGTGTATTAATTGTTTAATGAGAAACCAAACTGCTCTGTAAACCTTCACCTAAAGCAAAATATTAAAAAAAAAAAAAAAAGCAAAGAGTCCCCTACGGAGCAGTTCTACTCTGTAACACATGGGGTCAGTCACTAAGAGTCAGGGTCGAACTCCATGGCAGCTAACAACTATATTAACAAAGTTCTTTCACACACTATAATGATAATTATTTTAACAATAAAAGTAAAATCACTAACATTTTTTTTAACTCTATCTTCTAGACTCTGTGACAAGTCATTAGATATAGGGAGCTGTTTAATCTCCACAATAGTCCCATGGGATAGAAGGTTCTTTACCATCAAGAAGTGAGTTAGTACAGAAAGCTCGGAGAGCTGTACCCAGCACGGCACTATCTCAGTATCACGCGTTGCTATTAATTTCAATTCCACTCTAGGGATGGTCAAGCTGAGCCACAGGGAAGCAGACGCCTTGCTCAATGTCTCCCAGCACTAAAGTGTAAAGCCAGGACAGGAAAGAGCCATCAGACTCCTCTGTCAACTTTCCCTGAGTCCCCAAGGGGAGTGATCTGCTTCTTACGCTCCAGGATGCGTCTTCGGAGAGGAGGAAGGGTAGTACTGGGATTGGGACAGACAGAGCGGACAAGTCTATCAGCCCTGGGTGAACAGCAGGGTTTGGAAGCTGTAGTACATCTGCCCCAGGTACAAAGGAATGTCTAGAAGGGCCAGAGCCCAGAACGTTAAATCCTAGAGAAGACCCGCACAGGGGCTGGGACAATTTAGGGGTAACCAAACAAAGCTCAGCGGGATCTGACTGAAAAGAAAAACAAGGCACTTGAAGGAACCACAAGAGGAACCTGTAAAAGCCTGGAGAAGTAAAAGGCAGTGGTGTGAGGGGGAACTACCCCAAAGGCCTGGCAGCCCTAAAGGGCTGGGTACCGGCTCCAGCTGCTGTGCACATCAGCTCCCCGCTAGAGCCTAACACCCTGAGACTATAGCCCTCATCACTGTAATTACTCCTTCAGTGTTTTCCTCTTTAACAGACAGCATCCTCTTCAAGAAAAGGTACGGAATCTTTCCAATATCATGTCTACAGCAGTTATGGTAGTGGCTTGTTAATAATGCAAGCACCACCTATGCGGGCTGAATGAACCCATGACTCTGTGAAGCACAGACTGGTAACTGCAGTCCCTAAAACGTGAGGAAGCACTTCAGATGGTTTTAATAACTGGCCAAAGTCAAATAAGGCATGAAATTAGGAAACAGAAGGGCCAGGTCTGCAGCTTGAGTTTTCTTTCAAATATGCCATGTTAGAGTCTCCACCTCTCTGAGTTCATGGTGTAAGTAGATACACCAGACAGAACCTCTTGGCCAGTCTATTCTTGCAAGATACTCACAGTCTCTACTCATTGGTACACTCACTATAGCAATTTATTGGTCTTTAAATTAGGTTATCTTCAATATCTTCAGTAGTATTAACTGTTTTAAGTTTCCTCTAACCAGTAAACAAGGAGCCCTGGTGGCAAAGCGGTTAAAGTGTTTGGCTGCTAACCTCAAAGTCAGCAGTTCAAACCCAGCAGCTACTCCTTGGGAGAAAGGTGTGGCAGTCAGCTTCCATAAAGATTATAGCCTTGGAAACTCTATGGGACAGTTCTACTCCATCCAGTAGGGTTGCTGGGAGTTGGAATCAACTCTGTGGCAGTGGGTTTGGTTTTGGGTTTTATTCAGTAACCAGTTGCCATTAAGTCAATTCTGACTCATGGCCACCTCATGTGTTTCAGAGTAGAACTGTGCTCCCTAGGGTTTCCGTGGTTGTGACCCTTTGGACATAGGTCATTAGGCCTTTCTTTCAAGGTGCCTCTGGGTGGGTTTGAACCACCAACCTTTTGGTTAGTAGCTGAGAGCATTAACCATTTGCACCACTCAGGGACTCCTAGTGCCCTCTCCCCAGTTGCCATGGAGTCAGTTCTGACTCATAGTGACCCTATTCCTATACGTATAGACAGAGTAGAGCTGCCCCACAGAATTTCCAAGTCTGGAATTGGCTCCGCAGCAATGAGTTTGGTTGTTTTGATTCAACCTTTATAGAACCACGGCCGCATCTTTCTCCTGCAGAACAGCTGATGGGCTTGAAGTGCCAACCATTTGGTTCACAGGTGAGTGCTTAACCACTGTACCACCAGGACTCCTTCCTAGTTCTGAGTCTGTTAAACTCTATTTCACCATACCAAATACTTGATAAGATTTCAGAAGAAGAATGTCATGCCCCCATTAGCATACCAAACTTAAAGTCTGAAAATCTGATTTTCTTAAAAAAATTTTTAATAGCACACATTTTCTCTAGAAAACCAATAACCTGAAAAAAAAAAAAAATAACCTGATTAGCCAAGAATTGTAAGATAAAAAGATTTCCTAATTTAATAGCCAATGATGTTATCAGGTATTAATTTTAAAAATAATTTTGACATTAAGCTTTTTTTCTCAGATAATTTTAAAGGAACGCTTTTTATATAACAATTCAGATTTTCTTCTTTTTTACTGTTTGTTTTTGTTGAATAAAATCCAGCATACTTATTACTTGTTGCTTCTTTTGAAAATAACTTACAACAAACAGACGTTTTTGTAAGCCCACCAGTTTTAACTGACACATTTTCTCTGCCAAAGAAAGAATAAATGGACATTATCTAGGAAGTCATTTAAGGGTGTTCTAGAATGTAGTGGTTAGGAAGTGTTTTGTGTGGTCACTCTAACAACGCAATAACAGGTATAAAGCCAACATGAGCTTGGAGATGGTCAGAGGGGTCAAATTACCACAAAGGGGTTTTTCCCAGTGATACTTTTCCCTTCAACTCCAGTTCCCCTCCATGGTTTTCAATGAACCCTGTGTGCCAATTTATATTAATTGGAAGAGAATAAAAACTATTTCTTCAACTTGATCCTTCACTAAAAAAAATGAAAGAAGTGACTTAAAAAAGGTGGATACTTGGTGCCTTATGCTTTTAATTTAATCCACATTTTGTATAACTGGTTTCCATTATAATCAAAGACATTATGCTAAATAGTGATATTGAAAGGCCCCTCTCCTGTTCCCAAAGGCAGAGTAATACAATTACTGTGAAATGTCAATTAGCCCCACACTAATTAGCTACCGGTCTTACCTGGGTCCCGGGGTTCCCTGACTCTTTCCTACCGCTGGTCTTTGGCCATTTCTCTGTTCATTAAGACCCCACCAGAAGGGGCTGAGCAGGGGGAGGGAAAGGAGACAAATCACAATCAACTGATTCCGCTACCTGGTAGCCATGCCAGTAAATGATGTATTTGTAAGAAAAGGCTAGCGCCGTTTGCTCAAGTAGAGTTGGAGATTTCATGTATTCAATGTTCGCCCTTCTCTAAATACAAAGGATAATGGATATGTCCACTAAAACTGAGTTAAAATCATGTCTACATTTAAACTTTGCAGGAAATGTCCCCTAAGTGTCATTCTATCAAATATTATTTTATTATCAGCTATGATAAATATTGTAAACAATAAAAAAAAATCCATATAGATTTTTTCAATAGTATTAAATTTTTTTAAAGCCATTTCATGTACTTTAGAGTATTCCTGGGAGCAGTGTTAACAAATATACTCTTTTTCTCATGTGCATGTATGGCAAAAAGGGATCAATTTTGAATAATAATAATCTACTTTATATCATATATTCTTCCTAAAGATATTTTACCCCTAAGCAATTCAATTATAGGGAAAAATATATATATATGAAGCAAGCAAACCCTCATTATCACCTTCCCATCTCATACGCACCTCCCTCTTACTATGTTCTTCTGTTTCCCCAAAACTCAGTAAGAACATTTATCGTCGCTAATAATAAATGTGAGCTAAAAGAGATTTATTAATGAGGTCAGGGGAGGACACATTGCAGCAATGGGCCCATTCCTGAAAAACTGCCAAAGATAAAAGGAATAAATAGGTAGTCAGACTGGAACTGCATTAATTTGCTTTGTTTTATGTCTTAAAATAACATAAACATAGGAAATGGTGGAATACCTGTAATCAGGGGAAGGCAAGAGTGGTAATTTTCAGCCACTGACCACGTTAACGTAGACCCTTCCTCTTCCCTCCCCTCCTCGCCTCAAAAAAAAAAAAAAAAAAAAAAATCTCAGAAAACAAAACCTTTATCAGGAGGGAAAAAAGAGCCACGGGTATTTGCTCCTGCAGTGGCTCCATAACATAGAGCTGTAAGAAATGTGTACAATCTCTCACTAAAGGGGAGAAAAATAACTTATTCTTAAAAATTCCAGGTTTCTTCCTAAATCAAGCAGATGCCCCACAGACACTGAAGATGATCTAGTCCAGTGCCACCATGCAGAGCCATTCGGTAAACCAGTGGTCTTGCTGTTTCCTAGGAACCCAGGGGTAGTGAGTGTCCTTCCATGGCTCTAGGGCATGGTGAGCAAAGACAATATTGAGCCAAGCACTTTCTTTTTTCTGGGTTGCGAGAAGGAGGATTCTGGCCTTGCCCCATCAAGGCAAAAGCATGGCCTTAGGAAGACTGGACTCAGGGAGTCCACCAATTAGCAGAAAGCTCTAACCGCTCTGTCATTTTCATTTTTTCCAACCAAAGAAGGTACAGCGGGTCGAATGACGTCCCCACAAAATTCATGGCCAAGCAAAACCTCAGAATGTGACCTTATTTGCAAAGAGGGTCTTTGTAGATGAAATCAGTTAGGGAGCTTGGGATGAGATCATCCTGGATTTAGGGTGGGCCCTGAATCCAGTGACTGTTGTCTTTATAAGAGGAGAAGACACAAACATACAAGGAACAAGGCCACGTGAAGACTGAGCCAGAGACTGGAGTCAGACTGCCACAAGCCAAGGAGCTTCAGGAACCACAGAAGAGGCAAGCAACAATCTTCCCCTGGAGCTTTCAGAGAGAACAGGGCCCTGCCGACACCTTGATTTCAGACTTTTATCCTCCGGAACTGTGAGAGAATAAAGATGTGGATTTTAAAACATCTGGTTTGTGGTTCTTTGATCCTGCAGGCTTAGAAAACAAATACAGGAGGGAAAGGTAGAAGGAACAGAATGTGCAAAATCAGGGATGAGAAACATTAGGAGCTACTCTGGGGAGGCAGAAAGGCTGGACTAGGACACTTACAGGCAGGGTAAAATGTACATGTGGGACTTGCCAAGAAGGCCACTAATTTAGCACTCCATCAAGCCGGCATCAACTACATAGTTTTTCAACATTTATCAAGAAGAGGATCTTAGATCTGTGACAGGGAGGAGTGAAGAAAACTGCCGGTAGCAGACCACTTTCCACACCCTCTGGTCTTGGGTTCATTTTGGTCAGGTCACTTGAACCCAGGTTTGTCTGGGATTATGTAGTTTATGCCTGTTGCCCCAGAGTACTGTTAAGAGCTACCTCTTTAACTATTAAGGTGTTCTGACCCAGTTTGAAAGACAAGCCATATGGCCATGCTATTATGGTTGCCCACGGCACATAGTAGGTGCTCAATAAGCATTTTTTAAGAACTTAATAAGAGATCCACAACGGCAGTACTGAAGCTGTGGTGTCTCAGTGGTTAAGTGTTTGTCTGCTAAACAAAAGGTTGGCAGTTCAAATCCACCAGCCCAGCCACTCCTTGGAAACCATATCGGGCAGTTCTAGTCTGTCCTATAAGGTCACTATGAGTCAGAATTGACTCACTGGCAATGGGTTTGGTTTTCTTGGAATGGCAACACTACTTAACAGTTTTTGAATTGTCTACGTGCCTGGCACTGTTTTCATTTCACTCTGCTCAACTACACAGTGAAGCAGATATTATGGCTATCCTTCTTTTATAGATGAAGTAGCTGAAATCCAAAGAAGTCAAGTCACTGTTGAAAGTCACAACAGCTACTAAGTGCCTGAGCTGGAATAATAACTAATATTTGTGCGGCACTTCACCCTTCACGAATGCCTCTCATAAATACCAACACACTTAATCCCATGTAATGCTTTCAACAATGCTTTGTCAAGTAGGTATTATGTTCAGTATTTTAACAAGGTAACTTAGGGCTCTGGAAGACAAAATGGATTTGTCAAGATTACACATGGAGTATCTAAACAGATAGTCTTCTCTCCTGATCAAAATCTGCATAAAAATCACCTGAGGTGTAAACTAGAAGAAGAGATATTTCATATCCCATCCTAGACTTATGGAATCAGAATGTGTAAGACTGGGTCCTGGATATCTGCATTTTGAAGGACCTGCCTGGTGACTCTTAATATGCAAAAAAAGTTAAGAATCTGCTTGGTGAGGGACAGAGCTGGACTTTAGAGCTCTGGCCTCTCACTGACCCTTTCCTTCCTCAGATGAAATCCTCCATCATGGCCACACCCATCATATACTCGGAACCTGCACCCTCCTCAGACCTCTGCTGAAGGCTGACAAGTATTCCAGAGAGCCATGTGAGCACAAGTGCTATGGATTACATTGTGTTCCCCCCAAAATATATGCTGGAATCCAAACCCTTATACCTGGGGTTGAGATCCTGTTTGGAAACAGGACTTTATTTGTTATGTTAATTAGACCACACCCCAGTAGGCTGGTTTCTAAATCTAATCACTCCTGAGTTATAAAAAGAGCAGATGAAACACAGAGATACACACAGGTTGAAGACAGATGCCGTGCGTGGATGGTCAACAAGCCAAGGAACCCCAAGGAACCAAGAAATACCAGACTACCAGCAAGGATGAAATCCGTAGGGCTGAGACCTTGACTGGGACTTTAACCTCCAGAATTAAGATAAAATTTTTATTCTTTAAAGCTACTTGCTGTATTTGTGATACAGCAACACTAGGAGACTAAGACGACACGGAAAAACCTGTAAGAGTTGGGGAAAGACAACAAAAGAGGTCTTAACCCAGGAAGGCTTTCATGACATCAAGAAGCCTGAAAGAGTCCTTTCTATTCTCAGGACCACTCTTTAAGGATTGCCCACTGACACATTAGATCAAATTAGAATCAAAGGCTGGGACGGAGCACCGGTTTACTTGGATGTGGCCAAGGAAAAAGTTTAATCTGTCATGTATACTTTTCAAACGGATTATGAAGACTATAAAAGAAGGCTCGTTGTATAGCCAGATGTTCCCGTCAGACATTTACAAACTACCAGTAACAAATGTGGCATCAGTTATGTGTTTATAGGGCAGATCCCTGGATTAACATACAAATAGTAAGACTTCTGCAAGCCCATAGGCAGATGCTATTTATAAGCCTTGCCTTTGTTGAGTAATTTTGTTAACCTATAAAATGTTTGGAAAAGCACAAAGTGAAGTCAATGACAGAAAACAGTTATGTTTTAAGTCACGTGATGATGTAATGACCCACTTAGCTTTTCCTGTCTTTAAAATCTAGTACACCAGTTCTTCTGAAGTACGTCAAACCCAAAGGGAAAGGGTAAGGGAAACAAATGCACACAAGGACGGTGACTTAGTCCTGCCGCCTGCAGGCAATCCTCTCCATACTAGCAAGAGGAAGAACCTGAAGGAAGGGAATGATTTGGCAAAACTAAGAAAATTATCATAATACGTTGATTTTATTGTATGTTCTTATGGGGGAATTAGCACAGAAACCTGTTAATAAAACACTCTGTAGGACACGCAGGCTTCTGGGATACAAGTCATGGGTTACAAGCAGTACATGCAAGAAGGAAAATATCAAATGGATAAACATCTATAGATCTGAGGGTAATTAAAAAACTCAAAGAACCAAGCCCATTACTGTTGAGTCAATTCCTACTCATAGTCACCCTATGGAGCAGAGCAGAACTGCCCTATAGAGTTTCTAGAACTGTAAATCTTTAGAGGCAGATTGCCAAATCTTTCTCCTGTGGAGTGGGTTGGTGGGTTCGAACTGTCAATCTTTTGTTTAGCGGCAGAGCACTTAACCACAACCACTGTGGCACCAGGGCCCCTTGAGGCTAATCACCCTCCCAAAAATAAACAAAAAAACAAGTGAGCATGTAAACACAAACACACACACACAGGCACACATACTCCATCAAGTCCTAAAAACGTACATGGATATATTCTTTATCCTGAATGTAGGGAAATTATTTAAAACTAAGACAACTTCATGATGCTATAAAATATTAATAAATTTAACTAAATCAAAATGGAAACACTTTTTAAAAATTTTTTATTGTACTTTAAGTGAAAGTTTACAAATTAAGTCAGTCTCTCATATAAAAATTTATATACACCTTGCTATATACTCCTAGATGCTCTCCCCCAATGAGACAGCACACTCCTTCTCTCCACTCTCTATTTTTGTGTCCATTCAGCCAGCTTCTGACCCCCTCTGCCCTCTCATCACCCCTCCAGACAGGAGATGCCCACATAGTCTCTGTGTCTACTTCATCCAAGAAGCTCACTCCTCATCAGTATCATTTTCTATCCTATAGTCCAGTCCAATCCCTGTCTGAACAGTTGGCTTTCGGAATGGTTCCTGTCTTGGGCTAATACAAGATCTGGGGACCATGACCTCCGGGGTCCTTCTAGTTTCAGTCAGACCATTAAGTCTGGTCTTTTTTACAAGAATTTGGGGTCTGTATCACACTGCCCTCCTGCCCCCTCAGGGGTTCTCTGTTGTGTTCCTTGTCAGGGCAGTCATTGGTTATAGCTGGGCACCATCTAGTTCTTCTGGTCTCAGGCTGATGTAGTCTCTGGCTTACGTGGCCCTTTCTGTCTCTTTGGCTCCTAATTACCTTGTGTCTTTGGTGTTCTTCATTCTCCTTTGCTCCAGGTGGGTTGAGATGAATTGATGCATCTTAGATGGCCGCTTGCCAGCATTTAAGACCCCAGACACCACTCTCAAAAGTGGGATGCAGAATGTTTTCTTCATAGATTTTATTATGCCCGTTGACATAGGTGTCCCCTGAAACTATGGTCCCCAAACTCCAACCCCTGCTATGTTGGCCTTCGAAGCATTTAGTTTATTCAGGAAACTTCTTTACTTTTGGTTAAGTCCAGTTGTGCTGACCTTGCCTGTACTGTGTGTTGTCTCTCCCTTCACCTAAAATAGTTCTTGTCTACTGTCTAATTAGTGAATACCCTTCTCCCTCTCTCCCTCCCCACTCTCATAACCATCAAAGAATATTTTCTTCTGTTTAAACTATTTCTCAAATTCTTATAATAGTGGTCTCATACAACATTTGTCCTTTTGCAACCAACTAATTACACTCAGCATAATGCCTTCCAGATTCCTCCATGTTATGAAATGTTTCATGGATTCATCATTGTTCTTTATCGATGTGTAGTATTAAAATAGAAATACTTTTTAATGACAAAATGTATCCTAAACAAAGATAAATGGCAAATTGGCAGAAAACATTTCCAACTTAGAACAAAGACACAGAACTCTTGAAAACTGGAAAAGTTTAAAAATCTCCTAGAAAAAATGGGTAAAAGACATGAAAAGTTACCAAAAAAAGTACAAATGAATATTAAAATACAAAAAGATTATCAACTTTGCTTACAATCAACTTTGCTTACAATATGATAAACCCCAATTAAAACTTTTAATTTGCTTTTTTATGAATGAAACTGACCAAATTTCAAACAGCTAGGAAATGTGCTCTGTTTTGTGTGAACTGTCCTGGAAATGCACACACAAGGCTGCAGGGAAAGCTAGCACTGTCTAACAAACCTACATACAAGCTTAACACTTGATCCCCAAATCTCAGTTCTAGGAGCTCACCCCAAACATGACACAGCTCCGCAATGGTGAAACAACACACACACAAGGTTATCCAGTGTGGGACTCTTTTTAATAACAAAATATCAGAAACAACCTAAATGCCGACTCATAGAAAAGAAGTAAATTCTGTATCTATAAAGAATGAGGCCCATCTTTGTCGACTGGCATGGAGTGGTGATACTCCTACAACGGGAAGAAAAGAAAACAAAGTACAGAATAGTAGGTATTATATGGTGCTTTTTACGTAAGAATCAAAGGGAAATAGGAATGTATGTGTGTAGTTAATTTTTGCAAAAAGAAACATGTTGTTGTTAGGTGCCATCGAGTCAATTTCAACTCGTAGCGACCCCATGTGACAGAGTAGAACCGTCCATCATGTTTTCTAGGCTGTAGTCTTTACAAATCTCTACGAAAAGGGTATTTCCGTATCGGGAGATTTGGCAGGCATCATCTTAACCAAGTCACCACCACTATGGTTTATAGAATGATTATAGTCAATTTAAAAAAATGCAGCAAATAGATTAAAATTTAGCAGCTCATGACAACTTCAAGAAGGTTATTAACACAAATAAGCCGATTACCCAAAGCTAATGAGTTTTTAGGATCCTAAGAACAACTTCTGCGGTCTAGGGCGACGTACGGACTAGTGCACCGTACGAATAGCCATGCACGACTGAGCTAATGAGAATGCTGCTTTATTACAGAGACAGCCGATGAGGCCTCTTAGCCATTTTACAATAAAGCCCATCCACATCATAAACTTCCAGCAGATATGGATTTCTGCACGAGAAGACAGGGTACGAGAACAATAAAATCCTCCCAGATATCCACCCAAAGCAATCAAAAGCACCATAAATACAAGGGAAACACGTCTGCTAAAATCCGTGTTAACGAGTATTCGAGAAAATACAGAGTTTATCGATATCTTAAATATACATACAGAAATTCTCAAATAAGTGCACAAAGACATGTACATGGATGTTCACTGCAACAATAATGATAAATGAAACGATCAAATGATCATCAATATTGGACTGGCTGACATTCATCCAAACAGCTGGTAAGCACCTGTTCTAACCCGATGCAAAGCTGCAGGGAAAGATGCAGGCCTTTTCTTTTCTTCTTTCACTGCAGTGAATATATACTCAACGAAACATGCACCAAGTCAACAATTTCTACATGTATAAGTCAGCGACATTGATTACATTCTTCAAGTTATACAACCACTCTCTTGCTATCCTCTTCCAAATTATTCTAATACCATTAACATAAACTCAATGCCCTCTAAGTCAAAACTCTCACCTCTGGTAACCACTAATAATTTTTGGTTTCTATATATTTGCCTCTTTCATGTAAGAGGGATCGTACAATACTTGTCCTTTCATGACTGACTTATTTCACTCAGCATGATGTTTTCAAGGTTCATCCATGCAATAGCATGCATCAAGACTTCGTTTCTCTTTATGGCTGAGTAATATTCCATTAAGGGGCCCTGGTGACACAGTGGTTAAGTGCTCAGTGGTTCAAACCCACCAGCCGCTCCCAGGGAGAATGATGTGACAGTTTGCTTCCATATCCACTGCATGGATAGATCACGGTTTGTTTACTTATCTGCTGATGGGCATTTCGGTTGTTTCCACCCTTTGCCTACTGTAGACAGTGCTGCAATGAACACTGACGTACAGGTTTCTGTTTGCATTCTTGCTTTTACTTCTTCTGGGTGTATACCTAGGATTGGGACTGCCAGGTCATATGCTATTCTCATTTTCAACTTTTATTTTTTTAGGAAATGCTAGGTTTTTCCAAATTGGCTGCACCATTTTACATCCCACCAGCAATGGATGAGGGTTCCAGTTTCTCATAATCATGGCAACACCTATTGTTTTTTGGTTTTTTTGCTGTTGTTGTTTGTTTTATCATTGCCATCTAATGGGGGTGAGATGGTATCTCCTTGTAGTTTTGATTTGCATCCCTGTAACGGATCAGTCCCTGGAGAAGGACATTATGCTCAGTAAAGTAGAGGGTCAGTGAAAAAGAGGAAGACCCTCAGCGAGATAATTAACACAGTGGCTGCAACAGTGGGCTCAAGCACGGCGACAGTTGTGGGGATGGTGGAGGACCCGGCAGTGTTTTGTTCTGCTGTGCATACGGTTGCTATGAGTTGGAACGTACTGGACAGCACCTAACAACAACAACAATGGCTAACGAAGGAGCCCTGGTGGCACAGTGGTTAAGCACTCACCTGGTAAGACAAAGGTCAGGGCCCTCCATGGGAGAAAGATATGGCAGTTGGAAGAATACAGCTTAGGAAACCCTATTGGCAAGTTCTACCCTGTCCTATAGGGTCAACAGCAATGGATCGATGGCTAATGAGCCCCTTAGTGGCACAATCTCTTAAATGCTCAACTATTAACTGGAAGGTTGAAGGTTTGAACCCACCCAGAGGTGCCTAGGGAGACAGGCCTGGGGATCTGCTTCGGAAAGGACACAGCCTTGAAAACCCTATGGAGAAGTTCTACTCTGCACACATGGGGTCACGTGGGGTTGCCATGATTTGGAATCAACTTGACAACAACTAACAACAATGGCTAATGATGTTGAACATCTTTTCATGCGTTTACTTGCCATTTTGCAGGCCCTTTTTTTTTTAATTTTTATTGTGCTTTAAGTGAAAGTTTACAAATTAAGTCAGTCACTCATACAAAAATTTATATACACCTTGCTATATACTCCTAGTTGCTCTCCCCCAATGAGACAGCACACTCCTTCCCTCCACTCTCTATTTGCGTGTCCATTCAGCCAGCTTCTGACCCCCTCTGCCTTCTCATCACCCCTCCAGACAGGAGATGCCCACATACTCTCCTGTGTTTACTTGATCCAAGAAGCTCACTCTTCACCAGTATCATCTGCTATCCCATAGTCCAGTCCAATCCCTGTCTGAAGAGTTGGCTTTGGAAATGGTTCCTGTCTTGGGCTAACACAAGGTCTGGGGACCATGACCTCCGGGGTTCTTCTAGTTTCAGTCAGACCAATAAGTCTGGTCTTTTTTACAAGAATTTGGGGTCTACATCCCCCTGCTCTCCTGCCCCTCATGGTTTCTCTGTTGTGTTCCTTGTCAGGGCAGTCATCAATTGTAGCCAAGCACGGTCTAGTTCCTCTGGTCTCAGGCTGATGTAGTCTCTGGTTTATGTGCTCCTTTCTGTCTCTTGGACTCCTAATTACCTTATGTCTTCGGTGTTCTTCATTCTCCTTTGCTCCAGGTAGGTTGAGACGAATTGATGCATCTTAGATGGCTGCCTGCTAGCATTTAAGACCCCAGACACCACTCTCAAAAGTGGGATGCAGAATGTTTTCTTAATAGATTTTATTATGCCAATTGACTTAGATGTCCCCTGAAACCATGGTCCCCAGTGCAGGCCCAAGATTGAGTAAAAACAGCCAGTCCCAGAACAGCATGTTATTATTAGTCCACTTAGATACACATTGTATATATTTATATATATACATTACAATTATTGAGCATAAATACAGACTGTGTTTACCTGTGAAGAATGGGCTTTGGGGGTAGGAGAAGGAATTTCAGTTTTTACTTCACATACTTCCAAAATTAAAAAAAATATATAAGCATTTGTTACTTTGGTAATTTCAAAGGGATTCTTGGGAAAATATTTGCAAGCAAAATATTCATTTAATCTGATATCCCTCCCCCCCCCCCCCCCCGCCTTTTAGGAGAACAGATAGTGACAGAAAGTGCTGTCCGTTTCAGGGCATGGAATTTTCCTTTTCACTTTCCTGTCAGTGTCTGTGTTGATAATGTTGTCTCTCTCACTTTGTCATCATCAGCTGCAGCCTCTGTCTGACTATATCTTACAACCCTTTCTAGACCCAACTTCATTTCACTTATAGTTTTTTCGGCAAGAGCCAATCACTCATTTCTGTTTTTGAGGAAAAAACAAAAAAACAACCTGCGTTTTAAACTTTCTAAACCCTGGTGGCATAGTAGTTAAGTGCTATGGCTACTAACCAAGAGGTCGGCAGTTCAAATCCACCAGACTGTCCTTGGAAACTCTATGGTGCAGTTCTACACTGTCCTATAGGGTCACTATGAGTCGGAATCGACTCGACGGCAGTGGGCTTGGTTTTTGGTTTGGACTACCTTCATGGGGCCCTGGCTGCACAGTGGTTAAGAGCTTACGCTGCTAACCGAAGGGTCAGCAGTTCAAATCCACCAGCTGCTCCTTGGAAATCCAGTTCTACTCTGTCGTGTAGGGTTGCTATGAGTCAGCATTGACTGGTGGCAACAGGATGATTTTTATTCCCTTCGCGCCAAGGCTGTTTCACTTCAGGTTTGGGACTATTCTTGGAGGGGATTAGATGCTGGAAGTGCGTTTTCAACATGACTGAAATTTGTGTTTATGTATGTGTGGGTGTGCGTGTTTGCGCACATGTACGTATGTGTGCGTGTGGTTTCATATTTTCAGAGTCTTTGTGAAAGCTCCAGTAAGTTCCATGGCTTCTGAGAATGGAAAAGAGGATAAAGAGACTACAGTGAGGCAAAATTCTGAAGTGTTAGCCTCTTTTCTCTGATTATGCTGCTGGACCTATGGTACCTTTTACTTTTTGTAATGACCATAATGAAAAATCAGAGAAGCAGAGAGTCAAAAATATGTCCGGGTTAATTCACATTAAATGTTGTTGTAGTTTCTTACTTTTAAGAGGTATTAGGTGCCATTTTCTCGACCGGTATGGCAATTCAGTGTCCTCACTCTGGGACGGAGTCCACATTAGCCTGTTCTCCAAAGCGAGCTCACAGGCTTATGTGGTTTACTGGAACAACGTTCTAAAATGTTCGAATTACAATACGGACATTTGGAAATGCAAATGATTTACACAAATTTGAATACACCGTGTTTAATTAAAAAAAAAGTAAAATAAAATAAAACTCTAGGCATTCATAAACTAGGAAAATGGAGACTTCAACTGACATTCAAAGAGAAACTTACCTAAGCTAATTCTTGATTTGTGGGCTCTCAAGGGCTCAGGACCCACTGTTAAAGACCATATAAGGAATTTTAAGTTGAAAGGATTTTACAATTTAAGCTAATAAGGTATTTATTTTATTGTATATTTTATCATTTCATAAGACTTTCACATTGAACCAATCTTCCTGAAATATTAATTCCACAATAGTTGCTAACATTTAAAAGTTGGGCAATTTCACCCAAACATCCTTATTCTGACTTTATTTACTTTGGAGAAAAGAGACATGATTGGACAAGATGGGTACCCATTTCAACATGTTCAGGGCTGAAAAGACAATATGTACATACATTTAGTGGCATATACAAGTTCTTCACTGACTTCGCCAGCCCCACGCTGCCGATTTTGCTCTTTCCCAGTGACTACCTATGCTCTTGGAAACCCTGGTGGCATAGTGGTTAAGTGCTACAGCTGCTAACCAAAGGGCCAGCAGTTCAAATCCACCAGGCGCTCCTTGGAAACTCTATGGGGCAGTTCTACTCAGTCCTATAGGGTCACTATGAGTCGGAATCAACTCGACGGCACCGGGTTTACCTATGCTCTGGAAAACCTGATGGTGCAGTGGTTAAGAGCTACAGCTGCTAACCAAAAGGTTGGCAGCTCAAATTCACCAGCCACTCCTTGGAAACCATATGGGGCAGTTCTAGTCTGTCCTATATGGTCTCTATGAACTGGATGACTCAATGGCAACGGGTTTTGCTTTTTTTGTTTTTCTTACCTATGCTCCGCAGGTATCTGAGATTTGCTCACTGATCTAAAACTGTTGAGCATTCTGCTGCCTCTTATTAATAACAAGGACTCCTTGTTCCCTCTTGTCCATTCACCTTTTTTTTTTTCCCAAAAGCCAAGGACTTTTAGAGTCCTGGAAGATACGGCAATACCTTTGTTGTCAGAATCTTGGCTGCCATCACAATCCCACAGGACAAAACTAGTGAGGGTATATTTTAAACAAGCTTTGTTGTTGCTGTTGTTAGGTGCGGTCGAGTCAGTTCCAACTCATAGTGACCCTATGCACAACAGAACGAAACACTGCCCAGTCCTGCGCCATCCTTACAATCTTTGTTATGCTTCAGCTCATTGTCGCAGCCAGTGTCAATCCACCTCATTGAGGGTCTTCCTCTTTTCTGCTGACCCTGTACTCTGCCAAGCATGATGTCCTTCTCCAGGGACTGATCCCTCCTCACAACATGTCCAAAGTATGTAAGACACAGTCTCGCCATCCTTGCTTCTAAGGAGCGTTCTGGTTGTACTTCTTCTAAGGCAGACCTGTTCGTTCTTTTGGCAGACCATGGTATATTCAATATTCTTTGCCAACACGACAATTCAAAGGCGTCAATTCTTCTTCGGTCTTCCTTATTCATTGTCCAGCATTCACATGCATATGATGTGACTGAAAATATCATGGCTTGGGTCAGGTGCACCTTCGTCTTCAGGGTGACGTCTTTGCTCTTTAACACTTTAAAGAGGTCCTTTGCAGCAGATTAACGTAATGCAATGCGTGTTTTGATTTCTTGACTGCTGCTTCCATGGCTGTTGATTGTGGGTCCAACTAAAATGAAATCGTGGACAACTTCAATCTTTTCTCCATTTATCATGATGTTACTCACTGGTCCAGTAGTGAGGATTTTGTTTTCTTTATGTTGAGGTGCAATCCATACTGAAGGCTGTGGTCTTTGATCTTCATTAGTAAGTGTTTCAAGTCCTCTTCACTTTCAGCAAGCGCGGTTGTGTCATCTGCATAACACAGGTTGTTAATGAGTCTTCCTCCAGTCATGATGCCCTGTTCTTCTTCATATAGTCCAGCTTCTCAGATTATTTGCTCAGCATACAGATTGAATAGGTATGGTGAAAGAATACAACCCTGATGCACACCTTTCCTGACTTTAAACCAATCAGTATCTCCTTGTTCTGCCCAAACAACTGCCTCTTGACCTAGGCAAAGGTTCCTCATCAGCACAATTAAGTGTTCTGGAATTCCCATTCTTCGCAATGTTATCCATAATTTGTTATGATCCTCACAGTCCAATGCCTTTGCATAGTCAATAAAACACAGGTAAACATCCTTCTGGTATTCTCTGCTTTCAGTCAGAATCCATCTGACATCAGCAATGATATCCCTGGTTCCACATCCTCTTCTGAAACCAGCCTGAATTTCTGGCAGTTCCCTGTTGATACACGCTGCAGCTGTTTTTGAATGATCTTCAGCAAAATTTTGCTTGTGTGTGATATTAATGATATTGTTCTATAATTTCCACATTTCGTTTGGATCACCTTTCTTGGGAATAGGCATAAATATGGATCTCTTCCAGTCAGTTGGCCAGGAAGCTGTCTTCCATATTTCTTGGCATAGATGAGTGAGCACCTCCAGCGCTGCATCTGTTTGTTGAAACATCTCAATTGATATTCCATCAATTCCTGGAGCCTTGTTTTTCACCAATGCCTTCAGAGCAGCTCGGACTTCTTCCTTCAGTACCATCAGTTCCTGGTCATATGCCACCTCTTGAAATGTTTGAACATTGACTAATTCTTTTTGGTATAATGACTCTGTGTATTCCTTCCATCTTCTTTTGATGCTTCCTGGGTCGTTTAATTTTTTCCCCATGGAATCCTTCACTATTGCAACTCGAGGCTTGAATTTTTTCTTCAGGTCTTTCAGCTTGAGGAACGCTGAGCGTGTTCTTCCCTTTTGGTTTTCCATTTCCAGCTCTTTGCACATGTCATTATAATACTTTACTTTGTCTTCTCGAGCCACCCTTTGAAATCTTCTGTTCAGTTCTTTTACTTCATCAATTCTTCCTTTTGCTTTAGCTGCTCGACATTCGAGAGCAAGTTTCAGAGTCTCCTCTGACATCCATCTTGGTCTTTTCTTTCTTTCCTGTCCTCATTGACCTCTCACTGTCTTCATGTATGATGTCCTTGATGTCATTCCACAACTTGTCTGGTCTTTGGTCACTAGTGTTCAAAGCTTACACAACATTTTACATCTTCCCTCCTGTTATGGATTGAATTGTGTCCCCCCAAAATGTGTGCCAAGTTGACTAGGGCATGATTCCCAGTATTGTGTCATTGTCCTCTATTTTGTGATCTGACGTAATTTTCCTGTGTGTTGTAAATCCTTGATGTCTTCGCACAACTCCTCTGGTCTTCAGTCATTAGTGTTCAATGGTTTCCAAATTCATGTAGGATATATTCAAGGTTGTATTTTGGCTCTCACAGACTTGTCCTAATTTTCTTTAGCTTTAACTTGAACTTGCATATGGGCAGTTGATGGTCTGTTCCACGGTTGGCCCATGACCTTGTTTTAACTGATGGTACTGAGCTTTTCCATTGTCTCTTTCCACAGATATAGTTGATTTGATTTCTGTGTTTTCCATCTGGTGAGGACCACATGTACAGTCACTGTTTATGTTATTGAAAAAAGGTATTTGCAATGAAGAAGTCATTGGTCTTGCAAAATTCTATCATTCAATCTCTGATGTTATTGGTATCACCAAGGCCATATTTTCCTGCTACTGATTCTTCTTTGTTTCCAACTTTCACATTCGAATAACCAGTATTTATGAATACATCTTGATTGCATATCTGATCAATTTCAGACTGCAGAAGTTGTCAAAAATCGTCAATTTCCTCATCTTTGGCCTTAATGATTTCTGCATATATTTGAAATAATAGTCGTATTAACTGGTCTTCCTTGTAAGTATATGGATATTATCCTATCACTGACATCATTGTACTTCAGGACAGATCTTGAAATGTTCTTTTTGATGATGAATTCGACACCATTCCTCTTAAATTTCTCATTCCTGGTATGGTAGGCCATATAATTGTCTGATTCAAAATGGCCAATATCAGTCCATTTTAGCTCACTAATGCCTGAGATATTGATATTTGCTCGTTCCATTTTATTTTTGACAACTTCCAATTTTCCTGGATTCGTATATTGCACATTCCAATTATTAATAGATGTTTGCTGCTGTTTCTTCTCATTTTGAGTCGTGCCACATCAGCAAATGAAAGGAAACTAATTACATTTCATAATAGGATTTTTACTGTGAGATCTTCACAATTATCTATGAAACCTAACCACTTAACACCTTCTTGTTGAATGAATGAGTGACAATAATTATTACTAAGGATTGAGTGGCAACTCTGTTCCAAGCACCAGATTTATAAAGTATTTTAATCCTTACAAGTATTCCGGAAAATAATCATTGTGGCAGAGATTGCTAGCACCTCATCAAAATTTCTCCCTGGATACCTGGCTGGACTATATTTCCCAAATTCTTTTATATTTAGGTTTGGCCATGTGAACAGCTCTTGCAATGAACTATGACAGCAGACATTAAAGCTAAAATTAGTGGGTTAAAAGTGAAAGTTTCCTTTTTAAACAAGGCTGAAAATTTACAGAATGCATATAGGGAGTAGGTTTCATAATATTTTGTTCCTAATTGTTGACTCCATTGCCTTTCAAAGCTTTCTTGATGCTCTCGTTGGTTGGTTGTTTGGTTTGTGCTATCTTTATACTTGCCTGCCTTGATCTGGATGTTTCCTTTTTGGAAATCAGTTAGTCCACTGTGCCACTGATCACCTTGTTATGGATTGAATTGTGTCTCCTCCCAAAAATGTGTTGAAATCCTAACCCCTATACCTGTAAATAGGAGTCCTGGTGGTGTGGTGATTAAAGCACTCAGCTGCTAACCAAAAAGGTTGGCAGTTTGTACCCATTGGCCTCTCCATGGGAGAAAGATGTAGCAGTCAGCTTCCATAAAGATTTACAGCCTTGGAAACCCCATGAGGCAGTTGTACTCTGTCCTATAGGGTTGCTATAAATCGGAATCAACTCAATGGCAGTGGGTGGATACCTGTAAATATCACCTGGATTAGAAATAGGAGTTTTCTTTTGTTATGTTGATAAGGTCAATCAGTGTAGGATGGTTCCTAAACCTAATCACTTTTGAGTTGTAAGAAGAGCAAAATAAATACAGAGACATACATGGGGAATGAAAGATACCAAGGGACAGGCAGAATCTTCTGAAGATACCAGAAATGAGGGAAGAGGCTCATAAAAAGAATCAACATGGCTGAGAACCTGATTTGGACTTTGGGCCTCCAGGACTGTGAGAAAATAAAGCTCTTTCTTTAAAGCCACCCACTTGTGGTATTTCTGTTACAGTAGCACTAGGTGAGTAAGGCACACCTCCC
Organism: Elephas maximus indicus; assembly: GCF_024166365.1. Lineage (NCBI taxonomy): Eukaryota > Metazoa > Chordata > Mammalia > Proboscidea > Elephantidae > Elephas > Elephas maximus. The sequence continues at coordinate 234,415,898 of NC_064819.1, forward strand.
TGTCATACCCCTTACCATGTGTTTGTTATCTTTACATTACCTAAAATTTCACCAACATTTTCAACCTATCTCATACAACCTTAAACCTATTGACATTATACTTTCACTATTGACTCCAGTAAAATTTATCATTTGGAAATATCATAATTCCTTAGCAAATATGACAAAACTCCAATATCCTGCTCCCAGAAACAAGATACTATATCCTCTGAAAGTAAGAAGAGACTTTTAATAAGTATCACTGTGTGGTTTAGATGGTTGCCATGCCAACATTCAGTTCTTTGAGAAGAACCATGATAATGCATTCATTAGGAAAATCAGTGCTCAGGTGCAGTGGTTTTTGCTTTTTGTTTTTTGACAGCTAGCAAAATAGCTGGCTTTTAAACTGATCAGGCATTATACCTAAATTTTCTCTTCTTAAACTTCCTAACAGCTCCTTGAAATACACATCTTAGATGAGGGAACTAAAGTTCAAAAAGACATATACCCATAACCAGACTTGAGCCCAGGTTTATCCTATAATCACCTTTAATTACACTCCTCGCCTGAATAAATGAATGAATGGGCAAAGATATCGACCATAACTAATAAATTCAAATTTTGCTTCTATAAACAAAGCAGTTGTGAAGTTAGAATTTAGATGCACTTGAGATGAATCCTCATACTGTTCTGGATTGTCTTAGAAGATTGTTGTATCTAATGACCCAGATTTTAGAGACCCTGAGAGGCAATGACAGAGCAAATGCGAGAGACAAAGAACTCTGAAAACGAGTTTCAGCCGAGGAGGTAGTTGAGGAGAGGGAGAAACTCAAACTCTTAGAAGGACATATCACAATCCCGATAAAACCTTGGGAAGAAGGCAACATGTCTCCCTAATTAAAAATCATTACCCATAATGGAGATACTCTTGAGAAAAATGTATTATTTTTGCTAATTGTATACATTCATGAAAAAATTAGAAAATGCATGTTTTTCCGGTACCATGGAATTTGTTTAATAAAGACTGGAATGCAATCACTGTAGAAGCAAGCAGAACTGGACTTCAGCATAATCAAAGTTTGATTCAAGGGCTATTTCCCTATAATTCCCATCACTAGCATCATTCTTTTGTGTTTCACATAGTTTACCCCAGGACACCTCTATTCAAATCAAAAGTATTAACTGGGGGGACATATCAATAGAAAATTACTGGATATTATGTTATCAGAAATAGAAATTCCATAAAGGAATGAAATATGCAAAACTTCACTTCGATTACTGTAATGGATTGAATTGTGTCCCCTAAATATATGTGTCAGCTTGGTTAGGCCATGTGTGGTTGTCCTCCATTTTGTGATCTTCCTGTGTGTTATAAATCATAATCTCTGCCTGTGGTTACAGAGGATTAGGGTGGGATATAACACTCTTGCTCAGGTCACATCCCTGATCCAATGTAAAGGGAGTTCCCTGGGGTGTGGTCTGCACCATCTTTTATCTTACAAAAGATCAAAGGAAAGGGAAGCTAACAAAGAGTTGGGGGCCCTCATACCACCCAGAAAGAAGTGCCGAGAGCAGAGCACACCCTTTGGACCTGAGGTTCCTGTGCTGAGATGCTACCAGACCAAGGGAAGACTGATGACAAGGACCTTCCTCCAGAGCCGACAGAGAGAGAAAAACTTCCCCTGGAGCTGGGACCCTAAATTCGGACTTTTAGCCTACTGGACTGTGAGAGAATAAACTTCTCTTTGTTAAAGCCATCCACTTGTGGTATTTCTGTTATAGCAGCACTGGATGACTAAGACAATTATGAAATAGGGAAAAGAAAAGGCTGATGCAGTGTGGAGCAAAGCTGGGGGTAACCCACACCAATCACTTCAAGGTTGCTAATACTCAAACAACTAACCCAATAGCAGGTGGAACTGAGAAACCAAAATTTTCGTAAGTGTGCAGTTAGTCCAGAGTTCCTGTGAACACCATAACTCACAATTTTCCCACCACATTTCCCAGACAGTGGGCGATGTCTCAGGATTTGTCTTATTCCACAAAAGTGCTCAAGGTCTCCTGGAAGAGCTAGAAACTTTCCCTAGACTCAAACCCAACTGATGGAGGCATGAAAATACATCTAACCCTTCTAACTCCCTTCTCTGCCTGCAGGTTGGCTCTGCTCCAAACCAGGAGATCCAGAACTGCTTACCCATCCAACTGGTACTCTCAATCTAATGTTAAATAGAGACAACAGAGGAAACAATCTACTACTTTGTCTGTGGTCAGCACAATTCTAAGATGGCTTCCAGGATCCTAGTCCCCTGGTGGACACGGCCTGGCTAGTATCTTCTCCTTGAGTATGAGCAGGATTGTGAATATGATGTAAGCCACTCTCAGGATTGGGTTATGTCATAGGGCAAAGGTTAAGAGGGTTTTCAGATGTAATTAAACTCCTAATCAGTTGACTTGTTCAGCAAATGGAAGTTTATCCTGAGTGGGCCTGACCTATAAAAGAAGGTCTAAAGGTCAGAGACTACAAGTGAGAGAGGCACACTTCTGCTAGGTTTGAAGAAGCGGTCTCCACGAGTTCTACATCTGCAAGAAAATGAATTGTTCCAATAAACATATGAGCATGGAAAAGGCCCCTGAGCCTGGGATGAGGCCCCAGTCCAGGTGACACCTTGATTGGAGCTTTATGAGACCCTACATGGAGGGGCCATGTCTGGCCACTTAGACATGATGAGAAACCCCTATTTTTATGTCATAATACCATTTAGAAATATCCAGTAAACTTATCATTCCCAGGATTCCTGCTGTTTGCAGATCTCTGCCCACTGATGCTGATGTGTCAGCTACTTCAGAGGAAGGACCGAAGACAGTGGAGGACAAAGGAAGCAACGCTTTGTTGCTGTTTTTTTTTTTTTTTTTTTTAACTTTCAAATAGGCTCTTGAAGTTCATTTCAGTATACTATTGTGAAATCTAACATTTCTCACTTGCTTGATGGCTTTGAATTACGGTGTTGGTGAAGAATATTGAATATACCATGGACTTCCAGAAGAGCGAATAAATCTGTCTTGGAAGAAGTACAACCAGAATACTCCTTAGAAGCAAGGACGGCGAGACTTCGTCTCACATACTTTGAACATGTTATCAGGAGGGACCAGTCCCTCAAGAAGGACATTATGCTTGGAAAATAGAGGGTCATTGAAAAAGGAAGACCGTCAGTGAGATGGACTGACGTGGTGGCTGCAACAATGGGCTCAAGCATAACAGCCACGCTTGAGAATAGCGCAGGACTGAGCAGTGTTTCGTTTTGTTGTACGTAGGATTGCTATGAGCCAGAATCAACTCAACATCAACTACCAATGACAGAATGAGAGAGATGATAAAGAACTAGTTTCCCACCATCGAGGAAGGAAAAAAGCACCTCTTGGGTTGGATAGTGCTGTGGAGGAGAACTTGAGCACTGTTTCTAGCTAAAACAGAGAGGCTTATTAAGGTTTGAAAATGATTGCAATTGGGGAACTACGTAGCCCACTGAAAATGGAGCCAGGTAGTTCAGGGGCAGTTTCATTATCTAAGTATTCCTATGGGGTAAAAAGAGGAACAACATCACACGGAGAGCAACTACAGGGAAATCGATGAATATTGTAACAATCACACTCTGATTGGTTCCTGATTATTAACAGCATCGTCAGTGACCACGGATAGTTTCACAGCATGCTTAGATCGGGGCCACAAGATGCCTACATGTACTTTCTTTGTGTATCTTGCAAAAATGTCTTGTTGGCAACAGCACCCAAGTGTGTTGTTTGAGGGGTGCAGATGGTCACTTTGTTAAGACACTTTGAGGCACATGGTTTCATATCCTGGTTTTGACCACCAAGGAAAGACATATTTTTCTCAAAGAACATAGCTGTTAGTCTGTTAGATACCATGGTCGGCATATTATGCCTCTGGCTGTCTTTGCACCAGAAGTTGTCTTTTCCTGAGACAGTGGATGGGAAGGAGCCTGGAGAGAACAGGAGGAATGTGGGAGAATTGAGAAAGGTACATGGGCCTGCTGTGGGTGCTTCCTTGGGTTGAAACCCGAAGTTGGGAAGGAGAAAAATTTTCCCAGGTACTTTTATAAATCCCAGAACAGAGCAAGGTTATGCACCAATTTCTACTCGGGATTCTGGGAAGAGAACATCTCAGCCTGCCCTGGCTTTAACCTTAGGAAACTAAAGTATTTTACAAAAGATTTCAAAGTCACTTCTTACGTTCAGACAAATAGAGGCTATGAGCGTCCTACCCCTGCCCACAAAGCCCCATCTTCCTTCATTAGGGGTCTAGGTGGAAGTGATTCCACAAGAGGGGTACAGAATGGGAATTGGACTTGGCATACCTGCCAGGGCCCTCTAGAGCTCCGGCCAAGGAAACTTCTGGAAGGTTTCTGAGTGAACGGACCAAAGTCAGAGGCTGGGAATAAAAGGTGGCAAATTCTCAGAGGGTTAACAGCAGCCTCAGAGGCCAAGGTGGAGTCCTAGGCAACAGGTGTAGATGTTCAAGCTCCGTGGGAGTGTCCCTATGGACTGTCCACAGCAAAAGAAGAGAACGCATGTCACAGCAGGCAGGGGCAAGTCACAGGGAGATGTAACAAAGATGGTGGCTGGTTCCCAGGGCCTAGATATCTCCTGGAGGGCAGGAAAGGCCAGCTGCCTCTGATGTGGGTCAGGATACAAAGTTAACTCCCCGTCCCCTCTCCCCCACACCTATTTAAATAACCTTGGGGGAGGAGGCTGGGACAAAGGAAATGAAGAACCCAGAATTTGACTGCTTTATTTAGTTAAGTTCTTAAAAAAAAAAAGAATGAGCTCCCCTGAAGATTCCCGGGCAGTGCAAAGAGTTTGTGCTCGACTGCTAGCCTAAAGGTTGGTGGTTTGAATCCACCCAGCAGTGCTGCAGAGGAAAGGTCTGGCAATATGCTTCTGTAAAGATTACAGCCAAGGAAACCCTATGGAGCAGTTCTACTCTGTAACACATGGGGTCACCATGAGTCTGATCAACTAGACGTCAATGACTTTGGTTTTTGTTTTGGTTTATCTCCTTGGAAGTTGATCCTCCTGCTGTGAGTGAAAATGAGGGCTTCTGAGAAAGCTGAGAAGAAAGTAAGTTGAATTTCAGCATATTCGAGTTATGTGTGAAAATATTTATTAGTGCCATATGTCCTGAGCTAGACAGACTCTTTAGCATCTTAAGCACGTGCCCTACCGCCAGCTCTCAGAGAAAGTACCTTACTCCTTTCCCCTTGTCCTTAATCCAAACCAATGGATCATCATTCTTTCTATTACCTAAGTAAATTTTGCATACTGAAACATTATCGGATATCAAAACAAAACTGGAGTAGGCCAAATAGAGTTGTTTGTTTGCTTTAATACAAGATACCAGATTACTAAGAACCCTTTGTGCCATGAAGTGGATTCTGACTCCAAGCGACCCTATAGAACAAAGCAGAACTGCCCCACAGGGTTTTTCAAGGCCGTAATCTTTACAGAAGCAGAATGCCACATCTTTATCCCGCTGAGCAGCTGGAGGACCCCACACATTTCTATACACTTAATCTCCTGCTTGAAAGGCAGGTGGGGAAGGTTTGTTGAGTCAAAGATGAAAGATGTTTTTGAAAGTTAGACTGACAGAGGAGTGCCCTGTAAAAAGATAAAAGACCCTGCTTTGAGAAAGCTCCTTTTCATCTTACCTTTAAAAAAGCTTGCCTTTTATGTTTCCCTGAGGTTATTGAATGAAAAGACAACAACCTTCAGTGGCGTGCTTTCCATTACAGAAGACGAAAAGTTTTGGCACTGGGAATTGGTAAGCAAATAAAAAATTGAAGATAAACAAGATTTTTTTATACCAAGCAAACTTGGTGACTCATTTTACAACAAGCAATAACTTTCAGATAAAATTCATTTTATCTTTCTAGTTATTTTGTCAACTGACCCGTCTTTCCAAGACATTCAAGTACTCAACAGAGAAGCAACACAGTAAAGGAGTAGAATACTTTGAAATATTACCCAATATATTTTTTCTTTCTTTGTTATCCCTTCTATGCCCTTCAGTCTTGTACTTTGAAAACCAGACCTGTACGAAGAGATTTATTCCTTGAAGGATGGAAGGAAGGATGAATGTGCGTGCACACGCGCGCACACACACACACACCACACATTCCACGACAATGAAGAGTCAATTATTGGCCTTTGAAGTCCTCAGGAAATTTCGATGAGTCTACAGCAGATGTTGCTACAAAAGACCTCTTTAAGAGTTAAAAAGCAAAGATGTCCCTCTGAGGACTAAGGCGCACCTGGCCCAAGCCAGGGTATTTTTCAATCGCCTCATATTCATGTGGAAGCTGGACAATGAATAAGGAAGACTGAAGAAGAATTGACGTATTTGAATTATGGTGTTGGCGAAGAATATTGAATATACCATGAACTGCCAAAAGAACGAACAAATCTGTCTTGGAGGAAGTACAACCAGAATGCTCCCTGGAAGCAAGGATGGTGTACGGTAATGCTATGCAGCTCTATGCATCCCCTCCTAATGGAATCAGCTTTGCTGTTCCCTGAAGCATGCTGGGGATGAATTTGGGATGGAATTGGGCTAAGGTACAAGGCCGAGGAATGCCTTAGCAACAGGAAGGAAAACATCTGAGCCTGCACACGAAGTCCCTGGGAACACTGACCGCCAAAGGACTTGGGAGAAAACCAATGAGCCTTGGTTCCAGCTGGAGTGGTATATAAGCTGTGTCCCCTGCTAGGTGGTTGCGGAGTGCTAAACTGGTCCAGCTGCCACCCTGGGCCACGGTCCTGTAAGTAAGCTTCCCAAATAAACCACATGTCACGATTGCTGGTTCCAGAGTCTTTCTTCAGTCTCTTGGAGATGCGCCTGACCTTGGGTTCAGGTACCGCTGGGTTGTTACCCAACAATTGGGGAGCCAGCCAGGAGACTGAAGAAACCTCCGTGAGCACCGGACATGTGTCAGGAGAGGGACATTGATGGGAAGAACCCCAGGATGGCCCTGTCCTCCATGTGGGGGGAGGGGTATTGCGACAATCTTGGATAGCTGGAGCCTACCACGTGAGTACGGGGATGCCCTGAAAATGCCTAAGGGCATTGAAGATATGCTGTGTCAGTTGGAGGCCCCAAAGCAAAAGCCAGATTGCCGTGCTGAGGCGGCTGGTGTGGGGTGGCTTCTACTGGCAGCACTGAGAGGGGCATCCAATGCAGAGCCAGCAGCTAGGGCCCTAATTAGGCAGCTGGAAGCAGAGCTGCAGCTGGAGGATTTGTGAGCAGCCTATCCCTCCTCCACTGAAACATTAGCGCCCCGTTTGTGGAAGCAAGAGGCGTCTGCGGGGGAAATCCCAGGGTGGCCAGCGACCTCCATGTGGGGAGGTCTGTGAGTAGGCTTTTCTGTGAGAGAAATCCCAGGGTGGCCAGCGAAGCCGGGCTAGCTCCGTCGGTAGAGCACGGGACTGCAGCTAGTTGGAAAGGATAAACAGGCCCCTGGGTCTGAGAACACCCTGTAACACCCAGTGCAAAGCAAGAGTTAAAACAGCAGGGAAAAAAGAAAAAAAAGGAGTAAAAAGCCCTTCAAGATAGCTTGTGTTGAGTGACCTTGAAGAGACCTCAGGATTCTCTGATAGCTGCCCTGGCCAAGATAACTGAACAGCAACATAGCTGCAGCTGCAATGGTAAAGGGGAAATTAAAAGGGGGGGACCCACCTCCAGGTTACCAGGCAACTGGGCTGGGCCCAGGCTTGCACTTGGTATGGTGGCGGCATGGCCCCACATATGAGTGAGGGCTCTGCCAACTTTTCCCAGATTTTCTTTCAGAAATAATTAAGATCGAGGATGAAGCCTAATTTCTCTGTCACCAGCGAGAAGCAAAGGCCTTGTGTTATAGTTAAAGTCCAATGAGGTATACCTTGGGCCTGAGGTCACTAACATTGAGACACTTGCCCGAGCCTGACTATGGATAAGTCCCTTGGGGCCCCTACAAATCCTTATTACACGTACTGATGATGCTGATGTATTAATGCACACCTTTGTAAACTTTTGCCTCCAAGTCCTGATGGGAATTGCTGCAGTTAGGGCCATTTTTAGAGGGGCACAAGGAAACTGTGGCGTGGGCTATAGCTAACAGGCTGGCCATTCAATCTGGCCACTGACAACCCTAGGACTGACATATAAAGCAAGCCCCAAAAGAGATGAGACATCTGGGTCAAAAAAAAAAAAAAAAAAAATCAGTTCTGTTCCTGATAAGGTCTTGTTACTTGTGTGGATAGTCATCAGAAAAGCCCCTATGCTGAGAGCTGAAAACAGCCAATGAGCAGACCAGTCTTACCAGCTGACTGCAGAGGCTGAAGCATTGTCTTCTCCAGAGCAAAGAGATGCGCAATCGACCACCTTCTGGATTTAAGAGAGGATAGTCCATGGAGATTCACACACCATCCTAGACTGGGCCTATACGCACGGACTGCCACTGTCATCAGAAAACACTGGATAGCACAGGAAAGCTGACCCACCTATGAGACCCTGGCCAAGGCTAAAACCTGTGCAGGGACAGATTCCTGAGCCAACAGGCCAGGGTGTTCTCAGCAGGCAAATCATATCGGGGCTTTTTATCCTATACAGGCTTCCACTGGATCGTGAATGAACTCTTCACACTCTTTATCACCCCAAGACATAGGGGCAATTGAGCACTTCAATGGATAGGTTTAAATGGCTGGTGGGAGGGGACAAGACAACCCCAGCCTGAACCATGCATCTCAGACAAGCAGTCTGGGGTCTCAATGCAGCAGTTCCCTGCAAAGGCATTTCTTATTTGTGCTGTATGTTTGATCAAACTGTCTATTCTATAAAATGTATTTCTTTGGCATAGAATTGTTCCCGACAAAAGATCTGGGTTCCACAAAGGTAATGACCAGAGCCCACGAGAGGAGGCCAAGCCTAAGGCTCCCACTGCAGAGGGGTGGGAGTCTCCCTCACACCTTGATTAGGGGTGTGGCCAAGGTGCACCGCAGGTGCAGGAAGACTTCTGCTGGGTAACAGGGGACCAGAGGCCACACACTGAAATGATCATACACTGGACCCCCACTAACAAGCAACATGTTTTGGCTTTGGTGGACACCGGAGCACAATACACTCTGATGCGTGGTAACCCAAATAGGTTTAAAGGGCCATTAACAGCTATTGATGGGTATGTGGGTGGGGCCATCAGGATGCACCAAATCAAACTAGTGCTGCAGATTGGAAGGCTACCCCCAAAGGCCTACCAAGTATATAGCACCAATACAACAGAATACATTCTGGGCAGAGATATCTCGTTGGGGCTGGAGCTATAGACCTCCAGTAAGTTCCACCTGCAAGTGAGAGCCATAAAAACTGTAGTACTAGATAATGCTAAATGGTCCTCTGTGCAGTTACACTCCCCAGCTCGGGTCATGGCCCTTAAGCAGTACTGCATCCCTGGGCGGGCACTGAGAAATCACTAAGGCTGTGCAGGAGCTACGCCCAGTGGGGATTCTGAGAAAGGCCAAGACCCCCTTCAGTAGTCCTGTCTGGCCAATGCACAAGCCAGATGGCTCCTGGAGAATGACAGTAGACTACTGGGAATTGAATAAGGTGACTCCCCTGTTGTTTGCAGCTGTACCCAACATCGTGCAGATGGGGCAAATAGGGGAGGCATTGGGCACTTACCACTTTGTGCTCAACTTGGCTAATGCTTTCTTTAGCATCCCTCTACACTCAGACAGCTAGGACCAGTTTGCCTTCAGTTAGGAGGTGAGGCAGTGGACTTTCACTGTGCTCCCACAAGGGTAGCTGCATAGTCCCACCATACGCCACGGCATGGTTGTTGCTAACCTCAAGCAGTGGACTTCTGCTGCTGACATGGCTGTATTCCACTACATTTATGATGTCATGCTGACCTCTGACTCATTTGCTTCTTTGCAGACTGCAGCTGGTGAGGTAGTCATGTACCTCCAGTGGCGGGGATGTGCAGTAAACGAAGGTAAAACACGTGGGTCTGGTTTGTCATTCAAGTGCTTGGGTGTTATCTGGCCGGGTAAGATGCAAGTGATGCCTGACGCAGTGCTAGATGAAGTCCAAGCCTACCCATGCCCAGAAACTGTAAAGAAGTTGTCGGCCTCCTGGGGTACTGGTACCTCTTCACACCCCATTTAGCCCAAACCCTATGGTCCCTATACATGTTAGTGAAAAAAGAAGTGAGAGTGAAGGAGGAAGAAACCAAAAGATTGGATGAGAAAGTGATATGGGGTGCTAGAGGGGAGGGGAATGAGAGAAAGAGACAGGTGAAACTGGGGAGAGTTCTAGAAAGTGAGGGTGTGAGAAGAAGACAGAACCCGTAAGAGAAGAGATAGACACACAGAGTATGAAGAAAGGACCAGTGTGGGATTGAGACACAAAGGAAGAGGAGGCCTTCCAGCAGGTGAAGGTCACTGTAAAACAAATACAGGCTTTAGGAGTGTTAATACAAGGTCAACTATGCGAATTGGACCATAGCCTGTTACCCGAGGGGTACGGGTAGCGCCTGTGGCAACGGCAAAGTAATGAGAGAGTGCCACTGGGATTTTGGTCGCACTTGAAAAAAAAAAAATTTTTTTTTTTTTTTTTTTGTGGTGAGGATCAGAAAAGAGGTATAGCATGTTAGAGAAACAGTCATGCACAGTGTATAATGTCCTTCTGCAAGTGGAAGCAAGTCCTTATAAAGGGCCAAGTTCCCTTTTGCTGGGAGCAATGGAATGGAACTAGTACCTCTTACCCTCTCAGGGTGATGAACTAGACCCCTGAAAACAGTGTGCTAGAACCCTGCTAGTTGTTGCCAACAGTTGATTAGGGAAGCAAAAGCAAAGGCTACAGGCAGGGGCATACCCATTGCCCAAGGGGTGGCTTTGGACATGTGGCTTGCACGGATGGCCATAACTGCCCTACACCTGAGTGGGGTGCTGTACCTGGGGGGGGGCTGTACATAGCTGCTAATATTTATACCACCCTCCCCAGTGTTCTCAGTAATTGGCCAACTGTAATAGCCCAGCACAGATACCAGCACACATCATGATGGTTTTGCCCCTTATCCCTGTTCTCAACCCAGGCCACCACTATAAATGTGGAGTGGCAGGTAGAAGTGCTAGCCAGACACACCACAGCTGCACTTAACACCAGGTGGACTAACACCCTTCTAACTGTGGAGACTCAATAAATACGAAAGGTCATCCTTCAGAGTAGGATGGCCCTTTACATCCTAACTGCCACCCAGGGTAGCACCTGTGCCATGATAAAAACTGAATGTTGCACGTATAGCCCTGATGCCTCTAAAAATGTGTCTTTGGCTCTGCAGGACTTGCAGCAGCACCACACTTCTACCAAACATGATGCCGCTGACCCCGTCTCCAGCTGGCTGCAATCCCTCCCGTCCGCCTGGCAGACAGGCTTCTGGGTGATATTGGGACTCTTATTACTATGTCTTTTCCTGTGTTGCTGGTTATACTGAGTATGCGGACTAGTTTTGCAATGCTCCTCCACATACCAACTCCGAGGGCTATTGTGGAAGAGGGGGCGGTAAGATTGTAAGGACATTAGGAGGGTATGCAGGGGTGGACTGTAGGGTAATGCCATCCAGCTCTATGCATCCCCTCCTAATGGCATCAGCTTTGCTCTCCCTTGAAATATGCTGGGGATGTATTCGGGATGGACTCGGGCTAAGGTACAAGGCCAAGGAATGCCTTAGCAACAGGAAGGAAAACATCTGGGCCTGGACGTGAAGTCCCTGGGAACACTGACCGCCCAAGGACATGGGAGAAAAACAAGGAGCCTTGGTCCCAGCTGGAATGGTATATAAGCTTGTGTCCCTTGCTTGGTGGTTGCAGAGCACTAAACTGGTCCAGCCACCACCCTGAGTCATGGTCCTGTGAGTAAGCTTCCTGAATAAACCTATGGCATGATCTCTGGTTCCGGAGTCTTTCTTCAGCCTCTTGGAGGTGTGGCTGACCTTGGGTTCAGGTGCCGCTAGGTTGTTACCCAACAGATGGCAAGACTGCGTCTTATGTACTTTGGACATGTTATCAGGAGGGATCAGTGCCTGGAGAAGGACATCATGCTTGGTAAAGTAGAGGGTCAGTGAGAAAGAGGAAGACCCTCAACAAGATGGACTGACACAGTGGCTGCAACGATGGGCTCAAACAGAGCAATGGATAAAAGGATGGCGCAAGACCAGGCAGTGTTTCACTCTGTTGTACATAGGGTCTCTATTAGTTGGAACTGACTCGACGGCACCTGACAACAACACAGAAGATGTAAAGGTGTTTCTACCAGCCAAGGAGACACCTATGGCTATCAGAAGCCAGGAGAGACAAGGAACAATCTTCTTCGAGAGTCTTTGGAGGGAACATGGCCCAGTTGATGCCCTGATTTCCAACCTCTAGAACAATGAGAGAGTAAGTGTCTTTTGTTTTAAGCCACCCAGTTTGTGCTATTTTGTCATGGCAGCCCTCAAAAACTAATACAAGTGCTAAAACAAAAAAGGGGAGAAATCTCGTGTTAAATTTCCTTAACTAGAAATGTCAAAGTGAAAATTCTAAGAATGTCTTCAAGTTACCCAAGGGTTTACTGTAATTAGACAGAAGAGTCCTTTATCAGCCTCCTTCAGCATTCCAAATCCATCACTCCCACGTTATAAAAAAGGTACTTAATCTGGAAAACAAAGCAGATCTTCAGACCTCTGAAATGACTTGTTTAATCATACTTTCTACAGGGAACAAATCCATGGCCAAGGAGGCCACGAGTTAACTGCTGTAGTGGTTGACCAGAGAAGGTCCCAGAGCAATTAAGCCTGACGATTTTATATAAACTCCACAGCCACAGCTTAATCCTAGGTATCAGTTGCAATAGGAACTGCTTGGCTCTGCCACCCGTCAGAATTCTGGGTGTTATTTTTAGCATCTTCTTTCTCAAAAGCAGTTCACCATGCTTCTATTGACCACTCTCTGCCGACGATTATACATAAGGCATAAAATAGCTTTGAGTCCTTTGCAATTGTGTCAGTTATATTACCGGCACGCATTACAAGTTCCTCATGGTGATATTACTATATTAAAGTACCAAATAAACCATCTGTACAAGGCTATCAATCCAGCTGTGTTTGCACAGCCTTAGCATCTGTCCCAAAGGGAAAAGAACCAGATACAATGCTATCAGGCTGGATTTGAAAGAGCTTCTGTTTGAAAATCAAGTAAAACATGATGTGGCATATGAAAGAACAAATGAATCATGAGAAGGATAATGTAATAACACAGAGAAATTAGGGTAAGGCCCATACCTGGTAACTCCATTAGGAAATACATCTCTATGCTCTGTAAAAACTGTGAGCCTATATATAATCTATATTTGTTGCTTTCAGGGTAACTGGAGAAAATTACTCTTACTGGGTCTTTGGTTCACTTTCAGAAAAAAATAAAATTGAAAACCACCTAGTACCAGGAGAGACAACAAGTAAATGTTTCTCAAATCATTTAAAAATAAACTTCTCTCTCCTGCTTCATTTCTTCCACTTTTTTTAAGGCCACCTCTGTCCCCACCCCTAGCTAAAATCCGTCCTCTCAGCACTAAATATCTAGTCTTGGATTCTGTCAGGTGTGTTTAGGTCTGCAGTCAGGGGTATACCTGTGGGTGCTGCGATTCTGTTCTCTGTTTTTCTCCTCTTACCCACCTACCCAATCCACATCCCTTCTTCCCTGCTTTGTGCCCTGCAGGGCTGGCACCCCTGGACCATATCCCTGGGCCTCTCAGGCCTTTGACCTCCAGCTGGGCTTAGCCAGTGTGAGGTACCAGTAGGAAATCATGAGCACAAGGACAGAGTTTGGGGCATCCCCCCACCCTGCCAGACCCTCCTGGTGCTCTGGTTCTGGCTGTGGCTCCACCCTCCAAGGCCAAGCAGCCCCTCCACCAGGGCTTCTGTTCTCACTGGGTTCTGGAAACAGCATTTCTTCCTCTTGTCCCTACAGACCTAGCTTCTCACTGTATGGGTCCAGGGACCTCGACAGCTCTCATCAGGTTTCCTAAAACTGCTCTGCAAATAGTCCTTTCATTCAGTCCTCTGCAGGCTCCTATGGGGGGTGTGTTCTTTCTCCCTCTGGGAACTCAGCTGAATGAAACACTTGAATTACGGAATTATTTTCCCTGGATGGCAGGAAATGTATCCTTTAACCTAGTGACTGCCCCCAGTGAGGTCCACAAGAAGGGGCCAGAGTACAGAGAATTAAATGTCTTGGCCTTCACGTTTCTGAGCAACAGGTGTGGCACAAGGCCAAATGATATGGGAGGAGACTTGATGAGCAAGGTGTCTTCTGTGCCCCCTGCCTGCCTCCACCTGCATCAGATTCTCTGAGTGTGAGAAGAGAAAACGGGCATGGGTGTGCCCAGGTGGTGGAGGGGCCAGTGCTAGAATTCTGTACTCCTCTTGCCCAGGTTCTGGGTTGGGCAGCCTCGCCCAGGTTGGTTGGGGCCCATGATGTGAGTACACAGTGACATCTGTGTGGGTGTCAGAGACAGGAGGAGCTGGTGGCAGCCCCTGGAGAGGCACCATCCCACTCTCCTGTGCAGATATGGGAGCTGGCCCCGGAAATAGGTAAGCAGCCAACAGGGGCTCTTCGGTCATGGTAGGGGATGCTCTTGGTGAAAGCCATACAGGCCATATGAATGGAAGGCTGGCCTGATGGGTTGTATCTCCCAGGACACCACCCTGATGGAGAGAAGAAATCAGAAAACAAAGACAGCCTAAGTAGACTCTCAGTGCACACTAACTCCGGACAAATCAAGCCTAACAGTAGATGGTGGTCCTTCCCCACGGCCACTGCAGCTCTGTTTATAAGCTCCCAGAGCTTGGAATCAATCCAAGGAAGAAGGAGGGAGAGATAAAATGCTGCACTGATGAAGCTCAAAATCCGAATAGCTGAGTTTATCTGGAAGTGATGAGGACCATGGTTTCTGTCACTAGGTGACAAAGGTGGAAGGAGGAACAGGCATGCACAAAGATTACGCCTGTCTCAATCTTTGTGAGCAACTGCTTAAATAAAAGCTTTTTTTCTGTTGTTTTTTGTTAGTTTTTTTCCATATGTACCAAAGTGTTCAGTGGCCTAAATTAACCCAATGTCACTGGAAAATACAAGCTGAATTTCTATTTAATTAGGTATACCCTTAATTATTTTGTATTGTAACAGTGGCTCCTTTTGTATAATATATACTCAGCTGGTCTCTCCCTGTCCTTTTATTTGCTCCTTTGTATTCACATGTGTACATGTTATCATTGTTGTCGGGTGCCGTCCAGTCGATTTTGGCTCCTAGCAACCCCATGTGACAGAGTAGAATGGCCCCATAAGGTTTTCTAGGCTGCCGTCTTTACAGAAGCAGAGTGCCAGGTCTTTCTCCCATGGAGTGGCTAGGTAGGTTAAAATCACCAACCAAGTGGGCACTTTCATCTCTACGCAACAGCTGACAGCAACTTTTAAGAAATTCCTCCCACTTGCTAAGGTGAATGTTTTACACATGTGTGTTCAAAAGATATCTGTAATGACTCAAATAATTACCTGCACCTCTATATTGTTTGCTATAAATATAAGCACCATTAAGTAAACTCCTAGTATGTATTCGTTTCTTGGATAAAAAGCAAAAATGAAACAAAATCTGCAATCACAATTTCAACGCAGAAAGCCCAAACTTTCATTCTGGCTTCACTGATTTGATGTAGGGTTTGTCTGACACTTGTAAAAAAGATGCATGCTATTCTTCTCTGTACTTAGTGTTGGGCAACATTCATGCTTGCTTTCCATTCTCTGCTAGTTCTTTCCTTTTTTATGATATAAACATTTTCATACCAGAATATACTGAGCATGTGTGCTGGCATTTTAGAGACACAGCAGTAGGCAGTAAATGATTTATGAAACCACCTACTCTGGGTAATACAATAGTGTTATACATACGCAATTACTTTCATAAAATTTGGAATGCAAACATGACTAGGGATGTCTACTACATTGAATACATTATGTCAGTCTTTTTTGTTTTGTTTTGTTTTGTTTTAATATTTATGAGCACAGTGGTTTTTTTCCTTTAAAAAACAAACAAACCTACCAGTCTATCAGAATCTACCTCAACCAATCCAAAGATGTGAAAAGTTGTCGATGCTCTTAAAGACCAACAGAGAAAGAGATTTCACAGTTACCCACTTCCATTCTTCATGTCAGTTAAATGTTTCTTACAGTTAATCCAGAACAGTGAAGTGCATGCTGAATGTCCGTTTTAGCTCTCGTTCCTGAGGACTAAGGAAGATTATTCAGATCTCTTAAACACTTTTTCTTCTTATGACTAAATTACTTGACTTCTTCCAACCTTTCCCTGGAATATTCTCCAAGTTTTCTGCATGCAACCTTCACAGGGGAGCCCTGGAATGAACCTAATCACAGATGGAGTTAACCTTTCATCGGGCAAGTTCAGCCAGACATGAATAGTCAACCAGGAAGTTGACAAGAACCATTCAGCAGCCATATAATCATCTAATCAGACTGGAGGGCCAAGGCAGTGTGTTAATATCCAGGTACTCTAACCCAAAGGAACCCTAGTGGTGCAGTAGTTAAGTGGACAGTCGCTAACCGAAAGGTCGATAGTTTGAACCCACTGGCCCCTCTGTGGGAGAAAGATGTGGCAGTCTGCTTTCATGAAGATCATAGCCTTGGAAGCCCGATGGGGGCAGTTCTACTCTGTCTCATAGGGTCACTATGAGTTGGAATTGACTCAACAGCAACAGGTTTGGTTTTTGAGTTTGGGTATTCCAACCCATGGTCAAACTCTGGTTTGGGCCCTAACCCAGAATCTATTTACTCTTGCTGTGGACAATGTCTAACAATCACAACTCTCTGGTTTGCAACCTACAAGTTCGAACATTAAAAGAAGAGGCTGGGCACACTGGCTAATTCCTGGCCAGCAGCAGGAAGGGAGAGCCACAGGTGTGGCTGCAGACACAGATGGGTGCTAAAGGAGCAGAAGAAATTTTTTTTAGAACGTTGTCAGATTTATGACTCCTGAGGCTACCAATAATAACGTACATTTATCCAGTACTTTATAGTTTTGAAAAAAGCTTTTAGTTGGATACATATATAGCAATATATCTACAAAGGTGCAGAAACTTATTTCAACCTCTCAATAACCAGGGAGAGACACACTAGTATCCCTACTGTATAAATCTAGTGCTCCGCAAGCTTACGAGGCTGGCTTGCCCAAGTCAGACAGCTGTGTCCACTGAAGAGAGAAGGCTGGATTCCAGGCCCTCTGACCCCAAGTCTACTGATGCTTCCTGTTACTGTGATGCAGACTCAGCATTCTTAGACCCTGGTTGCTGCCTCTGTAGCTCACTCCCTCTGCCTCCAAAATATACATAGAAACTACACTCATGCTTCTGAGCCATTTTCCTTGAAAAGCATATTTATTCTCAAAGCTTCAGCTATACCTCTCTAGTGATGTACCGTAAATCTGATACTACAGGCCTGAGCTCTTCCTTGTGCTCAGTCCTGTAGTACACCTGAACGCCTTTGGGCTATATATCCTTTCTTCATCCCTTAGGCTGATCCACAAGTCTTACAGACTCTTCCTTCAAAATATGTTTGTAGCTTTTCCTTTTCTCCTTTTCCCCACCACTTGAGTCAAGGCCTTCCTAACCCCATGACTGGATGACTACAGTAGATCCTAACAAATATCTCTAAGCTGGAGTGTACAGAAGGCACATAGTTTTGAGATGACGTCCTGATGGCTCACACCCTTAGTTAATTCCCTCCGATTGAGTGTGGGGTGGGTCTGTGGATATAATGGGATACCTTGCCTGTGATTAGGTTATATTATATGGCACAGGTGACTTTAAGAAAGCAAGATTAATCTTGGTGGCCCTGACCTAATCACATCATCTCTTAAAAGGGATGAGCTGTTCCTGGCAAGAGATACGAAGAGTGAGAGAGATTCAAGATGACAGAGATTCTCCATGGCAGGCATTGAAGATGGAGGGAGCCAAGTGTCAAGGAATATGGATGGGCTATTGGGCTGAGAATGTCCTCCAGCTGATAGCCAACAAGGAAATAATGTCCTCAGTCCCAACTGCAAGGGACTGAATCTGTCACAGCCACGTAACCTTGGAGAATGACCCCAAGCTCCAGATAAGACCTCAGCCTCAGCCAACTACTCGATTTTAGTCCTGTGAGACCTTGAATTGAGAACCTATCTGTTCTGTGCCAAGACTATTGAGCCAGGGAAGCTATAAGATAATAAGCGGGTACTGTTTTAAGCCACTATTTGTGGTGATTTATTACACAACAATTGAAACCTAATATTCCTTGGTTATCTTCTCTAACTCAACTGTCACTGAAGGATTAGTATTTCCTATTCAGTGGGTTCATTACGAAATGCTTTAAAAACTTTTTATGACACCTTTTGGCAATCTCATTGAACATAATCATAATGCTGCAGGCCTATGGGTAATTGCCATGTAACCCATCATATACCATTCACACACACTTCTAGAGAAAGACATAGGTAGCTTCTGGAAACATGGCTAAATTGTCAATAGTACATGAAATCAGTTACACATATTTTAAAAGGTAATTCAGTTCCATTTGTTCTGTTACAGTGTAGAAAATGCAAAACTTTAATAAAAATAATTAATAATAGGAAAATTAGCTACATTTGCACCATCTAGGGTTAAGTTTTACCACCATGCCAAAACACAGTTTCCCCCAATCATTTTTAGTCATGCTATTGGAATTTACACTCAGTTTTCAAAGAACTTTTATGTTAGCCTCACCTGAGATGGCGAATCAATTCCCCCCATCTGGCAATGAAAGAGAGAGTTCATCTCAGGTCATTCTGTCTTCTCATTGGTCCCTTGTGCACCTCTCTCAGCATGAACCTTCTTCAGAAACCCACTCACCTCCTCCTATCAGTCCAAATCCCACACATCCTTCCAGACTTGCCTAACACGACTCCCCTGTCCACAAGTTCATTAACTCAGTCGACATAAACTGAATGCCTACAAGGCAAACTGGCAATGGTAGGCGAGGGAGATTAGAAGTGAAGCTTTTCTATAGGAGGCTGGTCAGGTAAAATATGGTTAATATGAACAATGGACTATTGCACAGCTGTTAAAAAGGAATGAGGAAAATTTCCATGAGTAATATAAAGCGACAGTGTTAAAAATTGATCTCTATTGTTATAATCAATCTCTATGAACAATATGAAGGGTTGTTGTTGTTGTTAGGTGCCGTCCAGTCAGCTCTGACTCATAGCAACCCAATACAGAACAGAATGAAACACTGCCCGGTCCTGAGCCATCCTTACAATCGTTGTTATGCTTCAGCTCATTGTTGCAGCCACTGTGTCAATCTACCTCGTTAAGGGTCATCCTCTTTTCTGCTGACCCTGTATTCTGCCAAGCATGATGTCCTTCTCCAGGGACTCATCTCTCCTGACAACATATCCAAAATATATAAGACGCAGTCTTGCCATCCTTGCTTATAAGGACCATTCTGGTTGTACTTCTTCCAAGACAGGGCTGCTCATTCTTTTGGCAGTCCATGGTTTATTCAATATTCTTCGCCAACACCACAATTCAAAGGCATCAATTCTTCTTCGGTCTTCCTTATTCATTGTCCAGCTTTCACATGCATATGATGCTACTGAAAATACCATGGCTTGGGTCAGGCGCACCTTAGTCTTCAAGGTGACATCTTTGCTCTTTAACACGTTAAAGAGGTCCTTTGTAGCAGACTTACCTAATGCAATGTGTCTTTTGATTTCTTGACTGCTGCTTCCATGGCTGTTGATTGTGGATCCAAGTAAAATGAAATCCTCGACAACTTCAGTCTTTTCTCCATTTATCACGATGTTGCTCATTGGTCCAGTTGTGAGGATTTTTGTTTTCTTTAAGTTGAGGCGCAATCCATACTGAAGGATTTGATCTTTGATCTTCATTAGTAAGTGCTTCAAGTCCTCTTCACTTTCAGCAAGCAAGATTGTGTCATCTGCATAACGCAGGTTGTTAATGTGTCTTCCTCCAATCCTGGTGTCCCATTCTTCTTCATATAGTCCAGCTTCTCGGATTATTTGCTCAGCATACAGATTGAACAGGTATGGTGAAAGAATACAACCCTGATGCACACCTTTCCTGACTTTAAACCAATCAGTATCTCCTCGTTCTGCCCAAACAACTGCCTCTTGACCTAGGTAAAGTTTTCTCATGAGCACAATTAAGTGTCTGTCAGTTTGTCGTACCATGGGGGCTTGCATGTTGCTGTGATGCTGGAAGCTATGCCACTGGTATTCAGATACCAGCAGGGTCACCCATGGAGGACAGGTTTCAGCTGAGCTTCCAGACTAAGACAGACCAGGAAGAAGGATCCGGCACTCTACTTCTGAAAATCATTAGCCAGTGAAAACCTTATGAATAGCAGCGAAACATTGTCTGAAATGAAGGGTATATTGTTAAAAAATTGGGAAAAAGTACCCGTGGATAGCTAGCTATGTTTTGCATAAGGAAGAACAGGAAATGAAACACACGTGTCTGCTCATCTTTCAAAAGTAAACTCAGGAAGGACAAAGCAGAAACTCATGGAGTTGATTCAACTCAAAGGGTAGAGTTGGGGGGTGGTATCCGCTAAAAGATGAAAGGAATATGGGAGGGAGTGATTGTGACCCTTCTGAGAGGATGTGTTTAAAATAGATTTTGCTGTTTGAAATATGTTCATGTTCTGCATATTCCAGAAATAAAAGATGAGAAAGCCCAGTAACAGAAAGCAAAGGAACAAAATAAACCCAGTTGTATTTCAGATGAATGCCATTATCACAGTGAAGGGTAAAAACCAGAGAGAATGGAACAGTGAAAGAATTAATCCAAGTCATCCGTGAACATAGCTTTTGACTGTCATCTAGTCTGCACAGGCCTTTCCCCATCTCTGGATTTTGTGTGGTTTCTTGGTACTCAGGTGATTTAAATTCATCTCTTGCACTGCCCTGATCCTGTTACTTGGGCAGAACTGGTAGCTCCCATCTTTTATTTACATTGTTCATGTCCCTGCCCACGGAAAAACAGTAGAAATGGAGATTGTTGTATTAATCTTTTCCCTCTTAGTGATGACTACCTGCCTGTTCCAAAATCTCTCTTTAATGTGGCAGCATATGGTTATTAGGGAAAATTGGTTTAAACTTAGCATGATGGTTAAGATTGTATGTCAACTTGGCTGGGCCATGGGTCTTTGTGTTTGTATGTGATCACTCCCATGATTGAATCTGCTGTGAGTAGACAATCAGTTGAAAGGGAATTTCCTTGGTGGTGTGGCCTGCATCTGAATAGAAGCAGATGTTCTGGCTTTTTTGCTCTCTCTGGATCCCGCAGCTGCCTCCTCTTCGTCTGACCTCTGGCTCTTGGGACTTGAGCTATAAGCTTATGTGCAGACCTTGGGATTCACTGATCTTCATACCCTGAAAGCGGGAGCCCTGCTCTCCGACCTACCAATCTTGGGTTCACCAGCCCCTGCAGCTATGTGAATCGAGAGAAGCCTCCATCCTGATCCACAGGCTTGGGATGTTCCAGCCTCTACTATTGCGTGAGCTGTTTCCTTGGTATAAATCTATATATATATATTTATACACTTTACTGGTTTTGTTTTTATAGAGAGCCCAGCTGAAGACGTGTAGTATAATACAAATAATCACAAATAATAAATTCTAGAACTTGTTCTTTCTTTCTTTCTGTGTCTCTCTCTCTCACACACACATGCACACACTTATTTAAAATCACGAGCTTTCCAGGTAACTAGTTTAATGCTTTGCTCAACTATATATCTTCTTCTGTTTTGAAGATTTGGGGAATTTCCAACTTTGTTGTAACTCTTCTGGCTTTTTACATAAACTACGACAAGAAGAATTTTAAGACTATCTCATGAACAACACTTACTACATGGCAGTACCCTCAGGGCCTATAAGTAGTGGTATGTACACATGGACATTGAAGCCAGCTGGATTCTGTGAGTTCACAGTTAATCAGAACATGGACAGTTCCTATCATGAGGGTGCTCCTGCAGCATCCAGAAAGATATAGCATAGAATGGCTCCTCTGTGGTTGGATTTTCCCATTCTACCTACACTTTTTGCCAAGAGTTTTTATCATGAATGAGTGTTGGATTTTGTTAAATGCCTTTTCTGCATCAATTGATAAGGTTATATGGTTCTTGTCTTTTGTTTTATTTATATGATGGATTATATTGATTGTTTTTCTAATGTTGAACAATTCCTATATACCTGGTATGAATCTCACTTGGTCATGGTGAATTATTTTTTGATATGTTGTTGAATTCTATCGGCTAGAATTTTGTTGAGGATTTTTGCATCTAAGTTCATGAGGGATATAAACTAAAAAAAAAAAAAAGAAAGAAATCAAACCCAGTGCCGTCAAGTCGATTCCGACTCATAGCAACCCTATAGGACAGAGTAGAAATGCCGCATAGAGTTTCCAAGGAGCGCCTGGCAGATTTGAACTGCCGGCCCTTTGTTTAGCAGCCGTAGCACTTAACCACTACACCACCAAGGTTTCCATGAGGGATATAGGTCTATAATTTTCTCTTTTTTGTGGTATCTTTACCTGGTTTTGGTATCAGGGAAAGGCTGACTTCATAGAATGAGGTTGGGAGTATTCCGTCTTCTTCTATGCTCTAAAATAGCTTTAGTAGTAGTGGTGTTAACTCTTCTCTGAAAGTCTGGTAAAATTCTCCAGTGAAGCTGTCAGGGCCACGGCTTCTTGTTGTTGGGAGTTTTTTAATTACCTTTTCAATCTCTTCTTTTATTATGGGTTTATATAGTTCTACCTCTGTTTATGTTAGTTTAGGTAGGTAGTGTTTCTAGAAATTTGTCCATTTCTCCTCTACCTACACTTTTTAAGGAGCCCTGGTGGTGCAGTGGTTAAAAACACTTGGCTGCTAACCAAAAGGTCAAAGGTTTGAACCAACCAGCTGCTCCTCGGGAGAAAGAAGTGACAGTCTGCTTCCATAAAGAGTCCAGCCTTGGTAACCCTACAGGGCAGTTCTACTGTGTCCTACAGGGTCACTAGGAGCAGAAATTGGCTTGATGGCAACAGATTTGGTTTGGTTTTCGGTTTACCTTTTTTTTTTAAATTCTCATCATTGCATTTTTTTAGTTTTTACTGTTTTCTTTAATGCTTCTGCACTTTCCTCAATGTCCAAGTACTTTCACTTCTTGCTGGGTCAATAAGTCTTCTCCTTTACTTACAAGGTGCTATGACTATAAGGTCAAGAAATCTTTGTTGGACATTATTCGTATAAATGAAAGATAAGAAAGCTATGCGTGTGTGATATTCCCTTATGAGAACAGTTTTGTGGTTTTATTTTCCTAATCAAGCTTTGTGAAATCGATGTCATCTGCTCTGAGTTTTTTCTTTTAAATTTATTTCTAGGTATTCTGACTGATGGATGAGTATCATTTTGTGTATTTTCAATTCTTATCTACCACAAAATATGCACGGATTTTCAAGCAATTACTGAGTATACTGAAACCCCAAATCATATTTTATGTGTGTATATGTTTCTATGTTGACATTACGTACCTTTTTATGCTTAAATCCCTTGAATATTTCACAATGGAAATAAAAAAGAGAAATATAAATTTCTAGGAATCAATTATTTTAAGGCATTATCACATAATTAGGATTTTCTTTAATCAATTTTTAGATATAAGGAAAATAAACTATAGGATCCCCCTTTGCCCAAATGGTGTATTTTAAGTACTCTTAGACAAATTACAATTTAGTAGCAGAAAAAAAAAAAAAAATTGGAAGACAGGTTATTTCTAATGAACCTGAGTCTGGATAATTTTGAAATCTAAAAACTGGCCAAGAGAGGCAGGTGACCTAGTAATGCTTAGAGTGAGTGAGGGTGCCAGGGGCTGTGGGGCTGGAGGGACACCCGATGCCCCCTCTAGAGAGGCCATGGCACTTTCTGGTAAAGGATTGGCTAGTGCTAACCCCTGGTGGACAATTGTCAATATAGGTAATTACTTTTTGTGCATTTAATCTTCCCTGAATGTTCAGTCGGGAATAGTTTCATTAAATGTTTTCCTTTCCACACCATAAATTAATCCCTCTACTATACACCCCTTGTGTATCCCAAATGGGATTTGTGAAGATTAATCATTAAATTGGTGTGAACTGTTTGGAGATTCCCTGCCAGCTCCCTGAGAAGCTCAATATATGCCCAGCTGCACACAGCAGATGTGCTTCAGCAAATTCATTTATTGAACAACTACTATGTGTCCGGCACCATGGTCGGCAGTGATAGAGAAACACTGTAGGAAAATCTATGGGGAAGTGATAACCCAGTTCAGTAAAAAAAACTCTGAAAAGACATACCTATGCAGGCACCACAATCTCAAATGCCTCCTGGGTTACAAAGAGGTTAAAGAAAACAAAACAAAAAAACCCTTTGCCATCAATTCGATTCTGACTCATAGCAACCCTACAGGACAGAGTAGAACTGCCCCAGAGGGTTTACAAGGAGAGGCTGGTGGATTCAAACTGCCAACCTTTTGGTTAGCAGCTGAGCTCTTAACCACTGCGCCACCATGTCTCCAGATAGAGGTTAGACAAAAGCAAATTGCCTGGAGGCACCCTGGAGAACAGGAGGCCCTGCAGTCCCTCCCAGACACCTGCCCCTCAGCTCCAGGCAACTGCCAGTAAACTACTTGCCCTCCAGCTGATGCTGACTCACTGTGAGCCCACGTGGGTCAGAGTAGACCTGTGCTTCATAGTGTTTTCAATGGCTGACTTTTCAGAAGTAGGTGGGCAGGCATTTCTTCCAAGACACATCTGAGTGGACCTGAACGTCCAACATTTTGGTTAGCAGCTGAGTGCATTCATTGTTTGCATTACTTAGGGGCTCCCCAGACAATTGCTATCCTCTGAAAATGTGTGCCTGGGCCTACAGATGTGCAGTTTGACACAACAAAACCGGAAATCCAGATTTGTATGTATAACCAACCAGTTTTCAAACGTTAGCACCTAATTCAAGATTTTTTTTAAAACTACCTGTAGCCTAATTCAAACACATCTATAGGCCAAGTCCAGCCGCTGATCTGACATTATGAAATCTCAGATATGTAACAACAACAATGACAAGCTCAATTACATATAATTACGCATCAAATAGAACTGACGCTTTTGAATTGTGGTGCTGGAAAAGAATATTGAATATACCATGAACTGCCAGAAGAAGGAACAAATCTGTCTTGGAAGAAGTACAACCAGAATGCTCCTTAAAAGCAAGGATAAGGAGACTGTATCTCACATACTTTGAACACATTATCAGGAGGGACCAGTCCCTGGAGAAGGACATCATGCTTGGTAGAGTACAAGGTCAGCGTAAAAGGGGAAAACCCTCAATGAGATGGGTTGACACAGTGGCTGCAACAATGGAGTCAAGCACAGCAACAATTGTGAGAATGGCGTAGGCCCAGGCAGTGTTTCGTTCTGTTCTGCATGGGGTCGCTAGGAGTCAGAAACAACTCAACAGCACCTAACAACAACAAGAACAATGCATCAAATGATATATTATAAACAATATATGTATGTGAGAGGAAAATGAAAACAGGTATGGGAGTGGACAATGCCATAGAGGAAGAAAGATCAGACTGCATTTTAAATAAAAATACTAAATCTTAGAAAATGAAAAAAAAATATATATGTATATATATACCCACTGCCATCTAGTCGATCCTGACTTATAGCAACCTTACAGGACAGAGCAGAACCGCCCCATAGGGTTTCCAAGGAGTCCCTGGTGGATTTGAACTGCCAACCTTTTGGTTAGCAGCGGCAGCTCTTAACCACTATTATATTTGTCAATATATGTCATGGTTAATTAAGATTTCTTATTTGGAGATGTGTCAAAAAGTATTCCAGGCACTATCTTGACAGAAAAATTCAGAAAGCTTGCACATACTAAAGAAAACAATTAATTTTCAAATAAGCCCAGTTGCCAACCACATCCACGCTCTTGAATATTTCTCAAGGAGTGTTCATAGAACATGATGTTGAAAATGAGAAGTGTTGCTGCCTTCAGTTTTTTAAGGTAGTAAGAGGAGTTATTTTTAATGCATTCTGAGATCATGAGGTTCTGCAGGCAAGAACGAAGACCCCAATATTTGCTCTTAGGAGATTCTCAAATATTTGTAATTTTTGTCAAGCCAGAGAATTATGTGCAGATGGCATTTAAGAATTAAATGCTCATTGCAAACATCCTTCCCCTGGACATGCCCCGCCTGAGCTGGCTGCTTCTCTGTGAGAAAGGATGTCATGCGTCTGTGCAGATGCAAACACAGGCTCCCCCATTGCTACCAGGAGCCCCGGACATCATCACACCTGCCTCTGTTGTCTGCTGCCCTGCAGGGTCAGGGCGCATCCTTCAGACCCACTTTTTATTTCCTGATCGATGGAGAAGCAGCCACAGTGGAGTGTAAAATAATATTCAGGCACCTCGGCAAAGAAAGAAAAGTCAGACATAGAGGGGAAGAAAAACCTTTTTTGTGGGAAGAGAGATATTGGAATGAGATTGGTTGGAATAAAAGATTGATGAAGAGGTATTCAGTGCTTGCAGGGAAAAAAAAAAGATTGTGAAAACAATTGATGTCAGGAAGCTTTTGATAAGACACTCAAAAATTTCATTTTAATATTTATGACTCGTCGTGAAATTGATTGGTATCTCCCGCATGATGAGGTCATGAAAGAAGAGACTGATGTGGCAAATTCATTATTTCGGCTTCTGTTCTTTCTATTTTGATTTTAGTCTATTTTTCCCCCACACGATCCTACTGTGTACCTCCCCACTCCTGCATTTTTTTTTTTTTTTTGGTAATGTGATTTTCTTGTCATCTTTTATAAAATACTAGGGTACCTGTCTGTTATAAGGGTAGGGATAAAAATAGCTTTTTTAAGAAGAAAACACTGACTAGAGTGATAAGAATTTGTACTGCAAACCATAGGAAAGGTAAGTCAACCCATTAAGGGAGTTTACCAAATTGTCTTCTGGCCGCAGGGCAGTCTGACCCCTTGTACTTCTTTATCTGTGTGCCGGCGATTCACCGTGGGTGCTAATTCACACAGAGGTTTACTCAGCCACCCAGATTTTCCTTTTGCTTATTTGTTCAGCTACAACATTTCACTGCAAATATTTTGATCTTGTACTATCGAAAGCAAGAAATTAATGATGGAAAAATCAGAATAAATGATACAATTCAGTCAAAACTCTGTAAAAATCACTGTCATGTGTAATGGAATCCAGAATTAGATTCAGATATCAGCCTATGTATGCACAGGCTGTATGCATTTCGCCTTTTTCTAAACCTGCATCTTCAACCATAAAATGGAAATGATGATGATAGCCTTCCTTGAAGGACTAAAGCAAATCAGGTATCTTTATCCAAAAACCACTCCTGAACTTATACGTTAAATATACAAACAAACAAACAAAAACAAAAGTTGCCATGTAGTCAATTTCAACTTGTGGTAACCTCATGGGTGTCAGGACAGAGCCGGGCTCTGATTTTTCAGAAGTAGATTGCCAGGCCTTTCTTCCAAGGCACCTCTGGGTATAGTGGAACCATTGCCCTTTCACTTTGTAGTCGAGCCACCCAGGGCCTCTCTGCACCACCGAGGGACTCTTGCATCTCTGTATAGAAGCGATTGGAGAAGTCATCTCACTGGAGATGCTATGGGGGATCTTTATCTTATCTGTCTTATCAAAGAAGTATATGGGGTTTACTTGAAACGTACACTGCAGATTAGTAAAAAAATATTTTTACTTACACTGTACATAAGGTTGAGAAAATATCCCTATATTTTTGTTGAAATTATTTTGACTAGTACTGCATTATTATTATGAGCATTTTGGGGGAAGGCACATAGAGATCACTGAGCACTAAAGCCCCACGAAAACCTCTTGTCATCAAGTCGTCCCCGATTATGACCCCTCGTGTGTCAGAGTAGAACTGTGCTCCACAGGGTTTTCAGTGGTTGATTTCTCAGAAGTAGATTGCCAAACCTTTCTTTGGAGGTACCTCTGGGTGGACTCCAACCTCCAGCCTTTCAGTTACCCGGCAAACGAGTTAATCATTTGCACTCCCCAGAATGCCCCACCAAATGATCTGAAATTCTGCCAGGGTCTTAGGATAAATCCTGTATCTCACCACCGCCACCAAAACCACCCTAGTCCCCACCATCATTATCACAGGACTACGACAGCACAATGGCCTTCTCTCTGGCTTCCAGGTTGCCTCTCTCCAGTCCTATGTCCCTCAAAAGCCAAAGGGGTTCCCTGATCATATAAATCACATGCACAGCCCTTCTTATATCAAAACCTCTGATCATTTCCCTTCTCACCAACAGAAAACCCAAGCTCCTTGCAGAGGCCCACAAAGGCCTGGCACAACCTGACCTCTGCCCACTGTCTGTCCTCACCCGCTTCACCTTCTGCTCCACCAGCCTTTTTTCATGAACAGACTCTAAAAATTAGGAGCATAGCTAAAGTGTAGCCCCTTGTGAAATCTATTTTACATGTAGATATAAAAGTCCTCTAAACAACATGTAATCCCATTTTGTTTAGGTCATTATTATCATAGTCCTTTTGTTAACACTTTCCTGAGCTGATTGTCAGAAAACTCCACAGGGTCTAAACCTGTCCAACGTGGCTCAAGGAAGCTCTGTTCTCCCCAGTCCAGTGTGTTTATACAGCATAACTACTTGCCATGTTTTCTCCAGCACATTTCCACACATTTGTTTTCTATTCTTTGAGAGGATTCATCTTCAAGTCCTTTCTTTTCCTTTCATTGTGTATTCTCCTTTCCTAAACGATTTTCCAAAAGTCCCACTCACATCCCTTTTAAGCTTTGGAGACCCAAATGACAAAGCACATAGCTAAAGTTCCTGCTAATGCATGCACGCAAACACACACTTGCAAACATGCATATACACATTTATACACGATGCATGCATGTGCGAGTGTGTGTGCAAAATTTTTGCTTCAAAAAACAGAGTAATGCCACAGAAATAACTACACTAAAACCTATGAAAGCAGAAACTTTTGTGAGACAGAAACCTGTCAGAGAAGGAAAACTCCAATATTTTCCACTAAAATGCACAATAAAAAAGTGGTAAGACTGAACCTTGTCAAAGGTGGAAAACTTTTGAGACCCAGAAAAACAAAGCAGTCAAGTTCCAGCCCTCAGAGATTTGACTGTACTTGGATATCTTCAGTATTCAACCAAAAAGATGACATCTCAGTTGCTCAGTGTCTTAGGCTGGGTTCTCTAGAGAAGCAAAACCAGTAAAGCCTACAAATATATACAGAGACAGATTTATATCAAGGAAACAGCTCACATGATTGCAGAGGCTAGAATATCCCAAGTCCGTGGGTCAGGATGGAGGCTTCTTCTGATTCACGTAGCCGCAGGGGCTAGCAAGCCCAAGATTGGCAGGTCGGAGAGCAGAACTCTTGTTCAGAGGGTGTAAAGACCAACAAATCCCAAGATCGACAGGCAAGACCACAAGGCTTCTCCTGATTCATATTGCTGCAGGGACTGGCAAATCCAAGATTGGTAGGTCTATGAGCAGGCTCTTGCTCACAGGCTGTGAAGATCAACAAATCCCGTGATTGGCAGGTGAGCTTCTAGCTCAAGCCCCAAGAGCTGGAGGTAAGACGGACAGGAGGCAGCTGCCGGATCCAGAGCAGGTAAAAGCCAGAACGTCCACTTATACTTGGATGCAGGCCACAAGCCCAAGGAAACTCCCTTTTATCTTGTTGGCAACTCATAGCAGATCCCATCATGGGGGTGATCACATATAAACACTGAGAATTATGGCCCAGCCAAGGTGACACACAGTCTTAACCATCACACTCAGTATAATCTACACGCAAAAAAAAGCCTCTGTTTCTCTCAAAAAAAGAAAAAAAAAGTGTAGTAGCAGATTCCATGATTAGAGTTTTAGCTTTATTCTTACCCTTCATCCCCTTATATTAGGACCCTTAGAATTCTTATTATTTGGATTTTCTGTAACCAGTTCCTTCCATTAGATTTACTTGCATTTGTTCCCACCCTGATTTTTATTATTCTGTTCTAGTCCTTTTTGACCTCATTGGAAATAGCCTCTGTTCATTTCTTTACCTCTCAAAAATATTTGGAATTTCAACCTTATCCCCCTAGGTTTTGCCACCCTATCTGATTTTATGACATCCTCAGAGAAGGACAGCATGTACTATTTCATCGTCCAAGTCACTGATGAAGATGGTTAATAATCCTGGGCACAGGGTTGACCCCTGCAATACACCACCTGTGTCTGCCAAGTTAATGTCATGCCATTATCAATTACTCTTCAGGAGAAATGTACAAGATGAAAGGGGGTAACCTACCTATAACATTTCAAATATTTAAACAAGTATCTCATGGGCTTCTGTGTTAGTTCATTTAGGTAAGTGGTTCTTATCCTTGTATATATCATAGAGCATTTTAGGATCTGATAAAAGCTATGGGTTCTCCTTTTCCTGAAGAAGTGCATACAGTGCATCCTAACATGTTGCACACAAGTTCAGAGGGTTCAAGGACCTCCCATGAAGTTCATCTATGGAGCTGCTATAGGTCTAGGACATTCAGGTCAAAAGGACCTAATTAAGATACCTTTAAAAACTGCACCATATACATTGTCATGGAGATAAATGTTAAATTTAGTAAATGCCAGGGGGAAAAAAACACAATTTGAAAGGTTTTCTTTGATATATATATACCTTTAAATTCTTCTGATTGACCTGTACTATCAGGCAAAATAGTTATTCATGTGTTTAAATGAAAACAGTAAACCAAATTTGATGCCATCGAGTTGATTCCAACTCACAGCAAACCCACAGGACAGAGTAGAGCTGTCCCATAGGGTTTCCAAGGAGCACCTGTGAATTCGAACTGCAGACCTTTTGGTTAGCAGCTGTAGCTGTTAACCATTATGCCATTATTGTTTCCATTTAAATGAAAAGGATTTTTTTTAATTGTTGAAATGAGATGAAATGAAAATTTTAACATAATCTTACTTTGTATGTAAAGGCTATTACACTTAATAATTTCCAGTTCATTTTAAGTTTTTTAAAGTATTTTATTATGTCTATTGTGAAGCATAGCAGACATGCAGAAGCACGCACAAAACAATGCAATGAATTATCACCAAGTTAATCATCATATAACAACCACCCACGTCAACACACAGGGCAGGGTCCTGAGTGGAGCTTGTGTTCTGAAGTATGTCTCCTCCGTGCCAGGTATTGTAACCTGACCTTACAAATGCCAGCAATTTTCCATTAGTCCTTAGACTAGCCCAAGCCAGATTTGGCCCACCCCTCATGGGAAGGGCCAGCTGTGACCACTAATTGGCCTCAACAGAGGACACAACAGGAAGAACTAATCAGAAGGAAAACCATCACCCAACCCTATTCTGAAGTGAGAGGTCCAACAAGAACCACGTCACTTCCTGTTTCCAGGCTGCCTTCTAAAATTTTCCCTCCCCAATACACCTATGAGGCCACCATCTTGCTGCCCAAATCACATATAAGCCCTGCTTTTTTTTTTTTCTCCATAGCTCAGGGGGTCAGATCTGAGGAACTTCCTTCTGGCTTCTTGCCCTGCACATTGCAATAAAATTACTTTCTCTTTCCCAAAGACATGTCCAGATTATTGGCAGGTCTGAGTGCACCAGACAAGGACCCATGTTTTAAGATTCAGTAACAGTATCTCTCATGCAAAATTTATTTGCTTTCCCCAACAATTCTGCCAGGTAGATATTATCATCCCCATATTCTGGGCTGAGAAAAGGAAAACAGTGTTATACAAGGTCACATAGCTAATAAGTGACAGGAGTCAAATTCAAAAGATGAGCGGGTTTCCAAAGACCAGCCTCTCTCCACAACATCTGCACACCTGGTTGGACTAGGCAGAGGCCAAGGAGCTCAACAAAACCCATCAACTCTCTTAAAAAATTACCGAAGGTATAAATAAGGCTGATATTTGGCTCATGACCATACTGTCTACCATATTTTTACACAAATAATACACATCTTCTGTTTGTTTGCAAACAGCTCCCTCTTCCTCTCCCCCCATGAAGTATTTTCATAAGCATGCTATCCCAATTTTTTTTACACCAACATGTAAAAAATTTGGCATAGCAGCACTTAGGAAAATATCTCAGGGGAAGGAGTGATTGGCAAACAAACGTAGAAGGCATGTGTTATTTGCGTAAAAAACACAGCATTTCTTCGTATCTTCTTCATAGTAGCGTCTATCCGCTTTTCTAATTTTGCCCTGGAGCCATTTAAACATATGTATTAACATTTCACATGACACCCCTTAAGGAGCTGAAGAACACGCCCATGTCCCCACTAAGGCTCAGTTTCTGGAGTTTTCTTAGGGTCCCACTGCTGAGACAGGGTCTCTAGATTCCTTACCAACCCAACCATGTAGAAACTGTTGAATTGGTGTGTGTTTTGCTGTATGTATTCTCAACAAAATGAATTAAAAAAAAAAAATTATATCAGCTTAAAAGAGTACTCTCCTTCCTTATATACCTCTTCATTAAAAACAAAATCTCTACTATTATTTATTTTTTTCTTTTATCCTGGTTTGTACTTCACAGCCATTATCATTTCTGTTTTACAAAATGAGGTACACTGAGTTAAGTGTAGGTAAAAATAAATGTAGGAAGCTTCTTATGTATTTTATATTAAAATCATCTATTTCCTATGTGCTAAAAATGATATTTCATCTGACTGCACTACAGTTTTTCAAAACAAGAAGCTAGTTCTTGAAATGGTTTCATTTATTAGGAAATACCTGAACAGTCAATGGGAATTTTATTATTACCATTTTTTTTACACAGATAACGAGCACCTTCTACATTTGTTTGCCAACCACTCCCTCCCCTTACCAGGTATTTTCACGAGCATGCTATGCTAATTTTGTATAGCAATATGTAAAAAAAAAAAAAAAAATTGGTATAGCGGTGCTTCTTAAAATACCTTGGGAGAAGAGGGAGGGGTTGGTAAACATAAAAGGTGAGTATTATTTGCATAAAAATTGGGTATATTAATTCAAAGAATACAGCTAATAATTCAGAAAGTTTAAAGTAATAGTTTAAAGTAGCTGGGACAAGTTATGATTATAATGTGACTTAGTTGGACAGCACCAACAACCTAAGAGGCATCGCCTCAGCATAGGGTGGCCAGATTGAACAAATAACAGTATAAGGCACTAAGTTAAATTTGAATTTCAGATTTGTTGTTCATCTGTAATTCAAATTACTTCAGTGTCCTATATTTTATCTGGCAACCCTACGCATCAGCCTCGGACACTGCAATTGCTAATTAAAAGAGGCATTCTCAGCAGAATCATATCTTCTCTACCGGGATTCATCACCTACAAAAAAAATAGCCAATGTAATTTTATATTTGACTTCTGCAAAATTAGAAAGTAGAAGTTTTTTCTGGAAATCACTTGAAAATAAAAGGGGCATGATAAGACCTCAGAGATACCAACTGGCATTTTTCACTATATCCATTAATTTCTTAAAATCTCATAGGTGGGAACCCCTGAGACTATGGCTGTAAGATACCTTCTGACCTAGAACTGAAGCCATTCCTGGAAACCACCTTTCAGCCAAACAATAGACAGGTCCATAAAATAAACAATAACACCGGAGAGGAACGTGTTCTTCAGAATAATCAATTGTACTAGATCAGAAGGAGAACGTTTGCCCAAAAGCAATGATGAGAAGGCAGGAATGGGAAGAAAATCTGAAGAAAAGGAAACCAGGAACCCAGGATGGAAATAGGGAGAGTGCTGACACATTGAGAGGAATGCAACTAATTTCATGGAACACTTTACATACAAACTATTGAATGGGAAACGAATTTGCTCTGTAAACTTTCACCAGAAGCACAATAAAAATTAAAAAAAAGAAAACACAGGCAGATAAAAGCCAATTAGTCCATATTTATGTAGTTAGAAATTTCACAAAACCATGAATGTGTCTTGTTTTTAATATTCCTTCAGAAGTTTATTTAACATCTACTCAGTCTACTTCATTTCAGAAGCTAGAAGGCCTTCAAGCTAAGGATGCTGCAGTAAACATAGACATCAGGATGCTAACCACAGAGGAAGTGGGGGATGCAGGACAGCTGTGCACAGGGCTAGTGACGGAGCACTGGGGCCAACTGGTCGCATTCTATGGTGTCATGGTGGTGGTGTGGGTAGCAGTATTCTGAGTCCCTGATGATTCTACGGAGAGGATGAAGGTGGGAAAACCAAGAGGAGCAGTGGATGGGAGAAATGTGTGCAACTAGGCAGAGATGCTAAAAGATCTTGCATTATGTTGAAAGGTGATGAAGCAAAATTCTGTTAGAATTTTTGATTGATTGCTGTTGTTGTATGCAGTCGAGTTTGATTCCAACTCATTGTGACATGATATGACAGAGTGGAACAGAGTGGATTTTCTAGGCTAGTGGTTTAGTGGTTAAGAGCTTGTCTGCTAACCAAAAGGTTGGCAGTACGAATCCACCAGCTGCTCCTTGGAAACCCTAGAAGGCATTCTCCTCTTGTTTTATAGGATCACTATGAGTTGGAATTGACTCAATGGCAACAGCAGTCTATAGTTCTTTAGAGTTTACAAAGCTAGTTTTATTTTTAAATCTGATTTTTACAGCTAGGTGTGGCAGAGACTTGGCTGTGCTCTCTCACACTGCTGGTTACCAGGATTTATTTAGCTATAGAACAGAAATTACAAAGCTGGCAGAAACCCTGTTTTCTATGGGAGCATCTCCTTGGGCTGACCATTCTGTTAACGCTGACATCTTCCTAGGTTTAAGGCAACATTAAGCATAAGTGAGATGAACTGTCTGTAGTACTGTATTTTGTAATCTGTGACTTTCTACAAACTACTTTTATAATTCTCAACCACTGTCCATTCCTGCCTACACACTCTTCATCAACAAATGTTCCAAATTTTAAATAAACAAAAAGTATCCAGTACTCATTCACCTCTTCATATGTCTCTGCTCTAGAAACTTTTTGATTTTGCCTTTTATTTTATGCTTTTAAGGCTTGAATTCATAGTTTTCCTTAAACATGTATACACCATTAAGCACCAACTTTGACAAAGGCATCCGTAGGTGCAACAAGAAATGCAAAAAATGGATTTGACCTCATCCCTTTCCTTCCTTTCCTTAAGGAAGGAAGGTTCTCTGTGTGGTTGGTGAGATGATAGATATCCATATAAAAAGCTAGCACATATTGTCTGAGTTAATAGGTAAAGGCCACAATAGTACACAAATAATAAAGATCCTAGGAATTCAAAAGGAAGAGATCACTTTCTATGGAGGTGGTCAGAATGTCATTAGGAAAATAAATAAAATTGAAGCTGGGTTTAAATAGTTATTAAGAATGAACCCAAAGTGATGATTTGAGCATATGTTACATGGGAAGACTAGGCATGTTCACATAAACCCATAGATTAGGTAAATTTAGAATGTCACTTAAACATTAAATTATATTACTATAGCAACAGAGCTTCAAAAATATGTTTTGATTTATATATATATTTATATGATGTAAGCAATGAGGTGCCTTAGTAGAAATTAAGGAGCCCTGGTGGCATGATGGTTAAGCACTGGGCTGCTGACTGAAAGGCTGGTGGTTCAAACCCAACAGCTACTCCATGGAAGACATGGCAATCTGATCCATAAAGATTTACAGTCTTAGAAACCCTATGGGGCAGTTCTACTGTGTCCTGACTCAACAGTAATGGGGTAGGTTGAAAGGGTAGAAATTAAATCTGTGTTTTGTTTGCTTTCCCTCTTCTTTGAGAATCAAGGTGTCAGAAACTCTCTTGGACTCACTGTGTTGGAGGAAGGTAGACACCTTAGAATTCTCTCTACAAAGGTCATCACCAACAGTCACCTGTTTCAAGACCACTGCTCTGTTATCCAGACAACAGCAGCTGGGGTACTCTGAGATGTGATGGCTCTTAATGGAGGGCATGAAAAAGAAGGATGTGGCTCTTGGTCTTGAAGAGTCAGGTGCCTACCTGCCTGATCCACTGGTCTCAAGTAGGTACATGGCCTGGGGGGGCACGGACAGATCTGTGAACAGGAATAACTGCCCTCTGGTTATCTTCAGTAACCGAATATGGATACAGGCATTGGTTATAAAGATCTGGAAGTTGAATTTTATAAACATAGCAACAACTCAAGCAGGTCAAAGAAAATATAGTGGTAAAGGCAAAAATGAACCAAATAAACCAGTGACTTTTCAATGACATTTATCA
Organism: Elephas maximus indicus; assembly: GCF_024166365.1. Lineage (NCBI taxonomy): Eukaryota > Metazoa > Chordata > Mammalia > Proboscidea > Elephantidae > Elephas > Elephas maximus. The sequence goes on from NC_064819.1 coordinate 234,452,365, forward strand.
CTGCATTATTTTTAATACTGAAAATAAAAAAATAAAACTTTGACATTTCAATAGAGTGGAAATGGATAAACACGTTGCCAAGCACTGATATTATGAAGTACTATACAACACTACAAGGACCCTTGCTTTCAAAAGATATTAAATAGCATGAGACATTAATGTAGCATAGAGCAACAAAGACTGGAAGGCAACACACCAGAATGTTTCTAAAAGGGTTTCATGAATAAATTTTATTTTTTTCTTTATATATTATTCATTGTATGTATCCAATAAGTATTTGTTGATTAAATTACTAAATTCTAATATTTTTACAGCACTGTGCACTTACATAATAAGAAAAAATAACTTTTTTACATTTTTTAAATAATTTATTCTATTTTTGCTGTTGTTGAGAATATATGCAGCAGAACATACACCAATTCCACAATTTCTACATTTACAAATCAGTGACATTGGTTATACACTTCAAGTTGTGCAGCCATTCTCACCCTTCTTTTCCAAGTGGCTCCTCCCCCATTAACACAAACTCACTGCCCCCTAAGTTTCCTATCTCATCTTTTGAGTTGTTATTTTCAATTTGATCCCATACAGTTATGTTAAAAGAACACAATGCTCAAGGCAGACATTTTTTACTAGTTAAGCAAAACTTTAAGCTCATTATGAGTCAGAATTAGACTCCAAAGCAATGAGTTTGGGGTATTATTTGGTTTTAAAAAAACATTGGGGAATTTTTTAAGGCAATAGTTTTATGGGTTCATTCAGCCTCCATGGCTCCATAAAGTCTGGATTCCAGGGTAATTTGGAATTCTGTTTTACATTTCCCCCTTTTGATCAGGATTCTTCTATAAAATCTTTGGTCAAAATGTTCAGTAATGATAACCAGGCACCATCCAGGACTTCTGGTCTCATGGCAAAAGAGGCCGTTGTTCACAGAGACAATTAGCCACACTTTCCATTTCCTCCTCCTACTCCTGACTTTCCTTCTTCCTTTGTTGCTCCAGGCCAATGGAGACCAAGTATTATACCCTGGATGGCCACTTGCAAGCTTGTAAGACCCCAGGCAGTATGCAACAAACTAGGAAGTAGAACATTAGAATCACCCAGAACCCATTACCCATTGTTGTCAAGTTGATTCCAACTAATAGTGACCCTATAGGACAGAGTAGAACTGCCCCATAGAGTTTCCAAGGAGTGCCTGGTGGATTCGAACTGCTGATGTTTTGGTTTGCAGACTTGGCACTTAACCACTATGCCACCAGCGTTTCCAGAATCACTCAGCTTTGAATAACATTAACACCTGGAATACTCCTGAGCAATTAGACCAGAATCTCCAAAGGTGGAGAGCAGGCATCTGAACAATGAGAGCTGAGAGTCACCGTCATGAAAATATGATGTTATGTTGGAAGTGGATGTTCCAGTGTCCAGTGTCCCAGCTGGTGAGCCACCCATCTGAGCCTAAATCCCTGACCCACACCATTATTTGTGGTGGTTACTTGTGCAACAGTAGATAACAAAATCACGTGGCAATACGCACCCCCAAAACAGCTCACTGTGTGCTGGGCACTATGCAAAGTGCTTGTTGTTCATTAACACATTAAATTGCTATAACAAAAGTCCATTATTATCCCAATTGAAAATAGGCTTGTGATGGTTAAATAATTTGCCCCTTTAGAGGCCAATTCAAAACACAAGTACATCGACATTTGCCTGATATAAAGATGGCACAGTACCAGGCAATATTTCATTTCTCCCTGTTATACATAAGGTCACCATGAGTTAGAACTGACCCAATGACAACTAACAACAACAATATGAGCCATGGTAAATTAAGGCAGACAAATTTTGTGATCTTTTATTGTAAATACAGTATAAGGTGGCTCTTATCAGCATACTTCTTTTCCAAATAATTTAACCCTCCACACTTAAGCCGCCAGTTATAATTAAGTTGCGCCCAATTTTTGCTGATTTTAATAGCCAAGGAATAGATTTCATTTGTCCAGAAAATAATTTATTTCCGTCCAAAGTTTCATTTTATTTATTTTAGCCTTATTTTTTTTAACAATCTTTTTCATTAAATAAATATAATAACCCCAAGCATGCTGCTGTCAATTCCAACTCATAGCAACCCTAGAGGACAGAGGAGAACTGCCCCACAGGGTTTCCTAGGCTGTAAATCTTTATGCAAGCAGACTGCCACATCTTTCTCCTGCAGAGCAGCTGGTGGGTTCCAAGCACCAGCCTTTTCATCAGCAGCCGGCTACTTAACCACTGCACCACCAAAAAAAAGAAAAAAAAACCCGTTGCCGTCAAGTCGATTCCGACTCATAGCGACCCTATAGCCCTATATCCCTAAATATAATAAACATAACTGAATAAAAGAGATGATCCCATAAAAGTTGATCATTGGGAAAAGTAGGCTATGAAGTAGCTGGAATTCAAGAGGTTAAGAGTGGTTTTGTTAGTCAAAAATTCTATCGCTTACTATGTGACTTTTTGTGTGTCAATTACTCTTCCTGTTGGTGGATACCCTCATCTGTAAAGTGGATGTTGTTTTGGGAATTGAATGAGTTAGTTCACATAAAGGTCCCATTACCGTGCCTGATATAGCAACAGTTATTCAACAGACACTAATATTCCCCATTATGTGTTTTTATATTTGTGTTACAACAAATATCACGGGGCAAATAAATTGCTATACATTCCAGTTCAAATGTACTAAAAAACCTAGAATAAGGCATTAAAGAACATGCCCTGACGTCCCCAGCAGGATTGTTACTAAGAAAAAGACATTACAGATTTATATTTACAAGACTCATGGTTCAACAGATAGAATCTTCATCTCATTCATCTGAAATAGTGACTATTTAGAAAGATCTATTCCATACCATGTGACATATGACAAAGAAGTTGGCTTATGCTGGGTACTTTTAAGGGATGATGGTAGATAGGAGCAAATTGCTTCACTTATGAAAAAATATGACAACTCTGTCTCATGTTATAAGACATCTATCTATGAAGGGGAAACCCTGGTGGCGTAGTGGTTAAGTGCTACAGCTGCTAACCAAGAGGTCGGCAGTTCAAATCCACCACGCACTCCTTGGAAACCCTGTGGGGCAGTTCTACTCTGTCCTATATGGTCACTATGAGTCGGCATCGACTCGACGGCAGTGGCAGTGGCATATATGAAGGAGCTATTTTGTTGTTGTTGTTGTTTTGCGATAAATATAAACTGTTCTCATATGAAGCAATAGAAAAATGAAAGGATACTAGCTTAACTGTCATAATTAAAATAGGAATGGCACAGTGGCACTACTTTAAGAAATTAGGCAAGCATACATCCTATGACCTAGCAACCCTATTGCTGAAATTGATCAATGGCATATGTCATGGATTGAATTGTATCTCCCAAAAATGTGTGTATCAATTTGGCTAAGCCATGATTCCCAGTATTATGTGATTGTCCACCATTTTATCATCTGATGTGATTTTCCTATGTGTTGTAAATCTTACCTCTATGATGTTAATGAGATGGGACTACTGGCAGTTATGTTAATAAGGCAGGACTCAGTCTACAAATTTAGACTGTGTCTTAAGCCAATATGTTGAGATATAGAAGAGAGAAATAAGCAGAGAGACACGGAGGACCTTGTACCACCAAGTAAGCAACACCAGGAGCAGAGCACATCCTTTGGACCTGAGGTTCCTGCACAGAGAAGCTCCTGGGCCACATGATGATTGATGACAAGGCCCTTCCCCTAGAGCCAACAGAGAAAGAAAGCCTTCCACTGGAGCTGACGCCCTGAATTTGGACTTCTAGCCTACTAGACTATCAGAGAATAAACTTCTCTTTGTTAAAGCCATCCACTTGTGGTATTTCTGTTATAGCAGCACTAGACGACTGAAAAAAAAAAAAAAGATGACTAAGACAGTATAAAATAGAGAACCTCACATACGTGGGGAAAAGATTTTGGACAAAGGTACAAAGGCAGTTCAGTGATGCAAAAGTAGTCTTTTCAACAAATAGTGGTTGTACAATCTTTGATACCAAGCACCATTATATACAAAAATTAGTTCAAAATGAATCTTAGACCTCAATGCAATACATAAAACAATAAAATGTCTAGAAGAAAAAATAGGAGAAATCATCTGTAATTTGGAATAGGAAAATAATTCTGATAGGACATCCAAAGTATTATCCATAAAAGAACAAATACATAAATTGCATTTAATATAAAATTAAAAATTCTTATCTTTGAAAGATACTGTTAAGAGAATGAAGACAATACAAACTAGAAGAAATTATTTACATATAATATGTTTGACAAAGAACTTGTATCTAGAATATATAAAGAGCTGAGAAAGATCAATAAAAACAGAAGAAACACCGAAATGCATGTGCAAAAGATTTAAGAAGAAATTTCACCAAAGAAGATACATGGATGGGTAAAATTAAAAAGACAAATCATACCAAATATCGGTGAGAATGTGACGTACCTAGAACTCTCAGATGCTGCTTTTAGGAATACAAAACGGTAAAACCACTTTGGAAAAGAGTTTGTCAGTTTCTTAAATTTAAGAATACACCTACTATATGATTCAGCTAATCTATCCTAGAATTGACAGCGTATGTCTATTCGGTGATCTGTACACAAATATTCATAGTAGTTTTGTTTGTAATAAGGAGCCCTGGCGGCACAGTGGTTAAGCACTAGTCTGCTAAGCCAAAGGTGGACTGTTTGAAACCACCAGCCACTCCCTGAGGGAAAGATGTGGCAATCTGCTTCTATAAAGATTACAGCCTTGGATTCTACTCTGCCCTGTAGGGTTGCTAAGAGTCGGAATCGACTCAATGGCAACAAGTTTGCTTTTGTTCTGTTTTATTTTGACCTTTTTTGGTTTTATTTGTAATAGCCAAAGACTGGAAAAAAATAAACAAGTGAATGTCCGTCAACAGGTGAATAGATAAAGACATTTGGTAACTCTTCCACCAGATGACTACTCAGGCATAAAGAGTTACAATACGCTGACGACATGAATGGATCTCAATATAATGATGCTGAAGAGTCAAACTAAGGAGCTCATACTGTATGATTCCTTTTATATAAAATTCTAGAAAATGCAAATTAATCTAGAGGCCCAGAAAGCAGATCAGTGGTTGCCAGGGGATGAGAAAACGGGAGGGAAGGGTAGAAAGCAGGGGTTACAAAGGGGTTGGAGGAAACTTATGGGTGTGATGAGTATGTTCACTACTATCTTGACTGTAATGATGGTTCCCTAGGTGAATGCTTATGTCCAAGCTTATAAACTTGTACACTTTAGAAGCAGGTAGTTTACTGTAGGCCAATTACACCTCAATAAATCCAGAGGAAACAATGACATACACGTGTGTATATGTGTATGTGCACGTATATTTTAGGACACACAGCAAACGCGTCCCAGCGGGGGAAGAAACAGAGGGCGGGGGAGAGATGGGGGTGTGGATCTAGAATGAAGAGGAAAAAATAATAAAACAGGAAAAAGCCTTGTATGGCCCAATAATAATATTGGGCTATTAACTAGTTTTTTTTTTTTTTTTTATGATTAAATCAATTTTTTGCATCTGATGTAAAAAAAATAAAATAAAACAAAATCACCTCTGGTTTTTAAATCAATTGGGTGATTTCCCAGGAGCTTAATTTTAAAAACAAAATTAGTATGCTCATCTAAGCAGACCTGGGATATTTTAGTTTGGAGAAACTGTATCCATAACTACACAAAGATTAACATGAAATGCCTAAGTCTGATATCAGAAGGCAACGCTGGTTTCAAACAACTTTATTAGTGGCAGCTGAATAGTGGAATAGCTAGAGCCCTCACGTCACAGCTACTGCAAAGTCCAGGCTCTGGGTTTCAGCTCCTTGAATGTAAAGAGATCCAGGCAAACAGCTTTTCTTCTCTAACACTCTATTTGGCTGGTTAACACAAGCTATGGATTCTGAGATTTAGGGTCGACAAATACTTTCTTAATTAAGAGCTCTAGCTGTTGACTAGCTCCTTTTCCCCTGCACCTCTTTTCTTAGTTCTAGGTTAGATTAAAAACAATTCTTTGTACCATTTTTCAATGCATCTCAAGGGAAACAGCCTCAATTTACTATAAAGTGACAATGACTTGGTCTAAGGGGTCAGGAACCCTGCTCCCTCTGCCTCTTTTCTATGTTCCTGGGGTCAGGCAATGCCTACTAAGGCTCTCCCCCAGTGGGGTTTAGAGACCAAGTCTGCAAATTCCTTGCTGTGGATTGAATTGTGTCCCTCAAAATATGTACTGGAATTCCAATCCCTTTTTTTTTTTATACCCATGGATATAATCTCATTTGGGACTAGGGTTTTCTTTGTTACGTTAATATGGTCATATAGGTGTAGGGCGTAGTCCTAAATCTAACCACTTCTGAGTCATAAAAAAGCAAGCACAAACAGGGTAAGATAGATTCTAACTGGAGATCACCAGGGCTACGGAAGCGGAAAGAGACAAGGATCTTCGCCCAAAGCCTACAGACAGCCAGCCTTCCCGGAGAGCTAGAGCCCTGAATTTGAACTTCTAGTCTCCAGAACTGTGTGAAAATAAATTTCTGTTCTTTAAAGCCACCTACTTGTGGTATTTTTGTTAAGACCCCCCATCCAGGACTGTGGGAGGCTCGTGGTAGCACACTGCACCAAGCCGCCAGCAAGACCCCAAAGACTCCCTGAAATGTCTGCCACCTAGGCTAAAATGCTGCTCCAGTTTTCTGATTTTTTTATTCATTCTAAACAATGATGAATACTAACAGATATTTAAAAATAGGTAAAGATAGTTCAGGGGAAATTAATCTAGGCAGTATCACTAATTACTTTGTTTTAAAAAAATTGATCATTTTGAAAGTTACTCCACAGCCTTCAGCCCTTTTGACCTAACCTTATGCCATTTTTACTAAAGATTGTTTTCCTTAGGCAAAGAATCATATTTGAAAAGAATAAGCCATGTTTAAGCTAAAAAAAAAAAAAAACAAACTTTTTTTTTACTAAGCTATATATATTTCACATGGGTTGAAAACCTGCTATTCTTGAAGACTCCAAACCTACAGAAACCAAAAAGAAAAAAAAAAAAAAACCTTGCCATCCCATTGATTCTGACTCATAGTGACCCTATCGCACAGAGTAGAACCACCCCCTAGGGTTTTCAAGGAGGAGCTGGCGGATTCAAACTGCTGACCTTTCGGTTAGCAGCCATAGCTCTTAACCACTGTACCACCAGGGCTCCAGAGATCCTTTTAAATGTCCACAGTAATAAAAATAAGCTTTATATATAAATCAGCGATATCTACTGGTGACTCTACAAGCTAAGAGCTATTCGGAGCTCAATAAAATATATACTGTCAACTCAGAGGCCACTTACAGCAGGAAGCCAAAATTTCTTTACTACAGGATGAATAATTTATAAAATCTAAACCGTTGTGGTGCATTTTAATCATCTGAATGAAGGTTGAATGGGGGAGGGTGGGGCTGATTTGCAAGGAGAGAGCTATATCACTGAGACTGCAGTACTGTCAAAGTTATGTCAAATTAGGGGAAAAAAGACATAGTTATAATAGAAGACAACTGGAATACATGAATCATAGTGTATAAAGGATTTTTAAAGAGATAATATTTAAATGTTCCCAGGGGTTATGAGTCAGATAAAATTGAGTCGTGTGGCATTTTTATGTAATGTTTTGTATGACGTGTTTACCTAACGGCTTATCCTAAAGCAATATGTTCCTGCTTTTATCGATCACCTGAGGATGGAAAAGTATCAATGATTTTCGAATTTTCAAAGCTCTTTAATATTTGGATAATATTAGATGAGCTATAACCACATATAAAACTACCTCCTAGAGAGCTTTTGAGAATTGCTTTTGCCTGAGGTCTCTGGCACTAATATTTCAAGAGATTAAAAATATCTTTCATAAAAAGAGTTTTCTTCCTGTCCACAGAAATCAAACAAGCTTTGTTAAACACAGAGGCAGAAAAGGAGAAGTTAGAAATCGGTGATATTCCCCTTAATTGCCCAAGGTTCTTACCACAGATTACTAAACCAATCTCGGAAATGAGAAAGCAACATGGCCCCGTTTGTCACAACACTAATTTACTGAATGCGTGAATTTAAACGTTTTCTATGCAACGCTCAATGATTGGACTCACTGAATTGCTTTGGCTTCATGAAGATAGGCTATGAATATAATCCTGTGTAAGGAAACGAGGGGCGGTTAAAAAACCCTCACTCCACAATTTCTACATATTTTTAAGAAAAATTTTACATTAAAATTGCCCTCTAACTCCACCCCATTACCACAGATGTTTTCTTGCTTTCCTGTTGGATCTAATATTATTTCTCTGCTATAAACAATCTCTTCATAGTTAAGGCATGCCATTATTTTATAGGAATCTATTTACAGGGATCCAACAAACCACCGGATTTTCAAATTAAAGTCATCTAACATGAGACACTGCCCTTCCTTTCTAACCTTCATATGCTTTGTCTCCTTTTTTCCTGTGAGCATGGTAAATTAGGGCTATTTACATGCTGAATATTGATAAGAAGAGAAAAATATATGAGGTCTGAGTTATATTCCAACTACAGTGATTTTCCTTTCACTCGGCATTACTTATCACAGCAATCACTCTGTCCTGCAGCCTGAGACATTTTTTCTTTATGATGAAAAGTTTGTTTTTTGTTTGTGTGGTGTGTGTGTGTGTATGAAAATGGAATGATTCATCTGTTTTACTTCAGTGTTCATAGAATTCAAGAGAGAAGGTTTACTCAAAACTCCTTGCCTAAACATTTTAGGGCTTTGATAATGGTTTCCTTTATACTGTTAATGTTGTTGTCAGGTGCCCTCCAGTTGGTTCTGACTCACAGAGACCCAATGCACAACAGAATGAAACACTGTCTGGTCCTGCGCCATCCTTACAATCGTTGTTATGCTTGAACTCATTGTTGCAGCCACTGTGTCAAACCACCTCATTGAGGGTCTTACTCTTCTCCACCAACCTGTACTCTGCCAAGCATGATGTCCTTCTCCAGGGACTGGTCCCTCCTGACAACATGTCCAAAGTATGTAAGACGCAGTCTCGCCATCCTTGCCTCTAAGAACATTCTGGTTGTACTTCCTGTAAGACAGATTTGTTCCTTCTTTTGGCAGTCCATGGTATACTCAATATTCTTCACCAACACCACAATTCAAAGGCATGGATTCTTCAGTCTTCTTTATTCACTGCGCAGCTTTCACATGCATATGATGTGACTGAAAATACCATGGCTTAGGTCAGGCGCACCTTAGTCTTCAAGGTGACATCTTTGCTTTTGAACACTTTAAAGAGGTCCTTTGGAGCAGATTTACCCAAAGCAATGCGTCTTTTGATTTCTTGACTGCTGCTTCCATGAGTATGAATTGTGGATCCAAGTAAAATGAAATCCTTGACAACTTCAATCTTTTCCCCGTTTATCATGATGCTGCTCATTGGTCCAGTTGTGAGGATTTTTGTTTTCTTTATGTTGAGGCGTAATCCATACTGAAGGCTGTGGTCTTTGATCTTCATTAGTAATTGCTTCAAGTCCTCTTCACTTTCAGCAAGCAAAGTTGTGTCATCTGCATGACGCAAGTTGTTAATGAGTCTTCCTCCAATCCTGATGTCCCTTTCTTTTTCATATAGTCCAGCTTCTCAGATTATTTGCTCAGCATACAGATTGAATAGGTATAGTGAAAGAATACAACTCTGACGCACACCTTTCCTGACTTTTTAAACCAATCAGTATCCCCTTGTTCTGTCTGAACAAATGCCTCTTGATCTATTAAAGGTTCCTCATGAGCACAATTAAGTGTTCTGGAATTCCCATTCTTCGCAATGTTATCCATAATTTGTTATGATCCACACAGTCCAATGCCTTTGCACAGTCAATAAAACACAGGTAAACATTTTTTTTTAAACATCCTTCTGGTATTTTCTGCTTTCAGCCAGGATCCTTCTGACATCAGCAATGATATCCCTGGTTCCACATCCTCTTCTGAAACTGGCTTGAATTTTTGGCAGTTCCCAGTCGATATATTGCTGCAGCCATTTCTGAATGATCTTCAGCCAAATTTTGCTTGTGTGTGATATTAATGATATTGTTCTATAATTTCCACATTCGGTTGGATCACCTTTCTTGGGAATAGGCATAAATATGGATCTCTTCCAGTCAGTTGGCCAGGAAGCTGTCTTTCATATTTCTTGGCATAGACGAGTGAGCATCTCCAGTGCTGCATCTGTTTGTTGAAACACCTCAACTGATATTCCATCAATTCCTGGAGCCTTGTTTTTTGCTAATGCCTTCAGAGCAGCTTGGACTTCTTCCTTCAGTACAATCAGTTCCTGATCATATGCTACCTCTGGAAATGGTTGAACAACGACTAATTCTTTTTGGTACAATGGCTCTGTGCATTCTTTCTGTCTTCTTTTGATGCTTCCTGCATCGTTGAATATTTTCCCCAAAGAATCCTTCACTATTACAACTCGAGGCTTGAAATAGATTACTATCCCATTCATATTAACAGTAATGTTATGTGTTAGGAAACTCTGAATGTTTATAATATGAATGGGATAGTAATCTATTTTTTTTTAGAAATAGAATAGTAATTTATTACTAGGCAGTGTTTTATCTATTGTATCTCTCATAGTAACAGATGGGCTAGGAATCTATTACGTGGCAGTGTTTTATTTCTAACATAAGCTCATGATCTCTAACATCATATCTCCTGATTGGTGCATTGGCCCAGATACACATAGAACCAAAAAAAAAACCAAACCCATTGTTGTCCAGCCAATTACGACTCATAGCAGCCCTACAGGACAGAGTAGAACTGCCCCACAGGGTTTTCAAGGAGCAGCTGGTAGATCTGAACTGCCGACCTTTTGGTTAGCAGTCGAGCTCTTAACCACTGTGCCACCAGAGCCTTGGATTCTATCCAAGAGAATTACTGGGTCATGCCCCAGAGTTTCTCAATGGAGTGGAAGTCCATGTAGGTGATTCAGGTTGTCTTAATCCCTGGGGACCAATACTGTCTTTTGAGTGGCCAGGATCAGGGATGATAATCATAGTATGATGCCCTGAAAACCCCATGTGAAAAAGAACTAGCCTTCAACAGATGTCAGCACATGTGAGATGGGCTGCTGGCCTCACTGACAGGGTCCTCCTTTTCATTCCAAGTCATCCTGGAAGCATTCAGTAAACTGCTCTGTACTGGCCTAGAGAGACATGGGTGAATAAAGAGCAACCCCTCCCTCAAGGGCCCTCCCCACGCAGAGAGAAAGGAGACTGGCAAATGATGGACTAGGCTGATATATTTTATAAGTGTGGAGCTAGGAGCAGGAACAAAGGAATAAAGGAGCAATCAGGAGGGCTGACACTACAACCAGCAGATACTCCTGGAAAGAGAAGAGAGCCTGGGTAAAGCATGAAGGAAGAGGTAGCATTTACTCTATGTAGGCCTTGAGGGATAAGAAAATGTACCCGGTAGAGAAGGAGGGGTGAGGGATCTCAGAGGAGGGTGGGGGTGCATCCTGGGCACAGGGAGAAGAAGAAACAGAGGCTTAGACCATGAGCATGCATGCTCCACCTGCTGAAGAGCGGACCATCATCCATGGCCCAAGGGTTTACTTTTCATCTGGTTCATCATTCTGCATCTTCCTGACCATAGAAAATTATACTGCCTAGAGACAGTGGGGACAAGAAAAGTAAAAGGTCCTGATCAAAAAAGCCATTATTTATTTGGTAAAATGCTACTCCTTCCTTTAAACACTTATGTATATGTACCAGCCACCACTCCTCTGTCAGGTTGTCATACTGAAGTAGATTGCCTGTTGCAGTGATGCTGGAAGGTATGACACTGGTATTTCAAATACCAGCAGGGTCATCCATGGTGGACAGGTTTCAGCAGAGCTTCCAGACAAATACAGACTAGAAAAAAGGACCTGGCCATCTACTTCTAAAAAAAAATTAGCTGGCGAAAACTTTATGAACAGCAGCAGAACATTGCTTGATACAGTGCTGGAAGATGAGCCCCTCAGGTTGGAAGACACTCAAAATAGGACTGGGGAAGAGTTGCCTCCTCCTCAAAGTAGAGTCGAACTTAATGATGTGGATAGAGTTGAGCTTTCAGTACTTATATTTGCTGATGTGGCACGCCTCAAAATGAGAAGAAATACCTGCAAACGTTCATTAATAATTGGAATGTGAATGTGCAAAGTATGAGTCTAGGAAAATTGGAAATAGCCAAAGATGAAATGGAACGCATAAAGATCGATATCCTATGCATTAGTGAGTTGAAATGGACTGGTATTGACCATTTGGAATCAATCATATGGTCTACTATGGCGGGAATAACAAATTGAAGAGGAATGGGTCGCATTCATCATCAGAAAGAATATTTCAGATTCTCTCTGCTACTCAGCATTAGGTTGTCACACAGGCTGTTCTATTTTTTAATTTCCAGGACCCAAATTCACTTCCATGTCCTCTGAAGAAGGGAAGCTTTCCATGGGGTGGCTCAATTTCAAAACTGATGAGTAGGTGTCGGAAGACCACTTCAGCAGCTTCAGTCTTATCTCCGAGGTGGTCATTGTCAAGGGCCGAGAAACTTAGCGATCCCTCGGTTTTAGCTTTATCACCTTCGCCAATCTTGAACATGCCTCAGATGACATTCGAGCAACGAATGGTCCCTGGATGGCTGCCAGATCTGAATGGATCATAAGGGCAAGTTGGCCCCGGGAACCAGATGGGGTGCCTTTGGTGCCCCTGGGAGTGGCTGCAGCTATTCTACAATTGGTGGGGACCAGGACTACAGGAGCAGCAGGTGCGATAGTCAGCCTGGAGGATACGGACATGGACATGGAAGGTCCAGGGACTACAGTTGTAGAAGCCAGGATGGTTATGACCGCTACTCTGAAGGGAATTACAGAGACCATTATAAAAACTGAGATGAGACATACACATATAATGTAGATATACAAGAAATAAAAATTCTTCTGATCCAGGATCATCCTTTCAAATGGCTGTATTTATAGATTTTTGAGGCTGCTCCAAAACATCTTTTAGTACATCAACTTCTGTATTTGAACTGAGCTCCCAGGGTAGCCTGATAAAGACCTTTGAGCAAACTCCACCATGTTTTTTAAACTTTTGTCTCCCATTTAAAAACAAATTCTGTGACATTTATCAAGTCTGGGCATTTTCCCTTTTACCAGTTTTTTTTTTTTTTTTTTTTTAGCTTGGGCATTCAAAATAGTTCGGGGAGAGGGGAACCTTTGGCCAGGCTTTTTTTTTTTTTTTTTTTTTTAATATAGTGAGTATTTAGGGACATTTAAAAATTTGGTACACAATGTTTCTTTATCATGGTTAGAAAATAATTTCTGAAGGTACCTACAAGAAATCTGCTTCAAGAATATGATTACTTGGAGGGGTTTTTTTTTTAATCTACATTATGAGATCACCACCTTGAGGATATAGAAGAACTTAAAAATATTTGTGAATGTCATTTCTTTAATACTGGAAGAAAAAATAGATAGTGTTTAGGATATCCTTCGTGGAGCTGATTAAAAAGATGAAATCTGAAGGAAAAAAAAAGAACATTTCAAGACCTATGATGAAGTACAATGCTGTCAATGATAGGATAATATCCATAGGCCTACAAGGAAGACTACCAAAGATGAAGAAATTGAAGATTTTCACCAACTTCTGCAGTCTGAAGTTGATCAAACACACAATCAAGATGCATTAATAATTGCTGTTATTGGAAGGTGAAAGTTGGAAACAAAGGAGGATTGATAGTTAAAAAATATGGCCTTGGTGACAGAAAAAATGCCAGGGATCCCATGATAGAATTTTGTAAGACCAAGGACTTACTAATTGCAAATACCTTTCTTCAACAACATAAACAGCGGCTATACACATGGACCTCCAGATGGAATACACAGGAATAAATGGACTACATCTGTGGAAAGAGACAATGGAGAAGCTCAATATTACTAGTCAGAACAAGGCCAGGCGCCAAATGTGGAACAGACCATCAATTGCTCATTGAAGCTGAAAAAATTGTAACAACTCTATGAGAGTCCAGGTATGACCTTCCACCTGAATTTATAGACCATCTAAAGGATAGATTGATGCACTAAACACTAATGACTGAATACCACATGAGTTGAGGGGTGATATCAAGGATAATACTCACGAAAAAGGCAAAAGTTCATTAAAAATACAAGAAAGAAAGAAAAGACCAAAATGGATGTCAGAAGAGACTCTTAACCTTATGCTTGAACATAAAGTAGCTAAAATGAACTGGAGAAATGATGAAATAAAAGAGCTGAACAGAAGATTTCAAAGGGTGGCTCGAGAAGACAAAGTATTGTAATGACATGTGCAAAGACCTGGAGTTAGAAAACCAAAAAGGAAGAACATGCTCAGAATTTCTCAAGCTGAAATCACTGAAGAAAAAAAACCAGGACTTGAGTTGCAACATTGAAGGTTTCTATGAGCAAAATATTGAGAGATGCAGAAAGCATCAAAAGAAGACGGAAGACATACACAGAGTCACTATACCAAAAAGAACTGGTTGATGTTCAACCATTTCAGGAGTTAGTGTATAAGCAAGAATCGATGGTATGAAAGAAAGAATTCTAAGTTGTACTGAAGGTATTGGTGAAAAACAAGGCTCCAGGAATTGATGGAATATACCAACTGAGATGCTTTAACAAATGGATGCAATGGTGGAAGCGCTCACTCATCATGCCAAGAAATTTCGAAGATGGCTACCTGGCCAACTGACTGCAAGAGATCCATATTTGTGCCCCTTCCAAAGAAAGGTCATCCCATGGAATGTAGAAATTATCTAACAATATCATTAATAAGACATGTAAGTAAAATTTTGCTGAAGATAATTTAAAAAATGGTTGCAGCAGTATATGGATAGGGAACCACCAGAAACTCAGGCAGGATTTAGGAGAGGATATGGAATGACAACACCAGGTGGGCCTTTGCTGAAAGCAGAGGAGCAGAAGGATGTTTACCTGTGTTTTAAAGAATGTGCTAAGGCATTTGACTGTGTGGATCATAAAAAAAAAAAAAACTATGGAAAATATTGAGAAGAGAGAGAATTCCAGAACACTTAATTGTGCTCCTGAGGACCTGTACGTAGAACAAGAGGCAGTTGCTAGAACAGAACAAGGGGATACTGCGTGGTTTAAGATCAGAAAAGATATCCGTCACGGTTGATATCACTTCACCATACTTATTCAATCTGTATGCTAAGCATATAATCCAAGAAGCTGGATTATATGAAGAACAATGGGGCATCGGGATTGGAGGAAGACTCATTAACAACCTGTGATATGCAGATGACACAACTTTGCTTGCTGAAAGTGAAGACAACTTGAAGCACTTACTGATGAAGATCAAAGACTACAGCCTTCAGTATGGATTGCACCTCAACATAAAGAAAACAAAAATCCTCACAACTGGACCAGTGAGCAACATCATGATAAACAGAGAAAAGATTGAAGTTGTCAAGGATTTCATTTTACTTGGATCCATAATCAACAGCCATGGAAGCAGCAGTCGAGAAATCAAATGACATACTGCATTGGGAAAAATCTGCTGCAAAAGACCTCTTTAAAGCATTAAAAAGCAAAGATTTCTCTTTGAGGACTGAGGTGTGCCTGACACAAACCATGATATTTTCAATCACCTCATATGCATATTTAAAAAAATGCATATTAGGGCTGGTAAATCCATGCAAAGTAAAGCTACAGTGACCAACTCACCCAGGACCACGGGGACTACCAGGATATGGGACTTTCAGTGTGAAAACCTACGAAGTCCTGGGTGAACTGGGACAAGCAGCCACCCTAAAAGGTAACTAGATTCAAGTAATCATAGCAATTCAACCGCAAGTCTCGGCTGTCTCTAAGCAGAGAGTTGCCCATCTTCTAGATGCTCACAGGAGCTCAGCCAGGGCAGTAACGACAAGGGGATGGATGGTATCCATTTGTGAAACACCTGGGTGTACCCAGCAGTGTCAGAAGTGTGCAAAATAAGCTCTGAACCTGCTTTGTGCTTTCCCCTAATATCCAATTCGTTTTTTTCATAACACTCAACTGAAAATGTACAAAACTTTTTAAAAGTATAAAATGTTCGTCTTACTCCTTCAAAATCTTTTTTTTTTTTTTTGCTGGAAATATGTCTCCACATGCTCTCAGTGCCAATTTCAGTAAATGTTCTGGCTACAAAGATCAGTCTTCTCTCTGGATGCCTCTGGGGAATGTTTGGGTGATGAAAAGTGCTGTATCCAAACAGTCTTATGATTTTAAAAGTTAGAGCTACCCATCTGGTCCTTAACACTGTGCCAACTGCCATGGACTGAACTGATACAGATTCCCACTGTAATGCTAGTTCTCTGCTGGAAGAACAGAGGAAAAGGACGTGTCAAGACCTGAAGACGATTGATGCCTTCTAGCTCATCAAAAGAGTCTCTCTCACTTAATTCCTGTGGATGACTTCAGATTCCACGTGAGGTGGGCGGCAGGTGTTTGTGCCCGCCTAATAAGGAGCACAGTTTTCAGCAAAGATAAAACAGGTGACTCTGGACCTCAGAGTAGTATCCACGGATTTCACAAGAATTCAGTATGTCTGAGAAAGGCTTGGGGTGCTTGACCCCATTCCCAGAAATACTAAAGTACTAAGTGAAGAGTCTGCAGCAAGAAATCCGCCATTTCTCAAGACACGAAAAAAAAAAAAAATTGCAGTTAAGTCTATTCCAACTCACGGCGAGCTCATGTGTGTCAGAGTAGAACTGTGCTCCATAGGGTTTTTACCCGTTGTGATCTTTCTGAAGTAGATCACCAGTCCTTTCTTCTAAGGAGACTCTAGGTAGATTCCAACCATCAACCTTACAGTTAGTAGCTGAGCGCTTAACCGCTTGCAGCACACAGGGACCCCACTGGTGGTTCTAGAGGACCGTAAAGTTTGAGAACCACTGATCTGGCTATTGCTAAGATAATGTCTTGGATTGTTTCATTGTCTGTGGTAGAAACATTTATCTACACTCAGTAAAACATGTCACTGGAATCTCTTGCTGTTAAATTGAGATGTTTTAAAAGATAATGTCAAAGATTTGTAATTAGAATAGTAATTTGTGATTTAAATAATTATTTCTAGAGTGCATTGGGCTTTTTAAACATTACTCTTACAAATCTTGTTGGTGCAATTATTTAATGGGTAAATTCTTCTTTCTCCAACCAAACCAAAAAAACAAACTCATTGCTGTTGAGTTGATTCCGACTTATAGTGACCCTATAGGACAGAGTAGAATTGCCCCATAGGGTTTCCAAGGCTGTAAATCTTTACAGAAGCAGACTGCCATATCTTTTTCCCATGGAATGGCTTCAATCTGCCCACCTTTCGGTTAGTAGCCTAATGCATCACCAAGACTCTTTTCTCTCTCTAAAGGAACCCTAAATGTTGACTTGAAAAGGGCCTTTTTCAGCCACAAGATTATAAACTGAACCTGGCATCCATTTTGTATGAACCAGCCTAATTAGGTAAGGGCCTTTTCAAATATTCAACCAAAGAGTTTATTAGGAAACATCACCAAACATACCACGGAGGGATGGGTGCCTGATTGCACTCCTACCCACACGCCCAGGTTTGTGAAATTGGATTAATGCTTGCATAAATACTTAAAATGTTTTTATCTTTAATAGGATGGGTCACTAGACTCAGAAGCAGATTATCCAACAGGCAAGGTAAGCAGGGTGCTTACCTTACTTAAAAGATCATCTGTGGTGAACAATTTCACATTTTTTCATCGCATCAAAGGTTCTACTTCTAGGTACGGCTGGCATATGTCTCTCTCCCAACCCCACAGCACCTTCCTACAGAATCAAATCCTCTTTTCAAATTTACAATCCCTGACAGGTGCAGGTGACCCAGTAAGCAAGATAACGGGCTTATTTACCAATCTGTAGTGAACAGTTTCACATCTTCCATGTGAAATTGTTCACTGCAGATTAGAAAGTAAGCACAAGTAAGCCTATGCTTACCTTGCCTATAGGATAATTCACCCCCAGACTAGACGATCTGTCATCTTTTCCCAGAATTTAACACATTTGGGTCCATTCCTTAGATAAATGGACCTACTTACAAAAATGTGTTACTACATTAGCACATAATGAATAATCCAAGTTTTCTCCAGACTGAATTGGGTCGGAGTAAATGATGAGGATTTGAGAAGGATGAGAGGGGGCTGGGTGGCTCTGCGCTCCTCTCTGACACTGAACACGCGAGAGGTAGAATGCGGGCCTCACAGTCTCACGAGCAGCTGCAGTGTCAGCAGGTCTTGATCCATCATCATTACTTCCTTGGCCCCACACTGCTGCCAGGACACATGGGTCTAAGTACAACCAACTAATAACTTGGCACCGTGAATAAGGTACATAGGAACTGAAAGTCAAGAAAATGCACACAATTCATACAAAAACAGATGGAAGGGATTTGAGTTAAAGAGCATGGATGAGCAGATCTGAAGGAAATGTATTAATTGTAGGACAGAGTAACGAACCAACTCTGATAACAAAAACAACCATATAAAAATGTCTTAAAAATATGTTATGTGATAGATGTATATTTTATTATAATATATTATGAGTACATTTTTAAAGTTTGGAAAAGACAAATCTAAAAAGTACTCTTAAAACAAGCTTTAAACATGCAGTGGGGATGGAGATTAAACTGCTGTAAATAAGGACCAACTGGGACAATGGACTGGGAGAAAAGAGAATAAGAATCTGTCCTTTGTTCAAGTTCTTAAAATCTTCCAAGAGAGACAAAGGTGCATACATAACCACAGCAGGACAAAGGCTGACAGGGAAATCTCAAAAGAAGTAGCGCTTAGGTTTTTGTAATTCTAGAACATGTCATGTGAGCCAAGAAAATCAGAAGCAGGCAGTCACTGGTGGACCAGTGGCAAAAGTCTCTCCTTCCACGCAGGAGGCCCAGCTCAATTCCCAGCCGAGGCATCTCGCGTGCAGCCACCATCTGTCAGTGGCGGTGTGCGTGTTGCTACGATGCTGATTGGGTTTCGGTGGAGCTCCCACATTAGACAGACTAGGAAGAAAGGCCTGATGATCTCCTTCTGAAACTCAGCCAATGACAACCCTGTGGATCACAATGATCAGACCCACAACCAATCATGGGGATGGCCCAGGACTGGGCAGCGTTTCTTCTCTTGTGCATGGGGTTGCCATGAATTTGGGGCCGACTCAAATGCAGCTAACAACAACAACAAATTAGAAAAGGGCTCTCTAATTCTGTATTTTTTGTTCAAATCACTCATACTTCCTCTATTTCGAGTAATTTGAATATGATTTGAAAACTATTCAACCTTATTCTAAATTTTAAACCATTATTCTGGGAATTGGTTGGAAAAAAGTGAACCTTTTAAAGGTTTATGAATAAAAAGACAGTCAATGAACAACGAAATTTTACATGAATACAAATGTCTAGGCTCTTCTCTTTAGAAAATTAGAACACATCTGAATAGAATACCATCGTTGAGGGTCTTCCTGTTTTCTGCTGACCTCGTACTTTACCAAGCATGATGTCCTTCTCCAGGGACTGATCCCTCCTGACAACATGTCCAAAGTAGGTGAGATGTAGCCTCACCATCCTTGCTTCTAAGGAGCATTCTAGTTGTACTTCTTTCAAGACAGATTCATTCATTCTTTCAGCAGTCCATGGTATATTCCATATTCCTCACCAAAATCACAATTCAAAGGCGTCAACTCTTCTTCGGTCTTCCTTATTCATTGTCCAGCTTTCACATGCATATGATGGGACTAAAAATACCATGGCTTGGGTCAGGTGCACCTTAGTCTTCAAGGTAACATCTTTGCTTTTCAACACTTTAAAGAGGTCCTTTGCAGCAGATTTGCCCAATGCAATGAGTCTTTTGATTTCTTGATGCTGCTTGCATGGCTGTTGATTGCGGATCTAAGTAAAATGAAATCCTTGACAACTTCAATCTTTTCTCCGTTTATCATGATGTTGCTCATTGCTCCAGTTGTGAGGATTTTTGTTTTCTTTATGTTGAGGCGTAATCCATACTGAAGGCTGTGGTCTTTGATCTTCATTAGTATGCGCTTCAAGTCCTCTTCACTTTCAGAAGGAAGGTTGTGTCATCTGCATAATGCAGGTTATAAAGGGGATACTTTAAATCTAGGCAGCAAATGAATTAACCTTGTGGAGGGATTGTTTTTTAATGTAATATTTCTTTTTTTTGAAATCTCACTAATTGGCCTGATTCTTCAGTAAGTCTTAAATGAATATGCATATTTAAGTTTGAGTTATAGCTGAATTCTTTTTGTGAATAACTACTTTGACCAAGTTCTTTAATTATATCAAAACTTTTGGTACAAAGCAGCAAAGGTGGGAAAGAATATTTCAAATCTCCCAACAGATACTGTATACACAGTACCTTGGCCTTATCATGTATTTGGAACCCTGGGAGCAAAGCGGTTATGTGGCTCCTAACTAAAAGGTCGGCAGTTTAAATTCACCAGCCACTCCTTGGAAACCCTATGGGGCAGTTCCACTCTGTCCAAAGGATCCCTATGAGTCAGAACTGACTCGACTACAATGGGTTTGGTTTTGGTTTTGGATCATGTATTTAAAGTCATCTGAACTTATTACAAGTTTTCCTTATATCTTCCACTCTAACAAAAATTGCGATATAACTTTTCCATGGTGAAGTGAGAAATGCAGATAAATTTTAAAAACAAAAGAACCTGATGTTGGACAAGATCCTGAACACGCGATTGATGGTAATTGGTGAATCAGTTCCATGCAGGATCCAAAGTATTTTACATGTATAATCTCATATGATTTTCTCAATAACCTAATGAGATGCTACTATGATGCAGATTTCATGGCTGAAAAGGACAAATGTTAAAAGAGGTGAGGTCACGTGTCAAAGCTTGTTGTTGTTGTTGATTCCTGTCAAGTCAGCTCCATCTCATGATGACCCCATGTACAATAGAATGAAACAATACCTAGTCCTGCACCATCTTCATGATTGCTGGTATGCTCAATTCCATTGCTGTGACCACTGTGTATTTTGAGTGCCTTCCAACCTAGCGGGCTCATCTTCCAGCACTATGTCAGACAAGATTCTGCTGTGATCCACAGGGTTTTCACTGGCTAGTTTTCTGAAGTACACCACTAGGCCTTTCTTCCTAGTCTGTCTTAGTCTGGATGCTCTGCTGAAACCTGTCCACCATGGGTAACTTGTTGGCATTTTAAACTCTAGTGGCAGAGCTTCCAGCACCACAACAACAGGGAAACCAGACAAGCTGAGGGATGGATGGTGGCTCAGTCCTAATAAGGTGTTATTATGATGCATTTCTCATGGTTGAAAAAACCTAATGCTAAAAAGCAAGGTAATTTGGCAAAGCTTACACAGCTGTTAATTGGTGGACCCAAGATTCTGACGCATTGATTAATTAACTAACTAAACAATTAATTGTCTGTATGTACGAAGCCCCATGCCAGGTAGAGGAGAGATGGTCATCCCCTCACGTACTGACTCTGCAGCCATATTCAAGCCCCTGTGCACCATTGCCTCTCTGTGCCGTTTGTGATATCATTGGCTGCATGACACAAACATAGAAACTAGACTGATGGCAGCCATCAAATGCAATAATGCTTGTGACTTTTTTTTTCAATGTGATTCATGGCTACCTTTGGCTTCTAGTCCTCCAGTGATTATACTTATCTGACCATTACAGGAGTATTGGCTTTAGCTTTATTTTCCAAGCAAACACAAAACATGATGGTATGAAAAACAGTTACATTTTCATTTCATAAAATGTTATTCCTGGGTTTCTCTCTTTACAGTGGCATAGCACACGGCACTGCAGACGCAGCATTCTGTAGATTGTTTGACCTAAGCCGTTGCTACCGGGAATTTGTCCTTTCTGCTATAATGAAGCCATTTTTAAGACAAAGGACAATTAAAGTTCATCCATGTTTAAAACAAGTGTCTGTGGAAGCCAATATAAATAACCACTGGCAAGAGCTTGGTCTTGAGAAGGAGCCATAGAATTTGTTTCACAAAAACAATGGGCAAATCTTTTATAAAGTGTCTGTATTACTAAAGCAAACATTTCTTACCAGCAGAAATGCCTGCTCTTGTTTGTTGTTACTTTTTCTTCTTCCTAATAAATATAGGTCATTCCTGACATCCTCTGGCAAAAGACTCAATAAATGCACAAGTAATATAGGGATAAGACTTAACATTGGAGACAAGAGGTTGTAACATTTTTTTTTTTTTTTTAATTACAGTTAAGTGTGAATCATTTTCTATTAAGGCTGGGTTCTGGGCGGGCTGCACATTCTCCGTGAGCTCTGCTCTCTGACTTTGGAGAGATCATGGGTGAGTCTATAGAATCAAACCCTGTCGGTCATGTCTGACTCCTACCTTGTATCACAACACTACCAGTCTTTCTTGGTCTTTCATGGGGCAGGAGGGCCACACGGTTCCCCTGGTTTCCTAGTAACAGTAACAAGGAAAGAGTAGAAAGTACCACAGCAGATGACCCAGCAATGCTATTGGTGGCCAGGTGAAGCATACTGATTTCTGAGACCTGGGGAGATTTTTGAGACTCCCTGCATTTGGTGGGATACCATACAATTTTGTGAATATGAATTTGCTAAGTATAATGCCCGGTTTATGTACAGAAGTAGAGACTGCAGAAGTAGTAGAATAATTAACATTGTTAAGACATGTGTAAAATTTAGACTGCTGACATTTTAGGAAGCCTAGCTGATTTCTAGAGCAGTTGCAAGTCTAACACAGAGTTCCTGCTGTTCAAACCAACATATCTAAAAACGTTACTTATAGAACATGCCTGTGGAGAACGATTGTAGAGACCGCATCCAGAAACAGCACAAGAAAAAGCAGGATCTACTCCAAGCTATTAGAAGCCTGGTCTACGGTCATCAGCTGCTGGCACCTTTACAAGCGCTGTGACTCAGAGCTGTGCTGAAGCGGATTGCAGTGCCAGATCTGCCATCTGCTACCATCTTACAAGTGGAATAACAGTCTAAAAGGAAAGTTTGTTTTCAAGAGCCGTTCCCATATGCATACAATCCACAAACTGCTGTCTGTAACTGTGGTTCAGCATAACACCAACCAGGACTTGGTTTTCTGGGAAGAGCACATTGCAAGGCATTTTCTGGAACTGCCCCAATACTAGCTACGCATCACATCTGCATAGACGCATACGGCCTTCAAAGCTCCACCTCACATCCTCTGCAGAGACGTGGGATCAGAGGGTCCCTGCTTTACCTTCCTGTAGTGAGCCCGTCTCCGCTTAGTGAACTGTCACACCTTGGTGACTGGGAGGCATTGTCCTAATTCCCGATGTAAATTTATTGTCAACTGCTGTGGTCCTGAGAATACTGTAAAAGTATATGACATCTTATTAGTTATTAGTTGAAATTACATACAAAGGGGTGCTGGGTTTCAGATGAAGAGCCAATGAGCAGATCCTCAGCCATGGCTGCCCACCTCCCCCGTGTCCAGGAAGGCCATGGTAGCCCATCATTTTCACAGTGGAGAGGAAAGTGGCCTCGCTGACTCCCCTCCCAGATTCTCAGACACACTCCACCCTGTCCTTGAAGCAGTCGGCTCCAAGGTAAGCTGGTTCTGAGGATGTGAAGGGAAGGTGAGTATCTACAGCAATGCCCCAGAGCATTTTCCTTTTTCTGCTCCACTCCGGAAACCCTGGTGGTGCAGTGGTCAAGAGCTACAGCTGCTAACCAAAAGGTCGGCAGTTCAAATCCACCAGGCACTCCTTTGAAACACTATGGGGCAGTTCTACTCTGTCCTATAGGGTCACTAAGAGTTGGAATCAACTCAATGACAATAGGTTTGGTTTGGGGATGTTCCACTCCTTTTGGGCTGCGTGGTTGAGAACAGATGGAGCTTCAGGGAACTTGAGTGCTCTGAGTTCATACCCAAGTAGGAAAGAAGTGAATGTTTCAGTTTTAGCAGTTGCTTAAACATAATAAAGGTATATTCATTGCTATCCTTTGTCTTCAAGTCAATTCCAACTCATAGGGACCCTATAGGACAGAGCAGAACTGCCCCCTAGGGTTTCCAAGGAGTAGCTGGTGCAGTTGAACTGTTCACCTTCTGTTTAGCAGATGAATGCTTAACCACTGCACTGCCAGGGCTCCTATAACAGAGACAGGAGGGAAGATTTCATTGTGTGTTAACAAAATGCATTCATGGTAATCGGACCTTCTAAGTATCTCAGATTGTTCTGCTAGTGGGCAGAGAAAGGTAAATCTTCTGAGGATGAATCTACAGCTGCGGGGAGAGCCACAAACAGAAGGGAGCTGTGCAGAAACCTCACTCAGCGCTGCTCTCACAGCCTCGAGTTCACCAGGGTTAGCCCCAGGCTCCAGGGCCCTCTACTCCGGACTTACAGAGGTGGAGGTCACATCCATACTAACTCGGAACACAACACAATTCCTCTTCCCACATTGGCGCCTGCTTTTCCTGGCCCACTACTGAGACAACAGAGCTAAAGCCTTCCTTTTTCTTTCTAGCAGCGAAAGGGGTCGTTCCAGGAATCACAACCGATGTTGGCTACACACAGAAAGATGCCTAGGCAGAAGCTTAACCTTTGATGGTTTCCTCAAAGCAAAGGCATTAAGGAGACCAAGGTGTACTCTGGCGTGGGTGGCAACACTGATCGCAGCAAGGAGTCTGCACCCTCTCCCAAACCAGAGACAACCTGCCAGCTTGCTGATTGCTTACTGCGGTACTGAATGGCTGGGGAACGGACGGTTAACAAAAGGACTGATTGCTCCCAACTCAAGGTATGTCTTTCCATTTACTGAGGTCTCATTCAACATCTAGCCCCAGAGTTTTCTCTTTAGTCATGAAGATTTTATAAATCTTTCCTTGGATGACTCCAAGGCACAATGCATTTTCAATGTAAGCAATTATAAATGGGAACTTAGAAAAATCGCATTTTCTGTTTGTTGCTGGCGTATAGAAATGCAACTGATTTCTGCATGTTGGATTTTTCTCCAGCAAAGTTACAAAATTCTTCTAGGCATTTTGTATGACATAGCTTTGTACCTTTGTATTCATTTGGGTATTCCACATTGGTAGTCACATCAGCTGTGCGTGATTACAGTTTTGTTTCTTTCATCTACCATAACTTTTTTTTTTCCTCACCGTATTACACCTTATTAGAGTCGTGATCCACCACCTGTCTGTCAGTTCCTTGTACTGTGGTGGCTTGCATGTTCCAGTGATACTGGAAGCTAGGTCACTGGTATTTCAAATACCAGCAGGGTCACCCATGGTGGACAGGTTTCAGTGTAGCTTCCAGACTAAGACAGACTAGGCGGAAAGGCCTGGTTATCTACTTCTGAAATGAAAACCTTATGGATCACAACAGAATATTGTCAGATATCACGCTGGAAGATGAGCACCGTAGGCTGAAACAATGATCCAAAGATTGTGAAGATGGCACAAGACAGGGCAAGGTTTCATTCTGTTGTATATGGGGCCACCACGAGTCAGAGCTGACTCAAGGGCCACTAACAACCCACTGGTGATAGTGGACGTAGTTGTTTTTCCCAAATCTTTGAGCATTTTGCCATATTTGCTGGTTTTCTTTATACATATACACACATACATATAAATGGAGCCCTGGTACCACATATACATTTTATATTTACAAGCCTTGTTAATTTTAGGGATTAAGGCCATCAAAATATGAGTTGGAGAAGGCTATCTCTTTTCAATACTAAGGAAAATACATGATCAGATTTTTCTCCTTGAATGTTTGGTAGAACTCAACTATGTCTATAAAATTATGCAGACTTGATGTTTTTAAAATGGAAATAAATTCTAATTACAGATCTAGTTTATTTAACAGTTAAAATATTAAAAAGTAAGTCACTTTTGATAAGGTATATTTTTCTTAACAAGCATTTAAAGTTTTGAAATTAACTGCCATGAAATTGGTTATATTATTCTTTTAATGTTATTTTAATTTCTGCATTATCTTTAGTTACATGCATTTTTTTAATTCTTAGTGTGTTTTATGTGTGCCTTTACTGGTATTTTTCTGGATCAATCTCGTGAGAGTTTTATCTGTTTTGTTTGTCTTTTAAAAAGCCAATCGTTAAGCTTTATTATCTTTATCTTTGTTTTCTTGCTCAGTTATGTCTGATTTTATCTTTATTATTTTCTGTATTTTCATCAGGTTTATTCATTTTCTTTCTTGTGTCTTAAGTTTGATGCTTAGGTCACTAATTTTGAGACTCTCTTCACTTCTAATAAAAAGCCTTAAGGCCACACAATTTCCTGAAGAGTAATTTTAGCCACACACCCCAAATTTGGATACATAGCTCCCCCTTTGCCCCCATTATTGTTTTATTCTTAATACCTTCCAATTTCCTTTATGATTTCTTCTTTAGTACAATAGTTATTTAGAAGTATGTTTCTTAATTTCCAAACATGGGTTAGTGTGGCTATCTTACCATTATTGATTTCTAACTTGGGGGCATTGTGGTCAGAAGATACTGTCTATATAGGAAATGAGTCTTTGAATTTTGTTGAAACTTTGTGTCCCGAATGTGATGAATTTTTTTAAACTTTTTTTTTTTTTTTGAGACCCTGGTGGCATAGTGGTTAAGTGCTACAGCTGCTAACCAAGAGGTTGGCAGTTCAAGTCCACCAGCTGCTCCTTGGAAACTCTATGGGGCAGTTCTACTCTGTCCTGTAGGGTCGCTCTGAGTTGGAATCACCTCGACGGCAGTGGGTTTGTTTTCTTTTGGTTTGGGGTTTAATGGTTTTTTTTTTTTTTTTTGGAAAAAAAAGATGTTACTATACATTTTGTGATTTTATATTTATTAAATACATAATTTGTTAATTTTGCTGCTTAAATGTTATTTATATTGACCTCTCATTTTATTCAGAGAAATATGGTAAACAGTTTCCCTTGTATTGATGATTTATCTTTTTCTTCTTTTAACTAGAGGTTTTCAGCCCATTAATATTTCTGGTAAGGAGCCCGGTGGCACAATTGTTAAAGCACTCGGCTTCTAACTAAAAGGTTGGCGGTTTGAACCCACCAGTTGCTACAAGGGAGAAAAGACCTGGCGATCTGCTCACATAAAGATTACAGCCTTGGAAACCCTTGGGGATAGTTCTAGCCCACCTTTACATGCCTATGACAGATAGGACTGCTCATTGAGCTGTCTTGACACAATTATCTTTTGTAGACTGCTGAAAAGCTAATATGTTCAGAGTCTCCAAATCCCAACTGCTATTTTAGGAAAGATAACCTATACTGTAAAATGCCTAGTCAGGTCAGAGTGATTATGAATCCTAGTGCCACCCTGGTCTGCAAAAACTCTACGTGTGCGAGGACAGGGCTTTCCTTTCACAGTCACGCTGATGGAAAGCGACACTGTCAACACGAAGAACGTGAATAAATAGACACATGCCATAAAAGCAGGTTAAAGCATAACCATGATATTACTGTAAAAATCATTTCCATCTCATGAATGTCTAATTATTTTCTTTGCCATTCCTCTTCTAAAATTAGTACAGCCTTAGTAATAGAAACATCAAGAAAGGACACGGGGGGTGTTATAATTCTAGCAATTAAAAGCTAGCCTCCTCATTTTCTAGGTTTGGTTTCAGATCTTAAAAGTATATACTTGTTTCCAACTTTAAATGGCAGCATAATGGCATAATTTAGACCTTAAGTAGATAAAATAAATAGATGGAGAGTGAACACAGCATGCTTAATTTAAAACTAGAATGTTTTCCTTTTTTCTTCCCCCCCCCCCCCCAGGAATGAAGAAAATTAAACTTATTCTGTTGCTTAAAATGTTACATTTTATTTTTATTACTTTTAGTTTTATGTTGGGTAAGATTTTCTGCACACTAATGTCTACTGTAAATGTTCCCAAAAGCCCTTAATAACTGGTGATGCTAGGCCAACAGGGTTATATTGTCAAACTAATAGCAGGGTGGGTTAATTCCGTTCTGCTTAGTGATTTCTGGGTTTTATTTTTGTTCCTTTAAATAGTAAAAATTGAAGCACTGGAATTGATTCTCAGCTATCTAGAGTAAGGAAGGACAATTAGAGAAGATACATAAAAAACCCCTAAATCCAATTTTAAGTTTTTTTTCCAAAAAGGCAGCACTTCCACAAAAGATTATAATTTCTATTAAAAAGACGGTCTGCTTAGAATTTCAAAAATTATTCTTTCTCCTAGTTTTTTTTTTTTTTTTTTGACACAGCGGCTGCAGCAATGAGCTCAAGCATGACAACAATTGAGAGGATGGTGCAGGACTGGGCAGTGTTCCCTTCTATTGTACATAGACTTGCTACAATTGATACACTAACTGACATACTATTGACTGAAAGGAAAACAAAAAGAAAGAATACACAAGGTATTGCAAAACGAAGAATGAAATGGAGGCTGTAATAATCAACAACCTACAATAACTGACTTTTGAATTAACTCTGAATTTTACCTTGTATATGTTCCATGGAATTGTTGGAAAGTAGCATGTTATAATGGAAAGGGCACAGGCTTTAAAACCAAATAAACTTAAATAGAAACCTCACTGCCCAATTGTCTCTGAGCATGTTATTGGATAAACTTTAGCTTCCTCATCTCTGAAATTGAGATGATAGCACAAGTCCGAACTGGAGATTGGCAAATTTAATGTAGAACACACTTGGCATTTCTCGAGCTGAAAGAACTGAAGAAAAATTCAAGCCTCAAGTTGCAACAGTGAAGGATTCCATGGGGAAAATA
This sequence comes from Elephas maximus indicus, assembly GCF_024166365.1. Lineage (NCBI taxonomy): Eukaryota > Metazoa > Chordata > Mammalia > Proboscidea > Elephantidae > Elephas > Elephas maximus. The sequence continues at coordinate 234,481,310 of NC_064819.1, forward strand.
TTGAACAATACAGGAGCATCAAAAGAAGATGGAAAGAACACACAGAGTTATTATACCAAAAAGAATTGGTCAACGTTCAACCATTTCAAGAGGTAGCATATGATCAGGAACCGATGGTGCCGGAGGAAGAAATCCGAGCTGCACTAAAAGCACTGGTGAAAAACAAGGCTCCAGGAATTGACAGAATACCAAGCGAGATGTTTCAACAAACTGATGCAGCACTGGAAGTGCTCACTCGTCTATGCCAAGAAACTTGGAAGGCAGCTACCTGGCCATCTAACTGGAAGAGATCCATATTTATGCCTATTCCCAAGAAAGGTGATCCAAACAAATGTGGAGATTACCAAACAGTATCACCAATATTACTAAAATCACACGCAAACAAAATTTTGCTGAAGATCATTCAAAAGCGGATGTAGCAGTATATATGACAGGGAACTGCCAGAAATTCAGGCTGGATTCAGAAGAAGTCGTGGAACCACGGGAAACACTGCTGATGTCAGATGGATCCTGGCTAAAAGAAGAGAATACCAGAAAGATGTTTACCTGTGTTTTATGGACTGTGCAAAGGCATTCCATTATGTGGATCGTAACAAATTATGGATAACATTGCGGAGAATGGGAATTCCAGAACACTTACTTGTGCTCATGAGGAACCTGTACATAGACCGAGATGCAGTTGTTCTAAGAGAACAAGGCGGGTACTGGATGGTTTAGAGTCGGGAAAGGTGTGTGTCAGGGTTATATTCTTTCACCATACTTATTCAGTCTGTACGCTGAGCAAATAATCGGAGAAGCTGGACTATACGAAGAAGAACAGGGCATCAGGATTGGAGGGAGGCTCATTAACAACCTGCATTATGTAGATGACACAACCTTGCTTGCTGAAAGTGAAAAGGACTTGAAGCACTCACTGATGAAGATCAACGACCACTGCCTCAGTATGAATTGTACCTCAACATAAAGAAAACAAAAATACTCACAACTGGACCAATAAGCAACATCATGATAAATGGAGAAAAGATCGAAGTTGTCAAGGATTTCATTTTACTTGGATCCACAATGAGCTCCTGTGGAAGCAGCAGTCAGGAAATCAAAAGACGCATTGCACTGGGCATATCTGCTGCAAAAGACCTCTTTAAAGCGTTAAAAAGTAAAGATGTCACCTTGAAGACTAAGGTGCACCTGACTGAAGGAATGGTGTTTTCAATCACTTCACATGTGAAAACAGGACAATGAATAAGGAAGACCAAAGAAGAATTGATGCCTTTGAATTGTGGTGTCAGCAAAGAATACTGAATATACCATGGACTGCCAAAAGAATGAACAAATCTGTCTTGGAAGAAATACAATCAGAATGCTCCTTAGAAGCGAGGATGGTGAGACTACATCTTACATACTCTAGACATGTTGTCAGGAGGGATCAGTCCCTGGAGAAGGACATCACAGTTGGTAAAGTATGGGGTCAGCAGAAAAAAGGAAGACCCTCAGAGAGATGGACTGACATAGTGGCCGTAACAATGGGCTCAAGCATAACAACAATGACTGTGAGCACGGCACAGGACCAGGCAGTGTTTTGTCCTGTGGTACACAGGGTCACTATGAGTGGGAACTGACTCCAGGGCACCTAACAACAACAACACAGTGTTGGTACTAGCTGACACACGTTACTTACCGTTCCTTTCCCCTTGGGGAAAACAGCGCAGGCTTTAGAATGTAAATCTGCTACAAGTAGGAACAAAACTGTACACTCATTGCCTGAGTATGCAATGATCATTGGATTTCATAACTGTTGTACTTGCATTATTATCGTGTCTCTATAAGCTCCACGTTTTTCACTGATTATCTGGGCATAACAACACTAGTTTCTTATATTGATTCATTCTGAAATGATTTACTTATCTAGATTTTCATTTTGCAGAATATGGAACTTTGTCTCTGCAGTGTTATATACACTTATGTATACGGGACGTTCTTAATCAAAGAGGAAGGTATACACAGCATTCCTAAATTAAAGAAAATTGCCGTTAAGGAAAAAGAAAGCTAAGCCAGTGATCATTATTCATACATCTATAGATAGAGCAGTAATGCAAAGGCACAATTCCTCTAAACATTTACTCGTTATTGCTAACACGACACCTACTTGCAACATTTATGGACACAATTTAACATCAGCAAAGATGTGGATAACAAGGTACTCTCTTGGCTAAGAAGACTGCAATCATTTGTTCCTACTGTGAGTAACAGACCAGACTTTGTTCTGAGTCTAAATGACTAACATCGTGGATTAAAATCTCTGCTTTGGCCAGAACCTCAAGATGGACTTCTTAAAATATACCATTTAAATAGGCATCATACGAGGCATCTGTGAAAATGAGAATGGACTTCCTAGAGTAGGTGCACGCCTAATCTGTATTATAATTACCGAATTTCCAAAATATATATCATCACTGCATTATTCAATTTGACTTACATGAAAATGTATTTTTTATTCCTTGCTCTCTTCATTAAACTGAGAAAGTATCATTTGACAGAGCCTGCCTCGGATATTTTACCCCACGGTATTGTTTGTCTTGACTAAGGCCCAGCAACCATCTACAGATCATCAGTTGGGTAGGATTATGTACTGGCCTTTCTATTTTCAAAATAAACTAATAGAATTATTTATGTAGTTATTCTTACTAGGGACTCTTAAAATATCAAATGAGTGCTTTTAAAATTAGACTTAAGAAAATATAAACACAATTCACTTCTCCTTCCTCAATTAAAAAGTAATATTGTTGTCTCAGTACTCAGAGAAAATATTCATCAACTAAATAAGTATCATAAGTCATCAATATCTCTGTATTAATTATCTATGTCATTAAATGGAACTATCCCAAGCTCTGTGTAAGATTATACAAAACCAAAAATTATATTGTATAGGGTTGATTTAGTCAGTAAAAACATTATATTTTTCTGCATTCACAGAAATAGAGAACGCTATGTCTGTTCATGTCGTTCTGTTAAACAACAGAGAATTCAGACTCAATGTAAGATTTAATTACTGGTGTTTGAAAGTATATTCTACACTAGACATCTAAAACGTCCCACATCGTCTATTTACGGGATGTTTAAGAAGCAAGACGTGAGGACTAGAACTTTAACAGACTCATGACAAAATTTCTAACCTATACACATTCTAATGTGTTTTCTGGTTTTGTCTTATATACATCATTTCTGGGAGGAGCCAGGAAGTTTTCTGAAAGCAATATATACTCTTTCCTTTAATTCCTTCGAAATATAGTTACTGAACTTCCCAAACAAAATCCATTTACCTTACTGCAGCTGGTAACAAGTTGAAGAGGAAAAATCCATTTCTTCAGCATTTATAAAAGACAAGGACAAGTAAGAGAATGGAGGGAGGTGAAAAAGAAGACACTCAGCATAAACTGGACACTTTCTTTTGCACCAAATTAAAAGAGAAGTACAAAATCAGTTTTGAAAAATTATATCTAAATCAGGAGTCCTGAGTGACATAAAAGGAAACTAAATCATGAAAAATTTATCTTTCTTGGGAAATTTCTTGTTAGGCAGAATTTGTTTACAAGGATAAAGGGTCAATTGTTACTGTTAGGTGCTCCCGACTCATAGCGACACTATGTACAACGGAAGGAAACACTGCCTGGCCCTGCGCCATCCTCATAATGATTGTTATGCGTGAGCCCATTATTGCAGCCACTGTGTGAATCCATCTCCTTGAGGGTCTTCCTCTTTTCCGCTCACCCTGTACTCTGCCAAGCATGATGTCCTTCTCCAGGGACTGATCCCTCCTGACAACACGTCCAAAGTATGTAAGACACAGTCTCGCCATCCTTGACTCTAAGGAGCATTCTGGCCGCACTTCTTCCGAGATATATGTGTTTGTTCTCTTGGCAGTCCGTGGTATATTCAATATTCTTTGCCGACACCACGATTCAAAGGCATCAATTCTTTTTCGGTCTTCCTTATTCATTGTCTAGCTTTCACGTGCATGTGAAGTGACTGAAAACACCATGGCTCGGGTCAGGTGTACCTTAGTCTTCAAGATGACATCTTTACTTTTTAACGCTTTAAAGAGGTCTTTTGCAGCAGATATGCCCAGTGCAATGCGTCTTTTGATTTCCTGACTGCTACTTCCACAGGAGTTCATTGTGGATCCAAGTAAAATGAAATCCTTGACAACTTCAACCTTTTCTCCACTCATCATGATTTTGGTTATTGGTCCAAGTGTGAGGATTTTTGTTTTCTTTATGTTGACGTTTAATCCACACTGAAGGCTGTGGTCTTTGATCTTCATCAGCGAGTGCTTCAAGTCCTCTTCACTTTCAGCAAACAAGGTTGTATCATCTGCAAAATGCAAGTTTTAATGAGTTTTCTTCCAATCCTAATGCCCTGTTCTTCTTCATATAGTCCAGCTTCTCAGATTATTTGCTCAGCGTACAGACTGAATAAGTATGGTGAAAGGATACAACCCTGATGCACACCTTTCCCGACTCTAAACCATCCAGTATCCCCCTTGTTCTGTTAGAACAACTGCATCTTGATCTATGTACAGGTTCCTAATGAGCAAAATTAAGTGTTCTGGAATTCCCATTCTTCACAGTGTTATCCATTATTTGTTATGACCCACAGAGTCAAATGCCTTTGCACAGTCAACAAAACACAAATAAACATCTTTCTGGTATTCTCTGCTTTTGGACAGGATCCATCTGACATAAGCAATGAAGAGTCCATTATGTTTACCTTAATAGATATATTTCATAGATTCTCAAATTTAAATTGTAAAGAGCAAAAATATACCCATGAAAAGAATTGAAAATTCTGCATATGAGTATCCAAATGGGTCAGTCGCTGACAGTGGTACCCAAGGTGTTCTGTGTGAGGACAGTGCTTATACTGTACAGCAGCCATGTTCACTGTGTGTACTGTTCAGCAGCTTATACCACCACCATGCCTATTATGGACTGAATTGTGTACCCCCAAAGGTATGGTGAAGGTGTAGCCCCTGTACCTGTGCCTGTGATGGTATTTGGAAATGAAGTCACTGCATATGTAATCAGTTAAGACGAAGAGATTGGGACTGGCCTTAAATCTATGACTAGTGTCGTTAGAAGATAAAGAGAATAGACACAGATAGAAGGCAGCTCTGTGAAGGCAAAGGCAGGGCTTTACACTTCAGCTGCAAGCCAAGGAACGCCTGTAACTACCAGAAGCTGGAAGAGACAAGAAAGGCTCCTCCCCTTGAATGTTTGGAAAGATGTGGCCCTACTGACTCTGAATTCTAGCCTCCAGAATTGTAAATCATTAAATGTCTATAGTTTCCAAGGAGTAGCTGGTGGATTTGAACTCCTGACCTTTTGGTCAACAAACCTCTAAACCACTGTACCACCAGGGCTCCTTAAGCTACATAGTTTACAGTAATTTGTTGTGGCAGCCCTTGAAAATCAATACAATGCCTTTTAATTTCTTATTTAAAGTCTAAAATTTCAAATTTTGTCAAAAACTTTCAATTCCTAGTCACTATTTCTTGCTGGGATTAACCGATTTGATATACTTACTTCCAATTGTAGAGAGCAGAGCTTTTTCTTGAAGCTCGTGTCATGTCTACCCGAAGGATGCTAACCTTTCTTCTCCGTGCTCACAGATCTTGCCTTCTAACCTTTTGATCTCTTCTCAGAGCGTTTTCCTGCATCTCTTCCAGGCCCATCATTTCCTTCCTGAGGACCAGGAATTACTGTGGTATTCCATGAACACAATACCATGATTTATGCAATAGAAGAGAATGTGTCTCACTGTGTTTCCCATAAGGTGGCCACCTGGGCTGCACATCTCCACAATAGACTATGATATTTAAGGAACAATCTACTAAGACATTTACGTTTCTTCCTTGGTCAAAACAGAGTTTGGAATTTTTTCCCAAAATCTTTATTTTTCCATGCCACATTAAAAGCAATCTACCACTATTCTTCCTAGTCTTATAGGCTCTCAAGATATTCCTGTAATATTCAGTCATCTTGGTATTTCACTATATGAAAGATTTAGAGGTATTTGAAAATTTAGTTTTTTCTGTGTCTTTCCTTGTTTAAAAAAAATAATAAAATTTAAAAACCATTCTAGCTCTGAACTTTCAAGCACTGCAAATTTACATTTCTCCATTCATAGAAGGACCTGTTTATTTTATTAATTTTTTTTATTGGTTTCTTACTACTCAGAGTTAGCCGAACTGCAAAGTTTGGAAGGCACAGTCCCCGAGACTGCCCTCATTTCTGACACCAATTGCAAGCTTGGGGAGGTTTCCAAAAACACCTTCCAGTTTGATAATTCACAAGAAGGACTTACAGAAGTCACTGAAAGCTGTTAGGGCAATGGCTTGTTGTTGTTGTTAGGTGCCATAGAGTCAGTTCTGACTCATGTACAACAGAACAAAACACTGCCCGGTACTGCACCATCCTCATAACCGTTGTAATGCTTGAGCCCGTTATTGAAACCACTGTGTCAATCCATCTCACTGAGGGTTGTCCTCTTTTTCGTTGGTCGTGTACTTTACCAAGTGTGATGTCCTTCTCCAGGGACCGATGTCTCCTGACAACATGTACAAAGTATGTAAGATATAGTCTTGCCATCCTTGCTTCTAAGGAACAATGGCTTATTACAGGGAAAAGGGTACAGGTCAAAATCAACCAAAGGAAGAGACATAAAGGGCAGAGTCTAGGAGGGTTCCAAACACTTAAGTTTCCATTGCGGAATCAGAATGAATTAGCCTCCTGGAATCAATGTGTAATAGCACATGTGGAGTACTGCCAACCACGGATGCTCACGCAAGTTTTGGTATCCAGAGTTTTTATTGGGGCTTCATTACATAGATGTAAGTACATGAGGCATTGATTGTCCATGTGATGGAACTTAGCCTCCAGGTCAACTGACACCGTGTGACCAAAAGCCCCCATGCAAAGTCACATGGTTGGTCTTTCTGGAGTAGCCAGTCCCTGCCCTAAACAAAGACATCCCTATTAGGTGTGACATAGAGTACTTCTTAGAAGCCAAGGGTAACTAACAGACCTATCTTTGGGCAAGACCAAATTCTTTAAGCTTTAAGCCAACTTCCTATTCATGACAAAATACACTCTAAAAATAAGGCGCTCTGGTGGTGCAACGTGGAAACACTGGTCGCGTAGCGGTTAAGTGCTAACCAAAGGGTTGGCAGTCCAAATTTGCCAGGCACTCCTTGGAAACTCTATGGGGCAGTTCTACTCTGTCCTACAGGGTCGCTATGAGTTGGAATTGACTAGATGTCACTGGGTTTGTGGGTGGTGCAATGATTAAGGGATCAGCTGATAAATGAAGGGTTGTCAGTTCAAATCCACCCAGTGGCTCTGTGGGAGAAAAACCTGGCAGTCTGCTCCCATAAAGTTTACAGCCTAGGAAAACTTACGGGGCAGTTCTACTCTGTCATATGGGGTCATTATGAGTTGGAAATGACGTGACAACACCTAGTGACAACAACAATTTTGAAATAGTTCTACTCTATAACATTAAAGATCATTAAAACTCTTGAAGGGATTCCATTTAGCTCTCTAAATTTAAATCAGTGGTAAACTAATGGATTTCGAAGGAGAGAGGATTTCATCTTGAGATGTGCTATGCAATTGATTACTTTTGTGTGGCCTTTCTAGCCAGGATCTTGTAACCCCCACCCAGGTGATTGGGCAGGACCATGACAGGGTAATTGGGGCACACCAAGGGGCTTGGTCAGTTTTGCCTTAAAAGAGAGCCAATTCCAGAGCAGAGAGGAGAACTCCAGCACCTCCAGGGAAGAACAGCCAGGAACCAGCACGTCCTTTGGACCTGGGATCCCTGTGCTGAGAAGCTCCTGGACCCAGGAGACAGAGAGCAAGCTGTAACCTGTAAGATGGTGAGAATCGGGGCAGAAGGGACCCAACAACAGAGACCCCATAGCAGGAGATGATGTGGTGGGTTTCCCAGCCCATGGAGAGAGAAAGCTGAGTGCCCTTGGGCAGAGGCCCAGGGAGAGGCATTCCTTTGAGCACAGCTAAGGAGGAGCTGTCCTGATGGAAGAATTGTATCCTGAGTGTTCCAGAGCCCGAATTGTAACTGTTACTTCCCTAATTAATCCCATAATCATGTGTATGGTCTGGGAGTTCTGTGTGGTCCCTGCAATGAATTATCGAACCCAGTTAAGAAGTAGAGAGTGCTGTGGGAGGGATGATTGGTGTCAGAATTGGTAAAGATGGTGCAGAAAGGAAGTTTGCCTGGCTTCCATGTCATGGGAGTCAACCCTGAGATGTTGATTTTGGTTCTCCTTCCCCCCTTGTGGGGTTGGAGGAGGTCAGACACTGCCCCCATGCTGTTTTTATGAGATGTTTAATCTTTATGTCATTATGTTCTGATACTTCCTATAAAGTATATCTCCATTTCTCAGATCAAAGCAGATTTCTTTCTTTTTAAATCCTAAAAGTAGCATTTAAAGGAAGTCATTTACCCTTAAAAAAAAAAAAAAAGACCCAATACCAGAACATAATCTGTTATGGATTGAACTGTGTCCCCCCAAAATACGTTTTTTAAACTCTAACCTCTATACCTGTGGTTAGAGCCCTGGTGGCACAGTGGTTGAAAGCTATGGCTGCTCACCAAAAGATCAGCAGTTTGAATCCACCAGCCACTCCTTGGAGGCCCTATGGGGCAGCTCTACTCTGCCCTTAGGGTTGCCATGAGTCTGAACCAACTGGACAGCAATGGGTTTGGTTTGGTTTTAGTAGACCTGTGGTTATAACATAATTTAAACTACCCCCCATCCCTATCTTGTCATTTTGGGTTTTTTTTCTTTTTTCTTCATAGTACTAAACATGTTCAGAAATCATCTTGCTCATGTGTTTGTGTACTTATTGTTTAAATCATCTCTCCCCACTTCCCACCTCACCTACCACATACAAACACATACATGCACATGGAAGCTCCATGAAAGAGGAATGGCACCAGGTAAATAAAAATTACTTGGCAAATATTTAAGTTACTGATTGAATCAATGAGCTTACCTAAATTCAGTTTGTCAAAGACATTCAGAACATTTCATACCATTATACTGTTTGTTCTAGCTCTACAGCCTCACAGACATTTTTGCATAAAGTCAGGACTAGGCAGGATTTGGGGGAGGCTAGCCTAGTCATTTCATTTTACAGAACTGGAAATCCAGGCTAGCAGATGTTAATTGATTTCATTCAGGGTAATAACCCAAAAACCCAGTGCAGTCGATTCCGACTCATAGTGGTGAATCATTCATGGAATTCAGTCACGTGACTTCTTATCCAATCTTCTTACTACAAAGGTTAGTTTGCTAGTGAAATCTCTTTGGTATTCTAAACCAGAATAAAACTTTGGGCTTAGTGTCTGCTTTTTCTTTGTTACAACAGAGCATACCGTTTGTAATTTAAAAACTGTAGTTCCAATTTCAACTCTTGCCTTTGATGTACCTAAAGCAGTATTTCCTCAAATCTGTCAACACTGGTGTCTTCATGGACTCTAAGGAAAAATAGTATTCAGCAGTCAAATAGGTTTATGAAACACTGAACATTACATGGACAAAAAACATTAGCCTATAACAGGTGTTGAGAAAGTTCTACACTACACTAAAGATCCATGTTTAATTAGGGGTTTCCTAAACTTATTTCACTATGGAATCCTCTTTTCACAGAACCTATCAATACCCTACAGAACAAATATATAATAGAACACATATTGAGAAACACTGATTTAAGAATCTTAAACAATGGGTTTAAAAAATATCTCACAAAGTATTCTTCAAAATGTTTGTTAAACCGTCTAATTTCTGGTTCTCCTATCTCACACAATACTTGGTCATTTTCCTTATTCTCAAGATTTAATGATATCTTCACTTATTAATATATGGCTAAACATTATGCACGTGCCCCTGGGTGGTGCAAATGTCTAAGTGTTCAACCACTGGCCAAAAGGTTGGTGGTTTGAGCCCACCCAGAGGAGCCTCAGGGGACAGGACTGGTGATTTACTTCTGAAAGGTCACAGCCTTGAAAACTCTATGGAGCAAGTCTACTCTGCACATGTGGGGTTACCATGAGTCAGAATCAATTCGATGGCAACTACCAACTACAACAACAAATCATAACGCATACTCCTGGTACCTGGCATAAGTTAGGTGGGAAATAGGGCTCCTTCCTTTCTCCCTTGCTCTAAAAAATAAAACAAAGCAAACAGACAAAAAAAAAAAAGTGTTCTTTCCAATAGTGCAAATTATGCTCAATTTACTTTTCCTTTATTTGTTATCTTCAACCAGGACACTCATCTCTTTGGCTTCCCAATAAGGTGTTCTAAAACAATCCACACTTATCCTGTGGATCATTCACTCTGGAGATGCTACAAGTACATATATGTTCAAAACATTGGCATTTGTTCAGTTTCCTTTGAGAAAATCAGTGGTTAACAAATTTTGAGGGAGAGAAGACTTCCTCTCAAGAGATATTTAATCTTCACGTAGTTATGCTGTGATACTTTCTACAAAGCATATGTCCATTCTTCAGATCCAAGCAGATACCTTTTTGTGTCCCAAAATAGCATTTAAAAAAAGAAGTCAATTGTTCTCGAAAAAAAAAAAATCCAACACCAGGAGACCGTGTGCTACAGAGTGAATTGTGTCTCCCCAAAACATGTGTTGTAAATCCTAAGCCCCTTACCTGTGGTTATAATCCCATTTCTTTGTTATGTTAATGGGGCATTCTTAGTGTAGGATGTGTCTTAAGTCAAACTTTTTTGACATATAAAATGAAAATATGAGGCAGGAGAAGTAAGCGGAGGTGGGGAAAGATAGATGCCAGACCACATAAAGATTACCAAGAAGCCAAAGAACAGAAACTGAAAAGAGACAAGGAACTTCTCCCAGAGCTGACAGAGAAAGTCTTCCCCTAGAGCCAGCGCACCCTGAATTTGGACTTCTAGCCTCCTAAACTGTGAGAAAACAAATTTCTGTTTGTTAAAGCAACCCTTGAGGTATTGCTGTTATAGCAGCACTAGATAACTAAGACAATTGTGTAAGCCAAAAGTCTCTCACAGAGGTTGGGAAGCTAAAACAGTGACCATCGGAAGATCCTTGCGAAGGTTGTAGAGCACAGAAGCTCTTGCTGTTTTTTCCTCTAAATTTATGATTTCGTAGCATACCATGGGCCAGTGCTCAGTGTCAGACCTCTGCTTAAAGTGACTGATCTTAGCGGGTCTGTAACTCCCCGTGTTTTTGTTGTTGTATATGGGACATAGCATTTGATTAAAAAACAAAAAAAGGAAAGCAAACTGGCCTTTCAAAGGCATCATGGATAAATGATGACTTTTGAAATGAAATATTTTGACAGCTTTGAGCTTTAGTGAAAATTAGAATTAAAAAAAATAAAAAAACAACAACAAAAACAAAGTCCTAGCATTTGAGAAGTGCCTTTCATCTTAAGTGAAATATTCTCATCAGGAACTTCACCACCTCATCCAGCGACTTTGATGCTGACTGTAAAAACAAGACAATCCATCTTACTAGCTGGAAAGAGATGCCCTTCGACACTGGTGAGACATAACTGGGAAACATCAGTCAAGTCGACATGATTATGCTTTTACTTCACAAGTCGGCTTTGTATTTAGAACAGCAGATGCGGGATTTTAAAATGGGAGACAGACGACAAAAATTTTCTTGATGTTTTTTTTAATTAACTACTCTTTTATTTGTAAATCTCTGAGTGGCATAAATGGTTAAGTGTTTGGCTACTAACCAAAAGGTTGATGGTTCAAATCCACCCAGAGTTGGCTTGGAAGAAAGGCCTGGTGATCTGCATACAAAAGATCACAGGCATTGAAAATTCTACGGAGCACAATCCTCTTCTGACACCCTCGGGGTCACCATGAGTGGGAATCAACTTGAGGGCAACCGGTTTGGGTTTTTTGGTTATTTGTAAAAAGTCAGATCAATTTGGCAGCAGTGATGCAAGTGTGATGCATGTGGGTTCACTTTCTGTTCAGACGAGGTTTAAGTTATCCCACTGAAGAAAACAAAAGGGAAACTTAGAGTATCGATGTGTCAAGACTTCCATTTGCTCATGTACTTCCCATCTATGTGAACAACTGAAGCCTGACGTCAAATCAAACTTCCTAGGCCATTAAATATAACAGGCCAGGGGAAACCGCTGCAGACCTAACAACAAGCAAGGGTCAAATAACCAAAGCTGGGGAGCACAATTCCATCCCAATAACAAGAAAAGCATTTATATGAATTATGGAAAGAGGGACTGTGCAACTCTCGCATTTTCACCTATGAATCACTCACATTCTATACTGGCTGTGATAAATACTGAGAAGCAAAAGATCCAAAAACATTTTGCCAAATAAATCTTGTAGCCTTCCAAAGGGAAGCATCAAAAGGATATTCATTTATGAGATTACGGTTCAGTAGATAAACTATGAAGCCTCAAAGAATACACCGTGTCTTCCATTTGTCAATTTATAAGTTAGCCCAACAGGACTAAATTTAATTTAGGAAAAATCAAATCATCTCAAGAATTTTTTTTTCCTCCACTACGTAAAATGTATGCTTTAAAAGTGGCATCTTATACATTTTAGAATTTAAACACATGGAACATAAAAAACACAGATCTATAATTTTAAAATATAATATTCAGCTACCCATCTTTAACAAATTATGCCAAAACATTAAGATATTATATAAAAAAAAAAGAGTATAACTCTCAGAAATAACTGTCACTAAAATAATTGCAATATAATCCTATTTAAGTCAAAATTTAATAAAATTAAAAATCAATTGTACCCCCAATTATACTTTTTTCTCCATTTTACCTTTCTCCCTTTTAGGAACAAAGAAAACTCTGTCAGATGAATTAGACAAATTTGGAGGAAATGGAGGAAACTCTAATTGTAAATATGGGGAAAAGAGGAGAAGGAGGTGATTTCACATTCGAATAGCTTGCTGGTCCTGACCTTCACATCCAAGAACTGTTGACAGACAAGCACTCAGACATCAGGGCACTGGGGTAAGCCGTCCCTAACCCAGTGGAAGTACCGTTCTAGGAAAAGTTTCCTTTGTTCACAGGTGAGGTGGTTTTCTACAATAATTGTTTCCACTGACCTGAAGTAGGAGTAGTCAACAGTTCACGACAGCGGGAAACTGTCCCTCGTGCCCCCTGCCCGCACACTTGTCCACATCACTGCTCTGTAGAAAAAACTCGGAGTGCATTGTGAGAAAACCCCTCGCAGATGTTCTTTTTATGCTGTTTTAACTCCATTTGGCTTCTGTGTGGAAACTGAAATTCTGAGTTACCACTACGAGTTGCTGTTGAGTCGATTCCAACTCATGAGGACCCCATGTGTTGCAGAGTAGAACTGCTCCACAGGGTTTTCTAGGCTGTCATCTTCATGGAAGGAGCCCTGGTGCTGCAGCGGTTAAGCGCTTGGCTGTTAACCGAAAGGTCAGTGCTTTGAACCGTCAGCCTCTCCATGGGAGAAAGACCTGGTCATCTATTCCTGCAAAGATTACACACTCGGGAGCCCTGTGGAGCAGGTACACTCTGTCCTGTAAGGTCACTATGAGTCAGAATGAATTCAATGGCAACAGGTTGGGTTTTTCTTGGTTTTGGTAATCTTTGGGGAAGCAGAAAATGTTCCGCTGCTATTCATAAGGTTTTCACTGGCTAATGCTTTTCAGAAGTAGACTGCCAGGTCCTTCTTCCTAGTCTGTCTTAGTCTGGAAGCTCAGCTGAAACCTGTCCTCCATGGGTGACCCTGCTGGTATCTGAATACCGGTGGCATAGCTTCCAGCATCACAGCAACACGCAAGTCTCCACAGTACAACAAAGTGACAGATAAACGAAAAAAGATTGAAGTTGTCAAGGATTTCATTTTAATTGGATCCACAATCAACAGCCATGTAAGCAGCAGTCAAGAAATCAAAAGACGCATTGCATTGGGTAAATCTGCTGCAAAGGACCTCTTTCAAGTGTTGAAAAGCAAAGATGTCACCTTGAAGACCAAGGTGGGCCTGACCCAAGCCATGGTATTTTCAATCACATCATATGCGTGTAAAAGCTGGACAATGAATAAGGAAGACCAAAGAAGAATTGACGCCTTTGAACTGTGGTGTTGGTGAAGAATATTGAATATACCACAGACTGCCAAAAGAACAAACAAATCTGTCTTGGCAGAGGTACAGCCAGAATGCTCCTTAGAAGCAAGCATGGCGAGACTGCATCTTACATACTTTGGACATGTTGTCAGGAGAGATGAGTCCCTGGAGAAGGACATCATGCTTGGCAGAATACAGAGTCAGTGGAAAAGAGGAAGACCCTCAATGAGGTGGATTGACACAGTGGTTGCGACAATGAGCTCAAGCATAAAAAGGATTGTAAGGATGGCTCAGGACTGGGCAGTGTTTTGTTGTGTTGTGCATAGGGTCACTAGGAGTCGGAACCGACTCGACGGCACCTAACGACAACAACAACAGGGAAGCAGATCACCCTTCTGTAGTGCCTCTGGGTGGGTTCAGACTGCTAACCTTTAGGTTAGTGTTCAAGCGTAAACCATTTGTGCCACCCAGGAACCTGAGTCCTCAGTAACCCTTTTTTAATGTGAAAAATATAATTTTTCTATATAAACCCATATATCCTCAAGGCATCTGTCTCCACCTAATAGCGAACGAACATATCTATTTGGAAATTCTGTTTATTCTTTCATAGTTGGTAATAGTGAACTATAAGTCCAAACTTGACAGCACAAGAAAAATTATCATAGGGTAGCAGCTTCTTTCATTTTATGCTACCTTTAAGAATTTTTTTTTTAGAAATAAGTATTCTGTATTATTACATAATAAGTTTTAAAAAGATGATCTAAAATTTGCATACAATATGTATGCATGTATTAACAAAATTATATACTATTAGTTATGATGACATAAAATTATATACTTTTGGGAGCCATAGTCCTATTTAGGCTTCTTATGGATTGAATTGTGTCCCCCAAAATGATATGCTGAAGTGCTATCCCCTGTACCTGGAAATGTGAGATCATTTGGAAATAGGGTCTTTGTGATGTTATCAAATAGGTGAAAATGAAGTCTAACCTAATCTTACCTGAGTGGCCTCTTACAAAAGAGGAGAGCAGACAGGGACACACAGGGGGAAAACACCACGTGAAGACATATCTACAAGCCAAGAAATGCCAAGGGTTGCTGGGAACCACCAGGAGCTAGGAGAGAGACACGGAACAGATTCTCTCTCAGAGCCCTCAGAAGGAATCAACACAGCCAACACCCTGGTTTGGACTTCTAGCCTCCAGAAGATTAAGACAATAAATTTCTGTTCTTTAAAGCTACCCACTGTGTGGTATTTTGTAACGGCCACCCTAGAAAACAAGTACAAGACCTCTTGCCTTCCAACATGGTAACCCCACATGCATCAAAGTAGAGCTGGGCTCTGTTGAGTTTTCGATCGTTAATTGTTTTGGAAGTAGATTGCCACGCCATTCTTCTGAGATGCCTCTGAACTGACTTGAACCACCAACCTTTTGGTTCGCAGCTGAGCGTTAACCATTTTTACCAACCAGAGACTCCATGAGTTGGAACAACTCAACAGCAACTGGCTAGCTTTGCCTTGCTACACATCTTGCTTGGCGTGACAAGACTTCTAGGCCCCATCTGCTGGCCTTGGCCATTTCTCAGGGTTGCTTATGGAGCTGGTAACCTTAGTAGATAAGGCAATGTCTTCTCCTAGACAAGAAGCAGTCTTGCTTACTGCTTGTTACATAAGCATGGATTCCCGCAGCTCAGTGTTCCTCAGGGATAATGCATATCTGCACATGCATCCATCTGGGCCATCAGATTACTCCCAAGGGGCCTAGGTACACACATGGACTGCACGACAGCATGTAATAGTGTTTTGCCTTTGGCCCGAGAATCTTGCACCTTCTGGAAGCATCCTGAAATAAGAGCAGGCCAATGTATTGGTTCGTAAGCAGAGTAAAATCAAATCCTGGACCTGACAATACTATACATGCAACATTCACAAGTGTGATTTAAAAATATAATCAATGTTGTACGTATCCCAAGACAATCATGATGAACATCTTGCTAAAGGATTGTTCTTCAAAACAATGCCAGAACATTGAGGTCATCTCTATTATCTTCATCCTTTGACCTTTTAACAGGAATCTTTTTAAAATAGAATTTCTGTGAGATGCCATCAATTTCATAATATAGAAATCCTGTCTCCACAGATTCCGTAGTGATTGTCTCCCTTGTGACCATAATTAACCCCAGAGCAAATGCCCCCAAACAGCAGAAAAGGTATCTACTTTGCCAAGTGGGAGACCAGAAGAAAGGGACTTCAAACACCAAAGAAAGCTCTCAAAATACTCGTTCACACGAAGAAAGATCCAATCCAGCACCTTATCTTGAAAGCGCACATTGGTTAGAAGGTGACCTTTAAAGGATTACCTTAACATGCAAGGAATTGGGACCTCTCTGATGTCTTCTGAAATTTACACTAAAAAATGGCTGCAGCCTGAATTTTTGGAGGGTTGTGAAGAGGCTAAGAAGGAGGAAGAAAGACTTAAAGTCCAAAAATAAGCCAGAGTTCAGATTTAAAGTCATTTGTGTAAAAAGCAAGCAAACAGAGATATCATAGCTGATTCTCAATTTGTAGAAAGCCGATCTAACACTTCTACTCCATAAAGTAGTCAAGTAAAGCATAAGACACTACAAGCCCTAAGCAATTATTTAGAATATAAATCTCTTTCCTTTGTCAAGAGATGGAATAAGATTTTCTTTGACTAAAAACTAGCCCAGTTTGCCACTTTTCTAAACATGCTTTTATATATACCTTTGTAAATATTTTCCTTTTTATAGTCATGGTAGTCAAAAAAAAAAAAAAAAAAAATCAAACCCATTGCCATCGAGTCAATTCTGACTCATGGCAACCCTATAGGACAAAGCAGAACTGCTGCATAGGGGTTCCAAAGCTGTAACCTTTACAGAAGTAGACTGCCACCTCTTTCTCCTGTGGAGCAGCTGGTGGGTTGGAACCACCAACCTTTCAGGTAGCAGCTGAGCGCTTAACCATAGCACTACCAGGGCTCCTATAATCATGGTACTTTTAAGCTGTATGTATTTTCAGCAGCATATAAAGATAAATGTATGCTCATTAAAAAGCCAAATAACATAGGTGTATTAAGTAAAAACTCAAAGTGCCCCTTCACCACCTGTCAATTCCACCCTACCTCCACTCACTACCACTAACACAGAACTTGGCCGGTTCCTTCCAGGCCTTCTGCATGTGTATGTGTGTATTTTGATGGGGCTGTTCTTTAAGAAGTGACGTATTGCATCCATTGTTCGACAATACACTTTTCTCACTTAAGGACAACACAACACACATGTTGTTTCATGTCAGTAAACAGAGCTCCCACAGTTTTAAATGTCTAGATAGTATTTTACAGAATGACTGAATTCCAATAATTTACCCAACCTTTTCCCTACTGATGAGTATTGAAACTTTTTTTTCCTAATTTCTCACTGTTTCAAAAATAAAAAGATGCACTTAAATTTCAAACTCTTCTTCGTGGTCTCTGGGGTCCTGCATGACTTGATGCCCACCTTCCTCTAGAATCGCTCCCCCCTACTCTTGGTCCCATTGGCCTTCCTTCTGTTCCAGGTCTCTCCCAACCTTGTTTCTGTCTCTACAAGGAATTCTCTGTCCCAAGATCTCGGAGGGCTTTTCCTGCTCTCCCACCTCTCAGCTCAGAGGCCAGGTCCTTGGTGAGGCCTCTCCACAACTCCTAATCTAAATAATTAATTTATCTTCCTTGGATTATTTCCTTCATAGTACCTGTCACTCTGAAAAGATCTTGTCCATGTATTTGTTTCCATGATAATTCTTACCCCTCACTGTAAAGGAAACTTCTCTCTGGTGTTCTTCAGTGCATCCTTTATAAGAACTTAGGCTCCAGCCACATAAGCTTTCAATAAATATCTGATAAAAAAATGGGTATTTGGAATATTCTTCAACTTGCATCATAGCACATTTACACAAGTATTTCTATGGGAGAAATACCTAGAATTTGTACACTTAAAATTTTGATGGGTACATTCTAAGCATACCCCGAATAAAGACTGAATGTCAATTTTTATTCCTGCCAACATTATATGAGAGAGTTCTCCCAATGCAGAGCATATTTTTAATGTCAGTCTATTACTGAAAATTTTTTTGTTGTTGTTAAGTAAAATGTTACCCTGCCTAAAGACTCTTTTTAGATAATTATTGCTGTGTTTCATCTACATATTCATCATTAAAAATTTTTATATTGGCTTTTCCTTTGAGATTATGAACATATTTTTGTTTTTTTTCCTTCTACTGTTATAAAACCTGGGAGGTTTTTTTGGTTGGTCTCCTTAGATCTTAAGTCTATCTGGAACTTATTTTTTGTATGGTATGATAAAGGCTTCAAAAAATGTATAGGTACCTTTTTCTTAATAGAAAATAGCCACTGTGGATATTTTAGAAAATTGCCAGAACATAACAAAGAAAATAAAAATCATGCAGGCAGAGATTGTTACATGTGTGTGACTTCCTTGAACAATTCTTCCTCCATGGAGAAGGGGCATGGAGTATAGATCACAGACGTGCAGAGAGGATACCAGAGCAGAGGGGATGAAGGAAAGATGACCTGAGGTGAGGGGAGGAGAGGGGAGAGAAAGTGACAGTGCCTCCCTCTCCTCCTGCCTCTGATCTACAGAGAATGGAACAGGAACTGGCTGGCATGGAGATCTGGGAAATGTAGTTTGCTCCCCACCACCCAAGCCTTCTAGAACAGCATGTAGAAGGACAAATGTGAGTGGGGCTGAGGTCAAACAGGTCATTACCGGCTTTAGGAGGGGGCAGTCTGAGAGCAGCCTGCTGCCTTCCCTGTAACCCATGAATAAACCGTGTGCTAAGGACCAGATGTGTTGGTCTGCTTTCCTGGATGGGATGCAAACATGGAGTGACTCCCTTCCTGGGCTGTTTTGACCAAGTGCACATCCCATAGTAGATAGTGGTCTGCCAGCACATCTCCCCACATTGCCCTGAGCACATGTCAACATTCCCAGGGGCAACTTAGCTAAGCTTGAGCATTATACGGCCCCAGGGCAACTCCACTGCTATATCTGTTCCCAGGTGGAGGGGGCACAGTCTTTCTCTTGAAGCACAAGAGGGGTGCATGCAGACCATCTCCCTGTGTGGGCTGCGGAGCAAGATCCACTGGCCTTGGGGGGTTGATGCCCAATGTTGAAGCTGACCTTGCTCTGTCTCTTTTCTGTGTGAATAAAGTATCATTCCACCCAGTGCCCATGTGAGTTTTGCCTTTCTTGGTGACCCAATACCTGCAAATTGTGGAGTGGGTTACTACCCACCATGTGATGGGACTCTTCCCCTGAAGGTGGTAACAGGCATCACTTGCTCAACACTGGCACACAACAAAAATATAAACCAAAACCAAACCCACTGCCATCAAGTCAATTCCGACTCATGGCGACCCCATGCGTTACAGGGTAGAACTGCTCCACAGGGTTTTGTTGGTTGTAATCTTAGTGGAAGAAGATCACTGGGTCTTTCTTCTGCACAGCTGCTGTGTGGGTTTGCTTTGTCAAACTTTATGCTACCAGCCAAGCACAAACCACTTGCACTACCCAGGGACCTACTAAGAGTGTATGCAAACATATTTGGATGGATTCAAAAGTAAAAGAATGAGGGGGCAAAACTGGACTTTTTAAATCAGAAAATGATTTTCAAGATCAATGAACAGGGAAGTTAAGAACACTCTTGGGCCTCAATGACCAAACAGAAACCAGACTGCTTTTATTACCAGAGAACTTGACTCCCTGTGGCTACCAAAAACCAGGAATGTCCATGTCTCTTGAGATCGGGACTTAGAATTATGGTTATTTCCTAAAACACAACCAATTTTGAACATATAAAAAGTCCAAGAGCTACTTTATTTAACATTCATCTTTCTGTGACCCTCGAGTGATTGTCACAACTCAGCATAAATGCTAAAGGCAGCAATAATACAGAATCTCACATTTTCTACTGACGGCTACAGGAATATTTACACAAACGCAAGTTGATTTCTAGCCAAAATTACATAACACCTAAAACATCAGAAGACTTAGGCAAATGTATTACTTCTTAACACAGACAACCAGTAGCTAACAGCTGGTCACCTAACCTTAACTCTTCATTGTTAGCGAAATATTTCCCTTAAGTGAAAACACAGCTCGTTATGCTGAAAACCAAGTGATTCTCCACAATACTTATAGCCAATCCTGGTTCCCTCTGTTCATCACTCCGGTTACTTGTAATACTCGCCTGACTATACCATCAGTCAGCACAATTACTTCAAATATTAAAAAGGAAACACCAATATGAATTGCTTCTCCTTCACAACTGGGTCTCTAATCCATGGGTACTATAGTCTGGCCCATTCACAGTGGGCAGAGATTTATTCTATTTATTTCACTTTCACAGAAGCCTAACCCTTCAGTGGAATAAGCTTTCTGGTTGCAAACATGATTTCCAGAAGGTCAGATAAGCCTATAACACTCTTTCGTTTACTTAACATTTTTGTTTAGCTTCAGGAACTATCTTTAATACACATACAAAAGAGAAACGGAACAGAAAACTTTTGAATTAAATTCTTGTGTTGATATATTTATATTTAATTGGCAAATCCCATTTAATTACGTCTGTGGTTAAGAGAACACAACTAGAAAGACCATTTTAGAAGCAGAACAGTTTGTGGGTGTCTTAGTTATCTAGTGCTGCTATACCAGAAACACCACAAGTGGATGGCTTTAACAAAGAGAACTTTATTCTCTCACAGTTTTGGAGGCCAGAAGTCCAAATTCACAGTGCCAGCTCTAGGGAAAGGCTTTCTCTGTCTGTTCTGGGGGAAGGTCCTTGTCATCAATCTTCCCCGGTTGAAGAGCTTCTCAGCACAGGGACCCCAGGTCCAAAGGATGCGCTCTGCTCCCAGTGCTGCTTTCTTGGTGGTGTGAGGTCCCCCTGTCTCTCTGTTGGCTTTCCTCTTCATAAAACCAAAACAAACAAACCCATTGCCATGGAGTAGATTCCGACTCATAGTGACCCTATAGGATGCAGCAGACCTGCCCTACAGGGTTTCAAAGGAGCAGCTGGTGGATTTGAACTGCCAGCATTTTGGTTAGCAGCCAAGTTCTTAACCATTGCACCACCAGGGCTCCATTCATAGATGTGGAATTTACAACACATAGGAAAATCATACCAGATAACAAAATGGTGGACAATCATATAATACTGGGAATAATGGCCTAGCCAAGTGATACACGTTTTGGGGGGACACAATTCAATCCATGACAGTGGGGCTGCCCTTGCTTCTGGCCAATAGAAATTCAGATTATACGGACTCTTGTTTCATTTGAGCAAATTTTCTGGATGATTAAAGCAATTTGTGCCATAAATTCACCCTTAAATATTGGCTCTTAAAATACTACCCATTAGCTTTTACAAAAAAAAAATTTCATCCATTAGCCAATTTATGTTGGCAATAAAATTGTACACATTCCATAAAAATATTAACCATTTGTATAGTTCAGTACCTGGTAAAGCCAATTAAATGAAGGGTCTTATTTATTCACAGAGAAAATAATAGTAAATGTATTTGTTTCAAATTAAGTTTTTAGGTTGATACATTTATATTTAACTGGCAAGTCCCACTTAATTATGTCGGGGTTCATAATCTTATACACATTTAGGTTCTTTTTTTTTTTCTTTTTTCAGGCTAGAGATAACTGAACACAACCAACATTCAGGAATGGGAACCAACTACAGGAATGCTGATGGTATTCAGGGAAATTCATTTCACTTCTCAGGTAACTGAAATGTAACCCTCCTTCTGCAAAGCCTTTCTATATCTTGTACAGGAAGCACTGAGCTTGGGGCACTGAATTAAGCAACACTGGAGGTAGGTGGGCTACCTCAGGAGTTGTTGCTATGTGAGAAAACAAAAGAAAAAAATTTTTTTTTTTTTTTTTTTTGTTTTTATGTACGTCAGTTGGTGTTGGGGTCTTCTGTTTAATGACATGGAAGCATCTTAACCAGAAATCCTTGTACTTCACATTACTAAAGAATAAACACCCATGGTCTCTCTCTTTACCCTCAAATAGTCATCTATTCTAAAAGAGTTTTAACTCTGGAGATATTTTTTTTTTTCTGTTCAGAGGCTCTTCTCTTGCATAAAAATTTTAACAGCCAATTTCACGGGCATTGGAATATTTCATCTTTATTCCTTTCCTTTTAGCTGTTGGCTGAATCTGTTGTTATCACCCTTGGTCTCTTTTGCCATCATTAATGATCCTTGCTGACAAGGTGAGTTCACCTGGCATGCTGTTTGGTTTGGATGTTGCCTCTCCTGGAGACAGACTTTATTGACCTTTTCAAATTCAGCTTTTATTTTTATTATTATTAATATGTTGTTGTTGCTGTTTTTAGGAGCTGTCAAGTTGGTTCCCACTCATAGTGACCCTATGTACGGCAGAATGAAACACTGCCCAGTCTTAACGCCATCCTCCAAATCGTTGTTATGCTTGAGCCCATCCTTGCAGCCACTGTGCCAATTCATCTTGTTGAGGGTCTTCCTATCTTTCCTTGACCCTCTACTTTACCAAGCATGATGTCCTTCTCCAGGGACTGGTCCCTCCTGATAATATGTCCAAAGTGCCTGAGATGAAGTCTTGCCTCTTTGCCTCTAATGAACACTCTGGCTGTACTTCTTCCAAGGCAGATTTGTTCATTCTTCCAGCGGTACATGCTATATTTAATATTCTTCCCCAACACCATAATTCAAAGGCAATATTTTTCTTCCATATTCCTTATTCATTTTCCAGCTTTCACATGCATATGAGAGGGCTGAAAACACCATAGCATGGGCAAGGTGCACCGTAGTCCTCAGAGTGACATCTTTGGTTTTCAACACTTTAAAGCAGTCTTTTGTAGCAGATTTGCCCAAAGCAATACATCCTTTGATTTCTTGACGGCTGCTTCACGGGTGTTGATTGTGGATCCAAGGAAAGTGAAATCCTTGACAACTTCAATCTTTTCTCTGTTTAGCATGATGTTGCTTATTATTTCAGCCGTGAGGGTTTTTGTTTTCTTTATGTTGAGATGTAATCCATACTGAAGGCTGTATTCTTTGATCTTCATTAGTAAGTACTTCAAATCCTCTTCACTTTTGGCATGCAAGGTTGTATCATGTGCATATCACAGGTTGTTAATTAGTCTTCTTCCAATCCTGATGCCCTGTTCTTCTTCATATAGTCCAGCTTCTCAGATTATCTGCTCATCAAACAGACTTAATAAGTATGGTGAAAGGATACAACCTTGACACACACCTTTCTGGATTTTAAACCTGGAAGTATCCCTTGATCTATGTAAAGGTTCCTCATGAGCACAATTAAGTGTTCTGGAATTCCCATTCTTCACAAAGTTATCCATAATTTGTTATGATCCACACAGTTAAATCCCTTTGCACAGTCAATAAAACACAGGTAAACAGCTTTCTGATATTCTCTGCTTTCAACCAAGATGCATCTGACATCAACAATGATATTCCTGGTTCCATGTCCTCTTCTGAATCCAGCTTGAATTTCTGGCAGTTCCCTGTCGGTGTATTGCTGCAACCATTTTTGAATTATCTTCAGCAAAATTTTACTTATGTGTGTTATTAATGATATTATTTTCACTTGCCTGTGATATTAATGATATTGTTCAATACTTTCCACATTCTGTTGGGTCACCTTTTCCTGAAGTTGGCACAAATATGGATCTCTTCCAGTCAGTTGGCCAGGTAGCTGTCTTCCAAATTTCTTGGCATGTCAGAGTGAGCACTTGCAGCATTGTATCCATTTGCTGAAACATCTCAATTGGTATTCCACCAATTCCTGGAGCCTTGTTTTTCACCAATGCCTTCAGTGCAGCTTGGACTTCTTCCTTCAGTATCACTGGTTCTTGATCACATGCCACCTCCTGATATGGTGGAACATCTGTCAGTTCTTACTGGTTCAGTGCTTCTGTGTATTCCTCCCATCTTCTTTGGATGCTCACTGTGTTGTTCAGTATTTTGCCCATAGAATCCTTCAGTATTGCAACTCGAGGCTTGAATTTTTTCTTCAGATCTTTCAGCTTGAGAAATGCTGAGTATGTTCTTCTCTCTTGGTTTTCTAACTCCAGGTCTCTGCACATTGCATTATAATAATTTACTTGGTCTTTCTGAACCACCCTTTGAAATCTTCTGTTCAACTCTTTTACCTCATCATGTGTTCCTTTTGCTTTAGCTACTGGACTGTCAAGAGCAAGTTTCAGAGTCTCTTCTGACATCCATTCTGGTCTTTTCTTTCTTTCCTGTATTTTTTAATGATCTTTTGCTTTCTTCATGTATGATGTCCTTGTTGTCAACCCACAAGTTGTGTGGTCTTTGGTCATTAGTGTTGAATGTATCAAACCTATTCTTTAGATGGCCTCTAAATTCAGGTGAGATGTACTGAAGATTGTATTTTGACTGTAGTGGACTTGTCTTAATTTTCTTCAGCTTCACCTTGAACTTGCATATGGAAAACTGATTTTTTTTTTTTTAATATAGTTAGATGGAAAAAATAACATAGTGTTTCAATACTAATCTAACTAAAGGCAAATACTAAGACCACTGGGCTAAGAAAGCAAAGTTATTTTTAAAAAATACCCTTCTGATAGCACAGTGGTTAAGAGCTTGGTTGCTAACTAAAAGGTTGGGAGTTTGAATCCATCATCTGTTCCTTGGAAACCCTATGGGGCAGTCCTTCTCTGTCCTATAGGGTGGATACAGGGTCGCTATGAGTCAGAATCAACTCAATGGCAATGGGTGTTTTTTGTTTATTTTTAATGTCTCATTATTTCATTGGCTTGAAAGATAGAGGAGATAATTTCAGTCCCCTAAACTGTATTTCACTACAAAACAGAAGGTGCTGAACAGTACTATTTATACCATTAATGCAGTATAATGGTTACTGTAACTTTTTTGGGGGGGGGGGTGTCCAGGGGTAGGTGAATTTGTTTAGATTTCCTAAAGGAAACAAGATTACATAAGTGAAAGCTGGTACCATAGCCAAAGTGAAATTTTCTGTCCAACCTATCAAAAAGAGTGAAAATGAACATAATTATAGATATTAAATGACCCATCTACATCTCCAGAGGAGATGTTACATATCTTGGCATAACTGGTGGTAGCTTTTTGGGATATTAGTAGTTCACAAAGAGTCCTACAGGACTTCTTGTTTCTAGAGAAACAGTTTAGTGACTGATACCAAAAATTAAGGGCTTGGCACATGGGTGTCATTGAGCGAATGGTTCTGAGCATGGAACACGACTGCTCTGAACATATGAGCCTGGTGGGTGGCTTCTTTCTGGAGGCTTTCCCCAGACTGCCAGAGCTTTTTGTCCAGTGGCCAGCACCAGCTTAGCAGACATCCTGACCCAGGTAAGGCCTGACCAAGACAAAAAGTCACCCAGGGAAGGCGAGTAATTTCATGCTTAGGCAGGAAAATAATTGAGTGTGCTTTCCAGCCCATTTGTTCCACACTCACTTCTCCAAGAGGTGGAGCCCTTCCTGGGGAAAGACCAGAGAAGAAGGAGTGCCGCTAAGTGCTCCTGTGTTATTTCCTGCAGTTCAGCTCTGGGCCCAGCCCAAAAGCTCACTCAACAAACCCACACCCTGCAGGTAATGAGATCTGCTCTCTTCAGAAAGCAGCTTAGGAACCAGGAGTTGTTAATCATGCATGTTCCTTGGTGACTCACCACCCACCACTTTGTGAATTCTGACTGCTGATCCACACAGGGCTCTTCTGGGAAGACTTAAAATAGCTGATTCTTGGGTCAGACAGGTAGGGTTTGAATCCCAGCTGCCCTACTTTCTAGTGGTGTGACCATGTGCAAGTAATTTAGCTTCTCTGGCCTAAGTTTCCTCATCTTTAAGAATGAGAATAATAATAGCCCCTGCTTCAAAGGTTGTTATGAGGATCAAATAAAACAACATTAAGGTTATCTGGGAGCCCTGGTGGTGCAGTGGTTAAGAGTTCAGCTGCTAACCAAAAGGCCGGCAGTTTGAATCTACCAGCCACTCCTCGGAAACCCTATGGGGCAGTTCTACTCTGTCCTATAGGGTCTCTATGAATCAGAATCCACTCGACGGCAATGTGTTTGGTTTTTTAAATTTAATGTTATCTATCATACGATAAAAAGCCAAAACTAAATCGGTTGGATTCAATACGTGGACCTTACGGTTAGTAGCCAAGCTCTTAACCACCAGGGCTCCATATGACAGACATTCAATAAATCTTAGCTGTTATTACATTTAGTGTCCCTTTCATAAGGGCACTTTGCCCAACTGACTGAGTGACCTAACCTTAATTTTTGCTGACCCTATCACCTCCATCTCCACTTCTGTGCTACCAATAGGTAAGGTAGTTACGCAGCAGTCTGTCAGTGTACCTTCCTCGCCTTCTCTTCTTAAAAACAATCTCTTCCCCTGCCTCAAACATGGAGGCCACATCGGCTCTTGAAGCTCCCGTTTTTAAACAAAGGAGCTTGCTAATGTGGAGGTACCGGGGGCATGCTCAATACTGGTAGACTATTTTCCTCCAGAAATTTCTTGACAGGATCCTATCATGGTGCCAATAAAACCCTCCAAGCTTACAAAGGTGCTGCCTTGACAGATACTCTCTCCCCAGCCTCCAGGAAGCCTGAGAAGACGCTTTAAGAAGGGCTTGCTGTCTTCCTTCACTCGAGTTTACTTTTTCTGGGCTTTGGTAGACTGACCTGGCACAGCTATGAGAGAAAACTAGGATGGCAGATTTCACATCTTTTCGTGCCCAGTGAAACACTTTGGCCAAAGATTTGGCTGAAGCCAGTGCCAGGTGGCTGTGACTCTGCAAGCAGTTCATTATTTCTTAATTGCCTATTTGCATGTGAGCCTCTAGGCCAGAGCCCTCAGTAAACACCCAGCAATGCGCCCCTGTGGACCCTGGAAATCCATCATTTACTGAGTGCCCACTGGGCTCCATCCATTGAGCTGAGTTTACTCACATATGCCACACACTGAATTCTCACAGTAACTCTGTAAGATAGACATGGTTACCCCCATTTTACAAGATTAAAAATCAGGTTCAGAGAGGTTTAGGAAGACGAATTTGAAATCTGATGCAGCTGACACTAAAGCTGATGCTTTTTCTTCACCACACTATTTTAAAGAATCATTTTAGAGAGAAACAAGGGTCTGAGCTGAAGAGACAGTGAGCACATTAAAATAAACTCAAGCCTCCCTGGGTCTGTTCATTTTGTTTATTTGTCTGCTGACTACTGGAACAGCCGGTCGTTATCTGGGCCTACAAGATACAGCTTTGTGAGAAGCAATTTTTTCAGGCCAGTTCCCTTGTGTTGCAATAGACATACTTAACAGCGTCTTTGAGAAACAAACATAGTCAGAAAGAACTACATTTACCTAGTCACAGCTCCTGAGACTTGAAGAACTAGAACAGTATATTTTGAAAAATAATGGTTTAAATGGTTAAATCATGTTTAAGCAGTGACAAAACAGCCAGTTCCTCAGAGTTTTCATTTTATAAATCAATTTCACTTCAAGCTTAGCGTTCTTTTGAGAAAAATTCGGCTGGGTAACCAAAGACAAATTCAGCAATTTGAGAAGTTTACAACTGGCTGGTCGGTAAGTAGTATCGTTTTTGTCTGCTGAGGAAATAAATTATGGGTGTTGCACAATGAATTTCCTGCTTGTATATTAATAAGTAGCACTTAACTAACCTGGATGTTATTTGGTATTGCTGACCTCTTCCTAAACATTGACCAAAATGTCAATCATTTCTAACACTGGCAATAAGTTGATTTTTTTCCCCCATCTGAGGACTGTTGAAACTAAAGTGTGCAATAGTTTTGCTACAATGAATTAGTAATTCTCGTTGAGATTAAAAATATATATATATAAACTCTACAAAACCAAACCCACTGCTGTCAAGTTGACTCCAACTCATAACAACCCTATAGAACAGAGTAAAACTGCACCATAGGGTTTCCCAGTCTGTAATCCTTACGGAAGCAGACTGCCACATCTTTCTCCTACAGAGCAGCTGGTGGGTTCAAACCACTGACCTTTCAGTTAGCAGCTGAGTGCTTTAACCACTGCAGGGCTCCACAAAAATATATATACTGTATATATATATTTTTATACTTAGAGAAACTGCAAACATGTGCTTCCTTGAAAGGAAGTGCCTATAGAGTCGTAATACCTTGATTACATGTCTTTTGTTCCTGGTGACAAAGGAAATAGACTGTAGCACCATCCAAAGAAAATTATTGCATACGTGCGGTCACAAACCTCCCAGGGTGAGGAGATGTGATAAGTAACCAGAGCTGAAGCATGGTAGTTGCTCAAGCAGTAAACAGTTCAAAAAGCCATTTAGGCTAGGTTTGTCCATGTTGACAAGTTGGAGTAAGGGGTGATCAAGGGTAAGAAGGTCCACTCATCAACTGCTAACTGGTCTTGTTCCTTATTTCTTTGCGTATGTTACGTCTACTAAAAAGCATTGACGTGGCTTAGTAAACATTTTCCCCATGCTGCATGAATTTATTATTATTATTTTTCCCTAATAAGTTGTATATGCAGAGAATTGAAGTTCCCTGGCGCAATATCGCCACAGACTGATCTATGTCAGATGCTTTATTTTCTCTTACTAGATACCAAAAAATGAAACAGTTGCCATCAAGTCAATTCCAACTCACAGCAACCCTATAGGACAGAGTAGAACTATCTCATAGAATTTCTAAGGCTGTAATCTTTACAGGAACAGACTGCCACATCTTTGTCCCATGGACTGCCTGGTGAGTCTGAATCACCGACCTTCTGGTTAGCAGCTGAGTATTTAACCACTGTGCCACTAGGGCTCCCTGTCTTAGCTAGAGAGTGCTGTCATAACAAATGATACTACAGTGGGTGGCCTTAAAGAACAGAAATTTATTTTCCAACAGATAAGGAGGCTAAACATCTAAATTCAGGGTGTGGCTACGGGGGGAGGTCCTTCTTTGTCTATTTCAGCATCTAGTGTGTTGTTGTTGTTAGATGCCCTCGAGTTGCTTCTGACTCATAGCAACCCTATGTACAACTGCCCTGTCCTATGCCATCTTCCCAGTCATTACTATGCTTGAGCCCATCTTTGCAGCCACTGCAACAGTCCGTCTTGTTGAGGGTCTTCCTCTTCTTGCTGACTCTCTACTTTGTTGTTGTTGTTAGGTGCCGTGGAGTTGGTACTGACTCACAGTGACCCTATGCACAACAGAGGGAAACACCGCCCGGTCCTAGGCCATCCTCACAATCATTATTATACTTGAGCCCCCGTTGCAGCCACTGTGTCAATCCATCTCGTTGAGGGTCTTCCTCTTTTCCGCTGACCCTCTACTTTACCAAGCACGATGTCCTTCTCCAGGAAATGATCCCTCCTGACAACATGTCCAAAGTATGTAAGACACAGTCTCACCATCCTTGCTTCTAAGGAGCATTCTGGTTGTACTTCAAGACAGACTTGTTCATGCTTTTGGCAGTCCATGGTATATTCAATATTCTTCACCAACACAATTCAAAGGCATCAATTCTTCTTCGGTCTTCCTTATTCATTGTCCAGTTTTCCCATGTATATAATGCGATTGAAAATACCATGGCTTGGGTCAGGCCCACCTTAGTCTTCAAGGTGACGTCTCTACTTTTCAACACTTTAAAGAGGTACTTTGCAGCAGATTTGCCCCGTGCAATATATCTTTTGATTTCCTGACTGCTGCTTC
Organism: Elephas maximus indicus; assembly: GCF_024166365.1. Lineage (NCBI taxonomy): Eukaryota > Metazoa > Chordata > Mammalia > Proboscidea > Elephantidae > Elephas > Elephas maximus. Next base: position 234,511,304 of record NC_064819.1, read on the forward strand.
CATGGCTGTTGATTATGGATCCAAGTAAAATGAAATCCTTGACAACTTCAATCTTTTCTCCATTTATCATGACATTGCTTATTATCCCAGTTGTGACGATTTTTGTTTTCTTTTTGTTGTGGTATAATCCATACTGAAGGCTGTGGTCTTTGATCTTCTTTAGTAAGTGCTTCAAGTCCTCTTCACTTTCAGCAAGGTTGTGTCATACGCATAATGCAGGTTAATGTGTCCTCCTCCAATCATGATGCCCCGTTCTTCTTCATGTAGTCCAGTTTCTCAGATTACTTGCTCAGCATATAGGTTGAATAGATATGGTGAAAGGATACAACCCTGATGCAAACCTTTCCTGACTTTAAACCATCCAGTATCCCCTTGTTCTGTTTGTACGACTGCCTCTTGATCTATGTACACATTTCTCATGACCATGATTAAGTGTTCCGGAATTCCCATTAATCCCAATGTTATCCATAATTTGCTATGATCCACACAGTCAAATGCCTTTGCATAGTCAATAAAACACAAGTAAGCATCCTTCTGGTATTCTCTGCTTTTAGCCAGGATCCATCTGACATGGGCATTGATATCCCTGGTTCCATGTCCTCTTCTGAAACTGGGCTGAATTTCTGGCAGTTCCCTGTCAATATACTGCTGCAGCCGCTTCTGAACGATCTCCAGCAAAATTTTGCTAGTATGTGATATTAATGATATCGTTCAATAATGTCTGCATTTGGTTGCATCACTTTTCTTGGAAATAGGCATAAATATGGATCTCTTCCAGTCAGTTGGCCAGGATGCTATCTTCCATATTTCTGGGCAGAGATGAGTGAGCACTTCTAGCACTGCATCCGTTTGTTGAGATGTCTCAACTGATATTCCATCAATTCCTGGGACCTTGTTTTTCGCCAGTGCCTTCAGCACAGCTTGGACTTCTTCCTTTGGTACCATGTGTTCCTGATCATATGTTACCTCCTGAAATGGTTAAACGTCGACCAATTCTTTTTGGTATAGTGACTCTGTGTATTCCTTCCATCTTCTTTTGATGCTTTCTGCGTCATTTAGTATTTTCCCCATAGAATCCTTCGGTATTGCAACTCGAGGCTTGAATTTTTTCTTCAGTTCTTTCAGCTTGAGAAACACCTAGTATGTTCTTCCCTTTTGGTTTTCTATCTCCAGCTCTTTGCACATGTCATTATAATACCTTACTTTGTCTTCTTGAGCCATACTTTACCAAGCATGATATCTTTCTCCACCTTTCCTGATTTTAAACCACATACTATGCTCATGTTATGTTCAAATGACTAACTCTAGGTCTATGTACATGCTCTGCACAAGCACAATTAAGTGTTCTGCAATGCCCATCTTTCGCCAGCAATCCTTGGCATTCCTGGACTCATAGGTGCATTTGCCACGTGTGTCTGTCTTGATATAGTGTCTTCCCTGTGTGTATATCTGTGTCTATTCTTTTTAGAACGCAGAAGGGATTAGGTTCAGGACTTACCCTACTCTGGTATGTGTTCATTAATATAATAGAAAACCCATATTTCTAGACAGGGTCATACTTACAGGTACAGTGGTCAGGATTTCAACAGTTTTTTTTTTTTTTGTGTGGGGGTACAGAATTCAATCCATAACATTCTCTATAAACTGGCACATGCATTTCTCATGAAGGAGCTAAAATGCAAAAAATGGAGTACTAAATATCCCTAAAATGGTTTTGGAGAAAAAAATTAGTGTAAGAACACCTTTGAAAATCTGATGTAAATTATGGACTCCCCATTTTTTTTTTTTTTTTACACACACATACACACACATACCACTACACATATACACACATAAATATATTTTTGCATATATATTGTGGTGGACATGGGCTCAGCATTCATGTGTGGTCCTTTCACCCCAAGGTATGAGTCCATACTCTCTTCCCTATATGCCTAGTCAATTCATACTTATTTTTCATAATTCTAATTAAACATCATCTTCCCTATGAAGATTCACTGATAATCCAAGCCCCACAGAATTAATTGCTGTTTCCTCTGAGCAACCAGAACATCCTTTTCAAGTCTCCATTTTAATACTTCCCACATATTATAAAGATGTGTTAACGGATGGGCTAGATACCATCTCACTTCTTTTCCTATTCTTACTGCTGGCACAGTTCCAGGCACATAGAATATCCTGCTGAATGAGAAAATATCAATAAGGATTGGCCAATGAAAAAATAGACAACATCTTTGTGTTAAACAATGGAATTTTATTGTTCCAATCTGTCTATTCATTTTAGAATATGATGAACTCAATCATAAAAGAAAGAGGAATGGATAGTGCAATCTAGTCATGAGGAAGGAAGGAAGAAAGGAAACTAGAGAGGCAGATTGTGTTAAGTCATCCATTTAACTCATGGACACACAGATATTTAAGTTTTGGAGGCCACAGCCTTGCCATTGTATCCTCGCCACACAAGTGTCCACATGCTTTTGAAAGAAACAATGGTAAATTCCTGCTGCATAGGTGGTCACTCTTTGCAGATTACTCACCCTCTGTGCCACCCTGATTGGACTATGTCCTTGCTTGAGCCAAGAGAGCCCCTCAGTGGAGACTCAGAGGTCCATGGGGTCACCTGGGTGGTGCCTCTATATGGCAGGTTACCATACCCAACAATCAGGTCTTCTCTCTCAGAGAGTATGAATTGTCGGTTGTCTGCATGAAGTTACTAGACGGCAAAGTCAAGCAGAAACCAAGAAATGGACAGAAAATCAGCAAGGAGGAGAGACCATGAAGACAAAGAGGTGGAAGAGAAGTAAAGGAAGGGGTGGGAGGTAAACGAAAGCAGATTAGAGAAGTAGAGCTGGAGATAACTGGAGTCATGAGTTTGATGAAGCACCACTTCTGAGGGGAACCACTAACTACAACGTGCTCTGAAGAGTGAAAACTGGTGATGCATTCTACCAGTTGGTGGTGGAGACGCCTCTGGCTTTTCCAATTTCCCTGTGTATCCAGACAGTTAGCTCCCACCCTCTACGATGAAAAGGTGTATTTCTGCCATGTGTAGCTTAGTTTAACACTCAAATCCACATCTGCATAATCTTAGGCTAGTTAGGAGTTTGTAAGGAACAGAGAAGATACATATAAGTGGTAGGATAAACATGCACAACTGGGGTGTCATTAAGAAGGAGCAGGCATTCCAGAGCATTAGCTGCAAGGCCAGGACACTGCAGTCACTTGTAGTTTTCACCTCGGAAGTTGTAAAAATGGTGTTGGGGTGGCATCTGACCTCCTCTAACTTCACAAGGGGGAAGGAGAATCAAGATCAACAGTCTAAGGCTGACTGCTATGAGGCGGAGGTCAGACATGCCTCCTCTCCTCCATCTTTACCAATTCTTACACCAAGCTTCCCTCCCACGGTACTCATTGCTTTCCTGCTGAGTTCAATAATTCATTGCAATGGCTACATAGAATTCACAGACCATACTCACAGTTACAGGGTTTATTAGGGAAGTAACAGGTTACAATTCAGGTTTGGGAATGCTTAGCATACAGTTCTTTCATCAGGACAGCCTCTTCAGTCATGCCCTCAGGCATGCCTCTCTCTGGCCCCTCGGCCTCTGCTCTGCTCCAGCAAGTGTTACAAAGCTTTTTTAGGTCTGCCAGTAAGTTCTCCAAGGCACCCCACTCTGCCAGTAAGCCTTGGCCCAAAGGCACTCAGCTCTAGCTCCGTGGGTCAGCAAACCTAGCACCAACAAGTGCCCAGAAGCACCCACTCTGCCAGCAAGGCTCCTGCCCAAAGGCATTCAGCGTTCTCCCTCCCTGGGCCTGGCTATCTCCTGCTGATCTCCTGATTCCTCACCGTCTTTGATGCTACAGCTCTAGTTCTCTCTCTCCATCTCCTGGTTCAAGGTGCTTCCCAGTGCAGGGATCCCAGGTCTTTCTTGGGGGTGGTGAGATCTTCTCCTTACACCTCTGGGACGGCTCATCGTAGCCTAGTGGGATGGCAAAGCTGACCAATTCCCTTCCTTAGGGTTCCATAGACCTTATTTGCATGGTCCCACCTCCACACAGGTGCCAGGAACTTTATTTGCATCGTTAGCAAGCTATCCAATCCCCTTGGTGGGGAACAATTACCTTATCTGTATAGTCCCACCAATTCACGTGGGTGGGAGTTACAAGACCATGGCGAGAAAGGCCATATAAAAGTGATCCAGTGCACCACATAAGCACATGTTCTTTGCTCCGACAACAACTGCATCACCTCAGTGTCGGCTTCTAGAGCTGCAATTGTCTGTGTGTCTAAACTCTCCAAGAGAGGGGATCCATTCAGTTCAATCAGTTGTGTTGGGCAGAGTTCTCACACCAGGGCGTATCGCAGGCACAAAGGCAGCCTGGAGACTGGCTCCCTGGCCCCGTGCTCTTGGCTAAGGGAACAGTGACATGGCAAACTCCTCATTAGGAACCATCACAGAAGGTGAGCTGTCGGCATTGTGGCTGTCCTGCCTAGACATCGTAAAGCCAGGCAAGTTATCTCAGGATATTTATTCTGGTAAACTCTGTGGTGGTGTTAGGAAGACCTGTGAAGATGAGAAGAGATTACCAAACAGAAGTTGTCAAATCCCAGTATGTTTTAGAGTTGGTCTTTGGAGTTTGGGTTTTACTGCCAAGGTTATTAATGCTCTAAACCCCAACTGCTTGAACCAGTGTGAAATTGCAAGTTAAAGCTGGTGGTTCTTGAGAAAAAGAAGGAAAGAGGTTCACTGGAAACAAAGCTTCATCTATTTAGAAAAATTCTTAGTACAACAAGGAAAATCCAAGTCTCTCTTGGGAAAAGAGTGGGAATCTTTCTCCCTTTGGGGTAAGATACCTTCACTTTTTCATCTGCACAAATATAGCACTTTCAAATGGAACACTTTTGCTGTCATGAAATCAAGCTACATTTACAAATGTAAGGTAAGAGAAAAACAGGCAATCTACTTGTACAGTAAAAGGACAGAAGAAAAGACAGAACCTAGAAGAGAAAAAAAGAGGCCAAGATGAATCTGCGGTCTCCTTTAAGCGAACCAGTCCATTCAGGTGCTGAGGGTACTTTTCCCTCCTTCTGGGTTCCAGATGAACAGTGTAGCCCATCAGGGGAGGCAGTAAGACAACAATCAAAGAGAAGACTGCCTTCTACTTCCTGGCAACTATGGAATGTGCAACTTAGCGTATTTTCAATGAGGTGGGCCTCCGAGGGCCTGGAAACCTACAGGCCCACGGATGTTTATTTGCAATGAGAACAAACGGCATCAGCAAGAGTAATTTCCCCTCCCTATTAACCCAGTTTATATAACCCAGTTTATTTTAAGACATGATTATTCAAGCTTTCATCTGCTATAATTAGTCTCCTCTTTTCAGGATAATAAGACCAGGGGGCCTGGTTTCCCAGTGCCCACACAATAGTGTTCAAATGGTCTTCCTTCCACCTGGTATGCCTGAGAACTGTTAAATAAGCTTAAACTTGATTATTGGAAAAATAGAAAATATTGAGAGAAGGCTCTTCATTTAAAGCCATAGGCACTTAAGGATCTTAAACTCTCCATATCCTCAATGTGGAGGTGCCTCCAACAGGGAATTTGCGGTCACTTAAGACGGCTCTTCAAAAAGGCCCACAAAGTCCCAAAAGGCCCACAAAGGACCCGGAAGTAGATCCAGGCACAGATGTCTCTGCAGCGGCATGTGTAACCAAACACAATAGAGGCTTTATTCCATTAATGGCAACCTAGCAGTAAAGGTTCCTGGATAGGCAGATGGTTAACACATTCAGCTGCTAACAGAAAGACTGAAAGTCCACCAGAGGCTCTTCGGAAGAAAGGCCGGGTGATCTAAATCCAAAAAAATGTCACTGACAACCCCATGGCGCACGGTTCTACTCTCCACGCGTGGGGTTGCCGTGAGTGGGCGTCAACTCAAGGGCAGCTGGCTTAGCGGTGAGTACTCGTGAAGAGCTCTTGTGAAAACCCCTTCCAACTCTCTAGAGACAACTCAGAGGGTATTTGTTCTTGTAATTTAAATAAACTGTAGCTCTTTATTCTCCAATCTCCTCTCCCCTTCTTAAAAATATTTGACCAAACACAAGTTTTTCCTGTATTTCTCCCAGAGGTCTAAACACTATGGTCTCTGGGCTATATTTGCCATAAAGTTTTATTTGACCATGTGGTGTTTAAAAAATTCTGAATTTGAATGCATTTAGATGGGCATGTTCTGAAGATAGCTGATGGTGCTATTTACAAAGGAAGCTTACCACTACCCGAATCATCAAATTCCATTTCCTGTATGGCTCTTATAGGCTGTGAATAGAACACTCTCAATTTGTCATGATTTTAAAAGACCCAGATCTATGACTAGCAGTTTACTTATACTCAGAAATTCCATTGCCTACTTCCTGCATGCTTTGAGATTAGAGGGAGCAAGAAAAAGGTATTTGGCATGATTTCACTTTCTCTACCCCTCAAGGCTAAATAAATACTAACACAACTATCTTACTGACTTCAAGTCCCCAAATAAATCTTCCATTCAGGTCAAGCTAATCCCCTTAGCTCTCCTCTCCAATACCATCCTGATCCCTATCCTCCCCAGCCCAGCCCTGAATCCCTTTCTGCAGGCTCTCCACACCCAGCCTGTGAAGCTAGCCATTCCCCTGAGGACCCTGCTCACCATCTCTTGGCATGGCCACTCAGCGCCTCCCGGGAAAGCCACACATCACCTCCCATTATGACTGTTGCAGTATATGGTATGAGCAGATAATGGATTTTACGGCAGTGTAAAAAAGCATGCTTGTGTGAGAAAATAGAGCATTTGGATTGGATTTAGTAGCCTTGAACAATATCTGCTTTTATTCCACAAAGACTTCTCATGAGGTAGCCAGACCTTAACGTGCCTGGGCAAAGGAGCTGCATCATGAAGTGAATTTATTCCAATTCGAGGGAGATGGGGTCTGGAACCTTCGATTTAAACAAAAACCCTGTGGCACTCATTTGCGCATACAGCTGTCAAAACAGTTCAACATTCAGAGATAAGCAGGGGATAAGATCCTCACCGGTGCATTTTACTGGAACGCAACCTCTTTTTACATTCTGCTACCATCTTCTGCACTTTCTCGGCTACCCTGTTTTAATGTTTCCCCTAAGAGAATATGTGACTTGGCATTTTGTGTAGGAAATAGTGAATTAAATGCTTCTGTGGTTCATTAGTACCAGTGAATTCAGAATAAAGCGTAATGATAACATTGTAACAGGGCAAATCAGTTTACAGGAGAGGCCTCTCCAAGGAGCGCAAAGCTCTGAGTGCGTGAGAGCAGTATCGGCATAGCAAAAGGCAAACATTCATTATTCGTTTAGGAAAGGAAAGGTATGCCTTTGTATTAAGGTTAAAACAAGGGTAAACAAAATAAATTCCAGGGAGAGAAAAATCTTCATCCCTTTCATCTTCTATGCCAGTCCTGTACCTGCCCACCATCACTGCCACCACTCATGTGTGTGCACACACACACGAACACACAAATACACACACACACACACACACACCCCTCTACACAGACATACCATTTATCCACATATCATTTCTCTACCTTCCTTCTTCCTTATATTCTCCCTCTCTGTTATGGATTAAATTGTGTTTCCCAAAAAGACATGTTGACATTCTAACCCCTGAACTGTTAACATGGCCTTGTTTAGAAATAGGGTCTTTGAAGATGTTATCAGTTAGGTTAACATGAGGTCATACTGGAGTAGGGTGGGTCCTAGTCCCATCTGAGTGGTATCCTTATAAAAGAGGAGAGACTGACAGAGGAAGGATGGCCATGTGAAGGTGCATCTACAAGCCAAGGAAGGCCTGGGGCTAGCAGAAGACAAGGAAGAGACAAGGAAGGCTCTTCCCCTAGAGCCTTCAGAGGGAGCATGACCCTGCTGATGCCTCAATTTGGAACTTCTAGCTTCCAGAATTGCAAGACAATAAATATCTGCTATTTGAAGCTACCCACTTTGCAGTACTTTGTCCTGGCAGCCCAAGGAGACCAAGACACCCTCCAACCACAGCTTGTCTGTCACCAGATTCAGTGGTGTCTAACTCCTAGATACCCACCTTGCAGTGTGTTTTTCATTTATCAATAGCAGAGTACTGCTGCCCTCAGCCTGGAAGGCATTGCAAAGGAAGAAATGGATTAAGTAAGGAGGGAATCAGCAGACCCACGGCCAGTCCTCCTGGCCCACCCCACATAAGCCCCCTTGTTCGAGCAGCCACCCCTGCCAGGCATGGGTGCCCAGCAACTAGAATTAGGCACCCCATTCAGACAAGGAGAACGCCCATGGTTTCATCTGAACTTCTAGGAGCAGAGCCTGCGTGTCTTCCTCTTCCTAGTATTTCTGGATAACCACACCCACCTCTCCCCTCTGCTAAGAGCTTTTGCATCATTGTTTCCTAGCCTGGCTTTCTGCACTTACCTTTAAAGACAATGTTTGGGCATTACCTGACTTGAGAAACATGTCCCGACTCCCTGTACTGCCCTTCTTGCTCCTGGCAGCCAGTGACCCTGTGAATGGCCCTCCTTCACAACTGTATTTCTGTGACTAGTGTGGCCCTCCTCCCCTCAGTAACGGGAACATTTGTCACGACTTCTTTTCTGTGTTCTAATTTTCCCCACTCAGTTCCTAGTTTTGAGATTAAGTGGCAGCTGCCTATTACCTGTGCTTTGCTCCCTAAGTGACCCTTTTGTAAGCAATCTGCTGCTACTTCCACAGTGAACTCGCCTGTACCACAACCACATCCATGTACACACCCGTCATAATTACATTGATTTAACACCCCATCTGCGGAACAAAAGGTGTTTCCATTGATCATGCTTCTACTGTACATACGCTGTCCCTAAATATCATAAACCACACCACTGTCAAAAGAAGAAACTGGGTATGGTAAACACCTCCTCCACCTCCCTCTAGACACCTCAGTTAAAAATACGCTTTTATCATTAAGCACTCCTGTTTCTGCTTCTTTTCCTTTTATTAAAGTCACAAGACATAGAGTGCTAGCAACAGCTGGGTGGAATGAAGTGAGTCAGTCCAGTAACATTCAACACTGATAATTAATATACAATTCGGTTTTCAGCAAGATAGTCTTAGGCTTCAGGTACAAACCAAGTCTAAGTCTACCAGAATAAGGAACGCACACGCTCTGGCCAGACTTTCCCAGGTTTGCCTGACAACAAAGCACCAATGATAGCTAGGTAAGGAGATCCATGTGGAGCCTCCTGGAGATTGTTTAGGGTCACACTGGTTAAAGACCTCGAGATCTGCTTTCTGAAAAAGCAGCAGTATTTTAAAGACTGTAATTGATTTTTAGAATTAAAACACCATCTCTGTTTTATCCTATAATCAGTAATGTTCTTTCCCCCCACTTTACAGTTATAAAACCAAAGAAACAAACCAAACCCATTGCCGTCCAGTCAATTTGGACTCATAGCAATCCTACAGGACAAGGTAGAACTGCCCCATAGGGTTTCCAAGGTTGTAACTTTTCAGAAGCAGATTGCCACATCTTTCTCCCTTGGAGTAGCTAGTGGGTTCATCCCGCCAAGCTTTCGGTTAGCAGCCAAGTGCTTGGCCACTGCACCACCAAGGCCCTCTTTTTACAGTTATAGATAAAGTAAAATGATACAAGATTCGTTAAAGTGTCTACGATGCTAGTCATTAGTTACCCACCTCTGCCAAAATAAACAGACAAACAAAAAAAACCAAGGCAAACCCAGTGCCGTAGAGTCGATTCCAACTCATAGCGACCTTAGGACAGAGTAGGACTGCCCAAAAACAAGCAGACCCTAAAAGTCAGGGGAACTAATGTTAACCTCAGAAAAGGAGCGGAATACTAACCAGGAATCAAATCCAATTCCATATATTTCCAGAACAGGGAAGTAATAATGAAAGCCTGGAGAATATATAAATAGGTCTTTTTTTTTTTTTTTTCTGTTTTACAGATGAGAAAACTGAGGATCTGAGAAGATAAATGCCTTGTTTAAGAAAGGAGAGCAAGGACCAGAGACAGAATTACAAGGTTGAACGGCTTCCAACTCGTCTTTTCCTTCTTCAACACCCTACCTCCCCCGCTTCCACAACTTTGTCTCCAATTGTATTATCTAGAAATCCCTGTTTATCTCACAGTTCAGTTATAAATATTCTGGATCTGGTCCTTGTCCTCTATAGATCTTGGATTTAGCTCCATCTGCCTATCCTGCTTCTGCAATGACAAAGCCCAGCACAGTGTTAATTCCCTGAAAAACGACTGAAAACGCCATAGACATGTTAATTAAATTCACAGGAACCTGAAATATGACCTGTCCCCACCTTCCCTTAAGGAATGGAGTACTACACTAAATTTTAACCCTCAGTGGCGGTAGGTTTGCCACATCTCTGAGATTATATAAACACCCCAGTTACCTGCATCTCGAGTGTGCCCTGTGTGTTATAAAACAGAAAGAGCACTATTTCACAACTTTTATATTAGCTAGCAATTCCCATAATAAAAAGGAAGGCAATCATACACAAATGTTGCCACACACACACAGAACCCTTTTCTATTGCTTATTAACAATCAGCAACCTCACATTATCATTAATGGCTTATAGAGCTGATTGCAGTCATTTTTTATTGCTGTCTTTGATAAGCCTTGCTGTCCTGAGGAGGGAGGCATCTGTTAGATCCCACTCATCCCCAACATCAAATACCAGGACATCAGGGTGTTTTAAAGGGTTCTTCCCCCTGCCCCCGCCCCCGCCCCACATGTTCTTTCAGCAGGTCCTCCCCACCCCACCCCCCTTTTTCTTCCTCTCCAGGTGGCTCCAGGTACCAGCCTTCTTGGGCTTTGTTATAGAGTTTGGCACATACGTGATGGGGATGGAGGGGAAGCTCCTTAGGCTTTCTTCCTGGACTCCATCCCTGCCTGTCCTGTTTCTCCTTAATCTCTTTGGAAAAGAAAATCATGTTTCAATCCTTTAAAAAGAGTTAAACTTGAATTTCACTCATTTTGTTTCCCTCACTGAAAAAAAAAAAAATTCAGATTCAAAAGTTTCTCTGAAACTTATAGGTCAAAATAAGTAAAATAAAAATAGGTCCCCTTGTCCTTTTGTTAAGGACAAGCTCAATATAACATCAGGAAAATCAATTACCGTAAATGACCACTTCAACCTGCCAATTACACTTTGACTAAAAACAGAGACATGCGACGGAGATGCAGCATACGTGTAAATCATCTGCAGAGCTCCCTCCTGGTGACGGGCAGCATTAAATGTTTGCCTGACTTAAACATTTCAGCTGGGAAAAAAAAGAAAAACAACTACTACAGGGGATTTTTTTTTTCCCCCTATCTGCAAATAAGTGTTGGGTAAAATAAATATTTTCATCACAGGTATTGTCTGTGCTCCTACCACAAAATGAAAACACCAGGAATCCCACTAGGCCTTTTAAGAATTGGGTTCTCCTTCTCTGCTGATTGCTCTGGGAAATCCCCATCATCCCTTAAGGTTGGGCTAGGTGTTCTTTGTGCTTCCACAGAGCTGTGGATGGACCCTTTTCCAGGCACCCAGAAGACTGTTCCAGCCGTCCTGGTGCCTGGACCGCACTCCTCCTAGGTCTGCAAGAAGCAGAGAGAGAGAACGAGTGTATGTCTGTGTGTGTGTGTGTGTGTGTGAGACAGAGAGATTAAAACAGATGAAGAAAGAAAGACTGCCAGATGGCATCAAGGTTCCGATCAGAATCTACAGTACGACTGTAGTTTTAGACTCAATCTAAATCTTTTAGGGGGATAACAGACACACACTAAATAAAATCACCCTTAAAGAAATATGCTGTTATTGCTGTTAGGTGCCTCCAAGTTGATTCTGACTCATTGCGACCCCCTGTGACAGAGTGGAACTGCCCCCATGAGTTTCCAAGGCTGTAATCTTTATGGGAGCAGGTTGCTAGGTCTTTCTCCCGAGAAACCATTGGGTAGGTTCGAACCGAATACCTTTCAGTTAGCAGCTGAGCGCTTAACTGGTGCCTCACCAGGGTGCCTTCAAATGAATATAGACTATGTAAACACAGAAACGTTACATTCAGTTATGTCCCCAAGGCAAAGGTATCTTTTCTAAACGACGTAAGTGCCTGTTACTCTGCAGGTACCTCCATGTGAACGTTTGTTTACTTGGAAGTTACACACAGGTCTTACTGTACTAGCGAACACATCACAAAGTCTGCACAGAAATACAATTTTTACACGTATGATATTAGTGAAATTAGCAAAAACACATAAGGAGCCACAAGAATGGAAATAACAGGAATTCTACGTCAGGAAAAATAAACAAAAAATGTATTGTGCAGCATCTTCCCCCAGGCAAATGCCTACTGGAAAGCTGTGACAGTTTTTTTTTTTTTTTTCCCTAGAGGGTATTGTCTGACCAAACATTCCTTAGCAATGTTTTCTCAGCTCAATTTATAAACACAAATCCTCTAACTTCATTGTGAGAAGTTGGTAAAAATAATGTGGTTCATATAGAGAAATTGAGACACAACAAAGATATTTGCTCAAATTGATCGAGGAAGAAAATCAAATTAATGGTCTAATGTTCCCATTATCTCCCCTACACTCACATAGACACACACACACAAAATTTACATAGATCTAAAAATGTTCTCTAAGATTAGCCAAGGTGTGTACCTCAAAGTCTAAGCATGAGTTGAAGACTTAAAAGTTGAGTCAACAGAATGTTGTATCATGAAATCTCAATGTCTGGCATTTGGAACTGTGTTCTGAGTTTCCCCAGGAAAATCTCGAAGAATGAGTTAGATGTACATTTGCCTGTCAGGAAAAATGGTTCATCCAGACTCCCCTTCACATGGCAGGCTCACGCATTCATTCTTTCCACAAGCACAGACTCCCAGCCAGCTCTCGGCCAGGCTCCGTAAGTGCTGGGGACACAGCGGTGGACATGGTGGACAGGTTCCCGGAGAACTTACAACCTAGTTGGGGAGACAGAACCACAGCACATGAACACCCTTTTCTGCACATCAGAGAAGTTAATTTATGTGATAGAGACAGGGTGCTATTTTAGGTGATGGTTGGATTCCCTTAATTCTTGAGTTACCATGTGCTTTGAGCCGGCCCAGTGGGATACAGTGGTGATGAGCTGGGTTTCAGTGTGATGGGAGCAGGGAGGAAGCTGGCAGTGACCCTGAGAACCAAAGAACTTGGCTGGGACAGGCTGGGGTGGGCGGGGGGGATGTTCTGGAGAGCTCCCAGATGCCCCAGCTGTCTGCCCTCTGCTGGCCACATGCAAGTCCCCAGGACACCCCACACAAAGGAAGTGCCAATATTTGTTCTTAGTTATTTCTGTCATGAGTGACAATTTACGACTCCCCAATAATATCTGTACCCTGGTGAAAAAGGCCACAGAATCTAGAAAGAAAATGAAAGTGAAGTGTATACTTTCCCCACTTAGTCATGGCAAGGTTTAGGGGCAGTTGCTCTGAGCTGGTCTCCAGGACTCTTAGGACTCCTGGTCCAAAGGCGATTCCCAAGCAAAAGGCACCCGAGAGTCGACAAGAGAAAGAGAGTGTGTTAATAACGACAGCTGCATCTGTGGAGCTACACAGTGTGCTGGGCCTGGAGGATCTCATTTTGTGTTCAGCTCTCTCTCCACTACACTGTGTTCCTTGCATCCAGAGACCCCCCTCTCACCCAGCTCAGCCCACAGCACAGAAGGACCAGGACAGAGGTGGAACAGCAGGTGGCTTGAGGGCCTGAGGCACAGACCAGAGATGCACCCACCACTTCAGACCAAAAGTCTCCTGAAGGAGGTCACAAAGGTCAAGCCCCCCCATCCTCCTCCTCTCCCAAAGCCAAAGAAAGTCTCTGACCAACTTCCCAATATCTTTATTTTAAAATTCTTTAGTTCTCCAGCCAGAAAAGCCCTACCCTCAATTCTTAGACATTACATGGAAATAAAGAGAAAGTAAGGCTCATATCTCTGGTCAAAGTTCAGGCTATTTTGTCTTTTACAAGCGGCTTCTTACCTTCGCAAGGGTGTGCGTGAGGTGGGGGGTGGGCCAAGTAAAGTTTAGGAACCTGGACAACCAGAGGGCCCCTGGGGTGCAGGTTCATTCTGGCGCAAAGGGTTAACATGTTTGGCTACTAACTGAAAAGTTGGAGGTTCGAGCCCACCCAGAAGCACCTCAGAAGAAAGGTCTGGCAATCTACTTCTAAAAATTCAGTCCTGGGGTCACCCCCATGGCTCTGACACACTTGGGGCCATCATGAGTCAGAACTGACTTAATAGCAACCGGTACTGTTACTGGTGCTAGTAAGGTGCTGAAAGAGAAAGTCAGAGGTGAAAGGGAACCCTGAGAGGAGTTAGGACCCAAGTGAGTCTGGGCAGTGAAGAAAGTCACCTTCTTAGCTAAGTTGTATTTGCCCCTGGGAAATATCCAGCACTTCTTAACCTTGGAAAATAATCACTGCTGTTCAGAGTACCTGACTGGAGATAAGGCATTTTTAAATATCAAATAATTATGGAAAAAAAAAAAACAGCTTTGCACAATGGCTTACTCATAAAAAATAAAAATTAAGAAAAAGTCCTTTTGCTACCCCCCGAGTCCCCATTAAAAGCTGCTTCTGTGATTCATTTTACTCATAAAATAGTTACTGGACAGCTACTCCGCGTCACAGAAGATACTTGGCTAAAGTACGGCCATTTACTCTCACAACTGTGTGAAACAGGTTCTATTCCTTACAATTTACATATAAGGAGACCGAACTTTGGTGGATATCGGTAACTTATCCAAGATTATCCTGCTAATACGTGATAACGCTGGAATTCAAACCTAGGTCATCTGATCCCAAAGCCTTTCCCACGACCCACCACAAAAGAAAATGCCCTGGTTAATTTTCTGAACTTGGTGCGACACTCCTTCGCACGTTAAGTGACAACCCCGGGCCCGGCTTTATCACTGTATTGCTCCGAGCCGGTGAGCTGCCATTTTTTTGTCCTGCTTTTTTCTAGTCTCATCAGATGCCCTCTCACTAACCACAGACAGCTGTATCTCTGCTGTGGCCTGCTTATAAAAAGTTAAACATGCATATTATTACCCAAGATAATAACAGTCAGGGAGTTAATATCATTTATTTTATTGACTAACGTTGCCAAAGTCCTAACTGAATAAATCAAATGACACTCCCGCCTGCAGACCCAAATGGTCAGGTTGCTGATGGCTTTCCAGAATGAGTCTCATCCATAAGGCTGCACTCATGGGCCAGTTTCAGGAGGGGAAGGAATACAGCCCTTCAATGTCAGATCAAGAAACTTGCCAGATGTTGGCCAGTTGACCAAGTTAATTAAACCGGAGACAGGAACTTGCTTATTTGAAACTTTATTGGTCAAAAGAAATGCCACTACGCCAAGAAAACACTGTGCTGGCTTCAGGGACTGCTTTGTTATATGGCTTTCTAATTCTATATAGGCCCAAGGTAAGACAATATTTGTCGGTGAGTCTAAAATTTGTCTTTGGGGACTGGCAACACTGTCATTAACGTAATAATGTTAGATTAATGTAAAGAGCTGATAACGATGCGCAGGCATGGTCTCAGAAGGTACGTTTCCCAATACATGCCAAAGTCATCTTAAACTTTGTGAGATCCTACATAATCTTAGGTAGGAGTCCAATTCTGACTCTTAATTATTAACTCTCTTTGCTTTGACAAATGCTTTTCAAAAAGTTAAATACATTACATCAAATAATGAAAAATTAATAAAAATCTGCTTGCACCTAAATTTCTTAAAATTTGCCCTTCCAAAGCTTCTGATCCTTTTTTCATGGAGGCGCCAAATTCACGGTCACACAGATTAGCATCAGATTCTTTCAGAAGACAATTCTTACGAATAAAATGTAGTGCAGCTTTGCTGTAGAGCTAGAACGAAAAAGTGTAGGATGAAATACGCAACTCTATATCAATAGAAGTGAACAGGAAATGCACTGAGAGAAAGAAACAAAAAAGCATAGCTTGTCTCTGACATAAGCCAAGTACTTGGTACCTTTTACTTCTAAATATTGAATTATATTACGTCCTTCTCCAGAGTGTTGTTTATAATTCCAAGGGCACTTTGGGGTAACCTCACTGTTAGCTCATATAAGAATTGTTTTAGAGGGCATGGATGTAGGATTAAAAAACAGTAAAATAGTTGTATCAGGTAGACTCAGAAAATCTACACTAGGAGCTTGTTCAAGAAGATAATTTTCTTCCTACACATGCTGACAGCAGGGCCTCCACATTGTACGACTTCTGGGTTTCACTCTCACAGACCTCCTGGAGCTCTGCCCGGAAGAAGGTACTAGAGCAAAGGTCACACTTTTTTATGTGCTTGTAAAAAATCTTAGCTTAGTGCTGTGCATTGTTGCCAAAACATCAATATGTTAGTTTTTTCCTGGGAATAAATATTGACCACTCTAGAATTTAAATACAACACTGGGCTAGGGTTAGTGATTTTAGGTGGTCTGTATATCTTTAGGAAACCCTGGTGGTATAGTGGTTAAGTGCTACCTTTGCTAACCAATGGGTCGGCAGTTTGAATCTGCCAGGTGCTCCTTGGAAACTCTGCAGGGCAGTCCTACTCTGTCCTGTAGGGTCACTATGAGTCAGAATCGACTCGACAGCACTGGGTTTGTTTTTTTTGGTTTGTATATCTTTATATATTTAGGTGCCCTGTATACCGTTCTAAAGTATTTTAACATTTCCCACTTTTCTTAGGTCCCCCATTTCATGTTTTTTTCTTTTGGATGCTGTTGATTGGACACAACCTTCTTCCTTGTATGAGCTCTTTTGATTCCTGACTAAATGGAAGAAATGCAGTATTTTTGTTATCTTTTAACAAAAACATTCTCTTGCATGTGCTGTCTGCAAGTCTATGGGATATACCTCTTCACTGTATCTAGTTATCGTTGGTGCTCGAAGATGACAATGCAATAATATCTGTTCAGGTCCATGTTCCTCACAACCCATTCCTCACTGAGGGTTTCCTTAGACTTTCCAGTACCTCAAAGAAAGTCCTACTGCTTTCAGCAGCTTTTTGGTTCTTTGCCTCGTACCACTTCTGTTAATCACAGTAGTACAGACTGCATTGTGCCTCCCTAAAAATATATGTTGAAGTTCTAACCCCTGTACCTGTGAATATAATCCTGTTTGGAAATAGGGTTTTTCTTTTCTTATGTTAATGAAGTCATACAGAGTACAGTGGGTCCCTTCCAAGTGGTGTTTTACAAAAAGGGAAAACAAAAACAGAAGCAGATGAACGTTCAAACCCAGGAACTCCAAGGACTGCCCACAGCTACTAGATGCTGAAAGAGACAAAGAAGGACCTTCCACTAAAGCCAAGCCATGAATTCAGAGTTCTAGACTCTAGAAGTGTGTGAAAATAAATTTCTTTTCTTTAAGGCCACCCACTTATGGAATTTTTTGTTAAGGCAACACTGGCAAACTAAGACACACAGGTAACCACCCACCTCTGCACACTATAATCTATGTACAACTAGGTGTAGCAATTCTTCTGTTCTCACTTTCCTGTTTTCAGTGAGCCCATTATAGCTCTGATGGTATATCTTTAATTAATCCTTTTTTCACTCTAGTCCAGTGGATTCATGTTACGGTTCCAGCAGGATCATGTGCTACTATTTATAGACAAACCAGGCAACCACGGATGCTAGTAAAGCATATAGATTTGGCAAGTCCAACACTTGGAATCATGTGGTAGGTTAGATATAGCCACTATGTCTAAGCTTCATCTTGGTCTAAAGCCTAATGCTACACGTTGCCATACCCTAAGTGGCCCCTTTAAGATCTTGCTTAGAAATCTCCTCAGATTAATATCCAAGTTCATCACTTATAAATTTACCTTCCACCAAACATTTGAACATAATTCATACAATTTCTTTGCCTCTACATAAAAAGCATCACCTTTTTCCACTGTCCCATCACATGTTCATCATTTTCTTTTAAAGCCTCCCCAGAAAAAGCACATGTAACATCCACACTTCTAGCAACATTCTGTTGCTGGCGCCATACGTATCCTCTAAGCTGATAGAGACTGTTGCTGTAGCTCTCCTCACTTCCGTCTAACCCTTCACCACAATTGCCTTTGACATCCATAATTCAACCAACAGTTTCTTCAAGGCAATCTAAACTTTTTCTATTAACCAAAAAACCAAACCTGTTGCCATCAAATCGATTCTGACTCATAGCGATATACAGGACACAGTAGAACTGCCCCATAGGGTTTCCAAGGAGCAGCTGGTGGATTTGAACTGCCAACCTTCTGGTTGGCAGCTGAGCTCTTAATCACTGTACCACCAGGGCTCCAAGCTTTTGCTATTAGACACCTTGAAACTCTTTCAGCCCCTACCCATTACCAAAATTCCAAAACTGCTTCCACATTTTAAGTATCTGTTAAAGCAGCACCCTGCTCTTCTGGTACCAATTCGTCTTAGTCATCCAGTGCTACTATGACAGCAATACCACAAGTGGGCAGCTTTAACAAACAGACTTCTTTTCTCACAGTTTAGGAGGCTAGAAGTCTGAATTCAGAGCACTGGCTATAGGGGAAGGCTTTCTCTCTGTCGGCTCTGGAGGAAGATCCTTGTCTCTTCAGCTTCTGCTCCTGGGCAATCTTCATGTAGCACGGCATCTCTCTTCCTCCCATGTCTACTCTGCTTGCTTGTTTAATCTCTCTTAGATCACAAAAGAGATTTACTGAAAATATGCCCTACACTAATCCTGCCTCATCATAACAAAAACAAATCATTCCCAAATGGGATTATAACCATAAGCATAGAGGTTGGAATTTACAACACGTATTTTTGGGGGACATAATTCAATCCGTAACAGACGACATGGTAGTAAAATGGAGGGTCCGCAAAGGTGAGGGAGGCCTTTGGTGAAGTGGATTGACACTGTGGCAGAAACAATAGACTGAAACATAGCAAGGATCATAAAGATGGTGTAGGACCAGGGGAAGTTTTGCTATGTTATACATAAGGCAACTAACAACAATCCTAACTGATAGAAAAAGGGCAGTAGTGAGTTCTATACAATTCTATCACTCCCTCAAAGCAATCAATCTATCAATCTATCATCTATCAATCTATCAGTCTATCTATCTCTCTCTGTATCTAATCATCTGTCTGTCTGTCTATCTATCTATCTATCAGCAGAAGACAACTAAATATAACATGGTCCTTGTGGTCAGGAAATTTAAAATCTCCTGCAGGAGACAAGCTATAATATATGGACATCTGAATACTACTATCCGTGAGATCTCTCCATTGCTATAACCGAGTTCCTGGGAAGCTCCTGACTTTCGGACAATGTTTTGTTCTTACCACAGACAGAGTCTTGGGGAACACCTCCCTTTTTGAGGACAATAGTAAACTCAACAACTGGCATATAGAATTCTTCTCGAACTTGGGGAAAATAAATAATGATACAACACGAATTAATTACTATAAAATTAGATTCAATGCTTACTACGTAAGTACTTTCCTTTAAAATAAAGACCCCAGAGTGTTATGTAATACAAAACAAAAAAGCACAGAAAGAGTTTTAGTAGAATTTCCTTAGTAGCATCTGTTAGTTGAGGGAAACTCATCTACAGAACTTAACTACTTTTCCACAGTGAATGATCTTTAAGTTATATCAAATAGTTCACTGTATAAATTTTTAATTAAAGACTATATATATATATATATTTAATATTTAGGCAAAACACATTTCTTCACATGACTTAACATAAATGTGATTACTATGAATCCACAGTGTGAAAAATAAGGCAATAAAAATTCTCCTGAGGGAACTTCAATGAACAAGAAGTTGTAAAGGTGGCATTTTCCCTTTCCAAGAAACCATCCTAAAGCAATCAAGGGTAAATAAAACACAAACTTTTTTTTTTTGGTGAAGCTCATGGATAGTTAAAATATCCAGCCTCTAAAATAAATGTAATTGTTGTTGTTAGGTGCCATTGAGTCTGTTCTAACTCATAGATACCCTATGTACAACAGAACAAAACATTGCCCAGTCCTGTGTCATTCTCACAACCATTGTTACACTTGAGTCCGTTATTGCAGCCACTGTGTCAATCCATCCCCTTGAGGAACTTCCTCTTTTTTGCTGACCCTCTACTTGACCTAGCATGATGTCCTTCTCCAGGAACCGATCCCTCCCTATAACACGTCCAAAGTATGTGAGACTTAGTCTTGCCATCCTTGCTTTAAGGGGCATTCTGGTTGTACTTCTTCCAAGACAGATTTGTTCATTCTTTTAGCAGTCCACGGTACATTCAATGTTCTTTGCCAACACCACATTTCAAAGGTATCAATTCTTAAGAAATAAGAGCCAGACAGGAACCACATAGAAGAAGTTGAAGACACGGTTATGAAGATAGACCCCTGCCCTGAGAAAATTTGGCGGTGACAGGTCACAGAAAACATATATAAAGATTTGCTTCCTGAAAGTACAGAGAATGCTGAAGGGTCAAAAGCAGTAACGGGTGTAAAAGAACAGGTGGCAGGCCCCTTGAACTTAATTTGATTTAGAGGAACAGAAGGGGCCGGTGTAAATTAATAATCACACAAATAGGCCATAATTGAAAGAAGCGGGGGAGAATGGGACAGTCGGCTGGCCTAGAACAGTGCCTCGGCTACTGCTCTCAATTCCCACCACACACAGGATTCTCCTCTAAAAAGTCAATCCATGAAACACAAACACCCAATATTGAATAAGGCAATAGATAACATGCCCAGCACCTTGATGCGAAAACTACAAGAAAACTCTATGTACAGACTAAGAACTCTCTTCAGAAAAAATGCTGCCACCAAACAGAAGAACATTGTGACAGCCTATCTACTAAGAACTAAAACAAGAACCAACCAACTAAGCAAACGAAAGAATCACCTCTATGAAGCAAAACCATACAGAAGAAACGCAAGAGCTGGAGAAACAACAGCGCAACCTAAGAAGTTGCTTAAGAAGACCTTACGAATTGAAAGAAAAATAAACAAATGAATGAAATTGGAAGGAGCACAAGGGCACAAACTCACAGCAAAAAATCAACAAACATGAACAACTCAATAACGGGCAGTGATGACAGACATGACAAGAGTGAACAAAAAGTATGAAAAGTTGAGAAATAAAATTAATTACATTTCTGAATAAGAAAACCAAACAAAGCAACAGAACAAATATTTAAAAGCATAATGTTGTTTTTAGGTGCCATCAGTTCCGACTCATAGCGACCCTATGCACAACAGAATGAAACACTGCCTGGTCCTTCACCATACTCACAATCATTGCTATGCTTGAGCCCATTCTTGCAGTCACTGTGTCAGTCCATCTTGCTGAGGGTTCTCCTCTTTTTGGATGCCTCTCAACTTTACCAAGCATGATGTCCTTCTCCAGGGGTTGATCCCTCCTGATAACATGCCCAAAATATGTGAGACAAAGTCTCTGGGGGAGTTCTACTCTGTCCTATAGGGTCGCTATGAGTTAAAATCGACTCGACAGCACTGGGTTTTTTGGGTATCATTATGGAAACCCTGGTAGTGTAGTGGTTAAGAGCTACAGCTGCTAACCAAAACATCGCAGTTGGAATCCACCAGGTGCTCCTTGGAAACCCTGTGGGGCAGTTCTACTCCATTCTATAGGCTTGCTGTGAGTCAGAATTGACTCAACAGCAGTGGGTTTTTTTTTTTTTTTCAGTGTGTGGGTATCATACACCCGGCATTGCTACATCCAGTTATGTTCACTACATCCTGTTCTCCAGTCAGGATTTCTGAGTTTATAGGCCCACGGACGTATATACGGTTGGATGTCACCCAAAAGGACATTACGCGGCATATGGCCGTAGTTAAGTTTTGGTTTGGTAATTCTTTAACTATGTAGTTTTAAGCACATGTTAGAAATCACCCCAGCGTATTTGAAGCAGTAATACACACTCCAATGGCCACACAAAGTGTTGCAAAAATACGCAGGCAGAGCGTGAAGGAGATGAACTCCCACGTGTACAGATCTGCCTGAACACAGCCCACTATGTATTCTCCTTTCCCACGTTCCTTTTCACAATTGTCCTTTTCCTCTTTGTTAAACAAACCCCTACTTCTCACTCATGGGGCCTTTTAGTTTAATCCTTTGTCTCAGATGTAAAAATCTCCACAGTGACAGAAAAAAAAAAAAGACAACTGGAAATATGGTGTCCACTTAGCCTCCTTTCATTAAAACACCATAAATCCATGGAAGGGCTTCTTGCCTTCCTGTCTTTTATATGTGTTTTCCGTGAAGAGTGTTAGAAAAGGGATATTTTGGCCAGTGTTGGGATGTTCGAATGCAAATACACATGATGACCTCATCCAGTCGCAGGGCTGGAAGTATCATTTTTATCACAGCTCACAGATTTATATCCTTTTTCCCCCCTGCCTCTCCATTCTCAACATCATTTTCAGCACTAAGTTAGATCATGTCAGTAAAAGTGAAAATACTTTCAATTGCTCACAAGGCCCAACGCCATCTGGTTCCTTTCCTCTTTCTGAACTCATCTGCATCTCTCCACCTCATGCCCTCCACCCTGGCCTCCACGGCCTCCCCTGCCTCCAAACTTTTGAGCTAAGTATTCCTCTCACCTGACTACTGGTGACTACTGGTCCTTACTTAAACGTCTTCTCTGGAGCAGGCCACCCCACACCACCTTACTTAAAACCGCATCCTCTACTTCCTAGTCTCCAGCACGTTTATAGCATAAATCACCACCTAAAATCATGCATATACTTTATGAATTTATTGTCAGCCTTTCCCCTTTAAAATGTGTGCTCCAGGAGTGCAGGGGTCATTTCAATCATCTGTGTTCACAACTGTATCCCTGGTGCCTAATACAGTGCCTGACAGAAAACAGGTGCCCCAAGGCATTTATTGAATGAATATTGAATGATCATTGCATGGATTCAGGCTTACAGGGAGTAAAGAGTGTATTTAATCTCTATAGCACCTGAGCACAGAACCAGATCAAGTCAGAAAGCACCCATGAAGTTTGAATAGGATTTGGGGAGAATATTATGGGTAGTCACCACTCATCTGTCAGTTTGTCACACTGTGGTGGCTTACATGTTGCTATGACACTGGAAGCTAAGCCACGGGTATTCTAAACACCAGCAGGGTCACTGATGGTGGTCAGGGTTTCAGTGGAGTTTCAGACTGAGACTGACTGGGAAGAAAGGTCTGGTGACCAACTTCTGAAAATGAGTCAATGAAAACCCTATTGTCTGCGACTTTGACTCGTTTACTTTGGATGTGCCATCAGGAGGGACTGATCCCTGGAGGGCATCGTGTTGGGTGAAGTAGAGGGACAGCAGAGGTGAAGGAGACCCTCGATAAGATGGACTGACACATGGATGTAAGAGTGTATTCAAACATACCAGCCATCGTACAGATGGGCAGGACTGGGAAACATTTTGTTGTTATACTTAGGGCCACCATGAGTCAGAGCCAACTCCAAGGCGACTGACAACATTACAGGTGGAGACAACGGCATGATAAAGACATGCAGCTGGAAAATCATCCGGTTTTCTTGGACGGTAGAACATCTGAGGTAGACGAGTTCTGGATTCCTTTTCAAGGATGCACAGAACTAAGAGCAGGTCCATGAAAGAGGTGGCCCAGGAAGAAACGGAAAGGGGCTGACTATGTCACGAGGTGCTGATCAAACACATGCAGCCTGGCTCCTGCCGTAGTGACATGCCTCCGCTGTTTTTTTCTCACTCATCATCTTTCAAAATATATGTAATTTTACTTCTCTTTCTGCTTCTCTGTCCACAAATTACCAGTTGCCAGTGCCGAGCTATTGTGTCCACTTGTTCCTTCATCTCCATTCCTAGCAACATGTTGGTATTACCAAACCCAAAAAAACCAAACCCAGTGCCTCTCAGTCGATTCTGACTCATACCAACCCCATAGGACAGAGTAGAACCACCCCACAGAGTTTCCAAGGAGTGCCTGGCGAATTCGAACTGCTGACCCTTTGGTTAGCAGCCGTAGTAGCACTTAGCCCATAAGCCACCAGGGTTTCTGCTGGTATTGCAGGATGTATTTAATTCTGCCTTTTCTTATCAAAGGAGCCCTGGTGGCACGGTAGTGAAGAGCTATGGCTGCTAACCAAAAGGCTGGCAGTTGAAATCCACCAGCCACTCCTGGGAAACCCTGTGGGGCAGTTCTACTCTGTCCTGTAGCGTTGCTGTGAGTTGGAATCAACTCAATGGCAATGGGTTTGGTCTGGGTTTGGTTTCTCATCAACATGTGTTGATTCTAGCTTACTTTTGACAAAATACTCTCCCAGTTCAGCGTTCTTGGCAATTTCACATAATAGGTACTCAGAAATAACTACTGACGGGCTCACTGTGGGGACAACCTGAGGAGGGAAAGGCCAGAAAAAAAGGAGCAAGGTCTCCAAACCAAACTTTCCACACCCTGATTTTGCCTAGTCTGCCAGTTGGTCTTCCAAACAAATACAATCAGTCCCTGGGTTACAAACAAGATGGGTTCCTAACTATGTCTTTAAGTGGCGTTTGTAGGTAAGTTGGAACAGGTGCATAAGGTAGGTTCTTACTTAGCCTTACTTCCGTGTGATAAAACGCCTGAAGTCTGTTCAATGATTTCAAAGCTGCCCATGCAGCATGCGAAGGTGGCTGCAATGAAGAACTTGTTGTGAGAAGAGGTTGGTTCAATCATTTCAAAGTGAGGGCAAATTTACATATTAAAGGGCAAGTAGGAGTTGTCTGTGAGCCAGACATTTGTAACCCAGGGACCTACTGTAGGTAAAATAGAGGGCTGGATTGCAATTTGCTGCTTCACTCGTCAGTGTAGAAACAGCCCGCCTTCCTCTTCCTCACTAGGAAAGAGCTCAGTGCTTCTCCCCGAGGACATGATGTCTGGAAATTCGCCAAGTACCTTGGTGCACGTCCTTCAAGAGTCAATATGATAAGTTTCCATTTTGAAATTTGGCAGAGAGTTGAAGCCAATAATTAAGATCAGGAACAAAAAATGAACCTATTACCACGCATACAATAATAAAATATCTTCAGCAGTACAGGTTCCAGGGTTTAGTTTCCTCCCTAGATCTCTATAGAAATAGGATAGGAATAAAAGCGGGGCTAAGACTACATTATTAATGCAGGCAGGATTGTTTACTTGGGGTTGGATGAGCAAAAGTGTCCAGCAGAAAGAATAATGCAAGTATTTCAGCACGTGCCAAGGCACTGAGGTCAGTCACTCCTCAGAGCTTTTGGAGCCTTCGAGAGACAGCTAAGTGGAACGGGCAGTGTGTTCCAACTCTTGTAAATATTTCAAATGAGACATTTATTGTTATTTCCAAATACCTGAAACCTCTACTTATAATATGGGCTGCTAGCTCTGTAATGGAAAGCCTTACCAAAGAAAAACAATTTTCAGAATCCTCTGAGAGAAATTTTTCAATTGTGGTGGCAGATTAAAACATGACTACAAAGCAGCAATATAACAACATCAGTGATATGGGCATGGCAAGAAAGCTATGTGACTGATTGTCCTGGTGAGGTCAAAAATTCAATGTGGTGATTTAAAATCAAGATTTACATGGATAAAATCATGGCCCCTGTGTCAGAATTGCTCACTATTCACCTCGATTACTAATACCAGGCCAGTTGCCACTGAGTCAACGCTTTCTGAAGGCAACCCCACATGTCCAAGTAGAGCCGCGCTCCAGAGCTTGCAGTGACTGATTTTTTAGAAGTAGATTGCCAGGTCTTTCTTCTGAGGTGCCTCTGGGAAGACTCAAACCTCCAACCTTTCAGTTGGCAGCCCAGTGCATAAAGTGTTTGCACCACCCAGGGACTCTGATTAATAATAAAAAAAAGGTAACAGTTATTCAGCACTTTCTACGTCCCGGCATTAAACTAAACCTTTCACATGGACTAACTTATTGGACCATCACAGCAACCCTATGGGATAACTGCCATCACTCCCAATTTAAAAATGTGGACATTGAAACACAGAGAGGTGAAATGTCTTTGCCAGAGTCGGACAGCTAGAAGAGGTGGAGATGGAGTCAAAGCCAGACGGTCTGATTCCAGGGTCCTCACTCGGAATCACTATGCCACTTCATTGACAATGCTCTTGAGTTTTCTAGTAAAAGCTTTCGGTGAACCTTTATTCAAGAAAACAAAGAACGTACCATTCTAGTGTAAATCTTCAACAGGTATTATCAAGAAAAGTCCTGACAAAAATTAAGGGGTACAGACTGTTTCCTAACAGCAATGGACTCTGGGATACTTTCTGTTTCAGTGTATTTGTTTTACAAATTTTCTACGAAACACAGTTTCTGAATTCCTGGACTAGATAGGACTTTATAAACACTGTGATGTGACCACATATGATGAGACTCACCGGTTACACACCAGCAGACCAAAGTTAATAGCCCAGTGCTGCCCAGGCACTGCCGACCCTCTGCTTGGAAGAAGAGAGAAAAATCACAAAGCACCCCAGCCAGTACCTACACCAGCCCCGTTCTGTGTCTCCAGCTCTTCCAAATGCCTGCCACCAGAGACTTCCAAGTCAACAGTTCCCAAATCTGGCTAATCATCAGAATAATTTGTGGAGCTTTTAAAAATACAGCTCACATCCTCACTCTCGTGCTACCCCTGTATTTTTATTGGTGGGTCCAGGCAAGATCCAGAAAACTACTCTTTTAAGTGTTTATGGTGCTTCTGTTCCTCTGCCAAATTTGGGAAACATGATGAGGTTGACCAAAGTTTTAGGTTTTCCAGGACACGTCAGCCTTTCATCGTTTTGTGCTAATACTTACTCGATTCTATGATCCGAATTGGGGTCGGCAATGCACTGGTGTGTGGTGTAGACCTCGATCCAGAACTACCCTTACCCACTTCCAGAGCCACTCAGGCTCCAGAACCACTCTATCCCCGTCCCTCGCAAAGGTGACGGATGTGGCTCTGATGAAAGCAAGGCCAGTAAGTTGTGGCTGAGCCTTCATCTACATACCACCAGGGGTTCATCTGAAAATCAAAAACTCCTGAAGTTGGGAGAATTATTCTGGGACATTGTCAACTCCAGGTTTTCTGTCACTTCAACTTGTTTTAAGTTACAGTCTTACAAGGTGGTACAAAGAGGCTTTATTTGCAACATAGGGAACTTGGTATTCCACGTGGTGGAAGCAAATGTAACAGTAAATAAGCTGATACTGTTATTATCACAAATGTCAGGTTCATTACAGCAGGTGTTCCAACTGAAGATCACTGCCCATCAAAGTCACACAACGATATGCCCTGAACTCTCCTTCTGATTTAACGTGTTAACTTCAATGCTCAAGAGAGTCCATCAAAACTGTCTTCCATGCAATTATCACAGGCTTGTTACGTAACGAAGAATCAGGTTCCAATGCTTGTTGTTGCCAGGTGCCCTTGAGTTGGGTCCCACTCATGCCAACCCCATGAACAACAGGAGGGAACACTGCCCAGGCCTGCACCATCCTCCCAATTGTTGCTATGTTTGAGCCATCCTCGTAGCTTATCATGCTAATCACGGTAGTTAAAATATAAGTCAGGAGTTAATAATTGGCACAGAAGCTACAATACTATAACATGCTTCTACAGTTTTGTGCATATAGCTGGAAGAATCATTTTACTTCCAAAAACAGATGACATTACTGATGAAATCTTAAGAAAAACTAGCTAAAGTTGAAAATAAGGCAGATTATTCAGTGGTCTGTTAATGTCACGCTAGAGCACAGCCCACTCAATGTCCACTAGGAAAATATAAGTTTGTTAGACATACTGTATTTTCTCTTGACTGGGGCCCACCAATTTACACCTCTATGAAGTTAGGGTTTCTATTACAAAAAAAGAAAGAGAAGGGGAAAAAAAAACCTGGTAAGGTGAAAGGATTTATATCTTTGTTAGGTTGAAAAGATAACCAAAGGGCATGGATCTTTTACCCTGGAAGGCATTAACCATCATAACTTCTGTTAGGGAGTAAATTGTGCCCCCCCCCGGCAAAATATGTTTTGGAATTCTAACCTCTATACCCATGGATATAATCCCACTTGGAAACATGGTTTTCTTTGTTACGTTAATGAGGCCATATCAGTGTGGGGTGTGTCCTAAACCTAATGACTTCTGAGTTATAAAAAGAGCAGATTAGACAGAAGAAAGCGCAAATGAAGGGAAGGTTCCTGCCACATGAAGTTTGCCCAGGAACTGAGCAATGCCTGGGCAACAGAAGCTCAGGGGGAAAAGGATCTTCCCCCAGAGCTGACAGTGAGACTTCCTCTATTGCCACTAAACTGTGAGAAAACACATTTCTGTTCTTTAAAGCCACCCACTTGTGGTATTTCTGTTACAGGAACACTAGGTAACTAAAACATTCTCTAACTAAACAATTTATTTCAGTATTCATTTTGATCTCGGGCTATATAACATCCCTATTCTCATATATTTTTTTAAACCAGTAGTTTCATTCTGCTGATTTCCTCATTAATTAGTTACATAATTTATCTTATGACAGTGTATATAGTAACCCATTAGAACAATATCAGATGCTTGTCAAAGCATTACATAAAACCTGACACAAAGTAGCAAACCATATAAGAAAAAGGTAATATGCAAATCTTCGTGAAACTTCCCACTTAGATTCAGAAAACAAAGTTTAAGTCACTAGTTAGGTGACAATAAGATTGCTAAAAGAATGTCTGTCAAAAAGTCCTACTTCCATTAAAAACCAAACCCATCACGATCTAGTTGATTCCGACTCATAGCGACCCTACACGACAGAGTAGAACTGCCCCATAAGGTTTCCAAGGAGCAGCTGGTGGATTTGAACTGCTGAGCGTTTGGATGGCAGCCAAGCCTTAATCGCTGTGCCACCAGGGCTCTTAAGTTGTACCAGCAACATTAAAAAAATGAGTTACTTCAGAGAAGTACCCCCAAATTCCCTCAATATGATACCAAGATCAATTATCCTCAATGAATGGGAGCTGACATAAAGCCAGTTGACATACATCTTTAAAACAGAACAAGCAATTTTCAGATTTTTTACTGGGTTTTGGAGGTCATTAAAGGCCTTCACACCACTACGTTCTGACCATAACTTGCAAATGTATCACTGTCCAGGACTAAATGTATAAGGAACAACAAGATTTTATGGAATCGATTTATGAATAAACAGTTGACTGTAAAGTCTTGGACAGGTTGGCAAACATATTTAAGAGTGGCAAATTTAGTTAGTTTTGTTTTTTTTTTAAAATAAAGATCCATTTGAGCATGATCTAAATAGCCCAAAAACATCTAAAGCTCATCTCATCTTCACCTTGTACATAGTTATATATTCTTGCTTTAAGCATCTCTCATTTTCACTTGATTGATTCTTCTCCCTTCTTAGGTGAATTTGCCCCACGTCTCTGTCATTATTGCCTCCACGTAACCTCGCCACATAACCACTTACTGTCTAGTCTACTGCAACTCACGACAACCCAGTGGATGTCAGAGTAGAATTGTGTTTCATGAGGATTTTCAGTGGCTGGTTTTTCAGAGACAGATCACCAGGCCTCTAGGTGGGCTCAAACCTCAAACCTTTGATTAGCAGCCAAGTGAGTTAACCGTTTGTTCCCCTCCTCCTCCCCAGGACTGCCTTAAATTTCCTTCACAGATAAAGGTAGTAATTTGCATCGACAGAGGTAACAAACATCCATCTTTGTAGTCTGCCTTCCACACTGCCCTTCTGAGACTACCAACCCCATCCGTTCTAGGGGTACGCTCCCACCCCCACTCCATGCTATTTTAGTGTAACTATCAACAACAGTTGAACCATATGGATTTGCCAAATTTGTAAATCAAAAATGGTAGACTGTTAGCAAATTCCTGAAGTTCATATATATATAATATATATATATATATGGTCGTATATATTATTCTCTTACAACACTGGTTTAGCCTAATGTTTTATCAAGTACTTTATTTATACTTTTATTACTAGTTACAAATTTTATATTGACCCCTTTCAAATCAAGGCATAAAATATTTGCTCTCTTAAACTACATTTGTAGGGCAAAATGAACAGGTCATCTAGGCTTCTCAGAGTAACAAACAGCTCTTAGAGAAGGTAACCCAAAGAAGAATTTAAAATCAACGCCGCAGCAAGTAAAACAAAGTCTTCTTTTCCAAGTAGTTCAGTCACATGGGAGCAAAAAACAATCTAGCAGGGCGTTTTCTTTCTTTTTACGGGCTATGTGCAACCATGCTGCTTTAAAAGGAAGAAATGAGATAAGCTGATTTCATTTCCATCAGTGCAAAAAAAAGTCTTCAATAGAGCCACCTTCACCAGCCCAGCACGGCTAAGGAAGTAACGTTACGGATGAAAACAAAACACTGCGCGATCCGGGCCTGTCGTTCCCAGAGGGCTTCTCTCACACGTCTGCATCTGGAGAATCCGGAATGCCTGCTTCCTGTGAAAGGAAACTCCCTGCTGGGTCTCCTGCTCTTACAGAGTCGACTCGCAAAGAATAAAGACCCCCCCCACCCCCCACTTCCTGCTAGAGATCAACGGTTGGAGACCGTCCTAGCCCCCCGGAGGTTTTCTTTCGCCCCATCAGCAGGAAGGGCTCCTCAATCCAGGTCTCCACTAGAGTGTGCCCCAGTCGGATGGCTTTCGAAATCTCATCCAGAAATAGGTTCAAGACTTAATGAGTACATCCACAAAGCCACAACTGAACCGCAACGAAGTATTCAAATGGAAGTCCCTTCCCTCCATCTCAGTGTGATTCCTCCGGTCCACCTTCTGGAAGGAGGGGAAGAATGCCTTTTCCAATTTGAGTTCTGACTGAAAGCCAGGGCTGTGGCTGTTCCCTCTGCTAAAAGCCCTCTTTTTTGTTTTGCTTTTTCCCTGTCAGGAAGCCTGCCTCAGGGGAGTGTGCTGTGCATAGCAATGAAGAACAGAGGCAGCACAGGTGATTGGAACTGAAGATTTTTTTTTTCCTGTCATTTAAAGGTTCTTGGTGAATCATGCCCCTTTTGTGGTTCCACTTCAAAACACACTTTTGCCAGTTCCAGCCAGGAGGCCCTTCCTTAGTGATCTGCTCAGCTCTCTTGGAGGCAGCCTTGCTTCTTCCATCCTTGTCTGCAGAGCTGAGAAGTGTTAAGATTCACTCAGGGGAGCCTGTTCTCTGCCCCAAGTCGGCAGAATTTAGGGCTCACGAGGAAAGGACAGAAAGACAGGAGAGAACTAGAGGGTTGCCAGAGAGAGAGGGAATGATACTTTGGCTTGGTTCATAGCTGAATTCAGCAAAGCTGAAAAACAAATAAAACAAAGATTCTAGTGTATCTCCTTAAATATTTGGACTACAGATACAGAGCCATACAAAATGAACAGGAGAAAAAGGAACGGGTCATTTATATACTCCTTTCAGTCTTTCTTACAATGATCCGCATGAAGCCATTATTTTAAATTATGATCCTCTATTTTAAGATAAATATTTTAAAACTTGTCTTTAAAATATTTATCTTTCAGGGATGTTTTAGAAGGTAGAAATTAAATGACAATTCAAAAATTATATGTTAGGTGTTCGACGGCACTGGGACTGGCTTATGTTAGGTGTGAAAAATGCGTTTCAAAAGAAGTATAAAAGACACGACTAGGCTAGCCAGGAAAATGTATACACATATGTCTTAACAAAATAATTTCAAAGACACAACCAGTTGCCGTTGAGTTGATTCTGACTCATGGCGACCCCATGCGTGTCAAAGTTGAACTGTGCCACAAAGGGTTTTCAGTGGCTGTGACTGTTTGTAAGTAGATCATCAAGTCTTTCTTCCAAGTCTCTCTGGGTGGATTTGAACCATGCCAACCATTTGATTAATAGGTGAGCACTTAATTGTTTATGCCATCCAAGGACTCCATCAAAATAACAAACCATGGGATACGTGTGGTTCTCATACCAGAATGACTATTAGTTAACCGCTAACAAATTTGCTTTGTATAGATAAGAGGCTGTTTAAACAAAACTGTATGAGAAACAAGGATTTTTTAATTAAGCTTAACATCATGTAACAGATGTTAGGTTGTTTGTTTTTTTGTTTTTTTGGGGGGGGGTCTTCTACCCCAAGGAGAACTGTAATACTGTTTGAGATGACAGTTGTCAACTGTACGATGTGTGTGAGAAATTACAGAAGCTAAAACATGGCATTGTTAACTAAGAATCCATTTAAATACCATTATTATTTAAGTGCCACCTGCAAGAAAAATTTTAAAATTTTTGGCCAAAAAAATTATACACTCAAAAAAGAGCACATCAAGACTTCGAATAGTTTTTGGGTTTTTTTTTGTTTGATTCTTTTTTACTTTAAACATAATTATAATTTTTAAAAAATCGCCTATTATCTTACTTAACCACAATTACTGAGCAAGCCATAAATCATCAAAGATGCAAACTGAGTTGATTTCCAAGGCTACCAACCTTCTCAGTCCCCTACTTCATCCCACCACATTTAAATCACTTTAAAACACAGAAAATGTTTACTATGTTGGAAGTTTAAATCTACTAACCTGACACTAGTTTAGACCCTGGAATGTCCTTTGCATAAAATTAAACTGTTCGGTTATCGAGCAAGAAATTTCTCGTGAAGAAAATGACACCATTTTGTTCACAGATGAGTCGGGATCGACTCGACGGCACTGGGTTTTTTTTTTTTTTTTTTTGAGATGCCTACGTTCTGCTTTGGACGGCAAAAACCACAGAAACAATGTTGCTTATGAAAAGAGATTTTAATTTCATTAAAAACAGAATAGTAAACTGAACCTACTAACAGTAATTACCATGGCACCAGCTACAAATGATTTACAGTTATCAGAAAACAAAGTCAGAATATTCTAACAGTAAATCACAAGCCAAGAGACTCAAAGTAAATTTCTGGACTTAACTGCATAGAAGCAAATTTCTGAACTCGGGCAACATCCTGCTGCAAGGAGAGTTTGTCTGGTGAAAGAGAGAAGCCAGAGTGTATCCTGTACTGAGGATTCTAGGAAATAATGAATAGCAAACACGACAACGATGCAGTCCACAGGAAGGGGGTCTGTGGCACCTGCTGTGCGTTCTTATACCACCCTCCCCACATGCAATGAAAATATGCTATACTTGCATGACAATTAGGTATATATTCAGACAACAGGCAAAGGAACAATTGGGTAGGGACGACTTAACTGGTTCACATTGACCTCCTTTCTACGGAATTCTGGCAATAATGAGAAAAGGATCCAACCGTTTGTTTTTAAGTGTCTTGTTGTTTGTTAGGTGTGGTCAAGTCAGTTCCAACTCATAGCAACCCTATATACAACAGAACGAAACACTCACCAGTCCTGTGCCATCCTTACAATCGTTGTTATGCTTGAGCTCATTGTTGTAGCCACTGTGTCAAGCCACCTCTTTGAGGGTCTTCCTTTTTTCCACTGACCCTGTACTTTGGCAAGCATGATGTCCTTCTCCAGGGACTGATCCTTCCTGACAACACGTCCCAAGTATGTAAGATGCCATCTTGCCATCTTTGCTTCTAAGGAGGATTCTGGTTGAACTTCTTCCAAGACAGATTTGTTCCTTCTTTTGGCAGTCCATGGTATATTCAATATTCTACACCAACACCACAATTCAAAGGTGTCAATTCTTCTTCAGTCTTCCGTATGCATTGTCCAGCTTTCACATGCACATGATGCGATCCAAAATACCATGGCTTGGGGTCAGGCACGCTTTAGTCTTCAAGGTGACATCTTTGCTTTTTAACACTTTAAAGAGGTCCTTTGCAACAGATTTGCCCAATGCAACGAGTCCTTTCATTTCTTGACTGCTGCTTCCATGGCTGTTGATTGTGGATCCAAGTAAAATGAAATCTTTGGCAATTTCAATCTTTTCTCCATTTATCATGGTGTTGCTTACTGGTCCAGTTGTGAGGATTTTTGTTTTCTTTATGTTGAGGTACAATCCATACTGAAGGCTGTGGTCTTTGATCTTCATTAGTAAGTGCTTCAAGTCCTCTTTACTTTCAGCAAGCAAGGTTGTGTCATCCGCGTAACTCAGGTTGTTAATGAGTCTTCCTCCAATCTTGATGCCCCGTTCTTCTTCATATACTTCAGCTTCTCAGATTATTTGCTCAGCATACAGATTGAATAGGTATGATGAAAGGATACAACTCTGACACATGCCTTTCCTGACTTTAAATCACTCAGAATCCCCTTGTTTCAACTGCCTCTTGATCTACATAAAGGTTCCTCATGAGCACAATTAAGTGTTCTGAAATTCCCATTCTTCACAATGTTATCCATAATTTGTTATGATCCACACAGTACAATGCCTTTGCATAGTCAATAAAACACAGGTAAACAAACTTCTGGTATTCTCTGCTTTCAGCCAGGATCCATCTGACATCAGCAATGATATCCCTGGTTCCACATCCTCTTCTGAAACCAGCCTGAATTTCTGGCAGTTCCCTGTCGATATACTGCTGCAGCCGTTTTTGAATGACCCTCAACCACATTTTGCTTGCGTGTGATATTAATGATATTGTTCTATAATTTCCACATTCGGTTGGATCACCGTTCTTGGGAATAGGCATAAATATGGATCTCTTCCAGTCAGTTGGCCAGGAAGCTGTCTTCCATATTTCTTGGCATAGACGAGTGAGCACCTCCAGCGCTGCATCTGTTTGTTGAAACATCTCCATTGATATTCCATCAATTCCTGGAGCCTTGTTTTTCGCCAATGCCTTCAGTGCAGCTTGGACTTCTTCCTTCAGTACCATTGGTTCCTGATCATATGCTACCTCTTGAAATGGTTGAACGTCGACTAATTCTTTTTGTTATAATGACTCTGTATATTCCTTCCATCTTCTTTTGATGCTTCCTGCATCATTTAATATTTTTCCCATAGAATCCTTCACTATTACAATTTGAGACTTGAATTTTTTCTTCAGTTCTTTCAGCCTGAGAAACGCCGACCATGTTCTTCCCTTTTGGTTTTCTATCTCCAGCTTTTCGCACAAGTCATTATAATACTTTGTCTTCTCGAGCTGCCCTTTGAAATCTTCTATTCAGGTCTTTTACCTCATTATTTCTTTTTGCTTTAGCTGCTCAACGTTTGTGAGCAAGTTTCAGAGTCTCCTCTGATATACATCTTGGACTTTACTTCCTTTCCTGTCTTTTCAGTGACCCCTCACTTTCTTCATGTATGATGTCCTTGATGTTATTCCATAACTCGTCTGGTCTTCGATAACTAGTGTTCAATAAGTCAAATCTAATTCTTGAGATGGTCTCTAAATTCAAGTGGGATGTACTCAAGGTTGTATTTTGGCTCTCAGGGACTTGCTCTGATTTTTTCAGTTTCAGCTTGAACTTGCATATGAGCAATTGATGGTCTGTTCCACAGTCGGCCCCTGGCCTTGTTCTGACTGATGATATTGAGCGTTTCCATCGTCTCTTTCCACAGATGTGGTCAATTTGATTCCTGTGTGTTCCATCTGGCAAGGTTTACAGTCACCATTTATGTTGGTGAAAGAAGGCATTTACAATGAAGAAGTCACTGGTCTTGCAAAATTCTATCGTTCAATCTCTGGCATTGTTTCTATCACCAAGACCATATTTTCCAACTTCTGATCCTTCTTCTTTGTTTCCAATCTTTGCATTCCAATTATGAGTAATTATCATTGCATCTTGATTCCATGTTTGATCAATATCAGACTGCAGCAGCTGATAAATATCTTCAATTTCTTCATCGTTGGCGCTAGTGGTTGGTGTGTAAATTTGAATAATAGTCGTATTAACTGGTCTTTCTTGTAGGCGTATAGATACTATCCTTCTTTCTTGTAGGCGTATAGATACTATCCTATCACCGTTAGCATTGTACTTCAGGATAGACCTTGAAATGTTCTTTTTGATGATGAATGTAACACCATTCCTCTTCAAGTTGTCATTCCCAGCGTAGTAGACTATATGATTGTCCGATTCAAAATGGCCAATACCAGTCCATTTCAGCTCACTAATGCCTACGGTATCAATATTTTTGTTCCATTTCATTTTTGACGATTTCCAATTTTCCTAGATTCATACTTCATACATTCCTGGTTCCGATTATTACTGGATGTTTACAGCTGTTTCTTCTTATTTTGAGTCATGCCACATCAGCAAATGAAGGTCCCGAAAGCTTTACTCCTTCCACGTCATTAAGGTCGACTCTAATTTGAGGAGGCAGCTCTTCCCCACTCATATTTTGAGTGCCTTCCAACCTGGAAGCTCATCTTCCAGCACTATATCAGACAATATTCCGCTGCTATTCACAAAGTTTTCACTGGCTAATACTTTTCAGAAGTAGACTGCCGGGTCCTTCTTCCTAGCCTGTCTTAGTCTGGAAGCTCAGCTGAAACCCTGCTGGTATCTGAATATCAGTGGCATAGCTCCCAGCACCACAGCAACATGCAAACCCCCAAAGTACGACAAACTGACAGACACATTGTGATAATTAGAAGCGACCCTTTCCCACAACCACATTGTTTACAATGACAAATTAAGTGGCTAAGCATTCAAGGACTACAGAAATGTTGGTAGTTCAAACCTACCAGCCACTCCGTGGGAGAAAGATGTGGCACTCTGCTTCCATAAAGATCACAGCTTTGAAAACCCTATGGAGCAGTTCAACTTTGTCCTACAGGGTTGCTAAGAGTCAGAATCAACTCCATGGCAATGGGTTTGGTTTTCTGGTTTTTGATGCTATCCAGAAGCTGATAACTAATAGATAACCCTTCTACAAAGCTGAATTTCAATTGCAGTTTCCTGCCTATCTTTTATTTTTGCCCAAAAAGGAAAAACTGGAGCTTGAGAACAGTAAACTTGTAACTAGGTAACTAATGTATCAGATAGGAAATACGTATATTCTCATTTTTGGATTATATTTGCACAAACAAAATATACAATCTGCAGATGTTAGGAGACTAAAAAAAGGGTCAACTTGTTTTAGATTAGCAGTTTTTAAAAACCTTCAAAGGGATGAGAAACTGGTGGGTTCTCACCCACAGCTTAACGAGTTTATTGCTGGTAATATATTTTGATGCATTTGTGTAGTAAATCTGACACCCATGCTTAACAAGGAAAGAATGTCTAGAATGTTTCATTCTAAAGCAAATTTTTCTTAAGCATGCAAATTTGGTGATTTTTGTGTACAAAGAATAGGAAAAGCTAGTCTAATGTGTAACCCATGTCAAAATAAAAATTTCAACATTTTATGGCTATAAAATGGGCTAAAAAAAAGAAACTAACACAAAAAAGCCTCTGGACAGTCTGTTTAATTTTTTTTTTTTTTTTTTAGTCGTTGATATCTGGGAGTCAGAACAAATGAAGAAGCCCCAGCAGCTTCAGAGAGCACGACACACAGCTTGCAAGAGTAATCATTTACGGAGCCACAGTACGAGTTATGAGGGAATGTTGGTCTACACATTTGAGCTATCCAGCTTTGGGGACGGGGAGGGAGAAAGAGACAAAGAAGATTCTTGAAAGGTTTATAAAACACGGAGAGGAAGAAAACAAACTGAAGGTAATAAACTGTTTCAGATTGTAACTAATTACACAGCATGGTATCTTGACAAAATGAAAGAGAAGGAAAAGGCAACAAAAGTTGGCTTATGGCAAACTTTGTATTTTGATTTCTACGTAGTTTTTCTCTTTCACTGAAAAGGCAGTGTCCCAATCACCAGGCTATTGCCTCAAAACAATTCTTGCTTTCTTTCCTCGATTTTTTCCATTTATGAATTAAGTTCACATTTTAATATTTCTATTTTCAGTCTAGAGGCATTCTGATTATCATAAAAGATTAGTGTCCCTAGTGAGCCTTTGAAGTTCTAAAATAATGGTATTTTATTGAATAAAGCAGTAGAATAGAATGGAAAGTGTAAAGATTGTATGTATATACAGAGAACGGATTCTTACAACTGTACACCATTTATGTCCATCTATTTTTTTTTTTTATGAATTAGGCTGTCATAAAAAAATGAGAGATTTTCTATCACTGGAAGTGTTGTTCATGGTCATAACTTGTTCCCAAACTCTTTGGATTTCAGGGACCATTAAAAATTCCATTTTTGTATTTAAAAAGATTAAAAAAAAAAAAAAAACCCAAACCCATTGCCGTCGAGTCAATTTTGACTCATAGCGACGCTATAGGACAGAGTAGAACTGCCCCATAGGGTTTCTGAGGAACGACTGGTGGATTGGGATTGCTGACCTTTTTTGGTTAGCAGCTGTAGCTCTTAACCACTACGGCACCAGGGTTTCCAAGAAGATAAAGGATGTCTAATTTTCAAGAAAGAGTTAAAATATTCACTTATTTCTGAGTTATGGAGAAATTTTTGTCAATAATACCTCTTCAAAAAGAACAGTATTCTACTTTCTTCACTTTTTCATGTTTATGAAAGTCAGGATGCAGCTTAACAATCAATGTGAAGAAAAATTTGCCAGACGTCCTTCAGAAGAATGGCTTGATGGAGTTTCCACTACCTGTGCAGACAGAAAAAAAGCCAGCACAGGAGATCAACCACACGTACAAGACTCTGTGCCTGTGCTGGTTAGCCAGGTAGAGCTTTTTGGATCTGTGTTGCAAATATTTAAATTTAACTGTAAGTGTACTTCCATTTTTTTTCCGTTAAATATATCCAAGCCGATGACACAATTGGGCAGCACTGAAATGAAGTTTCTCTGCATACCAGTAACTACCTGTCACAACCAGGTAATGAATTAATAGCAGCGGAAAGAGTCAAATTTTCAAAAGGTAGCAGCTAGTGTAACGACTATCCTAAAAGATACCTATCCAGAATGTGAGCATCTTTATGTCAAGAGTTTACACCTTTAAGAGTAGCTGTTTAACATCTGGTTTGCTGTTGTCAGGTGCCATTGAGTTGTTTCCGGCTCTTAGCAACGCTAAGTACAACAGAACCAAACACCGCCCAGTCCTCACAATCTTTGTTATACTTGAGCCTACTGTTGCAGCCACTGTGTCAATCCATATCACTGAAAGCCTTTCACCTTTTCGCTGACTCTCTACCAAGCATGATGTTTCGTTAGTTATCTAGGGCTGTTATAAGAGAAACACCACAAGTAGATGGCTTTAACAAAGAGAAACTTGTTTCCTCACAGTCTAATAGACTAGAAGTTCAAATTCAGGGCATCAGCTCCAGGGGAGAGCTTTCTGTCTCTGTCAGCTCTGGAATAAGATCCTTGTCACCAATCTTCCCCTGGACTAGGAGCTTCTCTGCACAGGAACCACAGATCCAAAGGATGCACTCTACTCCAGGCACTGCTTTCTTGTTGGTATGAGGTCCCCTCCCCTTGCTTCCCTTTCATTCCTTCTAAGATAAAAGGTAGTACAGACCACACCCAAGGGAAACTCCTTTACACTGGATCAGGGATGTGACTTGAGCAACGATACTATATCTCACCCTAATCCTTTTCAACATAATCCAATATCGCCAAATTAACCAGAGGCAGAGATTAGGATTTAAAACATATTGTTGTTAGGTGCCGTTGATTTGGCTCTGTCTCATAGCGACCCTATGCACAACAGAACGAAACACTGCCCGGTCCTGAGCCATCCTTACAATCCTTGTTATATACTTGAGCCCACTCTTGCAGCTACCGTGTCAATCCATCTCGTTGAGGGTCTTCCTCTTTTCCACTGACCCTGTACGTTATCAAGCATGATGTCCTTCTCCAGGGGATGATCCCTCCTGACAACAAGTCCAAAGTATTAAGACACAGTCTCACCATCCTTGCTTCTAAGGAGCATTCTGGGTGTACGTCTTCCAAGACAGATTTGTTCCTCCTTTTGGCCATCCACAGTATATTCAATATTCTTCACAAACGCCATAATTCAAAGGTGTCAATTCTTCTTTGGTCTTCCTTATTCATTGTCCAGCTTTCACATGCATATGAGGTGATTGAAAATAACGTGGCTTGGGTCAGGCGCACCTTAGTCTTCAAGGTGATATCTTTGCTTTTTAACACTTTAAAGAGATCCTTCACAGCCAGTTTATACAGTGCACTGTGTCCTTTGATTTCTTGACTGCTGCTTCCATGGCTGCTGATTGTGGATCCAAGTACAAGGAAATCCTTGAAAACTTCAATCTTTTCCCCATTTATCATGATGTTGCTTATTGGTCCACTTGTGAGGATTTTTGTTTTCTTTATATTGAGGTACAATCGGTACTGAAGGCTGTGGTCTTTGATCTTTATTAGTAAGTGCTTCAAATCCTTTTCTCTTTCAGCAAGCAAGGTTGTATCATCTGCGTCACACAGGTGGTTAATGAGTCTTCCTCCAATCCTGATGCCCCATTCTTCTTCATATAGTCCTGCTTCTTGGATTATTTGCTCAGCATACAGATTGAATTAGTATGATGAAAGGGTACAACCCTGATACACACCTTTCCTGACTTTAAGCCAATCAGTATCCCCTTGTTCTGTCCGAACAACTGCCGCCTGATCTATGTACAGATTCTTCATGAGCACAATTAAGTGCTCTGGAATTCCCATTCTTCACAATGTTATCCATAATTTGTTATGATTCAGACAGTCGAATGCCTTTGCATAGTCAGTAAAACACAGGTAAACATCCTTCTGGTATCCTCTGCTTTCAGCCAGGATCTATTTGACATCAGCAATGATATCCCTGGTTCCAAGTCCTCTTCTGTATCCAGCCTGAATTTCTGATATTTCCTTGCCCATATACTGCTGCAGCTCCTTTTGAATGATCTTTAGCAAAATTTTGCTTGTGTGTGATATTAATGATATTGTTCGATAATTTCCACATTTAGTTGGATCACCTGTCTTGGGAAGAGGCGTAAATATGGATCTCTTCCAGTCAGTTGGCCAGAAAGCTGTATTTCATACTTTTTGGCATAGACAATCAAGCACTTCCAGCACTGCATCCATTTGTTGAAACATCTCAATTGATATTCCATCAATTCCAGGAGGCTTGTTTTTCGCCAAAGCCTTCAATGCACCTTAGACTTCTTCCTTAGTACCACCAGTTCTTGATCATATGCTACCTCTTGAAATGGTTGAAAGTCAACTAATTGTTTTTGGTATAATGGCTCTGTGTATTCCTTCCATCTTCTTTTGACGCTTGCTGCTTCGTTTAATATTTCCTCCATAGAATCCTTCACTATTGCAACTCGAAGCTTGAATTTTTTCTTCAATTCACTCAGCTTGAGAAATGCAGAGTGTGTTCTTCCCTTTTGTTTTTCTATCTCCAGCAATTTGCACATGTCATTATAATACTTTACTTTGTCTTTTCTAGCCGCCCTTTGAAATCATCTGTTCAGTTCTTCTACTCATCATTTCCTCTTTTTGCTTTAGCTGCTTGACATTCTTGAGGAAGTTTCAGAGTCTCCTCTGACATCCATCTTGGTTTTTTCCTTCTTTCCTGTCTTTTCAATGACCTCTTACTTTCTTCATGTATGATGTCATTCCACAACTTGTCTGGTCTTTGGTCATTAGTGTTCAACGGGTCAAATCTATTCTTCAGATGGTCTCTAAATTTAGGTGGGATATACTCAAGATCATATTTTGGCTCTCATGGACTTGCTCTTATTTTCTTCAGTTTCAGCCTGGAATTGCATATGAGCAACTGATGGTCTGTTCCACAGTCGGCCCCAGCCTTGTTCTGACTGATGATATTGAGCTTTTCCATCATCTCTTTCCAAAGATGTAGTCGATTTGATTCCTTTGTATCCCATCTGCTGAGGTTCATGTATATAGTTGCTATTGATGTTGGTGAAAAAAAGTATTTGCAATGGAAAAGTCATTGGTCTTGCAAAATTCTATCATTCAATCTCTAGCATTTTTTTTATCATCAAGTCCACATTTTCCAACTTCCAATCCTTTTTCTTTGTTTCCAACTTTTGCATTCCTATCACCAGTAATTATCAATGCATCTTGATTGCATTTTCAATCAATTTCAGACCACAGAAGCTGATAAAAATCTTCAATTTCTCCATCTTTGGCCTTAGTGGTTGGTGCGTAAATTGGAATAATAGTCATATTAAGGTAGGTGTATGGATATCATCCTACCACTGACAGTGTTGTACCTCAGGATAGATCTTGAAATGTTCTTTTTGACAGTGAATGCAACACTATTCCTCTTCAAGTTGTCATTCTCAGCATAGTGGACTATATGATTGTCTGATTCAAAATGGCCAATAGTAGTCCATTTTAACTCACTTATGCCTAGGCTATCGATGCTTATGCATTCCATTTCATTTTTGATGATTTCCAATTTTCCTAGACTCATACTTCATACATTCCAGGTTCTGATTATTAATGGATGTTTGTAGCTGTTTCTTCTTATTTTAAGTTGTGCCACATCAGTAAATGAAGGTCCCAAAAGCTTTACTCCATCCACATCATTAAGGTCGACTCTCCTTTGAGGAGGCAGCTCTTCCCCGGTCATCTTTTGAGTGTCTTCCAACCTGGGAGCTCAACTTCCAACACTATATCAAACAATGTTCCGCTGCTATTCATAAGGTTTTCACTGGCCAATACTTTTCAGAAGTAGACTGCTGGGTCCTTCTTCCTAGCCTGTCTTAGTCCGGAAGCTCAGCTGAAACCGTCCTCCATGGGTGACCCTGCTGGTATCTGAATACCAGTGGCACAGCTTCTAGCATCACAGCAACGCACAAGCCCCCACAGTACAACAAAGTGACAGATACGTAGGGGTTAAAACATATGGGAAAATTATATCAATCACAAAATGGAGGACAACCACACAATACTGGAAATTATGGCCTAACAAGGTTGACACATATTTTTGGGTAACATAATTCAATTCATGACAATGTCCTTCTACAGGGAGAAGGGTCCTCTAGATAACATGTCAAAGTATGTGAGACAAAGTCTCACCATCCTTGATTCTAAAGAGCATTCTGGCTGCACTTCTTCCAAGACCTATTTGTTCATTCTTCTGGCAGTCCATGGTATATTCAATATTCTTTGCCAACACCATAATTCAAAGGTGTAAATTCTTCAGTATTCCTTATCCTTTGTCCAGCTTTTGCATGTATATGAGGCGATTGAAAATACCATGGCCTAGGTCAGGTGCACCTTAGTCCTTATAGTGACATTTTTGCTTTTTAACACTTTAAAGAGGTCTTTTGCAGCAGGTTTCCCTAATGCAATGTGTCATTTGATTTCTTGACTGCTGTCTCCACGGGTGTTGATTTGGATTCTAGTAAAATGAAATCCTTGACAATTTCAATGTTTTCAACATTTATCACGATGTTACTTATTGGTCTAGTTGTGAGGTTTTTTGTTTTCTTTATGTTGAGTTATAACCCATACTGAAAAGGCTACTGTCTTTGATCTTACCAGTAAGTGCTTCAAGTCCTCTTCACTTTCAGCAAGCAAGGTTGTGTCATCTGCATAACGCAGGTTGTTAATGAGTCTTCCTCCAATCCTAATGCTCCTTTCTCCTTCATACAGAATTATTTGGTCAGCATACAGATTGAATAAGTATGGTGAAAGGATACAACCCTGATGCACACCGTTCCTGACTTTAAACCACACAGTGTCCCCTTGTTCTGTTGGAACAACTGCCTCCTGGTCTATGTACAGGTTCTTCATGAACACAATTAAGCGTTTTAGAATACTCATTCTTCACAATGTTATCCATAATTTGTTAAGATCCACACAGTTGAATGCCTTTGTATAGTCAATTATACACAATTAAGCATCTTTCTGGTATCTTCTACTTTTTTTTTTTTAATTAATTTTTATTAAGCTTCAAGTGAACATTTACCATTCCAATCAGTCTGTCACATGTAGGTTTACATACATCTTACTCCCTTCTCCCACTTGCTCTCCCCCTATTGAGTCAGCCCTTTCAGTCTCTCGTTTCGTGCCAATTTTGCCATTTTCCCTCTCTCTCTATCTTCCCATCCCCCCTCCAGTCAAGAGTTGTCAACACACTCTCCAGTGTCCACCTGACTTAATTAGCTCACTCTTCATCAGCATCTCTCTCCCCCCAGCTGACCAGTCCTTTTCATGCCTGATGAGTTATCTTCGGGGATGGATCCTGTCCTGTGCCATCAGAAGTTCTGGGGAGCATTGTCTCTGGGATTCCTCTAGTCGCAGTCATACCATTAGGTATGGTCTTTTTATGAGAATTTGGGGTCTGTATCCCATTGGTCTCCTGCTCCCTCAGGAGTTGCCTGTTGTGCTCCCTGACAGGGCAGACATCGATTGTGGCCGGGCACCAACTAGTTCTTCTGGTCTCAGGATAATGTAGGTCTCTGGTTCATGTGACCCTTTCTCTCTCTTGGGTTCTTAGTTGTCGTGTGACCTTGGTGTTCTTCCTTTGCCTTTGCTCCAGGTGGGTTGAGACCAATTGATGTCTCTTAGATGGCCGCTTGTTGGCATTTAGGACCCCAGGCGCCACAATTCAAAGTGGGATGCAGAATGTTTTCATAATAGAATTATTTTGCCCATTGATTTAGAAGCCCCTCAAACCATGTTCCCCCGACCCCAGCCCCTGCTCCACTGACCTTTGAAGCTTTCACTTTATCCCGGAAACCTCTTTGCTTTTAGTCCAGTGCAATTAGGCTGACCTTCCTTGTATTGAGTGTTGTCTTTCCCTTCAACCAAAGCAGTTCTTATCTACTGATTGATCAATAAAAAGCCCTCTCCCTCCCTCCCTCCCTCCCCCCTTTGTAACCACAAAAGTATGTGTTCTTCTCCGTGTTTTCTATTTCTCAATATCTTATAATA
Source organism: Elephas maximus indicus (assembly GCF_024166365.1). NCBI lineage: Eukaryota > Metazoa > Chordata > Mammalia > Proboscidea > Elephantidae > Elephas > Elephas maximus. The sequence goes on from NC_064819.1 coordinate 234,556,205, forward strand.
GTGGTCTTATAAAATATTTGTCCTTTTGCCTCTGACTCATTTCGCTCAGCATAATGCCTTCCAGATTCCTCCATGTTATGAAATGTTTCAGAGATTCGTCACTGTTCTTTATCGATGCGTAGTATTCCATTGTGTGAATATACCACAATTTATTTACCCATTCATCCGTTGATGGACACCTTGGTTGCTTCCAGCTTTTTGCTATTGTAAACAGAGCTGCAATAAACATGGGTGTGCATATATCTGTTTGTGTGAAGGCTCTTGTATCTCTAGGGTATATTCCCAGGAGTGGGATTTCTGGGTTGTATGGTAGTTCTATTTCTAACTGTTTAAGATAACGCCAGATGGATTTCCAAAGTGGTTGTACCATTTTACATTCCCACCAGCAGTGTATGAGAGTTCCAATCTCTCTGCAGCCTCTCCAAAATTTATTATTTTGTGTTTTTTGGATTAATGCCAGTCTAGTTGGTGTGAGATGGAATCTCATCGTAGTTTTAATTTGCATTTCTCTAATGGCTAATGATCGGGAGCATTTTCTCATGTATCTGTTGGCTGCCTGAATATCTTCTTTAGTGAAATGTGTGTTCATATCCTTTGCCCACTTCTTGATTGGGCTGTTTGTCTTTTTGTGGTTGAGTTTTGACAGAATCGTGTAGATTTTAGAGATCAGGTGCTGGTCGGAGATGTCATAGGTGAATATTCTTTCCCAGTCTGTAGGTGGTCTTTTTACTCTTTTGGTGAAGTCTTTAGATGAGCATAGGTGTTTGATTTTTAGGAGCTCCCAGTTATCTGGTTTCTCTTCATCATTTTTGGTAATGTTTTGTATTCTGTTTATACCTTGTATTAGGGCTCCTAATGTTGTCCCTATTTTTTCTTCCATGATCTTTATCGTTTTAGTCTTTATGTTTAGGTTTTTGATCCACTTGGAGTTAGTTTTTGTGCATGGTGTGAGGTATGGGTCCTGTTTCATTCTTTTGCAAATGGATATCCAGTTATGCCAGCACCATTTGTTAAAAAGACTATCATTTCCCCAATTGACTGACACTGGTCTTTTGTCAAAAATCAGCTGCTCATACGTGGATGGATTTATATCTGGGTTCTCAATTCTGTTCCATTGGTCTATGTGCCTGTTGTTGTACCAGTACCAGGCTGTTTTGACTACTGTAGCTGTATAATAGGTTCTGAAATCAGGTAGAGCGAGGCCTCCCACTTTCTTCTTCTTTTTCAGTAATGCTTTGCTTATCCGGGGGTTCTTTCCCTTCCATATGAAATTGGTGATTTGTTTCTCTACCCCCTTAAAATATGACATTGGTATTTGGATCGGAAGTGCGTTACATGTATAGATGGCTTTTGGTAGAATAGACATTTTTACTATGTTAAGTCTTCTATCCATGAGCAGGGTATGTTTTTCCACTTAAGTATGTACTTTTGAATTTCTTGTAGCAGAGTTTTATAGTTTTCTTTGTATAGGTCTTTTACATCCTTGGTAAGATTTATTCCTAAGTATTTTATCTTCTTGGGGGCTACTGTGAATGGTATTGATTTGGTTATTTCCTCTTCGGTGTTCGTTTTGTTGAGGTAGAGGAATCCAAGTGATTTTTGTATGTTTATTTTATAACCTGAGACTCTGCCAAACTCTTCTATTAGTTTCAGTAGTTTTCTGGAGGATTCCTTAGCGTTTTCCATGTATACGATCATGTCATCTGCAAATAGTGATAGCTTTACTTCCTCCTTGCCAATCTGGATACCCTTTATTTCTTTGTCTAGCCTAATTGCCCTGGCTAGGACTTCAAGTATGATGTTGAATAAGAGCCGTGATAAAGGGCATCCTTGTCTGGTTCCCGTTCTCAAGGGAAATGCTTTCAGGTTCTCTCCATTTAGAGTGATATTGGCTGTTGGCTTTGCATAGATGCCCTTTATTATGTTGAGGAATTTTCCTTCAATTCCTATTTTGGTGAGAGTTTTTATCATAAATGGGTGTTGGACTTTGTCAAATGCCTTTTCTGCATCTATTGATAAGATGATGTGGTTTTTATCTTTTGTTTTATTTATGTGATGGATTAAATTAATGGTTTTTCTGGTATTAAACCAGCCTTGCATACCTGGTATAAATCCCACTTGATCAGGGTGAATTATTTTTTTGATGTATTGTTGGATTCTATTGGCTAGAATTTTGTTGAGGATTTTTGCATCTATGTTCATGAGGGATATAGGTCTAAAATTTTCTTTTTTTGTAATATCTTTACCTCGTTTTGGTATCAGGGAGATGGTAGCTTCATAGAATGAGTTGGGTAGTATTCCATCTTTTTCTATGCTTTGAAATACCTTCAGTAGTAATGGTGTTAATTCCTCTCTGAAGGTTTGGTAGAACTCGGCAGTGAAGCCATCTGGGCCAGGACTTATTTTGTTGAAAGTTTTTTGATTACCATTTCAATCTCTTTTTATGTTATGGGTCTATTTAGTTGTTCTACTTCTGAATGTGTTAGTTTAGGTAGGTAGTATTTTTCCAAGAATTTATCCATTTCTTCTAGGTTTTCAAATTTGTTAGAGTACAATTGTACGTAGTAATCTGAAATGATTCTTTTAATTTCATTTGGCTCTGTTGTGATGTGGTCCTTCTCGTTTCTTATTCAGGTTATTTGTTTCCTTTCCTGTTTTTCTTTAGTCAGTCTAGCCAATGGTTTATCGATTTTGTTAATTTTTTCAGAGAACCAGCTTTTGGCTTTGTTAATTCTTTCAGTTGTTTTTCTGTTCTCTATTTAGTTCAGCTCTAATTTTTATTATTTGTTTTCTTCTGGTGCCTGATGGGTTCTTTTGTTGCTCACTTTCTATTTGTTCAAGTTGTCGGGACAGTTCTCTGATTTCGGCTCTTTCTTCTTTTTGTATGTGTGCATTTATCGATATAAATTGGCCTCTGAGCACTGCTTTTGCTGTGTCCCAGAGGTTTTGATAGGAAGTATTTTCATTCTCGTTGCTTTCTAAGAATTTCCTTATTCCCTCCTTGATGTCTTCTATAACCCAGTCTTTTTTCAGGAGGGTATTGTTCATTTTCCTAGTATTTGATTTCTTTTCCCTAGTTTTTCTGTTATTGATTTCTAGCTTCATTGCCTTGTGGTCTGAGAAGATGCTTTGTAATATTTCGATGTTTTGGATTCTGCAAAGATTTGTTTTATGACCTAATATGTGGTCTATTCTGGAGAATGTTCCATGTGCACTAGAAAAAAAAGTATATTTTGCAGCAGTTGGGTGGAGAGTTCTGTATAAGTCAATGAGGTCAAGTTGGTTGATTGTTGTAAGTAGGTCTTCCGTGTCTCTATTGAGCTTCTTACTGGATGTCCTGTCCTTCTCCGAAAGTGGTGTGTTGAAGTCTCCTACTATATATGTGGAGGTGTCTATCTCACTTTTCAATTCTGTTAAAATTTGATTTATGTATCTTGCAGCCCTGTCACTGGGTGCGTAAATATTTAATATGGTTATGTCTTCCTGATCAATTGTCCCTTTTATCATTATATAGTGTCCTTCTTTATCCTTTGTGGCGGATTTAAGTCTAAAGTCTATTTTGTCAGAAATTAATATTGCTACTCCTCTTCTTTTTTGCTTATTATTTGCTTGATATATTTTTTTCCATCCTTTGAGTTTTAGTTTGTTTGTGTCTCTAAGTCTAAGGTGTGTCTCTTGTAGGCAGCATATAGATGGCTCGTGTTTCTTTATCCAGTCCGTGACTCTCTGTCTCTTTATTGGTGCATTTAGTCCATTTACATTCAGCGTAATTATAGATAAATAAGTTTTTAGTGCTGTCATTTTGATGCCTTTTCATGTGTGTTGTTGGCCATTTCATTTTTCCACATGCTTTTTTGTGCTGAGACATTTTTCTTAGTAGCTTGTGAGATCCTCATTTTCATAATGTTTAACTTTATGTTTGCTGAGTCATTACGTTTTTCTTGGCTTTTTTCTTGAGTTATGGAATTGATATTCCTTTTTGTGGTTACCTTTTTACCCCTATTTTTCTAAGTAAAAACCTAACTTGTATTGTTCTATATCGCCTTGTATCACTCTCCATCTGGCAGTTCAATGCCTCCTATATTTAGTCCCTCTTTTTGATTATTGTGATCATTTATCTATTGATTTCCATGATTTCCTGTTATGTGTATTATTTTGTTTATTGATTTATTTTTTAGAATTAATCTTAATTTGTTTGTTTTTGTGCTTTCCCTATTTGAGTTGATATCAGGACGTTCTGTTTTGTGACCTTGTATTGTGCTGATACTTGATATTATTGGTCATCAGGCCAAACAATCTCCTTTAGTATTTCTTGCAGTCTTGGTTTACTTTTTGTAAATTCTCTAAACTTGTGTTTATCTGTAAATATCTTAATTTCGCCTTCATATTTCAGAGAGAGTTTTGCTGGATATATGATCCTTGGTTGGCAGTTTTTCTCCTTTAGTGCGCTGTATACGTCGTCCCATTCCCTTCTTGCCTGCATGGTTTCTGCTGAGTAGTCTGAACTTATTCTTATTGATTCTCCCTTGAAGGAAACCTTCTTTTCTCCCTGGCTGCTTTTAAAATTTTCTGTTTGTCTTTGGTTTTGGCAAGTTTGATGATAATATGTCTTGGTGTTTTTCTTTTTGGATCAATCTTAAATGGGGTTCGATGAGCATCTTGGATAGATATCCTTTCGTCTTTCATGATGTCAGGGAAGTTTTGTGTCAGGAGTTCTTCAACTATTTTCTCTGTGTTTTCTGTCCCCCCTCCCTGTTCTGGGACTCCAATCACTCGCAAGTTATCCTTCTTGATAGAGTCCCACATGATTCTTAGTGTTTCTTCATTTTTTTTAATTCTTTTATCTGATTTTTTTTCAGCTATGTTGGTGTTGATTCCCTGGTCCTCCAGAAGTTCCAGTCTACATTCTAATTGCTCGAGTCTGCTCCTCTGACTTTCTATTGCATTGTCTAATTCTGTAATTTTATTGTTAATCTTTTGGATTTCTACATGCTGTCTCTCTATGGATTCTTGCAACTTATTAATTTTTCCACTATGTTCTTGAATAATCTTTTTGAGTTCTTCAACAGTTTTATCAGTGTGTTCCTAGGCTTTTTCTGCAGTTAGCCTAATTTCATTTGTGATGTCTTTAAGCATTCTGTAAATTAGTTTTTTATATTCTGTATCTGATAATTCCAGGATTGTATCTTCATTTGGGAAAGATTTTGATTTTTTTGTTTGGGGGGTTGGAGAAGCTGTCATGGTCTGTTTCTTTATGTGGTTTGATATGGACTGCTGTCTCTGAGCCATCACTGGGAAACTAGATTTTCTAGGTAATCTGCTATAAAAAAATGCAGTCAGATCCCTATCTGAATTCTCCCTCTGGCTCAGGGTATTCGGATGTTAATGGTGCCGCCTGGGGAGGGTGGGGGAGGGATCAGAGAGCTAGGAATGTAGCACCACAGAATATAGAGCTGATCCCCGCGTTCACGCTCTGCCCCCATCCGCCAAAATCCCGGCGGGACGGCTCCCTGGCTGGGACGCTACTCTCCCCTCTCCGAGACCAGTCACTTCCTCCTGGGGACTTCTCCCTCCGGTGCGCCGCACCACCCACGCGAACTGGGTGGGCATCTCCCGCACGAACGGGTGGGCCCGCCCCCGGGGTCTATTCAGGGGAATATAATTGGACCCCACGCTCATGCCCCGCCTGCGCGCGCCCGAATCCCAGTGGGACGGCTCTCCGGCTGGGACGCTGCTTTCCCCGCTCCGAGACCAGTCACTTCCTCCCGGGGACTTCTCCCTCCAGTGCGCCGCACCGCTCGCGCGAACCGCGTGGGCGTCACCCTCACGACCAGGTGGGCCCACCCCCGGGGTCTATTCAGAGGAATATAACTGGACCCCGCGCTCACGCCCCGCCTGCGCACGCCAGAATCCCAGCGGGACGGCTCCCCAGCTGGGACGCTGCTCTCCCCACTCCAAGACCTGTCACTTCCTCCCAGGGACTTCTCCCTCCAGTGCGCCGCGCCGCACGCGCGCACTGGGTGGGCGTCCCCCACACGAACGTGTGGGCCCCGCCCTGGGATCGCTTTAGGGAAATATAGTTGATCCCCCCGCTCGCGCCACGCCTGCTTCCCGCCAAACTCCCGGCGGGACGGCTCCCCGGCTGGGACGCTGCTCTCTCTGATCCAAGATCAGTCACTGCCTCCCAGGTGCTTCTCCCACCGGCTGCGCCGAGACGCCACCACGCCGCCCGCACCAACCAGCTAGACTCCCTCCCGGGATGGGTTCGGGGGGGTAGGGCTGGGCCCCTTGTCTGTGCCGTCTGCCCCCCTGGGCTCTGCCCCAGATCGGGCTCCGAAGGTCACCTGCCTGGTACGCTGGCTCCTAGCTCTGAAAATTGTCGCTGTCTGCCCGTATTTGTTCGTTTTCTGTCTCTAAGTCTGTGTTTATTGTTCAGAGTTCGTAGATTGTTATGTATGTGATCGATTCACTTGTTTTTCCGAGTCTTTGTTGTAAGAGGGATCCGCGGTAGCGTCCACCTAGTCCGCCATCTTGGCCCCGCCTCTATCTTCTACTTTCAGCCAAGATCCATCTGACATCAGCAATGATATCCCTTGTTCCAGGTCCTCTTCTGAATGATGTGACTTACTTGAGGGGTAAAACAACAATAAGCAAAAAAAAAAAATAAAAAACGTGAAATTTAACTAAAGAGGAGATGTAATTTTAGAATATATTCTGACCAGTGAAAGGTCTTCATAAAAGACATTCAGGAACACTGATAATGAACATCTTTCTCTTTGAGAGTCTGTCAAATGTCTATTGTCTGGTGGTACCCATATTGTAAAGTATTAATGCCTTTAAGTGAGCCATGTGATCTCCAGTTCCCCCAAGGACTCACCACTTTCCAACATCATATATATATATATATATATATATATATATACACACATATATTACATATATATATATAAAAAGATATCTCACCTGATCCTTGCGAACATTTCGGCTATTGACCCTTGTTCTACATTTACACTGTTAACTACAACAACATGGAGGTTACTGGGAGTTATTTGCTTGCCATTTCGACCCTCTTTTCATAAATTGTATTAAAAAATCTTCACTTAAGAATTACACATTTTTCATCCCCGTTTGGAGAGTGGTGTCTGGGGTCTTAAACGCTAGCAAGCGGCCTTCTAAGATGCATCAGTTGGTCTCAACCCACCTGGAGCAAAGAAGAATGAAGAACACCAAAGACACAAGGTAGTTATGAGCCCAAGAGGCAGAAAGGGCCACATAAGTTAGAGACTATATCAGCCTGAAACCAGAAGAACTAGATGGTGTCCTAGCTATAACCAATGACTGTCCTAACAGGGAACACAACAAAGAAGCCCTCAGGGAGCAGGAGAGCAGTGGGATGCAGAGCCCAAACTCTCGTAAAAAGATCAGACTTAATGGTTTGACTGAGACTAGAAGGACCCCGGAGGTCATGGTCCCCAGACCTCCTGTTAGCCCAAAACAGGAACCACTCCCAAAGCCAACTCTTCAGACAGGGATTGGACTGGAGTATGGTATAGACAATGATACTGGTGAAGAATGAGCTTCTTGGATCAAGTAGACTCGTGAGACTATGCTGGCATCTCTTGTCTGAAGGCGAGATGAGAGGGGTCAGAAGCTGGCCGAATGGACACGAAAAGAGAGAGTGGAGGAAAGGAGCGTCCTGTTTCATTAGGGGGGAGAGCAATCAGAAGTATATAGCAATGTGTTTATAAATTTTTGTATAAGTCTGACTTGATTTGTAAACTTTCACTTAAAGCACAAGAATAAATAGATAAATTCTTAAAAAAAAAATTATACATTTTTCCTACCATTTGATCTCCCCTCCCCTGACCACCCCACAGGAATATTAAAGATTATCATAGCTAAGCAGCTGTAGCTGGGACAGTCTGTCTTTCACTAACCAAACCCTTTACCATCGAGTCAATTACCACTCATAGCAACCCTGCAGGACAGAGTAGAACTGCTCCATAGTGTTTCCAAGGCTGTGATCTTTACGGAAGCAAACTGCCACGTCTTTCTCCCATGGAACGGCTGGTGTGTTTGAACTGCTGACCTTTTCGGTCAGCATCTGCACCACCGGGGCTCCTAAGAGGTAAGGGCAGTTAATAGTTCTGATTAAGTCTACTGCGTCTGTGCCCAGAAGAAAATTATCTTTCCAGCTGCAGTTGGAAGCAATGTCCCTACATAATTTGCTTCCTTCTCTTGTTCACAGTTATGTGCCTTAAAAGTAGCAGAGTGAGTATATTTCATTTGGAAGCATTTTGATAAATTCTTATAAGATTATGTGTGTATAGTTTGTGGGCATCAATTAATTCTTGCCAAAGTTTTGGTTTCCAGATTTTTTTTTTAGGTTGATTTACTACATTCTTAAGTCTGCTTAATTTTTCTCTCTGGTCTTATTTTTAATAATTTGTCTACTCACTCACACCAGGTTGAGGGCAATACAGGCAGTCCCTGGGTTATAAACGAGATCCATTTATAAGGAGAATTTGGAAGTAAGTCAAACAGGTACACATGGTTCTTATTTAGCTTTACTTCAGTGTGAGAAAGGAGCCCTGGTGGCACAGTGGTTAAGAGCTCAGGCTGCTAACCAAAAGATGGGCAGTTCAAATCACTAGCTTCTCCTTGGAAGCCCTATGGGGCAGTTCTACTCTATCCTATGGGGTCACGATGAGTCAGAATTGACTCAACAGCAATGGGTTCCGGTTTGGGCTTTAGTGCAAGAAAAGGCGTGAAACCTTTCCAATGATTTAAAAATTGCACGTGCAGTAAGCGAAGGTGATTGTGATGAAGAATTTGTTATGAGTAGGGGCTGGTCCAATGGTTTCAAAGTAAAGGCAAATCTACGTCACATTAAAATGCAAGTAGGAGTTTTCCTGGAAGTCAGTTGTTCTAACCCAGGACTGCCTCTGTTTTAAATGTCTACAAAGCTTCCCATGCACGCTTCCTACATCTCAAATGGCAGTTTGAGTAAAGATGTGCCATCCTGAGATTCTGGACATAAAAGATGAAAAAGCTTTAAGATACACTTAAATAAATAAGGTCAATAATCAACGCAAGTGGTACTAAAGCCCATTGCTGTTGAGTCGATTTTGGCTCATAGAGACCCCATAGGACAGAGTAGAACTGCCCCAGAGGATTTCCAAGGAGCAGCTGGTGGATTTGAACTGCTCACCTTTTGGTTTGCAACTAATCTTTTAACCACCATGCCATCGGGGTTCCAAAAGGATGACAGTCGATTTAAAATATATCATGCAGTCTTCGAGCTAAATACAAAGCCGTACCCCCATTACACAGTTCGTTTAAATGGGGTCTGGATCTCCGCTGTGCTACCTTAACAGCTGGAGGAGATTACAGTCCAGAGAGACATGTGCACAATTTGAATTAAACAGATGCAGGCTCTGAAGAAAATCAAACAGCTCAGGGTAATAGATGTAAACAATACTACTAAAACTCCAAGGAATTTTTTTTTTTTCCAAAATGATGGCAAATATTGCCATCCTTATGACACTAACTACTTAGACTAGAAAAAGGTAGTGTTTTTTTTTTTTACTCTCTTTCAAAAGTCCAACAGAAAGCATGCCAAATTCTAAATCCAAGCAAAAACACAGTCATACCTACATCTTTCCATTGTACAGCTCTCTTTTGATATAATGTATTGATTCTGTGCTAGGATCAGCTGCCTCTCCTCCTATCAACGGCCCCGCATTCTCTAACCGGATCAATTTTGTGCAGAACGTGTCAAGCCTATTACACAGTCACATGCTGAGGGAGAACATGATTGAGGAAGAGTGAGAAATGGCTAAAGAGGTTAAGGGAAATATTTGTTCACTCAAAAAGGAGTAACTTAAACGCTGTTTTCCAATTCCAAATGGGTTTGACCCACTTTATTGAGCAGAAGCCTGCACTTAAAATCACAGGTTGTTCAAAGACTCAGGGCCAGATGGTGCCCTTTGGAATACGAGCACTCTCCAATGGAACATATCAGGGCGTCTCAGTGGGTCCTAATGGCACCGGCATTTCTACCAGATTATGCCCTTTAGCTTTTATGGCTTTCGGTTTCCAGCTCGGTTTAGTAAAGTGTTTACAGATCTCCAGCTTGGGGACCAAGAGTCAGTACTCACACTGCAGGTAGTCTAAACCCTGAGTCTGAAGATGACAGTCATGTTTTTCTACCTTAAGTAGTAGAGTTCTGTGAACGCTCAATTATTGATACGAAACAAAATAAGGCAAAAATATTAGCAGGCATTGGGAAAACCACCTGGCAGTTCCTCAAAAGATTGAACGTAGAGTTACCATAAGATCTGGCAATTCCAGGTCCAGGCATACACACACACAAAGAAAAATGTATTTCCACGCAAAAATGTGCACATGAATGTTCATAGCAGCATTATTCATAGTGGCCAAAAAGTGAAATGACCCAAATGTTTATAAACTGAGAAACAGGTAAATACAATACAGCATATTCATTAAATGGAATATTGTCTGATAATAAAAGGGACTGAAGTACTGATTCAAGCTACAATATCGATGAACCTTGAAAACATTATGCTAACTGAAACAAGCCAGACAAAAAGAACCACATTTTGTATAATTCCATCTATGGAGTTTCACATTTATGTGAAATACCCAAAAGAGGTAAATCCATACAGACAGAGAGCTGGGGGAATGGATAGTTAAAAGGTAAAGGCGAAGGGGTGTACAATGTCACTGAGGGTGATAGATATGTCCTAAAATTGATTTTGGTGATGAAAGCACAACCATGAATCTACTAAAATCCATTGAATTGTCCTCTTTCAGTGGGTGAATTGTATGGTATGTGAATTGCTGTTGATGTGTTAGGTGCCGTCAGAAGGTTCCAACTCATAGTGACACTGTCTGGTCCTACACCACGCTCACAGTCATTGTTGTGCTTTGGCCCATTGTTGCAGCCACTGCGTCAATCCATCTCCTTAAGGTGTTCATAAGATATGAGTTATATCTCAATAAAGCTGTTTAAAAAATACCAGTAGGCATCAGAACCGGCTCACTTTTTGTCTCTCTTCCATCAGAACCTAAGTCTACCTTATTCTTTTTGGGGGCAGTTGGGGGTGCTCTCTTATACTTTAATTTTTTTTATTTAAAAAGCAGTACATGTTTATGATGAAATTCAAACCTTTCGGATACATATTTCTCACCCAATAGTCTGCAGTCATCTCTGCTTGTCCACCGCCCCCACATTCAGGCTTCAGATGGAAGCACATCCAAGCTGGGGAAGGTGAGAAGATGTGGGATGTGGCACTACATTAAGTTCAATTTTTTTTTTAATTAAGATTACTGGATGTTCTAATTAGCAGATTAAGATTGGGTCTGTGACTTCAAGAGCCCAGGATGCAGTACATTAACTAGAGAGCAAAAAGCCATGGCCATTTTTATTCAGGAATGGCGATGGGGGAGAGGGTGGATAACATCCTTGAATAAAGGGATGGTGGGAGGTAAAAATAAAGATATTTTTTAATTATGCCACAATTTGCACATCAATTTAGTTATAAACCATGTATTTGGTAATTATGACAAGAACAGCTAAAATGTATTGAGCACTTACTATAGGCTAGAAGCTATTCTAAGCATTTGACATGCACTTTCTCAGTCAAATTTCACAATACAGTGAGGTTGTAGAAATAAAAAAGTGTAAAATACTACAATATTTCTATTTCTCATTTTACAGATGAGGAAGCAGGCACGAGAAGATTAAGCAGCTTTGTCAGGCTGCCCCACCAGTAAGGGACAGAGTCAGGTGTTTAACCCAGGCAGCTCAGCTTACCCCAGAGCCTACGCTCTCGACCTCAGACACTCCGCAGTCTCAACTACTGACCGACAGGGTCAAAGGGTTTTATGTACGGTCCTTGGACAGTGAGGTTATAAGTCATTAAAATATTCTTTTCTAATTAGGGAAAAGAAATCAAATACTTGGAAACTGAACAATACCCTGCTGAAAAAAGACAGGGTTATAGAAGACAGTAAGGAGGGAATAAAGAAATAAATAGAATGCAGCGAGAATGAAAACACTTCCTATGCGTTTTCTTAAAAAGTTAGAAATAGAACTACCATACAACCCAGAAATCCTACTCCTCGGAATATACCCTAGAGAAATAAGAGCATTCACACAAACAGATACATGCACACCCATGTTTATTGCAGCTCTGTTTACAATAGCAAAAAGCTGGAAGCAACCAAGGTGTCCAGCAACGGATGAATGGTTAAATAAATCGTGGTATATTCACACAATGGAACACTACGCATCGATAAAGAACAGTGACGAATCTGTGAAACATTTCATAACATGGAGGAACCTGGAAGGCATTATGCTGAGTGAAATTAGTCAGAGGCAAAAGGACAAATATTGTATAAGATCACTATTATAAGATCTTGAGAAATAGTTTAAACTGAGAAGAACACATACTTTTGTGGTTACAAGGGGGGGAGGGAGGGAGGGTGGGAGAGGGTTATTTACTGATTAGTTAGTAGATAAGAACTATTTTAGGTGAAGGGAAGGACAATACTCAATACACGGAAGGTCAGCTCAACTGGACTGGACCAAAAGCAAAGAAGTTTCCGGGATAAACTGAATGCTTCAAAGGTCAGTGGAGCAAGGGCGGGGGTTTGGGGACTATGGCTTAAGGGAACTTCTAAGTCAATTGGCAAAATAATACTATTATGAAACCATTCTGCATCCCACTTTGAAATGTGGCATCTGGGGTCTTAAATGCTAACAAGCGTCCATCTAGATGCATCAGTGGGTCTCAACCCACCTGGATCAAAGGAGAATGAAGAACAAGAACACCAAGGTCACATGACAACTATGAGCCCAAGAGACAGAAAGGGCCACATGAACCAGAGTCTTACATCATTCTGAGACCAGAAGAACTAGATGGTGCCCGGCCACAACTGATGACTGCCCTGACAGGGAGCACAACAGAGAACCCCTGAGGGAGCAGGAGATCAGTGGGATGCAGACCCCAAATTCTCATAAAAAGACCAGATTTAATGGTCTGACTGAGGCTAGAGGAATCCCTGTGGTCATGGTCCCCAAACCTTCTGTTGGCCCAGGACAAGAACCATTCCCGAAGACAACTCATCAGACATGGAAGGAACTGGACAATGGGTTGGAGAGAGATGCTGATGAAGAGTGAGCTACTTGTATCAGGTGGACACTTGAGACTGTGTTGGCATCTCCTGTCTGGAGGGGAGATAGGAGGATAGAGAGGGTTAGAAACTGGCAAATTGTCACGAAAGGATAGACTGGAAGGGCTGACTCATTAAGGGGGAGAGTAAGTGGGAGTATGGAGTAAGGTGTATATAAGCTTATATGTGACAGACTGACTTGATTTGTAAACGTTCACTTAAAGCTCAATAAAAATTATTAAAAAATATATTCTTTTCTATGCTTTTTGGTACATTTAAACTCCCTAAATAAACATCTATGACCTCTGTAAGAGACAGAGAGCGCGTGAAAGAGTGTGTGTGTGCACTTCACAAATTTTAGAAAGTCCACAGGGCCAGGGAGTATTATGCACTATGAGAAACAGCTGTTTATTATCTTCCTCATTTTGGAATTTTTTTAAAGGAATTATAGTGTAAAGCATTATAGTTAAAATGCCATAGTGTAAAGATCAAAACTTTAGGCTCCAATTTAAATCACAATGAATCCTTTGTCTCTTGATTAGTGAAAAACTTTTCATGCTCAGTCTGCCAATCACAGAATGGCTGCAAGCTGGAAACCCTGAGCTCAGGAAGCTTCAGGTTTCGGTGTACAGAGAATCACCTGGAGAGCCCATGAACCATGCAGATACCTGCATGCAACTACCAGAGATTCAGGTGGACTGCATTTATAACTGCCTTCCCCACCTCCATCCAAGACAATTTCGCTTATACAGGGGGATCAGGACAAATATTTTGAGAAATAATATGTTATTGCTATTATCTTTAAAAGGAAATATCCAAAACTACTAAACAAAATTAAAGTTTAGGAATAAGTAATGAGAGTAAACCTCTACAGCTTTGAGTCATAAAAACTTAAAAAGCAAAAAAAATATCACCCACTGAAGGATAAGGGGAGCCCTGGTGGCACAGTTGTTAACAGCACAGCTGCTAAGCAGAAGATCAGCAGTTTGAATCCACCAGCTGGTCCCTGAATCCAGCCACTGTGTCCTATACAGGCGTTATGAGTCGGAATTGACTTGACAGCAACAGCTTTGGTTTTTCGTTTTTTTTTTTTTTTTTAAAGCATAAGGATACAATTTTACTGAAAATAATTCAAAACCAGTTGCAGCAGTACATCAACAAGGAATTGCCAGAAATTTTTTTTCTCAAGCCAGATTCAGAAGAGGACATGTAACCAGGGATATCACTGCTGTTGCCAGAACTTGGCTAAAAGCAGAGGATACCAGAAAGATGTTTACTGTGTTTCACCAACTATGCAAAGGCATTCGACTGTGTGGGTCATATCAAATTATGGGTAACACTGTGAATTTCAGAACACTTAATTGTGTACAATTAAAAAAAAATTATTATTATTTAAATTGTGCTCATGAGGAACCTGTACAAAGACCAAGACACAGTCTTTCCAACAGAACAAGGGGATACTGCATGGTTTAAAGTCAAGAAAAATGTGCATCAGGGTTGTATCCTTTCATCACACTTATTCAATCTGGATGATGAACAATTAATCTGAGAAACTGTACTATATGAAGAAGAATGTAGCATCAGGATTGGAGGAAGACTCATTAACAACCTCCATTATGCAGACGATACAATCTTGCTTGCTAAAAGTGAAGAGGACTTGAAGTTCTTACTGATGAAGATCAAAAACCACAGATTTCAGTATCGATTACACCTCAATATAAAAACAAAAATTTTCACAACTAGATCATAAGCAACATCATGATAAATGGAGAAAAGATTGAAGTTATCAAGGATTTCATTTTACTTGGATCCATAATTAACACCCATGGAAAGGAAGCAGCAATTAGGAAATCAAATGATGTATTGCATTGAGCAAATTTGCCTCAAAAGACCTCTTTAAAGTGTTCAAAAACAAAGATGTCACACTAAGGTGCACCTGACTCAAGCCATGGTATTTTCAATCACCTCATATGCATGAGAAAGCTGGACAATAAGGAAGACTGAAGAAGAATTGATGCCTTTGAATTATGGTGTTGGCGAAAAATATTGAATATACACCATGGACTACCAGGACAATGAACAAGTCTGTCTTGGAGGGAATATAGACAGCTTGCTCCTTGTAAGCAAGATGTCTTAGTCATCTAGTGCTGCTGTAACAGAAATACCACAAATGAATGTCTTTAACAAACAGAAGTTTATTCTCTCACAGTTTAGTAAGCTAGAAGTCCAAATTCAGAGCATCAGCTCCAGAGGGAGGCTTTCTCTGTCAGCTCTGGAAGAAGGTCCTTGTCATCATCTTCCCCTGGACTAAGGCCTTCTCCACACAGGAACCCTGGGTCCAAAGGACATGCTCTGCCCTCAGGGCTGCTTTCTTGGTGGTGTGAGGTTCCCTTATCTCTCTGCTTGCTTTCCTCTTATATTTCAAAGGAGATTGGCTTAAATCACGGTCCAATCTTGTAGATTGAGTCCTGCCTCTTTAACATAACCGTTGCCTATCCTACCTCATTAACATCATAGAAGTAGGGTTTACAACACATAGAAAAATCACATCAGATGACAAAATGGTATACAATCACACAATACTGGGAATCATGGAGTAGCCAAATTGATACACATATTTTTGGGGGACACAATTGAATCCATGACACGAGGATTGTGAGACTTCATTTCACATACTTTTGACATGTTATCAGGAAGGACTAGTCCCTGGAGAAGGACATCATGCTTGGTAAAGTAGAGGGTTAGCGAAAAAGAGGAAGATCCTTGATGTGATGGCTTGACACAGTGGTGCAACAATGGGCTCAAATATAATGATTGTGAGGACAGCAGAGGGCTGGGCAGTGTTTTGTTCTGTTTTACATAGGGTAGCTATGAGTTGGAACTGATTCCACAGCACCTGACAACAACAACCAGAAGAACAAACAAAGCTGTCTTGGAAGAAGTACAGCCAGAATGCTCCTTAGAAGCAAGAATGGTGATTACATCTCACATACTTTGGACACATTATCAGAAGGTACCAGCCTGGAGAAGGACATTATGCTTGGTAAAGTAGAAGGTCATCAAAAAAGAGGAAGACCCTTAATGAGATTGATCGACACTGGCTGCAACAATGGGCTCAAACACAGCAACAACTGTGAGGATGTTGCAGGACTGGGCAGTGTTTTGTTCTGTTGTACACAGGGTTATTATGAGTCAGAACCAACTCTATGGCACAGTGGCAGTTATGTTAATGAGGCAGGACTCAATCTATAAGATTGGATTGTGTCTTAGGCCAATCTCTTTTGAGATATGTGAAAGAGAGGTGAGTGGATAGACGTGGGGACCTCATACCACTGGGATAGAAGCACGGGGGGGTTGGTGTTTCCATTGGACATGGGGTCCTTGTGCTGAGAAGCTCCTAATCCAGGGGAGGATTGATAGCAGAGAACTTCCTCCAGAGCTGACGGAGACAGAAGGCCTTCCCCTGGAGCTAACACACTAAATTTGGACTTCTAGCCTACTAGACAGTGCGAGAATAAACTTGTGTTTGCTGAAGCCATCCACTTGTGGTATTTCTGTTATAGCAGCACTAGATAACTAAGACGGGTTCCTAACAACAACAAAGGATAAGTAGAAGAAAATGGAAATGCTTTAAGTTTTACACATTTAGCACTTTTCTAGAGCCAGGAAAATCTGTGAGTGTTGAAATTTTGTGACAGTCCAATTGTATTCTTCTACTTATCTACTCTTCTTTCTTGTGGTTGCATTTTAAAACCAGAACAACAAACCTAAGCCAACCGATGCGATCAAGCTCATGGAAAAACCAGTTTCAAATCCATTACCTCAGTCCTAATGGAAACTAGCACCCTCCCTCATGCCTCCTCGGAAGTCCTGCAACCCAAACCAATGAGCAGTGGAGTACCTTCTGTGAATTTTGTTTTTGAGATTTGTCCTTAGGTCAAATCAGACTGAAGCTCATAAGATTTCAAGTGTATTAAGTAGTAGAAAGGATTTCTCCTGCTGTTGTTAAGCTGCTGTCAAGTTAATTCTGACTCTTTCGACCCTATGTGTGCAGAACAGAACTGTGTTGCATAGAGTTTTCGAGGTTTTAGGGACTCCCCTTCAGTTAACTTTGAATAACTTAGGAAAGAAGGATACTCACTTAGAAAATTTATTCTACACAATGCTTTATTAATGAAACACTATGTTTTAGGAAGGAAGCAAGAGGCATTTGAGCGCCTAGCTCAGGCCAAGCTCTGTGCAAGCTGCTTTGCTAACCTTTTATTCATCCCTCACAACACCTTCAAAGTCCAATATTATTATCCCTGTCTTATCAAGAATCTAAGGTGCACATGATAAATAGGTGAAGGTGGAGGCACATTAACTAATTTGCCTACCATCCTATGAAAAATGGATGATGGAGCAGAGACTCAGTGCCAAAAATGTCATCCCCATGTTACTGGTCTTCCTACCCATGATGTAGTTGGGTTGTCTTTAATGTCTACACCCACCCCATAATAAACTCAGATTGTTACTATTGTTGTTAGCTGCTCTTGAGTTAGCCCCTGACTCATGGCCATCCCATGCACAATGGAACAAAATGCTGTCCAGTTCTGTGCCATCTCCAAGATCATTTGTGGATTGGACCATTGAGCTCCACAGGGTTTTCACTGGATGAATTTTGGCAGTACATCTCCAGGCCTTTTGTTCAAAGCTGTCTTAATCTGGGAGCTCCACTGGAACCTGTTTAGCAACATAACAACAGGCGAGCCTCCAGTGACAAACAACTGGGGGCTGTGCATGAGGTTCACTGGCCAGGAATCAAATCGGGTCTCCCACATGGAAGGCAAGACGCTAAACCATCACTGTCATCACGTAAACCATAAAAAAAACAGCAATCCTAACCAGGTAAATTAAATAGTAATACAAGGTCAAACACAATAAAATCATCACCTGGCTTTGATTTAGCATGTACAAAGGATCCCAAAAGACCAGGACAAATACACTTCACATTCAAATTCCTTGACCCACATTAGAGAATATCGAATATGCTCCTGGTAACAAAGTGAACCTGAAATGAAAACCTCATCACCTGCTCGAGCATAGTCCCCAAAGAGGAATAATGAAATTTAAGCAGGTACCTAGCAAGCATTTAAACAGAAAAGATTTTGATGATTAATTTTAGAACAGAACCTTGTACATTTTGACCTGATTAACCTTCAATCTCATCCAGATAACAAATCCAATCACAATTTAGCAAAATCTTACACACTCTAAATAAGACCACAAATGGCCAGAGGACCTTTTGGTGGGGGGCAAGGGGGAACACACAAAAAATATTAATTAGATATCTAAGCAGTTTCATAAATAATTCTGACTTATATTTGAAAAATATTTTTTTAATGCCTCAATTCACAATCTCACATTCTTTAACATATTCGTTTCTACATTTGTAATTCTCAATAACTGAACATGTTCAGGCCGAGGGAGCAATATTCATTGACTGTGTCCATCGTTGTTACTGTTAGGTGCTGTCGAGTAGGTTCCAACTCACAGTGATCCTACGTACAACAGAACAAACACCGCTAATTCCTGTGTCATCCTCACAATTATTGCTATGCTAGAAACCATCATTGCAGCCATCATGTCAGTTCATCTCGCTGAGGGTCTTCCTCTTTTTTCTTGATCCACTACATTACTAAACATGATGTCCTTCTCCAGGAACTGGTCCCTCTTGACAACATGTCCAAAGTATGTGAGATGAAGTCTCACCATCCTTGTTTCTAAACAGCATCCTGGCTGTGCTTCTTCCAAGGGTGTACTTCTTCTGGCAGTCCATGGTATATCTGATATTCTTTGCCAACACCATAATTCAAAAGCATCAATTCTTCTCTGGTCTTCCTTATTCATTGTCCAGCTTTTGCATGCATATGAGGTGACTGAAAATACCATGGTGTCATGGATTGAATTGTGTCCCCAAAAAATATCTGTCAAGTAGATGAGGTCATGATTCCTTTGTATGACTGTATGATTGCCTACCATTTTATCTTCTGATGTGATTTCTTTATGTGTTGTAAATCCTATCACTATGATATAATAAGATGGATTAGTGGCAATTATACTGATGAGGTCTACAAGATTAGATAGTGTCTTAAGCTAATCTCTGTTGAGATATAAAAAAGAGAAGTGAGCAGAGACACATGGGGACCTCAAAGCACCAAGAAAGCAGTGCCGGGAGCAGAGTGTGTCCTTTGGACCTGAGGTTCCTGTGCTGAGATGCTCCCAGACCAAGGGAAGACTGATGACAAGGGCCTTCCTCTAGAGCCAACAGAGACAGAAAGCCTTCCCCTGGAGCTGGCACCCTAAATTCAGACTTATAGCCTACTGGACTACTTGTTAAAGCCATCCAGTTGTGGTATTTCTGTTATAGCAGCACTAGATGACCAAGGCACATGGCCTGGGTCAGGAGCACCTTAGTCCTCAAAGTGACGTCCTGGCTTTTTAATATTTTAGAGAGGTCTTTTACCGCAGATTTGCCCAGCGCCATAACACATTGTCTGATCTCTTGCCTGCTGCTTCCATGGGCATTGATTACGGATCCAAGCAAAATGAAACCAATATTTTCTCCATTTATCATGATGTTGCTTACTGGTCCACTTGTGAGGATTTTTGTTTTCTTTATGTTGAAGTATAACCCATACTGAAGGCTTTAGTCTTTAATTTTCATCAGTAATGACTGTGTTCATTAATGAGCCCCAAATTTGAACAGCTTTATTTTTACATATTCATATTTAGTTTAATATATATTATATACATTTTCACTTCACATTTTGAGCAAATTATAGGCACATTTTTAAATGCACCCTTAAGAGGAACTACTCAAGCATTAGAATGCAATAAAGTGAAAAAGTGCTGTGTGAATAAACAGATGTACAATGAAAAGCTATTCTTATTTAGTTATAATGATCAAACCAAACTGCAGATAACAATAGCACGATCCCATTAGCATTCCGGGAGGGTAAATGACATCATCCTAAGAGCCCTACAGTCTTTTAGGGAGAGAATTATGAGACTACACCATCAGTTTCTTCTTTTTTTTCCTCCACTCTGTCTGGAGAGGAGTTAGACAAAATTATCGTTAGTGAATCGCTTCCTTTGGGAACTCTATCTGAAGACATAGGACAAAGGGATGTGGTCCAACCTTCGTTTCATGAAATAATATAACCATTTCTGAGCCAGTGTTTTCCCTGTAGCATGCTCTTGTTTGTACAACCAGCTGACAACTATCCCTGGAAGGTCTACGTTGTTGTTGTTGTTAGCAGTAGTTGAGTTGGCTTCCAACTGATGGCGACCCCATAAACAATGGAATTCAATCGTTTTGATCCATAGGGTTTTCACTGGCTGATTTTTGGAATTAGATTGCTAGGCCTCTTCCTAGAGTCTGTCTTGGTCTGGAAGTTCCACTGTCACCTAGACGGCTCTCAGTGATGTTTTAAAGGTGACAGTGGTTTCCTTGTGACTTTCAATTTCCCTTTGATATTTCTGTCCCTCCTTTATTTGACTGTACACAATCTATTATGTACCTTTACTTCAATTTTTTGGTTTGCTTTTATTTCGTGTGTGTGTGTGTGTGTGTGTATTGTCAGAAATAATACATTAGGGTAACTTCTACATTCATCCACCGCTTCCTATCATTATATATTAATTTTAGGATGTCTCGTTGCTCATTAACACATATATATTAAATAACTACTCCATGGATGCTCTAGAAGAATGATACAATTTAATTATACAGAGACAACCTCTTCCCGGCAAGGAAAACAGAGTAAGGCAAAGACACTGAAGGACACATGAGTATCATTATGTAATACTGGCTGGTAAGTATAAAGTAACATGAAATAAGGCTGAAAAGGTATGAGCTTAAAGAGGTACAAAACTAGGAGATGCTCTAATAAAATATACAGAAATGGTATCTAATTTCAGCCGAAAATATCTTACTTGCATAGTCCATTTCTCATAAAGCTGAGAAATACACATGAAAAGTATTTTCAAACTGGTAAATAAACTTTGGGTGTTTGGCAGAGGCAAACTTAAAACTATGGTGAAGAGTGAGTGTGCCAATGACTGCTGGTCAGCAGTCCAGAGAGAAAGCCCCACTGGAAAAGAGCTCCCAGTCTAATGCCATGGGCCCTGAGAATGTGACCCTCCAATGGGCAGAATATGAACATCCAATCACATCGTAATCTGACACCAAAGAACTTTTGTGAAAGGATTTTGTATCAGAACCATGATTAAAGAACGAACAGAGGAACTCCAAAGCATAAAGCAGGTACGGACTCTATCAAAAAAAGCTGGGTTGGAAAATAAATAAAAGATCCTTTCTTTGAAATTAAAAAAAAAAAAAAAAACTCAACAAACAGGTTAAAATTGTGTACACAACTAAGGAGAAAAGATAGATGTGATTAAATTATCCAGAATGCAGAATACAGAAATAAAGAAATGAAAAATATGAAACAGAAGGTAAGGCATAGAAAATTGAATAAAAAGTCCAACACGCAGCTAATTAATGTTCCAGAATTAGAGGATAAAGAGAAGGGAAGAGAGTCAATATTTGAAAATAGACTGGAGGATAACTTTACAGACACAATGAAGGCTATGAATGCTCTGATATGGGATTCACAGTGAACAATAAAATTAAGTCAAATCTAGCTATATTGTTGTGATAATGCCTGAGATCAAACACAAAAGATTTTTAAAGCACCCAGAGAGAAACAGTTTGCCTACAAAAGAACTACAATTATATTGTCATTATTGTTGTTTTTGTTAGGTGTCCTAGAGTTCTGACTCATAGCAACACGATGTACAACAGAATGAAACACTGTTCAGTCCAGTGCCATTCTCACAGTCGTCGTTATGCTTGAGCCCATCATTGCAGCTACTGTGTCAGTCCATCTCATTGAGGGTCTTCCTCTTTTTCACCGACCCTCTCCTTTACCAAGCATGATGTCCTTCTCCAGGGACTGATCCCTCCTGATAACATGTCCACAGTATGTGAGATGAAATCTCACCATCCTCACTTCTGAGGAGCATTCTGGCTGTGCTTCTTCCAAAATAGACTTGTTCGTTCTTCTGGTAGTCCGTGGTATAGTCAATATTCTTCATCAACACCACAATTCAAAGGCGTCAATGCTTCTTCAGTCTTCCTTATTCATCGTCCAGCTTTCACATGCTTATGAGGTGATGGGAAACACCATGGCTTGGATCAGGCTCACCTTTGTCTTCAAGGTCACATCTTTGCTTTTCAACACTTTAAAGAGGTCTTTTGCAGCAGATTTGCCCAATGCAAGTTGTCCTCTGATTTCTTGACTGCTGCTTCCATGGCTGTTGATTGTGGATCCAAGTAAAATGAAATCCTTGACAACTTCAATCTTTTCTCCATTTATCATGATGCTGCTCATTGGTCCACTTGTGAGGAACTCTGTTTTCTTTATGCTGAGGTATAACCCATACTGAAGACTATGGTCTTTGATTTTCATCAGTAAGTGCTTCAAGTCCTCCTCACTTTCAGCAAGCAAGGTTGTGTCATCTGCATAACACAGGTTGTTAATGAGTCTTCCTCCAATCCTGATGCCCTGTTCTCCTTCATATAGTCTAGCTTCTTGGATTATTTGCTCAGCATACAAACTGAGTAAGTATGGTGAAAAGATATAATCCTGGTGCACACCTTTCCCAATTTTAAACCACACAGTATCCTCTTGTTCTGTTTGAACCACTGCCTCTTGATATATGTACAGGTTCCTCATGAGCACAATTAAGTGTTCTGGAATTACTGAGGGAAATCTTATCACCAGTAAAAATAGAAGCTATATTCTGTACCTTCAATGTCTGCAAGAAAACAATTTTCAATCTAGAATTATCTTGCAGACAATTTGTAAAATAAGGCAAGAGACTTCTGAAGAAAAAGGGAGGTAGTGTGAAATGTTCTGTCAGATATCAAGAATTACAAAGCTATGATGACTAAGGCA
Source organism: Elephas maximus indicus (assembly GCF_024166365.1). Classification (NCBI taxonomy): domain Eukaryota; kingdom Metazoa; phylum Chordata; class Mammalia; order Proboscidea; family Elephantidae; genus Elephas; species Elephas maximus. The sequence continues at coordinate 234,579,409 of NC_064819.1, forward strand.
GTGTTGCGTTGGTGCAAGGACAGCCAAGAAGTCAAATGGAATAGAGGACAGGGCACAGAAATAGGTCCAGGCCTACATGGGAACTTGATATATGCCAAAGGTAACATTAAAGCTTGTTGCTATCAAGTCGATTACAATTCAGAGCGACCCTATATGACAGAGTAGAACCGCTCCACAGGGTTTCCAAGAAGTGGCTAGTCGATTTGAACTGCTGACCTTTTGGTTAGCAGCTGAGCTCTTAACCACTGCACCATCAGTGACATCACAGGACATGAACACTTCATAAATGGGGATGGGTAAAAGGTTAGTCCATGAAAAAATAAAAATATATCTTTCTCTTACAACATACAAAAAGATAAATTCTAGTTGTTAAAGACCTATATTTGAAAACCAAAACTTTTAGGAAAAATATTTTTTAAAAAATCTTCTTCATGGCCACAACATAAAAAAGATTTCTTAAATTAGACCTAGGAAGCACAAATCATAAAGGCTGGATTAAGTTTTCTAGATTAAAATAGCAATTGCTATACATCCAATAACAGTGTAAACAGAGTGGAAAGATAAACTATACACTGGCAGATTATTTATAAACTCCATAATAAAAAATATTAGTATTCATGATGCAATAAGTAAAATACACATAAAAAGACAAGTCCCATTAGAAAACTTGATAAAAGTACAATTATTGCTCAGAAGATGAAATACAAATGGCCAATAAATGTGGCAAAATGCATGATCAATTATTTAGAGAAATTCAAGTTAAATCTATGATGGTATAAAACTTCACACCAATCAGATTATAAACATTTATAAGTCTGAAGACAAACCTTGGCTGGTATGTGGAACATACAGGGTCTCTATGAGTCGGAACTGACTTGATGGCAATGGGTTTTAGTATGTGGGACAACTGGAACCCCCACCATTGCTGGGAGAGTTTAAACTGTTACAGTCACTCAGCAGAGCAGTTGTTCATTATCCAGTAAGCTGAAGGTGCACACCCCTTTGGCCCAGAAATCCCACCCCTAGACAGTCAGAATCGACTCGACGGCAGTGGGTCTGGTTTTTTTGGTTAGGGATTGATCTAGCGGGACTCGGGCATGTATCCACAGGAGCCTGGTACAATAATGCTCAGTGCAGCATCATTTGTGACACAGAGAACTAGAAAACGTAAATGCCCAACAGCATGGGAAGGAACACACTGTGATACATTCATTTGTGGAATGCTGTTCAGTAATGAACATGGATGATCTATCCTGTAGCCGTTGACACAATTAATATCAAAATATGGTTGAATAAAAAAGGTTGAATTATCTAAAACAGGTGAAATATCATTTATTTGAAGTTTTAAAAATAGAAAATACTAGTATTCCATACTACTTATGGATTAACATATACATATTAAAAAGGTATAAAAATATAAATGAGAATGACAAATTCAAAATTCAGGACGACAGTGATTTCTGGGGAAGAAAAGGAATGACATACAGAGAAAAGTAAATTCAGGGTTCAGTTTTAGTAGTGATTTTATTTATTTTTTTTTAAGCTGATGGTGGGCACATTGGTGTTTTTTATACAATTCCCACACACATTTGCATTCCTGAAGTATTCTGTAATAACAATTACAAATACATATCCCCCCTCCAAATATTATACAGAGAATAGAAACAATTCATTTATCTTTGACGTGTAATGGAAATTTGACTTGTACAGGAAATCAAGATTGCTAATGTCAGGCATTGCCAAAGAGCAAGCATAGTAATCAAATTCAATGTCTAATGCAATTTCCATGTATTTCCATTACAGTTCTCTATTTAGATTCTACGTCTAACCTCATTTTGACTGGGAATATGTGTGTATATTCTAAAATAAACTTTAATTGATGAATGTGTTTTACTGTCTTGTCTATTATTTGGTAACACTGAATGTCAAACATTGAGTTTCTAATTTATATTTTTGTTCTGTTCTCTGCCCTCAACTTCAGACTCATATAAGCAAACCGTCTACTTGACATCTCCACTTAAAATTTATTTGAAATCTCAAAGTTAACACCTCCCTCCCCCACCACCCAATTCCTCTTTTTCCTCCACCCTTCCCTGTCCCTGGTGTCACCAACATCTAACACATGTTAATGGTACTGGGTTACTAACCAAAAGGTTGGCGGTTTGAATCTACCCAGAGGCACCTCAGAAGAAAGGCCTGGCAATCTTCATTCAAAATGTCACGCCATTGAAAACCCTATGGAGTGCAGTTCCACTCTGACACATGTGGGGTTGCCATGAGTCAGGATCAACTTGATGGCAACTGGTGTGGTTGCTCAGCGCCCTAGTGGCGCCTCCTCATCTCTCCTGGGACTATAAATCTAGCCTCCTAGTTCATCTCCTTCCTTCTACTCTTGTCCCCTAAATTCTTGTCTCTACACAGCAGCCAGAATAAATTTTTAAAATGCTAAGTGATCTAATCATTACTTCTCACTTAGAAACCTTCCAGTGGCTTACTCTGTGTTTAGAACATAGCCGCTGTACTGAGCCTACAAAACTCTAGATCAGTGGTTCTCAAAACCCAGCAGAAGCCCCATCAGGCCGTGTCTTCTCCTGAATGAGTTCACGATCCCACCTCTCACCTTCTAAAACATTCTTGACCATCATCTATGCTGCACAAGGCAACCTCCTCCATTTTTTAAACAGCTCTAATTGGGTTAAACACAGTGCTATAGTGACAAACTGCCTTTTCATAAACCAAAAGCCCAGAGTGTAGTCTTTACAACTTCCCTGGTATACATACTCCAACCATCCTCTGTTTCAAGGTCCCACATACCCACTGCCATCGAGTCAACTCTGACTCATAGCCACCCTACAGGACAAAGCAAAACTGCCCCATAGCGTTTCCAAGGTTGTAATCTCTGTAGACTCACACAGCAACTGGTGGGTTGCAATTGCCCACCTTCCGAATAGCAGCTGAGCACTTAACCACTGCACCACCAGGGCTCCTTTGACCAAGGAAAGGCCCTCATAAATAACATTCAGGAACACTGATAATGGACATCTTTCCATTTGAGAGGTTGTCAAACCCCTGTTGTTTGGTAGCGCTAACATTTAAAAATATTAATGCCTTTAAATTGGAATATAACATTACATGACATAAGCCACGTATGAAGTTTGACATACAAGAAACCAACCTTTTACTTTTAAAGCTCTCAAAACAAATACAAACACAAAAAGTACTAATTTAATCTACGAAGCAAGACCCACACGACTAGCTGCAATGGGCTGCAGGATGACGAATGATGTAAACGCACTATCTCCATCACACTCAGAAATCACAAAAGAAACAAAGGACTCACTGAAGTCCCTCCCAGGACGCCTTCTGCCCTCAGAGCCCCTCCTGTTCCCCTGGCCCTCTACATTCCAATGATTTAAACTCTTAGGATCCATCCCAAATTACTGTGTGCCCCTCCTCAGACAGATGTGAACAGTAAATCCTCTCGCAAAATTGCTTCTAAAATAAAATGGCTTATGCAGATATTCCCACTGCATAAAAGAACAATGTATACTCCACTGGAACAGGATATGCTCTTTGCTTAGGCTAACGGCTTATCGTGAGATTTAAGTCAAAGTCACTCTTACAAGATATGCCAAATGGCGCCATTTTGAGGATAGCCTGAGTGTGGAATAGGACATTTGTCAAAGGGTAAACTTGTTCCCTTTTGGAGTGCTTTAAGGCAATAAATTCTGGATGAATCCACTGCACATTGGAAATAAAAGGATTATCTTTACTTTTGTGGCTTATTCATCAAGTTAAATTAATAATGGCTAATACTCGATGGCAGTAGGGTTTTTTTTTAGTGGGTTTTTAAATATTTCTTTATGTTTCATTCCTTTGTAGGTATAATTTAATGTAGTGTTCAAAATAACTCTTAGAGAAAACAGGCGCTATTTTATTTCCATTTAATAGATGAGAAAAATAAAGACCAGAGAAATTAAATCACTTGGTCATCCCAAGCAGTCTGACTTCAGTCTTTTCCACTTCTGCATAATCACATATTGAAAAGTATAATAGGATTCTAGCTAAATGGTTTCACCTAGCAAATGGCATTTTTGAAATGTTAGCTTTTCTGTTTATATGGCATATGCACCCATAAGCATGTGCATGGATGATATCATAAAACTCCTCCGTAATGAAAAAGTATAAAAGGTGTTTATGCTTCAATGAGAAGATCATAATAGCCACAACAATGGACTCAAACACACTAATGACCGTGAAGATGGCCCAGGACCGAGCAACACTTTGTTCTGTTATACGTAAGGCTTTGATGAGTTGGAGCTGGCTCCGTAGCAATTAACAGCAAAGAATAACATGTATCTTAATTGTCCAAAATGAGAAGAACTGGCATGGAGAGGCCAAACACAGGTAAAACAAGGCAGCAGATACAATCTACCTTAGCAGGTTCTTAGTGCCCAAGTTTTAAATAACACTAGAAACATCTGAGGCAAGTTTTTGTTTTTTATTTTCTCTCCTTCCAGAACAATGTTGTGATGAATTATGCATAAATGGAATGCAAACCCACAGATCCAATTCCCTTTGAAATACTTAAGAATATAAAAATGAACAGAAGTATCCTTGGAAAATCTGCGTTGAGCTTCCAGAAGCCCACACGTTTGAAACAGAGTTTGTGATGTCCTCCAAAACATAAACATCAGAGTTGCTGACAGTCTTCACTTCTTCCTTCAATGTCAGAATGTTTGATTAACTTCCAAAGCAGAGCCCCTTGCCATAATTAGTCTACATATTAAATCTTACACGACTGACATCTCTGAATGCAAACATGCCAGGCTCAACGCTACAGGAGGAACATTCCATGGCAGAATAAAATCCAATGACAAAATAAAGCCCTCTATGGCACGCCGTTTACACAAATGCAGCCACCAGAATTACAATGGCTTCCAAGAACTGCCTTCCCCAAAAAGATGTGTGTTTGTGGGACAATTCTTAGGTACAAAAGGCTAGAGCAAATTTAAAAAAAACAAACAAAAAAGCACTTTTTTTTTTTAAAATCCACAATTGACACTAGAGCACTCTATGAACACTGAGTTCGTAAATCATAAGCCTGAACCACCAGTGAGGAAGGCCTGATATCTGGCTTCAATTCAGATGAGGTTATGTGTCTTGTACAGCAGCGCATGGCCAAAGACCAACACTTAGCGCCTTAGAAAAGGCTAGGATGGCGATTTTCACTTATTCAGTATTAATTTTCACTCAATCCAACATCTGCTGAATGGATTATGGTGTTCATAGTGTCATCAAAATTAAACCCAATATTTGGAGAAAAAAAGTTAACACAACATATTAGAATAGGAAAGTAAACTCTCTCCCATTTCATTTTGCTTCTTGCATCTTCTGGGCATCAGTGAAGGCATTAACAAACTATCCTATCACACACATTTAACTTCATCTCCTGTTCAACTTCATATTTAAAGAAAACAACTGTTAAGGAAATACCAATGTTGTGACCCAAGCCCACCAACAGACAGAAAACGAAGGTGAATCCATACTTGCGTGCTTATTAGTCATAAGTAAGTTTGATGCATAAGCTTAAAAGAGCTTCTTAATATTAAATTTATAATTGCCATCTCACAATAATCTCAGGCTTGTTACAGTGATCTGGTAAGAGGGAAGGAAGAAAACGTAGAATCTGGGGGGAAATCTTTTGATTCAAAAGCTTTAGGATAAATAATGTGGTAGAGATACACACAGACTCCTTTATTTCTTAAATTCTTCTCTAAAATGATGATGACTGTATTTTCTTCAACAAAATCAGGTCAATTGGTATGCTGGAATTTGAGTCCAATAACGGAGACAACAGAACAGAATACTGAAACTAGGACTTCAGCGAATAGTAATAAGATTTCGCGGTGTGTCATCTCCTCCCTTTCGTTTACCATGTTTCCAGGAGAGAGGCCTCGCATTATATGCTGTAATAAAATGCATCCTGTGTTAAGGTTTGGGGGATTGGTTGGCTCAAGAGCCTCACTCGCTCACACATCACCTTCCTTGGAAAATGGGCTCAGTAAGGGCAGTAGAAATATCTGAGATCAGAGCCTATTAAATAAATCCATAGGCTCTCCATCTCCAGCCTCTTATAACCCAACAGAATCTCAACTCTCTTTTTCTCCTGCAAGTCTATGCTTATCCACGGCCATCCAGGAAGATGTTTCCTAAGTCTGCAGGGGCTCTGAAATGTCAAGCCTTCCTTTCAACAGAGAAATAACATTTCCGAGGGTTATGAATTATGCAAAGAGGTAATTCCGAGATTCTTTTATGACTGACATACATATAAACAAGGAGACACAAACAGGCTAAGTAAGGGTCTTCCTGAAGGGAGGGCTTGCTCCACACGACGATCATCCTTGAATTCTAGACTGATGCTATAGCACATATCAGCTCCTGGAATAATGCACCCGTTCTTTGCAGGAACTCAACAGGGTATCATCATTTACCAAAATGAAGGATGCCAGCGTAAGTCCCATTAACAAGCCAACCTCTTGGTGAAGATCCTTGTGTTGTTGTTGTTACTGTTGTTTGGTGTCATCGAGTCAGCTCCAACTCATAGCAACCCTGTGTACAACAGAACAAAACACTGCCTGGTCCTGAGCCATCCTCATGACCATTGTTATGCTTGAGCCCATTGTTGTAGCCACTGTCTACTGTGCCAAGGCATCTCGTTGAGCGTCTTCCTCTTTTTCGCTGACCCTCTACAAGCATGATGTCCTTCTTCAGGGACTGACCCCTCCAGATAACAAGTCCAAAGTATGTGAGATGTAGCCTTGCCATCCTCGCTTCTAAGGAGCATTCTCCCTGTAGTTGCTCCAAGACAGATTTGTTCATTCTTTTGGCAGTCCATGGTACATTCAATATTCTTTGCCAACACCACAAGGCATCAATTCTTCTGTCTTCCTAATTCATTGTCCAATGCTTGTGCTATTCCTACAGTAATCAAGGGTGACATTTACACAACTGTACTCTTAGTTACAAAGAAATCATTGCGTGACTCTTCTCTAAGAATACAGTATTTAACCTAGCTTCCTTTTGTCTGGAAACCCTGGTGGCCTAGTGGTTAAGTGCTACAGCTGCTAACCAAAGGGTCAGCAGTTCAAATCTGCCAGGCGCTCCTTGGAAACTCTAATGGGCAGTTCTACTCTGTCCTATAGGGTCGCTATGAGGAGTAGGAATCAACTCAACAGCACTGGGTTTGTTTTTTTTTTTTTTGGTCCTTTTGTCTAGAGAGCCCTGTTGGAACAGTGGTTAATCTTCAACGCTCGACAGGCAGTGTGAACCCACCAGCCATTCCACATGAGAAAGATGTGGCAGTCTGCTTCTTGGAAAGATTTACAGCCTTGGAAACGCTATGGGGGCAGTTCTACTCTGTCCTATAGGGTTGCTATGAGTTGGAATCAACTCAACAGCAATGGGTATAGTATAGTCCTTGTGTCTGCCAATCAGAGAAAACAAAGAACTTTAAATTGAGCATAAAGTCCATTTATACTGTCATGTGTAATTTGTAGAATTCTTCTTTTATATATAGACAAACAATCATGGCAGAAAGGCACTCTATGCTTTAAATTTAATCTAGACTCTTCTGTCTTGTATTCAAGAGAGAAAGTAAAAGAATTTCAAATAAAATAAGTAGTTTATCAATGATATAAAAAAAAAAAACCCAGTGCCCTCGAGTTGATTCCTACTCATAGCAACCCTATAGGACGGAGTAGAACTGGCCCATAGAGTTTCCAAGGAGTGCCTGGCGGATTCGAACTGCCGACCCTTTGGTTAGCAGCCGTAACACTTAACCACTACACCACCCCTAAATTCATTTTATTCCATAAATGTTTGTTACGAATGAAAGGGGAACATTTTTCTAAGTGAATGTGCTCATTTATTCCCTAAAACTATAGTGCATGACTCTCACATCAATTTGGAAAACATGTCCAACCTGGGGACATGATTGTTAAGAACTGTTTGGTAAAGGCTTTGAAAATATATACTAATCATGTTCACTCAGACTTCTAAGATGCCAATGGATTCTACTTAAGAATTCGAAAAGATGTCTTAATATTTTGTAATTTTATTGGCCCTACACCTTTAGAATGAACTAGATTCTTTAAATGTCTCTGTGAATCATTTATTTTTCTAATTTCTCTTGATGAAAATCCCTCATTTAATAAATAGTATTCCTTTAAAATAGACATAAAGAGCAAACATGCTACTTTATTTTGTATAAATAGGAAGGGGTGATTTCTATTCCTTTGTGAAAACAGACAGATATTCTAGGGATTTTTTTTAAATTGAACGTTTTATCTTGAGATACCTATAGATTCACTCTGGCGTAGTGGTTAAGAACTCGGCTCCTAACCAAAAGGTCAGCAGTTCAAATCCACCAGCCACTCTTCAGAAACCATATGGGGCACTTCTACTCTGCCCTATAGGATCACTATGAGCCAGAATCAACTCCATGGCAATAGGTTTGGTTTGGGTTTTATAGATTCACAGTTGTAAGAAGTAATACAGAGAGATCACACATACCCTTTCCCTGGGTCCCCAGTGGTAGCATTTTGCAAAAAGTATAGTATAATATCACAACCAGGATATTAGCATGTTTATAGTCAAGGTACAGAGCTTTCCCCTCACTACAAGCATCCCTCATGTTGTCCTTTTATAGCCATGTCCACTTTCCACCTGTTCCCACCCCCTCCTTAAAACCTGGCAATCACTAATCTGTTCTCCATTTTTATGATTTTGCCATTTCAAGAGTGGTATATAAAATGGAATCAATCAATTCCTTTTTTCAAAAGCTCAGTTGGTCTTCTTCAATCAGCATAATTCCCTGGAGAGCCATTCGGGTTGCTGCATGTGTTCATTCCTTTCTGCTGCTGAGTACTATTCTATGGCATGGGTGACCACCATTTAAGCCATTCACTCAGTGAAGGACAACTGGGTAATTTCCAGTTTGGGGCTAATTTAAGTAAAGTTGCTATGAGCATTCAAGTATAGGTTCTTCTGTGAACATCAGTGTTCATGTCTCTGGAGTGTTAACTATTGAGTTGTACGGTAAGTGTATGTTTAGTTTTATAAGAAACTGCCGTACTCTTTTCCGGGATGGCTAAACCATTTTGCATTCCCATCAGCAACATATGAGTGGTCCAGTTTCTCTACATCCTCACTAGACTTTGTTGTTGTCGCCATTTTTTTTTTAGCTGTTTTAGTGGTTGCTCCGGGTATTCTCCTTGCCCTCCCCCATTTATACTATGTTGTTGTTAGGTGCCATCAAGTCAACCCTGTGCACAACAAATGAAACACTGCCCAGTCCTGTGCCATCCTCACAATCATTGTTATGCTTGAGCCCATTGTTGCTGCCACTGTGCCAATCCATCTCATTGAGGGTCTTCCTCTTTTTCACTGACCCTCTACTTTACCAAGCATGATATCCTTCTTCAGGGACGGATCCCTCGTGATAACACGTCCACAATATGTGAGATGTATATAAATTTACACTATAGTTGTCTTAAAAACTTCTTCTACATACATTTAGAACTTCATCAGTGTTATAATTTTTGCTTCAAACGTCAATTTAGAAAACTCACGTGGAGAAGGAAAATCTACTGTATTTATCCATATTTTCTTTACTGTGTTCTTATTTCCTTCTTGATCTTCCCAAGGTTCCTTCTTTCGTTCTGATACATATTATTTTGTACGATAAACTATATGGTATTATTACCTCTAACCATAATGAAAAGAAAGAGAGAAATAACAAAAAAAATCCAGCATGCATACATCCCATGCCTGTCATTGCACCTTCTTGCTAATACACTAAGGTCTATACATAGCACTTGGTAGTGGAAGCATTAAGTACCTCTTACGTGTGCTTCTTTTCCTTTTATAGGCAGTAATTTCTCATTATACATTTTGTGCTTATACTGGAAAGTACAGCACCTATAATGATAAACAGTAACTAAACAGTAGTGACTAAGTAGTTATAAAATATGTGTTCTAAGATTGCACAAGATTACCAAAGAATTAATGCCAAAATTCTGCTTACCACTTACCTTCAAGAGAATAATATAAAATATAGCCATCAGATTTGCAATATGTAATGCCCAGTCTGCACAATAAAACTCTTAGATGAAAACAATTTGCCAGCTTCACAACGACTAAATCACTAAACTGCGATCTAATAAAAGTTCCGGAGATATCAAAAATTTACTTGTTCAATGCCTTCTGGTATACTGGAACTTGAAATTCTAGTAAAATGTAAGACAACCGGATAGTATTAAAAGAATATATAAAATTATAAGATTATATGTGTTCATAAACTTATTACCATGAAGAGAAAGAATAACTGATGAATTATTTAAAAAGATATATTAGCAGAGTTAAAGGAGCTGCTAAAGAGCCCGGTAGTGCAACAATTAAGTGCGTGGCTGCTGACAGAAAGGTTGGAAGTTCAAACCCACCCAGTGGCTCTGCAGGAGAAAGATCTGGCCATCTGTTTCTGTAAAGATTACAGCCAAGAAAACGCTACGGCCAGGCGTACTCTGCGGCATGGGGCCAGGCGTACTCTGCCGCATGGGGTCAGGTGTACTCTGCCGCATGGGGTCGCTATGTGTTGGAACTGACTCACTGGCACCCAACGACAAGGGGCCTGTTTCCTGTCCATTGAATTTTTATAACTAGAATATATGAATTCTATAATAATAAAAAAAAAAGTATATGAAAAGAGGAATGATAATGTTAGAAAAAACTATAAAAGACATTAAGAAAATATCAGCTTTCCAAGAATTTGGTTCACCAGTATTTTCCTATGTTAGCAGTGGTTCGCGGTACATGTAGGGGAACCACGATGTCTTCATGCAGTTTTTAAGGTTTCAGATATCAGCATGTCAGTCGTAAATATGACAGAAACCATCTGTGTTTCTGACAATAACAGGTACACTTTCTTACAGACTGCAGGACATTCTTCTAGCTGTTGCACATGGTTTATCTTATCAGTGAAAGTCATTTTTCACTAGTCACAGATTTTAAAATATTTATATTATCTACATCACTAAAAACAGCTCATTTTCCTGGGTCATTTATTTTTCTCTCCTATTTATATTTAGATATTCAAGTCTAAATATTGCTTTTTTTTTTAAATCTCAGACATACCATAAAGCTTAGAAGAATGGGAGTAATAAATTAATGTCCTTTAGCACTTATTCAAGAACGATCTATTTTATGAAATGGGTCTCTAAATGTATGTGTGTGTGTGTGTGTGTGTGTGTGTATATATATACATATATATATGTGTATAGTGGGTTTATATATATATATATATATATATATATACCAAACCCATTGCCATCGAGTCAATTCCAACTCACAGCAACCCTATCGGACAGAGTAGAACTGCCCCACAGGGTTTCCAAGGAGCACCTGGTGGATTCAACTGCTGACCTTTTTTGGTTAGCAGCCGTAGCTCTTAACCATGATGTCACCAGGGTTTCCATATACAGGTAGAGATGGAGATAGAGATGGTGAGAGAGAGAGATAGAGATACAGAGATAGAGACAGAGATAGAGACAGAGATATATATAAACATCAAATCAACGGCACTGGGTTCTGGGTGGGTTATATATATATAAATAAAATAAACATCATAAAATTGAAGATCTGTTTAAAGGAATTTATGAATATCCTGACGAATTCTTTCAAAAACTAAAAATTCCTCTGCAAAAGGAATGATCATATTTTATCTTCTACTTTGTAAGTTCAACTCATTATCACAAAGATAAAACAAATAGAATGACTTCCTTATAACACTAATTTTAGTATATCAAGGTTTCTCGTGTCCTGGCTAATAAGCCTGTTGCTGTTGTCAGGTGCCATTAAGTTGATTTTGACTCATAGTGACCCCATGTGACAGAGAAGAATGGTCCCATAGGATTTCCTTGGATGTAATCTTCATGGGAGCAGATTGCCAGGTCTTTCTCCCACAGAGCTGCTGGGTGGGTTTAAAACACCAACCTTTCAGTTAGCAGCTGAGCACTAAACCATTGTATCACTAGGGCTCCTTAATAAACTTATACAGGTATTAATAAAAATAATACAACTCATGTGAATCAACCAAAATCCTATATAAATTCGCAAATTCCTATTATTTTAACAGTTAATCTAATTGCAAAGTTCAACAGTTTTGGTATATACAGCTATATTAGCTATAACGCATGGCCATGGAGTCAATTCCAACTCAAAAGGACCCCACAATACAGAGTAGAACTGCCCCATAGGGTTTCCAAGGAGCAGCTAGTAGATTTGAACTGCCAATCTTTTGATAAGCAGCCGTAGCTTTTAACCACTGTGCCATCAGGGCCCTATATAGCTGTATTAGAACACTTATTTTCTTTGTATAATGCTGAATAATGAATTAAAAATTATGTACAGGTGATTTCTGGGATTTTGATACATAGAATGTTAGATCTGGGGGTTAGGAGAAGGGGCCACCTTATCCTTTGAACAGGTCCTGAATACTTTTATAAGAACAGACAAGGACTCTTCACAGAGAAAAAGCATCAATCTGTTGTAAATAATATGTCAAAAGATTACTATTCTACATTGCATTCTTGTAGGTATAGGAAAAGGAATAAAAACGTGCAGAAGTATTACTTGTGAAGTAGGAAAATAATGTATAACTCTTTCTAATTTGCTACTAACAATGTCTGCTTTATGAAAATATATTTTAAAACAATAAGACCGTGACGAATCTTTCCTGAAACTACACCTATGGTTTTTCTATTTTGTACTAAATTTATCTGAGGAAATTATAAAGTTTCTTTTTTTTTTTTTATGCTTGCTAGATTCAAATTCTACTACTTTTTTTTTTTTTAATTTATTGTGCTTTTGGTGAAAGTTTACAGCTCAATTTCTCATATAAAAATTTATACACATATTGTTATGTAACCCTAGTTACAATCCCTATGATGTGACAGCACACTCCCCCTTGCCACTCTGGGTGTCCCCTGCCCATTCAACCTTTCAACCTTCCTGCCTCTGGACAGGAGCTGCCCATTCAGTCTCATGTATCTATTTGAACTAAGAAGCATACTCTTCATGAGTACTATTTTTTATGTTTTATACTCCACTCTCGTTCTTGTCTGAAGCGTTGGCTATAGGAAGTTTTAGTTCTAGATTAACAGAGAGTGCAGAGGCCAGGTCTTTGGGAGTTCTAGATTCAGTCAGACCATTAAGTCTGGTCTTTTTACGTCAATTTGAGCTCTACACCACACCTTTCCCCTGCTCATCAGGGCCTCTCTACTGTGTTCCCTGTCAGGTCAGTCACTGGTGGTAGCCGGACACCGTCTAGTTCTTCTGGTCTCAGGCCAATGGAGTCTCTGGTTTATGTGCTCCTTTTGTCTCTTGGGCTAATATTTTCCTTGTGTCTTTCGTGTTTTTCATTTGCCTTTGCTCCACATAGGCTGGGACCAATTGACGCATCCTGGATGGCTACTTGCAAGCTATTAAGACCCCAGACACCACTCACCAAAGTGGGATGCAGAACATTTTCTTAATACAATTTGTTACACCAGTTGACCCAGATGTCCCCCGAAACCATGGCTCCCAGGCCCCCACCCCGATCCTCTGTCCCTCAAAGTGCTGGTTCTATTCAGGAAACTTCTTAGCTTTTGGTTTAGTCCAGTTTGCTGACTTCCCCTGTATTAGGTATTGTCATTCCCTTCAACTAAGATAATTCTTGTCTACTATTTTTTATCTAGTTAGTGAATACCCATCTCCTTCCTTCCCCACCCTCATAACTATCAAAGAATGTTTTCTTCTGTGTTTAAACCTTCTTGAGTTCTTATAATAGTGGACTCATACAGTATTTGTCCTTTTGTGACTATTTTCATTCCGCATAATGTCTTCCAGATTCACCCATGTTGTAAGATGTTTCATGGATTCATCATTGTTCTTTATCGTTGCATAGTATTCCATTGTGTGAATACACCATAATTTGTTTATCCATTCGTCTGTTGATGGGCACCTAGGCTGTTTTCATCTTTTTGCTATTGTGAACAGTGCTGCAATGAACATGGGTACACAGATATCTATTTGTGTGACAGCTCTTATTTCTGCAAGATATATTCCAAGGAATGGGATTGCTGGATCGTATGGTACTTCTATTTCTAGTTTTTTTTAAGGAAATGCCAAATCAATTTCCAAAGTGGTTGTACCATTTTACATTCCCACCAGCAGTATATAAGTGTTCCAGTCTCTCCACAACCCCTCCTACATTTATTATTTTGTGTTTTTTGGATTAATACCAGCCTCATTGGGGTGAGATGTATCCCATTGTACTTTTGATCTGCATTTCTTCAATGGCTAATGATGGTGAGCATTTCCTGAATGTCTTCTTTGGTGAACTGCCTGTTCATATCCTTTGCCCATTTTTTAATTGAGTTATTTATCTTTTTGTTGTTGAGGTTTTGCAGTATATTGTAGATTTTAAAGATTAGACCTTGATCAGACATGTCATAGCCAAAAAATTTTTCCCAGTCTGTAGGTTCTCTTTTTACTCTTTTGGTGAAGTCTTTTGATGAGTATGAGTGTTTGGTTTTCAGGAGCTCCCAGTGATCCAGTTTCCCTTCTGGTGTTTGTGCATTGTTAGTTATGGTTTATATTCCGGTTATGCCGTGTTTCAGGGCTCCTACTGTTGTCCCTATTTTTTCTTCCATGATCTTTATCATTTTACATTTTATATTTAGTTCTTTGATCCATTTTGAGCTCGTTTTTGTGCATGGCGTGAGGTATCTGTCTTGTTTCATTTTTTTGCATATGGATATTCAGTTACGCCAGCATCATTTGTTGGAAAGGCTGTCTTTTCCCCATTTAATGAACTTTGGGCCTTTGTCAAATATCAGCTGCTCACAGGTGGATGAAGTTATGTCTGGATTCTCAGTTCTGTTCCATTGGTCTATGTATCTGTTGTTGTTACCAGTACCAGGCTGTTTTGACTACTGTGGCAGTATAATATGTTCTAAAATCAGGTAATGTGAGGCCTTTGTTCTTCTTTTCCAGTAATGCTTTACTTATCCGGGGCCTCTTCCCTTTCCATATGAAGTTGGTGATTTTTTTCTCCATCTTATTAAAAAATATCATTGGAATTTGGGTTGGGATTGCATTGCACCTGTAGAACATTTTGGGTAGAATAGACATTTTCACAATGTTGAGTCTTCCTATCCATGAGCAAGGTATGTTATTCCACTTATGCAGGTCTCTTTTGGTTTCTTGCAGTAGTGTCTTGTAGTTTTCTTTGTAAAGGTCTTTTATGTCTCTGGTTAGATTTATTCCTAGGTATTTTATCTTCTTTCGGTCTACTTTAAATGGTATTGATTTGGTGATTTCCTCTTCAAAGTTCTCCTTGATGCTGTAGAGGAATGCAATGGATTTTTGTATGTTAATCTTGTGTCCTGATACTTTGCTGAAATCTCCTATTACTTCCAGTAGTTTTCTTGCGGATTCTTTGGGGTTTTCTGTGTTTAAGTGCATATCATCTGCAAATAGGGATACTTTTACTTCTTCCTTACCTATCTGGATGCTCTTTATTTCTTTTTCTTTCCTTAGTGCTCTGGCTAGGACCTCCAACACAATGTTGAATAAGAGTGGTAACAAAGGGTATCCTTGTCTGGTTCCCGTTCTCAAGGGAAATGCTTTCAGGCTCTCTCCATTTGTAATGATGTTGACTGTTGGCTTTGTATAAATGCCCTTTATTATGTTGAGGAATTTTCCTTCTATTCCTATTTTGCTGAGAGTTTTTATCGCGAATGGGTGTTGGACTTTGTCAATGCCTTTTCTGCATCAATTGATAAGATCTAGAGTTTGTCCATTTCCTCTAGATTTTCAGATTTGTTGTAGTACAATTTTTCATAGTATTCCGTTATGATTCTCTTAATTTCAGTTGTGTCTGTTGTGATATTGCCCATCTCATTTCATATTCAGGTTATTTGCTTCCTTGCCTGTTTTTCTTTTGTCAGTTTGGTCAATGGTTTATTAATTTTGTTATCTTTCCAAAGAATCAGCTTTTGGTCTTGTTAACTCTTTCAATTGTGTTTCTATTCTTTATTTCATTTATTTCTGCTTTGAGTTTTAGTATTTCCTTTCTTCTGGTGCCTATGGGCTTCTTTTGCTGCTCTCTATTTGTCTCAGTTGTAGGGTTAATGCTTTGATTTTGGGCTCTTCTTTTTGGATGTGTGCATATAATGCTATAAATTGACCTCTGAGCACTGTTTTTGCTATTTCCCAAAGGTTCTGGTAGGATGTGCTTTTATTACATTTGATTCTATGAATTTCTTTATTCTGTCCTTGATTTCTTCTACAATCCAGTAGTTTTGGGGCAAGGTATTGTCCAGTTTCCATTTATTTTTTTCCTTGCTTTTTCTGTTATTGATTTCTATTTTTATGGCTTTATGGTCAGAAATATTCCAATGTGTTGGATTCTGTTAAGGCTTGCTTTGTGGCCTAATACGTGGTCTATTCTGGAGAATGTTCATATGCACCGGAAAAGAAAGTATACTTGGCTGCTGTTGGGTGAAGTGTTCTGTATGTCTATGAGACAAAGTTGGTTTACCGTGGCATTTAGATTTTCTGCGTCTTTATTGTTCTGTCCTTCGCCGAAAGTGGTGTGTTGAAGTCTCCTACTATTATTGTATAGCTGTCTGTCTGTCTTTTCAATGATGTTAGTTTGCTTTATGTATTTTAGAGCCCTGTCATTGGGTGTGTAAATATTTGTTATGGTTACGTCCTCCTGGTGTACTGACCCTTTAATCGTTATATACTGTCCTTCCTTATCCTTTGTGGTGGATTTTGCTTTAAAGTCCATTTTGTCAGAGATTAATATTGCCAATTCTGCTCTTTGATTGTTGTTTGCTTGATATATTGTTTTTCCCCCATGCTTTGAGTTTTAGTTTGTTTGTGTCTTGGAGTCTAAGGTGTGTCTCTTGTACATAACATATAGATGGATTGTGTTTTTTTTAATCCATTCTGAAACTCTCTATCTCTTTATTGGTACATTTAGTCTATTTACATTCAACGTAATTATTGATACCTATGAGTTTAGTGCTGTCATTTTGATGTATTTGCGTGTGTGTGTGTGTGTTGTTGACAGTTTCTTTGTTCCTCTTAATTCTGTGCTGAGTTATTTTCTCGATGTATTTTCTTTTCATCTTTTTCATCGTTGTTGACTTTGTATTTGCTGAGTCTTTATGTTTTCTTGTTTTCTATTTGGATGTGTAGAATTGTTAGTTTTGTTTGTGGTTACCTTAAAATTTACCGCTATTTTTCTACGTTTAAACCAATCTTTTATTTCTTTATTACCACCTTGCCTTACTCTCCATATGAAAGCTCTACGACTATGTTATTCAATCCCTCTTTTTTGTTTTAATATTGTCATCTTTTACATACTGACGTCTCCGTTTCCCTATTTTCAGTGTTTTAGCTTTGACTTATTTTTGGTCACCTGTATCTGGGTTGTTATCTGGTTGTTTAGTCCTGTGTTCCAGTCTTGGGTTGTTATCTGATATTATTGATTCTCTAACCAGAGGACTCCCTTTAGTATTTCTTGTGATTTTGGTTCGGTTTTTGCAAATTCCCTTAACTTCTGTTTATCTGGAAATGCCCTAATTTCACTATCTAAGAGACAGTTTTGCTGGATATATAATTCTTGGCTGGCAATTTTTTTTTCCTTCAAGGCTTTACAAACATCACCCCATTGCCTTCTTGCATGCACAGTTTCTGCTGAGTAGTCAGAGCTTAGTCTTATTGACTCTCCTTTGTATATAACTTTTCATTTATCCCTGGCCACTCTTAAAATTCTCTCTTTACCTTTTATTTTGGCAAGTTTGATTATAATATGTCTTGGTCACTTTCTTTTAGGATCTACTCTGTGTGGGGTTTCATGAGCTTCTTGGATAGGTATCTTCTCATCTTTCACAGTATCAGGGAAGTTTTCTGCCAACAAATCTTCAACAATTCTCTGCATTTTCTGTTACCTTCCCCTATTCTGGTACTCCAGTCACTCATAGCTTATTCCTCTTGATACAGCCTCACATAATTCATAGGGTTTCATCATTTTTTTTAATTCTTTTATCTAATTTTTCCTCACATAAGCTGATGTCAAGTACTTCAACTTCAATCTCACTAATTGACTTCCATTGCCTCATTCTGCTCCTCTACCTTTCTACTGAGTTGTCTAATTCTAAAATTTTATTGTGAATCTTTTGGAGTTCTGTTTGCTATCCCTCTGTGGATTCTTGAAGCCTGTTAAATTTGTCATTATGCTCTTGTACAACCTTCTTAAGTTCCCTGGTAGCTTTGTGTGTTCCTTGGCTTGGTCTGCATTTTGTCTGATCTCCTGAAGAACTCTGTACATTAATCTTTTGAATTCTACGATCTTATCTTAGAATAATTTCAAGTAATTCCAAGATCTTATCTTCCTCTGAGATGTTTCCTGGTTCTTTGTTTTGGTCACTTGCTGAAGCCATCATCATATGCCCCTTTATGTGGTTTAATATTGACTGTTGTCTCTGAGGCATCAATAAGTTATTATATTTATTTTATGTTTGCTTATTGTGTCCTAGCTTCTTGTTTTGTTCTGTTTTGATACACCCAAATAGTCTGGCCATGTGAGGTATTTTGATTATTGGTGTCTTTGAAGCTCTGTTGTCCTGTCACCAGGTGGTTAGAGCTGCTACTAGGTATGTGAGCCCAGGACTCTGTTTACTTTTCTTGTGTAGATTCAGCTCAGGTGTCCAAGTCTTCGGTCACCAAGTGTGTGGTGCAGGCTGTCACCTACAGTCCTAGATAGGCAGGGCTATGTAGGGGTGATTGGAGCAGGCACAATTGTCTTGCTACAGTAGGTAGTTACGTGCTGAGTAAGGTAGGAGGCTGATGGCTACCCCTGAGTGCTTGGGTAGAGGGTGTGTCCCTGTTCCCTAGAGCACAAAGGTGGGTGGGCTTTGCAGCCAAAGCTGTTAGCTCTGAGGACCAGGAGGCACCACTTATTCTCGGACTTTTGTTTTGGGTGAACTGGTGGAGTGGGTGGAGCCACCAGTCCTCAGATCCCTGATAGGGGTAGATGAAAAAAAAAGGACCCTGATTAATGGGTAGAGTGGTGTCAAATGTCATGAATCTGCCACTCCTCCTTAGCTGCTGCAATTGAAAATAGGCTTCAGATATGTACCCTGTTAATTTACTATGCTGATGAGGGCCTATGCTGTTGAAATGCACCCACACAGGTCTAGGCAGGGGTAAAAGGCATTCAAAGCCTGTGGACCCCTTATGCCTATGTCTAGAGAAAGTGGACGTGCCTACCCTGAGGTCCTGGTTTAGGGGAGCTGGTAGGTTATTCTTTCCTGTTTGTTCTTTGTATGTTAATTTGTTCCCTCTCTAAAGCCTGGAGAAAGGCTCAGAGCACTCTACAGGTCCCACTTCCAGCCCAGGGGGCGTGGAAATCACTAAAGCTGGACGGGACCAGAGCAGAGTGGGGAGGGAGTGGGTGAATGGGAGAGAGGTACTTCTCAGAGGTGGAAGGGATTTCTGGTCCTGTGCGGTAGGTTAGATGCTTGCACTTAAGTTTCACGGATTCATCGCCACTTCTCTCTGGTTCTGGAGGCTTGTGCAGACTTTCCACTGCCTGGTTTCTCTTGGCATGGAAAACGGATCCCAACCATTACTGCTTGCCTCAGCCTGTGTGCAACAGGTGATCCAGCCTGCCAGGTGCTGGCTAGGTCAGGTCTAGCAAATCCTCACTGTTTCAGAACTGTCTTTCCCTCACCCTGCTGGTCAGTCCAGCTCCCCACTTTTGTCTTTGATGTTCAGGGCTCCTAGTTTGTCATCTATAATTGATTCAGTTTTTTTTTTGGGGGGGGGTCTTTGTTGTAAGAGGGACCACAGGAGGAAGTGTCTGACTACTCCCATCTTGGCCCCACCTCTCTACTATTCTTAAGTAAAACCTGTATATTTAAGGATCAAAATTAATTTACAAACTCCAGAGTGGTTTTTTTTTTAGTCAAAATATACAAACATTCTATATATTTTAGTGTATAAACACACTAACACACACATATGTGTAATATTTTTTCCTTTAGAGTACTTATCACATTATCATTGCCCTAACTCTTTAATGTATTACAGACACATTTGTCATAATTCACTATAGAAAGGAGTCTTGGTTTATTGAAAGTGATCTTTTAGACTCTGAAGTAACTGCCTAATGATGATGATGATAATTGCTAGCATTTATATAGCGCTCACCATATGTCACATTCTGTTCTATGAACTTTATATAATTAATTTATACCTCCAAAATTCCAAAGAGATAGGTAGTATTATTATTTCCATCTTACAAAGGAGCAAACTGAGACACAGAGAAGCTAATATCTCTAAGTATGTAACTTACACATTTTCAGAAAAAGTTTTTTCTTAATTTACAATATGTAAAAGTAGATACAATCTAAATACTTAAAAATTCAATTACGATATAAACACTCAAAAGAGCATCATATTTACCCTTGGAAACAAAGATTATATAACAACATGAACAAAGCTTATGATATAATGTTAAGTGAAAAAAAATCAGAATATTACAACTACATAAAAGTCAACTATGCATGCAGTCAAGGGCTAGAAGAGGTAGTACGATATGGTGTGGATGTGCTGCTCCTCCAATGAACTGCCCTCTGCCTCTCCATCACGTCACTAGTAAGCTCATCCATGCATGTTACAAAAACCCCTTGGTTTTTCCTTCATTGCTCACAACTGAATTCCTGTGGTCTGACTTTCAACAGCTACAGGACTGGACTGTAGCCTTGAAACCCCCTATGTCACCACAGTCACCAAGTCCAAAGGCCGTTCTCTCCCTAGTCTTCCTCCACATTTTCACAGCACATATGTTCCTCACCAGTTATTTTCTTTTTGAACCTTCCCCTTTTATCCAAACCATTGCGATCTACCGGTTCTCCTTCTTTATCAACTTATTCATTGCTTGTAAAGACAGAAAACTTTCTTATTCACCTTTTATCTCAGAATTTAAGTCTACAAAGTATCCTCAGAAGTGTCAGTTGAACAGATGGAGGCCTCCCTTTGCTAGCCTCTCCTCTTGTTACCCTACATGAAGGAATAGCTTATGGCTCTGTCCACAGCCCTTTTCCCATATTTCCCTTGGGCAATTATACCTTATCCAGTAACCGAAGTATTTACCTGTATGTAGATGTCCTTGGAGCCCTGGTGGCACAGTGATTAAGAGCTTAGCAGCTAACCAAAAAGTTGGCAGTTTGAATCCACCAGCGCCTTCTTGGAAACCCTATGGAGCAGTTCTACTCTGTCCTATAGGGTCGCTATGAGTCAGAATCAACTCAACAGCAATGGGTTTGTTTTTTTTCCTTGGTTTAGACAGTCCTTAATTATAAGCCCCCTAAGCTCCAGACGGAAATTCCCAACACTTCCTAGATATCTCCCTATGCATATCCCGCTGGTATCAGCTCTCAACATCTATAAAAACTCATCATCCTTCAAAATGAATCTGACTGGGTCTTTGTGCTTCCTCATTTCTCTCTATGGAACCCTGTGTTTTCTAGTTTTCCGGACATGAAACGTCAAGGCTAAGTCAGCCCAGGTTCCCTAAAATACAGCTTCAAACTTCCGTTTTTGCCCAATCTTCAACGTCTCTCCTAGGTTCCAGGAAAACAGAAGCCCACGTATTTTCGAGCATACGCCCTGCTCATCCCTCCTCATCCCTCCGGAATCTTGCCTGAATTTCAGTTTTCCCGTGAAATCTTTCCTGGTGACTCCAAATCAGATGTGACCTCTCCACCTTTAAAACCTAATAATACTTATTTTATAGCTGCCATATGGCAATTAGCATATTTAACATCCTTATGTTATACTAGAGCCCTGGTGGCACAGTGGTTAAGAGCTCAGGTTGCTAACCAAAAACTGGCAGTTCGAATTCACCAACCGCTCCTTGTAAACCCTATAGGGCAGTTCTACTCTGTCCTACAGGGCCGCTATGAGTCCGAATCGACTCAACAGCAAAGGGTGTGGGTTTTTGTTGTTGTTGTTTTGCTTTGTTTTATGCTGTACCCGTTAGGGTATTGCTGATGCTTTTAACACATAAAAATGGTAATGCCATGTGGTTCAAATTAATATTTCTGTGGCTTTTAGAGCCCCTAATTAAAGAGTGGGGTTGAGTTTTGCTCATCTTTTGGATACCCTGAGAACCCACAACACGGGCAGTGTTTAAGAACTATTTGTCATAAAAAAAGAATCAAAATCAACAAATATTTTATACATATATACTGTAAAATCAATCACCTGCAGCAAATAGTCTAACTGAATATGAAATCTCGGCCCAAATGGTCAAGGTGGGTAGCTCTAGAGTCTGAACGTTCTGGCACTATATAATATTTTGGTTCAGGGAGCTGTTTTAAGATTGTTTGTTTGCAAAGGAAACATTCTTGGATTTAGAGGTTAGCAGGTACAGCAAAAAAGCTTTTTAGTTGACTGAACTAAAAAAGAAAAAAAAATCAAAACACTTTTTAGCACACGCACTTCCTTTATAAAAACAAATCTCCTAAAAGCCAAGCACAGCAGTTCGGCACAATGAGATTGTGCACCACTGTCAGCAGGAGCTGAGCTGGAGAATGACAAGGACAATTTGCATTTCTATCGCTTCTTTTGTGTACCCAAATTCTGAAAGCATTTCACAAAGCAATAAATATCGTAACTGAGAAGAGACAGTGATAAGATGTCAATACTAGACCTGACTCTGTGTGGCCAGACCCAACAGCGACCCCACCCAGCTGTGAACATGAGCCCCAATTAATCCATGCTGGTTCAGAAAGGAGGAGAACGTGTCTGTGGGGTTCCTCCACAGTCACCTGCACCACCCACAGAAAGCATTTAGTCGTGAACATTCTTTATAGAAGAACTTTAGTGAATGTTGAATAGCATTTGCAGGCTTCCTCAAACGCTGGCTGGTCTCTGCTTCTAGGCAACGGCAATGTCCCTCAGTTCCCTGATCAGTTCTCCCCTCTCCTACACAAATCCCCATTCTGAATGAAAAACCTGAGATGTAATGGATGTCCCAGAAGAGATAAGGCCCTGGGAGAAGAGATACACTGCTCAGTGGCCTATTCTAGCAGGAAAGAGAAAAAAAAAAAAAAAGCTGAACCTTGGAGAAATTAAATACCAAGGTATACTTCTGCTGTCTTCTAATCTTCCTATCCCACTAGCTTTGAAATTATAAATGTATGGCTCTGATCTGTGCAAGGAAATTCTTAAAACCTGTGAACGGGCTTGGAGCCCGGCCCCTCCCAGGGCGCGGATCACAAGCAGCAGCCACGTGGAGCCTCCAGGGGTCACACTTGGGTTGCAGATTCTTCCCTGCACAGTGACTGAGCAGCCAGATTTGGAAGGATTTATTTGAATCCTTCTTCATTAAGACTGAAATGGAATAAGTAAGGTAGAAATTGAACAGACACAGAAATTGTGCATTGCTGCTCCTGTAGTCAGTAAACATTTATTCACTGACTCCAGCCTATGTGTTCTGTCTCTCTCTCTCTCTCACACAGTTGTTCTTCCAACCCTTCCTGCTTGCTGTTTTAATGCATAATTAAGAAGGTCAGAATTAATGAAGCAGACTGGAGTAAAGTTCAAGGAATCCCCAGGCACTATTTATTCTATTAGATCTCAGGCATGAATGTCAGATTGGCAGTGGAAGTGGCATAAGCAATGGGGCTGGCTGCCTCCCAGAAACCATCCACCAAGGGACACTCACCTGCAGTGTCCAGTCGTTCCGAAGCTCCTTCCCCGCGAAAATCACACGCAACTGGTCAGCCGGAACCCCCTGTCGCTTAGCAACCACCTCCTTGAGCTGGAAGATGCTGGTGTCAGAATCGACCTCCACCGGGAAACCATGGCTGGAGTTGAACCTGATAAACACTGACCAAGAAAATTAGGAGAGAGAACAAAAAGTCAGCAGTACTCAATACGCTCAAGTGGCAAGAGCAGTATTTCCAAACCCACTCACCCCTCACACACCCTTCAGGGAATGGGATATATTTTTGTTCACCTATAGCACAAAACTTAATGTTATAGAGCATTTGGAAATAAGGGAGTTTCTCCATGGGCTTCTTCTTCATAGATTAGTCAGTGACCCGCACACCAAACTTGTGTGTTCCTTTTGACATCATCTAGGAAGCAGGGGGACTCAGGTAGAATACTCGCTTGATTGGAATTTTAAGGTTCCTGTGAGTTTATCTAAGGGATTCAGCTCTGGCAGCCTGTACAAATACACACGTCTTGCATGGTACCCCTCTGGATGAAACTAATAGGCACGGTACCAGCAGTCATGGCATGACAATGGAAGAATGCAAGCCACTTCACAGACTGGAGAGAAGACCCACATGAGTCTGTGTCTAAGTGCCCTAAGCACTGGTGGTCCCAGCCCTAAGGTTACACTGGGACTTATGGAGATGTTTATTTGCCTTTTCTCTCACATTCTGACTCATAGTGACCATACAGGATGGAGTAGAACTTCCTCATAATGTTTCCAAGGCTGTAACCTTTACGGGAGCAGATCGCCAGGCCTTTCTCCTGCAGAGTGCTGGATGGGTTTGAACCACCAACCTTTCATCTAGCAGCTGAGTGTTTAACCACTGTGACACCAGGGCTCCTTTCTCTTACATTAGTGATAACCATTTCTCTTATTGGAACCACTATTCCCCTTGAGGCCTGGGCTGGAACTCTTGCAGTCTTTTTGTGTTCTGCTTTCTCCGCCTCCACCTCTTCAATGTCTCTAGTTGACACTGCTAGTTTCCATCTCCACCTCTTCAATGTCTCTCAAGTCTATCTTGAGCTCTCACTTCTCTGTCACTATTTTAAGTTCTGCTGTCATTAAACTTTTTCCAGACTTTTGCAATAGCCTCCAACTGGACTCTTGACCCATTCTCCACTTTCAAAATGCCCTATACACTTGTACAGCATAAGCCTTATTGAAACAGTCCTGACCTTATTATACACTCAAACCATTCACAGTCATGCTGTCCACTGGGGAAAAACCCCAAGTTCCTTACCTCTTGTCTGACACACACATATTTTTCAATTTTTTCTCCACTTGCTCCCACTTATATCTGCTCATCTAAATATTCCCAGAAAACACATCACAGAAAACCACCACACTATCTCTTGCCTTTTTTCATGCTACTTCCTCCTGCATCTCTGCCTATAGAAAATGTGTCTACCTCCATGATCTATCTCAAATGTGACTCCTTCCAGAAGCCTCTCACTGTCCACTCCAACAAGACTGAACTCAACTCTCAGGACTCCAGTGGCATTTACTATCTACTATTTAGAATGCTTGCCCTATTCTCTCCTGAAGTGTAGGGAACAGGCGGTGAAAGTACATAAACCAGTGTCAGAGAGGCCTAAACACAAACTCTTGTAAACTTGGAGGGGAATGTGTGCTACAGAAATAGCATTTGTTTTGTTTACAACTATCAAAGAGTAAGTTTCGAAAATGATGGATGCTTGTATACTTTTTAGCTTTTTTGCATATATTTTACTTCCTTAAAAAGACTATAAACTTCTCAAGGGCAGGTTGTTGTTTGGTGCCATCAAGTCTATTTTTGGCTCAGTGACTGCATGTAACAGAGTACAACTGCTCCATAGGGTGTTCTTGGCAGTAATCTTTATGGTAGTGGATAATCAGGTCTTCCTCCCGCAGAGATGCTGGGTGGGCTTCAACTGCTAACCTTTTGGTTAGCAGCTGAGCGCTCAACCATTTTGCCCCACCAGGGCTCCTCAAGGGCAGGTACTATAACTTATTTACCACTGTATTTCCATAAATGCAGCGCTACCTAATTCTCAATTCATGTGAGAGGACCCACCTAACAATAAATATAATCAAATAGTAATGACAACAATAACTGGGCCCTTACTAAGTGCCAGATGCTGTACCTTATATGGGTTGTTTCTAAGCCTCTCAATAATCCTGGCAAAGTACATATTATTATTCTTATTAAGAAGAATAGTAAAAGGAGCACTTTTGTTGTTAGGTGCCATCAAGTCAATCTCAACTCATACTAACCCAATGTGATGGTGCAGAACCACCCCAAAGGGTTTCCTAGGCTGTATCTTTGCAAAGCAGATGGTCAGGTCTTTTCTTTCATGGAGCCACTGGTGGATTCAAACCACTGACCTTGGGGTTAGCAGGCAAGCACTTAACCATTGTGCCACTAGGACTACTAAATAAAGGACTAGAAAGTTACAATCCTTTACTAGAGGACATCAGCTACTTTGTCATGGAACTGGAATTTAAATTCAGATCAGCAGGCTGCCTAAAACCTTTGTAGGAGAAGTGTCCACTAAAACTGTCTATTCTACCAAAAGCCATCTATAGATACAATGCAATTCCAATCCAAATTCCAACGACATAATGAGATGGAGAAACAAACCATCAACTTCATATGGAAGAGCAAGAGACCCCAGATTAAGTAAACCATTACTGAAAAAGAAGAACAAAGTGGGAAGCCTCACTCTGCCTGATTTTAGAACCTATTATACTGCCACTGTAGCCAAAACAGCCTGATACTGGTACAACAGCAGATACATAGACCAATGGAACAGAATTGAGAATCCAGACATAAATCCATCCATATAAGAGCAGTTGATGTTTGACAAAGGCCCAAAGTCCGTTAACTGGGGAAAAGACAGTCTTTTTAACAAATGGTGCTGGCAGAACTGGATATCCACCTGCAAAAAAATGAAACAAGACCTATACCTCACACCATGCACAAAAGCTAACTCAAAAGGGATCAAAGACGTAAACATAAAATCTAAAACGATAAAGATCATGGAAGAAAAAATAGGGACAATGTTAGCAGCCCTAATACATGGCATAAACAGTATACAAAACATTACTAAAAATACAGAAGAGAAACCAGATAACTGTAAGCTCCTAAAAATCAAACAGCTATGTTCATCCAAAGACTTCACCAAAAGAATAAAAAGACTAACTACAGACTGGGAAAAAGTTTTTAGCTGTGAGATTTCCTATCAGTGCCTAATCTCTAAAATGTACATGATTCTGCTAAAACTCAATCACAAAAGGACAAATAACCCCATTAAAAAACAGGCAAGGGATATGAACAGGCACATCACTAAAGACGACATTCAGGCCACTAACAGATTCATGAGGAAATGCTCATGATCATTAGCCATTAAAAAGAAATGCAGATCAAAACTACAATGAGATTCCATCTCACTCCAACAAGGCTGGCATTAATCCAAAAAACACAAAATAATAAATGTAGGAAGGGTTGTGGAGAGACTGGAACACTTACACACTGTTGGAGGGAATGTAAAATGGTACAACCACTTTGGAAATCAATTTGGTGCTTCCTTAAAAAGCTAGAAATAGAACTACCATACCATCTAGCAATCCCATGCCTTGGAATATATCCTAGAGAAATAAGAGCCTTTACACAAACAGATATATGCACACCCATGTTCATTGCAACACTGTTTACTATAGCAAAAAGATGGAAGCAACCAAGGTGCCCATCAATGGAAGAATGGATAAATTATGGAATTATGGTATATTCACACAATGGAATACTACTCATCAATAAAGAACAGTGATGAATCTGTGAAATGTTTCATAACATGGAGAAATCTGGAAGACATTATGCTGAGTGATATTAGTCAGTTGCAAAAGGACAAATATTGTATAAGACCACTATTACAAGAACTCCAGAAATAGTTTAAACAGAGAAGAAAATATTCTTTGATGGTTACGAGAGGGAGGAGGAAGGGAGGGAGGGAGGGGGTATTCACTAACTAGATAGTAAACCAAAACCAAACCCACTGCCGTTGAGTCGATTCCAGCTCATATATTAGGCAAGTTTTATTTTAGGTGAAGAGAAAGACAATACACAATACAGATGATGTCAACATAACTGGGCTAAACCAAAAGCAAAGAAGTTTCCTGAATAAACTAAACACTTCAAAGGCCAGCATAGCAGGGGCGGAGGTTTGAGGACCATGGTTTCAGGGGACATCTAAGTCATTTGGCATAATAAAATCTATTAAGAAAACATTCTGCATCCCACTTTGGAGAGTGGCATCTGGGGTCTTAAATGCTAGCAAGCGGCCTTCTAAGATGCATCAATTGGTCTCAACCCACCTGGAGCAAGGAAAAATGAAGAACACCAAAGACACAAGGTAATTATGAGCCTAAGAGACAGAAAGGACCACATAAGCCAGAGACTACATCAGCCTGAGACTGGAAGAACTAGATGGTGCCCAGCCACAACCGATGACCGCCCTGACAGGAAACACAACAGAGAACCCCTGAGAGAGCAGGACAGCAGTGTGATACAGACCCCAAATTCTCGTAAAAAGACCAGACTTAATGGTCAGACTGGGACTAGAAGGACCACAGAGGCCATGGTCCCCAGACCTTTTCTGTTAGCCCAAGATAGGAACCTTTCCTGAAGCTAACTCTTCAGACAGGGATTGTACTGGAATATGGGATAGAAAATGATACTGGTGAGGAGTAAGCTTCTTGACTCAAGTAGACACATAAGTCTACGTTGGCATCTCCTGTCTGGAGGGGAGATAAGAGGCAGAGGAGGCCAGGAGCTACCTAAATGGACACGAGGAGAGAGAGTGGAGGGAAGGACTGTGCTATCTCATTAGAGGGAGAGCAATTAGGAGTGTATAGCAAGGTGTATGTAAGTTTTTGTATGAGAGACTTACCTCATTTGTAAACTTTCACTTAAAGCACAATAAAAATTAATTAAAAAAAAGAACAACAAAAATGCTTTATTAAATAATTTGAATATTCCATAAACAGGTGAGAAGTAGAAAATAAGATTTAAAAAAGAAAAGCTTCAGTGAGGAACTAAGAGCAAAATAACAATTAACAATAGTTATAACACATGGTGAGACAAATGTGGCCCCAACATGAGTTCAGGTGGCTTACCTCAAAAGCCCGACAGGTTTTACCTGTATGGAAAATATTTAGACCCAGCAAGGAAAGGCAGGGACAAAAGTGCTCCAAATAAAGAAAATTCATGAAAAAGTACCAAGGACAGAAGAAAAAGTGCTTTTGATGTACTTTTAAGTAGATATGATACGACACTTTTGAAAGCAGAGGGGAGAAATGAAAACGTATTGGAAGCCCTAGAGATGTAGTCACAGTATCCGCAGATCAGAGGTCTTAAGACAACCAACTCATCAGACAAGACAGAGGATCAGTCAGGGGCTATCTGGGAAAAAGATATGATCCTGGCTCTAAACTTGATTTTTTACTAGTGTGAACAGATTTTTTCAAAAGCAAAGTGCCACAAAAGGGAAGACGGGGAGAAGCAGCAGGTGAGGACCACTAAAGCCCAGGAGAGCAATTCCAGGAGGTCTTATGGAGATGACGTCGCCCCAGGGCTTCAAATCGTGCCAACTCCACCCTGAGGATAAAAGGTATAAAGAAATATAAAGGGGAAAAAATACTAGGTAGCTCTGTACAACTATTCAAATCATTAGTATCTAAAACTTTTTTTTTTAAGAATAATTAAATTTTCAAGGTTAAGCTCAGTTTGGCTAAGTCATATCAATACATTAGAAGTGAATATTTTTGAACATCAGGTCAGATATGTAATAAAATTTAAAATAGAACTTAAATTGGAAAGATTGATCAAACACATAGAAAACATTTGGCCAGTGAAAATACATGTATGGATAAGAAGAAACATTTTATAAAAGTGACCCACTCACTAATCAAATGCCACTATGGGGAAAATGGCTAGTGTACTTCAGGGCACTAGCATAATTTGCTGCTGTGCTCAACCTTTTTCTGCCATGGGTGAACAATGTACCATCATCGGTACTAGACCCCTACTGTAGCCATGATTCCCGAAAAAGGAAAACTCCCAGCCTTTCCCTCCACCTCCATCCATTACCTCTTTAAGAAAATCAGAGAATGTCTTCTGAGCCAAGAAAAGAAAATCTGAATTCTAGTTCACCACTGGCCAATTTTGTGACTCAGGATAAATTACCTGGTCACCTTGACTTTCAACTTCCAAATTTGTTAAGTGGGCATAATATATGGACCTCAGATGCTGTTACAAAAATTTACTGAGATTATGGGTGTACAATATGAGAAAATTTTAGAATGATCCATTAGTACAGGGTTTGGCACAAAGCACATGCTCCAGAAAGAGTTCCCTAATTGTCAAAAGGCAGAGCAAATTAAAGCAGCGTCCATTTTTCGTAGTGTAACTAAGGTAGATCAACGGTTGTTGTTGTTGTTGGGTGCCACTGAGTCAGTTTCAATGCTTAGCAACCCTATGTACAACAGAGCGATGTACAACAGAACAAAACACTACCTGGTCCTGAGCCATCCTCACAATCGTTGTTACGCTTGAGCCCATTGTCACAGCCAGTGTGTCAGTCCATCTCATTGAAGGTCTTCCTCTTTTTCACTGACCCTCTGCTTTACCAAGCATGATGTCCTTCTCCAGGGACTGGTCCCTCACATGTCTGAAATATGTGAGACAAAGTCTTGCCATCCTTGCTTCTAAGGAGCACTCCTGCAGTACTTCTTCCAAGACAGATTTGTTTGTTCTTCTGGCAGTCCATGGTATATTCAATATTCTTCACCAACACTACAATTCAAAGGTGTCAATTCTCCGGTCTTCCTCACTCCTTGTACAGCTTTTGCATGCATACAAGGTGATTGAAAATACCATGGCTTGGGTCTGGTGCACCTTAGTCCTCAAAGTGACATCTTTGCTTTTAAGACTTTAAAGAGGTCTCTTGCAGCAGATTTGCCCAACACAATGCATCTTTTGATTTCCTGACTGCTGCTTCCATGGGTGTTGATTGTGGATCCAAGTATAATGAAATCATTGACGAGTTCATTATTTTCTCCATTTATCATGATGTTGCTTATTCGTCCAGTTGTTAGGAGGGCAAATTCTATGAAAAGTAGGCTATTTTTCCCGTGTCTGCTCCTCTTCATGATAGAAAACTTTCATGGGACAAAGAGAGATGATAGAAATTTAACCTGCCTCCATTTTATGAGATTTAATGATACGTGAAAGTTTGGGAATACATTGGGTTAATGACACCTATTGTAGCATCAGAAATAAATACCATATCAAAAAACATTATCAATAATGTACATTATCAAAAAAAACACCATGATGCACTCATTAGAAAAATGGTAATGAGACATGCCTACACTCGTGTTTCCTGTTATTTCCTAACCAGGGTTCTGAAGATATACAGGAAGATGAAGTAACTGGGAGGGGAGAGGAAAGGTCACCATTGGGTCATGGGTACGGATATGTCTTTCAAGGCAACTGCCCAGTGTAAACCTGATGCAAATTCTTAAATTATAACTATAGTGCTTTAGCGGCATTCATCAATGGTCAAGAGCCTTACAAGGTTCTGGCCGTCTCCCAGGCATCTATTCTACTGCTCTTTTAGGGACAACAGTCGTATGATTTGGGGGTAGACACTAGCCTGCCCCCGGCTCCAGGAGTAGACTCTTGATAAGTCAGCATAAGCCCATCCTTCTTGTCATAGAAATTGCTTCAAAAAAAAAAAAAAAATTCAAGGATGGGCTAAACCAGTCAGTGCCTAGGTTCCTCTGATCACAGAGATCAATTCCGTGGAATACCTGAGATCTAAGGTGGACCAGTGAGCCCTGTCAGTGCAACGGTTAAGCAATGTTTAAGTGCTCAGCTGCTAACCAAAAGGTTGGCAGTTCGAACCCACCCAGAGGTTCATGAGAGAAGGACTTGGGCATCTGCTCTCATAAAGAAGTCCTACGAAGCCAAGGAAGTCCTATGGGGCAGTTCTACTCTGTCACACTGGGTCACCATGAGTCAAAATCAACTCCACGGCACCTAACAACAACTCTAGTAACTGGATCAACCAGAAAGTAACCGCACGTATTTCCAAATGTCCCTTGGTGAGGAAGTGTTTTCTTTACCTTTGAGAAGCATCACTAAGTCTAGAATCTCCCATCATAAAAAAACAAATACGGTGTCCGCACATTCCCCTCCATCTATCAGCTCATTTCTTTGCACAGAAAAACTTGAGAATTTCTTATACTCCCATTTTCCATTTCTTTGCATTCTTTCATGAACCTACACCAGAAGATTTCTCTGGATAAAGCAGTGACCTCCACCTTCCCAATCCAATGGTCACCCTCTGTTCTTATGAAATTTAACCTTTCAGAGGCATTAAACACAGTAGACTTTTACTTCTGGAATACTTCTTACTTGTGGCACCATGCCACTACTACCTCCTGGTTTTCCTTCTACAACACAGGCCATACCTTCTTCATCTGCTGGATTCTCTCCCTTTACTGGGCCTATAGGTTGTGGAGTACCCCAGGATCTACTTGGACTCCCTTTTCTTGTGTATTGTGTGTTTTCATTAGGTGACATAATCTAATCCCATGCTTTTAATGCAATTAATATGCCATTAACACTGAAATTCCTATTTCCAATCTTACCCTCTCCTTGGAACTCCAGATTCCTGTATCTACCAGCATTTGAGGTCATCTATAAGGATGTCCAACAGGCATATTAAAATTAACAGGACTCCTTCTATCTTACTGGATCCTGTCTTATCACTTTGCATTGCTCCCATCCTCTTCAGTCCTTCAGAAAGTTCTGTTAACTATACCTAAAAATACATCCCAAATCTGTCTTTCTCCATCATATTCTAAGCCCCAGTCATCCTTCCCCAGGCTGCTGCAACAGCCACCTAATTAGTCTCCCTGCTTCCACTGTTTTCCCTCTATGATTCACTTCCCACAGAGAAGCAAGAGCAGTTGTTTTTTCAAATATAAATCAGATCATGACACTCCTATGCCCCAAACCTTCCAACGGTTTCTTTCTGTCCTTAGAATGAAATATTAACTCCTTGCCCTGGATAGAATACCAACTTTCCCAGTCTAATCTTCAACCAATCTTCTGCTCACTGGCCATGCTCCAGGCATGTGGCCTTCATCACCAAACACTCCGGGTTTGTTCCCACATTGGAGTCTTTGTCTCAGCTGTCCCTCTACCCCAGATGATCTTTGATTTTCCCATGGCTTGCTCCTGTTTGGCATTTAGATCACTGGTGAAATGTTACCTATTCACAAAGGCCTTTTCTCACCAACCATGTTAAAATAATGGCTGTGTTACTCTTTGGACTTCCAATAAAGCACTTATCACTATCTGTTATTTTTTTAATGCTTACAATTATTTTCTCGTTTATTTAACTGTTTATTTACATTTAATTATATAAGCCTTTTGTTGTTGTTGTTAGGTCTCATCGAGTCAGTTTTGACTCACAGTGATCCCATATGACAGAGTAGAACTACCCCACAGGGTTTTTTAGGCTGTAATCTTTATGGGAGCAGGCTGCCAGGTCTTTCTACACTAGAGCTGCTGGGTGGGTTTGAACTGCCAACCTTTCCATTAGCAGACAAGCACTTAACTGTTACGCCACCAGGGCTCCTTATATATGCCCTTTAGGTAGATGCTTTGTCCATTTTTTTAACACCGTATCCCCAGTTCACAGGATAGTGTCTGGCAGATAGCAGGCTCTCAATGAATATTCGTTGATTCTGCATAGAGATTTTTCTTTTGTTCGTTGCTTTATTCTTATTTGCATAAAGATTTTTAGCCAGGATTTATTAACTAAACTGCACATATATAATTCATGTACAATTTAACATATTTTCATAGGGATTTTTAATTTTACATGATTTTACTTTATATTCTTATTTTAAAATCCAACTCTCCCAGAACCTTCAGCCTTACTCCATTCCCAGGACCATGTGGCGCCACTGGAATTATTTTTAACTTTTAAGATTAATTCCTACACTCATTAAGTGATTTAATTTGCTCTTAATAACTACGCTGGACATGCACTTTAGCAATTTTATAAAGGAATCTCATAATACTTAAAAACAAGGTAGAAATAAGTTGCCCCATATTGCATAGCTTATATTAAGTGGTCAGGAGTGAATTTTTTTTTTATCCTAATTCCTTGCATTCATAATTTAAACCACTTGTTAAAGAGTTGCAACAAATTAGGCATTTATCATGGAATTCCACTGTTGGAAAGTTAGAAAAAAAAAATCAAAGTTAACAAAACTATGTATATGTGTGTGCATACACATTGATGTACACATACACACACAGTACTATGTATGTATATTATCTATACATAGTATATATACTGTGTATATATATTTAAATTACTCTATGCCATCTTAATATTAGTCTAATCCTGATCCAAGCCATGGTGTTTTCAATTGCTTCACATGCAAGCAAAAGCTGGAGGATGAATAAGGAATGCCAAAGAAGAATTGATGCCTTTGAATTGTGGTGTTGGAGAAGAATATTGAATATACCATTCTTTTGGGGCTGCCAAAAGAATGAACAAATCTGTCTTGAAAGAAGTACAACCAGAATGCTCCTCAGAAGCAAGGATGGTGAGACTACATCTCACAAACTTTGGACATGGGATCAGTCCCTGGAGAAGGACATCATTCTTGTAAAAGTAGAGGGTCAGCAGAAAAGAAGACGACCCTCAACAAGGTGGATTGACAGTGGCTGCAACAATGGGCTTAATCATAACAACGATTGTGAGGGCAGTGTTTCATTCTGTTGTACACAGGGTCACTGTGAGTCAAAACTGACTCAACAGCACCTAACAAAACAACAACAAGGAATAATTACAAAGAAAGGAGGTATATATAATGTGTGTATATATGTATACGCACACATATACATACACACATATTTTATACACACACTCACAGTATTTTTGTGAAACTAAATAAATGACACCAGCTGGGTACCCTGGTGCAAACTTTAAACTAGAACTTTAATCACCTGTTCCCAAAACTGAGAAAAATGCACACAATGTTGCAGAGAGAGAACAACTACAATTTAGGACGAAAGCCATTCGGAAGTGAAAGTGTGGCCAGAACTGTAAAAACACATGTAACCATACTAATATTAATATTTTACAAACCAAACCTTTATATTGGGAGCTATCCATTATTATAGTATGATTGTTACAGGAAAATAACAAATGCAAAATCACCGATGAAGGGCTCACATAGGCACCTCTATCTGGCTATGCAAGTCATTTCTAAGTCGAAAAGGAGAAGTAAGAAGAAAGTGAGCTGTAGTACCTAGTGAAGAAATCCCCGTCACAGCAACAAAAAGTATATCTAGATAAGCGTCTTGCTTAAATGCCTCAAATTTCCCTGAAAGAACAATGTTCATGTGAATATACCCTTCTCCTGGATATGCTGACCCACCTTTAACTGATAACATAAAATACGGACCTCTGCTTGAGTCTAAACTACCTGCAAACTTTGTGATGTCAAACTCCTATCAAAACGTAGTTGAGAACTGCGATAACCATGGCACCTATCCAGGTTTGAGTAATGAATCAAGCTCAACGGGCAGAAATTTTTACACTTGAGCCATGTTAACCACTTCTTCCCTCGTTATTTTGTGACCCAACTTTCCAGGTGTTGTATATCAGGGTAGTGAACATGGCTTTTCTCAAGTGAAACGTTAGGAATAAGCACAATGAAAACAGCTATTGGATTAACCACCGGGTATGGCAACACACTGGGAAAATATCCCCCTGGCAACAGAGAACAGAAAGATTTTAACTTCTAAAATTTTTTTTCAGAACGTCAAAAGATGCACCATTAGTTTGAGTCTTACTTCATTTCCAAACTAATGTAGCCTATAGTCATCTATTCTCATACCCTCATGAATAATGGTTAAGAGCACAGGCTCTAGAATTGGACTGCATTTTTGGAATCACAGCTCAACATTAAGTGACCTTACACGAGCAATTTAACCTTCATTGTGTTATTATAAGGATCCAGGTTATGATTAGCTG
Organism: Elephas maximus indicus; assembly: GCF_024166365.1. Lineage (NCBI taxonomy): Eukaryota > Metazoa > Chordata > Mammalia > Proboscidea > Elephantidae > Elephas > Elephas maximus. The sequence continues at coordinate 234,615,421 of NC_064819.1, forward strand.
TTGCTATTTCCTAAACCTATTCCTGTAGCACATAACCTAGCACTTGATTATATGCTGTCTGCTAGCATCCTTTAAGAACTGCCTACAAAAATCTTGATTCCTAACTATCTTGTACTATGTTTCTGATCAGGAGCCTCAATTACCATCCCCATACTCACTCCCACAGTATAAAACAGAGTCCAGGGTTCTGCTTTCATATAGACTTTACACGAAAAGCAGATATTCGAAGACACACAAGGGTGAACAAAAGAAGGAAGATTCTGCTAAGGAGAAAACTCCAGCAAGAGCAGAGTTTTACAAAGCAAGTGCCCATTTCCCAGCTCTGAGTCCGTGGCCAGGTGTAATCATGTGGCATGCGGGCCGGCAGGTGCATGAGTTGCAGAACTACAGCTCTCTGACCTGGGGAGGAAAACACTGAATCTGGGAAAACTATTGCCTCTATGGAAAGTGGGGAAGATCGCAGATAGAAAAAAAAAAAAATCCCAAGAAAGGGAATCTCAAAATTCTATCTACCAATGTCTCTGGCTGACCCCAAAACAATGAAGGTGCATAACAGACTCAAAGCAGCTCAGCTACAGAAAAAAGATCTGCTCAAGCAGGAGGAGCGTGACTTCCCTCTCCTATGTGTGGGCTGCACACAGTCACTTCCTTCCAAAGAGTACAGCATGGAAAGAGGGAAGAAAGCAACTTTTCAGTGGATAAGTCTGGCAAACACCACCTCAGCCAGGTGATCAAACTCACCATCAATAGTGATAAGTCATGTTGACAGTATGTACCCTTGATATGATGGGAGGAGAACGGACTTTATCTCTGTGATCTTTCTCCCCAAGACACGTAACTCTAGTCTAATCGTGAGAAAGCCATCAGACAAAAAACAATTGAGAGACAGTCTACAAAATAGCTAACCATTATGCCTTAAAAGGGTCATCAAAAGTAGGAAATTCTGGGACAATGTCACAGGCTACCTAAGGAGACATGACTACTACATGTAATATGATATCCTGAATGGGATCCTGGAAGAGAAAAAGATGCTATGTAAAATCTAAGAAAATCCAATTAAAATTTTGTATAAATATTGGCTAATTGTAACAAATGTAGTATAATAATAGAAGATGATATTAAAAGGGAAAAGTGGGTGCAGGGTACATGATAACTCTGTACAATATTCACAACTTTTCTGTAAAGCTAAAACCATTCTAAAATAAAAAAGCTTACATATATAATATCTGGACTGAAACCAGAGCTGCTGGAGAAAGAGTAAATTTTTTTAATTCAAGCCCAACCAAAATAATTGTCTTCTAACAAAAGAAACAACTGTCATCAGAGAAAAATGGCAGAATCCAAAATTTCTAAAAATTACATTTATTATGTCTGGGATACAATTAAAAATTGCCCAACACTTGAAGAAAAATACCATACCTTTTCAGGAGAACAGAAAACAAGCTGAGAAGAATTCTGAGATGACTCTGATTTTGGAACTAGCAGGTAGAATTTCTGCAGCAGCTCTTATGACTATCCTCAATGAAGTAAAATGAAGAAGATATTCTTCAATGAATGGAAATATAGGACCAATAAGCACAGCAATAAAAACTGCATAAAATTTTTTGGAATAGAAACTGTAAAACAACAAAGTACAAAATCTGAAACTAATAAATCATTGAATGGATTTAATATCCAATGGAAATGACAGGGTAAAGTGCTAGTGAGGCATACAGAGAAAAGAGATTTAAAAAAAAAAAAGACCTCAGGACCTACTGGGAATAATATCAAATGGTCTAATATACATGTAATCGGAGTCACAAAAGGAAAACAGAAAGAATGGGGCTGAAAAATATTTGAAGGACTAATGCCCAAAATTGTACAATCTGTAAACCCAACCAAAACCCAGTGCTGTCGAGTCGATTCCGACTCATAGAGACCATTACATTAATTAAATAATCACTGTATTTACATATATTTACATATTCAAGAGGCTCAACAAACACAAAACAGTATAAGTATGAATAAGACTATGTCAAGACACATCGTAGTCTCGACTGTTGAAAGCCAAAGATGAAGGGCAAATTTTGACTTTACCCTGAGTCCTCTCTCTCTCATCTGTGGGTGATTCTTCCATTTTTCCCTTAATTATTTAGTTGAAGTCTACGGCGCATAGTTCTACTCTGACACACACAGGGTCTCAATGAGTCAGAACTGAATCAACAGCAACTGGCATGTTGTTCTGAGTAAGACCATGGACTCTGGAACCACAATGCCTCAGTTCAAATCCTAGATCTACCCCTCACACTGATCTTGAAACCAGGTCACAAAATTTATGGTGTCCCTCAGTTTTCTCTCTATAAAATAGACGATAATAATACTACCTGCCTCATAAGATTATTCAGAAAATTAAATGAACTAATATATGGAAATCATTTAGAAAGGTGCCTAGCACACTGTAAATTTCAATTATTAGCTCTTACCTAAGGCTCAATATATGGCTTAAAAACTATTGTGGTTACCATATCAATTGCATGATATTAATGTTTAAGTAACTAAGCCATGTACCTCTTATTTTCTTTCAATAAGAAAGATTTTCCAGATGGAGTTCTATTTCACTATGCTTTTTTTTTTTTTTATGGTACAATGTAATTGATCTAAAGTAACTTTACTATCCTAATAATGATGCCTTCTGCTTGGATAGAGCTCTCAGTTTTCAAAGTGCTTTTACAGACATTATCTTGGTTAATCTTCAGAACAGCACTGAAAGGTAATTGGGACAGCCTTTACTATTCCTACTTTTAAAATGAAGGAACAGATGCACAGAGAGGAAAAGTAGTTTAGCCAAGATTTACAAGGAAAGGGACAGGAACTTGAAACTCAGTATCTGGAAGCCCTCTCCTTTCCATCGGTGCCCTGTGTGCTCCCCTGGGGTATAAACAGACTTGCCAAGGCAAAGTCATCTTTCCACCTCGTATTCCTCAAGCACCCTTCCTGAACACTGATAAGCTTGAAGACATGGCTGCGGCTGAGGCACCGTGATAGATCTCCTGTCCTGTCTTCCCTTCAGAATCAACCTTCTCCCATTTTACAAAAGAGAGCAGACAAACTCTTCCAAATGTCACTCTGGTGCACTGCCCCAGGGTGCCAAAAAAGGACAACTTGACAACTTGAATTACTGGTGACCTCTAAGCCTCCTTCACCAGGGCCCCATCAACCCTCTGTAGGGCTTCGATTCTTTCACATTACAGTGAAGCTTGGCATTAAAAAAAAAAAAATTAGGAACAGTGTATTCTTAGTCCTTTGGGATGTCAGGAATTCTGATATGCAGTAAAGATGGACAAGAGGCAGGGCAATGCTCACTGAACAACCCCAGCTCTTTCTCCCCCCTCAGTAATGCCAAAGAAGTCATTTGTCCTCAAGGGGAGTTTCAGAGAGTAAAGCCGAGAGAGCTGCCTGCGAAGCTGAGGGTGGCAGTGCCATATCTCCTGCAGGCAACACAATCCCGGCAAGGGCCCATTCATTACCTAACCTTTCGTCCGTCCGTCCATCCGTCCATCCATTCACTCATCCATCCATCCATCCACTCATCCAATGTACTATAACAATTTAAATATAACAAGATGGCTTACGGGGCCATTTTTTTTTTTTCCGATAAATTAAGTCTTATTTAGCTGACTGATTTAGTAAAGACTAGTTTTGTCAATCAAGCCATATGGCAGGTGTTTTCCATAAATTGAATTAGTGATATACGCAACTTCAAGGTTTTTGATAAAAACATATTTAAAGTAAGAAAAAAGCATTTGATCATAGCTATTTTATTGACAAAAGTGTATAGAAATAAATATTTCAATTTCTCAATCTTTTATAAATGTATCAGGCTGAACAGAATGCCTCTAAATGAAAGTATAGCAGGCATAATTAATAGTGAGTTAAAAAATCTTAGTAGTCTATTTGATATATTTCCTAGAAATTTAGAAGGTGAATGACTCTACATGAATGCTTTCCAAGTACGTAGCTGTGAATCCTTTCCTTTGAACAAAATTAAAGGTGGACTTAATTGAATTATCAATTGATAGATCACTGAATGTTTTTAATAATAAATTACTAAGGAGTTTTTGACATATTATAAATTTGAGGGCATTTAAAGGATGAAGTAATATTACTATACTAAAATGTCCTCTATTTCCATATACACAATATTAGAACAAGGGTTTGCAACCATAAAAATGAAAAGAATTATGCTGAGTCTGTTTCTTTCTAGCAAACAGTAATACTCATCCATATATACACATAACCAAGACAAAAACCTAATCCACCTAATTAAAAGACATACCTGCAAAATAATTTTATATTTAATAATTTTTTTGTGAAAAATACCAATGAATTATTAATCTAAATATGTAAGTTATTTATACTGTTTGAATAATTTTCATACTAAGAACAACACTAATAGTATTCTAATTCTGCAGAAATTGTTAATATCAAGGCTTATGATACCATAACATTTAAAAATATATTTTAAAAATTAAAATTTTATACATGTTTTTGTTGCAGAGATTTATTTCAGGGTGACACATAAAGAAATCCAAAACAAAAAATATTACATTAGGGTAAATTTCTGTAAGGGAGTGGGACAGAAACACACATTTAAGAAGAGAGACACAATAACATTTTTGAAAATTAAAACGAGCTTTTTCATGCATTAAAATGATGACCAAAAAAAAAAAAAAAAACCCAGTGCCATCAAGTCGATTCTGACTCCTAGCGACCCCATAGGACAGAGTAGAACTGCCCCATAGAGTTTCCAAGGAGCACCTGGTGGATTCGAACTGCCAACCCTTTGGTTAGCAGCCGTAGCATTTAACCACTACGCCACCAGGGTTTCTAAAATGGTGATAGTGATGAGAAAATCATCATAGTTTTAATATCTCACTGAAAATACTTTAAATGCAATTGTTTTATTATTTAAATATTAATTTAACAGTATAGCAACAGTGCAACTATTCAAACGTAAAACATTTCTTTTACATCAACTTAAAAATGTGCAAGGAGGTACACGGTTTTCTAAAATAAATATTTTTATGGTATAGACTGCAAAATAGTTTGAATATTATTGACTTTAATACCTATGCAGGCTGAAAGTGCAACGGGCTGATCAATACAAACAGGGAGACAGAGACTACATCAAACCCCAAACCTAACGTCATCCTATTTAGAGTCAAGCCGTGAAACCAAACAGGCATTTAGTGGTGCACCCACAAACTATGGGGATGATGACATTGGAGTGGGGTTCCAGGGTTGTTTGTCTGTTTGTTTAATCAAAGATAACATATTTTCCATAGATAATTTTTTTCTTTTTTTAGACGTAGGCAATTTTAAACAATGTTGCATTTCTCAATGGCTTCAATAAAGAAGATGTTTACAAAGATACACAAGAAAAATAATTTCTCAGACAGGAGCATCATTTTAAGGAAAACTCAGTCTTATGTAAATACATTCCAGTGTTAAGTGTTCCCCAATTCATGTCTTTTTCTCCCAGAGATGGGATAGCTCACAAGCTCTGTGGGTAAAATTAATTAGCTCCACATTTTGGTTGTTTTTATTTTTAAAATGGGACCTCGTAGCCTTTATTTCTCAATTTTATTTGCTACCAATAAATTTTCCATGTGACAGTAGGTTAAATTTTTTTTCCACTAATTTTTAGGGTGAGGAAAATAAATATAATTAAATGATCTGTATTGAGATAAATAAAGAAGAGGAAGAAGTAAATGTTCTCACTGTGAGCCAATATAAATTATTGATTCGTGAATTAAGAATATGCTGGCGTCGACGCCATAGCAATGAACAACAACATTCCAAAGCATCATTTTACTGTTGAGTTAATATGAGCAGAGAACTCGGAAGAGCGCCTAGGACATTGTAAGTGCTCCCCAAATGACAGAGCTAATATCAGGATGAGAAATCAACATCCATTTATCTTTCACCCACTTAGCAAAAACCTATTTTATGGTTAACAACATGGTCAGTTATATGGTCAGTAAAAGAAGTTTTTCCCTGATAGACTGAAGCCTGTAATACAATTTCATTTGTAAACTTTAAATACAAAATTCTATATGCAAATGTACTTCCGAACTTCTCTGCAAATATATAAAACTACTGGCAGATACTACTCAACATACGGCCTGCAGAGCAATAGTTCAAGAAGAGAGGCTGTCGAGTCAGGCTATCTGGGTTTGAATCTCTGCTTCTCAAATTTTTTGTTGTATTGCTTAACCTTTCTGTGTTTTAGTTTCCCAAAAGTAAAAATAATATTCCAACCAACCCATTGCTGTCGAGTCAATTCCGACTCACAGCAACCCTAGAGGACAGAGTAGTGCTGCTCCAGCGATTTGTTAAGGTGCGGATGGTAGCTTTGAACTGCTGACCTTTAGGTTGGCAGCCGAGATCTTGGCTCCTACGCCACCAGGGCTCTAAAAATAATACTAGTACCTACCTTATGGAAACCCTGTTGGTGTAGTGTAATTGCCTGGCTGCTAACTCAAGGGGTCGGCAGTTCGAATCTACCAGGCGCTCCTTAGAAACTCTATGGGGCAGTTCTACTCTGCCCTACAGGGTCGCTATGAGTCGGAATCGACTTGACGGCACTAGGTTTTGGACCTACCTTGTGGAGTTGTCATGGACAGTAAATGGATGTCCACCTGTACGGTTCCTGGATTAATGCACAGTACAGGAAGCACTCAGTAAACGTTAGCAGCTATTACTAAACGATAAATCTAACCACATTTTCCAAAGCAAATTGGAAAAGAGCTTTCTGGTAGTAATCAAAATGATCTTATATTCTTAAGTGCCATTTTGATATATTTGTTAAAAACTTCCCTTAAATTTTACACGTTGAAATTTTTCTAAAAACTCCACTCTACCCATGTGGAGAAATTCGAACTCTCACACACTGCCGGTGGGAACGGAACGTGGTGCTGTTGTTTTGGAAACACCCCGGCAAACAGTTAAGCATAGAGCTACCATAAAACCAAAAACCAAACCCACGGCCGTGAAGTCGATTCTCACTCACAGTGACCCTACAGGACAGCATAGAACTGCCCCACAGGGCTTCCAAAGCTGTAATCTTTCCTGAAGTAGACGGCCACATCTTTCTCCCATGGAGGGAGTGGCTCCTGGGTTCGAACTGCTAATCTTTTGGTTAGCAGCTGAGCCCTATAACCACTGCACCACTAGACCAAAAAAAAGAAAACCTATTGCAGTTGAATCAATTCTGACTCACAGCGACCCTATAGGACAGAGTAGACTGTCCCACAGGGTTTCCAAGGAATGGCTGGTGGATTTGAACTGCTACCCTTTTGGTTAACAGCCAAGCTCTTAACCACTGCACCACCAGGGCTCCTGTGCACAGCACCACTAGATTTACCACAAAAACCAAAAACCAAATCCGTTGCTTCTGAATCAATTCCCACTCATAGCAACCCTACAGGACAGAGTAGAACTGCCCCGGAGGGTTTCCAAGGAGTGGCTGGTGGATTCGAACTGCTAAACTTTTGGTTACCAGCCGAGCTCTTAACCGCTGTGCCCAGCAATTCCACTCCTAGGTACACACCCAAGAGAAAAGAAAACTTTTGTCCACAAAAGAGCCTATGCATGAGTGTTCCTATCAACATTATCTATAGCAGCCCAAAGTAGACAGAACTGATGAATGAATAAACAAAATGTGGTATTTGGGATATACAATGGGAGGGATATTATTCAGTCATAAAAAGAAAAAAAAGAAGTACTAATGCATACTATAAAATGGATGAACCTTGTGAAGTGAGAGAAGCCAGTCATAAAGACACGCTGTATGATTCCACTGACACGAGACGTCAGAACAGGCAAATCCGCAGAGACAGACTCCGGAGAAACGGGAGGCGACTGTTAAAGGGAGGGGATCTCTTTTGGGGGTGACGAAAACATTATTAAATGGCTGTGGTGATGGTTGCATGACTATGAATATACTAAAAACCACTAAATTTGACACCTTAAATGGGTGAACTTTGTAGCATGTGAATTATATCTCAATCAAGCTGTCCCCTCCCCCCTAAAAAATTGTATATTCATCATCTACTAAAAGTATCGAGCAAAGGACAGTTACTTAGTGTTTTGAAATAAACAGATGAGTGAATACGTGCATTCATTTCATTTTAAATGGCTTTCTTTCCTATTTCCATGCAGTGTTGGTTTTTTTTTTTTTTTTAATAGAAGCCTGTAATTATAGCAATAAACTTACAAAATGTGTAAGCTTCATTTCTTGGATTTAGGTGTTGGTTTTTACAATGTGGCAAAGTTTCCTTATTAAATACCCCACAGTTTCTACATTTACAAGTGCTTTAAGGACCTGGAAGAGTGCTAATGGGATGAAACACCAAGATGTATATTTCACCATTGAATATAGAAAATATAATCTCCTCAAGTTTCTCACTGTTCCAATTTCCATAGGCTCCAAAGCAGTATGAATAAGACTGTGACCAAATGGGGGGTGACATTAAAATTCATTCACTCGTATATCCAACAAATATTTACTGAATAAGTGACTATGTGCTAGGTACATTGCTGGAGACCGATGTCACAAAGATGAATAACACAGTCCGGGGGCAGAGATGTTAAAACAGAACTATGTACTACACTGTGAGGTGTGCTATTTTAGGGTTTGTGCCATGTGCAGTAAACCAAACACTTTGAGAACAGAGAAGAGAGAGTGGCTAACAGGCTGGGGATTCAAGTATTTTAGAGACCAAGGAAAATTATGACAGATATAAAACAATGAGTAGCAGACTTCCAGGTACAGATTTATTTTTATCATTATAGATTAAAGTCATAGCTAAGTAATTACTCTTCTAGAAAACAACAATGTGGTTTCATTAGTTACAAGGTTATTAGTATCATACTCATTGCCATCGAAGGGATTCCGACCCATAGCGGCCCTAGACGACAGCATATAACTGCCCCAAGGGGTTTCCAAGGAGCAGCTGATGGATTTGAACTGCCGACCTTTTCTGGTTAGCAACCAAGCTCTTAATCACTGCATCACCAGGGTTCCCATTAGTATTATGGCATGGGTATAGTTGAAGCAGCGAAACGAGAGCAGCGAGAAGTCTCACATAACTGTGAGAACTTCACAGATGTTCTCTGAACATTTGAACAGGCTAAGTTTTCTATTGCTGGAAGGACAAAGTAAATAACTCATCTTTTAATATAAGGACAACATGTGAACTAATCAGCAATCTCCTGGCTCTCATGCATTTCAAAAGGAAACTGTCCAAATATCTACACGTTCATTTTCTAAAAGATACGGCATTCAAAAAGTTGTTCCATGATTATGCACTGCACACCTGAGACCAGCATTTGGCTTACTGATGTGCACTGTTAATTAGGTTGGGCATCAGATGTGTTATTGTGCATGGTTTCTCACAAAGACATCTCCACTATAGCTATGTAAATTGATATAATTGTTAAACCAGGTTCTTTTCATTTAAATTTGGGACAAGCGTGTGTGTGTGTGTGTGTGTATGTGTGTGACCCAGTTCTGTGAGTCTATCTGTGATAATAGCAATGTACTTTGATAAACGGCTGAGTACCTTCCGAATTTTAACAACAAAAATAAAACTAAAAACAAAAACATACAAGTGCATATGATAATTTTAAAGCTAATGCTGTAGAGGCATTAAGTACCCGAAGTTCAAATTCAAGATCAGGAGTCAAGTGAAAACTTCATTTAGTCCAGTAAGTTTGAAGGTCATCTTTGAACGTGTTAGTGGCTGTTTTGATAAAAAAGTCTACGTGGGCTTGTTTTAAATCACTACTGGTTGCATTTTCCTCCATCACTGAATGAGAACAGTGCTCCTAGCTGATTTCAAATTATTGCTCTTCAGGAAAACATAGTAAACTTTATGATAAATATTATGCAAAACAAAAGGTTTTCTATTAAATCTTTGTAATATTAACACCGTACAATAAAAAAGGAAATAGCCTAAATCTTTCCATTGGCAGATAACTCTCCCTGAGTCTTTTGGGTTTCTGCAATCTTGTGAGTGAAGCACTTGCTATGCTCTGTGCTGAACTATCTCTCCAAGGATGTTTGACTCTCAAACTCCTTGGAAGATTCAGATAGTGTCTCCTTTTGGAGGAAAGGCCATGCTACTTCCCGTCTGCTATAAAATATTTGGGTTCCCTAAGCTTAGGGTTCCACTCCTTTAGTGCAGCTAATGGCGTGTGCAGGTGTTACCTGGTACTCCGCACATTGCCCTATGGGAATTGGGCTCAGGGAGTGCTGATCCCATGGTTACTGCTATTGCTATGAGACATGGCCTATCCTCTTCTCTGACCCAGGAGCCTCATATCTTCTACCAGCATCTGTGATGCTGTACCAGGCTAACTTTTTAGTTTGCAAGCATGGTAAAATCTCTTGCCAGTTTCATTTCTTTGCCTTAGGCATTACATACTCACTCTCTGGGGTGTCTTGGTTCTTATTTTCTGGAACTCTTTAAAGCAGCTTAGAAAACATAATAAAAATGAAATCTGGCTGAAATTGAGTACAAGTCTTTATTTTAATCAAGGATATTCCCTACCTTGTCCTTTATGAGATCATGAGATAACATTTAAACTTTTAAAAAACTGCTTATCACTTATTAACTGTAAGTACTTTCAAAGCAAAAGAACTCTAACAATCCTGATGTTTTATATACCAACTTAAAAGAATGAAATCCTTGTTTTTCTCCACACTTTGAAAATTTGCTGATGTGCGTTAAAAGTTGATTACTTCACACTTAGGTCTTTAATCCAAATGGAATGTATCTTTGTAAATGGGAATCAGGGATACTATATATCTCAATCATTAGATTGAAGAAATACTCCATACATATAATGAATAGCTACATAAATTAATTTTGCAATCACCATGTCATTAAATGACAAAGCATTTAATTCTTGTTCTCTAGGTTTTTAATCATTTATCATACAACTTCTATTTTCATCCTTAAAGAAAAATTAAACTTTGATTTTAAACATTCTTCATGTTTTCCCCAATTAATATAGCACACATATACATAGTAGAGCAAATTACAGAGTTGCATCCTATTTCACTGAATTTTTGTCTAAAAATGCATGTTTTAAAGGCTCTCCCACCCCTCCTTAGTAAATGCTAGCATATCTGTCACTCCACTGAACATCCTGAGAAAATCAAGAGGACAATCTCAGAGGTCAGGCGCTCCCACGGCTACAGGTGTACCAAGGGTGTGCAATGGCCTTCGCATTGACCTTGGTTTTAGACATCTGATTGTCATAGACATGGCGCCCTCTGTGCATACAACCATCTTCCACACCCACCAAGTGAGAGGATGTCTGCCTGGAAACCCACAGACCTTGAGAAAAATTACTATAAATTCTATTTTATCAGGTTCTTTGCCAATTAACCTGCCTCCCTACATATCACAGCTATAAATACATCAAAAAAAAAAAAAAACAGTGAAGGGGTCAAACAATCTATGTTGGAAAGCCTGGTGGCATAGTGGTTAAGTACTATGGCTGCTAACCAAAAGGTCGGCAGTCCAAATCCACCAGGTGCTCCTTGGAAACCCTATGGGGCAGTTCTACTCTGTCCTGTAGGGTCGCTATGAGTCAAAATCAACTTGATGGCAACAGGTTTTAAGTTTCTTGTAACTCTAAGAAATATGTTGGCTCATCTCTAAACCAGCTCTATTTGAGACCATTAAATTTAGCAGCATATTTTTGTTTTTTTTTTCATAGAATTACCCTCTATTTTCCTTCAGTTTTAGACCCCCAAACAGGTTGGAGTCTGCCTACAGGAGGCTTCAAGCGTCACCAAATTTTCTCCTATACTGAAACGTTCACCTGCCACCATAGCAATTCTACACATGCCTTTGAAGGAAGTCTTCAGAAATTATACTACGCTTTTTCATTATGTTACAACAACACAGAAGTTCATTTTTCTAATTCACAATAACATTTCTGATTTTCTTTCAGAATTATCTTGACAGATCTTTTATTGAGATATAGTGTACATACAGTTGATTTTTGTTTTCATAGTAGTTATATTCTATAAATTGGCCACTGAGTTAGCAAATATTGAACAATTGCTCCACGGAAAACGCCATGTAGGTTCCTACAAGCCTCTGGTCACGACATTTTTGTCAACCGATCTAAACATAACCTTGTTTTATGTATGTTTCTGTTTAAAGACCCCTTATTTAATATATACTGGTGATTCATTATAGGGTCACTATGAGTCTGAATTGCAATTCAAGCCTCACTATTGCAACTTGAGTGAAGGATTCTATGGGGAAGATATTAAATGCCTCAGGAAGCAAAAGAAGATGGAAGAAATACATAGAGTCATTATACCAAGAAGAATTAGTCGACATTCAATCACTTCAAGAGGTAGCATATGATCAGGAACCGATGGTACTGAAGAAAGAAGTCCAAGCTGCACTGAAGGTACTGGCAAAAAACAAGGTTCTAGGAATTGACAGAATATCGATGGAGATGTTTCAGCAAATTGAACAGCATTGAAAGTGCTCACTCGTCTACGCCAAGAAATTCTGAAGACAGCTACCTGGCCCATCGACTGGAAGAAATCCATATTTATGCTTATTCTCAAGAAAGGTGATTCAACCGAATGTGAAAATTATCAAACAGTATCATTAATACTACGTGCAAGTAAAATTTTGCTGAAGATCCTTCAAAAGCAGCTGCAGCAGTATATCAACAGGGAACTGCCAGAAACTCAGGCCGGATTCAGAAGAGGAGTCAGAACCAGGGATATCATGTATCATTAAGTTCTGTTATAAACAAAAAATATGTATCTGCAAGCCTATAAAAAAAAGAAAAATATTGGTCTTTCTGGTATTTTCTTTCAGCACTAGTTATTACGTGGAGTTGTCCTCATAAGAAATGACAAAATAAAAATATCGATATACAGAAATACATTAAGATATATTAGTCGCCACATATCTAGAGGCTGCAGATAAGAAGAGAAAGTTTTAAAAAAAACAAAAAACTTGAGTGTGATGATGTTGTGATAACTTTGTTAAATCCCAAAATATCACAATAGGCCCTCCCTCCAAATAAGTCTTAATGGGTTTTCAGAGGCACATAAAACCTACCACAGAATTTAAGCATGATTACCTTTTCACATACTGTGTTATATGGTGACAAAATTTCCCTAGCAGTGAGGGCAGATAAAGTTGGTGTTCTATTTTTTTTTTCTTAGCCTGCCATTAGCACTTGACATTATTCACATAATTAACATAATATTAACACTTTTTCTTCTCTTCTGAAGTTTGAGAAGAAATAACACCATTTTTTTTTTTTAATCAAAAATGATACCTCCAGAAAGCAATTATTTTCAATTTTAATGTCTTTGGAACAGTTTAGGCTGTTTAATCTGTTTCTTTGGATATAATACTCAAATTTCATTTCTTTGATCAACATTTTTACTGATGTTATTTATATCCAACATGGAAACACAAGCAAATATATTGTGGCTTGAAAACAGGGTTCACTCTATTAAGTAGTGTGTATCCGTACTTCTTATACTTAAATGAGTGATTATTTATTGTATGGAGAAAAATGTAATCCTAAGGAATCTGCCTCTCTCATTCCCTCATGGGTTTCAAATCACATTGGATCCATGAATTTTTAAGAACTGTAAATTCATAAATTCATTAAAAAATCATAAAAGTAAAGGTCTAATGTGATCATGCGTGAAGAAGTTAGGCTGTTGAAAAAGTCTCATGGGACTAAAAGGTATCTATTCTATTTAAGTAATGGGGGGGATATGGTCACACTATTAATGTACCCCCAAACTTGCCCCCATTTCCCTCCAACCCCCATGAACACATACCACACAAGCCAAATTGCCCCCACTGCTGTGTTATCCACCACTGTTTGACTGTCACCTTTCATACAGTTGCCCAAGTTAGAAATCTAGAAGTTGCCTTTTTTGCCTCACAAAAACCTCGTAAACTTTTTCCTCCCTTTCCACACTCCCTCCTTCCTTCTTTTCACCAATCTTTCCCCTCCTCCTTTTCCTGCTCGAGTTATAATAAATGCTGAGAACAGAAAATTTTAAGACAGTATCATAAAATTTGCAAAAGCATGAATCAGATGTTTTCCATTTTGCAACCTGAAAAGGTGTTGCCTCACACACGATCAGGTGAAAACAGTAGAACCTGGCATATGTATGTCAGATAATCTCCTGTTTGGATTTTCTTACGGTGAAAATAAGGGATCTCAGAATTTTTATTCGCATCTAGTAAATGGATTTTTTAGTTTTCTTTCTTTCTGTTATCAGGAAACCAAGGAATTTCAACGCTAGTCTAGGTTCACTCCGAAGGTGAATTCCATCCGTGAGAAGAAATGTCACCAGCACCATCTGTTTCGGTGGAGCGGATTCCAACTCGTGGCAACCTCGCATGTGTCAGAACAGGACTACGCTCCTGAGGGGTTTCCAAGACTGATTTTTTCAGAAGCAGATTGCCTTTCTTCTGAGATGCTTCTGGGTGAACTAGAACCGCCAAACCTTACGGTAAACAGCCAAACTCATAAACTGTTTGCACCAGCCAGAGTTACTGTATGACCCAGCAATTCCACAACTAGGTAGACACACAAAAATGAAAAAATATATATATATATATTTATGTATATATGTATGTCCACACAAAAACTTGTACATCAGTGTTTATTGTAATATTACTTATACTAGCTAAAAAATAGAAACAGCCCAGATTTCTGTCAGTTGATAAATGCAAAATAATTGTTTTCTGGAGACATCATTTTTGATAAATGGTATTTCTTCTCAAATTTCAAAACAGAATAAAAAGTGTTAATATTATGTTAATTATGTAAATAATGTCAAGTGCTAATGGCAGGTTAAAAAAAAAAACAGAACACGAGCTTTACCTGCCCTCACGGCTGGGGAAATTTTGTCACCATATAACACAGTATGTGAAAAGTTAATCACACTTAAATTCTGTGGTAGGTTCTATGTGCCTCTGAAAACCCATTAAGACTGATTCGGAAGGAGGGTCTATTGTGATATTTTGGGATTGAAGAAAGTTATCACAACATCATCACGCTCAAGTTTGTTTTTCTTTTTTAATCACTTTCTCTTTTTATCTGCAACCTCTAGACACATGGTGACTAATCCATCTTAATGTGTTTCTCTATATAAGTATATGTCATTTCTTATGATGACAATGCCACAATAACTAGTGCTGAAAGAAAATACCAGAAACACCAATATTTTTCTTTTCTTGACATGCTTGCAGATACATATTTTTATGTTTATAACAGAACTGAATAAGGACACATACCCAGCTTATTATTTCTGGATTGATTGCTGAAATAGCTAGTACCCTTTCTGATGATGTAGAAATTTATGCATGTATTGATGAAGCAAGAGCTGTGATAAATTACTTCAAGAAAATAGTGCTTTTCATTGCTTTTCTTTATTCCTTATGACTTGTGTTATGAAGTGACATGTGCTTCAGTTTGTCTTTAGTAGGCAGAAGTAATCATTTCCAGAATATGCCATGTGTGCTAGCATTTAAAATTCACCTATGCCCCAGGTATTGTATTACTGTTAATTTTAAACATGTAGACATGTGAGTTGGATGGTAGTCCTGTCAATGGATTTGGCATGGTAATGTGGCTGGAAGAGGAGTCCTACTCAAAGGGTGTTGAGCCTGTTCAACAGTTCATTCAGTGCAGAGAATATGTGTTGAGCAGCTCCTGCCAGCCATGTACTGAGCTTGATGCTAGAATAATAAAAGAATGAACTATGTTCTCTTGCCTAGAAGGGTGCATGAGTTTTCCAGCAACAAGCCAAACATCTCCATTTTATATTACTCACATTATTTTCAATTAATATGTTCGATGAATACATAGACAGTAGTTCTATCAATATCATATAATTATTGTAAGAAAAGAAAATGGAGTTAATAAATACATCAGGATCCAAGAGATGATAACTGTCGAGAAGGCTGGGCTAAATTCTTTAAATGAAATTTAACTCAGATAGATGGAAGGTCCTATCCTGAATCCAAAATAACAACTATATATTTACAAAATGGAAGTGATGTGGAATATAACCACTCATGCAAAGGTTTTAATCTGCATTACCCTTCATAAAAGTCCATTGTGATACACCAATCATAAAAGCTATTTTCATGGTGGAATGCATTTCACATGGAGTAAGAGCTCCAGCCAAGGTCACCATGAGTTGGAGCCAACTCCACGGCACACAACAACAATGGCAACAATCAGTCCTATGCTGGGCAAACGACACGAGACTACCACGTTCAGTAGTGGGTACCACACTTCAGGGAAAAGTTCAGAGAAAACAGTTGAGCTGATAAAGAGGATACTGGCTGCCACGGCACTTGGAATTGCCAGATGACTTAAATAATTGCGGAATTTGCACTGGAGGCTGTGGTATGTTAAGGGAAGGTGGGGGGAACAGCGAGGAAGAAGTCAAAAGTAGGTGTGTGGAAGAAATACTAGGCCCCATTATATGTGATCCTTCTGTTGTACGTAGGACCACTATGAGTCGAAACCAACTCAAGGGCACCTAACAACAATATATATGATCCCAAAGTAGCCCTGGTGGTGGTACAATGGTTAGGGACTTGGCTGCTAACTGAGAGGCTGATGGTTTGAACCTGCCCAGTGTCTCTACAAGAGAAAGACCTGGCGATCTGCGCCCATAAAGATTACAGTCAAGAAATCCCTATAGGGCAGTTCTACTCTATCATGTAACTGACTTGCAGGCACTTAACAACATGTATGATTCCAGGACACAGAACTCGGGAACTACAACAAGAGGGATTCTGGTTCACCTTGAGTAAGGCCCAACTAATAGTTAGCTCTGACACATGAGCCACTGCACAAGGAAGTGAGTTCATTAATGGCAGGTCCTCTCTGCAAAGGTGTCATCTGGGAGCTTGAACACCGAATAGGTGATGGGATTAAATGATTTCTAGACCCTAAGATCTTGGAATTTTGTGATATTATGGAAAGGAATATAAAAAATAGGAAGAATAAATTTTCATTCATTCATTTATTCACTCATTCATTCATTCAGTGAATAACTACTATCGCTAGGCACTTTTATAGGTGCTGTGAACACAGCAGTGAACTTAAATAGGCAAAAACCCCTGTTCTCATGATACTTACATTCTAGAGGGTTTGAGACAAAAGGGACCATGGGCATAAAATACCAGTCTTTTCTGTGTGTGTTGAGCGGCCGCTTGCTGCTAGCTGGAAGCAAAGCTATGCTTAAACCACTCATGCATGTTTTCAAACTCAGAGTTATTATGGAAGCAGCCATTTGTTGAAGTCACAATAACGCACTAGCACCTATTGCTTTCATATGTGCTATACTTTCTCCCTTCTTCTTCTTTAATCTATTGCTTCACTCGTCACCACTGCAAAGCAGTGATTTATGGTTGTTTACACTTTGCAATTATTAATATTCTTTTCCCTTTACTAAAAAAATTGGACCATAATGTTTTCCCTTAGGTTTGATTTCCTACACATTAAATTTTCCACTTTTAAAATAATAAAATACAGAATTAATTATTAAAAATGTATAAGTTATGAAGAAGCATAAAACATTAAAAGGTACATATACTTCTGGCCTTTTTATAGCATGATCTATGCATACACACAAATAGAGATTTAGATACATAATTTTCCAAATCTGGTGCCACTTCTGTAGTTTTATATTTTATTGTGCTATTAAAATTATTAGAACACTAGCCTTTTTGTTATCAGGAGAGACCAGTCCCTAGAGAAGGACATCATGTTTGGTAAAGTGGAGGGTCAGCAAAAAAGAGGAAGACCCTCAACGAGATGGATTGACTGAGAGGCTACAACAATTGGCTCAAACACAACAAGGATTGTAAGGATGGCATAGGACCAGGCAGCGTTTTGTTCTGTTATACACAGGGTCACTATGAGTAGGAACCAACTCAATGGCACCTAACAACACGACAGTCTTTTTGGAATTATTTAACAAATCCCTTAATTGGAATTATAGCCACCTATTACCATCGTCCTTTTTTTTTTTTTTTTATTACCATCGTGTGGTCTATCTTTAGAGCTAAAAAAGACCTGACGAACTATTATCATCAAATGACACCTTGCGGGACACCTAGCATCCAAGAACATTAAACCCGTTGCCGTCAATTTTGACTCCAAGAAATCCCATATTTTGTAAAATTAATCAACCCATACCAAGTCAACAATACTAAGGAACTTTCTGTGGATGCAATGATTGCTTTCTACATAATAACAGAAAAGCTTTAGAAATATACACTTCAAGATTCCTTATTGCTCTAAACCTACCTGGAGCTTATTTACACTTTTGACTTACAGTTTTAATCTCTGTCACATCATGGAGTAAGACATTCCAAACTTTCTATTTTCTGTACAACTTAGTAGAACTTGAAAATATTTCAAAATTTCAAACCAAGTAGAATTCAACACAACGGGCAATTGTGTGGGCATACATCTAAAAGGTGAAAACTCACATATTCCCCACGGAATAAAACGGATGCACCTGTAAGAAAGTCCCATAGTGTGTACCAGAATACTGCAGCCAGCTGCTCAGAAACTACAGTTGTGATGGTTTGGAATTTGGTGATTTGGCTCATGGTTATTTAACTAAGGGGTATAAGTTCTGATATTTATTTACTTATTTTTTATCAATCCTTTCTACTCAGGTCCTTGAAAGAAGGCACTGAGGAAATATTGTTAAAGCAATCACCTGGCTGTCATAATTCCAAAAAGTTCTTACTTCTTCATGTTTATCCACATGAAATACTAATCCCTTGGTCATTTTATCTCCCCTGAATCCCTTTTAAGCCTGTCTACATCTAGGGTGCTTACCAGAACTGGTATTTCGAGTAGGGCAGCGTCATGATTGTAGGCAAGCAGTGAAAATAATTTCTTCTTCGCCTGCAAGTCAATGATGTCTCACACATGACTGGTCATTTAGGTTACGTATCATAGGGAACCCTTACCTTCAGAGAATGAGGCTTACTGACTCTAAGCCTCTAATGAGGACAATTTGAATTAGTTTTCTCCAAATGTGTTTTTTTTTTTTTTTCCAGATTTGCCACATTAAACTTGATATTAGGTATAAAGATTTGCAGCACCTCAATACCAGGGTTGTGATATCCGTACGCCATTTAATCTTCCACTCTCTAGGACAGTGCAGCCCAACAGAAATGTAACACACGCCACAAATGAGAGTAACATATGCAACTTTTAATTTTCAAGTGGCCACATTAGAAATGTAAGAAGAAACAGATAAAATTAATTTTAATAACATCCTATATGTATATCCAAAATATTATCATTTCAACCTGTAACCAATATAAAAAAGTATTAAAAAGATACATTCTCTGTTTTGTGTTAAGTTTTCAAAACCTGGTTTATATTTTACGAAGGGCACACGCAGTTCAGACTAACCACATGTGACTCCTGGCTACTGTACTGGCCGGCCCGATTCTATAACCAAGCTTTCAGGTCTTATGCCGCTGGAAACTTTGGAAATAGCACAAATTGCTTTCTCAGGTTATTATATTAAAAAGACTCTCTATACTTTAAACATGGAGCATAAATTACCCTATTAAAAATGTCACCATGATTACAGATTTATACCAACTTAAGTTGTTTTTGTTTTATAACATGGGAAAAAAATTAATCTAGTTTTCCACCAATCTCTCAGCTCCAACAAATATCACCATATTGAAGCAAATCCCCAATCTTCTTGCTAATGTTAATTAGAACGTGCCATTCTAAAGACAGAATGCACATCTCCCCGGCACTGTCAATTTCTTTGTTTTAATTGCCATAGAAGGCCTGTCCCCACTCATGTGAAGCTGGGATGGTATTATTCAAACGATCTAATATCTCTGAAAGAACGAAGTACAGAAATATTTACATAACATAATATCACAGGTGGAATACCCATCTTAACCTAATGTTGTCTACCAAAGAGTGACGAGGAGGAGATAAGGCAGTATAATACATCTCATTAATTTTCCAACAATACAGCTGGAAAATTCCATGCACCTAACTTCTTTAACCCATCAGGAAGAGTAACCTGTATGTATTTAATTCTCTTCTGCGCTTATTAAATGGATAAATTGTGAAAATATGCTTGAATACTTCTTTTGAAAACAACTATACTTATTTTTAGGTTATTTTTTTGTGCGAGATATCACCAAATCCCATTTCAATGTAAGAAAAAAGGTGAATAATTAAGGAAAAAATTAGGAAGGGGGCAACTTATCATTAATTGTAAACATGGTCTTCAATCTTACAGCATAAATGCAGAACTTTTCCAGTAAACCACAGGAAAGTCCATTTAAAAAGTAGCAAAATTTTTGCAAATAAATCCCATGTGTTTTTAAATATACTATTAAACCTAAATGTTGGAAGTACCACTAGTAATAGGCAACTATGTTCAATGACCACCACCCATCTGTCAGTTTGTCTTACTGTCGTGGTTTGCATGTTGCTGCAATGCTGTATTTCAAATACCAGCAGAGTCGCCCAGGGTAGACAGGTTTCAGCAGAGCTCCCAGACTAAGATAGCCTGGGAAGAAAGGCCTGGTGATCTACTTCTGGAAATTAGCCAATGAAAACCCAATGGATCACAACAGAACATTGTCCAAGATATCACTGGAAGATAAGCCTGCTAGGTTGGAAGGCACTTAAAATGCACAGTGGCTGCAACAACAGACTGGAGCATACCAATGACTGTGAAGATGGCACAGGAAGAGATAGCATTTCATTCTGCTGGATATGGGGTAGCCGCGAGTAAGAGCCAAATCAACAGCCACGAATAACAGCAGCATGTTCAAAGAATGTTTTCAGGCAGACGAAAAATGAATTCACTCAGGAAGCCATGTTAACAAGATCTAAAGACTAGAATTTGCAGGACTGAGATGTGATGTCAGATACCATAAAACAGATAAGACTAGGGTGAAGGCCACAGAGACCAGCCGAGGCAGGAAAGATGAGACAAGCACTGGAGGTCTCCAGTGGAGGGGAAGTAGTCAGGAGGGACCAGAGAATAGGTTCCGCTAAGAGATGATCAGATGATGAGAAACTCTGAACATCGAGAGAGCAGGAACCAAGCGAGGGATAAGGCTACCAGTTCCAGGACACCTTCTTCCTGCGCTGGGCAGGACCTGGACTTCAGCGTGTGGGCAGAGCAGGTACCATGGGCACAAGGCAGCAGGAGGAACAACACGGAAGGTTGAAGTCACAAGAATACCCTGAGACTGCCGTTATAAGAAAAGCACTCCAAAATGGAGTTAAAAATAAAATAGACTTTTTAAATATAAAAATTCCTCTGCAAATCCTTCATTTTCCCCTCTGGAAAAAAGAAAAGTTGAGATTAAGAATAATATGCTTCATATACAATACGCCACCGCTCATCCACAACATTAAAGATAGCTATCTGAGCAACAGCTCCCACTCTGCTACTATCAACTGCCGTCAAGTCAGCTCCAGCTCATGGCAACCCCCTGTGTACAGAGGAGAACTGTGTTCTCAAGGCTGTGACCTTCAGAAGCACCTCACCAGGCTTTTTATTCCAAGGTGCCTCTTGGTGGGTTTGAAGCTCCAACGTTTCACTTAGCAGTCAAGCACTTAGCCGTTTGTGCTACCCAGGGACTCCGTGCTTTCACTCTAAAACTTACTGCTCTCGAGTCGATTCCGACTCATGGCAAGCCTATACGAGGGAGTAGAGCTGCCCCATACGGTTTCCAGGGAGCACCTGGTGGATCTGAACTGCTGTTCACTTGGTTAGCAGCCACAGCTCTTAACCACTACACCACCACGGTGTCCATGCTTTCACTCTAGACCCACTAAAAACAGGCAAGAGAAATTATACCAAAGACTCCTTATTGTTAACCAAGACACAGCAGCTGGATACGCACAATCAAATCATCTGGATCAAAAGGGCACAGGCACTGCTCATTTAGTACTGTTCCAGGGCTCACTGAGTGCAAGGACACCTAATAGTTTCTAGGGTCTAACATGATGCGTCAAATGTCAAACTTAAGTAAAAAAGATTTCTAACCTAAAAGCCCAGCCTGGAAATTCCAAAGTTGAGAAGAATGGGTAAAATGACAGTGACAAAAGAAATAATGAAAATAAAAGGTAAGGAATCAGAATTGAATACGAACAAAGAAGCTGCAGACATGCAGTTAATGGAAAAGAACAGAGTTGGAGAGAGAAGATAAAGAGGTAAGAACTACATATGCACGTGTATGCAGGATGTATATGTATGTGGAGACATGAGCACAGGCACGAAGCTACACACAATACAGGGATCCCTCAACATGGGGCTCTTAGCAACATGGGGCTCCTTGTATCACAGAGCTCCATGCAACATGGGTTTTCCTACATCATGGGACCCTCAAGACTTTTAACCCTCAAGACTTTTGTGAAGTAAACAATAAGATTGTAGAATTATAAACTATGTAACTTCATATAAAAGTTTGTTGTTGTTAGGTGCCATTATATTTTCGACTCACGGTGATCCCATGTGACAGTGCAGAACTGCCCATAGGGTTTTCTGGGCTGTAATTTTTATGGCAGCAGATTGCCAGGTTTTCCTCCACTGAGCCACTGGCTGGGTTCGAACTGTGAACCTTTCAGTTAGAAGCAAAGCACTTAACCTTTGCCCCACCATGGCACCTTATATAAAAGTTCAGTGAATCATATTAAGCATATTTTGAATAGGCTACATTTCTGAAGCAAGACAAATGGGAAGATTTAAAAAATAAGTTTGCTAACTGTATGGGAGAACCTGGGTAGTGTGGAATATGGAAATGGCACAAGGCAACATAGAGTCTGGAAGGGGAGGCTATTAAATTCTTCCCTGTTCAACCTCCTAAGCAAGGGGAGGTTAACGACCATGATACCCCTATGCATAAGGATAAGGATGATGATGACACAATTCTTTTCATCATTCACTGAGAATCGAACATGGGTAGGTCCTATGCTGGGGGCTTTAGAATCACCAACTACTTCCAAGAAGCCTGTGGGCCATTGTTAACCATGCCACCAAGGCATCAAGAAAAGATCAAATTGTATCAGTAAACTCTGGCCAAGATGGTATAGAAAGACACAGGACATTTTAAGTGATTTTTATCCTATCAAAATTAAAATTTTAAAGTTCTAACTTAAAGAATTAAGCAGTCAGCTATACAGCAAAATGAAACTTTCAAAAATAATCAATTCCTGGCAGAACTAGCTAATAGCAAGACAATCTAGATAACAGCAAGCGGGCTACCATGTAATACTAATCGACCCCAGGTCTTGCCTTCGGACGCTCTATTTCTACTTTTAACGCTTCTGTCCCAACGTCCAAGAAGAACTCACCAAAATCTCGTCAAACTCTGTAAGTACTATTACCCAATTATCCTGAAACCAGTCCTGTTTATTTTAAGGTTTCTCTCAAAGTTGACTCACTTTTTTAAACTCTACCTCTGTTGGCGAAGAAACAAAACAAATGATTATTATTTTTTACTCACTGTTCCCATTGCGTAGAAGACCAAGGGCTTCTGAGAGTATGTGCTCTGTGTTAAGACTAACCGGCATTGCATTTGGCATCTCACCGGGATGCATGAGGGCACGTTCTTTGCTGCTGTGCACCATTAGCGCCAGAAGGTTTTTCATCAAATGAAGAGGGCCCCTCCGTCAACCCATTATTTCCTAAGCCCCTTTGAATCATAGCTTTGATTAACCAAAACAATTTTTTTTTTTCAAAGGAGGAGACAAAAGGGTAACCACGGCCACAGCACAACCTTAAAAGTTAAAGAAATTTCAGTTATACCCCCAATCAGGTACTAGTTTCCAGGCAGGCTGAAAAAATATAAAAAAAAAAATAATCTTCAGCATCTTGGCATGGTTTGTTGCCCCCCACTTAGTTTTTATCCTTTTTTTTTTTTTGTCTTACCTTTGGGGCATGTCTAAATTTTTACTTGTCTAAGCCCACGGCCATAACCACTGCCATGAACAACTATGCTTATTCAGATGGTGAACCAAACCAACACCAAGCCCCTTGCCATCAAGCCAGTTCCACCTCCTGGCGACACCATGTCTTGCAGAGTCGAACTGAGCGCCGTAGGGTTTTGCTGGCTACAATCTTTAAGGAAGCAGGTTATCAGGTCTTTCCTCTGCCAGACGCTGAAAAGGCAGTGGGATAATTTTTCTTCTTGAAACAATTAAATCCAAAAAGCTAAAACTTAAAGGTCCATTTCAAATATCTCCAGACTTTACACCAGGCACTGACCTTGCCAAAAACATATTTAAGGGGGCTGTGGGGACAGGTTCTCTGCTACTTTTTATATATTCACAACTTTTTGTTTTACATTCACTTTGTACTATGAAAAATTAATGTTCTAAAGTATCCGACCCAATGCACCATCACACAAACATCCCATATTTCATCCAAGGAGGTGCACTTGGAGAAAATTCAGTTAAGACATATACGTCCTGCTGTGGTTACCCAGGAAACCTATTATGACGAGTTATGGAGATGTCAGAATACATGGGACTACCACTTCATAAAGCTGTTTGACTGAAAGTGCATAAGGGAACAAGCTGCATTGCAAAAATGCAAGCCAGTAATAACCACAGCAGCTACAGTAAGATTAATAATGCTGGGATCAAAGGTAATTGAGTAAGAATTGGTGGCATCTGGATTTGCTTGGTTATCTATATACGCATTTTTTATAATTCATTTTTTCTTGTTGAGGCTATACACAGCAGAATATACACCAATTCAACAATTTCTACATGTGCAATTTGGTGATAAAGATTATATCCTTCAAGTTATACAACCATTCACACCCTTTTTCTAGATTTTCCTCCCCCACTGACATAAACTTCCTGTCCTCTAAGTTTTCTATCTAATCTCTCAAGTTTCTGTTGTCAGTTTGATCCATACAGAGAAATCTAAAAAGAGAACAATGCTTAACTAGTAAATTCATTCTTTACTAGTTAAGCTAAACGATTGCTTGGTTTTAAGAAGACTTCAAGAGGATAGTTTGGGTTTAAGGTTTAAAGATTAACTCAGGGCAATAATGTCAGGGGTTCATCTAGCCTCCACGGCTTCAGAAAGTCTGGAGTCCACAAGAATTTGAAACTCTGTCCTGCATTTTCTCCCTTTTGACCAGGATTCTTCTACAGACTCTTTGATTAAAACATTCAGTAATGGTAGCTGAGCACCACCCAGTTCTTCTGGTCTCATGGCAAAGGAGGCAGTAGTTCCTGGAGGCAATTAGCCCTGCATTCCAGTTCCTCCTCCTATTCCTGACTTGCCTACTTCCTCTGTTGCTTCAGGAAAATAGAAACCAATTGTTCTACCTTGGAGGGCCACATGCAAGCCTTTAAGACCCCAGGCACTACCAACAAAGCAGGAGATAGAATAGAAGCACTAAACACGTTATCAGGTCAATTAACTGGGATGTCCCATGAAACCATGACCCCAAACATCCAAACCAGGGAACCAAGTTCCATGAGGTGTTTCATTGTATATAAGCAACCTCAGAAGCTGCTCTTTTTGTTCTTGCTGTTGTAAATATATCTATCACACAACTTTTTCCAGGTTTACAATTTATTGAAAATAATTATATTAATCAGTTCTGCAAGAGTGGTTAGACATTCAGCTGCTAACCAAAAGATCAATGGTCTGAACCCACCAGCCGCTCTGTGGGAGAAAGATGTGGCAGTCTGCTCTCATAAATATTTAAAGACAAATCTCATTATTAATATTTAGTGCTAACATAAAGTCCTCAACATAAAAATATGCCTTATGTTATTTCAGAAGGTTTGCAAAAAATTAGGCAAGCTTTGAGGGCACGCAGTGATCATTTTTGTTGTTAAACCACTGGAAGATTTTGAATAAAGTTATAGCTATAATCATTGTTTCATTCCTTAAGAAAAAAAAGGATTTAGAGATACCTCTCAAAACCGAAGCCCACCATCAACTAAGTATTTCTTGGAGAAATGGTGGGTGATATTTTTGCTTAAAGCATTAAAATTCAGCTAGCGATAATAACCGTGTTTCTATAAAATACTTCTGAAACACGTTGTCACAGTGACTTCAATTATTTTTAAAACCACCAAAGTAGTAATGAGAGCCACTAAACCTGCTGCCATCAAGTCGATTCCAACTCCTAACAACCCTATAGGACAGAGTAGAACTGCCCCATAAGGTTTCCAAGGCTGTAATCTTTAAGAAAACAGACTGTCACATCTTTCTCCCTTGGAGCAGCCGGTGGGTTCGAACCACTGGCTTTTGGGTTAGCAGTGGAGTGCTTAAGCACTGCGCCACCAGGGCTCCCTATGAGTGACACTACTATTTTTTAAATGCTACTTAGCACAACTAATAGTTTGTGAAATAAGTAATTAATTCCTCTGAGGTTAGAAATAGATTAAAATGTTAGAGTAAACCAAAAACCAAACCCACTGCGATCTAGTTAATTCCGATCCTATAGGATCCTGTCTCATAGGGTTTTCAAGGAACAGCTGGTGGATTCGAACTGCCGACCTTTTAGTCAGCAGCTGAGCTCTTAACCACTGTGTCACCAGGGCTGCCCCAAATGTTATGGTGCAAAATGAAAATAAGTGTGATTGGCTTTTCTCAAAATAGTAAATTAGCCCTTGACTGGCTCATGTATGCTGGTATTTATCTTTGTCTCCAGGACTGGTAACTGAATTGGTACAGCAGGGCACAGGGATATCTACACAGTGTTTAACTCAACATGGAGAGGAATCCTCTGTGCTGACACCCACGTACTCATCTTTATTCCCAACAACTGCTCATGTTAGTTTGAAGCCTGTTGAAGCCCCTGTTCTGGCACTTTGGTTGATCTCATATTGGATATGAGCAACCACAATCCAATTGATATTTGAGGGAACCGCAGACACAGACAGACAAAAACAGCATCTTACCTGCCAAGTCTACAGGCTTGCTGGAGAGCCCTAAAGAACTCCAAAACCCTCCAAAAACCAAACCACTCGTTGCTGTCGAGTCAGATTCGTAGCCATCATATAGGACAGAGTAGGACTGTCCTATAGAGTTTGCAAGGCTGCAATCTTTATGGAAGCAGACTGCCACTCCTTTCTCCAGCAGAGCTGCTAGGACACCACCAGGGCTCCTTCCTAAAGAAGTCCAGGCTGGCTAGAAACCCTAAAGAATCATGATCTCCTATTTCACACGCAAAGCATGTTTTACATCAAATGGTTTTAATGACTATTAAGAAGCAAAGATGTCACCTTAAAGACTAAGGTGTGCCTGACCCAAGCCATGGTGTTTTCAATCGCCTTTTATGCATGTGAATGCTTGACAATGAACAAGGAAGACCAAAGAAGGATTGATGCCTTTGAATTGTGGTGTTGGCGAAGAATATGGAATACACCATAGGCTGCCAAAAGAACAAACAAATCTGTCTTGGAAGACGTACAACCAGCATGCTCCTTAGAAGAAAGGATGGTGAGACTATGTCTTACCTACTTTGGACATGCTATCAGGAGGGAGGAAACCCTCGTGGCATAGTGGTTAAGTGCTATGGCTGCTAACCAAGAGGTATGAAGTTCAAACCACCAGGCGCACCTTGGAAACTCTATGGGGTGGTTCTAATCTGTCCTATAGGGTCGCTATGAGCTGGAATTGACTCGCCAGCAGTGCGGTTTTATCAGGAGGGATCAGTCCCTGGAGAAGGACATCATGCTTGGTAAAGTAGAAGATCAGTGAAAGAGAGGAAGACCCTCAATGAGATGGACTGACAGTTTCTGCAACAATGGGCTCAAGCATAACAACGATTGTGAGCATGGCGGCGCAGGACCAGGAAGTGTTTCTTTCTGTTGTGCATAGGGTCTTTATGAGTCAGAACTGACTTGAAGGCACCTAACAACAAAGTTGCATTCATGCAAACCTCTAATAATAACTGACAGTAAAGAGACCTTTATTTCAGTCTTTCATTTTGTTTAATATTTTTCTTAAATTATAAAATTGATTAATTTTTTTTTTTACTTTTTAAAAAGTGCACAAATTTTAAAAATGGAAGTGCCCCCAGTAACTTTTTTATTGTAAAAATATATATAACACAACAGTTGCCAACTCACCACTTTTAAGGTGGACAATTTAGTGCTATCAATTACATTAATCATACCGTGCCACCAGCACCCATGATCTTTCTCCAGCTTCCCGTCACTGTAAACAGAACCTCACTCTTCCAAACTCAGTGCCGTCCTTTGTGACTGACTTATTTCGCTCAGCATTGTTTTCAAGGTTCATCATGTTACAGCGTGTATCGGGACTTCATCCCTCTTTATGGCTGAGTAGTAGCCCCTCTAATGCCTTTTTAATCCCATTCTCTAGGTGAAGCACTATTAACATTTTGGTGTACAGCTTCCCAGATTCTTTTAAATTTGCATTATTACGCACAGATACACGCACGTACAGGTACATTTGTGTATGTGTACATATATATGTATATATACACACAAATCAACCTATTATATATACATAAATCATTGTATGTATATATACATAAATCTCCAGCTCAAAGAACTGAAGAAAAAAATCTAAGCCTCGAGTTGAAATAGTGAAGGATTCTCTGGGGAAAATATTAAATGACACAGGAGGCATCAAAAGAAGATGGAAGGAATACACATAGTCATTATACAAAAAAGACTTAGTTGATGTTCAACCATTTCAAGAGGTCGCATATGATCAGGAACCAATGGCACAGAAGGAAGAAGTCCAAGCTGCTCTGAAGGCATTGGCGAAAAATGAGCCTCCAGGAATCGATGGAATATCAATTGAGATGTTTCAACAAACAGATGCAGCACTGGAGGTGCTCACTCGTCTATGCCAAGAAATGTGGAAAACTGCTTCCTGGACAACTGACTGGAAAAGATCCATATTTCTGCCTATTTCCAAGAAAGATGATCTGAATGAATGCAGAAATTATAGAACAATATCACTAATATCACACGTAAGCAAAATTTTGCTGAAGATCATTCAAAAACGGCTGCAGCAGTAATATCGACAGGGAACTGCCAGAAATTCAAGCCTGTTTCAGAAGAGGATGTGGAACCAGGGATATCATTGCTGATGTCAGATGGATCCTGGCTGAAAGTAGAGAATACCAGAAAGATGTTTACCTGTGTTTCATTGACTATGCCAAGGCATTTGACTATGTGGATCATAACAAATTATGGATAACATTGTGAAGAATGGGAATTCCAGAACACTTAATTGTGCTCATGAGGAAACTTTCCATAGATCAAGAGGCAGTTGTTCGGACAGAACAAGGGGATACTGACTGGTTTAAGTCGGGAAAGGTGTGCGTTAGAGTTGTATTCTTTCATCATACCTATTCAGCCTGTATGCTGAGCAAATAATACAAGAAGCTGGAGTATATGAAGAAGAATGGGGCATCAGGACTAGAGGAACACTCGTTAACAACCCGAGTTACGCAGATGATACAACCTTGCTTGCTGAAAGTGAAGAGGACTTGAAGCACTTACTAATGAAGATCAAAGGCCACAGCCTTCAGTATGGATTACACCTCAACATAAAGAAAACAAAAATCCTCACAACTGGACCAATGAGCAACATCATGATAAAGAGAGAAAAGATTGAAGTTGTCAAGGATTTCATTTTACTTGGATCCATAATCAACAGCCATGGAAGAAGCAGTCAAGAAACCAAAAAATGCATTGCATTGGGTAAATATGCTGCAAAGGACCTCTTTAAAGTGTTGAATAGCAAAGATGTCACCCTGAAGACTAAGGTGCGCCTGACCCAAGCCATAGTATTTTCAATCACATCATATGCATGTGGAAGCCGGACAATGAATAAGGAAGACTGAAGGAGAATTGACACCTTTGAATTGTGGTGTTGGTGAAGAATATTGAATATACTACGGACTGTCAAAAGAATGAACAAATCTGTCTTAGAAGAAGTACAGCCAGAATGCTCCTTAGAGGCAAGGATGGCGAATCTGCGTCTTACATACTTTGGACATGTTGTCAGGAGGGATCAGTCCCTGGAGAAGGACATCATGCTTGGCAGAGTACAGGGTAAGCGGAAAAGAGGAAGACCCTCATCGAGGTAGATTGACACAGTGGCTGGAACAATGAGCTCAAGCATAACAAGGATTGTAAGGATAGCTCAGGACCGGGCAGTGTTTCGTTCTGTTGTACATAGGGTCGCTATGAGTCGGAACCGACTCGATGGCACCTAACAACAACATACATAAATCAACCTATCCTTATGTTTAAACAAAAATATCATACAAAAGGTTCTACAATTCCCCTTTTTACTCAGTAATATAATACATAACTCCTATTAAAGAATTTTTTCTTTTTTTTTATATTAAAGTCACTGAATTCTGTTCAATCCTTTCTTTTGGCTTCATGGTGTGTGATACCATGCAAGCATCATAATTTATGTAAATAGTTGTCCTGTAGGGGATATTGAACTGTCTCTGGTGTTTATGATTAAAAATAATGCTGCACTGAATATATCTGATTATACACTTATGTAAGTACCTTTGTGGTACAGAATTTCTAGACCAGAAGGTATGTTGCATTTAAATTTTCAATAGGTATTCTCAAATGCCTTTTTAAATACATGGTCATTATACCTTACACTTCCATCATCAAGAATGAAAATTTAAGAGGCTGCAGATTCAAAAGGTATTTTAAGAGTCTAGCTACATACACTATATGGACCTTGTCATAGGACAAATACGTTAGTACTCTTTTAATAATAGATTTCAGGGAGAAATTTTGCACAATGACCTACTAAGAAGGTCTACAAAAAATGTGAAAAAAAATTTTTTTTTTTGAATGTCCATCAAAATGTGATATATCCACACAATGGAGTATTACTCAACCCATAAAGAAGAGTAAGTCCTGACACAGGCTATGATATGGATGGACCTTGAAAACCTTGTACTGAGTGCAATAAGTCAGACACAAAAGGACAAATACTACATGATCCCACTTATATGAAATACCCCCCCCAAAACCAAAACCAAACCAAACCCACTGCCGTCGAGTCAATTCCGACTCAGAGCAACCCCACAGGACAGAGTAGAAATGCCCAATAGGGTTTCCAAGGAGTGTCTGGTGGATTCGAACTGCCGACCTCTTGGTTAGCAGCTGTAGCACTTAACCACTGTACCACCAGAGTTTCCACGTGAAATACCCAGACCAGGCAAATGCATAAAGATGAAACTAGATTAGAGGTTACGAGGGGCCAGGGGGAGGGAAGAATGGGGAGTTATCCCTTTATAGGTACAGAGTTTCTTTTTGGGGTGATGGAAAAGTTTTGGAAATAGACAGTGGCCCTGGTTGCACATTGTAAATGTAATTAATGCCACTGAATTGTACACTTAAAAATGGTTAAAATGACAAATTTTATGTTCTATCTATTATAGCAGAGCCCTGGTGGCGTAGTGGTTAAGAGCTTAGCTGCTAACCAAGAGGTACCCAACCCAGTGCCGTCGAGTCGATTCCAACTCATAGCGACCCTGTAGGGCAGAGCAGAACTGCCCCATAGAGTTTCCAAGGAGCGCCTGGTGGTAGGCAGTTCAAATCCACCAGCAGCTCCTGGGAAGCCCTATGGGGCAGTTCCGCTCTGCCCTACAGGGTCGCTGTGAGTTGGACAGACTCCACGGCAACAGGAATCAGTTATACCGGAATTTAAAAAGACCTTGCAAACAGGCCTGGGAAGTGGGATCTTTGGGGAGGCGGGGGGTTGGGTGGGGAAGGAATCTCTACAGTCACTGAATGGCACGAACTTCCTGTGATGCAGCTCTCAGCCCACAGCACCTGAGGCCAGGACTCCACATTTAAAAACCTAAAGAAATAGGACCCAGAGTCCTCTGGACACCAGCTCAAAATGCTTAATTCCAGGGGGTCAACTCTGCTTTGCCAAAGGATGCTTCACTATGGAATGGTCATTAGGTGTCTTTGCCAGGCAGCCTTTGTCTGCATTTCCGTTTTCTAACACAGGCTGACAAGGCTTTATGTGGAGATTCAGTAAAAGCAGAGGAAAACAAAGTGGTGCTTCCATTTGTTCTCACAGAAATTTAAGTGTTTGATGTGACTTTTTTTTGTTTAAAAAAGCAAACACCAATTTCTACTTTGTTGCTTCCGAAAGAAGACACAAGTGATACGTTTTGAGAGCAGAGGTTCTCCGGTGCCGGGCTGTGTGGCCCAGCAGAGCTTGGCCTTCAGCTCCAGCCCACGCAGCTGACTGCCCCCGGTGGTAATCTGCCTGCCTTTTATCAGCCCACCATTGCTTCCCGTGTGCTCTCTGAGCTTCCTCACTGCTTCGTTTTATTTATCAGGGAAATGGATGCACATAAAACTGGAGGAAACAAACTATAGTACATATGACCTATACAAAGAGTTTCTGGGGAAAAGAAATTTTATAAAATGACAGCCATTTTAACCCAAGACAAGACAGCTCTGCTGAGGCTCCCTCCCAGGACCTAAGTACATCCCATTTCATTTCCTCATTTTGAGGCCGAGGGGAAAAACTCAGGGGCCACCACGGAGGAATTCGTGCTCTGCAAGGGCTTGCTTGTGCTGATGAAACCCAGATTTCCCAAAGTTTAAATACTTCAAAAAGTGCAGTGCTGTTTATGTAATAAATAATCCCTGCTCATTTTGGCTGGATAGTCCCAGTAATTCCTTGCCTTTCCATCTTTGTCTTCTTAAAGCAAGGAGACAATCCAGGCACGCGTGTTCTGCTTCAAACTCAAGAAACACCTCTATGCTGTGTCTT
This sequence comes from Elephas maximus indicus, assembly GCF_024166365.1. Taxonomy (NCBI): domain Eukaryota; kingdom Metazoa; phylum Chordata; class Mammalia; order Proboscidea; family Elephantidae; genus Elephas; species Elephas maximus. The sequence continues at coordinate 234,648,311 of NC_064819.1, forward strand.
GTTTGGCATACCCATTTCCATCCATAATTGTCCCGGGAAATGAAACTGTTGAAGAGCAAGTGCCACCAGTGTGTGTTATTGTTAGCTGCCATCGAGTTGGCCCCCGACTCATGGGGAGGCACAGGAACGCTGCCCAGTCCTAGATGGCCAGGCCTTTCTTCCTAGTCCACCTCTGCAGAAACCTGTTTTACAACACAGCAGCAAACAAGCCTCCATTGACAGGTGGTTGGTGGCTGCATGTAAGGTGCTTTGGCCAGCATTCGAACCTGGGTCTCCCGCGTGAAAGGTGAATTCTACCACTGACCCATCAACACCATTCTTCCTCGGTGAGCTTTCCCTAGCCCAGCAAGATGAGGGTCTTCTCACATGCCAGCCCTGCAGGTCATAAAATCAGCAGTGCTCAGCCTGAACATTTTTCTTACTCCTTTCTTCATTCTACAAACCTCATGTTAGAGGCCATCTAGTGTAATACTGAAGGGCACTGGCCGTGGAGCCAGCAGGGGGTTCAAAGAAGGTCTCTGCCATTCATCAACCCTGTCGCCCTGGGTGATGGCTGCCTCTCTGGTGCCCTTTTGCTCCTCTGTAAATGGGAATTCACCAGTGTGTCCACGTGGAGTGTCAGGAGTGGACTTAGCACACAGTGTGGTATCAGATAGTGCTAGGGGCTGTGGCTAGTGTCTGCCAAGTACCTGGCACTGTGAATCCATTCTCGAGCAATAAAAGGGTCCTGCCCTAATGGAAAGGAGCCCTGGTGGTTCAGTGGTTAAGACACTTGGCTGCTAACCCAAAGGCTGGCAGTTCGAAACCACCAGCAGCTCCATGGAAGAAAGATATGGCAGTCTGCTTCCGTAAAAATTCACAGCGTTGGGGCAGTTCTACTCTGTCCTTAAGGTCACTATGAATTGGCATCTACTTGATGGCAGTGGGTTTTAGCCCTGATGAAGTTCACATTCCAGTAGGAGAGACAGGTATTAAATAGCCATGCAAACTGAAAACTGCAACTTCTATAGATGATACCAAGAGGAGGGGTGAGGGTGCTACCGGAGCCTGTGATGTTCACCTCTGTCCGGGTCCTAGAAGAAGTGGCCCTTCACCTGAGACCTGAAGAATGAGTAGGAATGAGCGAGTAGGCAAAAAAGGAAAGGAACAGGGTTCCATGAAGACGGACTGTTCCTTCCTTCCTTTTCTTCTTTCCTTCCTGCCTGCCTTCCCTCCTTCCTTTTCTTCTTTCCTGCTTTCCTTCCTTCCTCCCTTCCATTTTTCCTAAATTATAACTTGACCATTCTAAACAAAGAAATGGGTTAAAAAACAGCATAATCATTTATGTGTGGGCATAAACCTTTAAAAAGTTAGAATGCACCCTACAAAAAAAAACTACCACATATAAATTCAGTTAATCTCTTTGAACCAGTCAACGATGGCATTACATTCATGGACTTTCCCACCGGCCCCCCCTCAAAGCAACAGAGGAGCTGAAACAGCACACATTTAGCCTCTCTCCCAGAAGAAGACTTATTTTCTAAGGAGCACCGAGTAGAAGGTTTGAAAGCAGTTCAGTGAAGAATATTAAAACGCTATATTTTTCAACTGCCTTCATTTAGGAGCAATTTAAAATCTATCCCATAAAAAACTGTTGAGTTTGGACGAGATCAGTTCTTATCCATGGCTGATGAATCCTCCTTTGTACTGAGTTTGTATTTTTAGGCATGACCATATTTTTGCTCTACAGCACGACCTAAATAAATGCGTCAAGGCTCAAACTTCTATGAAGTCCTCAGCATATCTGGGGCAATAACCCCTGAACTGCTTTCCCAATCCTTGCCACTCCCAAACCAGTTGCCACCGTGTCGGTTCAGGCTTATGGCAACCCCACGTATGTCAGAGTGGGACTGTGCTCCAGGCTGATTTCCGTGGCTGACTTTTTGGAAGTAGATCACCAGGGGAAACCTTCGTGGTGTAGTGAGTGGTTAAGTACTAAGGCTGCCAACCAAGAGGTTGGCAGTTTGAATCCACCAGGCACTCCTTGGAAACTCTATAGGGCAGTATGAGTCGGAATCAACTCTATGGCAGTGGGTTTGTTTGTTTGTTTGTTTTGGTTTAGATCACCGGGCCTCTCCTCCCAGGTGTCTCTGGGTGTATCCCAACCTCCAGCCTTTCCATGAGCAGCCGAGCGCATTAACCATTGTACTACCAAGGGGTTCCCGTCGCTCCTACTTGTAGGAAAATGATTTCCAATTTGCTTTCTATTTGGACTCCTTGTGGCATTTCAGATGTCATAGCTCCTATTCAGCGTGCACTGTGCACCCCAACACCCCCTGGGGCCTTCCCCACTCCCCTCGGGTAACCACTCTGTCTCTTTGCCTTCAGTTAACTCTTCTCTAAGTTCCAGGACCACCACCCCTCCTGCTTGCCCTCCCCCTATGTCCTTGGAGTGAATTTCTAAGAAGTGTGTTTCTAACTTACATTCTTAAAGCAATATAATATGGATATGAAATCAGATGTAAATAATGTTATTCTCCTTAAAACATTTAAGTACCACTCATGTATAAACAGAGATGGCGTCTCTCTGCCCCCTGGTAGCAGAATCTCTCATGGTTCTCAGTCTCAGCAGATATATGGTGCCTCAGCCTTTCCCTGGGAGCCATGTCATGTGTTTTTATAAAGAAAGGAGGAATAGAAAAGGACGTAAAGTAGTGCCTGGAAGGGCCTGCACACTGTGCGACTTCCGGGATACTGCCTCATGACTAATAAAAAGGAAATGTGCTTTTGCTTTTGACATTTACTCCTTTGTGAAATATCAAGTAAACTTTTATTTACTTCCCACCTACCAGAAAAAGAACAAAAGAAAAACAACCCACATTTAACTTCATAGTGGAAACAAACCTTTTACTAAGTGGTATAGCTTTAACTTTTCTTCAGTATATAAGATCGTGAATACAGCCACCTACACTTTTACTAGGCAGTGCAATAAAAAAATGACATCACTAATAAATCAGAAATCAAGATGGCGATGACTAATACCAAAAACCCAGGCATCTTTTAGCTTAGATTTTCCTGTAATCCCTTTACATCTCCTAACAGATATTCTACTTGTTTTTTTTTTTTAACAAAATGAAGTTCATTTGATTGTCACCTAATATTTCTAATGAGACTCTATAGTGATCCAAACCTTTTCCCATCCAGTTGATTCCAGCTCACAGTGACCCTACAGTAATAGGTGAGGCCAAAAAAAAAAGGAAGCTAGTCTATATTCACTTGGAAAAACGCAGCCACGATCCTGTGCTGTGAATAGACAACTTTCACTTATCCTCACTTTTTTGCCCAAGAACTTCAAATGGAAGGACGAGTGATTGAGGAACAGCTTTTAGAGTACTACACCAGTCTTAAAGTTGCCCTCACTCATACTTGAAAGGTCACAGAGGAGGGCAGCAGGGGCTGAAACTGGAATGTGATGTACGGTATAGCCAACAAATTGCTGGGTCTAAGAGGCATCTCAAGAACACAATCAAGGACAACCCAAGGTGACCCTGATTCCACCGGTTGCTAAACCCCAGAGAGAGGTGAGACACAGGAGCCAGCTAATACAACATGACCTCCCAACCTGGTGACCATCTTTTCACGCTGCCCCTTGCTATGGCAACCAGGTCCATGCAGCTATGACCTGATGGCACCTTCCGCAGCTCACTCTCTACCCTGGACCTCTTCTGCCACCAGCTTGTGATGCCTGTGGGGGCCAATCAGCTTTCCACATGCACACACCTGTAGGAGCAAGGAAGTTACCCAGAGGGCGGCTGTCATGGATTGAATTGCATTGCCAAAAATGTGTTCATCAATTGGGCTGGGCCACGATTCCTGGTATTGTGTGATTGTCCACCATTTTTTTTATCTGATACGATTTTCCTATGTTTTGTAAATCCTGCCTCTGTGACGTTAATGAGGGAGGATGGGCGGCAGTTGTGTTGATGAGGCAGGACTCAATCTAGGCGTTTGGATTGTGTCTTCAGCCAGTTTCTTTCGGGACATAAAAGAGAGAAGCGAGCAGAGACAGGGCAACTTCATACCACCAAGAACACAGTGCCAGGAGTAGAGCATGTCCTTTGGACCTAGGGTTTTTGCATGGAGAAGCTCCTAGACCAGGGGAAGATTGATGAGAAGGACCTTCCTCCAGAGCCAGTAGAGAGAGAAAGTCTTCCTCTGAAGCTGACACCCTGAATTTGGACTTTTAGCCTACTTTACTGTGAAAAAATAAATTTTTATTTGTTAAAGCCATCCACTTATGGTATTTGTTATGGTAGCACTAGATGACTAAGACAGGTGCCTTCACCTGTCACTCCCCTCATCTGTCTCTCAGGTGGACACCTGAGAGGCCCGTTCTGCACAGATCAGCTTCACAATGCAACCAGGGTTACTTCCCTCCTTCCCTTCCCTACCCTTCCCAGCCTCCACCCCTGTCCCTTGGGCCCAGCTGCGGAAGTTAAATGTCTGCCAGGAAGGCCTTGCCCTGGATTCTGCTTTTGGGGGGAATTCAGGCTAAGGCAAAGCTTAATAAAAGGGGGTATATAAAATGAATTCCACAAGGCCTCATTCCTGAAAACAGCATTTACTCTTAGTCTTTCAGGCAATAACTGCCACTGTGGTCTTAAGGATTACCTTTTATCATAGCAGGCATTTAGACTTAGTTCCACAGACAAAGTATCACGTGACTTACGAGCTACTCAGAGAAGAGGCTTATATTTTACACATGAAAAGACTTACCTCTTGGGTCTAAGAAACTACCTATATCAAAGAGCAGGAACAATAATCAGCTTATAACTCAGAAGACAGAGTCCAAGGAATGCTCTGAGCAGTGAAAGAGAGAAACGGAGAATACTGGAAGTCACTTCTGAATTTGAATATTTAAGCTAGTGATAAGTAAATAATAAAATAATCACACTGTGTCACCCTTTGAAGAAAGGGTTCAGGCACAGGATCAAGCGAAGCCCACTGTCATGCAAAGTCTCAACTACCCACTCAACCCCACACCACCAAACCGGGAGGCGGGGCAAAAGACAAGAAAGGAGGCCTGTTGCCCTCTCACCTGCCTCTGCACCTGGTGTCTTTGGGAACCCTCCGTCACCTCTAAACTTGGACTGGACTGTCACATTTGTGATGTGAGGGAGAGAACGCAGTGACCCCGTGTCCCATCCTCATTTTGAAGCGTGATGGATGAACGGGGTGACTGAAGACCACGTCGCCCCTATTTAATCCACCTCTTACTTCAAGGTTTCCCATCAAATTCATCTTTTCTTCTTCCTACTTGTGTAGGCTTTGCAATAAGTCAACATGGTTAGTCTGAATTATATTTTCCAGAATTCCCTTCCCTGTATGTTTATGGGTGTGGGAAGGGGGTGCACTGACTACAGGAGAGGTTCTTAGGTGAGATTTAGAAGCGGGGAGTGAAGCAGCAGCGATTGCGTGCATTACACACACAGCTGGCCTGGCTGAATCTGCTCCACCTGGGCCTCCTTCAGCTTTTCTGGCCTCTGGCCCATCTGTGTGCATTTGGCTCCCTGAGGAAGGGTCCTGGCTTCTGTAGGACCCCACACCACCAAGGTCAGAGGCCACAAAAACTGACCGGGGTTCCAGGTCCATGCTCATGCCTCCACTTGCCCCTGCTCTTCCCTATTTCACATCTATCCTCTCATCCCCAGTGTCCACCCCGTGGACCTCAAGGTCCAAAAATGGACAGGAAGACAACACCTTGCTGAAACTGCTTAACCAGCCGCCACACCCTCTCAAGGTCAAAGCCCTATAGCAAATCCTCTTATATGTAATTAGACACATAGGTTGGAGTCTCAGGTCTATCATTCACTAGCTATGTGACCTTGGGCAATCACCTTTTCTAACCTCAGGTCTTCCACTTAAAATGAGGATATACCATATTTTTCACAAATAACACACCCACATAAATAACACTCCCACGTGTACAATGTACACAGCCTATCAAAATAATGTGCAAGGGGGTTGCATGGTTGGCAAAAAATTTATAATGCACACAATATTTGTGTAAAAATACAGTAATTGTGACTACCTCATAGAAATAAGTGAATTAAGTGAGAAAATGAATGTAAAGTCGGTACCGGATGTGCAATAAGTATTATTACTGATTAACTAAAAATCCCAACGCTACTGCTGAGGAAACCCCTCTCATGCTTTCATAGCTTAGCACTACCGGAAGTAGGTGTCCTGTCCATGCCCCATCAGAGGCCAGGCTAACAAGAGCTTGGGCTCCACTGTAAAATTAGATGCATATTCTCCTTGGTTCTTATTAGAAGCCAGAGGAGAGTCATTAACATAGGTAAGCATTAATTTCTACGCCCAAGGAAATGGTGGTAAACCTAGAAAGAATGGTGCCAAATTAGAGAGTTTTCTGTAAGGCATCAGATATTGGGACTTTTCGGGTGAATGGAATTTTCTGGTTAACTGAAAGCCTGAAGAAATAATCCTTCCTTTTTCAGGGCTTACCGGTGAAAATAAATTGTGTTCAAAGAAGAACAATTTCAGATGGCATTAAATATGAGCACTTGTTGCTTATTTAAATCACTCATAGCATATCTTGTTCCAAAAAAATCTACGTCCATAAGAACTGGTTTTCTTGCAGTGAATTAGGATTTAAGCTCACCAAGGAAATCTCAAGATCTGAGATATGTAGGGCACTTTCAGACTTTTTATTTCACTGTCACACATTTAAAAATGAGGTTAAATGCCTTGCTCAAGGTTAAGCAGTGAGTCAGTGAGGTGGGGTAGGGACTGGCACCTGAATGTCAAGAGCTCAGTGAACCATCTTTTCACCTATATTACAGCTTTCAAACATCCCACGTTCCACTGGTTGATCTCAACTCCAGTTTCCAAGAGCCAACAACCTTTGGACAGGCACATCTGGAGATAAAATGTCATCACTGCCTGCAGAGCCACGCACCTTCACCAAGTTCTCTACCAATGCCATCACCTTTCTCACAGCCACTCAAGTAAAAACGCTGGTGCCAGACTTCATTCGTCCTTCTCTTATGACCTCTGTATGTAGTTAATCACCAACTTCCATGAATCCTTCTTAGATCTATCTCCATTATGCAGCAACCCTCCGGCCAGGGTTCTCACCGTCTCATACCTGGATGGCTGCACAGCTCGTCCGGTGATGCCTCTACTTACATCACACAGTGTTGGCTCCATTCCAGTCTTCTTCCCATGCCAACTTTCACTGTGCCATCTTTTCTCTACAAGCCTTTCATGCCTCCTTGTTTCCTGAAACAACCTCAGTTCTACCAGTGTCATGAATTGATTTGTGTCCTCCAAAAATGTCTGTCAACTTGGCGAGGTCATGATTCCCAGTATTGTGTGATTGTCTATCATTTTGTCATCTGATGTGATTTCCCTATGTGTTGTAAATCCTTTCACCATGTTGTAATGAGATGGATTACTGGCAGTTATATTGATGAGATCTATGAGATTAGATAGTGTCTTAAGCCACTCCCTTTTGAGATATAAAAGAGAGAATCAAGCAGAGAGACATGGGGACCTCATATCACCAACAAAGCAGCTCTAGCTCTGGGAGCAGAGCGCGGCCTTTGGACCTGAGGTTCTGTGCTGAGATGCTCCCAGACCAAGGGAAGACTGATGACAAGGACCTTCCTCCAGAGGCGACAGAGAGAGCGCCTTCTCCTGGAGCTGGTGCCCTGAATTCAGACTTCTAGCCTACTGAACTGTGCGAGGATAAACTTCTGTTTCTTAAAGCCATCCACTTGTGGTATTTGTGTTATAGCAGCACTAGATGACTAAGACAACCAGTCACAACAAAACACTTCAACTAAAGTCAATTAGATGTGGCCACCTGGCTTGGATGGCTGCCATGGCTGGAAGACAGTATAATACAGTGGTTAGAACATTAGAGTTTGGACAGAGGTGGATTTTAATTTTGGCTGTGCCACTTAATAACTTAATAGTGTGACCTCACTCAACTTTATTTTCCTCATATCAGACCTGGGTCAATAATAAACCAAAGCACACCCGTTGCCGTCGAGCTGATTCAGACCCATAGTGACCCCCTGTGTGTCAGGGCAGAGCAGCTCCACAGAGGTTAGTTTCTTGACTTTAATCTTTACTAGATCACCAGGCCTTTCTTCTGCAGCACCTCTCGGTGGGTCTGAGCCACCAACTTTGAGATCACTGTTTGTACAACCCAGGACCTCAAATAGTACTTCGTCAAGTTTCTTGTGACAATTAAATGAGATAAGGTGCGCAAAGTGCTTAGCACAGTGAGAAATGCTGAAGAAATGACAGCCCTTATGAAAATAAACCTCTTCACTCTCAGCCTTCTCTTCCCCCTTCCACTCAGTCAGGGCTGAGCATGGCTGTTCTCAGCACAGAACCACAGCCCGGCTCCCAGGAAGAGAAGGCCAGGCCCCTACAGCCACCACACAAGGAAGGGAAACTCTACTGACTTCTAAACCCAGACACGCCCTGAATGCTACATTCTTAAACCAATCTCTTTTATCAACTTATTTTCTCTGAAAAATGAAACGCCAGAGACATACCCTAGATAATTAAAAAAAAAAAAAGATAATTAGGGGTACTATTTATTTAGATCAGGATTAATCAGGCTCTTAATTTAAATGATTTTTCACCAAGGAGTTCCAATAATAAAAATATTTATCGAAATAGGTACAAAATGAAGGAGTATTCTGAAAATACCCTTATTTGGTTCAAACCGTCTTATCAACCTGGGCGCCCATTAAGAAAATTTTTTGGTCTCAACAGTATAGATTAGAATGATAAATGGTAGCGGATTCTGCTTGTGGAAAAGTAAATTTATACTTGCTCGCATGAGCAACTTCAACATTCTTTGTAATGGATTTTACATAATGGTAGCGTGTACTTGGTGACAATAATAGGGCTGCTCAGGCAGCTGGATGCACAGCTGACCCATTATCACTGTCAGGCTTCAGATGAAACTGGGTTTACTTTTTACACGGGAAAAAATGTCCTGCTTTCCAGAACACCAGATATACGATCGTGGGCTAATTTGGAAGAGTTTACTCCTCAGTAAAAAAATAAATGTATCACATGAAACAAGTCTTTCTCTCTTTCTTTCTGCCTCTTTCCACACACACACACACACACACACACACACAGTTGGAAAGAACTGGGCACACGGGTTCAAGTTCTGGCTCTCCTCAGTGACCTTGAGTATGTCACTGTTCATCGCAGCCCCAGCTGACTATAAAATAGAAAAAATGACACCTATCGGATAGGACTGTCATGAAGATTAAATTCAATTATTTATCTAAAAGTGTGACGCTTTGGAGGCAATCCAGAAAGTATAACAGTAACTACATTGTTGTTGTTAGTTCCTGTCTAGTTGGTCCCAAATCCCAGGGACCTTGTGTATAACAGAACAAAATACTGCCCAGGCCTGTGCCATTCTCACAATTGTTGCTATGTTTGAGCCCATTGTTGCAGCCACTGTGTCCATCCATCTCATGGAGGGTCTCCCACTTTTTCACGGACCCTCTATTTAGCATAACTGTGTCTGTGAGAGTTTGAGAATACAAACTAATTTCTCATGTTGTTTGCGAATGCCTCTCTGCAGTGATCCTGCTTTACAGTAAAAGTGCCTTATAATAAAGAACTAGGAACTTTTCTAAACTTCCTTCTGATGGGATCCAATATGAAATTTCCTGTATCTATTTTTAATTTACATGTAACAGGATATTTCTACAGTGATCTTCCCAAAGTTGTAATGGCTGACCTGGATGAAATTTGAAACGATCCTCAGTCTTCCTTGAACTCAGTTAATATATCAGCTCTTCAGAAAACGGGGATCACAGTAATATGTTGTCGCATTACCATTAACCTCCCTTTATGCACCGTGTAATTTGAGTGTAATAAATGTTGCAGTAGTATTACTCTTTGTGTACTGCAGATGCTCAAAAAATATTCAATGAATTAAACTTGACAAGTAACCAAAGAGAAACCTTGCTTGCATAGTGGTTAAGTGCTACGGCTGCTAACCAAAGGGTCGGCAGTTCGAATTCTCCAGGCGCTCCTTGGAAACTCTATGGGGCAGTTCTACCCTGTCCTATAGGGTAGCCGTGAGTCAGAATCGACTCGACGGCACTGGGTTTTTTTTTTTTTTTTTTTGGTTTAGTAACCAAAGAGAAACGATTTAAGTGACTAGATGTAAAAGCCTAACTAAACTTCCAGACGTAGAAGAAAGAGCTAAAGATGACACAAAGTTTCAGGTGTTATCAATCTAGAAGAATACAATCTTCCAAGCTTTCTATTGTCAAAGTGTGAACCCAAACATAAATGTCCAGGCTTTTGCATATTAGCAAATTGGCTACACAATTTTTACAGAAGAACGGTGGTTCTGTACTGTTAAACTTGAACACCCTCTGCACTGCATTTTCATTAATACAAAGCACTCGGAATCATTTTGTATAGCAGCTCATTTTGTGAAGCATAGGGATGCCATGAAGTGTCTTGGTTATGCACTGAATAAAGCTTTGCAATTTTTAGTCTTTCCTTAGCTAATTGAATTTTAGTGTCTCCATTTTTTACATGCCAGGTAAAATGCCACAATTTGAAAAACATAGCTAAATGTAGAAGAAAAACTTAAAAGGAACATGTGTGCTCCTTTCTACTGATAACCCCAACCAAACCCATTGTCCTTGAAACAATTCTGACTCATAGCAACCCTACAGGACAGAGTAGAGCTGCCCCATAGGGTTTCCAAGGCTGTAATCTTTACAGAAGCAGACTGCAACATTGTTTTCCCACAGAGCGGCTGGTGGGTTTGAACTGCTGACCTTTCGGTTAGCAGCCGAGCACTTACCCACTGAGTCACCAGGGCTCCTTTTTCTACTGATAGGATCCCTCAGACCAGCTGTGCTTACTTCATCTTTGCATCCCCATCACAGATGATCTGTACATACTGACGTGGCATTTGGGTCTGTTGTGCACAAATGTTTCGTGTGTGCATGGGATCCTCATGCTCACGGTATAAACTGTGAGCTCCCTCAAGACCATACTGTGTCTTGTGCTTCCTGGTGCAGGTGACACTCAACAGCTGATTTCTAGTCTCTGTAACCAACTCAAAGGGTCAACGTGCAGCAGAATCTTCCTAAAGCAATTCATAAACTATTGCCTTTAAATGCTGCAAATTGGGTCAAAAAGCCTAACATGTGCCCATTAAAACATTGTCGTAAAGGATATGCAATAGGAACGCATGAAATAAATGATGTTATTTTGTAAAAGAAAAATGTTGCCTACAAAGGCTGGATTCTTATTTAGAATAGAAACCTCTAACCGCTATTGTATCACTAGAAAAGGACATCACGTTGCTAAAGCAGAGGGTCCCCAAAAATGGGAAAACGCTCCACGAGATGGATGGACACCGCGGCTGCCACAGTGTTTCCTTCTGTGACGCCCACCGTCGCCGTGAGTCAGAGTCAACTGTATGGCAACTACCAACGACAACCGCTGTTGTACCATTTACCACTACCCTTCCCCCAACAGATACGGCTACTCAAAACGACCACTGCCTCGGTGTGAGCGACAAACACATATGCTCATTCATTCATTCACTCACTCACTCACTCATTATACAAATATTTTAATTATTTCAACAGAACGCATTTATTGCTGTCAGAGAGAAACTAAATTCTAGCATACTCGAACTTAAAAATACTTCACAGCTTCCATGTCTTTAGGAATACGTCAAGCCCTCTACGTGATACATTAGCCACCTACATGATCTGGGCCCTCCCTGTCTCCTAGTTGTATCTTTCATCTCTCTCCTACTTAAGTCCCTTTATTCTTGCCACACAGCTTCACACCCTCCATGGATCTGTAGGGCAGTCTTCTCTGCGAGGAATCGCTCTCTCCTCTCTCCCGTCCGACTCCTATATGATCTTAATTACTCACCTGAGGCAACTGCTGCTCTGGTAGGTACCCCACACCATCCCAATCTACGTGCTGGATTCACTGCTCCTCCTGTGGGTACCCACGTCCTGCTCTGTTTACCTCAGTCGTGGTATTTACTACATCTTTCAAATCTGCTCCTCTATTTCTTGTCAACTAGTCTGTGGACACAGCAATTAGGACACGCGTGCCTATGTATTCGAGAGGACATACTAGAGTGCCTGGCAAATTGTAGGCACTCAATGCACACTTATTGATTCTTCAATAAATGTGGTGACCAGAAGAATCACGACTGAAAGAAAAGATGACCTGCTAGATTTCAGGAGACCCAAACTCTGCTACAAGGATTCGAAGAACTTTGGAAAATTACCGAATCTTTTTTTGTACACCAAGGTGGTCTCCAAAGTCCTTGTTAGTTCTCTGGCTGTGCACCATTTTCTATAACTGACAAAGCTCTAATATATCGAAAGCTGAGAGACACACTTCACAACTGCAAGAATGCTATTTGTTTGCCTAAGGAGACATTCTCCATCTTAATTTCAGATTGCTTAGGACAGGTAATGCCAATAAAATTTATTCAGTGTCAAATAGATCATCTTTTCCAAAGGACTTTAATCAAAATGAAGCTTTACCAAAAGGATTGCCCTCGGCAATGTATCTATAAACAATATCTGAATTAATAATAGCCAACTAATTTTCTTTCCTAGTTAAGGACGTAATCTAGCACTAAGGCTTAGCCATGGCATTCTACACCCTGTCCAGTGGTCCATGGTCCTCGTGTTTACAGAGACGGGAGGCGTTTTAGTCTTTCTGCTCTGTTCCCTTTCAGATACATCTCCTTCCCTTTGTCAGGCCGAATGTTTATTCATCTGACACTTCTGGGAATCAAGTGAATCAAGTGTTTATCCATATGACACTTCTGGGAGTCAACTGAACTACAGCTCTCAGAAAGGCATAAGAAGTGAGGGTTCTCAACAAATAATAGAGTCTTACAAACTCTGAAACCTTAGCCTTTTGGATTCTAGATGAAGAATGATCTGAATGAGTATAGAGCCTAAGTGGTTTCAAACACAAGTAATTTAATAAGGTATCTTTCCCCACTAAAGCCTCATCTTTTCTTACTTAACGAACAATGTGCGATTAATATTGGAGCTCCTTTGTTGTTGTTGTTGTGTGCTGTTGAGTCAATTCTGAGTCACAGCAACCCTCTAGGACAGAGTAGAAATGCCTTAGAGGGTTTTCTAGGCTGTAATCTTACCAGAGCAAATTGTCAGGTCTTTTCTCATGCCCAGCGGCTGATAGGTTGGAACCACTGACTTTTCAGTTAGTCACCTAGTGCTTAAGCATCGCACCACCAGGGCTCCCTGGGGGGTGTAGATGGTTAAGGCCTTTAGCGGCTAACCGAGAGGCTGGAGGTTCAAGTTCACCCAGAGGTGCCTTTGAAGAAAGACCTGGAAATCTTCTAAAACTGCACAGACTGCAGTTCTATGCTGACACACATGGGGTGGCCAGGAGTCAGAATTGAGTCTACAGCAATTGGTAATTTATTATTAATATAGGAGCTGTATTTAAACGAATGCACATAAAGAAATGAGTACAGAAGACCAAAGAAGAACTGATGTCTCTGAATTACAGCGCTGGTGAAGAGTACTGGATACACCACGGACGGCCATAAGAACAAACAAATCTGCCTTGGAAGAAGTAGAGCCAGAATGCTCCTTGGAAGCAAGGATGGCGAGACTTCAGCCCACGTAATTTGGACCTGTTATCAGGAGGGACCAGTCCCTGGAGAAGGACATCACACTTGGTAAAGTAGAGGGTCAGCACAAAAAAGAGGAAGACCCCCAAGGAGATGGACTGACACAGTGGCCGCGACAACGAGTGCAAACATAGTAAAGATCATGAGGATGGCGCAGCGCCCGTCAGTATCTCATTCTGTTGTACACAGGGTCTCTAGGAGTCGGAACAGACTCAATGGTACCTAACACACCACCACTACCACCACCTAAATAAAAGGCCTTAAAAGTACATTAAAAAAAAAAAAAAAAAACTATGTTTACCTGGGTAGATTTAGTATTATTTCTTAAATATTTTTAATTTACTTTACATAGTAAAGATTTTTAAAAATACTTTCCCCCCAAAGATCCAAAGGATAATTTCTGAATTAGTGAGGTTTTAATTAATTAAATAAATAAATACATATATACATATATATATATGTGTGTGTATATATATGTGTGTATATATATATAATGCAAACATAGTACAATGGAATCTTTCTATCTAGTCCTTGACTTCAGGCCAGACCTCATGAACTCAACATCTTTAAACTTAATTAAGCTCCTAAAACTCTTTCCTGCCAGTTGGAAAATATGTTTACATGAAAGCACAAGCTTGAGGACACAATGCTATCTCAAGATGCTGCCTCAGGGCCAAACCAAGACTTATATTAATAGAATTCCTAGGGGCACTCATTGTCTCGTCAGAGTGATACCCACTGAAGATGAAACACAAAGTGACAGCTGGCACAGAGTTTGCACCTTTAGGCGAGACAGATAAATGTGATGTGGGACACGGAGGGCTCCCATCTTCACTGGTTGTCTTGAGACAACTGAGACATATAATATATTGTTGCAATGTAGGGAAAAATAGGAATAAAATAACAAAGCACATTTTTTTAATAGACTACCTATCTAGAAAGAATGTCAAGTAGAAAATCTATGGGAGAAAAATGCACCACGTTTCTGTTCAAGCCAAAGCTTCTACAGGTCCTGTACAATGTACAGAATGTTCTTCCAAGTAAACACAACTCATGATCCAGATATGTCAGGGATTTGGGACTCAGGGACAGTACTTGTGAGATGAAGCCAGCACGGAGGGGCCTCTGTGTGTCCACACAACGGGTCTGTAGCAAAGGAGAATGCCTGTGGGACTTTTTCTTTCATTGAATTAGTTACCATTTCATTAGGGTCTGTTTCTTTCCATTAATATTCCCATTTAAAAACTGCAAATGAAATGTATTAAATAAAATGAAAAACTGGCTTCAACGTGAAAATAATGCCCATTTTTAGAAAAGGGCCAATCACGGCATTTTACAGAATTGGAAAAGGTCTGAGTGGTGATCTAACCCAATTCCCTCCTTCCACAAACACACAGGATACTCAGGAAGTTAGACGAGTGTTCATGTTTATAACAACTTGTTGTTGCTATGTGCCCTTGAGCTGATTCTGACTGATAGAGACGCTATAGGAAAGAGTAAAATTGCCCCATAGGGTTTCCTAGGTGTAGTCATTATGGGAGCGAACTGCCAGGTCTTTCCCCTGTGGAGCTGCTGGGTGGTTTTGAACCTCTGACCTTTAGGTTAGCAGCTAAGCACTTCACCTTTGTGCCATGAGGGCTCATTTTATACCAATTAGTTTATGAAAATTTAACAGACTCACTGTTTCTGAACTCCCAACCCAGGGCTCTTCCAAGCATAACACTCCATGTCAGGCATTTCCTGTTTGGCAAACTACTTTTAAAACACAATGGTTAAACACTCAGCTGCTAACCTAAAGGTTGGTAGTTTGAACCCACCCCACAACTCTGTGGAAGAAAGACCTGGCAATCTGCTTCTGTAAAGATTACAGCCAAGAAACCCTATGGGGGCAGTTCTACTGTCACATGGGGTTCCTATGTGTTGGAATTGACTCAGTGGCACACAACAACAACTTTTAAAGTTAAAGAGGTCTTGAATACAGAAATGTAATATTATTGTGTATAATTTTTCTTTATATAAAAATAAAATAATCTTATGTAATATTTAATGGAGGACCTTTTTGAAGTGGGAAGCTAAAATATTAATAATTATTGATCACATACTATTATTCCTTAGTACAGACTTTGATATTCTACAGAGAATATACATTCTGCTTCCATCTCAATGAAACAGCTATAATAATTAAATATGCACTTGACCACATAGAAAACTTGAATAAATTCCAAAATGTAGGAAAAGTACAGACCACAGTCTGTAAACATGATGCAATATAATAAGCAAGCAATAAAAGGACAGTTTATATATTTTAAGCACTTGACTATAACACAGACTTTTTAAATAACCTTTGAACAAAAGAGAAAATCAAACCTATCCTTAACAACTATCTAAAAGTAAATTAAATGATAAAATACCTAAACACAGAATATAGTTAAAGCTAAACTCAGAGGAACTGAACAACTTTCATATAATAAAAACATAGAAGATAACCTAAGCATGCAGCTTCCCAACGTGGGCAGAAAGGAGGGTGTATGGGGGACAGTGGGGAAAGACGAGGCTGGAAAGACGAGCTAAGTCAGATTATGAATGATTTCAAATGCCATGCTAAAAAAAATCTGCATTACTCATGGATTTAAAAAAAAAAAACAAAATTGGAAGTTTTTAAGAAGTAACACTGCAGACTGAACTGAATAAAATTCTCTTTTTGTTCCAATCATGTAGAAATGCCAGAGAGAAAAAGATACAGAGAGAGATAGCAAAGCAAAAAAGAAAGTGAAACCTCCAGGTGTTGGAAATGGAGCAGAAAGCCAACCTAGACTGATAGAAGCAGATACTGACTGGAAGCCAGACCAGGGTCCTGGACCTTAAGTAATTAAAGCCGCGAAATACTGCTAGAGGGGATGGAAATAGAAAGCCCTATGTAGATATGATATCTTGGTGTATGACACATGACACATACCAAAAAACAAAACCCATTGCCATTGAGTCAATTCCGACTCATAGCTACTCCATATGACAGAGTAGAACTGCCCCAGGGGTTTTCCAAGGAGTAGCTGGTAGATTTGAACAGCTGACCTTTTGGTTAACAGCCGAGCTCTTAACCACTGCACCACCAGGCCTCTGTATTATACAAAGAGCATTAAATATATAAGGAGGCAGACACAGGCTCTTCTAGAAATGGGGCCTAAATATTATAAGGAAATAATTAACACTTTAGAGAAAAATATAGGATACCTTTGTAATGTCAGAATGTTGTTGTCAGCTGCCATCAAGTGGATTCTGACTCGTGGCGATCCCATAGGTGCAGAGTAGAAGTGCTCAATAGGGTTTTCAAGGCTGCAACCTTCCCAAAGCAGACTGCCAGGCCTGTCTTCCAAGGTGCCTCTGGGTGGGTTTGAACTGCCAACCTTTTGACTAGTATTCAAGTGCTTAACTGTTTGTGCTACTCACCACCCAGGGACTGCTAATAGTAGAATAGGGAAAGTTTTACTGAAATAGGCCAAGAAATAGAGGATTTATATATTTGTCTTCATTAAATTTAAAATATCTGTATGTTTAAACAAACAGAAAACTATAAGCCAAGCAAAGAGAAGCCACAACCTGAAGAAGACACTACTGATAAAGGATTAGTATTTAAAACAAAGAGAAAATCCAAGAAATCAGTATGAAAACGAAATAAAAATAAAAACCCAGTCGAAAATTTGGGAAGAGACAGAAACAGGCAATTCTCCGAATACGTAACTTGAATGGTCCCTAAACGTATAAAAAGATGCTCAGCCTCACTAGTAATCAGGAAAACATTAATTAGGAGAGCAATGACATACCATTCCACACCCATCTGTTATGGGTTGAACTGTATTCCGCCAAAGTATCTTGAAGTCCTACCTCAAGCATCAGTGAACGTGACCGTATTTGGAAATGGACTCTTTGAAGGTTGTTAAGTTAATACGAGGTCCTACGGTCGCTGGGTGGTGCAAAGGGTTTTAGCTCAGCTCTGAACCGAAACGTTGACAGTTCTAATCCACCCAGCAGCACTGCAGGAGAAAGGTCTGGTGACCTACTTCTCTAAGATTACAGTCACTGAAAACCCTTTGGAGCGGTTCTACTCTGAAACACACGGGTCATACTGGAGCAGGGTGAGCCCCAGTCCGATACGAGTGGTGTCCTACTAAAAAGAGGAGAGGAGACACAGAGAGACACAGAGGGAAGACAACCATGTGATGCAGGAGGCAGGGACTGGTGTGATGCACCTACAATCAGAGGAGGCCAGGAACCACCAAAGAGACAGGGGAGGACCGTTGCCTGGAGCCTTCAGAGGGAGTGTGGTCCTGCCAACACCTTGATTTTGGACTTCTAGTCTCCAGAAGCGTGCGAGAATAAATTTCTGTTATTGTAAGCCACCCAATTTGTGGTGCTTTGTTATGGCATCCTAGGAAACAAATAAACCATTGAAATGGTGAAAAATGTAAAAACTGAAAACACCAAGTGTGGGTGAAAACCTGGAGCAATGAGAGCTGTCACAAGCGGCTGGTGGGAATACACAGGATTTGGCAGATTGGTACAAACAGATTGGAGAGCAATTTGAAATATCTAATAAAGTTTAGCATTCACATTTCCTGGGACCCAGCAGTTCTACGCCTAAGACTATGTTCTAGAGGCATACATACAAGTAAACATATACAAAATGGTTTACTGCCACCTTATTTGGACTTGTAAAAATCTGGAAACATATTAAGCATTTGTTAGCAAGACAATGATTCCATAAATTGGCAGGATCATGAAATGGCAAACCATACCACTACAAAATCAGCATAGTAGAGCAGCGTGTTTTCAAGTGTCATCCCACACCAGCAGCACCAATGCTAGGAACTTATTAAAATGCAAATTCTCAGGCCCCACCTCAGACGTACTGATGTAGAAACTCTGACAGTGGGGCCCAGCAAGCTGTGTTTTAACAAGTCTTCCAATTTCAGTTTGAAAACCACAATACTGCAGTTACATGCATCAACATGAATAATTTTCAAAATCTGAGCCAAAAGAATGTGCATAATATAACACAGTTAATATGAATTTTAAGAATATAAATAATATATGGACAAAAGGATGCACTTGAAGAGGCAGGAAGGGTCAGAGGAATGGAGAAGGGGGGGTTTCAAACGCACTTATATGTGACTTACTTGAAAACAGGACTGGAAGAAGATCTGGGAAAAAAATGTTAACGTTTGTCAAATCTGGTTGATACATATACGGATGTCTAATTATTCTCCGTATTTTTCAGTACGTTTTAAATATTTTACAAGTATAGTGACATGGCCAAGTGTGTGTTTTTGTAGGACAACCATAGTGGAGAGAAGGGATAAAGAGGGAGAGAGACTAGAGGCAGGCAGACAAGGAAGTTAAGATGCTGTTGCAATGGCCCAGCTGGATGAAGAGGGCTCGAGCCACGACAGGGAGGTAGGAGACCCACTGCAAAACTAGAAACTATCGCAGATGTCAAACCTATAGGAATTAATAACCAATTAAATGCTGGGAGTGAAGGAAAAGGGGGCAGGGCAGTCAGAGAAGATTCCAAAATGTGTAGCTCTGTGGAGTGACTAAGGCATGGGTGCTGGGAACAAAATCTCCATTGAGAAGTGGGAAACAATGCAATTGTTTTGTCACAGTAGACAAGGAATAATCTGAATCTGGAGAGATGCCAAGTGTCCTCAAAAGGACAAAACCCTGGGGAAAATATAGTGAAAACAAAAGGCAAAGGGTTGCCTCCAGAGGTGGGGATAGGAAAAAGGCACACCAATTTTTAGTAAAGTCATGGAAGTCGCACATTGAAAATGGTCATGCTGTAGGGTTGACCAGAGAGATAAAGATTGAGAAGAGACATGTGATACCAGAAGGGGATTTGTTAATTAGAAAGTTCTTTTCCCCTTCGAAAGGACTACATTATTAGAGGTCTTGGAGAAAAAGTCATATTACATTGCCCGGAAGATTGGATGTACGATACGGAATTGGTAACAGCAAGCACGGACTAATCCTTTAAGATGGTCTCAGGCAAGAATATAATAAGTAAGGGAGGTGACAACCAATGGATTAAGGTTTAGGAAGAAGTGGGATAAAATGGAATCAGGAGCCCAAGTTAAAGGGTCAGCTCTGGGAAAGATGAGGAACTCCTCCCCAGAGAGGGGGCAAAGGATAAGAGTAAAGACACTGATAAGAAAAGTTCAAGGAGAAAACAGCTTCCATCCACATGAACTTGGAGTCAAGGTCCCGTCATAGGTACCAGAGAAGAAATACAGTTGGCAGAGCTGCCACAGGGAGTGGTACATGGTGTGTACCAAGGAAAGGCCAAAGGATTACTGCCCAGCATTTGAGGGCATTAAGGGTGAAAAAACTTTTATATAATCAATGCTGATAGCTAGAACTAGAAGTAAATAAGGTGGAAGACTTCAAGCTCTTTACAAAAAACCAGATTCACATTTTCCATTGTCTACTTTGCCAAAGGAAACAATGGCGACATAGTGGTTAAGAGCTATGGCTGCTAACCACAAAGTTGGCAGTTCGAATCCACCAGATGCTCCTTGGAAACCCTATGAGGCAGTTCTACTCTGTCAAAACAATTGTATTATTTTTCACCTCCCAATGGAGACTCTGTTCCCATCCTCCATGCACTAGTTGTGTGACTTTTTCAAGTTGTTTGATAGAAGAGGTAAAGGAGGGGGTAAAACAAAACATTTGAGTTCCCAAGTCCACCACCTGTCTTGTCAGTTTGTTATACCGTGGTGGCTTGCGTGTTGCTCTGATGCTGGAAGCAATGCCACCAGTGTTTCAAATTCCAGCAGAATAGGAGAGAGAATAGTCACTGCTACTCTACTGTTCTGAGTGAGGGGTCACAGTGTCACCCATGGTGCACGGCTTTCAGCAGTTTCCAGACTAAGACAGTAGACTAACCATCTACTTCTGAAACTCACTCCAATGAAAATCCCATGCATCACAACAAAATATTGCCCAGTATAGTGTTGGAAGATGATTTCCCTAGGTTGGAAGCCACTCAAAATACATCATGGCCTTGACAACGGACTCCAGCATGTCAATAATCATGAAAATGGTACAGAACTGGGCATTTCATTCTGCTGTACATGCAGTCACCATGAGTCAGAGCCAACTCAACAGAAATTACCAATAACAAGAACAAGTAATCCAATTGTTCCATTATCTCAACATCCAATCATCTGAAAGATGTGTTGGAGTCCCTTTCAAAACATGTTGAATTTCCATTGGTTCTTCTTTTCTTTCTAGTTCACAACACCATTATCTCTCAGTCAGAACAGGATGATAGCAGTGACTATTCTCTCTTCTACACTTCTGGCCCCCCTAACCCCCATTCTCCCCAGAAGTCAGAGTAACCTTTAAAAAATACAAACCATATGATTTCACTCCCCTGCTTAAAACCATCCAATGGCTTCCCACTGTCCTTAGAATTAAATCCAAAGATTGACCTTGGGAACTGGGAAGGGCACTGGGGAGTTGGTCTCCTCTCCAAAAAAAAAAAAAAAACCTTACGATTAAAAATCCCTAATTTTTTCCATGTGCCAGCACCATACAGACAGCTTCAAACTCTATTCAATGATTTTGAAGTATAAATGTATTTGTACAGTTTAGGTAACAAAATAGATCTACCAGACAAATCAAAATTACTGCTAAGAGCAGATTAGATGAATTAACTGAACTAATGCCAGAACGGACACCCTGGTGGCACAGAGGTTAAGAGCCACAGCTGCTGACCGAAAGGCCGGCAGTCCAAATCCACGGCGCTCCTTGGGAACCCTATGGGGCAGTTCTGCTCTGCCCTATAGGGTCACTGTGAGTCAGAGTCGACTCGACAGCAACGGGTTAATACCAGAACACGTTCATATGACATGTACAGGATTTGTGAAAACATATACTGTACTTATCCTCTAAAGAACTGATTTTGCAATTATTTGAATGATTGCTTGATTAACAGCTTTTTTTCCCCCTTAGGTTGTTGGCTTCAAGAAGGCAGGGGCCGGATTTATTTCTCACACAGGTCTTTTTGCTGCACTGAGCACTGGCCCAGTACATTGTAGATGCTTGAAAAACATTCGATACTGAATGAATACTGAGAAAATGCTAAATTGCTAAATACGTAAAAGGAGGAAAAATCTCGGCTGAGCCCCAGGCAGGATGAAGGGCTGCAGTCAAAGTTCCGTGATGAAGAAACTGTGACTTAGTCAATTCACTTTACCTTTCTAAGCCTGGTTTTCTCATTTGCCAAGTGAAATAAAATGTCCTGCACTCTAAACAAACTGAAATACAGAAGTATTCTAATATACACTGTAAGAGCTAGCCATCATATGAAATACAGACAGAGTCGGTTTGTTTTCTGACACACTAAAACCCTGAAGGTTCAAACACGTAACAGAATTTACCGTTCCACTTTTCGGGAGGCATCCTTCATAAAGTGAAGATGCCAGTTATGAGCCACCTGCCACAAAGACCCCAAATGCTTATAAGTCATGAACACAGGATTAATTGAATACACTGTGGACTGCCAAAAGAAGGAACAAGTCAAGCTTAGAAGAAACACAACCAGAATGCTCCTTAGAAGTGAGGATGACGAGACTTTGACTCGCTTACTTTGATACGCCATTAGGAAAGACCAACTGATAGAAAATGACATCCTGTTTAGTCCTTTCAGAGGCTCAGCAAAAACAAGGGAACCCCTCAGTGAGACAGATTGATACGACAGCCGCTACAATGGACTCAGACATACCAATGGTCATGAAGATGGCGCAGGATTGGGCAACGTTTTGTTCTGTCGTATGAGGGATCACCATGAGTTGAAGCCAACTTGACAACAAATAACAAGAGCAAAGGTTCTTACAGGCTCTACATTTTCTCTTTAAGGCCCTTGGAACCTAAGTACTTTTACCTAGGAGAATCTCAGAACCTGACAGCTGAACTAGAATAAATAAGGGGGAGCCTATAGGTTCTTTACAAAAACCAAGGAGAGAGGACTTCAGGGTGAGCGTATGGGTATTCTCATGAGAACCCTCAGAACTTGTCATGGCCTTACATTCATTACCTAAAATGTGAGAACGAGGAAAAGTCAACTGACTTTTATGACAAGTCATTACACTTCAATAATAGATTTTAATCCAGTAGTTTTAAGTTCATGGTCCTTTTACTATTTTAATGAGTCTTTTTACAAACATATCTATTAAACCTCCTTTTAACACAGAGTTAGCCTGTATATGCCTCAAATTTTATAATACGATTTTCAAATATTTCTCTCCATTACAGACTTGTTCCTTTATAACCAAAAACCTACTCTCCGTTAGGGACCTTTTGAGTTTAATTTGCCACAGAGAATCCATTATACCCATATTTGTTAAGCTTTTTGCTGAATATTTATTACAGGTAAGTCAGCATATATGGCCAAATTTGATTATATTATTTTACCACTTTCCCCCCAATCCTTAAATATAAAGGTCAATCAACAAAAAGAAAATTTGGAAAAGTGTCCACATGCTCAATTTAACTGATCTTAAAAACAAGCTTATCTTAGAATATTTTCACAGGTACATCATGCATAATTCACAGATTTTCTTGAAATATTACTTATATGCACAACCATATACCTCAAACCATTAAAAATAAATTATTCTTCAAAGCAACCATAGTAAAATGCCATCCCATGATGGAAAAGTTACTGAGATGGCAAATGTTTTAGATCACAATGGATGGAACTCTGCGATCCCCAGAGTAGTATCTTGCACAGGCATGGCTGTATAAAAAAGGCATTAGTTGTTTTATTACACAGTTCTATTTATTTATTTTTTAATAAAAGTAGTGTAAATCATTAAATTATTTTGAATTTGAAAGGCAATTTCTCACTCCTGCTGGAAGTAAGCCGGGGATGGGTGGCCCTGCTGTTCCTGCTTGCTTGGACTATTCCTCCCAGTGAGTGAAACAGCTCTTTAATGTACAAAAGAAAATAGGCAACTCCCATTTGGCATGTCATTCTTTTACGCTCAAGGACTCATTTCACATGCAACAAATCTCTACAGCAGTTACTGAAAGGGTATAAAAAAGGGACTGGAGGATGCAGGTCAGCCTAAAAAGGCTTCAGTGTCTTCAATGAAAGGCTCTAGGTGGAATTTTCTCCCGTGTAGCGCCGAGCGTGGAACCTGCCAGATGGCAGCAGTCAATACCAAACACTGAAGTCTACATATCCATTAGACAGATGACGTTATCCACTCAAACCAGCAACAGAGTAGGTCAACCAGTGAGATGCATTTGAGCATCATTGGTTTTCAAAATTGTACTTGAAATTCTGTTGGATGAATAAGTACTGGAACACGACTTTGCTGTGAATGGATTATGCTGTAGACGTTTATTTAGTATGTGGAACGCATTTTCCATGTGATGAAGGCAGAAGCTCCCCAAGAGTGAAGAGGGAGATCCTTACTGCAAAGCAATTCTAGTAACTTCTCAAATCTCTGTATTCTCTTAAAAGCAGGCACTTATCTAGACCAAACATACCCCTCGGACAAGCCACACTGGGGAAAGGAGGCAGCGATTCTCTGGGGAGGCACGCCAAGGGATTCAACCCTGACTCCTCCACTGCCTGTTCATGAGTGAACAACAGCCTCTGCATCCTGTTAAATGCCAAGCCCTTTGTCACATACCCTGCTTAAAAATACGTATACTTGAACACTGGTACTTCTCCATGATTGGGAGGAAGGGTGGCTGCATAAAGGAAATTTTAATGGAACTACCACACATGAGATCAACAGCCACACTATTGCCACAAATAATTGTTTGAAGTTTTTGCCTTTGAAATTTATCCGTAGGAAAAAAACGATAGTTCCACATTTTAATTATGTTCTCTCTTATATCTTTCCTTTTTGTCTGCCTAATTTAATATTGCTACTTTTTCTTTTCCTGCCTGGAAGCTACTGCTCTTTTGTTTTCCTTACTAATTGTGTTTCTAGTGCTTATTGAAATACATTAGCGCAAATTCGAACGACATCATGAGATGCAATTGCAGCTATTTATACATATTCCTGATTCACATACACTGTAATTTCCTTAAAGTGCAGTTTCTTTCATTTAGCTGCTAGAAAAAAACAGTGATGCTAGGGTTTCAGGCAGGTCTACAGAACTGTACACCCTGCATTGAAAGACCAGGAGGAAAAAAGTCTACTGACACAATCTGCTTGCCTTTTTCACAGTCTTCCTGTGATTTGGACATTAAAGTTCTTATGTATCAATTTTGCAAATATAATAAAAAACTCATCAGAAATCAGAATCTAAGTCATCATCTCAAGAAACCAGTTGCCACCAAGCCGATTCTGACTGATGGTGACCTCACGTATGTCAAAGCAGAACTATACTGCCTAGGGCTATCAATGGCTGATTTTTCAGAAGTAGATTGCCAGGAATCTCTTCCAAGGTAACTCTGGGTGGACTTGAACTGCCAACCTTTTGGTTAGCAGTCGAGCATGTTAGCTGCATCATCCAGACATCCCATTACTTAGGTTCTATATAGTTCATGGGCTAGCATGTGTTCATGACTATACAGACCATACAAATAAAGCCCGTACTCTGGGGTGTACAAAAGGGACTGATATTGACCCCAGACCACTCTGGAGACCACCACCTTACCTCCGCTCATCCTGGGACCCAGGCTACTCACCCTTTGGTGGTCTCAGATCCACAGCTTTATGTGAGGAAAATGATACAATTCTACTAAGCATTGTTCCTTGAAAACTGCAATTCACAGATTTAATTTCTAATAAATTTAAAAGTTTATACAGAACATGATGACATCTCAATGAAAATGGGCCTCAGCTAATGCAATGCACATTTTAATGAAGACTTGTTTGACGCAGACCACCTTGCATTTATGCTACGTTTGGGGAAATCGCACAGAAAGGTGGAGGAAAAGTGTTTGCTGCGCGTCAATATGCTAAACATCACAAGAAGTGTGTAAATGGATTAGTGTTCTTAGAGGACTCTATCTAGCACAGCAGCATGCAGCAAATTGAAGTGGAAAATGAAAATGCCATCATCATCGCTTTCCTTACAGATCTCTCTTACTAAATATGGGTTGTGCTGTTTCTTGTTATGGCCCAAATTTTCCTAGATGGGAATATGGTGAATAGGGACGGGGAAGGAGGGAAACAAGTGTAAGGATTTAGTTAAGTGAAGTAAATCTTTATTTAAAAAGCGGAGGCGACATTTTAGCTTGAAGACTGCTCAGTGCTCGCGTTACATTGTTGCATGCAGAGTCTAGAAACAGTTAATGTCAGTCTCAGTTACCAGCATGCACCTTACACTGCTGGCCAGCTCAGTAACGGAGTTAATAACAGGAAAGGATTTCCCTTGTAATATTCAGAGGGTCTCACACTTGCTAAAGCATCAGATCACCTGGGTGTCACCATGCTCTTTGCAGCTACTGTTATATGTAATGTCATCATTGGTACCAGTGACAGTTTTGCTGAGCATGAAGAGTGACGGGAAACCGTGGTGGCGTAGTGGTTAAGTGCTATGGCTGCTAACCAAAGGGTCGGCAGTTCGAATCTGCCAGGCGCTCCTTGGAAACTCTATGGGGCAGTTCTACTCTGTCCTATAGGGTCGCTATGAGTTGGGAACGACTCAACGGCGCTGGGTTTGGTTTTGGTTGTTTTTGAAGAGTGACAGTAATATTACAAAAAGCACAATCAAAAGGACACACATCCAGAAGAGCAGTGAGCAATCGAAGTATGGCTTGCTGCTTCTAAGTATCTCTGTAGTATTTGTCTAGTATTTTTTCACTTGTGCATTTTTAGCTAGCTCTCATTAAGAGAGGTAAGCTTAAGAATAACTACGGGACAAAAATGTTAAATTTAAAGTATCTTACTCAATTACATGTTTTCTGTAAAATTGGGGAATCATTGCTACTCTTCAATCCTAGTGGTAAAAGGTCAGCCCAACTCACTGTGCCCTGTACAAGGGTCCTATATATTAATAAGACATCAACTTTGTCCTAGATATACAGTCTGATAGGACTGGCAGGTTCACTAAATTTATCAATATGTTTATTAGTCAGAGCTGATGTGGCACTCAAGCTACATTGGCTTACTGGCAGTTTAAGGTGAAGACAGCGTCTCAGAAGAAGCTATACCTGAAGAAAGAATCCGTAACAGAGATGGAAATGATATTATGGACAGAGGAATTGTGAAGAAGGCGAGAAGGCACAGAAAGGCTTCTATGGGCAGGGCCACCATTCATCTCTCAGTTTGCTGTACTGAGCTGGCTCATGTGTTGCTGTGACGCTAGAAGCTATGCCACTGGTTTTTCAAATTTCATCAGGGTCACCCGTGGGGGACAGGTTTCGGCAGAGCTTCTAGACTAAAATAGGTTAGGGAGAAATACCTGGCAATTGACTTCTGAAAATTAGCCAGTGGAAACCCTATGGATCACAGAATATTATCCAAGACTTCAAGTTGCTTACTTTGGGCACATCATCAGGAGGGAGCGATTACTGAAGGAGGATGTCATATTCAATAAAGTGGAGGACCACCAGTGGAAAGGGAAACCCTCAACGAGATGTACTGGCATAACAGCCCCAATAATGGACCTTCATTATTATTATTTGTTTTTACTAAGATGTAAACTAAATCTAATTCAAGATAAGCTTAATTCTACCAATTTATTTTCAGACAAAAAATCTGAGATAAATTGGGACAGCTAGGAAGGTTTTTTTTTTTTTTAGGAAGGTTAGAGAAAGTGAATTATTCTACATGACAAATGGCAGCATCAAAGCCGTCATTCTTTTCAGGGCCCCTCAACACAGCTGTCTAGATTCTAATGTAATCAGAAAGGCATCCAAATCATCTTTCCCCATTTCCCCCTTATTTGGTAATTCAGAGAAGTGAAAGTCTTGTCACATGGCTAAAGTGGTATTGAACACAGCACCAAAACACAAATGCCAGGAGTAAAGAAGGAAACAATGGTTTTCAGCTCTGAAGAATAAAATTATTAAACATTTGGCAGAAAATAATTTAGTGTTTCTTTAATTAAGTCCACATAGATAAATGTGGTTGATACAAAGTATTTCTGATTTGCAATATAGTATTTTTTTTATTGCGGGTATAATAGATTGATTTTATTTACTAAGGAAAATTGAGGGAATAGTATTAAAAAAAAAAAAAAGACGAATTCTTATCCTAGACACCTAAGAGACTCTGCTATTTAAGAGAGTGTGGTATTTAGGAAAGACTTGACAATTTATTTTTACTTCTAACGGTTTATAACAACTCAGGTAATTTTAGTAATTGTTATATATATTAAAAAAAAAAAACTTGCTCACACATGTTAATACACTTACAAAATAGGAAGAAATGAAGAAGTGAAGTCAGAATATAACTTAGCAGCCATAGCTCTTAACCACTACACCACTAGAGTCTAAAAAACTCAAATCCACAACCTTTTCATTAGCAACTGTAGCTCTTAACCGCTATGCCACCAGGGCCTCAAAAAAAAAAAAACCCACTGCTGTCAAGTCGATACTGACTCATAACAACCCTACAGGACAGAGTAGAACTGCCCCCAGAGAGTTTCCACAGAGCGCCTGGTGAATTCGAACTGCTGACCTTTTGGTTAGCAGCCACAGCCCTCAACCACTGTGCAACTAGGGTTTCCACCAGGGTCTAGGTGGACTCAAATCCACAGCCTTTTGGTTCGCGGCTGTAGCTTTTAACCAGGGCCTAGGTGGGCTCAAATCTACCACCTTTTGGTTAGCAGCTGTAGCTCTTAACCACTATGTCACCAGTGTCCAGGTGGACTCAAATCCGCAACCTTCTGGTTAGCAGCCAAGCACGTTAACCATTTGTACCACCCAGGGACTTCGAGACACATAACCCTTTGCCGACGAGTTGATTCCAACTCACAGCGACTCTATAGGACAGAGTAGAAATCCTCCATAGGGTTTCCAAGAAGCAACTGGGGGATTTGAACTGACCTGTTGGTTAGCAGCTGTAGCTCTTAACCACTGTGCCACCAGGGCTTCTGCATATGTATACCCATATATAAACATATCTACATAATAATGCTTAATTTTTAATTATGGACATAAATCCAGTTTAGACTGGTATAATACTGCTACCTGAGGCCATGAAATCATAACCAAGTTACTCTATTTCCTAGTTGAAGGATAGCCATAGTTCGGATGCATTTCCTTTTAATATAAAAGGATACGTGTTGTTTAATCAATGACTAAATGGACTCAAGGAATAAACTGCTATCTTTGGGTAAGAAGAAGAGTCCCTATATGTTTAAAATGTACTTACATTGTACTTATCTTGCACCTGATATATGAAGGAAACTTAAAAACACTACATTATTCAAGATTTCAAATTGCACTTCTGTGAATCAACAAAGTAATTAAAGATAACAAAACACACTCATGTTAAAAAATATGGCTGAGTGTGGAAGAACACATTGTTGAAGTTACAGGCCAATTAAAAGAAACCACTGATCATTTACCTTCCCAAGAAGGATTCAGACTTTTCTAAGATATATATGCTAAAGTATACCTTACTGGTATTCTTTTGGTAAAAAAAAAAAAAAAAAAATGTGAATTCCATTTGATAAGGTTTTTTTTTTTTTTTTAGTACAAACAAGGGCCGATTGCATTAAAAATCAACAGCAATTAAACTGTAAGCATTATATGAGTGTTAAACACCTCCACGGTAATTTCAAACATAATGTTAAAAGTCAGAGAGGCCAGTGGTGATGTGACCAATCTACTGGTGAGGTCGAATTGGGGACATTTTTGTTTGTATCATCCAGATCCCCCTTCCAGCTCTTCTCCGGCCACCAGTTCCCTCCGGAGCTGTCTGAAGCATCTCTCCCACGCTCTACTTTTCTCCTGTGGCTGATGTTGAGTGTTGTTGAGTCAATTCCAACTCGCAGTGACCTAATGTGACAGAGTAGAACTGCCCCCCAAGGTTTTCGTGGCTGTAATCTTAGGGAAGCAGATCTCCAGGCCTGTCTTCCCAGACGCCTCTGAGATGGTTCGAACTGAAAACGTTTCGGTTAGTAGTGGAACACCCGGCTGTCTGCACCACCAGGGACTCCTGAATAGCACGTTGTTGTTGTTGTTGGGTGCTGTGGAGTCGATTTTCAACTCATAGTGAGTCCATGTGACAGAGCAGAACTGCCCTATAGGGTTTTTGGGCTGTAATCTTTACATGAGCAGATTGCCAGGTCTTCCTCTCCTGGGGCTGCCAGGTGGATTAGAGCTGCCGACCTTTTGGTTAGCAGCCAAGGACTTAACTGTTGTGCTGCCAGAGTTCCTCACTTTTCTCTTAGCCACCCATAATCATTTCACCTATGAAATCTATTCTGTGTATACGAAACAAAAGCAAACACCAAACCCGCTGCCATCCAGTCGATTCCGACTCATAGTGACCCTATAAGACAGAGTAAAACTGCCCCACAGGGTTGCCAAGGCTGTACTCTTTACAGAAGCAGACCGCCACATCTTCCTCCCATGGAGGGGCTGCTGGGGCTGACTCTTTCGTTAGCGGCAGAGTGCTTAACGATTGCGCTACCAGGGCTCCTCTTCTCTCTATACATCTGGATACTAAATAACTAGTTCTGCACCTCTTGCCAAATATTACTATAAACTAATGGATTTTCAGAACCTGTTCGAACACAAAAAGGTATAGAGTCTTACCAATGTCTCTACGTTCCCTAAGAGTTAGCATATTGTCTTCCCAGGACACAAATTTGCTCTTTAGTGCACTATTTCTAGCAAATTACTTACTCAATTTTCATCATTCAAATTTTTAAATGGAAAGATGTCTAAGGCTCCACTAGCAAAGGAAGATTAAGAGTGTCGGAATTACTCTGATCCAACGACATTAGCTAAGCAAATCTTTTTTAAAACAGCTCAAATTGTATGAGCATTTTACAAATGAGTTTTAAATGTCCTAAATCTAAATTGCTCTTAACTTCTGAATACCTAGAAAACTACTATTTGCAGCTGGAATATAAACATTCATGCCAGACTAATACAGAAAAATCTAGGGCAAATCCATGATGAATATTTTTCTCCACTTTGCAATATTCAGCTCTGTTTAAGCAGAGGGTTTAATGAATGCCACTGTAATAATTTAAATATGAAATTGATTTCACTTTTACATCATCACCATTATTCCCATCAGAACTGTCACCACCACTTACAGCCCCTCTTCATTATTTCTAGTTCTATCTACACTCATTTCACAAAGGAAAAAATGTATCGCTAAACTCATCGCATTTGCCAAAACTATAAGCAAGCATATGAAATGCTCTCTTCTTTGCAAAGCATTACCAACATGAGAGGAAAAGGTCTAGCTCAGAGAGCACAGGACTGATGGTTCAAATGTATCCTTGTAAGCTACAGCTACATTTACATTTAACTGGTCATAAACTAAACAATGCTTTCCTCCCTTTACCAGGTTCATTCAAACTACTGTGAAAATTCAAATGTATATGCCTCATAAGCACATCCATTTTGGTTTGTAGAAGGAAAAATAGTAGAATTTAAGTGTATTATAGCCATTTTCTCAGAGTATATGACATTAAAACTCAGTTTCTTGGGGAAAAAAATTTCTAATTTGCACACAAACACATACACACAACCTCCATTAAGCCAAAAACCAAAATCATATCTGAGTCGGTTTCAACTTAGAGTGACCTTATAAGTCAGAGTAAAAATGCCCCATAGGGTTTCCAAGTAGTAGCTGGTGGATTCAAACTGCCCACC
The DNA here is from genome assembly GCF_024166365.1 of Elephas maximus indicus. Classification (NCBI taxonomy): domain Eukaryota; kingdom Metazoa; phylum Chordata; class Mammalia; order Proboscidea; family Elephantidae; genus Elephas; species Elephas maximus. The sequence continues at coordinate 234,679,840 of NC_064819.1, forward strand.
TCTTGGTTAGCAGCCACAGCTCTCAACCAGTGCACCACCAGGGCTCCATCCTCCAAATAGTTACATTATATATGTTATGTATAACATATAATATATACTTTTATAGTATATATTTGTCAAGCAAATACTTTCCATTTAAGGAATATGGTTTAAGTATAAAACAGAATATGAGTTAAAGTAAAAAAAAAATCATACCTTACTTAATGATTAAGCAAGTTGATTATAAATGGTAGGGGCAGAGAAGCTAAAATAGAAATGTAACTTAACATCTTATTTTTATTCAATATTCATTTTTTCATAAACCACTGGAGATTTAGTGGAATGTGGTATCAAACTATAAGTTTATAAGGAACATTTAGTGGAATTACTTATAAAGATGTTTAGCTTTTCTACTCCCAGTCCCGAGTTAATGCTTATTATCTTCAAACTGACAGGTTCATTTGAATAAGAATTATTTAGTGCTAGAATATTAACGCTTGTGTGATCAATTACAATTTTATTCTGATTATATTAAAAATATGATATTAGCCAACAATAAACAAAGCAATGGCTATTAGTCTGTATCACCACCATGAAGCAGATTTAAAAAGAGTATTTAGCTTTTGTTTTTCCAGCTAAACTGCTTTCTAATTAAAGAAGCAAATTTTGCTTAAAGCCACATATTCCAATTAGTTCCCACCACTGGCTGTTGGGAGGCTGAAACACGAAGGCTGGGGAGGTAAGCAGGGCAAGGAAGGCAGGGCAGCTTCACAGCCATTAGGTAAGCCATTCCACAGACCTCGGGGATTTCCACCCACCTTCTGAAGGACTTTCTCACAACCCACTGCCACTGAGTTGATTCCGACTCATGGTGACCCTACAGGACACAGCAGAACTGCCCAGAAGGGTTTCCAAGGCTGTAATCTTTACAGAAGCAGACTGCTACACCTTTCTCCTGTGGACCAGCTGGTGGGTTTGAACTGCCGAACTTTTGGTTAGCAGCCAAGTGTTTAACTACTGCGCTACACACAGTGACACAACTTTCTAACAACTAACCAGAAATACTGCATCTATTATGTAATAAGTGATCCTTTCTCCCATCGTACTGCCTATCAGAGCATCTGGTGAGCAGAATATTATGCTATTCACACACTGATACAATTTAAGACAAAAAAAAAAAAAAAGACTGCCCTTTATTTGAATCATACAGACTTGAAAATGTAAGCGATGTACCCTTTAGCCTTGACCCCTCAAACGAACTCAGTAAACTCAGGCAGAACTTTGAGGTCGTGGTCCATGCTTTACTCTGATGCAGTCACATCCCAGAAGCTGCCAAACCCCGTGGTTCAACCTCTGCGTAAGTGCTCACCCTTACTTCCTACCCCCAACTCCCGTGGAGATGTAGGTGTGAGAAGCTGAAGGTCTCAAGGATGCTACAGCCAGGAGAAATAGTATGAAGGAAACTGGGAAAGGAAAAATCCACTGAAGATTACAACATATTTGTTCAGGGTGTAAAAGGAACTGAGGGGTTAAAAACTGTAAGAACAACGTCCCTGGGAGGTGCGAACAGTTTGCACTTGGTTAATACCAAAAGGTTATTGGTTGGAATCTGCCCAGTGGCACCAAAAAGGAAACAGCCCTGGTGACCTGCTTCCATAAAGATTACAGGCAAGAAAACCCCATTGGGCAGTTCTACTCTGTAACACATGGGGTCTCCTAAGTCACAAATCAACAACAAAAACAAAATCAGCAATAAAAACCATAAGGGTAATGAAATGGAAGAGGAAGGACGCTGTCAGGGTGGTGTGGGCACTAAAAGTTAATATTTCAAAGCAAATTCCAGAATGTTGGCTCTGTCAGTAGGTACGTGACCTCAGGTTTCTGTGCCCCAGTTACACCTCAACTGTAAAATGGAGATGCTAACAGTGCCCATATCCTGTGGTTCTTTTGTGGATTAAACAAAAAGACAACATGCTAGTAAAACACTAACAGCACACGAACAATGAATTACAAAAATCTACTTCAGCTCTGGAGCCCTGGTGGTCCAGTGGTTAAGAGCTCAGCTGCTTCCCAAAAGGTTGGCAGTTTGAATCTATCAGCCACTCCTTGAAAACCTTGTGGGGCAGTTCTACTCTGTCCTATAGGGTTGCTATGAGTAGGAATTGACTTGACAGCAAGGGGTTTGGTTTGGTTTGGTTTACTTCTGCTCTAAAGTTTGATTCTGGACCTCATAGATTAATTTTAATCCTGGACATTTATAACATAAATGTTTTATGCCAGGAGATATTTAAGGCATCATGTTTCTGGGTGACCACATCCAATAGTCAACACATATCTGAGATTTCACTTCTCACTAATCTCTCTCTGTGTGGATGAGAGAAAGAAAGAGAGAAGAGATTGAGAAAAAGATGTCCTCATTTAGAGGACTCATTTGCTTATTCTTTGACCTTAGAGTTGCTTTGGACCCTTGATAACTCTGAATTTGGCAGTAGTTTTGGGTAAGCAGATTGTTCAAGGGTTAACACTGACCTGTCAGGGTGAGAACAGTCTGTGAGTTCTATAAAATATAATGCCTGGACCTTGGCTTGGAGAGAAGCAATTTACTTTAGGGCATATTCATCAATATTTCCCTTCTCTCCAGCTACTTTCATTTTCATGTGAATTCTTTTCAAAGTCAGAAACAAGTGATGCATTGTCTTCGATGCACACAATTCATTTACAAAACATCTAAACCAAGGAGCAAGCGGGGCTGACTTACAGGCTGGCTTGGCGAGGCTAACCAGCTTGAGGGGTTTGCAACCTGACACAAGTAATCCTGTTTTATGTTACATCAAAAACTTCTTCCCGAAATTGTAGTGGAACAAATTCTCTTCAAGTGGACAATATAATCAATTTATGAAGGGTTTCATGTCCTCTGAGAATTCTCACATTCCAAACCATGCTCCAAGGTTATAATAAGGCTAAAGTCAAGAGTGTGTGTGAGGTATACTGCCTCCCACATTTTCATTTTGAAACCCCACTTATTCCTCAAAATGGAGGAGGTATGGAGGTTAAGATGAAAATGACTCCTCAGAGAACTCTAGAAACAAATGTGTATTACTACTCTCTAATGACGAGAGAGATGAGCAAAGTGAGAAATAGAATGTCAAATACTTGGAGTAAGGGTGAAAACTGAATCAGAAGACCCACCCTGTGTGGAGAAACTCCTCCACCAGGGGAAGACTGATGACAAGGACCTTCTTCCAGATCTGACAGAGACAGAAAGCCTTCCCCTGGAGCTGGCACCCTGAGTTTTAGTAGACTTTTGGTCTCCTAGACTGTGAGAGAATCAACTTCTGTGTGTTAAAGCCATCCACCTGCGGTCTTTCTGTTATAGCAGCACTACATGACTAAGACACCCTCGCTGCTCTTTGTTCCTTAACAGCACTTCTCACTAGTACACTTGTGTTGTACTTACTTTTTATGTTTCTTTTTTGCCTTCCTCACTTGAATGCAAGCCCCCCGAGTCAGAGATTTTGTTGAATTGTGTTCATGCGTGTATTTCTAACACTTAGAGCAGTGTCTGGAACTGAGTCAAATGTCTGTGGAATAAAAGGATGGATGAATCTTCCCCAAAAGGCCGTCGTGACGATCAAAGGAGATGCCATCGGGGAAATTTACCAAACTGTAAAATGGATAATCCACTATTAGTTTTCATTTATTTTAACATTTGGTTAACACAATAAAATGTAGATTACAAACAAACTATGGGAAGCAATGATAAAATAATTAAATAGAAGTGAATTATGACAACAGTAAAGTACTTGGTATCATCAGGAATAAAGTAAAATAAAAAGTTTTAGAAAACAATTGAAAGCTAAGAAATATATTAATATAAGTAAGCCAGGTTTGGGGATTAAACCAGAGCCATGGCCTCTGTTCCAAAGCAACAAGAACGTGACCTGTAGGCCGGTGGAGAACAGCCAGATGGAGAGCAATAACCTGCATAACAGGATGAGGGGGCTGGGGACAGAAAGAGGGAAAAAGCTCTGGAGAATTAAGTACCATTCAGGACACACAGCTGCAGGAGATGAGGTCTTCAGATACTGTTGACTTAAGCAATAAAAAGTACATCAAAGAGTACGCTGTTGACAAATGGCATATAATAATAATTCCTGGTCTAGCCTTTCGGGCACATTGAAGGATTGGTCACTCCCTAAGTATGACACAGGAAAATGAAACTGTGTGCACTCCATCACCCACCAGGGGTGATCACCTGCTTTTGTTCTGAACTTGTTCAGGGGAGAAAACAAAACAAAACAAAAAACCAACCAACAAACAAAAAGCAAAGCCCCAAACACAAATAAACAAAAATCACCCTTCACAGCAAAATTACATCTGCAGATACTGGAGGAAGAACTCAAGTTGCTCTGTTTAGCTCATGGTGGGAGGGCAAGTGACACACACGGAGATATGATGACTAGTTTCCTCCTGGGAACTTTGAGTCCAAGGGCACAGCTTACAGCCATGGTCAGCTCTATTTCTGGTCTGAACGTGGGATAAAACGTGGAGTTCAAGTATCCTGAAGGCCACAGTGAGGTTCATAAGCAGCATACCTAGATATAGTATATACATAATAGTCCTAAATGAGTGTTATTTATAACTAAATATCAATATATTAGAACACAGCTTGGGAAGTACACAAAAACCATTTTCACAAATAGGGAAATCCAAAACAAGTAGAGTGGGTGATTTTCTTCTCACAAAAAAATTACAAAAGTTGGATTAGACATTATCTAACTAAAACTTACTTCATACTGGGAACTTAAACTTCTGATTCCTGGGTAACTGAAATTTTCAAGAATTATTAAACTAGAACCATCAACACATTGGTTTCTAGTTCCTTTAATGAAATCCAGCTCTAAGGTGAATAGTTCTCTAAGACCACTGGACTATATGCAAAGATAAAATCAGTCTTCTCTTTATAACTAGTTAAAACTGATGAATTCCTACCAAGAACTAATTTGTAATCAGCTCACAATGACAAAAATTAAACAAAAGCTTTGAAGGCTTTATATATTTAGGTGTGGTCTATATTTTTTTTTTTTCTATGTGTAAGGAGCCCTGATGGCACAATGGTTAAGCGCTCGAGTGCTAACCAAAAGGTTGGAGGTTGGAACCCACCAGTGCTCTGGGGGAGAAAAGACCTGGCGATCTGCTTCCATAAAGAGTACAGCCTCAGAAACTCTATGGGGCAGTTCTACTCTGTCCTATAGGGTCGCTATGGGGCAGTTCTACTCTGTCCTATAGGGTCGCTATGGGGCAGTTCTACTCTGTCCTATAGGGTCGCTATGGGGCAGTTCTACTCTGTCCTATAGGGTCGCTATGAGTCAGAATCAGCTCAGCAGCTCCCAATGGCAACAAGAAGTCTATATGTGTTTGAAGGGGTTGTAGGGAATAATGGAGAAAACAACAAATACTTAGGAATTCTCTCTTGTTGCCATGCACGTCACACTCATTCACTCATTCAGTCTCAGATCCACCCTGGGAGGGAGGGGTTAGGACATTACAGGAACGTTAAGTCTCAAAAAAAAAAAAAAAAAAATTTTTTTTTTTTTTAATTCTCAGGTCACACTCAGAAGACAAATTTGAGCTAAACTGTGGCTCGCTGGCTCAGAGCCAGTAGTCTAAGCAATACTGAAATTGGACAGGTTGCTATAACGCAGTGTAGAATAGTTGAAAAGACACAGAAGTTGAGTCAGAAGTTACGAGTTAAAGTTCTAGATTCACCACTTAGTAGCCATGTCCTTGGGTGTGTACTCTAAAACTCCACTCAGTTTCCTCGTCTGTAAGATGAAAAAAAAAAAGAAAAAACTCTTTCTTGCCTACCACTTTTGGTTGCCGTAGGGCACCCAAACCAAAGAATCAAACTCACTGCCGCGACTAATTTCGACTCACAGTAACTCTACAGGTCAGAGCAGAACTGCCCCATTGGGTTTCCAAGGCTGTAAATCTTCACAGATGCAGACTGCCACGTGTCATGGATCGAATTATGTCCCCCCCCCCCGAAAATGTGTGTATCAATTTGACTGGGCCATGATTCCCTGTATGTGTGACCTTCCTATATGTTGTAAATCCTGCCTCTATGATGTTAATGAGGGAGGATGGGCGGCAGCTCTGTTAGTAAGGCAGGACTCAACCTACAGGGTTGGATTGTGTTTTGAGGATTGCCTCTTGAGATATAAAAGATAGAAGCAAGCAGAGAGAGAGGGAGACCTCATACCACCAAGAAAGCAGTGCCAGGAGCAGAGCGTGTCCTTTAGACACGCGGCCCCTGCGTCTGAGAATCTCCTTGACCAGGGGAAGATTGAGGACAAGGACCTTCCTCCAGAGCTGACAGAGAGAGAAAGCCTTCCCCTGGAGCCGATAACCTGATTTTGGACTTGTAACCTACTAGATAGACTATGAGAGAATAAATTTCTCTTTCTTAAAGCTACCCACTTGTGGGGTATTTCTGATATAGCAGTACTAGATAACTAAGATACCACGTATTTCTCCCGTGGAGCAGCTGGTGTGTTCTAACCACTGACCTTTTAGTTAGCAGTCGAGAGCTTTAACCACTGTGCCACCAGGGTTCCTCTGGAGTATACAATGAGAAAAGCATTGGAAAGGGTCTTATGGGGTCCAATTTCATGCATAAATGATTGCTATTAGTAGTATTTTTAATGGACTGTGTGTTCTATATTTAAACTACAAAAACTCAAATCCTAAAATTAAAAAGAAAAAAAATGTATACAATAAGCTTCAGGAAACAGCTGAAAGTGGGAAGTAACAACAACAAACAACAGAGGGACATAAAAAAGGTTTAAGACTATTTTCTGTCTAAAAAAAATTTTTTTTTTTTTTCTGTCTAGCTACTCCAAATTTGCGGGACAAAAAAGACACTTTGTTGCACTTACTATATTTACTTCTTTGACCACATTGTCCTAAAACTTACCATTTTCTGTACAATAGCATCCAGGCAACAACCAGGTCTCAGGATCGACCACAGGTGCACTCGGCCTACAACACAGTACATTTCCCTCATTTGCCAAAACTGAAAATGTTTCCCCATCATATTTTTGTTGAGGTCTAATCACACCAATCTCTTTCTCCAGATGATACAAATGGCTACAGCCCCTAACAGAACTTTTTATAGCACAAATCCAAGTGTGTCTCTAGACTCCCAGTAGTTGCTTTTATGCCCAAACAAGCCAAACCCATTGCCATTGAGCAACCCGCAAGCATCTTTACTCCGATTAGTGAAAATACAATTATTTTAAATGTACACACAGGCCTATTTCTGTCATCCTGCACAGCTAGACTTCTAGCGTTCAGACTTGAGCATACATTTCATAATGCGTATACCGACATACTCCCTAAGGGTCTGCCTGGCAGTGGTTCAGGTTTTATCTTTGCTCCGTCTCCAGCATGGTTAAGAGTCCCTGGGGTCGAATCTTCTCTGTGCTCAAGTTTGATATTTCTTACTCAGCCTTAAAGATTTCTGACCAAAACCTCCTGGGACCCGGAGTTCCTTAAGGGTGCTGATGCTGTCTTCCTCTCTGTATCCTGGCACCCTGCCTGCCTTGCCGGAGGCACCGTGCCTCCTACATACGCTGAGTGACATAACCCGGCTTGAGTGAACCTGCGATGCAAACCTCTTGTGGTAAAAGACCATCTACCTCCTCCTCCACGCAAAAGGTCAGTGTAAATCTAGTGTTCAGAACACAAACCGGATTTAACCAGGCTTTCGCGTCTGTATCAGAATTAAGACTCAGGGCGGCATCCTGTAAATGTAACAAAAGAAACTGCTACACCCTTCTACTGGAGGCTTAACTAAAACAGTCAGCATTTCTCTCCCCGGGGGGCGCCGTAAACTCAACAGCATTCCCTTCCGTTGCCAGGAGCAAGATCCAGAGGTCATCATTCCAAGTCTCCTTTAATAAAGCAGAAAAGATGCAATAACGTCTTGGCAATGGCAGCTCCCAAACACTGACACGCCAAACAACATCCTCGGGCTCTAGGTCCTTACTAGCTGCACCGATGCGCTTCACATTGATAAAGCCTGTGAAATGTGGGGACAGTCTTGTGGCTTCAAATTCTCATGTTAACTTAGCTAATTCTGACTCCGTATGACTGTAAGCAGAGTCAACAGCAACAGCAGTCTCTCAAGAAAGGACACTTATATTTCAGCCAGTCACAACCCTATCCTTCTCTGGATGAACCAAGTTTAAAGTCAATATATTTTACAGTTCATTCAGGTACTCATTCCTTCACTCAGCAATTCAGGAGAGGCAACGTGAGCTACTGGGAAGAGAACGAGTCAAAGCAGACTGGGTTTAAACCCTGGCTTTACACTTGGCCAGCTTCAGGATCTTGCACAAGGTAATTTGTCTGAGTACCTTGTTCCTCTTTTGTAAAGAGGGATATATATATATATAAACAACTAAACCCACTGCCCTTGAGTTGATTCTGACTCATAGTGACCCTGTAGGACAGAGCAGAACTGCTCCATCGGTTTTCCGAGGCTGTAATCTTTACAGAAGTAGACTGCCACCTCTTCCCCATAGGTTCGAACCATTCACCTTTCGGTTAGCAGCCAAATGCTTAACCGCTGTGCCCAGGGCTATGGAGGAGGAATGATACGATAATGTACCTAAAGAACTTGAGCCACTGCGTGATACAGGCTAGAATTTTTCTGTTTCCTTTCTCCTTCCTGGCTAGGCAGTGGGGATAGAAAGATGAATAACACGTGTTTCTATCATTTAAGACACCAAGTATGGTAAGGCATGTGGACATCAACAAATTAATTAGTGCACAAGGTGATCAGTGATAAAATGAATTTAGTACTGCTATTTAGGAGCAGTACCTATTAACAACGATCTTGAATAAAAGAGTCATGGCAAAATTATGAGGCAAGTTACTAGAACTGACCACAATAAAAAGAATAGAATTTCAGAGACAAGATACTAGCGGTTCCATAAGTTACGCTCGCTGATGAGTCCACATCATAAAATTCCTGACATTGGTCATCCATCTTCTGCCCAAATCCTTGAATATTTGGGGCATCCAAAACAAAATAAAAAATCAGTTGCCTGTTCAACAGCCTCATATGCATGTGACAGCTGGACAGTGAATAAGGAAAACCAAAGAAGAATCGAGATGCCTTTGAATTATGGTGTTGGCAAAGAATACTGAATATACCATGGACTGCCAGAAGAACAAATCTGTCTCAGAAGAAATACACTTCTTAGAAGCAAGGATGGTAAGACCTCATCTCATGTACTTTGTACGTGTTATCAGGAGGAACCAGTCCTTGGAGAAAGACATTATGCTTGGTAGAGAGTGAAAAAGAGGAAGATCCTCAATGAGATGGATTGACAAAGTGGCTTAATGGGCTCAAACATAGCAACGATTGTGAGTATGGCGCAGGGCCGGGCAGTGTTTCCTCGCGTTGTACATAGGGTCACTGTGAGTCTGGTCTGACTCCACGGCACCTAACAACAGCAGCTGCCTATTGAATAAAAGGCAAACTCCTTAACTTGATATTTAAGACCTTATATGGTTCTTCCCAACCCACTACAGCAGCAGGCTTATGTTTACCTTTTCCCCAAAAGCTGTACTCTAGCTAAACGGAATTATTCTTGTTCTTTAGCAATACTTCTTGACTTTCCACTTCTGCAGCCTAATTCACGCTGGTACATTTGCCTCCATCTTTCAGCACTCCATCCGCCACATGTCTTTCATGGGTCTACTGAGAAATTACTTTTCCTTTTTCTCTTTTGAACATTCAAAGCATGCTGTACCTTTTTATGGCAATTCTTTTGTAGCTTGGCATATTGCTTTACAATATAATCACTTGAGTACAGTTCAATCTTTTTCATTAGATTGTATACTCCTTGAAGTTTATTTCATTTTGTCATTTGCACGTAGTAGTTATTCAATACACACTGACTGAAGATACTTTAAAATTTTGTAATAGAGAGAAATTAAATTCAGCCAAAGTGAATTTAGTTGACTTTATTAAATGCACACATTTACTAGATGGTCATTGCCTCCAGCCTCACACAAATGGCCCTCACCGACCATTTTCTGGAGAACTGCTAACCAAGTTTCTACCAGATCTGCTCCTTATACTGGGCAGAGGCTCCCCACTGGGGCTGTGTGGATACTAGCCCTATAATGGGAGTCTGTAAGTGAGCAGGCCGGGATATTTCCCGCAGGTGTGCTTGGTCAGCCTCCCACCTGAAAGGTAGGAGAACATTTCTGTCAGTTACCAGGTGAGGTCCCTATTTCTAAACTCTGCCCGGACCTGCAGTCTTCTCCAAGGTCTGCCCAGAGACCTCTTGTAAGGAAGCAGGGGGGAGGAGTCCTCACTTGAGGACATTGCTTGTTCTATCACTCTCCTCCTTCCCAGTTCTATTCCCTGGGGTATTGAGAAATACCTCATATCAGATGCTGGGCCAATGGAAAGTTCAGGGTCTCCATGGCCTTTATAACCGAGGTTCCTTCTCTCTACTGCCAGCCAGAGTCACCTATGTTCACATTCCCCAAGTGACCCTGCTCAGAATTCCTGTACCCCAAAGGGTGGGGACGTTCCCCACCTGCCCTGGTGATGTGCCTTGATAGATGGTTGTTCTCACTTTGTGTTTCAGATAACTTTTCTCTTTAGAGTACCCAGCTCCTAAACTATTCTTAATATTTTGACCAATGTCCTTCTCCATCATATACCTAAATATGAACACACACACGTAACGATTTTGTGCAAGTAACTGTCTCTCAGGACATATTTCCTTTCGTGTGTGTATGTCTGTGTGTATGTATATATACACAAACATGCATATATACAACTACATATATATATATATGTATGTATGTATATACAGTGAAACTTGTGATAGCCAGAACTAGATGGAACTCGCAAGTTTTCCACCTTTGACAGGGTGTAGTCTTACCACTTTTCTATTGTTCTCTATTAGAGTTTTCCTTCTGACAGGTTTCTGCCTTACACAGTGTCTTAGTTATCTAGTGCTGCTATAACAGAAATACCACCAATGGATGGATTTAACAAAGAGGAATTTATTCTCTCACAGTCTAGGAGGCTAAAAGTCTGAATTCAGGGCACCACCTCCAGGGATAGGCTTTCTCTCTCTGTCAGCTCAGGAGGAAGGTCCTTATCATCAGTCTTCCCTTGGTCTAGGAGCTTGTCAGTGTAAGGATCCCAGGTCCAAAGGATGCAGTCTGCTCCTGGCACTACTTTCTTGGTAGGAGGTCCCCCTATCTCTCTCCTTGCTTTTCTCTTTTATATCTCAAAAGAGATTGACTCAAGATACAACCTAATCTTGTAGATTGAGTCCTCATTAACATAACTGCCTCTAATCCTGCCTCATTAATATCATCCACCACCACTCATTGCTGTCTACTCAATTCTGACTCATAGAGACCCTATAGAACAGAGTAGAACTGCCCCATAGGGTTTCCAAGGAACACCTGGTAGATCTGAACTGGTGACCTTTTGGTTAGCAGCCACTGCACTTAACTACTACGCCACCAGGGTTTCCCATTAACATCATAGCTGTAGGATTTACAGCACATATGAAAATCATATCAGATAACAAAGTGGTGGACAATCACACAACACTGGAAACCATGGCCTAGCCAAGGTGATACACATTTTGGGGGGACATAACTCAATCCACAACACACAGGTTTGGCTTTTGAAGGTTTTACAGTGTGTGTACACACAAATACACACACACACACAAAATATCAAAGTTAAAGTTGTAGGAACATAAATCACATTTCACTTACTTTTGGAGCACCTTGAAAGTCCTAAGTAATGCCAGTTCTGAGAATATGTCTAAATAACACGAAGACTTCTACAAAAGGTGATTCCAAACTTACCTCCCACTGTCATTGAGCAGGCAGAGCTTAAGTTGGCCCTGAGTTTTCTGCTTATGCAGCAGAGAGCACACACACACACAAATCAATACAAATAACTTTTGCCCTCTACTTCTCACACACAATAATCCATATTTACAAACAATATTTCTCTAGCATTCCAAAATCTGAGACAAAATCTACCATGGGGCTGGAGTGTGCTGGTCTGATATACTGAAAATTCCCACCTAAGCTTCTCTCTACGACTCCATTTAAGTGTCTTATTTACGCTTCAGGGCTATACCCACACCCACCAATGATGATCATAATATCTGACTATTTCATGAAGATGGTGGAAGAGCAGTTCTCAAAGCATTCTGCTTATAACTTAAGGCCAAGCCAAAGAGTCTTGGCTCTGTGTGTTGATAAAACAGTCTCTTATTTCCAATCATGCCACCATTTTCCTGAAGGAGCATAATCAACTACAGTAAAAAAAAAAAAAAGGTACTACGATTCATTCAATAATATCTGTTACCACCTGCTGAAAATCTGTGTATTGAAATGCATAATAATGACGAATAACATTCTTCTCTGTTTTAAAGATTCCAGAACAAAAGAACGCCCCTTTGGTTGTGACTATGGAGGTACCTGCACTAGCCAGTGTAATTTTCTATCTCATAGTCTTTCCCGTTCCTAGTATCATTTTTAGCTCTGAGTTATTCAGCAAGGTCACATGCCTGTCTTCCTTCCTTCCTCCACCACTCCTTCTTTCCTTCCCTCCCTCCCTTCCTTCCCTCCTTTCCTTCCTTTCTTCTTACAAAGACAATAGATGTCACTTTGTATGAAAAGGGAGCTTTAATGCAGCACCTCCTTCAAGTGGTTCCCCTTCCCTGCTCCTGTATGGGGCTCCGACCTTGTCCCCACCTCACATGTCTCCTGCGTTCTCCCTCCAGCACATTCATGCTGTGATGCTGGCAGACTCCTGTGTGTCTAGGCTGTGTTCTCAGTGAGTTTACTCAATGGTGGAGCTCTCTGCTGCATAAGCAGAAAAACTCAGGGCCAACTTAAGCTCTGCTTGCTCAATGACAGTGGGAGGTAAGTTTGGAATCACCTTTTGTAGAAGTCTTCGTGTTATTTAGACATATTCTCAGGACTGGCATTACTTAGGACTTTCAAGGTGCTCCAAAAGTAAGTGAAATGTGATTTATGTTCCTACAACTTTAACTTTGATATTTTGTGAAAAATGTTAACAAATTCTAAGAAGAGTCACATTTTAAAAAATGCCAGAATTCTTTCCCTGCCCAACATGAGACTAGATATACCCTATCATTCACCTTAAAGATGCATTTATTCATTGAGTACAGGAATTATGATAAACACACTTTTTTAAAACCTATGCTTGATTATAACAACTCAAAGTTTTTGTAGAGAAAGCTAAAATTTAACATTGTGCAAAAATGTATTGATTCTTTTTTCTACAAATTGTAATATGTACACATAAATGCATATATATACATACACACATAGACATATTTGTGTATACCATTTACACAAAGTTGAAGGAATCTATGTTTGTTGACCAAGGAGAATTGCATTTTGTGTGTGTGTGTGTGTTTTCTATCCATTATATTTGCTACTTTATCATTTCTAAAAGTTACTTTGGAGAGAGTCTCATAAATCCCCCAGAAAGTCCTCGGAGTCTCGCTTCAAACAGCAACTGCCTGATCTAATTACACGGGAGGGTCTGATGACAGTGGTGTCGCCACTCTTGCCGCACGTTAGATTCACCTGGGGAGCTTTTAACACTATTAAGTAGCAAAATACCTGACACATGGTAGCTAATCAATAAATGGAAGCTTCTCCCTCTCTTTGCCCTTCCAGCATAGCTGCAGTTCCACACTTCCCCCAATACCTACGGGGGAATCTGACATCCCCCAAGCACCTCACTAGGGTACCCAAAGTTTCCTGCAAATGTACCACATTTCACCCCCTCCCACCCCACACAAAATAAGTTGCCAAAACTCTCAACTATACCCATGTTATATTGTGTATCTGTCTCCTCCTCACAGTTCCCCATCTCACCAGTTTAACTTCCGCTCTCACTCCCCCTCACCTGGCATGATGGTCTTCCTGTTTGGACTTTCTCCTAGCTTTAAGCCCACAATGGCACACCCTATTAACTCCCCACAGTGCACATGTGATCATATTACACCCACAGCCCGTCCACCCAAGTCCACAGCTCATACTCCTTAACTTCTCCATGCCCCCTAACATCAGGTCTCTCCACCCTTTGTAATCTTATCTCCATTTCCCCCTTTCTGGAACCCTATATTTCAGCCAAACACAACCCTTCCTGGAATAGAATAAGACGGAATGTTTGAAATAGATGGACTTCTCCCACTCATTTCCCATCCCTAATTTCTATGTCAATCTCCTGTAAATGCCGGTTCTTCCCCTTTCCTTGTTCTTTCCTCCAGAAATGTCCACCTCCACCAAAACTCTAGTTTTCCTAGTTTCCTTGTCTCTTGGATACATATGGGATATTTTAATATTTACAGGGATACTTCCACCACCCGTTGTCAGCTTTTCGTACTATGGTAGCTTGCGTGTCACTAACATTTCAAATACCAACATGGTCACCCATGGTGGACAGGTTTCAGCAGAGCTTCCAGACTAAGGCAATCTAGGAAGGAAGGCCTGGTGATCTACTTCTGAAAATTAGCCAATGACAACTCAGTGGATGACAACAGAAAGCCTGATACACTGCTGAAAGATGGGCCTCCTAGTTGAGAAGGCACTCAAACCACACAGTGGTCACAACAGAAAGTCTGATACACTGCTGAAAGGTGAGCCTCCTAGTTGAGAAGGCACTCAAACTACACAGTGGTCACAACAGAAAGCCTGATACACTGCTGAAAGGTGAGCCTCCTAGCTGAGAAGGCACTCAAACCACACAGTGGTCACAACAGAAAGCCTGATACACTGCTGAAAGGTGAGCCTCCTAGTTGAGAAGGCACTCAAACTACACAGTGGTCACAACAGAAAGCCTGATACACTGCTGAAAGGTGAGCCTCCTAGCTGACAAGGCACTCGAACTACACAGTGGTCACAACGATGCACATGAGCATGACAACAATTTTGAAGGCAACATTTCATTCTGCTGCTCTGAGTTGGAGCTGACTTGACAGCAACTAACAACATCAACATAAAGAAAACAAAAATCCTCACAACTGGACCAATAAGCAACATCATGATTAATGGAGAAAAGATCGAGGTTGTCAAGGATTTCATTTTACTTGGGTCCACAATCAACACTCTTGGGAACAGCAGTCAATAAATCAAAGGACACATTGCTTTGGGCAAATCTGCTGCCAAAGACCACTTTAAAGTGTTAAAAAGTAAAGATGTCACTTTAAGGACTAAGGTGGCCTGACCCAAGCCATGGTGTTCTCAATCGCCTCATATGCATATGAAAGTTGGACACTGAATAAGAAAAATCAAAGAAGAATTGACGCCTCTGAATTGCGGTGTTAATGAAGAATACTGAATATGCCGTGAACTGCCCGAAGAACAAACAAATCAGTCTTGGAAGAAGTAGAGCCAGAATGCTCCTTAGAAGCAAGGGTGGCGAGACTGCATCTCATATACTTTGGATATATTGCCAGGAGGGATCACTCCCTGGAGAAGGACATCATGCTTGATAAAATGGAGCGTCAGTGAAAAGAGGAGGACCGTCAACGTAAGATGGACTGACACGGTGGCTGCAACAATCGGCTCGGGCGTAACAACGATCATGAGGATGGCACAGGACCGGGTAGTGTTTTGTTTTGTTGTACACAGGGTTGCTTTGATTCAAAACCAACTCAATGGCACCTAACAACAACAACAACAACAAGGAACAACAACATAGGGATATTTATATGGGACACTTACATAAACTTAAAAAAAAATAAGTTATCAAGAATCATTGCATGATTTACTCCAGGGCTTGTCTTTCTCTCTTGGTTATATCCACATTCATAGATGCTCTTTCTAAGATATATTGTTTCCAAATACCCAATGGGTGCTACTATAGTGATCTTTAGATGCTGCTGTAAATAGTCATATTCACAACTGAATATATCTCTTGCATAAGAGTTCATTGAGTAAGAGCAAAATACAATATTGAAAGCCAAAGGTAGACATGGACCAACCCCACATCCAAGGCCAATAAAACTTAAAAACTGTCACTTCACATCAAACCTAAATAATGCATCTCCATGAAAAAAGTGCTATAAAGCTTGTTGCTATGTGTTACTATGTGGTGTGGAAAGGCACTGAGTCCTCGGTACTGTCCAGACTGAGTCCATATTTATTTATTATAGCTAAAAATACTAAATCTGGACAGAATCTGGGAGGAAACGACACCATGTCAGAAGCCAGCCCATTTAACTTGAGATCAGCTGACCTATGGAGTATGTACACAGCTATCGTGTAAAAAGAAGGCACAGAAGAAAAAAGCAGGACTATGTTTGATTTCCACGAGTGCCGTCCTCAGCAGGAAGGAACTTTACAGCCAGATGAAGCCCTGATTGTTTTTAGTCATTTTCCTCCACGCGAGAGAAGGCACATTAAAAAGACAGAGCTGTCTAGTACCATGTACACATGCCCAGTAACAGGGGTGCTATTTACTGATAAAAAGCACATGGCAGCAGCTTAGAAACAGGGCTTGTTCTGTCACTCAATTCAGGGAGGCAGGATGTCCTCCACGCCGAGCGATCCCTGACTGGGCTGCAGCGTGGCTGGCTGCCAGGTCAATTACAGTGGTGCCGAGGAGGAAGTATGAAGATGGATTGGCTTAATTCCAAACAGGAGCATCAATGGGATAGAAACCTGGGGGCAGATTAATGCAACGGCCGATTACTTAAAAGTGTAGCTGTGGCCAGAGCTGCAAAACACATTTATATCGTGTCTTCCTATATGTAAGCAATTTTATTTTTTTATTAATCAGAATAGACATATAGGGTATTTTTTAGAGGACATTTCTAACTTTATTTCTGGAGAGAAACATTTCTCACAGGAAAATTAGGACTCTGTAATTCTCATCTCATCAAAAAATAAGACATATGGGTAAATTAGCACTTGGGAAAACGAGCCAACAACATTTCATAAATGTTCATGTCCCTGCTAATGCCAATTCTCCATCCGTTTCCCCTGTACCGAGACTGATGTCAGTTTTAAATTTTCTTCATCAATTCCCGCCCCCTCTATTGCATCTACAGCTCCTTTGTCTAAAGGAAGAAAAGATGAAGGGATGAGGATCCTCAGTCTGGTGATTTATATCACAGATGACCTACGTAACAGGGATCCATTTCCTTTGTCTTAGACCCAGATTCCAGGAGTCTCGTGGAGACACGTTAAGCACTGGGCTTACTAAGAAAAATGCAGATTGCTTGAATCACAGCTTGGTTGCTTGTGAACTGGATAGGATCCTACACTCCAACAACAGAAGAGAATCGCTGTCAAACTCCACGGAGAGAAACATTGGGCTGCGGACACTAATTCCACAGCTGCGTTCTCTCTAATGGTGATTAGTGAGCGTTCAAATAGTGAAAGATTACAAAAGACACATGCAAAAGAAATAACTCAAAACTAAAATATGTGAAATACTACCATAATTCCCCACCTACCTAAAGAGTTGTTTCTCAGTAATTTTTTTTTTTTTTTTTGTGGAGAATTAACTTCTAGGACACCATTAATGTTCATTCCAACCCCAATAATATAGGTAGGCAGAATACATTCCTGGTAAAGTGCACAAAACTGAAATAATAAAAGTCAAACCCAGTTTCTCCAAGCTAGTATTATCATAGCAGATTATATTCCTGAACAAACAGTCCGATATTTAACTGATAATAAACAAAAAAAAACCCATTGCCAACCAGTCAATTCCGACTCATAGCCACCCTATAGGACACAGGAGAACTGCCCCATAGGGTTTCTAAGGAGTGCCTAGTGGACTCAAACTGCCCACCTTTTGGTTATCAGCCGTAACTCTTAACCACTATGCTACCAAGGTTTAGAAATGAAAAACAAACACAATATTTTATCAATATTTATTATTTATATTGATAAGATAGTGCACAAAATTTTCTAAATGACAGGTAAATCAATTAACCAGTGACTTAATAATCAATTACATAAATAAAAGATATTAATAAAATCAAAAAGGGGAGGAAAGAGGCTGAAATTTGGAACACATGTTCCTCCGTCACACAGTATTCCCACCATACAGACAGTCATCTATAAAGCAGGGCTGCACAGTGAACACCAGGCAGAACCGGCTTTCTAGCTTACGCCAGATTAACCCAACACTCATGTCTTAAACACTAAACTACGCTACATCCTAAACTTTTAAG
Organism: Elephas maximus indicus; assembly: GCF_024166365.1. NCBI lineage: Eukaryota > Metazoa > Chordata > Mammalia > Proboscidea > Elephantidae > Elephas > Elephas maximus. The sequence goes on from NC_064819.1 coordinate 234,698,112, forward strand.
AAAGCATGCTTGATGTAAATTTTCAACATAGTACCTTTCAACATGAGGGTGTAACACTGAGATGTCACGTCATTCTCAGAGACAGCATAAGGAGTGAGGGGCACAAGTGCTGGCATGAACAGACCTGGCATCACGTGTTATTCCACCACTCAGCAGCATGTCCCTGAACACAGCTGAACCTCGGTGCCTTCATTCCTCCCACAGGAGATAATGAGAATCTCAGAAATTTAAGTGAGATAATATACACAATGCTTCAGGCACACGGCATGCCCCATAGATCCTCATTCCTTCCCTACTGACTAACCGTCCTCCCCATGGCTGGAGCACATCCACCAGCTCCACGGCTGAGGGTCGTCTAAGGTCTGCATCGGCACTGCTGTGTGGGATCACTCCCACCCAGGTGTTCCAGTCCACTCATGGAGGGCTCCAGTCACTTCTCCCCTTAACACCTGACAGCTGTAAACTCCACCAGGGCTGCTCCTCTGGAGCAACACCGAGGAAACTAATTCCTCTCCTGGGTGACAGTGCTGCAAATACCTGAGGACAGTTAGTTGGTGTACCCTTGGCTCTCCTTCTCTAAATTAAACATTTTCACTTCAGTGGGAAGTCCCTCCCATCACAGTTTCCAGACAACGAATTATTCCAGTTTTCCTTCCCTGGGAGAACACTACTTTTTCTGTGTCTTTTAAAATGAAGGGTCCTGGCCCAGGAACACTATTTCAGATTGATATATTAAGCCTCATGGAATGAGGAATATCATTGCTGATGTCAGATGGATGTTGGCTGAAAGGAGAAAATACCAGAAAGAACTTTACCTGTGTTTTTTTTACTACGTAAAGGCATTAGACTGTGTGAATCATAACAAATTATGGGTAACAAATGGAATTCCAGAACACTTCGTTGTGCTCATGAGAAACCTGTACATAGACCAAGAGGCAGTTGGATGAACAGACTACCACGGGTAGTTTAAAATTGGAAAAGGTATGCGTCAGGGTTATGTTCTTTCATCATACTTATTCAATCTGTATGGTGAGCAAATAATCCAAGAAGCTGGACTATATGAAGAAGAACTTGGCATTAGGATTGGATGAAAACTCATTAACAACCTGCAATATGCAGACAACATAACCTTCCTCGCTGGAAGTGAAAAGAACTTGAAGCACTTACTGGTGAATATCAAAAACTACAGCCTTCACTATAGATTACACCTCAACATAAAGAAAACAACCCTCCCCCCAAGTGGACCAATGAGCAACATCATGATTAAAGGAGAAGAGGCTGAAGTTGTCCAGGATTTCATTTTACTTGGATCCACAATCAACACCCATGAAAGCAGCAGTCAAGAAATCAAAAGACTCATTGTATTGGGCAAATCTGCTGCAAAAAACCTCTTCAAAGTTATTAAAAGTGTCACTCTGAGAACTAAAGTGCCCCTGACCCAAGCCATGGTCTTTTTAATCGCCTCACATGCAGGTGAATGCTGGACAACGCATAAGGAAGACCCAATAAGAATTGATGCCTTTGAATTATGGTGTTGGTGAAAAATATTGAATATACCAGGGACTGCCAAAAGAACGAACAAATCTGCCTTGGAAGAAGTACAACCAGAACGCTCCTTAGAAGCAGAATGGCAAGACTACATCTCACATACTTTGGGCATGTTGTCAGGAGGGATCAGTCCCTGGAGAAAGATACCATGCTTGATAAAGTAGAGGGCCAGAGAAAAAGAGGAAGACCTTCAACAAGATGGATTGACACGGGCTGCAACAGTGGGCTCATGCATAACAACTATTGTGAGGATGGCACAGGACTGGACAGCATTTCGTTCTGGTATACACAGGGTTGCTATAAGTTGGAACTGACTTGATGGCACCTAACAACAACAATGGGACCATTCCATGTGATGACCAGGAAAGTATATTTTTTATTCAAGACAACATACTCACCTTAATGCGTACTGTAGTCACAGCATCAAGAACCCTCTAATACTCCCACTCCTGATAGGAACTACTCAAATCTTTATCTCTTTTTTCCTTACCTTTAAGGCCCTCCTTCTTCATCTCCCCAAATTCCTTGAGAATCTCCTTCCCCTCCCCCCAAAAAGAACTGTTGCCATCGAGTTGATTTCAATTCATGGCAACCACATATGTGTCAGAATCAAACTGTGTTCCATAGGATTTTCAATAGCCAACTTTTCAGAAGTAGATCATCAGACCTCCAACCTTGCAGTTAATAGCTGAGTATGTTAACCGTTTGGATCACTCGGGGCCTCCCTCCTTCCCTTAGCCCAATCCAAAGCCCAGGTGGCCTCTGTTCTATGTTCTTCAAAGCCCTGCTCTTCTCAGTTTTTCCCTTCCCCAATCAACTCGGCAAAACAGAAGGACCTTCCTCAGAACCAGGCCTCATTAGTTGGTAGGGCAAGAGAGTATATAACACTCTTAATCAGATACTAGCTAGCTGCTAAAGTTATATCATATACAAGTATCCCAACTGCCAGGTTATAATTACTAGTCATCATTGTCCCTCTACTGTTTGGACCCTGCCATACTTTGACTTAGGCAGCATGTGACCACCAGTGTGCCACCACTTCAAATGGCGGACCACATGAGCTTGGGGTCAAGCAGAAGTCCTAGAACTTTATTACCCTGACTTGCGTCCAGGTGATCATCCCCAGTCCTATAATTGTGCAGTGACACATTTTGAAAACGTTAAAACACACCTTTCATTTTTTCCCTGGTAAGACCAATTTCAGTTTCATCTTACTGTTCCAGCTTGTCACATCATTTGATTTTTTATTCAGTTATCTCTCGGATTAGCTCTCCTTTCCAGATTTCTGCCATGTATAAATATATGGCATCTACATCTTTATATGAATCATATAAACAGACAAAAGTTGAGAAGAAACTGACTAAAGGAACAAGTTCTGTTATCTTTGTAAATGCATAGGTACATGTGAAATATGAAGTTAATAACTGATACATAATGAGATAGGCATACACTGTCAATAGGAGCCTTGATGGTGTAGTGGTTAAGTGCTTGGCTGCTAACTGAAAGGTCAGAGGTTCAAACCCACCAGCCACTCTGTGAGAGAAAGATGTGGCAGTCTGCTTCCGTAAAGATTTATAGCTTTGGAAACCCTATAGGGCTTTTCTTCCCTGTCTTATAGAAACCCTGGTGGCATAGTGGTTAAGAGCTACATCTGCTAACCAAAAGCTCAGCAGTTCAAATCCACTAGGCACTCCCTGGAAACTCTATGGGGCAGTTCTACTCTGTCCTACAGGGTCGCTATAAGTCAGAATCGACTTAACAGCAAAGGGTTATGGTTATGGTTACCCTGTCTTACAGGGTCGCTGTGAGTTGGAATTGACTCACTGGCAATGGGCTTGCTATACACAGTCATAAGAGGACCCAACCCTAAGGACAAACAAATACACCAGGTAATGTCATTGGACTGGCTGTAATGACCCACAGCACTTATAGACAAAGAAAGCCATGATACAGCAGGATACACTTTAGGATCCTAGGAACTCTAATGGCATAGAATTAAAGGGAGGTTATTTCATTCTAAGTTATTTAAAGGGCAGCAGGTGGATGGGGAATGGTTCATGTGTTTTTAATTGACAATAAAGTTATCTTAATTGTATAGTAGGGCAGACTAGAAGTGTTGTTTGAAATTGCACACTTTCAGCGACCACAGCAGGAAAGTAGGTATCACAATCTCAGCCATCTCAGTGCCATTTATTTCCTTGGTCCTATAATTAGTGATCTTACATTTTTCTTTGTTGCCTTCTCACTTCTAACACAAAATGTGTTCTCCTGTGCTGGCTCAAATTCAGCTTAAAACCTGGATTGTCTCCATGTCCCAGGGCCATGCTCATATTGTCTAGAAGACCCTGGTCTTGAGTTGTGTGCACTGCTAGGATCAGAGTTGGTTTCATTTCCTGAAAAGGCCAAGGAAGTCTTAAATTTCACTGTGATTTTGAATGTTTGAATCCAAATGAAGTATAAGGCTAAGTAATTGGCCACGAGGAAAAGGTACAGGAGGGGTGGGAGGAATTTGAGGCCTGAGAACCAAGAAGAAGGTATGAAATAGTGCTTACAGAAAGTGCGAGCTCATGCTTACTTGTAAATCCCGGTGAGGTTAACAAGTAGTAGTGTCCTCTGTTTACCCAAATGTGGTTTACTCCCCAAAAAGCTTAAAACTTCATGGTAACAGAAACAATAGGTGGATCACCAGAGTCATTTAAAATGATAAATTTGCTGTCGTTGTGGAAGTCGATTCTCACTTACAGTGACCCTATACTACAGTAGAACGGCCTCATAGGGTTTCCTAGGCTCTAATTTCTCTGGGAGCAGATCATCATGTCTTCTCACATAGCTGCTGGTGGGTCCGAATTGCGGACCTTTCATTAGCAGCCGAGTGCTTGACCTCTGCGGCACCAGGGCTCTTTATGAATCTGCTAAGGGAGGTCAAAAAAAAAGAGAAAGGGAGTAAACAGCTGAAAGTGAATAAAATGATCAACTATGGATCCTAAGGTGGATAAAAATGAAGTACAGCCAGGAAGGGCTGATGAAGAGTGAGAAAATGATGGGTCAATAAGTGAGTCTCAAGGAGGTTACAAGTGTTGTTTCTGCGAGTATTAACTAAACAAGAGCTCTGTAAGTCCAGAGCTGTTGTCAGAAAGAAGGTTTGATTCTGTAATTTTAGAGGTGGAGCAGTTTCTGCTGATAACAAAATCTAGGCTGACCGGGTCACCCTGAGGGTGTATGGTATAAAGAGATCAGGCAAAAAGTTCACTGAAGATGAGTAATCAAATAACTTAAACACGGATACTGAGTGGATTTTTCACGTAAAAGATCAACTCCCAAAAATACTGATAAAAGTTGGAGCAAAGAAGGCTGAGCAAGGTGGTGAAATCTTCAATGGGTAGAAAGTGGCAGTAAAGGGAGACACAAGAGGGTCAGTGATGAGAGCAGCAATACAAAGGAGACTGTGGTAGAATCAAAGGAGCCCTGGTGGCACAGTATTTAAGCACACAGCTGCTGACTGAAAGGACAGCAGTTCAAATTCACCAGCCACTCAGTGGAAGAAAGATGTGGCAGTCTGCTTCCATAAAGATTACAGCCTTGGAAACCCTGTGGGGCAGTTCTACTCTGCCCTATAGGGTCACTATGTGTTGGAACGGACTCGACAGCAGTGGGTTTATGGGTGGTGAAAACAAAGGACATGAACCTCAGGAGTTTTCACAGGAGGGACGGTAGGTACTTTCCGGATGGCATTGTGGAGAAATCACATTATGGCTTCATTTCATAACCTGGGGCATGCACGTGTAGAAGGCCTCAGGGGAAATGGGAAGTCCCAGGTAAGGCCAGGTGGTGACAGGAATATTCTAAAATGATGTTGGGAATCTAACAGTGGAGTTTTCTGATCATGGGAAATAATTCTAAAAGCAAAACGATGCCTCATCGAGGAAATGATGGAAGAGAATTATCCGCCAGCCATTCTGAAAAGGGGAATTCTCATCTACACCTAGGATGACCAAAACATTGTATGTCCTACTCAAAAGTTATTTATCTGGCTCTGTTTTTATGCAGGGGGCTGTGCTTTTAACAGGTTTTTTTCAGACATAAGCAACAAAGAATCAAGTAGTAAAGATAGATAGGCCAGTGTACGGCTCAGTATATGGTGCCTCCAACACAAATGTGTGGTAAACAATTGGTAAAAGCCAATAGTGGCTACAGATACTTAAGGAGGAATTTAAAATGGCCTCTGCAGTAACATAAAACAGCTGATTTGAATGAATTCTAGTGATCATTACTTTAAAGCATATCAAATAAAATTAATTCGCTTCTAATTCAACCACTAAAATATTTCTTAAAGCAAGACTTCACTGGTATGACAAACTTAAAAGTTAAAATAAAAATGAATTTTTTTAATAGTTTCATTCACCAAATCCTTCCCTAATGAAAACCCAGAGAGAAATTTACATTAATTAACTGGGTAACGAAAAACTGTTAAACATTTTCCAATTATAAGCTTCTTTTCTACTAGCTTTTCATGAGTAATAGGTGTCATCTACATTTTAACAGAACAACTATCGCTGCGATAATTCACTGTTCTGTTTTTCCAACTGTTCTCAAGATATGTCATCTTTCTACCAATGATGTCAGTGTCACATAATCAGTAAAAACACAAGAAAACAAACATTTTCACATACTTTTATCTATAAACAGTATTCCATTGAAATTTCACTAGTACAGTCAGTTTCTGAAAGCTGGATTCAATGCCAAAAATAGGCTAATAAAAAGCTGAAGCATTATTTTAGGGTAAGCCAAAAATCTTATTCATCTAATAAGAATTCTGACCTTTTATGCAAAAAACTTCTCAGATATGAAAAAAAAAAAAAGGTTATTTAATTTTAGTGCATGGATACAATTTAGAACAAAAAAAGCTAAAGCAAAGTGTTTAAATGACACTATAGTACAACATCAAATAAGCTAATAGTGTAGTAAATATTTATTGACAACAAAAAATATAAGTGATGCTGACTTCTCCTGAAAACAACCCAGGCTGCTGGCTCCCTCCCTGAATACAGCATGAGAGAAAGATGCCACAGAATTGAGGAGTTTGATGAACTTAAAAAATAAAAGGGTAAGGAAAATTTGGCAAGACACAATTTAATTGAGAAGGAAATGGCAGCTAGAGCAATAGAGGAACAGGCACCAGAGAAAGTGATCGAGAGCTTCCTTACAGAGCTCTTGTCTTACACAGCTCTTTTCTGCTTCCCACATTGGCCTGGACAGAGCATTGCCCTGGAACCACTATAAGACAGGAAAGTAACAGTGACAGTTGATTGTCAGTTGGTGGAGCAAGGAGGCCAGAATAGGAGCAAAGATGAACTGGGCGAGGTGCAGGTAAGAAGTACAGAAAGCAGGCCAAGGCATATATTCAAAGTGACTGAAATTAAGATGTTGTCGGCAAATTAGGGCGCAGAAAGTTTACCACGCAAAGATTCTTTTTGAAAACAATTTTGAAGAAAGTAATCTAATAAAAAGAAAAATAAACCCAGGAAAATGCCACAGGATATGGGAAGTAAGGGCAAAGTAGTAAATTTTGTTTTAAAATAAATAAGTAGTAAGCCCCCCTCCCAATAAAAGGCATCTTTAATGAACCAAAACTAGGATCCAACAAAACCACACAGGATATAGAGATGAGGGTTTGGGGAAGACTGCAAAAACAGCTGAAGTATTAACAAGCTTAACAAAGAAAAAGGGCAAATTAAATTAAACCCTGGTGGTGTAGTGGTTAAGTGCTACAGCTGCTAACCAAGAGTCGGCAGTTCAAATCCACCAGGTGCTCCTTGGAAACTCTAGGGGCAGTTCTACTCTGTCTTATAGGGTCTCTTTGAGTCGGAATCGACTCGACGGCACTGGGTATGTCTCTTAAACTGGGTTCTCTAGAGAAGCAAAACCAGTAAAGTGTATAAATATACGTAGAGAGATTTATACCAAGGAAATGGCTCATGCAGTTGTAGAGGCTGGAATGTCCCCAGTCCGTGGGTCAGGCTGGAGGCTTCTCCTGAGTCACACAGCCACATGGGCTGGCAAACCTACAATGGGTGAGTCAGACAGCGGTGCTCTGGCTCACAGACTTGAACAAGCTATGAAGACCCATGAATCCCAAGATCAGCAGGCAAGAGAGCAGGTAAGCTGCTAGCTCAAGTCCCAAGAACCAGAGGTCAGACGAACAGGAGCCAGCTGCAGGATCCAGAGCAAGCCAAAGCCTGTGAGCCTTGCCAGAAGGTCCACCTACACTGGATGCAAGCTACACCCCCAAGGAAACTCCCTTTCAACTAACTGGCTGCTCACGGCAGGTCCCATCATGGACGTATTCATATTATATCAAATCTTCTCGTGGAGGTGATCACATCATTATACAACTGCAAAACTACATCATAAAACCATTGAGAATCATAGCCTAGCGAAGTTGACACACAAGTCTAACAATCACGGTATGGACCATAATAAGTTATCAGAAAATTATTTTCAATCAATATAGCTGAAAAAGTAAGAAGCAAAGGCACTTGAAAAAAAAAAAAAATAGAAAACATTAATTAAAATGGCAGAAATAAGTCTTAACCCATAGTAATTAAAATAAACATAAATGCATTAAATTTACTCATCATAACAAAGAGATGCACTTAAAACAAAAAGGACACACAGAGTTCAAAAATTAAGGGATGGGAAAAAATTAATATGAATTATATATATATTTTTTATTTATAATAAAAGAAATCTAGAGTAGAAATTTTAGTCTCAGAGAAAATACAATTTAAGATGAAATACGTGGGACAAAAACGGTTTGATAGACTTCATGCAGATGATGACCTGAGGGTAACAGAGTAAAAAGAATATATATATACACATACATACACACAAATATACATACATGCGCATATATGTGTACATAAAGAAAAACTTATAAAACTATATAGATAAGTAGGAAAATATTAATCAACAACTGTAGTTGGACATTTTTTAAAAATCCCCTTAGATGCTGATAGATCAAGCAGAGAAAAAAATTAAGCAAATATATGAAATATTTGATGTGCAATCCCCTCTCCTTGAGTGCAGGCTAGCCTATCGACTTGCTTCTGATCAACAGAATACAACAAAACTGATGGAATGTCACTTTTGTGACCTGGCTATATAAGATTATGACTTCCATCTTGCTAGCAGATCTCTCTCCTGTTGGCTTTGATGAAGCAAGTTGTCATGTTGGAAAGGCCCACATGGCAAAGTATTGAAAGTGGCCTTTAGCCAATTGCCTGTAAGCTACTGAGGTCCTCTGTCCAATTGCCCAGAAGTAACTGAAATCTGCCAACAGCCATCTTAATTTGGAAGTGGACCCTTCCCCTCTTGAGCCCTCTGATAAGACCCAGTCCTAGCTGACACCGTGACTGCAGGCTTATGGGAGACCCTGAACAGAGGACTGAGATGAGATGTGCCTAGTCCCCTGACCCACAAGAACTGTGAGATAATTAATGTGTACATTTTAAGCCTCTAGGTTTATAATACTGTGCTATGCAGCAATTGATAATACATGTAACAACCTGAAAAAAAAAAAAAAAAATCTCAGGCCCGCTTCACAGTAGGTTTGTTATTTAGTATTTTAAGTACTCTGTAAAAACGTCTTGAAAACTCAAGCCTGAGGCAGTTTTGATCACAGGCAATTGGGGCAGGTAGAGAAAATAAAGCAACAGCTACTGTGAATTTTGGGGGTGTGTTTTCCAGTTTGGCAGAGGGCTTTCCTTTTCCCTCTAATTGAGCATGTTGAAAGCAGACCTGAAGCAAAAGTAGAATACAAGTGATCATTATCAGAAACTGTATTTTTGAGGTAAACCGACAGCTAGAGTCTGCCTGGCAAAGGCAAAATGGCACAGTGTGAGAGTAATTCTGACACTACCTCCATGGGGTAGAAGACAAAGAAAAGTGACTTATCTTCCTGTCATGCTTGAGGAAATACAGCAGACGACTGATGTAAATTTAAACGAGAACATATGTGTGTGTGTGTGTATATATATGTATATTTTAAATGTCTAAGCAATGCGAACAGATCGGTATGGTCTGCATACCAAGAGTATAATGAGTACATTACTGCCCATCCTAGAGACAACTCTTGACATTACCTAAATGAAGCCAGGACAACAGAAAATTGAATGATTCCTTTTGCACAACATGGAAATCTTCAATGAGGCTCCAGTATGGGAAGTTTCTGAAGAGCTTCCAAATTATAGTAAAGACTATGACCGCTACACTTACTCACAAATGCTCCAACTGGGCCACCTGCTATAATAAGCTGACAGAAAAAGAACTGATGTGTTCCAACTGTGGTGCTGGCGAAGATTACTGTATATACCACGGACCACCAGAAGAGCGAACACATCAGTCTTAGAAGAAATAACTACAGAATGTTCCTTAGAAGTGAAGATGGTGAGACTTCAGCTTGCTTACTTTGGACATGTCATCAGGAAAGACTAATTGCTAGAAAAGGACATCATATTTGGTAAAGTAGAGGGTCAGAGAAAGCGAAGAAAACCTTCATTGAGATGGATGAACACAATAGCCTCAACAATGTTCTCAAACAAAGATCATGGAGATGGGACAGAACTGCACAACATTTTATTCTGATAAACATGAGGTTGCCATGAGTCAGAGCCAACTTGATGGCAACCAACAACAACAACAAAGCCATGTCTGCATGGTAGCTGAACAAATATGCTGGAGTCAGAAGCTCTGGCCCTTCCTATGTGTTGCAAGCCTCACTGGACCTGGCCCTACCACGATGATCACCATGGCACTTCATGCTGCAGCCACATTACGTAAGCCAAGCCTTGTCTCAGGTGGGAGCCCCATCATTCAGTGGGCCACAGAAGAGGAATGTGTACTGAGCTCAGGATCCCCACAGCAATTCAGGAACGTCTCCTGAGTTTAAACGGCAATGAGAGATGGCGCTGTTTCACAATGGTACCTTTGTCAACATACATGTTGTGACCTGCCAAAAGACGTCACAGCACAGAGCTTTACCAAATTTTCTCCTGTCCCATGGGTTTCAATTTACGGGCGTAATCTGAAATCAGAGCATAAAGGAAGCCTCAAGAGCATCAAAATTATTGCCTACTTATTTTACAAGATAACTTTCTTGGAAGAAAGGCCTGGCAATCTACTTCTAAAAAATCAGCCATTGATAATCCTGTGGAGCACACTTTTACTCTGACATACATGGGGTCACCAGGAGTCAGAGCTGACTTGACAACTGTTGCTTTTTTTCTTTCTTTATCTTACAAGAAAATAAAGTTGTGACTCTTGGATACAATCATAATGAAATTTATACAATAGACACACATCTATGTATATCCTTTTAAATACACTCTTTGGATCGCTGCTCCTCACTACAGAGGTTTATATCAGGGTGACATACGTCACTCATCTTGACCGTGGCTGTTGCAGCAGCATCTTTACCAATAAGTTTTTTACGTGGAATCTCTGGGAAGTTTATGTCACAGTGTTCATTACTTCAAGGTATTCTGGATTTCTCATATTATTTACATACTTTCAGTGATTTTTTAAGCCAATGCTTTAATTTCCCTGTTCTTAAATACTGATAAAATTCCCAGTCAAAAAATGTATCATTTGAAACATTTATACTTGAACTAGGAAGTTATCTGAGACATTGAAACTTCAAAATGTTTGTGTTACCAAAAAACTCACTATAGAGGGAATAACAAATACTAACATTATATTTTTAAATAAAACATATGACACAAAGTGTCACAGGCCATTAAATTTACTTGTGTAAAAAAATGTTTTTGCTTAATCAAAACCTTTAAAATATGCACAGACAGACACACACGTACACATGCACGCACACACAGCCCTCCCCACCAGTCTCATCCCATCTGGTCGTGTAATGGGCACTCCAGGAAGCATGCCACAGTAACCCTATATGCTCACCTAGCCTCCAGAATGGAACAAGGAAGCTGAGGAGCTGTTCTCCAAGAACGCTAGGGTCCATGGTGAAAGGCACTGTCTCACCCTAGTTGAGGCATTTATCCTACAGTATTTGCGGCAGTATAAAAAATACTGATCGTTGTGGTGTGACGGTTAAATATCCGGCTGCTAAACACAAAGTCAGTGGTTCGAACCCCCCAGCCACTCTGTACGAGAAAGACCTGGTGATCTGCTCCTGTAAAGATTACAGCCAAGGAAACCCTATGGGGCAGTTTTACTCTGTCCTATGGGGTCACTCTGAGTGAGAATCAACTTGAAGTTAGAATAAACCTTAAAAATATAAAGTACAGTATTTTACGTCTTTTCCCATATATGAGAAATCACTTTTGAATACATTTCCACCAGCACCTCAGCTCCTTATTTCTTACAGTGAGGAACATGCATCCCGATGTGTCTTTGTTGCCAGATACTTTGTGAACAGAGAGAGAAACTGAATAGGAGAATTGAATCTAATGACCTAGGTTTGTCAAACTACCAGGTCCCAGTTTGTGGCCATGATTACATTCTCCAGTTTCAACTTTCATCCACATAAAATGAGTTGTCTGATGAACAGCAACTGAGAGATGAGAAGCAAACTCAATTAACATTTGAGACCATTACTATTAAACTTTTATTTCTACTTACTTGTATTTCATTCCCAATTAATATGATGAAAGAAAAGATAGACATGCTTGTCAACTACACTGAAGTGAATTTCTTTCCCCCACTATATCCATCAATGCAGAGGTTATAATTATGTTTCATGAATCACATTTCATTAAGAGAAGTAAAGGGCACAGCCATTCTTTGTGTCTGAGTACAGTAAAATCCTTTAAAAAGTTAATATTTGGTAATGTAAGCTTCCTAAGTAGAAATAATACACATACCATAATCTTGGTGAAAAACTACGGTCTATTTTTTTTTTTTAACAATATATTCTACCATGCATCTGTCAGTCATACGGTGGTGCCTTTCATGTTGTTGTGATGCTGGAACCTATGCCACCAGTATTTCATATACCACCAGGATCACCCATGGTGGACAGGTTTCAGAGGGGCTTCCAGACTAAGACATACTAGGACGAAGGACCTGGCAGTCTACTTGTGAAAAAGTTGGCCAGTGGAAACCTTATGAATAGCAGCAGAACATTGTCTGATACGGTGCTGGAAGCGGAGCCCCTCAGGTTGGAAGGCACCCAAAATACAACTGCGGAATAGCTGCCTCCTCAAAGCAGACAGAACAACAACTGGAGGATGGAGCAGGACCACGCATGCAGAGTTCTGTTCTGTTGTACATAGGGTCGCTGTGAGTCAGAGCCGACTCGCTGGTACCTAAGAACACTATATTAATAATTATTTCAGAAAAGTGGTCATTGATTGATTGTGGAAGTTCAGGAGGAGTTAACATACAGTAATTCCAAACTGATAAGAAAATAATTAAGAGTATGTCATAACCAACATTCAGAAATTCAAAGAAACACAGAGCCCAAAAGGATCCTCTGGGTTACCTGATGCATGCCTTATGCCTCACAAACATGGATGTCCTCAGAGATCAAGTGATTTTTAATAAGGTCAGATATCCAGTACATTGCAAGTGATGGATTAGAATCAACCCCCTGACTCCCTTCTGGTGTTCGTTCCATTAAAGTGCACGGCCCTTTACTTTCTACATTTGGTACTTCTCTGCAGTATAAATTACAGATCATATTAGTCAATTTACAAAAAGTGGTGAAAACCTCAACTGCCAACACTTATTCCTTCAGTTTAATCAGTGTATATATATAGGGTGTCTGGTCTTTTGCAGAAAATGGCTTAGCACTGGGGACGCTATGACTAATAAGATACCCTCAATGGGTTTACAGCCCAGAGGGAAAGGCAAACAGACAGATAATTAGAAAGGATTAAAAGTGCAGTGATGGAGATGTCCACTGGGCATTACGGGAGCAAAGTGGCATAATAAGAGTGATAACACAGAGCGTTTACAGGTGCTAGGAAAGACGTTCTAAAGGAGGGGGGGGGTGCCTGAACTGAGACTTGACTGACTGGTACTTAACTAGATGGGACTGAAGGAGGAGAGAGTACTTCTAGCCCAGGAGACCACGTGAGTGAGGCTTAGGGTGAGAAACAGCCCAGGGTGTGTGTAACTACAGTCTGGTATTGATAATGCACAGTCTCAAGTTCATAGAGTAGTAAGAGACAAAGCTGGGGTGGTAGGTGGCCTGACCGTGGAGGACCTGACATCAAAGAGTTCGGACTTTATTCTTTGGGTAATGGCTGTCATTAAACCATCTTAATCATGGGAATGTGAATTTTATAGCAGTGGAATACAGATTTAAGAGAAAGACTAAAGTCAGGAAGCCAATGACAAATGTATTACAAGAATCTACTTAAAAGATGATAAATCACCTGACCAAAGGCAATGGTAGGATTAAAAAAAGAGACAGGGAGGTGAACTGACTTGACAAACTCTGGGTAGCTGAGTGTGTAATTGGCTGAATGCAGAGGCTGAGGGAGAAGGCTGAGACAAGGAAGACGCTAATATGGAAGACTGGGTACATGTGGCCTCTCCAAGTGAGAGAGAAGCAACTGATTTAGGACAACGATGGAGACTCTGACTGAAGCTGAGGTGTCTGCGTGACACCCAGGTGAAGGGATCCAGCAGGCAGGTACATGACCTGGGACAAGGGAAGAAGCCCGAAAGCATCAGCGTATCTGTGACATGCTGGAATTATGATTGTGGCTGAAACCAGCTAAGTATGTCAAAGGAGGAAGACATGTCCAGAAAAGGCACACAGAATAAACAGCAAGAGGAACATGAACAGAAGTAATTACTGAGCATTATCAACAAAATATTAAGCCAGGAATGTGAGACTCAGTGCCCCGGAATGTCACAGCAGGTCACTAAAGTCAAAAGTTCCTTCAAAAGGACCAGGGAGCAAGTGCCTAAACAAATTTGGAAAAAAAAAAAAAAAGACATTTAAAATGCAATGGAAGGATTGATTAACCAGTTGGGGCATTTCTGACTCTCATCACTTTGTGCAGTCTGAGTGAAGAACTGACCAGTCTGAAGCCTTCCCTCCTCCTGAATGAGAACATGTCTAGAAGACAAGCCAGGTGTCTGGTGTCTTGCTCTGAGAACCTCCCATCATCCGGGACTGCCTCCACGAATGACTCCGTTATCCTCCAGTGGAGTCACTGTGGGCCCCAGGGAAGGCCCTGCATTTGAGAGAAGTTGGAGGAGGTACATCAGCCCTGCTCCTGCCTCAGAGAAGCACCAGCTGCCACAGAGCCTGTGAGGTGTCCCTATCCCTAGGGCTGAGAGCAGATGAAAAGATACAGAGGGTTCCAAGTGCCTATAACTATGGTTCTACTGTAAAGCCTGGGTATCAGAAGTGATTAATTTAGTTGACCCCATTCAAGAGGCGGTGACAATTAGGGGCAAAGGAGGGGCTGAGAGCCACAGACTCGCCCCTTCCATACCTTTACCCAGGCAGCATGGCTCAATGGATGAGACCAGAGGCTCTGAGCAGATGCAGCCTGACTTGGACTCCTCTCCCAGCTTCACCACTTACCACCTGAGTGACCTCGGGAAAGCTGCTCTGAGGCCAAGTTTCACCATCCATAAAATGGTCATAATAAAGGTACCTAAAGGATGGCTGATAAACATTCAATAACTGCTATGTGACAGTACTCCTGTTTTATTGTATTAGTTTAGTTTACTTACTAATCCAAAAAACCCATTACTGTTGAGTTGATTCTGACTTAGAGCCATCCTATAGGACAGAGGAGAACTGCCCCATAGGGTTTCTAAGGCTGTAATCTTTACAGAAGCAGGCTGTCACCAGCAGAGCAGCTAATGGGTTCGAACCACTGACCTTCGGTTAACAGCTGAGCACTTAACTACAGCATTCTTGAGCAGGAGCCCTGGTGGTACAACAGTTTAGTGCTGGGCTTCAAACCAAAAGGTCGTTGGTTTGAACCCATCAACAACTCCACTGTAGAAAAGACCTGGCAATCTGCTCCCATAACAATTACGGCTCAGGAAACCCTATCAGTTCTACTCTGTCCTATAGGGTCACTATGAATTGGAATCAACTCAATGACACACAACAGCAACAATTCTAGAATAAAAATCCAAAAACCTAGACATCATTCTTGATTTCTCACTTATCTGGTCAATCAATAAGTCGTATTTATCTCCCTAATAGATCCTGACGTCGCCCATTTGTCCATCTCTGCAGCTTCCACTGAGTTGCAGGCATCACTTTCCACCTGGACTGTTGCAACAGCTTCCTACCATTCCCAATGAATTCTTCCCTGGGAGAAGCCACGACCTGAGGGATCCTTTACATTCTGATTCAGCGTAGACCACACCTCCGCTTCATGTCTTTCACCTGCTTCCCATTGCTCCTGGATGATGTGCCAACTCCTTACCACATTCCCACAGTTTACAGAGGAGAACCATGTTCCTCACCCACTAAGTCCAGGCACACTGGTCTCTTTCTTTTCACAGCAACCTGTCTTAAGGTCTCCAATCTTACTATTCCCATCTCCCAAAAATCTGTGGCTTCATCCTTCTTGGCATTCAAATCTCAGCTGAAAGATCCCTTCATCTGTGAGGCCCTCCCTGAGCACCCAATCTGTTTACACCACACACAGTATCTTGTTACCTAACGTACTGCCCTGTTTTGTTTTCTTCATGACACCTATCATGATCAAAGGTTCTTATTTATTGATTGATCTGTTGATTGCCTCTACCACTTGCCATCTGTCCTCAAGCCCTAGGACAGCAGGAGCCTGTATTCCCAGAGCTTGGTCTTCAAATATTGGTCAGATGAAAACATTCAAGACTATGCTTCAAGGTCTACATGAGGTACCTTCACACACATGTGTAACATAATAAGCACAGGGATTACACAGAGATGTTGTCGATTTTTAGTAGATGCTGTACTTTAAGTATTACTTGCTCCATCATTGCATGTTCTAGGTAAAGAATAAACATAGAAAAAACTGCAACTAAATGAAGGCCAGCAGTAATGGAGTCCAGCATCATTTAGCTCAAGCTATATATATATATATATATATTTTTTTTTTATACAGGACTTCTTTGCGGTTGCCATAACATGTGTGCAGTCCCCTTAGAAACACAGTGTACATGTTGAACAGATGGACTCACACATGCTGAAGTAGTAATTTTGTAACATCACAGTTATTTTAATCAATAAATAGCTGATCTAACAAAGTGGGTCTCTGAAAGCCCTCTTGCTTCCTATTTTTCTGAGAAAATAGTTGCCCATCAGTCCAGAGCAGTATTCTCCCCATTGACTTACGTCTGCATTGATGCTATCTGCCTCAATAGAGGAGATATCCTTCCCTCTGCCCAGCCTTAATCTCTGCAGATTTCCTTGGATCTTGTCCTCTACTATCTCCTCTATGAATTATCTCACTTGTCACATATGTGTTTTTGAGTGTCCATGTGGGCTGGGAAGAAGGTCAGAACATTACCCAGGAGCTTCTAGGCCTTTAGTGCATCAGGCTGAAGATGTTAAATTTTCCAGAAAAATCCACACTATGAGTTACTCATTATAATTCCCTGCCTAATGTTAAATAACTCAGGTTTCACTATACACCCTTATACACTATTGGAGAATAAACACTTAATACTCACAAGAAAGAATCCATAGCTATATAAAACACATCCAAGGCTTTCACAGAAAGATTGGAAACTAAGCTCTGACATTAATTTGCTTTCTGAACTGGAATAAGCTATTTAACCTCTCTTGCTTCAATTCTGTCATCTGCAGAATGAGGATAATGGAATGGCACACTTGTCGAAGCTTCCAAATTACTACCCTGACGGGCCTTATGTAGACAGACATCTTTAACTCCTATAAAAACAAACCCTATCACTATGTAGAGTGATTGAAACATCTTCATGGGGGGAAATACCAGTGTTTACAGTATTTGGGTCACCAAAATATTCCTTTTAGAGTATCCTTATTTAAAGACAAAAACGTCCTACTTGAGAAAGAGAAAGATTATGAATTCTATTGAAGGAAAAACGTTAAGGCCTCAAAAGTATTTAGTAAAAATCATACCAGGCCTTTTAGTAAAGTCAATCAGAAAATTATGAGTTATGATTTTAACACACAGACATACATTACTAGTTGATGTACAGTTGACTCTGACTCATGGTGACTTACTCTATGCCAGACTAGAACTGTGCTCCACAGGGTTTTCAGTGGTTGATTTTTTGGAAGCAGATCACCAGACCTATCTTCTGAGGCACCTCTGCATGGACTCAAACCTCTAACCTCGGGTCAGTAGTGAAGACTTTAACCATTTGCACCACCCAGGGACTCAGACATGTATTACCCATCCATTTATTTAAAAAATATTTATAGAACCCTGGTGGCATAGTGGTTAAGAGCTATGGCTGCTAATGAAAAGGTCAGCAGTTCGAATCCACCAGGCGCTCCTTGGAAACTTTATAGGGCAGTTTTACTCTGCCCTATAGGGTTGCTAAGAATCAGAATCGACTTGACAGCAACAGGTTTAGTTTTTGTTTTTTATTGTGTTCCAGTGGCTGTGCAACTGTGCTCACAAAACTATGCATTATCTGAAAATAAATAAATGAAGAAGCACAGTGCGGAGTTGTTCTGCTCATGCCCAAGTATTTCTCCTTTGCATTTGTAATATCTGTATGTCAATCTTTTTTTTTTTTCAAAGAAGGTATGCACAGTCAATAAAAAACCAACAAAAAGGTTTTGTTGAAATTCTAATCATCAGACATAAATATAAAATACCTAAGAATTGTCCTTTAAATGCCCACATTTCTTAAAATCATCTCTATTAGTTTTACTTACAAATAGCTCTTCCACCTTTTGGGTGCTTCATTTTCCATCTTTATAAGTTTATATATATTTAGACAAATTCCAAAACACAGAATGAGCCCTGAGCCATAGCATCCGAATCACTCATTCAGGGGAGGAAGCCTGCCAAATGAAATGTGGACTGATCTTAGGTTTTAAGCCCTCAAACCATTACCCTTGGTGCATACACCTTTTTTATTTTTTTTTAACCAAGGCTCTCCAATGAGGCCGCTACTTCTCTGGGTCTGGCAGAGCCGCCTGGGTTCCTATACCTAACCTAACTCAGTGCCAGAAGCTTATTTGGAGGTCTTCCCAGACTCCCCTTCTGTAGCCTGTAGACTTTGAGGATTTCCTGGCATATATATATCTGTCTTCTTCCTTGAGGTTCATGCCACTTTCTTATTCTTCTACATTTTAAACCTCCTCACTGCAAAGAACTCTTAACTAACCCTAGCTGTTCCCTACTAAGTCCGTTCTTCCCATGCTTATTGGCCTTTTGTTGTATAACTTACTCTTTATTTCAGTGATCTGAATTAAATGAGTCATCCATACTTTTAGTAGTAACTCAAGTGATAGTAATGTTTCCAATTTTTAATAAAAAGTCATACTTCCTGCTCTACCAATCGCACTCCCCACCCCCCCATTAGAAACAGGGTTAGCATCCTTCCAAACTTCCCCTTGTGCACCCAAACTTGTGAAATATAGGCATTTACATTTATTTCCTTTGTACGAAAAAGAATATATTGTGAATGCCGACTGTTTATATCATTGAGATTTGTAAGCCAGTCTTCTTTTTAACGGCTACTTCTTAGTACGGCTATTCAACACTTTATTCTGCCATTTCATTACTGATAGATGCTCAGATGGAATATTTTGCTACTACAAGCAAAAGTCCTACTTAAACCCCTTTCAACATGTAACCTTTATATTCCTGCACTTTTATTTCTGGTGGATAAATTCCCAAAATAAGACTGCTGTTGAAGAAAACACACTTGTGAATTTTAAAGACACCATGTGTTATGGATTAAATTGTGTCTCCCTCAGATATATGGGAAACCCTCGTGGCAAAGTGATTAAGTGCTACGGCTGCTAACCAACAGGTCAGCAGTTCAAATCCGCCAGGCGCTCCTTGGAAACTCTATGGGGCAGTTCTACTCTGTCCTATAGGGTTGCTATAAGTCGGAATCGACTCGACAGCAGTGGGTTTGGTTTTTTTTTTTTTTTTTCAAATGTATGTTGGAATCCTAACCCCAAAACCTGTGGAAGTAATCCTATATGGAAACAGAGTTTTCTTTGTTATGTTAATGAGGTCATACCAGTATCCAGGTGTCCTAAACCTAATCCCTTCTGAGTTATAAGGAGCAGCAAAGACATAGAGACAAGCAAGGACAAATGGGGACGGGGGAGATAGCTGTGAAGTGAAGACTCTTCCCAAGGAACCAGGGGATTCTGCGGCTACAGAAGCTGAGACAAGGGTCTTCCCTCAGAGTGGACAGACAGAGCCTTTTGCTAGAGCTGGTGCCTTGAATTTGAACTTCTAGCCCCCGAAACTGTGAGAACATAAATTTCTATTCTTTAAAGCCATCCACTTCTGGTATTTCTGAGACAGCAGCACTAGGAAAATAAGACATCATGACATCAATATACAAAAAAACTTGAAATAATTTATAATCCTACTAATACGATATGATAGCCCCTATTTTCTTAAATTCTCCTCTGCAGTGGATGTTACCAAATTGTTTTTTGTTTGCCAATGTGAGGCACACAAAAAGTTAGTCCACTGTTTTCATATATGAATTTCTTTGACACCCAGTGAGGTCACACATTTTCCTGTGTTTATTGGTTATTTATATTTTCCAACATGTAAACTGCTTATTCTGAGTACACTTATGCAAGCCATAATTCTTACTGTCATCATTGATTTCTGTTCAGCCCTACAATGATCATTATTTTACTTGGCTCCACAATCGATGCCCCTGGAAGCAGCAGTCAAGAAATCAAATGTCATACTGCATTGGGTAAACCCGATGCAAAAGACCTCTATAAAGTGTTAAAAAGCAAAGACGTCACTTTGAGGACTACAGTGCATCTGACCCAAGCCATGGTGTTTTCAATCACCTCCTATGCATGCAAAAGCTGGATAATGAATAAGGAAGACCAAAGAAGAATTGAAGCCTTTGAATTATAGTGTTGGTAAAGAATATTGAATATACTATGGTCTACCAGAAAAACAAAAAAATCTGGCCATTTTGAACTGAATAATCGTATCAACTAGACCAATAACAACATCATGATAAACAGACAAAAGATTGAAGTTATAAAGGATTTCATTTCACTTGGATCCACAACCATGGAAGCAGGAGTAAAGAAATCAAAGGACACATTGCACTGGACAAATCTGCCACAAAAGACCTCTTTAAAGTATTAAGAAGCAAAGACGTCACCTTGAAGACTAAGGTGTGCCTCACCCAAGCCTTGGTGTTTCCAATCGCATCAAATGCATGTGAAAGCTGGACAATGAATAAGGAATGTTGAAGAAGAATTGATGCCTTTGAGTTGTGATGTTGGCAAAGAATATTGAATATACCATGGTCTGCCAAAAGAAGAAACAAATCTGTCTTAGAAAAAATACAGCCAGAATGCTCCTTAGAAGAAAGGATGGTGACACTACATCTCTCATACTTTGGACACGTTATCAAGAGGAAGCAGTCCCTGGAGTAGGACATCGTGCTCAGTAAAACAGTGGGTCAGTGAAAAAGATGAAGACCTTCAACAAGATGGAGTGACACAGTGGCTGCAAAAATGGGCTCAAGCGTAGCAATGATTGCAAGGATGGTGCAGGACTGGACTGTGTTTTGTCCTGTTGAACACAGGGTAGCTATGAGCCAGAACCATCTCAATGGCACCTAGCGACAACAACAACATGGTCCACTAAGCCAGGGAAGACAAGCTGAGGAGGAACAGCGTTATAGTCATCATCGAGAAGAACACATCAAGGTCTACCCTAAAGCACAACACCGTCAATGATAGGATAATATCCATATACCTACAAGGACGAATAGCTGATTCAACTATCATTCAAGCTTATGCACCAACCACTGATACTAAAGATGAAGAAATTGAAGATTTTCACCACCTTTGCCATTCTGAACTTGATCAAACATACTACCAAGATGGTGATCGGAATGCAAAAGTTGGAAAAAAAGAAAAAGGAAACAAAGAAGAAGTGTGAAAATATCGTCTCAGTGGTAGAAACAATGCTGAAGATGGCATGAGAGAATTTTGTAAGACTAACAACTTATTCACAGGAAATACCTTTTTTCAGCAACATAAACAACGGCTATATTTGCAGACCTCGCTGGACAGAATACGCAGGAGTCAAATTGACTACATCTGTGGAAAGAGGTGATGGAGAAGCTCAGTATCATCAATTAGAACAAGGACAAATGTAGAACGGACCATCATTTACTCATATGCAAGTTCAAGGTGAAGCTGAAAAAAATTAAAACAACTCCACGAGAGCCCAAGTATGACCCTGGATATATCCCATCTGAATTTACAGACAATCTCAAGAATAGATTTGATGCATTGAACACTAATAACTGAAGACCAGACATGCTGTGGGATGACATCAAGGATAACATATATGAAAAAAGCAAAAGGTCATTAAAAATAGAAGCAAGGATGGAGAGACTTCATTTCAGATAATTTGGATCATCATCATGCTTGGTAAAGTAGAGGTCAGTGAAAAAGAAGACGACCCTCAAGGAGGTGGATTGACACAGTAGCTGTAACAATGGGCTCGAGTGTAACAATGATCATGAGGGCAACGCACGATGACCAGGCACTGTTTCGTTCTATTGTATATGGGGTCACTATGAGTTGGAACAGACTTGACGGCACCTAATAATAACAACATTAAAAATACGGGAAAGAAACAAAAGACCAAAATGGATGTCCAAAGAGACTCTTAACCTCATGCTTGAACACAGAGTAGCTAAAGTGAATGGAAGAAATGATGAAGTAAATGAGCCGAACAGAAGATTTCAAAGGGCCTCTCAAGAAGACAAAGTGAAGTATTATAATGAAATGTGCAAAGACAGTGAGTTAGAAAACCAAAAGGGAAGAACACACTCAGAATTTCTCATGTTGAGAGAACTGAAGAAAAAATTCAAGCCTCAAGTTGCAATATTGAAGCATTCTACAGGCAAAAAGCATGAGGTACTACTCCAGAGACCAGTCCCTCCTGATAACATGTCCGAAGTATGTGAGACAAAGCCTTGCCATCCTCACTTCTAAGGTGCATCCTGGCTGTCCTTATTCCAAGACAGACCCATTTGTTCTTTTGTAGGTCCATAATTCAAATGTGCCAATTCATCTTTGGTCTTCCTTATTCATTGCCCAGGACCAGTAAAAGAAAAAAAAAAAAAATAGGAAGACCCTCAACGAGATGGACTGACACAGTGGCTACAACAATGGGTTCAAACACAGCAACGGTTGTGAGGATGGCACAGGATCAGGCAGTATTTCATTCTATTGGACATAAGGTCACTGTGAGTCAGAACCAACTCAATGGCACCTAACAACAACAATAATAAGATGGCAAAAATTGAACAATGCAGGAAGCCTGATCCAAGCCTCGGTCTTTTCAATCACCTCATGTATGCAAAAGTTGGACATTGAAAAAGGAAGACTAAAAAGAATTGATGCATCTGAATTGTGGTGCTGGTGAAGAATACTGAATGTACCATGGCCTGCCAGAAGAAAGAACAAATCTTCTTGGAGGAATTATAGTTAGAATGTTCCTCAGAAGCGAGGATGGTAAGATTTTATCTTGCTTACTTTGGACAGTTCATCAGGAGGGACCAATCTCTGGAGAAGGACATTATGCTTAGTAAAGCAGAGAGTCGACAAAAAAGTGGAAGACCTTCAGTGAGATGGACTGACACAGTGGCTGCAACAATGGGCTCAAACATAGCAACAATTGTGACCATGGCTCAGGACTGGGCAACATTTCATTCTGCTATACATAAGGTCTCTATGAACTGGAATTTACTCGACAGCACCCAACAATAACAACAAACACAGTATAATCTGTGCCCTCCGGACCTGTAATAGTCTACTGTAATAGTCTTACTTCTTACTGCACAAAGAAGTAAGTTGCCTGGATCTCCTGCCTACATGCCTGCAACTCCTCCTTAGTGCCTCCTCTCTAGCCACTCTCCATGCAGTTTAGAAAACTGTAGCCATAAAATATAAACGTTGATTATGTCTCCTACCTTGGTGAAACCTTCCTTGCTTTCCTAAGAAATTTCAACCCCATCAGGTTTATGGAGCCCTAGTGGTGCTGTGGTTAATAGCTCAGCTACTAACCAAAAGTTCGGTAGTTTGAATCCACTAGTCACTCCTTGGAAACCCTATGCAGAAGTTTGACTCTGTCCTACAGGGTCATTATGAGTCGAAACCAACTCTACTGCAGCGGCTATCAGGTTTGCACTGAAGGCAGTTGTGGTTCAGTGGAAGAACTCCTGCCTTCCGTGTGGGAGACCTGGGTTTGATTTCCAGCCAGTCCTCTGATGCGCAGCTACCACCTGTCCATCAGTGGAGCCTTGCGTGTTGTGATGTTGAACAGGTTTTTGTTAAGCTTCTAGGCAAAGACAGGCTAGGAAGAAAGGCCTGGCGTGTTACTTCCCAAAAATAGCCATTGAAAATCCTATGGATCACAACTGTCTGATCCTGTTGTACATGGGGTCACCATGAGTTGGGGATTGACTTGATGGCAGCTAACAACAACATTAAGTTTACAAGACCATGAATGACTTGAACCTTACTTGCTTCTTTAGCCTTATTTCTCACTTTGCGTCCTTTTGCCCTCTCTGCAGCAACTATAACCTGACTTCTCCTTTCCCTATATGCAGCGTTCTCTGTCATCTCTGAGTCTTTGCATATGCAGTTCCCTGGGCTCACACTGCCTTAAAATCCAATGGGATGGAGAGTCCACCCCAGAAATTCTTGGAGAGTTACACATTATTACCAATGCAAGTCAAATCTAAAACAGCATGTTAATGACTAACCCTGACAGGGAACACAACAGAGAACCCCTGAGGGAGCAGGAGAGCAGTGGGATGCAGACCTCAAATTCTCGTAAAAAGACCAGACTTAATGGTCTGACTGAGACTAGAAGGACCCTGGAGGTCATGGTCCCCAGACCAAAGACAGGAACCATTCCCAAAGCCAGCCCTTCGGACAGGGATTGGACTGGACTATGGGATAGGAAATAATACTGTGAGGAGTGAGCTTCTTGGCTCAAGCAGACACATGAGACTATGTGGGCAGCTCCTGTCTGGAGAGGAAATGGGAAGGCAGAGGGGGACAGAAGCTGGCTGAATGGTCACAGGGGATACAGCGTGGAGAGAAGGAATGTGCTGTCTCATTGGGGAAGAGCAACTAGGAGTATATATAAAAAAAAAAAAGTATATAGCAAGGTGTATATAAATTTTTGTATGAGAGACTGGCTTGATTTGTAAACCTCCACTTAGAGCACAATAAAAATTTAAAAATAAATAAAACAGCACGCTATCTGGAAACACTGAAAAATAAGCAAAGAAACTGCACATCAAGAAGACAAAATGACCACTGTATCATGGCTACTGGCAGTTTGAATAAGGGCCAAGCCACAGATACAGAAACTGAATTACCTACCATTAAAACTTCAGGCTGAATTTGGAATCTCAAAGACGTTGGTGGATAACCACGTCTTTCCTTTAAAAAGTGAACTATTTCTTGTAAATTCTGAATAAGAGGATCATTGCGACAGAAGATTTGGCAGCCCACAGGGCATGTTAGTAACTAAAGATTTACCATCAATTTGGCAGCTCAATTTCCCTCTTCTGATTAAAACTATAAGTGGCAGAAATAAATGCCTTTCATTTCTAAACATGACGATAAAGATAAAACGAAAAAAGAAAAAAATGATAGATTTGACTACCTAAAATCTTTAAACTTTCAGTATGGCAAAATACACACATAAACATGCATATGCAAATTAAAAGATAAATGGTTAACTGCAAAAATAATCATAACCAAAAAGACAGTTTAAATCATTAACCTATAAAGAGCTCTGATAAACCAATACGAAAAAGACACAAACCCAACTAAAAAATAAGCAAAGGAAATGAGCAGGTAATGTAAGAAAAATA
The DNA here is from genome assembly GCF_024166365.1 of Elephas maximus indicus. Taxonomy (NCBI): domain Eukaryota; kingdom Metazoa; phylum Chordata; class Mammalia; order Proboscidea; family Elephantidae; genus Elephas; species Elephas maximus. Next base: position 234,723,732 of record NC_064819.1, read on the forward strand.
CAAAATGGCCAACAATGCAAGAAAAAAAATTAAGCAAATAGAAGGGAATAATATACCAGTTTTACTTATAAAAGATAAGACGCGGTGTTGACCATAGGCACTCACATTCACTACTTGTGGAAACAAAAACCAGTTCAGAGACACTATGACACTAGAGGAAACCCTGATGGCCCAGTGAGTGGATAAAAGCTACAGCTGCTAACCAAAAGGTCAGCAATTTGAGTCCACCAGGCGCTCCTTGGAAACCCTATGGGGAAGTTCTACTCTGTCCTTTAGGGTCACTATGAGTTGGAATGGACTGGACAGCAATGGGCTTGTTTTTCGTCTTTTGTTTTTTTTGCGGCAATAGATGTCAACATTTTAAATATGTGTGTTCCCTGAACCAGCAGTTCAAATTACAGGACAGTATCTAGAGGAAAGACTTAGACAAATAAATAAACTACTAGTTGGCCACTAAAAGTAATAATCCAAAAACTAAATGTTAATCTAATATTAAGTAGAAATATGTACAAAACAGAATATAGGTAGGTAGGTACCCATGCAGGCAGGCAGGCAAACAAGTAGATAGATAAACAGATGATAGATAGATAGACAGGCAGGTAGATAAGATGGAATAAGCTTTTTTTAATTAAAGATAAATCCGCTGCCCCATAAGGTTTCCAAGGAGTGGTTGGTAGATTTGAACAGCTGACCTTTTGGTTAGCAGCCAAGTTCTTAACCACTGTGCCACAAGGGCTCCATTTTATTAAAGATATGTACTATAAAAAAAGTGTGTGTCCATGTGACCTGCCTAAAATGGTCCAGAAAGCTCCATAACAAAAAGTTAACAGTAGAAATCTCTCAGAGAGGATATACGTATGCCTTTAATATTCCTTTTTTATACTTTTTAAAACAGAGCATGAATATTTTTATCAGATAACAATATTATTTTAAAAAATAATGCCTTTGTTTTGCCAGTGTAGCAGGGGCAAGGGTTTGGGGAGCATCATTTCAGGGGACATCTAAGACATTTGGCATAATAAAATCTATTAAGAAAACATTCTGCATCCCACTTTAAAGAGTGGTGTCTGTGGTCTTAAATGCTAGCAAGCAGCCATCTAAGATGCATCAATGAGTCTCAACCCACCTGGATCAAAGGAGAATGAAGAAAACCAAGGACAGAAGGTAATTACGAGCCCGAGACTACATCAGCCTGAGACCAGAAGAACTAGATGGTGCTCGGCTACAACCAATGACTGCCCTGACAGGGAACACAACAGAGAACCTCTGAGGCAGCAGGAGAGCAGTGGGATGCAAACCCCAAATTCTCATAAAAAGACCAGACTTAATGGTCTGACTGAGACTGGAAGGACCCCAGTGGTCATGGCCCCCAGACCTTCTGCTGGCCCAGGACAGGAACCATTCCTGAAGCCAACTCTTCAGACATGGATTGGACTGGACGATGGGTTGGAAAGGGATGCTGGTGAGGAGTGAGCTTCTTGGATCAGGTGGACACTTGAGACTATGTTGGCATCTCCTGCCTGGAGGGTAGATGAGAATGTAGAGGGGGCTAGAAACTGGAGAAATGGACACGAAAAGAGAGAGTGGAGGGAGAGAGCAAGCAGACTCATTAGGGGGAGCGTAACTGTGAGTGTGTAGCAAGGTGTATTTGGGTTTTTGTGTGAGAGACTGACTTGATTTGTAAACTTTCACTTAAAGCACAATAAAATTTTTTTAAAAACGCCTTTGTTTTAAGAACAATGTAGTAGGTTCCATATATTTAGGAAATTATATATAGAATAAGACAGGAATATACATATTATGTATATATATACAATATGTATAAATATGTGTTATAGTACAGTATAATGCAGTAATTTAAAAAAGCCACTGCCATCGAGCAGATTTCAACTCATAGTGATCATGTAGGACACTGTAGAACTGCCCTGCAGGGTTCCCAAGGCTCTATATCTCTATGGAAGCAGACTGCCACATCTTTCTCCCATGGAGCGGCAGGTGAGTTCAAACCGCCGACCTTTTGGTTAGAGGTGGAGTGCTTAACCACTGCTCCACCAGGGCTCCTTTAATACAGCATAGTATAACATAATATAAAGTATTATATGTATTATACATATTATATATTACATATGATATATATATACATACATATGGAAAAGGGAAGAAAGTAGTTTTAAATTATAAAGGCTGATCACATATTCTATCTGTTCATCATTCAGAATTTTTTTTCAAATGGTTTCATTGTAATAAAGCCTTAAATGTTTTGCTCTAAGCACTCTGGATTTGATTTTTCACACATAGTATATTTTAAGGGCTGTTCATTTGATTGCATTTGGTTCATTTAAATTCATCTCATCAAAATGCAAAATTCCTAAGAGCTATTTTATCTCCCCAAAACCACTTAAGTCTAATTTATGTCCTCTTTTTCTTAGAAAAAGGAAAATACATATTGCCAAAGTAAATGAGCTTAAGCTCCCAAAGTTCAAGGCTGACACAGAAGTCACTTAAATACCAGGAGGCTGAAAAGCATTCTGGCCTTCAGTTGTTACTTAAAGAGTTTATCTATCCAACCCAATTCCTAAATCAGCACTCCACAACACAGACGGAACCACTTTCCTAGCTTTTAGAATTGTATATCCCATATTATTTTTTAATATAGAAGTGGACGATGCCCATTGCCTAGGAAACAAATTGTTCCCAAATTTGGGCAAACACACAGCTAAGGATGAAAGGGTTGGGTGTTTTCACAGAACATTCACAAGCAATAGTGGGCAAACTTCTAGGTGTGCAGGGGCAGACTGACAGAAATCACTTATCAGCGTCAGAGGTTAGTTCAAAGTAAGAACTTGCCAACTTCCTCCTGCTAATGTGTCTTAGAGTTGAATGAAGCAGCTACTAGTTACCCCCTCTTCCTACAGGGTGACTCTGCATCTGGGTCTGGGACAGACCCAAATTAATTGTAATTATCAAGATTATTCTTCCGTAACTATTAATTGTGCCTCCCTCTCACTCCTCAGTCACCCTACTCCAGGTAGTAATTTCTATGGTCACTCTATGCCATGTGTGATGGTTAGGATTGTGTGTCAACTTGGCTGGGCCATGATTCTCAGTGTTTACATGTGATCACTCCCATGATTGAATCTGCTGTGAGTAGACAATCAGTTGGAAGGGTTTCCTTGGGGGTGTAGCCTGCATCTAAATATAAGCAGACATTCTGGCTTTTTTTCCCTCCCTGGATCCTGCACTGCCATCTGTTCATCGGACCTCTGGCTCTTCGGACTTGAGCTATCAGCATATCTGAAGATCTTGGAGTTCATCAATCTTCATAGCCTGAGAACAAGAGTCCAGCTCTCCGACCTGCCAATCTTGGGTTCACCAGCCCCTGTGGCTATGTAAATCGTGAGAAGCCTCTATCCTGATACGCGGACTTGGGACATTTCAGCCCCTACAATCCCGTGAGCCGCTTCCTTGATATAAATCTCTCTAAATATATACTTAATTTATACGCCTTACTGGTTTTGCTTCTTTACAGAATCTAGCCTAAGACACTGTGATACTACGATTGACCTACACCCTGGTCCCAACACTACTTCCTATTTCTCAGTGTCTGGTGCTGGCCTGGAACCCCTGGATGGTGCAAACAGTCAACACCCTTGACTACTAACAGAACTGTTGGTGGTTGGAACCCACCCAGAGACATCTCAGAACAGAGTCCTGGAGATCGGCTTCTGAAAGATCAGCCATTGAAAACTCTACGGAGCAGTTCTACTCACACACCTGGGGTTGCCATGAGTCAGAATCAACTCAACAGCAACTGTTTTTTGTTTTGGTGCTGGCCTGATTCTGTCAAGACCCCTCCTTACTCAGGATCCTGCTGTTTGATCTCCAGCTTTGGGATCTGCTGAATAGATTCTGATCTTGCTTGCTCCTAATCCTGAGAAGGTCCTTCATGAGCTGGATTATACCAGAGGACACTGAATTTATATTCTCCTTGGCTCTCTTCCACTGGAGGCAATCTTTGCCCTGAACCTCTTTCCCATCTTATAAACCAAAATCCAGTGCTGCCGAGTTGATTCCAACTCATAGCGACCCTATAGGACAGAGCAGAACTGCCCCACAGAGTTTCCAAGGAACGCCTGGCGGATTCAAACTGCCCGCCCTTTGGTTATCAGCTGTAGCACTTAACCACTACGCCACCAGGGTTTCCATTCCCATCTTATAGTGGGAACCAAACCCTGTCCTCCTTGCCACTTCCTCCCCTCTATTTCTCCCATCCTGGGATTTCAATTCCAACAAGTATGTCACTGAGTTTCAAGACTCTGACATTAAGGACGCTGATTCCTCCATACAGATCTTATACAAATCTTTTGTCTACCAAGCCGAGAAAGTACTTAGCTGTCCTTCAAGACCCAATTCAATCATCTTTTTCCTAGTGACTCCTAACCCTATAATGGAGTATGTGTCTACTTTCTTCTCTGCGCAAAATCTACACAAATACATTCATGAACTTACACACAGACACACATACACATGCACTCACATGCAATTATGTCTTCTATTGTTGCTATTGTTTACATATCTTCTTTCCATATTAGACTCTAAGCTCCTTGAGTGAAGGCCATATTTTATTTGTCTATAAATACCCAGTATGTCCCTAGACAGGTGAAAGCACATAACGTATACTGCACAGGAGTTTGCTGAATTGACTAAGTATGGCCTATCAGGAAAATTATCTTTATTTTTAGACAATTTCCTCAGTATTACACACCTCCTTTTTACATATATTCAGATACATGTGAGGTAGGCTAAAGAGTTTGTGTGATGGTCAGTTGGGAGATTTTATACTTTCAGAGTCAAGACAACTACCATGATCAAATGGTGCTGTAGAAAGTTTGGAGTGACACCAAGGAGGGACTGGGAATTGGGAGCAAGTTAGCTACTTCCCAATCTAGCCTGGGTGACAAGATCCTGTAGTACGATGGGGCAATGGTAGAGAAAATCTGAAATTCGTTCCACAATAAATGTTAAGAAAGGTAAAGAAAGGGTCTCAACAAATTGATACATCTGAACTTTGGAAAGTTCAGGCTCTGATTCATGCAACATCTGCAGCAGATTCCTGAGGGCCTGCTGAGTACACTGCCCTTTCTATTTCTTCAGAGAAGCAGAAATCAAAGTCTAAGATGCATATTACTCAGGAGTGTATAGAAGCACAGGGGAAGACCAGCACACTTGCTGTACATTAATATTCTATGTTCTATGGGTCCAAGGATGGAGTAAATGCCAGAAATAGCTCTTTCGAGAAAGAGAGCCTAAAGTGCTCTAGTAGATTCAACGAGGGTGTCATTGGTAAGTTAAGACAATGCCAGAAAGGCTAACAAGATTAAATGTATTAAAAAAGAACTGAGACTAATAGAAATTTGATTTCCTTTTCCCCAAAGAATATCAAGCACTGAGATATAAGAAGTTAAAAGAATGTGAAAAAAGATGGTTAGATTTGTAAGTGATTTGCTTCTGAGGAGAGATTTTGGAAGATTATTTAACTTAGAATGAATAGTAAAATATTCAAGGTAGTTCTGTCATACCAAACCAAAAACCAAACCAAGTTGATTCCATCTCATAGCAATCCTATAGGACAGAGTAAAACTGCCCTATGGGGTTTCCAAGGTTGTAAATGTTAACAGGAGCAGACTGCCACATCTTTCTCCCACAGAGCAGCTAGTGGGTTAAAACCATCGACCTTTTGGTTAGCAGTTATGTGATAATTAAAAAAAAAAAAAAAAAAAGGAAATGGATGTTAAATTCCTAACTCACCTGGGTCATGGTCCAAATAAGAAAAGAAAACCTATTTTCAACTTGCTGAGGAACTACTTACATAATAATTTGTAGATCTTCACATACAAAGATAATTATTAAACTCAGATTTTATCAGTTTTTTTCAACTAATAGAACTGGTTGAAGTAAAGGAAACTGGTTTAACTAAGCCATCTGCACATCTTCACCCAGTTCACTTTTGGAATATAGCTGAGAGAGGACTGGGCAAAGCTGGGGTGCAAAGTTAAAGGCACACACACTCAAAAGGCAGGAAAACCCAGGCTCCTCCATGTTGAGCAGATGCCCTTACTCATGTAGGATTGCCAAAGCAAAAGATACAAACAGGCTTAGGTAAAAATTTCAATTGTCTGTTCCCAAATGCAGAGTACTAGGCACTACAGTCAAGTCATTTAAAGTCTCTGCAGTTAAGTCTCTTATCTGTAAAACATAAATAAACATATAAACCTCTCTGATGAGATTATTAAGCATTTCACACAGTGCATATCGGTCTGTGAAGAGAGCACCAAAGCAGAGAACACAGGGGTTGTATATGTGGAAGACACCTGGTAGGATGCATGCTTGTCCTTCTACTAAGTTCAACTGCTTGATGACCTTAAAACAAATAAAACTAAAGCCTTAGATAGTTTTAATGGAAAACAAAATACACTGGAATGCACACTCATGTCTACATGACTTCAAACACAGAGAGGCTGAATAGCATTCTATGTCATCTGGTTGTTCTAGTTTCAGAAGGTAACAATCCCGAAGACAATGCATCCTGATTATGGACCCTTTATTTTTGTTTGCATGTGGCTTATAGTGCCATACAGAGAGTCCAAGGGTCTCTGAAAGAAAGACTGACAGAGTTATAAATAGAAACCCATTTTTGGGACCACGTTCAAGTTCAGATTTGCATGACAATGTCTGTAGTGCTTTATTCCTCTTAAAACCAGAGGCACATCCTCTTATACTCAGCTTTCTGTGCATTTTAACTAGCAGATTCCAAGCCTGATGGTGATGATTATTTTTCTAATCTTAAGATTTTGAATCTCACATAAAACATACCACAGTGGGTCTCCAAAAGCTTACTTGTTTTCTAAACAGTACCTTACAAGTCTCTAAAGAACAAAACATGATATTAAAGGGAGAAAAAAAAAGTATACAATATAGAAGAAATCAGCACAACTTGACCAAGGCAAAGTCACAGAAGCTTCATGACATATCCAGATACCCAGAGGGGCTGAGTTACTGCGGCAAGGGCTGGGGGCCATGGCTGCAGGGGTCATCTAGATCAACAGGCATAACATAGTTCACAAAGAAAACGTTCTGCATCCAACTTTGGTGAGTAGCATCTGAGGCCTTAAAATGTAAGCAGCCATCTAAGATGCATCTACTGGTCCCGTCCTGTCCCGAGCAAAGGAGAATGTAGAAAACCAAAGACACAAGGGAAATATTACTTCAAAGAACTAACAGACCACAAGTACCACAGCCTCCATCAGCCTGAGCCCAAAACAACTGGATGGTGCCCGGCTACCTCCACTGACTGCTCTGACAGGGATCACAATAGAGGGTCACAGACAGAGAGGGAGAAAAATGTAGAACAAAATTCAAATTAAAAAAAAAAAAAAAAGATCAGACTTACTGGTCTGACAGAGACTGAGGGAACCCCCAGGACTATGGAACACCCCCCCACCCCGGCCGCCGCTACACCCTTTTAACTCAGAACTGAAGCCACTCCTGAAGTTCACCCTTCAGCCAAAGTTTAGACAGGCCGATAAAACAATAACACACGAGAGGAACCAGCTTCTTAGTTCAATCATGTATACAAGACCAAATTGGCAACACCTGCCCAAAAGCAATGACAAGAAGGCAGGAAGGGACAGGAAAAATGGACAGGTAGAAATGGGGATCCCGGGGTGGGGAAGGGGAGAGCGTTGACACATCGCAGGGGTTGCAGCCAATATCACAAAGCAATTTGTGTGTAAATTGCTGAGTGAGAAACTAGTTTGCTCTGTAAAGTTTCAGCTAAAGCACAATAAATAAATAAAAATTCAGCAGCAAGAAAAAATAACCCTTCAAATTTTTATTTTGCTACACATCCTAGCTATATGCAAAGATCATGTCTATGAAAACAGGAGCATTCTCTGTGACAGAAACTGGATAAGGCTTTAGGGTTCAGAGTTGGCTTCTGAGGTAACCAGCCAGGACAGATGTAAAATGATAAACCTGTAAGAAATGTTGTGTGGAATATTGCTTCCTAGTTTTAGAGTCTTTCCCCCTTCCATTAAAAACCAACCAACCCACCTGTGAAAGAATACAGCACTTTCATACCCGAGAGAACCGACTGACAGTGGAAGAACAAGTATATTCCTGAAGGTTTTCCTTAAACAGCATAATCGTTTTTCACTGACAAATCCAACAATTATTCCTGAGATGGATGTGTTGATTTAGTAACGCTCTGTCACTCCAGATCTCTCTGTTGACGCTTTCCCTCTCCCAGGGGGCAGCCATTCTAAAGAGTTATCCCTTTCTGCTAGACCCATGGACTCTCTGGGAGCACAATTATGAATTTACACCGTTCAAATGAAAATGGATACCAATTAGACAAGTTATGCTAGAAAACAAAAGGAAATAAAAAAATTTGAGATGAAAATAAAACAATCCTTCAAAAGCTATGCAATCATATAACCCAGCAAAATACTCTCACTCCTTAGAAATATCAACCGTCTTATTGAAGTGTATGGTTTCCGTGCGGCTCTGTTGCTAAGACTGACTGTATTCATGTCTGCCCGGCCAGAGAACACAGAATAATGTACACAATAGCTGAGATACCTTTACAGTGGCACAACGGTTAAGCGCTCAGCTGCTAACCAAAAGCTTGGCGGTTTGAACCCAGCTGGTGGCTCCATGGGAGAAAGACCTGGGGATCTGCTGCAGTAAGATGACAGCCTAACAAACCCTATGGGCAGTTCTACTCTGCCACATAGGGTCACTATGAGTCAGAACTGACTCCTCGACAGCACCTAACAAAAACATATCTTTACAGTACCTCTTTTCCAACCTGAAGAAAATGTATTAGTCAATTATTGCCTTCGATTGCTGAGATGGGTACTATGTGGGTTCAGGAAATATGATTCCGGCCCCTAAAAAGACTCCAAATGTACTAGTAGGGAACAGAGCTTGTAAAAAGTAGCCAGGGAAAAGTAATTAGAATCACATCCCTGGCTCCTGATCCTGAATCCAGGAGTCAGAAAGTGAATCACAAGCAAAAATGTAAATGGTTTGTGTCTGAATATCACTACATGCCATTTACAAAAACCTAGCCATATGACGAATCAAGGCATTTGCTATAAAAGTGCTGTTGGAAATATTAGCTATATTGACCAATTTAACTTTTAAAAACCCACTGAATAAATACCTTCCTTAATCTGTACCAGAAATTGTTTTATTTTTATAGATAATGATTATATAACCACTCTCAGTGAGACGACATGTTGAACTACATTTAATATTCAATCGCAAGTAATATTTTAGCCTTTCTAAAACAGCTGTGATTGTCTGAACTCTACCCTCCACCAACTAACTCATTTCCCCCTTACACCCATTTCTCCCTTCTCCATTTGGCTGCATTTAGTTCTTCTGGGCTCTTTAGACCTAGTCCCACATTCCTGGAAATTCCCTGGCTCCATGCATTTATTCCATAAATATCCACTGGAAGTCTCCAGACAATCAATGCAGGGTGCCAGGCACTGATATCCACATTATTTTTCAAACATATCAGGATTCCATTCTTCCCACTTCCCTATCAGCAATTCTTTAAGTGTATAAATAATAATAGGATATAACAATAAATGCTCAATAAATGTTAGCATTTCTTTTGCAGCCATGTTCCATGTGAAATACACTGAGTATTTCATAAATTTTATGCTATTTAATTACCACATCAAACCTCATTACTAATGTCACCTCTGATAGTACGGCAGAGGAAACTGGGTTTTGTGAGGTGAAGCAACTAACCAACCCAATGTCACAGAGGGGTCAAATGGAGGAGCCAAGCCCCACACCCAGTTAGCTGGACTCTATCTCCTGGGTAACAAGAGGTGGGAGGGGCTGCATATCATTTCATAGACAAAATAAACAAGATGTGACTTTTGGAGGAATATCATAATAAAGCAAAATATCACTTTCGTAACTGTTATTAAAAAAAAAAATTGCTGTCAAGTTGATTCCGACCCGTAGTGACCCTATAACACTGTAAATAACTCAGGTCTGATAGTATCTTGATATCAGCATCTCAGAAGTTATTGCTTTTCAATAGTTAGCATAGAAAAAAAAAAAGATTCTATTTCAAAAGGAAATTAAAATACACTCTGCCAATATCTGTGAGAAACCACAGTGACCATGTGTTTAAAAATGTGTTCAGATTTTAAGAAAGCTGTTTTTAGATGTTCACAGAGTGGGCAAAGGCATATATGAAGGAGGATATTAGACTCGTAAAATGTTAAACCCATGAACGTTACTGGAGTCACATAATCACCCCCATTACCATATTCCGGTTGGTGAGTGTCCTGGGAGACTCCAAAGAGAAAGAGGCGCCGTGTGACCCTTTCCAATTTGATTATGAGCTAAGAGGGGGAAAAGTCACAGCTACTGGGACTGGAAATCCACCATGAGGGGCTATAAGCCAGGTTTTAATTTTACAACTTCTGCATATTAAATCTACTATCAAGCGGCAAACAGCATTTCTAATCAAGGAAATGGATGACTTTTCCCCTGAAATGGGAAGAGAAGCTCTGTAAAAGTAAGATGTGTTTGAAGGACAGAGAGAGAAGGAGAGAAACAGAGAGGGAGGGTAGGCCAGGCCAACAATAGCCAACACGTTAAAGCTTGCAATGAAAAAAATTGTTCTTGATAACCTAAAGAACTGAGTTCAGTATAAACTCTTACTGGGTACCTTCTATGCACACAATGGGCCCTGCAGCTGATCCTACGATTAAGGGTGACCAAGACACCATCCCTAATACCATTGATCTCTTAGTCTCACCGTCATATAAAAGGTAACATGTGCAGTATGATATGCGCACTAAAACAACCATACCCAAGTGGAAGAGGTGGGAATTACTCGTTTTGATATTTTAATAGAAAGGCAGGTTTTAATAGAAAACATAAAGCAAGCATACAGTGGCATCCATTAAACTTTGAGTCTATAGCTGTTGATGCATAAAGACTGGCAACCACCAGAAGTAGAAGCCTGGAGTCTCAGGCAAAAATGGTACTCCTTCAACCGTGCTAACTATGTCTTAGATATCTAGTGTTGCTATAACAGAAACACCACAACTGGATGGCTTTAACACAGGGAAATTTATTCTCTCACAGTCTAGGAAGCTAGAAGTCCAAATTCAAGGTGTCAGCTCCAGGGGAAGGCTTTCTCTCTCTCTTGGTTCTGAGGGAACCTGTCATCAATCTTCCTCTTGTCTAGGAGTTTCTCAGTACAGGAACTCTGGGTCCAGAGGATGTGCTTTGCTCCCAGGCTGCTTTCCTGGTGGTATGAGGTCCCCTTGTCTCTCTACCCACTTCTCTCTTTTATATCTCAAAAGAGACTGACTCAGGACACAACCTAATCTTGTAGATTGAGTCCTGCCTCATCAACATAACTGCCTGTACTCCTGCCTCATTAACATCATAGAGCCAGGATTTACAGCACATAGGAAAATCACATGAGATAACAAAATGGTGGATAATCACACAATACAGGAATCATGGACCAGCCAAGTTGACACACATTTTTGGGGCACACAATCCAATCCATAACATCCCATGCTTTGGCTCCCAAAAATTCATGTCCTTGCCACATGTAAAACACATTGACCCCATCGTATCTTGCAAAAGTCTTAATTCAACTCCAAGTCCAAAATCCAAAAATTCTTCTGCATCTCTGAAATCCAGAATACAAATTATCTGCTTTCAAAGTACAATGGTGGAACAAGCACAATGCAGACATTCCCATTACAAATTGGAGAAACTGGAGGGAAAGAAGGGATAACAGGCACCAAGCAAGTTAGCCAAACACATTACATTAACCCTCAAGACTTGAAAATAATCCTCTGTTCTCTGAGGTCCATTTGGACAATGCCCCTGCCCTCCAGACTCTAGGTATTGGTCACACTCTTCAGATTCCGAGTGGAGGGCCCTCAGCCCTGGGCTTCAGCTCTGCCTTCCAGGCCCACTGGAATGGCAACTCTGCTCCCTCGAATTTGGGCAGCCCCATTTTCCTAGTTCATCTGAGTGATGACTCCACCCTTTGAGACCCCAGAGGTCATGGCCCTACCCTCTGAGAATGAGGTACCTCTGTTTCTTGTGTTCCTTGTCTTTTCAGCCTCTGCTTCCTGGTTCCTTGGCCTCTCAGACCCTCAGGCCTCACCACCTATGTCTGCCCTGCTGGGGCAAGTGTTCCAAAGTTCTTTAGCTCCAGTGATAAATGCCTGGAGGCATCCTACTCTGCCAGTAAACTTCCGCTGGAAGGCACTCAGCTCTCTTGCTCCATGGGTCTGCCGGCTCCACCACTGTCTTGCACTGGCCTCCTGCTTCTGCTGCTGCTTCTCACCATGTGCGCCATCTCCAGTGTAACAGCTCTCCTCACTTCCTTCTGAGTCCTCACGAGAGTTGTCTTGAATGTCCACAATTCCACCAACAGTCTTTTCAAGGCAATGTTGCTTTTGCTATTAAACCCATTGCCATCAAGTCAATTCCGACTCATAGCGACTCTATAGGACAGAACAGAACTGCCCCAAAGGGTTTCCAAGGAGCGAACGGTGGATTTGAAAGGCCAGCCTTTTAGTTGGCAGCCATAGCTCTTAACCACACTACACCACCAGGGCTTTTACTATTAGGCACTTGAAAACTCTTCCAGCCTCTATCCATTCACAATTTCAAAATTGCTTCCACATTTAAGGTATCTGTTAGAGCAGCACCCCTCCCTTAGCACCAAATGTTTCAGGCTGGGTTCTCTAGAGAAGCAAAACCAGTACAGCATATAAATATCTATATAAAGAGATTTATATCAAGGAAATGGTTCACGCAGTTGTGGAGGCTAGAATGCACCAAATCCATAGGTCAGGCTGGAGGCTTCTCCTAATCAGGGAGCCACAGGGACTGGCAAACCCAAGATCAGCAGGTCAGACAGCAGGGGTCTTTCTCACAGGCTGCAAAGACCAATGAATCCCAAGATCATCAGGCAAGACCACAGGTAAGCTGCTAGCTCCAGTCCCAAGAACTGGAGGCCAGACGAACAGAAGCCAGCAGCATGACCCAGAGTAAGCAAAAGGCCAGGAGCCTTGCCAGAAAGGCTGCCTATATTGGATGCAGACCACACTCCCAGGGAAAATCCCTTTCAACTGAATGGCTACGCACAGCAGGTACCATCACAGAGGTGATCACATTATATCAAGTCTCATCGTGGAAGTGGTCACATTGTCACACAACAGCCAAACTACATCATCACTGTCAAACCACTGAGAATCATGGCCCAGCCAAGTTGACACACAACCCTAATGATCATACTATGGCAGTGAAAATTTTTTAAACCATTGCCGTGGAGTTGATTCTGACTCATGGCGACCCCATTTATTACAGAGTAGGACAGCTCCATAGGGTTTTCTTAGCCATAATCTTTACAGAAGCAGATTTCCAGGCCTTTCTTCCATAGCACCACTGGGTAGGTTTGAACTGCCAACCTTCAAGTTAGCAGTCAAGAGCAAACTGTTTGTACCCTTTGTGGCAATGTGCTTATGGTAATTAGAGTGAACATTGCATTGGGTTATTATTGTGCAAGGAATAGATTAATCTGATAATTATTATATACTTACATAATTGAATATATGCATAATGAATTATCGATCAGGTTACAATGACTTATCTTTAGGGATTTCAAAAATAAACCTCCTTGACAATAACAAAACAACCTGCCTCATGGAGAAGCAGCAGAAAGACAGCCATCATGATGGGCAAAATGATACCCTTACTTGAATTATCATGCAGAAAAAAAAACAGGAGAAAAATTGCAATCATCCATGTGACAAGAAGATTAAACATCTCTCTTACAACTTGTGCTGTCAATACCACAAATAAATAAAAACTTTTCATATTATATCTAGAAAAAAAATTATGTAGCAACATGAATTTATTTGAACTAAATGAGTTTTTCTGAAAGGCCAAGTGACATTCTTCACTTAGAAAGCGACTAAGACAATACTCTAAGATGAAGGAAGGAAAATTTCCTCCATAAGGACTAGGATGATTGGAAGGTAATAACACCTACTCCTTACTTACCAACTGTCTGGCTACCAGACATTTCACACTTAAAACAATAGTAAAAAATCTACTATCCGACTACTTTGCATGTTAACGACATACACCTGGCAGTAAGGAACGCCAAGGTCCGAGGAGAGAGTAACGTTGGCAGTGATGGTTACGGTTGTGTCAACTTTGCTGGGCCATGATTCTCCATGGTTTGGCAGTTCTGTAATGATGTAATCTGACAGGTAATGATGTGGTCATCCACCATTTTCACGTAACACCTATTTCACGTAACAACCTGGTCTGTCAAACCTAACCATGTTGATAAGTGAAGAGTGGGTGTACTCCTCACATTACCAAAAATAACAAGTGATGTCAAACTACGGCTTTTAAAGTAACTGAGTTTCCCAGGAAAATGAGAGTGTCATGACACTCTCCAGGCAGTTGGGCACTGGTCCTAGGAGGTGTCCCTGTACTCCCCCAAAAGTCTCCTTTTGCTTTATTACAGCAGAGCCCCATTTCTCATTAACATTAAAAAATCCAAACCTGTTGCTGTCAAGTCGATTCCAACTCAGCAACCCTGCAGGACAGGGTAGAACTGTCCCATAGCATTTCCAAGGAGTGGCTGGTGGATTTGAACTGTCAACCTTTTAGTTAGCAGCCATAGCTCACCACAGCTCTTAACCACTGCACCACCAGGGGATACGCTAATGTAAATAAATCTCCTGGGGGGGGGTACTTGGGAATGTGAGGGTGCTCCAAGAGGTGTAGCTGTCATTATTTCTACTGTGAACGGAAACAGGATACAGACACTGTCTCCCCTCTCCTATTGTTCATCTCTGCTCCTTCCTACGAGGGTGCTACCTTTTATCATTCTGATCATCAGTCTTGGCCTGCTATGCCCTGCTGAAACTCTGGCATTCCGACAAGCTGTATGACTGGGGGAGTGCACGGGTGGTGCAGTTTTTGCTAGTCTACTAATTGAAAGGTTGGTGGGTTGAATTCATTCAGCAGCTCTGCAGAAGAAAGGCCTGGCAATCTGTTCCCGTAAAGATTACAGCCTAGAAAACCCTAAGGAGGTGAGTTCTACTCTGTAACTCATGAGGTTGCCGTGAGTCATAACCAGTTCTACAGCAGTGGGTCGTATATCACTGGGAGTCTATGAAGAGGTGCCACGGAAGAAAGGCCTGGTGATCTAGTTCAGAAAAATCAACGGAAAGCCCTGGAGCACAGTCTACTCTGACACACACGGGCTCACCACGAGTCAGAGTCGACCGAATGGGAACAAGTTCACTGGATGTGACTGGGGAGTTACCAAGTTTTTGTGTTCTCTTACAGTCTCTTAGCCTAAAGGCAGGACAAACAGTAGAATATTAGAGAATTTATCTTTATGGAGATATTTCACACAGGTTTCATACCTACATATCTAGGTAGACTTTAAAAATACCACCACTATACTCTTTTGCCTTTTTCTACATTCTCTCATCGTAAATATCTTTATCTTGGCTGTGTGTTTTCTCTCGATGGAGACTGACGATTAGAGTGTAAACTGCTCGAAGTCAAGCCCTGTATCTTCTTCACTTTTTTCTCTGCTGGTCTACAGCACAAGCGTCCCATTCACACAATGCTCAGTCAGAGTGGACTGGCTCACTTCTCCTGGCCCTTCTCCCAGCAGCATTCATCTTAGAACAATTTTCTTTTTCTGCTTTTTCCTCTAAAAATAAAGTTTATCCATATATTTTTTTCCTTTGAAACCAAAAAAAGAAAAAACCCAAACTTGTTGCCATCAAGTCGATCCCGACTCACAGCAACCCTATAGGACAGGGTAGAACTGCCCCACAGGGTTTCCAAGGAGTAGCTGCTGGATTCAAACTGCTGACCTCTTTGGTTAGCAGTAGTAGCTCTTAATCACCATACCACCAGGGCTCCTTTAGTAAAATAATAAGTACTCATTTTTTTTTTTTCATTATAAAACAGTAAGAAAATACAAAAAAAAAAAAAAATCAAAGAAACGTCTACAGCCTCTGTGGTTGTGTGTCATCGAGTTAATGCCAACAAATAGCAAACTTACAGGACAAAGTAGAACTGTCCCATATGGTTTCCAAAGGCTGTAAATCTTTACGGAAGCAGACTGTCATGTCTTTCTCCTGTGGAGTGGCTGGTGGGTTCCAACCACTGACCTTTCATTTGGCAGCTAAGCACTTAACCACCATGCCACAGGGCTCCTTTCTGCAGCTCCTACCATCCACAAATAATGGCTTGCTCACATTTTGTTTTCTTTCTTCCTCATTCATGCTTCTGGAAGGGAAATGGATGGTGAATTGTGTTTGTAAACACTTGTTCATGGGATACGCAATTATTTCTCTTGCCTTTCTAAACTTTAACATTACACCAAATATTACTTTCTGCATTTCAAATTCTTTGCAATGTCCTTTAAAAGTAGCAATTTTTATAGTATGTTGAGTAACACTGAATATGGATCTAGGTTTTCCCAGACACACTTTTCAGCAAAGATGAAAGTAAAAATAAACCTTAGCTTATTGTTTGTATTTTGAAGATCAAAGACCACAGCCTTCAGTACGGATTACGCCTTAAAATAAAACAAAACAAAAATCCTCACAACTGGACCAATGAGCAAAATCATGATAAACAGAGAAAAGATTGAAGTTGTCAAGGATTTCATTTTACTTGGATCCACAATCAACAGCCATGGAAGCAGCAGCCAAGAAATCAAAAGACGCATTGCATTGGGCAAATCTGCTGCAAAGGACCTCTTCAAAGAGTTGAACAGCTAAGACGTCACCCTGAAGACTAAGGTGCACCTGACCCAGGCCATGGTATTTTCAGTCGCATCATATGCATGTGAAAGCTGGACAATGAATAAGGAAGACCGAAGAAGAGTTGACGCCTTTGAATTGTGGTGCTGGCGAACAATATTGAATATACCATGGACTGCCAAAAGAACGAACAAATGCATCTTGGAAGAAATGCGGCCAGAATGCTCCTTAGAGGCAAGGATGGCGAGACTGCGTCTTACATACTTTGGACATGTTGTCAGGAGGGATCAGTCCCTGGAGAAGGACATCATGCTTGGCAGAGTACAGGGTCAGCGGAAAAGAGGAAGAACCTCAATGAGGTGGATTGACACAGTGGCTGCAACAATGAGCTCAAGCAAAACAATGATTGTAAGGATGGCACAGGACTCGGTAGTGTTTCGTTCTGTTGTGCATAGTGTCACTATGAGTCAGAACGGACTCGACGGCACCTAACAACAACAACAACATTGTTCGTATTTGCATTTGTGCTTACTACTTTCCGTTACTACTAGAAACCTATCTCATCACTCTTTTCGGGTTTTTTTTTTGGCCATTAAAACCACATATTAACACATCGCATCTTTTGTCTTTTCTTTTTGTGACAATAATATTGTAACTTATCTACAGCTCCAGCAGCACCTATCATGTAGAAGACACTGAGTAAATGCTTTTTAAATTGGACCCACTCACAGAGATTTCAGTTATAAGGGATAGCAGCCCTTTAGGGATAAAAGAATGTGTGAATGAAATACTAAGTAAATGTATTCTTTGGAAGTTACCTTCTGCCTTCATAACATTTTCACATAACAGCGTGTGTGTATGCAAGTGTGTGTGAGGCCATCTCTACAAATCCCAGATGGCTTCATTTCAGACTAATTGTCTTTCTCCTCTTTTCCTTAAAATAAAATTTATACATTTTTTTCATTAGTAAAGTAATAAATGCTCATTATGGAAATTTTTCTACATAGAGAGAAGAAAAAAGACTTCTTTATTGCTCATGTCTAATAGCCATATATTTTAGGAATAATATTAACCTTCAGAAACCATAAAATTGCTATTTAGATTATTGTTTCAAGAGAAAAGAAAATGTCTGGGATAAAATTTTAACATACCTGCTGATCAGTCTACTAAATGAAAAGAGAAAGTAACGATCTTAATTCTCCCTTTACGTCTACCTTCATCTATCAGTAAAGATAGCCGGCTGTCTTTTTTCATTAAGAAAGGTAAAAAAAAACGTGTGGCTAGTACAACACGTTCCAAAGCACCCATTGATCTTGCCGGCTTTCTTGCCACTTTCCATCTGATCTGCTGTCCACCGGCCTCGCGTGGGATTACAACCTGAATCAGCTTCGCTGAAGCACACATCGCAAACCAATACCGGGCTGTAATGAACAGTAGTGAAAACAGTGAAAGCCACAACGAAACACTGACATAACCTACAGGCTGATCAAGCTTTAATAAGTGCTCCTGAGAACTGTTTTATCAAGAGTGAAATGGTGGAAAAACAGAAACAAACACAACTCTGCGACCCTTTGCTAAACAGTACAGATGCAGCGTAGGCCTGGAAGCACTCAAGTTGCGGCTGGTTCTCGGTTGGCAACGTGGGAATGGCTGCACCAGGTGCCTTCTACCCCGTGTCTCACCTGAACCAGACCCCCCGCAGCACCCTAATTCCACAGTCCCCAGACAGGCAATCAGAGTAACGTAGGAGCACTTCTCTGAAAGGACACAGCCCAGATTCCTGAATCACACAGCCCCTCACAGCAAAAACCAGTTGCCGTCCGTTGACTCTGACTCGTGGCGACCCCATTTGTGTCAGAGTAGACCTGTGCTCCATGGGTTCCCAACGGCTGATTTTTCTGGAAGCAGAAGAGTAGGCTTTTCTTCTGAGGTGCCTCTGGGTAAACTGGAACTTCCAACCTTTTGGTTAGCAGCTGAGCATGTCAACTGTTTACACCAGGCAGGGACTCCACTGGGCACTATAAACCCAAACCAAACCCGCTGCCGTCTAGTCGGTTCTGACTCATAGCAACCCTACAGGACAGAGTACAACTGCCCAGTATGGTTTCCAAGGAGGGCCTGATGGACTCCAACAGGGGACCTTTTGGTTGAGCAGCCATAGCTCTTCACCACTACACCGCCTTTCCCCAGCCTTCTGGTTAGCAGCTGAGCACGTTAACTGTTTGCACCAGCAGGGGCTCCACTAGGCACTACAGGTAGATAGAAGCATGAACCTTGAAATTATTTGTAAGATGTGTGTTCTGTTGTTGTTGTCAGTTGCCATTCAGTCCATTCCAACTGATGGCCACCCTACGTGTGCTGAGTAGAACCACTCCACTGGGTTTTCAAGATCTTTCCAATGCATATTGTCAGGCCTGTCTTCCCAGGGGGCCTCTGAGTGGGTTTGAATGCCAACCTTTCAGCTAGTGATCAAGCGCTTAACCATCGGAATCACCCAGGAACCTGCATGTCTATTTCCAGCTGTATTATCTATGTTGTCCCAGCCTAATACAATCCATGCTGAGCCTAGCCCAGCTCCAAAAGGTTGTCAGGAAACCACTACAATGGCTCCAGATTTTAAGGACAGAGGCAAGGGACAGATACAGGCTACACAGCTGGAAACAGACATGTAGAATGATACAATTGTAAAATTACTCGTAAAATTGTTCCTGTGACAAGATAACTGACCAGAAGGGAGATTTTAACTGGATTTATGTTTATCTCTTTTATGAACCCTGAAAATATTAATAGCAAATATCACCTAAAATAGAAGCTTTTTTTTTTTTCTTTCTCCCACCCACAATCAATAAGACAGGGAGTTAAGAGCTACACTTTGGGAGTTTAATATTTAGGGATTTAAATTAAAATCTAATTAGGCGAATCTAGCAGTAATTTAAAATATTTTCTGCAAAGAAGGATAACAATTTTGACAAACAGCGCACGTGAAATGAGTAAGTTATTCTCTCTTTAGTAATAATCAAAACTAGTGATTCTTTTGGCCCACATTCTTATTCAGATCTATTGACTGCTTTAAAGGAGGTGTTTATAGTGATGTTAAAAAAAAAAAAAAAGGCACGATAGGAAAAAAAAGTTGAGGTTCCAATAATAGCAAATATTTATAGAAAGTTTCACATTTTACAAAGAGTCTTCACAGCTAGGAGCTCACTCAATTTTCGTAGCAGCTCTGTGGGACAGTGGGCTAGTATTATTCTCATTGACCATGTTTAATCCGTGCATTCATTAAACACAGTTTACGAATCCTTGCTTCAGGAACGTATCTTCTGGTGATTAGATTCCTCTCTGCAATGACTATTTCGTTCTTCATGTTTTGTTCCTTTGGGGTTCTTACAGTTGAATAATATGCTGATTTAGGGGGAACCCACCCATAATGATTTTGAGAAACAGAGCTAGCATATGAAGGTTTAAAGGACTGATTACCATGTGTCTGTTTTAAATACCAAACCGTCCGTATCTACAAGGAATACGGCAGACGTCACCAGAAGAAGTGTGATTAACTTCCTGCCCTTGAGACTGGATGACCACCAACTGCACATATGGTTATTTGATGGGGAAATAAAACCAAGCAAAGCACCTTGGTTCTCTTCAGCCATAACTCACAGCAATACGTAAGCTAGAACAACAAAAACAAAAACCCAGAAGGATTAAAAGAGTAGAACAAGAAAACATAAAATAATATTTTTAATTGGATTATTTCATATAAGAAGAAAATTCACCTATGTACTCCGAGGACTCTAAGAGGATGGGATAGAACTCTGTCTCAGGCAGCACGCTAAGGATGCCTTCAAAGTCGGCTAAGGTGCCATCGTCACGAAGCCCACAGGAAGTAGCCTTGGAGCCAGAACTTTCCATAAATCAGAGATGGGCCAGGCAAGTGGCCATTAGGGAGGACACAAAGGAGAATTACAACTAGGCTGGATGGTGGTGCTGCTGGATGTCACCTCAGCTAACAGGCAAACTCTCCAAGTGCCTAAACATGAAAAGCAATTCTATATCAAATAGAAAGCAAGGGTTAATTATGAAGTACAAGGAGGGCGGTGGTGCTCCAGTGGTAGGATCCACGCCTTCCACACAGGAAGCCTGGGTTTGATTCCCAGCCAGTACACCTCTTGCAGAGCCAGGACTCATCTGTCAGTGCAGGCTTGCATGTTGCTGTGATGCTCAGTAGGTTTCAGCAGAGCTTCCAGGCTAAGATGAATTGGGAAGAAAGGCCTGGCGATCTGCTTCCAAAAATCAGCCAGCGAAAACCCTGTGGGTCACAATGGCCTGATCCATAACCTGTCATGGGGGTGGGCAGCACTGTGTTCCATTTTGCACAGGGTCATCCCCGAGTCAGGGCCAGCTTGTAATATTAATCTAGAATTATCATACGCTGAGCATTTTCCATGGTATTTTACACAAAATAAGTTTTCATGTGAATTAAAATAGAATCATATTGGAAACTAACTCATCTCACTATGAATTAACCAACATCTCCTGAGACCAAAACCACTATTTGTGTTACACAAGTAATTATCCATCAGTGGTTTTTATTTTTCATATTAACTATTGTCTGTCAGAAATTATTATTATAATAACATGGAAGGCTACTATTTAAAATAATAAATATATCAGCCTCTTCAGCAAAAAGGCTGATATGCAATCTTTTACTTCGTAACCTTCTGAAAGAACAAATCTTGAGTTTCCTAAATTTTATTCATTTACTTACCATTTCAAGCAATCATTACCAATTCAACAATATTTAATGGGACCTACTACGTGCAAGGCAATCACTGTTGTGGATACAGAAGTGAAACATACAGAAAAGTTCTCTTTTCGTGATTCTGAAGGGGGTTCTGAAAGATTAATAGTAACAACAACAACAACGAGTAAACAAGTAAATAAACTAAGAAACTTCACAAGTAGGTCTATAAGTAATACAAAGTACAGAGCATAAAGCTAAGAAGAAATTTATGAAGCTGAAAGAAGAGGCAGCTCCAAAGTGATTAGATGTAGCCTGATAGAAAACCATGAGCCCCTGTTGTCGAAACCAGGCCTGGGTTAAGGCATGTGAGGGCCCTCAACACTGATAATCTGCGGTGCCCCTCCTCTACTCACATGCATTTGAATGGGATATGTGAGTTATATATATACATGTATACATGTATGCCTGTATGTGTCTTTGTGTCTTAGCTACCCATGACATACGTATCCCTTTGTGTTTGTATCACGGCAAACAGCATTCCTGGCCATGGTGCTGGAGCTCATAGATCAGCAGACGTGGACACACAAGACACTGAACCAAAACCAAATCCATTGCCTCTAAGTCAATTGTGACTTACAGTGACCCTATAGGACAGAGTAGAACTGCCCCAGAGGGTTTCCAAGGAGTGGCTGGTGGAGTCGAACTGCTGACTTTTTGTTTAGCAGACAAATGCTTAACCACTGCACCACCAGGGTTCTGGATGTACAAGACACTTTTCTCAAAATGGAGCAGAGACCTGTTATCTATTAGTATACTTCGTTGTTACCTACGAGCTGCTTATGTGGGAACCAGTCGCATATTGGGTGAACATAGCAAGAGTTAGACTCGACAACCCACTCACACCTCTTGTTTATTAGAAAGAAATAGTATACTCCCAAAAGACCCACCAAGATAAGGAGTTTCAATTACACAGTGGGGGAGGAGGGGAGAGGTAAGCACAGGAGACAGATGTCAATGAAGGTGTTGAAGTGGTAGGGGCCTCAGAGATTAAACAACTTTGCACGTGGGTGCCCTCATGACCCTGCGTGACCTTTATTTCTGGCTGGCACATTTTCACGCACTGGAGCTGGTATTAATTTCATTTAGTGCCCTGCCAATTCCCTTCCACCATGGTGCTTGCTTTTCCTTGGGTCTTGCCTGCTTGGCATCTATGAGTCTTTGCCTTGGACAACTGGTGCCCCTGTTTGGTTGATGCCCTAAAAATATGCTTACCTTGCTTAGTGGGTAATCCATCCCTAACACATTGCTGTCGAGCTGATTCCCACTAATAGTGACCCTATAGGACAGAGTAGAACTGCCCCATATGGTTTTCAAGAAGCACCAGGTGGATTTGAACTGCTAACCTTTGGTTAGCAGCTGTAGTTCTTAACCACTACGTCACCAGCGTTTCCAATCTATCCCTAGTCATGACAAATTAACAGCGTGTTCAAGAATTAAGATGTGACTTGTTCCCTTTTGGAGCCCTGGCAGCGCAGTCATTAAGAGCTTGGCTGCTAACTAAAAGGTCAGCAGTACGAATCTACTAGCCACTCCTTGGGAACCCTAAGGGGCTGTTCTACTCTGTACTATAAGGTTGCTGTGAGTCGGAATCGACTTGATGGCAACGAGTTTGGTTTGGTGTTCCCTTTCTACTTCTGCTTTGAAATAGCTTAGCAAGTTTGACATCCATTATTTTTTGAGGTTCCATTAGAAATCCTGAAAAATGTGAACTGGTTTTTCAGTTTCCATTTCTATGATGTAGGAAGTAAACTGTAATCCCTTCTGTTACAAAGCATCTAGAAATACTGGTTCAAAGATAATAATCATAGTTTCAAATGGTGAAGTTACTTAGAAAGGGAAAGTCCCACGGGTTGAAAAAATGAGTGGATCCAAAAGAAGGGCCCAGTAAGCAAGTACTGACACCACCCCTGTCCTGGAGGAGTTTGCTTGTCTTGGTAACCACAGGGCTTGAAACTAACGCCCCTGAGGGACAAGAGATGACACCTTCAGCTGCCTTCATGACTCAGAGAGGTGGAGCTTCACATGGAGCTGGTACCCTCAAAGGGCTATACCCCCAGTGGTGGACCAGAAACATTCAACCAGCCACACACAAAGGGCATATTGAAATTCGTCAGCCTTTGCCTAGAATGTGGGTGAGAAAACGTCTCTCCAGAGGACAGATGAGGAACCAAATTTAGACATTTACAGACCCAAGTGACCCCAAATAGAAGATAACATTAAAAAAGAAAAAGTGTCCTCAAGCAGTAACGCTCTGAGCAGAAGCAAGCTCAAAACCTTTCTGGATAAATATACTGTCAGTAAAGCCTGCATGGGCTTTCCGGTGACAGAATTCAAACGCAGATGATGTCCCAACTAAAATGCCAGCCTACACAACAGAACACATAGTCATTCTTACCAGATATCAGTCGTGATAGGAGCGGGGCACTTTGAAAAGGAATGCAGGTTCGCTGATTTATGCTTAGTTTCAACCATCAACAACAACCAAACAGAAATAGTGGGAAGTATCCTACAACATCTACAAAATATATACTCTACCAGTTTCTAACACTGGAAATCCTAGGACTCCTAAAATTAGTGTTGACTTAGCAAACTATCCTTGAAGAAATCGGGTCATGAATAACAAACCCACCACCCATTGCTATTGAGTCAACTCCGAATCATAGCAACATACAGGAGAGAGTAGAACTTCCCCATGGTGCTTCCAAGGCTGTAATCTTTACTCACGAAAACTGTCACATCTTTCTCCTGTGCAGTGGCTGGTGGGTTCAAACCACCAACCTTTCAGTTGGTAGCCAAGTGCTCTAACCACTGCAACAACAGGGCTCCTCCAAATAACAAACTAGATAAGAACAACTAATTGTTGTCTTTCTTACTTATTTTTATTTGTGGTATAATTTACATATAGTAAAATCTAAAAATCATAAGAATACAGTGTAATGATCTTTTACACACACACACACATCCATGTGATCCCAACCCAGATCAAGATAAAGAACCGTGTTATCACCCCAGAAAGTTCCCTCATGCTTTCTTCCAGTCAATAACTTTCCCCACCTCTCAGAATAACCACTTTTCTTACTTCTATCACCATAAATTAGTTTTAACTATTTCCGGACTTCATAAAAATGGAATCATACAGTGCATACTCATTTGCTTTTGTCTTATATAACCCAACGTAATTTTTTTGAGATTCAACCATGCTGTTATATATATCTGTAGTTAATGTTCTATTTTTAATTACAGAATAATAATCAATTCTATAAATATACCCCCCACGTGTCTGTCAGTTTGTCGTACCATGGGGGCTTGCATGTTGCTGTGATGCCAGAAGCTATGCCACTGGTATTCAGATACCAGCAGGGTCACCCATGGAGGACAAGTTTCAGCTGAGCTTCCAGACTAAGACAGACTAGGAAGAAGGACCCGGCAGTCTACTTCTGAAAAGCATTAGCCAGTGAAAACCTTATGAATAGCAGCGGAACATTGTCTGATATAGTGCTGGAAGATGAGCCACCCAGGTTGGAAGGCACTCAGAAGATGACTGGGGAAGAGCTGCCTCCTCAAAGTGGAGTAGACCTTAATAACGTGGATGGAGTAACGCTTCTGGGAC
This sequence comes from Elephas maximus indicus, assembly GCF_024166365.1. NCBI lineage: Eukaryota > Metazoa > Chordata > Mammalia > Proboscidea > Elephantidae > Elephas > Elephas maximus. The sequence goes on from NC_064819.1 coordinate 234,749,023, forward strand.
CTTCATTTGCTGATGCGGCATGACTCAAAATGAGAAGAAATAGCTGCAAACATCCATTAATAATCAGAATCTGAAATGTATGAAGTATGAATCTAGGAAAATTGGAAATCGTCAAAAATGAAATGGAATGCATAAACATCGATATCTTAGGCATCAGTGAGCTGAAATGGACTGGTATTGGCCATTTTGAATCTGATAACATATGCTCTGCCATGCTGGGAATGACAACTTGAAGAGGAATGGTGTTGCATTCATCGTTGAAAAGAATGTTTCGAGATCCATCCTGAAGTACAACACTGTCAGTGATAGGATAATATCCATACACCTACAAGGAAAATCAGTTAATATGACTATTATTCAAATTTACGCACCAACCACTAGGGCCAAAGATGAAGAAATAGAAGATTTTTATCAGCTGCTACACTCTGAAATTGATCGAACATGCAATCAAGATGCATTGATAATTACTGGCAATTGGAATGTGAAAGTTGGAAACAAAGAGGAACGATCAGTAGTTGGAAAATATGGCCTTGGTGACAGAAACAATGCCAGCGATGGAATGATAGAGTTTTGCAAGACCAACGACTTCTTCATTGCCAACACCTTCTTTCACCAACATAAACAGCAACTATACGCACGGACCTCGCCAGATGGAACACACAGAAATCAAATTGACTACATCTGTGGAAAGAGACGATGGAAAAGCTCAATATCACCAGTCAGAACAAGGCCAGGGGCTGACTGTGGATCAGACCATCAATTGCTCATATGCAAGTTCAAGCTGAAACTGAAGAAAATCAAAGCAAGTCCACAAGAGCCAAAATACGACCTTGAGTATATCCCACCTGAATTTAGAGACCATCTCAAGAATAGATTTGACGCATTAAACACTAGTGATTGCAGTCCAGACGAGTTGTGGAATGACATCAAGGACATCATCCATGAAGAAAGCAAGAGGTCACTGAAAAGACAGGAAAGAAAGAAAAGACCAAGATGGATGTCAGAGGAGACTCTGAAACTTGCTCTTGAGCATCGAGCAGCTAAAGCCAAATGAAGAACTGATGAAGTACAAGAACTGAACAGAAGATTTCAAAGGACCTCTCGAGAAGACAAAGTAAAGTAGTATAATGACATGTGCAAAGAGGTAGAGATGGAAAACCAAAAGGGAAGAACACGCTTGGCGTTTCTCAAGCTGAAAGAACTGAAGAAAAAGTTCAAGCCTCGAGTTGCAATAGTGAAGGATTCCATGGGGAAAATATTAAATGACGCAGGAAGCATCAAAAGAAGATGGAAGGAATACACAGAGTCATTATACCAAAAAGAATCAGTCGATATTCAGCCATTTCAAGAGGTAGCATATGATCAGGAACAATGGTACTGAAGGAAGACGTCCAAGCTGCTCTGAAGGCATTGGCAAAAAACAAGGCTCCAGGAACTGATGGAACATCCGTTGAGATGTTTCAACAAACAGATGCAGCGCTGGAGGTGCTCACTCGTCTATGCCAAGAAATATGGAAGACAGCTTCCTGGCCAACTGACTGGAAGAGATCCATATTTATGCTTATTCCCAAGAAAGGTGATCCAACCAAATGTGGAAATTATAGAACAATATCGTTAATATCACACACAAACAAAATGTTGCTGAAGATCATTAAAAAACAGCTGTAGCAGTATATCGACAGGGAACTGCCAGAAATTCAGGCCGGTTTCAGAAGAGGATGTGGAACCAGAGATATCATTGCTGATGTCAGATGGATCCTGGCTGAAAGCAGAGAATACCAGAAGGATGTTTACCTGTTTTATTGACTATGCAAAGGCATTTGACTGTGTGGATCATAACAAACTATGGATAACACTGTGAAGAATGGGAATTCTGGAACACTTAATTGTGCTCATGAGGAACCTTTACATGGATCAAGAGGCAGTTGTTCAGACAGAACAAGGGGATACTGATTGGTTTTAAGTCAGGAAAGGTATGGGTCAGGGTTGTATTCTTTCACCATACCTATTTAATCTGTATGCTGAGCAAATAATACGAGAAGCTGGACTATATGAAGAAGAACGGGGCATCAGGATTGGAGGAAGACTCATTAACAACCTGTGTTTTGCAGATGACACAACCTTGCTTGCTGAAAGTGAAGAGGACTTGAAGCACTTACTAAGGAAGATCAAAGACCACAGCCTTCAGTATGGATTACGCCTCAACATAAAGAAAACAAAAATCCTCACAACTGGACCAATGAGCAACATCATGATAAACGGAGAAAAGATTGAAGTTGTCAAGGATTTCATTTTACTTGGATCCACAATCAACAGCCATGGCAGCAGTCAAGAAATCGAAAGACTCATTGCATTGGGCAAATCTGCTGCAAAGGACCTCTTCAAAGAGTTGAAGAGCAAAGATGTCACCCTGAAGACTAAGGTGCGCCTGACCCAAGCCATGGTATTTTCAATTGCATCATATGCATGTGAAAGCGGGACAATGAATAAGGAAGACTGAAGAAGAGTTGACACCTTTGAATTGTGGTGTTGGCAAAGAATATTGAATATACCATGGACTGCCAAAAGAAAGAACAAATCTGTCTTGGAAGAGGTGTGGCCAGAATGCTCCTTAGAGGCAAGGATGGCGAGTCTGCATCTTACATACTTTGGACATGCTGTCAGGAGGGATCAGTCCCTGGAGAAGGACATCATGCTTGGCAGAGCACAGGGTCAGGGGAAAAGAGGAAGACCCTCAACAAGGTGGACTGACACAGTGGCTGCAACAATGAGCTCAAGCATAACAATTGTAACAATGGCACAGGACCGGGCAGTGTTTTGTTGTGTTGTGCATAGGGTTGCTATGAGTCAGAATCGACCTGGTGGCACCTAACAACAACAACAACAACAACAACATAAATATACCACAAATGATTTATTCAGTCTTCTTTTGATGGACAAATGGAACAACTCCAGACTCCAATTTAAGGCTACTAAAAAATAAAGCTGCTGTGAATGTTCTTTTATGAGTTTTGTTTGCTTTGTACATATACACTCATTTCTCTTAGGAATATACCTAAGAATAGAATTGCAGAGTGACACGGTAGATGTATGTTTAACTTAGTTAGAAACTGGCAAACAATGGAAAGGCTCAAAATCTTCAGTCAGAACAAGGCCGGGGGCTGACTGTGGAACATACCATCAATTGCTCATATGCAAGTTCACGGTGAAACTGAATTAGAACAAGTCGAAGAGAGCCAGAGTATGCCCTTGAGTATATCCCACCTGGATTTACAGACCATCTCAAGAATAGATTTGCGGTGTTGAACACTAATGACTGAAGACCAGAGAAGTTGTGGGATGACATCAAGCACATCATACATGAAGAAAGCAAGAGGTCATTAAAAAGACAGGACAGAAAGAAAACACCAAAATGGATGTCAGAAAGACTCTGAAGCTTGCCCTTGAACATCAAGTAGCTAAAGCGAAAGGAAGAATTGCTGAAATAAAAGAGTTGAACAGAAGATTGCAAACGGCGGCTCCAGAAAATGAATATTATAATGAAATGTGCGAAGACCTGGAGTTGTGTTCTGTTTTACGTATGGTCACTACGAATAGGAATCGACTTGACGGCACCTAACAGCAACAATAATAGTATTAGTTTTATCACATTTTGATCTATCTGTCTTCTCTCTATTCATCCATCACTACTTTTTATGAATTTAAAGCAACTTCAGGCAGCCTCTGAACACTTCAGTATGCATGCTAGGAGGGTGCTCTGGCTTTAGGATCCCCATCCAGTCCGTCTGAGCTGAAGCCTCGAGCTGAGCACATTCTCTGATAGGGTGGCTGGGAACTGGGTCTCTCTTCCCTCCTAATTCCCTCTGCTTATCAGAGAATCTTCCTCCCTGTTCTGAACCCATGGTAACTTTCCTTGTCTCTATGACCACGTATGGCTATTTAATTGTGCTATTAATTGTATGGATTACACCCCAACATAAAAAAAAAAAAAAATCCTCACAATTGAACCAATAAGCAACATCATGATAAAGAGAGAAAAGACTGAATTTGTCAAGATTTCATTTTACTTCTATCCAGAATCAACACCCACGGAAGCAGGAGTCAAGGAATCAAATGACGCATTGCATTAGGTGAATCTGCTGCAAAAGACCCCTTTAAAGTGTTAAAAAGCAAAGATGTCACTTTAAGGACTAAGGTGTGTCTGATCCAAGCCATGGTGTTTTCAATCACCTCACATGCATGGGAAAGCTGGACAATGAATAAGGAAAACCGAAGAAGAATTCATGCCTTTGAATTATGGTGTTGGTGAAGGATACTGAATACACCACGGACTGCCAAAAGAATGAATAAATCTGTCTTTGAAGAGATACAGCCAGAATGTTCCTTAGAAGCAAGGATGGCGAGACTTCATCTCACATACTTTGGACATGTTATCGGAAGTAATCATTCCCTGGAGAAGGACATCATGGTTGGTAAAATAGAGGGCCAGCAAAAAAGAGGAAGACCCTCAACAAGATGGACTGACACAGTGGCTGTAACAATGGGCTTAAGCATAACAACGATTGTGAGGACGACAAAGGGACTGGGTGGTGTTTCGTTCCGTTGTACATAGGGTTGCTATGAGTTGGAAACTGACTGGAGGTGCCTAACAACAACAATCATCTTGTAGTTAAAGCAGGGGAAGCAATGTTTTCTGGCCAAGCAAACATGGCTCAAGGACTACAAGGCTGTTTGAATTTGGACAAAGCTTGGCAACAGTATGGCCAGGCCAGCTGTAGCTGAACAAAGTCCCCCTTCCTCGTACCCCCTGTTCCCAGGCCCTCTGAAGTAGAAATTCCTAGACTGCTTTGCCCCCAGGCCCTTTGCAGGCAACGTAAACTTGGAGGCTTATGTGTACAAGAGTTTTCTTCTGTCAGCTCACCCTGGGACAGGAGTTTGATAGAGGCCAACCCCAGGATGAACCTTACCCACTCATCTGCATCTTAACTGCAATGTGAGTACAATAAAGCTGTAAAACGCCACTGGGTACCATTGATTAATTACTGAGAGCGACAGCCCCTCCGACCACATTTTTCATCATGGCTCATCTCAACGCATATCATTAATTAGTGTTCAGTGTTTATTTACTTTTTTGGTAAACGTACAAATCTCAAATGCATCATTTAACAAATTTTGACGAGCACATACACTGACGTAACCATATCCCTATCGAGATGCAGAATCATGTCATCACCCGATGCTTCTTCCTCTTCAGTTTCCTGACCCAAAGGTGTTTTCTGATATTTGTTTTTACCGTACATGAGTTTTGTACAGAATTACAAAGTATATAAACTCTGTGTAAGGCTTCTCTCACTCAGCACAGTGACTTCTGAGATGCGTTCTCTGTTGTGAGTATCAGCAGCTCATCCCTTTGCATTGCTGTGGATGGCCATTCTTGCACAGGTGTTTTTGTGGACTGGTGCTTTTATCTCTCATGGGCTACAGAAAGGAGTAGTGTGTTCCTCCCTCTAACGCCCTTCCAAATTTTCTCTCATGAATTACAGACAATTTTAATTTTTTCTGAAGTATAGCTAGACCCTTATGTAAAACTGGCACAATTTTCTTTGTGTGTTTGAGGGGTACATTAAAAAGACGAATACTCAGAAAAAGTTAACAGGATTCTCCTAGATTATATTATCCATAGTTCACATTCAGTGGACTTTCAGAGAAGAACTGTGAGTCAACCTATGTGATTTATAAACTTATTATTTCTTTAATAAATTGTAAAGTCTATTAGTTCAATGAAGCAATGTTCCAATCTATCATGTCTATTCTCCCCTGGAGACATATTTTCTTGACAAATAGACTCGACAGCAACGGGTTTAATGTTTTGTTTTGTTTTGTTTTAATTTTGTGCCAAGGGCTGGGATTACATGAAACACAACATATACTTAGTACTCTAAGAGTTGTGGGGACATGTAGCTAATAAAATAGGCATTGACATCACCATGTAAGAAACACCAGGACAGGCATCAAAGCAGGGTCCAGTGAGGTGAGCTGCGGCGTTTGGGACACATGCCCATGTCGGAAGAGACCGAGCGGTGGAGAGTCCACTCAGGCCTCCAGAGTCAGCGAAAGGCAGTGCTCAATTAGCAAAAGATAAGTACGCACATCTAATCTACCGTGTAGATCAAAAAACACTCCTTTGGGAAAAAACTCTCTCCCATTTAAGTGACCCCTCCTTGCTTTGCACCAGGTCTCAAGACGGCTTCAGTGATAGCTGCTTTCCCAGGGCCGGAAGTAGGACCTGCTACATGTCCTAAGACATTCTCCCGGCCTTGGAGAGGGGACAAATTACAAACAGGGAAAAAATCTGCCAGCTCCCCTAAGCTAGGAACTTGGGGCAGAGACAGCTCCTTTGCCTAGGCACGGGTATAAGACATTCATAGACTTTAAATGCCTTTCACCCCTGCAAAGACCTGTGTGGGCCCATTTCAACAGTGTAGGCCCTCATTAGCACAGTACAACAGGGTATATACCTGAAGGCTAACTTCAACTGTTTCAGCTACATGGTGGAGAGGCAGGTTTGTAACACTTGACACCACTCTGCCTATTTAGCAGGGTCCTCACCTACCCACATCAGGGGCCTGAGGACTGGTGCCTCCACCTATGCCACCTAGCCAACCATTGACAGGGGTGCAAGGGTAAGTGGTACCTCCCAGTCCTTACAGCCAAAAGCATTGGGTGCCCATAGTCCAGCTGCAAAACCCACCCACCTACATGCTCTATGAAAACCCTGGTGGCATAATGGTTAAGTGCTACGGCTGCTAACCAAAGGGCCAGCAGTTCAAATCCACCAGGCGCTCCTTGGAAACTCTATGGGGCAGTTCTACTCTGTCCTATAGGGTTGCTATGAGTCGGAATCGACTCGACAGAACTGTTTTTTTGTTTTTTTTTCACATGCTCTAGGAAACAGAGACACACTTTCCTTACAGACACACAGGGGCAGTTGTCAGCCCCAGGAAACAGAGACATACTTTCCTTAAAGACACACAGGGGCAGTTGTCAGCCCCCTGCCTTGCTCAGCATGTGACTCCCTACTCCAGCCAGATACCTGTGCCTACACCAATCACCCCTGTCTGAGACTGTAGGTGAGAACCTGCAACACACACTTAGTGACCAACTACATGGACACCTGAGCTGAATGCATACAAGAAAAGTAAAAGAACTTCTGGGCTCATATACCTAGTAACAGCTCTAACCACCTGGTGACAGTACATTGGAGTTCAAAGAAGCCAATAATCAAACCAGCTCACTGGAGCAGCGTATTTGAGCATATCAAAACAAAACAAGAAACTAGGCCACAGTAAGAAAACATAAAAAAAATAAATACAAGAACTTATTGATGGCTCAAAGACAATAGTCAACATCAAATCATATAAAGAGGCAGACCATGACAGCTTCAGCAAGCTCCCAAAACAAAGAATAAAGAAATCTTCTGGATGAAGAGAACTTCCTAGAATTACCAGAGGTAGAATACAAAAGATTAATATACAGAACTCTTCAAGAGATCAAGAAGGAGATCAGGCAAAATGCAGAAGCCAAGGAACACACAGACAAAGCATCAGAAGAACTTAAGAAGATTAGGGAAGAGCATAATGACAAATTTAATAGGCAGTGAGAATCCATAGACAGACAGCAAACAGAAATCCAGAAGATTAACAATAAAATTTCAGAATTAGACAACTCGATAGAAAGTCATAGGAGTAGAATTGAGGCAATGGAGGTCAGAATTAGTGAGATTGAAGATAAAGCACTTAACACCAATGTATTTGAGGAAAAATCAGATAAAATAATTTTCAAAAATGAAGAAAGCTAAGAATCATGTCTGACTCTGTCAAAAGAAATAACCTATGAGTGACTGGAGTACCACAACAGGGCAGGAGGGGGAGAAGTGAGGGGTGTAACAGAAAATACAGAGAGAATTGTTGGAAATTGTTTAGCAGAAAACTTCCCTGATATTGTGAAAGATGAGAAGATACCTATCCAAGATGCTTATCCAACTCCATACAAGGTAGATACCAAAAGAAAGTCACAAGCATATTATAATCAAACTTACTAAAACCAAAGATAAAGAGAGAATTTGAAGAGGGGCTAGGGATAAATGAAAAGTCACCTACGAAGGACAGTCAATAAGACTAAACTCGAACTACTCAGCAGAAACCACGCAGGCAAGAAGGCAATGGGATGACATATATAAAGCCATATATAAAGCCATATATAAAGCCATATATAAAGAAAAGAATTGCCAACCAAGAATTATATATCCAGTAAAACTGTCTCTCAAACACGAAGGCGGAATTAGGACATTTCCAGATAAACAGAAGTTTAGGAAATTTGCAAAAACCAAACTAAAATCACAAGAAATACTTAAGGCAGTCCTCCAGTTATAAGATCAAAACAGGGTCCAATGGGACTGCACCAGAGAGGGCACGTGAGTCTTAGGGAGTCAGAAAAGACTTCCAGGAGGAAGAACTTCTGGGAATAACCTGGGTCCTAAGGATTGAGCAAGATGAAGAGGCACTGAGAAGACAGAGAACAGAAGAAGAGAGCAAGGGGTATGGGATAGAGAAGGCAGATGTTTAAGGCAAACACAACATATAAAAAGCTAGAAAGCGAGAGAAAGCTTGAAGTTCAGTACTACTGCAGAGCAGAATTTAAGGTAAGGATAATGGAGATGTCAGTCAGTTTGTCCAACTGTGGTGCCTTGTGTGTTGCTACAATGCTGGGAGCCATGTCAGAGGTACTTCAAATACCAGCAGAGTTACTCATGGTAGACAGGTTTTAGCAGAGATTCCAGACTACTAAGATAAGACTATGAGAAAAGGTCTGGCAATCTACTTTCAAAATTAGCCAATGAAAAACCTATGGATCACAACAGAATATGACCCAATATAGTGCTGGAAGATAAGCCTCTAGGTTGAAAGGCAATAATGGACGCAAGCATATCAAGGATGGCGAAGATGGTGCAGGACCAGGTAGAATTCCCTTCTGTTTTAGATGGTGTCTCTATGAGTTGAAGCTGATTGGACAGCAACTAACAACAACAACAATGGAGATGAGGCCAGAGAGATGGGCAGGGGCCAGAGCATTCAGGTCTTGCATGAGGCCTTGGAGAATTAAGAGTTTACGGTAAAGACTGAAGGTACCACAGAAGAGTCTGAGCAGGAGAATGATAAGCCAGAAGTGTGTTTTGGAATCATCTGCCTACCTGCAGGGTGGAAACAGATCAGTGTGGGGCTAAACAAGGAGCAAGCAGAGGGTACACCAGGAGGGTATTGGGGTCATCAAGGTTAGAGAAGTAGGTGGTTGTTATGAATTGAATTGTGTCCTTCAAAAATATGTGTTGTAAATTCTAATCCCTATATGGGTCGTTACAATCCCATTCGGGAATGGGTTCCCTTTGTTACGTTCAAGTGGCAGTATTAGGGTATGTGTGTCTTAAATCAATCTCCTTTGAGTTATAAAAACAGATTAAGCAGGCAAGTGAGCAGAGATGGGGCAAGCCAGATGGTATGCCACATAAAGATCACCAAGGAGCCAAGGAATGGAAGCTGAAGAGACATGGACTTCCCCTATAGCCTACAGAGAGGAAGCCTTCCCCTAGAGCTGACACCCTGAAGGCAGACTTCTAGACGCCTGAGCTGCAAGAAAGTAAAATTCTGTTTGTTAAAGCCACCCACTTGTGGTATTTCTGTTACAGCAACACTAGATAACTCAGACAATGGCCTTAAACTATGGTAGTGGAAGTCGGCTAGGAGTTGAAGATGCTAACAGAAAAAAAAAAGTATTACTTTACCTCTCTTCTACAACATTTCACATAAAAATAAACATAAGCCCAACTATTTTTAATCATAAGGAAATCTCAACGTTAAAATAGAAGCCTCGAAGCCACAACAGTTCTCAGAAACAGAGATCAGGCTTTTAGAAAACAACAGGGAAGCAAAGTTCACATCAAGATAGTATTTGCTCTCTTCCAGCTACACAGAGCAAGAAACCAGAGCTCCTACACCTTTTTGGCCTCACCGTTGCCTGCTCTGCCTGGACCCACAGCTGACATCACCCATCACAGCCCTGGCCACAGTTCAGTCCAGCTCCCAAACTCTACTTCTCTGTCTCTGTACCTGATTTTGACATTTGAGTCCTCTGAAGCCCCAATATACATAGCTGTTATGTCCAATTTCGGATTTCACACGTATTTTGCTTTTTTGGCTAGTGGGGTGTTTCTCATGACTTATTGTAAAGAATTCAAAGGCAGTATCTCTGTCCGTGTAAATAACTGTTGTGCAAGGGAGTTTTCATTTGTGATTTATTAAGGATGTGGAAATATAGAGATATCATCAAAAGTTCTAGGTATTACCTAGAAAATCATTGCCTAGGGATTTCTACATATTTTCCTGCTAAATGACTTCGGCTAGACCCATAGTCTTCCAGCTTTCTTCACTCAGAAATCTGAATGAAATACACACTCACTTTACCCTCAGATTTCCCTCTAAGTCGAGCATTGGCAAACTATAGCCTGTGAACCAAATCCAGTCTGTTACTTGTTTTTGAAGATAAAGTTTTATTGGAACACAGTCTCTTTCATTCGTTTACAGATTCATTCATTTCCGTATTGTCTGTGACAAGTTTTACAAGAGCAGAATTGAGTATTTGTGACGGAGACCTTATAGCCTACAAAGCCAAAAATACTTACTATCTGGTCCTGGCCGAAAAGTTTATGGACCCTGCTCTAAGTGAAAAGGGAAGGCAACAACTAAAATACCTGTTTTCTAAAACCCCTACCAGCTTCCATGGAGTCCACTCTGACTCCAGGCAGCCTCACAAAGGTCAGAGCAGAACTATGCTCCATGGGGTTTTCAGTGGCTGATTTTTTGGAAGGAGATGGCCAATGCTTTCTTCTAAGGTGTCTCTGGGTGGACTCAAGCCTCCAACCTTTCAGGTAGCAACTGACTGTGTTAATTGTTTGCATCATCTAGAGACTCCTCCTGCTTTCTAACCCTACTGAAAAGGATTAAAAAATGGTCAGAATTGAAACCACAGAAGAAGAAAAAAGGTTAAAATAATCCCCTAAGGTACCTCCCATGTCTTCATTTTCCTCAGACGTAGAAACTCGGGGGCTGCCTGAGGAAGCGGAGCACACTGAAAACCAGCAGCAGGCGACAGGAGCAGATGGGAAGGGCTGCCACATTTCTGAAGAAGATCCTGGGTCGGCTAATTAACCTGTTAGCCGTTCAAGGAAAGCCGCCAGTCGCTACTGGCCGACGGAGATTTAAGAGGATGGAGAGATCAGAGAAATTCTTCATGATGTATTTAAAAAAAAAAAAAAGAAGAAGAAGAAGTTTAGATCTTTTAATGCCAAGAGGGCACAAAGCTGAGTCAGACGCACTTTTCTGGAGTGTCATTTCAAAGTCCATCCCCACCCCGCTCCCACAGCAGGACCCACACACACAGCCAGACCTGAACTTGACCAAGCATGGTCCCGCACCACCAGCTGTGCAATGGGAGCAACCTCTCCTCCTTTAACAGCAGAGCTTTGGTGTCACTCCTGTACATGGAGAATATTTATTTTAATAACTCAGGCAATGAAGGGTAAATCTGTCTTAATTTCCACCTCAAAAGAATCACGCAACGCTGCTTGGAATGCACCCCTCACCAGTGCCCAGGTGTTATTCCCTAAGGTATGTCTGGTGATCCTTATTTGGTCGACAGCCTTTACAGAATGAAAACCATCCCAGTCCAACGCCTTGCTTCCCCATAGTTCCCCCACCCCGGTTTGTCTTCCATGATCAAGCCAGCATGAAGAGCAGGGTTATTGATCAGAAAGGCACTATGGATCTTTTGAAGAGCTGGTCAAATTATATACCTTATGTTTTTTCCCCCCACATACAAAATAAGCACCATTGATTCTTACATTTTAAAGCACAGTTCTGGAAATTACTGAAATAAAATCTTCTCTGGGTAGGTGTCCTATCCCCTCTCCAGCCTCCCCCAGGCACCCCCAGACTCCAGTGCATCTGCTCATCTGAGAAAGACAACAAACAATGCCCTTTCCTGGGGGCCCCAGTCTTTACCCTTCTCCCTTTTCGCTCAGACTCTGCCATTCTTTTTCACTTCTGACAGTAAAAACCCCAGGACAAGATTGTCACAAAAAGGATTATCTTTCAGATCAATGGTGAAATTGATTCCAAAGCCCACCATTTATCAGCCTGCAGCAAAAGTGCAACTGGGCAGGAAATCTGTCCTCTCTGGCGAGCGTGTGTTTAGTTCACCTCATTCTGCGGGACCTGCTTCCTGTCCGCGTCTCAGCCATTTGCCAGGTGGGTCTCTAGCTTTCCTAGGAAGATGTGCAGAACTAGGATGTACGCTCCCAAACCACCTGTCTATACTTCTGACAGCAGCGCACAAGCCACATGCCAAAGGGATCGCCCCAACACGCCTTTACCATGATGTAGAGCCCCTTACTTTCAGCTTAATAATTTTCCAGCAGCCCAGGTACAGGCTATTTTTTCTCAGGTAAATTTTCTAACCCTGAAAATGAAGGCTAAAATATAGACTAAATGGTAACAGTTTCCATAGAAATAGAGATTAGCTACAGTACTTCCACATACTAAATACATAAATGTATTTTTAACCACCTATATCTCTCTCCATTAATTGTTTTTCCCCCCAAGCCCAAGGGACAATTTACGAAGATTACTGAAAATTTTATCAACATTGACTAGATAAGGTATTATAAGCCCAGAAAACCTGCAGTTTAGGACAAGACAATGTTTCTTTGTATTGTACATAAAGTCACTACAAGTTGGAGCTGACTGAACAGCCACTAGAAAAACAGTATAATTTAAATAAATTAATTCAGAACTCTAGTTCACCTTATTAGTAATTCAAAACATCCTATCTAAAAAATACTCAAGTAAGCAGTATAATTGATTTGTAACAGGTTGATATAAATCATTAAAATATATTACCCTAGGTAGATGCTACCTTAAAGAAAGAGTGGAAGAAAAAGAGTTCTATTGGGCAAGAAATATTCGTCTATGTCCTTACATACACATATATGTGAAGCACTAGAGCAGTGATTTATTAGAGTCAAACAGGAAATGAACAGCGAGGAGGAAAACAAACATGTCAGAATGATATATCCATCCATACTGCTTTGTACAAACATATTACGACACCTAGCGTAGACATTTTAAGTTTCTTCAACCAGAAATAAAGGTAGACCAAGACCTGGAGCAGCCAGTTACTTAGACTGTAAATGTATTTTCTCATGAAGTATGCTTACGCGCACTGACAAAAATCTTATGTAACCATAATGCCACTGGACTCAAATGCGTAGATCCAGAGTTTATTGTGGATTGCAGAGTCCAAGGCCAAACACCAGAGCTCCTTATCCAGGATCGGATTTGCACGTAGAGAGAGCAACTAGTCTGCAACGGGCGGGACCAACATGTAGCCCAACTTCCGCGTCAACTGTGGCAATATTTGAGTTTCTCTTTTCTTTGTTATTTATGTTATTCCTGAAGCCTATTACCTTGAAAATTTCCCTACATTTATTTAAAATATTAATACAAATACACTTATGGAAACAGAACTGACATATGATGACAATTTGATTTTCATATAAATTTTATTCATCTTTGTGCAGTCTGTCTTGCCAGGTTAGTAGCAGCCATTCTGGCAATATCCTAAACCAGAATAAAAGGTACACAGTCTAAAAACCTGTTCCCTTCAAGTCAAGTGCAACTCATAGCAACCCTATAGGACAGAACTGCCCCATAGGGTTTTCCCATAGGGTTTTCAAGGCTGTAATCTTTACGGGAGCAGATCGCCAGGTCTTTCTCCCACAGAGTAGCTGGTGGGTTCAAACCCCCAACCTTTTGGTCAGCAGTCAAGAGATTAACCATTGTGCAAAAACTGTGAGGATGGTTCAGGACCAGGCAACCTACGGTCACTATGAGTCGAAACCAACTCAACAGCACCTAACAGTAGCAAGAAGCCCTAATACATCAAAGCTAAGCATTCTGAAGGCTGTGGTTCACAGCCTTCAGTATGGATTACACCTCAACATAAAACAAAAATCCTTACAACTAGACCAATGAGCAGCATCATGATAAATGGAGAAAAGACTGAAGTTGTCAAGGATTTCATTTTACTTGGATCCACAATCAACAGCCATGGAAGCAGCAGTCAAGAAATCAAAAGCCACATTGCATTGGGTAAATCTGCTGCAAAGGACCTCTTTAAGGTGTTGAAGAGCAAAGATGTCACCTTGAAGACTAAGGTGCGCCTGACCCAAGCCATGGTATTTTCAATCGCATCATATGCATGTGAAAGCTGGACAACGAATAAGGAAGACCAAAGAAGAATTGATGCCTTTGAATTGTGGTGTTAGCAAAGAATATTCAATAAGCCACGGACTGCCAAAACAATGAACAAATCTGTCTTAGAAGAAGCACAACTAGAATGCTCCTTAGAAGCAAGGCTGGCAAGACTGCATTTTACATACTTTGGACATATTGTCCAGAGGGATCAGTCCCTGGAGAAGGACATCATGCTTGGCAGAGTACAGGGTCAGCAGAAACGAGGAAGACTCTCAACGAGGTGGATTGACACAGTGGCTGCAACAAGAGCTCAAGCATAACAACGACTGTAAGGATGGCGCAGGACCAGGGAGTGTTTTGTTTTGTTGTGTATAGGGTCGCTATGAGTCGGAACTGACTCAAGGGCACCTGACAACAACAACAAGCATTCTGAAATGTACAACACAAAGATTAAATAAAATAAAAATTAGGTTCATTATGGAAAATTACATGAAGATTATTAGAAACAAAAAATTGAAATTGCATTTTCCATAGTGCTGCTTTGAATATTCTTACCATGCCAGTTATTTCCTGAAAACATTTGAGACAGATGAAGTGAAGGGGGAGTGAGGGAGCTCTTACAACATCAACAAGAACCACCACCACAAGGCTAACACTTACATAGCACTTACCCTGGGCCAGGCATTCTTCCAAACGCTTTGCAAATATTCACTCATCTACTTGTCACAACAGTCCTTGTGAGTTAGGCACTGCTCTCATACCCACTTAACGAGAAGGGGAAGTGGTGGTTCAGTTAGTATTTGCCCTCCACAGGGAAAGCCTGGGTTCAATTCCTGGCCTCATGCACAGCCACCATCTGTCTGTCATTGGAGGCTTGGGTGTTCCTATGACGCTGAGCAGGCTCCAACGGGGCTTCCAGACTATCAGATAAACTAGGAAGAAAGGCCTGGTGATCTTCTTCTGAAAATCAGCCAGTGGAAACCCTATGGGTCACAATGGTCTGAACCGCAACTCATCATGGAGTTTGCATAGGACTGGGCAACGTTTCTTCCCACTGTGCATGGGATCGCCATGAGTTGGGGGCCAGTTCAACAGTAGCTAACAACAAGAACAAAAATAATGACACAACTGAGGTAAATACAAGTGATGAAAACTGCCCAAGGCCACACAGCTGGTTAGGGGCAGAAGCAGGATCTGAACCCAGGCAGCTGGCCCCCAAAGTCCAAGCTCTTAACCACGATGTCATGATTTCTCTCCTCTTCCAGATTTTATTTGTAAAAATATCTCCAGCTATATTACTCAGTAATGAGTCTATAATGAGTATGTTACTAAGTTGTTTAGATACACTATGCCACTGTTGGTCACTATTTCAAACACTGAAGCAAGCATGTCCTACTCTAATTCCTTAGCAGGTCCACAGATTTTAGAATATTAACAAGTAACTTTAAGCTCTAAAACAATTTATACATAAATGAAGGATTTCTAGTGGTATAATAGTAACCATAGCAACAAAGTAAGATGGGTTAGCAGAGTGAAAAGTATCCTATGGTATTTGATGTCCTCACAAAAAGCCTTCCCTAGATTTACAATAAGGATATAACCAGTAGCAGCAAAATAATAGTAAATTTTCACAATGGATTATATTGCTATCCAAATTAGAAATATTTCATCTTAGCATTTTTATTTCCTAAAGAACAAGGACTATATTCAAATCTGTCCAATTTACACCTCAATAATAGGTGTGCTTAATTCATTCACGATTTTATACTAAAACTTGAATAAGGTAACATTTTAAAGAAATCATGATATGTACATAGGTTCAATGAGAAAAATATGCAATGGTTTAAAATACTATATCCATTCTATATAAGTAAAAAGAGTTGGTGTATATTTAGTATAGAATACAATCATAATTAACTTTAGATGTCTTTCTCTAAGAATTACATTTTTTTTACATCAAAATCTATTATAAAGATTAGGCCTCACAGGAAAAACAATATCTATTAATAAAGGGACTATAAGAATGCTTAATAAATATTATATAGAGAAAGACTGCCAGTATTGTATACAGAATTAACAAAAAAAAGAAATAGTGAGCAAGATATCCAGCTTTGCTACAGGGGTTTGTTCAGCTCTGTTCCCTTCAGTGTGTATCAGTGACATGGATAAGCTGAAACAGGTTATTGCATTTCAAATATCTGGGTGACAGGAAACCAAAAAACCAAACGCAGTGCCATCGAGTTGATTCCAACTCATAGCAACCCTATAGGACAGAGTAGAACTGCCCCATAGAGTTTCCAAGGAGCGCCTGGTGGATTTGAACTGCCGACCCTTTGGTTCACAGCTGTAGCACTTAACCACTATGTCACCAGGGTTTCCTTGGGTGACAGGAGGCAAATAAAAAAATCAGATAGTTTAGTACAGTGTGCTGATGTTTAATAGAAATAACTATGCTTGAGCTTCATAAAAACACCTTTATAAGTACAAGAACGAAGGAAATGTGGTATTAAATGACAACAGCTTTCGCATAAACCAACAGGGTATAAAAGCAAGGCAGTAGATATTTTCTTAGGTGTTCCGTGGTTGTATAATACCAAGAATGAACGAGCTGCTGACCTGCCCTAAGCTACACCATCACACCTGAAGTACTAGAGCATCACATTTCAAGAAGTACACACAAACAGAAAGACCTTTAGAAGAAAACCACTGGACAACAATGGAGTGTCAGTCGTGTCATATGAGGAGTGATGGAGTATTAAAATCACATCACATGAGGAGTATGTCACACTGAGGGTGGACAGGTGCCACTGAACAGGAAGTCCCCAAGGTCAGGGTCTGTGATGGTTAATGTTACATGTCAACATGGCTAGCCTATGATTCCCAGTGGCTTGGCAGACACTGGACTGGTTGCTCTTCCATAATGTAATATAATGTAATCACCTTCCATGATGTGATCTGTTCTGATTAGCCAATCAGTTGAAAGGGGAGTTTCCTTGGGGGTGTGGCCTGCCTCCAGTATATAAGTGGATGTTCTGGCAAAGCTCACTCTTGACCTCCCACCCTTCTCATTGCCTGACCTCCAGTTCCAGAGATGTTAAGTCTCCAGGAGTCTCTGGCCTGCTGCCTCACCAGCAGATTTTGGATTTGCCAACCCTCACAATCCTGTGAGCTATATACACCTCACTAGTTTTGCTCCTCTAGAAAAAACCCAGACTGTGACAGGGTCTGACTACATCTTCGTTGATTCAGTCACCCATACCTAGTACTCAGTAGATACAGAGTAAATGGTTGTTGTATAAATGAACAAATTTATGTACCTAGATGTTTAGAAAAGAATACTTAGGTATGTCAAGACTGCGAAAATCTCCAAATATTTGAAGGAGTGATCATTGAAAAAGGCTAAAAAGCATTTTGTTCGGCCCAACAGTAGAACTCAAGTTTGGATGGCACCAGAAAGCAAGTCCCAGGTCCATTAAAAGAAGACCATTGTGATTTTCAAAGCCCTCCTGAGATGGAATGTCTGCCTGATTCCTCAAGCTGACCATGGCCATACCAGATGAGGTGGGAACGGCCTGACATTTGGGGAGATGGCTTTCCAGTGCACAGGAAAGCCAGGGACAGAGACCTGGCAGCACCGACCCTGGTCTTTCTCCTCAGGCGAGGAGGGTAACTACCTGATAGACAGGTGAGTTTAGGCACTGGAGCTTGTAGATGTGCCCTTACATGGAAGCAGGTGGGTTATTAGAGTAGGTTCACCCAGGACGGTGACAGGAGGCCTAGGCATAAAATGATGATGGTGTAGCGTGAGTTGAGTTTCCCCATCCACCTGCTCTAAGTGGCACAGACACTTGTGACTCCTGTGTGCTCTCCAGGGGGATGGGGGGTGGGCGAGGGACCCTTCGCCAAGGGATGCTGTGGCTGCTCCTGCCCCGTGAGGGCCACCTTGCTATGTATGCATTCTACATGACCAGAAGATTAAGTTTTAGGTGTGCATATAGTCTCCCCCGCCAACCTACAGTCCCCTGGAAGCAAAAGGCTGACTGTTCCTTCTAACCCTGAAATTCTGTTACTATTAAAACTGGCAAAAGCAGGCCAAAAAGGCTAAGATGAATTCTAAGAGCAGATAACATTTAATTCTGGCACCCAGGCTAGAGGGAAGCATGACTACTATTCCCATTTTGTAGACTGAGAAACTGTGACTGAGAGAATGAAAGTTTCCCAAGTCTCAAGCTTGCAGAGTTAAAGCTACAGCTCAGGGATATCTGACTGTGAAGGCAGTAAGCGGATGTTCCGCCACTTAAAAACTCCGGCATCAAGTAATGAGAAAGAGAGAAGGAGAGCCAGGGAGAGAGATAAAGAGATGTGGGGGGAGAGAGAGAGAATAACTATAGATTAAACCAAGCAAATAAACCAAACCTGCCCTTTAGGGAACAGAGGATCAGATTGGATTGTTAACTTAAGGAAATTTGAGAGATGCCCAATGAGCATTAATTTTCATCCTGCACTGCATTTGATTTGATTCACTTTATCTTGTTGATAAACTGTATGTTATCTGTAACGATTCTGGAAATATGCCTTTGTTGTGTTTCAGACTCACAATGTCTCATTAGAGGCAGCCCCGGGTACGGCGGTTTGACAGTGAAATGGCCGGCAGACTATTAAACTCTCATAGCAGTTTATTCTAATCCTGAAGATAGAAACTAATTTTGCATCCTATGCATCTGTCTCTTCTTAAATTTTTAAATACACATAAAGGGGGCTCCCCTATGAAGAGATAAGAAAAGTATAAACTAATTGTACGAGTCATCCTTCCCGAGAAGATAATAAACAAAGAGGACAGATGAAAATGCCCTAGAGATCAACACTGAGATGCCAAGGATAAGGATTTGGTCAGAGAGAAGCCACTGCCTGAAAATAAACAGGAGTCACTACCAAAGAGTTCAAAGGTCAGTATGTTAACAGCGGCTGGTGGATTCGAACTGCTGACCTTTTGGTTAGCAGCCACGCTCTTAACCACTGCTCCACCAGGGCTCCAAAAGAATAATAAAAAAAAAAAATAGATACATAATAATCATCAGGAAGGTTCAGGGGAGAATATAGAAAATGTAAAGAAACGAAGAGAATGAAGATCTTGGGTTCTGAGTTAGCAGGACCAGTGCAATAAAATTAATTAATAAATAGTACCATGAAGTTGTTTAAGAATTCTGATTTTATATTCTGTAAAATACTATACACACACACCTATTACCACGTGGACGTGAAAAGATTGTCACAATATAACTTCTTTGTTTTCTCCTATAGCAACATTTTAATAATAGCTTATATCTCCTAGGAAACCCTGGTGGCGTAGAGGTTAAGTGCTACAGCTGCTAACCAAAAGGTTGGCAGTTCAAATCCACCAGGCGCTCCTTGGAAACTCTATGGGGCAGTTCTACTCTGTCCTGTAGGGTCACTATGAGTTGGAATCGACTCGACGACAGTGGGTTTTTTTTTAATATCTCCTAATTTTTTTTTTTTTTTAAACATGTAGAATATATCAGATAGATCAGATTTTTGTAGGATACTTAACTAAATACCTACCATTTTAAGAGCACGCTCCAACCTTATGGGGGTCTGTACTGAGGTGATGGAGGAGATGGTATGGATGAAAGTGGTAAACATGACAATGTTGTACTCAAAAAGATAGAAGATTGACTAGGATCGGTGCTGAAATGGCTCTTGCCTTCATTTCTGAGTCTGCTAAGGAAACCCTCAACAAGTGCAATAAAGACAAGGAAATGAAAAAGTGGCCGCTGTACTTGACTTGAAGAAATTCTGTACCATGTTCCCCTAAGTGAAAAATCAGGCAAAGGCCCATATTCTGCTTTACAAACCATTTTAGTGTCTCTTTTAAAAATATTTTAACGGCCCCTGTAAAATGGTGTATATCATATATGCTAATTTATATATGTTTTTATACACACTTTAATACATGTGTGTATAAAACATTAAAATCCCTAAAACTCTGAATAGATTTAGAGCATGCCTCTAAATTTTTATTTACACATGAAATATATAAAAGACAAATGTATACATAAATTTTTATAACATAAAAACATTTTTTAGCCTGACCTCTGGTTTAACAGCAGAAGGGGAGGGCTTGTCTAAATCGAATGGAAGCTCATGAAGGAAAGGTTAGGAACTAACCTTCGATGGGAGAGGGTGTGTGCTTGAGCTCTGAACATCAAGTTTTGAATCTACAAATACAATTTATCTGTTTTTCAGATTTGTAAACCATGACTGATGAAATCTCAAGCCTGTAGCCCCAAAACCTACAGATAACTAGCATAAAAAGAGCCATACGAGTGTTTCTGATGGTTTGTCTACTGTTTGCTTGAAAGGAAAAGCAAAGGACCTTCAAATAGATGATCGGGGATGCTCCACAAATGTAATTAACGACCATTCTGAGACTCCACCATCTCTGTGCAAAGCGAACGCGGTCAAGAGACGTCCATGGTGGCTCTTAGCTTTATTCTCACCAATTACCAGACTGTTGGATATGACAGTAATTAGACACCTCAGCTGAAAGAAGCTCATTATGTGTTAATGAGATGATTAAAAAAAAAAAAGTGCTTCTTGCAAAATATTAGCATGTACTTTAAGTAACAATAGTGTAATTTATTTTCTCTATCTTTATTGTGCTTTGTCAGCCCATATAGAAAATTCTGCAACCAAAATACGCCTTAGAAAATTGTACAACCTAAGCATAAAACAGCCTTTTTAATGAATCAAGGGTAAGTTTTAGCTGTACTGCATTTATTTTGAGAATGTTTACTAGTGATTCCAACAAGTTACACTTGGCACATCCTCACACTGACATATTTCACATTCACAGGGAAACTAAGCTTCTGTACTGTCATGTAGCTCAGTCTACCCCCTCAAATTTAACTTATTCAATTACCATTTGAAGGATTTTTTTTTTTTTAGACCTGAATACACATCTAACTAGGAACCACCCGGCAGATACACAAATGTGGGGTGATTGGAGGAAATGCAAAAGTTGTATTATGCAACACACACCCCACTCTCAGCCCAGGTCAAATGTCTCCTATCAAGAGTCCTTCTTTGGGTTAAAGCTTTGTTTCCCTAAAGCCCATATTTAATTGCATATGTCAGCTGGGAAGGATGGTAACTGAAAGCTTCCTATGTGTGACCATGAATTCATTTATGAAATATGCTAGCACAAAGTCAGGCTCAGAGGAACAGGAGCACGTGACATAAAACCAGGCCGAGAAGGGAGAGACAAGGAGTGAAATGCAAAGCCTGCTAGTCCGGGGAGTCTGGATGCAAAAGTTTATTCATTCATTCATGCACTCTTACCCTCACTCACTCATTCATTCTTCAGAAAGCACTTATTGAAAACCTACTGTGTGCCAGCCCAGTCTAGAGGGAATTATCACAGCTCCTAATAAGCAGGGTATAAATGAATGCATCTTAATCAAGGTAATCCCAATCACTAGAAAAAGATATTATGTTTGGGAAAGCAGAGGGTCAGTAAAAATGAGGGAAACCCTCAATGAGATGGACTCACACAGCAGCCACAACGGAGGGCTCACACATACCGAGGATCGTGAAGACGGTGTAGGTCTGGGTAGTAGTTTGTTCTGTTATTCGGAGCACACTCTATGGCAGCTAACAAAAACCATTAAGGTGATCATTCTTCAGTCCTAAAACAAGAGGTTGTTCCCTTAATTAAATGTCATTTGTTGTTGCTACTTTGAAAACAGAAATTTGCCCCCTGAAATTCTAGGCCTATGTATTCAAGAACCAGAAGTCCTCGCCCAGGACACCTCCACTTACTGCATCCGAGCTTGTCCTTCTTTCTGTCCTTTCAGGACAGTAGAACAGGTGTTTCTCCTTCTGCCTAAGGCCTGTCAGCCCGCGCGCTCTGGTGCCACCCCGCCCGCTGCCCGTCAGCCCACGCGCTCTGGTGCCACCCCGCCCGCTGCCCATCAGCCCGCGCGCTCTGGTGCCACCCCGCCCGCTGCCTGGCTCTGGAGATTATCGCACAGGGTAACTGTATTTGTGTCTGACACTGAGCCCTCTGAAGACAAGGGGCTTGCTCACTTTATTCTTAGTTCAGTCTCCTGCACCTAACACAACCTGGCTGGTGATATTCAGGTGATCAATATTTGATGAATAAATGGATGCTGTAATCTTTGCAACTTCTACCCCACCCCATTCTTATTGTTGCTATTACCTCATCAAACACCACATTAAAAAAAAAAATCTGCTGTCATAGAGTCGATCTCAACTCAGAGCAACCCTATACTCTATTTACAAAGCAAGAATACAGCTTACATGGTATGCCGGTGAAGGGCAAGTAACTCTCCATGGCACTCTACACAATTATAATTTCGTCTCTGGTAACACAAATACTAGGAGCCCTGGAGGTACAATGGCTAAGCACCGAGCTACTAACCGAAAGGTCGATGGTTCAAATCCACCCAGTGGCTCCATGGGAGAAAGACCTGCCAATCTGCTCCTATAAAGATTATAGCCAAGGAAACCCTATGGAGCAGTTCTACCCTGTAATACATGGGGTCGCTATGAGTCGGAATTGACGCAACAGCACATAACAACAATATATTCACTACATAGCTTTATAACTGTGCCCCCCTATATTATTAAGGTGGAATGGTGTTTAGCCAAGTGCATCTGAGCAATGGTGTGGATTTTTCCTGCTATCTTCTATCAATCAATTTGTTTTTACAGCACAAAACTGCTACGCCTCTGAACTGAAGTAGGAGAGAGTCTTCCGTAATAGAACATACTTGGATACACCTTGACGTACACATTACGTAACCACATTTTCCTTTGCTGTACTTTGCAATACGTCAGAGGAATGCTTTTTTAAAGTCAGCAACATACAAGACTTTCAAATGAAGCTCATAGGGAGATGGAATTCTCACACTTAAAAACAGGAAACACATTCTACAAGACTTACATTCCTTTTTCTGGCTTTATTAAGTGGCAGTGAACAGGTAGTTTCCACATGCGGCTGGATCACTGAATGTGGAAATTATAGAACAATATCATTAATAACACACGCAAGCAAAATTTTGCTGAAGATCATTCAAAAACGGCTGCCGCAGTATATAGACAGGGAACTGCCAGAAATTCAGGCTGGTTTCAGAAGAGGACGTGGAACCAGGGATATCATTGCTGATGTCAGATGGATCCTGGCTGAAAGCAGAGAATACCAGAAGGATGTTTCCCTGTGTTTTATTGACTATGCAAAGGCATTCGACTGTGTGGATCATAACAAACTATGGATAACACTGAGAAGAATGGGAATTCCAGAACACTTAATTGTGCTCATGAGGAACCTTTACATGGATCAAGAGGCAGTTGTTCAGACAGAACAAGGGGATACTGATTGGTTTTAAGTCAGGAAAGGTGTGGGTCAGGGTTGTATTCTTTCACCATACCTATTTAATCTGTATGCTGAACAAATAAACTGAAAAGCTGGACTATATGAAGAAGAACGGGGCATCAGGATTGGAGGAAGACTCATTAACAGCCTGCATTATGCAGATGGCACAACCTTGCTTGATGAAAGTGAAGAGGACTTGAAGCATTTACTAAGGAAGACCAAAGACCACAGCCTTCAGTATGGATTACGCCTCAACATAAAGAAAACAGAAATCTACACAACTGGACCAATGAGCAACATCATGATAAATGGAGAAAAGATTGAAGTTGTCAAGGATTTCATTTTACTTGGATCCACAATCAACAGCCATGGAAGCAGCAGTCGAGAAATCAAAAGACACACTGCACTGGGCAAATCTGCTGCAAAGGACCTATTCAAAGTGTTGAAGAGCAAAGATGTCACCCTGAAGACTAAGGTGCGCCTGACCCAAGCCATGGTATTTTCAATCACATCATATGCATGTGAAAGCTGGACAATGAATAAGGAAGACCGAGGAAGAGTTGATGCCTTTGAATTGTGGTGTTGGCGAAGAATATTGAATATACCATGGACTGCCAAAAGAACGAACAAATCTGTCTTGGAAGAAGTGCGGCCAGAATGCTCCTTAGGGGCAAGGATGGCGAGTCTGCATCTTACATACTTTGGACATGCTGTCAGGAGGGATCAGTCCCTGGAGAAGGACATCATGCTTGGCAGAGTACAGGGTCAGCGGAAAAGAGGAAGACCCTCAAAGAGGTGGATTGACACAGTGGCTGCAACAATGAGCTCAAGCATAACAACGATTGTAAGGATGGCGCAGGACCGGGCAGTGTTTCATTCTGTTGTGCATAGGGTCGCTATGAGTCGGAACTGACTCGACGGCACCTAACAACAACAACAACAGTGAACAGGTAAAACTTGCATTAGTAACCAATAAGAAAAGAGCATACACAGGGACCCACCTAGAACCTCTGAATAAGTTCTAAAAAGTTATTTTTTTAACAATGTAATGGTATTAGAAGTTAGATTTTTAACTTTTAAATGAAAGTTTATTCTTATGATTCTAGGATGAAATATGCAATTATACAAAAATAAAATTGCTAGTATCTGTATTAGCCATTGAGTCAGCTCCGGCTCGTGGCAACCAGCACGTGTGTCAGAGTAGAATTGTACTCCACAGGGTTTTCATGGCTATGACCTTTCAGAAGCACATTGCCAGGTCTTTCTTCTGAAGTGCCTCTGGGTGGGCTTGACCTTTAGGTTAGGAGGCAAGCACTTAACTGTTTGTACCTCCCAGGGTCTCCTAGGCCAGGTGTAATAATACTTCCTAAAACTTACTGAGCACTTACTATATCCAGGCACTGCTGTGGGGGCTTTCTGTACGGTGCATTTAAACCTCAGAAGAGCCCAACGGCACGAGCAGACTTATTGTCAGTATTTATTATACATGAGGAACCTGAGGCCCAGAGAGCTCCAGGAAGTTCTCTGGGGACACCCGGCTGATTTGTGGCAGACCCAGGATCTAGACCCACCCTCCTAGTGTTAAAGCACTGCTCTTTCCTTAGCAAATGTCATCATGTTTTAAAGTGAATAAGATAAAATGCTATCCTATTCCTCTTTCTCTCTGAACTGGGATCATTTTTTAAAACCATTTGGAGCAAATTTTAGGATAGGGATGGCAGAAAATCACCAGCCACTCCAATTTCAATATCTTAAGAAGAAGATCTTGTGAAGTGTGCATTCAGTCTCACCAACTCGCGGATAATGGTGACTTATCTGACAACTGCCAAAAACCAACTACTCCACGATTTCATGAGACATAAACAGCAATTTTAAGCATTACTCAGGAACTGGGCTGTCACACCAGTTTCTCATTGCCTTTATATGAAATAATATACTTTAATGACTCCAGTTAGCTGATAATAAATCAAATATTTTAAATATTTGCCTAATTATACGGGATGCCCAGACACCTTTCTCCCTTCGAGAGGCAAGCAGAGACAAATCTCTCCTGTGTGCAGGAAAGCAAAGATTCTTTGTGGGTAAGCTCTGAATCTAAATAAGCCTCAGTTCAAAAAAGAGTTTCATTGCAGACTGATAATCCCCTAGGTTTACAATAAAAATGCTGACATAGCTTTAGCTGCAGCGTAACAAATGCAAGGCTGTAATGTGTAAAAAAAAAAAAGTGACTGTCAGAAATTCCCATTTATTTCCAGCGTCCTAACAGATGTGCCTTACTGACTTTAAATTCCCCTGCCCCCAAAGTTAATGGCTTGTCTATCAAACAGATAAACATCTTGTTTTAGGCTTTGGGGATATTACACATGGGAAGAAAAACCGATACTCTGGAAATACACTGTGTCTGAAATTCATTTGAAGGGAGACCAGCCATACTTTTCAGAGAGCATCAGGAAGCTACTAGAAAGGAACAGCCAGGCCACCCAAGGTTTGCCTGCAGCTTCAGAGGGGAGAAAGTCAAGTTTTGGAATAGTTCCTACAATTTAAAAAAGTGTAAGATTCTCCACACAGCAAGACTAAAATATATGTCTAGATTTAATGACACCAGTAAGGCTTGATTCACTGCCACATAAATTGACTCTCTTTCTATAAAACGAAGAGGAGATTCTTTTAGATTTTTGGAATCAAAAAATGCTTCTAGCAAAATGACCTTAAGCAGGTCTCATCCAGCACTTTTCAAACTAGGAATCCCATAAGTGGGTGGTGGGCATTTTTTAAAAAAACAAGATTAAATGAAATAGAAAATACCAGAATATATTAAATATATAAAAAACCCAAACCAAACCCACTGCCGTTGAGTTGATTCCGACTCACAGGGACCCTGTACGACAGAGCAGAACTGCCCCACAGCGTTTGCAAGGCTGTAAATCTTTACAGAAGCAGACTGCCACATCTTTTTCCCACAGAGTGGCCAGTGGGTTCCAACTGCCCACCTTTCGGTTGGCAGTTGAGAGCTTTAAGCACTGCGCCACCAGGGCTCCTTATATTAAATATAGTCAGGGTAAATATCAGTTCAGTTAACACACACACAGGTGTATTGGATTGTGATATAAAATGAATTTAAGGTGTTACAAAAAAAAAAAATGAATAATAAAGTTTGAGAACCTTGGTCCAAGGCACTGCCTTCATTTTACAGGTGCAGATCAGACTCAAAGGGATTTCTCAAAAGGCACGAACTCACAGAGCCTGACAGTAGAACCTAACTATCTATTACCCTCCCCGCTGTCCATATTTATGTGACTAATGATTGTAAGTTCCTTGAACTCTTTTACATGTAAATTTCCTCCAGTTTAATCCCATGTCTTAATTGTACTCCTGCCCCTTGATATAATGTCATATAATGGTGACACTGTAGGGGCAAATTAAATGTTTACTGTGGAAGAAAATAATGGCAGGTAGTCCTTCACCAACCATCACAGATATCTTCCAACAGTTTCCTTATTAATTGTCTGGAAAGCACACATAAGGAATGAGAAAGGTGTGTCCTGGCTAGCACCAGTCTGCCTAAAGTGGAGAATTTTTCTAGA
This sequence comes from Elephas maximus indicus, assembly GCF_024166365.1. Classification (NCBI taxonomy): domain Eukaryota; kingdom Metazoa; phylum Chordata; class Mammalia; order Proboscidea; family Elephantidae; genus Elephas; species Elephas maximus. The sequence continues at coordinate 234,776,388 of NC_064819.1, forward strand.
AGAACAGAGGCAAGATAAATGGAGCAAGCATGCACACATTACTTTACATAACACACAGTAACACAGGACCTCACCCCCCAAGAGCTGGTTTAAGCTGAAAATATGTAAACAGCCCCGGAAAGGTAAATTTTTAGAACGAATCATCAAGGAGAAACAAGATGTTTGAGAATAAATTCTTTAACTGATGGCTGACAGTACGAATGATCGTTATGTCTTCAACATCTGTGTCTTAATGCCACTTTTAGAGTCAGATTGGACACATACAGAGAATGATCTCTTTTGGACATGTCAGTATTCTCGGGTTTTTTTTATTTATAAAAAATTATAGGCCCATGAAAAGTAACAGCATGAAACGATACAGTATCTCCCCTGCCTTGAGTTTTTCATCCACAGACACACACACACGTTACAGACAGGCAGGCAGCCAGGCTGACTAAGATGTGTTTAAAATAAGTGGATTGTCATACTTATTGTTCTGCAGCTTCCTTTTCCCTAAGCGATACACTGTATGGTTCCCCTTCCACGGAGTCCTCATGCTTTCCAACAAGTATATAGTTTCTCCTTATGAGTGTTGTACATGCTGAGGAAAAGTCTGATGTTAGCTCAGCTCTCACTCCTTTGCAGGTGACAGACTTGATTCTCATTGGAAGATGGTAGCATCTCTCTCTTCATCCTGGGGATTTTGCAATTTCACCAAGATACGTCTACATAGAGTTCGTGTCGATCCATTCTGCCCACCAGTCATTTAACTGGAGCGTTGATGTCTGTGGCAGATGAAGTGCAGTGGTGGCCCCAATCTGTGCACCGCCCCCTCCATGTCCAAACCTCTCACATCCTCTGACAGTTCTCTGGGCTTGGCCATATAAAATGCATGGGCCTGTGGGGCAGCAGCAAAGAGGAGCAAGCAGACTTGAAAAAAACTCCCCGCGTACTGAAAACTATACTTTTGCTGCCCTTGGGAATCCTGCTACCAAGACAAGCCCAGAGTACCCAGATGATGAGACCCCTGGCCCAGTTACTCCTGCCATCACAGCCAGAAGCCAGTCCAGCAACGGAGTCGACAGGCCAACCTTCCAGCCAACAGGTCACAGGCACTAGCTCAGCTGAGAAGCGCCAAGTCTTTCTCAGACCAGAAGAATCACCTAGGCAAACCAGAGACACAAGCAAAACTAATGGTTTTGCTTTAAAACACTAAGTTTTGGGGTCATTTGTTGCACAGCAGAAGGTAACTGACACAATATTTCTTCAGTTTATGACAATGTTCTTCTACGGACCTTTATTCTTTCACGTTCGTAGTCTTTTTTTTTTTTTTTTTTTTCCACCAGATGTCGAATCTCCTGAATCTATCCTCTATCCCTCCTAACTTCTTTTTACCCATTTTCTTGTATTTCTGTTTTAAGTGTTGGGGATTAACCTTCAACTGAACTTGAATACAAAAACTAGCTTCAGCTTCAACAATGCCCTTTTTGTCTCTCAGTCGGTCCAGTAAATTTTTTACTTTGGTAATCATATTTTTAATTTTCTAGAAAGTTATTCTTCTCTGATTGCTGCTTTTTTTCATAATAGCCTGTTATCAGTCTCTATAACACCCTCTCAAATCCTGCTGAAGGTTCTAATTAGACTCCCTTTGAAAGTCTCCTGCAGTCCCTGAATTATACCTCAATCTTCTGGTATTAGTGAGTGGCTCCTTTGGTTCATCTAAATATAGTTTTTCCTTAAATATCTGATGATCCTTGATTATCAGTTTATTTTTCTGAATGAACAATTAAGTTGATTGGTATAGGTAGCTCATGTTGTTTCCTCAGCATTGTGCAACATACCATCCCCAAAACCCCCTTCTGGAATGGAAGGGTGTCAGCAACCAGAAGGTCCTGTGGATTTCAACAGCAGAGGAGGAGACTGACAAGCAGGTGGCCCTACAACTGCCAAATAAGGAACATTTTGTTTTGTATGTGGAATGCCTGGTGAGTTTAACTCCTGAACATCACTTCTGCTTTTTTCTCCAGGGCTCAACACAGAATTCCACTGTGAGAAAACACCCTTTCCGTCACTTTAATGCTGCTCCGGTAGGGAGAGGAGCTGGGCAAGTGTGTTTGCTCTGCTGTCTTAGGCTGGACGGAGAGTAACTGGCTTTAACCTTGACCTCTTTACAGGTTCAGCTTCTTCAGGGTATAAACACCTGATGTAGAGAATAGACTCTAACGCTTTTATTTTGAGAGCATACATTTAGAGAATGATTTATGTAGGGAATGACCATGTAAAGAATAATGAGAGTTTTCTAATACAGAGATTTTCTAGAGAAAAGTTGTTGCTTTCTTTCATTTTAAATATTGTTGCTGTTAGTTGCCATCGAGTCGATTTTGACTCACAGTGACCTCAAGTGTACAAAATAGAACTGCTCCATAGCGTTTTCAAGATGTGACCTATCAGAAGCTGATCACCACACCTTACTTCCATGGCAACTCTGGGTGGGTGTGAACCGCCAACCTCTCAGTTAGTAGTCCAACACTTAACCATTTGTGCTACATTTCAAACATATATACACATATATTTATGTGTGTGTGTAAACACTTTCCAAAGGATTTCTGAAACCCTCAGTCACATAGGTGAATGTTGGTATTATCTGCAAACGTCGCTACACTAAACATTCACTTAAACTTTCTGACACTAAATATCTTTTTACGTTTCCAACTTTATGAAACCAACATAGTCTCCAAGGAAAGCCGGATATTAAGATAAAATAGAAGTCCTTTTCAATGGCCCAGAGATCAATTGTTTTCCAAGAAGCATGTTCAGCGAGACTGGAGGCTGGCAGAGTAATCGCTGCATCACCTTCAGATCAAGCTGATTGTAAAACACACCTGAGCTCCTGCTGAGCTTTGCTGTATGAATATGCTCCTTTGTCTTAAACCTCAAGGCTGGTGTCTTAACAATTTACAGCAATCAAAAGAAACAGGCTTTATTAAAAAAAAAAAAAAGTGTACCTAGTAAGGTTTCATTCAATTACTTTCATTTAAAACTGTGATTAAAAAATTTGGCAGCAGAACTTACAGGAACCTACAAATGCATATACCACACAAATACAGTGAACCTACAAATACATACACCAAACAAATACAGTGAACCTACAAATGCATACACCAAGTACAGTGAAATTGTTTTGCTTAAGGAGGTTGAGGTGGAAGCAGAAAACCTTTGGGACCTGGATTGAGGTCCCCTGAGATACACCAAATACCCTTGTCCTCAAAAGAGACTGAAATCTATCTTGTATTAAAAAATACAAGGATATGTGATTTCACATTTTTTAATTATTTGTATACTTTTTTTCCCCCAAAAGTTTACTGAAAACAGTTAAATATTATATATTATTTCATCAACTCATTGGTTGAGCATGTCTATGTAAGCAGAGCTTTACAGACACTGAGAGAGCTGCCTGGAAGTATGAGGCTTGGCTTCTGATCTCCAGGGGTTCAAATGTAACTCACACATAAAGTAGAAGCCATAGTGTGTTGTGAGGTGCTTAAGGCCATACCAGACACAGGGAGGTTGGAGTATTAAGTAGATTAACTGTTGAGAAAAGGAAAAGGATGTTACTCAACCTACATCTTAAAAGATTAAAGAAAAATAAACAAAACCCATTGTCACCGAGTTGACTATGACTCGTAGCAACCCTATAGGACAGAGAAGAATTGCACCATGGGCTTTCCAAGGCTGTATGTAGTCTTTATGGGAGCAGACTGACACATCTTTCTCTCATGGAACAACTGGTGGGTTTGAACCGCCAATCTGTCAGCTAGCACTGGAACTCTTAACTGCTGCGCCACTAGGGCTCCATCTTACAAGATTACTGGGATTGAAAAAGTCAGAGAAGGAAGGCAGACAGCAGGAATGCAGGACAAAATGTGAACAAATTTCAGGGACGAAGCTACATTGGGAAGGTGGTAACACAGGGCATCTGTGCAGCAGACGTGGAGAGTGACATATATTGGGGTTTGCCAGAAAACACAATTATATGACTAAGTGTGGAAGATTTAATTACTATTTAAGCCACTTGCTACCACTTCCAGCTGTGGCCTTCCTCTTGGAGGTATAGACGCCCTGCTTCACACAGGTATAAAAACCAAAACCAAACCCACTGCCATCAAGTTGATTAGAACTTATAGCAACCCTATAGGACAGAGTAGAACTGCCCCATAGAGTTTCCAAGAGGTGCTTGGTGGATTCGAACTGCTGGCATTTTGGTTAGCAGCCATATCTCTTAACTACTACACCACTATGGTTTCCTCATGTAGGTCAGGAGGGGACAAATGACCTGCTTTGGACAATGAAGTGGGAGAGGAAGAGACAGCCAGGACTTCTCATCCCTCTGCCATTGACTGGCCCTGTCTCAGGTAGGGACAAGCCAATGAGCCTCTGTCCCAGAGTGAGGACAGCTGAGCTGTGGCACTGTCGATACACAAGGAGCAAGTGAACCAACAGCTGAAGCCTTTGGGCCCTCTATTACTGCAGCATAACCTACATGGTGCTGATGGATACAAAAGGCTAGAATCCTCATTAAAAAAAAAAAAAAAACCTGTTGCCATCGAGTTGATTCTGATTCACGGGACCCTACAGGACAGGGGAGAACTACTTCATAGGGTTTCCAAGGAGCGACTGGTAGATTCGAACTGCTGACCTTTTGGTTAGCAGCCATAGCTCTATGCCACCAGGATTTCCAGAATCCTCATTACTGCAGTATAATCCAGACAATATTGACAGATATGACAGGCTAGAATCTTCATTACTGCAGCATAATCCAGACAGTACTGACAGACACAACAGGCTAGAACCTTTATTGCCACAGCATAACCTACACTACACGGTGCTGATGGGTACAAAGGCTAGAATCCTCATTACTGCAGTGTAATCCAGAGAGTACTGACAGATACGACAGGCTGGAATTGTCATCACCACAGCATAACCCAGACTATACTGATGGATACAACAGGCGAGAACCTTCATTACTGCAGGGTAAACTGGATGGTACTGATGGATACAAGAGGCTGGAGCCGTCATTATACCAGTACAACCCAGACTGTACTAATGGATACAACAGGCTAGAACCTTCATTACCACCGAACAACCTACACGGTACTGACGGATACAACAGGCTAGAGCCTTCATTACTGTAGTATAACCCAGACTGTACTGATGGACATGACAGGCTAGAACCTAGATGGTACTGACGGATACAACAGGCTAGAACCTTCATTACTGCAGGATAACCTAGATGGCACTGTGAATACAAGAGGCTAGAGCCTTCATTATATCAGTAAAACCCAGACTGTACCGATGGATACAACAGGCTAGAACCTTCATTACTGTAGTATAACCTAGGCTGTACTGACAGATACAACAGGCTAGAACCTTCATTACTGCAGAATAATCTAGATGGTACTGACAGATACAACAGGCTACAGCCTTCATTAGATCAGTATAACCCAGTATAATTGTACTGATGGATACAACAGGCTAGAACCTTCATTACTATAGTATAACCCAGGCTGTACTGACAGATACAGCAGGTTAGAACCTCCATTATTGACAGATACAGCAGGCTAGAACCTTTATTACTGCAGGATAACCCAGACTGTACTGATTGATACAGCAGGCTAGAACCTTCATTACTACAGTATAATGCAGACTGTACTGACGGATACAAAAGGCTAGAACCTTCATTGCTATAATATAACCCAGACTGTACTGACAGATACAACAAGTTAGAACCTTCATTACTGCAGATACAGCAGGCTAGACTTTACTGACAGATACAGAAGGCCAGAACCTTTATTACTGCAAGATACCCAGACTGTACCGACAGATACAACAGGCTAGAACCTTTATTACTGCAGGATAAGCCAGAATGTACTGACAGATACAACAGGCTAGAACCTTCATTACTACAGTATAACCCAGACTGTACTGATGGATACAACAGGCTGGAACCTTCATTACTGCAGGATAACCCAGACTGTACTGACAGATATAACAGGCTAGAACCTTCATTATATCAGTATAACCCAGACTGTACTGATGGAAACAACAGGCTAGAACCTTCATTACTACAATATAATGCAGACTGTACTGACAGATACAACAGACTAGAACCTTCATTACTATAGTATAACTCAGACTGTACCGACAGATACAACAGGTACAGGTTAGAACCTTCATTACTGCAGATACAGCAGGCTAGGCTTTACTGACAGATACAGAAGGCTAGAACCTTTATTACTGCAAGATACCCAGACTGTACCAACAGATACAACAGGCTAGAACCTTTATTACTGCAGGATAACCCAGAATGTACTGACAGATACAACAGGCTAGAACCTTCATTACTACAGTATAACCCAGACTGTACTGACAGATACAACAGGCTAGAACCTTCATTATATCAGTATAACCCAGACTGTACTGATGGATACAACAGGCTGGAACCTCCATTACTGCAGGATAACCCAGACTGTACTGACAGATACAACAGGCTAGAACCTTCATCACTGCAGAATAACCTTGATGGTACTAACAGGCTAGAACTTTCATTACTGCAGAATAACCTAGACGGTACTGACAGATACAACAGGCTAGATAGAGCCTTCGTTGTATCAGTATAACCCAGACTGTACTGACAGATACAACAGGCTAGGACCATTTTACTGTAGTATAAACCAGACTGTATTCATGGATGCAACAGGCTAGAACCTTCATTATATCAGTATAAGCCAGACTGTACTGATGGTCACAATAGGCTAGAGCCTTCATTACTGTAGTATAACCCAGGCTATACTGACAGATACAACAGGTTAGAGCCTTCATTACTGTAGTATAACCCAGGCTATACTGACGGATAGAACCTTCATTACTGCAGTAAAACCCAGACTATACTGACGGATATAACAGGCTAGAACCGGATGAAAGATGATGTTAAAGCGAGGTCTTGAGGTTAGGCAAAAGTAGCAGCTAGTTTGGATTCATCATCATTTTTTATTTCCAAACACACCTTTTCATGGAGAGGTTTTGACCTGGGGAGGGGTGCTGCTGAGATTGATTTTGGCCAGCCTTAACTTGAGATGACAGCATGGAGGCCAATATTTACGCCCACCCCTCCGGAAATCTACAGTGAGAAGAACAAGGGCCTCTTTTCAGTCTTTGCTCAGTTGCCACATTCCCAGTGAGGCTTGGCCACCTCATGGAAAATCATAACTTAGCCCCTCCCACTCCTTTACAGGCTGTCTGCCTTGATTGCTGTCTTGTTCCCCACAGCCCTTTACCATCGTTTGATGTATAAATAGTTTCTTTACCTGATTACTGTCAGACCCTAGAATGTAAGGTTCATGAGGGTGAGGTCCAGGGTCTACGGTAAGTGGAGAAAAGGAGACTATCAACATGGTTCCATTTCTACTTTTCTAACTCAGAACCTGATGACTTCAACGTGATCAATTTCTTAGCCTATAAAAAAAAAAAATCAATATTTTGAAATGTTTATTAAATACCTTCAAGGGCCAGGGATGAATGAAAGGCCTGGTGATCCACTTCTGAAAAATCAGCCACTGAAAACCTTACAGGGCAGTTCTACTCTGCACATGTGGGGTCGCCCTAAGTCAGAATTGGCTGTAAAGCAACTCACAACCACAACAACAATATCCCCACGGAGACAGCAGTTTCTTCTTTTACAAATGGACGTGGGGATGCAGGTCAAAGCACTGGGAAATCTACACCAGTGTAAACTTCCCGGGAGGACTTCAGACAGCTTTCTCTAACAGATGAAACATATCACGGTGCAGGCAGGCCTGAGCCTACACAGGCTTGATGCGCCCTGATTAACAATGAAGTCTTCACAACTGGGTGTGGGCTACGGAAATCACCACTCACGCTGCCAGAGAAAACAAGCATTACCTGTGTTCAGAGATACGCTGCAGTGCTGTTTCCCACAAAGTGGTAATTAGGTGTAATAAAATGTATCGATAAGGGAGGTATTTCTGGCACATTATGAGTTAACTTGGCTTTTGCCATGCTGGCTGGGGAGCTTACTATTTTTATATTGTTTTTTGCTGTTTTTAAATGACAAAACAAATATGAAATTTTAAATGACATAAATTTCCTAGTGCTTTGACTGTCATTCCCATTTCCATTTGTAAAATTCAAAATTAAAAAAAAAACTTAATGTACTTTTGTAATGCTGCCATTTGAAAGGTGCAGGCTGACTACGCTGTATTTGCAAAATGTAAGACTTCTCACAGATCACATGGGCTTTTTTGTTTTTGCTTTCAAAAAGCTTTCCCCTCAAAGTACGACACTGTACCTTTGAGAACAATTCTTAAACTAATCATAAAGAATTTTCGTTTATAAGTTTCTGATCTTATTACTTCATAGATGAAAGAAATCGAAACTAAACCCAAAAAACCAAAACCACTGCCATCCAGTCAATTCTGATTCATAGCGACCCTACAGGGCAAAGTACAACTGTCCCATAGAGTTTCTAAGGCTATACTCTTTACGGAAGCAGACTGCCACCAGGTCTCTGCTTCCAAGGACGAGCTGGTGGGTTGAAACCACCAACCTTTCAGTTAGCAGCTGAGTGCTTAACCACTGTGACACCAGGGCTCCTCAGAACACTCTACAGATGTCCTAAAAAATTAATTGAGCATGGAGTGATTAAAAAATAGTTCCTTTAAGAGAAAGAGACAAGAAAGAGAATTTAAACCTTATGGAATAGTTTGGGGCATGATGACTTTTCAGTGACAGGGATGATCAGTGGGCAAGCAATGGGAAGGGGCTAGGAGACTGGCCAGGGTCATCACTGGGCAGTGGCAGTTGAAGCCAGCTGAAGAGCTTAAAAGACCACCCCGTGGAACAGTTTCATAAAAGGGAGTAGAGACTCAGACAAGGGGCTGAGAAGGCAGGATCAGAGGAATGCATGACTCAGTAGACAGTGATGCTCTCAAAGTCAGGAGACACGGGCTTCCTCAGGCAGCAGCACAAAATGTCATAAGGTCACACAGTCCAGTATATGAGGACTCCAGAAAGGTCATTAGATACAGCAACAAGGATGTCGTTAGTGAGGAAAGTCTGAGAGTGTCGGGGGAATAGAAGCCGATGTTCATGAGATCAGAAATGAATGGGCGTAGGGCAGAGAGCAAAGGCCACCCTTTCTGAAAGTTTTGGTGATGAAGAAACAAAAGAAACCAGGGCAAACACTTGAGGCAAAGTCACCTTGAGAATTAGACAGAGGGAACTGCCACATAACTGCGTAGGCTAATGTGAAGGAGAGACTGAAAAGGAACACGTTTAAGACCCCAAAGACAGAAGCTCTAGGTGTGAGGCGTTAAGACAAAAACCATGCGGACGAAGGAAAGAGGCCGGCCTTTTGTGATGGCTTGGCGTGCACTCCCTACGTGTGCCCTTAATGCCTCAAAGGCTACTTCTGGGTGGTGATTATTATTCCCAATTTACAGTCAAGACAGGAGTCCGCGCGGCATGACAGTTAACTGTTCGGCTGCTAACTGAAAGGTCGGCAGTTTGAATCCACCCTGTGGCTCCACAGGAGAAAAGACCTGGCAGTCTGCTCCAGTAAAGATTCTAAAACCAAAACCATTTCTGACTCATAGCGACCCCATAGGAAGGACAGAGTAGAAACGCCCCATAGGGTTTCCAAAGACCAGCTAGTCAATTCAAACTGCCAATCTTTTGGCAAGCAGCCAAGCTCTTAACCACTGCGCCACCAGGGATAACAGCCTAAGAAACCCTATGCGGCAGTTCTACTCTGTGCTTCCTATAGGGTTGCTGTGAGTCGGAATCAAGTGGACAGCAAAGAACAAATGAAGGAGAAGAGAGGCTTATTAAAGTTGAAACATCCCACAAGTGATACCTTTCTCTGTGAAATAGGAGGCAAGGTCATCATCCATCCCCAGGGGGCCGGGAATGGGGCTGAAGACAGTATGGCTCCTCTTGTTTTGAAAGAGGAAGTGCTTTGCGGCAGACAAGACAAGAAAGATTCAGATTACATAGTAACTATTGTATAATAATGGAGCCCTGGTGGCGCAGTGGTTAAAGCACTTAGCTGCGCATCAAAAGCTCGGTGGTTCGAACCCCTTAGTCGCTCTATAGGAAAAAGACTTGGGGATTTGCTTCCATTAAGCTTCCTAAAATCAAAAAAACCCAAACCCACTGCCATCAAGTCGATTCCGACTCAGCGACCCTATAGGACAGAGCAGAACTGCCCCATAGGGTTTCCAAGGCTGTAATCTTTATGGAAGGAGCCCTGGTGGTGCAGCGTTTAAAGCACTTGGTTGCTAATCAAAAAGGTCAGTGATTAGAACCCACCAGCCGCTTGAGGGAGAAAGGTGTGACAGTCTACTTCTGTAAAGATTTACAGTTCTACTCTGTCCTATAGGGTCGCTGTGAATTGAAATCAGCTAGATGGCAATGGGTTTTGCCTCTTTACTGTATAATAACAAAAAGTTAATCTGGAAAGATGGCATATTTTTTAGGCACTGAATCAACAATAAAACTATTCTTAAATATAAGATCCAATGGATGTTTTAATGAATAAAGGCTTTTGGCTTTGCAAGAGACAGGAATGTGGTTCAGATTGATGTTACTCACCTCAATGCTCTATAACGTGTAGTCTTAGTGAAGGCATTTGTACATGGTAGTGGCACTAAAACAATGACTCGTGTGATATTTCACAAGTATTTCACTATGTGACAACTCCACAGTGGGAATCAGTATCAAACGACTAACTTGAAACTAATTATTTCAACATTAATCTGGATTAAAAAAAAATACAAAACAGTTGCCATCAAGTTGATTCCGACTCATGGTGACCCACATGTGTCCGAGCAGAACTGTGCTCCATAGGATTTTTAGTGGCTGATTTTTTGGAAAGTGGATCACAGGCCTTTCTTCAGAAGCACCCTTTACTGGACGTGAACTTCCAACCTTCAGGTTAGCGGCTGAGCAGCTTAATAACTGTTGGCACCGCCCAGGAACTTCTTAATCTGGATAACGGTCCCTAATCAATGGAAAAAGAAGAGTTTGATATTTCAGGAGGTTCTTACTGCCCCAAATCACATACAAGAGAACACTTTTGTTATGTCTTTCATTTATAGATTAAAACACAGTCTGAAATAACCATAGAGTGTTGACCTATTATAAACTATATTTTATTCACAGAATGCACTGCATAAAATCAAAGTTTTAAAACTGAGTTAATTAAGGGAAATCCAATTTTATAACACTTTTTTTGCACGTGGAAAATAACTACGACATAAAGCTTGACCAGATGGTCTCCGAGTCCTTTTGCTAATTACCTACAAATCACTGCACAGGTTGTACAGCTGGTACTTATGATTAACTGTAGTATGTTTTCTCCAGGGATTTAGTCCCCTTAAGATTTAAATTAATGTTAATAACTTGATGAAAGTTTCAGCCAACCAAAATACTACAAGAGTTTATTTCCATCAACATTTTGAAATTCTCCATTAAAGCCTGGCAGCCTGGAGCACAAAACGTGGCAGCCTGGCATTAAGATGCAGTAATAACAGTTTCTGATATAGAAAGCAATTAGCTCTTAAAAAAAAAAAAGACCTCCTTTATATAAAAAAAAAAGCCATAGCTAATTTGGGACACCTGCTTTAGACAATGTTAGAATGAAAGCTGAACTTTGTAATATAAGAAATCTAGAGTAATTTTTAAGGCACAAGCAATTGGATAGCATGGCAGAGAAAACTGTAAGAAATTAAAATTAAATCTGAAGTCTTTAAATCCTGAAGCAATCCTTGCTTCTCTCCTTCCCAGAAATTTTTTGTTAAGTTCTATCCTTTAGCCAATGGGATAAACTACTAAGTCACAATGTACCTTCCTTCTGGGCCAGATTATGGCTGATTATCACCTGTGGCGTAGACCACGCATAACGGTCCACACAGGTAGATGCTAAAATTATCTGTAGCTATAAAAAATCTATACCTTTCAAAGCAGACAAGTTTCTTACTCTTTTCATGCACACACTGACTTATTATTACTTTGTTGTTGTTGGTAACTGCCATCTAGTCTGCCCCCGACTCATGGCGACTCCATGCACAACAGAACAAAACAGAGCCTGGTCCCATGCCGTCCCCATGATCGGGTGCGGATCAGACTGTTAGGATCTACAGGGTTTTCACTGGCTGATACATATAGATCACCAGGCCTTTCTTCCTAGTCTTAGCCTGGAAGCTCCACTGAAACCCAATCAGCATCGTAGCAACAAGCATGCCTCATGCAGCAATAAAAAAAAAATAGTGTATAAAAAACTTAAAAAAAAAAAAACTGAATATATCAAATAGTTCACTGGTATCCTAAAGGCCCTTTTAACTACCACTCACAAGTCCTTTCCTAAGCTTTATACTGTCCTGCCAAGCTAACAAGTTTTCTTCTTACTAATACCACACATATCTTCAGAACACCTGCTATCAATTACTTTGACTTTTCAGGCTGCCCAAATTGCTAATGGAACTGAGTAATGCAAGTCCTTTTAAAACAATCCCATACACAGCATCTCCCCATTCAGCCTGAGCACGTAAGAGCTGCCATCGACATCAGCATCAATCATTGGCAATGTGTAACAGACATTTGGTGAAGCAGAGGTGATCACCATCTAAAGTCTTTTTCCTAAAATGTGACTTTGATCTAGGGAAGAACATGTAAGGTGGAATTAAGATACTTCTATTTCCAATAACTGATTCTATCAGGAACCGACACTCAAGGCCAAGATCTTCCTTGCAATATTCCAAGCCTCTGTAACAGTGGATGGCCTTGTATCCCGCCAGCATTTGAAAAGACCACTTCATCCATTTTCCTCCTTGTACCAAAAATGCACTAAGATACTAACACGTGAACACGGTGCTGTCTCATATTTGGAAGCACGTCCCCAAACTGGTCAGAAGCATACGCTTTCTGACCAGACTTGCTAACTTATGAAAAAAAAAATCAATAGGAAGCAAAGAAAGTCTGAGAAAGAAAATAAGCAGTAAACAATTTTATAGAACCACTTGGCCACAACTTAAAGAGGCTTTGGCCAAACTGACTAGTGTAACTCAGGAAATTATAGTTATTAGTCCTTAAGCCCTTCTGGTAGAAGCCATCAGACCTTGCAGCCACTAAACGATGGCCTTAGGAACCTGTTACGATGTGTGGGAGGACGCAACGGTCTACTGCGTACAGTGTTTCCAAAGAAACATAAAATTCCAGAGCAGGGTCATCTGCTTTGGACTTCATGAGATGTCAGGACACCTGAAGAATGCGGGTTTAATTGGAGTCCACATAAAGCTGTAAGTCAAACGTAAGTAGTCCATAAACTTAATGCCAAAATTAAATTTCCACTGTCAATAATCACTTACGGATGCAGGAACCACTGTTTTTTATTACTTCTGTCAGAGCAACCAACTTTTCCAACAAGACACCATGATACTAGCACTGAGGCCTGTGTGGCAGTTCCTTAGGAGAAGCCTGCTTTAAGAACTGATTTTGCATAGCTGCAACAAGAAAGGTAAGTAGGTAGATAAAACAAAAGCAAAACATGAAATGTTAGGCAAAAATATGCCCAAGATAAAAATCCAGTTTATCATAATGATATGATAAATAACCTAGGATACAAATCCAATTTGTAATTCTAATATAATAAAAATAATCAGGCTAACATCTCCATAACAAAATACATGTTATAACCTTCTTCTTGCTGGCAAACATAGACAAAACTGAAATTCAAAGCATTTGGGAGCAGATTGGGAAAAAATTTTCAGTTATGACATCTCCAACCAGCACCTGATCTCTAAAATCTACATGATTCTGTTAAAACTCAACCACAAAAAGACAAAAAACCCAATCAAGAAGTGGGCAAAGGATATGAACAAGCACTTCACTAAAGAAGATATTCAGTTAGCTAACAGATACATGAGAAAATGCTCTTGATCATTAGCCATTAGAGAAACGCAAATTAAAACTATGATGAGATTCCATCTCACTCAAGGCTGGTATTAATCCAAAAAACACAAAATAATAAATGTTGGAGAGGCTGCGGAGAGATTGGAACTCTTATACACAGCTGGTGGGAATGTAAAATGGTACAACCACTTTGGAAATCTATCTGGTGTTTTCTTAAAAAGTTAGAAATAGAACTACCATACAACCCAGAAATCCCACTCCTCGGAATATACCCTAGAGAAATAAGAGCCTTCACAAAAACAGATATATGCACACCCATGTTTATTGCAGCTCTGTTTACAATAGCAAAAAGCTGGAAGCAACCAAGGTGTCCATCAACGGATGAATGGGTAAATAAATTGTGGTATATTCACACAATGGAATACTACGCATCGATAAAGAACAGTGACAAATCTGTGAAACATTTCATAACATGGAGGAACCTGGAAGGCATTATGCTGAGTAAAATTAGTCAGAGGCTAAAGGACAAATATTGTACAAGACCCCTATTATAAAAAAAAATAAGATCTTGAGAAATAGTATAAACTGAGAAGAACACATACTTCTGTGGTTACGAGGAGGGGAGGGAGGGAGGGTGGGAGAGGGTTATTCACTGATTAGTTAGTAGATAAGAACTACTTTAGGTGAAGGGAAGGACACAGAAGGTCAGCTCAAATGGTCTGGACCAAAAGCAAAGAAGTTTCCGGGATAAACTGAATGCTTCAAAGGTCAGCGGAGCAAGGGCAGGGGTTTGGGGACTATGGCTTAAGGGGACCTCTAAGTCAATTGGCAAAATAATACTATTATGAAAACATTCTGCACCCCACTCTGAAAAGTGGCGTCTGGAGTCTTAAATGCTAACAAGCGGCCATCTAAGATGCACCAATTGGTCTCAACCCACCTGGATCAAAGGAGAATGAAGAACACCAAGGCCACACAACAACTATGAGCCCAAGAGACAGAAAGGGCCACATGAACCAGAAACTTACATCATCCTGAGACCAGAAGAACTAGATGGTGCCTGGCCACAACCGATGACCGCCCTGACAGGGAGCACAACAAAGAACCCCCGAGGGAGCAGGAGATCAGTGGGATGCAGACCCCAAATTCTCATAAAAAGACCATACTTAATGGTCTGTCTGAGACTAGAGGAATCCCGGCAGTCATGATCCCCAAACCTTCTGTTGGCCCGGGACAGGAACCATTCCTGGAGACAACTCATTAGACATGGAAGGGACTGGACAATGGGTTGGAGAGAGATGCTGATGAAGAGTGAGCTACTTGTATCAGGTGGACACTTGAGACTGTGTTGGCATCTCCTGTCCGGAGGGGAGATAGGAGGGTAGAGAGGGTTAGAGGCTGGCAAAATTGTCACGAAAGGAGAGACTGGAAGGGCTGACTCATTAGGGGGAGAGTAAGTGGGAGTATGGAATAAGGTGTATAGAAGCTCATATGTGACAGACTGACTTGATTTGTAAACGTTCACTTAAAGCTCAATAAAAATTATTTAAAAAAAGCATTTGGGAGGTACGATCCTATGTGAAAGGGATTTTTCATTTAAAGTATTAAAGTGTTAAGCTTCAATAAGTGTCACGTTTCATTTTCATTTTGTGTGGGTATGAATTTTGAATGTACATTTAACATCTATCTTTTGGTATTCACTGCCACTTCTTACAACACCGATAGACCCTAGGTGAGCAGTGCCATTTCATGGTATACAAGCATAAGGATAAGCCTTGAAGTACGTTTACCCGTTAGTCCTTGGGAAAGGGAGATCGTAATTCCCAGGATCCCAGTCTGTAGAGAAGTTTGGTTGTATATAAAGACAAATTTACAGCACTTCATATATTCAGATGATTTTTTACTTGAGAAATCAGACGAATTCATAAAAACTCGATTGTGTGGACTGCCTGGTCTTTGCCTACTGACTGAATATCGGGGCTCAATGTGCCCCACCGCTGGCGTCACAGCCAAGGCTCTGATACACTGGATTCTGAGTGTACCTGGAGAATGGAATGGTAGCAGGACAATTTGGTGATGCCCAATAGTCTCTGCTGATCCCGCTAATTATTTTACACAGGCAATTGTTGTTGTCGTTGTCAACTGCCATCAATTGGCCACAACTCATGGTAACCTCATGCACAATGCAACAAAATGCTGCCCAGTCCTGTGCCACCCCTATGATGGGATGCAGGTGGGACTATTATGATACACAGGGTTTTCATTGGTTGATTTTCCGAAGCAGATCTCCAGGCCTTTCTACCTAATCTGCCTTAGTCTGGAAGATCCACTAACATCTGTTCACCATTGTAGCAACAAGCAAACCTCCACTGACAGATGGGCGGGGGCTCTGCATGACTCAGGTCTCCCGTGTTATTTACCACACGTGACGACCTCAATCACGCAATTACATAACTAATTTCAGGTTTCAGGGGATTGGGAACCCAGCCTACTTTGTATGCTGTATGATACCTAAGGAATATAACCTGCTCTTTCCAGCACTGTCACTCTCAAATTCTTTGTGCTCATTCAGGGAGTGGCAAATACGAGATCTATAGCCTAATTGCAGCAGACAGGTTTGGAGGAAAAGCTGACTCCCAAACTAAAACAAACAACTAGTTACAATGCATCGAGGCACGAGGCATTCTGTGAGAATTAAGATGGCTGTTTTCCTGGGTGCTGTGACTGAAAAAGTGAAAATTACAATAAAACTTAAGCATTCCAAAAACACTTGCCAAATCTCAGTAACAGCTATATATTATTTAAATATGAACATGATTTGCTCAGAAAAAAGTTAAGACTTGTTTTAATCTTCATATGTTTCTAATTATGTCCTTGTTATCAGATAATTCATTTTTTTCTACAGAAACAAAAGTAACATCTCAGTGAAATGAATTTATTCTACAAGGCTGACATGAAATAAATGCTCAGCACAAATGCGTAAGAACAGCACCATATGTATGGACGAAAACGTCTCTGAAATCTCTGAATCATCTCCGTCTTCCGTGAAGCAATGTGGAAGGTAAACAAAACAAAACAAAATACACCAAATTGACAAACGAGATCTAATTCTACTTCTAACCTTTCTATTTTACAAATGAAGGAACTATACAAGGGGTTAAAGAAATACTAACGGTGACACACCCTGTTAAAGGCATTAGTAATTTATTAAATGAACGCTTATGCAAATCCTAATTATTCATGGCATTGTTCAAGAGCTTTACAGAAACTTAGCTCCTGTGTTCTAGAATCTAACATCAGCAATCAAGAGGCAATGGCTTGCATGAACAACAGTAACAGATAACCTGTATGTTACAAAATAGGAATAAAACAAACACAAAGAAGCAAAATAAAATTAGAGACGCACAGACTGAGATTCTGGGGGGGTCAAGTTTGCACACATACACACACTCCAACTACTTGTCACAGTCAAAGGTTGCTTATAATTCTAGAGTTCTTAATAACGGGAAGAGATTAGAGACGAGTATAAGAAGCTGCGGAGCATGGGCTGGATATACAGGTGTTGGCCAGCCCAGGACTTGGTCTCAGACTATCACTGTGGTTGTGACTTTATATTACCTGGAAACCTGGAGAAATTCACTGGATTCATACAGAATTTCTAGCTTGAAATCAGGAAGAAATAAAAACCCTGACCTCATATTTGACTTTTGTATTCTCTTTTCCCCTAGGAACTTCG
Source organism: Elephas maximus indicus (assembly GCF_024166365.1). Taxonomy (NCBI): domain Eukaryota; kingdom Metazoa; phylum Chordata; class Mammalia; order Proboscidea; family Elephantidae; genus Elephas; species Elephas maximus. Next base: position 234,794,089 of record NC_064819.1, read on the forward strand.
CCTATCATAAATGAGTTAATGAAAGAACGCCTTAATTAAAATACAAGTTTTAGCAAATCCTTCTAAATTTGGGTCATTTTGTTAGGTTAATAAGAAGCTTGTTATTCATTATTTAGTTTCAAACTTCTTTAAAGCGCTAATTTAAGTCACTTACTGTTAAATTTACTTCATCAATATTGACTTCCCATGCATTCACTTCTAATCAGAGTCAAGTAACTGGAGAAACGCAAACATTGTTGTCCTGCAGAAAACTAGGAGCCCTCTGACCCCTGAATCCATGGATGATGCACCAGAGGCCCTCAACTGTATGCCTTACAACACAGGGAAGACAGATGGTATTTTCAGGTTTTTTTTTTTTTTTTTTTTTAATAATGTCTTTCATAGCTTCATTCATGACCAGCTTAGAAAAAGGTAAGAAATACAGAAACGTGAACTTCCATCTTGACTTGTCATCTGTTCCAACAGACATGCGTCTCCTCTGTGAGGAGTCTTACATTATTCCTTCACCTTCAGGCCTAACTGTCAAAGCAAGACAGCAGTATCGTCCCAAAATGTGTGCTGCTGTCAGCTACCACTGAGTCAGCCCCTCGACTCACGGGGAGCCCATGCGCAACGGAACAGAACGGCTTCTCCTAGTCCATCTTGGTCTGTAAGGTCTGCTGGAACACGTTCGGCACCCTGGCGACACCCAAGTCTTCACTGACAGATGGGTGGTGGCCGCGTATGAGGTGCCCTGGCAGGGAATGGGACCTGGGTGTCCCACTTGGAAGCTGAGAATTCAGCCACTGAGCCACCACTGCCTCCGGAAGTGTTTGTTACTACCTCGTAACTCCCCGTGGCACAGAGTGGATAACAGTCTTTCCAAACAGCTCTGGTATAATGAGTTGATACAGAACAAGCATATATACAGGCTGGGCAAAAAATTATTATTGCAGGCTCACTGAAGCAAAATTCTACTTGTTAAGAAAATGGGAAAGAAGATATGTTGTCTCCGTCATAGCATTACACAACTGACCTGAAATAAGTAAGAGTAAGACTGACGGAGGACTGTAAGGCCGACTCTGACACCCTGATGGCAGTGCCACAGCTATGAGACAGCAACACGAAGGACCTGCCAGTGATGTCAACTCTGATGCTCACCCATCCCTCTTCCCCATCTCATCATTCTCCCCAGGTCTGGGGTATTCTAGCTTCTCCATACTCAGTTTCCCATTTGCCAGGTCATCTCATACTGAGGCCAGCTGAGTGTTTCTGAAGCTGTAAGCATGCCATCCTTTTAATAAAACACCTTCACTGCCCTCAAGCTCTGCTGAACAAAGGACAAGTACCTTTGTCTGGCCTTTCAGCATCCCCCAGCCCCTGCTACCTATGCCACTTTTCTCACGTATCTCTGCACACTCCACTCGTGTGATTCTGCACACAATGCTAGGTCCAATCAGCCAGCATTCCCATGTGTCTTGTAGCTCTGCAGTGCCCCTAACACTCTTAAGTAACACAGCTCTGTTTTGAATTTAACATTTTCAGTCTGAATATTTGATCTTCTTTCATCACCCTCATCCTTGACCTCAACCTGTTTGTTCCTTAGGATTCTACCACCACGTTGTACCATCACTTCTCCCACCTGTACTACATTTGAAAATGATTCTTATTTAGTCAGGTGTGAAAAGCCTATTAAGAAGCAAGTAATTACTAGGAAGTCTGTACTCAAGACTCTATGTGGATTTGATGCCTACAAAGTCCTCCCAAGAACGCTAGCTTGGTTGGTACTTGGCTTACAGAGTAACCCAAAGGTAGTATGGCCCCCTGCCAGATTAGATTTCTTAAAAAGCTTTGGGGCCCCAAAAGGGAGGAATTCACCCAAATTTTTAAGTACTGAAGGCGAAATCTGCTGGAAAAAAGGCCTTGGGCTTGGGTTCTCAGATGCAGGATGGAAGAGAAGTTAATGGAGGATTTAATACAAACTAACTGAGATCCCTATGAAAATTCTAGACGGAAGTTAATTCCTACTCCTTCCAAGTTGCCCAACATGGTAAGGCTCTAGATTTGCAGAGCAAACTCAAAAAGGTCCACATGTTTAATTAGGACTCTTGCCGGATTGCATCTACTTTAGAAATGAGGCCAAACCTAATGATGCTAGTCTTTTTGTTTAAAGATTAATTTTGGGGGATTGTTTATGGTCACAAGGGAAGAGAATATCAGAAAAATTTTCTGAAACATAGAAATTGGGCAGTGATTACAGGGTTTTCTTTCATTTCAGTGATGGGATTTTTGTCTTTGATTTTTTATTTATTGGGCTATTGTGCACCTTTGCAGGAAAAGAGATTAACTTGTAGGCTTTTATCTAGTAGAGAGGCAGGAAAAGATCCCCAAAATTATGATTTATTGCCCCATTGGGCATTAACCCATTTTGTATCTAACCCAGCAATCTTATCCTAAAATTACTTTTTTAGAGTGCATACAAACATCTATCTCTTCAAATTCTCCTTGGAACTGGTTTTAAACACTTGCCAGTTTCCTCATTAATTACTGACTGTATAAAATCTTTGACAGATGTTTACTTTCCTTTATCAAAGCACAGTCCACTAAACTGGGACTTAGAGATTCCTCGAGAAAAAGGAGAATGAGCCTCCCCCCATAATATTCAAATAATATCAATGCTATCCAAACAAACAAACAAAAACGGCTGCCATCAAGTCAACTTCAACCCATGGCAACCCCCTGTGTGTCAGAGTAGACCAGTGCTCTGCAGGGTTTTCCGTGGCTGATTTTCTGAAAGTAGATTGCTAGGCCTTCCTTCCAAGGAGTCTCTGGGTGGACTCAAACTGCTACTCTTTTGGTTAGCAGCCATGTATATTAACTGTCTGTACCACCCTGGGACTCCCACCCAAAAAATAACTACAATTAAATTTCCTTCATCGGTTTATTTAGTCCTTTGTAGTTAATTCTTGTTCCGCTGGATACTGCTTTCATAAAGTATGCTGCTGCTGGACTGAAAAAGCCCCCAAATACTGCCCTAGTTTCCTGGTATGGTCTAAAAATTGTCTAAACAACACCCACTGGGAAGGCTGGCCTTCAGACTAGTATGGAAGTAGCAATAGTGCAGAGTGTCTGATACAGTCCTTTGCACAAGGTTCTGAAACTGCCCTTGTTTATTGAAAGCACACATTCTAGCCTATAGCTTACAGCAGAGCCATCAGGCAAGCATCAGAGGGAAGAAGAGTCCTGTTTGGTGACGAGACTAATTGCTGTGGCTCATTTATTACAGTAATCAATAATATCACAATGGGCAAGAGTAAAATCCCTATTGGGATAAAGTAGCTATTTCATAAGCATTTTCTCTGAGGATAAAAATATATTACAGACAGCAAAGGCACTGACACACGTGCAGGGCCTTCTCAGAATGTGTACAATCTATGAACTATTTACATAAACAAGTAACATTTTATTGATACAAACTACTGAAGGTGAAGGCATCTTTTCTGACTTGACAACTTTTCCCATGCAGCTCTGAAAACAGTTAGAGCTAATTAGGAAATAGGAAGCCCACTGTGATAGTTAAGGTTGTATGTCAACTTGGCTGGGCCATGATTCTCAGTGGTTTGATAGTCGTATTATGTTGTGATTACTTCTATAATATGATCACCTCCATGAGGGGATCGGCTCTGAGTAGCCAATCAGTTGAAAGGGAGTTTCCTTGGGTGTGTGACTTGCATTGAATATGTGGATATTCTGGCAAGGCTTGTGGGCTTTTGCTTGTTCTAGATTCTACCGCTGGCTCCTGTTCGTCTGACCTCCATTTCTTGGGAGTTGAGCTAGCAGCTTACCTGTGGTTTTGCCTGCCAATCTTGGGATTTGTTGAAATTCACAGTCTGTGAGCAAGAGCTCTGCTCTCTGACCTGCCAATCTTGGGTTCACCAGCCCCTACGGCTACACGAATCAGGAGAGGCCTCCAGCCTGACCCATGGACTTGGGACATTTCAGTCTCTACAACCGCGTGAGCCATTTCCTTGATATAAATCAATCAATCAATCTCTCTCTCTATCTATCTACCTAATCTATCAATCTATCTTTATAGGCTTTACTGGTTTTGCTTCTGTAGAGAACCCAGCCTAACACGCCCACCAAACAAACCTAATTATTTCTGGCATCCTCCAATTTACAAGATGAAAGAGTAATCTTTGCGATTTTCCAGGGACCATCTGGAAAAATTCAAAGATAGCTTCAGGTATAAAAGACATTCTAACATTTTTTTTTCTAAATTTAGGATCCAATCTTCAGAAGGCAAAAATCAAAAGGACTGTCAGAGGAGATTTGTTCCCTTCATTAAGGTAGGATCACGGCGGCAAGAGAAATGATATTTGTTTACCTATTTAATCACAGTGGCAAATAGAAGAAAGCAACACAAATATAAGGAACCTTAGTTTTTTGCACAAGCAAGAGACTTTTGTTCATTGACTTTGTTTGTTTGCTTTCGTTTAAGTTATTTTTGTAAATAATCAAGAACACGATAAAGTCAGTGCAAAGCTGAGAGTTATTCTCCTGAGATAGAGGATCTCTTCTATGCAGGCAAAACGCTAAAAGGAAAACCATAATCTTTCACTACACTGTTAATTTTAAATCTTTTTTAACTCCAAGATCAATTTGTCACTCTAACAGAGGGGATATTTTCTGGTTTTATGTGAATGTAATGTTTGGGAGTAAAGGTTTCATAAGCTCTTTTTATTTCCTTAAATTATCTTGCAAATAATCCTATCAAAACTGAGCAAACTTTACCAAACTTTAATACATTTCAATGTTTCTTTTCAGACTCGGGTATTATAAAACAAGGCAAGAAGAATTCACTTCCCTCCAACACTCTACAACTCGCCATACATGCTCCATCTTGTCTTTGGCTGTTCTCTTTCACTTACTGGAACAAACACTTTAGAACTCGTCTTATTTTGATAAACTGTGTTTCTCTTTCGTCACTGCTCCTGGTGGCAGCGTCAGTTACAACTTTTAGCCAAGGTAACAACTTCCTATTTCACAGAGAAAATTAGACAGTGGAGAATTGAGAAATATCTGTCGCACACCACATTTTAGCAGACAAGGGAAGCTGATAAATACACAATTTTCTATAGCCACACGCACCCCTTTTACATATCCTTAAAGTTGGAAAAAACGAACACATTCACTAATGTGATCCACTGAAATGAGAACCAAAGATAGACTGTAAATTACACTCAGCGTTGTTTTAGTATCCCATCTTCCTTAGAAATTACTCGGGTATCCAAAAGATTTTTCATTAGTTAACACAACGTAATAATAATCCAAATTTTGAAGTTGCTATGGGCCTAGAAATTATGTGTAACCCAACACTCCATAGAACGCCATCACTATCATAAAATCATTCACCAAAATTATGATCCAACTTAATTCAAAACATTTCATAATTGTAAACACATAGGAGTAATGTTAGCTTATTTAATTAATGTAGTAAGTTCAAGAAATTCAGATTAACCAGTGACTTGATGAGAGAAAAAAAGCTAAATCATATGCAAAATAAATGTTTATTCTTAAAGCTGATAAATTAGAGAAAAGATATGTTAATTCTTTTTCTTTCTTAAAATTATTACACTAGTCTGATGTGTCAAAGATTCACCTTAATTATGTGAACTTAGAGTCTTAAAATGTTTCTTATTTAGCAGTTTCTGTAAGACAGAAATTTTCTGTAGTCTGGTATAGTATTAGAAGTTCAGTTTTCATTTATTCGTGAATTTTGGGACTATTGAGCCAATGTAAGTGCTTATTTATCCTCATAAATCAGTCACAATGAAGTATCTTTAAGATTCATAATAATCTAAAGTATTAATACTCGCCAGGGTAGAAAAATACTTTACATTCACACAATGGTAGGCAAAAGTTTTCCTTAATTACAGACACAGACACGGAAGTACATACAGAGCTTGCTCAGTTCCACAACTTCAGACACCAGTGAAAGTAAACCTAGCAACACAAGGATTCACCAGTTCAGGTCTCAAAGAGGCGTCCTCCTCTCCAGTGCGTGCGTAATATTTTCTTAAGTGATTTCAGGTCACAAATAGACAAATGAGAAGACTAACCACTTAGATTCTCTGCCATCACTCACCCAACAGAAAACAGCTCAGAGCACAAAACCAAATTCCAGTCATCGCTGTCACCGATGGGAACCAGCACATCGGCAGTGCTCCCTTGCTGGCTCTGCCATAGCAAATCCCATCACATTTCTTCCTGCTCCAGGCAGGGTTACCCCCTGCCCCAGGCACATGATTGGTCCCTTGTGACTGTTGTGCTCACATTCACCACCACTCTCCCCATTGCTCATTCCATTCCACCTGCACCAGGTTCCTAGTCCTGCAAAGGGCCCTTGGTGACACAAATGGCTTGTTTGTGGCTGCTAACTGAAAGGCTGGTGGTTTGAGCCTACACAGTGGCACCTCAGAAGAAAAGCCTGGTGATCTGATCTCAAAAAGATGACAGCCAGGAAAACACAATGGACTGCAGTTCTACTCTGGAACACGTGGGGTTGCCGTAAGTCAGAATCCACTTGGCAGCAACTAACAACGATTTCAATATACTAGGCTGCCTCCACTCTCAGCCTTACAGTAGCTGTCTGCACAGTCTAGAATATTCCTCGCGCACATCTTCAGATGGCTGGTTCCTTCACATCACTGTGGTTTCTAGTCAAATGTTACTTTTCTGTATGGTCTTCCCCGACAACCATATCTAAAATTTCCCAAGCACACATTCTATTTCCTTGCCTGGCCTAATGTATTTATCACTATCTGCAGTTATATTTATTTTCTTATCCACCCTGTGTCTCCCCAAAAGACTATTAACTCTAGCAGACAAACCTTTTACGAGGATGCCAAGTCCATTTAATGGGGAAGAAATAGTTTCTTTAATAAATGGTGCTGTAACAACTGAACCTCTACATGCAAAAAAATTATGTTGGATCCATATCTCAAAGCACATATGAAAATTAATCTAAAATAGATTGACGACCTAAATATAAGGAAACTATAAAACTCTCAGAAGAAAACATAAAGCTTCAGAAACTTGTTTTTGACAGTGAATACTTAGATATGACACCAAAAGCGTGAGCAACAAAAGGAAAAATTGATAAATTGGACCTCATCAAAATTAAAAACTTCTGTGCATCAAATGACTTTATTAAAACAGACATTACAAAATGGGAGAAAATATTTAGTAAACACAAGTCCGATAAGCATTTAATAATACTCCTACAACTCAACAACAAAGAGACAAGCAACCCAATTAAAAGAGGGGCCAAGAACTTCAACAGATTCTCTGAGGAAGATATATAAATGGCCAATAAGCCCATGAAATGATGCTCAACCTCATTTGTCACTGTTGTTATTAGGTGCCCTCCAGTGAGTTCCGAGTCATTGCAACCCTATGCACAATAGAACGAAACACTGCCAGATCCTGTGCCATCCTCACAATCTTTGCTATGTTTGAGACCACTGCTGCAGCCATTGTGTCAGTCCATCTCATTGAGGGTCTTCCCTCTTTTTTGCTGACCCTCTACTTTACCAAGCATGACGTCTTTCATCAATGACTGGTCTCTCATGATAACATGTGTAAAATATGTAAGACAAAGTCTTGCCATCCTTGCTTCTAAGGAGCTTTCTGGCTGTATTTCTTCCAAGACAGATTTGTTCTTCCTTCTGGCAGTCCATGATTACCTCAATATTCTTTGCTGAGACCACAATTCAAATGCATCGATTCTTCTCTTGTCTTCCATAATTCATTGTCCAGCTTTTGCATGCATATAAGATAGAAAATACCATGGTTTGGGTCAGGCACATCTTAGTCCTCAAAGTGACATCTTTGCTTTTCAACACTTTAAAGAGGTCTTTTACAGCAGATTTGCCCAAAACAATACATCGTCTGATTTTTTGACTGCTGCTTCCACGGGTGTTGATTGTGGATCCAAGTAAAATGAAATCCTTGACAACTTCAATATTTTCTCCATTTATCAAGTTGTCACTTTTTGGTACAGTTGTGAGGATTTCTCTTTTATGTTGAGGTGTAACCCATACTGAAGACTGTAGTCTTTGATCTTCATCAGTGCTTCAAGACGTCTTGCTTTTAGCAAAATTGTGTACTGTTATAACCGTGTTTTAATGATCTTCAGCAAAATTTTACTTGCATGTGATATTAATGATATTGTTCAATAATTTCCACATTCTGTTGTATCACCTTTATTTGGAATGGGCACAAATATGGATCACTTTCACTCGGTTGGCCACGTAGCTTTCTTCCAAATTTCTTAGCATAGGCAAGTGGGCAGCCCCAGTGCTGCATCTGTTTCTTGAAAGATCTCAATTGGCATTCAGTCATTTCATGGAGCCTTGTTTTTTCCAGTCTCTTCAGTGCAGATTGGACTTCTCCCTTCAATACCAATGGCTCTTGATCATATGCTACCTCCCGAAATAGTTGAACATCAACCATTTCTTCTTGGTATAGTGACTCTGTATATTCCTTACATCATCTTTTGATGCCTCCTATGTCGTTCCATAGACTACCCATACAATACTTCAAAATTGCAAATCAAGGCCTGAATTTTTTCTTCATTTCTTTCGTCTTGAGAAATGCTGAGCATGTTCTTCCCTTTTGGTTTTCTAACTCCAGGTCTTTGCACATTTCATTATAATACTTTACTTTGTCTTCTTGAGCTGCCCTTTGAAATCTTCTGTTCAGTTCTTTTACTTCATCATTTCTTCTATTTGCTTTAGCTACTCTACGTTCAAGAGCAAGTTTTAGAGTCTTTTCTGACATCCATTTTGGTCTTTTCTTTTTTTTCTGTCTTTTAAATGACCTTTTGCTTTCTTCACGTATGGTGTTACTGAGTTCATCCCACAACTCTTCTGGTCTTTGGTCATTAGTGTTCAATGCATCAAATCTATTCTTGAGATGGTCCCTAAATTAAGGTGGAATATATTCAAGGTTGTACTTTGGCTCTCGTGAACTTGTTTTAATTCTGTTCAGCTTCAATTTGAACTTACATATGAGCAATTGATGGTCTGTTCCACAGTCGGCCCCTGGCCTTGTTTTGACTGATATACTGAGCTTCTCCATCTTCTCTTTCCACGTATGTAGTAGGTTTGATTCACCTGAACTCCATCTGGTGAGGTCCACGTGTATAGTTGCCATTTTTGTTGTTGAAAAAAATATATTTGCAATGAATAGGTCCTTGGTCTTGCAAAATTCTATCATGCAATCTCAGGCATCATTTCTATCACCAAGACCATATTTTCCAACTACCGATCCTTCTTGGTTCCAACTTCCACATTCCAATGTCCAGTAATTATCAATGCACTTGATTGCATGTTTGATCCATTTCAGACTACAAAAGTTGGTAAAAATCTTCAATTTCTTCATCTCCGTGTTTGGTGGGTAAATTTGAATAACATCATATTAACTTGTCTTCTTTGAAGGTGTATGAATATTATCCTATAACTGATAGCATTGTATTTTAGGATAGATCTTGAAATGTTCTTTTTGACAATGAATGCAATGTCATTCCTCTTCAATTGGTCATTACCAGCATAGTAGACCATATGATTGTTTGACTCAAAATGGCCAATACCAATCCCTTAAAAAAAAAAAAAAAATCCCTTACAGCTCGCTAATGCCTAGGCTATCTATCCTCAAGCATTCCATTCCATTTTTGAGAGCTTCCAATTTTCCTAGATTCATACTTCACAAGTTCCACATTTGGATTATTAATGGATGTTTGCAGCTGTTTCTTCTCATTTTGAGTCATGCCACATCAGCAGATGAAGGTCCCAAAAGCTTGAGTCTATCCATGTCATTAAGGTCAACTCTATTTTGAGTAGGGAACTCTCCCCCACTCGCATTTTGGGTGTTTTCCAACCTGAGGGTTCATCTTCCATCAATGTATTAGGAAATGTTCCACTCCTATTCATAAGGTTTTCACTGGCCAATCTTTTTAGAAGTACATGGCCAAGTTCTTTTTTCTAGTCTGGCTTATTCTGGAGCTCCACTGCAATCTGTCCACCATGGGTGACCCTGCTGGTATTTGAAATACCAGTGGCATAGCTTCCAGCATGACAGCAACATGCAAGACACCACAGTACAACAAACTGACAGAAGAACGGTAGCATTTGTCACTAGGGAAATGAAATCAAAACCACGACAAGATACCACTTCACATCCACAAAGATGACTATCATCAGAAAAACAAGAAATAATAAGTGTTGTGATGTGGAGAAACTGGAATCCTTATGCACTGCTGGTATGAATGTGGAATGATGCAGCCACTGTAGAAAATAGTTTTGGCAGTTCCTCAAAAAGTTAAACATAAAACTACCATATGACACAGCAATTCTACTCCCAGGTATTTACCCAAAAGAATTGGAAGCATGGATTTAAACACATACTTGTACACCAGTGTTCACTGTTGCATTATTCACAATAGCTGAGGAGTGGAAACCACAAGTGTCCATCAACATAAGAATGGAAAAACAAAATTTGATATATACTTACAATGGAAGTATATATCCACTATAAAGAGAAATGATGCTGTTGGTGAAGAATACTGAATATACTGTGGACTGCCAAAAGAATAAATAAATCTGTCTTGGAAGACGTACAGCCCGAATGCTCCTTAGAAGCAAGAATAGTAAGACTGGGTCTCACATACTTTGGACATGTTATCAGGAGGGACCAGTCCCTGGAGAAGGACATCATGCTTGGTAAGGTAGAGGGTCAGCAAAAGAGGAAGATCCTCAAGAAGAGGGGTTGACACAGTGGCTGCAACAATGGGCTCAAACACAGCAACAATTGTGAGGATGGTTCAGGACTAGTCAGTGTTTTGTTCTGTTGTACACAGGGTTGCTGTGAGTTGGAATCAACCCCACGGCACTTAACAACAACAAGGAGAGATAAAGTTCTGATACATCTTGTGACATGGGTGAACCTTGAAAGTATTATGCTGAGTGAAATAAGTTAGACGCAAAATGACAAATATTATATGATCTTACCCGTAAGACTAGGCAAATGCATTAAAGGCAAAAGTTTATTAGTGGTTACTACAAGCTGGGGGCAGGGATGGTGAGTTAGTGCTTAAGGGGTACTGACTTCCTGTTCAGGGTGATGACTGTATCAGACAACGTTCTGCTGCTATTCATAAGGTTTTCACTGGTGTTGCTATTTAACAGTGACCTTAAAAAGCTTGTTTATAATAATCAAGTCTGCGATTATGAGGGCACGGCCTCTGAGCTTATTTGTGGCTAAATCTACGTGCATTTCATTTGAATATCCCTCCTAGAGCCCTAGCTGAGTTGCTCACATAAAATAGGCAGCCAGGAAATAGGAGAGCTGAACATGATATAGTGGGCTGGGATATTTAAGAACATGAGTTTTAAAAGATTTTATACTTTCCTGTGTATTTTATTTTTTAACACTCAAATGCCAAAGAACCGGCTCAATACCTAATCAGAAATAAAAGGGGGCACAGGCGTAAAGATAAAGAACACCTGGGACAATAAGAATGAAGACCCACCATCTTCTGCTTCATTTATTAATTCAAAATGAGCTGTCAAATTTTAAATTTACCTAGAAATTAGAACACTTGCAGACACATTTCAGTGAGAAGGCAAAGCAAAAGAAAACCATGAACAATTCCCATGAATGGGCTCTTCCTGAGGGAGGGGCTGAGACGTCCTGAGCCCTCTCCCCAGTGTTCACAGTAGATCTTTTAAGTGTTCGTCAAACACACCTAATCATTGCATCTGCTTACAGGAAATGATCCTGGTTTCATTTCAGTCTATGGATATATTCATAAATATGCAGTGTATTTTTACGAGGGTTTCGGAGTTCTGAAGCTTCACATTTATGTTTTCTGAAGTGAACTAAGTTGTCAATTGAATAATTTAGTTCAATTAATACTTATTTTTCCTTCATCCGTAGTGATGAATTACGGAACTTCTGAATACCCTCTGGGCTCCCATAATATTTTAAATTATAACGAGCACAGACTTTCTGCAGCAGATTATTAAGAAGTAAAATCATTTATATAGTATACACACACTTTCTTGGAAGCTGTTTCATTTTGGGGTTTTTTGTTTGTTTGTTTTTGCATATCCCGGAAAATTTACTTAAAATCTCTCTCTTAGATTTGTAAAGGTAAGAAAACATGCCTTTCTTTAATAGCACAGATGATAAGGAATGAGTGTTATTTTGGAAAAATGTAGATTTCCATCCTACAACTACTGGTTCAAATTTATGGAACAATCATATATTTGCAGTAAGCTTCACATTCATAAAAAAGGAAGATAGGAGGCAAATATTTACTTCAGTAAATTTTTAACAGAAAATATCAAATAAGAACATAGCTCTTTTATTTCACTGCAGCTACAGGTTTACCCTAAAAATGACATTTCGGTTGGATTCAACTCCATTTTTAAAGAAACAACAACAAAAATTAGCACTGGTAACTCAGATGGCAGAGTTCTTCCAATCACCCTTTAAAGTAGGTCAGCATTAAGTGTCCATGACAGAGGGCTTGGTCTTCATTCCTGATAGTTATAATCTGGGAAGAATATAAACCTTGCTTCCTTATCACTGCCCTCCAGTCCTTACTTATAAATTTATTTATTTCTAAGTTTCTATGCATGCCCCACTGTCTTAGGATATACTAACCACATAATTTCTTGTCCAAAGCAAAACACTTTTCAGGGTAGCAGTAGGTGCTATTAATAATTATGCCAGAACAATAAGCCTAACAAGGACTGTCACAGGCAAACAGGGATGCATATATCCTAGTAGAAGAAGAAATACGACAAAATAAAGAAAAGATAATATTATATCATGATATCTACAATACCCTTTCATGATAATAAAAGTCTATCACATTTTCAAAATGGAAATGTTGATCCTTTGATATATTCAACAATAAAGAGCACTTAGACAATAGGATTGGTATAAGGAAAGCATACGCCCAGTCAACAGAAACCACAGCTACGCTGAAAATCATCTCAGTAGGGACAGCGTTAGAAGTCGCTGAGCCACAGACCGCCTCACTCAAATCTTAATGCCTGGCAGCTCTGGAGCCAAGGCCCAGATGGAAATTTTCCCAAGAGAGTTGCTTGGTCTCTCTGACTCCATCCAGGCTGGATGCTACCATTTTCAGCTTGCGTTCCATTTTCCAGTGATGCCAACATGCTCTAGGAGTAGAGCAGCTGCCTGAAACCAAAACAGTATCCTCCAAGGTGCCTCTCTCGCCCCAGTTCCCTGCCTGTCCTTCATCTCATTGCCTCCCAGCTGTGGCCATTAAGCCCAGATGTTGCCACTTTCTATTTTGCCTGGCTCTGCCCCATCAGCACCCCCTCATCCAGAGTACCCCCCCAGAGAGGGCCTCTTACCGAAGAAGCACAACACCAGTCCTGTGACACCTGGGAGGGGCTGTCAGGGGCTTAAGTGCATTCGCAGGATGGAAATGGATTGAGTCTTATCCTCAATACCTGGAAATACAGCTGCTAACCACTGGCACTGGCATCTTTACCTATCTCATTATTCCCAGACACTTATACATCTGCAGCCTAAAGTCTGAAGTCTTTCCCTGATGCTTGTGCCTACCACCAAAAACACAGTTGCCCTCTTTCAGAGAGACTGAGATTCCCCCATTAGGAGAGATCAAGATCCCCAGAGAACGCTATTATCCAGCCCCAGCTGGCTTCACAGGGGCCTAAAACCTCTTGGTAAACTGTGGCTAGCTAAGTTTCACTGTGTAACTCAACCTTACGCCATTTACAAAAATAAATGTCAGACTGATTAATAATTGAAACAGTGTGCACATGGAGATGGCTGCAAAAAAAAGAAAACTGAAAGCAATATGGTATATAAAAAAAGAACAGGGGTTTTGGAATCCTACAGACTTGGTTCTACCACCCATCTGTCTGTTTTGTCCTACTGTGGAGGCCTACGTGTTCCTGTGATTCTGGAAGCTATGCCACCAGTATTTCAAATGCCAGCAGAGTCACCTATGTGGGACAGGTTTCCTCAGAGCTTCCAGACTAAGACAGACTAGGAAGAAAGGCCTGGTGATCTGCTTCAAAAATTAGCCTATGAAAACCCTATGGATTACAAGAGAATATTGTCCAATATGGTGCAGGCAGATGAGCCCCCTAGGTTGATACCAACTGAATCCATTGCCATCGAGTTGATCCTGACTCATTGCAACCTTATAAGACAGAGTCAAACTGCCCCACAGGGTTTCCAAGGCTGTAAATCTTTACGAAAGCAGACTGCCGCATCTTTTCCCCACAGAGTTGGTGGGTTCAAACCACAGAACTTTTGATTAGCAGCCAAGTGTTTAACACTTGCGCCCAGGGTTCCTTCCTAGTTTGACAGGCGTTCAAAATGCACAGTGGCCACAACAACGGACTTGAGCATACCAACCACCATGACGATGGTGCAGGACTGGGCAATGTGTCATTCTCTTGTACGTGGGTTTACCGTGAGTCAGAGCCAACTCAACGGCAACTAACAGCCATGACAGAGATCTGGTTGGAGTCCCAGCACTGACATTAAGTAGCAATGTGTTTTTGGAAATCTGACATAAACTTCCTAATGATTAGAAAAAACAATCTTGCGAGTTGTTTTTAGGATTAATGATTTGATGTCTGCAGAGGACCTAGCATAGCTCCTGGGATGTAATAACCGTTACAGTTTGCTGAGCAAGTTTTATTAATATTAGTGAACAATATTTCAGTGTATCAAACTTTTCTGTGAACTGCTTATAGTGTTCACCTAACTACGTGGTCAATTCCACATCTTTATTTTTCATCTGATAATATACATACTCCCCATGAGGAAACTGCCTTCTTATTTGCCATTTTATTGACTACTTTTCTTTTTTTTTTTATCCCACTGAATAATTTTGAGGGTCTTGCTGTCCTTTCTACTCTAATTACTATGATTCTATGGAGCAAATGACACAAAACAGGGAGAAAGAAAGAAAGGGAGAGTGGGAGGGAGAGAGGGAGCAAAGAGGGAGAGAGAAGGGGGAGAGGAAAGAAAAGGAGGAGAGGAGAGAGGGGAAGGGAAAGGAGGAGGAAAGAAGAACAGGGACACATGCCTAACCAGAACAACTGAGGACAAACCAGGATGGTACAGACCCCTTAGGCTTTAGCAAAACTTAGGCCCATCTTCCCCTTATAA
Organism: Elephas maximus indicus; assembly: GCF_024166365.1. Classification (NCBI taxonomy): domain Eukaryota; kingdom Metazoa; phylum Chordata; class Mammalia; order Proboscidea; family Elephantidae; genus Elephas; species Elephas maximus. The sequence continues at coordinate 234,809,320 of NC_064819.1, forward strand.
CCATGCTATTGTTGTTGTTAGGTGCCATCAAGTCAGTTCCAACTCATAGCGACCCTAGGCACCACAGAACGAAACACTGCCTGGTCCTGCACCACCCTCACAATTGTGGCAATGCTTGCGCCCATCGTTGCAGCCACTGTATCAGTCCACGTGACCACGCAGCTGGCTAACTGCAGGAAGCTGATGTAATTAGTCACAGTTGAGGAGTAGGTCTAGAAGGACTTTAGACCCAGGGACATCTGAGTTCAAACCCCAATTACGTCCTTCTCAATTATGTATTATAAAAAGTACTCAACTTTTATGCCTCTTACTCACGCCATTTAAAAACGTAGTAATTGTGAGAGCTAATGAGATACAATACATAAAGCGTACAGAGCAGGAACTGGGGCGTAAGAGATGCCCAGTGCAGTAAATACAAAACAGACCACTAAGCAGAGCAGGCCTGGGGGCAAAGGGGCGGGCTGAGAAGTGCTGTTCATCAGCTGAAGTCTTGCTTGATTTTTTAACCCACGTGAATGTATTTCATTGGTTTTAAAATTTTGAGGAAAAGAAGAGAAATTTGCCCCTTCTGTCCTGGAATGAGGCAATAAAATGCAATCGTCCTAATGAAATGACAGGAAGGCCACAGTCACTGTGAGCATGGACATGCACGGCTGACTACGTCTGTCATTTATCATCTTTAATATTCCCAGAGGTTGCTCTGGATTTAAAAGTCTTTCAAGAGTTCTATATTCACTAAACTGAATTCAACACCATGCATACTGAAGTTCGAGCGACTTAACAGCAGATCACAGCCTCCTCCAGCCCCGCTGGAAACTGCCGCCAGGAAATAACAGTGCAGAGAATACTCCTTTCTCAACTGGGGCCATCTGAGATGTAGCAGCTCTGCATCCTCCACAAGCTCTTGGATGCTGGTCTGATAACTCTCTACCTGTGCCTAACCCTCAGGTGATAACTCTCCACCTGCGCCTAACCCTCAGGTGATAACTCTCCAGCTGCGCCTAACCCTCAGGTGATAACTCTCCACCTGCGCCTAACCCTCAGGTGATAACTCTCCACCTGCGCCTAACCCTCAGGTGATAACTCTCCACCTGCGCCTAACCCTCAGGTGATAACTCTCCACCTGCGACTAACCCTCAGGTGATAACTCTCCACCTGCGCCTAACCCTCAGGTGATAACTCTCCACCTGCGACTAACCCTCAGGTGATAACTCTCCACCTGCGCCTAACCCTCAGGTGATAACTCTCCAGCTGCGCCTAACCCTCAGGTGATAACTCTCCAGCTGCGCCTAACCCTCAGGTGATAACTCTCCAGCTGCGCCTAACCCTCAGGTGATAACTCTCCAGCTGCGCCTAACCCTCAGGTGATAACTCTCCAGCTGCGCCTAACCCTCAGGTGATAACTCTCCACCTGCGCCTAACCCTCAGGTGATAACTCTCCACCTGCGCCTAACCCTCAGGTGATAACTCTCCACCTGCGCCTAACCCTCAGGTGATAACTCTCCACCTGCGCCTAACCCTCAGGTGATAACTCTCCACCTGCGCCTAACCCTCAGGTGATAACTCTCCAGCTGCGCCTAACCCTCAGGTGATAACTCTCCACCTGCGCCTAACCCTCAGGTGATAACTCTCCACCTGCGCCTAACCCTCAGGTGATAACTCTCCACCTGCGCCTAACCCTCAGGTGATAACTCTCCACCTGTGCCTAAGCCTCAGGGAGAGACACGCGCTATCCCCACTAGCTGTCTGTAGATGGCTTAAGGGTGAGAACACTCTTTCCTTGTCCCCAAATCTGCTTCTCCACTGGCTTGTCACAGGACCCAATAGCCTTTCTCCATCCCCTTGGAGTCTTCCCAGTAAAGGCGCAAAATCCAAAGAACCTGTCGTGAAAATGATACATCAAGTCCGTGAGAGGAGGAATCAGGCTATTGACATGTCAGGATAACATAGACGTCACAATTGTCTCAGAAACGGCAAGTCCTAAATGACCCGACACGTGTCTATTTTCTTGTTTGTCAGTGGAGGCTGGAGAAAGTCAAAGAAGAAAGATACGCAACACGGTGCCCCATTTAGATATGACAGGGCTGTGTAGGGCTTCTCAGCGAGACACTTGAGGGGCCACTGAAGACAGTGTCTCTAGCAAAAGTCTTCTTCCCCATCAAGACTTAAGGACGTAAACATCACTGGCTTTATAGCTTTGCACGGATTATCCCTAACTGCGAGCAGCAACTATATTGCTTTTTGTTCCAAGCTGGAAAGAGATTCAGTGTTTCCTTTTGATTATAAATGTAAAGCTCATCCTAAACCTGCATTCTTCTGGTAAAAGTTTCAGAAAACAGAGAAAGTGAAAACCACTGACTACATTTTGATGTACATCTTCCTAGGTGTCCTCTGTGTATAACTGCACACACTCAAACACACTCACACACACTCACCCACTCACACCCAGACACACACACATACACACATACCCACTCACACACAGACACACACACACTCAAACACACACACATACACACACATGCACTCACACACAGACTCCCATACCTATGTGGAACTATGTAAGTATGAAAATAACACAAGTTCCCTGCACCATCAAAAGTAATGTATCTTTCAGAAAAAGGAGTCTCCTTATACTCTTGTCTTCACTTAATCTTTCATATTACCAGATGTTCTCTCAATTAGCACATTTTGAACAAGGAAATGCTGTTTGGGGAAGACACATTAACCTGAACAACCTCAATACAGATTTGGTAACTATTCCTAGGAGTTACACCTGCATAATCACAACTTTGACTACCGTAAATAAGATTTTTAAGGGCTGCTTTAAAAAGGCAATACCATAAATGTTTGCATTGACAAAAATCATGGTTACATACCTATAAGAAGAATGAGAAAAACAAACATCCTAGTGTTATAGAAACAGTTTAAAAAGCGCTCTAACTCAAGCAGCTTAAGGCAGTGCCTACATTAAGAGTCTGAATAAAAGTGTTTCATAATAATACTTTTCACAATACTTCTAAATTAATTTCTTATTTTTATAATTGTGATTTGAACAAATTAATAAAAAAAAAAGTAGATACCTGACTACTTCATTTTTACCCCTAAAATTTCATATACATAACTTGGGCAACAAACTTTTTATAAAGTATTTTTATTAGATATTTAAGGATTTATTTTAGGATTGTTATTCCTTTATTTATGGATTACCTTATACCAGAGTTTCTCAGTTTTGGCACCTCTGATGTTTGGCCGGATCATTGTTTCTTGTGGGGGCTATCCTGGGCATTGCAGGATGTTCAGCTGCACCTCTGGGCTCTGCCCACTAGATGTCCGTTAGCAAACCCTCAGCTGTCACAACCAAAAATGTCTCCAGACAATGCCAATGTCCCTTGGGGGATAAGGTCACCCAGGGCTGAAAGCCACTGCCTTATATTTGGGGTCACCTTATATCTGGGCATATGTAGTATGTATGTTGTCTTTACAAAACTGGATCTTGAAGGACAGTTTCATAACTTGCTTTTTTCTATTCACCCAAACATAGTGAGTGTCTTTCCTGGTCAGTACATACGTGTTTTCAGTGTGTCTTTACTGCGGCACCACACTTCAGTACAAGGTTGCACCGTAAGTGCTCTACCAAAGGACAGCTGTTTTCAATTTCTCAATGCTCTAAACGAGCACTTTCTAAATGGATTCTTACCCTTGAGAACTCCTTTTCAAGTCTTCCGATTAATTCAAGAGAAAACCAATTTTTAATGCCTCCTTAATAAGCAGAAACTCACATTCTTTCCATACAAAAAGGATGTTCTTGTCTTTTAATAAGTAACACTCCAATACGATTTTCTATTTCAGTTTGTGTGACTATACCAATGTAAATGCTATTGATCTTCTCACTGAGTAAATTTGGAAGTTATTGTTTTATAATTCCACAGAAAATGTGCCACAAATAATAAAAAGATACAGAATATATTATTACCATACATAAACGTTTTGGCATTCTTACCTACAACGTGCTGGCAGGATGGTTAAGCGATTGGCTGCTAACTGCTAATTGGTCTGCAGTTTGAATTCATCAGCAGTTCTGCAGGAGAAAAGACTTGGAGACCTGCTCCCATAAAGATTAAAAATATATATATATTTTTTTTTACAGCCTAGGAAACCCTATAGGGCAGTTCTACCCTGTCACATGGAGTCACTAGGAATAGAAATCAGCTCAAGGGTACACAACGCCATCACCTACAACACAGTTGTTTTGTCTTAAATATTTGACTACATATCTACTGAATAAAAGTGTGTGGTAGCTGTCATGTGTTCCGTAAAAGAGGATAAAGTTGGATTAATCCACGGGTATTTAAGAATTTCTTTAGTAGTCTGTAGGTCAGTCTTTATATTCCAACACTTGAAAAAATAAACTGGGAATTCCTGGCCCCAGAAATGTTACCTAGTAGCCTATTACAATTATGTAGGCTTATAGAAAGTCCTGTGTCCTTTATTTTAAAGACAGTACATACAAATTAATAGTAATTAGCAAGTAAATAAAAATATATTTTCTCCTTAGCTCTTGTGAGTGTCCACATGTTATGTGCTCCAAAAGAAGTTTTAGTAGGTTACAGAACTCTGACAATTATTTTAATTTTATCTTTATAATAGGGGAAAAAGGGAATTACAAAAAAGCCTCTTTGGAATTCAATCATAGAAAGAGAAGATTCAATTACATTTAAGGTCTCTGGCACAGTGAGAGATGCACAGGAAACGAGAGGCAGACTTAGGTCACCATTAACAGTAATCCCACACAGCATTTCCTCCTCTGAGGTTCTGCTACAATCCATTTTCATATAATATGAGCTGCACCCCCCCCGACACACACACGCAAATGAGAGAAAACTATGTTGAGTGAAATATAAATTGACTTTTAATTATTCATTAATAGCAATTTGGAATATCGGTGGCATGACACATTGTTCTCCTCAGGGTCCATGCATACCAGGAATTCATCTTCCAGATGAAAACCCCACTATAAAAATGCCCGTGAGGCCCAAGTTACACAAATTCTTCTTGAGCAGCACAGGATCCATTATCAACCTGCACGTTCTGAATTCCAGTCACAGTCAAGGATTAAGCGGCTCACTCTTCGCACAGTACCAGGCACCAGCCTAGGGTTTGCTAGGGATGCCCGTCATAGAAACATTCACTTCACAAGCACCTTTTTGGCTACTCATCTAAAGCCACATAAGAACTCGTTCAGGATACAGAGAAGCACAGCCTCATTCTCGATATTTTTAAATTAAATAGTAGATCATGAAAGATCCTAGATCTTTCCAGGTTAAAGATCCTGTTCGACCCAGGGTTCTAGACAGCCCCTATCAACTGACTGGAATGCACACCCAAGATGGAAGGTACTTGCCATCTGTGATACGTGCACTGGGCTTTCCCCCCTAAATCTCAATTCCAGTAAAGGGCCCACCACCCATCCCATTGTTTAAGCTAAAAATCTGGGTGTCATCCTGGAACTCCGCTCTCACATGTCCTCCAAGTTAAATCACCAGGTCCTTCTAAGTATTAAACCTGTCCCCTTAACGGAGCCTCCACCACCACGGGCGCTCTAAAGCCATTCTGCAATTGCTCCAGTCACCCTGCCCTGCCCTTCCTAGTCCTTGCTCCTCACTGTACACAGAGCATTCTTTTTGAAAAGCAAATAACGGGCCCTGCAACAGTTCCCATTTTCTTTGTCTCTAACCTAGTCTTTATCACTGACAACACCCTCCACACTCTGGTCCTTCCAGATGTTCCCCAGCCTCAGCCCATACCCCCACCCCTTCCTCCCTCTTAGCAGGCCAGCTATATGGGTTTCCTAGGTCCCAGTACTGCTCCCCAGGTGCCCTCCCTCCACAGAGCCTGCCTGCATCAGGCTCCAGTGTCTCATGGTCACATTAAACTTCCCCTTCTGAGCTCAGCATGCCTTCACACCCTCAGGACTCCAAGCCTCACTTCCCTTTCCAGGCCCTGGAGGCATCTGGGACAGGTCACCTACCCAGTGCATGGGTCTAATGGTACTGCCCCTTGAGGATGAGGGCTGTATTTGCAGTTGTGGTCGTTCATGTATCTGCAGCACTTAGGACTGTGTCTAGCAATGCTGTGCCCAGCAATTGTGTGCCGTAAAGTCGATTTCAACTCACGGCGACCCTATAGGACAGAGCAGAACCACCCAATAAGGTTTCCAACGCTGTCACCTTTACAGAATCAAATTCCCACATCTTTCTCCCACGGAGTGGCTGGTGGGTTCGAACCACCTACCTTTTGGTTAGCAGCCGAGCACTTAACCACTGTGCCATCAGGCTCCTTACACAAACACACATCTTACAAAATCAGACTACACAGCCTACTGTTAGCCTGGTGTTTTAATTTAGTGGTGTAGCAGCTTGCTTTCCACGTCAGTGAAAATGTAGATCTGCGTCAACATCTGTAAGGCCACCAGACCTGCAACCTCCACCCTCTGCCCCACTCCACTGGGGTCTTCATTCCCAGGAGGCCTTCTGGTGGCCCTCTGGGGACACAGTCCAGAAAGCAGCAGCAAAACATGTTCTTAGTGGAATATTCCTCAACCCAAAGGGGAAGCTCACTTGCCAAAGACAGCCCAGCGCACAAAAAGTATCTTCTGGTTGCTATTTCCATCCAATACTGCTATTTGCCCTGCACGGTTAATCCCAGCCTTGGCTGAAATTCCGTGTTAGAGCCACTTGGCTTCTGTATGTGTTAACCGTTGTGGTTGTAAAGGAAAACTTTCCAGTAGTACAAGCACTTGGTATCAACATGTTTGCAAGTTAAATTAGTAATAAGTGTGTCTGATAACTAGTAACTGATTTAATCCTTTAAGCAGTTCTCTGTGGGCCTGTTATTATTTTATTGCACATAAGCTATCCTATAAAGGAAGCCTGGTGGCACAATGGTTAAGCTCTCCGCTGCTAGCCAAAAGAGTGGCAGTTTGAACCTACCCAGCAACCCTGTAGAAGAAAGACATGGCAATCGCTTCCCTGAAGATTACATCCTACAAAGCCCTATGGGCAGTTGTACTCTGTCAGATGGGGTTTCCATTAGTCAGAACTGACTCAACGCCACCCAACAACAACATCCTCCAATAATTAAAAAAAACTCACTTGCAAACTTGCTAAATGATTCAAGAACTCTTCATCAGCACTTTTATGTTCTCTCTCTCGGATTCTCTCTGATAAGTGCTCAATTCTCCAAGTGTTGCGGAGAACAGAATGGGACAGCCCCCAAAAAGCCAGTCTCCTAGAGAGGACTGCTAAATACAGCTCGGAGGCTGTCCACCCAGGGACCAAGCTGACCACACACACTGTCATGATATAGCTCGGAGGCTGTCCACCCAGGGACCAAGCTGACCACACACACTGTCATGATACAGCTCGGAGGCTGTCCACCCAGGGACCGAGCTGACCACACACACTGTCATGATACAGCTCGGAGGCTGTCCACCCAGGGACCGAGCTGACCACACACACTGTCATGATACAGCTCGGAGGCTGTCCACCCAGGGACCAAGCTGACCACACACACTGTCATAGAGGGAATGAGGACCAAACTTGGCAGAACTCCGGATCTGAAGCATCTCCCCTTCTCTCTCATTTTAAGTGACAGACCACCTAATGCCTGTTTTGTTTTTACTTGGGGTTTACACTATTAAAAAAAAAAAAAAAAAAAAAAAACTAGTATACGACTTCATCAGACAACAAAATCGAATGTTAAAGCTGTCAGTGGTACCCTAGGATTTGACGTTGCCATTTTTCTAGTTTTGCAAACAACGAAAAATAATACATTGAAAGGAAATTCCACACACTTCACAGTATTAGTAAATATAAGGTGTTTTTTTTTTTTTTTTGTCTGTTTGTTTTTGTTTGTTTTGGGTCAATGGTAAAGATAAAATTTAAAGGGAGAATTTAAGTCGCGTTAAACTTGACCTGCTTTAAAAGTTCTTCAGTATTTTATACAAATGCTACACACGTAAGTCAGAAATCAAGTAGATGCATTACAGGTACCTACTGTGTGTCTTGTATCTCTCGTCTGTAACAGTTACCATCAAAGTACCATAAAAGGTAAGGATCAGATGGTTTTAATGTGTGGTTAGTACAGACAATGAAAGCCTGGAACCAGCACCTATAAAATATCTTTTGAGTTCCCCCTTGGCCATAAAACTCATTATGTTATCTAGAATGAGATACTTAGCTTGCTTGGACTCTGGTTATCAGCAGGGCTCTGAACCAGTGCAGAACAGTTCAGTAATTGCTGACATAAACGATGGTAGCATACACATTGCATAGCAACCAAATCTGTTGCCTGAAGGATTTTAACCCAAATAGGAAATTTTTTTTTTTTTTTTAGGAAACAAACAGTGGTGTCACACTCAAAGACGGCAGCCAACCTTGCCACTTTGAATGTGTGTCACTTTCCACATCCCTGCCAATAATCCAATCTCCCACATGGATTCCTCAAGTTTAAGGTGCCTGATGGCTAAGTACTCAGCTACTGATCAAAAGGTTAGTGGTTTAAACCCACCAGCTGCTCTGTGGGAGAAAGATGTGGTGGTCCGCTTCCATAAAGATGTGGCAGTCTGCTTCCATAAAAATTACAGCCTTGGAAACTCCATAGGGAGTTCTACTCTGTCCTATAGGGTTGCTGTAAGAATGAACTCGATGGCAATAGGGTTTGGATTCTTGTTTAATATCAATAAAACCAAAAACCAAACCCGTTGCCATCAAGTCAATTTTGACTCGTAGCGACCCTATCTTAAGCAATAAATACAGTAGGAGGTTAAAACTTTACAAGGTGATTTTTTTTTTCACTAAAATACTAAAAAAAAAAAAAGTCATATTTTTCCTTTCTAGATAATACATATTCAGATACATCAATATAAAGAGTGTGACCATCATATAGTAGAAATGTGTGCCTGATATACACGTCTTGAAAAAATTCAAGCCTCGAGTCACACTATTGAAGGATTCTATGTGGAAAATATTAAACACCTCAGAAAGTAAATGACTCAGGAAGCATCAAAAGAAGATGGAAGGAATACAGAATCTCTATACCAAAAAGAACTGGTTTTCATTCAACCATTTCAGTAGGTAGCATATGATCAAGAATCCAAGCCACACTGGAGGCACTGGAGAAAAACAAGGCTTCAGGAACTGACGGAATACCAATTGAGGTGTTTCAACAAATGGATGTGATGCTGGAAGCACTCACTCATCTATTCCAAGCAATTTGGAAGGCAGCTACCTGGCCAACTGACTGGAAGAGATCCATATTTATGCCTATTACCAAGAAAGGTGATCCCACCAACTGTGGAAATTATCAAACAATATCAATAATATCACACACAAGTACAATTTTATGGAAGATCATTTAAAAGCAGCTGCTACAGTATATTGACAAGCAACTGCCAGAAATTCAAGCCAGATTCACAAGAGGTCTCAGAACTAGGCATATCATTGCTGATGTCAGATGGATTCCGGCTGAAGGCAAAGAATGCCTGAAAGGTGTTTCCCTGTGTTTTACTGACAGTGCAAAGGCATGAGACTGTGTGGATCATAACAAATTATGGATAACATTAAGAAGAATGAGAATTCCAGAATACTTAATTGTGTTCATAAGGAACACATATGTAGATCAAGAGGCAGTTGCTCCAACGGAACAAGGAGATACTGCGTGGTTTAAAGTCTGGAAGGGTGTGCATCAGGGTTGTATCCTTTCACCATACCTATTCAAACTGTATGCTGAGCAAATAACCCAAGAAGCTGGGTTTTATGGAGGAGAACTTGGCATCAGGATTGGTGGAGGACTCATTAATACCCTGCATTATGCAGATAATACAACTTTGCTTGCTGAAAGTGAAACGGACTTGAAGCACTTACTAAATGAAGATCAAAGACCACAGCCTTCAGCATGGATTACACCTCAACATAGAGAAAACAAAAATCCTCACAACTGGACCAATGAGCAACATCATGATAAACGGAGAATACACTGAAGTTGTCAAGGATTTCATTTTACTTGGATCCACAATCAACACCAATGGAAGCAACAGTCAGGAAATCAAAAGACTCATTGCATTGGGCAAATATGCTGCAAAGGACCTCTTTAGAGTGTCGAAAAGCAAAGATGTTACCTTGAAGACTAAGGTGAGCCTGACCCAAGCCATGGTATTTTCAATCGCATCATATGCATGTGACAGCTGGATGATGCATAAAGAAGACCAAAGAAGAACTGATGCCTTTGAATTGTGGTGTTGGGAAAGAATATCAAATAAACCATGCACTGCCAAAAGAAAGAACAAATCTTTCTTGGAAGAAGTAAAACCGGAATGCTCCTTAGAAGCAAAAATGGCAAGACCATGTCTCACATACTTTGGGCATGTTGTCAGGAGGGATCAGTCCCTGGAGGAAGACATCAAGCTTGGTAGATGGTCAGAGAAAAAGAGGAAGACCCTCACTGAGACGGACTGACACAGTGGCTTCAACAATGGCCTTAAGCATAACAACAATTGTGAGAATGGCGCAGAACCAGGCATTATTTTGTTGTGTTATATGCAGGGTCATTATGACTCAGAACTGACTTGATGGCACCTAACAACAACAATAACACACATGTCTCAGAGATGTCTGATTGCAAACCAGCCTCAGCATATTTGTGACTGCCTGATAACTCACCATTTCTGGTCTGAAATCAGAAGTTCTGTATCCCACCACATCTTTTTTTGAAGGAAAAATACTCTACAAGAATGTGGAAAACTCTGTTAAGGTCAAGTCAGTATCTGGCAAATTAGTCATTACAGTGGAGTCCAATGTACATGCTGCCACAGATGCGCAAATACGGAGCAGAGCCGGCACCATGGGGGCCTGGAATGTTATCAGATGGGTGCCGGCTCTGGCTCAGATCACATGCCAAGCGTTGACTTATAATTAGCAACTTTATCCTGCCCAATGGGACACCACGATGGTGATGTCACAAGTGTATTCAAGAGCTAACTTCGTAGGCTATTTTAGAGTTAAGATATGAAAAGCATTCTAGTTATTTGAATTAAATGCATTCTAAGCCTGTTTTTTGTTAGATTCTCCACTATAATTAAACAAATTACACTCAATAATTCTAAAGACCAAAAGAAAGCTCTTGAAATTTATCTATTTCAAACAGTCCCATGAGAACGGGGAACTCTACCTAGCAACCCATACCAAAACCGAGTGGGAGACTCTTCCTGTGCTGTATTCAGACTTTAACACTGGAGTCACGGCTCTGCGGCCGCCATCTTACTACGGTCTGGTCTTGGAGCGCAGTAAGTCCAACTTACACCAACTCAACTCACACCAAATTACTGGGTTACGTTATCATCTGGAGGCTTCAGCTTCTACAGTTCAAAATCTAAAATGATATGGTGCTTTTCACCTCACAGGATTACAAGAAGATTTTCTACATTGCAGGTATTTTAGAATTTGCAGTTCAGTGGTAGAATCGTCACCTCTCATGCGAGAGACCTGGGTTTGATTCGGTGGAGGCTTGAGAGTTGCTATGATACTGAACAGGTTACAGTGAAGCTTCCAGACTAACAGACTAGGAAGAAAAACCTGGTGCTCTGCTTCCAAAAATTGGCCAGTGAGAACCCTCCAGGTAGAATTCTGTTTCATCGTGCATGGAGTTGCCATGAGTCAAGGACAGCTCAACGACAACTAACAACGAAACTATAATAATATGAGAATAATTATGAGATTTTGATGTTATTTAAGACAAGGAATGCAACATGTTGGCAGTTCTTGCAACAAAATCAAACCCATGCCTGATAACTTGAAAACTCTACGGGGCAGTTTGTTTTTTTTTTTTTGCCTGATAAAACATTCCTCAATCCCATTGTAATTTAGCCAAATGCACTACAGTCATTCTGCATTGCACAGTGGCCCCAGCTTGTTCATAGTCGCACATTTCTTACAACACAGTCTGTTGGTCTTCAATAATACATTTTTAGTGGTCAAGGACAGTATCTATTCAGCTCCCTTTTTCTAGGACCTAACTCTTCATGCAGAAACATATTTAATAAAACATTTGTGAAAAGCCAGAGGAGAATGAGATAATATTTACTCAAAATAAGACAAACTGAGCATTCAGCATTCATAGCCATGACAACCTATGATACAAGAAATAACATGTACGATTTGAACTTAAGTACTCCACACATCCTATTTTCAGTAAATTCATTGATAATTAGGTCCTTAAAAAACCAATGCCAGATAAGTTACTTAGATTACAGGTATAATTCAAGACAAACTGCACTTCAAGGATCTTTTAAAATGATTTTCAAAGGTATTTTTAAAACATTATGACATTTAACACAAACTCAGGTCTTATCAATTCTTCAGTGTTAAATAGAAATAGTACGTGCTGGAAAAAATCAGGCTGTAAAAAAATGCCTTGGAAAATTCCTCAGTTTACAAAGGTGATGATTTCAGAAGGGTGACTCTTTATGGGCTAATCATTTACAACCTTCCACACCTTTATAATACAGAAGAAAGATTAAATGTTATAATACTTTCCCTAGTTATGTGAATTCAATGGGTTGTTAGTCTATAATTGTAAATACAGTTTCTTTCTGGTTAGACTTAAAAATACACACTTTACACCATTCTTCTCTTAACTCTTAAATACATTGTTTGGTCAACATTCAGCTTCTTATTTTTAAAGTTTAGATTGGAACAAGTTTCATTCCTGTTGGATCTTTGACATAGATAATGTCATAAGCTACTTTTCTACATTGCTTCTTAAAAGCCATTTCCACTCCTGCACAGTGTACAGTATACACATAATAAGTAATGTGCCACTATAATTTAAAAATATTCATCTTGTTCATGTTCTCTAGCTCCTACTAAAAGATTTATAACACCACTGAAACAGGAATTGATGAATTCATCACTGTCTGGGGCATTCTGATCATAATCAATAATATAATTTTACCCTTAAATAGGATTTCAATTAAGCATATTTTTCAAAGTAATTTTACTTTAACATAAAAATGGGCTTTTGTACCATGAATTATTAACCTACTGAATGCCAAAAGGAAAATCATTCTGTCTCTGAAGTTCGACATCAGAGGAAACCAAGTTCTCTATCTCCTATTTCATATTTCCTACAGGTCTGTTTCATTGAAAAAAAGAGAATGGAATATTTTCATCATGGAAAACGAAAAGCAACATCTTTCATAAAATAATGGAGGCACAAGAGCTTCATCAGGTGGAAGTAACGGCACACCCAAACACACTGCCTCTGCTGTCCTGCTCTCACCACTGGAACGTTCACATGGCGCAGACTTGTTCCACAATACAGCCCAGAACCACCTCCCCCAGAAATAAACACAAGCTCAAAAAATTATTTTAAATTGATAGAGTAATCATTATAAGGAGGCCACCCTCATGTTTCTTTAAACTTTAGAGCATGTCCCCATCCTCTGTTTTACCTTTTTCTTTTTACAAATACATGTATTTTACCCTTTGCTTGGCCACAACTAGCTCCCTACTGCTAAATGATTGAGTCCAGCGCCTTGCTGTGTGTCTAAGAGGCTCCATTCTCGCCTCTCCCTCTGCGGTGTTCTATTCTCTGCCACAGTAAAGGTCTCTGTTTCTCTAGCACACTGTGTCCTCTTGTAAGCCGTTTCCTCTGCATTTTCTACCTAGTAAATACAAACTGATCCATCAAGATATAACTCAAACCTATTTACTTGGGAAGCCCTTCCTGACTTTCGTGGGATAATTGCTTCCTCCTCTAGGATGCCATGGCTGTTCATACAGGCCTCTCATACAGTGTTCATTTTGCACTCTAATTATTTATCTACCTTTCTTTCCTACGTGGGTGGGAGGCTCCTGCAAGATAGAGCTCTTATTTATCCTTGTATCATTTCCGCCCACCATCAAGTTGCTTCCAACTCATGACGACCCCATGCGTTACAGAATAGAGCTGCTTCGTGAGGTTTTCTTGGTTGTAACTGCTACAGAAGCAGATCATCGTGCCTTTCTTTTGTGGCACCGACTTGTACCACTTTGTTGTTGTTGTAGATGCTATCCAATTCGTAGCAACCCTATAGGTCAGAGTAGAACTGTCCCATAGAATTTCCAGGCTGTAATCTTTACAGGATCAGGTCATCAGGTCTTTTCTCCCATGGAGCTGCTAGGTGCATTCAAACCACTAACCTTTCTGTTAGCAATCAGGTGCTTAACCATTGTTTCACCAATGAACCAGGTCATAGAAACACTCAACAAAGCTGGTTAAGTAGATGAATGGGATGGATAACCGTATCCAAATGTCCTGTTCACTGACCTTAACATGGTCAGCCCAGAACTGTCAACATGCCAAGTTATTTACTGTTTTCAATTTTATGTAAGTGTTCCTGGGCTGCACACTCAGGTGCGTGACTTTCAGTCAAGAAGAGATGACATTTATGACTCTAAGAACCCTGAGTACAGAGCAACAACATTCCACCAAGAAAGAGCCAGGGCTCGCAAGTAATTGTCCTGCATGGATTGCTGTTTCTCAAGTTGAGTCAAGAACTCAAAGAACATATTTCTAATGCTGTTTCTATGAAAATTCTAAAACCTAAACACTAAAACCTAAAGAAATATAACGAGGCTGAAGCAGAACGTTAAAAAAACAATTAAGTAACACTGAGGAAATTAAAAGGGTGTAGAAACATGGAGTTCCTGCAGACACTGAGGTTGGTTTGGGTCGGTTTGGGAGCCCTGGAGGCGGCATGCTGTAGGCCGAGTGGAGAACCCTGAACACTGGTTTCTCTACGAGAAACAAGCAGTGGAGTCTACATTTTGCCCTCTAAGACCAGTGGAAGTTTTCTACGTCATAAAAGTCTATACTCAGTACACCCAGCTTGGTCGCTTGCTAAATACGGCTGAGGTAGGACTGTGTATCTCTGTGTATTTTACAGGTCCTCTAGTTCCTCATCCTATAGGGTTGCTATGGGTCAGAATCACCTCAACAACATGAGATTTGGGTTTTGGGGGGGAGGGAGGGGGTTCTAGTCCCTTGTACTTATTTTCGAAGTAGAAACACAGGCTCAGGCAAACTGTTAAATATGAGGCAGGAAGATTCAGATGCACACTTGCAGAGGGAGCTTCTCTGCTCCAAAGACTGGGGCTGGGTGAAGGACGCCAGAAGGTAGAGGGGTGACTTGGGCTGAAGATGAAGGGGTGCAGGGATCAGAGGCACTGAAACAGAAAGGGAGAGGCACTGTGCATGGGGAGGAACTCATCATCTAGCTATGCTAAATATGTCTACCCCTGCAACTCATCACCTCGTACAACCTGCCTTCCAAAGGTCCCATATGCTTTCTTAGCTGTTGTTTTTGTTAGGTGCCATGGAGTCAGTCCTGACTCATAGTGATCCTGTGTACAACAGAATGAAACACTGCCCAGTCCTGCACCATCCTCACAATCATTGTTTTGCTTAAGCCCATTGTTGTAGCCACTGTGCCAATCCATCTCATTGAGGGTCTGCCTCTTTTTTGCTGACCCTCTACTTTACCAAGCATGATGTCCAGTCTCCAGGGACTGATCCCTCATGACAACATGTCCAAAGTATGTGAGACATAGTCTTACCATCCTTGCTTTTAAGGAGCATTCTGGCTGTACTTCTTCCAAGACAGATTTGTTCGTTCTTTCGGCAGTCCACAGTATATTTAACATTCTTCTCCAACACCACAATTCAAAGGTGTCAATTCTTCAGTCTTCCTTATTCATCACCCAGCTTTCACGTGCATAGGAGGCAACTGAAAAACCATGGTTTTGGTCAGGCGCACCTCAGTCCTCAAGGTGACGTCTTTGCTTTTCAACACTCTAAAGAGATCCTTTGCAGCAGATTTGCCCAATGCAATGAGTCTTTTGATTTCTTGACTGCTGCTTCCATGGGTGTTGACTGTGGATCCAAGCAAACTGAAATCCTTGACAACCACGATCTTTCCTCTGTTTATCATGATGTGGTTTATTGGTCCAGTTGTGAGGATTTTTGTTTTCTTTATGTTGAGGTGTATCCACACTGAAGGCTATGGTCTTTGATCTTCATCAGTAAGTGCTTCAAGTCTTCTTCACTTTCAGCAAGCAAGGTTGTGTCATCTGTATAACATAGGTTGTTAATGAGCCTTCCTCCAATCCTGACACCCCATTCTTCTTCATAGAGTCCAGTTTCTCCGATTACTTGCTCAGCATACAGACTGAATAGGTATGGTGAAAGGATTCAACTCTGATACACACCTTTCCTGACTTTAAACCACACAGTATCCTCTTGTTCTGTCTGAACAACTGCCTCTTGATCTATGTAAAGGTTCCTCATGAGCACAATTAAGTGTTCTGAAATTCCCATTCTTTGCAATGTGATCCATAATTTGTTATGATACACAGAGTTGAATGCCTTTGCACAATCAATAATAGGTCAAACAGGTAAGTATCTTTCTGGTATTCTCTGCTTTCAGCCGGGATCCATCTGACATCAGCCATGATATCCCTGGTTCCAAGTCCTCTTCTGAATCCAGTTTGAATTTCGGGCAGTTCTCTGTCTATATACCGCGGCAGCCACTTTTGAACGATCTTCAGCAAAATTTTACTTATGTGTGATATTAATGATATTCTTTGATAATTTCCGCATTTGGTGGGATCACCTTTCTTGAGAATAGGCATAAATATGGATCTCTTCCAGTCAGCTGGCTGGCCAGGTAGCTGTCTTCCAAATTTCTTGGCATGGATGAGTAAGTACTTCCAGCACTGCATCCATTTGTTGAAACATCTCAATTGGTATTCCGTCATTTCCTGGAGCTAATACCTTAGCTAATACCTATTAAAAAGCTGTTTATGTGCCAGGGAGTGATTGCTCAAAACAGTGTACCCATATTAATTCTTTCAATAAAATAACCTGTGAGGTAGGCAATGTTATCATCCCCATTTCACAGAAGGGAAATGCGTGGCAGAAAAGAGGATAAGTAATTTGTCCAAGACCACAGAGGCTTATATTCCCACCTAAGCAAAGAATTGGGAACCTGGCCAGCTTGTGTGTGGATGGATACATAAAAAGGGACATTCTACCCCACCTGGAAGGAATGGAACAGAAGTTGGGAATTTCCCTCTGAGTTGAGCATTGTAGATATGTCATGACTGTTCCTCTCTTCCCTCAATATCATCTTGAAATTACACTTTCTCAAGTACAGCTCCAAGTATGGAGAAAATAATAGCAAGAATAAGAAAGCATTTTCAATACTGGTTTAAAATGTTCTTCTACACAGGGTTTTTCAAAAAGTACTGAGATGAGATTAGCTTCTCAATTGAGCCCTGTAGACAGAAGTATGTGCATACAGGAAAGGAGATCACTGAGCCCTGTAGACAGAAATGTGTGCACACAGGAAGGGGAGATCACTGAGTCCTGTAGACAGAGCTGTGTGCACACAGGAGGGGGAGATCACTGAGTCCTGTAGACAGTGCTGTGCGCACACAGGAAGGGGAGATCACTGAGTCCTGCAGACAGAAGTGTGTGCACACAGGAAGAAGAGATGATGGGATAAGGAAATCAGTAGGACTGGAGACTCAATTGCTTCAGTTTCCTCACTTATACGAAGACAGAATTAAAACATAACAAAATCACCTCCAGCTCCAAAGTCATACGAGTCTAAGAGGAAAAACTCAGACCTGGGATGGGAAGGACATGGTGGAGCTCAGTTACTGCTGTGTGGAGAAGACCTGCAGCACTTTCCATCATTCTCAGTTTATTTTATTTTCAATTCAGTTTTAAGGTATCTCTCGGGGGTGGCGTGGGAAGGGACTAGCTTCTGTTTTTATAATGATGAGATGCATATTTTCCCGTGCTGTGATTAGAGTGAGGCAAGCTTTGGAAGTCTGAGGATCATTATAATAGCACAGAAAAACAGACACCTGTGAATAAAATACCATGGATTTTCTACTGATGTGAGAAAATAATTGAATTATATCTGCAAAGGGGCTGTAATTCCTTGGAAAACAGATGTGAACTATCACATAATTAAAGAAAATGACATTGGTGTATACACAAATGCTCTTGCCATTCTTTCTAAAAACAAATTACAGTACCCGAATTTCACATTTCTACACAGCCCTTGAGACTTCAGTCCCAGTAGAGTGAACATTCCAGAAGCTGAGGAACTTAGAACACACAAAAATTCAGACAGGAAAATTCATCCTGTTTACATGGAGTAGAAAAAAAAAAAAATGTTTTTATGCCACAGACAAATTTGGGATTTATTTTGCCCCAAAAAAAAAATCTTTGTACAAGGTCTGATTTTAAAATTATATAGGGGTTTAAAAATAGAAAACTCATTTTTAGGCGAAGTTGGTAATTTTGTTGAAAGGATTTACAGTGCATCAGGAAAATAATTAATGCAATGAGGCTTCCAGTACAATGAGATACCTGGTACCTACAGCCTGCATATTAAAATTTAACAAGCAAGCACTTACAACAACAATCAGAGCTTCAGGACAACCAGATTCACTAGTTCTTGTTCCCATTATAAACGAACACTGAATTTACAGGTGGAATACAAATGACATATTAAAATGAGGTTACAATGTACTTAGGATTATGAATTTAAACCTATATTAGTAAGTAATTTAGCATCACTTTATTGCTAAACTCCATCTAATTACTTACAAATTAATTAAGGACAATAAGGAAAATTATCATCTGAAAAACACTCTTGATAATACTACTGAGCACTGTCAAGCCTGAATTATCATGCTAATTAAGACAGCTGGTTAATCCTAAACAGTGGCTATGTTAACACTTCTTTTTATTGTTACAGATTATATACTTCTATGCCGGACACATTCACCTCAGCATTTTGTGTGCTTGCCTACGTGAAATATTCCGCACTTCCCAAACTGAAAACAAAGGCACGCTTAGATGTTACATCTGGATGCTAAATTAAGAAGTCACCAAGGAAAGCAAATATATCATTTTAGAAGCATATTTACCATTTACGAATTGAAACAAAACAAATTTATTTCCTTGTCCTGCCAAACATTTGAAATACCTAAACATGTCCTTGGTCAAGTAGCTGATATACTAACAAAATTAAATATCACTTTGAAGTCCAGAATATAACATGTATGCAAGCGTACACACAGAACTCTCTTTTCAATTTCAAACTGCTGTGAGAAGTGCTGAATTCTGTTCTTTCAGGGGGATAGAAAACATTTGTAATAGCCTCAGCCCACAGAGACACATCTTCTTGTAACTGGGTCTAAGGATGGAAAAAAGATCTTTATGACAATCGCAAGAAAATGAATTTTCATCTGAAAGGCAGTCTCTACACAGCTGCTGGCTGGCCTGCCACCCAGCTCTTCTGCAGGCATTCAGACCCTTCACTGAAATGTCTCAAAAATCAATAGCAATTTATTCTCTCTTTGGACCCCGGGCAACAAAAGTAAATAATACTGTCACCTCCAGTCGGCCTGCAGAACATGGTCACAAAACAGCCTTGCCATAAAATACAACCTTATGCAACTCTTTATCTGTGCTGAGGCTGCTGATTGTATTGGCTTTCATAAGGGACAAATACTTCAGCAAAGCCACACAAAGGGGTCAAGCTCTTGGACCTCAGCCAGACAGCGTGCCAGGGCCTGAATTAAAAAGAAGCCTTTGCATCCATCGAAGCTTCCTGCTTCAACAGTATGGACTTTATGGAAGAAAACCCAGAAAATTTATTTTTCAAGTTTATTAAAGCTAACTGGAAAAATGCGAGATCAAAAACACTCTGAAGAGACTAGTGGAACCATAATATTTTGCAGTTAATCTGTAACTGGCCAATTTTTATATTATATGATTGACGCAAATATCAATTTATAAGCAAACTAAGAACTAAAAATGAAAGCTTTATTCTAGTTATGCTCAACAGAGTAAGTGATGTCAACAAAATTTATAAGGCACCACACACACTCGGGAGCCCTGGTGGTGGAGTGGTTAAGCACTTGGCTGCTAACCAGAAGGCTGGCAGTTCAAAACAACCAGTCGCTCCTCGGAAATCCTAGGGGACAGCTCTACTCTATTCTATACAGTAACAATGAGTCCAAATTGACTTGATTACAACAGGTTTGGTTTGTTTGTGTTTTTATATACACCCTAGAATACATAAGATGGCATTCAGAAACAATAGAAGGAATCTTACGGATAATCTCTTGTACTCCTATCCATTTACAGAAAAAGAAAATCAGGCCCTATATCTAATATCAGAAGATGGGTTAATAAATTAGCAGGACTAAAATCCAGTCCCATATTCTTTCTGCTATACTGCATATTGATGAAAAACTACTTAAGGTAATTTTTGCTGTTTTCTGATTTAAAAACAATTTGCATTGCAGATGTAAGTTTTTTTTAAGTAGTTTACCTATAATTTGGCGTAATGTATCAAAGTCTCAAAATTACTATATCAAAGTAACATAGTAACTCCGCTTGTCAGAATTTATCTTAAAGAAAAATATGTGGATATGGACAACATTCTAGCAACAGGATGTCCAATGCAACACTGTGGGAAAGAAAGAAAACGGGAAAAAAATTACGGTAGCCAAGAGCAAGGAATTCAATAAAGTTATAAACATTAATATTGTGTCATCATTTTTCGTTTTATATACATTGGACACAGTCAATGATCTTCCATTTATTTCTCCTATTGTCCTCATTTTTTTAAAAAGGTGCCAGAACACTTACAAACTGGCTTGTAAAACTTGAATGGTGTGGTGGGTAACCAGAACTTACAGGACTGCCTCTGAGGCAGAGCCACACTTCCTTCTCTGCCCTCATGTCCCCACTACATACAACAGGGCTGGGCATGTAAGAGGCCAAATAGGATAAATATTTAACTGAGGAAAAAGGAACAGTTAACTACTCATTTGTAACTTAAACCTGTTTATACTTCAAATGAAAAATATCTGAAAAAAGCTTATAGCAAAGCATGACAAAATATAGATAAAAGTGGGTGGGAGGCACCTAAGTCATATAGAGGAAGGATTAAAAAAAAGGAATTAGGTATCTATGTGCACACCAATACTCAGTCTTATCTTAGAGCTTTATGTCAGGTGACACTATAGCAGAACTTTAAGTGAGGAAGTAGAAGACAGTGGTAAAAAGTAAAAACTCTGGATTCAGACTAGCAGGATTACAATTCTGACTTCACCAGATGTTCACTCCCATTCTAGGGCTCTGGGAAAATTAATGAATCTCTCTGGCCACTTTTCCCACCTGTAGAATGGATATATTAATGATGGTACTGCCAAACAGTTGTTGTGAGGTTAACGTGACATAACCCATGCACAGCAGTTATTGCACAGTGCTAGAAAATATTAGAGATCATTTCAAAATTTAGAGACCAAATTAAAGGACCATATGAATTTTTCAAACTTCAGAAAATTCAGAGACCATCTCAAGAATACATTTGACTCACTGAACACTAATGACAGGAGCCCAGATGAGTTGTAGGATGACATCAAGGGCATCATACATGAAGAAAGCAAGTGGTCATTAAAATGACAAGAAACAAAGAAAACACCAAAATGGATGTCAGAAAAGACTATGAAACTTGTTCCTGAACGTAGAATAGCTGAAGTGAACGGAAGAAATGAGGAAGTAAAAGAGCTAAACAGAAGTTTCAAAGGGCGGCTCCAGAAAACAAAGTAAAATATTATAATGAAATGTGCAAAGACCTGGAATAAGAAAATCAAAAGGGAAGAATACACCTGGCATTTTTCAAGATGAAAGAACTGAAAGAAAAAATTCAAGCCTTGGGTTGAAACACTGAAGGATTTTATGGGCAGGATACTAAATCACACAGGAAGCATCAAGGGAAGATGGAAGGAATACACAGAATCACTGTACTAAAAAGAACTGGTCAACATTCAACCATTTCAGGAGGTAGCATACGATCAAGAATCTATGGTACTGAAGGAAGAAGTCCAAGCTTCACTGAAGGCACTGGCAAAAACCAAAGCTCCAGGAACTGACAGAATCAATTGAGATGTTTCAGCAAAAGGACGTGATGCTGGCGTGCTCACTCATCTATTCCAAGAAATTTAGAAGACAGCTACCTGGCCAGCTGACTGGAAGAAATCCATATTTGTGCCCATTCCAAGGAAAGGTGATCCCACAGAATACGGAAATTACTGAATATATCACACACGTCAAATTTTGCTGAGGATCATTCAAAAACGGTTGCAGTACATCAACGGGGAACTGCCAGAAATTCATGATTCAGAAGAGGACATGGACGAGAGATATCACTGCTGATGTCAGACAGATACTCGCTGAAAGCAGAGAATACCAGAAAGATGTTCACCTGTGTTTTATTGACTATACAAAGGCATTTGACTGTGTGGATCATAACAAATTATGGATAACGTTGCCAAGAACGGGAATTTCAGAGCACTTAATTGTGCTCATGAGGAACCTGTGCATAGATCAAGAATCTGTTGTTTGAAGAGAACAAGGGGATACTGCATGGTTTAAAATTTGGAAAGGTGTGTATCAGGATTGTATCCTTACTCAATCTGTATGCTGAGCAAAGAATCTGAGAAGCTAGACTGTATGAAGAAGAATGGGGTGTCAGGGTTAGAGGAAGGCTCATTAACAACCTGCATTATGCAGATGGCACAACCTTGCTTGCTGAAAGTGAAGAGGATTTGAAGCACTTACCGATGAAGATCAAAGACTACAGCCTTCAGTATGGATTGCACCTCAACATAAAGAAAACAAAAATCCTCACAACTGGACCAATAAGTAACATCATGATAAACAGACAAATGATTGAAGTTGTCATGGATTTCATTTTACTTGAATCCACAATGAATGCCCTTGGAAGCAGCAGTTAAGAAATTAAACACCGTACTGCACTGGGCAAATCTGTTGCAAAAGAAAGTGTTAAAAAACAAAGATGTCACCTTGAATACTAAGGTGCACCTGACCCAAGTCATGGTATTTTTCCATCACCTCATAGGCATGTGAAAACTGGACAATGAATAAGTTGTACTGAAGACTAACTGATGCATTTTAACGATGGTGTTGGTGAAGAATACTGAATATACCAGGGACTGCCAGAAGAATGAACAAATCTGTCTTGTAAGAAGTACAGTGAGAATGATCTTTAGAAGCAAGGCTGGAAAGTCTTCGTTTCACTTACTTTGGACATGTCATCAGGAAGGACCAGTTCCAGGAGAAGGACATCATGCTTGATAAGGCAGAGGATCAGCAAAAAAGAGGAAGACCTTCAACAAGATGGACTGACACAGTGGCTACAACAACGGCCTCAAACATAGCAACAATTGTGAGGATGGCACAGGAGTGGACAGTGTTTCATTCTGTTGTACACAGGGTCCCTATGAGTTGGAAATGACTCAGCAGCACCTAACACCAACAAGAGAAAATATTAAGAGTGCGATGTGTGCCAAGTACTGATATATTTACTATTCCATATCACTGCACGCAGATAGTATCACACGGTTCTTCCAGGTTTAATTTAATTCGGATTCAATATTTATCGAGTCCTGTGTTAAAACTTCAATTAACACAAGCCCAGCCTACACCTTCTAAGTGGAATAAACAGATGTACCAACATATAGCAGTGACTCAGGTGACATGTACCATGGCTGAGGTATACGTGGTTTTCTAGGAAGTGAGAGGAGGAAAGGATGACTCCTTGAGGGATAGGGGTGTAAGGCAATAGCAAAGTCATCACAGTGAAAGTGGTACAGGAACTGGGACAGGAAGGAGAAGCTAGAGGGCACAAGAAAAGGAAAATGGTGCTGGCAAGTCGCTCCAGGTACTGGACGGCAGAAGTAAAGAAAACTCAGGCCTGGGAGCACATGGAAGCAGAAGGTGGATGGAAGGCAAGGGATGTGATGCTGGTGGAGGGGCCAAAGGCAACAGAATGGTGCGGCTATGTTGGGCCAATTGTTAACACCTCTAGTGTGCCAGGCAATTTATTTGGATTTCATTAAGTAAGCAAAGGAGGGCCATCTTGGGCCAATAATGATGTCAGCATTTTAGATACCAGAATGGTTACAGAGGACGGATTGGGTTTAGTGAGTAGGAAGAAAGAGTAGAGGCCAGGACACCAAGAAGAAAGTTATCACAACAATTCTAGGCAACAAATAATACAGACTGGAAATAAGACAGTGAGGGTGGAAAGAAGGACCCAGACACACGCAATATTGGGGAAACACAATAAAAATAATAGTGACTGCATCATCAAAGATGATTTCATGGTTGTGACCTTATACAGCCAAGACAGTGATAAAATTAATTAAGGGCGGTAACTCAGAAGGAAAGCAATCTGGGGTGGCAGAGAGAGGGAACGGTTTAGTTTTAAATACTTTGACGATGAGGTAGTTTTGGAACACCAGGAGGTGATGTACAACAGAAAGATGGAAACCAGCACTGCAGTTCCGAATGTAAATTTAGAAGCAATTGACATACAATTAATAGTGAAATTTATAGGGCTGGGTGGAAAAACATGTAGAGGCATTTAAAGTCAGAAGAAAGTGAAGGTAATACACTTATAATAACAACAGAAGTATAAAATACCTAAACTAATAACAACTAAGCAGGACCTATCTGAAGAGAACTACAGTAAAACCTACAAAAGCTGGAACCTGTGTAAGGTGGAAACCTGTCAGAGAAGGAAAACTCAAATATTTTCTACTAATAGACAGCAATAGAAAAGTGGTAAGACTGCACCCTATCAAAGGCAGAAAACTTGCAAGACCCAGAAAAACAAGGCAGCCTGGTCAAGTTCCAGCTCTCACAGGTTTCACTGTACAACCTATACTAAAGGACCAATCAATGCCAAGAGCTGCCCTTAAGTTGACTTGACTCATGGTAACCCCATGAATATCTGAGTAGAACTGTGCTCCACAGGGTTTTTGATGACTGATTTTTTGGAAGCAGAGCATCAGGGTTTTCTTCCAAGGTGCCTCTGGGTAGACTTAAACCTCCAACTTTCTGTTCAGCAGCCAGTTGTGTTAAGGGTTTGCACCATGCATGGTCTCCATACTAAAGGTCAAAAAGACTTTAATAACATAAGGGTATACTATCTGTATCTGGACAGGCAGAATCATTTGTTTTAAGCCATCATTTCTCTAATTAATCTAAATTAAATGAAATTCTAATTTTAAAAAACTCCAATATAATTTTGGAAAGCTTAATGAAATTATTCCAAAGGTATCTGGAATAAATCTATTTTAAAAGAGGACTAATAAAAGGAGAAACTGTCCTAGCAGATGTTAAAACATAAAAGCACAATAATATAAAAAAAAAAATTTTTTTTATATAGTACCAACTTATATACTGAAATATTACAGCAATAAAAAAGTTCAGAAGCAGATACACGTACAGTGCATTTATTCAAAAGATGAAAACCTGGCATTTCAAATCATTGAGCAAAGAGGTAATTTAAGAAGAAGCAATGTGATGAGAAAGGTTTTTCTTCTGAGGTGGGTTGGGGATGATGGAAGAAGTCTGAGCTTAAGCAGAGAGGAAGATCAATGACAGATATACAAAAACAGGGTTCAATTACTGTAAAGTTATGGAAGTAAGGAGGTTATGGATTCTAGTGAAGGTTTAAGGCTGGCAGGATCAAAGATGAAATGACTGACCATCATGAAATGACATCTTCAGGAAGGAAGGAATCAAGGAGAATTATTTTACTATGATGATAGGGATGGCTCTTATGAACAGATGCCTTGAGGAGTTTTGATATCCAACTTGCTGGAAATGAAGAGCAGAGGTGAAAAAAATAAAATATTACTGTCAGAGAGTGGGCTTGCCAAGTTGAAGATTTCTGAGTTGGAGAAATGGCATAATAAATCAGACCACAGCAGTAGAATAGTCTAGCTAGGATTTTGGCAGGTCTGAAGTTCCCAAAAGAAGTCCGAAGAGTCAAGGCAGAGAGGGGACGTGCAGTTGAGTGATAAAGCCCTCAATTACTGTGGTGGAGTAGCCCAGTGGTAAGTAGATGAGAAATGGAAGGAAATGGTTCAGCCAAAGATTCTGAGCTTCGGCTAAGATAAAACATTTCTGAGAGCCAGATTATGATGCAAAGGAGAGGTGTCATTTATCTCCCACGGTGCCTAGCACATAGTGTTGTTGTTCTGTGCCATCAAGTGATTCCAACTCATGGTGATCCTATATGACAGAAAAGAACTGCGCCATAGGATTTCCTAGGCTGTAATCTTTACAGAAGCAGATCACCAAGACTTTGTCCTGCAGAGCTCCCGGTGGGTTCAAACCACCGACCTTTCACTTAGCAGCCAAGCACTTAACCATTGTGCCACCAGGGGTCCTTAGCACATGGCATTCATGTAATAAAAGACTATGTAATTGAATATAACATGGACTGCCAGAGAATGAACAAGTCTGTCTTGGAAGAAATACAGCCAGAGTGCTCTTTGGAAGCGAGGATGACAAGACTTCATCTCACATACTTTTGGACATAACAGGAGGGACAAGTCCCTGGAGAAGGACATCATGCTTGGTAAAGTAGAGGGTCAGTGAAGATTAGGAAGACCCTTGACGAGATGGACTGACACAGTGGCTGCAACAATGGACTCAAGCATAACGATCATGAAGATGGCCCAGGACCAGGCTGTGTTTTGTTCTGTTATACACAGAGTCACTATGAGTCGGAACTGACTCGATGGCACCTAACAACAATAACCCAAGAGTCAATCAGTGTTGTAGGATATACTGGAACAATACTGGAGAACCTCAAGCCAACCGCAAGATCTGACCACAAGGCATTGGAGATAAAGCCAAATGAACATCAGCCAATTAAGAGGACATTAAGGTGAACAGTGTCACGGGGAGAAAGTCAGGGGCAGCTAAAGATCTGGAGGTAGAAAAGCCACAGTTCAAGGACAGCAACAGCTGAGCTAGATGGGAGAGTTTCCTTTGGATCTTTGGATTAAAGTGTTTTGTTCTGTCTGCAAATGTTCTCTTGCAATTCCTTGGTTTATGGTGGCAATCCCAGACTCCATAAACACAAGTACCTCACTCTGTGAAAAGCCCTGCAGAAAATAAAAACAACATACAAAAATACCCTGTGCTCCTGAAACTTCCATCAAAGTCAACAATTTTGAAATGGTGGCCTTGACCAATTTGATATCTTTGTGTTAGAGAGAAAAGTGGAAATATTTGGCAATCACTGTTTATTTCTGAAATTCAAGAACTTGTTCTTTCAATCATACTTGTCTAGAATTCTGACTGTCAGAAGTGAAAACACGCAGACCCACTGAAGGCTGACTTATTCCAGAGAGCCAGTCTGGTGATTTACAGTGTGAAATACAATTGTCAAGTAGACCCAATTTGCACACGAATCAAGCCAGGAGGTGTTGACTACCTTGCATATTTTCTTTGAAAAAGGGCTTACCTAGGTAAACAGATTAAATGGACTATATTTTTAGAAAGCTTTTTTTTTTTTTTTATTGAGGTATGATTGTCTTATAATAAACTGCATACATTTAAAGTGTACAATGTAATATGTTTGGATTTACATACATACCCATGAAATTATCACAATCAAGAGAATGAGCATGTTTATATAACCCGTAAAAGGCTCCTCCTGCCCTTTGTAACCTCTCTCTTCTGTCCCTCCCAGGCTTCTTCCCACCTCCACCACCCACCAGTCCCCAGGCACCAATCACTGATGTCTCTACAGACTACTCTGTATTTTCTAGAATTTATACTAATGGGCCATACAGTTTGTACTCATTTTGCCTGATTTCTTTTCCTCCGTATAATGATTTTGGAACTCACTCACGTTGTTGCATGTATTAATAATTCACTCCTGTTTACTGTGGGTTAGTATTCCTCTGTATGGATATATCACGTCTGTTTATCCATTCACCTGCTGATGTCATTTGAGTTCTTCTGAGTTAAGCTGCTATGGACATCTGTGCACAGTCTTTGCACAGACATAGGCTTCCGCTTCTCTTGGGTAAACATTAAGTGTAGAATGTCCACATCACATGACAGCTGTATATTTAACTGTTTAAGAAAACCCAAGCTTTTTTTCCAAAGTGTTTTGTTCCAGTTTACATCCCCACCTGTAGTATATGAAATTTCCAGTTGCTGTACATCATAACCAACACTTGGTATGATCAGTCTTTACTTTCAGGCATTCTAATAGTTATAACTATTAAAAAAAAAAAATTTTTTTTTAATAGTTATATAATGGCAACTCATTGTAGTTTAAATTTGCTTTTTTTTTACTAGTGCCTAATAACTTTTTTTTTTTTAATAACGTTAAGTATCTTTCATGTGCTAATTTGCCATCTGTATACTGTCTTTGCTTTTTTTTTTTTTATACTGTCTTTGCTTAAGTCTGCACTCATCTTTTGCCTTGTTCATTGGGTTGTTTTCTTATTAATGAGTTTTGAGAGTTCTTTATATATTCTAAATGTAAGCCTTCATCCAATATACAATTTGCCAATATCTTCTCCCAATCTTGCCTTGTCTTTGAAGAGAAGGAGTTATTTGTGTTGATGAAGTCCTGATGATTAATCTTTTATTCTTATGGGTCAAGCTTTTGGCATTGTATCTAGGAACTCTTTGCCTATTTCAAGGTCACAAAGATTTTCTCCTACACTCAATTCCAGAAGTATTACAGTTTTAAAGTTTACATTTAGATCTACGATCCATTTTGAGTCAATTTTTGCATATGGTCTAAGATGTGGACCAGAGTTAAATGACTATTTTTAACCTGGAAGTGACCTTAAAGACCTTCCAATCTAATCCCTTTGTTTTGTAGATGAATAAACTGTCAGAAAGTGAGACAAGTGGCCTGTCTAAAAATACTCTTTTTTTATTAAATAGATCCTGAACCGAAATTCACATCTAAAGGCTAAATCCAAAGTCTACAATACACCTTTAAGTCTTCAGGGTAAGGAGCCCTGGTGGCGCAGCACCTTAAGTCCTCGGCTGCTAACCAAAAGCTCACTGGTCCGAACTCACCAACTTCTCTGTGGGAGAAAAGACCTGGCTATCTGCTCCCATGAAGACCACAGCCTAGAAAACCCTATGGGGCAGTTCCACTCTGTCATGCAGGGTAGCTGTCAGTTGGAATCAACTTGATAGCACACAACAAGCACAAATCCTCAGGGTCGCCTAGTTCCAGAAGAGGCCTCCCACTGCACCACATATTGATCTGAAAAGCTGTTTTTACATGTTTTAATGGCCTGTCTCCACAGTGTATTTTTAAAAAGTATGTATGTGATCTATTCACTTAATTGTACCCATGAGGAACCTTCACATAGACCAAGAGTTGTTCGAACAGAACAAGGGGATACTGATTGGTTTAAGTCAGGAAAGGTGTGCGTCAGGGTTGTATTCTTTCACCATACCTATTTGATCTGTATGCTGAGCAAATAATCTGAGAAGCTGGACTATATGAAGAGGAATGGGGCATCAGGATTGGAGGAAGACTCATTAACAACCTGCGTTATGCAGATGACATAATGGTGCTTGCTGAAAGTGAAGAGGACTTGAAGCACTTACTAAGGAAGATCAAAGACCACAGCCTTCAGTATGGATTGCACCTCAACATAAGGAAAACAAAAATCCTCACAACTGGACCAATGAGCAACATCATGATAAATGGAGAAAAGATTGAAGTTGTCAAGGATTTCATTTTACTTGGATCCACAATCAACAGCCACGGAAGCAGCAGCCAAGAAATCAAAAGACGCATTGCATTGGGTAAATCTGCTGCAAAGGACCTCTTTAAAGTGTTGGAGACTAAGGTGTGCCTGACCCAAGCCATGGTATTTTCAATCACATCATATGCATGTGAAAGCTGGACAATAAATAAGGAAGACTGAAGAAGAACTGACACCTTTGAATTGTGGTGTTGGCGAAGAATATTGAATATACCATAAACTGCCAAAAGAAGGAACAAACCTGTCTTGGAAGAAGTACTACCAGAATGTTCCTTAAAAGCAAGGATGATGAGATTGTGTCTTACATACTTTGGACATGTCAGGAGGGATCAGTCCCTGGAGAAGGACATCATGCTTGGCAAAGTACCGGGTCAGCAGAAAAGGGGAAGACCCTCAACGAGGTGGATTAACACAGTGGCTGCAAAAATGAGCTCAAGCATAACAACGATTGTAAAGGATGGCTCAGGATGGGGCAGTGTTTCGTTCTGTTGTGCATAGGGTCGCTATGAGTCGGAACTGACTCGATGGCACCTAACAAAAACAACAACATGTACATAATAAAAAATAAGGAGACCCTGGTGATGCAGTGGTTAATTGCTATGACTGCTAACCAAAAGGCTGGCAGTTTGAATCCCTCAGGCACTCCTTGGAAACTCTATGAGGCAGTTCTACTCTGTCCTATTGGGTTGCTATGACTCGGAATCGGCTCGACAGAAACAGGTTTGATTTTGGAGAATAAAAGATAAAAAGAAGAAAAGACAAATTTAATGGAAAAAGATAATTTTTAAAATGTATGTCCTATTGAACAGAGGTGAGTCACTGTGCCCAATGATGAAGTCGCAACACCAGTGTCTCAACTGTCTTGGGACTCAATTTAGGACAAACCTTGCCTGATATTTATTTGATACCATTACCCTTTTTCAAAAGGGCAAGTGCTCTGCTCCAATGTCAACATCAAGAAAGTACAAACTGTGACTGTGAACATTAAGCTCCCTGGTTATACTCCCTATGTTGCTTCTGACCCATGAAGCCTCAAAAATGAGGGTTCTGAGGGGGACCAGGCCGGATGTCAGGGCCATAGACTGAGGTCTTGGCTCTGCAGTCGGGACCTGCATGTTAAATTTTCCCCTCCTGTTACTTCCCTGTGCACACTGTAAGCATACTTCCTTTTCAATGTTAGTGTTAAAACATTACCACCAAGGTTTTCACTTTTTCATTTCTGACCTACTTTTCTTTCACATTAAAATATTTTCTGCTTCCTCCAAATTATTAAATGCTCACAGCTACCTTTTTTCTCAGATAATAGTAAATGTGTGTATTTATGTGCATAGATGCATGTGTACGTACGTGTATGTGGATATATATATATATACACTCACGCACATGTATATACGTACCTGTTGTTGTATTAAGGTGATCAACACACAATTCCAAAGCTAGCTAGCAAATGCAAAACTTGATTCCCACTGCAATTATAACTCAGCAGAGTGGTCTTGATAAACTGGTGAGAGAGCAATACATAGCTTATCTTTCAGAGGTATCCAACCTGTTTCTAGTCCTAGGGCATGCCAATAAAATGTGTATTTCAATAAACTCACTTAATGCAAAAGATAAGATCATAAAGGCTTGCAAATCAATTTTTTTAGACTGAAACATAAATTCACTAGTGAAGCTCACTGCTTAGGTAAGAATCCTACAGTAAACAATTTTATGAAGTAAATAATCACTCGTTATTCTCATTAACTTTAGTTTATATATACAGACTCCCCCACGTGTCTGTCAGTTTGTCGTACTATGGGGGCTTGCATGTTGCTGTGATGCTGAAGCTATGCCACCGGTATTCAGATACCAACAGGGTCACTCATGGAGGACAGGTTTCAGCTGAGCTTTCAGACTAAGACAGACTAGGAAGAAGCCTAGAAGAAGGACCCAGCAGTCTACTTCTGAAAAGCATTAGCCAGTGGAAAACCTTATGAATAGCAGCGGAACATTCTCTGATACAGTGCTGGAAGATGAGCCCCCCAGGTTGGAAGGCACTCAAAAGATGACTGCAGAAGAGCTGCCTCCTCAAAGTCGAGTCAACCTTAATGACGCAGATGGAGTAAAGCTTTCGGGGCCTTCATTTGCTAATGTGCCATGACTCAAAAATGAGATGAAACAGCTGCAAACATCCATTAAAAACTGGAACCTGGAATGTATGAAGTATGAATCTAGGAAAATTGGAAATCGTCAAAAATGAAATGGAATGCGTAAACATCAATATCCTAGGCATTAGTGAGCTGAAATGGACTGGTATTGGCCATTTAGAATTGGACAATCATATAGTCTACTATGCTGGGAATAACAGCTTGAAGAGGAACAGTGTTGCACTCATCGTCAAAAAGAGCATTTCAAGATCTACCCTGAAGTACAATGCTGTCAGTGATAGGATAATAGCCATACACCTACAAGGAAGACCAGTAAATATAACTATTATTCAAATTTATGCACTAACCACTAAGGCAAAAGATGAAGAAATTGAAGATTTTTATCAGCTGCTGCACCCTGAAATTGATTGAACATGTAATCAGGATGCACTGACAATTACTGGTGATTGGAAAGAAAAAGTTGGAAACAAAGAAGAAGGACCGGTAGTTGGAAAATATGGGCTTGGTGATAGAAACAACGGCGGAGATCGAACAATAGAATTTTGCAAGACCAACGACTTCTTCATTGCAAATACCTTCCTTCACCAACATAAACGGGGACTATAAACATGAACCTCACCAGATGGAACACACAGAAATCAAATTGACTACATCTGTGGAAACAGAGGATGGAAAAGCTCAATATCCTCAGTCAGAACAAGGCCAGGGGCTGACTGTGGAACAGACCATCAATTGCTCATATGCAAATTCAAGCTGAAACTGATGAAAACCAGAGTAAGTCCACAAGAGCCAAAATATGACCTTGAGTATATCCCACCTGAGTTTAGAGACAATCTCAAGAATAGATTTGACGCATTGAACACTAGTGACCAAAGACCAAATTGTGGAATGACATCAAGGACATCATACATGAAGAAAGCAAGAAGTCATTGAAAAGACAGGAAAGAATGAAAAGACCAAGATGGACGTCAGAGGAGACTCTGAAACTTGTCCTCGAACGTTGAGCAGCTAAAGCAAAAGGAAGAAATGGTGAAGTAAAAGAACTGAACAGAAGATTCAAAGGGCGGCTCAAGAAGACAAAATATTACATTGACATGCCCAAAGAGCTGGAGATGGAAAACTAAAAGGGAAGAACACGCTCAGCATTTCTCAAGCTGAAAGAACTGAAGAAAAAATTCAAGCCTCAAGTTGCAAAAGTGAAGGATTCTATGGGGAAGATATTAAATGATGCAGGAAGCATCAAAAGATGGAAGGAATACACAGAGTTATTATACCAAGAAGAATTAGTCGACCCTCAACCATTTCAAGAGGTAGCATATGATTAGGAACTGAGGGTACTGATGGAAGAAGTCCAAGCTGCTCTGAAGGCATTAGTGAAAAACAAGGCTCCAGGGATTGACGGAATATGAATTGAGATGTTTCAACAAACAGATGCAGTGGTGGAGGTGCTCACTCGTCTATGTCAAGAAATATGGAAGACTGCTTCCTGGACAACTGACTGGAAGAGATCCATATTTATGCCTATTCCCAAGAAAGGTGATCCAACCAAATGAGGAAATTATAGAACAATATCACTCATATCACATGCAAGCAAAATTTTGCTGAAGATCATTCAAAAACAGCTGCAGCAGTATATCGACAGGGAACTGCCAGAAATTCAGGCTGGTTTCAGAAGAGGACGTGGAACCAGGGATATCATTGCTGATGTCAGATGGATCCTGGCTGAAAGCAGAGAATACCAGAAGGATGTTTCCCTGTGTTTTATTGACTATGCAAAGGCATTCGTCTGTGTGGATCACAACAAATTATGGATACCACTGTGAAGAACAGAAATTCCAGAACACTTAATTGTGCTGAAGAGGAACCTTTACATAGATCAAGAAGCAGCTGTTTGGGCAAAACAAGGGGATATTGAGTGGTCTAAAGTCAGGACAAGTGTGCATCAGGGTTGTATCTTTTCACCATACCTGTTTTTTTTTTTTTTTTCAATCTGTATGCTGAACAAATAATACAAGAAGCTGGACTATACAAGGAAACCCTGGTGGCACAGTGGTTAAGTGCTACAGCTGCTAACCAAGGGGTCAGCAGTTCGAATCCACCAGGCGCTCCTTGGAAACTCTGTGGGGCAGTTCTACCCTGTTCTATAGGGTTGCTATGAGTCGGAACCGACTCGATGGCAGTGGGTTTGGTTTTTTTGGTTTTTGGATTATATGAAGAAGAACGGGGCATCAGGATTGGAGGAAGACTCGTAACAACCTATGTTACGAGATGACACAACTTTGCTTGCTGAAAGTGAAGAGGACTTGAAGCACTTACTAATGAAGTTCAAAGACCACAGCCTTCAGTATGGATTGCACCTCAACATAAAGAAAACAAAAATCCTCGCAACTGGACCAACGAGCAACATCAGGAAAAACAGAGAAAAGACTGAAGTTGTCAAGGATTTCATTTTACTTGGATCCACAATCAACAGCCATGGAAGCAGCAGTCAAGAAATCAAAAGGCATACTGCATTGGGTAAATCTGCTGCAAAGCACCTCTTTAAAGTGTTGAACAGCAGGGATGTCATCTTGAAGACTAAGGTGCGCCTGACCCAAGCCATAGTATTTTCAATCACATCATATGCATGGGATTACCGAACACTGAAGAAGAACTGACGCCTTTGAATTGTGGTGCTGCCAAAGAATATTGAATATACACATGTGGACTGCCAAAAGAAGGAACAAACCTGTCTTGGAAGACGTACAACCAGAATGCTCCTTAGAAGCAGGGATGGCAAGACTGTGTCTTACATACTTTGGACATGTTGTCAGAAGCGATAAGTCCCTGGAGAAGGACATCATGCTTGGCAAAGTACAGGGTCAGTAGAAAAGGGGAAGACCCTCAACGAGGTGGACTGACACAGTGGCTGCAACAATGAGCTCAAGCGTAGCAACGATTTTAAGATGGCACAGGATTGGGGAGTGTTTCGTTCTGTTGTGCATAGGGTCGCTATGAGTCGGAACCGACTTGACAGCACCTAACAACAATATACAGACTGTTTACAGATACCTTCAGAGAATCATTTTCTGACCACTGTTTCCTATTTTTTAACACTGCACAACCAAAAAACCAAAACCAAACCCACTGCCGTCAAGTCGATTCCAACTCACAGAGACCCTATAGGACAGAGTAGAACGGCCCCATAGAATTCACTGCACAACAGGAGATGTGTAATATAAGCTGTTTCCTGAATCATCTTTATTATTGTTTGCACAGCAGCCAGAAGGTGATAAATATTGGAAAAGGCATGGTTAGATTCAAGCTTCACTTTCAAAAAGATAATATTCAAAAACATAAAAAAGACAAAAACGAAGGCAACAAAAAGTTATTTTGAAATATAAGTAGAAAACAGGAAATCTTTTATTTGGCCTCTAAACTTCATACATATTTTTGAACAATGGTCAAAGTAGCCAAGAAGGAGTTCCTCTTTGCTTGATGGTACCTAAAAACCAAAAAAAAAAAAACTAAACCTATTGTCATCAAGTCGATTCCAACTGATGACGACATCTAATCTAGCACCTTCTTATTTCCTTGTCTTCCTTCAAGAATATAAGAATGTGGAAGAAAAGTAATATATCAGCCAAAAAAAAAAACCCACAAATTTATCAAGGACATATTCTCTCGTAAGATTTCTAAGTCTTCAAACTACAGAAAAAAAAAACTCAGGAAGATTTTATCATGAAATTAAACTGTCATGATAGAAATTTTTAAAAAGTTAAAGGTGTGCTGGTATGATGAAAGTAATATTTTTATATGTAATGGCATTTTAAAAAAATAATCTGCCTATCCATGTCCAACAGTCGTAAAATGTCCCTATCCTTTGACCTAGTAAATCCTATTTCTCTGAATCTACCAGAAATTCTGAAAATACAATACGAAATTTGGAAAAAGCTTTAGAAACAGAACTGCAGTTAGCAGTGTTATGTATAATAGCAAAATGTTACAAACATCTCAGCTATCCAAAACTGGAGAGCTGGTGAAGTAAAATATCGGGCATTGTATCCACCTGATGGACCATTACGCAAGCAGTAAAATCACATTCGCAAAAAAATGCAATAACCCTGTGATAGTAAATGAAGGTTTCAGACAGAGGACTGCACAAAAAGACATAAATAACTAGAGTTATATGAACAATTAGTCACAGATTCTATAAATAAATAAAACCACGAGGAAATCCACGATCACTAAAGAACAGTGGTGTTATTGGGGGAATGGGATCACAATAATTTTTATTTTACTTTATTTTACAAACGTTACTGAATGAGCATGCATTATCTAAAAACAGAAAACATTTTATGCTTTTAATAAAGACAACGGGGCAATAGCAATCTGTTCGTGCTCTCTGACAGTGAAGGGGAGGACCCAGTCTTATTTTAGGTGAAGTATTGTTCAAAATGGTAGCCACTAGCCACATGTGGCTACTTCAATTTAAATTAATTAAAATTGAATAAAATGAAAAATTCAGTTCCTTGGTCACATTAACGACATTTCAAGCGCTCAAGAGCCATATATGGCTAGTGACTACTGTATCAGACAGCCAAGGGAACACTTCTACGGAGACAAAGAGAATTCATAGGGATGACGGATATACAAGTCTCTCTGGTACAGCAGCCTGCTATACAGGCTTCCCTTTGTATTGTAACAACAGTTTGTCTTGTGTAGGCAGAAACAGACACCAAAGAGAATTTTGAAAATGTTCTCAAAATACTTTTTTGTTTTAAAAATTCCTGTTTAAAAAAAAATGCAAAAAAGAAGATATTCGTTTGAAAAACTGGCACCTGAATGTAGTATTAAAATCACTTAAGTGGATAAATATTTAAGAGGAAAACTCATACATCTGTCTTTCTTTCAGCAAATGCAGTAGCAGGAGGCAGTAGGCATACTGTTCACCGCGCCATCATTAATGCGGGTTTTACCTACTACAGTATCTTCTGCAGCTGATATTCCATCACATAGTACACAGTTCCCATTAGAAGGTTTATTTAATTTTCTTGATTTACTCTCATCATTTTATAAAGATGTTCCAATCAATCTTAAATTAATAGGCTGAGTGAAATTAATCAGTTGCAAAAGGTCAATTATTGTATAAGACCACTATTACAAGATCTGGAGAAACAGTTTAAACTGAGAAGAACATACTCTTTTGTGGTTACGAGAGGGGAGAGGGAGGGTGAGTGGGAAAGGGGTATTTACTAAATAGATAGTAGACAAGAGCTACTTTAGGTGAAGGGAAGGATAACACTCAACACAGTGGAGATCAGCACAACTGGACTGAACTGAAGCAAAGAAGTTTCCCGAATAAACTGAATGCTTCGAAGGTTAGCGAAGCAGGGGCAGGGGTTTGGCGACCATGATTTCAGGGGACATCTAAGTCAAATGGCATAATAAAATCTATTAAAACATCCTGCATCCCACTTTGAAGAGTGGCATCTGGGGTCTTAAATGCTACCAAGCAGCCATCTAAGATGCATCAATGAGTCTCAACCCACCTGGATCAAAGGAGAATGAAGAACACCAAG
The DNA here is from genome assembly GCF_024166365.1 of Elephas maximus indicus. Taxonomy (NCBI): domain Eukaryota; kingdom Metazoa; phylum Chordata; class Mammalia; order Proboscidea; family Elephantidae; genus Elephas; species Elephas maximus. Next base: position 234,846,799 of record NC_064819.1, read on the forward strand.
GACACAATAATGAGCCCAACAGACAGAAAGGGCTATGTGAACCAGAGATTACATCATCCTGAGACCAGAAGAACTAGATGGTGCCCGGCCACAACCAATGGCTGCCCTGATAGGGAACACAACAGAGAACCCCTGAGGGAGCAGGAGATCAGTGGGATGCAGACCCCAAATTCTCATAAAAAGACCAGACTTAATAGTCTGACTGAGACTAGAAGGACCCCAGTGATCATGGCCCCCAAACCTTCTGTTGGCCCATGACAGGAACCATCTCCAAAGCCAACTCTTCAGACATGGATTGGACTGGACAATGGGTTGGAGAGGGATGCTGGTGAGGCGTGAGCTACTTGGTTCAGGTGGACACTTGAGGCTATGTTGGCATCTCCTGCCTGGAGGGCAGATGGGGGGTAGATGGGCTTAGAAGCTGGCAAAACGGTCACGAAAAGAGGGAGTAGAAGGAGGGAGTGGGCTATTTCATGGGGGGGGGTGGGGAGAGTAATTGGGAATATGTAGCAAGTTGTATATAAGTTTTTGTATGAGAGACTGACCTGATATGTAAACTTTCACTTAAAGCACAATAAAAATTATTTAAAAAAAAAATTAATAGGCTGCCTTCCCCCAAATATGCAGGCTGCATTTTCCTGACATCCTATGAGCACTATAGAAGGCGGCTCATGCTTATTGAAGTATGCCAGGATCCTCTGATTTCTCACAGCTTTCCACCCTGGAGATCTGAAAATGAACTCGACAGCCAAGAAAATCGAGGCAGCAGAAGCTGTAACTACTAAGACCTGAGTTGCATTTAAAAGTGTTTTATATCTCCGAAGCTTTCTATACAATTCACTAATTATATATATTTTTAAAGGTTGCTAAGTGTTCCTTAAACCCAGTGCCACCAAGTCGATTCCGCCTCATAGCGACCCTACAGACCCTACAGGACAGAGCAGAACTGCCCCAAAGAGTTTCCAAGGAGCACCCGGCAGATTCTAACTTCTGACCCTTTGGTTAGCAGCCATAGCACTTAACCACTACGCCACCAGGGTTTCCTCAAGTATTCCTTAGAGGTGGGAATTTTATCCTCAGAGCAATTATTATCAGCAGCGTAAACGTAATGACTACCTTTAAGATGTGTCTGTTTAGAAAGGCTGCGTAGTTTAGGGTTGGGGGAAGGATAGTATTTGGAGTCTGAAGATCTGATTTCAATTAGCGATTGTGTTGACTGATTAGGCTTTCTTTCCTTATCTGTAAAATGGTGATAATACAAAGGCACAGGAGCCCTGGTGGTACAGCGGTTAAGCATTTGGCTGCTAACCAAAAGGTCCACAGTTCAAATCCACCAGGTGCTCCTTGGAAACCCTATGGAGCAGCTCTACTCTGTCCTATGGGGTCGCTATGGGTCAGAATTGACTCGATGGCAATTTTTTTTTTTCTTTTTTAAGGAGTCATAATTCAGCAGGTTGTTACAATGATTCTATAGGAAAGGACATGAGCAGGCTACCTATCCTATATTCTGATATCTATTAATAAGGCAAACTGCTTGAAACAAAACCAGAATGAAATGGCTATTAACAACAAATTGCAGCAGGAGAGCTGCTCTATAAACATACCTAATAAAATGTACACACAGATCTGCGAAATATACAAATAAGGGAATAAGTATTTATTTTATCAAAGGATGCCTTTCAATTAACCTCCTAAGACTTTTAAAATGTAACTTAAAAACGTAATTTAGACGTAACTTTTTTTTTCATAAACATGCTTGTGATACAAAATTGAGTAAATTGTACCTATCGTACCAGTTAAGTCACCAGGTACTGACAGCCTACTGCTCACATTCAAATCAGCTCTGCCACCTTCCAGCTGCAGACCTGGGCGAATGGTTCTCTACCTCTAAGAAGTTATTCTCTCATCTGTAAAGTGGCCACGAGGGGGCAGACTTCACAGTGCTGCTGTGATGAGCAGACTTTACTCCAGGGAGCTTGTGGCAAAGGGGGCAGACTGTCAAGGATCCAGGTCTTCTCACAGTAACCTGTGCCGCACTCCTGGTCATGAAGACTCTGGTGAGCACATTTTTGACCGGGGACACTTCCAGTTTTAGTAAATACAACCCAGTAAGAAGGACTGTCTGTCCTTCTCAATACTCTAAAAATCTATATGATAGTTCTTTTTCCACATAAAAGCAAAACGGTATATTACCCTTAATGTTACATTTAAAATATGAAAAGCACTGCCAATTCCTGGAAAACGTGGTAGCAGAAAGGGGAAAAAATAAGATCAGTGACATCTAGAGGTATTCCTCTAGACCTTTTACTGCTACCGTGAAGTAAGTGAAAAGCTGGCTCTGTTTTCACTCTCTTTCCTCTGATGTAGGTGGGTAACCGACAGTAAACGGTTTAGCCAAAAGGAAAGAAAAGCAGAGGAAATCCAATGGCAAGAAGTTAGATCCAATGACTAAAATTATTTATGCTTACTAACTGGCGCAATAGTTAAGCGCTCAGCTGCTAACCAAAAGGTTGGAGGTTTTAACCCACCCAGGGGCTCTGCGGAGCAAAGACCTGGCAATCTGCTCCCATAAAGATTACAGCCAAGAAAACCTTATGGGGCAGTTCTGCTCTGTCACATGGGTTTGCTAGGAATCGGAATTGACTCGACGGCACCCAGCAACAACACACTCACCGACTACCAAAATCTCTGCTGTCAGTGACGTTCCTTCTGAGACCCAGAATTACAGACGGCTGTCAGTGACACCGGAGCCCTGATTCCCTAACGGGAACTGAGCAGTGTCCTGCTTCGCTGGCTTTCGTCCCCATCTACGTAAGCCAGTTTTGTTCTTTCTCCCCACTCATCTTTAATCTGTGTGTGCTAAGTATTATAAACACTGGAGCTTCCTCTTGACACATAACGGACGAAGGGAATGTGCTTGTTTGGAGCCGGGGCCATTCTGAAAAGACGGTGTGCAAACTGTTAAACATTTTTAACATCCGGTCTGAGAGGGAGCAGGCCTCCAGTTGGGCCTGTCAAGTGCTACCTGGGATACAAGTGTGGTGGCTACAATAATGCAAACAGACTACATGTAGTCCCAAACGCTTTTCTCTTAAAGAGAGGAAGTGATCGATAAAATGAAAGATAATGTTTAAAGGACTGCTTTACCTTAAATAGTCCTGCCTGATGCAAATGGTTAAGCGCTCAGCTACAAACTGAAAGTTTGGAGGTTCGATCCTACCCAGAGGCACCTCAGAAGAAAGGCCTGGCAGTCTGCTTCCAAAAGGTCACAGCCTTAAAAACCCTATGGAGCACAGCTCTACTCTACAACACCTAGGGTTGCCATGAGTCAGAATCAACTCCATGGCAACTGCTTCTCCACCCCCCTTAAATATTAGTATGATTTAACCTGAGTGAAAACTTAAAGAGTAAATTCTTTCATGGTACCAGCCGCCATGGCAGTTAAACCAAGCTGCCTTAAGCTCACTCAAAGCAATAAACAGAAACAAATACTAGCAATAATTTGTATTAAAAGCGTATCCCGAACTACTTGGTAAATGGCAACGGATCAGTAAGAAAGAGAGTCCTGGACATTTGCCAGTGTCTGGGTATTTTACTAATTTTTGTTTATAAACCATGATAAAATGAAGTGGGGTATTTAAAAGTTGCACGGAGAAAGAGCAAAGCTATATTGCTAAGAGCATTTCAGAAGGAACAAAGAGCCTTTGCTGAAGAGTTGTGTTCCTTCTACTTTTTCAGCATTAGGAAGAGATGAGACAAAGCTAGATACGTGTCGTGTTCCTATGTTGCCAAGCTTCTTCTTAGCGTGGCCATCTTGTTGCAGAGGCTGTCTATCTAAAGCTGATAGGAAAGTCATCATATTGAGGATTATGAACAATCTACATAAGACAGAAACATTAACAGTCTGAGAAACTATAACAGTTTGTCACTGAAGACTTACATGAAAAATTCCCACCTGTGCTACTTTTTTATACAGGCCAAACCTACCAGGAATCTCTAATTATCATACCAGTGGATGACTTAACAAGGGTGTAGCTGGCCCACAAATATAATTTGATTCTCAGCATGACTGCAAGAATGGCAATTTACAAACTCCAGGAACACGTAACTATGGATACAAAGGTCTTGTTAATTTATACAATGGAGAGCTCATTGCTCTTACGTTAGTTAGAACAATACAAAGGAAACATGGAAACATTTTCAGGTTCCTTCTACCAAAACTATACTTACTGTTGGATGTCAGATTTGAAGTACAAAATTAATGGTAATGATTGCAATAGTTGTTGAAGCACTTTTGCCTACCTGCATATCATGGTGTCTAGTATTACTCTGCTCAGAACAGAGAAATATTTTATTTAAATGAGCAGCTTGAATTAAAAAATGAAGCCATAGGTAAATGCCTAAAATACAGATGGTGCTACTTGACGTGGCAGTGTATCGTTCCATGATGCATGGGGTCGTGATGAGTCAGGGCCAACTGGACGGCAGCTAACAACAACTATCACCTTATTACCTAAAGGCTAAATACGGGTGAATCTTATAGACATAATACTGACTGAAAGAAACCAGACACATACGAGGACATACTGCACGATTCTATTTGTATGAAGTTCAGGAGCAGGCAAAACTAAGCTGTGGTGGCAGATGGCAGAACGGTGGTTACTTCTGGTGGAGGTACTGACTGAGTGTGCATGAGAGAGCCTTCACAGGTGTTAGAAACATTCTGTATCTTACTCTGGATGGTGGGAACGTGGGTGTATGGATATGGAAACATTCTTTGAGCTGTACAGGTTAAGATTTGTGTATTTTACTATACCATAATAAAATGAAAAAATAGGTCAGTAGTGTTAGATAACTACCTCATAAAAATGAGTAATAGGTCAATAGGGCTAGATAAGTATCTAATAAATACACAGTATCCTTTATCTTTTCTAGGACAAAATTTCCAATTGTAACTTGAGTTTACTGAGTACCAAGAGCGCACACGCACACACTTAGAAGGTTTTAAAACCCATTTCCTTGCGTAGGGCTGCAGTGCGTAGTTCACGTTTCAACGTGAACATGACTCCTCATCCTCCTGCCGAGATTCCCACATAAGCCAGGGTATTGATGAAACAATTGCCGCTGCTGTAAAGAGTCTTATTTGCGCTCGTTGCCTATCAGCTTAATACACAGGGTGAACGTATACTTGAAAAGGATCAGGTTCTATAAACAGGACTAAATGACTGTGGAGTAGGCATATTTATAACTGCATTTGTACTTTTTTCTTTCTTCCTGTTGTTTCTCAGGGAGCAAGGCAGAAATTGGAACCATAAAGCTGATCTTGACAGGAAGGCACTAACCTACCACACTAAACCACAAAGATAGGAGAGACAGTTATTTATGAAGAAACACTCTTCGAGATTACCCTTTTGAGAGTCTACAAAAGGGCTAAATATTGATGCATTTCCCAGTCACCTTTCCCCCACTTCTTGTATTAACAAGCAGGAGGATGTAGCCGGTGCTCCTAATTTGTCAAGATCAGGTGAACAGAATTGTTGTACAGAGCACACCGCTCTTTCCAACAAGGGCTCTGCAACCCTGCGGCTATTAATAATTCATGGTCTTTCTTAGTTCACAACAGGGGCATTACTCAGAGGGCATCACTCTTACTGAAAGAAGCTAACGGCGATGGGCAGATAAACGGTGCACAAGTCAAACGAGAAGGAGCCTCCTCTGAATTGTGGACATTTAAGATCTGTTAAAGAGCTCCAATTACTATAGCCAGAAAAGGGGGGAAGGGGGGAATAATAAAGTCAGCATTCTTCACTGATCCTTATACTGCCTGCATGCCTGTTGGGTTGAATCAATCTATTTTTTTAGAATTTTATCAGTTGTGTTAGTGCAGAGTTTCTTTTAATCATTTAATTCTCTTGTATGCTGATATAGTCAATGCCATTAGGTAGGATTATGCTGTTTATTGAATTGGTTTTGGCTAACCTTTTTGGCAGGACTATAACATCTACTTTGGGGTTCCAGCATTATTTGTTTATCAAGAACATACATCAAGATTCCCATGTCTTCATAATTGAAAACAAGAGAATCTTCAGGAAGAGGCCACCATCTTGCATGGTCCTCCTCAATATGCATTGGCCCTCGGGGTGAAGTTTAGGCCAGGTATTACATAAAATTCATTTAAAATGGCAGCGGTCAGCTTCACAAGCCTCAAGGGGTAAAGGAGGCGACAGTCTAAGGCAGCAAAGTGTGGGGAAGCCTTCGTCTGCATGCCCTGCTTCAAGGCATTTCACCACAAAACAAAAACGAAGCCCAAACCAACATGCATATGTGGGGTCACCAAATTCAATCCACGGTATGAATCAGAAGTCTTTATTCCGAACACATTAGGACCCAAAAAAGGGTGTATTAACCCTGGTGGTGTAGTGGTTAAGTGCTACAGCTGCTAACCAAAAGGTTCACAGTTCAAATCTACCAGGGGCTCCTTGTAAACTCTATGGGGCAGTTCTACTCTGTCCCATAGGGTTGCTATGAGTCGGAATCAACGGCAATGGGTTTGGTATTTTTAGTTACTTCCTCTAGTACACCTTGAAGACTAAGGTGCATCTGACCCAAGCCATGGTATTTTCAATCACCTCATATGCATGTGAAAGCTGGACAATGAATAAGGAAGACCGAAGAAGACTGATGCCTTTGAGTTGTAGCGTTGGCGAAGAATATTGAATATACCAGGGACTGCTAAATGAATGAACACATCTGTCTTGGAAGAAGTACAACCAGAATGTTCCTTTGAAGCAAAGATGGTGAGACTACGTCTCACATACTTTGGACATGTCATCAGGAGGGATCAGCCTCTGGAGAAGGACACCATGCTTGGTAAAGTAGAGGGTCAGTGAAAAAGAGGAAGACGCTCAATGAGACGGACTGACACAGTGGCTACGACAATGGACTCACGCATAACGAGGACTGTGAGGATGGCGTAGAACCAGGCAGTATCTCGTTCTGTTGTACACAGGGTTACTATGAGTCGGAATCAACTTGACAGCACCTAACAACAACAAAACTTCCTCTAAATGGAAGACAGTCATGTTGGTATAATTTAGAACATTTGTTTATTTTCTTGAAGATGTATTTGAGGAAACACACTTGCTATTATGTAGAATGTGATCCATACCAATACATATTAAGTTTCAAGCAAAGCCTGAACTTTCTGAATATCAGTAAAAAGTAACCTTGCTCTAGTTAAAAATAATTACTAAAATTTACTGATCACTTACTCTGTGCTGGGCATCATGCTAAGCATTCTACACATGTTAACACACTTAAAATGCTCACAAGCCCAGGAAGTAGGTACTATTGTTGTTGATGTTATGTGCGGTCCACTCAGTTCTGGCCCATGGCAAACCCACGTGACAGAACAGAACTGCCCCACTTCCTGGGCTGTAATCTTTACAGGAGCAGAATGCCAGGTCTTTTCTCCTGCACAGGTCCTATTACTATCCCCTTTTTGCAGAGAGGAAAACCAAGCAGGCACAAAATATTAATCAATTTGTCCACAGACACACAGTTAGTGAACAGATTCATACTCAAGCCATCTCTCTCCAGAGTCCACGATTCTATACTCGATACTCTCCGTCTCTGGGTTAAAAGTACCATCTGTTTACACCTTGTGAAAGGATCATCAAGGAGTAGGAACAGCTTTTGTTTATTAACAAGACTGAGGTCAGGTTTTGGGAGGATAGCTTTCATTTATCCCATACCAAATAAATAGTAATCTATCACTAAGGAACTGTGTCAAAAATCATCACATAAATTAAAGCCTACCTCAGCTACGAGGTATAAGACTTCCAAAGGTTTTCTCAGTAAAGGTTTGGAGACAATATAATAATGAGTAAGCCATTGCCATTGAGTCGATTTTGACTCATAGTGACCCTATAGGACAGAGTAGAAACCCCCATAGGGTTTCCAAGGCTGTAATCTTTACAGAAGCAGGCTGCTACAACTTTCTCCCACAAAGCAGCTGGTGGGTTAAACTATGGACCTTTCGGTTAGCAGCCGAGCACTTTACCCACTGTGCCACCTGGGCTCCTACAGGGATCCTTAATAATGAGTAAAGTTCCTGAGGCTATTATCTTTATTTCTTCTTTTATTGATGGAAAAGCCCAAGATAACGTATAGAAATTAAAGGATCTTGGAAAATTCTTGAGTTTTCCTTTATCGTTAATTCCAAATTTTTAAATGTTACCAATTTGATGGTATAGGAAGTAGTGTTAAGAGATCTTGCTGTTGGCACAGAAGGGTATACTGTCCTAAAAAATGGAGTCTCCATTGACAATATTAGATTCATTTACCTGGGATGTCTCCTACTGACCTCTTTGAAAATAAACAGGGCTTCACTAGAACAAAAGTGAGTATATCATTTATCTTCTACATGTGACACGCATCAAACCACAAGTAAGGAATCTTTTCACAAATACATAAAAAGCTTCTCTTGGTAAATGTGCTGGCTGTATCTAATGACACAGTTCGAAATACAAAGATGGAACATTTCAATTAGATAATTACAAAAGTGAAAATATTTTTCTCAATTTACACACACTTAAAATAAATACAATAAAATGTTGTGGCATCAAATATTTTAATTACTTTAGTCAGTGAATTAAAAATCTGTCACTGCCCATGATAGAGACAACTATGTATCATGTTGCGTAACAGATTAGTGGCAGAGGATGTCAACTTCCTGCATAATTCCAAGAATGTGTTCCATTAAAAAAAAAAATCTTTGCCTCAAGATACCAAAATAATAATAGCCAATATGGTTAAATGCATCTTCCATTCTGTGCTCCTACAAACACTCATCTCATTAGGTAGGCCAAGAAAAAAAAAATTACCTACAGTTAAAAAGCTTAGATAACCCTTGGAGACTCACACATAGTTTCCCTCTTTTAAGGAATGCTAGCTTTGGTTAATCCAGTTTCTCAAGCTCAGGTGATCCATATTCTTGTATTCAAACCATTAATAGTCTGAGAAACTAGTGACTCATGGAATACATTTGAGGAAATGTATTTAGTGTTTTCCAGAAGTACTTCTGAATGCATTGTTCTCATTTGATTCTTATACTTTCAAAACTCGTATTTATCAGAAAGAAAGTCACAGCAAATAACCAGTGGAGGGAACAATTCAATCTAAATCACTATGGTCTGCAGTGTTGTTGAGAAATGGGATGGAAGAAAACTCTACGTCACTGAAGCAGCCACAGCCCTCCAGCTATTGTGACAGGATGAAGATCAATCTGTCAGGCAAATATTTTGGACAATTCCTGATTTTACTATTGCTAGAGTTTTCCCTTGACTAGGCTCTTAAATAGGTGGTCATTAGCTTCTTAAGTAACCAGCAGTGATATCTTTATAAAAGGCCGTGTGTCTATATGCACAGATTAGAAATAGCTACCATTTCCTTAGAGGTAGATAAGATACCGGAAGTTATGAATGCAAACTCAGATACTGCTTTAGCTGCTTCGTTTTAAATCACTTCTTTCCTCTGCTCTAGCTGAAAGTGCATCAGCTGAGTCTACAAAGACATTACAGGTGTACCCCGCCTATCGAAAGTTCACTTTACCCCACTTTGCTTTTACCAAAGACCTACATGAGTACCTGTTTTCACTAACTGAAAAAAATGCTAAGAGAATTTTGCTTTTATGAAAAAAGACGAAAGCGAGACTAGCATTCAGTGTTCGTTTTGCAGCAAGCTGTTCAAGAGGCAGCATGCACCCCAAGCAGTGAGAGTGGCATCGCCAAGCTCCTTCCCCGGGAACTACACTCAGAGTCTCAGCACCAAGCCACCACAGCTTTGAACTGTACATACATGATTTCTACTTTTATATAGGCTGTGTATTTATCATATCATTTCAGCTTTTACTATGTTAGTGTTATTTTAGGTTTTATGTGTTATTTGGTATGATTTGGAAGTAATTTTGGGGGTCTGGGGATGCTCAAAGATTTTCCCCATATAAATTAATGATAATAGCATCTTGCTTTATGCCATTGTGGCTTATGAAAGGATTCATAGGAATGCTCCACTTTTGGATAGCAGGGTAAACTTGTACAATAAGGAGACCTGGCAGCCATGGAGGATAAGTACACGGCCACTGTCTTAGTCCTCTAGTGCTGCTGTAACAGAAATACCACAAGTGGACAGCTTTAACAAAGCGAAGTTTATTTTCTTACAGTCTAGTAGGTTAGAAGCCCAAATTCAGGGTGTCAGCTCCAGAGGAAGGCTTACTGTCTCTCTCGGCTCTGGAAGAAGGTCCTTGTCATCCATCTTCCCCTGGTCTAGGAGCATCTTGGTGCAGGTACCTCAGGTCCAAAGGACATGCTCTGCTCCTGGCACCGTTTTCTTGGTGGTATGAGGTCCCCAACTCTCTGCTTGCTTCCCTTTCCTTTTACCTCTTGAGAGATAAAAGGTGATGCAGGCCACACCCCAGGGAAACTTCCTTTACCTTGGATCAGGGAGTTGACCTGAGTAAGGATGGTGTTACAATCCCACCCTAATCCTCTCAACATAAAATTACAATTACAAAATGAAGAACAATCACACAATACTGGGAATCATGGCCTAACCAAGTTGATACACAGATTTTTTGGGGGTGGGGGGGACATAATTCAATCCATGACAGTCACTGTACGACATATACCAGCAGGAGGCACAGGAGGGCTGGATATGGATTCTGGTCAAGTCCACAGACGGGGCCTTCACATCCCAAGCAGCAAAAACACAGTGAGCACACTTCACATCATAACCCAATATGCACCTATAGGAACACTCACGCACCTGATACTGCATTCCATGAAACCATACATACCTGTGTCATGGATTGAACTGTGTTCCCAAAAAAATATTTGTCAGCTTGGCTGGGCCATGATTCCCAGTATTATATGACTGTCCACCATTTTGTCATCTGATGTGATTTTCCTATGTGTTATAAATCCTATCGCTATGATGTTAACGAGATAGGATTACAGGCAGTTATGTTAATGAGGCACAACTCAATCTACTAGATTGGGTATCTTAAGCCAATATCTTTTGATATATAAAATGAGGAAGCGAGCAAAGAGACAGAGGGACCTTATACCACCAAGAAAGAAGCACTGAGAGCAAAGCATGTCTTTTGGACCCCTGGTTCCTGCACAGAGAAGCTCCTAGTGCATGGCAGACTGATAACAAGGACCTTCCTCCAGAGCTAACAAAGAAAGAAAGGCTTCCCCTGGAGCTGATGCCCTGAATGTGAACTTGTAGCCTCCTAGACTGTGAGAGAATAAATTTCTGTTTGTTAAAGCCATCCACCTGTGGTATTTCTGTTATAGCAGCACTAGATAACTAAGACATCTTGCTATCCGAGAAGTTCTCTAATTTCTATACAATTCTATTGCATCAAAAATAAAAACTAGTCACAACTTGCTAAACTGATTTCTTAAATCACCATACCACTGTACAGTGTGTCCTAAACCTAATCACTTCTGAGTTCTAAAAGGAGCAGATTAGGCATAGAGACAAGTACAAAAGCAGGAAGGCAGATGCCATGTGAGGAAACTCTACCAGCCAAGGAACACCCAGGGCTACCAACGAAGAAGGAACGGACATGGGCTGAGACTCTGATTTGGACTTACAACCTCCAGAACTGTGAGAAAATAAACCTCTGTTTCTGAAAGCCAGAACGGAATTTCTGTTTCTTCAGTACTAGGAAACTAAGACATGGGGTTTGGGGCTGGCAGTGAGGAGGTACACCAAGTGCTGTCAGTAACAGAGGGATGGTGGAAATGGCACTGAAAGCAATAGCCATCTGTCACGGATTGAACTATGTCTCTCAAAAATGTGTGTATCAATTGGGCTGGGCCATGGTTCCCAGTATTGTGTGATTTTCCTATTTGTTGTAAATCCTTCCTCTGTGATGTTAATGAGGAAGGATGGGTGGCAGTTGTGTTAGTCAGGCAGGACTCAATCTACAAGATTAGATTGTGTCTTGAGGCAATCTCTAGAAATATAAAAGAATGAAGCAAGCAGACAGTTGGGGACCTCATAGCACCAAGAAAGCAGCACCAGGAGCAGAGTGCATCCTTTGGACCCAGGGTCCCAGCGCAGAGAAGCTCCTAGCCTAGGGGAAGATTTATGAGAAGGCCAAGAGAGAAAAAAAGCCTTCCCCTGGAGCTGACACCCTGAATTTGGACTTTTAGCCTACTTTACTGTTGAGAAAATAAACTTCTCTTTGTTAAAGCCATCCACTTGTAGTATTTCTGTTATAGCAGCACTAGAGGACTAAGACACCATCTCTGATAGCCCTTCCCCAAATGTGCTAATGAGACCTCCACTTGGGAAAGGAGAAGCATCCATTCGTTAGACTTCATTCTTCTATCACTAAAATATAGGAAGCCAAGAACTGCCTGTTTTTGCTAGCAAGAAACTTCAGCTATGACACGCCATAAAACACATCAACCCTCAAAATATTCAAGTTCATCACCCTGAATCTCAGACAGCTTTCAGCCCATAATAAAAGTTTAACTGTAACCTCTTTAAAGAGTCATTGGAAGAGGAGTATGGTGACTGGAAGAACCCAACGGCAGGCAAACACCAGGAATAAGTCAGCTAACTCAACTTGCACCCAATTTTTTTTTAACATGATACACATGTGTTCCTGAATATACTAAAAATAAAGCTATGCCAATTGACCTTGCACAGCTTCAGGGATAAATAATGAAGAAAGCTGGTATTTTTAGAGGTAGAAGAGGAATTACCAAAAAGCCCTGGTGGATCAGTGGTTACAGAGTTTGGCTACTAACTGAAAGTTCGGTGGCTTGAATGCGGCAGCCACTCCACGGGAGAAAGATGTGGCCATCGTCTTCTGTGAAGATTACAGCCTTGGGAACCCTATGGGGCAGTTCTACTCTGTCCTATAGAGTTGCTGTGAGTCAGAATCAACTTGAGGACAATGGGTTTGGTTTTTGGTTTGGCAAGCATTGCTGCCAATGGCTACAATTGTTGCTTAGTCACGCTCACTGCTGTCATCCCACATGCCAGAGTAAGGGTGATTATCATGGCTATCTGGGGGAACACTATGCCTTCAGCGCAGAGCTAAGTAGACAGAAAAAGCATGTGTGATGTGTATGGTTTCCTGTCAACCCCAAGAAAACCTGTCCATTTGCACAGATGCTCCTGGAGCCAAACGAGCAGATGGGTGCCTACCAAGTGTAGAGACTTGTTTAAGGTTATTCAAAATTAAATTGTGTCACTCCAAAAAAGAAGTGATGGACCTGGGAGAATTCATATACCTGTGACTAGCCTAAGAACAGTAAGCACACTTGAAAATCATATACAAGTCACCATTACGTTGAATTTTAACCGTTAGTCCTTAAAAAAAAAAAATCAGTATCTGGTATAGAACCATTTTACTAGATTTCAATATCATTTCACTGAATGATAAATTTATTTAAAAAGTTACTCTAGATTACATGTCGAATATCTTAAGTTTTCCAAAATAGCTTCAAAGCAGATTCATGTTGCCTTTATAGCATATGTGACGTTTTGGTCCAAAAGTAATTGTCCTTTTCTGGATTTTCTATGACAGCCCTACATTCATGTTTACAATTAATAAATGAAACTGAGTGCCATAATAGTCATCTGAGTAATGTCCTCATTGAATTTGTCAGTGTTCCTTTCATCTCTAAAGCTTTGAAGTCAAATCCTCCTAAGTCTCAATACACTCCTGTCATATCCACACCTGTCACTGCACTACAAGTTGGTGTAATCTGCAGATAGAAATGAGAAGGAATTGAACATATTTTATAGCTGTTCTTTGAGGGAATAAGGATAAGGTAAATCAATACTTCTTGTCATTTCCTGAAAGTACTGTATTCTCCAAGACATTCAGCCAGCGTTTGCCCATTTAAGCAAGGACAAAAACATAAAAAAGAACAATTTTAACTCAGAAAATTAGCGCGTCAATATTTCCAGGTCACAGAAATTGAAGTCGTATGAAGCATTACTCCGAATCCAAGTTAAATACACGGGCAAGGTTGGTTGCTCTCACTAATGGTAGCTAACATTAAGAAAACTGAAAATTTCAGGAACGAAGAATCATATTTAACATTCTCTTATTGCCGTTTGAAATACTAGTAAATTTACAGCCCATTCAAAAATGCCGAGGCCTGACTTTCTATGTAAAATTAGAGCTTCGAAGTATTCCATACATTTACTTATATAGTATATTTTTTTCCCTGTTCATTGTTCCATCAATTCAACAAAAAATTTTTCTGTAGAACTCTTTATACTTTCCATTCAACATTATTTCTGCCCTTTGGAATGGATGCATCTTGATTACCTCCACATCTTATGTACATTTAATAGAAAAATATAAACATTAAAGTCAGAGAAACTACCCAACGGTCATTCAGAATTTAGGAAATGATTTCTGAATCTGAGCAAAATATAACTGGTTTGGGCTGGAAAACAAACCCTAAGTTTATAACTTATATAAGCTTCAAGTAACATTTAGGAATATTAAAATGCATTAATAGTAAAATGTGGTAGAATTGAAAGTATATGGAGTCTGAAATCAGAGAAACCAGAACCCAACTATCAGCTAACCACCTGAAATGAATGACACTGGGGAAGTTGTAACCTCTCTGAGCCCAAGACGTGCTGAGCCGCTGAGCATACCACAGGAATGTTTGGAATGTAGGGCTGCGTTGAAAATTAAATGATCATCTACAGACAGCATCTGATACAAGGCACAGTGCACTCAGTAAATGTTATTTTCTCCCCTTTTGATAAATGAACTTTACAGAAAACATGCTAAAAAGAAGGGGAAAAAGAAGTGTTATGGGTCGAATTGTGTCGCCTAAAAAGATAATTTTGAAATTTTAACTTCCGCATCCGGTGAATATGACCTCATTTGGAAATAGGGTCTTTGAAGATGTTATCAGTTAACACGTAGTGAAGGCCTTAATCCCATCAGCGTGGGGTCCTTATAAAAGAAAACAAGAGACAGAGACACACAGAGGGAAAACGGCCACGTGAAGACAGAATCATGCTGCAGCTGCAACCCAAGGAACCGAAGAAAGGACCTTCCCCTAGAGCCTTGGAGGAGAACACGGCCCTGCCAACGTCCTGAATCCAGACTCCCAGCCTCCAGAACGTGAGACAATCAGTTTCTGCTCTCATCAGCCTCCCAGTTTGCGGTATTTTGTTAGAGCAGGCTAGGAGACTAGTCCATGGTGGATACAGGACAAAAATTAAAAACAGATGAAAGTCTTTGCAGCAATGATTGTTCAATATTATGAAAGAAATTCTGAAAATACAGAGGACTAGATGGTCGAAATCTCTGCATGTGAGGTAATGGAGTTGAATTTTAATTCCTAGGAAAGATGTGCTCCTGTCTGCCTAAGGAATGGCACTTCAGAAGAAAAGGAGAAAAAGGGTGTCCAAACCCTCGTTGCTTGAGTTTTCTTTGGAAACTCGATTTAGAGGCTGGTGGATGTGTTCCTATCCCCCTAGTTAAGCTTCAAGCAATGGGAATGGAAAGGTCATTTGAAAAAGCATTTACTTGTTTGTGAGGAAATTAGACACTGGAATTCGTTATATTATCTACTCAAATGATTTATGACAGAAAGAACTTTTTAAAAAGCAGAGTTTAAGCAAAGCCCTGAGACTGCATTATTTGATACATAAATATTTCAGAATGTTATCCCTAAAAGACAAGGATTCTTTTAAAATATACCACAGTACAATTAATACATCTAAAAATATTAACAATATTTCCTTACCATCAAATATTCACTAGTATTCAAATATGTTCTACTGCTTCATGTTTTCCACAGTTTACTTATTCAGTTCAGAATGCAAATATCTGCTTCCCAACAGTCTAGTTGCTGGGGAGGTGGGAGGAGAGCAAGTGACGGTACGGATGGAAGTGGTCAGCTATTAGAGGGCAGCTGTTAAATCAGGATGGTTGGTACGAAGAGTTCTTTACACTCTCTTCTCTACTTCTGTGTCACTTTGAGTTTTCAATAATAAAAATCTTCAATGTTTTCTATAATAGAAAATTAAACATGAACAACAGCAATAAAAAAAATTAACACTGAATACAAATCACAGATTTTAGAATTTTTTTTTCAATGAAGTTTTAAATCAAGAAAGAGGCTGAAACTCAGATCTCCCTAACCCTATGTCCTCAGGAATCACAAAGTTACTGAGAGGAGGAAATTATTTTATTCAGAGATAAAGGAGAAGAAATTTAATGGTATCCAAATACTAGCTGAATGATTAATGAAGAAATCCTGTGTTAATGTGTCTGTGCCAGGTCTCAAACTTGTTGTGCGCCATGGAGTCCATTCCGACTCATAGCGAACCTATAGGACAGAGTAGAACCGCCCCACAGGGTTCTGTAGGTTGTAATCTTTATGACACCAGATTGTCAGGTCTTCTTCTGGTGGAGAGGTTGGTGGGTTTGAACTGCCAACCTTTCAATTAGCAGCCGAGCACTTAACCATAGGCCTCATGCTAAGCAGCAGTATAACATGGAAATGCTGTCTTCCTTCTTGGAGATTATAGTCTAACAAAGAGTTCTCCAAGTGGGGTGCTATACCCCACTAGTGTGCATTCCTCACCCCCAGGCAGAGAGATCCCCTCCAAGGAGCATTTCACTAGAAACAGCCTTTTTTGTTTACTCCAGTGAACCACTGATTGAGTTATTTTCTATGTATACTAGGGCATCAAAAACCTCAGAATTCTGTTGAAATTCAGTGCCTGAAAGCTGCAAAGATGGGTACTTACTTTCATAGCTTCCTACATGTTGCCTCCAAGCCCATACCCCACCAGTCTTTCTGCTTCTCTTCACTCTCCCATCCTTCAGGCAGTTGCTTTTTGAACCATATCTAGGCTTTTCAGGTATTTTCTTTAGAGGAAGTGGTACTTCACTAGGGTCTTAGTCCCTTATACTTAGACTCAGGACTCCTTGTATTTCATTCTTAACTAAGCTGCAACAATGGGCTCAAACATAGCAACGCCTGAGTGAGATGATGGTGCAGGACTGGGCAACATTTCCTTCTGTTACTCTTAAGGTGGGTAAGAGTCAGGCTGACTAAAGGCACCTAACAACAACTAAGCCCCAA
Organism: Elephas maximus indicus; assembly: GCF_024166365.1. Classification (NCBI taxonomy): domain Eukaryota; kingdom Metazoa; phylum Chordata; class Mammalia; order Proboscidea; family Elephantidae; genus Elephas; species Elephas maximus. The sequence continues at coordinate 234,863,955 of NC_064819.1, forward strand.
GGAACTGCTAGAATTGAGGCTATTACTATAAACAGTTTCTTGATCAGAGAGTGTTATCATAAAACCAGACCCAGTGATGGATTTCACAGAAACAATGGCACTTCAGCCTTTTCTGAAGATGTCTCGATGTTTGACAATAGTTCATTAACAGGGTTTTGTTAACCACTGCGCAAATACAGTCAGTCCTCTGTATCCGCAGGCTCTGCACCCACAGTCAATAAACCACAGATCGAAAATGTTTGAGAAAAAAAAAAAAGAGTTCCAAAAAGCAAAACTTGAATTTGCTACGTTCCAAGCACTACACTGAGTCCCTACAAAGGCAGTGACGTGCAGGTATTCCCTGCTGTAGCCTCCCGTCATTTCACAGTCCTCAGTCTCTCTCCAACACTCCTTGTTTGAGCACTGTTTGCCTTGCCTTTCGTTCGTTTATTGCTTACGCTGTGTGCACCCTTTGTTTCTGTGAAAAACCCACTGCCGTCAAGTCGATTTTGACTCATAGCAACCCTACAGGACAGAGAAATGCCCCTTTGGGTTTCCAAGGCTGTGAATCTTTACAGAAGCAGACTACCGTATCTTTCTCCCAAGGAGAACCGCCAACCTACTGGTTAGCAGCTGAGTGCTTTAACCACTGCACCACCAGTGCTCCTTATGAGTGTCATACCATATCAGTATTTTTCAGATCATTTCAGGTAGTTCAGCAGATATATGTTGACTACTGTTGTTGTTAGGTGCCATCGAGTCAATTCCATATCATAGTGACCCTACAGGACAGATGAGAATTGCCGCCAGAGGATTCCAAGGAGCGTATGGTGGATTTAGACTGCTGACCTTCTGTTTAGCAGCCGAACTCTTAACCACTGCCCCACCAGGACTCACGTTGGCTACTAAGTGCCTAGAAGGTATGAGTCTTGGTGGCGCAAGCAATTTGCAACGGACTGCTAATCTAAAGGTTGGCACTTTAAACTCACCCAGCAGTGCTGCAGACGAAAGGCCTAGAAAACTGCTTTCATAAAGATCACAGCCAGGAAAACCCTACGGAGCACCCCTACTCTGTAAAGCACGGGGTCGCCATGAGCTGGGGGCCGACCTGACTGCAGGAACAACAACCACTTATGGTGATGAGCAAAGTGTAAGATGTGAGGAAATGTATGAAATCATCTTTGCCTTCTTATAATCTTAATGGAGAGAAAAAAAAAAAGACTAATATGAATAAAAAATTAACCCAAATCAATATATGATCACATGATAAAACATGGAGGAAAAAAATATATGCCAAATAACCTACCATATAGCCCAGTATACAAGGCGAAGATTAAGTGAATTTTGACTCCTTTAGATATTATGCTGAAACCCTGAATAGGTTACATCCTTGGAAGAGAGAATAGCAAGATTTAATCTTGCTTACTTTGGACAGGTCATTAGGAAAGACCAATCGCTAAAAAAAAAGAGGTAAAGCAGAGGGTCAGTGAAGACAATGGAGACTCTCGATGAGACAGATTGACATGACAGCCCCAACAATAGGCTCAAACACATCACAGATCATGAAGGTGGTGCAGGACCAGGCAACGTTTCATTCTGTTATACAGACGGTTGCCATGAGTTGGGGCCAAGTCGACAGCAACTAACAATAACACAAGTTGTGGCGCATGGTTAGTATACTTAATACACTGGAGATGGGCTTTATCGAGTGACAGACAGCAAAGAACAAGAGTTTTAATGTATGATGCCTTCTTTGTCCATCTCTTCTTATATGTTTCATTCAAGAATATATGAAATAAAAGCTGATTTCAAGTGTAAAAAATGACCCCAATGTCTTATGTTTGAGGGATTGGAAGAATGATGAAGCCATTGATAGAAACAAAGTTGGAAAAAATTGGATTGGCTAGCAGAAAATGGAGTTAAGGAGTTATGTTTCAAGCATGTTCAATTTGCACGAAGAGTGGGACCATCCCTGCTCTGCCCTGGTAGTGTGTCCAGGTGAAATGGCAGACTTTGATAACACAAAGACGTGAATATCCACACCTCATCTCTACCCACTTCTTAGTTCCTAGCCTTCAGCAAGACTCTAAGATTCAGTTTCTTTGCCTGTAAAATTCGCATCACAATGTCAAACTACATTTTGAGAATTAAGTAAGGTAATTCAAGTAAAGCATTTAAACAAATGTTAATATCTTTCCATTCCTGCCTTCTGGCCTGTCTGTCTTCTGAAACCCAAATTTGATACTGTTACAAAGCTCTACTTCAGAATGTCCCATTCCCTAACCATCCTTCAACCTCATATGTTCCTACCAACCACACACCCTTCACTCCCATCCTTCCCGTTCCTCCCACTTTGAAACAATATTTACAGCCTTCAAGGTTCAATTCAAGTCTCATCTATTTGATGAGTGAACAATCACTCCAGTCTGTGCTGGTTTTCCTTTGCTAAATGCCTCATGATGTGCTTCGCTATCTATTGTTTTATGTACATACGTCTTGTTTCCCTAAATAAAATATGAGCTCCTAGACAGCAGGATCTGTGTCTAAAATTGTATTGGCTTTGTAAAGGCTGGGCTGTGGGCTTCCTCAGAGATCAACAAAAACTTGATGAATAAAAGAGTCTGTGATGTTGATCATGAAAACCTGAGGACTCTTATCAATCGAAATATGCAAAACAAAGCTGAACTTTCGAAATATAATTCTTCTTTCCCGACAATTGTCAAGAAAATAAAAGTCCAGTATAATTATACTTGTAATGAACAAGAAAATGGCTACTAGTTTGACTTGCAAAGCAATACCTAAATGAAATAATACAATAAGGAACTTCCATAAAATACCTTACCATAATGTTTATTTAACTGTTACACAGTTTGGTAAGAATTAAGAATGGAAATGGACATTTATCAGAATCTTGATAGAACCACAAATGAAAGTTCTAAGTAATTTAAAATTGATTTTTTAGTTGGGGTTACATCCACAAACAGTTTGGCTCAATGGCTCAGCACTTGAATTAACCCTACCACAACAGTGGCTTATGTCAAATATTAATTATTTTATATGTGACAAAAACAAACCACATGTACAAAGTTCAGCATGCCTGTTGTGCCAGTTTACCTAGGGCTAGAGAAAATTTAATATGACAGCCTGCAAAGTCATGGGCCAATAAGCAAGAATGTCTTTTTGTAGGTCAATGAACAAGTAGATTCAACATTAAACATGTCAGTTATAACAGCATCACTGACCTTTCGGGTTAGCAAAACTATAGCTTTTAAAGAAAAATTCCTGCCTCTTTTCTTCTTTATTTCCACACACACACACACATACACACACACACCACAAAATAAAACCAACAAAAATTCATGACTGCATTTGGGGACTAGCTGCATTTATGAACAGCTTTCATGCATCTTCTATTAAACAAAGTGCTTAGAAATCAAACCATATTAAAATGTCTTCCTAAAACTAAATATCTCTTATAATTTGATGTGTCTTTGAAACAAGAGTTGACAGCTATATTGACAATTGTCCTATAAGGTTAAGAAAATTAGTAAAAGTAGTTTGAAGAACCAAAATTTTATACATTAAAATTTATACAAAGTCAGTATATTAATGAACTTCAAGTACCACAAACTTGGCAGAATGTTCAAATCAGTGTTTCCAAATATCTGCCAAAATGCATTTGATTCTCTGGTTTATTTAAAACTGTTCCTTAAAAGCCATTTTAAGTCATTAAGCAACAAAAATCCTCTATCTTGAAAAATTCATATTGCTAGTTCCTCCATAGGTGGCCATTCTAAAGAAGTTTAAATAGCTCTAAATCTCAGTTAATAATATGCAGAGAGTAGATACACATAAAAGTTCAGTTTAGATAAAATGGACAAAGAAAACTACCATTTCCTGATCTTCCACCTCAGCCCTCCCCACCCACCACCTGGATTTTGCAAATGGCAGAATGAATTAAAGTTCCTTTCTTCTACATCAACTCTTTTGTCCTCCCAAGGTTGCATAATCATATTCACCTCTTAAAACGAAGTAAGAGACATTTCAAAAGCTGTATTCAGGATAAACCAACTTTCCGGTTCATGCATTGCAGGAATAAAGCAATGTAATCACATCTTAAATTGGTTTACAGCAGGCTGTCTCCCTGATCCTAGTTCCAAGGACTGACAAAATGAATAGTTTTAAAATAGCACTTTTTGAAATGACACGAGAATTAATAATGCATAATTATCTCAGTGTTGACAGGTGAGAGATGTTTAACTCCTTAAATCAGCATTCCTAATGAACCAGTATCGGAGAAAGGCTTCAGTACATGTCCATTGTTCACTGATATCCAAGAGGGTTGACTTAACCATAAAAACATACCAAAAGCCATTTTTTTTTTTAATTCTTTAGGTAAAAATTAAATGAATCAATTTTCATATAATATTTGAAATATCTACTTAAGATTATGCCACAGGTTTCAAAAGAATTCAAGGTATTGGATTACTAGAAAAGTCTTATTTTACATTGTATTTTCTACTAAGAAACAGTCAACCTTTCCATAAAGTTGCATCAAAACAAATGTTAGTGTTGGATCCGTTACTTAAAAGGAAAAAAAAATAATAATAATAAGCTATTGATTTAAAAAAGCAGTACAGAGTATGTTTCTGACCCTTACCTTTGAGAATTCTAATGAAAGGTAACTACGAAACAATGGCATAATCTCCATGTTTTTAATTTAAATAAAACACTTTCAGTACATATAAGATATTTAAAACAGTATTATATTTACCATGTCGACCTTTACATTATATTCATCTCTTATCTCTAATTCATGGGAATTAACATGTAACCACATTACTCAATTCTGTGTTTTAAATCCTGTGAATAAAATCAAAACAGAATTACATTTCTAAATACCAGAAATAGAGAGAAATGCACGGATTCATAGCACTATAGCTATGCAGATGGAATGTAATACAGGCTGGCTAATTTACACTTTATTTTTCCAAGCCTTTCACATACAACTGGCTATCTTAAGTATATGCCAGGCATTGGGCTTTGTATTTAATCCTCATGACCTCCTAAGAGGTAGGTAATAGTATCCCCACTTGCAGATGAGGAAGGCTACGCATACAGAGCATAACATTCCCACTATCTCATAGATGGTAGAGTCCAGCATGATTGTGAATTAAACCAAGTGGAACACAGAGTCTATACACAACATGGCTGGCAAGTATTTTCCCATTTAGGTAATCTTTAGAGGGCTGCACTGATTTTAGCCGTCAGTAAGATGTGGAGGTGTTAGATTGTGTTTAGTTATCCTTCATTAATTCAACACATCTGAGTGCTGACAAAGTGCCAGCCAGTGTCCTACAAGTTGACTACGGCGGTGTACAACACAGACGTGGTCCTTCTCTCTGGAAGCCACAGGCAGTGCTGGGAGGAAGGTGGGAGAGGACGTTGCTTTGTAATGAAGCACCTGTTATAAGGGACAGAGAGGCTGGACAGTTTTGACCTCATAGCCTCTTTAGTTAACATCAGAGGGGAGAAGGAAAGAGCTCCTTAAAAGCAGAGACTCTGAGAGTGAAGACAGTGAGGCCAAGTATGAGGAGCAACAAGACAGCCTAAGCTCTCGGAAGGAGGAACACAGCAGCCAGAGCTGGAGGCCCTCCGTCCGTGCAAAGGGGCCCAGTGCTGCCAGGCACAGGTGGACACAGGAGGGTGGGGCCAGGATGTCCACCAGGAGGGGCAACTGCCTTAATCGTCATCACAGTCTGTCCGGGTACCAACGTCTCCTGAGTAACATGCCTACAATACTGCTCCCCAAGTACAAACATGTCACTTCTCTCCCCAATCTCTTTAGAAGACTGAACATCCAAAATGAATCTAGATCATCAGCTATCAAACTCTGCTTCAGTCTTTCTTGGGTTTCCTATAAAATAATTAGATGCATGAATGCCTTAGCCCACTCTAGAGTCATAGTTGTATTTAAACTGTAGGTCACAGTTAATCGGAATATTCTGCTAAAAGGAGCCCTGGTGGCACAGTGGTTAAGTGCTGAGCTGCTAACGGAAAGGCAGGCAGTGTGAACTCCATGAGAAAGGTGTGGCAGGCAGTCTGCTTCCGTAAAGATTTACAGGCTTTATGGAGCGGTTCCGCTCTATCCTACAGGGCTGCTGTGAGTCGGAATTGACTCGACAGCAGTGGGTTTGGTCATGGGTTTCGACCTTTAGAATTTTTTTAGGAGAAATGTACTGCTTTCCAAACAGGCAAGATAAAAATGACTTCTTAACACAATCGGTTAAGAAATTTTAGTCCATGTTATAATACTTTATAAATATTTGTGAATGAATAAAAATGCATTCTGAATAGAAAAAAACAGCCTTGATTACCTCATCTACAAACTAAGGATGATGGGAGTTATTTCTTGAAAAATATTAAATGAGTTATTGTATATGAATTGGTCTGGTGGAATCTAGCATAGAGCAGGTGCTCAAAGGTGGTTATACTAGAATGGTAAAAAAAAGGATTTTTATACTTTATTTAAACAACAACAACAAAAATCTGTTGCCATCGAGTCGATTCTGACTCCTAGTGACCCTACAGGACAGAGTAGAACTGCCCCACAGGGTTTTTAAGGAGGTGCTAGTGGATTCAAACTGCCAACCTCTTGGCAAGCAGCCGAGTTCTTAACCACCAGGGCTTCATTCCTTATTTATGTTATAAAAATCTGCATGAAACTAACTCTTGTTAATCAATTTTAAACTAACTCAAAAAACTTAATTGTATTTTCCAGTTGCGTAGAGATTTATACTGAAAAGTAAAAAGATATTGAGAATCGAAGAGTTTCAAAGATAAAAATCTACTTGGCATACTACTTTGTAAGTAATGTTCCTTTGCTCTTTTTTTTTTTAATTTGCTATCTTTAGCACAATAAGTCAAAAATGTTAAAAAGAGACTTCAGTAACAATTACTAGAAATTGGTTCCTCCAACTTGTTAAGTATGTACAATGGAGGCCGTTCACAGGAAGTTGAATTTGCCAGCCCAATATGCCGAACGTACAATAACAGAGCTATGTGTGGCGGGGCGTGGGGAGCAGCTGGAGGTGGAGATTTCTGAAATCACCCCTCCTCTCCTCACCCTTTCATCCCCACCTCTCCTCACCCTTTCATCCCCTTCTCTCCTCATCCCTTCTAGAGGCGCCTTGAAGATCCACTCGGCCTCCCTCAGGGAGATGCTGACTCGGGCTTCCTCAGGGAGATGCTGACTCAGGCTTCCTCAGGGAGATGCTGACTCCGGCTCCCTCAGGGAGATGCTGACTCCGGCTCCCTCAGGGAGACGCTTGTTCAGAAACAGCTACATCACAACAGCATTTATGTTCACAATTTCACAGGTGCAAATTTAAGACTGCAGGCTAGTACACATACCCTTGACCGGAAATCCCAATCTTTCCATGACAGGACCCTACATCAGGCGGGGCCTCATGGTGCTTTAGTAAGAAGAGATGTTCCCGAGATTAAGACCCAGAAGTGCCTATCTCTGAACTGATATGCAGAGAGCAAGTTCAGGCCTCCATGAGGCAAAGAACTGGCCTTTTTGAACTAATCCCTTAAAACAATACTTGGAGAACAGTTTTCAGTCCTGGAAAGACATCATCAAACGTTGTCTGATGAACTCTTGAAACCTGGTTCCAAAAGAAAATTGGAAATTAAAATAACACATTTAGCAGCTTGTAAGGTTTAAAAGATTCTTATCTGCTCTGCAACATGGCGAGAATCAAATTATTTTCCTGGCCAGGGAAATTCAGGTTCCATTTGTAAGTCACTATTCTGTAACCCTCAGTAAGCCCTGTAGGAAGGTAATTATCAGGGCTAGAAAGAGAGTTCCCGCTGTGTCTCAGAAGTAAACCCAGAGAGCTAAATTAAGGCACTTAGAGGTAAACTCTCAGGTTGGGTAGAGCTTAGCTGTGTGACTCCCGTGGATTCTGGAGCAGAGCACTAAACACTTCTATTTATTCGCAGAACAAGGTATAGAATGGGGCAGCAGCAACAGGGCTCCCTCAGCCATCCCTCCAAAAAAAAAAAAATCCCTCCAGCCCCTGCTAATCAGTGGGGTCACACAGCTAACAAACTCATGCCACAGTCTGAAAATGTAAATTTTAATGTTATTTCATTATAGTGCCCTTGTACCAAATGTGTTTATTATGTAGCTTCAATTCTACCTGCACTTTTTTTTTTTTTAAAGACTGCAGCAGGAAAGCTTCCACTGTGTGAAAGGAGGACACAAAATTCAAGTCATGAATTAAAGAGGCAAATGAAGGGACTCTTTTCCTTCATTAGGAGCCGAGGAAACAGATTGTGCTCGTCCTGCCCAGGGCCAACAGCCCCACCACATGGCACTGGGCCAGCCTCAGCCACAAAGCTCACTCAGGAGCTTTGCCCTGTGAGGAGAGGAAGCCAGATGGGCTATTTACTTTCAACAAGATAATTCGGGAGGAAATTGTTGTAAGTCAAAGAAACTTTTTAGCTTCATCTGCTATTTTAGTTTCTAAATGGATTTTGGAGGAGGCGGCGAGGGTTCTATCAGGAAAGGCAGGAGAGCCGTGGTAAGAGAACTGACGAAAGCAGCACGGTGCAAATGCCTGGACAGCTGTACTGTCCAAGTGCAAGGGCTTCTGGGCCACACAACCTGGCCTCATAACCTTGCTCCATCAGTTCCTCATGAACACACCACGTGCCCTCTCCGAGCCTCAGTGTTCTCCTAGGTAATGTGGGGAAGATGACAGCTTCACAGGAGGGCTACGAGGACTAAATGACCTAACGCAGGTACAGCAATTAGAACACATAACATAAACACTCAGTAAATATCAGACATCGTTTTCATCTGTTTCACCTTTTTTATCTGCAAAACCTGTAGGGAATTACACACACACACACACACACACACACCAATGGCAAAAGGCATCTTAAGACCACTTTAAGAACTAAATGTTATATTAATCTATTGATCATACTCGGAGGGATTAAGATGTTTGGGAGAAAAAAAAAAAAACAACTTATTTTGCTATGCCTGGGAAGAGTAAAATAATCTAGGTAACTTTACCCTTGGATCAAGAATTTCAAAGATATTTTCTACCTATAAATGGACTTCTACAAGAAAAACAGCTATGGAGTGAATAAAGGAAAGTTCATTAAATTCTAAATTAAACTTCTGATGTTGTCGTTGGGTGCGTCAAGTGGATTCCAACTCATAGGGCCCTATAGGACAGACCAGAACTGCCCCGTGGGGTTTTCTCAGCTGTAATCTTTATAAGAACAGATTGCCAAGTCTTTCTCCCATGAAGCCAGTGGGTGGTCACATAAAGCTTCCTAACAGGAAGCCAGAGGTTTCCCCAACAAAAGGCAAACGATGACCTTGGGGACAAAATCAAGGTAATCCTTATATGCATCCACTGTGGGAAAAGAGATCTCTACCTGCCTCGCTTTTATATAATGCTTGCTGAACAACATATATAGGCTTACTGAGCAGAAACTAAAAGTTAAGCTATGGGGTTACTAGGCATCCAAGGTAAACTACTTTTCTTTTTACACTTGCAATATTGCTCAATGGTAATTATGATTCTAAGATAATGAAAGATATTTTATGAACAAATATATATACAATTATGTTCAATCTACTGTATCTACCATGGCAGGAGAAAAGACATACATTTTTAGAAGGGTTGTTCCACACCAAGGACTAAAATAAAAATGGCTGCCTGGTTATCACTGGATTGATTTCGAGGCTGTAACAAGTATTCTACTTTACTGCAATATTAATGAAACAGTATTATTTTTTGCAGTATATTTCCTTTCTGAATATTAAAAAAAGTCCAAAGAAATCATTAGTTTAATTTTCAGAATGTAGTTATGGGCTCAGATTAAGACTCTGATCTCAGCTGCCCTCAGCAGAAAGATGATTAGGGGTGATTCCAAGGTCCTCCTTCCCCCAAAGAAAATCGAGGGCCATACGTATCTGTCCTGGTAAGACGGGGAAGGGAGGGACTCACACTTTTATAGCTCTGTTGGATACAGATTTCTATGTCAATATATTTTAAAGCTATTTAGAAACTCTAAGAATCATCATCACTATATTTATTTCTTTGTATTCTTAGTGACTCAATCCAGCTGTACCCAAGAAAATGGAATAAATGTTGATGGGAAGAATATTAGAAAATAAGTATGAGAAACCACACACAAATCTATGCTAGAAGCTTACAGATTTTATGCTCCAATTAAGGCCAGCAAATAAACTAAGAGGAGTCTGCAAGGAAAGATAATAGAAGTAGAAACCATATCTCTATTTTAATTATCATTATAAAGTTAATATAAAATTTTCCTAAGTACTACAAAAAAGCAAATAACAGAGGAAGGCAATTTTACGTTTTCAATAAATTGTAAATGGGGAGGAGAGCTGAATCCCTTAATAACAGAACCCAAAAGGACTTTTATGACACAGATTCTAAATAGAAATGAAACATGAAATTGATTGTCATCTTTCTTTTCTACACAGAATTTTCTCCCACTTTGAAAGATCTATTATTTCACTAACCCAAAGGCCAAAAAGTCTAATAGCCTTTGCTATTCAGTTTGAACCACTGGCCTAACCCCCATTCTGGGCAGCTTTAGAAATAACACAGCCTGTCGCTCTGATACAGAGCTAGACAAGGCGTGTTCTGTTGGGACAGCAGTCTTCCTCAGGCCTCTTGAGCTCCTACATATCTTGCTAGGCATGCCAAGACTGCAAGGGCCTGACCACTTTTTTACCTGGACAATTTCTCAGGTTATTCTTACAGACGCCAACTATCATGGATTGAATCGTGTCCCCCAAAAGTATCTGTCAACTTGGCTGGGCCATGAGTCCCAGTATTACGTGATTGTCCACCATTTTATGTGATTTCCCTATGTGTTATAAATCCTATCACTATGATCAAATGAGATGGATTAGTGGCAGTTATGTTGTTGAGATATACAAGATTGGATGGTCTCCTGTGGCAATCTCTTTGGGATATAAAAGAGAGAAGCAACAGGGGACCTCATACCACCAAGAATGCAGCGCCAGGAGCAGAGTGCATCCTTTGGACCTGAGGTTCTGTGCTGAGATGCTCCCAGACCAAGGGAAGACTGATGATAAGGACCTTTCCCCACAGTCAACAGAGAGAAAACCTTCCCCTGGAGCCAGCACCCTGAATTTGGACTTCTAGCCTACTGGACCGTAAGAGTATAAATTTCTCTTTGTTAAAGTCATCTACTTGTGGTATTTCTACCACAGCACTAGATAATTAAGACATCAACCTTGAGAGGTGAGGCAAACTCCCCGCCCAAATAAAGAGCAGGCTTGCTTCCTGCTTATTTTAAAAGCAGTTTATTCCCCAAACCCCGAGTTTTCACCTGCAATGTAAACTCACACCATGCACAGAGCATCTATCTGGACCATGGAATTGGGGCAAGGGCAGCTGATACCAACTGCTGATGCTCATGTTGCTTGTGGCACCATGAGGTAATAAAATCATTTGTCTCTGACCCAGGAGTCTCATGTCTTCTGCCAGCTTCCATCAAACAGTAACAGGCTGAAGCATTAGCTTATAAGTAGGAAAAAATCAAATCCCAGGCCCAAAAGCTTTGGCGAAAAGGCAGGAATACTGACAGAAACATGGTTTTCTGGAAGAGGAAGGAAAACAGACTGCGTCCAAGAATATGAAAGGACTCCCTAGGACCGGTAGGGAATGCTCTGGCCCAAGCGGTGGGCATGGGAGGAGGGAAATAAGGGTCCCCACTGGCATGCCTGCTAGTGAGGCTGAGAGAAGAGGCAGGATTGAAACAAGCTGCACAAATAGTATCTTGGTTATTTCTCACTCACTCTCATCTATGTGGGAGGAGGAAGGGAGGTTATCAGGTCAGTGGAGCGGTAAGGCCTGCGGCTAGCAGAAAGATAATGTGGGTGTGGGTCCAGGCACAAGGAGTCCCCAGAGCTTCAATAATGGCGCCAAAAATGACTTTGCGACCTGGCATAGGTCATTGGGTGGGCCATAAACCAAAGTTCATTTGATTGAGCCACAAGTGGGCAGGTACCTGGAGCCAAAAGTAAATGTGCCTTGCTTACTGACATGGAGCTGCTCCCTCCCTCAACACTCCCTGATATCCCCTCTTCCCTCTACCCTGACCTCAGCTGTCTCCAGTAGAAAGATGATTAGGGGTGGGCCCAAGGTCTCTCTTCCTCCAAGGGGACTGAGGGCCATACACACTGGTCCTGGTATGATGGGTAAGGGAGGGACTCAAACTTTTATGCCTCTGATGGATACCGGTGCCCATGTTACCACCCTACCTGATTCCACAGAAGAAAAGGACACCAAATTTACTGATGGGGTCTGGTGTCTCTCAGTGGGGAAGGGAAGCTAAAGTGACCTTGTGCCAGGAGCCCTTCGGACTTACGCAACGTGCTGTTGCTGTAGCTTCCACTTCTGATTGTGCAATAAGAAGTGCTACGTTACATGTTTGCACCTCCCAGTTCCATGAGTATCAGAGGGTTTTCCTACTCAGGAACTGCTGCACATGGAGAGGCCATTTTCAGAGATAACAGCATCACCTTCTTGACAGGGCCACAAAGTATGGTCTTTTTTTTTTTTAAGAAAAGCAGCTATTATCCTGCAACAAAACTCTCATGCACTGCCATGGTATATTCACGGCAGTCCATGGGCTACCAAAAGAACAAAGAAATCTGTCTTGGAAGAAGTACAGCCAGAATGTCCCTTAGAAGCAAGGATGGTGAGACCAACAACCTAGTAGCTGAAAAGAGAACACCGTCAACATAAGGAGGTATTAAGATGTCATTACTGCTCTCTTGATCCCCTATATCCAGCACCTCAGCCAGCCAAAACAATTATATGATCCACCTGAGTCTAGCAGCAGCTGTGGCTGCCAATCTGACCTGCTGACTACCCTGGGTCTGTCATCTGCATGGATGGCTATAATAACAGAAAAAGTCATATAGACATGGCTGGTCCTGAATTATTCTGCTGTGCCGATGCCATCAACAGCAGATATCAAACATGGCCCTCCCTATACTTGTGTGAACTCACAGACTGGCACAACCTTATTTCAATCTTATTGACACAAATTCATGTGTTTTTCCTAACTCCTGAGCAGCCTGAGGTTTTGCCAGGTACGGCAAGAATCCATACTCAGGGCTATTATCTATGTGGCTTAACCAAGCCAATGCAATGGTGATCCAAATCAAGTACAGCAACAAATTCTGAACTAGAGTGGCCTGTGCTCTTCCATGTGATGTATCTCTACGTTGCGAGGGTAGACCATGGAATGTCTCTTCATTGAAAATGAAGGTTGTTTTCTGGGCCATCTACTGCTCCCTGTTACTATTAGCAATGGCACCAAAGATCAGCAAACCACTTTAAACTTCCCTGCACAGGTCACATAAGACAATAGAATTGACTCAGACTGTCAGAACTGAGACCGACTGGTCTCCTCCTGGGATTAATGCAAAGTAGGCTGAGTCAGGGACCCTGATGTGGGGGTGGGGAAGAACAGAACATGGACGGAGTCATTACTGCTGGTTGGGCTCACTCTGCTGCTAAAAAAAAAAAATTGGTAGTAGCCCTAATTAAATGCTATACAAGACTAATAGATTTGGTACTATACTCTGCCAGTTCTATTATTCAGAGTGGCATACTTGTGAAAATTCACCAGAGGCTAAGATGGCCTAGGACAAAGCATTGAGTTGTTGGGAGAGACAGCGTTCCTTGGGCCTCTTGTATTCCCTCCACGTCTTGCTGAGTGTACCAAGACCTCGAGGCCCTGACTACTCCTTTATCTGGGCCACCTCTGAGTTATTTATGCATCCGAGAGTCTTAATAAATGAAGTAACATCTATCTCCAGACAAAGAGCACGCTTGCTTACTGCTTGCTATAAAAAATGGGGAGTTCCTCAAGCTCAGTTTTTCTCACCTGCAATGCAAACCCATTACATGCATAGCATTTATCTGGCCCATATCAAATGACCCCTGTGGGACTGGGGAACAAAGGAAGATTTGGCACAAATATGATGATGCTCATGCTACCTGCTTTGCCATGCTTAGGTAAGGTCTTTGATGTATGGGTTTTGTGTCTTCTGTTAGCACCCATTAACAGCCCAATGAACTATATGAAATATTGTGATAATACAGTTTTCAGGGAGGAGTGTTTTGGGATATGGCCGTGGAATGGGAAGGAAGTGAGTAAGAGTGCTACTACAAGGAAAGATACATACATTCATACATACACACACGAAGAACACAGCATCAGGATTATAGGAAGACTCACTGACAACCTGCATTATGCAGATGACACAACCTTGCTTATAAAAGTGAAGAGGACTTGAAGCACTTACTAATGAAGATCAAAGACTACATACAGCCTTCAATATGGATTATACCTTAGCATAAAGACAACAAAAATCCTCACAACTGGACCAAGAAGCAACATCAAGATAAATGGAGAAAAGACTGAAGTTGTCAAGGATTTCATGTTACTTGGATCCACAATCAACACCCATGGGAGCAACAGTCAAGAAATCAAAAGGCGTGTTACATTGGGCAAATCTGCTGCAAAAGACCTCTGTAAAGTGTTGAAAAGCAAAGATCTCATTTTGAGGACTAAGGCGTGCCTAACCCAAGCCAGGGTATTTTCAATCTTCTCCTATGCATGTGTAAGCTGGACAATGAATAATGAAGACCAAAGAAAAACTGATTCCTTTGAATTATGCTGTTGGCAAAGAATACTGAATATACCATGGACTTCCCGAAGAACGAACAAATCTGACTTGGAAGAAGTACAACTAGAATGCTCCTTAGAAGCCAGGATGGCAAAATTCCATCTCATATACTTTTGACATGCTGTCAGGAGGGACCAGTCCCTGGAGAAGGACGTCATGCTGGGTAACATAGTGAGTCAGCAAAAAAGAGGAAGACACTAGACAAGACGGATTGACAAAGTGGTTGCAACAATGGGCTCAAGCGTAACGACTGTAAGAATGGTTCAGGACCAGACAGTGTTTTGTTCTGTTGTGCACAGGGTTGCTATGAGTTGGAACCAATGCAACAGCACCTAATAACAAATATATACATGTGTGTATGTGTGCACACATACATACATAAATGCAAACAATAATAAACCTACCCTCATGGAGGCTGAAGAATGGTGAGACCATTACTGACAAAGGTCTCTGTCAAAGAGGAGGGAAGGCAAGAAATGTATTCCAGATTCAAGGAATAAAAAAAGTTGAAAAAGTTATCATTTAATTTTCCATTGTCAAAAACCCTCAAAAAGTAAAATATTTAGTTTCAAAATTTACCTTCAGAAATTTAATAAAAAGACTGAAAAGCCTCCAATGATTATCTGCAAACAAATTTTATTTTTATTCACTGTTAAAAGGCAAATAAAAAGGAACTGGAGAAAGAAGATGAAATAACACTTCATAACCAGAGTTACATAAGCCAATTATTAAACTACTTCAGTGTTATGTCTAGACTTCTAGTTGACCAGGTATCAAATGTGATCAGTAAATATCCTAGATTTACTGATTTGTAAAGTATATGATTAAAATAAACTGTGCTAAAAATTAGGAGAATTCACGCTGCTTCAGAAAGTAATTTCACATTCACTTGTCTCCATAACTCATTAAAAATAAAATAAATGGTTTTTCAGAACCACCACGGAGCTGAGTTTGATGGATGGTCATTCCTCCTCCCCCCTGTGTGCAATAAGGGAAAGGTAGGGATATTTATTCATAGTGCTTTGCTCCCTCACTGATAAGTTATGCTGTCGGCGTGTCCTGACAAGTCAGCGTTTGCTGTGATTTAATTTGGTGGAGGCAGAAGACATGTCTGATGCAAAGACACTGCTCAGTGTGAACTTGCTTACTTTAAACAGATAAAAATATGTCTAAACGACCCATCATTTCCAAAGGAAGTGTTAAAAAATAAGCTTATCTTTTAAGTAAAATGAAAGAACATCCTTGAAACAATTGTGAAAAAAATCAGACTTGAGCTCCTAGTTTTAGGAACAGGACTGCCATGTCCAGGGTCTTTGTCTAGCAGGGACAGAGGGAGTGAGTGAGTGGACAGCCAGAAGGGGGACTTTATGAGTGACATCAGAATGAGAAAGTGCTAAGGGCATGAAACCAAATCTTCTTTTTTCCATTAAAAAAAAAAAAAAATCTCAGAATAATTAAAATGAATTCCTACTCAAATTAAATTGCCTGGAAGTTTTCTGTACAAGGCTGTCGGCATTACAAGCACTCCTTGACTTTGCCCTGTCGTGTTTCCTCGATCAATCATGCTATAGCCTAGAATTAAACTGAAATGACTGGATCAGAGAAAATCAAATTTTTTTTAACATTGAGTTTCAGTAATGTGATTAGGAAGCTTTTAGTGATATTGTAATTACTTGAAGCTTTGTGCATATGTTTCTACTGAGACAATTACAAGGAGAGAAACTGCATTACGGAGATGGGTAAATACAGATCCCAGTGAAGCAAAAATACCTTCGTTGTAAAGCTAAAAGGGACAAAGCATCCATGTGATTTATACTCTAAACGTCTTGCATAAAATAACCGCTTTAAAATCTAGACCTCTCCAGAATTAAAACAATGTAATAGCTTCCCCTTTAAGGACATGCATTAGAGAGGCAATCAGGAGAAACAATAGTAAAGGACAGGGGGAAAAAGAAAAATTCCTCATCCTTGTGCTTTTTTTTTTTTTTTTTTTTGTGCTAGCTCCCATTTTTGCACAGGAAAATGTGATAGGCTAAATTTTTTTTCCCTAAAATTAATCATCTTCTCAGAATATGAAAAAACTTAAATATGCATACAATTTACCAAAATCAAACCATATAGTTACTTCCCCTGCTTCTTAATTCATTCTTTCATCCATTCCAACACTTACTGGGATTATGCTTGGCTTGGGGGCCATAAAAATAAATGAGATAAAGCCCCCACCCCAAGGCAAATACTGATAGAACGGAAAAGAATCCAAGAGATGGACTCTTCCAAGTAGGTACTTCGACCTCAGAAACAGGGAGGCAGATTGGAGAGATAAGCCAAGACACAAGGACAAAAGTCTCCCCTCTTTTTATTCATACTTTCATTCACTTAGCAATTATTTATTGAGTGCAAATACACTTCTTTCCTCAAGAACGAGGTAGATAAGTAAAAATAACAACACTAACATGGAATGAGATGAGTGCTTTAGAAGGAGCAGTCCGTCCTTGTATGAAAGAAAAAGGAGGTCTGAGAGGAGAAGTGCTGACAAGCATGTTGTCATATTTATGAAATAATCTTAGAATAAACAGAAGAAACCACATCAGAAAAAAAGAGATACTGAACCCCTGGACTGAGCTGTACCTAAAGCCACCTCTACCCTTGGACTCGGTCACATGGGCAAAGAGACACCTGTTTTTGTTCGTGTGTTCCCGCCAGGTTGAAGAGGATCTCTAACACTTGACACATACACACACACACGCAAAAGTTGACTAACAAGAGGAGAGAGTAGCATATGAACAAACACTGAGATAGATACATCCTGGTAAAAATACGCAATTTTTTCTGGATTTCCAGTGATGTTAAGGACAGGTGGATGTCTTTCTCTCTAATATTACATTCAATAATGCAACTAGGTATCCAGATGATGTTCTCCATGCAAATATTTGGCACATTTTTTTTTTCTGTGTTGATTCACAACTCTGATTATAGCTGATGAGAAACATACAGCCAAAGATGCCAAATAAGCATATAAAAAACTCTCAATATCATATGTCATTGTTGTTTGGTGCCATCGAGCCGGTTTCCACTCGTAGCGATCCTATGCATGACAGAACAAAACCCTGCCCAGTTCTGCGCCTTCCTCACAATTGTTGCTAAGCTTGAGCACATTGTTGCAGCCACTGTGTCAATCCATTTTGTTAAGGGTCTTCCTCCTTTCTGCTGACCCTCTACCTTACCAAGCATGATGACTTTCTCCCGAGGCTGATTCCTCCTGACAACATGTCCAAAGTATGTTATACTCAGTCTCACCATCCTTGTTCCAAGGAGCATTCTAGCTGTACTTCTTCCAAAACAGACTTGTTTGTTCTTTGTGTAGTCCATGGTATTTTCAATATTCTTTGGTAATTTCACAGTTCAAAGGCGTCAAATCTTTTCAGTCTTCCTTATTCACTGTCCAGCTTTCACATGCATATGAGGCGATTGAAAACGTCATGGCTTAGGTCAGGAGCACCTTAGTCCTCAAGGTGACATCTTTGCTTTTCAACACTTTAAGGAGATCTCTTGTAGCCAATTTACCCAATGCAATGTGTCTTTTGATTTCTTGACTGCTGCTTCCATGGCTGTTGATTGTGGATCCAAGTAAACTGAAATCCTTGACAACTTCAATCTTTTCTCCGTTTATCATGATGTTGCTTATAGGTCCATTTGTGAGGACTTTTGTTTTCTTTGTGATGAGGTGTAACCCATACTGAAGGCTATGGTCTTTGATCTTCATTAGTAAGTGCTTCAAGTCCTCTTCACTTTCAGCAAGCAAGGTTGTATCATCTGCATAATGCAGGTTGTTAAAGAGCCTTCTTCCAATCCTGATGCCGCGTTCTTCTTCATATAGTCCAGCTTCTCGGATTATTTGCTCAGCAGACAGATTGAATAGGTATGGTGAAAGGATACAACCCTGACACACACCTTTCCTGACTTGAAAACATGCAGTATCCCCTTGTTCTATCTGAATGACTGTCTCTTGATCTATGTACACGTTCTTCATGAGCACAATTAAGTGTTCCAGCATTCCTATTTTCCGTAATGTTATCCATAATTTGTTATGTTCCACACAGTTGAATGCCTTAGGATAGCCAATAAAACACAGGTAAACATCTTTCTGGTATTCTCTGCTTTCAACCAGAATCCATCTGACATTAGCAATGATATCCCTCGTTCCACGTCCTCTTCTGGATCTGGCCTGAATTTCAGGCAGTTCCTTGTCAATATATTGCTGTAGTCACTTTTGAATGATCTTCAGCAAAATTTTGTTTGCATGTTACATCAGTGATATTGTTCGATAATTTCTGCATTAGGTTGGATTACCTTTCTTGGGAATAGGCATAAATATGGATCTCTTCTAGTTGGTTGGCCAGGTAGCCGTCTTCCAAATTTCTTGGCATAGACGAGTGAGCACTTTCAGCGGTGCATCCATTTGTTGAAACATCTCAATTGGTATTACATCATTTTTTGCCAATGCCTTCAGAGCACCTTGGGCTTCTTCCTTCATTACCATAGATTCCTGATCATATGTTGCCTCCTGAAATTAGTATACTGACTTTCTGTATTCTTTCCATCTTCTTCTGATGCTTCCTGTGTCATTTAGTATTTTCCTCATAGAATCCTTCAGTATCACCACTCGAGGCTTGAATTTTTTCTTCTGTTCTTTCAGCTTGAGAAATGCTGAGCATGTTCTTCCTTTTTGGTTTTCTAGCTCCAGGTCTTCGCACATGTCGTCATAATACTTCATCTTCTGGAGCTGCCCTTTGAAATCTTCTGTTTAGGTCTTCTACTTCTTCATTTTTTCCTTTTGCTTTAGCTACTCCACTCTCAAGAGCAAGTTTCAGAGTCTCTCCTGATATCCACTTAGGTCTTTTCTTTCTCTCCTTTTCAACGACCTCCTGCTTTCTTCATGTATGATGTCCTTGATGTCATTCCACAATTTGTCTGGTCATCAATCACTAGTGTTCAACACATCAAATCTATTCTTGAGATGGTCTCTAAATTCAGGTGGCGTATACACAACAAGGTCATATTTTGGCTTTCTTGTAGTTGTTCTGAGTTTCTTCAGTTTCAACTTGAACTTGCATATGAGTAATTGATGGTCTGATCCACAGTCAGCCCCTGGCCTTGTTCTGACTGATGATATTGAGCTTGTCCATCATTTCTATCCACACATGTAGTTGATCTGAACCCTGTGTATTCCATCTGGCAAGGTCCATGTGTATAGTCACCACTTATGTTGGTGAAAAAAGGTATTTGCAATGAAGAAGTCGTTGGTCTTGCAAAATTCAATCATGCAATCTTCAGCATCATTTCTATCACCAAGGCCATATTTTCAACTACCAATCTTTCTTCTTTGTTTCCAACTTTTGCATTCCAATCACCAGTAATTATCAGTGCATCCTGATTGCATGTTCAATCAAATTCAGACACAGAAGTTGGTAAAAATGTTCAATTTCTTCATCTTGAGCCTTAGTGGCCGATGCATAAATTTGAGTAATAGTCATATTAGTTGGTCTTTGGATATTATCCTATCACTGACAGCGTTGTACTTCAGGATGATCTTGAAATGTTCTTTTTGATGATGAATGCAATGCCACTCCTCTACAAGTTGTCCTTCCTCGCACAGCAGGCCATATGATTGTCCGATTCAAAATGGCCAATACCAGTCCATTTCAGCTCACTAATGCCTAGGATATCGATGCTTATGCATTCCATTTCATTTTTGACAATTTCTGATTTTCCTAGACTCATATTTCATACATTCCAGGTTCTGATAGTTAATGGATGTTTGCAGCTGTTTCTTCTCATTTTGAGTTGTGCCACATCAGCAAATGAAGGTCCCAAAAGCTTGACTCCAACCATGTCATTTAGGTTGACACTACTTTGAGGAGGCAGCTCTTCCTCAGTCATATTTTAAGTGTCTTCCAACCTGAGAAGCTCATCGTCTGGCACTATATCAGACAATGTTCCGCTGCTATTCATAAGGTTTGCACTGGATAATTCTTTCAGAAGCAGACTGCCAGGTCCTTCTTCCTAATATGTCTTAGTCTGGAACCTCAGCTGAAACCTGTGGTACTTGAATACCAGTGGCATAGCTTCCAGCCCCCACATTATGACAAACTGACAGATACATGGGGGATATATCATTAGGGAATTGCAAATCAAAACAACAATGAGGTACAGCCTCACACCTATTAAAAAAAAAAAAAATAGAATGGCTAAAATCCAGAATACTGACAACACTAAATGCTGTAAGGATGCGATGCAATAGGAACTCTCATTCATTGCTGGTGAGAATGCAAAATGGTACAGCCACTTTGGAAGATAGCCTGGCAGCTTCTTACAAAGCCAAACATAGTCTTATCATACAATCCAGCAACCACATTCCTAGATATTTTCCCAAATGTGATAAAAATATGTCCACATAAGAACCTCTACACAAATGTTTATAGCAGCTTTAGTCATAATTGCCCTTTAAACACCAAAGACATAAAGAAAACATTAGCCCAAGAGACAGAAAGAGTCATATAAACCAGAGACTCCATCACCCCGAGACCAGAAGAACTAGACAGTGCCTGGCTACCACCAATGACTGCCTGCCCTGACAGGGAACAGAGCAAAAGTCCCTGATGGAGTAGAAGAATAGTGGGGTGCAGAACTCAAATTCTAATAAAAAGACCAGACTTAGCGATCTGACTGACACTGGGGGGGACCCTGAAAGACAGGGCACCCAGACTCTCTGTTAGCCCAAAACTAAAACCATTCCCAAAGCCAACTCTTCAGACAAAGATTAGACTGGACTATAAGACATGAAATGATACTCATGAAGAGTGTGGTTCTTAGCTCAGGTAGATCCAAGAGACTAAATGGGCAGCTCCCATTGCCGTCAAGTTGATTCCAACTCATAGTGACCCTACAGGACAGAGTAGAACTGACCCACAGGGTTTCCAAGAAGCAACTGGTGCAGTCCAACTGGCGACCTTTTTGGTTAGCAGCCGAACACTTAACTACTGTACCACCAGGGCACCACATTCTTATGGTGGGGTATTTTTCAGCAATAAAAAGAAATGAACTATCAAGCCCCCAAAAAAGACATGGAGTAGCTGTCCATGCACAGTGCTTTGTGCAAAAAGCCAGTCTGAAAAAGCTACCTACTATATGATTGCAACTATATGACATTCTAGAAAAGGCAGAACTATTAAGACAGTGAGATGATCAATGGTTGCCAGGCATTCAGGAGATTGGGGAGAGATGAATAGTTGGAGCTCAGGACATTTTTAGAGCAGGGAAACTCTTCCGTATGATCCTATGATGGTGGACACATGGCATTACCCATTTGTCAAAACCCAAAGGACTGTACAACACAAATCGCGAAGGCCAACATAAAGTGTGGACTTTAGTGAATAATAAAGTATCAACATTGGTTTATCAGCTCTAACAAATGTACCACAGGAATGCTGAATTCTAAGAGAAACAATGGGTGGGGGGGAGGAGAAGGAGAGAAACTCTCTGTGCTTTCTGAATAATTTTTTCTGTAAACCTAAAACTGCTCTAAAAAGTACTCTTCTAAAAAAACAAAACCAAAAAGTTTTCACCTCTCATTTGTTTTGTTTTTAAACCACAGAATAAGAATTCTAATTTAAGAGAAATAACAAATTTAGTTATTCAATCTAAAGCCAAAATAGATAAAGTTATAGTAGCCACCATGGAAATCAAACTATTTAAAGTTCGGCAGGAAAACGGTTCCATCAAAATAATCTAATTACACAAACCTTTTGAAGGGTCTGTTTACTCCGATTACGTCAAAGCACAGCTACTGGTCCTGACAGCTTAAAGATCCTAGATGCGGAGCGATGTGATAGACTCAGAGTGCTTAATTTGTCTACTGCCGATTTTATTTTTCAATTTGAATGTACTTGTCACTTTCCTCCACCCGTTAAATCTGTTGCTGTCGCGTCAATTCTGACTTGTAATGAACCTATAGGATAGAGTAGAACTACCTCACAGAGTTTCCACTTTCCTCCACAGGTACTGGCACTTCCTCCTTTCTTGGGGGAGGCTGATTCCTGGAGTTAGGTTTGCCTGCAGGCGAGTCACTGCACACATGAAAGTTTGCTTTCCCTGCCGAGCTGTTCTTGGAATTCAACACACATAGTAAGTCCTTTGGTTACAGACATGATGCTTGTTCTAAATATGATAACCAGGTTACCCTTGCCATGATTTCTCTGTTAACCAAAAGTAAGCAAGATTAATATAACATACACTGCTGTCAAAAGTTATCTTTTTAAAAATGAATCTGATCATCCCCAGCCGTAGTATTAAGACCAAGTGGCCTGGTTACCACTACTGAACGTGTTGGTCAGAAGAGGGAAAATGTGGAACAGATTTCAAATTCTCATGGAGTCCAGACTTTCTGGAGCCATGAAGGCTGGACAAACCCCTGAAACTACTGCCCTGAGATAATCTTTAAGCCATAAATCTTTAACCAAAAAAGTCCGCTGAAGTCTTCTTAAAACCAAACAATTGTTTTGCTTAACTAGTAAAGAAAGTCTACCTTGAGCATTGTGCTCTTTTAAGAACTACCCATATGGGATCAAATTTACAAGAGCAACTAAAAAGGTTAGACAGAAAGATTAGGAGGCAGTGAGTTTATGTTAATGCGGGAGGGAAAATTCAGAGAAGGAGGGTGAGAATGGTTGCACAACTTGAAGAATGTAATCAGTGTTACTAAATTGCACATGCAGAAATTGTTGAATTGGTGTATGTTCTACTGTGTATATTTACAACAACAACAAAAATTAATTATATATATATTTTTAAAAAGACCAAGTAGCCCTTTAACACTCACAGAATGAAGCTCCAGCTCTCCAGCATGGCCCCAGACTCTTCACCCTAATCTCTCATCATTTTCTCCTCACGCTCGCACCTTCTCTCCCTGTCACCTGCTCATTCTGCCCAAACACACAGACCACTCTGTGTGTCTACAGCCTCAGGTCTTTGTTCCTGCCAGTACCTCACTGTGGAATGCACTCTGCTGATCTGCCTGCTCAGGAGACCACACCGTCCTCAAAGCCCAGTTCAAACACCACCAACACACTGGAGTTTCCCCCATTTTGCCATGCAATTAAACGTACACCTACTCCTCATTTATCAACTACCTTGTTAGCCGACATTTCACAATCACAGTAGTGAAAAATCTACTGACTATTTTGCACGTTAAAGACGTATGTCTGGCAGTAATGAACACTGAGGTGCAAGGCAAGAGTAACGCTGGATGTGACAGTTAAGGTTGTGTGTCACCTTGGCTGAACCATGATTCTCAGTGATTTGGCAGTAATGACGTGACTCGGCAGTTATGTAATGACGTGACTCGGCAGTTACATAGTGACGTGACTCGGCAGCTACGTAGTGACGGGACTCGGCAGTTACGTAGTGACGTGACTCGGCAGTACGTAGTGACGTGATTTGGCAGTTACGTAATGACGTGATTTGGCAGTTACGTAATGACGTGATTTGGCAGCACATAATGACGTGATTTGGCAGTACGTAATGACGTGATTTGGCAGTTACGTAATGACGTGATTTGGCAGTTATGTAATGATGTGATTCGGCAGTTATGTAATGATGTGATCTGGCAGTTACGTAATGATGTAGTCATCGTTTTGTGATCTGATGTGATCATTCTCTATTTTCACATAATGCTGATTTTTGCATAACGACCTGGTCTTTGGAACCTAACCATGTCAATAAGTGAAGAGTGGGTGCCCTTCTGTTATAACTTTTGTTATTGCTTATAATTATTACCTGTGTGCATAGCATCCTCAGCACATCGTGATTCCCTCACACAGCTATGCAGACTGGGTGCATGTCACCCATAACTTAGGGTGTCAATGAATGTTTGCTGAATTTAATATTTATTTTCTTAGTTCTTCTGTTCAATAAACTTTTTCCTTCTTTATGAATAAATTCTGCATCAATCTATTTAAAAAATTTATTCCATATATGCTTTATAGTTTCTCCTAGCTGTTAACAACATATAAAGGAATGTTTCACAAATGTTTCAGCTAAAACTGCCTTGCGAAACAAAATCCTATACTGACATCTTTAAACTGAAGCAAATTGAGCTCACCATGTGTTCCTTTGTCCTTCTCAACTTTACTAGAATTCATTTAAGTATTCTAAATGTGTAATTTTCAGCCAAGCCAGATCAGTTATCATTTACAAAGGGCAGAACAATGTTAAACTATTTCAAAGGAGCATTAGGCATCTAATATTCATAGTGAACGTGCAAATCAGAAAGCAAAATATACATAAAATGGCTATCTGCTCCTGCTTTGCCTGATCATCTGTTGTTACGTGAAGCCATATTTCCTGTCAAAAACATAACAAAGCTTCCCCTTCTCTACAGGGATACAAATTAGCAACTCGGTACATCAAATCACCTAGCTGTAATTCACTGTTTCAGTCCAGGAGTTTAATCTACATGCTCTTCTGTCACCTGCGAAAACTACCTTGAAAAGTGAGTTGTGTCCTTGGCCAGCTTTATGAACTAGTCCAGAAAAATACAAGGCTCCTCACATGTAACATTATAGCATTACCTTTAAATGATCTCAGAAGACGCAAAAATCAAATAGGATCACTCTTAATTCAGTGTGGTATACTTATGATCACTGCTTCATAATGAAGAGAAACAAACCAAACCCACTGTTGTGGCGTTGATTCCAACTCACGGCAACCCCATACGCTGTGGCACAGAACTGCTCCACAGAGTCTTCAGGGCTACCGTCTTTACTAAAGCAGGTCACCAGACCTTTCTTATGCAGCACTGATGGGTGGGTTTGGAATGCCAATCTTTCAGGTTAGTAGGGACCTTACTTCAAAAAAGGCACTTAATATCCAGGCTTTCAAATGGTGAATGGCTTTAGGGTAACTGTGGAAGGCTAAATAATGTTTCCTCCTCCACAAGATATCCAATACTGAGCCCCAGAACCTGTGTATTATTACTTTATAGGGCAGAAGGGAGTTTGTGGAGGTGATAAGGTTAAGGATCTTGACATGGGGAGCTGATGCTGGGTTATCAAGGCGGTCCCTAATGTAATCATAAGTGTTGTTACATCAGGAAGATAGAGGGCGACCTGACTATGGTAAAGGAGAAGGCAATGAGAGGACAGAAGCAGAGATTGGAAGGATGCAGCCAGGAGCCAAGGAATGCTGGCAGTGCAAGAAATGGAAGAGAATTCTCCACTGGAGTCTCTGGAAGGAACCAGCCTTGCTCAAACCTTGATTTTAGACACTTAAAACCCATTTTTAACTTCTACCCTCTAGAATTATAAGAGAATAAATTTGTGTTGTTTTGAGCTATTAAATTCATGGTAGATAATTTGTTACAGCAGAAAAAAGAAACTAATCCAGAAAATGCACCACACCTGAATTGTATAATGTTTTGAAAACAGTTAGTGAAATTATGGTACTAAAGGTTGGCACTACTTTTATGACCAGAACAAGAAATTACTAGAAATAATGTGTCACTATAAGCAACCACCACTCAGCTGTCAGTTTTTTGTACTGTGATGGCTCGTGTGCTGCTGTGACACTGGAAGCTATGCCACTGGTATTTCAATTACCAGCAGGGTCACCCACGTGGACAAGTTTCAGCAAAGCTTCCAGACTAAGACAGACTGGGAAGAAAGACTTGGCAATCTACTTTGGAAAAAATTGGCCATTGAAAACCTCATGTACAGCAGTGGAACACTGTCTGATATAGTGCCAGAAGATGAGTCCCTGAAGTTAGAAGGCACTCAAAATACAAAGGGAAAAGGCACCTCCTCAATTTGGAGTTGACTTTAATAAGTGGGATGGAATAAGCTTTTGGGGCCTTCATTTTCTGATGTGGCATGACTCAAAATGAGAAGAAACAGCTGCAAACATCCATTACTAATCAGTAAAGTATTACAAAGAAATTTGCAAAGACTTGGAGTTACAAAAAACAAAAGGTAAGAACACACTTGGCATTTCTCAAGCTGAAAAAACTGAGTTAAAAATTCAAGCATCGAGTTGGTATCTTGAAAGATTCCATGGTCAAAAATTTGAATAATGCAGGACGCATCAAAGAAGATGGAAGGAATACAGAGTCACTGTACCAAAAAGAATTGGTTGACAGGCAACCATTTCAGGAAATAGCATAAGACCAAGAAACAATGGTACTGAAGGAAGAAGTACAAGCTGCACTGAGGACACTGGTGAAAAACAAGGCTACAGGAATTGACGGGAATACCAATTGAGATGCTTCAACAGAGGGACATAATGATGGAAACACTCATTCATCTATGCCAAGAAATTTGGAAGACAGCTACCTGGCCAACCGACTAGAAGAGATCCATGTACATGCCTATTCCTAAGAAAGGTAAGCCAATGGAATGAGGAAATTACCAAACAATATCATTACTATCACATACAACTAAAATTATACTAAAGATAATTCAAAAAT
The DNA here is from genome assembly GCF_024166365.1 of Elephas maximus indicus. Classification (NCBI taxonomy): domain Eukaryota; kingdom Metazoa; phylum Chordata; class Mammalia; order Proboscidea; family Elephantidae; genus Elephas; species Elephas maximus. The sequence goes on from NC_064819.1 coordinate 234,891,242, forward strand.
GTTTGTAGCAGTACCTTAACAAAAAAAGAACTGATAAAAATTCAAGCCACATTCAGAAGAGGGTGGGGAACAAAGGATATCACTGCTGATGTCAGATGGATCTTGGCTGAAAGCAGAGACTATCAGAAAGATCTTTACCTGTGTTTTAACCTACTATGCAAAGACATTTGACTGTGCAGATCACAACAAATTATGGATAACATTGCAAAGAATGGGAATTCCAGAACTTAATTATGCTCATACAGAACCTGTACATAGACCAAGAGGCAGTTGATCAAAAAGAATAAGGGGATACTGCATGGTTTCAAGTCAGGAAAGGTGTGCGTCAGGGTTGTATTCTTTCATCATACTTTTTCAATCTGTATGCTGAGCAAATAATCCAAGAAGCTGGACTATACGAAGAGGAATAGGACATTAGGATTAGAAGAAAACTCATTAACAACCCGCAATATGCAGACGACACAACCTTGCCTGCTGAAAGTGAAGAGGACTTGAAGCACTTACTGATGAAGATCAAAGGCTAAAGCCTTCGGTATGGATTGATTATACCTTAACATAAAGAAAACAAAAATCCTCATGACTGGACCAATAAGCAACATCGTGATAAATGGAGAAAACATTGAAATTTTTTAAGATTTCATTTTATTCGGCTCCACAATCAACACCCATGGAAGGTCCCAGAAGCATCAGTCCAGAAATCATATGATGTATTGCATTGGTCAAATCTGCTGCAAAAATATCTTTAAAATGTTCAAAAGCAAAGATGTTATTTTGATGACTAAGGTGTTCCTGACCCAAGGGATGGTATTTTCAATTGCCTCATATGCATGTGAAAGCTGAACAATGAATAAGGAAGACTGAAAAAGAATTGAGGCATTCGAATTTTGGTGTTGGCAAAGAATACTGACGTGAACCCTACTGTTATACACTCAGAATAAGCTTATTTGATGACTTCCTTACCATCAAGGTGATGGAAAAAATACATTTGACAGAATCTCTGCATGTAGTGAGAATCGGCAGATGTCACACACAGAAACGAAAACGGGCAAGAAAGAAGAAAACTCCAGAGGACCACAGGGAAAGGAGCAATCTCCTTGTCTAGCCCTGGCTGGCCCTTCACCGGGCCCTAAAGGAACAAGAACGGGAAGCACCCTCATTTAAAAACGTCTTCAGATAGTGGCTCACGTGAGCATCCGACTTGGTGAATGCCAAAGGACTTGTGCCGCTGAGATCTGTCTGTGGTCAGCAGCCCAGAACAGCAGTGCCTCTTAGAGAATGCTGCCTCCGTGGTGCTTAAATCAGTTATCTCACTCCTTTGCAACTCAGCAGAGGCTGGGGATGACTCCAGTTCAAGGGCAGGGAGAAGACCTAGAGCATGAATAATTACTTTCAAATCTTTAAAAGAAATGGGAATTAAATCTTTAATTCTCCAGGCAGGAAACCTAACTGTTACCCCATCCTCTGGTCCTTCCAGATGCCCTTCTCCATACCCACAATCCTCCCCCCACAAAAAAAGAAGAAAAAACTATCTCAAGAAGAAAAAAGTGTAATCAGGACAGATTCCTGTGGAAGTAAATGCAGAGCCAGAGGGTTACAAAATTTTGATTGCAGACATCTCCTTGCCCTGGGGTGTGCCTCAAGGAAGAGCCCGGCGGCTTGGTTGGCTCACACAGAACCCTAGGAAGACATTTATCATTTATCACCAACAGCCAGGTCCTGAGGAACCCAGCAGGAAGTGAGGGAAGCACTTGCCTCCTGGCCATTCATAAAACAGCTGCTCCTGTGAGCTGAAGAATGGATTATAAATGTCCAGGTTTCAAGAAATCAGCAAATGTGGGAAGCAAAAAAAAAAAAAAAGAGGGGAGAGAAAGGAGGAAGTGCAGATGGATGCTGAAATCAAAGATTCACCTCAGAAACACAGGTATCACAAACACCCAATACTATCTCTCTATTTCAGTAATACAGAGCAAGTTTCAGGTGTCTAATTCCCACCTTTCCATGTTCCGGAAAACAGATCTATCGTGCGGGTACCATACACTTTAAAAAAATCACTATGCACTTACAAAGGGCTTTGATATCAGGCCGTCCTATTTACACACTGAAACCCCAGAAACATTCAATAGTAGAAATGAGTAGTGTGCTCATTGATTACATAGATAAATAATGAAAATGCCCTCATGAGAACACCAAAACTAATTCCCTAATCATGAATTTTTTCCCCTAAATTTGGTGGGGATGAGACTAGGGGCTTGAAGGATGGTGAGGTTGTTATACATAGTACATACAAAGATTTTTGTTTCTTCCAATGTTAAGACCCCTAACCTTCACCTTTATGGGGAACCCTATCCAAGTCGCACAGTAAAAGCACACTGGAGAAATCATCAAGAGCCCATCAATACTCTTTAAAAAAAAAAACATTTGTCCAAGGATGGTCTCAGTACTTGGCGGGGCAGGTAAGTTGTACAGATTCTAGGAGGAAGAAGCTCTAGTCTGCACTCTCCTGAGTGAATCAGTGGCCCTAGCTATCTTAACACTGTCCTCTCCACACCTCCACACGGAGAAGACTAGAAATAGAACCTTATGCTTCATGTGCTGCAAATCAAAGAAGTAGATACAGGTTATTTTTGAAACAAATAAATTTAACATTAAAAAAAATAATAACTGTCAATGAGGCACATTAATAAATTCTATTCAAATAAGAAGTGATTTTTGGTAGCAATATGGCCACTGATCCGAGATGAGCTAACAATGTCACCACCCTGGGAAAAGCCGTCTCCTACCCCACAGCCACCCCACAGCTCTCAGTGGAAGACGGGCTCTCACTTAAGGGAACAGAAGCCATCAGCAGCTTCCTGGACTTCTTGGCACTGTACTTACAGCTTTCTCTTCCTGCCACAGGCACCTTTCTAAAATGCTATCTGGTCATAAAACTCCTCTGCTTATTCTGGTTCAGCAACTCCATGCCACCATCAAACTAAAATCCACACTCCTTTCACTGCCTACCTGCTGTGCCCTTTCTAGTTGGCTCCCAGCCTCGCCCTCACCGGATGTACTTCACTCTATTCTTTCCTCTCACTTCCACTCCTCTCCACAGTCTCCCCCTCAGTCTGAAGGCCACCTTCACCTCATTCATTCCTACTTGTCACTCACAGCCTCTCAGATTGCTTCACTGAGAACACAGGTGGGTCCCTGGATCCCTCTCCAGAGCTTCCCTGTACACACCAATATCATGGTACTTATCATTCAGGATCGCAAACATTCTGGACTATGAGCAAGTGCCTGACCTCGTGCACAATGGAAAGAAACACTGCCCAGTCCTGCGCCATCTCCATGATTTGGACCACTGCGATTCAGAGGCTTTTCACTGGCTGATTTTGGAAGTAGATTGCTAGGCCTTTCTTCCTAGTCCATCTTAGTTTGGAAACTCTGCTCAACAGGTTCAGCATCGCAGCAACATGCAAGCCTCCCCTGACAGACAGGTGGTGGTCGCGCATGAGGTGCACTGGCTGGGATTTGAGCCCAGGTCTCGCGCATGGAAGGTGGGCATTCTATCACTGACCCACGAATGCTTCACACATGACAAGTAACAGCTGCTGAAATCTTGGTTCACTTTAAGGAGGATCTAACTGCTTCAGAATGAGAAACAGGTGGATGGTGGCACACAGGTGAAGACCTTATGGAAAACTTGGTGTAAAGTTAGCGTCATCTGAAATGGATCTTTAAGGATGAACTATAGTTCCCAGAAGGACAACGGAGAGGAAGGGCATTTGACACTGAAAGAATTACATGATCAAAAGCAAAGAGACGCACACAATCATGGTGTGATGGTGTGTGTGTGTGTGAGTATTAATACATACATGTATGTTTCTAATTACTCTGCTTCTGTAAGGAAGAAGGTGGAATTCTCACCTCAACTATGTCTTATCAGCACAACCAGATCGCACACTCCTTGGGGAGAAATAGCCTCATGCTGTTCTGTGTCCCTTTCCCATAGGAAATATGCAGACTTACAGCACCCACCTGGACCCACCCCTGTAAGGCAGCACCCAACACGGCACCTGACAAAGACCTGATACTGGAATCATTATCCTGAACAGAAATACCTGTTAACCCAAGGAAGAATGTTTTCTATTTAGTGAAAAACAGGTATTTGAATTAACCTGGGGGAAGTTTTGGTGGCGTAGTGGTTAAGCACTTGGCTGCTTTACAAAAAGGTCAGAGACTGGAACCCACTAACAGCTTTATGGGAGAAAGTTCAGGCGGTCTGCTTCTGTAAAGATTAAACACACACACACAAAAATCTGTTGCTGTCAAGTTGATTCCGACTCCTAGTGACCCTGTGGGGCAGAGCAGAATTGCCCCATAAGGTTTTTAAGGAGCACCTGGTGGATTCTAATTGCCAGCCTTTTGGTTAGCAGCCGTAGCTCTTAACCACTATGCCACCAGGGTTTCCTCCGTAAAGATTTCAGCCTTGGAAATCCTGTGGGGCAGTTCTACTCTGTCCTATAGGGTCGCTATGAGTTGGAATCTACGCGACAGCAATGGGTTTGGGGGAAGTCCTAGAAAAGCAGAAAACGTGCGGGCCCAGGGGGGCTAATCACACTACTGCCATTCCTTTTACCTAAGATTCTCTGTTCTAGGAGGAAGGGAAATAAACAGGGAGGTGAGATGCAACATAAACCAGCCAACTCCACAGAAGTGTCTCTCTTTAATATTACAAAACTTAGAAACCATTCAGATTACTATAACGAAGTATTTAAAATGAGCTCATTAAATGCAAATTAAAACAGAAATACTGAATAAGCACTGGGCCACAATTAAAGGCTGAAGAAACAGCAGGTAAGAAACAATTTTCACTGATCAAAGAACTTAAAGCTAACAGACTGAAGCATTCAGCATTGAGACTGCTTCCATGAATATGAAACATTTCAAAGCGAGAACTTTTTTTTTTTTGCATTTTTCAAAGAAGCTTTGGAGGTAGCAATGAATTTGCATAACTTAACACAAGGTACTTTCATTGTATCATTTTCAAGCAGTGAATCTACCAGGTTTAAAAAACATGCAGACTTCAAGAAATCCTTAGAAACAGGACCAAAATTAAAAAGGGCATAACGTCATGATTTTAGCACCTTTGTATCCAAAGCACTCTACATAATTACATGAACTCTTCTACGCAAGTTTCCCAGAATCTATTTTGTGATACCGTTGTACCTGGCCATAAACAGAAGCTTTTAAAGCCCATGATGGGTACTTAGACAAAGGGTCGCTCTTCATCTAGAACTACTGAGATGGCAGGGCAAGTAGCAGACAGTATATTTGACTACGAACATAAATCCTGAGACTTTAAAATTCACCACATAAAAGCTTTAAAACAAATACGTAGATGTGTGGGCAAACAGTAGACTGTGCATTCCTGGTTTCGGGGCATTCTTCTTTTTTAGTCAATGTTTTTACCTCAACATACTGAGCACATAATAGGTGTTCAATTGTTAGATCCATTTTCGTAAGAATAAAGCATTATAGGATGAGAAGTGAGTTTTTTTCCTTCAAAAACTCATTTTTTAAATAAACATATACCATTTTTCACCTATCAGGAAGGCAAAAATAAAAACTGTTTGATGGCACACAGTGGGGGAAACGAGCACTTGTATAAACACTGTTGGTGAGCGCAGGGACACCGAGGACAGTTGAGCAGCTTGTGCACTGCTCAAAGGCACTAAACCCAGGGTAGGGTGCTGGTGAAATTCAGTGGGTGCGCTGCTGGTGCGGACTTGGTCAGTCCTGGAGGAGGGCTGTCTCTTTGCAGTTTTTCCACCCAGCGGACAGGGCGCCTCTTTTCTACCTTGTGTTAGTGGGGGTTAGTGTTGTGTTAGAAAGGAGTGTAAAATATGGCACTTCTTTTAGAACAATTTAGAAAGTAGCTATCAAAATTCAAAATCTACCCAGAAACCAAACCAAGGTTTTTCATACAAGTAAAAAAGTTATGGACACAAAAACACTCATTTGAGCATTCCCGATGACAGCAATTGTCTGTAAACTACTGAATGTTCATTTCTCAGGCAGTATTTGCACACTTGTTTTACATCAATAAAAGGCTATGAAGTTATTACTGTGGACAAAATTGTACATACAGATATGTAAGTTCTCCAAAACATTTTAAGTCAAACAAGGTAAAAAAAATACTAATTATGGTGTTTAAAAATAAAATAACTTAAAAATATAAGACATTAAAGTTGAATGTCAATACTGGCTATGTATACATATATACCCATGTATTTTAACATATGATATTACTTAAAAAAAAAAAAATTTTTTTAAGCCTAAATTCCATTCTATAGGACATTTAAGATGTAACACAAATATCACTGCTAAAATTTTATGTTAAATCACAAACAGCTTTTAAATCAAAATTAAAACATATAAAATATTACCTTGCTAATGTTAAAAACGGATGAAAAGTATTTTAAATAATATTTCTTTAACAGAGGTGCCTACAATTATATTCCTCTAAAAGGTATTTTTTAAGCTTTTCTATTTCACTTTATATCATCACGAAACCCTTCTCCATACTTCTCGAAAAGTCATAATTTCTCACCAACTTCAATGAAATTGTTCCTGTAAATGATCTGGGTCTGGGAATTTAACACATCTATCACAATCCAAATGGGAAATGTAAGTACTTTTGAAAGTCTAGGGTCAAGAAGGGAATCCTTCATTTTGAGATTAAAAAGGAAGGTAATTTTTATTGGTACCTGTCAATCTCCTTTTACTACGATCCTAATAAGAACCCTATCTTTTTGTTTTGTCTTTTACTTTTCAAAGGGAGATGAAATATAAATAAAGTGGAAGTTTATTATGTGCATTAAAGGGGGTGTAGCAATAAGAGAGCATAGGCATCAGAGGGGCAAGTTATGAGTAGCTCACCTTTCCTTAACAAGAAAATAGTTCCCAGATACATATTTATGTGTATCTTGACCTCTAGATCAGCACTGTTCCAAATTTTGGTCAAAAAAACAGGAAACCCATCAGGCTAGATACCTTCCTTCAATTGCTTCCACTAACTTTCACTTACTTTTAGCGCTGTTCAACATACCAAAGTCCAAAACTAGCCATTAAGATTTTATTAGGTTGTATCTACCAACGGAAACACAAAATGCAACTAACTGTATAAAATAATTCACAGCACTTTGTCCTTTCATGCATTTCAGGGAAATTTTGGATAGTATTATGTTTTTATATGTAAGTGCTCTCATGGGCAGGGGTGGGCACGGGTTAATTATTTATGTGTTGTTGTTGTTGGGTGCCATCAAGAGGCTGTTACCACTCACAGAAACCCTAGCATAACAGAACAAAAATTGCCCAGACCTGTGCCATCTTCACAATCAATGCTATGTCTGAGCCCACTGTTGAGCCGCTGTGTCAATCCATCTCACTAAGGACCTCCCTCTTTTGCACTGACCCTCTGCTTTACCAAGCATCATGCTCTTCTTCAGGGACTGGTCCCTCCTGATAACGTGTTCAAAGTAAGTGTGACGAAGTCTCACTATCCTCGCTTCTAAGGACCATTCTGGCCGTACTTCTTCCAAGACAGACTGGTTCATTCCTCTGACAGTCCATGAAATACTCAATATTCTCCACAAATACCACAATTCAATGACATCAGCTCTTCTTTGGTCTTCCTTATTCATTGTCCACTTTTGGCATGCATGTGAGGCAACTGAAAACATCATGGCTTAGGTCAGGTGCATCTTAGTCCTTAAAGTGACACATTTACTTTTTAACACTCTAATGTCCAACGTAGTGCATTGTTCTATTTCTTGACTACTATTTCCATAGATGCTGATTGTGGATCCAAGTAAAATGATATCCTTGACAACTTCAGTATTTTCTCCTTTTATCATGTTGTTGCTTATCGGTCCAGTTGTGAGGAATTTTTTTTTTTTTTTTATGTTGAGGTGTAATCCACACTGAAGGCTATAGTTTTTTATGTTGTCAGTGAGTGTTTCAAGCCCTCTTCACTTCTAACCTGCAAAGCTGTGTCATCTGCATATTGCAGGTCGTTAGTGAGTCTTCCTCCAGTCCTGATGCTGCATTCTTCTTCATATAGTCCAGCTTCTCAGATTATTTACTCATCGTACAGACTGAATAAGTATGGTGAAAGGATACAACCCTGACACATGCCTTTCCTGACATTAAACCGCACAGTATTCCCTTATTCTGCTCAAACGACTGCCACTTGGACTATGTACAGGTTCCTCATGAGCACAATTAAGTGTTCTGGAATTCCCATTTTTTTTGTTACGATCCACACAGTTGAATGCCTTTGCATAATGAATAAAACACAGGTAAACATCTTTCTGATATTCTCTGCTTTCAGCCAAGATCCATCTGTCATCAGCAATGATATCCCTTGTTCCATGCCCTTTTCTGAGTCTGGCTTGATTTTCTGGCAGTTCCCTGTCAATTTACAGCTGCATGCCATTTTTAGTTATCTTCAGAAAAATGTTGCCTGCATGTGATATTAATGATATTGTTCAATAATTTCTACATTCCATTGGATTACCTTTTTTGGAATGGGCACAAATATGGATCTCTTCCAGTTGGTTAGCCAGGTAGCTGTCTTCCAACTTTCTTGGTATAAACAAGTGTTTTCAGCATCACATCATTTGTTGAAGATTTTTAATTGGTATTTCCATCAATTCCTGGAGCCTTGTTTTTTGCCAATGCCTCCGGTGCAGCTTGGACCTCCTCTTTCAGTACCATCGACTTGATCATATGCTACCTCCTGAGTTGGCTGAATGTCGACCAATTCTTTTTGGTACAGCGACTCTGTGTATTCCTTCCATTTCTTTTGATGCTTCATGCATTGTTCAATTTTTTGCCTCTAGAATCTTTCAAAATATCAACTTGAGGCTTGAATTTCTTCTTCAGTTCTTTCAGCTTGAGAAATGCCAAGCATGTTCCTCCCTTTTGGTTTTCTACCTTTGAGGTCTTTGGACATTTGGTTATAATACTTTACTTTTTCTTCTGGAGTCACCCATTTTCTGTTCAGCTCTTTTGCTTCATCATTCCTTCCATTCCCCTCAGCTACTCCGTGTTTAAAGCATGTCTTAGAGTCTCTTCTGACATGCATTTTGATCTTTTCTTTCTCTCCTATCTTCTTAATGAATTTTTGTTTTCTTCACGTACGGGTCCTTGAGGTCATTCCACAACTTCTCTGGTCTTTGGTCATTAGTGTTCAACGAGTCAAATCTATTCTTGAGAAGGTCTCTAAATTCAGATGGAATATACTCAAGGTTGTATTTTGGCTCTCTTGGGCTTGTTTTCATTTTCTTCAGCTTCAACTTGAACTTGTACATGAGCAATTGATGGTCTGTTCTGCTGTCGATCCCTGGCCTTGTTGTGACTATAACATTGAGGTTCTCCATCATCTCTTTCCAGAGATGTAGTCAACTGATTCCTGTGTATTCCATCTGGTGAGGTCCATGTGTATCTGATTCTGTTGGCTCTGACTCACAGTGACATTACAGGACAAGGTAGAACTGCCCCCATAGTTTCCAAAGCTGTAATCTTTATGGGGGCAGACTGCCACATCTTTCTCCCATGGAGTGGCTGGTGGGTTTGTACCACCAACCTTTCTGTTAGCAGCCGAATGCTTAACTACTGTGCTACAGAGTTGCTTCTCCGTGTGTATAGGTGTCATTTACATTGTTAAGAAAAAGTATTTCCAATGAAGAAAGCATTGGTCTTGCAAAATTCTATCATGCAATCTCCAGTGTCATTTTTATCACCAACTCCATATTTTTCAACTACTGATCCTTCTTTGTTTCCATCTTTCACATTCCCATCACCAGTAATTATCAATGCATCTTGACTGCACGTTTAATCAACTTCAGACTGCAAAAGTTGGTAAAAATCTTTCATTTCTTCATCTTTGGCATTAGTGGTTGGTGGGTAAATTTCAATAATGGTTGTATTAACTGGTCTTCCTTGCAGGCATACAGATATCATCCTATCGCTGACAGTGTTTTACTTCAGGACAGATCTTGAAATGTTCTTTCTGAAAACGAAGGTGACACCATTCCTCCTCAATTTGTCATTCCTGGCATAACAGACCATATGACTGCCCAATTCAAAATGGCCAGTACCAGTCCATTTCAGCTCACTAAAGCCTAGAATATTAATCTTTATGCATTTCATTTCATTTTTGATGACTTTCAATTTTCCTTAATTTATACTTCATACATTCCATGTTCTGATTACTCATGGATATTTAAAGGTATTTCTTCTCATTTTGAATCCTACCACATCAGCAAATGAAGGTCCTGAAAGCTTAATTCCATTCACGCCATTAAGGTCGACTCTACTTTGAGAGGGGCCCTGGTAGCTCAATGGTTAAGAGCTATGGCTGCTAACCAAAAGGTCGGCAGCTGGAATCTACCAGCTGCTCCTTGGAAACCCTGCAGGGCCGTTCTACTCTGTCCTATAGAGTCGCTGTAAGTCGGAATTCACTGGACTGCAAGGGTTTTTTTTTTTTTTTCCTCTTCTTCTTTGAGGAGGCAGCTCTTCCCTAGTTGCGTTTTGAGTGCCTTCCAACCTCAGGGGCTCAACTTCTAGCACTATATCAGACAATGTTCTGCTGCTATCCATAGGCTTTCACTATGTTTGTTTGTTTCCAGAAGCCGATCGCCAGGTCCTTCCTCCTGTCTGTCTAGTCTGGAAGCTCCACTGAAATCTGTCCACCATGAGTGACACTGCTGGTATCTGAAATACCGGTGGCACAGCTTCCAGCATCACAGCAACACACAATCTACTACAGTACAACAAACTGACGTTTGTGTTGTAATACACACTTACTTACTCTACATAAAGCAATAGCTGAAGTATGAGAAAAAATGCCTTTTAAAATCCACCCTATATTCTCCATATCATTGTCAAAGATAATACTTCTTTTATTCATAATTTCCAAATAAAAACTAAATACAACTGGCTAAATAACTTTCATCCTAATAAAGTTATTTGCATAATCATGCATTAGATATTAATTTAGAATTAAGCAAAGACTTTTAGATCTCAAGTTCCTGTCTTTTTATGATTTTACAATACGTTTGCTATTCTTAATAATATCCTTGTACTGAAGCAGAATTTTAAAAATTTGCATAATTGTCTTCAAAATAAAGCATAGGCTATTATTCTTTTCCTGTAAAATAATGATACAAATTCTGAGAAAACACCTTTTGCTTGGTTTTCTGATTCAGTTCAGATTTGTGTTTTCAAGTAATTCTTGTGCAAATGCCACCTAAAAAGACTCAATAAGATTCATAACAATGTATCAATTTTTCTTAATTTGATAATTTTTAACAGTCATTCACTAAAATCCATTCCACGCTAGAGTATAAGATGGAAAGCACACCAAGGTTTCACCATTGCTGCAAAAGAAAAAAAAATTTGCAAAGCCAAGGCTAATTAACCACTGTGACTCTCCTAGAGACGAGACCAATGCTTTGCATTTTAACATTCTTTCCATAAATAAAGCAGACTTGGGAAATGCTGTGGGGTAACTACACCTGTAAACCAAACCCACTGTCATCGAGTCGATTCTAACGATAGTGACCCCATAGGACAGAGTAGAACTGCTTCATAGTTTCCAAGGAGTGCCCGTTGGATTGAAACTGCCTACCTTTTGGCGAGCAGCTGTAGCTCTTAACCACTACACCACCAGTGGTGTCCCCAGGTGGTGCAAATAGTTAAGCTCTTGACTAGCAGTAGAAAGGTTGGCAGTTTGAACTGACCCAGGGGTGCCTTGGAAGACAAGCTTCGTAATCTCCTTCCAAAAGGTCACATCCTCTGCACACGTAGGGTTTCCATGAGTTGGAATCAACTAGAGGGCAACTAACAACAGGAAATGCCCATTGCTGTCAAGTCATAGGGATTCTATAGGACAGAGTAGAACTGCCCCATAGGGTTTCCAAGGAGGGGCTGTTATATTCCAATCGCCCATCTTTTGGTTAACAGACGATCTCTTAACCACAGAGCCACCAGGGCTTCACAGACAACCTATGTGTTCCTCCCAAAATCTATGCTGGAATCCTAACCCCTGGACCTGTGGATGTGGTCCCTCTTGGAAATAAGATTTTCTTTGTCATGTTAATAGAGCCATATCAGTGTAGGGTGTGTCCTAAACCTAATTATTTCTGAGTTATAAGAAGAGCAGTAGAGACATGGAAGGAAGCAGAAACAGGGTGAAGACAGATGCCATGTGAAGATTGCCAAGGAACCAAGGAATGCCTCCAAAAACCAGAGGGAAGGCATCCACAAGGTGGAAAACCTAATTTGGAATTTTAGCCTTCAGAACTGTGAGAAAATTAAATTTCTGTTCTTTAAAGCCATCCACTTGTGGCATTTCTGTTACAGTGGTACTAGGAAACTAGGACACAAACTTAAGGTATTTTATCAATCCACCACTCATCTTTCTGAACAGACCACATCCGAACTAATATTTACTTGTTACAATCAAAAACGTGTTTTGTGGTATCCCTCAGAAATAAGCCTAATCTCACACCATACTCCTAATACATAAACTGGAGCAAGTCTTTGTCATACCGAGCCCCTCAAATAGTTGTTTTCTAATCCTACTGTGCATTTCCACAGATTTTCAGGGGTAGCCTCTAAAATAACTTGGCCCTTGTCTCTTAACCCTGGAAGAGAGGACCCTTGCTAATCTAAAACATCACAGTATTTACAAACAACTCTAACATCCACTTCCAAAGCTTCATTCACAAGGCATCTCAGTCATTTTGTGTTTTATATATATATATATTGCAGTTAATGCATTATGCAAATGGCAGAATATTCAAACCTTGCTATTACACTGCTAATTATTCTTTTATCTCAGACTCTCAGGGAGAGGTTTAGAAGAAAATGTCAAGGAAGCAAGTATAAATTCACATAAAGGAATGTTTTGAGCCCAACCATCAGTACCATGTGTTTTTCATTAGAGTTTGATTGTCTCCACGATTCCCCTTAAAGACTTCTACTGAAGGGGTTCCACCGTGTCCTAGGCTGAAAGACAGCCAGCCAAGCTCACCAGAGCAAGGTGAGGGAGGACACCTGGGCGGGGAACGGCGGCGCTCCAGTGACCCCACACGGGTCTTGCAGGGGCGTTTGCAAGGCTCTGGGCGTCGGGGACCCATGTGGCACCAGGAGGAGGGGCGGTCATCTCGGAGGGAGGTGGCAGGCACTAGTGCCCCCTGGCTAGTGTTCCTGACTAGCTCTCTTCGGTGGGAGCCTGCTAAACCAGGCAGGAGGGCGAGGGACCACAGAACACACACTTAGTTTCTGGTCCCCCAACGAGAGTCGCAGGTCCAGGCCGTGTCCCCGGACACAGGAGCCCAGGCAGCGTGGGCACTTGTCTCCTGTCACTGACAGGTGTCACGGCGGGTACCCCCGGGTCCCCTCGGCCCAGGCACGGCATGGCGGCGCACAGACGCTGTACCTGGCAGGCACCACGTACCTATCATGGTCACTGGGCGGGCGGCGGCCGCTCGGCAACAGGGCTCCAGCGCCCGTCGCCCGCCGCCTCCCAAGGCCGCTCTTCCCGGCTGTTGCTCAGATCTCCCCACCCACGCTCTGTTCCCCCGGGACGACCGAATGCGCAAGCGCAGAAGACTACGGCCCGAAGCCTGCCGGGAGTCGTAGTTCCGAATTGCAGTCACGCCGTCGCCCCCCAATCACCTCCTCTCACTGCAACTCTAGCCGGCTCCAGGCACAAAGACGCATGAGCAAAGGAAACGCGTCCCGTGGCCTGCCGGGAGTCGTAGTCCTGACCGGCAGCTACGCCTTCGCCCCGCCTGCCTCCCTGCGGCGACCCTTTCCGGCTTCAAAGCCCAGGCAGCGCACGTCACGACAGGGCGAGGCCGTTCGGCCGCAATGTTGACGCGTCGCTTAGCAACCGCGGGCTTACCTTTGGAAGCTTGTTGCAGCTCTAGCCAAGGTCCTGCGCTCCTCCCGCCCCTCCCCTCCCCCAAACCCTGTTCACCTAGGAGCTGCCAAACATCTGGATCGACCTGGGCACTACGAGGGGTGGAATTTCTATCAGTATTGCGCCTTTTGACATTTTTTCCCGACCTTCTTACATCCGTAGGCCCCACTGATTCTTAATACACTTTTTTTTTTATGAGAACAAGACTTTTCCTAGGAAGATGGTGGCAGAAAAAGAGACCCTGAGCTTAAACAAATGCCCAGACAAGATACCGAAGAGGACCAAGCTGCTGGCCCAACAGCCGCTCCCGTTGCACCAGCCGCATTCCCTGGTTTCCGAGGGCTTCACAGTCAAAGCCATGATGAAAAACTCGGTCGTAAGTGATCTTCCGATTGAATGCTCTCCTCCAAAGCAGGGTACACGAGGTTGTGCAGGCTGGCCCTGTAATGGACCCTGAGCCGTGTCCTGGGTGGTCTTTGCCAAACTGGCAATTATTTGGCCAGTGGGAGACTGTACCCAAGAGTGTGGATGTCAAGTTAGGTTGGTTAGAGAGGATCCTGGGCAAGTGGTGTACCGTCCCGTTTATAAGCACCTTCCTATGCACTCACAGTTTCTAGAGCACCCAGAATTACTCTTAAGCTGTTTATGCGAACAAAAAAGATCCCCTTTATTTATTGGCTACCGAACTAGCTCTACAGGGCAAAGGGCCTTATAGGAGGTGAGTTGTTAGAAATCACAAACTTTTGCAAAATTTAACACGTGCTGATGTACAGCTGAGAACATAAGCTCATTAAATCATCTGTAATGAGAAATTTCATCCACGTAGGTAATTTTGGAATATCTTAGGTTTACTCCAGCAACACCGTTTCTCACAAAATGATATCAGCCTGTTAGAGTACTCAGAGTACCGAATATGAAGTCTATTTCCTGGTAACAATAAGCGATGCTTTTAAAATAATCCAATCTTCAGTTCAAGAATCTCTGACCATTAACCAAAACCGAGCCCGTTACCGTCGAGTCAGACTCGTAATACCCTATAGGACAGCAAAGAACGGCCCCGTAGGGTTTCCAACACTGTGATCTTTTTGGAAGCTGACTGCCACATCTTTCTCTCACACAGTGGCTGGTGGGCTCGAACCACCAACCTTTCAGTTACCAGCCAAACAACCACTGCACCATCAGGGCTCCTTCTGCCTATTAGTACAATTCGTATTTCATTTCCATTTGTGGTAACAAAAATATTCTTAACACTATTAGAAAATAAATTTTTTTTTAATGCACACAAATCCTTTGGCTATATACATGGTAATTTAGTTTAAAAAAAGAAAAAAAGAAAATCTTCCTATTTGTTAAATAGCTTTAAATGTGGTATGCTAAACCAGATTTTACTACTGAGTAAGCACCTGTCTGGGAATGAGGCATTAATAATAAATGTAGCTTTCAAATTTGTATAGTTTACACCCTGGGAGGATCTGATTTATTATGTGTAACTCATTGTGTTAAATGAATAGTGTTGCTTTCCAGTGTGGGTCACATTGTTTGTTTTACTTAAATGTTGCAAATGTGATACCTTATTCCTAAACCACGTCCTTAAATACGTGAAAGAAACAGATTACCTCCAGTCTCCATGTCTGATCCCCACGTTGCTACACAGAGTGGTGTTCTGGTTGTTCGTACTTGTGTGAATTGATTTACAATAGTTGAAATTCTGGGAAATACACTAATAATCCTGCATGTTGTTACTGCAGTCTTTTCATTGTATTTCTTGTGAACTGTTTCTCAGGGTAGCCGGGATGACTCATTTATCAGCCATTCAGAATCCCATAACCATACAAGTGAATCATTTATCTTTTCTTCTATACAGTATTTATAATGATCATTTTGAAGATTTTTTTCCAGTGTTACATTTTAACATCACAGATGTCTAGGAAAAAAAAAAAAAAAAGAGCTCAGATTCTCTTGTTTTTTAAACTGGTGTTCACAAATTCATATATTGTGTGTATTCTTAAACAGCCTTACACCAAAAGTCTCTGTTCTGGAAAACCGAATGTTTTGTCACTAGAAAAAAAAAAAAAAATCCATTGCCATCAAGTCAATTACAACTCATGGCAACCCTGTACGTTACAGAGTAGAACTGCTCCGTAGGGTTTTCTTGGCTGCAGTCTTTACAGAAGAAGATTGCCAGGCACTTCTGCACCTCCGCTGGGTGGATTCAAACTGCCAATCTTTAGGTTAGCAGCTGATTGCACACCGCTTGCACTGCCCAGCAAATATGTTGACAAAACTCAAAGACATCGATTATGAAGTAGCTTTCTTTATAAACAACTAATTTGAGATAAATTATCTTCTTTGCATATTTTTAAAGAAAACTTTTAGTGCACTATCTATGTCTCCACTGGGATCCCAGAATGGAATGGTTCATTTTTTTCACTCCATTTAGCAGAAATCGTAATTCTTAGAAATAAACATTATTCAGTCAGTCTGGGATCAGCAAGTGAACAAAACAAAGTCCCTGTCCCTAGGAAAACCACCACTACCACTTTATCAACAATAAAGTCTTGATAAAACTAGACAGTGCTCTTCATACAAACTAACTTCAGTGGTAAAAGAAAGGAAGTATTTCACCGTTTACCTTTAGCAGCATAGGACTTTTGGCATTTATAAAGTTAAAATATCCCTACATCTTCCTTAAGGTGTATTTCTATTTAGACAACATAATATGCCAATCTCCAGCTTTTCTTAATCGAAACCCCATATTGCGAAAACCAAACCTTCTAACCATTTTTCAGCATTAAGGATTGCATTCAATTCTGTTTTTCAAATGCTGGCTAGTTAGATGAGCTGCCATTCCAGTGCTCCCCACAAAAGATACATAGAGCTGCACCCTCGGGAGTCGTATGACGATTCCTGATATTCTTGTGAGAGTGCCGTAATGATAAGTATAAAAATTTGATCATTGACAAACTTGATCAGATGCACTGTGCATCTAAACAGCCAGAATCTGCATATGGGACTGCGGAATTATCTACAAAATGGTGAAAAATGTAACCAACAAGTGCGTTCAGTCCAAGGTCAACTGTTCTTCAATAGGGAGTAGTTCCTTTACTTTCATGACATTTTTGTGGCATTCTTTGTCAAAATGAGCAATGATAAAAGCCCTTTAATCAGAAAATAATTTTCTAATTCATATTGTTATCATGTTTTCCTAAAAAGAATGATACCCCCCCCCCAAAAAAAAAGAATGATAGGAGATACAAAATCTGAAGATTTCATAGTTAATTTTCCCTTTGAAGGTCTTGACTATGTATGACAGAGCCCCTGCCCAAAAGGCAGGAATCCAGGGTTGTTTGAACTTTATCTGGACAGACAGTAGATACTTCCTGTGCCAGCTTACCCTATAAAGCACATCAGCATAGGAACCCAAGGGTATGGTGACAAAAGTTTCCTTCAAGTGAAGGTTTGTGCTACAGCTTCACTTCTCAATCTACAACTGTCTTATTCTCAAGGCTTACGGAACAGGAGGAATAATTCTCACTTTACACAGACAGAGAGTTTTATACTCACCAGTCACATGTTCATCTGATACACAGCAGTAGTGGTCAGCAATTATAAATTCTTAAGATATTGGTCAGGCTGCTTTAAGACAGACCAACTGTTGTTATTGTTGTTAGGTGCTGTCGAGCCGGTTCCAACTCATAGCAACCCCAAGCACCTCAGAACAAAACAACTGCCTGGTCCTGTGCCATCCTTACTATTGTTGTTATGCTTGAACTCATTGTTGCAGCCACTACGTCAGTCCACCTCGTTGAGGGTCTTCCTCTTTTCCGCTGACCCTGTGCTTTGCCAAGCATGATGTCATTCTCCAGGGGCTGATTCCTCCTGACAACGTGTCCAAAATATGTAAGACACAGTCGTAACATCCTTGCTTCTAAGGAGCATTCGGGTTGTACTTCTTCCAAGACAGATTTGTTCGTCCTTTTGGGAGTCCATGGTATATTCAGTATTCCATAATTTGTTATGATCCACACAGTTGAACGCCTTTGCATAGTCAGTAAAAAACAGGTAAACATCCTTCTGGTATTCTCTGCTTTTAGCCAAGATCCATCTGACATCAGCAGTGATATCCCTGGTTCCACATCCTCTTCTGAAACCAGCCTGAATTCCTGGCAGTTCCCTGTCCATATACTGCTGCACCCATGTTTGAATGATCTTCAGCAAAATTTTGTTTACATATGATAGTAATGATATTCTATAATTTCCACATTTGGTTGGATCACCTTTCTTGGGAATAGGCATAAATATGGATCTTTTCCAATCAGTTGGCCAGGAAGCTGTCTTCCATATTTCTTGGCATAGACGAGTAAGCACCTCCGGCGCTGCATCCATTTGTTGAAACGTCTCAATTGATATTCCATCAATTCCTGGAGCCTTGTTTTTCACCAATGCCTTCAGTGCAGCTTAGACTTCTTCCTTCAGTACCATTGGTTCCTGATCATATGCCACCTCTTGAAATGTTTGAACATTGACTAATTCTTTTTGGTATAATGACTGTCTATTCGTTCAATCATCCTTTAGTGCTTCCTACATCATTTAGTATTTTCCCCATGGAATCCTTCACTATTGCAACTTGAGGCTTGAATTTTTTCTTCAGTTCTTTCAGCTTGAGAAATGCAGAGTGTGTTCTTCCCTTTTGGTTTTCCATCTCCAGCTCTTTGCACATGTCATTACAGTATTTTATTTTGTCTTCTCGAGCTGCTTTTTGAAATCTTCTGTTCAGGTCTTTTACTTCATCATTTCTTTCTTTTGCTTTAGCTGCTCGACATTCATGAGCAAGTTTCAGAGTCTCCTCTGATATCATCTTGGTCTTTTCTTTCTTTCCTGTCTTTTCAGTGACCTCTTGCTTTCTTCATGTATGAGGTCCTTGATACCATTCCACAACTTCTCTGGTCTTCGGTCACTAGTGTTCAATGTGTCAAATCTGTTCTTGAGATGGTCTCTAAATTCAGGTGGAATATACTCAAGGACATATTTTGGCTCTCGTGGACTTGTTCTGATTTTCATCAGTTTCAGCTTGTACTTGCATATGAGCAATTGATGGCCTGTTCCATAGTCAATCCCTGGCCTTGTTCTAACTGATGATATTGAGCGTTTCCATCGTCTCTTTCCACAGATGTAGTCAATTTGATTTCTGTGTGTTCCATCTGGCAAGGTCCATGTGTATAGTCGCTGATTATGTTGGTGAAAGAAGGTATTTGCAATGAAGTTGTTGTTCTTGCAAAATTCTATCATTCGATCTCCGGCATTGTTTCTATCACCAAAGCCGTATTTTCCAAGTACCGATCCTTCTTCTTTGTTTCCAACTTTAGCATTCCAGTCACCAGTGATTATCAGTGTATCCTGATTGCATGTTTGATCAATTTCAGACAGTAGCAGGTGATAAAAATCTATTGCTTCATCTTTGGCCTTAGTGGTTGGTGTGTAAATTTGAATAATAGTCGTATTAACTGGTCTTCCTTGTAGGCATATGGATATTATCCTATGACTGACAGCATTGTACTTCACAATAGATCTTGAAATGTTCTTTTGGTAATGAATGCAACACCATTCCTCTTCAAGTTGTCATTCCCAGCACAATAGACTGTATGATTATCCGATTCAAAATGGCCAATACCGGTCCATTTCAGCTCACTAATGCCTAGGATATCAATGTTTATGCATTCCATTACATTTTTTATGATCTCCAGTTTTCCTAGATTCATACTTCGTACATTCCATGTTCCAATTATTAATGGATGTTTACAGCTGTTTCTTCTCATTTTGAGTCATGCCACATCAGTAAATGAAGGTCCCAAAAGCCTTACTCCATCCACGTTATTAAGGTCGATTCTACTTTGAGGAGGCAGCTCTTCCCCAGTCGCCTTTTGAGTACCTTCCAACCTGGGGGGCTCATCTTCCAGCACTATATCAGACAATGTTCTGCTGCTATTCATAACGTTTTCACTGGTTAATGCTTTTCAGTAGTAGACTGCCGGGTCCTTCTTGCTAGTGTGTCTTAGTCTGGAAGCTCAGCTGAAACTTGTTCTCCATGGGTGAGCCTACTGCTATCTGAATACCGGTGGCATAGCTTCCAGCATCACAGCAAGCTGCAAGCCCCCAGAGTACAGCAAACAGACATGTAGGGGAAGAGGGACCAACTAACAATAGCTTAAAAAAGATAGAGGTGGTTTCTCTTGCATATAACAGTCTGATCTGGTAGGCAATTCCAAAAGGTTGGGCAGCCTTCCCCTGAGGTAGGGACAGGGGCTCACGAGCCTTCTGTATTCTTGTTGTGCAAAATGAATGAAATAAAGCAACTCAACTCTTTCTCACTTATCTTCTTCCTCTTTCTTGTTGCTATAATTTTTACTTGTCCCTAGTTTGAATGTTTTCAACTACCTTTTTCCAATTGAGGAGCCCAGGATATCCCTTCAGAACTAAGTGAAGCTGTGGTGTTTCTCACCACAAAACCTCAGGTGGTCCCCCTTCTCACTGAGTCCCTACTCTCCTGTCAGGCCCCACACGATCTGGCCACCTTCGCCTTTATGCTGTTACTTCTTTCTCCCTCACTCATTCTGTTCCATGCACAGTGGCTTCCTTGCTGGTCCTTGAATGCACCAGTCACATGGCTGCCTCAGGAACTTTGCCTTCCTGTTCCACTGTCTGAAATGCATCCCTGCGGATCCTGCTCTTTCTCCTCCTTCAAATTTTTGTTCAAAAATTTACCTTTTTATTGAGGCCTTCCCTGATTATTCTGTTTAAAATGCCATCCTCTTAAATCACCAAATCAATACCATTTACAATAGCCCCCAAGAAGATAAAATACTTTAGAATAAATCTAACCAGAGATGTAAAACCTATACAAAGAAAACTACAAAATGCTACTGCAAGAAACCAAAAGAGACCTATAAAAGTGGAAAAATGTACCTTTCTCATGGAAAGGAAGACTCACATTGTGAAAATGTCTATTTTACCAAAAGTGATCCTGACCCAAATTCCAATGGCATTTTTTTAATGAGATGGAGAAACAAAACACCAACTTCCTATGGAAACAGAAGAGGCCCCAGATAAATAAAGCATTACTGAAAAAGAAGAACAAAGCAGGAGGCCTCACACTACCAGATTTTAGAACCTATTACACCAATCAGTAGTCAAAACAGCCTGGTACAGGTACAACAACAGACATGTAGACCAATGGAACAGAATTGAGAATCTAGACATAAATTCATCCACCTATGAACAGCTGATATTTGACAAAGGCCCAAAGTCAGTTAAATGGGGAAAAGACAGTCTTTTAACAAATGGTGCTGGCATAACTGGATATCCATCTGCAAAAAAATGACACAAGACCCATACCCCACACCATGCACAAAAACTAACTCAAAATGGATCAAAGACCTAAATATGAAATCTAAAACGATAAAGATCATGGAAGATAAAACACTAGGAGCCCTTATATATGACATAAACATATACAGAACGTTACTTACAATACACAAATACCAGAAGAGAAACTAGGTAACTGGGAGCTCCTAAAAATCAAACACTTATGTTCATCTAAGGACTTCACCAAAAGAGCAAAAAGACAACCTACAGACTGGGCAAATGTTTTTGGCTATGAAAAATCCAATCAGCGTGTAATCTCTAAAATCTACAAGGTACTGAAAAACCTCGACAACAAAAAGTCAAATAACTCTGTTAAAAAATGAGCAAAAGATCCGAACAGGCACTTCACCAAAGACAACATTCAGGTGGCCAACAGATAGATGAAGAAATGCTCATGATCATTAGCCATTACAGAAATGCAAATCAAAACTACAATGAGATACCATCTTACCCCCCAAAAAGGCTGGCATTAATCCAAAAAACACAAAATAAATGTTGGGAAGGCTGTGGAGAGACTAGAACACTTATACACAGCTGGTGGGAATATAAAATGGTACAACCACTTTGGAAATTGATTTGGTGCTTCCTTAAAAAGCTAGAAATAGAACTACCATGGGATCCAGCAGTCCCACTCCTTGGAATATATCCTAGAGAAATAAGATCCTTCACATAAATAGATATATGCACACCCATGTTCATTGCAGCACTGTTTAAAAATAGCAAAAAGATGGAAACAACCAACGTGCCCATCAGGGGATGAATGGATAAACAAATTGTGGTATATTCACACAACGGAATACTACGCAACAATATAGAACAACGATGAATCTGTGAAACATAATGTGGAGGAATCTGGAAGGCATTATGCTGAGTGAAATTAGTTGCAAAAGGACAAATATTGTATGAGACCACTATTATAAGAACTCAAGAGAAGGTTTAAACACAGAAGAAAACATTCTTTGATGGTCATGAGGGTGGGGAGGGAGGGAGGTGGGTATTCCCTAATTAGATAGTAGACAAGAATTATTTTAGGTGAAGGGAAGGACAACACAATACAGGAGAGGTTAGCACAACTGGACTAATCCAAAAGCAAAGAAGTTGCCTGAATACTACCAAACACTTTGAGGGACAGAGTAGCAAGAGCGGGGGCCTGGGGACCATGGTTTCAGGGGACATCTAGGTCAGTTGGCATAACAATGTGTATTAAGAAAACATTCTGCATCCCACTTTGGTGAGTGGCATCTAAGCTAGCAAGTGGCCATCTAAGAAGCATCAGTTGGTCTTAACCCACCTGGAGCAAATGTGAATGAAGAACAACAAAGACACAAGGAAAATATGAGCCCAAGAGAAAGACAGAGCCACATAAACCAGAGACTCCCTCAGCCTGAAACCAGAAGAACTAGATGGTACCCAGGTACCACCAATGACTTCCCTGACAGGGAACACAAGAGAAAATCCCTGATGGAGCAGGAGAAAAGTGGGATGCAAACCTCAAATTCTAGTAAAAAAGGCCAGACTTAATGGTCTGCTGAGACTGGAAGGACCCCAGAAGTCATGGGTCAGCCCAAAACTAAATCCATTCCCGAAGCCAACTCTTCAGACAACGATTAGACTGGACTGTAAGACATAAAATGATACTTGGGAGGAGTGTGCTTCTTAGCTCAGGTAGACTCCTGAGACTGTGGGCAGCTCCTGTCTGGACGCAAGATGAGAAGGCAGAGGGGGACAGGAGCTAGTTGAATGGATATGGGAAATAACAAGGTGGAGAGAAGCAGTGTGCTGTCACGTTGTAGGGATTGCAACTAGGGTCACATAATATGTGTATAAGTTTTTGTATGAGAAACTGACTTGAATCGTAAACTTTCACTTAAAGTACAATAAAAAAATATGAAAACTTAAATAATAAAATAAAATGCCACCCTGTTAATAACCTCCTCCATCCCTGCTTGAGCACCCCTACCTCTCTTTTCTGCTTCATGTATTTCTATAGATATTTATCATCCTCTAATTCTGGAGCCCTAGTGGCGTAGTGGTTAAGAGCTTGGCTGCTAACCAAAGGTAAGCGATTCCAATCCACTAACCACTTCTTGGAAACCCTATGGGGCAGTTCTCCTCTTTTTTTTAGTGGCGTAGTGGTTAAGAGCTTGGCTGCTAACCAAAGGTAAGCGATTCCAATCCACTAACCACTTCTTGGAAACCCTATGGGGCAGTTCTCCTCTGTCCTATAGGGTTGTTATGAGTCAGAGTCAACTTGATGGCAAAGGGTTTCTTTTTTTCTTTGGTTTTTATATTAATTTGGGTGGTTTCTGTAATGTAATGATTATCACAATTGCCTAACAATGGTTAAGCACTCACCTGCTAACCAAAAGATCAGGAGTTCAAATCTACCTGCTGCTCCGTGGGAGAAAAGACCTGGCGATCTGCGCCAGTTAAGATTACAGACTTGAAAACCGTATGGGGCCTTTCTACTGTGTCATACATGGTTGCTATGAGTCAGAATTGATTTGATGGCACACAACAACAGTATTAATTTAGTCTATTTTATGCCTTCTTCTTCTAGAAAGTAAACTTCTTAAGGGCAGGAGATTCTTACTGTTTCTCTCCAGAGCTGCATCCCCAGCTCTAGAAAAGTTATTGGCTCATAGTGGGTTCTACTTTTTTAACCAGATGAATGGATGAGTAAATGACCATATTTTATGCCATACTCAATCATCTTTGAATTAGCAACATCAAGAAAATGCTGATGGTGTTACGTAAATGTTAAATATAGGAATGAGTATAATTTACAGATGTGTTGTGCCATGTATTAACTCTGTGTGTGTACACCATCGAGCCAACTCCCAGTCATTGTGACCCCATGTGACAGAGTAGAATTACCCCATAGGACTCCCAAGGCTGTCATCTTTATGGGAGAAAATGGCAAGCTCTTTTCTCCCTAGAAGTGGCTGGGTTTCAAACTGCAGACCTCTCAATTAGTAGCCCAGAGCTTCTTATCTACTAATTGTTGTTGTTAGGTGCCATGGAGTCGGTTCCGTATGCAAAACAGAAAGAAACACTGCCAGGTCCTGAGCCATCCTTAAACGATCATTGTTATGATTGAGCTCATTGTTGCAGCTAACGTGTCAATCTACCTCGTTGAGGGTCTTCCTCTTTTCCGCTGACGCTGTACTCTGCCAAGTGTAATGTCCCTCTCCAGGGACTCATCCCTCCTGACAATATGTCCAAAGTATGTAAGACGCAGTCTCGCCATCCTTGCCTCTAAGGAGCATTCTGGCTGTACTTCTTCTAAGACAGATTTGTTTGTTCTTTTGGCAGTCCATGGTATATTCAATATTCTTCACCAACACCACAATTCAAAGGCGTCAACTCTTCTTCGGTCTTCCTTATTCATTGTCCAGCTTTCACATTCATATGATGCGATTGAAAATACCATGGCTTGGGTCAGTTGCACCTTAGTCTTCAAGGTGACATCTTTGCTCTTCAACACTTTAAAGAGGTCCTTTGGAGCAGATTTACCCAATGCAATGTGGCTTTTGATTTCTTGACTGCTGCTTCCATGGCTGTTGATTGTGGATCCAAGTAAAATGAAATCCTTGACAACTTCAAACTTTTCCCCGTTTATCATGATGTTGCTTATTGGTCCAGTTGTGAGGTTTTTTGTTTTCTTTATGTTGAGGGGTAATCTATACTGAAGGCTGTGGTTTTTGATCTTCATCAGTAAGTGCATCAAGTCCTCTTCACTTTCAGCAAGGAAGGCTGTGTCATCTGCATAATGCAGGTTGTAAATGAGTCTTCCTCCAATCCTGATGCCCTGTTCTTCTTCATATAGTCCAGCTTCTTGAATTATTTGCTAAGCATATGGATTGGATAGGTATGGCGAAAGAATACAGCCCTGATGCACACCTTTCCTGACTTTAAATCAACCAGTATCCCCTTATTCCATCCGAACAACTGCCTCTTGATCTATGTAAAGGTTCCTCATGAGCACAATTAAGTGTTCTGGAATTTCCGTCCTTCGCAATATTATCCATAATTTGTTATGATCCACACAGTTGAATGCCTTTGCATAGTCAATAAAACACAGGTAAACATCCTTCTGATATTCTCTGCTTTCAACCAGGATCCATCTGACATCAGCAATGATATCCCTGGTTCCACGTCCTCTTCTGGAACTGGCCTGAATTTCTGGCAGTTCCCTGTCGATATACTGCTGGAGCCGTTTTTGAATGATCTTCAGCAGAATTTTGCTTGCGTGTGATATTAATGATATTGTTCTATAATTTCCACATTCGGTTGGATCACCTTTCTTGGGAATAGGCATAAATATGGATCTCTTCCAGTTGTCCAGGAAGCAGTCTTCCATATTTCTTGGCATAGACGAGTGAGCACCTCCAGCGCAGCATCTGTTTGTTGACACATCTCAATTGATATTCCATCAACTCCTGGAGCCTTGTTTTTCACCAATGCCTTCAGAGCAGCTTGGACTTCTTCCTTTAGTACCATCGGTTCCTGATCATATGCCACCTCTTGAAATGGTTGAACATTGACTAATTCTTCTTGGTATGACTGTCTATTCCTTCCATCTTCCTTTAGTGCTTCCTGCATCATTTAATATTTTCCCCATGGAATCCTTCACTATTGCAACTTGAGGCTTGAATTTTTTCTTCAGTTCTTTCAGCAGCTTGAGAAATGCGAGTATGTTCTTCCCTTTTGTTTTTCCATCTCCAGCTCTTTGCATTTGTCATTATAATACTTTACTTTGTCTTCTAGAGCAGCCCTTTGAAATCTTCTGTTCAGTTCTTTTACTTCATCAATTCTTCCTTTTGCCTTAGCTGCTGGACATTTGAGAGCAAGTTTCAGAGTCTCCTCTGACATCCATCTTGGTCTTTTTTTTCTTTCCTGTCTTTTCAATGACCTGTTGCTTTCTTCATGGATGATGTCCTTGATGTCGTTCCACAACTTGTCTGGTCTTCAGCCACTAGTATTCAATGTGTCAAATCTATTCTTGACAGGTGGTCTCTAAATTCAGGTGGGATATACTCAAGGACATATTTTGGCTCTCGTGGACTTGCTTCGATTTTCATCAGTTTCAGCTTGAACTTGCATATGAGCAATTGATGGTCTGTTCCACAGTCAGTCCCTGGCCTTGTTCTGACTGATGATAGTGAGCTTTTCCATCGTGTCTTTCCACAGATATAGTCAATTTGATTTCTGTGTGTTCCAACTGGTGAGATCCATGTGTATAGTCACCATTTATGTTGGTGAAAGAAGGTATTTGCAATGAAGAAGTCGTTGGTCTTGCAAAATTCTATCATTCGATCTCTGGCATTGTTTCTATTATTATAAAAGTAATACATGCTCATTATGAAAATTTAAAATGGTTAGACTTAGAAAAGTTTTTTCCTAAGATAATGGGAAATTTTATCTTTTTTCCCCTTAGTAATTTTATGATTTCAGTTTTTATTAGTTTTGGTGGTTTCCTTCATCTTAAATCATTCTGGTTTAGGAAGTGAGGTAAAAATTCTGATTTATATTTTTCCAAATCACCAAAAAGTTGTTATGTGACCTTTTGCATATAGTAAATTAAATTACACTAAAAATCTTCCTGTTGAATTTAGGATTTGCTATTTAGTTTAAGTGATCTGCCGGTGCTATATGTATGCTACTTATACAATAAAACCTGCAAAAGCTGGAATCTGTGTAAGGCAGAAAGAGAAGGAAAACTCAAATATTTTCCACTAAAATGGGCAATTCATAGGTGGTAAGACTGCACCCTGTCAAAGGTGGAAAACTTCTGAGACCTGGAAAAGCAAGGCAGTCCTGTCACATTCTGGCTCTCACAAGTTTCACTGTACTAGCTTTACGTATGTTTTATGTATATAAGAATAGTCATCTCAATACCATTTAATTTTTTTTGACTTCCTATGAGGGGGTGGGAAAATTATTTTTATTTTCTATTTAGCACATAAACTTTATACAATTTAGTTTGTTGTTGTTCAGGGTTACTAAGTAAATGGCAGAACAAGGAATGAAACCTAGATTTCTAGATTTATCTGACTCAGACCAGCCTTCTCTGGATCACTTAAAAAAAACAAAAAAGTGGCTGATGCATAATACGCATACAGAACAAATATATATGTATGGCTTGATGAATGTTAAACCAGACATACTGGTGTAAACCAGCACCCAGTTTAGGAAACATTAACAACACCAGGGGAGTCACCTGCGACCCTTTCCAGTTACATCCCTAAACACAGCTCCAGGGTAACCTTATCCTGACTTCCATCAACGTAGGTTAGTTTTGCTTCTTGTTGTACTTACACAAATGGAGTCATACAACATGTAATTGATTTGTGTCTGCATTCTTTGATCGGCATTATGTCTGTGAGATTCATACACATTGTTGCATATCGTTGTGGATCTTTCATACTCCTTGTCCTGTGGTATTTTAAGTGTGTGAATATAGTACAATTTATTTACCATTTTTCTGTTAGTAAATGACTCTTCAGTCTAGGGCTGTTACAAATAGCACTACTAGGAAAAGTCTAATATACTTTTTGGAGAATATATGTATGAATGCCTCAGGATATATGTCTGGGAGTGGAATTGCCAGGACGTAGTGTGGGTATGATTGGCCCTAGGAAACATCTTCAAATGCATTTTTCGAATTTAAACTCCTTGCCAGCTGTGTGTGTCAGTGCTATTTGCTCCACAGTCTCGCTAACAATGGACATTTCTCTTCATTTTGCAGTTTAGGCATTCTAGTGAGTGTGCAATGTTATCTCATTGTGGACAGGATACTCACTCTCTGGTGACTAACGAAGTTAAAAGCTTTTTATATATTTACTGGCCATTTGGATATTCTCTTTTGCCTTGGTTGGCTTATTGATTTGTAGCACTACTTTATTCATATTCTCTTCCAGGTTATGGAAAACCCTGGTGATATAATGGTTAAGAGCTACAGCTGCTAACCAAAAGGTCGGCAATTCAAACCCACCAGGTGCTCCTTGGAAACTCTATAAAAAAAAAAAAAAAAAAACCCACTGCCATGGAGTCAATTCCGACTCATAGCGACCCTATAGGACAGAGTAGAACTGCCCCATAGAGTTTCCAAGGAGGGTAGTTCTACTCTGTCCTACAGAGTCTCTATGAGCTGGAATTGACTCGATGGCAATGGGTTTTGTTTTGTTTTGTTTTTTCTAGAATGTGAACCATTTGTCAAACATATGTACTGCAGATATTTTACCCAGTCTGCAAAAAGGGGGAAATTCTCTTCATGGTGAATTTCATTCCTCTTTCTTTTAAAGTATGTATTTTGTGAAAAAAAAAAAAATTATTCTCTTTAATTACTTAATTTATTTGGTGGTCCTCAACCAATTCCAACTGCCTCACAATGAAACACATATACTTTAAGATACAAGGCTTTGAAAATAAATCAGAGTCCTCAGAAACAAAATAGAACAAAATGAAAGTGAAATAATTTAATAAAATGTAATTAAAGTAGAAAGCCTGAGCTAAAGAAAAGGAGAATCAGTTTTGCCTTTTATAAGGGTCAGTATATTTATTGATTGATGTTCAGATTTAATTCTGAGTTCCTTGGCATGTATTGCTGGAAGAGGGACATACATTTTGTTACACAGAGGAAGCAGCCCATCAGTCTCAATAGGGAGCTGAAGCTTTCTCTGCAAAGAATTCTCAGAGAAATCGATCACGTAGCATTTTAGATATATGCAGTATACCATACCTACGTTTTTGTTTCTTACAAGATACACAGATTTTATCCGTAAAGTATTTCAATAAGGGCTGAGTGCATGATATTAAATTCTATCTTGGGGAACTCAGTTTTGCATGGGATTGAATTGACGTGCCATAGGTCAAATTTTACCCAAGAATAGAGTTCACAGTGCTGCCAGGAGAGTGTAGGTTGTATACTTTTTTAGCTCTGGATGTCAAATCTCTTTGTTCATCTTATGATAGGTGCAAGCTAGCTGTTGTTTTTGTAAGTTGTGGGAGAAAGTGTGTGATGCCGTGAGAACCCAGAGCTGGACGCCTGGAAGGAGTTAGGCCTGAAGAGGCTTCCGAGAGGGAACCGTGCCTGGTGAAATCTGAAAGCCCAGGAAGACCTAGGGTAGAGTCTGGAGAAGTGTGTAAGGGCTCAGAGACTAGAGAGATTCAGCTTCTGCGTTATTCAGCCTTCAGCCTTTATTTTCATAAGATATGTAAATTGCCTAATTTATGCTTTCTTTGCTGAAAATAATTGTATCATAATTTCTATTTGTTATATATGTATATTTAAAATTTTTAAATTGTATGTATTTTATAAAGTATATATAATTTATGAAGAACATATGTGTATATGTACATATGTACACATTACACATACATATGTATCATTTGTATATTTATTTTGTATTATGTATAATTGTGATAACATTTTTTAAAAACCAATGCTGTTGTGATCCAGTGGATTCCGTAATTTGCTTGCTATAGTTTTAACTGCTTGGAATTTCATTAAAGTTAGAATTTTGATGTCGAATAAGATCATTTTCTAAAAATGATCTGTAGAAACTTTAAAAAAACTGTATTTTTGTCTATAGTTATTCTGAAGTATTAATTACAAATAGCGTGTCTTAATGCAAAAGGTTACAAAGACCATCCATATAAAAACATTGTTACTATTTAATAATATAAGCAGTATATTTTATAGGAAGGAGTGGGTCCATCTCAGGCAAATCTAAAACAGGCAGATAAAGTTTGTTATTCCTTCCTGTTTCTGTCTATATCCCTGTTTAATAGTCCATACGACAGTAAATTTACCTAGGTTATCTAAATTGTTGGAAGATTTAAAAAGTAGAACTTAAATTGCTAAAAATCCACTTCTTAAGTGTTCATGGCGCTTACAATTTTGATCAGTAAGGGTAAAATACAGAAGAAAATAAAATACAAAATTTTCTAAAAAAGGGGAAAAAACTGTATCAAGTTGTATTCTTTTGCTTCTCTTTAATCATATCAGGGGAGCTGTCTAATTCCTGTTTTAGAAATTCTGAAAATGACTTAACAATAGGTAAGAATCTTTACCCATGCTTACTTGAAGGGCCCAGAATTCTAGGATTCATTGTCTGTAGTATTTCAATTATTTTATTTTCTGGAAAAGATATATTTATAGTTCCAATGTCTATCATTCATATTTAATGCCCTTAAAATTAAATGTTCATAGAAGATACAGGAAGGCCTTTGATTTGGCTTCTGCTTCCTTAACATGAATAGATTAAAAAATCCTTTTGCCACATTGAACAGATTGTGAGGACACAAACCTGACCAGACAAAAACACCAAACCCACTGCAGCTGAGTTGATTCCGACTCATAGCTACCCTATATGACAGAGTAGAACAGCCCCCATAGGGTTTCCAAGGAGTGGCTGGTGGATTAGAACTGCCGACATTTTGGTTAGCAGCCAAACGCTTAACCACCACGCCACCAGTGCGCCCATGTATTGTTGAGAAACATATTAAGTTTGAATACAAAGAGTGACTGCTGCTTTGTAGGACCCAGAAAGTGAGGCCAGAAACATTGAGATTTCATGTTTGGGATGCAGAAACTGAAACTGTAAAGCATGCCCCAGGTTAGTCAGTGAGTGTGTGTGGTAGTAAAGGCATGTTATGTTTTTTCTTAGTTATCCATGTAAGAATCATTATCTGCACAAAAATTTACGATGTCTTTATCCATGATTTTGTTTACTTACTCAAGATACAGTTCTTTAGGAAAAAAAAAAAGTAAATTGTATTGTAAAGAATAATTGCATTGTGTAAATAATACTTTCTATTTTACAACCATCCCC
The DNA here is from genome assembly GCF_024166365.1 of Elephas maximus indicus. NCBI lineage: Eukaryota > Metazoa > Chordata > Mammalia > Proboscidea > Elephantidae > Elephas > Elephas maximus. The sequence goes on from NC_064819.1 coordinate 234,922,484, forward strand.
TAAGCAAATTCAAGTTAAAGTCATTGATGTAGTATAGCTAGAAAAAGTAAGACTAGAAAACATGATTATATAATGAGTGCCAAATGAAACAATGAGTCCAAGATAGATCATGGCTAACTATCTTCCTTTGGTGGTTTTAAGTTAGAAGAGAACCCCACAGAGGAATATTTTTCACCAATTGTAAATTCTAAGTTAAAGTAGCTATGAATTAATTTTTTTTTATGAATAAATAGTCCCTGACAAATAGTAAATCCTTTACCAAATCTTCTGTGTCCTGCACTTTGCTTTTAAAAAGCAACAGTTGTTTTCTGTGGTAAAATAAAACTCCAGCTTTACTTTATTTCAGAATTAAATAAAATGACACGCTGTTAAATGTTTCCACATGAAGATAAAAAATTTTAATCTAAATATTACACTATATTTAAATGCATTTTGTGGCTTTATATGATGTAGTGATTATCAAAAAAGATATCAGAAAGGAACAGTTATACAAAAGACATAGTACTAATTTTAAGCAACGATGAAGGATGCCTCTGTTTAAGCTTTGCGTGTATTTGGAATTTCTTCAGTAAATGGTATGTATCATACTTCCTGGTGCTTACGCTAGATAAAGTGTTAAAAAGCAAAGATGTCACTTTGAGGACTGTGGTCCACCTCACCCAAGCCATGTTATTTTCAGTCGCCTCATATGAATGCGAAAGCTGGGCAGTGAATAAGGAAGACCGAAGAAGAACTGATGCCTTTGAATTATGGTGTTGGCAAAGAATATTGAGTGTACTGTGGGCTGCCAGAGGAACAAACAAATCTGTTTTGGAAGAAGTGCAGCCGGAATGCTCCTTAGAAGCAAGGATTTCGAGACTTCATCTCATGTACTTTGGACGTGTTATCAGGAGGGACCAGTCCCCGGAGAAAGATATCGTGCTTGGCAAAGTAAGCTTACGTTTGGCAAATTCAGTTACATTTTACATTTCCCTATTCTGTAAAATAATGAGTTCAGCTGCTTTACTGATGCAGTTAATTCTGCTGTTTGCAGACCATAGATTTCACCTCTAGCCCTGGTCAGTCACCCTCAAATAAGTGACATTTGTCATTAAGGAAAACACTTTGGAGTGAGTCAGCTGAAATTTATTGAAAGATTGTAAAACCACCTCAGAACAGTTTATAGTGGAAGAGGAGCTGTATAATCATTTCTTCATTGCCAATGGCTTTTCAAATGAAAAATTATTTTTAAAGTATCAGTGTGATGCATGCACAGGGTTAATAGGTAAAATTGTAGAGAACAGCTTATCAGTGCTTATCAGCCCCATCCTATGCCTCCCCACCCCACCCCCAGGTCCACATTCCTTCAGTTTTACCCCAAAAAGTTGAACACTTTTAACTGTTTTTTATTTTAAATATCTTAATATAGTTATTTCCAAATTTGTAAATAATGTGCTTTAACTACTATTTCTTTTAGGAAAAAATAGAGTTATAATTGTCATGCAATAAATGGCATATTAAAGTATAAAAACTGGTAAGTTTCGATGTACGTATACAGCTGTGAAGCCATCACAACAATCAAGATAATGAACGTATCCGTTAACCTGAAGTTTCCTTGTGCCTCTCTGTAGTCTCCCCTTCACACTTTTACCCCTCATCCTGGTTGACCAATGATCTGCTTTTCATCACTGTAGATTAGTTTGCATTTCTAAAATTGTATATAAATGGGATTACACAGTATGTACTATTTTTGGCCTGGCTTCTCTCAGTCAGCATGATTATTTTGAGATGCACCCTTATTGTTACATGTATCAGTAGTCCACTCCTTTTTATTGCTGCATAGTATTCCCTGTATGGGTACACCACAGCTGGTTTAGGCACTCACCTGTCGGTTGGCATTTGGGTTGTTTCCGGTGTATGGTGGTTAAAAGTATAGCTTCTATGAACATTTGTGTACAAGTCTTTGGATGGATGTATATTTCATCTCTCTTGGGTAAATATCTGAAAGTGGACTAGCTGGATCATACATGTTTTTAACTTTTTAAGAAACCGCCTAATTGTTTTCCTAAGTGATTGTGCCATTTACGTTTCCACAAGCAAGTCTGAGAGTTCCAGTCTTCAACGTACTTGCCCGCACTTGCGTGGTCAGCCTTTTAAATTTTAGTCATTTCAGTAGGTGTCTAGCAGTAGCTCACTGTGGTTTTAATTGGCACTTACCTAATGATTAGTTTTGGTTTCGGTTTTTTAATCATGTTTATGTCTTTTCACGTACTTATTTGCCACCCGTGTGTCGTCTTTGATGAAGTATCGTTCAAATCTTTGGCCCATTTTATGCTGTGTTGTTTATTTTTTTATTATTCAGTTTTGAGATGTCATATATTCTGGGTGAGGATTCTTTAGTATAATTTGCTTACTGTGGTTTACCTTTTCATTTTTTTTAATAATGTTTTGAAGAGCAGACATTTTTAATTTTGATGAAGTGTATTTTATCACTTTTTTCTTTAGGGGTCATGCTGTTGGTATTGTAAGAAATCTTTGTTGAGCCCAAGGACACAGTTTTTCTTTATTTCTACAAATTCTATACTTTTACATTTCTCCTTTAGGCCTATGATCCATTTTGTGTGAATTTTTGTATACAGTGTGAGGTATGAATTGATGTTCACTTTTATTTTTTGTCCTATGAATATCCAATTGTATCAGCACTTTTTTGTTGAAAAGATCCTCCTTTCTGTACTGATTTAGCTGTACTCCTTTGTTGAAAATCATTTGTCCGTAAATGTATGTCCATAAACCTTGCTTGTCCATAAACCTTGCTTGCTGAAGGTGGACATGACTTGAAGCACTTACTGATAAAGATCAAAGACTATAGTCTTCAGTATGAATTACACTTCAACAGAAAAAAACAAAAATCCTCACAACTGGAGCAATAAGCAACATCACAATAAATGGAGAAAAGATTGAAGTTGTCAAAGATTTCGTTCTACTTGGACCCACAATCAACACCCATGGAAGCAGCAGTGAAAAAAATCAAAAGACGCATTACACTGGGCAAATGTGCTTTAAAAGACCTCTTCAAACTGTTAAAAAGCAAAAATGTCACCTTAAGGACTAAACTGCTCCTGCCCCAAGCCATGGTGTTTTCAATTGCCTCATATGCATGTGAAAGCTGGCCAGTGAATAAGGAAGGCTGAAGAAGAATTGATGCTTTCGATACGGTGTCAGTGAAGAATATTGAGTATACCATGGACTGCCAAAAGAATGAACAAATCTGTCATGGAAGAAGTACAACCAGCATGCTCCTTCGAAGCAAGGATGATGAGACTATGTCTCACATACTTTGGGCATGTTATCAGGAGGGACCAGTCTCTGGAGAAGGACATCATGCTTGGTAAAGTAGAGAGTCAGCGAAAAAGGGGACGGCCCTCAACAAGATGGACTGACACAGTGGCTGTAGCAGTGGGCTCAAGCATAACAATTGCGAGCATGGTGCTGGAACAGGCAGTGTTTCATTCTGTTGTACACAGGGTCGCTATGAGTCAGAGCCCACTCAACAGCGCCTAACAACAACAACAACAAAAATGTATGGGTTTATGTCTAGACTGTCTATTCTGGTCCATTTGTCTGTCTTTATTGCTATTACCACACTGTTAATTACCGTAGCTTTATAATAAACCTCAAAATCACGTAGTATTAGACCTCCAAATTTGTTCTTCTTTGTCAAAGTTGTTTTGGCGATTCTAGGTCCTATGAATTTTAGAATTGTACATTTCTACCCCCCCCCCCCAAAAAAAAAAGCCTGTTGGGAGTTTAGTGGAGATTGCGTTGAATCTATAGGTCAATTTAGGGAGAGTTGTCTTACATGCTTAGTGCTACAGTAACACAAATACTTCAGTGAATGCCTTTAAAGAACAAACATTTATTTTCTCAGTTCTGGAGGCTGAGGTCCAAATCAGGGTCTCAGCCACGCAGATTCCTTCTGTGAGTTTCTTGCCCAGTTTCTGGTGTCTGCTGGTAATCCTTGGCGTTCTTTTGCTTATAGACAATCTTGACATGTCCGCTTGTCTTTTCCCTGTGTGTGTATCTCTGTGTCTCTTCTGGTCTTTTTATTATCAGAAGTCATTAGGTTTAAAATCTACTAGACACTGGCATTACTTGAACCGATCGTTTGATTATGTTACATTGAAATGCATTATGGAAAGTGATTAACTTACCTTCTTTACATTGCGGTACAGTACATACATAATCTACTCTAACCAAGGCCATTTGATTTAGCCACATAACTACTCCATGACAGCAACTGGACTAGTGTTTGGCCAAGCAACTGGGAACCATAGCCTAGCCACGTTAACACATAAAATTAACCATCGTAGACATCTTAGCAATATTGAGTCTTCTGATCTATTAATACAATATCTATTTTTAGATCCTTTTTTAATTCTTTCAGGAATGCTTTGTAGTTTCCAGCATATAAGCCTAGTACATCTTTATCTCTGCCTTATGTTTTTTTTTAATTCTATCGTAAATGGTATTTCTTACTATTTTATTGTCTAAGTGTTTCGTAGTTTACCGAGAGTTGTTTTTTATCATGAATGTTTGATGGATTTTGTCAAAAGGTTTTTCTGCAGCCATGGAGGTGATCATAAGGGCCATATTTTTTAGCAGAGACACGTACTTTGAGAAATTCTTGGTGCAGGCATATCTTCAGATCTTAAGAGTTCTTTCCCTGGTGTTCTGCTCTGAGAACAGTGGCCATCAGTGTCTCCTGAGACTCTCTCCTCCATCTTCTCAACTCAGAGCACCTACTGGGCTCCACCTGGATCTCCCCACCCTGGCTGTGTCCTGAAAACTGGGGACAATTGTAGCATTTACTTCATTTGTTTCCCATCCCTTAAGGATCACTGTCATTTATTGTCTAATACCAATGCCCTGCTGTTTCCTACTCCATCCATTTTAGACATCATCTGCTGAGTTTCTGTTGTGGTGGATGACAATTTACCTCTTCTCCACTTCTTTCCATTTTTCCCTTTAATATGGTTGTGCTATGCTAATTGCCTCTGCAATTTCAGATACAATACTTAAACCATAATCTCTTACTGCATCAAATGTAGATCATATCTTTTCGTGGTATACTTTCTACGTTAAGTTTTTAATGACGGTGACAAGTTCATCCTTGTCACATTTCAAACATTGGACAGAGCTCACAGTGTACTTATAAGCCTGCTTATTAGTTACATGAGTATTGTTCTCTTAGGACTTTACTACATAAAATAAAAGAAGAAAAGTCATCAGGTTATTTCTTGCTAAGTGTGAACGTCATCAGTGTGTGCAGTAGCCTTCTCATTATCTGAAACATCCTTCTCCCCAGTCTGTTGACCTTTATATATGGTTACTATGTGGGATTTATTGAAGTATCATTATATTACATTATGAAAACAAAGTCTTCGTAATTTGTACCATGAAAATATATTTATGTGTGCTTTTACTCTGTCCATTGTAGGTTACCCAGCATATATTAGTGTTTAAAATTTTTCATTAAAAACTATGGTTGTTAGTATTTTAATACTTTGCTTCATTTGTTGAGACTTAATAGTTCCTTGCACATAAAACTGAAATTTATGCCTGCATTCATTTATTTTCTTGCAAAGATATCTTAGGATTCCTTCACAGTTTCTCAGGAGCCATAGATTTATTTCTGCCTAGAGCCAATAGTTAGTTTTCATGCTGACCTAGATGCATGTATGCAATTTAGTCAGTGAATTTTGAAAATTTGAGTGAGAGCACATTAAACTGAAATAATGAACTAATAAAAATTTTTATAGCATTCAGAAAAATTATTTCTCAAGCATTCACACTGTCATTGCACTCATTAAAATTATTCTAGGATCGTAAGTTAGGCCATTTATTCCTAAGGCTTGAAATGTCAACAATCTTTTCTGGTGATCAAATGATTTGGTCTGACTGCAAGATAATATGATATGCTCTGTTTGGAAAAGCTAGACCGGTCATTTGTAACTAGATTATCTACCTTTAGGAAAATCCTCAAGAAATCTTAAATACAGATCTGTGATGCTCTTCACACGTTAAGAGCTGGGAGTTGTCACAATTAAAATTTCTTGTCTTTATGTAGTATCTGCCACTGTATGACCTTGACTTCAAACTCTCGAAACTTCAGAAGGATGGCAATACTACTGTAACTTCATACGGTTATCATGGGAATTAAGTGAAATATCACTGAGAAACACGAGCGCAATGCTCAGCAAGGTGCAAGTCCACACACAGTAAGTGCTAACTCTACAGTGGCTTTATGCTCTTCACAAATCTGTTAACATGTAATTGGCCTGTCCCATAAACCAGACCTTTAAGGATCTTATTAGATTCTAATCTCCTCAATACTTAGCCAGTACTAATCTTGAGTTATGTGCTCAGTGAGGCATATTAATGCTTACAAGCCACTAAGGTACTATTTTGTGTTTGCCTAATGACTTCATTGGCCTTTCCTTGGTTTACAAAATGCCCTTAATTCAATAAGGAACAGTGCTGCTCCTGAACTTTTTACCCTAGTTAGCTGCATTTCTAAACCATATGCATTATTTTTATTTGGGTAGATAAATATGATTCGAGCAATTATATATATATATATATACACACACACATACATACATTTTACATTTTAGGAAGCGCTTTAAAATTAACATGACGTCTAACCGTGTTGGTATTTTTGGTTACCAATATGGTAAATGAAGAAAATCCGTATGCTTCAAGTACTTAATAAAAATCTAAGACGAAAAAATTTATATCTATGTATTTTAGATTGGAATTTGGCAAGTACATGCATTAATCCAAACAAGGAGATTAGGGCGATTATTCATATTCTCATCAGTCATTCAGATGTTGTTTTCTACTTGTCATATGTTTCTGCTTTAATTCAGTTCAACTGCTGTAATTAAGTGATACAGTTCATCCAGCAGTGGTTTTGAAATCTTTTCTATCTTTGCAAGAAATAATAAGAAAAACGGTAGGAGTTTTCTATAAAATGTGGTTTACCTTCAGTTAGGGATTTTCCCTCTAAATTTTTTTCTTGATCTTAATTGTGAATATCAAATAGAGCCTCTCAAATGAGTGATATAGCCTAATTTTAAATTTTCTCCAACTTTACAAATACACTCTTCATTTTCCCTAGACTGGGCCCAAATTGCTCCGTTTGCATTATAATCAGAAATTGATTGGGTTGCTGTGGAAACTGGAAGAATGAGTTGCTGGGTTGAAGAAAAAATGAAGAAAAAGTGCCATTATCATACCTGTTCTCCTGAATGCCTGTCACCCTAAACAGCACATTGATAAAATTTTCACACACTGAACCCCAAAACGCTTCTCTTTAGATTACTGGTTTGTGATCAGTATTAATCCTCTAGATTTATTTGATACAAATGCATTTATTACATATTTAATTTGTTTCTATGTTGAACTATGTTTTATTTACACTGAATGGAATTACTTTCCATTTTATTCATATTTGCAAGACACATCTTAGGAGAAATCATGAAGCATAGTGAAATATTATCTAGAAGCCAGCCTTCTGAGGCATGTCAATTGCAGGACAAGAAGACACAAAAACAAAGGCAAAAAATTCAGTCGTACATGGGGTTTTTAATCTCTGAGTCTAAAGAGAGCCTAGAAGAAATAAGGTCTATTTTACTCACAAAAAAGGCAATCTTACGTAATTTTACTGCGTGAAAGCAAAGATGAACTCTCGTTGGTTGGCAATGTCCTTAAAAGGTTAGTGTTTCTTAAATGGGAGTTGGAATGGGAGAAAAGTGACGCAAGGAATGAAGCAGAAAATCAGAAGAAGGAAGAGGACAATGGCCTTCAGCAGAAGCTGGAATGGCAGGGATTAGGAGTGCTAACAACCAGCACATATTCTGGTGGGACAAAGTCCCGTTAACACTGGTCACTTTTCTGGAGCCTGCCATTGGTTCCCTGATTTCAACAAGAATGAATATGGAAAAATTATCTGTGACATCTAAAATTTAATAAAAAATATTTCCAAGGCACCACAAGTCTTAGGAAACCAAAGTTTTCCTGCTGAGAAGGCTAACAGAACATAGCATGACGTACAGTTAAGCCCTGGTTCAAACTGAATATGGTGGCATTGAATATAGCTTTAGAATGTCAGGGGTAAGGAAAATGTTGTGCTTACTTTAAATTCATTTTGCTAAAGTACATTGTGTCAGACACTGAACAAATTTTGGTTTGGAAACAAAAAAATCTGCTTCATCTGAAAAAAACATTAAAATACTTAGGTGTAATAGTGAAGTAGGGGCTCAGTGAAAGAGAGGAAGACCCTCAATGAGATGAATTGACACAGGATGGGCTCAAGCACAGCAATGACTGTGAGGATGGTGCAGGACTGGACAGTGTTTCATGCTGTAGTACTCAGGGTCAGTAGGAGCCGAAACCAACTCCATAGCACCTAACAACAACAAATAGAGCCTAAGTAATGTGTTACCTACTTCATGTATTGCTGAGATTTGTATACTAGATATTGGATCCTACACTTGGATTCTTATTCCATCTTATATTTCAGAAAGAAGTTTGAAACCTCTGAGAACGTTTTTGTGCGGGGGCTGGCGGGTTGGAGCATTGGTGGTTCAGTGGTAGAATTCTTGCCTTCCATGCCAGAGACCCAGGTTTGATTCCCAGCCAGTGTACCTCGTACAGAGCCACCACCCATCTGTCAGTGGGGGCTTGCCTGTCACTGTGATACTGAACAGGTTTCAGCAGAGCTTTCAGACTAAGACAGACTAGGAAGAAAGGCCTGGTAATCTACTTCCAAAAGTCAGCCCATGAAAACCCTGTGGATCACAACGTCCAACCTGCAACTGACTATGGGGATGACACAGGATTGGGCAGCATGCATTCCCTTGTGCCTGAGATCGCCATGATTGGGGGCCAACACGTTGGCAGCTAACAACAATAACAAAGAGGTTGTATCTTTAGAACTGAGTTCCTATCTTCCTCTTACGAGCCGACACATACGCAAAAATATTTAGCAAAATCTATCTAGACAAGTGCTATCTATGCACTTGCTGTATTTGAATAGGTAATAGATTCCTATTGTTTAAAAATTAGACGAGCGTGTACCAAAAAGCCTTTTTATCCCATTTAACCTTTACAGAAGCACTCAAAAATCTGTCTCTTACAGAAATATTTTATGCATTTTAATCAAATATGTATGTATACATTAATTATTGTCAGACTTCTTAAACTGAGAAAATCTAGGAGTTGTATGGTAGTATGATATTAAAGCTTTATTTTGTCTTTCTCTGATTTATAATCAGGTTGAACAGTTTTTTATCTGTCTCTTGGTCATTTGGATTGCTTTTTTGTGAAGTGCGCATTCTCCTGACAGTTTTTCTATTAGATGCCTTTTTATTATTGCCCTGCAGGAGCTGTTTAGATACTGTAGATCTTTGATTGGTCATATGTTTTGAAATTATCTCCTCTCTTCTGTTGCTTGTCTTTTCATTTACTTAATGGAGTCTTTGAATAAACAGGGTTCATTAATTGTAATGTCAAATTTATCACTTCTTTTCCTTCCTGGTTAGTAAAATTTTGTCTCAGTTAAGAAATCATTCTTTATCCTGAGGCTATAAAGGTATTCTTACTTTGACATATGGATCTATAATCTGGCTGGAATTGATTTTAGAGTAAGCTGTGGGGTAGGGATCAAGTTTCATTTTTTTTCAGTCTGCATGTCTGATAAACCTAGCACTATTTGTTGTAAAGACCGTCCTTTTTCCTGGCTTCACTCTTGATCACAGATGAAGTATTTATGTATGTTTGGCTCTGGTCCTGGACTCATTTTTCTGTTCTACAGTCTATTTTTCTCTTCTTACAATACCATTTTGTCTTGCTTATCATAAATTTGCATTGTATATTACTCTCTGGAAGAGTAAGTTGATCACATTATTCTTTATAAGAGCTACCTGGATATTCTTGACCCTTTGCATTTCCATATAAACTTTAGAATTAGTTTATCAAGTTAAAAAATCTGTATTTCGATTGAGATTGCATTGAAATCTATACATCAATGATAAGAATTGACATCTTTATTATATTGAGTTCACTAAACTATGAACTTGACATTATTGCTATGATTTATATCTCCTTTAATGTCTCTTTCTCAAGTTTGTATAATATTCTCCATAGAGGATTTACATATGTTTCTTTTTTTAAATTAAAATATTGTGTTTTCAGGAAAAGTTATTTAGAAAATTAGGTTACGATTTAACAATTTCTACACAATTTTTTCAGTGACATTGGTTACATTTTTCAGTATGTCAACTTTCTCATTATTTCCATTCCGGTTGTTCCATTTCCAGTAATCTAGATTCCTTGCCCCCTTGCCTTCCTCTTCTCTTTGATTTTGAGTGAATGTTGACTGGTCTCACATAGAGGATTTTTTTTAAAGAACACGGTATTCATGGATGATATTTTTTATTTAATGAGCCTGTTATTTAGCTAAAAGAGGACCTCATGAAATAGTTTTGATTCAAGGTTTAAAGAGTACCTCAGGGAGATCGTCTGGGGGAATCCCCCAGTCTCACTGGTCCATAAGTCTGGACTTTTTAAGAATTTGAGTTGTGTTCCACATTTTGCTCTTGTTCTATCAGGATCTATTTTGTGTTCCTGATCAGAACAATCAGTAGTCATAGCCAGGCACCAGGTAGTTCTTCTGGTCTCAGGATAGATGAAGTCAGGGTTTGTATAGTCTGTTAGTCCTGTGGTCTAGTTTCTTCTCTGAATCTTTGGTTTTCTTCTTTCTCTTTTACTCCATATGCATAGAGACCAAGAATTGTATCTTAGATGGCCACTTGCGTACATATATTTCTTGATACTTATTCCTCAATAAATGATTTATTTATACCAATGGAAATGGTATGACTTTTTAGGTTTTTCCTAATTTTTGATATATACATTGTATATATACAATTATTACCATTTTTTTTTTTACCAGGAGACTTAATTTTAATTGAGTTTTTCTTTAACTTTTTGCACACACAGTCATAGAATCTATGTCCTAATGTTTTGTTTCTGAACTTTATATGTATCTTCATAAGTGATGCTGTCGTATAATTTTTCTTCTCATGTTATCCTTTTTGAACATCACTGTATATTGTCAAACCAAAAATAAAACTTGCGTTAGCAGATTAAAGAACATATGGCTCAGTGTATACATATGTACGTGTTTGCTTTGTGCAGATGAGATGGTGAGATATAGTGGCTTGGGTATCAAGGTAGTACAGTTTTATAACTAGCTTTATCATCAGTCAGCTGTGTAATGTTTTTCAAGTCATTTTTTCCTCTTGATCTCTCTTTTCTTCTTTGTAAGATGAGGTATTTAAAATGCATTATTTTTTTAAACCTCTTCAGCTCTAGATTCCTGTGATATGCAAACAGTTGACTGTTTGCTCATGACTCTAAATATACATAAATGTATGTTAGCCCTGAATGAGAGAACAGCTCTTTTTCTGCAGATATTTTGTTTTCCCTTGAATATTGCATATTTTTAGCCTGTCTGTTGAGTAAAAAATCTGTTTCTAGCTGTTCTTGAATTGATCAGTTTTCATCTAGTGGTCATATGGCTGCATAGTTCTTTATTTACTGTACTCTAGATAATTACACAAGTGAATACAGGCTTCTTGTGCATTTTAAGGAACACTGTACTGCAGTCATTAAGAACATGGACAACCAGGCTGGCACTTGGGCTTGGAAATCCAAGCTGTATTTCTTATAAGGTGAACAAGTTAATTTCTCACTGCCAGTTTCTTCATGTATAGATAGGAGCTAATACAAATCCGAAGATGGAAGGAATATACAGAGTCATTATACCAAAAAGAATTAGTCGATATTTAACCATTTCAACAGGTGGCATATGATTAGGAACCGATGGTACTGAAGGAAGAAGCCCAAGCTGCTCTAAAGGCACTGGCGAAAAACAAAGCTCCAGGAGTTGATGGAATATCAATTGAGATGTTTCAATAAACAGATGCAGTGCTGGAGGTGCTCACTCATCTATGCCAAGAAATATGAAAGACAGCTTCCTGGCCAACTGACTGGAAGAGATCCACATTTATGCCTATTCCCAAGAAAGGTGATCCAACCGAATGTGGAAATTATAGAACAATATTATTAATATCACATGCAAGCAAAATTTTGCTGAAGATCATTCAAAAACAGCTGGAGCAGTATATCGACAGGGAACTGCCAGAAATTCAGGCCGGATTCAGAAGAGGACGTGGAACCAGAGATATCATTGCTGCTGTCCGATGGATCTTGGCTGAAAGCAGAGAATACCAGAAGGATGTTTACGTGTGTTTTATTGATTATGCAAAGGCATTTGACTGTGTGGATCATAACAAACTATGGATAACACTGCGAAGAATGGGAATTCCAGAACACTTAATTGTGCTCATGAGGATCCTTTACATAGATCAAGAGGCAGTTGTTCACACAGAACAAGGGGATACTGATTGGTTTAAAGTCAGGAAAGCTGTGCATCAGGGTTGTATTCTTTCACCATACATATTCAGTCTGTATGCTGAGCAAATAATCCGAGAAGCTGGACTACATGAAGAAGAACGGGGCATCAGGATAGGAGGAAGACTCATTAACAGCCTGCATTATGCAGATGACACAACCTTGCTTGCTGAAAGTGAAAAGGACTTGAAGCACTTACTAATGAAGATCAAAGACCACAGCCTTCAGTATAGATTACACCTCAACATAAAGAAAATAAAAATCCTCACAACCCAACCAATGAGCAACATCATGATAAACGGGGAAAAGATTGAAGTTGTCAAGGATTTCATTTTACTTGGATCCACAATCAACAGCCACGGAAGCAGCAGTCAAGAAATCAAAAGACACATTGCATTGGGTAAATCTGCTGCAGAGGACCTCTTTATAGTGTTTAAGAGCAAAGATGTCACCTTGAAGACTAAGGTGTGCCTGACCCAAGCCATGGTATTTTCAATCTCATCATATGCATGTGAAAGCTGGACAATGAATAAGGAAGACTGAAGAAGAATTGACACCTTTGAATTGTGGCATTGGTGAAGAATATTGAATATACCACGGACTGCCAAAAGAAGGAACAAGTCTGTCTTGGAAGAAGTACAACCAGAATGTTCCTTAGAAGCAAGGATGGCGAGACTGCGTCTTACATACTTTGGACATGTTGTCAGGAGGGATCAGTCCCTGGAGAAGGACATCATGCTTGGCAGAGTACAGGGTCAGCGGAAAAGAGGAAGACCCTCAACGAGGTGGATTGACACAGTGGCTGCAACAATGAGCTCAAGCATAACAACGATTGTAAGGATGGCGCAGGACCGGGCAGTGTTTCATTCTGTTGTGCATTGGGTTGCTATGAGTTGGAACCAACTCGGCGGCACCTAACAACAACAACAACAATACGAATCCATACCTCATAGGGATTTGAGGAGTAAATGAGCTAATATAGTAATAACATTAAGACCACGACTTACTAAACAGGTTTGCTCTTTTTATTACTGTGAGAATGGAGATATCTGTATTATGACTTGAAAATCAGCCATTTGTTAGCCTTAAACAAATAAAAGTATCTGTACAGCTTAGAATGTGTTTTCAAGAATTTTTTTTAAAAAATGTCATATATTTTTTAAGTCAAGCATGAATAATATTTAGATTGTCAGTCAAAATGTGAAAAACATTTATTTTGACACTTGGAAAAAATACAAGATTTAGGCATGTCCTTCATTTTTTAGTGTTAAATCCTTTGTGTTGCTAGCCACTGAATAAAATTTAGATTAGTTCTGCATAAATTTATATGGCATTTGTTTTATTATTCATATTACTGGAGCGAGTGGAGAAATGTTCATGTTAATCAGGAGAAATATTTGACCAGAATCGAGAGATGTCCAAAAGTTTTCTCCTAATTACAATCAATCTTATTTGTAAGTTTATTTCACTGAAAACAATAAATTGTTGCTACCAGTACTAGAAATGCTATCATTAGCCACAGGATGTGTCCTTCCATTTTATATATTGTCTTCTTGTGTGTTATGTTAGGATTTTAGCACTTAAGAGTAAATCTAACTGTAGTTTCTAGGTTCTATGGGCCATGACAGTATTCCACTGCTATTCATAAGGTTTTCACTGGCTAATTCTTTTCAGAAGTAGACTGCCAGGTCCTTCTTCCTATTATGGATAACACTGCAGAGAATAGGAATTCCAGAATGCTTAATTGTTCTTATGAAGAAACTGTACATAGATCAAGAGGCAGCTGTTTGAACAGAAAAAGGGGATACTGAGTGGTTTAAAGTCACCATACCTATTCAATCTGTATGCTGAGCAAATAATCCAAGAAGCTGAACTATATGAAGAAAAACAGGCATCAGGATTGGAGGAAGACTCATTAACAACCTGAGATGTGCAGATGACACACCTTGCTTGCTGAAAGTGAAGAGGACTTGATGCACTTACTGATGAAGATCAAAAACCACAGCCTTCAGTATAGATTACCCCTCAACATAAAGAAAACAAAAATCCTCACAACTGGACCAATAAGCAACATCATGATAAACGGGGAAAAGTTTGAAGTTGTCAAGGATTTCATTTTACTTGGATCCACAATCAACACTGGTAGAAACATCAGTCAAGAAATGACACGACGCGTTGCATTGGGCAAATCTACTGCAAAGGACATCTTTAAAGTGTTGAAAAGCAAAGATGTACCTTGAAGACTAAGGTGCGCCTGACCTAAGCCATGGTATTTTCAATTGTATCATATGCATGTGAAAGCTGGACAATGAATAAGGAAGACCGAAGAAGAACTGATGCCTTTGAATTGTGGTGTTGGTGAAGAATATTGAATATAACATGGACTGCCAAAAAAGTGAACAAATCTGTATTGGAAGGAGTACAGCCAGAATGCTCCTTAGAAGCAAGGATGGCAAAACTTTGTCTTACATGATTTGGACATGTTGTCAGGAGAAATTAGTCCCTGGAGAAGAACATCATGCTTGATAAAGTACAGGGTCAGCGGAAAGAGGAAAACCCTCAACAAGATGGATTGGCACAGTGGCTGCAGCAATAGTCTCAAGCATAACAAGTATTGTGAGCATCACGCAGGACCAGGCAATGTTTTATTCTGTTATACATAGGGTTGCTAGGAGTTGGAACCAAGTCAATGGCACCTAACAACAACAACATGGGCCATGACAGTTTTTATATTATTTCAGATTTCTGAGAATCTTCCTAGTCATCAAGAAAATAGGCACTCATGGTAACCCCAGATCCACATGCTATAGGACTCCAAGAGTAAGGATTGAGGTGGGACATGGGGAGGAGAAACCTTGGATGTCATTTGTTTAAATGAACTGTGTAATACAATCATTCCCTTATTTTATATTCTTAGGAATTATTATCTCATTTTTACTAGTAGATATAGTGACTGATGTTTTCTCACCACTTTGGCACAAACCATCAAGCACTTGGCCACTAGCCAAAAGGCTGGCAGTTTGAACCCACCCAGAAGACCCTAGGAAGACAGGCCTGGCGATTTGTTTCTGAAGGGTCACATCCTTGAAAACCCTATAGAGCAGTTCTGTGCACACAAGGTGTCGCCATGAGTTGGAATCTACTCAACAGCAAATAACAACAACGTTTTTCCGCCACTTTGGCCAGATATAAATGTACTTGTTAGACAAGAGTCTTATTTGTTGGCTATATAGAGGTAATAGATCTACTACTCAAGAATCTTATACAACTAGATTCAGTCTTAGATAACTGAAGATTCACTTAGTAGAATGTTTAAGGAAGAGCTATTATTTTTGCCTAAAGTAATATAAATGCAGCTTTAGGCATATTATTTATGTTTAACACTGTTTTTTTTTTTTTATATAAAAGTCCGGTACTAGTCCTGTGTTTCTTGAAAATGAACCTTCAGATATTTATGTGTGTGTCTTAGCTATGATTTCCTAGAAGTGGAGCCTGAGGCAGGGATTCTTGTGCCAACGGTTTTAAGGGAATTTCTTTAGGACAGACCTCTAAGGAAATGAGGCAATCAGGAGAAGCTGGGTGAGGATGTAGCTTCCAGTGCGATTTAGCCCCAGCCTGGCCCTATGAAGAGCTCTAGAACAGAAATTGCAGGAAGGCTTCATTTGTGCCTTGAGACAGAGGAGCAAGTCTTCTGCATCCTGCAGCAGTCAGTCGTTGGCTTTGGACTACTCCAGGAAGGGGCATAAAAATCAGGCTCTTCTGGGCAAGGCTGCCCCCGTGCCCCAAGAGTAATCTTCTGAGAAGTTTGTGAGTGTGAGCTGTCTGCCAGGGCACACACAGGAATTCCTAGGGACCTGCATAGGGCACAAACAGCCTTCTATAAACAATGGTAGAGTCTTTACCACTTTACAGGTAAATGACTGTTGAAGGTGTTGGCAGTGGCAGGAAGGAGCATGGTATGTTTGAGGAACACTGTGACGGACAATCATAGTTGATCATAGTGAAAAAAAAGGGGCAGCGATGGAGGAGGAAAGCAAGGAGGTAGCAAAGGACCAGAGCACCAGCGCCTTGGAGGCCAACAAGGAGTTCACATTTTAAGTGCCATGAAAAGCCAGTATTAGTACTGTGTTTCTTGAAAATGAACCTTCAGATATTTATGTGTGTGTCTTAGCTATGGTTTCCCAGAAACACAGCCTGAGGCAGCGATTCTTGTGCCAATGGTTTGTTAAGGTGGTGATTACTTGATGTGATTTAGGAGGCACAGGAGGCTGGTTTGGTTGGAGAGTGAGCCAGTGTGATTCAGGAGGTACTCAGGATGACCCCCAGGTTCCATAACTAGCTAGAAGGATGCACAGAACTCAGAAAAGCTGTTATATTCATGTTTATTGTTTATTACAGTGAAGGGCTAAAGATTGAAATCAGCAAAGAGAAAAGGTACATGGGGCAGGGTCCAGGAGAGACCAGGTGTGGTCCAGTTGTCCTCTCCTGATGGAATTGTGAGAGCAGAAACTGTGTCTCCCACCAATGATGTGTGAAAATACCTAAGGGTTTTACCAAACAGGGAAACTCACCTGAGCCTTGCTGTCCAGAGTTTTTATTGGAGGGTCAGTCACATAGACAAGGATGACCTCCCATGTGACTGACCTTAGTCTCCAGCCCTCCAGAGATGAAGCTAATACCGTAAACTACATAGTCAGCACAGACTGGTGTGGCTCAAGGCCCTCTGGTAAATAAAACCACTCCTATCAAGCAGGATATTCCAAAAGTTTATTCATTTAAATCAATTGTGCAAGCAGTTACTCCCCAAGGCTAGAGACAAGGCTCATACCTTCCCTTTAAAAAAAAAAAACCAAACCCTTTGTTCTCCAGTTGATTCTGACTCCTAGTGACCCTATAGGACATAATAGAACTGCTCCATAGGGTTTCCAAGGTCATAATACTTAAGAAAGCAGATTGCCAGGTCTTTTCTCCCATGGGTTTGAACCGCCGACCATTAGGTTGGCAGCTGAGCACTTTAAAACCCATTGCTGTGAATTCCAACTCAGTGATACTATAGGAGGGGCTGGTGGATTGGAACTACAGACCTTTTGGTTAGCATCCGAGCACTTAACCACTGTGCTACCAGGGCTCCTTCCCTTTCTTTAAAAAAAAAAAAAAATCTTTTTTTTTTTTTTAGACAAGGTTAATTCTTTACTGCACAACCAGGTAGAAAGCTGAGGGAATAGGAAATGAGATGAGGTAAGGAAGTGGGATGAGGAAGATGAGACGAGGAAGTGGGAGTTTAGGAAGGCCGTTTCCTCTGGGTAGGATGGGCTTTTGAGGGATGTTAAGAGTGTCGCGATATGGTCAAGGGATCTGTCTGGATTCTGTGTCCAGGATAGACCGTAGGGCTGTGTGGGCAGAAGAGTAAGACCAGTTAGGAGGCTTTTGCAGTGGTTGAGGTAAGAGGTGACTCAGATTAGGAGTGGTAACAGTGGAGACGTGGAAAACTGAATAACTTCTGGGTAGATGGTCTAACTGGAAGCATTTGCTGATGGTTTAGGTGTCCAGGGGTAGGGATGTGTGTGAGGAAACAAAGAATGGAATCCTCTGTGACCTTGTGTCTGGCTGCCCTTCTCCAGACTCCAGCCTCTCCCCTGTGGCAGGTGCCTTCTCATCGTGCTTCTCTGTGGTACAGCCTTCTTTCCTACATGCTACCCCTAAGAACTCAAGTTCTGCTCCATGACCAAAGCAGAGCCATTTAGCACCCCATTTCATCTTGCTGCCTGGGTCCAGCTCTTCATATGCAAAGACTATTTATTTATTTATTTTTCGCACTCCTGAAAAAAGTGCCTTAACTGGGTCTTACCCTTTAGGAATACAGATGAACTTGTAGAAGCTTTTTTTAAAAATTGTCTTTCCTTTTTCTGTTCACTTTAAATAGAAAGGAGCAGTGTCAAGATTTATTTTCCCACTAATACGAATTACCCTTTTCCCTATATATATATATATATACTATAGAAACTGTAGGAGGTTTGGGTTTTGAGTGATTGTTTTTCATCTCACTACCTTATGTGTGCTAAGCCCTGTTCTAATTATTTCTCTTTTAATATAACAACTTCACATATTAGACGGTATCATCTCAGTTTTATATTGTGGGGAAACTGAAAAGCGTTAAGTGAATTTTCTAAAATAAAACACTCACTAAGGGAAATTTCAGAAGCTTGTCTGAATGACACTAGCCTTATCTACTTTAAACTCAGAACTAAACCACTTGCCATCCAGTCTATTCCAACTCATGGGGACCCCATGTGTGTCAGAGTAGAACTTTGCTACAGAGGGTTTACAATGGCTTCATTAGAAGGAATCAGAATTTTTTGGAAGTAGATCACTAGGCCTTTCCCCCGGGTAGACTGGAACACTTCACCTTTTCAGTCAGCTGCCTGGCATTAACTGTTTGCAGGACTCAGGACTCCTTATCTTCTTTACAGTGTCTTTAGAGATACTAGAAACAAACAAAAAACTCTGTGTGGTTGGAGAACTTGGCTGTCATATGCATTTATGTATCACTGGTACTTAAAGATATTAACTGGCATTTAGCAAGTTCTCAGCAAATAATTACTAAATGAATACATCAACTTAATGGCACCAGAAACATGGGAGTAAGAGACTGGGAGCTTCGTGATGGATGTGGTATTTGAAGGGTCTTAAAGACCAAGAAATACTTGAATAGGCTGAGCATAAGTTCACCCCAAGCCAAAGAAACACTGTGAAAAAAAAAAAAAAAGCCAAGAAGTTATGTAAGATACAGCTGTGGAAAATTTTTCGGTGGAAAATTTTAGAACTGCGGCTAGAAGGCTCATTTATGATGGATCACTTAGGATATTAACTTCCATACAAAGGAGCTTGGACTTCATTCCCGTTCCCCTTTGGGCAGCCTTTTGCAGTGTTAAGGAGAAGGGATTGTGAGGGACCTGTGATTTCCTTTCTTTTTATTGTTTTATTTGTGGTTTTAGCTTACAAGGTCATGAGCATATAGGTGTTTTTAAAAATACTTTTTAAAACTATTAACTTTTTGGTTTTAATACAGCTCAGTGTGTCAGGGACACCCAAGGATTTTGACTTCATGACCTTTTCATCATGACAACGATTATACAATGTGTGAATAAGTTACTATTTGTACTTTGTTGCATTCTAAGGATACCCTACTCAAAAATCCATTTTACATGTAGAGCAGTGAGTAACCAATTTAGGAAGCAGATTAGTTTTGCATTTTTCAGACACAGTCTTTACTTTTCGTTCTGATAGGAACTCTGTTGCTTTGATTACAATATTGTTTTACAGCAAAATGTGACCCTGATTTATGCCCCGATGTGAAGTACTTATACTCATTTACCAGGTATGTGCATTATATTATCTCTGTAATTACACGGAATGTGCCGGGTTTTCTCCTTGATGACTGTTAGGGATATATTTAACTAAAGAAAATCCACAAAAGTGCGTATCAGCTCTGGTTTAATGAAACCGCTTACTGACCCTGACAGGTTCTCTATTTTTCTAAATTTTAGGACTGGCCTCACACAAATCAGAAGTATCCAGACTTTCAAATTTACCATATCCATTCAAACCTTAAATGCCCTTGATTAATAAAAATACATGTGACAGCAAAGTATAGCTCTGCTTTTAAGCTGTTAGAGAGAACATAAAACGATTATGGCTTGCAGTAAATGTTATTACTGTCCTAAGATGTTTCCTGAGGGATTCAGCAATCTCTGGCACTTTCCTTAAGACTGACCCTACCTCCTTGAAAAGCAGACATGAAGGACAGCTGCAGAGGCAGGACCACTGTCAGGTCAGTCTATCGGTGGCGCTGACAAGGCTCCGATGTAAAACCTAATTTACAGTGTAAGAAGCATATCCATTATCCTTCTGATTTTAAAATAGAACATACATCAGCAAAATGATAAAAGAAAGTGCTTAAGAATTATGAAAGTCAAGGACTATTTCATATCATAAAGTCACAACCCTTTTTGAATATTTAACTTGTAGTGGAGTTTAATAATATTCATGTGTCTGTTCTCTGAAAATTAGCATCACGGTATTCCAACTATTGATAATCTACTAATCATAGATTAACTGTTGACTCCCTTTTACACTTCGGTAGATGGTGTTTTCAGTATTTAGACAATTCTTTATGAAATAGATGTGCACCAAAATATTGCTGGGAGAGCTTAGTAATTTTCTGTTGACTTATGTTAAAAGTATAGTGTTATTTCATCTTTATTCTAATCAAACATCAGTTGGCAATGTCTTTGTTATTTCCTTTCTTTCTCACTCCTAATCCTTCTTATTCCAGTTACCCACATGATAAATGAGGTGTGAACAAATCCTAGAATATATTTGTAAAACTTTACTGTTCCCTTGAAATCAAAATATTCCCTTTTAAAGTCTCTGTACAAAAACCTTGAATTTTTTTTTTTTTTTCAGTAAAGGGGTACTATATATTACTGTTGTCACAAATTTTATTGCAATGATTGTATTTTAGTAATTGGTAGTATAAATTAGATCAATTGAATCTACCTAGACTTCTCTTGAAGGAGCCCTGGTGGTGTATTAGTTAAGCACTCAGCTGCTAACTGGAAGGTTGGAAGTTTGAACCTACCAGCGACTCCATGGGAGAAAGACCTGGTGATCTGCTCCCATAAAGATTACAGCCTACAAAACCCCATGGGGCAGGGATATGCTGACTTCATAGAATGAGTTTGGGAGTATTCCATCATTTTCTATGCTCTGAAATACCTTTAGTAGTAATGGTGTTAATTCTTCTTTGAACGTTTGGTAGAACTCTGCACTGAAGCCGTCCAGGCCAGGGCTTTTTTTTTGTTAGGAGTTTTTTGATTACCTTTTCAATCTCTTCTTTTCTTATGGGTCTATTTAGTTGTTCTACCTCTGTTTGTGTTAGTTTAGGTAGGTAGTGTGTATCTTAGGCTTCATCCATTTCTTCTAGGTTTTCAAATTTGCTAGAGTACAATTTTTCATAGTAATCTGATATGATTCCCTTAATTTCAGTTGGGTCTGTTGTAATATCACCCATCTCATTTCTTATTCAGGTTATTTAATTCCTCTCCTGTTTTTCTTCTGTCAGTTTGGCCAATCGTTTATCAATTTTGTTAATTTTTTTGAAGAACCAGCTTTTGGTCTTGTTAATTCTTTTGATTGTTTTTCTATTTCATTTTATTCTGCTCTAATTTTTATTATTTGTTTTCTTCTGGTGCCTGTGGGTTTCTTTTGTTGCTCTCTATTTGTTCAAGTTGTAGAGATAATTCTTTGATTTGGGCCCTTTCTTCTTTTTGGATGTATGCATTTATTGATACAAATTGACCTCTGAACACTGCTTTCATTGTGTCCCAAAGGTTCTGATAGGAAGTGTTTTCATTCTCATTGGATTCTCAGAATTTCTTTATTCCATCCTTAATGTCTTCTATAATCCAATCTTTTTTGAGCAGGGTATTGTTCAGTTTCCAAGTGGTTGATTTCTTTTCCCTGCGTTTTCTGTTATTGATTTCTACTTTTATGGCTGTATGATCAGAGAAGATGCTTTGTAATATTTCAAAGTTAAGGATTCTGCTAAGGCTTGCTTTATAACCTAGTATGTGGTCTATTCTAAAGAATGTTCCATGTGCACTAGAAAAGAAAGTATACTTGGCTGCTGTTGGTTGGAGTGTTCTGTATATGTCTGTGAGGTCAAGTTGGTTGACAGTGGCATTTAGATCTTCAGTGTCTTTATTGAGCTTCTTTCTGGATGTCCTGTCCTTCACCAAAAGTGGTATATTGAAGTCTCCTACTATTGTTGTGGAGCTGTCTATCTCACTTTTCAATGCTGATAGAGTTTGTTTTATGTATCTGCAGCCCTTGGGTCATTGGGTGCATAAATATTTAATATGATTATATCCTTCTGGTATATTGTCCCTTTAATCATTATATAGTGTCCTTCTTTGTCCTTTATGATAGATTTAACTTTAAAGTCTATTTTGTCAGAAATTAATATTGCCACTCTTGCTCTTTTTTGATTGTTGTTTGCTTGATATATTTTTTTCCATTCTTTGATTTCAGTTTGTTTGTGTCTCTAAGTCTAAGGTGTGTCTCTTGTAGGCAGCGTATAGATGGATCATATTTTTTAATCCACTCTGCCACTCTCTGTCTCTTTATTGGTACATTTAGTCCTTTACATTCAGTGTAATTATGGATAAGTATGAATTTAGTGCTATCATTTTGATGCCTTTTTTTGTGTTGTTGACAGTTTCTTTTTCCCACTTGACTTTATGTGCTGAGTAGTTTATATATTGTCTTTTCCTCATATTTGTTGTTGTTGATTTTGTTTCTGCTGAGTCTCTATTTTTTTCTTATATTTTATTTTGATGTGTAGGATAGTTTGTCTCTTTTGTGTTTACCTTAATATTTACCCCTATTTTTCTAAATTTAAACCTAACTTTTATTTCTTTGTATCGCCTTATCTTCCCCTCCATATGAAAGATCTATGACTACATTTGTTAGTCCCTCTTTATTGTTTTAATGTTGTCTTCTTTTACATAATAACATCACTGTTTCCCTGTTTTGAGTGTTTTTTTCTCTTGATTTATTTGTGTGATTTCCCTGTCTGGGTTGACATCTGATTGCTCTGTCCAGTGTTCTAGTCTTGGGTTGATACCTGATATCATTGATTTTCTAATCAAAGAACTCCCTTTAGTATTTCTTGTAGTTTTGGTTTGGTTTTTTATGAAATCCTTAAACTTCTGTTTATCTGGGAATATCCTAATTTCACTGTCATATTTGAGAGACAGTTTTGCTGGATATATGATTCTCGGGTGGCGGTTTTTTTCCTTCAGTGCTTTATATAAGTCATCCCATTGCCTTCTTGCCTACACGGTTTCTGCCGAGTAGTACAAGCTTATTCTTATTGACTCTCCTTTGTAGGTGACTTTTCATTTGTCCCTAGCTGCTCTTAAAATTCTCTTTTTATCTTTGGTTTTGCAAGTTTGATTATAATATGTCTTAGTGACTTCCTTTTAAAATCTACCTTATATGGAGTTTGATGAGCATCTTAGATAGATATCTTCTCATCTTTCACGATATCAGGGAAGTTTTCTGCCAACAAATCTTCAACAGTTCTCTCTGTATTTTTTATTATCCCTCCCTGTTCTGGAACTCCAGTCACTCGTAAGTTATTTCTCTTGATAGAGTCCTACGTGATTCTTAAGACTTCTTCATTTTTTAAAATTCTTTTATCTGAGTTTTCTTCAAATATATTGGTGCCAAGTTCTTTATCTTCAATTTCAGAAATTCTGCCTTCCACTTGCTCAGTTGTGCGCCTCTGACTTCTAGTCAGTTGTCTGCTTATGTAATTTTATTGTTAATCTTCTGAATTTCTGATTGCTGTCTGTCTATGGATTTTTCCGCCTTATTAAATTTTTCGTTATGTTCCTGAATAACCTTTTTAATTTCTTCAACTGCTGTATCTGTGTGTTCCTTGGCTTGTTCTGTGTATTGCCTGATTTCTTTCCTGATGTCTTGAAGGGTTCTGTGTATTAATCTTTTGTGTTCTGCATTTGGTAATTCCAGGAAGGCACTCTCATCTACAAGATCCCTTGATTCTTTGTTTTGAGAGCTTGTTGAGGTGATCATGGTCCGTTTCTTTATGTGACTTGATATTGACTGTTGTCTCTGAGCCATCTAGAAGTTATTGTATTAGTTTATTTTATGTTTGCTTACTGTACCTTAGCTTCTTGCTTTGTTTTGTTTTGATATGCCCGAATGGGTTGCTTGAGTGATCTAGCTTGATTATTTTCGCCTTTGGAGCGCTGACGTCCTGTCACCAGATGGTCAGTGCTGTTATCGGGTGTATCAGTCTAGGAGTCCATTCAGTTTTCTTATATGAATTCAGTTCAGGTGTCCAGGTAGCTGGTCATCAAGTGTATGGTACAGGCTCTGTCCTACAGTCTTAGAGGGGCAGGGGTGATTGGTGTAGTTAGTGAGATCTGGTTGCAGCAGGGGGTCATGCTGTGAACAAGGCAGGAGACTGAGAATCATCCCCCAAATGTCTCTGAGTAAAGCATGTCCCTATTCCCTAGAGTGTACAGGTGGGTGGGTTCTGCAGATGAATCATGGGCACCCAATATTTTGGGGTGTAAGGAGTGGGAGGTACTAGTTAACCTTGTACCCCTGTCATGGGTGGCTGGGCGACCTGATTGGTGGCACCAGTCCTTAGACCCCTGATGTGGGTAGGTGAAAAAAAAATTTTTTTTTGACCCTGTTTAATAGGCAAAGTGATGTCAAACGTCAAACACCCTCCTCTGCACCACACAGCTGAAACAGATGTAGTCTGCCAACAAGAGCCTTTTCTTCTGAAATAGGTCCACACAGGTCCATGCAGGGGGGAAAGGTACTCAAAGTCCACAGACTGTTAATGCCTGGACAGGAGCCACTTCTGTCCTGAGCTCCCGAAGTTAGTGGAGCTGGCAAATTATCTCTTCCCCCAATTATGAATGTATTCCTTCTCCAAGGCCAGAAGCATGGCTCTAGGCACTCAACAGGGCCTATCTCAGGCCGAGGGAAATCAACAGCCACTGAAGCCGGCATGGGGGCAGGTGGCGCAGTAAAATATACACAAATACTTAGTTTTGCTAAGAAAGCCGTTCTTCTCTGATTCCAGAGGTATGAGTAGGCTATGTGGCTGGCTGTGTCTACCTGAGGAAACTGCAGCCAAACGCTAGTATCAGCCTGCCACAGCTGCTCCCAGGAACGGTGCCTGAGGGCTCCCGACTGTTCAAGCCTGTATCTTCTCTCCGCTTCTGAACCGTCACTTCCTCCCCCTGCCGCTCAGTTCATTTTCTAACTTTGCGTTTGATGTTCAGGGGGCTCCTAGCGTGTCATAAATATACTCATTTCACTTGTTTTTTTGGGTCTTTGTTGGAAGAGGGCTCACCGGAAGCATCTGTCTATTCCACCATCTTGGCCTCACCCTCCTTTTCTAGATCTTTTGATTCTATGTTAAAGTACTAGTACTATGTCTACAGTTTCACTGTCATTATTTGATATTCTAAATGACATTTCATAATTACATTTTCTAGATATAGCTTGTATATATAAATGCAATTTTTATTTGCATATCGATTGCATAGTCAGTCATCTTGCTAAACTCTTGTTATTTCTAATATTATTTCTAATAATTTGTACGTTCACTTAGATTTTCTACATAAACATGTCATTTCTATATAATGATAGTTTTGTGCTAGGACATCCTGTAAACTACTGAATAGAAGTTGTGATAGTGGGCATCTGTTCTTATTCTTAATTTTAAAGGCAATTATTCTAATGTTTTCTTAACAAGAATAATGTTTGCTGTTGGTTTTTGGTAGATACCCTTTATCATAAGGAAAACATCCTTTGCTTCTAGCTAGCAGTGTTTATAATGAATAGTGTTAAATTTGATCAAATGCTTTTCTTATGTTTTTGAGATGAGTACTTGCTTTTTTTTTTTTTTTGCCTGTTAATGTAGAAAATTACATTTTTAGATTTTCTGAGGTGAAATTACCCTTACATTCCTGGGATAAAATCTGCCTGTCCATAGAGGATAAATGCATTTATTTTTACGTACATGGAATCCATGAGTGATGCAAATGGTTAAGCACTTGATTATTTATCAAACAATTGACTATTTGAATCCTCCCAGAGGTGCCTCAGAATAAAGGCCCTGGTGATCTACTCCTGAAAGATTACAGCCATTGGAAACCCTATGGAGCACAGTTTTACTCTGACACACATAGGGCTGCTATGAGTTGGAATCAACTGGGCAACTGATTTGGTTTGGTTTATACATACACATATTTATATACAAAATTCTGTTTACTGATACTTTATTATTTCATTCCTCTGTTCATGAGAAAGACTGTTTTATTTTCTCTCCTATACTAATCTTTTTTTTAGCCTGATTTTGGTTTCTAAGTTAGAGTGGCCTCACAAAATTATATGGAGTGTATTACAGGCTTTTCTCCTGGAAAAGTTTGTGTAAGATTAGAATGATCTTTCAAAATTTGGTAGAACATTTCTGAAGCATTTTTGGGGTGTTTCTTTATATGAACATTTATAAGTATTTAATTCTTTATATAACTACTTAAATATACTTAAATATAACTATTTAATTCTTTAAATGCTATAGGAAAATACAGTCATGACATTTCTTCTCGAGTCAATTTTCTAAGTTATATTTTTCTAAGAATTTTTTTATTTATCTGAGCTTTCAAAATTGCTGACATAAAGTTTCTTATAATATAGTCATACCATTTGAACTCTGACCTATTTGTGGTTATGATCATCTTTTCCTTTTTTATCATTTATTTGTGTCTTCTTTCTGTTTTCATTGTACAATCACAAAAGATTCACTAATTTTTATTAATCTTTTCAAATAACAGTTTTTTATTTGTTAGTTTAATGTATCATATCTTTCTGTCTCATTTTATACAGTTCTCTTATCTGTATTATCTCCTTATTTCTCAGTTCTTTGGTTTTAGTTTGTTCTTTTTCTAACTTAAGCTTGGCATTCAACTCATTTTTTTCTCAAAGAAATGTGTAAGTGTATCAATGTCCCTCTAAGAACTAATTCCACTATGTCTCAGACAATTTTTCTGTAGGATTTTCTTTACCGTTAGAATGTTTAAATTCCCACTGGGATTTATTCTTTGATTGAAGTATTATTTTGAAGTATTTAAAGTTTTTAAATGCAGGTGGTCCCAGACTTAATGACGTATTCAAGTTGTAATGAATGGCATTTATGCCCATCTGTTTTTTTGTGTGTGTGTGTGCATATGATCATTAGTAGTATATGCTACATATTGTTGTAATTTGATGATGTCATCAATTCTCAGATATTCACTCGCAGATATTCAAAGATGGTATGTATAAAGATACTGACAATAAAAGGCAGAAATAATGAAAACTAAATAAAAGAAGAGTATTTGACTTATGTCAGAATCGACTTACGACCGAGTCTTTGGAACAGAACCCCATCGTTCGTTGGGGACTACCTGTATGTACAATTTTTTACATTTATTTTTTATATTTGTCTTAGCCATCTAGTGCTGCTATAACAGAAATACCACAAGTGAATGGCAGTAACAAACAGAAATTTATTTTCTCACGGTAAAGTAGGCTAAAAGTACAAATTCAGGGTGTCACCTCCAGGGGAAGGCTTTCCCTCTCTATAGGCTCTGGAGGAAAGTCCTTGTCCTCAATCTTCCTGTGGTCGAGGAGCTTCTCAGACACAGGGACCCCAGGTCCAAAGGATGCGCTCTGCACCTGGCATTGCTTTCTCGGTGGTATGAGGTCCCTGACTCTCTGCTTGCTTCCGTTTCCTTTTATCTCTTCAGAGATAAAAGGTAGTGCAGGCCGCACCCAGAGAAACTCCCTTTACACTGAATCAGGGAGGTGACCTGAGTAAGGGTGGTGTTATAATCCCATCCTAATCCTCTCAACATAAAATTACAATCACAAAATGGAGGACAATCACACAATACTGGGACTCATGGCCCAGCCAAATTGAAACACATGTTTTTTGGGGGACATAATTCAATCCATGACAATACTTAACTTCAACTTAATTGTATTATGGAAAGAACAAAAGATGTGTATGATATGGTTGAGACATACTTTATGATTAATGTACGATGAATTTTTGTAAAGATTCCAGGAGTGCTGTAAAAGAGTGAATATACTCTAAATTTTGGTTGCAGAGCTCTGTGTGTTCATAATATCAAGATCATTAACTGAGCTGATATGTGTACATATCAGCATATGTATGTGTGTTTATGTATATGTGTCTTCTTGTTTTTATTTATTTTTTGGTCAACTTCACATATCAGTAAATGATGGAACTGAGCTGAAATATCCCACTATGATGGTTGTTGTTGTTGTTAGGTGCTGTCGAGTTGGTTCTAACTCAATGTGGCCCTATGTACAACAGAACGAAACACTGCCCAGTCCTGTGCCATCCTCACAATCATCGTTATGCATGAGCCCATTGTTGCAGCCACTTTGTCAGTCCGTCTCCTTGAGGGTCTTCCTCTTTTTCGCTGACCCTCTACTTTACCAAGTATGATGTCCTCCAGAGACTAATCCCTCCTTCTAAGGAGCATTCTGGTTGTACTTCTTCCAAGACAGATTTGCTCGTTTTTTGGCAGTCCATGGTATATTTAATGTTCTTCGCCAGCACCACAATTCAAAGGCATCAGTTGTTCTTCGGTCTTCCTTCTTCATCATCCAGCTTTCACATGCATATGAGGCAAATGAAAACACCATGGCTTGGGTCAGGCACATCTTAGTGTTCAAGGTGACACCTTTGCAAAGAAGTCACCTGTGTTAGTAGATTTACCTGTTTCTCTCAGCTACATAAATTTTTGGCTTACATATTTTCAGATAATTTAACTAGGTATAAAAAATCAGAATCATACCATCTTTCTGGTGACTAAAATTTTATCTTCATGTGTTGATCATTTCTTTCCCTAAATTGTTTTTTTGTTTAAAGTCTATTTTTTAGTCTGATAGTCATGTAACTACTCAATTTTTATTTTTTTGTTTTGTGTTTTCCTGTAATACATTTTGAATCTTTTACTTCAATATTTTCACACCTCCTTTTTTTTTTTTTTGTGGTGGGGGTGGATGTCTTGAAAACAGAATATAAACTTTTTTTAATCATATGTATTCTGTATTGGGGGAAAATTTAACCTATTCACATTGCTTGTGATCACTGATATATTTGAACTTATTTCTACCTTATTACTTTAACTTCTATTTGTTTCTCTTATAGCCATTTTTCTTACTTATTGTCATTTTAAATTGTTTTTTGCTTATTCTGTTTTTTTCTCTCTTTTTCTGGAATTTATACTGTTGCTTCTGTTCTTTTAGTCATTACTCTTGAACTTTTACTATGCATAATTTTCTTAATAAAATCTAAATTTAGACAATGTGTTACTATATTTTTATGTAAATAACGTGTGCCTTCTATGTTTGTTTGCCAACCATGCCCTCCCCCTGTGAGGTATTTTCATAAGCCTTGAAATGCCAATTTTTTTTTTTTACATGCTGCTGTAAAATAAAAATTAGCATAGTGTACTTACAAAAGTATGTCACGGGTTGGGGGGAGGATGTAGTTAGCAAACAAATGTTGAAGGCACATGTTATTTGTGTAAAAATACAGTAATGTTAGAACACTTAAGGTATGGCCTCCACTCCCTAGCTTACAGGCTGCTTTCCTCCAGTATCTTACTTCTGTCTTTTTTAAAAGGCCACACATTAGGCATTATTTTAATTATTTTAAATGGTTGGACATATGTGTATGTTTATCATTGTATATGCTCAGCATTCTTTTTACATCTCAGACCATTCTTCTGAAAGCACGTTCTTCTTGAAGAACAGGCTTACCACTGCCTTTAATGAAGGTCTCTTGGTGGTAATTATGTTTATATTCAGGAAATGTTTTTTATTTTACCATCATTCCAGAGAGGTAAGTTTTCTGGGTATACAATTATGGGGTAATAGTTATTGTCTCTCAGTATTTCAAAGATATTATTGAATAATCTTCTGGTTTCCACTCCTGGTATTACTCTAACTACTGTTCGTTTGTAGATGATGTGCTTTTTTTCCTCTGGATCATTTTATAATTTTCTCTGAGTCTTTTTAGTTAAGCAGTTTTGCTTTGATGTCTCGGCATAGATGTCTTGTCACTTACTATGGTTGGGATGCACCGAAAACACTTTCTTACTTCTGGGGGGTTTGGAAAATTTACAGCCATTATGATTCAAATATATCTCCTACATTCTTCAGGTGTTTAGATAATGTTGTATTCTTTATTCTTTTTTCCATATTTCTTAATTTTTTAAATATTCTACATTATTTCTTCAGCTGTATTTCCTATTGTTGTTAGTTGCCATCCAGTCAGCCCCTACTCATGACAACCTTATATATAACAGAATGAAACATTGCCTGGTCCTGTGCCATCTTCATGATTTTTGATACATTTGAGCCCATTGTTGAGGCTACTGTATCAATCTATCTATTGAGGTTTTCTCTGACCCTCTACTTTACCAAAGATGGTATCCTTTCCTAGTGGGTAATCTTTGCTGATAAAGTGTCCAAAGTAAGCAAGACAAAGTTTTGCCATCCTTGCTTCTATTCATCCTAGGACAGATTTGTTCATTCTTCTAGAAGTCCATGGTGTATTCAATATTCTTTGTCAACACCACAATTCAAATGTGTCCATTCTTCTGTCTTCTTTTTTCATTGTCCACCTTTTGCATTGCATATGAGGTGATTGACAAGACCATGGTTTGGGTCAGGCTCACTTTGGTCATCAAAGTGACAGCTTCTTTTTTAGAACTTTAAAGAGGTCTTTTGTAGCAGATTTTCCCAATACAGTACACCATTTGATTTCTTGACTGTTACTTCCATGGGTGTTGATTGTGGATCCAAGTAAAATGAAATCCTTGACAACTTCAATCTTTTCTTCATTTTTCATGATGTTGTTTGTTGGTCCGGTTGTGAGGATTTTCATTTTTTCTGTGTTCAGGTATGTTTTTTATACACCCACTCCTCACTTATCAACTATCTCATAAACCAACATTTTGCATTTACAACAATAGTTAAAAATCTACTATCCCACCATTTTGCTCGTTAACAATGTACATCCAGCAATGAATGCCAAGGTATAAGGCAAGAGTAATGCTGTCTGTGATGGTTAAGGTTATATGTCACCTTCCCTGACCATGATTCTCAGTTGCTTGGCAGTTACGTAATGATATAATTTGGTAGTTATGTAATGATGTAATTTGGCAGTTAGGTAATGATGTAGTCATCCTCCATTTTGTGATCCGATGTGGTCATCCTCCATTTTTGCATAATACAGATTTTTGCATATGACCTGGTTCTTGGAACCTAACCATGTCGATAAGTGAGGAATGGGTATATTTCCTGGATCATTAATTATTTCTTCAGCCTACAAAGGTTAAGAGAAAGAATATAATAAAGTTTTGTATGGATTTATTCATGAATTCTGAAATACCCATATAAGGAGGGTATTTCTTGACTCTCTAAAATATCTTTGAACCTATTTCTTATTTTCTTAAGGCAGTCAGAAATTCTAACTTAAATATGCACATTTGATTGACATTGCCCATTTTAAGTCAAACTCATTTTCAGCTTTTTAAACTCAGAAGTGGGCTTAAACTGTTGGAGTCCTATTTGACTACCTTTCATGACTGTTATATACACTTCGTGTGTGTGCTGATTAAAAAAAAAAAACTTTTTTTTTTTTTTTTTAGCACTCCTCAATTATCATACTTCCTTGTGGTTGCCTGCTTACCTGTCTTAATCCACCAGTGGCTCTGTGGGAGAAAAGACATGGCAACCTGCAGCCTAGGAAACCCTATGAGGCAATTATGCTCTGTCCTGTAGGGTCTCCAAGAGCTGGAGTCAACTCAATGGCATACAATGACAACAACAATCCAATACTAACCTGTAAGCTCAAGTGCCCTCTTTCCCTGACATAGGAAGATGTGGAGGCAGCTTGCTGGGAGAGGCCTTGAGGTACAGTCACAATCAAAACCTGGAGGAGAGTTTTCCTGAGGCAGGCCTGAGTGAAAGTGTGGTCCTCACACTTTTTCTTCAGATTCCCTCAGTGGATTGAAGTCCAGCAAGGAAGAGAGTTGACTTAAAGAGTGGCCTGGACAAAGCAGGCTTTCCCTCATTGAAATTGTTGTTGTTGTTGTTAGGTGCTGTCGAGTCAGTTCTGACTCATAGTGACCCTGTGCACAATAGAAAGAAACACTGCCCAGACCTGCACCATCCTTACAATCGATGTTATGCTTGAACTCATTGTTGCAGCCACTGTGTCAATCCACCTCATCTAGGGTCTTCCTCTTTTCCGCTGACCCTGTCCTTTGCCAAGCATGATGTCCTTCTCCAGGGATTGATCCCTCCTGACAACATGTCCAAAGTATGTAAGACGTAGTTTCGCCATCCTTGCTTCTAAGGAGCATTCTGGTTGTACTTCTTTCAAGACAGGTTTGCTCGTTCTTTTGGCAGTCCATGGTATATTCAATATTCTTCACCAATACCACAATTCAAAGGTG
Source organism: Elephas maximus indicus (assembly GCF_024166365.1). Classification (NCBI taxonomy): domain Eukaryota; kingdom Metazoa; phylum Chordata; class Mammalia; order Proboscidea; family Elephantidae; genus Elephas; species Elephas maximus. The sequence continues at coordinate 234,955,159 of NC_064819.1, forward strand.
TCAATTCTTCTTTGGTCTTCCTTGTTCATTGTCCAGCTTTCACATGCATATGATGCAATTGAAAATACCATGGCTTGGGTCAGGTGCACCTTAGTCTTCAAGGTGACATCTTTGCTTTTCAGCACTTTTAAGAGCTCCTTTGCAGCAGACTTACCCAATGCAATGCATCATTTGATTTCTTGACTGCTATTTCCATGGGCGTTGATTGTGGGTCCAAGTAAAATGAAATCCTTGACAACTTCAGTCTTATCTCCGTTTATCATGATGTTGCTCATTGGTCCAGTTGCGAGTATTTTTGTTTTCTTTATGTTCAGGTGCAGTCCATACTGAAGGCTGTCGTCTTTGATCTTCATTAGTAAGTGCTTCAAATCCTCTTCACTTTCAGCAAGGAAGGTCGCATCATCTGCATAATGCAGGTTGTTAATGAGTCTTCCTCCAATCCTGATGCCCCATTCTTCTTCATATAGTCCAGCTTCTCGGTTTATTTGCTTGGCATACAGATTGAATAGGTATGGTGAAAGGATACCACCCTGATGCACACCTTTCCTGACTTTAAACCAATCAGTATCCTCTTGTTCTGTCCAAACAACTGCCTCTTGATCTATGTAAAGGTTTCTCATGAGCACAATTAAGTGTTCTGGAATTCCCATTCTTCACAACGTTATCCATAATTTGTTATGATCCACAGAGTCGAATGCCTTTGCATAGTCAATAAAACACAGGTAATGCTCTGGTATTCTCTGCTTTCAGCCAGGGTCCATCTGACATCAGTAGTGATAGCCCCGATTCCATGTCCTGTTCTGAAACCAGCCTGAATTTCTGGCAGTTCCCTGTGGGTATACTGCTGCAGGCGTTTTTGGAAAAGTAAACATTTATTTTGTTAAATTACTGGGAGTTTTGAGGTAATTTCTTGCTGCTTCATGACCTAACTTACCCTGGCTAATACTGTTAGGTTGGGAATAGACATTATTATTCCTATTTTACCAGTGAAGAAATACTGTTAGAGAGGTTAAATTACTTGCTCAAGGCTAGCATGTGTTTTAGCAAAGACAAGATATTATTCATAGTTCTCTGCTCTTTTAACCTTCACAATCTTTGTGCCTCCTCTGTGGGGCTAGTACTTTCTGACCCAAAGGCCGTGTCATGGTGATTGAGAGTATATTGATAAGGTAATAGAAAGAAGAAATAGTTTATATCAATAATGTTGATGTAACACACATAAACGATAAATTTTGAACAGTGATCTTCACCTTAGCTCTGAATTATATTTAGAATTATTCAGGAAAGTAGATATTGTTGAATACAAATATTATCCTACTTAAAAAACAGATTAATTTTAAAAACTTATCAAATATATATATTGTTAAATATAAAATGATACCATACAAGTGTCATATACTTGATATGTTGGGAAAGCTGTAGTTATTGATATCATTTCAACTGGCTCTTTCTGATCACATTGGAGTGGTGTCACTTCTTTTGGATTTTTTAGATGTCTTTTTTTCATAGACTCGAGGACTCCTAGATTTTCGATATGATAAACTCACAGTAGTTTTTGTTGGAATGGGGCCTTTGATCCCCATATAATTTTTATGAGCTACTCCAGGGCTATCCCAAATAAATGAAATATCTATATAGTTTCAAGGCAAATCAATGTCCATTTCCACCTAGATTCTCTTCACATTTCCTCGGGAGAAATTATGGAGTGGTACCGCTAAGAGATTTTAAACTTGAATTCCATGGATGTAGCCCTTCAAGCTTTAAAAATATTTTTCATTCCTTATAGTCATATATCCCACCAGGCATCTTTTTTCTAAAATAATTTCATTTCAATTGAAAATCCTTTGAGGCACGTATCCCTCCTCTTTCCATCTTTTTACAATTATAGTTGGGCACTTCTCAGTATACTTACCCAGATTTACATACTGATCATTCCTGTATACTGATTTGAGTGATCCTTGGGCCTACCATGGCCATTCTGTGGCTTGTACTAAAACTCCTCAGCTACATTTTTCACAATCTTTAGTTGTTATATTCTTGAACAATCTTCTAGCTTTCTCTTTGATTTTAGTCTAATTGACATCCCAACTTGATTCAGTTTTCCTGTCTGCCTTAACCTGAGCCTTGAATTCCAGGTACTGAAGAAACATTGAAAGCAACTGAGCAAGTTGTGCCATGATGAGGCAATTGGCCATGGGATCATTAACCTGGCAACAATATGAAGAATGGGTCTGGGAAAAAATGAATTAAAGGCAGAGAGTTCAGATGAAAATTGTATAGTGAAAGGAACTAAGGCTGTAAATTTGAGAAGGTTAGCAGGAATAGAGAAGCACAGAGTTGGAAGTTTTTACATAAAAAGCATCAGGGAATGGGAGAGAGTTAGATATGTGGACATAACTAAAAGTAGTTAAAGGGTTGAGTCTTACAAGACTTAAGAGTTCATCTCAGGTGTAGGGCTATCGCATATGTGGTATTAGTGGAACCTGAAGAATAGGTTATTACTGAGAAGTACAGAGACAGTTAGTGCTCACCAGCTAGTCTATATACCCCCCTCACCACGTCCACCCTGATTTCTCAATCAAATTTGCAGTTAGCTTGAAGCTGAACAACTAGTTCTTCCCAATGAATATGGTTACCAGATTTAACAAAAAGAAAATAGAGAACACTTAGTTAAATTGGAATTTCATATAAATATTGAAAATTTTAAAAGTATTTTTTAATATAAACATGTCTCAATATCTGGGACATCATTATTTTTAATATTTTTAAATATGGGTATCATTTTCTGCTCATGGATGTTAAGAGCTAGTATGCCACCTCCTCCCCTCCTTTCCCTGGCTGTAGATCATGCTGAGAGTGGTGTCTCTTGCAAAACCAAAGGATCTTTGATTCTTGAAACACTAGATGGTGGAGAGGCCCAGCAATACCGTGGAAAAAAGGCCTAGTAATCCTCTTATGTTAAGATTGCAACCAAGAAAACCCTATGGAGCAGTTCTACTCTGTAACACATGGGGTTGCCATTAGTCTGAATCAACTCGATGGCAACCAACAAACCCCTTTTTATAAATGAAGCTTTTTTGGAACACAGCCACACCAGTTCATTTAGGTATGCTGTGGCTGCTTTTATGGTGTGATGGCAGAGTGTAATTGTGACAGCTGTAGAGCCCACAAAGCCTGAAATATTAAGTCTAATTTGCAATTTCACGATAGCACCATCCCACTAGGATAAAATGCATACATGTTCTAGCAACCACTGATTGGGAAAATGGATGATCTTAGGAGACTAGCCACAAAAAATTTTATTCTGAATATTTTGTGAACACTTTTTCAACTAGTTTTCTCTTCATCTCTCTCTCTATACACACACATCCATAAAACAACAACAACAAAGTTGCCACTGAGTAGATTTCAATTCATGGCAACCCTATAGGACAGAGTAGAACTGGCCCACGTGGTTTCCAAGGCTGTAATCTTTACAGGAGTAGACTGCCACATCTTTCTCCTGTGGGGCAGCCGGTGGGTTCAAACCACCAACCTTTCAGTTAGCAGCCCAGCATTTAACCACTGTGCCCCCAGGGCTCCTCACACATACATACGACTACTAAAATGAAATCATAGTATATCTGCATCTTTTGATTCATCACTTTGCACTGAGAGCAGTTTCTGTGCCAAAAATAGTTTAAATTATCATTTTTAGTGGTTATTTTGAGTTCCATTTTGCTATGAGTAGGAATCAACTCGACAGCAGTGAGTTTGGTTTTTGGTTTCATACTTGTAAGGCACTTAATAATTTTTCTGTATTTTAAAATACGATAATTTTTCTTGTACTTACACCTTTGTGAACTTTCCAATTATCTTATTAGTATAAATTCCTGGAAGTGTAATTGCTGGATTAAAGGATATTAACTTTATAAATGTTGACACATATTACCAAACTTCCCTCTAGAAAGATAGTACTCAGTTTCCAGTACCTCTAATACAATATGAGTGTAAGTATTTTCTTTACCTCTCGTCAACAACTGACATCATTAATGTATTTTTCACAGTTGGTTAAGAGAAAATGGTATCTCTTTGGGTATACGTATCAGACATAAGGATTCTATCTTTTCACATGCCTTGCCGACATTTTAAAATATATTTTACTATCTATGATGAATGTAAAGTCATTTGGTCAAGTTCCTTAAAATTTTCATTAGTTTATAATTATATTGACTACAGAGTAATTAGGTGAAAATTTCACCTTTAGAATATTGAGCCTTCTCATAGGAGACAAAATATGAATGTTTATGTCTTTAAGTCTTTGTTTACGACCTTGAGTAGAGCTTTGCTGTTTCTTCATCTAATAACGTTCGAGCATTCACCAAACCTCTTTTCCTTCTGACCACCCACAGACTCATTTTCCAGCATCCCTTGTAGTTAAGGAAACCCTGGTGGTGTAGTGGTTAAGTGCTACAGCTGCTAACCAAAGGGTTGGCAGTTCGAATCTGCCAGGCTTTCCTTGGAAACTCTATGGGAAAGTTCTACCCTGTCCTATAGGGTCGCTATGAGTCAGAATCAATTCAATGGCACTTTTTTTTTTTTTTTCTTGTAGTTAAGCCTGATCATGTAACTAAGTCCTAGCTAGTGAACACCGTTTCCAGTCATTGCTTATAAAAGCCCTACCCATGATCACGTTATCTCACTTCCTCCATCTCCTTATCTGTATGGAAAGGACTATAAGGACCAAGGGGAAGGCAAGGTCACAAGACGAAAGGATCACATGAAGGGCTGCCCACCAAGCAGGAACATCTTTCTTGAACTTTGCATGATCAAAAAACAAAATTTTATTGTTTTAAGCCATTGAGGTTTTGCTTGCTTGTTTGGGGAATCATAGCACCTAGTGTTTGACTAACACAGAAACTCAGATGTTAGTACTAAGAGTAGAGCGATACCGCATCAAAAACCTAGAACTATATGGTAATGGCTTAGTAATTGAGTATCAGGGCTGTGAGATAACAGTTATAGCAGACTGAAAGACTGAAAAATGTTGGTATTTGATTTATAACTTTTTAAACAGTGTCAACTGTGATAATTTGGAAGGCTGACTATAGTCTATGGAGACTGTGGCCCTAGAGAGGTAGTTGGAAAGGCTCAGAATAATAGTTGGCTACTCTTGGTGCCTTCAGCAAGTGATTACAAGAAAGAGACATCAGATAATAATTGGCTGGCTCCCAAGTGGAGAAAAATGAGAATGGAGAAAGTTCAGTCATCAAAGTCCTTAAGATTTGGAAAATCCAACTGCTCCTTGACCCCAGATAATAAGAAATATGCTTGAGAAAGTTCTAAGGTGTAGAGGTCCAGCAAAAATTCTCAATAGAACAAACTGATTTGGGCCTGAAGCCCATATGACTTTTCCAGTAAGTTCCCAGATAGTTTTAGGGTGGCCACAATTATGTTGGGAGAGAGAGAGTAACAGAGACAGACAGACAAACAGACATGGGGACAAGGAAGCAAGGAAATAAATCAATCTTGGGAATAGCAGCACTAGGAAAGAATTTTGGGTATGGTTATTGGCACACGAAACTGATGAGAAATAGATAAAGTCCACAAGATTTGGGGGAAAATTGTATTGAACTAAAACTAAAAAAGGGTTTGCCTGTACTTTGGATCCTTATATCTGCAAAGCAAGAAGCAGATTATGGAAGCTGTCCAGCTCCCAAAGAAGTCGTATTCCCTAACACCAAATTCTGACGTGGCCATGCGAGATAACAAGCAAGGACAGACTTCCTGCGGGCAGAGCAAGGGAACATGGAGGACAGGGAACAAGGGAATTCCTTCCAGACAGCTGGATTAGGTCCTAATCCATGAGTTTCCCACACACCATGGCAGCGGAGCCTCATAGTGCCTTCCTGCCAGGGACTGCTCTATCTCTAATGTTCCGTTTTCTGAGGGAAATGTTTCTTGTGTTACCTTGTCGTGATAGAGGGGATTCACTTATAACTGATGGCGAAGACTGCACGTTGCCCAGAGACCCTTGCTTTGGGTTTTGTACAACACCTGGGAGGAACTTTGGGTTGTCTGTGGAGACCCTAACTGTATTTTATCGGTAAAAAGAAGAGTCAAATGGATATTTGCTGAAAAGACCATGGATTTCACAAAACAAAAACCAATTTAGGGTTTTGATTATTATAGCAGCAGATGTTATTTACCTTAATACATTTCTTTTCTCTCTCTTTTTTTTTTTTTTTTTTTTTTGCTATTGTTCTTCAATTCCTTCATCTTACTTTTTAATGTTTTGGAGATTGCCATTGTGAATTGTTCAAGAATCCAGTATAAACAGAGTTATTGATACTTACAGTTGCATTAAAAAATAATAACAATAATAACAGTAAAACCTGAGAAAACCGGAACATGTATAGGCAGAAACTGACCAGAGAAGGAAAATTCTACGCGTAGAGAGTGATGGAAAAGTGGTAAACTGCACCCTGTCAAAGGCAGAAAACCTCTCAGACCCGAAAAAACAAAGCAGTCCCATTGAGCTCCGGCTCTCACAGGTTTCACTGTACCTTGTTAGTATAGTTGTTGTTGTCAGGTGCCCTCGAGTTGGTTCTGACTCACAGCAATCCTCTGTACAAAAGGACGAAACACTGCTGGTCCTGCGCCATCCTCACAGTCCTCATAACAAGCCCATTGTTGCAGTCAGTGTGTCAGTCAATCTCGTCAAAGACCTTTCTCTTTTTCGCTAACCCTCTAATAACCCTATGTGTCTGTCAGTTTTTTATACTCTGAGGGTTTGTGTGTTGCTGTGATGATGGAAGCTGTGCCACCGGTATTCAAATACCAGCAGGTCCTTCCTGATAACATTTCCAAAGTATGTGAGAGGAAGTCTTGCCATCCTTACTTCTGAGGAACACTCTGGCTGTATTTCTTCTAAGACAGGTTTGTTCATTCTTCTGGCAGTCCATGGTATACTCAATATTCTTTGCAAACATTGTAATTCAAAGGCTTTGTTTCCTAGTTCTTCCTCATTCATTGTCCAGTTTCACATGCATATGAGGCACGTGAAAACACCATGGCTTGGGTCAGGTTCACCTTAGTCCTCAAAGTGCTGTCTTTGCTTTTTAACAAGTTATTCTAGAGAGGTCTTTTGCAGCAGATTTGCCCAATGTGCAACGCATCATTTGATTTCTTGACTGTTGCTGCCATGGGTGTTGATTGTGGATCCAAGTAAAATGAAATCTCTGACAACTTCAATCATTTCTCCATTTATCATAATGTTGCTTATTGGTTCAGTTGTGAGGATTTTTGTTTTCTTTATGTTGAGGTGCAGTCCATACTGAAGGCTGTGGTCTTTGATCTCCATCAGTAAGTACTTCAAGACCTCTTCACTTTTAGCGAGCAAGGTTGTGTCATCTGTATAATGCAGGTTGTTGATGAGTCTCCCTCCAGTCCCAATGGCCCGTTCTTCTTCATATGGTCCAGCTTCTCAGATTGTTTGCTTAGCATACACATTGAGCAAGTATGGTGAAAAGATGCAACCCTTATGCACACCTTTCTTGATTTTAAACCACGCAGTATCCCTTTGCTGTGTTCCATTGACTGCCTCTTGGTCTATGTACAGGTCCTCATGAATGCATTTAAAGTTCTGGAATTCCCATTCTTTGCAATGTTATCTGTAAGTTGTTATGATCCACACAGTCGAATGTCTTTGCATAGTCAATAAAACACAGGTAAACTTCTTTCTGGTATTCTCTGCTTTCACCCAGGATCTATCGGATGTCAGCAATGATATTCCTTGTTCCACATCCTCTTCTGAATCCAGCTTGAATTTCTAGCAGGTCCCTATCGATACACTGCTGCAACCCCTTTTGAATGATCTTTAGCAAAATTTTACTTGTACGTTAGTATAGAGTTCTCTTAAATCTAATATTGAGCACAATGAGCTACATATTGTTCATAATTTCCAAATAACTTTTTAAATGATACAAAAAAATAGGAGTTTTGTAAGTAGAAATTTCTGCCATGAGTAGTAGTTTATATTAGGAAGAAAAATAAACATGTGATCTGCCCTTGGCTTTTGCCTGATAGCTGAGAAGAAATGATGAATAATAGGTTATTCATTTATAGGTAGATCAACTGTGTTTTATTCCTTATCCTGTCAGACTGTGAAGACCTACCAGTTTTATTAAGGCTGCTGATGCACTCCGTACTTACAGCTTTATTACCTGTTGGAGAAGCTACAAAATATTGGCAGTCTTTAATAATGAGCACTTTATGTTTCCTCGTGTCAGCAAATTTCTTAGATTAATGCCCTATGATTGATGGAATTGTCCTGAGCTGCTGCTGCCTTTTTTTTTTTTTTTTTTTTTAAGGGTTCTGTTTTCTCTAGGTGCTTATGAAAAATTATCAGGTCTAACAAATATATATATATAGTTGTTCTCTTTCTTTTCCTAGGAAAACCTTTGTCTGATATTAAATATTTGTCTTGGACTATAAATAAGCAGTAATCAACATGCTGGTGTCCATGTTATTAGGTTTGTAAAATATTTGGAAAAAACAACAACAAAAAAAAATGGCAAGATTCAGAAGGAAAATAGAAACCTTATGTTCTGGGGTTGAAGTTGGGAGGCATAATAAGGCTTGTCCTTTAGGTTTTGAAAATTATCTCAGCTAGTTCAGTATCAGTGTTAGACAAGGACCCTGGATTTTTAAAACCTTGAGATGAGAATTTAAAAAGATTAATTGAAGACAGTGGGTTGGAGAGGGATGCTGGTGAGGCATGAGCTCCTTGGATCAGGTGGACTCTTGAGACTATGTTGGCATCTCCTGCCTGGAGGGGAGATGAGAGGGTAGAGGGGGTTAGAAGCTGGTGAAATGGACACGAAAAGAGAGAGTGAAGGGAGAGAGCAAGCTGTCTCATTAAGGGGAGAGTAATTGGGAGTGTGTAGCAAGGTGTATATGGGTTTTTGTGTGAGAGACTGACTTGATTCGTAAACTTTCACTTAAAGCACAATAAAAATTATTTAAGAAAACATTAATTGAAGCAAATATGTGCTATTTTATTTTGTTGCAAACCTTAAGATATGCCAGTTACTTGCAAGGAATCTGAAAGAATAGAAATGGTGTTTCTTCTCTCTTGATCATTGGATGAGGAAGAAGCAACTTAGTGAATCTTGAAAGTTTGTTGCAATTTTCAGAATCCTAAAACCTCAAATGAACTTCACTCTGAAAATCAAAAACTAAACTTATTGTAATCAAGCTGATGACAACTCATGGCGACCCCTTGTTTTACAGAGTAGAACTGAGACCCATAGTGTTTTCTTGGCTGTGACCTGTATGGAAGTCGGTCGCCACATCTTTTTCCACAGCACTGCTGAGTTCGTTCAAACTGCCAACCTTTCGGTTAGTACCAATGCTAAAAACCAAACCCACTATTGAGTCAATTGTGACCCTATGGGTCAAAGTGGAACTGCCCCGTAGGGTTTCCAAGGCTGTAACCTTTATGGGAACAGACTGCCCTATCTTTTCTCCTGAGGGGCAGCTGGTGGGTTCAAACCACTGACCTTTCAGTTAGCAGCCGAGCACTTAACCACTGTGCCACCAGTGCTCCTCTTTTGGTTCGTACTAAAAAAACAAAAAAACAAAAAACCCACACCTGTTGCCGCCAAGTATAACTGCCCCATAGGGTTTACAGGGAGCACCTGGAAGATTCAAACTGCCGACCTTTTGGTTAGCAGCCGAGCTCTTAACCACTGTGCCACCATGGCTGCTTTTGGTTAGTAGTCAAACACAAACCATTTGTGCTACCGAGGGACCATAAATGTCACTATAATCATTTTAATAATATTTCTATTAAATAGTTGTTAGTTTCTATAGTACTAGGTAACAACAACAAAAAAAGATAACAAAGCCCTGTTAAAATATATAAATTCATTTTATTTCATTTTTATAGCATAACTGTATTGGTACATCAAATATTTGACCATGCCTATATTATTTAAGGGAACGAGCAACTGATCTTTTGAAAAGAAAACAACCATAAAAAATCCATAATAATTTTGGTTTCCAAAGCATAAATTTCACTAAGGAGCATATTTTTCTTGATAGAGATTAAAAGGAATGGATACTATCTCAAATTTTTCCTGGTTAAACTATAGGATGAGGCTTCTTACATCATATTCTGTTGAGTTATCTGTTAATTAAAGAGGCTCATTTCAAATCATATGAATATCATGAATTAATTTACATAAAACTGCTTTTACTTTAATTATCTCTCAGTATATCATCAGACATTAATTTAGACCATTCTCATAAGTCTCCTGGATTTCTTCAGTAGAAAATGATTTCCTGCAAATTTGCGTTAATGATTTTCCCTATATAACCAGAGTGAGATAGTAGTGCCAAAATGAGTGGTCAGAGAGAGTGCAAATTAATTTAGACTACCCTTCTAAGTATTAGAGGAGAGCTTGATTGTAACTTTACATGATCTGAGCCATAGCCTCCAAACCTATATATCTGTCTGCACATACAGTAAGAGACTACCCATAAAATTAGCCTTTAACGTGAATGGTTTCCCATTTCCCAATGTTGATGTTAGAACTGAATCTCTAATAGTATGCAGTTCATCTGTTTTCTCTGTAGAGATAGATTCTGCTTTCACATGACATTTGTTTAATAAGGTATATCTAAATGATCTTCAAGTGTTTTTAGATCTAACATGTATTGGGAAAATCCTTCCTTGTTTCCTTTGTATAATGTTGGCTTTAGCTAATTGTGGCTGAATTGGCAATTCTGCGTTTGCACAGAATTAGGGTTATCTGGGTTAAAAATCATGTATCCATAGAGCATAATGACTCAGACAGGAATGCTCACAAGCTCTGTAGCTCTTTGTAGCCTCGTGGAGTTTTCCATTGTTTCGTAGCAGTCAAATTTTCTCCTTCATAGCTTTTTTTTTTTTTACTTAGCTATTCCGTACATAGTTAAGTAGTTTAATCTTTCCTCATAAATCAGTCTTTCTGGCTCATTAATCATCTGTACTGCCCTTTTAAAATATTACCGTACGTATCCCTTTCCTCAATACCCTGGAAGCCTGATTTTCCCTCTGCACAAAATGTATCCTACGTTCTTAAGTAGGCTGAAGATACAAACGGCTTTTTGAAAGACTGTTGCTTTAACAGTTAAATGTCTCTAAGAGTCGTCTTATTTGGATTAGTGTTGATCCTTCTGTGTTTCAAAGGACAACTTAAAACCAGAAGAGATCTGAATAAGCTCTTTAAATTATTTTACATTTCTAAAATATTGAGTTACACTTGACTGGATAGAGTGAACAAAAGGACAAGATTTCTCATTTATAAAACCTTGGTCAGGAAAATTTCCCAAAGGGAAAACATAAGTATTTAAAAGGGTCATAGAATTTATTAGTGTAATTGAGTATGAAATACTTCTAACTGTTCTCTTTTCGGAGAATATATCACGGTTAGGTAGAATTAGCACATTGCTTTGAATTTCTATATGTGATGCTTATACTTTTACACAACTCAAGGTATGCCTTATTGAGCGTGAAATTTATTGAGGATCTGTCCCTTTTACATATTTAACTAAAGTTGTGTATGTGTGTGCTTAGAAGGGCTGGCAGCCAACTGCAGACAATGGTTTCTGTGGATACGTTTGCTCCTTTCCCGACTCTCATTCCTGGTTTATTTGATGCCTCATCCTAACTTCCCCTTTTCTGTACGCCAGCACCCAGATTTCAGCACCTTTGACTTCTCCCTCTTTCCTCCTCCATGCCACGTAGGGGTTTTCGAATGTCATGTTGCAAGTAACCTGCCATTTTCTTGTTATGTTAAACAGTGTATTTATAGTTTTCCTGATCTTTCTAATTGAATGGAAACTCTAGGAGAGCAGTGACCGTATCCATCTAGTTTGCTCTTATGGGCCTGGGCCCTAGAACAGCAAGTACTTAATGAATACGTGATTAATGAATTCATGTGTGGCACTTGTCTCTGTCTTCCTTTCCATTCTGACTGGCACCACACTGGTGCATTTTACCTATGGTGTAAATAAATGCAGAATATTTAAAATAAATAGCGTTCTTTCAGTTTAAATTTCACCACCCACTGCTCTGTTCTAGAAGGAAAATAAGGAGTGCCACCAAACCAAACCCATTGAGACGGAGTCGATTCCGACTCCTAGGGACCTCATAAGACAGAGTAGAACCACCCCATAGGGCTTCCACGGCTGTAGTCCTTATGGAAGCAGATCACCACGTCTTTTTTTTTTTCCCACGAACTGCTGGTGGGTTCAGTCACTGACTTTTGCGTTAACAGCCGAGAACTTAACCCATGTGCCACCAGGGTTCCTGACAAGGAGCAATGGGAGCAATAATCAGCTTTACTGAAAAGGTGAGCCAGGAGGAGAGCTGAGCTCTGATGCTCACCTGGGGCAGCCCCAGCAGTCACCACACTCACAGGCCGGAAGACAGTGTGGGCTTCTGCCTGCCGTCAGGTGCACAGATGGGAGCTGAAGCTTAGGGACGTTCTCTTTAGGTCCTTTCTGGTTTCTAGTAAATGGGAGCAAGATCATCAGCTGTGAATGAGGATGGGGATGAGGTGTCAACAGTTTGAAGAGAGAACAAAAGACGTGAAATAGTCGTCTATGTGAGTGGAAGAATGAATGGAATGAGGCAGTACCATAAAATTGCCTGGTTGGTTGTTCGGCTCCAGCCAGCTGAATCTGTTTGTGCCAGTTGAATAAGATTCAGCTGCATATGTGTTAGCACAGAGATGTCAGGGAGCTTGATTTAAGTGGTTAAAGGCTCAGCTGCTAACTGAAAGGACAGCGGTTCAAACCCAACAGCTGCAGAACCCTGTTGGGCAGTTCTACTCTGTCCTACAGGGTTGCTAAGAGTGTGAAATGACTCGACGGCAATGGGTTTTCAGTGGGTTACGGTTTGCAAAGTACAACAAACCCAGAGAGGATTAAGGGGAGTTTAGTGTGGGGGATGATAATGATTGACCATGGACTTTAAACTGGGTCAGCTAGGAAGGATGGAAATAGGGAGTAAGGTCCACTGAAGAAGAGGTAGAATAATTGGATTTTTATGACTTTTAGAATGAAGAGTTTTAAGGTGAGGGTTTGAGAGAGATCGAGCTAGGAAGACAAGAAGTGGTGAGTAGGATACTTGAAGTCAAAATTACAGAGGGTCTGTATTTTGTAATAAACCTCAGAGTAGCTGGCAGACCAAGATACAGGTCAAGATCATTGGAGGAGAACAGGTCAGGAAGTTAAGAGGCAAGATATTGGTCAGATTATCTACAGAGATATGGGATCTTCAGAACAGTCTGCAAGTGGCAACAAGGAGCAAAGCCTACTCTCCATCTCCAGGCCCGGGGTTATAAAATGGGGCTTCAAGAGAAAACAAGCAACGGTGCAGGGAGGCAGCTTCCTTAGAAGAAAGTCAGGTTTCAGTTAGAACAAGAGGTGAGGAAAATGTTCACCGATGAAGTAGAGGCTAAAGGAGATTTTGCTGTGAGTGGCAGTGAGTGTCAGAGGCAGAGTGTAAGGGTTTTAGCAGCTGAGGAGGGATCAGAGATAGGTTCACAAAAGAGGATGTGTAGAGCTGAATGGGAATCAAAATGCAGGATGAGAAGCCACCTAATAGCCTATGGCTTCTATGGACTAAAGGGCATCATGAGATTGGACCCGATGAGTTAGGGGCGGGAAGTGGGGTTGAGGTCTACTCTCTCTTGAACACTGCAGTAGAGGAAGGAGCCCTGCTGGCCCAGTGGTTAAGCACTAGGCTGATAATCGAAAGGTCTGCGATTTGAACCTACCAGTGGCTTCACAGGAGAAAGGATCTAGTGATCTGCTCCTGTAAAGGTTATAGCCTTATAGCCTAGGAAACCCTATGGGGCAGTTCTACTCTGTCCTGTGGGGTCATTATGGGTTGGAATCGTCTCGATGGCATACAGCAATATTAATGAGGGAAAAGTTTATTTTCCTCCTAACACAAGGGGTTCATTCTTGAAACATGCCAGTTGGTAAATTTGTAGTTCATTTTTACCACCACATTCCATTTTATGGAAATACCACAATTTACTCACTCATTCTACTTGTTAAGATTTTTTTTTTTGGTAGGTGGTAACTTTGGTGAAGGGTAGGACAGTGCACAATGCTGGGGAGAAAAAAAGAAAATTTTTTGTTTGTTTTTCTTTTATTATAATGCTGCTGTGAACATTCTCATCAACATCTCCCAGTAAATTTTCTTATTGACAAAGACAATAATCGTATGGAAGAGATTGATTCTCTAGGATGGATGACCAGGAGTGTAGTCACTTGGTCACAGGGTATGTGCATCTTTACATAGACAACTTTACTAGACAATGCCAAGTAGTTTCCAAAGTGGCTGTATCCATTTATAGTCGGACCTGGCAGAAAACAGACTCCTTCTTTCCCATGGCTTCCTTAACCTAACACTTGATGTCACAGAGCTTTCTAGTTGATATTGCCAGATTTTAATGCTTGATATTATTGTGTTTTTTGTCACTGGTATCATAAAATGTTTTATTTTTCACTTTTGTGAATATTAATAAAAATTGAGCATTTTTATTTGTTTATTAGCTATTCAGTTTTACTATTCTGTTTATTTACTATTTCTCTATTGCCTGCATTTCTTCTATCAGATTGGTTGTATTTCTCTTATTGATTTTTTGTAGGGCGTATATGCTGTGTATACTCATTTTTTAGCAATTATTCATGTTGGATATGTCTCTTTCCAGCTTGGGGCTTATCTCAGGTTTCATTTTACAGTAAAAACAAAGATATAGTAACACTCATGGAAACCCCTTATTGATGCCAGTAGTGTGTGTGTGTGTGTAAATTACTTGAACAAGCATATGAAATGCTTGCATAAAAATTTAATAATATCTAGCATTTTTGAAATCATGCTTAAAAATCCTGTTCAGATCATGTAATGACATGCGTATATCTAAAGTAAAACAAGGCTATACAATAAGAAACATTTTGAATGTAAAGGAAGCTATTGATAAAAGCTTCCGCGTTGGTGAGTGTGAGGGTCTAATTGGGACTGGCAGGCCAAATGGCCTGGTCAGGCTTACTGCTAATGAGGAAGAGACCAGGAGTTTATTCTCTGTGTGGGTTAGTTGGCATTATTTTGGCCACAGGCTGATTTAACTTCAGTCAGCCAGCTTTCATAGATGATGATCTTGGCTCAGGGAAAATGCTAATTGACTTAGAAAAATTAAATCTAAAAATGAAGTTAAAACAATTCTGTTCTTAATAACAACAATAAGGATAAAATAAATAGGGATACATTTAACAAAAGAAGTGCAGCCCGTATACTCTAAAACTGCAACATAATGTTGAAAGAAATTAAAGAAGATCTAAGTAAACACAGAACATCCCTTATTCATGGATCAGATGACTTGATATTGTTAAAATGGCAATATTCCCAAAATTTATGTGCAGGTTCAATGCAATCGCTATCAGAATCCCAGATGACTTCTTTGTAGGAGTTGGCAAGCTGATTCTAAAATTCATATGGAATTGCAAGGGATTCAGAATAGCCAAATCAATCCTGATTAAAAATATATATATATAGGAAGACTTACACTTCCTGATGTGAAAACTTATTACAAAGAAATTTTAATCAAGACAGCCTGGTACTAGTATAAGGATAAATATATAGCCCAATGGAATAGAGTTCAGAGCCCAGAAATAAACCCATATCCAACTGATTTTCAACAAGGGTACTAGGTTTATTCAGTGGAGAAAGGATAGCCTTTTCAAGAAATGGTTAGACACATATAAAAGAATGAATTAGGACCTTCAATTCACACCATATACAAAAATTAATTCCAAATCAATCAAAGACCTAATTTTGAGAGCTAAAACTATAAAACTCTTTGGAGAGCAGGGTTAAAAAAAAAAGAAAAATCTTTATGATCTTGGATTTGGTCAAGGATTCTTAGATGTAAGACCAAAAACACAAGCAACAAAAGGAAAAAAATAGATAAATTGGATTTTATCAACATTAAAAACTTTTGTGCTGCAAAGGACAAAGAAAGTACAAATACAATACACAGAATGAGAGAAAATCTTTGCAAATTATATACATGATGAGGAGCCTGTATGTAGACTATAAAAAAAAAAAAAAACAGACAAAGGATCTGAATAGAATTTTCTCCAAGGAAGATACACAAATGGCCTATAGGTACATGAAAAGATGTTCAACATCATTAGTTATTTGGAAAAGGCAATTTAACACCACAATGAGTTACCACTTCACACCCACTAGGATGACTAGAATTAGATAATGACGAGTTTGGGCCAGGATGTGGAGAAGTCAAAAGCCTCAGACACTGCTGAGGAGAATTTAAGATGTTGCAGCTAATTTGGAAAATATTTTGGCATTTCCTCAAAAAGTTAAACATAGAATTATGACCCAATAATTCCTCTCTTAGATACATACCCAAGAGAAATGAAAAAATGTCCACTCCACACAAAAACTTGTACGTGAACGTTTATAAAACCATTGTTCGTAATAGCCAAAAGGTGGAAAAAACTCAAATGTCCATCAACAGACAAATGTATAAACCAAATGTGGTGTACCCATACAATGGAATATTATTTGGCTATTAAAAGGAATGAAGCACTGCACATTCTACAACTTACATGAACCTTGAAAGTATTATGTTAAGTGAATGAAGCCAGTCAAGAGTCCACATATTATACAATGACAGTTTTCATGTGAAAATCCAGAATAGGGAGATCTATTGAGACAGAAAGTAGATTGGAGATTGCTTGGGAGGAAGGGGAGGGGAGGATAGGCCAAGGTACAGGATCCTTTTATGAGATGGTAGAAGTGTTCTAAAGTTGGGTATAGGAGTAGATACACATATTTGTGAATGTACTAAAACCATTGGATTGTACACTGTAAATGATTGAATTGTATGATGTATAAATTATATTTCAATACCAACCAAACCTGTTGCCACCAAGTCGATTGCGACACAGCAATCCTACAGGACAGAGTAGGACTGCTGCATAGGGTCTCTAAGGAGGGGCTGGTGAAACTGAACTGCCGACCTTTTGATTAGCAGCTGAGCTCTTAACCACCGTGCCACCAGGGCTCCTATATTTCAGTAAAGCTATCAAATTTAAAACAAAAACACATTCCATCTAGATGGTGAGTGGTGCATTAGTGTCTCTATCTAGAATAGACATCATGCTCTTTATGTACCTCATTAGTCCCTCTTCTTCTCCTTTCACATTCTTAAAATTTCTCTCATGGTTGAATCACTGGAAAAAGCCTAGAACTCTAATGTAGTGTTTCTTATTATCTTCCAGTGAAATTTTAGTAAGTGTGCTTTATATGTGTGGCAGCATGTATGTTTTTGTATATTTCTTTCTTCATTTATCTGACCATGAGTGTTTCTGAATTATAATCAGGGAATTTAAGTATCTGAACTTTCGGGGTACTTTATTTTAGAAAGAGCTAGTCGACTAATGGTATTTGGTTTTACTAGACTAATGGAGCCCTGGTGGCACAGTGGTTAAAGCACTTGGTTACTAACCGAAAGGTCGGCGGTTTGAACCCACCAGAAACAAGAAAGATGTGGCAGTCTGCTTCCATAAAGATTTGCAGCCTTGGAAACCCTATGGGGCAGTTCTACTCTGTCCTATAGGGTCACTGTGAGTCGGAATCAACTGAAGGATTGGGTTTAGTAGGCTCATGGGAAACAGAACTCTTTTTGCCCGTCTTACTATCTTTCATTGTTGCCAGTTCTAAATATTGTTTTCTATTAAATAGCTAGTTGTTTCTGGAGAATATCAGTTTGCCTCATTAGACACAAGGATTTTCAAATTTTCTATTAAAATATTCCTGGTGTGTAAGATGTGAGTGGTAATCTTATCTTCACATATACAAAAATAACCTTCTTAGGCTAATTATTCAGTAAAGAAATAACTCTCTTGCAAGGCACAGAAGATGTATGTTTGGATATAAGCTATTTACGAAGCTTTCAACATTAAAGGTGTTGGAGGAACAGAGTATATTTTAAACTCCTATCCATTTATATTCTCCCTTCGCATTTAGCTGGCTCATTTCTTTGGCCACGGTGTTAGGTGTGACAGTGTATTAGCAAGCTGTCTCAGCCATTCAGGCATTTTATCAGTTCGACAATGACAGATGCTAAATAGCATAGTCTAAATTGAAATCTCTGATGATTCTCTGGGGACAAGTTGATGGCAAGCACCACATTCAGGCACTTAAATATGTGGCCTTTTCCTATATTTAACTGCAAGCAGAGGGCAGCTTTTAAGTAAACCCTCTCAGCCTTTCACTGCCAAGATTTCTTTTTTTATCATTCGAGTATTACATTTCGTTTCTTTTAGGAAAGCTATCAGTTTTTTTTGTTTGTTTTTTTTTTTTCTGCAGTGAAGAATTTAAAGGAACAGCACTGCCTATGACTTTCAAAAAAAAAAAAAAAGTGCCATCTACCCATTATATTCAGGCCAAGACTATACTTATAATGCTAGACTAGGCTATGGAGTAACATTCTGAAGTAAAAACTCGGTTCCAAGTGTGTTCCAGGGTACTCATAAGTTGACAATGACATAGCCGTAATTTGCTCAACACTCTTTGGGATTTCCTTACGTCATATGGTAATTGTAGAAGCATTTCTAATTCACATGAACTACATATTTATGTTATTGGATCCTCGCCTGAAATAAGTCTTTGAAACTGAGGTAGTTATTATGGTAATCAGACTAAGAAAAGTAAGCCTTGAAATGTAAACTGGGATATACGTTTCCACGGCCCCTTTGGATCTCAGTCTAATCAAGAGTAAAACAAGGAGTTTAGGTGCTCTTTGAGGGTCTTCTTAGCTCTGGAAATGTGTGGATTCTATATCAGGATTGTATACCCTCAAATATTCGTTGAATTAATAAATACACATGGTACACTGTAGGTGTGTAGAAGAAATCTAGGAGGTTAGCCAGGATAGATTTTCCATTTGACTCTCGACTTGAGCTGTTTTGTTGTTTTACCTATATCCCCATGAGCCACCTTAAGTCCTTTTAGAACAAGACAGAGCATAATTGATTGCCAAGTAGAAAACCTAAGACTAATACCAACCTATTCTAAAGTTATTTACTGAACTACTTAAGTGTCATTTTACTATGTATTACTATCTTGACTGATAACACTACACCTTTCTCATTCTACCTATTGGAAAAACTGCATTATTTAATTTTTTCTTTTCGTAACCATCATATGGCAATGCTAATTTAACTGTAATTTATTATCACATTCAAAATGTGATTTTTGATTTTTATTTATAGTAATTATATTTAAACTAATTTCTTCAAGCACATTTGACTAATTTAAGTTGTTCATTATGTATCACATAACCTTTAGATTTTACGTGAAATTTTCCTATTTACACAACCAAATTTCAAAAGAGAAAATGGATTTTACATAGAAAAGAAAAATGTACTGGTCTTATCAATGGTGAATGGTTAGTTACAAAGTTGTGGTCATTTTTGATACTTAGGTCTAAGAAAAATACAAGAAATACAGGCAAATTAATTCTGATTTAATTGCTAAAAATGATAAAGGTTGTAAATAGACAGATCTAGAGAAGGGCAATCATAATTCTCTGATAATCATTTCTAATTAAAATTTTGCAGAATTCAGGTTTAAAGGAAATTACAATATATTTTCGTCTAGTACAGGCACTTGGCAAAGGTAAGTAACTTTTCCTAATGAACAAGAACTGTGCCTTCATACCCAAGTGGTTTATCTCCTGATTGTGCAGAATTCCATATATCTTTCTGTGGTGCTTACCACATTTTTTTGTCTACTACAGATTCTGGGGGATATTCTTGTCTCTTCTCTTAGGTTATATGTTTCTTGAGGATAGATAATGTATTTGGCATCTTTTTGCCCCCAATAATACCAAGCCTAGTTACTTGCAATTATGAGTTATTCAGTAAATCTTTGAATGAATAAGTATCATCTATTCCAGAGTCAATTTCATATTTACTTTTCTAAGAAATATTTTAATTTCTGTCACCAAAGTTCTCTTAATTCAGATTTATGAGTTTCTACTACTGTAAAACTCCTAATATACTTCACAATTTCCTCTGGCCATTTTGGATAGGTGTACTAGTTATACGAATATTTTCTATTCTAAAGTCCATTCCAATTATATGATTGATTAAATAATTTATGAATTTCAGTA
The DNA here is from genome assembly GCF_024166365.1 of Elephas maximus indicus. Lineage (NCBI taxonomy): Eukaryota > Metazoa > Chordata > Mammalia > Proboscidea > Elephantidae > Elephas > Elephas maximus. The sequence goes on from NC_064819.1 coordinate 234,975,402, forward strand.
TTATACTCCATTGGTAAAGTACTTTTTTCCTTTCCCCATTTCCAATTACCTTTAACTTTGCACTCTGTCAACAAACACACCTTGCTAACTGTGGCTCCAGTGGAGTATAACTTGTCTACTTGCTTGTTCCCCATTAATTTCTCAATGCCCTCCTGTCTGGCTTCCACTCCATCATGCCACTATGGTCTTTTAATTTCCAGATGAATACTTTCAGTCTTCTTAATTGACCTCTCTGTGTTATTGAAAAATCTTGAGTCTCATTTATTGATTTCTATGATATCATCCCTTCCTAATTTTCTTACTACTGTTCTTTTTGGTTTTGCAGAATCCATTTACTGTTAAGTCTCCAGGTAATGCCTGGGGCTCTAAGCTTTTCTCTCACTATATATTCTCCCTTTGGGAAAACTTGCTGTTTCCCATAGCTAATTTAACCTACCACTTGCTCACAATCAAACTTTAAAATAGCCTATTGTTGTGTGCCCCTGGGTGGATTCTGACTTCTAGTGTTATAAAAATAGCAACCCTAAAATACTCGGGGTGAGAATATGTGAAAAGGAATTAAAATAATCTTGTGTGAGTCTTGGTTGCTGAGTAGATTCTGATTCATAGTGACCCAGGGCTAGATCTCCATACAGATTGTTATGATGATGCGGTGTAGGCCAGCTCTAGTGGGTATCCCAAAGGAATGCCAGCCCAAAGCAAAGGAATATGTAATTCCACCCCAGGTTAGAGAGATGGATTGTAGGAGGAGTCTTAGAAAAGGTAATGTTTGTGCTGAGATTTCAATGTAAATTAGCAGTTCTTCAAGAGCAAAATGAAGAGGAGATAATGAGTGGGAGGAAGTGAGAGAGACTTACAGGCTGATGGAACAGCAAAATCATAAAGACCAAAGAAAACAGGGCATATCTGAGAACTGCCGGTAGTTTGTGACTTATGCTTTGGGGGCCTGTGGAGAAATGCCTAGAGAGATAAACAGTGAGTTGGCAAGTGTCTTTGTGTATCATGCCAATGGGCAATCACTTACGGATTTTAAGCAGATGAGAGATATGACTTAGTCTACGAGAATTTCATTATGCTTCAGCCAGAGGAATGATGTAGAAAAGGCAAAGCTGAAGGCAAAATAAAAGCAAATAAAGAAAAGACAGACTTTCCTATACAATAACTAAAACTTCTAAATGTTAAATAAATAAAAAATGAAATAAGAGATAATGAAGAGATATTTGCAGGAAATGAAGTCAGAGGTTAATGTCCTTCAATGTAAAGAGCTCATGCAAGTTGATATTCTTGTGGAAAATACATGAACATACATTCACAAATGTATGCATTAACATTATTCTAAAGCAGAAAAATGTGCATCACCATTTGTTAATAAGAGTAATCTAAATTGAACAATAAGGAAGACCTGTACTCTTACGTAATTAGAAAATAATTTTATCAAGAATTATAAAATATAGTGGGGTAGGACCAAGATGGCGGAATAGCCAGATGCTTATGGTGATCCTTTTTACAACAAAGACCTGAAAAAAAGAAGTGAAACAATTACATTTATGACAAACTAGGAGTCCTGAATATCAAAAGGCAAAGTTAGAAAATGGACTAAGTGGTACAGGGAGGGGGAGACAGTTCAGAAGTGAAGAGGAGTTACCAGACCTGAATTGCCAGGATCCCTTAGACACCATTCCCAGGAGTGGCTGCAGCGGGCTGGTGGTAGCGTTCGGCCACTGTTTCCTCAGAGAGAAGCAGCCAGCTGCACAGCTTACGCCTCCGGAAACCAGGGAAGAATGGTGTTCTCAGCAAAAGCTAAGCACTTACATATATTTTACCATGCCCCCGCCCCAAAGCTGCCTTCAGAGGTTTTTGATTTCCCTGGGCCTGAGATAGGCCCAGATGAGGGCCTGGAGCCACTCTCTCAGCATTGGAGAAGGAATAAATTCGCAACTGGGGGAAAAGATAATTTGCCAGCTCCACTAGCCGGGGGAGCTCAGGACAGAAGTGGCTCCTGTCCAGGCATAAACAGTCCATGGACTTTGAGGACCTTTCCCCCCTGCATGGGCCTGTGTGGGCCTATTTCAGGAGAATAGGACTTTGTTTGCAGACTGCAACTTTTTCAGCTGTGCAGTGGAGAGCCAGGTGTTTGATGATTGACACCATTTTGCCTGTTAAACAGCATCTTCACCCACTCAGGGGCCTAAGAACTGGTGGCTCCACTCAGGTCACCCAGCCACGTATGACAGGGTGCCAGGTTAACTAGTACCTCCCAGTCTTTACAACCAAAAGCATTGGGTGCCAATGGTCCGTCAGCAGAACCCACCCACCTGACGCTCTAGGGAAGAGGGATGCACTTTACTCACAGACCCAAGGGGGATGGTTCTCAGCCCCATGACTTGTTCAGAGTGTGACCTCCTGCTGCAGCCAGATACCAGTACCTATACCAATCACCCCACCCCTCTAAAACCTCAGGACAGAGGCTGTACCATGCACTTGATGACCAGCTACTTGAACACCTGAGCTGAATCCACACAAGAAAAGTGAATGGACTCCTAGACTGATATACCTGATAACAGCTCTAACCATCTGGTAATAGGACATCAGAGCTTCAAAGGCAAAAATAATCAAGCTAGCTCACTCAAGCAACCCATCTGGGTGTATCAAAACAAAACAAAGCAAGAAGCTACGATATAGTAAACAAACATAAAATAAACTAATACAATAACTTATGGATGGCTCAGAGAAAACAGTTGATGTAAAGTCACATAAAGAAACAGACCACGATCACCTCAACAAGTTCTCAAAACAAACAATCAAGGGATCTTCTAGATGAAAGTGCCATCCTGAAATTACCAGATGAAGAATACAAAGATTAATATACAGAATCCTTCAAGACATCAGGAAGGAGATCAGGCAATACGCAGAACAAGCCAAAAAACACACAGATAAAACTGTTGAAGAAATTAAAAAGGTTATTCAAGAACATAATGAAAAACTTAATAAGCTGCAAGAATCCATAGAGAGATAAACTTAATAAGCTGCAAGAATCCATAGAGAGATAGCAATCAGAAATTCAGAAGATTAACAATAAAATTACAGAATTATATGACTCAATAGAAAGTCAGAGGAGCAGAATTGAGCAAGTGGAAGGGAGAATTGGTGAGCTTGAAGATAAAGCACTTGGCACCAATATATTTGAAGAAAAATCAGATAAAAGAATTTAAAAAAATGACGAAACCTTAAGAATCATGTGGGACTGTATCAAGAGAAATAACCTACAAGTGACTGTAGTACCAGAACAGGGAGGGATAACAGAAAATACAGAGAGAATTGTTGGCAGAAAACTTCCCTGGTATCATGAAAGATGAGAAGATATCTATCCAGGATGCTCATCAAACTCCATGAAACATAGATTCTAAAAGAAAGTCCCCAAGGCATATTATAATCAAACTTGCAAAAACCAAAGATAAAGAGAGAATTTTAAGAGCAGCAAGGGATAAAAGAAAAGTCACCTACAAAGGAGAGTCAATAAGGACAAGCTCTGACTTCTCGGCAAAAACCATGCAGGCAAGAAGGCAATGGGATGACTTATGTAAAGCATCGAAGGGAAAAAATTGCCGGCCAAGTATCATATATCCAGCAAAACTGTCTCTCAAATATGAAGGTGAAATTAGGACATATCCACATAAACAGAAGTTTGCAGAATTCGTGAAAACCAAAGCAAAATTAAAAGAAATACTAAAGGGAGTTCTTTGGTTGGAAAATCAATAATATCGGGTATCAGTCCAAGACTAGAACACTGGACAGAGCAATCAGAGGTCAGCCCAGACAGAGAAATCACAAAAATAAATGAAGACAAAAAAAAAGTTCAAAACAGGGAAACAGTGATATTATTATGTAAAAGCAGACAACAATAAAACAAGAAAGAGGGACTAAGGAATGTAGTTATACATCTTTCAAATGGAGAGGAAGACAAGGTGATATAAAGAAATAAAAGTTAGGCTTAAACTTAGAAAAATAGGGGTAAATATTAAGGTAACCATGAAGGAGACTAACTATGCTACTTATCAGAATAAAACACAAGAAAAAAAATAGAGACTCAGCAGAAACAAAATCAACAACAACGAATAAGTGGAAAAGACAATATATAAAGATAAACTGCTCAGCACAAAAAATGAAGTGGGAAAAAGAAACTGTCAACAACACACAAAAAAAGACATCAAAATGATAGCACTGAACTCATACCTATCCATAATTACGCTGAAAGTAAATGGATTAAATGCACCAATAAAGACAGAGAGTGGAAGAATGGACAAAAAAAACACTATCTGTCTATATGCTGTCTCCAAGGGACACACCTTAGACTTAGGACACAAACAAATTAAAACTCTAAAGGATGGAAAAAAATATATCAAGCAAACAACAATCAAAAAAGAGCAGGAGTGGCGATAATAATTTCTGACAAAATAGACTTTAAAATTAAATCCACCACCATATAATGATTAAAGGGACAATATACTCGGAGAATATAATCATATTAAATATTTATGCACACAATTACAGGGCTACAAGATACATAAAACAAACTCTAACAGCATTGAAAAATGAGATAGACAGCTCCACAATAATAGTAGGAGACTTCAACACACCGCTTTCGGTGAAGGACAGGACATGCAGGAAGAAGCTCAATAAAACATGGAAGATCTAAATGCCATAGTCAACCAACTTGACCCCATAGACATATACAGAACACACCACCCAACAGCAGCCAAGTATACTTTCTTTTGTAGTGCACATGGAACATTCTCTAGAATAGACCACATATTAAGTCACAAAGCAAGCCTTAGCAGAATCCAAAACGTTAAAATATTTCAAAGCATCTTCTCTGTTCATAAGGCCATAAAAGCAGAAATCAATAACAAAAGAAGCAGGGAAAAGAAATCAAATACTTGGAAAGTGAACAATACCCTGCTCAAAACAGACTAGGTTGAATATCAACTGCTCATATGTGGATGGATTTATGTCTGGATTCTCAAATCTGTTCCATTGGTCTATGTATCTGTTGTTGTACCACTACCAGGCTGTTTTGACTACTGTGGCAGTATAATAGGTTCTAAAATCAGGTAAAGTAAGGCCTCCCACTTTGTTCTTCTTTTTCAGTAATGCCTTATTTATCCGGGGCTTCTTTCCCTTCCATATGAAATTGGTGGTTTGTTTCTCCATCTCATAAAAGAATGTCGTTCGGATTTGGATCAGGATGGCATTAAATGTATAGATCGCTTTTGGTAGAATAGACATTTTTATAATGTTAAGTCTTCCTATCCACGAGCAAGGTATGTTCTTCCACTTATGTAAGTCTCTTTTGGTTTCTTGTAGAAGTGTAATGTAGTTTTCATTGTATAAGTCTTTTACATCTCTGGTAAGAATTATTCCTAAGTATTTTGTCTTCTTGGGGGCTACTGTAAATGGCATTGATTTGGTGATTTCCTCTTCGATGTTCTTTTTGTTGGTGTAGAGGAATCCAGCTGATTTTTGTATGTTTATCTTGTATCCCGATACTCTGCTGAACTCTTCTATTAGTTTCAGTAGTTTTCTGGAGGATTCCTTAGGGTTTTCTGTGTATAAGATCATGTCATCTGCAAATAGAGATACTTTGACTTCTTCCTTGCCAATCTGGATGCCCTTTATTTCTAGATTATCTAGCCTAATTGCCCTGGCTAGGATTTCCAGCACAATGTTGAATAAGAATGGTGATAAAGGGCATCCTTGTCTGGTTCCCAATCTCAGTGGGAATGTTTTCAGGCTCTCTCCATTTAGGGTGATGTTGGCTGTTGGCTTTGTATAAATGCCCTTTATTACGTTGAGAAATTTTCCTTCTATTCCTATTTTGCTGAGAGTTTTTATCATGAATGAGTGTTGAACTTTGTCAAATGCCTTTTCTGCATCAATTGATAAAATCATGTGATTCTTGTCTTTTGTTTTATTTATGTGGTGGATTACATTAATTGTTTTTCTAATGTTGAACCATCCCTGCATTAAAAAAAAAAAAAAATCCCACTTGGTCATGGTGAATTAATTTTTTGATATGTTGTTGAATACTATTGGCTAGAATTTTGTTGAGGATTTTTGCATCTACATTTATGACGGATATAGGTCTATAATTTTCTTTTCTTGTGGTGTCTTTACCTGGTTTTGGTACCAGGGATATGGTGGCTTCATAGAATGAGTTAGGTAGTATTCCGTCCTTTTCTATTTTCTGAAATCCCTTTAGTAATAGTGGTGTTAACTCTTCTCTGAAAGTTTGGTAGATCTCTGCAGTGAAGCTGTCCGGAACAGGGTTTTTTTTTTTTTGTTGGGAGTTTTTTGATTACCTTTTCAATCTTTTTTTTTGTTATGGGTCTATTTAGTTGTTCTACCTCTGTTTGTGTTAGTTTAGGTAGGTAGTATGTTTCTAGGAATTCACCCATTTTTTCTAGGTTTTCAAATTTGTTTGAGTATAGTTTTTCATAGTAATCTGATATGATTCTTTTAATTTCAGTTGGGTCTGTTGTAATATCACCCCTCTCATTTATTATTTGGGTTATTTGCTTCCTCTCCTGTTTTTCTTTCATCATTTTGGCCAGTGGTTTATCAATTTTGTTGATTTTTTTCAAAAATCTAGCTTTTGTTCTTGTTAATTCTTTCAATTGTTTTTCTGTTTTCTATTTCATTTAGTTCAGCTCGAATTTTTATTATTTTCTTCTGGTGCCTGTGGGTTTCTTTTGTTGCTCTCTTTCTATTTGTCCAAGTTGTAGGGATAATTCTTTGATTTTGGCCCTTTCTTCTTTTTGGATGTGTACATTTATTGATATAAATTGGCCTCTAAGCACTGCTTTTGCTGTGTCCAAAAGGTTCTGATACGAAGTGTTTTCATTCTCATTGGATTCTCTGAATATCTTTATTCCATCCTTAATGTCTTCTATAATCCAGTCTTTTTTGAGCAGGGTATTGTTCAGTTTCCAGTGTTTGATTTCTTTTCCCGTTATTGATTTCCACTTTTATGGCCTTACAGTTGGGGAAGATGCTTTGTATATTTCAATGTTTTGGATACTGCTAAGGCTTGCTTTATGACCTAATATGTGGTCTATTCTAGAGAATGTTCCATGTGTACTAGAAAAGAAAGTATAGTTGGCTGCTGTTGGGTGGAGTGTTCTGTATATGTCTATGAGGTCAAGTTGGTTGATTGTGACATTTAGATCTTCCATGTCTTTATTGAGCTTCTTTCTGCATGTCCTGTCCCTCACCAAAAGTGGTGTGTTGAAGTCTCCTACTATTATCGTGGAGCTGTCTATCTCACTTTTTGAAGCTGATAGAGTTTGTTTTATGTATCTTACAGCCCTGTTATTGTGTGCATAAATATTTAATATGGTTATATCTTCTTGGTGTATTGTCCCTTTAATCATTATATAGTTTCCTTCCTTATCCTTTATGATGGATTTAACTTTAAAGCCTATTTTGTCATAAATTAATATTGCCACTCCTGCTCTTTTTTGATTGTTGTTTGCTTCATATATTTTTTTCCATCCTTTGAGTTTTAATTTGTTTGTGTCTCTAAGTCTAAGTTGTGTCTCTTGTAGGCAGCATATAGACGGATCTTGTTTTTTAATCCATTCTGCCACTCTCTGTCTCTTTATTGGTGCATTTATTCCATTTAAATTCAGGGTAATTATGGATAGGTATGAATTTAGTGCTATGATTTTGATGTCTTTTTTTGTGTGTTGTTGACAGTTTCTTTTTCCCACTTGATTTTATGTACTAAGTAGATTTTCTTTATATATTGTCCTTTTGTCATATTTGTTGTTGTTGATTTTGTTTCTGCTGAGTCTGTATTTTTCCCTTGTAGTTTATTTTGATGAGTAGGATAGTTTGTCTCCTTTTTGGTTACCTTTTTATTTACCCCTATTTTTCTAAATTTAAAACTAACTTTTATTTCTATGTATCGCCGTATCTTCCTCTCCATATGGAAGGGGTATGATTACATTTCTTAGTCCCTCTTTATTATTTTAATGCTATCTTATATAATGACATCACTGTTACCCTGTTTTGGGCTTTTTTTTAATATTCTTGCTCTGTTTTTTTTCGATTTCCCTGTCGGGGTTGACTTCTGGTTGTTCTGCCCAGTGTTCTAATCTTGAGTTGATACCTGATAGTATTGATTTTCTAACCAAAGAACTCCTTTTAGTATTTCTTGTAGTTTTGGTTTGGTTTTTACGAATTCCCTAAATTTGCATTTATCTGAAAGTATTTTAATTTCATCTTCATATTTAAGTAACAGTTTTGCTGAATATATGATTCTTTGCAGGCAATTTTTCTCCTTCAATTTTTAAATATGTCATCCCATTGCCTTCTTGGCTGCATGGTTTCTGCCGAGCAGTCCGAGCTTATTTGTATTGGCTCTCCTTCGTTTATCCCTTGCTGCTCTTAAAATTCTCTCTTTATCTTTGGTTTTTGCAAGTTTGATTATAATATGTCTCGGTGACATTCTTTAACATCTACCTTATGTGGAGTTTGATGAGCATCTTGGATAGATATCTTCTCATCCTTCATGATATCAGAGAAGTTTTCTGCCAACAAATCCTTGACAATTTTCTCTGTATTTTTTTTTATCCCTCCCTATTCTGGTACTCCAATCGCTCGTAGATAATTTCTCTTGATACAGTCCTACATGATTCTTAAGGTTTCTTCATTTTTTTAAATTCTTTTATCTGATTTTTCTTCAAATATATTAGTGCCAAGTGATTTATCTTTGAGTTCAGAAATTCTAGCTTCTAGTAGCTCAATTCTGCTCCTCTGACTTTCTATTGAGTTGTCTAATTCTGTAATTTTATTGTTAATCTTCTGAATTTCTGATTGCTGTCTGTCTATGGATTTTTCCAGCTTATTAAACTTTTCATTATGTTCCTGAATCATCTTTCTAATTTCTTCAGTTGCTTTATCTGTGTGTTCCTTGGCTTGTTCTGCGTATTGCCTCATTGCCTTCCTGATGTCTTGAAGGGTTCTATATATTAAACTTTTGTATTCTGCATCTGGTAATTCCAGGAATGCACTTTCATCTAGAAGATCCCTGGATTCTTTGTTTTGAGAGCCTGTTGAGGTGATGATGGTCTGTTTCTTTATGTGACTTGATATTGACTGTTGTCTCCAAGCCATCTATAAGTTATTGTATTAGTTTATGCTTGCTTACTGTGTCATAGCTGCTTGCTTTGTTTTGTTTTGGTATACCCCTATGGGTTGCCTGAGTGAGCTAGCTTGATTATTTTTGCCTTTGGAACTCTGGTGTCCTGTCCCCAGCTGGCTAGAGCTTTTATCGTGTATATCAGTCTAGGAGTCGATTCAGTTTTCTTGTATGAATTCAGCTCAGGTTTCCAGGTAGCTGATATCAAGTGTGTGGTACAGCTCTGTCTTACAGTCTTAGAGGTGCGGGGTGATTGGCGTGTATACTGGTATCTGATTGCAGGAGGTAGTCACACTCTGAACAAGGCAGGAGGCTGAGAACCAACCCCCAAGTGTCTCTGAGGAAAACATGTCTCTGTTCCCTAGAGCGTGCTGGTGGGTGGGTTCTGCAGAGGGATCATGGGCACCCAAAATTTTTGTTTGTGAGGACTGGGAGGTACCAGTTATCTTTGGACCCCTGTTGGGGGTGGCTAGGTGACCTGAGTGGCGCTACGAGCCCTTAGGTCCCTAATGTGGGTAGGTGAGGACCTTGTTTGATAGGCAAAGCAACATCAAATATCAAACACCCACCTCTCCACCGCACAGCTGAAATGGTTGGACTTTGCCAACAAGGGCCTATTCTCCTGAAATAGGCCCACACATGTCCATGCAGAAGGGAAAGGTGCTCAAGGTCCATGGATGGTTTATGCCTGGACAGGAGCCGCTTCTTTCCTGAGCTCCCCTAGTTAATAAAAAAAAAAAAAAAAAAATGGAGCTAGCAAATTATCTTTTCCCCCCAGTTGCAAATTTTTTCCTTCCCCAAGGCTGGGAGGATGGCTCTAGATTCTCACCAGGGCCTATCTCAGGCCCAGGTATTCAGTCACTGAAGCCGACTTGGGGGCGGGGGGGGGCACGGTAAAATATACACAAATACTTAGCTTTTGGTGAGAGCACCATTCTTGTCAGGTTCCATAGGTGTGAGTAGGCTGTGTGGCTGGCTGCTTCTCCCCGAGGAAACTGTGGCCGAACGCTAGTACCAGCCCACCACTGCCACCGCTGCCGCTCTGGGAATGGTGCCTGAGGGCTCCCCGCGATTCAGATTCGGTAGCTCCTTTCCACTTCTGAATGGTCTCTTCTTCCCCCTGCCCCTCAGTTCATTGTCTAAGCTTGCCTTTGCTGCTCAGGGCTCTCAGCTTGTCACAAATATACTTGTTTCACTTGTTTTTTGGGGGCCTTTGTTGTAAAGATGGCTCACTGGAAGCGTCTGTCTATTCCACCATCTTGGCTCCACCTCCCAATGACATTTTTTAATGAGGTGGAGAAACAGATCACCAACTTCATATGGAAGGGAAAGAGTCCCTGGATAAGTAAAGCATTACTGAAAAAGAAGAGCAAAGTAGGAGGCCTCACTCTACCTGATTTTAGAACCTATTATACCACCACAGTAATCAAAACAGCCTGATACTGGTACAACAGCCGATGAATAGACCAGTGGAACAGAATTGAGAATCCAGACATAAAGCCATCTAGATATGAGCAGTTGGTATTTGACAAAGACCCAAGGCCAGTTAAATGGGGAAAAGAGAATCTTCTTAACAAATGGTGCTGGCATAACTGGATATCCATCTTCAAAAAAAATGAAACAAGACCCATACCTCACACCATGCACAAAAACTAACTAAAAATGAATCAAAGACCTAAATTTAAAATCTAAAATGATAAAGATCAAGGAAGAAAAAATAGTGACAATGCTAGGAGCCCTAATACATGGTATAAACAGTATACGAAACATTACTAACAATGCAGAAGAGAAACTAGATTACTGGAAGCTCGTAAAAATCAAACACCTATGATCATCCAAAGACTTCACGAAAAGAGCAAAAAGATTACCTACAGACTGGGAAAATTTTTTTAGCTATGACATTTCCGATCAGTCCCTGATCTCTAAAATCTACATGATACTGCAAAAACTCAACTACACAAAGACAAATAACCTGATTAAAAAATGGGCAAAAGATATGAACAGACACTTCACTATTGAAGACATTCAGTTGGCGAACAGATATATGAGGAAATGCTCATGATCATTAGCCATTAGAGAAATGCAAATCAAAACTACAATGAGATTCCATCTCACTCCAACAAGGCTGGCATTAATCCAAAAAACACAAAATAATAACTGTTGGAGAGGTTGTGGAGAGACTGGAACTCTTATACACTGCAGGTGGGAATGTCATATGGTACAACCACTTTGGAAACCGATTTGGCACCTCCTTAAAAAGCTAGAAACAGAACTCCCATACGATTGAGCAATCCCACTCCTTAGAATATATCTTAGAGCTACAAGGGCCTTAACACGAACAGATATATGCACACCCATGTTCATTGCAGCACTGTTTATAATAGCAAAGAGATGGAAGCAACTAAGGTGCCCGTCAACAGATGAATAGATAAATAAATTACGGTATATTCACACAGTGAAATACTTCACATAGATTAAGAACAGTTATGAATCCATGAAACAATAACATGGAGGAATCTGGAAGGCATTATGCTGAGTGAAATTAGTGAGTTGCAAAAGGACAAATATTGTATAAGACCAGTATTACAAGAACTCAAGCAATATTTAAACAGAGAAGAAAATATTCTTTGATGGTTACAAGAGGGGAGAGGGAGGGAAAGGGGTATTTACTAATTAGATAGTAGACAAGTATTACTTTAGGTGAAGTGAAAGACAACACACAGCACAGGAGAGGTCAGCGCTACTGGACTAAGCCAAAAGTAAAGAAGTCTTCTGAATAAACTGAACGCCAGCATAGCAGGGGCAGGGGTTTGGAGACTGTGGTTTCAGGGAACATCTAAGTCAATTGGCATAATAAAATCTATTAAGAAAACATTCTGCATCCCACTTTGGAGAGTGGTGTCTGGCGTCTTAAATGTGAGCAAGCAGCCATGTAAGATGCATCAATTGGTCTCAACCCACCTGGACCAAAGGAGAATGAAGAACACCAAAGACACAAGGTAACTATGAGCCCAAGAGACAGAAAGGGCCACATAAACCAGAGACTACATCAGCCTGAGACTAGAAGAACTAGATGATCCTTGGGTACAACCAATGACTGCCCTGACAGAGAACACAACAGAAAACCCCTGAGGGAGCAGGAGAGCAGTGGGATGCAGACCCCAAATTCTCATAAGAACATCAGACTTAATAGTTTGACTGAGACTAGAAGGACCCCAGTGGTCATGGTCCCCAGACCTTCTGTTAGCCGAAGACAGGAACCATTCCCAAAGCTGACTCTTCAGACAGGGACTGGAGTGACAATGGGATATAAAAAGATGCTGGTGAAGAGTGAGCCTCTTGGATCAAGTAGACACTTGAGACTGTGTTGGCATCTCCTGTCTGGAGGGGAGATGGGAGGGCAGAAGGGACCAGAAGCTGGCGGAATGGACATGGAAAGAGAGACTGGAGGGAAGAAGTGTGCTGTCTCATTAGGGGGAGAGCAATTAGGAGTATATAGCAAAGTGTGTATAAATTTTTGTATAAGAGACTGACTTGATTTGTAAACTTGCACTGAAAGCACAATAAAAATTAAAAAAAAAATAAGAATTAAAAATAAATAAGTTTTGACCTTATTTCAGACTAAGGAATCTGTCTGAAGGAAATAATATAAAATAGGGAAAGCGTCACAAGTGTGAAATGTTTCTAACAATGTAATTGGATAGGAAAAATGGAAATAACATAAATTCCAAATATAATTGCAAATTATTGGTAGAATATTGTTTAACCACAAAAAATGAAATTTTGATGTCAATAACAACATCAAAACATATTACCCTATGTAAAAAGTACACTGAATAGAAAGGACATAAAACTAAAATATCATATTTGCAGTATGTATATTTTTGGAAAGTTTAGAAGGAAAAGCACAAAGTTACTCACAGGTGATAGAGTTTTAAGTGATTTAATACTGTTTCCCTCCAAACATTGTGCAGTTTATTATTTACGTGATCTATACAGACTATTTGCAACTTTGTAGTCTTGACAAATGTCTAATCAGATCTTCTTGTTTTCCTCATTAAATCAAATATGTAACCTATATAATTCCCCTTTAGATTTTTGCCTAAATTCAGCCCTCGCGGCTATTGCATGAGGACATGTCCTTTAGAAACAAGGAGCTTCAGTATCCTTATCTGTAAAATTATTTCATTTGGCTTTGTTGAAAATCAAACCAATAATGTTTGTGAAACAATGAACACAGGATATTTGGTTATTCTTGATGCCATCCTAATTTAAGGCATGATGGTGTAGTGTTTAAGTGCTTTGGTTGCTAACCAAAAGGTTGGCAGTTCGAATTTGCCAGGCACGCCTTGAAAACTCTATGGGGCAGTTCTACTCTGTCCTATAGAGTCGCTATGAGTCAGAATCGACTCGAAGGCAGTGGGCTCCCCCACCCTGCCACCATTTCATGCTTGGACCACTGCAACAAAATTAAAATTGATCCTCTTAGCTAACATTCTCCTGACTCCAGGCCATCCTCTTAGATATTGGTGAAATAATCGTCTTAAAATAGGTTACACATGTCACTTGGAAGCTTTCCTTGCCACCCACTGTTGCCTGTAGGGTTTGACTTTTAAGGGTCCCACAGTACATTTCTGTTTATTGAAGAAAACATATGTGTATATATATTTCTAATGTTATCTTTTCTGGACATCAATATCATAAAACATTACCATAATGATTTCTAATATTTTTAATATGTATATTTTAAAACTTCCTATAGTAACTTTAGCTGGTAATATTAGCTCACTTTTGTTAATGTTGAGGTGCTCCATGACCCATTACCAGTCAGATTTGCTAAATGTAATAATTTTGTAAGCATTTTCATAGTCATTTGGTGACCTTCAGTAATAGAAAATTACTATTGGCAAATGGGGCAGACACCATGTTTATAACACCTCTTACTCAGAAGTCTAGACTACCAAAGTCACAGAGAAGAAACTAGTTTACAGGGCGAACAGCCTCTGCAAGCCATGACGTTATCTAACCTGAGACCAGAAGAACTGGATGGTGCCCGGCTACACCACTGATTGATTTGATCAGGGCCACAGTAGATGAACCCTAACAGAATGAGAGAAAAACATGGAACAGAACTCAAATTCTTAATAAGTCCAGACTACCTGGCCCAGTTGAGACCAGCAGACTCCCTAAGACTTTTGCTCTGAGATACTCTTTAAACCTTGAACCAAAACTATGTCCTGAGACCACCTTTTAACAAGGTAATAGAGCACAAAATAAAGGATATTAACCATGAGTATGACAGCACTGGGCTTTTTTTCATTTTTGGATGATGGTGTAATAAAAAAAAACTATGTGAGACCAAAAGGTCAACAATTACTCTAAAGCAAAGGTGAAAAGGGGGCAGGAAAACTAGAGTACCAGAAATGGAACAAACAGAACACAATGAAAGAGAATGTTGACTCATAGTGAAAAATGTAACTAATGTCACTGGACAAATTGTATAGAAATTGTCAAATGGAAACCTAATTTACTGTGTAAACTTTCACCAAAAACACAATAAAATATCATTAAAAAAAAAAAAAAGTCTAAGCTGATACTGACTAGTTTGCCATCCTGGAGCTGACAAGCCAGGACTTGGGTATCTCAGACACAATGCATGCCCATCCAAAAGGTGCTTAACAACAGTGCTTTTCTGAGTCAAAATTTTCAGATTGAAGCTGCAGAAAATAGGAAATCCATGTCTTTCCATTTTATTGTTTTAATGTTACTGAGTTAGGTAAAAGTCTTTTTTCTTTTTTTTTAACCACATCAGTTTACATGAAAAAATTAAAATATTGAGAAGGACGCTTGCAAACAATAAGATGATGAATTTTTGTTGTTGTTAGGTGCCACCGAGTCGGTTCTGATTCATACTGACTCTATGCACAACAGGAGGAAACAATGCCGGGTCTTGTGCCATCCTCACAGTTGTTGCTATGCTTGAGCCTATTGTGGCAGTCACTGTGTCAGTCCATTTCATTGAGGGTCTTCCTCTTTTTCGCTGACCCTCTATTTTACCAAGCATGATGTCATTCTCCAGGGACTGGCCCTTTCTGATAACATGTCCAAAGATGTGAGACAAAGTTTTGCCATTCTCCTTTCTAAGGAGCATTCTGGTTACACTCCTTCCAACACAGACTTGTTCATTCTTCTGGCAGTCCATGGTGTTTTCAATATTATTTGTCATCACCATCAATCAAAGGCATCAGTTCTATTTCAGTCTTCCTTAGTCATTGTCCAGCTTTTTCATGCACATGTGGTGAGTGAAAATACCATGGCTTGAGTTAGGCACACCTTAGTCCTAAAAGTGACATCTTTACTCTTTAACACTTTAAAGAGGTCTTTTACAGTAGATTTACCCAATGCAGTGCGTCTTTTGATTTCTTGACTGCTGCTTCCATGGGCACTGATTGTGGATCCAAGTAAAATGACATCCTTGACGACTTCAGTGTTTTCTCCATTTATCACGATGTTACTTATATCCACCACTCATCTGTCAGTTTGTTGTACTGTGGTGGCTTATGTGTTGGCTGTGGTGCTGGAAGCTATGCCACCTATATTTCAAATACCAGCAGGGTCACCCATTGTGTGCAGATTTCAGTGGAGCTTCCAGACTAAGGCAGACTAGGAAGAAGGACTTGGTGATCTACTTCTAAAATAAAATTGGCCAGTGACAACCTTGTAGAACATTGTCTGATATAGTGCCAGAAGATGAGCCCCTCAGGTTGGAAGGTACTCAAAATATGACTGAGGAAGAGCTGCCTCCTCAAAGTGGAATTGACCTTAATGACATGGATGGAGCTTTCGGGACCTTCATCTCCTGGTGTCGCACAACTCAAAATGAGAAGAAACAGCTGCAAACATCCATTAATGATTGGAACACGGAATGTAAAAAGTATGAATCTAGGAAAATTGGAAGTTATCCAAAATGAAGTGGAACCCTTGAAGATAGATATCCTAGGCATTAGTGAGCTGAAATGGACTGATATTGGCCATTTTTTAGTACAACAACCATATGGTACTGTACTGGGAGTGACAAATTGAAGAGGAATGGCATCACATTCATTGTCAAAAAGAACCTTTCAGGGTGTATCCTGAAGTACAATGCTGTCAATGATAGGCTCATATCGATCATTGAATTTTAGAGAGCCTTAAATTGTCCCTTCCTACTAATTATTAGTTTTGTGACCATATGACAGGCACTGTGATTTAAGACTTAAATTCATTATGGCGTGTTCAATAAATGTAGGCATACAAAGTACTCTGTCATCTGCAGTCATCTAAAACTGCATTCAATATCTCGGGTCCCAAGTGCATTCAATTTTATTAAAAGCATTCTGCCACAACATCCATTCTTCCTAATTGGTTTACAGATTGCCCCCACCATTCAGGCAAATTGTAATTGCATTTTTCCACATATCTAGCTTTATTTATGGTTTGGTACTTGTTTTATATTACTTAAAATAAAAGGGATAAAATTCTTAAGACATGAAATATAATTTACAGTAATTCCTCTTCCACAAATGTGGAACTTACCTAAGGATTCTTAATAATATTTTAAAGTTGCGTAGTCAAACTACAACCAAGTGTGTAGTTTAAGGTAATACCTTTATTACCTTTCCAGAATGAATTCTGTTTTCCTTGATTTTTTCATTTATAGATTTTTAGAATTATTTGGAATTAATTATATATAGAATATACAAAAAAAATAAAATAAAATGTATTATATCCTCCTAAAAAGCTTAGGTGGGTATGTATGTATTTGGCACAGAAGTAATATTATCTAGGGGCACAGTGATAAAATATCTGAGTAAAATTGAGTATTGCCACTGCTTTACTAAGAGATCGATTTGGTTCTACGACTTATGACTTTTAAGATGCCAACAGCTTAATTTATAATGAATTTATAGCAGAATCAAAAATATGTTTAAATTATTTTAAAATAGTAGGCAGAAATATACAGACAGAAGATAACAGCTACTATAGAAATAATTTCCTCACTGTCCTGTTATTACATATCAGCATGGATAATTTTATAAACTCTCCCTCTAAGCAGCGACTTTCTCTTGGAACTATAGGTGTGGTATCATTCTGTAGGAAGTCCAGGAAAATTTATGGGAATAGGGAGTATAAATTATTTACCACAATTTATAAAAAGCCTTCCAGTCAATCTTAGAGAGACGGGAAATGAGCTAATTTCTTGAAAGGTTTACACAATAAGAATTTTGAGTTCAAAATTAGAAAGAACAGAGTGTATTTAGCAAAAGAGATAGAAGGAAAAGAGAAATTGATTTTAAAAGAAATACAAAGAAAACAGGGAAAGATTGATAATCTCAATCTTATTTTAGTCAATTAAATAAGTGAAAAGATTGTAGTCAGTAGCGTAAATAATAAATTGGCATCTATTAAAACTGAAGAGGTGGGTCACCAAATGATAAGACAAAAGTTCTAAATAATTGTTGCAACTGAATTCTTAAAATGAGTTTTTGAAATTTTCATTTCCACTGGCATGATAAAGAGGCCCGCAATATTCAGGGTGTCAGTGGCAACCTCGTGGGTGCTTGGACTTCCACCCCCATCCAGCAGTAATGAGATGTCCCTCCCCTCCCCTCTGGGGTGATATCTGAGGTCACCTAATAGTCAAGAATTTTACCACGGTCCAGTGGGATTAAGGCTCCCACATCTGTGGTGTCAATGGAGACAGTGTGCGGAGCAATAATGAGGTACTCCTACCCTTTCTGGTAAGGGAGGTATCAGAGGAGGACCCCCCGCCCTCTTCAGCATCAATGACAAGCTGTCCCCTCCATTGTCAACAAAGTCAAATTGGGGTATTAAGGCTTCTACCCCAACCTGGCTGTAATGAGGTGGTGCTCCCCAGCCCTGCCAGAGAGATGTCAGAAGAAGCTAGCTAAAACAGAGTTTAAAATCTAGAGTCTTATAATGCCCCAAATGTCCAGGTTTCAACAGAAAAAACACTTGTTGTACTGAGAACCAGGAATGTCTCAAACTGAATGAAAAAAGACAATCCATACATGCCAACTCTGAAATGACAGAAATGTTAGAAATATCTGACCAAGATTCTAAAGCAACCATCACCAGAAATGCTTCAGTGATTAATTATGAACACACTTTGAACAATGAAAAATAGAAAGTTCCAGCAAAGAAATGGAAAGCGTCAGCAAACAAATAGAAGGCATAAAGAATCACCAAATGGACATTTTTAGAACTAAAAATACAATACCCTAAATAAAAAACTGAATGGTTGGGTTCTATAGCAGAATGGAAGGAGCAGGAGAAAAAATAAGTGAACTTGAAGATAGAGCAATAGAAATTACACAATCTAAAAAACAGAGAGAAAATAGACTGAAGAAAGATGAACAGAGCTTAAGGGCCTGTGGGACTATAACAAAATTTTAACATTTATGTCATTGTAGTTCCAGTAGAAGAGGAGAAAGAGGGAAGGGCTGAAAAAAGACTCAACAAAATAATGGCTAAAAACTTCCCAAATACATATGGCAAGAGACATAAATCTATAGGTGCAAGAAGCTAAGCAAACCTCAAATAGGATAAACCCAAAGAAGTCCACTCCAAAGCACATAATAATTAACCTTTGGAAAACTAAAGACAAAGAAAGGCAACACATTATCTCTAAGGAAAACACAGTTCAAATGACTGGATATTTCATGAAAAAACTTGAGGACAGAGGGAAGTGGCATATTTTTCAAGTGCTAAACAGAAAGAACTGTCATACCCAAATCCTACATCCAGCTAAAATATTCTTCAGCAATGAAGGTGGAACCAAGATATTCTTAGATGAAGGGAAACTAAGAATTTTTGACAGTAGACCTACCCTAAAACAATGCCTTAGGAAGTTCTCATAACAGAATGGAGACAATGGAAGAAGAAACTTGGAACATCAGAAAGGAAGGAAAAACATAGTTAAAATATGGCTAAATATAGTAGACTTTCCTTTTCCCCTTGAGCTTTCTATGTTATGTTTGATGTATGAAACGAAAATGATAACACTGTCTGCTGTGGTTCTAAGTGTAGGTAGAGAAAATATTTCAAACAGCTGTTAATAGGGAAGAGTAATGGAATGCAAAGGGTAGTAAGATTTCTGCATTTCATTTGAACTGATAAAAAATCAGTGGACTGTGGTAAGTTATGTATATATAATGAAAAACTTAGACCAACCATTGTAAAAGGTATACAAAGAGATCCACTCAAAAACACTATGGATACATCAAAATGTAATTTTAATATGTTCCAGTAACCCATAGGAAGGCAGGAAAAAGAAAACATAATTGAAAAGCCAAGAGAACAAACAAAAAATTAAATAGCTTACTTAAGCCTTAACATATCAATAATTACATTAAATGGAAATGGCTTAAATACACCAATTTAAAGATGCAGATTGGTAGAGTGACTTAAAAACCATGCCTCTATGATATGCTGTTTACAAAAATCTAACTTCAAAAATAATGATATAGCCAAGTTGAAAGTAAAAGGATGAAAAATGATATATGAAGCAAACATTGATCAAAAGAAAATGGGAGTGGATATAATAATAGTAGGTAAAGTAGACTTCAGAGAAAAGACACTGAGGGACATTACAAATGAAAATAGGGTCAACCCACCAAGAAAGTATAACAATCCTAAATGTGTGTATACCAAAACACAGTGCCGCCAGGCACATGAAGCAAAAACTTAAGATAGAATTGAAAGGATAAATACAGAAATCCACAATTATAGTTGGAGACTTCAAAATCCCTCTCTCGGCAATTGACAGAGCAGCTACTCAGAAAATCAGCAAGACCACTGTTGTTGTTGTTTGGTGCCGTGGAGTCAATTCCGACTCATTGCGACCCTATGCACAACAGAACAAAACACTGCCTGGTCCTGTACCATCCTCACAACTCATGCTATACTTGAACCCATTGTTGCAGCCACTGTGCCAGTCCATCTCATTGAGGGTCTTCCTCTTTTTTGCTGACCCTGTACTTTACCAAGCATGATGTCCTTCTCTGGGGACTGGTCCCTCCTGATAACTTGTCCAGAGTACGTGAGTCGAAGTCTCACCATCCTTGCTTCTAAGGAGCATTCTGGTTGTACTTGTTCCAAGACAGACTTGATTGTTCTTTTGGCAGTCCATGGTATATTCAATATTCTTCACCAACACTATAATTCAAAGGCATCAATTCTTCTTCGATCTTCCTTATTCACTGTCCAGCTTTCACATGCATATAAAAAAAAAAACAAACCCAGTGCCGTTGAGTCAATTCCGACTCATAGCAGCACTATAAGGAGATTGAAAATTCAAAAAACTCTACATCCATAAATTTGACAACTTAGATAAAATGAATCAATTCCTCAAAAAACACAAACTACCATAAGTCATCCAATATAAAGTGGATGATATGAATAGTTCTATAATAAGGAAATTCAATCTGTAATTACAAAACTCCCCCAAAATAAATCTCAAGGCTTAGAAGATTTTACTGCACGGTTATATTAAATGTTTGAAGAAGAATTAACATCAATCCTATACAATGTCTTCTAGGATATAGAGTAGCAAGCAAAAGAACCTATTCAGTTTATGAAGCTAGTATTACCCTGATACCAAAAGCAGACCAAAAATAAACAAACAAAAAACAACAGTAAGAATAACAGTAAATTGTAGACACATATCCTTCATGAATATAAAAACACAAAAGTCTTTAACAAATTATTACAAATAGAATTTAGTAATATATAAGAAGAATTACACACCAGGACCAAGTGAGGTTTATTCCAGAGATGCAAGGTTGGTTCAGTATTTGAAAATCAATGTGATTCACCATATCAACAGACTAAGAAAAATCCCTTGATCCTAGCAATTGATGCAGAAAAAGTCTTTGAGAAAATTCAACATCAGCCAAACCCAAACCCATTGCCATACAGTCAATTCCCACTCATAAGGACCCTATAGGACAGAGTAGAACTGCCCCATAAGATTTCCAAGGCTGTAATCTTATGGAAGCAGACTGCCACATCTTTTTCCCACAGAGCAGCTGGTGGGTGGGAACCGCTGACCTTTTGGTTAGCAGATGAGAGCTTAACCACTGTGCCGCCAGAGCTCCTTAATTCAACACCATTCGTGATAAAAAAAACTTTCAGAAAAATAGGAATAAAGGGGAATTTCTTCAACTTGGTAAAGAGCATCTCTACAACAACAACTGCTTTATTAATTTATTCATCTCAAAATAACCCAGAGGACCTTCAACAGGTGAATGGTTAAACAGTGCACGCATACCGTGGAATACGAATCAGCATTAAAAAGTAATGAATTATTGACACACACAATGACTTATATGACTCCCTGGAGATTTATATTGACTGAAAAAAGACAGTCCCAAAGGTTTACCTGCTGTATGAGTCTTTAAAATAACAAAATTATAGAAATGAGAACAGATAAGTGGTTAAAGGGGACAAGTAGGGGTTGCTAAAGAAAGTAGGTGTGGCTATAAAAGGGCAGCATAAGGGATCCTTGCAGTGATGGAAATGTTTATATCCTGGCTGTGATATTTTACTCTAGTTTTGCAAAACTATAACTCCAAAAATGTTTTCCTTTGTGCATAGCATCCAGGTCAGTGCCTTGTGGAAAGTAGTTGTCAAATGGATATGGTTATTTAACAATTGAATGAGTTTGGTTGAAAACAGTGGTTAGCAATTCTAACAGCAGAATGAATTTCAGATGCTTTATAAGTAAAAGAAATTCTTGCTTCCGGGCTGCTCCTTGTCTCCTCAGTGGCATAGTCAATCCTAACCTGGAGACAGTGTGCTCTGTAGTGAAGCAATGGCTAAGCTCTAGTACGTGCCTGTCTTCTCATTTTTCGACTCCACTTCATTCACCTTAACAAGTCATTTCAGAATATGCTTCTCAATTTTAAATATTAGCCTTTATCTATGCATTAGATATAATTTGTAATATCTAATATGTGTATTGCTATATTTTGCTTCTTTGTTAAACTTTTCCAAAAAATATTAAAAATTAACTTGATATCAAATAATTTCAAATATTTAGATATTATATATATTATTTGCTATCTTGTGCACTTTAAGTATTACCAAAAAAATCATGATTTTATGAAACTAACAAATGACTAAATGATAGTATTTACTTTTTTGTTTCAAAGCAGGGAAAAATGACCATGTTTAAATTGTATGTAAGGCACTATTTACAGGCTATAATTTTCTAAATATTCTACTAGTCATTTTGGATTTTGTAACCTAATGATTTTGTTCAGATATAAATAATGCAGATTTAAAAGATACACTGAATGTAAATAACTTAATATGGGATATTTCTTCTTTGATGAAAATCACATTTATGGGGATGAAAGATTCCCCTGTCATCTATTCTAATGTTTACTTCTTCAGGAATTTATATCGTTAAACGAGTGCCAGACACACACAATAGGCCACCATTTTTCTTTTTAAATACCCTCGTTTATCATTACTTGATTTTATATCACAGTGTTATGGTTTTGTGTTAATATTCAAAACATGAGAACATATTCCTTAAATTATATATAGAAAGATGGAAATGAAATATTTTAAATGTGTTACTTAACTTACTCAGTGTTTCACCATTATATTAGACCTGAGATCAGAATTTGCAGTTATTAAGAATCTTAAAATCTTTTCACACACTGAGCTTAGATACTTCTATCAAAATGTTTTTCTTAAACAAAGCTTCAGACTTCTCTTCCTTATAATCCAATATTTTTAAAGTGGCACTTGCTAGGAATTCTTTCTAAAGTCGATTAAAGTAGCCACTTAGAAGTGATTATAAAATAGTTTTCTTCTACAACAGCTTGTTTTGTTGCGATTTCTGTTATCCTTAGTAGATATCTTGATCTCCAGCAACAGCATATTTTATACAAGATGAAATATTTTAAAAACCAAGAACTTTTCTCATTGGGGATTTTTTTGGTATGTTTTAAAACCTGATTGTTATTTTTTGTTCCCTTCAAGGTGCGAGGCCCTCCCACCGCAGGAGCATTTAAAGAAAGACCAACAAAGCCCACAGCATTTCGAAAATTTTATGAGCGAGGAGACTTCCCAATTGCCCTTGAGCACGACTCAAAAGGAAACAAAATAGCTTGGAAGGTAAGTCAGGGCACAGCTGTGACCGCCAGCTGCGCTCACTGAAGTGACATCTCCCAATGCCACACACACTTGGCGGGTAAGTAAATAAAGTCGAGTAATTTCTCCACAAAATGGAAGGTGGTGGGTAAGCTCTCTGTAGAAGCCCCTCTGTGTCAGCTGTCCACCTTGACTAACAATTAAATTATAGCCTGTGACAAAGAAAATGACAGAGTTGCTTTGCCTTGGAGAATTGTCCGCGGCCCAATCCATCTCTATTTTTATGAGAAGCTGGCAGCCCAGCCTGTTTTAGGCCGTCCATCAAAAGACGGAGCTGGTGGCTGGACAGAGGGAGCACCAGCCATCTATCTCCCCCCCTCCTCATTTCGCCTTCCTGCAGGACACTGCCAAATGGAAGCTTTAATTACCTAAATGGCTAGGTCAAGATTGCCTGCTCCCTGCAAATGCAGAGCAGAATAGGAAAGAAGGTCTGTTCTCATTCCTCCCGCACCCTCCCAGGCATATGTCAGCCGGCACAGTCTCTGTCATGTGTGCCTCTGTTAGAGGCTGACCTCCTCCACTGAAACCATTACCGCCCTGACAGCCTCCTGATGAAAGGTTAATTGGCTTCAAAATAAATGTATTGCCTAATGACTCCATTTCAAAGGGGCTGTGTTTCTTTCTAAAAGGCTCACTGAAGTTATTTGTGAAAACTTGCCAATCTCTTAACTAGAGAGAAGGCTTTTACATTGAATTTGAAAAATGAATGCTGATCTCTCACCTGCTTCTGCTATTTCATTATTCTTGTTATCACGACTCTGCTTTGGGTGATCTTTGGCAGCTGAAGGGCCTCTCTACCTGAAGACAGCAGAGGAATTGCCAGGCAGGAGGCTCCCTGAGGCAAAGGGGAAGGAGAAGGTTTTGTCAAACAGCATTTAAAGGAACAATTGGCACATTTAACCAAAAAGTCCTGCAGTAGTGTCTGGAGGTGAATTTAGGAATTGTTTGTAATTAGTAAAAGATAAAGTCATCATGCTAAAACATAAAAAAAATAAATAAATAAAAATAAAATTATCAAATTGAAGAATTTACTGAGATAGATTCCTCTTCCTCTGTGGAATGACTGAAAGAATTGATTGTATTCTTTCTATGATGTCTTTTTGGAATGTTTTCAGGTGATTATCAGACATTTCTAGGTCTGGAACAATCACCCGATATTCAGTTACTCAGCTTAGAATTATCCTGGGTTGCTTGGCAAGGAAAATCTGATGGTTTCTTTTTTATTAAATCTTGCCATAGATTTTTTTTTTTGAGGGACATAATTACCTTGCTTTTAAACATCTCTATTAAAATACAGATTTGTTATGTGAAAATATGCATACGATGAGAAAAAAATTTATAGCAAATATAACCTTATTAGCTACATTTAGTCTTAAGTAAATACATATTCCCAAAGGTTTGTTGTGATTTCAGGTCCATTTCTATTTGCTTAATTGCATAGATTTCGTGTTTGAGTGTCTATGCGCTAGTTCATGCAATATAGCACAATGGAGGTTTTAAAAACCTGATTCCTGTTAAGTAAAAGAAAAAGACAATTATTTATACAAAGTGAGTTGCTTTCAGTAATTATAACCTACATGTAAATTGTATTAATTAATAAAGTATTTAGATTTGTTTTTGACCTATTTAAACAACTTTATGAGTAATGTTAAGAAGTATCAAGAGGCTAGAAAAGATTTATCTTTAAAATATATTATTAATAATAAATAAGAGGAATGAATCATTTTGCTTCATCTTTGATAATCCAAGTCAGTAGAGATATAAACTGCTTTTCTTTTTTATAGCTATATTAATTCTTTAAAGCTACTATTGATTGTAGTACTGATTCAGCAAGCTAAAAAGTAATAATAAAGAGGAAGCAATATATTTCAAGTCATATTTAAAGAAACATCTTATTCCCTAACCTGTAGGTTTCTATCTTTTTAAGCTTCGCTAACCACATTTCAGTTAAATCACTATAAACACTGAAAATAGGATATTAAAATCATTAAACATAGGCTTGTGAGCAAGCTGTCAGTATATTCCTACTTATTTCTTGGTGCCCTTACAGTTTTTTTTTTTTTTTTTACAGTAGGGACAACCTGGTTTCAGGTGGAAGTAGGGGAGTTTTTTAGGAGGAATCCCTTCCCAAGGAAGGGATTTTCAGTGTAGAAGAAAGGAGAGCCACTGCCAAAACCAACAAACAAGCACCGCACCAGGCTTCTCTATGTGTAGATGTGTGGACAGGGTGCAGGGCCCTTGTCAAGCAAACTGCTGGATTTAATGTCACACCTCGCCCTCACTGAAGGCTCCAGGGTAGCAGTGTCTCCCCAGGAAAACACTTGTCCTCTCTCAACACTCCTGTGACGCCTGGTGATTTCACGGGGTTTTGTGAGTTCCTGAAATGGTGTGTGTAATTAGTGGTAAGAAGATCCATTACTTTCATCAGAATCTCAAACAGTCCCCTGTGACTCCAAAATACTTAGGTGTCATGGGGCTAAGACTGTCTCAAACAGGGTCTGCCCAACATCTCTGGCCTCACTCTGGTCTAAGAAAGTGCTGGAAGGGATTGCTGCCAAGTCTTCAAATGCCCCTTCTAGCAATTTCACGGACCAGAGTGAGGCCGGAGATGTTGGACAGACCTATTTGAAACAGTCTTAGCCCCATGACACCTAAGTATTTTGGAGTCACAGGGGCCTGTTTGAGATTCTGATGAAAATAATGGATCTTCCTACCACTAATTACGTTAGCTGACCTGATTCTTGAAATAACTAAGGCACCCTATGGCATTATCTTATAAAGGACCTAATTAAAAAAAAAAAAAAAATCACCGTCAAGTTGATTCCAACTCAGAGTGATCCTATAGGATAGAGTAGAACATCACCGTAGGGTTTCCAAGGCTATAATCTTTGTGGAAGCAGACCAGCACATCTTTCTCCTGCAGAGCGGCTGGTAGGTTCCAAACACCAACCTTTCTGTTAGCAGCCAAACAGTTAACAACTGTGCGAGCAGGACTCCTTGTAAAGCATACTAGAGCTGATTATTTTTAAGTATTATTTCTCTGGAAACTATTCGATGACCATGCCTCTTACTCTCTGGGTCTTAATTTTTTTAACTGCAAGTGAAGATAATGTACTGCACAATTGTTGTTGTTGTTGGGTGCTGCCAAATTGATTCTGATTCATAGTGACCCCATGTGACAGAAGAGAACCGCCCCATAGGGTTTTCTTGGCTGCACTCTTTTTGGGATCAGAACCTCAGGTCTTTCTTCAGCAGAGGCAATGAGTGGGCTGTACCACCAACCTTTCAGTTAGCAGCCAAGTGCTTAACCATTGTACCACCGGGGCACCTGGTACCTTTTAATAACTATGGAAGTGCTAAGGCATTTGTCTCATCATTATTAAAATACCTGTATTTTGAGATGTTCATGAGAAACTTAAAAGAACAAATATTGATTAGAAATTAGCCATAGATACCAAGTCTTCCAGTAGAAAATTGGCAAGGTTAGCATCAGCAAGTCTGAGTTCACAGGACTTTGGGATCCAGAGTTATACGTAATAGTTGAACTTTTTTTGATGAAAATGCTCCTTAGGGTACATGTAATGTTTTCCCAATGACTGCTGATTTCTTAAATCTTACTTTCAAAATGATGAGCAAGTTCATTTTTCTTTCTAAACAAACTAAAAAGAGGGTCTCCAAATTGAACATCCCAAGTAAAAAAAATGCGTACATAAATTAATAGGATGCATAAATCAATCTTTAACATTTACACGGACATTGGCTTGGACAACATCTTCAGTTCTGGGTTGACTGATTAGTTGCTAATACTTCATTCAGTATTTCTTCTTGGGAATTTTCTCCTTTGTTCTGTTCTCAGTCACATTGGTATTAATGAACTATAAAAAAGCTCTATCAAAGAGACTGTTTCCATCGACATATTGATAATTTCCTAGTAGGAAAAACAGTTTATGAATATAATTATTATTAAACCCTTTCAAAATCTATGCGACACATGATATTCCACCCAATTTTTATGCCTCTGGAGTTCTTCAGAAATGAGGTAGCCCAATTTTAATGCATTTAGCCTCAAGGTGGGAGCTTTTAAAATGCATGAGACTCAAGAGCCCTGAGTCACAGCCTCATTTTTGTATAGATTGAGCATTGTGTTAGGTGATGCCTCCCAGAAGTATGAATTCTCTAAAATTTTTGCAGGTTTGCCTTTATTTCTGTGAGATAAGCCTCCTTGCTAAGTTTCCCAATTACTATGTTCTCGTGAGAATGTACTTATCACAAGAATAAGCTATTGCCAGTCTTCATTCAGTCATAGTGGCCATTTTCTCCTTTACGCCGTTCGTTGTTTCCAGGTGTTACTGGCTGTCCATTTTTCTAGCTTCTAAATAGTAAATAATGCCTTTAAAATAAGAAATAATGCATTGCAGTGGTACTTCTCAAGAGATTGTTATTTTTACACTATGTTCAATCTCAGGGCCCAGTCATTGCTCCCACGTGTAGCTGGTGGAATGCACAGCTGTGAGCAGGTCTGCAGTATTCCAGGGCAGCTGTTTCTGCTTCTTAGCTGTTAGTACTGCTTTTGTTATAATGAAGAATACATAGTAGTGGTAATTTTTCTGAAAGTCAAATTCTTTTAGTTTCATTTATTTGGCCTATCAGTACTGCTTTTGGAGTAATAAAGAATGCTTGTAGTGGTAATTTCCCTGAGACAAAAAATACCTTGACTTTATTTATTTGGGCTGTAAGTACTGCTTTTCCAGTAAGGAGGAATATATCATACCACGTTTTGAAAAGTTTTATGAAAAATAATAAAAAGTCTAGGAGACTAGAATAAAATGTATGTACAGTCATTGTCAGGTGCCTTCGTGTTTTACCTCACGTTTTGCAAATTTTCAAGAAATAAAATTTAAAAAGTTAAAAATTATTTTATCATTGACTCATATCAGTAGGATTTGCTACATCAGTGTGTGCTGGGACATATGGGATCTCAGATAGTAGGTATTAAAATTTGTAACTCATAACAAAAATTCTGAATTGGTCCTTGAATCAGCATGCCATCATTAGTGAGAATACATGGTATCATAATAAAAATTCAAAGGAGAAAATAATTGGGCCTTGAAAAAATTAAGATATGTGCTAATTTTCTTATGATTAAAATCATTCCTACACTATGATAGCTCACTGTCCGTAAATACTACTGCATTTTAAAGCAAGTCACACTGTGATATGATACTTGGTCCGTTACCAAAAACCAAACCAAACCCACTGCCATGGAGTCACTTCTGACTATAGCGACCTCATAGAACTGCTCCATAGGATTTCCAAGGCTATACACTTTACGGAAGCCAACTGCCGCATCTTTCTCCCTCGGGACAGCTGGTGGATTTAACCATTGTGCCACCACGGCTCCTGGTCCATTAGCCCTCAGTATATTGTTTACAAAATTATACAATTTGGATGTATAATTTAGTCCTCTGATACTTCAATGTATTTATGCTTCACTTTCTTACAGTTTAAAAAAAAATAATTTTATTTCTCTGACCCCCCAGGTAAAACCAATACTGATTATTTAACCTTATAGGAAAATTTATTTAGGAGTTGAATAATGTGTTTCACATGAAGAAGAATGGATTTTTTCTTGGAATTGTCCCAGGCTGCTATTTCTTTTGATAACTGCCAAAGCTTGAGTTTGGATAACAGGCCTTAGTTGAATTTGTAAGGCAAATTTTACAAGAGAAGTGACAATTTACCTATTTCTATACAAGAGAGCTGCCACATTTCCACAATTAATTCCTCCGTGATTAATTAATGGACAGAGCTTATTCTCAAATTCTTGCGAAAATAACCCACTGGCAATTAATGTGCTTTTCCATGTTTTAGGAGGAGGGGCTGCATACATAAGTAATACCACTCTTCCATTTGATGCAAATTGCTGTCTCTTAAAAGTGCACAGATGAAAACACCGCCATGTATCAGAAATAACTTTAATTTAAATTGGTTAGATGACCTCTGAACGCCAGATAAAAGATTTTCTGCTGAATGGGCTGGTGCTCCCTGCTGCCCATGTAATTTATGTGAGAAATTAGTACGAATGGTTCACTTTTATGGAGCAGTGCTGCTTGTAGCAAGCCTGCAGAAACAATTTTCCCCCAAGCCTCCATCTGTTCTTCAAACTAGGGCATATGCCATCTCATCGAGCTTGAAAGTCAACTGATTTATAACTCCTGAAAAGTGCATAGATTGAAAAGAAAGGTCGGCTGCTGCTGTGTGACAGTGATTTGTTAGGCACTTGGCTAAGGACAATTCACATTAGCAGGGACCCCAAGGGAAACAAGCAGTGTTGTAAGCTCCAGATCTCAGTAGGCTGACAACCAGAAGAAAAACAAGCTGCTCCTGCTTTTCCATTGAACACCCACCACTGTGGAAGAGAAGGAGAGGTCTAGGTCGTGTGAAGGGTGGCATAGCTAAAACACTCGATGGTCGGTTCCTATCCCATGAAGAAGTGGGACTTGCCACCACCATCCCAGCGTAAAGGCTGCCATCTTAGAAGTGTCAGTCCTCTCATCTTTAAACTAAAAAAGGGCTGTTTTTGCTAGTCGGAAAGTTCCACTTGGGACCACAAACAGGACTTCGATTAATTTCCTGTATCCACCCTGAAGTTGGATATCCTGCTCTGTTTCAATTAGTAATTTAGAGAATGGTTCCCTCTCTGTTTTATCACTTACCACAGACCCCTTCTCTTTATTGAAGCCCTATTGAGATCAAAAATTCTTTGACAGATGACAAATAAAATCACAACGACAGTACGACCATTAAAAAGAAAAAATCAATGTTTGCTTGATGTTTCATTTGGAGTAGTCAAGTGTGTCTTCAGATTTGAGGCTTGTAGATACCCAGTGAATTTTCAGCCCCCTGAAGTTGTATTAAAGTTCCTCATTTTCTTTTGGCAAAATCTAAATAAAAAGTTAATGAATAATTGTATCAATTTTTATCCAGATTTAAGGCAACAATTTTAGGAAAAAATTTTTTTCGTCTTTTTTTAATGGAAAAAATACATAACAAAACATTTGCCGTTTCAATGTTCTTCACATGTACAGTTCAGTGACATCAAGTTATGTTAACCATGTTGTTCAACTGTCATCCCTGTCCATTCCCAAGTTTTTCCACCACCCTTCCTTGATCAAGAAGAGGGATATCTGAACTTCGAAAGTTTCATGTGAAAACTAATACTGGTAGGACGATCAGTTGAAATCATATAAATGAAATATAAAATTTTATCCTTATTATGACAAATAAGTCTTTATTCTTAGTATGAAATATATACATGTTTATTTTATAAAAAGGAAAATACTGAAAAGTAGAAGGAATAAATAAGTCATCCTTTGTTCCGCTATTCACTGAATACGCCCATTAACATGAGGTCATAGTGACCTTATGTACGCCAGAACGAAACACTGCCCGGTCCTGCACCATCCTCACAATTGGTGTTATTCTTGAGCCCATTGTTGCAGTCACTTTTTCAGTCCGTCTTATTGAGGGTCTTCCTCTTTTTCACTGACCCTTTACTTTACCAAGCATGATGTCCTTCTCCAGGAACTGGTCCCTCCTGATAACATGTTCAAAGTGCATGAGGCAAAATCTCACTATCCTTGCTCCTAATGATCATTCTGGCCATACTTCTTCCCAGATAGATTTCTTGGGTCTTCAGGTAGGCCATGGTATATTCAATATTCATCAACGCCATAATTCAAATGTATCAATTCTCCTTCAGCCTTCCTTATTCATTGTCCAATTTTCACATGTGTATGAGGCATTTGAAAACACCATGGATTGAGTGAAGTGCACCTTAGTCCTCAAGGTGACGTCTTTGCTTTTTCACACTTTAAAGAAGTCTTTTGCAGCAGATTTGCCCAATACAATCTGTCCTTTGATTTCTTGACTGCTGCTTCCGTGGTCATTGATTGTGGATTCAAGTAAAATGAAATCCTTGACAAATTTAATATTTTCTCCGTTTATTATGATGTTGCTTATTGATCCAGTTGTGACGATTTTTGTTTTCTTTACGTTGAGATGTAATCCATACTGAAGGCTGTGGTCTTTGATTTTCATCAGTAAGTGCTTCCTCTGCCCTTACGTATAGCGTTTTGCTGGTTGGGGCATCACTTTCCAGGATGCAATGCAATGTGTTACCAGGAGTGTCTATCACTACTTCCTGTTCAATTGTTCTCTTAGAGTTAACAATGTGACATGTGATATTGACGGGTGATATTGATGGGGACAAGAATTGAAGTGGGTGGCACTTTGTCTTAAAAATTAACAACTTCAAAGTAGCAAAGTGGTGGCCTAGAACCCTTGTTCTTTGTTACTAATCAGGAAACATAAAG
This sequence comes from Elephas maximus indicus, assembly GCF_024166365.1. Taxonomy (NCBI): domain Eukaryota; kingdom Metazoa; phylum Chordata; class Mammalia; order Proboscidea; family Elephantidae; genus Elephas; species Elephas maximus. The sequence continues at coordinate 235,007,205 of NC_064819.1, forward strand.
GGATGAAAAAGCTACCTACCTACTTTTGGGTGAGTGCCTTTGGTTACAAAACATGAGTTGACTATAAGTTGTGGTTTTTCAACCCAATTCCATTGACCTTGTTTTCTATAGAAATTTCTTTTCTTTCTATGCCTTCATTATAATTCCTAGTTTCAGTCGAATGTTGAGTTTTCTTTTACTACATCTTCATAGGTAATTTTGTGGCATATTGGGAGAGACAGTCAGAGACTCTTGTCCAGATGTTATGTAAAATAGCTGAGTCCAATTTAATTTTGTCCATTATTGGATCGTATCCCATTACAGGGAAGTACTGTGATCTCATCAACACTTAGACAACAGTGACTTATCTATTCATAAACATACTGAATACCTATAATGGGTAAGACATGGTGTTGGGCCCTATAACCTGGATAATAGGGGATCTGAGCTTGACAAGCTTATCGACTAGGCCACTATTCAAGGAAGAAATTGAAAAGTGTTCAAAGAGTGCATGTCAAGTCTTTAAACAATTGCATCATCATTCATATCATAAATTCTGAATCATTTATGCAATATGGGTTAAGCATTTGTTACCTTATTAATCAGGTTCTAATAATTTAGTAGTTCTTAAATTGGCATCTATTTCAGTAAATACAGCTTGCTAGCACTTTTGTTTTTCTTCTGTTTCATTCTTTATGTTACTATAAAAAGAAATAGTAAATCTCATCTTCTAAATGGCCTTAAGGTGAACAGTCTTCATATTTCATTGTTATTGTTAAGTGCTGTCAGGTCAATTCTGACTCACAGAGACCCTATGTACAATAGAACAAAACACTGCCCAGTCCTGCGCCACCCCCACAATCTTTGATATGTTTGAAGCCATTGTTGAGCTACTGTGTCGGTTCATTTCGTTCAGGGTCTTCCTCTTTTTCACTAACCCTCTACTTTACCAAGCATAATGTCCTTCTACTGGGACTGGTCACTCCTGATAACATGTCCAAGGTACATGAGACAAAGTCTTGCCATCCATGCTTTTCAGGAGCATTCTTGCTGTACTTATTCCAAGACAAATTTGTTTGCTTTTCTGGCAGTCCATGGTACATTTAATATTCTTCACTAGTACCATAATTCAAAGGCATCAATTCTTCTTTTATTTTTCTTATTCATTGTCCAGCCGTTGCATGCATAGAAGGCAATTAAAAATACTGTGTCTTGGGTCAGGTGCATCTTAGTCCTCAAGGTGACATCTTTGGTTTTGAACACATTAAAGAGGTCTTTTACAGCAGATTTTCCCAATGCAATAGGGCATTTGATTTCTTAACTGCTGCTACCATGAGCATTGATTGTGAATCCAAGTAAAATGAAATCCTTGACAACTTCAATCTTCTCTCCATTGTCATAATGTTGCTTGTTAATCCAGTTGTGAGGATTGTTGTTTTCTTTATGTTGAGGTGTGATTCGTACTGAAGACTGTGGTCTTTGATCTTCATCAGTAAGTGCTTCAAGCCCTCTTCACTTTCAGCAAGCAAAGTTGTGTCACCTGCATGTTGCAGGTTGTTCATGAGTCTTCCTCCAATCCTGATGTTTCATTCTTCTTCATATAGTCCAGCTTCTCAGATTATTTGCTAAGCATAGAGATTAAATTGGAACCCTGATGGCACAGTGATAAAGAGTTATGGCTGCTAACCAAAAGGTTGGCAGTTTGAATCCACAAGCCACTCCCTGAAAACCATATGTGGCAGTTCTACTCTGTCCGATAGGGTCACTATGAGCTGGAATCGACTTGAATGTACTGCTGTGACTGCTTTTGAATGATCTTCAACAAAATTTTACTTACATGTGATGTTAATGATATTGTTAGATAATTTCCACATTCTGTTGAATCATCTTTCTTTGGAATGGGCACAAATATGCATCTCCTTCAGTTGGCTGGTCAGGTAGCTGTCTTTCAGATTTCTTGGCATAGACGAGTTAGCACTTCCACTGTTGAACTCATTTATTGAAACATCTCAGTTGGTATTCCTTCAGTTCCTGGAGCCTTGTTTTTCACCAACAGCTTCAGTATAGCTTGGACCTCTTCCTTCAGTACCATCGGTTCTTGATTCTACGCTACCTCCTGAAATGGTTGAATGTCGACTAATTCTTTCTGGACAGTGACCTATGTTTTCCTTCCATCTTCTTTTGATGCTTATGTATCTATACATTGTGCCAATGCCAAGTATCGTTAAGACATCACTGAAAACAGATTTCTATTCTGTATCTTAAAACAAACGCTGTTATTTATGCTTACACTTGAAAACCATTAAATCCATTGCTATCATGTCGATTTCAACTCATGGTGGCCCTATAGGACAGAGTAGAACTGCCCCATGGGGTTACCAAGGAACAGCTGTTGGGTTTGAACTGCTGAGCTATTGATTAGCAGCTGAGCACTATAACCACTGAGCCAACACAGCTCCCTATGGTGATATGCATATATAAAAATTTCTTTTGAAGATAGTGTAATTCGGGCTTGTAAAAATCACAAGGAAAAGATTTTGTGCCAGTCCACAACTTGCATTTTTGTATATATATGGGGTGTGTGTGTGTGTATGCGTGTGTGCACATGTTTGAGTATATGAATATATGCATGCATACGTGTGTATACATTTTGTTTCTATTTTAGTATTGCAGTTAAGATTTTAATTTTCAGTTTGTAAAATCCCACCAGGAAATTAAGATCAGCGGGGTGACCCCTAAGGAGACCTTTATCTTCTCATTATTCATATCTGGTAGTAGTGAATCTCTGGAGAAGCATTAAGCCATCAATTGAAAAAAAAATCTTTTAAATGCTTTCCATTTGCAGTAATTTGTATAACATTTTTCTGTGTAAACTCTTAAACATCATGAAGAACTTAAAAAATCAACATAGTATAGCATTAGATTGGAAAGAATTTTTTTTTAATAAATCATACTTCATAGAAAAAAGGGCTTTAGATTTGTTATCAATTTTCATTTTTAAAGAGTTGATCAGGCAATGAAGCAGCATATATATATATATATACATAAAAGGGATTGCTCATTTATATACATTTTCCTTTTCTCTCTGTATTTTTTTTAATGAAATAAGAGAAGTGCTAGTGTATTAGACTTGTAATATTAAAAACCACAAGTCAAAAAACAAAGGTTAAGATTTTTACAATTCTATTTGGGAATTTCTCGCTTTCTCTGTTTATGTGGTTTATAATTTTAACACTTCATTATTATAACTTATTACATTTAATAAACTAACAATTGGAACTAGCTTCAAATCTCAAGCAGCAATTTAGCAGATGGTTCATTCTATGAAGAAGAAATGTAGACTATCTTGACTGTGACTGTACTATTGGGGAAATGAAAGAAAGGAGGGAAAGTAAAATGTAATTGGTTGGTTGCAATATTGCCAGTAATATTTTGTCTGGTCAATAATACTAAGATGTTATATTCACAAGAATTTAGATCTGTTTGCAGAAATAATAAGCTCTATAACACAATGAAAAAATTCAAGCCTGAAGTTGCAATACTGAAGGATTCTGTGGGCAAAGTATTGAACAACACAGGAAGCATCAAAAGAAGATAGAAAAGGCAGAGTCACTGTATCAAAAGGCATCGGTGCATGTTCACCCATCTCAGAAGGTAGTGTATGATCAAGAACAGATAATATTGAAGGAAGAAGTTCAAGCTGCAGTGAAGGCACTGGGGAAAAACAAGGTTCCAGGAATCGACGGAAGAGCAATTGAGATATTTCAGCAAATGGATGAAAACACACTGGAAGCACTTACTTGTCTATGCCAAGAAATTTGGAAGACAGCTTTCTGGCCAACTGACTGGAAGAGATCCATATTTGTGCCCATTCCAAAGAAAGATGATCCAACTGAATGGGGAAATTATCAAACAGTATAATTTATATCATAAGCAAGTGAAGTTTTGCTGAAGATATTCAAAAACACTTGAAGCAGTACATCAACAGGGAACTGCCACAAATTCAAGATTTGGAAGAGGATGTGGAACAAGGGATATCATTGCTGAAGTCACATGGATCTTGGCTGAGCAGAGAATACCAGGAAGATGTTCACCTGTGCCTTATTGACTATGCAGAGGCATTCGACTGTGTGAATAATAACAAATTATGAATAATATTGTGAAGAACGGGAATACCAAAACACTTAATTGTGCTCATGTAGAGCCTGTATATAGACCAAGAAGCAGTCGTTTGAACAGAACAAGGGATACTATGTGGTTTAAGATCAAGAAAGGTATGTGTCAGGGTTATATCCTTTCACCATACTTATTCAGTCTGTATGCTGAGGAAATAATCTGAGAAGCTGGATTATATGAAGAAGAATGAAGCATCAGGATTATGAGGATGGTGTGGGACTGTTCAGTGTTTCATTCTCTTGTACATAGGGTTGCTGTGAGTTGTAATCATCTGGAAGGCACCTAACAACAATAACATAACACAATGAATGCATTCTCTATGGACTATATTAACGAGGAAGACTCATTAATAACCTGTGATATGCAGATGGTACAACCTTGCTTGTTTAAAGCAAAGAGGACTTGAAGCATACTGATGAAGATCAAAGACTACACCCTTCAGTATGGATTATACCTCAACATAAAGAAAACAAAAATCCTCACAAGTGGACCAGTAAGCAACATCATGATAAATGGAGAAAAGATTGACGTTGTCAAGGATTTCATTTTACTTAGATCCCCAAACAATGACCGTGGAAGAAGCAGCCAAGAAATCAAATGCCCTATTGCATTGGGCAAATCTGCCACAAAAGACCTCTTTAAAGTGTTGAAAAGCAAAGATGTCACTTTGGGGACTAAGGTGAGCCTGACCCAAGCCGTGGTGTTTTCAATCCTCTCACATGCATGCCAAAGCTGGATAATGAATAAGGAAGACCGAAGAAGAATTGATGCCTTTGAGTTACGGTGTTGGCAAAGAATATTGAATAGACCACGGATTTCCAGAAGAAGGAACAAATCTGTCTTGGAATAAGTACAGCCAGAATGCTCCTTAGAAGCAAGAATGGTGATACTTCGTCTCACGTACTTTGGACGTGTTATCAGAGGGAGCGGTCCCTGGAGAAGGACATCAAGCTTGGTAAAGTAGAGGGTCAGTGAAAAAGAGGAAGACTGTCAACAAGATAGATTGACACAGTGGCTGCAACAATGGGCTCCAAGAGCAACGATTATCAGGACAGTGCGGGACTGTTCAGTGTTTTGTTCTGTTGTACATAGGGTCGCTGTGAGTTGCAATCATCTCCAAGGCACCTAACAACAGTAACATAACACAATGAACACATTCTCTATGGACTATACCAGTATTGTAGAGAATCATTTTGGCCAGAAATTTTGTATATTATTAATGTAAAATATCATATTTTGGGTTCTTAAACAATCGCTTTGATTTTTCTCATCTTTTGCTGCCTTGTAAGGCATCACAAGCCTTCATGCCTGTGGATTCTCAAAAATGCCATCTTGTTTCCCACCTTTAACTTTCATTCCTGTTGGCCCTGTCTTGAATGCCTGCACTGTTTCTACATTCCCCTCCTTCCTACCAACCTCTTCTGCTGATAGCTTCAGCGCAGGGGCTGCCTTCTTCTGAAAGTCCTTCCTGACTTCCCCAGGCTGGGACTAGTACTCCACTCCTGGGGAAAAAAAATCTGCTCAATCCCGTCATTGCTGAGTGAGATAGAAACCTGTCTTCTTGTCTCCCCTTGTGATGGTAGACCCCGGGAGGACCGGAGTGGGTGCTATTTATCATAGACCCTGACGTACCATAAATAAGTATTAAGAGCTGGTGTTTCATATAACTGTTTAAAATGCTACGGTTTTGTTCATTTTATATATTTAGTTTGCTTGTTTAATACAGTAGTAATTGACATTTCTTCTGTACTCAGGAGCCAAGAGTGAGAGTGGCTATCTTTGCCATGTCTTAAATTTTCAAGCCCTGTATCTTTGGATAACTCAATTTAATTTTGTGTTTTCTTATAGAATGTTGTTTGTAGTCATTTTTAGGGCTTGTATAGGGCCAGCTCAGTTGCTTCTTGTTGACACAGGGAATTAGTTTATTGAAACCCTATTGGTCTGGTTTTGTTCAAATTGTATTCTTGCATTTATGTGGTTTTTAACTGTGTGCCATCTAAGGCTCATGCCACTTAGTAGACAGCATCCATTCATTCAGTAGACATTACCTGAGCACCTGCTGTGTGCCAGGTGCTGTTCTAGGCTCTGGAGATGCAGCAACAAATAAAGCAGACAAATTCTGTGCCCTCACGGAGCTTCCATTGTAGTAACGACAAACTAAACAACCAAACAAGTAAATGTATAGACTGTTAAATGGTGGTGTTATGAAGAAAAATAAAGCTGGGTGGTAGGGGTAGAGAAGCATGGGAAGACAGGGCGTAGTTCACACGGGGTAGTACAAAGAGATCTCTTTCATAAAGGGACGTTTAAGCAGAGGCTACTTGGTCTACAATGCATTGTTTAATTTTAAATAAAAAAGTCCTTAAATGATGGTTAATATTAAAAAGAAGAAAGTGTTAAAGAGAAAGTAGAATGATAATAGGCAAATAAATTATGTGCTTTCAGGACCTGTTAATTACATGAAATCAGTGTCAAAGTTATAACCCAACACTAATGAATTAACAAATTGTGTTTTAATTAAGTTCGTACTCTACTTAAACACTAATTAGGGGATCCTGAAAGATTGTATTTTGTATACTTCAACATAAATATTTTATGAGCATATGCAAATATGTATTTCCTTTGTGAAAAGTACTTTTCACATTTTAAATATAAGAAAGCCTAAATAGCCAGGCGGAGCCATTTATTATGCCTCTTTTAGCCTTTATCTTGAAGTGGAATCAGTACTAGTCATAGGATTTGGAAATACAGACAAGAAACGATGAGACACACATGAGCAGACGTGTCTGGATTTTGCATCCAGATTGTTGTTAGGTAGGTCACGAGAAAAATGAGCTCCCAATTCAGGCAAAGCCTGGCCTATAGGGAAAACTGGTTTTCCAGTCTTTTGGTGATACAATCTAATGGACTCACAGCATGACATATAAAATAACATGGACACAATCTAATGGATTCACAGCATAGTGTGCAATATAGCATTCTAAAAGCAGATGAGTATATGTGTTCATATGTGTGTGTGTATGTATGTATTTTTATGTGTACCTGTTGATTCCAACTCATAACAACCCTGTAGAACAGAGTAGAACTACCCTGTAGGGCTCCTAAGACTGTACCTTTTTATGAAAGCAGACTTCCATGTCTTTCTCTCATGGAGCAGCTGGTGGGTTTGAACTGCCACCTTCCTGTTAGCAGCCAAGTGCTTAACCACTGTGCCACCAGGGCTCCTATATATGTATGTATGTATGTGTGTATATATATATATCCGTAAAAATACACCTGCACGTACACACACACACGCACACATATACATATACCAAAAAAACCCAAAGCAAACCCGTTGCTGTCGAGTTGATTACGACTCATGACCACCCTACAGGACAGAGTAGAATTGCCCCATAGGGTTTCCAAGGAGTGGCTGGTGGATTCGACTGCCAACTTTTTGATTAGCAGCCATAGCTCTTAACCACTGTACCACCAGGGCTCCGTACGTAAAAATACACATATATAAACCAAAACCAAACCCGTTGCTGTTGAGTCGATTCTGACTGATAGTATATATATATTCTACACACACACACAAGCACACACACATACATATGTTGTTAGGTGCTATAAAATTAATTTTCAACTTATAGCAACCCCATGTGACAGAGTAGAACTGCCCCATACGGTTTTCTAGGCTATAATCTTCACGGCAGCAGATCACCAGGTATTTCTCCCGTGGAGCCACTAGATGGTTTTGAATCTCCAACCTTCCAGCTAGCAGCTGAACACCTAACCGTTGCACTACCAGGGCTCCTTGTATGAACATATACTCATTATTTATTTATGGCCGTTACATAATAGGATGCTGTATCTCAGAAGTTACTAGAATTAGATGAAGGTTCGCGGACCTGATTATGAAACACATGCACTATTCATTTGTTTGCTCCGGGCACTTTGCAGCCATCACACATTTCAAGGGATTGCAGTTTACTAGGTACAGTGGAAGTCATTGGGTCCAGGCTTCTCTACGGTGTGTACAGTCGGTCATATGTATAAGGAAGTGACAAGGAACTTGAAGCAGTGCAAAATTCTCTGTGTTTTGGGAACCATAAATCTAAATGCCTGCCTCACTGTCAGCCCTAAAATTAGTAGAGAAAAATTGCTTGAGAAACCAATTGGATATCAAAATTAACATATCGGAAATCTTAATTCTGTGTAATTAATAAATGCACACATTTTATATAATTTATAAAATAGTTTTAAAAGCACAAAAGTGTTCATCTCTTTCATAATGTAAATCTGGTGAGAGTTTTACAGCAGTTGAAGTGTAACCATATTAAAATTATTGCTTTTATTGAAAGAGTAATGAAATATTTTAAAAGATACTTAAAGATATAACCTTGGTATGTTTGAAAGACAATGTGATCAAGTTCAGATTCTGACTAATAGAAAGCCAGCATCGTCACTTAAGCCATCTTTTGGACGTCAGATTCTCTTGCTCTTTTCTTTTTCATTCTTATTTATTTATTCAAATAGGACCTTAACACAAAATGAGCATTGCATGGAAAGTTAAAACAAGGGGGGTGTGGGGGGCAGACTGTCAGTTGTCTCTGAGTCCCAGTAATTAGAAGGAAGGACTTGAGCTGCTTTTAGAATGTTACAATGGTTCCTAATTGATGGATGATTTTTTCCTCCTTTCTCACTCCTTGCCCACATTTTTTCTCTCACTCCTTGCCCACATTCTCCATAATGTAGTAATGCATAGTAATATAGTTTCTAGTTTGATTGGACTAATTTAAATGAACTTGTGTTAAAAACAAAGTTAGAAGAGAGAAATCTAAGCTAAGATACATTAGCTTGAGCGATCGGGTGATCAGGAATTAAAATTCCACAAGTCCCTGGCAGAATGTTTGGGCTCATCAGGCAGACCGGACTGGAGATCAGGGGGAGTCATGGGAATGTGCCTCTCCAGTCAGTGACCGTGGCGTGCCCCTACCCATCCACCCACTGGGCTTGATCCACACTGGTTTCCTTGCTTTCCCAGGAGCACAGCAAGCCCAGCGCCACCCCTGGCTTTTACCAGGAGAGTTTTCACCCCCAACTCTTGGCCAGGTTTACTCCTTCAGGGCTCTGCTCTGGCTCGTCAAGGCAGCTGTCCTTGGTCATCCTCTATGAAAGGGCACCCATGCCTGTCCCTCTCCCCAGGGACATAAGGATGCTTCTCTCAAACTCAAGACCATGCCTGTCCCAGGAAAAGCAGTGAAGTAAGAAAGGCATATTGCCTGTGCACTACATTATCCAGTAGTGGTTCCACGTGGTTTATTCAGGAAGGATTAAGGGATGGTAATCTAGTTGAAAGCAGCCCTGGTGGTGCAATGGTTAAGCTCTCGGCTGCTAACTGAAAAGTTGGCGGTTGAAACCCACTCAGTGGGTCCATGGGAGAAAGGCCTGTTGATCTGCTTCTGTGAAGATTACAGCCCAGAAAACCCTATGAGGCAGTTCTGCTCTGTCACGTGGGGTGGCAATGAACCCGGATGTGAAGGTCTTACATTGAAACAGTTTTTACTTATCAAGCATATAGTTGTTTGGGTGGCTTTGTGCGGGGAGCTGAAGGAAATGCAGCTGGGGAGAGATGGTTAAAACACTCGGAGGGCATCCTGCCTAGCTGCCACTGGGACCACTCGCTGTCCTTCCCTCTCACGCTCATTCTCAACTCTATTTTCTTCTTCATTAATTCAGTTGTTTCTTCAAGAAAGATTTATTGAGTCCTTTTGTTACTATCACTAGTTCCAGTGGTTCCTTCCGTCTTATTCTCTTTTATTTTGTCTCATTCTGCTTGCCATTAAAACTCACCTGGGCTGTGTGAGTTTCATTAGAGTTAAGTTTGTCAGTCTTCCAAACTGAATACTGTTGTTTGTTTGAACCTAAAAAGAATGCAACAGTAATGATGATGTTTGTGGCAAAACCGCAAGCAGGTAGGGTTTAGAGCGTAGGAAGTAGAGACAAGTAGGACAAGAAGGTCTTTAAACTGCACCCTTCAAGGCTTACACATACACCACGACTTATTCCATCTAAGCTAGATCTTCACGTTTATCGGTTGTTGTGTTATTGTGTGTGGCCCAGTCGATCTGGACTCAAAGACCACATAAGACTGAGTAGAACTGCCCGGTTTGGTTTCCTAGGCTGTAATGTTTATTTTTATGGGAGCAGATGGCCAGGTCTTCTCAGTGGGGCAGCTCTTGGGCTGGTAGGTTTGAACCGCCAACCTTTCAGTCAGCATCCAAGTGCTTAAGCATTGTACTACCAGAGCTCCTTGATTATAGGTTAATGATGGTCAATTTATATTTACTGATTTTCATTGTTTTAAGTATTTCATTCAACAAGTACACGTTGAGTGTCATATGCAAGTTCAAGTTGAAACTGAAGCAAATTAGAACAAGTCCACAAGAGCCAAGGAATGACCTTGGGCATATCCCACCTGAATTAGAGACCATCTCAAGAATAGATTTGGCATAGCTAAAGCAAAAGGAAGAAATAATGAAGTCAAGGAGCTGAATGGAAGATTTCAAAGGGCGGCTCCAGAAGACAGAGTATTATAATGATATATGCAAAGACCTGGAGGTAGGAAACCAAAAGGGAAGAACACATTCAGCATTTCTCAAGCTGAAAGAACTGAAGAAAAAATTCAAGCCTGGAATTGCAGCATTGAAGGATTCTGTGAAGAAAATACTAAACGATGCAGGCAGCATCAAAAAAAAGATGGAAGGAATACACAGAGTCATTATACCAAAAAGAATTAGTCGATATTCAACCATTTCAGGAGATAGTTGATGATCAGGAACCAATGGTACTGAAGGAAGAAGTCCAAGCTGCTCTGAAGGCATTGGCGTAAAACAAGGCTCTAGGAATTGATGGAATATCAATTGAGATGTTTCAGCAAATGGATGCAGTGCTGGAGGTGCTCACTCGTCTATGCAAAAAAAATTGGCCAACCAACTGGAAGAGATCTATATTTATGCCTATTCCCAAGAAAGGTGATCCAACCAAATGTGGAAATAATCGAACAATATCGTTAACATCAAACACAAGTAAAATTTTGCTGAAGATCATGCAAAAGTGGCTGCAGCAGTATATTGACAGGTACTGCCAGAAATTCAAGCTGGATTCGGAAAAGGACATGGAACCAGGGATATCATTGCTGATGTCAAGATAGATCCTGGCTGAAAGCAAAGAATACCAGAAAGATATTTACCTGTGTTTTATTGTCTATGCAAAAGCATTCGACTGTGTGGATCATAATAAATTATAGATAACATTGCAAAGAATGGGAATTCCAGAACACTTAATTATGCTTCTGAGGAACCAGTACATAGATCAAGAGACAGTTGTTTGAGAAGAACAAGAGGATACTGCATGGTTCAAAGTCAGGAAAGGTGTACGTCAGGGTTACATTCTTTCACCATACCTATCCAATCTGTATGCTGAGCAAACAATCTGAGAAGCTGGACTCTATGAAGAAGAACAGGGCATCAGGATTGAAGGAAGACTCCTTAACAACCTGTGACATGCAAATGACATGACCTCGCGTGCTGAAAGTGAAGAGGACTTGAAACACTTCCTGATAAAGATCGATAACCACAGACTTAGTATGGATTACACCTCAACATAAAGAAAACAAAAATCCTCACAACTGAACCAGTAAGCAACATCATGATAAATGAGGGCAACATTGAGTTTGTCAAGAATTTCTTTTTACTTGGATCCACAATCAACACCCATGGAAGCAGCAGAAGAAATCGAAAGATGTATTGCGTTGGGCAGATCTGCTGCAAAAGACCTCTTTAAAGTGTTGAAAAGCAAAGATGTCACCTTGAAGACTAAGGTGTATCTGACCCAAGCCATGTTGTTTTCAATCGCCTCATATGCATGGGAAAGCTGGACAATGAATAGGGAATACTGAAGGAGAATTGACACCTTTGAATTATGGTGCTGGCAAAGAATATTGAATATACCATGGACTACCAAAAGAACAAACAAATCTATCTTGGAAGAAGTACAACTAGAGTACTTTTTAGAAGCAAGGATGGAGAGAGATGATGTCTCACATACTTTGGACATACCAGGAGGGCTGAGAACCTGGAGAAGGACATCATGTGTGGTAAAGTTGAGGGTCAGAGATAAAGAGGACGACCATCAATGACATGGATTGACACAGTGGCTGCAGCAATGGGCTCAAGCATGGCAACAGTCGTAAGGATGGCACAGGACAGGGCAGTGTTTCTTTCTGTTGTACATAGCATTGCTATGCGTCGGAATCAACTCAAAGGCATCTAACAACAACAACAGTGTGTTAGGCATTGCTTCAGACACCGGGCACACAGAATCTAAATCCCTGCCTCAATGGTTCTTGGGTTATTGAATATGATGAAACCGTGTTTAACAAAATAAATGTCCTGTTTATGTCTGAGTTTTTAAATCAGAATGTAATATGATGACATCCTTAGCATTTGAAAAATTTCATGTTTCTCTCCTGATTCTTTGACTAAGGTTTCTTTCTACCCTATTAAAAGATGAGGTTTTAGAATAAATTAAGAAGGGAAAATGTTTAATCAATCCTTTTTAATAACTGTAATATCTAAGTATGTGGTATCAATATTCCAGCCTACATGGGCTGGTTACTTATAAATTTCATTTTTCATAGTTGAATGTAATCAAAGGAAATTCTTGCTGTATTTGGTTTAAAATGTCTTTGATGATCAGCATTTGTTAGTGGCATTTACAAATGCTGAACGATTTTTAACACATCTGTTATATTCTTAAATTCCTGCTGGGAGTCGCTGCTTAAAAGAAAGTGGGAACATTGTTGCTGGTATTGTTCTTATAATTAACATCGTGAAGGACAGGCGTCTGCGCACATTTTCTCATACTGGGAGGAAGTGCACGGAAACAAGATGAAGCAACGTGAGATAGGACTTTAATATTTAAATGTTTTTTTCTCTTAGGGACTGAACTTCCAGCTTCTACATGTAAAAGCACTCCTACTTTTAAATTTTTGTCTCAATAAATATAGATGATTCCAAATAAACTGTTTTTAGGCAATAGTCTTTTTTTTTTTTTTCTAGGCATGAAAATCAGCAGTTTTAATTCCCTAACAGCTTCCCAAGTAATTTATCTTCTGAATGTTTTTAAACATCATTTTTTTGTATAATTTGTAAAATGAAAATTTAATCAACATTTAAAAGAAGCAGTGATGACATTGATTTTGATCAAATTCTTCCTACTAGAGCTTTCTCAGGGCATTAGGGCAGAGAGGAAAGGTTTTACTCCCAACCCCCCCCACCCCATGACCATTATAATGACTGAAGTGCTGAATTTCTCCTGATTCCCAGAAGGATGGGCTCTGCCTGCCTTTCCTGGTTTCAGAAAACTAATTAGCTTTGTTTTGTTGCCTAGCCAGAACCATAATGCTAACCCACTCAGAAGTCTTGAAAGTGGTACCACTCCAGTGCTTACACCACATTCTCTCTGGTTGTCAACTCCATTTCCAGTTGGGTTTCACTGATTGCCCTCCTTCTAGTGAGTGCATCATTCCTGACTAGGGCTCGCCAGCACTTATTCCCACTTTTGTTAGCTAGAGCTCTTTTTTCTCCTTGCCTTGGTAACTTTTGATCAGTTTTTTTCTGGAATCAAAGCACTCTCTTTCTCTTTTTAAAAAAAGTATTTAAAAAATTTAGGACATAGTAACTTTTACAACAGATTTAATACATATGCTAAATACACAGTTAAGGTTCTTTTGTTATTTATGTAGATTGTTGGTATTATGGGATCTAATCTAAATTTTCAAAAATAGGAAAGTGTTTAAGTCAATTATGTTACAATACTTGGGCTCATTGATAGCCGGTGAAGGAGGCAAGTGAGAAAAACTCTGTTGGCATCGAAAAATGCATGTGATTTAATTAGAAATTAAAATATGAAGGTTAAACAAGTGTTTGTAAACCCTGTCTAAAACTATGCAATGTGTACAAAAAGCATTATGTAATAAATTCATATATAAAAGGTTAAAAAACCTTTAAAAATTGTATAACTTGTTTTAAACCGGTTGAAATATGTACATACCATCTCCCAAATATTCTGTTATGTGTCCCACATATCTGTGCACATATGTGTGTGTGTGAGTGTGTTTGTATTCAGTTTACACTCCTGCCTGCAAAGATCCTGTTTCTCACATCCTTACTAAAACTTGGAATTGTTTGAATTTTTAAATTTTAGTAAATATAAAAGATATCTGGCTAGGCACCCAGACCTTCTGCCCTGCTACCAGCCTTGCCAAAAACAAGCTTTAAAGCAGCTATCCTGTATTACAGCGTAGGGCCTTTGTCGATCCAGGCCTTTCTACTAATATGTCTATGTTGTTTTTAACTGTTCAAAACCCAGTTGTGATTTGATATAAACAAGCATGATGAGGGCTTATCATATCCTGATGCAGATACAAAATTTAACCCTAGTGTGATACTTAGTGATATATTTTGAAAGAAGAAGAGTTTTCTCAGTTTATATTAAAGATCAAATCCCCTTTATTTTGGTACATTAAAGTAATCTTAAAGAATAACATAAATGTATATGCTTACTTATTTTCTACTGTATTTCTATCTTTCAGCCTTTTTTCAAGGATTTACCCAATACATATTTGATTACTTTTTTTCATTTTCTCATTTCCTTCTATTGTTTGAGGTTTGGAATAAATTACACAAGCTGAACTATATCATTTTTTTTTTTTCATTATCCCGGTGCTTTTCTAATGATGAATATACTTTAGAAATAGCTTATTTAATAAAACAATGTTTCATCAGTCATACCTATCTAATTTAATATGCAAAGTATCCATGAAGCATTACCAGAAAAACCTTTACATTAAATTTGATTCTGTTTGCCATTTGTCATCCTTTCATAATTGTGTATAAAGAAAACCCCATTTCTAAACCGAAGGTACAGTATGACCTGGACTTTCTGCCTGCTTTCTTTTTCTAGCTATTTGTAATTTAGTAATAGACAACAAAGTACTGTCTTAAGTTCATTAGGCCTATTGGGAAATTATTCTTTGGCACACACCTTAAGGTGTCAGAAGGCAAGTCACAAAGCAGTAAAATGGACACCGAGTTAAAATATTTGCAAATAATTTATTAGGTATAAATGTGTTTTATAAACATTTATTTCATTATACATCTTTAAATGTATCTTTGATCATGCATCTTGGCAATCAAAAAACCAAGAGTTTATGACGTTCTGCATTAAGCAGAGAAAATCTCTGTGTTTTTGCTTTTTGGTGTTATATAATGCACTTCTCTGTCACGTGCTTTTCAATCTTCTGCTGTCATTTATGTTAGATTGTCAAGGACAGACGATCTGTTGTTGGGGAAGGAAAATTAGCATGGGTCTTGCAGTCTTCCACTGGACGCATTTCAAACAAAAATAATAATTCACTGGAATTTTAAACTCTTAAAGTTTTCTGTTACAAACTTTAATGAAAAGCCTCATGTTATTTACACGAAATTCTTAAGTAAGATTACTCTTTCCAATTTGAAAAAACAAAACATGATTTAAAAATCACATATACCTTTGCTTCCTCCCTTTTCCTTTGTTTTAGTCAATTACACACCCCACATCCTGTTCTGTCTTCTTTTGCTTTATTGTTGTTAAATGGTTTCCTATCCTAAATCTTGAATCCTGACATATTTTTGAATTGTTTTATGGTTACATTTGCCATTAACATGATTTATGTATTCCTCCTTTTTTTTTTTTTTTGGCAATACTCTATATGTTCATTTGGTAATATTTTGAATGGGAAAAAAACAATGACTTTTTTCTGTTCTTTATTCTTTTGAATTTTCATTCTTTTCCTGAATTTATAAATCTTTTTAATTTATGCTTTTTCCCCTTTATTTTTCTCAATCGGGTAATTTTTTTTTTTTTTTAACGTCTTGGATCTAGGTTGGTACAGGGGTAGTCTGTGGGGTGATTGGTCTCAGGGTCTCAAACCAAAAGCTGGGGAGGAGTCTGTCTTGGCATTCCCCTCAACATATCTCAGTACATGTAACTGTCTCCTTGGCAACTAGCCCAGGGAGGTGAGGCAGGAACACACATCTGGCATTTACCCTCCTTTCCTCTTTCTCCCTTCTGTAAATCCCTCAGACTAAAGAGTCTGAGCTTTGGGCTTTCCACCTCTTCTCCATCATACATTCTTTTTTCCTACCCATGTGTGTAGCTTCAGGGTCTTAGGACCAGAGGTGGAAGGAAGAATCTCCCCTCCTGAAGGAGGAAGTTCTGTGGTCTGGCTCACCACCACCTGTACGGAATTTCACCTCTGCTTTTCAGTCCTGAATTTCCCTTGATCTGATTTGTTTTTTATATCTTTGATCCTGCTTTTTCAGTCACATACTTTTCATCTGTCTTTAAAAAAGTATCTTCATAGTGTGTAGAGGAGGGATTCTTGCAAAAATATACACTCTGCTGTAAGAATTTCGTCAAAGGAGATTATCATGAGCAAAGGATTTCAGACTATTGTCAAGGAAGAGAAAGTTAGTGGTTGTGTAGAGCATTTTCTTGTTTTCAAGTGTGGAAACAAACTTGGATAGGTTTGGTGATTTTTCACAACATTATAAAGCTCATTGGGAGCAGTGATGAAACTAGAACCTAAGTCCGCTGTACCTACTCTACTTGTCCATTAGGACATTAAGCACTTCACGCTAAATAGTGTCAGAAAATAGTCGTAAGCTTATTGGTAGAAATTTTTAAGTATTTTTTAAGAATGGTTGATCTGATTGAGAAATGGACATTTAAATAACTTGATTCATTACTGAGGGAAACATTTGTGATGAGAGTAGGCTGGAAGATTGAGACCAGATTGTGAAGGGCCGTGAATGTCAGCCTGAGATTTTACATGCTTCCCCATGGATAGAGGGGGAGATGACAAAGGATGAAATTAACATTTATTAAACAATTGCTGTTAAAGGCACTTGCTAAATACTCTTAACTGTTTTATGAAAGGACATTGGGTAGACTCGTAAAACAAAGTATTGATAAAAGGGGCTTGGGTTGTGAGTGCCACGTAGGTTAAATTGAAGTCTAGAGGCAGTTCCAGCAGTCCACATATTAAACAATAATGAGTCTGAGTACAAAGATGGTAGATGAGAGGATAACATTGGCAAGTAATAGAATACTTGTAATTAAGAGACGGTAGACGTAAAAGGTGACTTCAGAATACCTGCTGGTGACAGAGGATGGTGATGTAATTAAGCTATTACTTCAAAAAGCCAAATTAAAATCCTATCAATTTAATGGAACTTGACAAAATGCCTGCCATGGATTGAATTATGCCCACCCCACCCCCCCAAATATGTATCAACTTGGTTAGGCCATGATTCCCAGTATTGTGTGGTTGTCCTTCATTTTGTGATTGTAATTTTATGTTGAGAGGATTAGGGTGGGATTGTAATACCACCCTTACTTAGGTCACCTCCCCAACCCAAGGTAAAGGGAGTTTCCCTGGGGTGTGGCCTGTACCACCTTTTATCTCTCAAGAAATAAAGGAAAGGGAAGCAAGCAGAGAGTTGGAGACCTCATACCAACAAGAAAGTAGCACCAGAGGCAGAGCACTTTGGACCCAGGGTCCCTGTGCCTGACAAGCTCCTCGACCATGGGAAGATTGAGGACAAGGACCTTCTTCCAGAGCCAACAGAGAAAGAAAGCCTTCCCCTGGAGCTGATACCTTAAATTAGGACTTTTAGCATACTTTCCTGTGAGGAAATAAATTTCTCTTTGTTAAATCCATTCACTTGCGGTATTTCTGTTATGGCAGCACTAGACGACTAAGACAGAGTTTGGTACCAAGAGAGTGGGGTGCTGCCTAACAGATACCTAAAATGTGGAAGCGGTTTTGAAACTGTGAATGGTTAGAGTTGCAACAGCAGCAGAGAACCAGCACAGTAGAGAACCAGCCGCAGCAGAACCAGAAGACCAGCGCAACAGGGCACTGGAGCCGACCCACGGAGCGAGAGAGCTGAGTGCCTGTGCGCCGGAGGCTTCCTGGTGGAGCGGGGTGCCTCTGGGCACTCATCAGTGGAGCTACAGAGCTTTGGAACACTTGCCCCCAGCAGGGCAGATGCGGGCATGAGGCCCAAGGAGCTGAGAGGCCAAGAAACCAGGAAGCAGAAGCTGAAGAAACAAAGAACACAAGAAACCAAGCTGCCTGAGTCTCAAAAGTATGGCCATGACCTCAGGGGTTTCAAAGGGTGGAGCCATGGCCTCTGGTGTTTCTAAGGGTGGAACTGCCATTCAGATGGAAGAGGAGAATGGTGCACCTAAAGCTGAAGGAGCAGAGTTGCTGCCCCAGTGGGCCTGGAAGGTGGAGCTTCCAGGGGGCCTCCACTCAGAATCTGGAGAGTGTGGCCAATACCTAGAGCCTGGAGGGCAGGGCTATCGTGTAAATGGTCTCAGAGAAGAGAAGATTTTTTCAAAGCCTTGAGGACTAATGTAATGTGTTCTGCTGACTTGCGTGGTGCCTGTTATTCCTTCTTTCCCTCCAGTTTCTCCTATTTGTAATGGAAATGTCTAGGTTGTGCCTGTTCTGCCATTGTACCTTTGGAAGCAGATAACTTGTATTCTAGATTTCACAGACGAAGAGGGACTTTGGGATTTTAGACTTGGAGTTAAAACTGTTGCTGTGATACGATGGGGTGAGGAAACCCTGGTGTCACAATGGTTAAATGCTATGGCTGCTAACCAAAAGGTCGGCAGTTCAAATCCACCAGGCGCTCCTTGCAAAGTCTATGGAGCAGTTCTACTCTGCCCTATATGGTCGCTATGAGCCGGAATCGACTCGACGGGAGTGGGTTTTTTGTTTATGATGGGGTGAATATGTGATTTTTGGGGGCCAAAGGATGGAATGTCATGGATTGAATTATGTCCCCCCCAAAATATGTGTCAACTTGGTTAGGCCATGATTCCCAGTATTGTGTGGTTGCACATCATTTTGTGATTGTAATTTTATGTTGAGAGGATTAGGGTGGGATTGTAATACCACCCTTACACAGGTAACCCCCTTGATCCAAGGTAAAGGGAGTTTTCCTGGGGTGTGGCCTGCACCACCTTTCATCTCTCAAGAGATAAAGGAAAGGGAAACAAGCAGAGAGTTGGAGACCTCATACCACCAAGAAAGCAGCACCTAGAACAGAGAGCATCCTTTAGACCCAGGGTCCCTGCGCCTGACAAGCTCCTCAACCGTGGGAAGATTGAGGACAAGGACCTTCTTCCAGAGCTGACAGAGAGAAAGCCTTCCCCTGGAGCTGATGCCTTGAGTTAGAACTTTTAGCGTACTTTACTGTGAGGAAATAAATTTCTCTTTGTTAAAGCCATCCACTTGTGGTATTTCTGTTATGGCAGCACTGGATGACTAAGACAATGCCCATGACTTATCTGGAAGGATAGAGAAACAAGAAAATCAGATGACATTTTCAAAGGAGATAATGAAGAAAAGAGCTCCCTCTTCCAGCTTTAAACAACTTTTATAAAGAAAATACAACTAAAACAGTATAGAATTGCTACTATCCTAAAAAATATCACTGAATGAGAATACATAGAGAAAGCACACACCCTATCACATATTTTTAACATTAAAGGAGGCGTTACACAACAACAACAAAGGGTAAACATTCATTAAAGATATCTGGAAATGTGATTAACAGTTTGGAAGGAAGCAAAGGAAATTGCTAGCATACCTTTTACCATTTATGTAAACAAACTAAATAATCAAAGAATCAAGATGGAGAAAAAGTAGTCAAAGTGTATTTTGTTATTAGAAAATGATGTAGTGTGTTTATATCATAAGCAAAGGGAGAAAAATCACAACCAGAAGGAACTGATGTTAAATGTTTTGGCATATTTCCTTCTGGTCTACACTCTATTCATATCTTAGCTGAGATATTATTATATACCATTTTATATTTAACACAAGGATTTCCCCAGATATAGATGTTAATGCTAACTGCTGTGGAAAACAAACCCCCACATCTCAGAAGCTTGACATAGTAATGATCATTTATTACTTACATCAGCCCAGTGCATCATGGAGAGAGCTCTGCTCCAGGCAGTCATTCAGGGACCTGAGTTACTACCATCTCGAGGTTCGACCGTTCCCTGGGGCCTTGAATTCCTCTGCCGAATCCTCTACTGGATCCTTTTCCTGTAGATGAGGAAAGAGACAGTGTGGACCCTGTCTCTTTCCAGGTCCAGTCTATAAACCACCCCTGCTTCGCTTCCACCTACCTTTCATTGGTCAGAAACTTCCCGGGAGGCTGCAAAGTCCAGTTACATGCCAGGCAGCCTCTGCCACACCAGGCCATTAAAACCTTCTTATCATACTGGCATCATTTTGAGCCTACATAATAGTCAGTGGCCCAGACAGATTTTTATTTGCATCATCATTCCTTCTTGTGGAATAATTAATCCTCTGATAATCTTTCACCTTTAAAAATGACAGTTCCTGGTTCCTCACTGATCACAATCCCTCATTGTCTGTTAGTCAGCATCTCAGAACAGTTATTTCTTATCCTTTGTTCATTTTTATAGTTGTTTATGGTGTGCAGGGTAGTTCAGTACCAGTAACGTCATCATGACTAGACGCCTAAGTCCTTCATGCTATCAGCGTTGTTACTATTTGTGTGTGTGTACTGTTTCAGCTGTAGCAGTTTCTTCTATTGACCCAATCTGAGAATCTTTGCCAATTGTTATAAAATCATAAAGCGGACAACATGCTCTTTGACCACATAATCCCATATCCTGGGCTATATAGGAAATGATAGAAGTGAAAGTAACCTGTACAGAAAGGTGTTCTTTCTTATCACCAACATTTGAAAGCAGCCTAAATATCTACCACTGGATAATAGTTAATTAAATCACAGTAAATTAACTTGATAGGGTATTATTATGTTACAATTTTACAGAGTATAATGTAGTGAAATATTTATGACATAATGCTAAGTTAAAAACAAAAAAGCAAAACGAACAAAAACTCTGGATACAAAGCGGTAAATTCCAGAGTTAAAACTGTGTGAAACATATTAACGTGTCAAAAGAGTGAGCAGTTACATGCCAGGGAGGCAAAATCTTTGTTTTAGTGTAGGAAGACAGTATCACCTTTTTTGTTCTTACTCTCATACCTTTAGGTAAAGTCCGTTACTTATGTAGTTAAATTTTTCTGATAAATATATATAATAAAAATTTTGAAGATATAAAATTTTAGATACAGATGTAGATATTGGTCAGTAACGTCTGCTGTGATCCACATCCACTTACCTAAACTTCGACTTTTCTTCTCTTATATCACGCAAATGTTGCAGATTCGCCTGTGGCGTTTCCAGTGTTGGTTCATGACAGACTTTATGCCAGTGCTCTTAGCGGCTTGTGTCTTTGGCCTGTATGATCCATATAGCTTCATTCAAATTACTTTCTTGAATTACATGTTTACAGTTTAATAGAAAGGTGTTAATTTGCCTCCAGCTGTTAAAATTAATTGCCAATTTGCTTTTTTCAGCCTTTGCACTTTCATTTAAATGTTATCATACACTACCTCATGTTTCATAGCCTGTTCTTTCCTAAATAAGGCGTTATAGTTATTTTCCGGTGTTACTATAGCATCTCTGTGTTAACACCTCTGCCCTCAGAGTGGCAGCTGCCAAGACTGGACTAAACATGTGAGAAACGCATGACAGGAGACGCCCTGTGAGGGAGGGGTGAAGGGAGCCAGGGGAGACTGGGAGAGCTGTTAGGCCCTGGCGTGGGTCTGGCCCCAAGCGAAGGAGAGAGGGAAGGAAGGAAGAGGGGTGGAAGCTTCTTTGTAAAAATTATAATTTGTCAAATTATTTGTAAAAATAGCTGTAATGGCTGTATAATAGTCCATCTTATTGTTATACCATATTAAATTTGACTCTTTTGAACAAGCCAGAAGCCTAAGAATCTTCCTTGACAACTTCCTCTCCCTCAGCTCTGTAGCTGATCTGTCACCAAGCCATGCTGGTTATGTCCCTTAAATATCTCCTGACTTGGGCCCTTAGTTTCATCTTCAGTACCAAGACTCTAATAAAGCCCCTCCCCCATCTTTTGCCTTAACTTTTAGAATGACCCACATCCACTCTGCCCCGCTCCAATTACTACTCCACCATGTAGTCAGAGTAATCCTAGTCATCCAGAAGGAACCGTGTTTACCCAGCCCTGCCCCTTTCAAATCACCTATGGCTTTTCATCGCTCTTTGGAAAGTGTAAAAATCACCTTAGCAGATCCTCTCCCACCTCAGTCCTGACTATAGTGACAGTCACTTACTCAGGGGCCCCTCCCTTGAGCCCTCTGATAAAGTCACATCCCTTGACAATTAGCTCTTAAAGCACCAGACTTCTCATCTCCAGAATTTATTACAGCTTTAATTTCCCGTTTATTGTCATGGTTACTGATCGCTATACTTTGAAATAATCTGCGATACCCTTACTATGTGCTCTGTGAGCAGGGCCCCTGTTAATTTTACTCACCAACAATTTCTAGCACCTACCACAGTGCATAGAAAAAAGTTTTTTTTCAGTGAAAAAGTGGGCCTATTTTAAGGGCGTAAGCTAAGACATAGACATAGGAACAGTTGTAGCCACAAGAATAGATTTGGTCCCCAAGTTACAAAGTAGAGAGAAGAAAATAATCCAAGGAGAACACCTGTCTCCTGTGTTCAGGTAAGCATATTGAAGCAGCTTTGGAGGAATAAGTGTGTCAGACATCAGTGTATGTTTGAAGAATTACAAGCAATTCTGAATGCCTTGAGCTAAGGAGATGATTTGGGAATGGCCTGAAGATGATGATAGAAGTAAAGAAAAACCTGACGATAAAGTATTTTATGTACAAATTGAGTAATTTGACTTTATATTGAAAGCTATTGAGAAACATTGAAGGGGCTTAAGGAGGGGAAGACCTGACTAGATTTGCCTTTTAGAAAGGTCGTTCTGTCAGGAATGTGGAGGCTGGATTGGAGGGGCCAACTGGAGCCAAGAAGAGCTATTGGGATACTACTCAGTAATCCAGGTGGGAATGAGAAGGGCCTGAATGGAAATGGGAGCAATAATGATATTGGAATGGGAACACAGGGTACAACCAAAGAGCTCTTGGCAGCACCGGTGAATTACTGTACAAAGAAGGTAAGATACTAATGCTGTTGTTAGGCCCAGGAAGGTAAAGTCTGGGGATCGGCCTTGCATGTGGCAAGATGTCAAATCTCAGCTTTCACTGTTAGGAGCACATCAACTTCCACCTTTCCTCGAGCGGTGGGGAAGTACAATTATGACTTTACCTTTTACCAAAATGTGTCCTTTAGCTTTGGGAATTGCATAGACAGAGTTAGGAAGAAGAAAAAGAACATCCACCTTACCAGCCTGGTCAGTTGAAGTAAACCTGGGAATCAGTGATACAACAGTTGGCACAGGAGGTAGACTCATATTCAAAATATCACAACATGTTACATACCTTCTGGAAGAATAAGTAAAATACTCCCTAGAAACGTGCAAAGATGCACTTATAATGAGCACAATGAGTCCGAACTGGTTTGTTTTTGTTTTTTGGCAACAGGTTTGGTTTTCTTTTCTTTTCTTTCTGCGCTGTAACAGAATACTAAGAAAAGCTTTCTAAAAATACTTAGAATGCTCTCTTTCCAACTTTCAGATCAAGGTAGCCACCTTCATTCTTTCAAAGGCTTCCTTAATCCAACTTTTATGAAGAAGAGGAGAAATTTTGAAAGCACCTTAATTCCATTCTTTGTAACTTTACTTAGGGTTCACAGATGGTAGCTATATTGCCTTAGTGCAATCCAAGGCTTATTTTATGTCAATTCAACTGGATAGTAATCACTTATTGAAGGATCTGAATATGTACTATATGCCAGGCACTGTACTAAATACTGGAAATGCAAATATTTAACATGACATGGTATTTGCTCTCTGACATTTAGTGGTTTGGGGAAAAGATACGTATATATATGTTCTTGGACATCTTGTATGTATGTCTATGTATATAGGTATATGTGCATATATATGTTTATTCATGTATGCATGTATATATATTCTCATATACCTATGTATAAGTATATACAACTCTTTTATGAATCTGTAATATATATCTATGTCTATATATAGGTATGCCATTGAGTCAATTCTGACTTATAACATCCCTATAGGACAGAGGAAACCCCAGTGGCATAGTTGTTAAGTGCTACACCTGCTAACCAAGAGGTTGGCAGTTTGAATCTGCCAGGTGCTCCTTGGAAACTCTATGGGGCAGTTCTACTCTGTCCTATAGGGTCACTCTGAGCTGGAATCGACTCGACGGCAGGTTTAGTATAGGACAGAGTGTGTGTATATATATGTGTGTGTGTGTGTATATATATATATATAAAACACATTTGTAACAGGGATATAAAAATCCAAGTGCTATGGAAATACAGAGGAGTGAGCAACTTTGGAGAAATCAAGGGATTTATAACAAAGAAGTGACCAATTGAGTTGGTTCCAAATGAGAAGCAGAAATTTGCCAAGGAAAAAATAAGGGGAGGGGGAGGTGGGAGGGGGGAGGATTCCTGGCAAAAGAAACAGTGTTTACAGAAATAACAAAATATCAAGGAAATTGGCATTATTGAAGAACAAGTAAACAACTTTGTGCATCGGCATCAGAAAAGAATGAAGGAATGATTAAAAGAAAGGACCCTCAAGAAAGTTGTTCAGCTTTACTCTGACACACACACACACACACACACACACACACACACACGCTTAAAGGAGCAGAGATGTCACCTAAACAGGCCTATACAGTGAGGCATGGGGATAAAGGCAAGAGAAAATACTAGGATGGGTTGAATTATTTCCAGGTTCAGTTGAAATGTCCGTCACCTTAGTCAGCTCCCAGTTCTGTTCATCAGAGTGAAGAATGTATTGCCATCTCCCACTGTCCTCTTGCCAAGAAAGCCCTGCAGGAGCACAGAACACAGGGACAGCAAGGCCACCCCCCTGGCAGGGTGCCCACTGCCTAGTACACCCCCACGAGAACAGCGTGAAAGCCTTAAGTTATTACCCACCAATTTCCATGGTCTGTTTAAGCTCTTTTTGCCTGCTTGGGTTTGGGAGGACTTGAAAATATAATATTTCCTGCCTTCGTTTATAAACGTGTGGCTTACTCTTCCTGAATTCACTTTTTCAAAGATTGTGGCGATCACTGCAAACTACAGTTTAGACTTGGCGATTATGAAAGCGATAATAAAAGATTATAAATGTTAGACTTTTGCAAATGCTGAATATTATGGTAAACATAAAATGTGTCAAAGGAAAAGAACATGCTTCCTGTTTACCGTATGACAGTACATAGCAGCTCACCAATACTCTTACGTTTTAAATACCCAGCAGATTATGATAATTGGGCTAATAGTGAGCTGATGTGTTTTTTGCTGTAACTTCATTAACAAGAAGCATTTTTCTATTACAAGTCTCCCCAAAATGTTATTTTCTCGGGTCATGTACAGTTCCAAGAATCCTACTTTTTTAATAGCAGAATCACAAAGCAGCATCATTAGAGCCTCTATTAAAGGAAAATGTTTTCTGATTCCAACTTCCAATTACTTTTTTTATTTATTTGAGAACCTTAGAGATGACTTTAAATTAACCAAATGTAGTGCCTAAGATCTGCCACTCAGTTCCTGTGTGCAGGTTAAAATCGCTGTTTATCAGGTATTAAGCAACTTCTTTGCTTTGATAAAACATGTGTATCTACATGAAATATGTGAAAAGTCTTGTAGACTTTACTTTCTGATGTGACAGGAGGCATGCACAAAAGAGGAACAACTTTTATTTATTCCCACCTTTCAGCCAGGCTTCGCAGTGAGCTGAATCCCAGGTATTGGGGCTAGTGGACTCACTGGGACATAGGAGGCTAGACTTACAAATACTCAGACTCAGAGCTCTTCTCCCTTTCTCCCTCTTCCCCTTCCCTTCATGTGCTCACAGCTCCTTCAGCTCCTCCTCCTCCTCTGTCTCTTTACACCGGTTCTCCCCTAGAAGAGTGGTCCTCAAAATGCTTTAGTCACGTCCATGTAGATATTTCTATCTGTCTTCACATATGTATACACCTGTACCCACCTGGATACATATGTGCCTGTACCCACCCATACTGGATCCTAGACTTGTTTTTGTTCTTTACTCTTTGTTGGAGTTGTTATCCTCTTGTACATGTCAAAATTCTTTGGTACAGGCATCCTTTTCTCTTGAGGGCTTCTCAGTGACATCATTTGCTTTGGTCATGCTGTGGTCACTACCCCCACATTCGATGCCATTTTTCCCATCACCAGAGATAACATATATCTACAAATAGAGCATGCTTCCCACTCCCCTAAATGGAACCGTCAGAGCACGGTTACAGAGAATGTTGACCCGGTGTGAAAAAAGTAACTGATGTCTTAGATCAATTTCAGTGGAAACACTCAAATGGGAACCTAACTTGTTGTGTAAACTTTCACCAAAAATGCAATAAAATATTATTTAAAAGCAAAAAAAAGAAAAAAATTCTTCAGTCATACTTATCCTAAAAGAATTTTGAAAAAACGGTGGCACCTTTTTAAGATTTTTTGACATTTAAAATTTTTTATAATTTTACATAGTTACAAGAGATGTAATTTCTGGTGAGATGTGAATATTGGCATTTTCAAAGATAATTATTTTTTCACTCTTTTAAATACCTCCAAAACCCCAAACACCCATTGCCTTGGAGTTCTTTCCGACTCATAGTACCCCTATAGGACAGACTAGAACTGTCCCATAGGGTTCCCAAGGCTGTAATCTTTGTGGAAGCAGACCGCCATATCTTTCTCCCATGGTGTCGCTGGTGGGTTCAAACCTTCAACAGTGCAGTTAGCGGCTGTGTGCTTAACCACGGCATCACCAAATAACATAGGGATTTGCAGTGGTTATGAGCTCAGGTTGTTAACCGAAAAGGTTGATAGTTTGAATCCACCATCCACTCCTTGGAAACCCTATTGGGCGGTTCTCCTGTGTCCACCAGCATGTATAAATCTATTCAAATAATTTTTTAATAATTCCTGTCAACATAAGACTATTACAATTTAAATGTATGTGATGTATATGAGTATATGTATGTGTGAGTATATATATATAAATAATTAGATTAATTTATCATTAGAAGTATCGTTAGTTACCTTCAAGTAGAAGAGGGCAGAGAGAGGGCGGGGAGAGGTCTGGCAGAGGACATGCAGAGGCCAGGGACAGGTGGGGGTAGGTGGGAGGACAGGGAGAGGCCGTGCAGAGGGCAGAGAGAGGGTATGGAGACGGTGTGCAGAGGGCATGCAGAGGGTGTGCAGAGGGCATGGAGAGGGTGTGTAGGGGGTGGGGAGAGGGTTGCAGAGGGCGGGGAGAGGGTTGCAGAGGGTGGGGAGAGGGTTGCAGAGGGCGGGGAGAGGGTTGCAGAGGGCGGGGAGAGGGTGTGCAGAGGGCATGGACAGGGTGTGTGGGGGGGAGGGTGTGCAGAGGGTGTGCACAGGGAGGGGAGAGGGCAAGGAGAGGGCGAAGCACCACCTGTGCTGGCCTGCTCCTTGCTTTCCTGCACAGCTCTTCCCTGTGTGACATTGTGGTGTGTATCCCGGACCCTATATGTGACATGTAGAGACCACAAAGGAATCCACCTTGCAAGAAAAAACATACATGTATTATGAATTCTGATAAAAACTTTTTAGGCATAGAAGTGAACTTTTCCATGGAACGCATCTCTGTGTGAGATAGGCCAGGCTTTTTGTTTCCAATTGAGCCATATGTATGTGGGTGAATACTATCTGCTGTGAGGGTAAAGTAGGGCTGGCATCAATTTCTTGCCTGTTTTTTATTTTTTATAGATGGCAGCATGGAGAAGCCCCGTTTGTGTTAATAAGCAGGTTTTTCTATGAGGAGTTTTAACTGTGCGATTCAGTTCTTTGACCATATTTTGAGAGCTATATGCCAATGATCACTTAGTAATCTGTTGATTAAAAATTATTTTTGGTGGTCTAGCAGCTAAAAGATTTTTTCTTTTAGCAGCTGACACCTTATTAGGTCTGCCTGTAATTTTCTCTTAAGCAAAACGTTAGAAACTATCTGGCTTACAAAAGGATTTGGTACCTGTTATTAGAGCCACAGACACCAGCACACAATTTCCAACGCTCTCATGGTTGGGTGCCTGGGCTGGTGCACCCAGGAATGTGCCCTGTCAGAATTGGGATGGGTGAGGGGTTCCCTTCTTTTGTAAAGTAACAGAGGACTATTG
This sequence comes from Elephas maximus indicus, assembly GCF_024166365.1. Classification (NCBI taxonomy): domain Eukaryota; kingdom Metazoa; phylum Chordata; class Mammalia; order Proboscidea; family Elephantidae; genus Elephas; species Elephas maximus. The sequence goes on from NC_064819.1 coordinate 235,035,721, forward strand.
TGAAAGGGGAGTGGAGAAAAGGGAATACTGGGGGCTTTCTCAAGCAGATCAGTTTAAGGGAAGAGGACCTATGAACATTGAACTCTGGAAATGGAGCCCCCTAAAACCACCTGAATAGCAGTACTCCTTGTAAAGCCTTTACATGCCAAAGGTTTGCCCCGCAGAGGGGCTGCATCTCCTGGAGAACACGTGGCAGTTCTGCTTTTCTTTGCAACTTCGGTTGAACCATTGACTTGCAGTATATTTTAGCTTTCTTGATATGTTATCAGTACATTTGACTCTTACCCTGGAATGGTCCTTTACTGTCCTTTTCTTCACCTTTCCCAGAACTGTGCTATTTCTAATCCCCGTACCCACCCTCCCTGTGTGTATAAAAGTCTCAGTAGTAAAAATGGAAAGAAATGCTCCTCTCAGGCTACCTACCAGGTGTGTGAACTCAGGCAGGTACCTCGGGTTCCTCATCTGTGTCTACATTTCTACCTCCTAGGGTTGTCATTTGTTATAAGAATTAAATGACATAATACATGCTTGAATGCAGAGCAATGTTTGGCCCATAGTAGGTATAAATATTAACTGCTGTTATTGTCGTTAGTATCATGTTTAAATTCACTCACCTGTTCAGTGGTGAAAAGTAGAATGAAATATATTATTAGTCAATGTGTACAAATTTTATCTCCCATGTATTTAGCCTTAAGCTATAGTCTTTTATTTTGTATTTATATTATGCCTTTGGTTCTCACTAATTCCTGGCGATAGGGAGCTGTTTCTTTTCTGGTTTTTAAAAAAAAAAAAAACGGATGGTTTTATTGTTTACTTTCTTGATCTTACGTAGTACCCCAAACACAATAAGCGTTCAGTAAGTCTTTGCAGAGTTGGACTGTAGAAAAGCTCCCTTTTTCCTGGCTGTGAAAGTCCATGAGTGGATTTAATAATCTATCACATTGGTAACAGAAACCTTCAGCTACCTAGTTCACAAAAGAAAAACACCTGTTAATGTTTGCTGAGTAGGTGCTCTGCCTTCGCTCCAGGAGTTAGAGGTTTGCGTGACCCCAAGATAAATGCCGCCTGACAGGTCGGACATCACAACAAAGGGATTCAGAAGTAAGTATCTCAGGCCCCGCATTCATCTTTCTTATGGTGGTAAGGCTGACTTTGTTTCTCACCAAAGAGAAATTCAAGCAATGTTGTTTGTACATGTAGTTACATAACTTATATTTGTTTTGATGGATAGTGTAACTGACGTTAATTGCCACGCGCGTGTGAGAGCACGGCTAAGAAGGCAGCTATGCAGTCATTGTTGGAGTCTTTTGGCTTTGTGTTGGGACTGTCGTGCGTCCAGTATGAAATGTATTTGATTCTAACTTTGTCTCCATGAGCCTACTGTTATGTTTGGAAAGCCCACTCCCTCCCTGGTTTAGACCTGATCATCCTTTCAGTCTACTATTGTGAATTTCATCAAATTCTACTTCAGTAGTCCCTTTGGAGGTCATAAAAAAGTACCCAGTGCCGTCAAGTCATATGAAGTTCAAATAACATTTTTTCTGCCTACTCCCCTTATAACTGTGTCCTCACACTCTTCCCACTGGGGCAGTTAAGCCACAGCGGTGTCATCCCTTCCATGGCTGTGTCAAGGGCACTGGAGGCAGGAGTGAGCCTGGCTGAATTCCAGGAGGAGATGACTGCTGAATCACTCTCATGTGCCTTGACCATGATTCATCCATTCACTTCCAACCCTGCTATTAATTAAATGTGTGATCTTGGGCAAGTTGTGGAAACTTTCTTAGTCTCCGTTAACTCCTTCGTCAAATTGGAGCCAATCATACCATGGTGCTAACACCTAACAGGCTGTTGTTGGGATTCAGTGAAATAATGTATGCAAAACACTTAGCACCCTAGCTGGCATGTAATAAGAGTGTGTTAACCAATGATCATGCTGTTATCATTTGTCATTTGTGCCACCGACAAAGCCATTGGGAATACTGGCCTTTGTAGTCCTTCCTGTGAGACTCATTCCTAATGCCCCACAGACTTTTCTCTTTGCTTCTCAAAGATATGTAAGTATGGTGCATTTGTTTTTAATCATATATTACTCTGTGAAGAAGAAATTAATTCAGGCATCTGTTTTAATTTGTTCTGTTCAAAGGGGAAAAAACATTGAAAAAGAAGAAAAACAGGATGAGGGACTTGCCTTACAAAATATTAAAATGGATTTAAAAATAAAATAACACAACAACATGATACAAGAATCAACAGAAGTGTCAGTGAAAGAAATAACTAAGAAAAACCCCTCATACGAAGAAGAATGCAATGTATGACGTGGGAGTTGGGAAGAGATGCACAGATTGGCTCTGAAAGCTGGTAGGAGCAGGCCCCAGCACACCACTGCTGTTCTCCCTTAACCTACTGAATTTACTAGTGTTTTCTCCAACTTGAGATGCCTCCGTAGCTCCAGGCACAGGGCTTTATGTGCAGTAGACACTTGATAGGAGACAAATGGTTAAGTGGTCTTCCTTGGGTGCCAATAACAGATCTTGCTAGTCAGCCATGGCTCCTTTACTCATGGAGTACAGGTTCAGACTCTACTCCTTCACACGGTGCTCTGGACCACCTCTACCAAAGGCAAGCCTTATATTGTACTTGAACCAGAGGTAACTCAGCCTTGTCCAGTTCTAAAACTGTGGATTTATAAGAGTAGTCCAAGTGCTCAGTTGTATCGCAATCTAGGACTTTAATGGCAACACATCCGACTGGCTATGTGGCCTTAGGAAAGTCACTTCAACAGGATGACGAAGGGTTTTTTAAACCCATGAGAGGCCAATGAATTAAGTTGCCACACTGAAGCCCTTGAACATCTTGCTGTGGCACGGAAGCAAATACCAACTGGCATTTTTAAGGGATGTTTCATGTCCTCAAAAAAGAGAAATCTCTGCTCAAAATGGTAATAAAAGGACTGACAGATCCTTTGCATATGTCAAACCACACGTCTAATAGAGTAGTCGCTACAAGTCAGAATCCGCTCAATGGCAACGGGTTAATGGGTTTTAATACAGTATCCAATGAATTTAAATGATTCGTTGATTTAACTTCATAAGTCAAATGAGTATTCTTTTTAAACAATTTGAATCACCTTGTTATTTTGCTTCAGAGCACATAACATCTTAAATAATAATTCTTCAATTTAGCCGCATTTTTACTAGAAAGGTTGAGCTTTTTTTTATTACAGACTTAGTCCTATCGGGAAAGCTGCTTCTTTCAGAAGTTGCATTGTTCCCACTTCAGGCTGAGTAGGCATTTGGAAGGACTCCAACACGTTTACCTGGGCCTTCCCTTTAGAGTTAGATGATTAGACAGTAAATGAAGGGAAAGCCCTGTTGCCAGTAGGTGGCTCACTCTGTATGTGCTTGGGACGGGATCAGAAATGTCACCCCTCCTCCGCTTCTTTGTTTTCAATCCCTGCTGCTTTGAGCTTTTTTCTATAATGTCTGAGTCATTTATAAGGGAGAGGGGAAAAAGAGAGAAAGAAAGCAGCAGCCTTTGAGAAGCAGAATAGCAAAGGCCCCCCCTCTGACTCTCGAGGACAGTTCGCAAACTGCAGCTTAGGCCGAGTCCCCTTTCCCTGCACAACTGCTGCTGCTTTTGTTCGTTGTGTCCTTGGCAAAGACTGAAAGAGCTCAGCCTGTTATACTTGGACCCTCTTGTGTCACTTAAGGCATAATAAGCCATTGTCTTCATTAAGCGATCCTTGTTTTAGCAAATAGAATCCAGATACTGGAAGGGAACATGTTGAAGGGGGGAGAATCAGAGTAGAGACGCCTTAGGAAATTCCCTGGAGAAAAGGCTTTGTTTCTCCCGTTTTACTGCTCCTTCCTGAGAAGATTCATATTCAAATGGGCTGAGGCTGTGAATCAGTCACCTGCACATTCTCATGGGCCCAGGAAGGCTATGATTATGGCCAACGACAATGAAGAATGAAACCCTAACGAGAGCGCTCAGTCAGATGGCTGTTCACGCGTGAAGGAACTGGGCCAGCCAATGGAGGTGTGCTTTAGGTAATTACAGACAATGTGGCTATTCGAGAAACGCTGGGTAAATCTGTTCAAGACAAAATAAGGTCTAATTAATCACTTCAGGCTCTGAATTCTCCAGATGATTCACTTGCTGTGTTTTCTGTTTTTTTTAAGGGCCCCTTTTTAGCAAACTAGACCTAAGGTATAAAACAGTTCTTGTTTCCCACACTTTCATTTGTTGGACACATGCAACTGTGTCGTCTGTTTGGAGGTTCCTTTTCTGCCAATCATGTTGCAACGTGTTTTTAATGCAACTTGACAGAAGATTTTTAAAAATGAGGGCGTACGTATTCTTGTCATTATCCGACATAAACACGTTATAAAAAGCTGCTATAAAATGCTAACTCTTAATTCCATAAACACATGTGTATTATCTTTGTGTGGTTTTATGTTGTTAACTCTGAATATCAGGTGTATGGTCTGTCTGGCCCTGGTGGCGCAGCGGTTAAGAGCTCAGCAGCTAACCAGAAGGTTGACGTTTCTATCCCACCAGCCGCTCTGCGGGAGAAACATGTGGCAGCCTGCTTCTGTACAGATTACAGTCTTGGAAACCCTATGGGGCAATTCTACTGTGTCCTAAAGATTCCTATGAGTTGGAATCGACTCAGTGGCAATGGGGGTTGGGGATTCTTTCTAAAATCTTTGGATGCTTTCATGAAATTACAGTGTAGGAATTCCTACACTAGAGCATGTCAGATTTTTCAAAAAATGCTTGAACTGAAGATGTCTTGAGCTGGACAGCTTTTCTGTTTGCCACATTCTACCTTTATTTCCCTCATCGGAAAACAGGTTAATAAAACAGCCAGAGTTACTGCGAGCAATGCGGGGATAAAAATATCTAATTAAAGGTCCTAAGTGCATCATTCTTCAATTTCATTAAGTATCTTGGAGAATGAGGGCTGTGCCCAACTATTTGAGGAATTTCATTATTTTTGCCTTATTTGGTTTCTGTATATGAACCAAAAGGCACTATCTTTTCCTAATTAAATTAACTTGACTGGAAATTAAACTCAGCCCAAATTTTTACCTAAGAAGCAATGGATGGTCATCTTACAAACTTGGCTGGTGTTCTTTCTAATTTTGGGGCGAGGGGATAAGGAAGGAAAGAAGGAAGGAAGGAAGACAAAAAAAAAAAAGACTAGTTTTATTTTTCATAGATGTCTTCTTATTTTGACAAATTTATGTCAGCTATATAGGTTCACTATTAGTTGGAATTGACTCCACGGCAACAGATTTTTTTTTTAAATCATCTATAAAGTGATATATAAACCAAAATTATTAGTTTCCTCATGAAAATAACAGAAGAAAATATTCTTGTAAAAGGGGTAAAAGTAATTCCACACATCTATTTATGAATCTCTGGATTTCATTTCTCTAAACTTAATAATTTGTAATTAGAAAGATTCTAGTGCTTTCATCAAATTAATTTTATATGTAATGAAGACATAATATAATAAACAGTTCAGAAAAAATGAGTTTTAGAGTCCTGTCTTAAGTTTTTAAAAATTGTACCCCCTGTATAGTATGGTTTGTCAATTTGATTGCCTTGACAGCGTATGACACTGAATTCCGTTTACCATATTAGCTTCTCATTGTTTTTATTTAGCAAATGAGTTGGTATCTTTGATCTGTATTGTGCGTAGTTTAAATCACTGTGATTGTTTTACCTATCAGAAACAGATTTTCAACACTTAACAGTATAAAACATTTGTTTAAATAATTTGGAATTTAGTATTTAATGGTTTACTTCGAATTTCTTTTTGGTTAACATACTGTCGCCAATTTTTAAATTTTAATCAAGGGATATAAACTTAAAATGCCCAGATGCATGTCGTAGAAAAGAAAGCCATGGTGATGTTCCTTAAGAGAGCCTAAGTGGATGATTGTCCAGTCTTTGCCCTGGTCTTGCCTTTGAAGAATTGACATTTTGAGTATAAGAGACAACGGCTAAAAAATCTGATGAATTCAAGTAGTTGCTTGGGAGAATAAGTGAAGTCCATTTTTTCCCTGATCAAAATTGAATCTGTTACTTCCCTTCCTGCTCACAAACACATCCAAACAGATGCAAAGAAGGTGAGGCCACTTCCTGTAAATCAGCTGTCAACATGAATCAGGGAGAAAAACAATAGCAAGGAGGGAGCTGCTTCCCATGGAGGCTTTGCGTTGCTTCCACTTGCAGGAAGGATATTTATGGCATGCACAGCTGGCAGCCAAGAACCTTCAAAACTCTTACCTCACACACATCCAACTCATTGTGTGAATTCAGTCAGTTCAAGGCATAGAATCTTGGGAGGGGAGCTAGTAGAATTTCTTAGTAACTGTTTAATGAATTAATGTGTTGTTGATCTGATGTCTTATTCAATCTGCTACTCCTGATTCCTGGAGCCCCAACTGGTGCAGTAGTTAAGAGCTATAGCCAAAACGTTGGCCGTTGGAATCCACCAGCTGCTCCTTGGAAACCCTATGGGGCAGTTCAACTCTGTCCTGTAGACTTGCTATGAGTTGGAATCAACTCAATGGCAATGGGTTTGGCTTGGTTTTGACTTACTGCATATTCCTAATTTTCCCTCATAGGTGAGCCTCAGAAGCAGTTAATAAAGTTTGTTTTAAGACTGCCAATTTCCCAAGAATGTGAATACAGTAAAATGTAATCAGTCAAAATATTATTTAATATTTGATTTAGAATCTATTTAGGATAGCAATAATTTTGTGTATATACACAGTATTTTGCACTTCCTTTAACTTCCAAATTAAAAAAAAAAATTTGCAAGAAAAGCAGAGTAGGTGTTCTTAGCCAGCCATCAAAGGGAAGGCAACTAAGGCTTTGAGTTAAGTGATTAATTAACCTAAAAAGCACCCAGAAGTAAGTGAGGGAGCTCAAGGCAAACCCCGTGTTACTCCCCCTCATCACACTGCCTCTCACTGTGAACACGTGGTACCATCACCCCACAGCTGCACAGAAGCGATGGCAGGAAGTTCTGGATAATTATCTGGTGGATAAGTCTGCTTTTACTGAATTTTTTTTAAGTACACTAAGTAAAATTGTTGCTGAAATGACTTTATATGTCTCTTGTAAAATTCTATAAGGTTCAGTTTATATCGATATTCATCTAGTGGAGCTGAAATGCTTCAGAGGTGGTCAGTAATAGAAAGATATTTCAGTCCTGGTGGTGCACTGGTTAAGAGCTATGGCTGCTGACCAAAAGGTCAGCAGTTCAAATCCATCAGTCGCTCCTTGGAAACTCTATGCGGCAGTTCTACTCTGTCCCATTTATGGTCACAATGAGTTGGATTCAATGACAATGGGTTTGGTTTGAGGGTTTTTTTTTGTTACGGTCTTTTGTTTTATGTAATACCAACCCGGCTCTGTCTGACTTGAGCACACAGTGGTTGGAAAGAGGTTGGGGCACTCAGTGGATTGAGAAGGAGGCTGGAGAGCTGGGCTTGGAAGTCAGGAATCAGGCAGCCTAAGGAGGTCTCACGAATGGACTCCAGTTAACCCCCTTGTGCCACTTCATGAAAGATTCAGAGCTACAGGAGAGAGCAGGCAGAGCTTGGGTCAGGTAGTTATATCAGCAAGTGACAGGACAGCTCAGGCTGAAGGAGCTTCCTGGGACTCCCTTGGTCTCCGGTGGGGGAAGGCATAGCGCCGTTATTAACTCTCTCACCAACACTTCACATGATGGGGGAAAGGAAATTCCCCAGAGGCAGTCGGAATGCTGTGAAGAAGGGGCATCTGATGCTGGGCAGACAAGAAGTGATACAAGTCCACTGTAGTATCTGCGTTGTATCAGAAGCAAATTTTCTATTTAATTCTTGATAAACTGAGACTATGTACATATTACATATCCTAGATTCAAAGAAAAAAATCTATAACTGGGACCAAAAAGCCACTCCATGTACTTGGAAGAGGATGTTTATCTGTTTTACTGCATGCTTTACTATCCTCAGCCCTAAGTACCTCACAGCCTTACCTGCCACTTGTTTTCTGCGCCCATCAGATAGGGATTTAAAAACTAGGGCGAGACACAGACAAAGCTGGTGCTGGAATGAAGAGAGCCATTTTTACGGGGTTCTATCACATCCCAGGGAGCCCAGGTGGTGCAGTGGTTAAGAGTTCGGCTGCTAACCAAAAGATTGGCGGTTCGAATCCACCAGCAGCTCCTTGGAATCCTTATGGGGCAGTTCTACTCTGTCCAATAGGGTCTCTAGGAGTAGGAATCAACTGGATGGCAATGAGTTTGGTTTTTTGGCTTAGCATGTCCTAGAATTTGAGACATTTCCCTGGGTCCCCTCATGTAGACTATTCCCTTCCCTTTCTCTCTGCCTGGCCCTGTGAACACTGGGCCCATCCCCATCCTGAATGCAGACTGTACTGATGCCTCTGTGCCCTTGAGCCTGGTTTGGATTTTGGTTGAAAATGAATTTTAAACCCTTTACTGTTGCCTCTCTGAGCAGGTCAGTGATTATCCGGAAATTCAGGGCCACATATTTCCCTTCTTTTTCCTGACCCCATGTCATAAGTAAAATCAGGCCTAGGCATATCAGGAGAGTACTCAGTAGAGTGGAAATAGTCCTGGATGGAGAATTCCACTCCTGGGGTGCCCCAGCTAGCTATGTTACCCTGGGCAAGTCAGAGGACCTAGAAGTCCCTAAAGGCAGGTCCCGAGTTTTGGTCTCCCGGTGCCTGATATGTAACACCTGCTCAAGTACTGTTGGTTGAGTGAATCATCAAATACCTCTCTGGGCCTCAGTTTCCCCCATTTTAAAATCAGAGAGACAACTTTTGAGGCCCTTCTAGCACAAGAAACCTTTCTATAAAATGAACCATGGCAGAACTTTAGAAAGAATACAGGCCTTAGGTTGTCACTAACATATTTTAAAACACCTTATTACCATTCGTAGAGGTATTTAAAAATAAGAGGCAAATGTGTCAATTCTTCCTCCCCCAAATTAAAATAAACTAGCGTCTTTTACAGCCAAACAGGAGAGAATGGCACACGTAGAGGGTAGAAGGGCTGGGTATCTGTGGAGAAATGGGTTAACCGAAGTTTAACTTAGACTTGCATTTATACAATGAGCAATAACTTAACATTTATAAAGCATGCATGCTGCCCCTCACCAGGCTATTTTCATGTATATTATTTTATGTAATCCCTAAAAATCCAGTGAGGTATGCATTAATACTTCATAAGTATGGGAACATAGGTTCAGAACAATTACTTAATTTGCCCAAGGATAATAAATGGTGGGGCCAGGATTTGAATGTTGGTCTGAATAAATCGTTCATGCTTTTATACTATAACGTATTGTTACTGAATTGTTTCATTTGAGAGACTTCTGCCTTTTCCCTTTTATTTCCTCTTAGGTAATTTTACTGTACACAATCCTTATCTCAAGGCCTTCTGTTACTTTTTCTTCTCCTCTTGGTTCCCCTATTATCTGTGTTCTTATTAGTCCTTTGATGTATATATATTTTCCCGCTTGAAGCAAGTTATTTTCCCTCCTCTGAATTTCTCACAGGATACAGAAATCCTTCTCTGTATTGAGTCCCAGTGGCAATCTACTTATTTCTAAATCTCACATTCAAATAGTCATCTTTTTTAGTTTTATCTTCCTCTCCTTCTAAATTGTGTATTGGGTTCCCTGTCAAAATTTTATTAAGCCATTGACACATGCTACTTTTATAAAAAATTTATATTTAAAAATTTCTGACTGCCAATCCATATTTTGCTGTTTCATTTCTGTAATGAAATCAGAGTTTGGTATGAAAGAAATTACATAATTATAGCAACAAAGTTGAACCAAAAAAAAAAAAAAAAAAAGCCCTAGGACAAACAAATATTTATTCATTCAGTACCTATTTGTTGATTGCCTACTATGTACCAGGCATTGTTCTAGGTGCTAGTGTATTTATTTTTCCCTTTTGATCCTAGGAGCTTAAGGATTAAGTACAATTGTTGGATTAATATTTTTGTTGTTATTTGCCAGGTGGCATAGCTTCCAGCATTACAGCAACATGGAAGCCACCCAGTACAACAAACTGACAGACCAGTGGTGGGGATGGGATAGATTAGCAGGTAGTTAGGAAGATACGAAGTGAAGCAGATACATTCTTTCAACTTATTTATCTGCTCAACTCTCATGAAGATGGTGCAGGACTGGGTAACATTTGTTCTGTTATTCATGGGTCACCATGAGTTGGAGCCAACTCAATGGCAACTAACATCTGTCTGTCTGTCTGTCTGTCTACCTATCTCTTCACATGGAAAAAAACTCAAGAAAAAAACCTGAAATGCTTATTTTTGTTCTGGCTCATGTTTTAAAGATTAAATAAACTCTTATCTCTGTATATATTTTAGAAACTTAAATTTTCACTAAGATAGACTTTCAAATACTACAAACGTTCATTTTTAACTCCAAGAATACTTTAGTTGGTTGGAAAATCATTTCTACTGCAATTATCACTGCAGAGGGGAGGAGACTTGTATGCCGTAACTGCCGCTGCTGCTGCTGCAAGGCCTACGAGTGCTTCACCTTTGTGGAGTACCGGCTGCACAGACTAGACAGCTCTCGTAAGCACGTTCCATGCATTATTTTATTTCATTCACACAACTGGCCTATGAAGTATACGCTAATATGTTCTGCTTCATATCATGCCCAAAGAATATATTTTCACCAAAAAATTTGGTGGCAATGCATTTAGACTTACATGGTGGTAGTTGAAAGAAAGATCTATGGCTGGTCAGAGTTTGCAGAACCCCTGGTGACTCTCTTACCAATTACTAAGTGTTAACTGAACATTTGTGAGCACATGTAACATACTCCTGCTAGGACAGTATAAAACCTTAGGAAAACAGCCAAATTCTTGCACTAGACTGTAGCTCTCAACAATAATTGACGAACACTTATTTCCGATGCAGCAGTGCTCTAGTCACAGTACTATTTGAGATATAAATTTGTGAAATATGTATGCAATCTGCCTTGACTCCCCAAAATTAAGTTTCGCTATGCGTGAGTATATTGAGAAGAATAATACATTTCTGCTCTACATGCTAGCTCGTCTCTGTTACCTATTTTTTTAGGATGTGGTTATAGGGATAAGGCATCTTAATATAATTTACATTAAAACTTCTCACCATAAATTGATCTGGGTATTTCATATTGATTCGTTTTTCTGTATATATCAACTTTCAACTGTATCGATTCATTTTAAATATTCTAAAGAAGATCCTAAAAATCTTAGAATGTAGCTATCCAGATGTGAAAATCCACTAAACCCTGTTACATAATCCTGAAAATGTTTAAGTATATCACAGATTATATAAATTATTTAAAGTTTTATTTTATACTTCTTGAAGACACAGAAATCCTTAAATTTATTTTACAAAAGGCTCATCTTCTCCAGGATAAATTTAACTTGCCTCACGTAATTAGTATTTAGAAAAGCTCAAATTAACTGGAACATAGCTAAATAGAACCTCTAATTAACCAGATTTTTTTCTTCTTTGTGCTACTTTTAGAGAGAGTGAGATCACTAGAAAACAAACAAGATAGCAAGGATTTGTTTTAAAAATCAGCCTTCAGGGTTTATGCTGGGGTCAGTAAATATCTAGCCCAGTTTTCATATTTTAAAACTACGAAGTTACGATTCACTTAAAATAATAAGGCAGAGATGCCAATGTTTTCTGACTCTTGAAACAAATATTAAATTATGCTTGATATGTTGTTATTTACCAAGGCAGAAAAGTGAGTTAATAGCTGTTAAGAATGTTTTCAGGACTGAAAGATTAGATCAGAATTGGTTCCCTAGTTTCACTCTGAAAACCAAGAAATGAAATTAATCAAAACTCATTTTTACCTGAGCGTTCTAATTAATCAGATGGATTAACAAATGGATAGATGAGAAATGAGAAAAGCTTGTGGAAGAAAAACAGAGGTAGTACTTTTGGTCAGAGAAAATGCTCATTTAAAATAATTGCAACGAAAGCCACACATTGATTGAGAGCAAAAATTAAGTCCTATTCTTCTAGTCTTTGCCCACTAATATCCCTTAAGTCCTACATCACCCACCCCTTTTCCAGAAATCTTCTGAAGACGACTTGTCTTGAAGGCTTTCTAACCAACTCCACTCCACTCCAATTGCTCTGTATCGTAGCATCTTTGAATAAATATAAAAAGTCTGACAACGTTTATGTTTGAGGTACTGCCTAAGAAACGTGGAAACCCTACAATTCTGAAAACCTGGTACTTTTGCTTTAATGTATTATAGTTTTCCATAGGTCAGGATTTTACAGGTTCAGATTTTTCATTTTTCTGGTTTTCTAGAGAGGCTTACCAAACACATAGAAGAAAAAAAATCTCTAAATTAGGGTGCTGATTTCTCATTCCCCAATCCCATCTACTTATTGACTCTCCTGCTTCCAGAGAGAATTTGAGGACTCTTAAAAGACACATTTACAACAACAGCCTAACTATAAAAGGGGGACAGGAAAGGAGAAAGAGAATTCTACCAGAAAATCTATGCTAAGAAAAGCAATCTGCAACTGAAAAGGTGCCACCTATATTCATGCTAAAAAATACATGCTAGGACAAGAAAAACAGGAAACATGACTGAGTCCCATTGTTCACATTTGATTAAAGGAAGTATGTTAGCCCATCAGGAAGACCAGACATTTTCTCCTGACTGAACTTCAAGAGGTGTTTTCTCAATGGTTCTGTTTCAGGGCTTACAACATGGTAGAATGTTAAATACTGTTGAATGTTAAATACTGAATATAAGTGATATTTGGATAGGGCTCACTGAGGAAGATTAGAAAACAGATCCCAACACCTTGTCCTCCCTCCACCTTAGTGAGTGGATCAGGACTAAATGCACCTCAGAGGTAAAGAGGTGAGCAGGATATCTGTCTGGTCCTGTCATCTAAATGTGTCCAAGCCCACTAGCCCACTGTGGCACCCAATTAAAATACTCCGAGCCCTCATCTCACATACTAATAGAAGCCTACGGGCTCTGTGCAGTAATCTTCTAGATTCCTACTCCTTTTTTTTGTTTTATTCTATTTTTGTTTTTATTCCAAGCTCCTGCTGTCGAGTCTTCTAGGTTTCCTCTCCATCGCTGTCCCCATTTCTCCCCAAAATTACCAGTAACAGAAATCCATGGTAGCAGGTTTTTTTCTGTCAAAGGCTTGAGGGTAGTACCTACATGAGAAAAAGTTAGCTTGAACTCTCAGACACAGTGGGATAGGGACCATGGATGTCTTTCTCTAGGCTCTGACATCTGGCCCCCTTCTTGGAACCACTTCTTTATTTTGCAGGGTAATCTAGCTCTCTGCCTCATCCCTCTCATTCAGACTATTCCAGAGGCCCATCTCTGCATAATTAAAATATACATTATGGTGTTTTCCAAAGAAAACTAGCAACTATCTCTAACAGGATCATATCCTCCTTGGGCAGGTAGCCCAAATTGAATCCAGATTTTAAAATAATAAATGTTTTCTACATACCACACACATGTACCTTGATAAATGGGATCCTGAGAATCAGGTCACAGCCCTCTAGTATTCTGGGAACTTGTACCAGTCAAAACATATGCAGTTCTCTCTGGCAGGGGACAGGAGTCCTCCAATGGGTCCAATCTAGAAGGCTGCATCGCAGAAGAAAACAGCATTGGGTCTTGAGTCAGATTGAGCTTGGTTTCCTCCTCTTCTCAAATGCTCACTACCCTGCTGTTTGCCCTTGGACAATTTTCAGAACTTTTAGAACCTCACTTTTCTCATCAATAAAAGAGAACCTTGTGCTGTCCCTTGTGCCATGTTACCCTTCCAGGTGACCCTCCTTTCTTCTAGACTGTTTGCATTTTAAGCTTTATATCCAGTTGTGTGAGGAAAGGCTTCCTTTCAGAGGATTTCCAGGTACCTTTGAACAGGTAACAGGGACACTCTGGCATAGGGCCTTTTTGAGGTGGATGCTGTTGTACATCATGCCAGCATGTTATGCTGAATATCACAGAGCCAGCCTTGAAAGTGAGCCCTCTTTAATCTTGTGGGAGGAGAGGTAGTTTGCTGCACTAGAAAGCAAAAGGGACTTCAAGTCAGACAGCCTTGGTTTTGAACCCTGCCTTTTCCACTTATTAGTAGAGTGTTTGACTTCCACTGGGTCTCCCTAAAATGTAAGGAATTATCCTAGATCTCAGGGTCGTTGCGAGGAAAGTGCTTTGCATAGTGCTAGGTTTAGGGTTCTACTCTGTCCTATAGGTTCACTGTGAGTTGGAATGGACTCAACAATAACAGGGTTTTTTTTTTTTTTGGTACATAGTAAGTGCTCAAAAACAGCAGTAGAGGGCCAGGGTATGGAAGCACAATTGTCAGAAAAGTGGTCCATAGTCTTTCCCTCTTGGCCATTGGTCTCCTGAGGAATGCAACATGGGAAACTCATCTGTCTTTGACTCTGGAGAGGAACCTTGCTCTGGCATCACCTGCCTCCTCTAGCCTTAGCACCAAGCTCTTATCCTCTCCCTCCAGAGCCATCTTCCTCTCTGATTTGTCCCCTTCTCCTTCTTCCCTGCTTGAGGAAAATAGAGCCCCCTCCCCATGCTCAGGCCACATAGCTTGCCAGAGGAACGTCCCATTTTTCTGTATATAGTGTTAAAAATAATACTAAGCCTATAATAGAAATTGATTGAAGTCAACTTAATATTTAATTTGCAAATTGAGGCAACATTTCAAAATTTTTTGAAGTCAAAAATTTTTGCAGTGGGGAGGTAATCTTTCACAGATTCTTATACTCCAGCTTGTCTCTAATAATTGTACATTGCTATGGAAACAGGGCCAGAGTTGTGTTTACACAATAGCTTGTGGGCATGCAACACTTTTCTTGAGGAACAATTGAGGTAATTACTGATTTAACTTAAAACATAGCTTCTGGTCTGACCTTTGAAGTTTCTGTTGTTGAAATTGCACATAGATAATTCTTTTAAAAAGCACAATGCCCAAGGCAAATGTTCCTTACTGATTAAGCTAAACTATTCTATGACCCCAGGGTAACTTTCAGGAAACCAGTTTTCTGGAGGTAAAATTTAAGATTCAGAGATAATCTCAGGATGATCATTTTGGTGGTTCATTCCAACCTCCGTGGAATCCAGAAACCCAGATTCCATGGGAATGAAAAACTCCATTCCTCAAGATCTTTTCTGGTCCAAAACATTCCTTGGTGCTGTGATCTATCAATCTAGCACAGCCTTAAAATCTTACAACATGTTTTCTGAGTACATCAGAACTAAATTAAATGGGTTGGCACCTTCACTTATTCTTCATTGTTATGTACCAGCTATGTAAAGAAGCATGGATAAGTGAGTGTCCTCTGGTCCATGTTGTCTCAGTGCCACTGAATAGCAGTAAGGAAAAGTCTCCAAGATAATTGTGAACTTATTTCATTATCACTAAAATGGAGGGGTTAGGCTAGGCTGGCTCTACAATCTTTTCTGGCTCAAAATGTTCCTTGGTGCTGTGATTCAGTCAATCTAACATAACCTTAAAATCTTAGAGCATGTTTTCTGAGTACACCCCGTAGAATACCTTATCTGCAGAAAGCTGAACTTTATTATTTGGGTGTAATAAATCAGAGCAAAAAGATGTAGAGACTATAGTATATTATTAGTTTCAAGTTTACTAATCCTTATTTTATGAGATTTAATTTCCATGAAGTTTACTTTCCCGTTCAGCTTATTGTCAGAAAGATGGTGCTTTTTGTGTCCAGTGTAGAGATAAGCAGAGCAGTAATGAATGTGTGCTTTTCCCTTGCTCAGATAAACGCCATAGTTACAAGAAGTCACTGCGGGTTATAGGGGCCCTTCTGTTTACCGTGGTAGAACTAATACCCTACAAGTTTTCTAAGGGGTTTGTGAGATGTTACAGATTTATTTTTAATATAATTTCAAAGTTGGAAAGCTAGAAAATATGCAGCCTGATTTCACATGAATTCATTATCAACACTATCATATTCAGAATAAAATTACGTTTTCAGCAAAAAAATACTTTCCTGTTCCATTTTGTGCTTCATCTGAAATTAATTAAACATTGTAATTTGTGAGTAATTAAAAGTTTACCTGCAAACATAACAGGAGTCCCCTTGAGAGTATATGGAACATTTTCTGTGATAAATCAATGATCCTGATTTTTTTGATCACGTTACTAGGGAATTATAGTCTACATGGTTGTGTGAAACTAGGGCAAATCACAGAGTAATTGAGCTAGAAGAGACTTTAAGAGATTGTCTGCCAGTAGATAAAGTGGGTGTGTCCTCTTTGTAAAGGCCTTAGGAGGTCGAATGGAGGCATTCTTGGCGCCCCTCCAGGATTTTATGTCCCCAGACGTCCCATGATTGCCAGTCTCTCCACTAACTCCTTGCATTCCTTCTGTGCATTTTCGCCCCCTTGGTCTTGACAGGCATGAAGGCATGTAAAGCAGTTGGCACACTGACTAGTCATTATAAAGTGCTCTGCAAAAGGTAGCCAGTACTGGTCTCTGTTTGTGGATCATTGTAATACTGTAGACTAACTTTTTAAACTTTTCATCTGGTATTACATCCCAGTCTTTCATTATAGGGCTTTGTTTATCCATCAGTGTGATTTCCCTCCATATGTAGACATTTTTCTGAATCGGGTCTGGTTTATCCACATCTTTTTGGAAATGCAGTTACCAAAACTGACGCCTTGTTTTAGGAGTGGTTCATACAAAAAACCAGACAAAACCAAACCTTTTGTTATCAAATTAATTCTGACTCATGGTGACCCGATGCATTATACAGTAGAAAACTCTATAGGGTTTTCTTGGCTATAATCTTAACAGAACCAGGCCTCTCTGCAGAGCCACTGTGTGGGTTCAAGCTGTCGATCTTAGGTTAGTAGTCGAGTTTGGGCCACCCAGGGACCTTTTGGTTCATATAGAGTGTAGCAGAATTATATTCTAAGGCTTCTGGGTACAATAAAGACTGAAGTTGTAACATGTTTTCACTGTTATGCTACCGCTTTACTTCAGCTGGATTCACCAAAGGTAGCTTGTTTGATGGCTTTTCCTGGTCTATCTCTTTCCTTCCTCCTTCCTTTCTTTTATACAGTAAATAATTATTAAGACCTTCATGTGCCAGTGGTAGGGCTGCTAGGGATACACTGTGAACAAGAGAGTCAAGGCCCCTGGTCTAATGGAATGTAAATTTGGGGGCGAGGGGGAGGACGACTAGTTTCTTAATCAAGGAAAAGCATTATTTCAAAAAGTATTCATTTCTATGAGGAAAGTAAAACAGAGTGATGGGGGCAACTTTCTTTAGATGGGTTGGTCAGGAAAGGTTTTATAAATATTGTCTAACAAAAGACTGTAGTCCTTCAAGGGACTTCTTAATATTTAAAATTTATAGTGTGTAATCAACTCGACGGCACTGGGTTTGGTTTTGGTTTTGGTAATTATATTTTTATATATTTTTCTTTATTCAGCGGCCACCCCAAATAATGTTTCTATTATCCATAGATTTTATTGACCGACACCCTGGTGGTGTAGTGATTAAGTGCTACGGCTGCTAACCAAGAGGTCAGCCGTTTGAATCCGCCAGGAGCTCCTTGGAAACTCTATGGGGCAGTTCTACTCTGTCCTATAGGTTCACTATGAGTCGTAATTGACTCGATGGCTGTGGGTTTGTTTTTTTTATTTTTGGTTTTATTTTGAATATGGAGCCCTGGGGACACAGGTTCAGAGCTCAGTTGGCAGTTGGAATCCATCAGTTGCTCCTTGGAAACCCTGTGGGGCAGTTCTACTCTGTCCTATAGGCACATTAGGAGTCAGCATGGACTCAACAGCAATGGGTTTGTTTGTTTTTTTTTTAACCAATATCTAGGGGGGAATATAGATTCATAATTCTAATAAGTAAATGTCATTTCTAATTACTAAATATTAGAATTCTGTTACTATTACAAATATACAAATAAAAATTAATCATGTTAATTTGAGAATCAAGTAGGAAGAAGATAGTTAAATGTATCATTTTCCACTAACATTTGTCTATGAAGAAATAGCCATGTGCAGAATTTTCTTTCCTGCTCAACCAGTCTTCTGGCTTTTATTTTATTGTATTGGTAATATAATTTGAGAGAGCTCCAATTTAACATTTTTTATTCTACAAATATATTTTCTTCAAAAAAAAAATTAGAAAAAAGCAGCCAGCAGAGCATGGTTATATCAAGAAAATTATATATGTGTATTTACACACATATGCAGGGTCCCCTGAGTCAGAACTGACCCCACAGACAGGTTTATGCATACATACGTTAGGAAATCAGAGACTTACAGGAAATATTCATAGGAAAGAAAGGTGAGGGGGGACTCTTATGACTGGTTTATTTTGGTTAAACAATATTAAGTAAAGCTGCAGCTATAAAGACGCAGATTTTCCGAGCCACTACCTTTGTACCCCATCCTCTAATGGTATCCCACCTTTATGCAGAACTAAGTGATTCCCGAAGGCAGTTTTGCATGAAGTTTATAGAGTTTTCAGGAAACAAATATTCAAAAGTGGCTCAGTACCTTATTGTCTCTTGTTGCTATACTGATTATGGCCTCCAGGACTGAATATCACCAGGTCAGGAGCTCAGTTTTATTAGTATATTCAGAAAGATAATTACTCAATTAAGAAGTACAAGTACAAAAAAACTAGTTTAATGTGCAATGAAGTCATTTACGGTGTAAATGTAAGCTCTTGACTCAGATTCAGAATCCAGGAATTAATACGAAGCCTGGACTTCCTACCTAATGTGTTTTCCCCCCTGATGTATGTATATTATTTGTATTTATGAGATGTGGTTATCAAAAGTAAGTAAGAATGCTGAATTCTAAGAGTAGTTTGTTCATGTAACTGATGGCTTAAATTAAAGTTGCCCAGTGGGCAATTCATTAGTTGGACAACATGCAGTATGAGAATAGAGGCCTTGTTTATTACTACATCCACAGAACCTAGTACTGGGCACTGCCCAGTCTATAGTAGATACTCAATAAAAATGCTGATTGACTCATTAATGTTGGGTTACACGTTGCTATTTTCTAAATTTTGGTGGTAGGTACTTACCCATTGCCATTGAGTTGATTGTGACTCATAATGACTGTATAGGACAGAGTAGAACTGCCCCGTAGGGTTTCCTAGGCTGTAATCTTTATGGAAACAGACTGTCATATCTCTCTCCTGTGAAGGGGCTGGTAGGTTCGAACTGCTGACCTTTTGGTCAGCGCTGAACCACTGAGCCACCAGGGCTCCTTATAGCAGCAGATAGTACTGATTGTTGTATATTTCATCCACTGGACAAATATGTGTACATCAGAGCTGCTGGATATGATGGTGTAGATCAGTCAGAAGTGTTTTCATTGCTCTTGATATAATGCTATAAAAGTATGTAATCTTCTCAGCACTAGGGGAGCATAAGATTGCCAGAATGTCTAAAGCAAAGCCTTTACCCTTGAGGACCGCTGATTTGTCATGGAACTATCGATGAAATAAAGCAGGACACCCTTCTTAATCCCAACTCAGTCCTAAATGCCAGTAAATGCACTGATGCGTAAATACATTAGATTGTATTCTAACTAGCCTGGAAAGAGTTAATGCTACTTCTAAAAGTGATAAATATACTCCTAGCTAGCATAAAAATGGATTTGGAACCAAAACTTTTAGGGATTCATATGTGAGCATTAGGCGGCCTTTAAAATAATTTGATATGCTCCCCAACGATAGTAAGTGAGGTTAGCTAGAATATCATTAAGGAGCCCTAGTGGCTCAACGGTTAAGCACTTGGCTGCTAACAAAAAGGCTGGCTGTTCAGATACACCCAGCAGCTCTGTGGGAGAAAGACCTCACAATCTGCTTCCATAAAGATTACAGCCAAGAAAATCCTGTGGGGCAGTTCTAGTCTGTCCTTTGGGGTCGCTATGCGTCGGGATTGACTTGATGACACCCAACAACAGTGTAGCATTGCCTACCGTTTAATTATAAATGGACGGGTCAGTGTCAGGTGAGTGTATATTCATTCTTAGATTTCTTGTAACTCAAGTTATCTTCATTTCAATAAATTAAGCCAAGCAACAAGCAGATTTTGTTGCTTACAAACGAGTGGTGTTTCTGATTGTGCACTTTCCTGTTAGACCCCATATGAACAGTATTGATTGTTTTAGGGATATGTATAAACTCAGTGTTGGAACGGACTGTTTTACAGTTGTGTTGTGTTCTAAGTCAGACAGATCAGGCAAAAACGTGGGGGAGTAAAAAAATATTCTCACGTGATAGCTAGGTTGTCAAATAGTTCAGAGACTTTTTTTTTTTAAATTGTGCTCCCCCCAACCCCAAATATTCAGATACCTTGAAGGATTTTTATCACTAAGACAATCTGCTTTAATCTTTCCTTTCAGAATTCACCTGACAATTTGCTATCATTTTGTTGACTGCTGGAATACAATTTCTTATTTCTTTGTATCAGTTAAAACTTTGAGCTAAGGTTTGGGGGCCTAAATTCTGTACTCACCCATTTTCCTTCTCAGTTTTCAGCCAAGGGTTGTACATAGGAAGACGATAGTAAAGTGTCAAACAAAGCATCAGCTGATTAGTTAAGTCTGGGAAAGGGCCTGATAGTCTTTAAATTCAGGACTCCTCTGAAGAATTATATAGGAGCAAGCGGCCTAGCCCAGGGGTCTGCTTCTTTCTTTCCCTGGATTTTATCGCTTCATTGTGGGAACAGGCCCATCAGAAACATCCTACAAGCACTTGGCAACAGAGAAGAAATGATGTGTCATTTACACTGGTAGACATGTGTACACACACATGCATATGCATGCACACGTGCACACACACACATTGACACAGCCCTTTCTACAACTCTTGTACAGCATCGTTTTGTACATCCCCCATCTTTTCTCACTAAAGATTTTTGTACCCTTAACCAAGAGTTATTTAGTGGTTGGAGGACATGTCTTCTTTTTCATTCTGCAAGTTTTCTTATCTTGTACAGGTTCTGCGTTACCCATCTATCCTTTTCCTCTGTGTGACATAGAGCCTACGTCCAAAAATTCTGCTGGAATGATTGTGTCCTTGACTCAGAGTACGTAATACTAAAGGCAAGGAATTTCAGTCTTGCAATCTATTGATGCTCAAAGTTCTGTTTTTAAATAGTTTTCAACAAGCGTATTTCCAGGTGGTTTTCTTCCTCTGATATAGTCTGCTAAATGATTACTGGCTGTTCAGTCTTGGAAGTTTTTTTTTCATTTCCCAGGAGTTTGTGATCTGGGTTTGCTTCTCTCATTGCCCTACATAATGCTTATTTGAACTTAACTGCAGTGTTGGGAAGGAAAGTGTGTGCACTCCCTTGCCTCGGTAGAGCTCAACATGCTTTCCTAGCTCTTTGCTCCCCTACCCCTCCCTTTCTTGGGCAAAAGCCAAGCAGTCATAGTATTTCCTGGGAATCACTACCAACCACAGTGCAATGCAGCCATCTGGGGGAGGTGCCATTTAACTAACTGTGCCACCATTGTGTGGGCTAAACATTTGTGAGAGAAAGCGGTTTCAAGTGGAACCTCAGCAAATGTGGACTCACAGGAGACCGTAAGCAAGTTATGCTGAAGTTTTCTTCTGACCATGAGGAAGTCAAGAGTGGAAAGGGAGGATGAGGCAGTGAGACCCCACTGAAAACCGCTTTCTCCTCTTTTTGCCCCTCTCTTGGTGCAAAGGAGAACATGGTAACAGCAATATCCAGCAGATGGAGATGCACCCAGAACCACTGACGGCTGGGACTTTGTGCCTGTCTCTCTCTTCATGTGTACATCAGATCACCTTAATGTTTAGAAGTCCCCAGTCAGATGTCCTGTCTTGGGACCAAAGATACAGCAAATGTACTCATAAATTATGGAAGCATTTTAGGGAAAGTATTGGCCAATGTCCTTTGGTTCAGAAATGGCCTTTTCCCTTCTTGTCCAGCACAGATGAATTGATATCCTATAATATTAACAGTTACATTGCTTCTCATGGAAAACGTAAAGATTGATGATCTTTTCCTTTATAGAATTCTAGTTACCAATGAAAAGTTGCCTATCCCTAAACTACTAGGTAGCAATAGTCACCATGGTAGCTAAGTCACCAAAAACCAAACCAAACTCCTTGTCATCAAGTGAATTCTGACTCATAGTGACCCTATATGAGGTAACTAAGTGCTGTAAGTTATGTCTTACAGAATTATTTTTGGAGCTTTACCTAATGTGGGGGGTAGTTTCATTTAACTAGTTAAATGCTTAATTTTTAATGTATTTATAGTTATAAATATTATAAGCACAATCATACCATTAGTGGATTAAGATTCTATGTTTTTGTTAGGTGCCATTAAGTCGGTTCTGACTCACAGAAACCCTATGTACAACAGAACGAAACACCTGCGCCATCCTCACAATCAGTGCTGTGTCAGTACTGTGTCAGCACTTCTCGTTGAGGGTCTTCCTCGTCTTTGCTGACCCTCTACACTACCAAGCATTATATCCTTCCCCAGGGACTGGTCCAGCCTGATAACATGTCCACAATACATGAGAGGAATTCTTGCCGTCCTTGCTGGCCGTAGTTCTTCCAACATAGATTTGTTCCTTCTTTTGGCAGTCCATGGTATATTCAGTATTCTCCACCCAACACCACAATTTAAAGTTAATTCTATGAGATATTTTTTATATTGAGGGAATTATAAACATAATAACATTTAGATATTTATATCTATTAATGTTTGTATCTATAAATAGCACATTTTGTAATTTTAAAATATAATGAATTATTAATGTTATAACATTAGAATAAAACATGTTAAATAATAACAAAATAATAATAATGAGAAGAAAATTATTATAAACTTAAATTTTAGCATTTTTCTCCAAGTATGACTACACCTGGGTAACTATTTTAGTAATTAATTCCTTTTTGAATAAGAAATAGCAGCAAAGTTTATAATAAATAAGGCCTAAATATTTTATTTTTGTGCCGTATTTGATGCTTTTAAAATAGTGAATAAATTGATATTTTTGGTGTTTTTTTAAGGAGAAATAAGAGCTATGTATATTTCTGTGTATGTACATACAGAATTACTTATTTTGTATATTAGAGTGTTTTATTAGTGATATTAGGGCAATCAGGAAGTTTTCTGGTCTTTGAATTTGGAGGAAAAAACTAACACATATGAGACATATTTAAAATTAACCCTCCAACTTCAAATAGCATGTTGTTTTTAGCAAATAGTCACGATTCAAAGCACGTTAACGGTAATGTATATGCATAAGCCGTGCGTTATTCTAAACCTGGGTGGAATGAATGACTGTGGTGACGAGTTTAACTAAAGATGTCTCGCTTTACTCAGTTTGTGTTCCAGAAATATTATTGCTATTATAGAATGATTATTTGTAGTTAATATTAAAATTTTAGTACTTCTTAAATTTTTATTCACCAAATATTACTTTTCCTGTGATATGTAATTGCATACGAATGAGTCCTAGTGATCCAACACAGCTCAAACACCTCCCTTACCTTTAAAAAGCCTCTTATTTTCCATCATGGTCCTCATAAATTAAACCCTGAGGTAATCCTCTACAAATTCACAAAAAAACAATATTAAGCTCCATGTAAAATATATATTGTAAAATAAATTCTTTATTGCTAGTTGTGCCTAAAGAGACATAGCCTACTTTTAACATTCATTAAAGAAAATCTTGCATCCTCTGCTCTACAGAAATTGTCCTTTACTGAAGGGAGAAGATAACACAAAAGATAATATGGTAAAACTATGCATTTATCTTCCCTTCATGTTCAAAACATTCAAAGATTTAAAAGTTTCGTTTTATCCATTGGCCATAAAGTAACATTGCAACAGGGGGCATTTGGCCTGATTGCCCTGGCGTTCAGGTCTCTGGCTGTGCGTTAGGAATCATTGATGGTGGTGGACAATTAGTGTCGATCGTTTGGATGGATTTGATACATTTACAAGATACAGATTGTAGATAATTCTATATCTGGTTTAAGAACTTAATCTAGTAAATGTTTTAATCAGCAGTTAGGGTAAATGGGAGACTTCAGTCATTCACTCAACAAATATTTATTGAGCACCTACCGTGTGCCCACCCTGGGCTAGTTGATGCAGACAGGACAGTGAGCGGGACGGACATGTAGCTTCTAGTCTACTGGGCAACGAGGCAGGGCAGTGCTAATGCAGCCTGACAGGGCAGTTTTGCATCATGAAAAGAGCAGGGACTTTGAGTTAATTATCTGAGTCTCTGTTTTCTGATGTATCTATAAAGTACCTTTCTCGTAAAGTGGCTGTAGGCACATAGGAGAGAACAGAATTTTGAAGTACTTGGCAGAGCAGCTGGTGTAGCGGGGGGTACTAACCACATGGTAGCCTGCTTCCTCTTTTGTGTCAAGGACAAACCATGCTCCTGGAAAAGAAACTGCTGCCTCTGTCCTGCGAGATCCCACGGCCCCCTAACCAGACAGCTGGTTTGTTCTGATGAGGCAGAGAAGAACCAGAGAGGCTGGCCAAAGGGGAGAGAGCAGAGGAATGGACACGGAGTCCAGTCCCACGAGAAGTGGTTGTCCCCACACCCCTCCTGTGCACCAGCATGTCAACTGGCAGCCATGCTCTGGAGACAGGGAAGGTCTTGTTGTCTGGCCTCCTGCTGCAGCTGATTTTGTCGCCCCTGTAGAAAATGTATCATCCTAAGAGCTAAAAAGCTAGTGAATTTTAACTCACTTCAGCAAACACATACATAACCTGGACCACATAATAGGCAGTGTTACTTGCTTGGGGATTTGTGGATGATGTGTCCAGGCCCTTGAATAGAAATATTAGCCATCAGGGTACACGCCAGAGGTGATGCCACCGTGATCAAGACCAGCGCCATTCCTTGGATCCACTGTTTCCACTACCTTTGACCACTGAGTTCCAAATGTTATAAATCCCCACACTAGAGTCATGAGATGATTGACAAACATTGTTCCTCTTTTCAGGAGCTGGTGGCCACGGTGACAGCAGTTAAATGGCCAAATCTTACTCCAGGAGTCCCGAGAGCTCTAGTATTCTGCCAGCCTCTTGCTGTCCCGGCCTTTGGGCCCCACTCTTGTGCCATTGCACCTTCCCTCAGCTTTTCCTCTATTGCATCTGTCTTTTAACTGGATCTCTGATTCTACTCTGAGGCACCTTGGTACAGGAAAGGGCATGACTGTGGAATCTGGAGGAGGCTGGCTCCCAGCAGGAGATAGATGCATTTCAGATTGTACCATGATGCCACAGGAGAAGAAGGGGATGGTGGGGAGCCAGCAGGGAGATAATATGGAAGAAAATTGGGGAGAGGGTCTAGGGGCTCGATCTGGCATTCAGAATAAAGACAAGACCAGTTAGGATGAACAAGGCTAGAAAATAGCTTCTAGTATGCTGAGAAGATAGTGATGTAAGACAAGGACAAAGCCCAGCTCGCAGAAAACAGGGCTGACAGGACCAAGGGGAAGTGCTGACCTTCTGTCAGCTTCTGGATGAGGTACAAGATAAGGGCTTCCAAACTGGGGCATCTGAAGCCTTAGGGAAGGGGAGTCCTGGTTAAATAGAACAGGGGGTAGGAGGGGACTTGGAGGGGAGCCTAGTCAGCCTGTAGCATATCTAAGAAGGCCTACTGTTGTCATTGAAGGATTGGGGCCTAATACCCTGGGCAGCTGTGACAACTTCGGACTGTCCAGCTAACTTCTCACTGGTTCAAGGAGATACCCAAGGTGACTAGGAGGTCACTGTCAACAGTTGGACTGAGGCTGGGGCAAGTCAAGAGCTCACTCTCAGACTGACAGGTTCAAGACCATTCTCTCTGTTTATCAGTGTGTAGTGATTTACAACAACTTGCATGTCTCGTTTTTCTAATCTATAAAAAATGAGATAAAACTTAAATCACAAAAGACTCACATTTGGTAAAATCTATAGTAGCTACTGCAGAACTTATCATAAATGTTAGTTTTCTTTTCTTCCCTAACTTAAAAAAAATAAAAAATTTAAATTACCAAAGGATGGAACATTTATTTCATAATGACCATGATGCCACTGAATATTTTATGTTTTATAAGGTTGTGGGGACTGGTAGTGGTCTGTAAAACTTTTAAATAAACCAGGCAATTTTTGTAATGTGAAAGGAAGTGATAAATCAAAAGTATTATTATGGTGGAAAGAATAAGATATATTTTTTAAAAAATCTACATGACAGAATTATCCTCTAAGTGACATTGGTTTTTC
This sequence comes from Elephas maximus indicus, assembly GCF_024166365.1. Classification (NCBI taxonomy): domain Eukaryota; kingdom Metazoa; phylum Chordata; class Mammalia; order Proboscidea; family Elephantidae; genus Elephas; species Elephas maximus. Next base: position 235,062,103 of record NC_064819.1, read on the forward strand.
ATAGATAGATTTACTTAGGACCCTTGTTAGATATATTGTAATACCAGTATGAATTTCTGTTTATTATAGAAAAAGCAAAGGATGAAAAAAGAAAAAAATCTGTCACATAATATACTGTAGAAGAATCCATTTCTTGTAGTGTTTTGAATATCTGAGGTAGATGGTGGCATGCTGCCAAAGGCTGTGGGTATTCATGAACAGAAATGGTGAATATAATCCCTTGTATTTTTCAGGAACACTGGAATATGGAGTAAGGTCAACCATGATTATTAAAGAAGAGTACTTTTTTAAAAAGATAAAATGAATGCCTATTCCTTTTAGAATAAAATTTATCTTAAATTTCTATAAATTTTTTTTCTATTTCTATAAATTAGTATGTCTTATACATAATACAAAAATACAGAGTTAAAAACAAATTGCACCTATCTGAATCCTCCTCCTTGTTTACTTGTTGTTTGGTGCCATCCAGTCAGTTCCGACTCATAGTGACCCTGTGTACAACAGAATAAAAAATCGCCTGGTCCTGCGCCATCCTCACAATTGTTGCTATATTTGAACCCATTGTTGCAGCCACTGTGTCAGTCCATCTCGCTGAGGGTCTTCCTCTTTTTCGAAGATCCTCTGCTTTACCAAGCATGATGTCCTTCCTTCTCCAGGGACTGATCCCTCCTGTTAACGTGCCAAAGTACATGAGATGAAGTCTTATCATCCTCCCCTCCAAGGAGTACTCTGGCTTTACTTCTTCCAAGACAAATTTGTTCATTCTTCTAGCAATCTATGGTATATTCTCACCAACACCATGATCCAAAGGCATCAATTCTTCTTCAGTCTTCCTTATTTGTTGTCCAGCTTTCACATGCATATGAGGCAATTAAAAACACCATCACTTGGGTCAGGCACACCTTAGTCCTTAAAGTGACATCTTTGCTTTTTAACACTTTAAAGAGGTCCTTTGCAGCAGATTTGCCCAATGCAATACATTGTTTGATTTCTTGACTGCTGCTCCCATGAGCATTGATTGTGGATCCAAGTAAAGTGAAATCCTTGGCAACTTCAGTATTTTCTCCATTTATCATGATGTTGCTCATTGGTCCAGTTGTGAGAATTTTGTTTTATGTTGAGGTGTAATCCATACTGAAGGCTGTGGTCTTTGGTCTTCATCAGTAAGTGCTTCAAGTCTTCTTCACTTTCAGCAAGCAAGGTTGTGTCATCTGCATAAGGCAGGTTGTTAATGAGTCTTCGTCCAATCAGGATGCCATCCGTCTTCTTCCTATAGTCCAGCTTCTAGAATTCTTTGCTCAGCATACAGACTGAATAAGTATGGCAAAAGGACACAACCCTGATGCACATCTTTCCTGATTTTAAACCATGAGGAATCCCCTAGTTCTGTTCAAACGACTGCCCCTTGGTCTATATACAGGTTCCTCACGAGCACAATTAAGTATTCTGGAATTCTTATCCTTTGCAAAGTTATCCATAATTTATTATGATCCACACAGTCATAAAACACAATACCTTAAAACTACAAATCACTTTCATCTTAATTTGGCTGCAGGTAATAAAGGGTGCCTTTCATGCCTTTTTTCATGCCAGCAATCAAGGATGTATAGTGAAGGAGGCATGGGAAATGCCCTGCTCAGTGCACCCCAGTGGTATTGTATTACATGTAGTAAGTGTACATGTTTATGTCTCTAGAAAGTCACAAATATTCCTGGATATCATTTGTATGTGTATATCATTGTCCTAGTCTTGGTAGCTGCCAGTGGTGATGCTGAAGATGATGTCCATGTATAAAACTGGAATGAAAAAGTCAGTGTGTGTGCCTGTCTTGTCCAGTCTCAGTGCATATTCTTTATTCTTTGCACTGTGCATTATGGCTGGGATATTGAAGCCTAGTGTTCTTGGCTTAGAGCCTTACCTCAGAAGCTACCTGAGGGCTGTCTTCACAGTGAGCAAACAAATAATTGCTGCTCCTTAATCAACCAGTTCCCCTTTGGGACTACAAATGAGGTCTATCTTCAGAACCTAAGCCACACATATACCCATACAAAAAGCAAGCTCTTAAGAAAAACGCTTTGTTAATGGCTCCAATCTTATGGGAAATATAAATTAGGAGGGAAGATAGATAACTGTCAGCACTCAGCAAATGCCTATGAGTAAGGTACTAAAGCAGTGGCATTTCCAATAATAATGTTGAAGAGGTTTGCAAAGGTGTGCACCTATTGATTTCCATTTGGGCTGAAGGAACCATAATAACAGGGAGTGTTCTCTACAGACATAATAGACTTCAGTTGACATTGTATCTTGCAGTCTTTGGAACATAAAGCACAACTATTGTTGCCGTTGTAAGGTTACCTTTGATTGCTGTGACTCGTGGCAACCACATGCACAATAGAAGGAAACGTTAGCCCGTCCTGTGCCATTTGGCATGCTTGAGTCCATTGTTACAGCCTCTGTGTAATTTGAGCGTCTTCCAGCCTAAGGGGCTCATCTCCCAGCACCGTATCTGTCAAGGTTCTTTTGTGATTCCATGGACTTTCACTGGCTAATTTTCAGTCGTAGGTCACCAGGCCTTTTGTCCTAGTCTATCTTAGTCTGGAAGCTCTGCTGAAACCTGTCCACCATAGGTGACCCTGATGATATTTGAAATACTCATGACATAGATTCCAACATCACAGCAGCTTGTAAGCCACCAGAACATGACACACTGACAGAAATTGTTGGAAAGTACACTTACTGAGTGTGTATTCTGATGCTTGGACGAGCTCAGTTCTGATGAGAATCATGCCTGTGAACACGGCACTTCATGACACCGTGCTTCCCGTAACTCCAGGCCTTGCCCAAGTCAGTTCATCCGCCTCCTTCCCACCACCTCTTGGGATGCTGGGCTCACAGGACTCCTGTTCAGGAAATCTTTTCTGACTCCCCGTTACTTGCCCGTCCCCACCTCAACACTTACTATTCTAAATTGTTATTTCTCAAACCCCCAACCCCAGGACTCTGATGAATCATTCTGGGGCGGGGCCCAAGCATCAGCATTTTTTAAAGGCTCACCCAGGGATGAACATGCTCAGCGGGGGGAGGCACACTGCTTGGAGTAGCACCTTCAGGGCAGGGCATCTCTGTTTTGTTCACAGTTTTCTCCCCAGCCCCCGAACAGAGTCTGATCATAGGCATCCGATTGTTACTTACTAAAGGAAACCAATTTTTAAATAATTAAATAAGAGTTACAATCCTATATTTCGTTCTGTCACTGTCAGTCTTTTTAGCTGTCCACTAACTAATTTTTTTATACTTTAAAAAAAAAATCTAACAAATTAGTTAGTGGACAGCTAAAAAGCCTCTAATCCTTCCTTATTAACATCATAGAGGTAGGATTTACAACACGTAGGAAAATCACATCAGATGACAAAATGGTGGACAATCACACAATACTGGCAACCAGGGCCCAGCCAAGTTGACACACATTCTTGGGGGGCACAATTCAATCCATATCAGATAGATAGACAGACGGATAGATAGATAGCTAGATAGCAAATGATAAAACAAATGGGGTAAAATGTTAACAGTGAGTGAACCTGGGTTAGGGATATATAGGTGTTATTTGTTATTTTTATTTTTGAAACTTTGAAATTATTTCCTAATAAATTTTCAAAAAGCAAAGAAGCTAATTTATGATTACTTTATAAATTTTAGTGATCAGTGCTACCTGGAATAAATACTTTATACTTAATTAGGAGTAAAGTAATGTTTACAAGAAGCCTAAACTGTTAAAAATATGTTAAAATAAATATTATAATTATATCCAAAATATAAAATAATTCTATAATATAATTTGGGCATGACTCAAAATGAGAAGAAACAGCTGCAAACATCCATTAATAATCAGAACGTGAAATGTACAAAAGTATGGACCTAGGAAAATTAGAAATCATGAAAAATGTAATGGAATGCATACATATTGATATCCTAGGCATTAGTGAGCTGAAGTGGACTGGTATTGGCCATTTTGAATCAGACAATCATGTGATCTGCTATGCTGGGAATGACAACTTGAAGAAGAATGGTGTTGCATTCGTTGTCAAAAAGATATTTCAAGATCTATCTTGAAGTACAGCACTGTCAGTGATAGGATAATACCTATACGCCTACAAGGAAGATGAGTTAATGCGACTATTATTCAAATTTACCCACCAACCGCTAAGGCCAAAGATGAAGAAATTGAAGATTTTTACCACCTTCTGCAGTCTGAAGTTGATCGAATATGCAGTCAGGTTGTGCTGATAATTACTGGTGATTGGAACGGGAAAGTTGGAAACAAAGAAGAATCAGTGCTTGGAAAAATGGCCTTGGTGGTAGGAACGATGCTAGAGATCCCATGGTAGAACTTTGCAAGACCAACAACTTCTTCACTGCAAATACCTTTTTTCACCAACATCAACGGGGACTATACGCATGGACCTCACCAGATGGAATACACAGGAATCAAATAGACTACATTTGTGGAAAGAGAAAATGGGAAAGCTCAATATCATCAGTCAGAACAAGGCCAAGGGCCGACTGCAGAAAAGACCATCAATTGCTCATATGCAAGTTCAAGTTGAAACTGAAGAAAATTAGAACAAGTCCATGAGAGCCCAACTACGACCTTGATCATATCTCACCTGAATTTAGAGACCATCTGAAGAATAGATTTGATGTGCTGAACACTAAAAACCGAAGACCAGACAAGTGGTGGAATGACATCAAGGACATCGTACATGAAGAAAGCAAGAGGTCATTAAAAATATAGGAAATGAAGAAAGGACCAAAATGGATGTCCGAAGAGACTCTGAAACTTGGTCTTGAGTGTTGAGCAGCTAAAGCAAAAGGAAGAAAGGATGAAGTAAAAGAATGACGAGAAGATTTCAAAGGGTGGCTCGAGAAGACAAAGTAAAGTATTATAATGACATGTGCAAAGAGCTGGAGCTAGAAAGCCAAAAGGCAAGAACATGCTTGGCATTTCTCAAGCTGAAAGAACTGCAGAAAAAATTCAAACCTCAAGTTTGCAATAGTGAAAGATTCTGTCGGGGAAAATATTAAACGATACAGGAAGCATCAAAAGAAGATGGAAGGAATATACAGAGTCATTATACCAAAAAGAATTAGTCAATGTTCAACCACCTCAAGAGGCAGCATATGATCAAGAACCTATGGTACTGAGGGAAGAAGACCAAGCTGCACTGAAGGCATTGGTGAAAAACAAGGCTCTAGGAATTGACGGAATATCAACTGAGATGTTTGAACAAACAGATGCAGAGCTGGAAGTGCTCGCTCGTCTATGCCAAGAAATTTGGAAGACAGCTACCTGGTCAACTGACTGTAAGAGATTCATATTTATGCCTATTCCCAAGAAAGGTTATCCAAATGAATGTGGAAATTATCCAACAATATCATTAATATCACATGCAAGGAAAATTTTGCTGAAGATCATTCAAAAGTGGCTGCAGCAAATCAACAAGGAACTGCCAGAAACTCAGGCTGGATTCAGAAGACAGCTTGAAACCAGGGATATCATTGCTGATGTCAGATGGATCCTGGCTGAAAGCAGAGAATACCAGAAGGGTGTTTACCTGTGTTTTATTGACTATGCAAAGGCCTTTGACTATGTGGATCGTAACAAATTATGGATAACATTGCGAAGAATGGGAATTCCAGAACACTTAGTTGTGCTCATGAGGAACCTTTACAGAGATCAAGAGGCAGTTGTTTGGATAGAACAAAGGGATACTGAGTGGTTTAAATCAGGAAAGATGTATGTTAGAGTTGTATCCTTTCACCATACCTATTCAGTCTGTATGCTGAGCAAATAATCCTAGAAGGTGGAATGTATGAAGAAGAATGGGGCATCAGGATTGGAGGAAGACTCATTAACAACCTGCATTACGCAGATGACACAACCTTGCTTGCTGAAAGTGAAGAGGACTTGAAACACTTACTGATGAAGATCAAAGACCATAGCTTTCAGTATGGATTACACCTCAACATAAAGAAAACAAAAATCCTCACAACTGGAATAATAAGCAACATCATGATAAATGGAGAAAAGATTGAAGTTGTCAAGGATTTCATTTTACTTGGATCCACGATCAACACCCATGGGAGCAGCAGTCAAGAAATCAAAAGATGCATTGCATTGGGTAAATCTGCTGCAAAAGACTTTGTTAAGTATTGAAAAGCAAAGAAGTCACCTTGAAGACTAACGTGCAACTGACCCAAGCCATGGTATTTTCAATAGCTTCATATGTAGACGAAAGTTTGACAATGAATAAGGAAGATGGAAGAATTGACACCTTTGAATTGTGGTGTTGGCGAAGAATGTTGAGTATACCATGGACTGCCAAAAGAACGAACAAATCTGTCTTGGAAGAAGTACAACTAGAATGCTCCTTAGAAGCAAGGATGGAGACGGACTGTGTCTTACATACTTTGGACATGTTCTCAGGAGGGATCAGACTCTGGAGAAGGACATCATGCTTGGTAAAGATGAGGGTCAGTGAAAAAGAGGAAGACCCTCAATGAGATGAATTGAGACAGTGGCTGCAACAATGGGATCAAGCATAACAATGATTTTGAGCATGGCACAGGACTGGCAGTGCTTCATTCTGTGGTACATAGGGTCTCTGTGAGTTAATATCAACTCGGTGGCACCTAACAAGTACAACGACAATATATCGTAATCTTATGTACATGTATTATATATTTATAATGTAATTGTAAAAGAATAAATAAATATAATACAAATTTGTTAAGCACTTGACTGCTAACCAAAGGTTGGTGTTTCGAACTCTCCAGCAGCTCTGTGGGAGAAAGACCTGGCAATCTGCTCCTGTAAAGACTACAGCCAAGAAAACCCTAAGGGGTAGTTCTGCTCTGTAGCATGGCGTCGCTATGAGTCAACATCAACTCGATGGCACCTAACAACAGCCTTCTCTCCTCTGTAGTGATGTATGTATGTGAAGGTTGGCATATGCCTGTATGTTGTAATCTGTGTGTACCTGTATTTCATCAACTCTCTGATGACAAACATGTCTCACAGTAAACATTCGTTGAGGCCAAAGGTTTCAGAGACCATTGTTTACTGTTTATTTATTCATATGAGTCTAGCTTTTGCAAATGTATTAAAATTGTGCCGTGTAATCCACACTTAAACTTGACAGAGGTTCTCTATTCTCTAGTCACTCTACTCATTTACCTTGCTTAGCTCAAGAGGTGGAGCAGGTGTCTGAATAGTAAGGGAATAAGATACTGTGTCCATGAAATAGCCACCACCTTCACGATCCATCCTTTCCTGAGTTAAGTGTTGGTCTTCAGGCCCTTATTGAAGTTACTGTATGCACAGCATGACACTTAGCATTGTAAAGGTTAGTACCATTTTTTTCTTTGTAAGCCTCAGGGCAGACTATAAAGTGTTAAGAAAGATAACTTTATTTTTCATATCTTAAGTTGAAGTTTGAGACAATTACATAAAGTTCAGGCCCTGCCCTACCACTGTCATTGCACACTTTCGCTGGGGCTAAGCTTAAACTCCAGCCTTGGTGTTCAGAGCACCAAGTCACAGAGGGCAGCTAAGGGACCCTCCTTCCTAGGTGTGCAGAGCACCAAGTCACAGAGGGAGGCTCAGGGCCCCTCCTTCCTAGCTGTGCAGAGCACTAAGTCACAGAGGGCGGATCAGTTCCCCTCCTCCTAGGTGTTGGCAGTCATTCCGCTGCATGGGGGCATGGTCTCACCTCTTCTTAAACCCCCACCAGAGGCCACTTGGGTCCAGCAGCACCCCCAGCATGTTGTGCCAACCTCAGGCACCAAGCCTCTCCCTGAGCCTCAGGAAAATCTGTCTCCACCACCCTATACAGATCCATGGACTCATCCACAGCTTCTGAGGCTTCGCAACTTTCTGGGCCTTCCTTGGTTTTACCTGGCTAGACATGAGGCATGGCCCTTTCTCCTACCCACTGCTTGCAAGCCCTGCTGGCCTTGCAGAGGGGAGGGTGGTAGGTTTTCTGCTTCCTGCCTGGCTTTTTTCCCAGAGAGAGGCTACAGATCCCTCTGCCTTTAGGCTGTGTCACCTTCACTCCCTGACCTCAGGTCAGAAGGAAGGTGGAGAGAAAGAGGGTCTGAGCAGAGTCCCCCTCTGAAGACACACCAGCATAAGCTGTATGACTCCCCTGGCCCTAGGCTGGAGAACATTCTCTGCTCTGGAGGAGAGATTGGGGGCATTTCCTTAAGTAACCATCTTCTGACTAGACTTCCTTCAGCTTTGGAAAACCCGATGGCCAGGACTTTAACAGGTAAAAATCTTTTCTCTAATTTCTTGCTCTAGCAATCCTTCTTGGAGGCAATGGATTACACAAGATTTAGCTGCTGCCCAAATGGGGAAAGGGCCAGAATTTATAGGAAATAGCAAGGGAAGAAAGCCTAGGTAAACATTTCACAATAACATCCTTCCACAGTATCATTCATACTGTCATGGTCAGCAGATCAGGAACACTCCTATTAAGCAGGTTTTGGGCATCGGGCTCAATCCCCCTGTGAGAGAAGAGTCTGCAATGGACAATATCATGAGTATTATAATAGCAATATAGCCAGGAAGTTAAAAGGGCCTCTCATTTGCATGGTCCCTTCCCCGTTGTTGGGAAGGGCCCTAGCAGTATGGTCACGTGGCCATTTAGTTTTGTAAAATTTGTAGAATTTTAACCATAGTTGGTTTATTTCTGTTTTTCCTTTCCACTCTGACACTCTACCGTGCATTTCCTGTTTCTGTTACCGCCACACTAGATAACCAAGACACTGCCGTGACATTGAAGTAGCACTGGGCATCTTGGGATCTGGCCATGAGGAAATTGATTTGAGGACACATAGAGTTTTGGTTTAGTGGGACACATTTTGTGGTTGGCTTACTGCTGATTGTGCCAACTCCCCAGGAATGACTGCAGGGGGGTCACAACCAGAGATTTTCTCTCAGTAAGAACACACCCTGTGGTGCTGGCAGCAGATGGGTGTGCGTAGCAGAGGAGAAACAGGTTGGAAATGTGTAGAGCCAGAACCAAGCCTGTGAAATATGCCCCCAATCATGATGGTAAGAAAATTCTAAGAGAAAGGTTCTGTTCTCAACAATAATGCAGTATATACTGTTGTAGACGTATCCATGGGTTGATTGGTATTCGCGTGTGAATCATGTGAAATGATGTTTATCACAATCCTGCCCTTTGTATTATGGCAACTTTAGCCACACTGCACTAAGCACACAATCTGTGTGTGAAGTTGCCTGTGGCATGCCTCCCAACCTGTTGAGCCATGTCTTAGCACGTCTGAAGCATGTTCTCCTTAAGCAGGCTGGCAGCTCCAAACAGCACACACGTCATACCAAAAGCAGTAATTCATTAAGAGAAAGAGATAAATTTCAAATAGAACCAATGAACAGACTCTTCAATTTCTTGATAATCCAATTAATGAAGAAGGACGATTCATATGAACCCATTGGGAAAAGATTCTCTTGTTGTTTTGACAGAAAATTCCGGTATCTGTGAGAAAAAAACCCATTGCTGTTAAGTCGATTCCAACTCATAGTGACCCTATAGGCCAGAGTAGAACTGCCCCATAGGGTTTCCAGGGAGCGCCTGGTGGATTCGAACTGCCGACCTTTCCATGAAGACAACCTAACATGTCATAGTTATATCCCAACAAACCGCTACAGCAGGGGATTGACGACAGGCTGGTTAATGAGCGTCATCAACTTGAAGAGTGTTTGGGATTACTTCCTGTGCCAGAAAACTTGAAAAACCCTGAAACCATACCGCTCATATGTGAGAGAAATTGGGGCTTTCACAAACCTGACACTTCGGAAAATGTGCATCATGTGATCAGTAATGAGCTGTGAAACCAAAACAAACAGTTCAAGCTATCAGTAATACCGGAGAAATTTAGGTCAACCACGTTAAAGGGTTGACTGCCTTATCTTTCTATTCTCTCTACAAATGTTGCTCACAATTTTCTATTCTTTTTCCCAAATTGTATAAGCCTCAGGCTGCACAGAACCCGGGTTCACCCTGAGTCTGTGCGATATGTCTCCTTTCCAGAACTTGAGTTCTCATCACTAGACTCGGGAGTGAGATACAGATGGGTACAGAATTTACTCCTGAAGGGGTAGACAAAGTGAACTCACACACATAGGAATATTAAGGTATTACAGTTGTGAAACTTTGTTGTCCAGGAGAAGAAGGAGGAAGATAGTAAAAACAGAAGCTCACGTTTATTGAAGCATTTAGATACTCTTATTATTCCCATTTTACAGATAAAGGAGCTGAGGCAAGGAGAAATTAAATGACTTGTCAAGATCTCACAGCTAGGAAGAGGTCAGGCCAGGTTTCCGGCTCCATAGCCCATACACTTCACCACGATGGCTACAGAAGATGACACAGGAAAAGTCAAGCACGACCCCTTGTGGGGAATGGCTGGGGAAAGATAATCAGCCCAGTATGGCCGGACCAGTACGTGCTAAAATATGTTTGAAAATTTCATCCAGAGTCAAGTAAAAGGAAGTATTTCATTATTTTGTAGTTTCACTATAATTTTTATAAAAGATCATATTATTCAAATTTGTCACATTTCATTCATTAGGTTTTATTTCAAAAAACTTTGGTTCAAATCTCCGTGTGACGACGGGTGAAGAGGAACCTCCTTTAGGATCTTTGGAAGAACAAGTTAAAAGGCCCCAAAGTTGTTCTAATAGAGCTCACCACGCAAATACTTTGCACAGTGGCAGGATCATGAAAGTAATTACAGTTCCCACCAGGTGATTACTTGGTTACAGACACCTGTCGGATCTATTGGCTTTGTCGGGTCTATTGGCTGTGTGCAAAAATAACACACAGACTCCTGGCCTTGTGGCCACGCAAGCTGTGGGTGTCTGTGAGTACCTGGGTGCCAAAACTCTCTTTCGTAACATTTTTTTTTTTTTAGTTTTTACAAGAAGATTCTTACTGTGCAGTTTTACAGTGTAGACCTAAATATTTAGGCCTTTACATTGTAATAAGCATTGATTCTGCCATTTTAAAAATTTATTATGTGTTTTCTCTCTGTATGCATGATCAACGCGTCAGTAACACTCTATGTGATTATAGCATTGTGCTCACAAAGACAATAGCTGTTCAGTAAGAAAATATCAATCTGAAGGTTCCATAGAGTGATTTGAGTGGTTTGTAAACCTTGTAATGTTTTGTGTAAAATATATGGCCGGTTACGTAGTTTTAAATAGCCCTGAAGTAACATGGTTTGTTCCCTTTGAAAGACGGTAGAAGCTGTAAGCATACGCTCAGTGTATAGCATTCCGAATTATATATATATATATTTTTATTGTTAAGGAATGAAATGCTTTTTGTGTGTAGTTCTAATTTATCATTTTGTAGTTATGCCTAATGAACTGAGGACCCATTATCCTATCTTATTAAAACACTCATGGCTTGTTATTATGACAATATATCAGAGGAAAAGGAAAACAAGGAGACACATCCTGAATACCTAAGTGGACGCTGTCTCTGATAGCCAGGTTTTTAGGTGGAGGTGTTGTAATTCTTAACGATACGTGCAAAGCACAGCTTGTTTGTGCTCGGGTTTCTGGTCAGTTTTGGAGACAAAAATAATCCTTTACTTTTGTATTTGGCCAAATTATTTTCTCCCGATTCTCCCAAAAGCAAAATAAAGCACCCTCCTGTTAGTTTGACCCTGTTACAGATGCTGCCCTTGAGGCTTTTTTCCTCAATTCCAAAGGCCTTTTAACAACGATAATCCAAGACAAGAAGATAATGTATTTCCTATTTGATCAATTTCACAGCTCCTACATTTCTGGTGTAGTAATACACCTCCCTGTTAACCCTTCCCAGAGATCGGAGTAAAGCTCTTACACGGAAGGGGATTTAAGCTCTATTTAAACATCCAGAAGCTGAAAGTTTTCGTTATGTCTACCTGTGCATTAAGGGAAAGTTGAAATGCATCTGGGTCTTGATAAAACTGGTGTCAGATGAGTGCAGACCCCCCTACCCCACCCTCTGTGGTTTGGTGTCCTGCAGCAGGTAGTGGTGTTGTTGAAATCAGCCTTCTTCCCCCACCAGAATGTTCAGGTGCAGGTAACTGTCACTCTGTGTTCATGAGCAGAAAGGAGGATGGCGATACTGGAGAATATGTTTTTCTCTAGAGGGGAAAAGATGGATATGTTAATAATGATTTAAATACCTAAGTTTTTAATATTGGGAGTCATAGGAATATCTGCCCCTACCTGTCCCCTTTCAAGGGATGTGGGTGGAGGCCTCATGCAGCCTGCCTTGGGGGTGGGGAGCAGTGACACCCACAGGGCCAGCGACACCCACAGGGCCAGCCAACCAAGCCCTCTGTGAGACTGGTACAGACTCAGGAAAACCAGAGGCTATTCTCTCTTTGAAATCATAACTACGAAAATTAACCTGTGCCTGCATTTTGGGAGGGGCGGGAGATGGGAGCAGCTGTTCCGGCTTACTGAAAGAGCCTGCTAGAGGGTGTAGGTCACCCTGGGAGAGCAGAGCTGGAGAATGAGAATGGGAGTGGCTTCAACAATGGGCTCAAGCACAACAACGATTGTGAGGATGGCACAGGACCGGGCAGTGTTTCCTTCTGTTGTGCACAGGGTTGCTATGAGTCAGAACCCGCTTGATGGCACCTAACAACAACAACAACGTTTAGAAATCCATTTAGTCACTTATTGACAAGAATTTGAGAGCTAGTTTTTTGCCTTTTTTTGAAATGCTAGGCACTGTGCTGCACAATGGATTAAAGCAGTGAGCAAGGCAGACAAGATATCTGACCCACTTAGTGGAGTAGGCCAACAGTGAACAATTAAGGCCAAGTGAAATACAGCTTTATTGTTGTTGTTGCATGCTGTTGTGTCAATTCCAACTCATAGCAACCCTATGTACAATAGAACGAAATGCTGCCCTCCTCTTTTTCAATGACCCTCTACTTTAACAAGCATGATGTTCTTCTCCATGGTCCCTCCTGACAATACGTCCAAAGTAAGCAAGGTGAAGTCTCACCATCCTCACTTCCAAGGAGCATTTTGGCTGTACTTCTTCGAAGACAGATTTGTTCCTTTTTCTGTTAGTCCATGGTATATTCAATAGTCTTCACCAACACCATAATTCAAGTGTGTCAATTCTTCTGTCTCCCTTATTCGTTGTCCAGCTGTCACATGCATGTGAGCCAACTGAAAATACCATGGCTTGGGTCAGGCACAACTTAGGTCTCAAAGTAACATCTTCGCTTTTTATCACTTTCAAGTGATTTTTTTGCAGCAGATTTGCCCAAATGCAATACATTGTTTGATTTCTTGACTGCTGCTTCCATGGCTATTGATTATGGATCCAAGTAAAATGAAATCCTTGACAACTTCAATATATTCTCTATTTGCTTATTGGTCCAGCTGTGAGGATTTTTGTTTTCTTTATGTTGAGGTATAATCCACACTGAAGGCTGTGGTCTTTGATCTTCATTAGTAAGGGCTTCAAGTCCTCTTCACTTTCAGTAAGGAAGGTTATGTCATCTGCATATCACAGGTTGTTAATGAGTCTTCCTCCATCTAGATGATGCTTCCTGTGTCATTCAATTTTTTTGCCCATAGAATTCTTCACTTTTGCAACTCGAAGATGGAATTTTTACTTCAGTTCTTTCAGCCTGAGAAATGCCAAGCGTGTTCTTCGCATTTGGTTTCCTAACTTCTTGTCTTTGCACATCTCATTATAAAACTTGACTTTCTCTTCTTGAGCTGCCCTTCAAAATCTGAAATACAGCTTAGGCAAGGGTAAGAAGGGAATACAGTGGGAGAATAAGGCAGGAGGAACCGACTTCTCTGGAATCAGGCTTCCTTGAGAAAGTAGCTTCCATGGTGAGACCTGGGAATCAAGTATGAACGAGCTAGGAGGGGAAGAGTGTTCGAGTTGGAGGGATCAGCACGCGTGATGGTGCTGGAGTGAAAGAGCAAGAATTTCTCCAGGAACTGAAAGGGCAGAGTGGCTGGGATGGAGAGAGATGTCGTAAAAGTAGAGAATTAGGGCCAAATCCTCTTGACCCCTTTGTAAGCATAGACAGTATTTGAACAACAAGGCAAGTAAACGGGGGTGCCATTACCTGAGACAGGAATACTGTGAAAAAAAAAAGGAGGAAACATATTAAGGCAATGAGATAATCATTCTATTTGGAACATGTTAAGTTTGAGAACAAATGTCTACTAAGCTACGTAAATGTTTGGAGCTATATAGACACTGTCTGTCATCTATGTATATGGGGTCTGCAGATGCCTAAAGATGGAAGACTTTTTCTGAAGACTATGCAAAATAATAATAATAATAGGGAGATAGTACTCAAGTTCATTGTCACTAAAACAAATTTACCCACTACAAAAGGAAGAAAGCCTTTCTCTTTGCTGGCTGGACAGACACCAGGTACACAGTCACGGAGGTGGGGTTAAAAGGATCTCACAGATCCGTCTTGGAAGAAGCACAACCAGAGTGCTCCTTAGAAGCAAGGATGGCGAGACTATGTCTCGCATACTTTGGACATGTTGTCAGAAGGGACCAGTACCCAGAGAAGGACATGGTGCTTGGTAGAGAGTCAGTGAAAAAGAGGAAGACCCTCAGTGAGATGGACTGACACAGTGGCTGCAACCACAGGCTCCGGCATAACAACGATGGCGAGGATGGCGCAGGAGCGGACAGTGTTCCCTTCTGTTGTGCATGATTTGCTGAGTCGGAACTGACTCAACAGCACCTAACAACAGATCATCTCATAGAAAACTTAAATTTCAAAAATAAGGAAATTGAAGTCAAGAGATGATCTGGACCAAAAGTGAAACCTCCTGACATCTAGAACTTTGCTTTTCCTACTATAGCTCAGAGGAAGAAAGGGGAAGAGAATACTTTCATGTGACAAATTTTCATTTTTCCAACGCTGCACCCTCAGTTTTATTTGTATGCCTCTTCTCATAATTTAGCTTTCAGTTAGCGTGGAGTTATGCTGGGTTGGTGGTGGCTGCCTGAAGCACAATAAATATCCAGGAAGATTCTGAGGCCACGTTGGTTTGCAGTGTCTGTTATGAGTCAGGTGTCTAGTTCACGTTCAAACCAGTCTCTGAAGAGAGTGAAGTGGTAACGTATTGTTAATTATGCGGGGCAGCGGGCATGAACCAGGACTGCACCTAGGGGATCTGAGCCTGTGGTCTCCTGACCTGAGGGCCCCAGGAGGCGAACGCGGCAGGGCGCCGTTGTTGCCGTTCCTGCTGTGTACGGTTTTCCCATCACGGTGAGACTGTGTTTTCATTCTGATATGAAAAAGGGAGAAAGAAAGGGGAAGATTGACTCCCAGCTGCGGCACAGTTTTAGATTTTTTAAAAATGATTGTCTTCATGGAGATTTATTAAATATTGATCTTGAATGCTAATAATGTTTTCCCCCCAAAATTGGTGATTAAAATAGAGACTTTTTTCTTTTAAAGTCTCACTGCACTTTGATCCAAAAGAGAGATATTAAAATAGGGAACACAGAAATGTCAGCCTAATCCAAAACTCCTCCTTCTACTTTTCAACTCAATCCCTCATCCTCCAAAAGGAAAAAAAAAAAAAAGCCTTTTGTAGTGACTTTGCCCTACCTTTGAGGAGAATTTGCAGAGTTCTGGAAATAACTCTGACACCAGAGGAAATTTTCTTTTGTTAGTAAAAGTTAAATAATCAGTAGAGAAGAGTGCTTCTAAAACAATTTTAAGTGCCAGATCTAACTTGTAGGAATCATCTAATTAAAGTTAAATACATTTGGGATGTCGTTGTCACCAGTGTGAACAGAAAATGCAGGGTTAGCAGTAATGATGAGAAAGGATACCTGCCTGATACACCTGCGGAATTTCCTCTCTGATTTCAGTGACTCAAGTCTCATAGGCACTGAAAGCTTTTCACGTCATGCCACAACAGAAAAACCCAAATGGGTTGTGGTGGTTGTTGCCGTCAAGTCGATTTTTACTCGTGGCGACCCCATGTGGCATTCCCTGCAAATTTTAAGAAGTTTATGTGCCTCTTTTTTTTTTTTTTAATAAATGGAAACTGCAATTTGAGTATGACACCACTAGGTGTCACTGTTTCGTGATGACATGTGCAGGCTGTAAGAGCACTTTCTTCCAAGGCTGTTTACCTGCACAGAGGCATCTCTGGAGGAGCTGAGAGTACTTACTTATTGTGACGAGCCCACTGACTGTAGGATTTCTATAGGGAAGCCACACATTGCTAAAAAGTAGACCGAACATCCATTAGCGGTTTTTGTGGTGCTGTGTTTAAAGCACTTGGCTGCTGAGAGGTTGGTGGTTCGAACCTACGGTTTGCTCCTCAGGAGAAAGATGTGGCTGTATGTTTCTGTAAAGATTGACAGCCTTGGAAGCCATGTAGGTCAGTTCTATTCTGTCCTACGGGGTCGCTAAGAGCTGGAGTCAACTCGACGGCAGTGAGTTTGGGTCTTGAGTACCTCAAAGTCAGTGTCATATACCTGGTATATCAGAAAAATGTTCATATGATGAGAAATGCAGAGTAAGTTCTAGAATCTGACGCATTAACAGCTATGAAAGCCAGTAAGTTTTCGGGGAAGGTATAAATGTGGGAAAACGCAAATTATCCAAAAGGTGGAGCTCTCAGTGATGTGTGAAGCTGAGATTTTTTAGGGTGTTTGAAGTTAATATTTTCTATGAAATGCTTCTTAAGAGACAGGCTTAAATAAAAACCACCTCCCCCCGAATAAAAACAAGTTTCGTTCCTGAAAAGCAGTTTGTTCATACACCATGAGATCTTTATTTAAACTATTTGCATATTTCAGAATTTTTTTTTTAATCGAAGGCATTTTTGGCCTGGAAAATATGCATTTGTTTATGCAAATTTTGCCCTTTAAGTCTTGCAACTTTTATAATTTATATATGGCTGTTCTATGTTCTGTAGTTTTGAAAATGGATTAGATCAAGGTGTTATTCCAAAATATTACCAATATATGCCAATTTTTATGCGTTTAGGAAGTAGATATCTAAATTCATTCCTAAAGCGGATTTGAAATTTAATGATTTTCTTTCCTCTAATTGGATATTTCTCATATTTTTCATAGTCTGAAAATCAACTCCTGGGACCATTTGAAAATGATTCTGGTCAAGAGTAAAGAGAAAGAATAGAAAAAGATTTCCTACAGGCATCCCGTTAGATACTAGCAGGCAAGAATTGTCTAGTGGGACTTCATCAAGCCTTACATGTTAGGAAGAAGAATGATTTCTTTTAATCCAAAAACCAAACCTGTTGCCATTAAGTTGATTCCAGCTTATAGCGACCCTATAAGACAGAGTACAACTGCCCCGTAGGGCTTCCAAGGAGCAGCTGGTGGATTCAAACTGCTGATCTTTTAATTAGCAGCCGAGCTCTTAACCACAGTGACACCAGGGCTCCTATTTTGTCCACAACCTCAAATAATATGAAGACCCATAAACATTTTAAGTGCATGGCTCTTTTTTTCTTTTTGTTTGTAGTGTTTTGTATCCCTACGTTCTGAAAATTGCAGTTACAACTGAATATGCTCATGGATACCACTGAAACTATGAGTACATTCCTTAAAAAAAAAAAAAAAAAGTTTGATGTCTTCAGTGTGTGCCTATATCACTAGCAGAATAGTGAGCTGAGCATACCCTCTGTCTTTCAGAATTTACATCGCTAAGCCTTAAAGGACCAGAGTATTATAAAGCTACCATCTTCAAGGCATTTGCTCTCTGATTTCAGTGAGTGAAACCTCATATGCATTGAAAACTTAAGAGTTTACATAATATCACAACAGAAAACCTCCAAGTGGCCTGTGGTTGTTGTTAGTTGCCATCGGGTGGATTCTGACTCGTGGCAGCCCCAGGTGGCATACTCTGCCAATTTTAAGAGTTTTATGTGCCTCTTGGGGCCCTGGTGGCACAGTGATTAAATGCGCGGCTGCTAACCAAGAAGTCAGTGATTTGAGTTCAACAGTTGCTCCACAGGAGAAAGAGGTGGCGGCCTGCTTCTGTAGAGATTTATAGTTTTGGAAACCCTGTGGGGCAGGTCTGCTCTGTCCTATAAAGGGTCACTATAAATCTGAATCAACTCCATGGCAGTAGTGGTGTGATGTGCCTCTTAAATAAATTGAAACTGCAATTTGAGTATGATACCACTAGGCGTCAGTGTTTCATATTTTTTTTTACTGCTCTAATTATGTCATCTGCACAAACTGAAGCGATAAAATCATAAACCAATTTTACAGGCATTTCTGTTGACCAAACTATAACTCTACACAGCAGCTATAAAAAATTCTGCATTCTGTGTGATTCAGAAGCTCAGAGCTTAGGCAAGGTGTCCAAGGTCACATATGTATCCACTAAGGAACGGCCATCTATGATACCTAGGCATACTTTTTCTGCAGTTGCAAGTTGGGTCACTACACTACAGTGTTTAGGGCTCTTTTTGGTTGCACTTTAAAGAAGCTCCTCAACCTAAGGACAAAAAAGGGAATTTACTGGTACTGCACACGAAAAGCCCAGTGGCATACTACTTTCTGACGGGAGTAGTTCCAGAGGCTTTAAACCACTTTGTCATGGTGCCGTCTCTCAGGTTCTCCCCAGTGCAGAGACTGTGTCCTGGCAGCTAAACACCCACCTTTGTTGGTTCAGCAACCCCAGCAGAGACAGACCGCCTTTCCCAACAACTCTGGCAGAAATGAGCTGGACTAGTTTTCATTAGCTGTCCTTGTTTACTTTGAACTTCTAGAATCCAGTTACTATGGGTAGGGGATGGGGTACTCAGATTAGGCCTAAAGCATGTGCCCACCCCTTGGCTGGGGCAATGGGGGCTGGATTAAAGCTCAGCTTAAACCCCGTGAAATGCCTTCCCCACTGAAGAGGGACTAGTCTTATTCTAAGATGGGGAATGGAAGCTGGGGCGGGGGGCACCACAGGTCATCTGGCTCTTCTTCCATGTCTTTCCCTTTTCGGTATTGCATCTACTACTGCCAGAGCGGTCTTTCTAAAATACAAATCTGAAAGTGACACTCTCCTACCAAGTGACAAGACACAGCGCAAACCCCTTAGTCCTCAAGACTCTTGTTGACCTAGCCTGTTCCTTTTCCAACTTGACCAGCCTCCTCTGCCATCTCTCTGTTACTACAGCCACACAAAACTCTTCATAATTCTTCCAAATGACATTGTTTCATGTGCTACTTTCCACCTCACAGGCCTTACTCTTTCTCATAATACTTTGCACAAGGCATTTCTTCTGCCTGGAAGCTTTTCCTCACTTTATTGTCCTTATTCATCATTATAGTGAACCTCAAGCATTGCCTTCTTCCATTTGCTTCTCTTGGCCCCACTCCCTGAACCTCCTCAGACTGATTTAGACCCTTCCCTTCTGCACATCCGGAGTACTCTGTGCATAGAACTATGATGACCATCTGTCATGCTGTGTGGTAACATTTGGCGATAGGTCTATCCCCCGTGAAGTAATGAACTTCTTAAGAGTAAACCAGTTGCTATCAAGTCGATTCCAACTCATGGAGATCCGTGTGTGTCAGAGTAAATCAGAGGTCAAAGGAATGTTTTCACCATCTGGCCCACCACAGAGGCAGTTCAGACACTAGCTGGCCTCAGTGATTCTGAGGATTGTATGTAGCTCATTTTACCATCCCAAAGTCTAATGTGAAGGAAGGCTTCACATCAAAGGACAGATTGAACAAACAGATAACACACTGTGAAAAAACTGGACAATTTTTGAGTTGAATAATTGGCATATGTTCTAATCCATGATATACATTTGCACTGATATCGATTTGTTTTCATTAACTGAGACAATTAAAATCAAGAACGAAGTTATTTTAAGCAAACAGCTTCGTTTTACATTCATTTAATTCTGTTTCCGTGAAGCACAGCTGTATTATAATGTGATCAAGCACAATAAACTGTGCTCTATTGTTTATCGATGGAAAATTTTTACCACTCAAGTTGTTGCCGTTGTTAGGTGCCATCAAGTCATTTCCAACTCATCACGAACCCATGAACAACAGAACAAAACACCATCTGGTCCCACGCCATCCTCACAATCTTTGCTATGTTTGAGCCCATTTTTGCAGCCACTGTGTCAATCCATCTCATTGAGTGTTTTCCTGTTTTTTGCTGACCCTCCACTTTACCAAGCATGATGTCTTTCTCCAGGGACCTCTTTCTCCTGAAAATATGTCCAAAGTACAGGAGACAAAGTGTCACCATCCTTGCTTCTGAGGAGCATCCTGGCTGTACTTCTGAGACAGATTTGTTCTTTCTTCTGGCAGTCCATGGCATATTCAATACTCTTTGTCAACACCATAATTCAAATTCTTAAATCGTTCTTCGGTCTTCCTTATCCATTGTCCAACTTTCGCATGCATATGAGGTGATTGAAAATAGCATGGTTTGGGTCAGGCTCACCTTAGTCCTCAAAGTGACATTTTCACTTTTTGACACTTTAAAGAGGTCCTTTGTAGCAGATTTGCCCAATGCAATACGTCATTTGATTTCTTGACTACTGCTTCCATGGGTATTAATTATGGATCCAAGTAAAATGAAATTCTTGACAACTTCAATATTTTCTCCATCTATCATGATGTTGCTTATTGGTCCAGTTGGGAGGATTTTTGTTTTCTTTATGTTGAGGTATAATCCATACTGAAGGCTGTAGTCTTTGATCTTCATCTATAAGTATTTCAAGTCCTCTTTACTTTCAGCAAGCAAGGTTGTGCCATCTGCATATTGCAAGTTATTAATGAGTCTTCCTCCAGTCCTGAGGCCACATTCTTCTTCATATGGTCCAGCTTCTCAGATTACTTGCTCAGCATACAGATTGAATAAGTACGGTGAAAGGATACAACCCTCATACACACTTTTTCTAATTTTAAACCATTCAGTATTCCCTTGTTCTGTTTGAACTACTTCTTCTTGGTCTATATACAGTTTCCTCATGAGCACGATTAAGTGTTCTGGAATTCCCATTTTTCGCAATGTTATCCATAATTTGTTGTGATCCACAGAGTCAAATGCCTTTGCATAGTCAATAAAACCCAGGTAAGTACCTTTCTGGTATTCTTTGCTTTCAGCCAAGATCCATCTGACGTCAGCAATGATATCCCTGGTTCCAGGTCCTCTTCTGAATCCAGCTTGAATTTCTGGCAGTTCCGTGTCAACGTACTGCTTCAAGTGTTTTTGAATTTTCTTCAGAATGTGTCTGTACCATTTTATCTGAAGTGTTTTGAAAATACAAATATATGAGATTTTGTTCTCTCCCAAAAATAACTGTTACTCAGACTTTAGAAACTATGGATTTTCTACGTTCTCTTACCAAAAATAAAGGCAATGTTTTGGGCATATTTAATTAGTAGTATCTTTTCCAATGTTTTTGAATACTTGGGAAAGTAAATTGATGGAAATAGCTACTCTATTTGGGATTAGTTCAGGTTTCATATATAAGTTATAATAATGCTGGTACAATGGAACACCGTGTTTGACTTTCCCCTTGCACATTGTGATGGTTCTCTAGGTATATATCCAGGAGCGGACTCTCTGTGTGATAGAATATGCCCATATTTGGCCATACTAGATATTGCTAAATTTCTCTCTGCTCAAATCAGGATAATTAGAGGAAGGTTTATTTGCAAAGATTTGCAAAGGTGTGAGGAGAAACCTAACCAAGTGATAATGCAGTAAGCTAGTAAAAAAAAAAAAAGTGCTAGTGGCAGCTGAGCGTTTAACACTTCTGGGACCAAAAGAGGAAGGAAGGGAAAGGTTACTTGCACCTGGAGCTCGTGTAGAAAAAGTTTCTTTGAGAAGAAGACCCAGCAGAAGGGAGCCAGGGAAACAAATACCCTGTTTTCACTCTCCTTTCTCCTTCCATTCTTCTGCCAAAACCCCCATTGGTCAACCCATACTGGAAGCCAGAAGGTGTTGGTGTCCTTTCATGTTGAGCCTATGGGTTAGCTTCTCATAGCAGATAGCAGAGAGGGTCTAGAAGGGGAAATTGAATGTGTCTAGCTACACCATCTATCCAAGTTATTAACATATCTCATCTGTTGCCACTGACTGTTATAGAGTGCTCCCCAGTGTATTGCCATGACTTTTCACCTATCCTCTTTACCAGTGATAAACTCCCAGATCTCCTCCAATTCCTTGTTGCCACAAATAATGCTTCGATGAGCATTCTTGTACACGTCCCTTTAGGAACTTGAGGATTTCTTAGGATACATACCCAGGAGTGGAAGTGATAGATCTTAGGGTGCATGTAGTGGTTAAGAGCTCCGCTGCTAACAAAAAGTTCAGCAGTTCTAATCCACCAGGTGCTCCTTGGAAACTCTATGGGGTAGTTCTACTCTGTCCTGTAGGGTTGCTATGCATCAGAATTAACTCAATGGCAAAGGGTTTGGGTTTTTTGTTTTTTAGGGTGAATGTGTATACTTAATTTGACTAGTAGTCTGCGCAGCCAGAAGCAGGGCACAAGTGTTCTTATATCTTGACAATGTTTACTGGCTTCGTAACATTTGCCAACGTACTACGTGTAGTTGAAGTTGCATATACACAGATATATGCATGTATGCGGTATTGTACTTTTATGTAAATTTTAAGCACGTAAACCACACATCGTATTATTTATGTAGTAAAAGATTAAAAATAGATTGGAAAGTTACCATCGTGTATGAGCTCAAACGGAATTTCAACTGTATGTAAAGTTTTATGTATGTATAACTTGAAGAAATACAGACATACCTCAGAGATATTGCAGGTTTGGTTTCAAACTACCACAATAAAGCGAATATTGCAATAAAGCAGGTCACATGAATTTTTTTGGTTTCCCAGTGCCTTTGAAACTTATGTTTACATCATACTGTAGTCTGTTAAGTGTGCAATAGCATTATGTCTAAAAAAAAATGTATATATTAATTAAAAAATACTTTATTGCTAAAAAATGCTAACCATCACCTGAGCCTTCGGTGAGTTGTAATCTTTTTTGCTGGTGGAGGGTCTTGCTTCAGTGTTAATTACTGCTGACTGATCAAGGTATTGGTTCTTGAAGGTTGGGATGACTGTGGCAATTTCTTAAAACAGACAAAAATGAAGTTTGCCGCATGCAATGCTGTTCTTAAATTGTAAGACTTAAAAGTTTAAATTACTACTTGATCCATGGGCTGCAGAATGGATGTTGTGTTAGCAGGCATGAAAACAACATTAATTTCCTTGAATGTCTCCATCAGAGCTGGTGAGTGACCAGGAACATTGTCACTGAGCAGTGATATTTTGAAAGGAACTTTTTTTTTTTTTTTTTTGAGCAGTAGGTCTCAACAGTGGGCTTAAGATATTCAATAAACCATGTTGGAAACAGTTTTGCTGTCATCCAGGATTTGTTGTTCCCTTTGTAGAGCACAGGCAGAGTAGACTCAGCATAATTCTTAAGGGCCCTAGGGTTTCCAGAAAGGTAAATGAGCTTTGGCTTCAACTTAAAGTCACCAGCTGCATTAGCCCCTAACAAGAGAGTCACCCTGTCCTTTGAAACCAGGCATTGACTTCTCCTTTTTAGCTATGAAAGCCCTAGATGGCATCTTCTTCCAATATAAGGCTTTTTCATCGACATTGAAAATCTGTTGTTTAGTGTAGCCGCCATCATAACTGTCTCAGCTAGATCTCTGGATAACTTACTACAGCTTCTACGTGAGCCCTTGCTGCTTCACCTTGCACTTTTGTATTATGGAGATGGCCTCTTTCCTTAAACCTCATACAACAACCTCTGCTATCTTCAGACTTTTCATCTGCAGCTTCTTCACCTCCCTCAGCCTTTGGAGAATTGAAGAGAGTAAGAGCCTTGCTCTCAATTGGGCTTTGGCTTCAGGGAATGTTGTGACTGGTTTGATCTTCTATCCAGACCGCTAAGACTTTCTCTACATCAGCAATAAGCCTGTTTCTCTTTCTTATCGTTTGTGTGTTCACTGGAGTAACACTTCTAATTTCCTTCAAAAACTTTTCCTTTGCGTTTACAACTTAGCTAAGCATTTGGTGCAAGGGGCGTAACTTTTGGCCTGTCTCAGCTTTTGACGTGCCTTCCTCACTAAGCTTAATCATTTCTAGCTTTTGAGTTAAAGTGAGAGGCATGTGACTCTTCCTTTCAGTTGAACACTTAGAGGCCATCGTAGGGTTATTAATTGGCCTAATTTCAACATTGTCAATTCTTGGGGAATAGGGAGGCCCAAGGAGAGGGATAGGGATGGGCGACTGGACAATCCATGGAGCAGTCAGAACACACCCAACATTTACTGATTAAGTTCCCTGTCCTGTGGGCATGGTTTGTGCTACCCCAAAACAATTACAATAGCGACATCAAAGATCACTGATCACTGATCACAGATCACCATAACAGATATAATAATAATGAAAAAGTTTGAAATATTGTGAGAATTACCAAAATGTGGCACAGAGACATGAAATGAGCACATGCGGTTGGAAAAGTGGCACCAACAGACTTGCTTGATGCAGGGTTGCCATAAACCTTCAATTTGTAAAAAATGCAATATCTGAGAAGTGCAATAAAGTAAAACACGATAAGATGAGGTATGCCTGTATGGCAAAATATCAACATTTATTTCTATTGTTCTGATGTTTATGTCAACATTTATTTATTTTTAAAATTATTTTATTGTGTTTTTGGTAAAAGTTTACACAGCAAATTAGGTTCCATTTAATAGTTTCTATACAAATTGTTCAGCCACATTGATTACATTTTTCATAATCTGGCAACATTCTCATTATTTCCATTCTAGTTATTCCATTTCCAGTAATCTAATTTCCCTGCCCCTTAACTTCTCATCTCTGCTTTGGAGTAAATACTGACCGTTTGGTTTCATATGGATGATTTTTTTAAAGGAGCACAGTGCTCACTGGTGATATTCTTTATTTTATGAGCCAATCTGATATTTAACTAAAAGGTGACTTTTGGAAGTAGTTTTACTTCAAAGTTTATGAGTATATGTTTAACTTTTTAAGAAATTTTTGAACAGATTTACAAATTGGTTGTACCATTTACATTCAGTGTGTGGAAGTTGCAGTTGCTCCATATACTTGGAGTTGTAGAGTTTGCGGAGTAGCTGCTCCACCCATACTTTATGTGGTTAGTCTTTTAACTTAGCCAATCTAACAGATGCGTAGCGATATCTCATTGTGTATTGCTCTGATGACTAATGATATTAAGCATTATTATTTTGTACTTATTGGTGATTCATATAGCTTCTTTTATGAAGTGTCTGCTCAGATATTTTGCCCATTTTTATTGAGGCAGCTGTCTTATTTTTGAGTTTTAACTGTTTTTTTTTACATTTTAGAAACAAGAGCTTTTTCTGATATGGGTGTTACAAATATTGTCTCCCTGTCTGTGGCTAGTCTTTTCATTATGTAAGGGTGTCTTTTGAATAGCCAGTGTATTTAGATTTTATGAAGTCTAATTTGTCTTTTTCTTTTTTCTCTTATGTTTTGGGGTTTTTTTTGTATTCTATCTGAGAAACTACCTACCCCAACATCTCCTTTTGTTTGTTTGTTTGTTTTGTAGATATTTCATATTTTTAGGTTTTACATTTAGGCCTATAATCAATATTTAGTTAATTTTTTCTTCTTTTTTTTTTCTGTTTTAGTATTGTGTATTGCCTTACCCTTCACTGAAGTTACCACTTATCTACTGTCTATTTAGTGTTTTTCCCTTCCCTTCCCACCCTTCCCTTGTAACCATCAAAGATTGTCTTTTTTTTCCTGCATGTAAACCTTTTCATGAGTTTTTATAACAGTGGTCTCATATAATATTTGTCCTTTTGTCATTGACTTATTTCACTGGGCATAATGCCCTCCAGAGTCATCCACGTTGTGAGATGTTTTGAAGATTCATCATTATTCTTTATCACTGCATAGTATTCCATTGTAGGTAGGTACCGTAGTTTGTTTATCTATTCATCTGTTGATGAGCACTTAGGTTGTCTCCATGTTTTTGCTTTTGTGAATAATGCTGCAGTGAACATGGGTGTGCATATGTCTATTCGTGTGATGGCTGTTATTTCTCTGGGATATATTCCTAGGAGTGGGTATTTAGTTAATTTTTATGTATGTTATGAGGTTAAGGATTGATATTCATTTTTTATACAGATATCAAGTTAATCTAGCATTATTTGTTGACAAGATTATTCATTCCTCATTCAGTCCTTGAGAATATTTGTCAAAAATCAATTGGCCATATAAGTATGGGTCTATTTCTGAACTCTATATTCTGTTCTTTTATGAAGTGTCTGCTCAAATATCTTGCCCATTTTTATTGGGTTAATTTTCTTCTCATTATTGAGTTATAAGTATTCTTTTTATGTATTAGAAACAAGTGCTTTGTCTAATATGGATGCTGCAAATATTTTCAACCCCATGTGCTTCAGAGTAGTGACCTCATGTGGCAATTTCTTTTCTTTTTGCCAATTTCAAACTGCAGCTTTAAAGCAAGTCTTGAAATCAGGTAGAGATAGTCCTCCAATTTTTTACCACAATTTTTTGACTTTTTTACACCCTTTGCATTTCCTATAAATCTTAGAAATTAGCCTGCATATTTCCACAAAAAAATCTGTTGGAATTTTGTTTACAATTGTATCAAATCTATAGATCAACTTGGGGGGAATTGGCGGTTTCAATCCATGAACATGGTATATCTTTCCAACTCTGAAGGTCTTTAATTTCTCTCAGTAATGTTTTGTAGTTTTCAGTGCAGAAACCGTGAATATATTAGATTTATTTCTAGGTATTTTGTATCTTTTGGCATTAATATAAATGGAATTATTTTTTATTTTCTAATCTTTTTGGAAGTATATAAGAATATAATTATTTTTACATTAACCTTACATCTTGCAATTTACTTAATTCATGTATTATTTCTAGTACTTATTTTATAGAGTCCCAAGAATTTATTTATGTAAACAATAATATTATCAAAAATAGGGATAAAATAGTTTTACTTCTTCCTTTTTGATCTTTATGCCTCTTATTTCCTTTTCTTCAGTAAAATGCTGAACAGGAATAATGGAAGTAGGCATCTTTGCCTTGCCCTTGATCTCTGGGGGAAGCAATTCAGTCTTTCATCATTAAATATAATATTGATTATAGGTTTTTAATATATACCCTTTATCACTTTGAGGAATTCCCTACTATCCCGAATTTGTGGAGTTTTTTTTTTTTTTTAATCATGAACCAGTTTGGTCTTATTAAATGCTTTTTCTGCATCTATTAAAAGGACTTTTTTTTTTCTTCATTCAGTTTATATGGTAAATTACATTGATTGATATTAAATGTTGAAATAACTCAACATCCTTGGAAAAAAGTAGGGTTTATTACATGATGTATTTGTCCTTTCATATATTGTTAGATTTGATTTGCTATTTTATTAAGGATTTTTTTGGCTATTCCATGAGGGATATCAGTCTGTAATTTTCCTTTTTGGGGTAAGTTATGTGAAATTTGCAGATCTGCAAATTTCCAAAGGCTTTTGACTGTGTGGATCATAATAAATTATGGATAACATTTCAAAGAATGGGAATTCCAGAACACTTATTTGTGCTAATGAGGAACCTAAACATAGATCAAGAGACAGTTGTTCAGACAGAACAAGGGGATACTGACTGGTTTAAGTCAGGAAAGGTGTGCATCAGGGTTGTGTCTTTTCACTATACCTATTCAATCTGTATGCTGAACAAACAGTCCAAGAAGCTGAACTATATGAAGAAGAATGGGGCATCGGGATTGGAGGAAGACTCTGTCACAACCTACGTTATGCCGATGACACAATCTTGCTTGCTGAAAATGAAGAGAGCTTGAAGTACTTACTAATGAAGATCAAAGACCACAGCCTTCAGTATGGATTATACCTCAACATAAAGAAAAGAAAAATCCTCACAACTGGACCAATAATGATAAACGGAGAAAAGATTGAAGTTGTTAAGGATTTCATTTTACTTGGATCCACAATCAACACCAATGGAAGCAGCAGTCAGGAAATCAAAAGATGCATTGCGTTGGGCAAATCTGCTGCAAAAGACCTCTTTAAAGTGTTGAAAAGCAAAGATGTTGCCTTGAAGACTAAGGTGCGCCTGACCCAAGCCATGGCATTTTCAATTGCACCATATAGGTGTAAAAGCTGGATGATGAAAAAAGAAGGCAGAGTAAGAATTAATGCCTTTGTGATCTTTTCAAAGAACAATCTTTTGACTTCATTAATACTTTCTATTGTCTGTTTTCTGTTTCATTCATTTCTATCTTTATTATTTCTTTTCTTCTACTTACTTTGAGATTACCTTGCTCTCTGTCTAGCTTCTTGAGGTGAGCCTCAGGTTATTAACTTTAGATGTTTCTTCTTTTCTAACATAAGCATTTAAAGTTATGTGTCTTTCTAAGCGCTATATTAGTTGCATCCCACAAATTTTAATAACTTGTACTTTATCATTCAATATCTTCCAATTCCCTTTGTAATTTTCATCCTTGAACCATGACTTATTTAGAAGTGTGCTACTGATTTCCCAGATATTTGGGGCTTTCTTATATACGTTATTATTTATTTCTAATTTAGTCTCATATGGTCATAATTTCTGTATGATTTTAATCATTTAAGGTGTTATTGGCCCCATAGGGTGTCTAGGAGTCAAAATCCACTTTATGGCAACAGGCAGGTAGGACTAGTCTATCTTGGTAGATATACCATGTGCACTTGGAAAGATTGTGTATCCTGCTGTTGTTAGATGTAGTGTTCTGTAAGTGTCAATTAGATCAGGATGACTGGGCACTTGGAAAGATTGTCTGTCCTGCTGTTGTTAGATGTAGCGTTCTATAAATGTCAATTAGATCAAGGTGACTGGGCACTTGGAAAGATTGTGTATCCTGCTGTTGTTAGATGTAGCGTTCTATAAATGTCAGTTAGATCAAGGTGACCGATAGCATTCAGCTGTTACTCATTTTTTGTCCAGGTCTATCAGTTGCTGAGGGAGGGATATTAAAATTTCTTACGATGATAGTGGAATTGTCTATTTCCCCCTTTAATTCTAAAAATTTTTGCTTCATGTATTTTAAGGCTGTAGTACTAGGAGCATCCCAGTCCCACCCAGTGCCGTCGAGTTGATTCCAACTCATAGCAGCCCTATAGGAGCATACTCATTTATAAATCATTGTCTTCCTGATGAATGTTATCACTATAAAATATCCCTCTTTGTCTTGAAATCTATTTTATCTGATATTAAAATAGCCATTCCAGCCTTCTTACACTGTTTGCATGGTATATCTTATTCCTTTCATTTACCTTCAATCTATTTATATCTTAATATTTAAAATGTTTATCTTCTACGTAGTATATATTAAGGTCTTGCTTTTGTCTCTGTCAATATCTGCTTTTAATTGAAATGTTTACACTAAGAGTAGGAAAACTTTTGCTTAAAAGATCAGATAGTAAATATTTTAGGCTTTGCGGGCCAAGAGACAACACTGAGGTTATTATTTAGGTATTTATATAACCATTTAAAATGTAACCATTTAAAAAGGTAAACCATTCTTAGTTTGTGAGCCAGAAAAAACAGGCTGTGGCCAGATTAGATCATGGGCCATAGTTTACCACTGCCTGTTTTGGAGTTTTGATATATGATGGGACTATTGATATTGCTGGATCTGGGTGTACCATTTTATTTTGTGTTTTCTGTTTGTGCCATCTGTTTTCGTTATTCCATTACTTCTTTCTTGTCTTATTTTAGGTTATTTGAATATATTTAGTATTTCATATTAATGTTTCTTTTGGCTATGTCTTTTGTATTATTTTTGTAGTTGCTTTATGGGTTGCAATATACATACTTAACCTTTCACAGTCTACTTAGCATTAATATTATACCACTTCACATAAAATGTAGATACTTGCAACTACATAAATCCCTTTACCACCACCTTCGTTTATGTTATAGTTGTGTTATGGGCTATAGCTCCATACATTGAAAACCCACAAGACAATGTTATAATTTTAGAATAAACTAGTCACATGTATTTCAAAGAATGTTTCAAAAAACAAAATAGTTTTTAACATTTACCCAGTTATTTGCCATTTCTCTTGCTCTTCCTTCATTCCTGAAATTCAAGGTTTCCCTCTTGTATCATTTATCTTCAGTTCGAAGAATCTTATTTAACATTTCCAATAGAGCAGGTATACTGGCAATGGATTTTCTTAGTTTTTCTTCATCTAAAGTGTCTTTATTTCATCTGCATTCTCAAAAGACATTTTCACTAACTAAAGCATTTTGAGTTGTTAGTTCTTTTCTCTGAACACTTCAGAGGCACTGTTCTAATGTCTTTTTGCCGTTATTGATCTAGATGAATAATCTGTGGACATTTGAATCGTTGCTTTCCTGTTTGTAATGTCTTTTTTTTTTTTTTTTTGGAACAATGTGCTCAAGCATAACAATGATTGTGAGGATGGCACAGAACTGGACAATGTTTCATTCTCTTGTACATAGGGTCACTGTGAGTTGGAAATGACTCAATGGCACCTAACAATAACAACTTAAGTTTTAAAGAATTTGTCTTTATTTTTCAGAAGTTGGATTATGATATGTCCAGGTTTGGTTTCCCTTGAAATTTATCTTAACTGGTGTATGTTGAGATTCTTGGATCTATAAATTTATGTTTTTCACCAATTTTGGGAGGTTTTTCTCCATTATTTCTTCAAATATACTTTCTGCTTTAATCTATTTCTCTTTTCCTTTGTAATTTAAATTACACATTTCTTCTCTTATATAGTAACTTTCACATTTCTTTCTGTTGACTTTTTTATTTTAAACTGTTCTCCTGTGACATTCTACTATTTTATAGAGGCTATGTTATATCGTTATTATGTTATATCGTATCTGTTGAAGATACCAAATAGGCTCGTACAGTTTTCTTCTGTAGCACATATAGATAAATTTTAAAGTATATAGTTTCTCTGAGTCTTCTAGATGCTATGTCCTCCCTTTTTGTAGTTCTTTTTCATAGGCTTCAGGTTGTGTTTTTTTTTTTTTTATATATATATATAATTTTTATTGTGCTCTAAGTGAAAGTTTACAAATCAAGTGAGTCTCTCACACAAAAACTTATATACACCTTGCTACATACTCCCAATTACTCTCCCCCTAATGAGACAGCCTGCTCTCTCCCTTCACTCTGTCTCTTCGTGTCCGTTTCACCAGCTTCTAACCCTCTCTACCCTCTCATCTCCCCTCCAGGCAGGAGATGCCAACATAGTCTCAAGTGTCCACCTGATCCAAGAACCTCACTCCTCAACAGCATCCCTCTCCAACCCATTGTCCAGTCCAATCCATGTCTGAAGAGTTGGCTTCGGAAATGGTTCCTGTCCTGGGCCAACAGAAAGTCTGGGGGCCATGACCACTGGGGTCCTTCCAGTCTCAGTCAGGCCATTAAGTCTGGCCTTTTTATGAGAATTTGGGGTCTGTATCCCACTGCTCTCCTGCTCCTTCAGGGGTTCTCTGTTGTGTTCCCTGCCAGGGCAGTCATCGGTTGTAGCCAGGCACCATCTAGTTCTTCTGGTCTCAGGATGATGTAGTCGCTGGTTCATGTAGCCCTTTCTGTGTCTTAGGCTCATAATTACCTTGTGTCCTTGGTGTTCTTCATTCTCCTTTGTTCCAGGTAGGTTGAGACCAATTGATGCATATTAGATGGCTGCTTGCTAACGTTTAAGACCCTAGACGCCACTCTTCAAAGTGGGATGCAGAATGTTTTCTTAATAGATTTTATTATGCCGATTGACTTAGATATCCCCAGAAACCATGGTCCCCAGACCCCTGCCTCTGGTACGCTGGCCTTCGAAGCATTCAGTTTATTCAGGAAACTTCTTTGCTTTTGGTTTAGTCCAATTGTGCTGACCTCCCCTGTATTGTGTGTTGTCTTTCCCTTCACCTAAAGTAGTTCTTATCTACTATCTAATTAGTGAATACCCCTCTCCCACCCTCCCTCCCTGCCCCCTCTCATAACCACAAAAGAATGTTTTCTTCTCAGTTGAAACTGTTTCTCAAGTTCTTATAATAGTGGTCTTATACAATATTTCCTTCAGGTTGTGTTTTTTAATCTTTACTTTTCTCAAACAAAGCAAGATCTTCTAAGAGTCTGTATGTGTCAAGAGACAATGAATTAATGGATCTGGGTCTTGTTCTCTAGCCACAAAGGTAGCAGCTAAATCCCTTGGCAGATGAGCAGTGTGACATTCTCAGTCAAAGTTCCAGTTTCTAGTGGTGGGCTATTTCTTCTACCCACACTGCTTTCTTCTAATTTTCTTGAAAAACTATAATTTGCAGAATGCATTTCTTTTTGTCTCTTGCCTAGAATATTTTAATTATGGAAACTGTGCCTTCCAAATACTACTATAGCTTCATTTCTAGTGTCACTTATATCTGTGTTGAAGGTTGACCTCATATTAACTGTTATTTTGAGAAAATTGCTTAATCTCAGTTTCCTTTTCTGTAAAATAGGGGTATTAATGGCTTCATAGTTGGGTTATAATAAAGAAATCTTGAAATAATGCACACGAATCGCTTTTCCTGGCATGCTGACATGCACCGAAGCTTAAACTCCTCCTGCCATTGCCTTTAGCATCAGCAAAGCGATCACTCCATCCTGCATTAGGCCACCAACGGCCTCCCCTAGTTCTGCTTGGAATGTTGGGAGAGTTACAGTCTTAGCAAATAGGTTCTTCTGGGTTGCAAATTACAGTACTTTCCTTAAGGAGTAGTGCTTTCAAGGGTCAATAGGGTCAACAGCCTGGCCCCCTGCCTCTGAGTCAAGGCACAAATGTCATCATGTACATTATGCAGAAAAACTGGAAGAAATTTATTTGCGTTCAGGTACCCAGATATCATTTTAAATCAGAAAGCACACCCCACTGCCAAATTTTTAGTTATGAAAGAATTCATTTTGTTTCCTTTCTGTGTCTTTAGTTTTTTTTTTCATTCTGGCCTTCTTCAAACCATGATATCTTTAGAGCTCTGATTCTCCACACTGTCCCATCCCCTCATGTGTGTATCTCTATAGCAAAATGTGTTTGGAGGCAATGGGCTTTTCTGCAAACATAAAAGAAATGGAGTATACTGATATATATAGGTTTTCACTCATGTCAGTATAATCACTCTTATCATCTTTAAACTGATGTACCATTCTGTAAATAGCAAGTGTGTTCTCATAAGGTGCAAACTTTATGCTTGTCTGACCTGGCTACTTAAATTACCTAAATACAATGACCAACCTCTAAGCATAAAAAAAAAAAAAAGCATAGATGAGTTATTACTCTGCCTTGCCATTCTTTTAGTGCAATCTTCATAGTAAGTTTTAGACCACCAGATTGTTCAAGATTATATTCAATAAGTTAGAAATCAATTTTCCCCTCTTCGTAGGGGAAAAAAAAAAAAAAGTTAATCATCAGAGGTATTAGCCATTAGTCTTCTTGGATTAAATTCATTTAAAATGTATTCTGTTAGAAAATTTGTTAACGTTATATTTTTAACACTAATACTAAATTACAATGTACTGTCTCCGGAAGTCCATGTGACGTCCTTATGAATGCCAAATGCACTCATAATCATCTGTACTATTATAATGAATATCAAATCAATTTGTAATGATACACTTAAAGTACTTCTGAAATTTTATGCTCTCATCAATTTTAAGTACAAGACCTGAATATAGCACTAGCACTCAGCAAGCTGCACTGTGCACCAGCCTGCAATCTTGTGCTCTCATATTTTGGGCATTGGTGCAATGATTTTAAAAACTGGAAAATGGCAGTAGTCTGGGTAAGGGGTGCATTCAAGAGAGGGAGTGCCTGTTTATAGGTATGAATATGAGAAGTGTTTCTTAGGATAACCCTGTTGGCATAGTGTTTAAGAGCTACAGCTGCTAACCAAAACGTCGGCCATTCAAATCCACCGGGCACTCCTTGGAAACCCTATGGGGCAGTTCTACTCTGTCCTATAGGGTTGCTATGAGTCAGAATAGACTCAATGGCAATGGGTTTCATTTTATCATATTTGAACAGAATTTATAAAACATATATACTAATTTTGTTTTAAATAATAAAAAAATATAATTTAAAATGACCAATGGAATAATTCATGATGGTATGTAACCCCAAAGCAGGCTTGGTCAATTACATAGTAAGTGAACTATCCTATATGTCTTTCAAATATAAGTTCCTTTCTCTAGGTGCCCCTTTGGTATCACAAAAGGATAATTTCCTTGGGTTCAAAGACTGTCTTATTCAGTAATTGGTGTTATGGTGCTTTGGGGCACAAGGTGGATATGGCGAAGATGAGAGGATCCCAGGATGGCAGCAGAGGACAGATTAGACACATTGATGGGGAACACGCACATGGAGATAGTGTGTGCACCCCAGTGGCCCAGGGCCTAAAATGACAAGATAAGACGCTTGGTGTTATTCCTCCAGGTAAGGAGCACAGGTGGGTGTGAGTGGCTAGGAAAAGAGGGAAGGAAGCTTTTTGAGTCAGGGTGAATGACCTGAGCCTTGCTCCAGAAAAACAATTTCTGTGGCGCTGTGTAAAACAGATGAGATCTGAGAGTACAGAAACCAGTGGCTCAGCTAAGGGATTAATCCAGTGTTGAGGCAGCAGTGGGAGAGAAAAGTACAGAAGCATAGACAGTGTGGAGGCAGAGTCCACAGGATGTCCTGTGTAGGCTCTGCCAGGGGTGTTCTCAGGCTGTTGTTAACAATGACTCCTTCCCCGCGTATTGTTATAATTGAATGAGTCAGTATGAATTGAATGAAGGTGTCACACTGAGCCTCACTAAACTAAGTTTTTACAGAAAATGTGCCCTCATATTTGTTATTCTAGTGTCTCACTTCCTAAA
Source organism: Elephas maximus indicus (assembly GCF_024166365.1). NCBI lineage: Eukaryota > Metazoa > Chordata > Mammalia > Proboscidea > Elephantidae > Elephas > Elephas maximus. The sequence goes on from NC_064819.1 coordinate 235,097,146, forward strand.
ACTCATTCAAGATGATGACAAACATTTAAAATTTAAAATGTGTGCTACAGATGTAGTGTAAATAACAATAAAGTAATAAGTCATTATATGGCCCATGTCTAAGATGTAAAGATATACATATTTTAAGGAAATAATCTGTGAACATCTTTCCTTTCTAAAGAGATGATCTCTCTGAAATGCCAAAAGCACAGTATGGCCCACTGACCCCTTAACTTGGCCACAAATGCCCCTTCCAGCTTTGTCTATTTTCACTCTTCCTTCTTCACTCCAGGACTCATCATCCCACTTCTCAGGCATAGTTCTTGGTGAATAATAGTTCTTTGTTGTTTACTGAATGAAGAGATGGATGGAAGGAGGAAGAATAAAAGAAGGAAGTAAGGAAAAGGAGAAGGATGAAGGGGGGAAGTAAGGAAGGGAATAAGGAGGGAGGGAGGGAGGGAGGAAAGGAGGGAGGGAGGAAGGAGTTCTACCTCTGCCTTTCTAGCTTTGTGACCCTAAGTCAGTTCACCATCTCCCTGAAGCTGGAGTGTTTTCATCTATAAACAGGAAACGATAGAGTTGTTACAGCTATTTCAAGACTAACTTCTCTAAGTTATCTGACATTATGCCAGGCAGATAGTAGTAGCTACTCAGTGAGGTTGCTTCTCCATCTCGACATTATGTTGTACTTAGTTAAAGATACCTGCATGTCTCCTCTGCTTTCTCCTCTGGTTCTTTGCTAGAACTCTTGGATGGCAGAGGTTACCACAAAGCCTGACACCTATGGATGGATAAATACATGATGGAATCAGTATGCTTCTAGTTGTAAAGAAAAAAAAAAAAGGATTTATAGTAATCCATCCACATTCCCTTATTGGGCCTCTTTGATAACTATTGGCAAATATTTTCAAAACTGAAGACTGGGCATGGAGTCCTGGCAATGAGCATGAAAGAGAAAAACGTACAGATTCATAGTCTCGAGATATTATCTCGGTCTCAAGTAAGGTTTTCTAGCTAACTTAGCAACCAGCTATAGGTTATCATCATTTATTATTAAATAAAAATATTCTGTCACTTTAAGTACAACATATACGGAGAACCTAATTTAGTTATCAAAATTGGTATTTTTAGGAGTAGAACAGAAGGTAAAGTTCATTACTCCATGTTTAAATTAGAGCTTGTTTTCATTCTAGATAATAGGAAGAACAAAAGCTGTTATTTTTTAATTCTATGGAAATGCGAAAATAAATGCTATTCATATTGTGTCTGCCTAAGGCTTTCATAAAAGCACAGTTAATTTCCAAAATAATGTATCTATTATATTTTATGTCCAGGAGGATAATTTGCAACACCTATTTCTACTCAGGGACTTTTGAACTAAACAATGGAACCAACTGCAATAATTAGCCGAACTACAAACTAAACTTGAATGTTAATATGTTTTTACATAAACAACTTTTTTGTTTTTTTTAATGAAAGATTGTTTGGGGAACTTAAAAATATTTTTTTAGACTTTGTACCTACATCAGCCAACACTGTGTAGGCCCAGTAGGGAGAGATGGGGAGAGGGACAAACATGATGCTGATCCTGCAATTCCACGAGAAGGTGTCAACCTGCTTTCACCAGGGGAACTGGGATTGAACAAGGAAGGAAACCAGGCGGTAGGCGGTACCTTATGGAAATCTCTCGCCATTATTTCTCTAGTATCCAAGGTCTGCATTAGGAAGGAGGGCAGACAGTGTTTGACCAAGGAGCCCTAGGAACATCTTGCACATCTTAATTTCCCCTGGAGTATCTCCACCTATTTTTTTTTTTTTTTTTTTTTTGCTTTCTTAACCTCTCTGTAGCTCAGAGTGTTCTGCCCGCTCTTCCCAATACTTGTTGTCCATCAGAATAGCTGGAGTGCATTGGAAGGTAGAGCTATCTGGGCTCCAGAGCCCTGGTAGTGCAGTGGTTAGGACATTCGCTGTTAACCAAAAGCTAGACAGTTCAAATCCACGAGCTGCTCCTTAGAAACCCTGTGGGGCAGTTCTACTCTGTCCTATAGGGTCACTATGAGTCAGAATTGACTTGATGGCAATGGGTACGGGTACCTGGGCTTCACTCCTGAAGGTGCAGATTCTCTTGGTCTCAGGTGAAACCATGTGTTGGTGCTTTTAAAAGCTTCCAGGTGGTTGCACTGTGCAGCCAGGCTTGAGAACCAGCATAACCATCCCAGCAACAAGCAAAATTACTCTACTTGTTTCCTCAAAACAGCCAGGAAGGGCCGGGACTTTCAAAGGTAAATACTAAATAAAAGGGGGGATAACCACACTGATACCACGAAAAGGTCTTTCCAACAATTAGAGGTTTCTGTCCTTGCTCTGTGAGTTGGAATCAACTCAGTGGCAACAGGTTTGGTCTGGTTTAGTCCTTGCTCTAACACGTCTGCATCAAGGGCTTGCACACCTCACCCATTCCACACCATGTCCCAAAGGATGTGTTGTTAAAGGCCTGTGTGCCTTGTGCCTTGTTCCTTTGTCAATTAGATATTGAAAACCTGTTATATGCCAGATGCCAGAGAAGAAAACCCCCAAAAAACCCAGTGCCCTTGAGAAGAAAAGAGGGAGCCAAGGATTATCCAGATGACTCTTTCCCTTGTAGTGGTTCTCAAATTTCATCCAGCATCAGGGCCACCTGGAGGACTTGCTAAAACATAAATAGTTGGTCCCTACCTTGAGAGTGTCTGATTCAGTAGTCTTAGGTGGGTCCTTAGAATTTGCATTTCTAACATATTTCTAGGTGCTGGCCCCGAGAATACACTGAGAACCACTGGTTTGGCGGAAGAGGTTTTAAATAAAGAGGCAGTGCAGGAGGGCAGACACCTGTCTTGCTCACCTCTGTGTCTCTAGCACCTAGCATAGGGATTAGCACTTTAGACAGCCAATAAAATTTAAAGTACTGTTATGGGTTGAATTATGTCCCCCAAAGTTATGTGTTGTAAATCCTAACCCCTGCACCTGTAGTTATAACCCCGTTTGGAATGGGTTTTGTTTGTTATGGGAATGAGGCAGTATTAGTGTAGGGTAAATCTGTCTTGGAAGAAGTGCAGCCAGAATGCTCCTTAGAGGCAAGGATGGCGAGACTGCGTCTTGCATACTTTGGACATGTCAGGAGGGATCAGTCCCTGGAGGAGGACATCATGCTTGGCAGAGTACAGGGTCAGCGGAAAAGAGGAAGACCCTCAATGAAGTGGATTGACGCAGTGGCTGCAACAATGAGCTCAAGCATAACAAAGATTGTAAGGATGGCGCAGGACCGGGCAGTGTTTCGTTCTGTTGTGCACGGGGTCGCTGTGAGTCAGAGCCGACTCCATGGCACCTAACAACAATGTGTCTTAAATCAATCTCTTTTGAGATATAAAAGAGCAAGGAAGCAAGCAAGCAAGCAGAGATGGGGAATATAGATGCCATATCACATAAAGATCACCAAGGAGGCAAGGAATAGAAGCTGAAAAGAGACAAGGATCCTTCCCCCAGAGCCAACAGAGAGACAAAGCCTTTCCCTAGAGCGGCGCCATGAATTTGGACTTCTAGCCTCCTAACTGTGAGAAAATAAATTTCTGTTTGTTAAAGCCACCCACTTGTGGCACTTCTATTATCGGAGCCCTAGATAACTCAGGCAAGTACTAATGATTGAATGAATTGAATGGTTTAATAAATGTGTGCATGTGAGTGTGTTTGCTTCATAGTTCAAGTAATGGTGTAGATGCTCAGTGTGTGGACAGCTAAGCATTTATCATCAGCAATGTTTAATACTATACACCTGACATCAGTGTATATGCAGAGACCGACTGACATTCAGACTGGGGTTCTGCACACAGACCACAGAAATCGAAACTACCTTGAAGCACAAAAGGTTCAATGTAGAATCTCTATCAAGACAGCAAAGTAAATTCGAATGAGAACTACAATCTTTTCTTCTAAATATGTAGTAGTGACTGATAAAATATTAACTATTGAATTCAGGTCCTCTAACATTGATTTCTTTTTCAAAGTTCTTCTGAATATTCTAGGTCCTTTGTATTTACAAATACATTTTAGAGTCTTTTCTTCAGACTCTACAAAGAAGCCTACTGGGATTCTGCTTGGGATTACACTGAATCTGTGAGTCAGTTTAGGCTCTTCCCACGTCTCTCTCCAACTATTTAGGTTTCTTAATTCTCTGCAGTGTTTTGTAGTTTTCAGTGTACAAGTCTTATGTATCTTTTACAAATCCATTTTATTTCTATCTCATATTTGGATGCTGTTTTAAAGGGTTACTATCTCTTAATTAGGAGCCCTGGTGACACAATGGTTAGAGCTCTCAACTGCTAACTGAAAGATTGGTGGTTCAAACCCACCAGCTGCTCCTCAGGAGAAGGATGTGTTGGTCTGTTTCCATGAAGATTACAGCCTTGGAAACTGTATGGGGTTGTTCTATTTTTTCCTGTAGTGTCACTATGAGTCAGAATCAACTCGACGACAGTGGGTTTTGGTTAGTATTTACAAATACAATTGATTTTTTAATGTGTTTATGTCCTATCCTGCAATGTTGATAAACTCAATCATTAGTTCTAGCAGATTTTTTTTTTGTGGATTAATAGGATTTTTACATAGAAGATTATGTCATTAAAAAAAAGACAATTCTTCCTTTACAGCCTGAAAGGAGCCTTGGTGGTACAGTGGTTAAAGTGCTCAGCTGCTAACCGAAAGCTCAGTGGCTGGAACCTACCAGCTGCTCCAGGGGAGAAAGATGTGACAGTCTCCTTTTGTAAAGATTTACGCCTTGGAAACCCTATGGGGTAGTTCTGCTCTATCCTATAGGGTCACTATGAGTTGGAATCAACTGGACAGCAGTGGGTTTTTGGTTTTTTTTTAACATCTGAATGCCTTTCTTTCTTTTTCTTACCTTTTCCACTGGCTAGAAGAGTCCCTGGAGAAGGGCCTCACGCTTGGTAAAGTAGAGGATCAGTGAAAAAGAAGAAAACCCTGAACAAGATGGATTGACACAGTGGCTGCAACGATGGGCTCAAACGTAGCAGCGATTGCGAGAATGGCACTGGACCAGGCAGCGTTTTGTTCTGTTGTACGTAGGACCACTGTGAGCCAGAACCTACGTAACGGCAACTAACAACAGCAGTAACAACAGCAGTAACAACAACAGTAACAACAGCAGTAACAACAGCAGTACTCCAGGACAATTCTTGGATAGAACTGGTGACTGAATAATCTTACCTTTTTCCTGACCTTAAAGGGAAACACTTTACTCTTTCTGTTAAGTGTGATGTTAGTTGTAAGTTTCTCATAGATGCTCTTTAACAGGTTAATGTTCTTTTTATTTCTAGTGTGTAAAGAGTTTTTATCAGAAATTAATACTTTTTTCATCTATTAACATCATATTTTTTTCTTTTTTTAATCTGCAAATATTATGGATTGTATTAATTGATTTTCAAATATTAAACAAACCTTAAATTCGTGGAAGAAATCGCACTTAGTCACGATGTATTATCCTTTGTCTAATGGTTGGATTTGATTTGCAAAAATTTTCCTAGGGCTTTCTGAGCCTGTGATCAGGAGAGGTACAGATCTGAAGTTTCCCTTGCTCGCGATATCTTTATCTGGCCCTGGTATCAGGGTAGTGCTTGCCTCATAGAATGAATTGGAAGTATCTCTTCCCACCGCCCCCCCTTTGAAATTTCTGGAAAGGATTGTGAACGATTGGTATTTTTTCCTTTCTTAAATATTTGGTAGAATTCACCAGTGAAGCCATCTGGGCCTACAGTTTTCTTCGTGGGAAGTTTTTGAATTATAAACTCAGTTTCTTTAATCGCTGTATAGCTACTCAAGCTACCTGTTTCTTCTTGGGTGGGTTCTGGCAGTCTGTTTCTTTTGAAGAATTGACCACTTCATTTAAGTTGTCAAATTTATCGGCATGCATTTGTTCTTAATAGTCTTTCTGAAGTCTTTAGAAAATGTGGTGTACTGATCGCTCTCATTTCTCCTGTAAATTTGTCTTTTTTCCTGATCATTCTTCCTGAAGAGAATGATCTCAGATTTATGATCTTCTCAGAAAGCCAGCTTTTGATTCCTTTGCTTTTTACTCTTGTTTCTCCATTTCTTTTTAAATAGTTTTTAAGGTATTTCATTGGTTGCTATTTTTATCTTTTTTTTTTATCGAATGACTTTTATGTTTAACTTCTTTTTTCTAGTTTCTTAAGTTAGGAGACAAAGTTATTGATTTGTGACCTTTCTTATTTTCCAATATAGGCAAGTTAGTACTACAAATTTTCTTCTAAATACTTTTTTAGCTACATCCCACAAATTTTTATATGTTGTGCTTTCATTTACATTCCGTCAAAATACTTTATAATTTTCCTTTCGAATTCCTCTCTGACCCAAAGGTTATTTAAACCTGTTGCCGTTGAGTCAATTCCGGCTGATAGCAACCCAATAGGACAGAGCGGAACTGCCCCATATGGTTTCCAGGGAGCACCTGATGGAGTCAAACTGCTGACTTTTTGATTAGCAGCTGTAGCACTTAACCACTATGCCACCAGGCTTTCCAACAGCTATTTAGATGTGTGTTATTTAGTTTTCGAGTATTTGGGGATTTTTCTGATATTCTTCTGTCATTGATTTCTACTGTATTTTTATGCAAATAAAGTGAGTCTTCTATGTTTGTTTGCCAACCTTGCCTGTCCCCTGCAAGTCATTTTCGTAAGCATACTATGCTAATTTTTTTACAGCAACATGTAAAAAATTTAGCATAGCACACTTACAAAAACACTTTGTGAGGGGGGCGGGGACAGTTGGCAAACGAACATAGAACACTCGCCTTATTTGCTTAAAAATATGGTAATTTAAATCCGTTATGGTCTTTGAGTCCTTTTAACTTTAAGATTGTTTTATGGCTTAGCTTATGATCGAGCATAGTAATTGTTCTATTTGAGTAGGAAAATAATATGTATTCTGTTGTCTTGGGTGCAGTGTTCTATAAACATCATTTAGGTCAGGTTTGTGAATAATGTTTTTCAGACCCCCCACATCCTTACTCATTTCCTGTCTCCTTATTCTATCAATAATTGAGAGAGTTGTTGAAATTACTAACAATAATCGTGAATTTGGCTATTTTTTCTTGTAGGTCTAAAAGTTTTGCTTCATGTGTTTTGAAGTTCTGTTATTAGTGTATAACATTTTAGATTATTATGTTCTTTTGATGAACTGATCCCTTTAAACATAAGATAACAGCTAGGAAGGGATAGATTTGGGAATGGAAGAAACAATAGCATTTGCTCAGTGCTTTGCAGTTTCTCTGCAGCTGGGTACAGCCAATACTGTACCTCATCTGGGCCCACAGCTGACACTGGCAGAGAGGCCCAAGGTTAGAGGAAAGAAGATAATCAAGTGAAATTGCTTTCTGTTGGTGTTTTTCTTTATTTCTTACTCTTTCTCTCATGCTCTTCTCTGCTTCTCCTTGATTTTCATATCTTTTTTTCCTTCTTTCTCTAATTATTGTCTTTTCTCCTTAAATTTCCCTTCTTTTCTCTTATACTTTATTCTCTTTCTTTCCTATTTATAATCCCCTTTTATTTTTTATTTTCCACTCTGTGTGTGTGTGTGTGTATGTACATATTTATATTCTAGTCTATTTCTCTGATCTTTTAACTGCCTTGGAGGGATAATGTCCTTTAATAATTGTTGAAATAATAATAAAAAACTTACACTTTCTTTTGAGGTTATTTTCACTTAGCTTATTCTAACATGAGCAAGAAGTACATATTTTATTATCTGTTATAATTATTGAACACTGCTTTATATGCTGTGCTTTTATTTTATTTTTATTTAGGCAGAATGTTAAATTCATAATTTCATTTACGTTGATGATTTGCAAAATTTATTTAGTGCCTGCTGTCACTCTTTTTCTTAAATTAAGAACCATGCTATAAGTTATTTCATTTTGGTAATTATGTTTTCTAAAATTATTGAAGCAAATCAAAACTAGAATGTCAAAGTATTTTCTCAACGGATGCTGAACCAAACCCATAATTTAAGTTTGTTGCTAATTCTAATTGCATATAAACACACCTTATCGTAGATTCCTGTGCTTCCATTTGGTTATGGATCTAGAGCTATAGAGTATCACTCTGAAAGGAGATGTAGAGAGGAAATCTCTGAAATATGTCATTTTACAGATATTGATGATGAAGCTCAGAGAGGTGCCCTGGTATGCCCAAGGGCACGCAGCAAGTTGGAATCACAGGCAGGATTGAAAGAGAAGAGGGAGCGAGAGCTCAGACTTAGCTGCATCTGCTCCGTTCTAGGCAAGGCAGGCACTCAGTGCACCCCTTCTCATGGGTTGGGTCTTTGGTTCCTGTTTTATTTCTTATTTTCTATATCTGGTCGTCTTTAGGAAGTGGACCTCTGTTGCTTCTCCCCCCACCCCATCTCCCTACTTGAGGGTCCCAACTGAAGGAAACGGGGTAAGAGGAATGCTCCTCTATAGACTGGATATCATGACGAAGAGAAGAATATGCTTTGGTCACAGGATAGAAAGATAAAACCTGAAGCTCCCCGACCCTGACCCATCCAGGACCAGTTAGGAACATGCACTCAGCCACCGCCCTCCTCATAGTCACTGCTGGCATGTGTCCCGGGACCGTTTGTCTTTCTGCCTGGGGTTTGAACTTGCATTTTTGTTTTGTGGAAGATGGGGATGTGTTATGAAGAAAAGTGATGACAACCCTGGTCATCTGTCACATTTGCACACAGATTAGCTACTGAACGTCCACAGTTTGAGAGAAAGTGGTTTCTGTTAGACCATAACTCCTCTGGGAGGCACATACAGTATAGCAGATCACTGGGAGACGCTCAGTCAGATCCCTTGAGGCTGGGATGGAAACTGTGTAAGGGCTGTCCTACTTCCAGTTTCCCTTCCCCCTGGGGTCCAGCTCTTAGGAGGGCTCGCCCAAAAGACTGGGGAGTTTACCATGTCCCTCTTCTTGCATAGGCCCTGTACTCCTTGCCTGTGTGCCATTGCTAACATGCGTAAATCTCTACTTAGATTTTTAGCCTCTTAGCAGACTTTGTCCACATGATTTCCAAGCCTCTCTCCTTTTCATCTGGAGCAGAGGAAGCAGCAAATGTCTCTTGGGGAAATTGCACCCGAAGGATGATGTGGCGGTTAATTTTCTGTGTCCACTTGGTTAGGCTATGGTTCTCAGTTGTTTGGCCAAACACTTGTCTAGTTGTTGTCATGGAGTAGTTACATGTGATTAGATCAGTTGGCTTTGGGCAGAGCAGATGACCTTCCATAATGTAATGTAACTAATGTAATGTGATACAATGTAATGTAATCACTTTCCATAATGTAATGTAATATGATGTGATGTTATGGCCTTATATGTAATGTAATATAATCACGTTCCACAATGCAACCTAATGCAATATGATCAAGCAGTCATTTGAGGTCATACCTTGTAGGGTGAATCCTAAACCTAATCACTTCTGAGTTATAAAAACACCAAAATAGACACAGAGATGCACAGAGGAAGGCAGATGGCATGTGAGGATTCCCTACGAGCAAAGGAATACCAAGGATCACCACTGGACACCAAAACTAGGGAAGAGGCTCACAGAAAGAAGACCCTGATTTGGACTTCCAGCCTCCAAAGCTGTGAGAAAGTAAATTTCTGTTCTTTAAAATCACCCACTTGTGGTATTTCTGTTATAGCAGCACTAGATAACTAAGACAGTTAGCCTCCCCTCTGTCATTCCCTGTTTTCCAGGATCATGGACCTTAAATGCTAATTGCCTAGGTAGCCTAGGTTTCAGTATTTTCTCCAGCCCAGTGAGACTGACAGAAGTTCCAGGCCACTGTTTTCTGTTCAGTCTCTATGCCCTATGAAGTGAGTTGGAATATATCTTAAGGAGAAAAATCACTGGTAAATGTAGGCATTTCCCTTCTTTCTGGAATTTTGGCCTCTCAGATCCTAGATGCCTTGGTTACTGCCTGATGTGTTCAAACATCTTTCCTTTTGTATTTTATATTTGTTTGGAGTATAAGCAAACCAGAAATAGAAATTCTTTTGTATTAGTTGTTTTAAGAGTTAGCTTCCTTGCCTATCATCTTGCTGCCCCTCCAAATACATAGAATAACATATTTTTGGAAACTCCATTGTCTGAAGGCACCAGCCCTATTCTACGTTGGCAAGAGATACCCAGAGAGATTAAAACCAATCTAATCCCCAAATTTAAATTTCCACCTACCTTTTTAAGTATGTTATTGTACATGCATATATTTAGGAGACTCTCAGTGCCCTTGGAAATATTTATTTGGGGCTTACAGAAATGGGAATTTCTCTTAGCAGTTTTGACAGGTTTTTTTTTTTTTTTTTGGCCATTTTGTTGATTAATATTTTAGTGTAAATAATATTCTTGAAACTAGAGTATTGTAGCTTCATGACAAAATCACTCATGCTTCTTCCCCTAAAAAACTTTCTTTTTTTTTTGACAGCATTTGTTTGTTTGTTTGGGGATCACAGTGGGTATAATATATAGAAGAACACCTCAGCTAAAGCACTAAAGATGTAATGGCATTTCATCAGCAAAGTGAAAGAACTCTGCTCTGCAGGTATATTGGTTTCCTAGGGCTGCTGTCACAAAATCCCACAAACTGGGTGGCATTTGGAAAAATGTTTATTGTCACACAGCTCTGGAGGCTAGGATTCTGAGATCAGGGTGTTGACCACGTTAATTCCTTCCATGGCTTTGATTCTCTCCCAGCTTCTGGTGGCTCCTGGTGTTCCTTGGCTTGCAGCTACAGCATCACATGGTGTCCTTCCTCTGTCCCCCTGTCTCTGTGTCTCTTCTCCTCTTTTATGAGGACACCAGTCATGGAAGATTAGGGCCCACCCTGCTCCTATATGACCTTATGTTAACCTAAGTGATAACATCTTCAGAGACCCTATTTCCAAACAAGGTCATGTTCACAGGTACCAGGGGTTAGGACTTCAGTATATCCTTTGGAGAGGCGGGCACAGCTCAACCCAAAGCAGCACTAGTCTCTCACGTTCTTCAGTCTACAATGGATGTAGAAGACTGATCAATTCACCTGTGAATGCCACTTCATTTTTACTCTTTGCCTTAAATATTCATAAAAGCTTAATTAAAACAAGTGTAAACAATTGTATTAGAAGGAAACTAAATACTCTAGATTAACCTTTATCTTGGAAGAATTTTTGCTTTTTCAACAGTACGTATTTATGCTTGTTTGTAAATAGAAGAACCCAACCCGTTGCCATCGAGTCTATTCAGACTCATAGCAACCCTAAGGACAGAGTAGAATTGCCTCATATGATTTCCAAGGAGCACCTGGTGGATTTGAACTGCTGACTTTTTGGCTAGCAGCCATAATTCTTAACCACTACACCACCAGGGTTTCCTGTTTGTAAATAATGTCTTTAAATTATTTTTTGAAAATTAAGAGATTGAATTATTAATCCTTTTGAAAACTATAATGCTTTTATGAGATAAAATTTTTATTTTTTTTCTTTGAACATCTTTATTTCCATGTATTAAATTTTACTAGTATGGAAAATAATTATTGTGGATAATAATTATTAAACCTTAGTGAACTTATTGTATTTTACCCAGTGAAGCTCATACCTCCTCTTCCCCAAATTAAAAAATATCCTGAATTTGTCAATATATTCATTACTCAAATTTTATTATTTAAAACACATAAATTCTTTTAAATCCATTTGCTCTTTGTGAATGAATTAAAGGGGGAAAAAACTATAAATAGCTCGTTATCACTGGAATCAATCCAAACTGATTTTTAAAACTTGTTAAAATACTTATGGGAAAGAGCTCAGTATATGCACATAAAAGGTCCTTGTAGTGTGGAAAGGCCTTATAGTTGAAAAACCTGGACGGAGTGAGGAAGACAGACCACTGTTCTAGCACTTGGGGGAAAAGAAAAAAGTAAGCAAAAGTTGGGAGACTAAAATATTCTTTTAAATCACTGTACATAAAATTTTCAAACCTAAACAGATGGAGTGATTAACTTTTGTCCGAATAGAGAGGATGAAAGATTTTGTATTCCTAAGGTGAAACTTAGATCACACCTCAACATAGGAAAACAGAAGTCCTCACAATTGGACCAATAAGCAACATTATGATAAACAAAGAAAATATTGAGGTTGCTAAGAATTTCATTTTACTTGAATCCATAATCAACATTCACGAAAGCAGCAGTCAAGAAATCAAACAACTCATTGCCTTGGGCAAATCTGCTGCAAAAGACCTCTTTAAAGTGTTAAAAAGCAAAAATGTCACCTTGAGGACTAAGGAACACCTGACCCGATCCATGGTATTTTCAATAACCTCATATGCATGCAAGGGCTGGACAACGAATAAGGAAGAACGGAGAATTGACGCCATTGAATTACAGTGTTGGCAAAGAATATTGTATATACCATGGGCTTCCAGAAGAATGAACAAATGTGTCGTGGAAGAAATACAGCCAGAATGCTCCTTAGAAGAGAGGATGGCGAGACTTCATCTCACATACTTCGGACATGTTATTAGGAGAGACCAGTCCCTGGAGAAGGACATCATGCTTAGCAAGGTAGAGGGTCACCAAAAAAGAGGAAGACCCTCAAGGAGACTGATTGACACAGTGGCTCAAACATAGCAATGATTGTGAGGATGGTGCAGGACAGAGCAGTGTTTCATTCCATTGTACATAGGGTCCCTATGAGTTGGAACCAACTTGACAGCACCTAATAACAACCACAAAGTGAAATTGAATTTTATATGTAACATTGACAGTTGATAGTGTGTATTTCTGCTATAAATTGGGTGTTGTTTGTTTCATTTCTCTTTATTTTAACCATATTTATCAATTACAGAGTTACAAACATTCCAGAAATACCAATTCAGCATTTCTTTCAGTTGATGGTTCTTATTAAAAAGCTAGTCTGTTTAGTTTTCTGTTTTTTTTTAGTCTTCTCTGTGGGGACAGAGCTAGCCAGAGAAGAGGAGGACTTTTTCTAGCATCCCAGATAGCTTTTTTGGCCTTAGCCCATCATCTTGGCTTTGAGTCCCCAAGAGTTCTAATATGCTTTCCAGGTCTCTGCTAATAAATCTTGAGAGAAATGGTATGTGCCTTTCACCAGCGCAGAAATGAGTTCTGTCACTAAACAAAAGTGTCAATAGCTCCCTCAGAGCTGAGCCTGAAACTAACAGGGTGATGATCTATTTTCCCTGTGCCTCTGAAAGCCATTAAAAATGGAGGCTCATTATCTAATAAATTAGCTTTTCCTTCTGTGTATTGCGATAAATTATTTATTTTGCTGCTAACCTAGTCTCATTATAAGACAGTGTTCGAGGAAGAATGTAACTAAAAAAAAAAAAAGAAAATTTGCAGTATGCTTTTTTTTGTTGTTGTAGGCATGAAATGGTATCTAACTATTTATATCCAGTTTTTCACTTTCAGCAGCTCAGTATTAGGAATCTCTTGCTATAGATTGGTAAATTTTCATAATGTAACCCTTTCTTCTTTAATTCAAAATATCCTAAAAGAGCCTTCAATCAGAAACCACTTTAACAAAACCTCAGCAGTCGGGTGGTTCAGCAGATAAATAGCGCTGTCCCACCGGGAGTGAAGCTAAGTCCAACCTCAAGTCTAAATTAAATGAGCTTGATCATATCTCTTCGGTCTCTTGTGAACAGCAGTCCAGAACAGTGAGCGGTATGAATAATTCTACCTTTGGACATGATTGATAGTCTTGGCTCAAGAGACCCCCCAAATTGAACTAACAATACACTAAATTGTATCACATCTTTAAAAGAGATAGCCTTGTTTAGTGAGGGCTCAGGCACTCGAAAGGGGCATGGTAGGAACATGCATCAGCGTTAGCCGGAGACCAGGTAGGGAGTGGCCCCTGGCTCTGCTCTTAGGTCAGCCTTTGGACCGGGCTGTGCGGCCCCACTTGCACTGAATAATTATTTTCCTCCCGTGGCTACTTCTGGCTTCGACTCTTTTTTGTGTGATGTTATAAAAAAAAAAAAAATTTTTTTCTTTTTTTGATGTTATAGATCCTGATAAATATGTGAGTTTTTCTTGCTATGTAATTTGTCTCTGGCGGTGGTAAGAAATATCTATCTACAAAATATATTCTTATGGCTATAATCCACGGGCATTCTTTGGCATCCAAAAATATGTCTCATTTGTCTATCTACCATTTAGCTATATTTTAGTATTTTAAAGTGGCGAAGCCTGGGAATTCAATGAAGCTTACTGCCTTAATTTGAAGGAATAGGAGTGTCATACCTGCATTGAAAATTGACTTTCTTTATAACCTATAGTCAATCAATTATGTTTATTGCCTTTTAGACTCCATAATAAAGTCATTAAGGAAGAGCTCAAACAAATAGTATAAAAGGTACGACTGTAGCAATCAGTATTTCTTTAATACTTCTGAATCATTATTAAGCTGCCACTGAAGAGCATCCACTTGCCATTTTCAGGCTTAACTTAATTTCTTAAATGACACGGAAAGCTTCTTTTGAATGTACAGTATTCAGAAAAACCAGTGGAAGAAAAATAGCTGACAAAATAAACTAAAATAATGTTTCATAAATAAAATGAACTTTTTAAATTTTTTCCCTGAAAGGCAACATAATCACAGCAATGACTTTTACCCAGTAAATGCAGACAATTTAACCTAAACTGCTTCTAGGAACTGAGGGCTAAGTGACCTTGAGAGTACACCCTGGCTGACTGTCAAGATAACATATCAGGTAGCAGTGGTTTTTCTCTGGGACTGCCTACAACTGCAGTAGTATTTGACTGACAGCACTGGCACTTCCTGTCTCTGTCTGTCTCATTGTTCTCTAAGCAAATGTCAGTCATCCATCCTTAAACAGGAAAGAGGAATGATGGTACATTCTTTTTTCAAATGTAAATTCACTTTTTCACTAACTTCATAGACTTATGGTGACTAGATAGGCTGTGATTTTGTTAGCCAATTCACACAGGCAAATAAAAAAGCAAACATTGAAAATAATATGTGAACTTATTGATACCAACCAAAAACCAAACTCATTGCCGTCGAATCGTTTCTGATTCATAGCGACCCTATAGGACGGAGTAGAACTGCCCCATAAGGTTTCCAAGGAGTGCCTGGTGGATTCGAACTGCTGACCTTTTCATTAGCAGCCGTGGCTCTTAACCACTATGCCATCAGGGTTTCCAAACTTATTGATACTGCTCTTAAAAATACTATGGACAATAAAGGCAAAATATTGCAGTAGAATACCAAGCCAAAACCAAAGCAAACCCAGTGCCGTCGAGTTGATTCTGACTCAGAGCGACCCTATAGGACAGAGTAGAACTGCCCCATAGAGTTTCCAAGGAGCGCCTGGCACATTCAAACTGCCAACCCTTTCGTTAGCAGCCATAGCACTTAACCACTACGCCACCAGGGTTTCCTTTTGTTGGTAGTGCTTTGCAAATCTAACTAGCAGGAGGTTTTAAAATCCATGCTAGCCTTAAGATTGACTCTGCATTATGAAACAGAATGAATTTCAAATATTAATACTCCATATTAATATTTAAATATTCATTTAAAAATCCACTTTTAAAATACCTCAGTTAAGGACTTTTTACAACGTATCTCATTTGTATGACAGACTTACCCGCAGTGGCTCACAGACAATTCTTAAAATGAAAACTCTGAAATTCCTCAGCACACCCAGTGCATTTCTGTATCCATACTTCAGAGTGAAGCACACCCGGAGGTCCTCTGAACCACCGATGGTCATTTTGTCAGAGCTTCTGTCCTATTTATCTGTGGTTAAAAGTACTGTTGTGCTTTTGACATGAGTTTATTCATTTGACAAATATTTGAGCACCTGCAGTAATATTGGACATTGTCTTGACACTGAGGATACAGCAGTAAACAGAACAGTCAAAATCAATTCTTTATGGAGCTTAAGATCAGGTACGCAGAGACAGACAACAAACAAAATACATAAGTCAATCACCAAGTGCGTTAGATGGCGATAATTGCCAAGAAGAAAAATAAATCACGCAGCAGGTATGGAGTTAGGACTGAAGGGGGCAGCATGCATGGATGGGGTGGTTTGGGAGGAGCTCACTAAAAACGGACATTGTGCAAAGGCTTGACAATTTCTTTTTCTCAACAGATAAGGCCAAAATACAGGATTATGTCTTACTGGCAGACTGTCACATCTTTCTCCCAAGGAACAGGTGGTGGGTTCGAACTGCCACATACATTAACCCACTGCACTACCAGGGCTCCTTACTATGGCCAAGGGAGGATAAAATAACCTTTGACCTGGTCAGGGTCACATACATCCCTTGCTGTTTGAATTGTGTCTATCGCTCATGCACTTATGGTCTTATTCACTGCGTAATACATAGACATACACAAATGAAACAAAACCAAAAGGATACCACCATACGTGGTCAATATAGAAGCTTCTCAAACCTTCCTTATGTAAGTCCTTGTTGTTACTTTCATGGCCCCGGCTTTCCAGTCTGTGTTGATAATTCAGATCCTTAAGCTTTTTAGAAAAAGAATGAGATTCCCCCAAATCCTGATTGTCTCACATAAAATTGCAAAGTGTCCAGCCCACCCCAAGGATGGGACAGTGTGACTGCCAATGAGGCTGCACGTGATTAAACAGAGCCTGGAGTTTACCATCAGGTCTATGTCAGCGGTCCCAGATCTATGTTTCCACCCAGAGCTGCAGACCTGTGTATCTTCCTGCCTCCTAGCTTTTTAATCCAGTGATGCACAGGCATCTCAGACTCAACTTCTCTGGCCCTAAACTCTGCATCCTCTCCTCTTCCTTCACCATCCGGGCCCCACCAGGCCCACCGCCCCTCTCCTCTCTGTCTTGTTTCCCCCTTCTGATTGGCAGCACACCTTCAGCCCAGTCATCCAAACCCCAGTTTCTACTTTCTCCTTCACCTTCCACATTCTGATCTACTTCACTGAGCTTTCGTCAAAGGTCCTTCCGGTCAGACCTGTTCACTGAGCCAGATGACATCATTCCCCTGCTGAAGTGCTTGAATGACTTTCCTCTCTTACTGATTCTTTCACAGAGCGTTCGAGGCTCTCTGGTGTTTGGTCCCTACCTACCTCTCCCACCTAGGCCCACACTGAGTTTCCTTAACTCCCTTTTCTTTTTTTATTGTTGTAAAAAATATAGATCCCACAGTATTTGACAATTCAGCTTTTGCCATTTGTACAATTCAGTGAAACGGACCACATCAGTTATGTCGTATAACCGTCACCAGTGTCCACTGCCGTAATCTCTATCCCCATAACCAAAAACTCAGTGCCAGCTAAACACAGATTTCTCCCCCTCTTGCCCCTGGTTACCACTGTTAAATGCTGATCTCTATATATTTACTTGTGTTAAGTGTTTCATATTAATTCATACTACATTTGTCCTTTTGTAATTAAATTATTTCATCCAGTATAATGTTTTCAAGATCATCCATGTTGTCGCATGTATCAGCACCCTTTTAATGTTCCTACTACATGTTTCTTGTGGTTGTCTGAACCAACCATTATCTACACCTTCGCTTACACCTTTCTTCTTGAATTCCCTTTCTTCTCCCATACGTGTGGTAAGGACCTGCCACCTGTTCTTTGGTCATGGGGTAGGTCAAGACACCCCCCTCCCATGAAACCTGTTCTGGCCCCACCATCCAGCCCTCTGCCTTCTTTGTGCCTCCACTTCATATGTGCACATTCTACCTTGCATCTATGACAGCTCAGTGATTCTATCCCTTCATATGCTGCCAAGCTCCGTGGAAGGAGGACTGGATCTTCTTCACGCCTCCTCTCCCAGTGGCCAACATTCAGCATTATTATTTGTCTCTAAAATGAATAAATTAATGAATGAATTTGTTTCTCTGAGGCAGTCGTTGACTCTGATGTGGCTTCAGGCCATATGTTGAATAGGGTGTTGGGAGGTGGGTGTGAGGATACAATGGACAGTTCCTGGGGAGGAAGGTGGGCAGCAGCTCCCCTGAACTGCATCCCTGACAGTGGACATGTTGTGCTTGGGGTCATCATGCAAGCAATTGGAATTCTGTGGGCTCATTTTCCTTGTTTTATAATTAGGGCACTTGGGTTACAAGACCTCTAGGGTCCCTTTGTGTTCTGTGTTTATAGAGCTGTATTAGTTTTAATGGTACTAGTTTGGTGGAGTAAATTCAGATGTCTAGGGAAGCATAAGATAAAAATCAGAACGGGAGAAAAGAAAGTTATGGAAAGGAAGGCAGGGTTTTCTATAAGAAACTTTATAAAAACTACTAAAGATGATTGTTTGGAGCAGGTAAAGATAGGTAGGGGAATTCAAAGTAGTAAAAGATCGCATTTTTTTAGGGAATGTAATTAATAATTTTTTTAATTAATAATAACTAGTCTTATGTAACAAAATGTTCTCCAAGAGGTGATTATATAAGTTGTTAAAAAGTGTCCTTGTCTCTCAGCTGAGCAAATATGGAAACGGAACTTTTCATCTCTTGTATTTGCCACGGGTAATTATAATGCAGAGATAAAATACTCATGGATCACAAATATATTATTAGAAAATTTCAGCTCAAACTCATTTGAATATAGTGACACAGAATAAAACAGAAATACTCATAATTAACATTTAAATATGTAAAAACATATGTGTACGTGTGTGTGTATAATTTTATTGACCTTTAAATTCACCAGCCTCAGGAGTGTGATCAATCTTAGAGAACTCTATCCCAGTCTGCACATTTTCAGCATTTTCGTTTTCCTCTTACATTTCATTGTAATTTTAATGTCAGTTATATCATGGGTTGGAACTACATGTGGCTTGTAAACAGTCATCTTTATGGCATTATGTTAACTTTTAGGTAGTAATTCCCTTGAGGACAAGACTCTTGTATTATGCATCTTTGTAAACCCATAAGAGATTAGTGAAATATCTTGGCAGGAGGAACTGGAACTCAGTAAATAGTTATTTAATGAATTGATTGGAAAATGAATAAATAAGCACACACAACAGAAATTTATCAGCACACTAGTAATTTTGTAATACACAACAGTAGAAGTAGGGGCAGATGATGTATTACTAAAAAAAGAAAAAAAAAACTCACTGTTGAGTCGATTCTGACTCATAGTGACCCTATAGGACAGAGTAGAGCTGCCCTATAATGTTACCAAGGCTGTAAATCTTAACAGAAGCAGACTGCTACATCTTTCTCCCTTGGAGTGCCTGGTAGGTTTGAGCCATGGACCTTTTGGTTAGCAGTTGAGCATTTTAATCGCTGCATCACCTGGACTCCTTAGATTAAAAAAAAAAATTGACATAGAGTCAATTCTGATTCATAGCGACCCTATAGGATAGAGAACTGCCCCATAAGGTTTCCAAGGAGCTCCAGATACTGTGTTACAATGGTTGAAATCCTGGACTGTAGAATCAGACCTGATTTCAAATCCCAGCTCTGCCATTTATTCACTAAACCACTTTGGGCAAATTATTTAATCTCATTAAAACTCAGATTTCTTATCTATAAAAAAAGTTAGTTTCTCTGAAAGTAAAATGAGATAATACTTAGCAAAGTTTCCAGCTCACAGAAGACCCGAAAAGTAATAATCGTAAAAATATTAAATTAATGAAATCATGTAGGCCTCTTTTTTGTTGTTAATTATTGACATTTTCACTGAAGATATGTGATTTTAGGAATTGTGAAGTTCCTGGGTGGGAAAACAGTTATTGTGCTCGGGTGCTAACCGAAAGGTTGGTGGTTCAAGTCCACCCAGAGGTGCCTTGGGAGAAAGGCTTAGGAATCTGCTTCTGAAAAATCAGATCAGCCATTGAAAACCCTGTGGAGCCCAGTTCTGCTCTGACACACGTGAGGTCACCATGAGTTGGAACTGACTCAGCAACTGGTTTTCATTAAGAAAGGGAAGATCTGAAGAACTGAGGGAGGAACATCCCAGAAGTAGTATGTAGCCTGTAAAGGTTGGAGGGAAGGGCTTGAAACAATCAACAGATTTTCCTGAGGGTTTCGCAGAAAGTTAGTACTGAAGTAATCTAGAAGAGAGCTCTTAACTTAGGCAAGAACATGTTAGGAAGTTACCACTGAGTCCTGGGAATAAGGGCACCATGGTCCATGTCACATAAGGAGAAGTAACTTGGCCGCATGCATTGAGGAATGAGAAGGCAGTGAAGAAAAGTCTTGAGCTAACATTTGGAAGTGACCCACCAAGTGGCCACCAGGGCCAGCACTATGGGTTTAGAAAGAGGCAGGAATGGTGGTTTGGGAAGGGGGCATCTTCACAAGGAGGAGGCTTCCTCTGGAAAATTCTCTAAGTGCTTTGAATACATGCCTTTGTACTGTAATTATTTGTCTTTCTTTGTCTCCTTCTCTAGCAATCCTGATGGGACATTGACACTCACTGAGCCTGATGTGTGAAGTGTTCCAGGTGGGGCTGGGGGTGTAAAGATGAAGATGCTCCAGGGATTCACAGTTGGGTGGGGTGGGGTGCAGACACGTTAATAAATGGTTACCATGGAAAGATTGTTATAGCAGGCATATAACCTGAGCATGACTGCATTTAGAAACACCTCTCTGATAGTGTCACAGAAGGTGACTAGGAGAAAACTGTTGGCAGAGTGGCCAGAAAGTAAGCTATTGTGAGTAGTGCTACAGTGAACATTGGTGTTCAAGTCTATTCCAAGCCTCTGCGTTCAGGTCTTTAGTGTATATTTATAGGAGTGGAATTGCTGGGTTATACTGTAGTCCTGGAAACCCTGGTGGCGTAGTGGTTAAGTGCTATGGCTGCTAACCAAAGGGTCGGCAGTTGGAATCTGCCAGGCGCTCCTTGGAAACTCTATGGGGCAGTTCTACTCTGTCCTATAGGGTCGCTATGAGTTGGAGTGGAGTCAACTCGACAGCACTGGGTTTGGTGTTTTTTTGGTTTGGTATGGTAGTTCTGGGGAGCCCTGGTGGTGTAGTGGTTAAGAGCTTGTCTGCTAACGAAAAGGTTGGCAGTTCGAGTTCACCAGCCTCTCTTTGGAAACCCTATGAGGCAGTTCTACTCTGTCTTATAGGGTCACTATGAGTCAAAATCAACTCCATGGCTACAGTTTATGGTAGTTCTATTTTTAGCTTTTGGAACTGCCACACTGTTTTCTACAATGACTGTACCATTTCATTTCCACTAGTCATGGATAAATATTAAATATTCTTCAGGCCAGAGGGGAGGACACCCTGTCCTGAGGCCTTGGCAAGGGAAGAGAGTGAGGACTGTGTTGCAGTGATGCTTAGGAGGTGGAAACAATCGATAGAAACCATCAGGCAATGACAGGTCTGGATTCAGATAAATGTGCAGTGTTCGTAGCAGGAAGCTGAAGGAGTTTCCACCCACTGACTTCTTTTTATCTTATTTTGAAGTGGGAAGCAAAGCCAGCTACTGAGGAAAAGAAGGCTAAAGATGGACTAGAGAGCTTGAGGTTGTGAAGAAGGTTTGGAATGGTCAAAGAAATGCGTAAGAATCCAGTGGAAAAAATGCCACAGCATGAGAATCCAGTGAAAGAAATGCCACAGAGCTCCCATCGTACAGCTTGGCATGGCTTTCCCCTGCTGCTGGGATTTAGGAGCAAAGCAGGTTGATAGTTGGGTTGATCTAGGTTTAGAGATTTGCAGAGAACATCAGGGTAGTTCTTTAGTATTTCCTGGATGTATAAATGTGCACTTGGACACCATAGAAAAGGAGCTTATTAGGGAAATTATATAAAAAATAAAAATCTGGAAGCAGATGAGATTATGACTATAGTGTCAGAATTCATAAATAATCTTATTTTCTAAAACATTGTTTATTCAAGGAAGCCGTACATGACCCAGGGTTGGTTCTGTTCCCTCTTATCCACCCAGTGGCACCAGGTGCTTCCCTTCACAGCGTTTGGCTGACTTGTAGTCAATGACTTCCTTATTCAGGACTGTGTATCCATCTGGCCACTGGATTGTCATCTCGGTTTTCTCGATCTTGTGTTGTAGGCACTGACGCATAGTAGTGCTCATCCATGATTCCAGCTGAGAATCCGACATCTGTTTTTAAATATTTTCTCACTTGATAGTCTCTGGTAAGATTTTAGGGATTGCTATCTTTAGGAAGAAGATTGGTAAATTAAGTTACGCATGGTACTGTATTAGAATATAGGTGCATTCTGGCTCCTAAGGGCCAGGAATTGGTGTAATTACATCAGAGTGGTATGGAAATTGCAGTGATTACATACACAAATAAATATATCTAAAGCTGGCTTCTAGGCAACTTAAACCTAGCATCTGAAATTATTACACTTACACTTGGCACAATTTGCCTTCTTTTTTACCTCATTACACATTGTCTTACTTTGTTTTAAACTGAGTAATGGACCCAGTGACACATGATGTGTTTCATTACAGAAATGAATGCTTGCCTCAAAAACAAATGCTTCCTATTTTGGGTTTGGAATGAAGAAGCAGATATTTTGCTACAATACATCTGGTAGCAGCTCTATCACTAAAACAGAAAAAATAAATAAATTATTCACATATCAAATCTGTATTCCCGTTGCTGTGGAGTCGATTCCAACTCACAGCGACCCTATAGGGCAGAGTAAAACTGCCTCATAGGGTTTCCAAGGAGCAGGTGGTGGATTTGAACTGCTGACCTTTTGGTAAGCAGCCATAGCTCCACTGCACCAGCAGGGTCTGTGAAATATCTGACATCTGAATTCTTACAATGACACCTTCCATGGATGTCTGGAAGTGCTGTACTAAAAGGCCATAACTTTGGACTGTCCTCTAGGTTGTCTACCCAATCCATATATTTCAATTTAATTGGCATAAAACTTCATCACATCTACTCTGTGGTCTTCATATTTTAATTACACTTAGGATTTTTAACAATACATTTCTGTAGAATGCTAGTGAACTTTCTCTTTTTTAATTATCTTTCCTTACATCCTAAAATGTTATGTTACTTAACAGTGCAAATATGTTCTTCAATAATGAGTCTAGCAAAACCAACTATAAATCAAAATTGTAATATAATATAAATTCACATTTTGTAAAATAAATCACAGGGTTTATATTAAAATTTCCTCTATAAATTTATTCATCTTCAACATTGGATGTCATTCACAAACATTTCTAGAGAATATTTATATTCAGCTTGTGTGAATTTGTGGATCGTTTATATAGAGAGTTACACTGTACCTGTCCTGTCCTCTGTCAAGCTGGACCCCGGCCTATTCTAGCCAAGAAGGTGAAGGAGTGTCTCAGGCCTTGAGTGTCTGCCTATGTTCCTCGGAATGTTTCTGTCTTTCACTATGGTATAAAGCCAAGTCATCTGGAATCTACCATTGTTTAAAAACAAAACAAAACTCAGTGCCATGCAGTTGTTTCTGACTCATAGGGACCCCATAGAGTCTCCAAGGCTGTAAATCTTTACAGAAGCAGACTGCCACATCTTTTTCCAGCAAAGCCACTGATGGTTTCAAACCACTGACTTTGGTCAGCAGTTGAACGCTTTAACCGCTGTCGTTATTTAGGATTATCTGAACGTGTGGTTCACCTTGGTAAAGTAGCATAAATTACCCAAAACAAATATACCCATATATGCATTATCCTAAATTTTGTTTTATGAGATTATAACTAGATTGTTATATAATCTAATTCACCAAGAATATTGTCAAAACAGTCAAAAATCTGTAACTCTCTTCCTCACTGCGATATTGTGAGGCTTAATGAGACATCGTGGTTGTGTTGTGCCATTCTTCCAGGAATCTCAAGTCAAGAACAAGATCGCACTTTCCTTTGAACGGCACGTGTTTTCCTGTCAAGCCAAACTTAAAGCAGGCAGAATGATGCACGTTTCTGAGCTGACTTCCTGCTTCCTTGTACGTGTCAAAGTACCGATGTTTCAATGTGACAGAACTCTAGTCGTGAAGGAACCAAGTAGATGGGAAAAGAACTGTTACCCAACTTTTCAATCAAAGAGTAGAACATGGGTATGTAGTGTTCAGAGAAAAGAAAGTCAGAAGTCCGTGTTACATAAAAGTCAAAAACTTAGAAATGAAATAATGCGCCAGGGTCTTTCTCACCTGCAACTTATTCCTGAATTTTAAGTAAGAAACCAATGTTGTTGTTGTTGTGTGCCATCGAGTCAATTAAGACTCATAGTGACCCCATGTGGCAGAGTAGAAATAGAGGTACATTAACTGATTTTATTCACTCAGAAAATATGTGGTGCATTTCTTCTTTCATATGAACTTCAAAATAAAGTTACATATTACTTATAGCTAGTTGGGTACTCAGTCCCTGGGTGATGCAAATGGTTTTAGTGCTCAACAACTAATCAAAAGGTTGAGAGTTCAAGCTCATTAAGAGGTACCTCAGAAGAAAGGCCTGACAATCTACTTTGAAAGATCATAATCATTGACAACCCTATTGATTTGTTGTACTTTGAAGCACATGGGGTCCCCATGAGTCGATCCAACTCATTGGCAGTGGATAGTCAGGCACTGAAAACAGCTAGGTGTCGTCCTTGGCTCCTGCCTTCCCCGCCGCCCTCCCCATCTCAGCCATGAATGAGGCCTGCTGGTGTTGACCATCTCTAAGATGTGTCTCAAGTCCATCTCCATCTCCATCGCTACTGCTGCCTGGAATATTGCGTCTGACCCTGCCTGGTTCCTCTGCTTCCTCTCTTGCTAGCCCGCTGTCCCCATCCGGTATCCACAAGAAACACAAGTGATCTTTTGAAAATGTCAATTGGATCATGTCAGTCCATGGCAATGACTTCCCATGGTTGTGATTGTTGTTGTCAGGTGCTGTCAAGCTGGTTCTGACTCATAGAGACCTCATGTACAACAGAACAAAACACTTCCCAATCCTGCACCATCCTGACAATCATTACGCTTGAGCTCATTGTTGCAGCCACTGTGTCAGTCCATCTCACCGACCATCTACTTTACCAAGAATGATGTTCTTCTCCAGGGACTGCTCCCTCCGGATAGTATGTCCAAAGTCTACGTATGTGGTGCTTATTTTAAAATCCAAACTCTTTTCCATGGTCCCTGCCGGCCTCCCCAGCCTCATTTCATACATCTTTCTTCCTTGCTCAACAAATTCTGTTAACTTTGCATCCTTTCAGTTCCTCAAAACCTCTCAGCCCTTTCCCTCCTGGGGCTCTCTAAATTGCTATTTACTCTGCAGGGAATGGTTAGCTCATTCTTATTCTTTAGGACTTGGCTTAAACATTACCCCCTCCCAGGAATCTTGTTGACCACCTTATGTAAAGATGGTATTGCTATCTCCCTCCCCACTTCATAATCTCAGTCGTGATTCTTTGGGATAAATGCTATGAATGAAGCAAAGCATGTCTCTTTGCAGCACAGATCACAAAGTGCAATTACTTTGCTTGTCTCCTTCTTTGTTGCATGCCTTTCTAACAGGATGTAGGCCTCCTGAGGGCAGGAAACATGCCTGGGTTGTTAGTGTGTGCCACAGGGCCCAGCACCAGTCTGCCACAGAACAATATTGAATAAAGGAAGGCGTGGCCAGATGAAGAGTATCGGTAGATGGGATAAAGGGTATACTAGAAGGCGTGGTCAGATGAAGAGTATCAGTAGACTGGATGTAGCATATACTAGGAGTTTCCATGCCTGATATTCTCATGTAGATTAGTTTGATGTGAGGTTTGACAGTGGCCAGTTAAGCTGGGTTTCACTCTGCCTGCAGCTGAGCCATGCACATAAGTCCTTCTTAGTAAGTACAGGTTGTTAGTGAAGTGGCCTTGGTTTCCCCCAGTTCTGAAATCCCCATCTGCATCTGAGATATCCTTCGGGTTGTACAGATGCCACTTACCCCCTAAAACAGCTTGAGATGCCTCTTCCTGAATGCAACAAGGAGCCTAGCTTCAGCCGCCTATCTGGGAGGATGCTCTGATACTTCAGAGATGTGTTTTGGGCACATACTTAAAGTTCCACAAAGCAGGTTATCTGGCAGCAGGCTGACAGCCCTGGCCCTGCATGGCCAGCCTGATCCCCTCTTTTCTCGTTTGGCAAGGGTCGCACTACAGATGAGGTAAACAGCTGTTTTCCCAGGTAACAAACCAGCACAATGACATTTGTACAGTTTCATGACCCCCTCCTTCCTCCACCAGCTCTCACCCTTGCCCACTTCCTCATCCAAGGAGAATCATGCCAAATGGACATCAGGTTAGGGAAGTGTTCCTCATTAGTGGTCTGTTGAAGATAACCCTGGAAGCCATCCTGGAACATTCAGTAGTAGTATCCTTTCACAGCCTTTTATCTCTTGCAAGTTGTTTGGAGAGCTAAATTAAAGTTGCCGACCCATTAATCCTTGTCTTAACACTGTAAGTGATAGGAATGAAATGCTTCTCATCACAGTTCAGATCCCAAACAGGTGAGAATTACAACATAAAACAAAATTTAATACCGACATTGCCCCTGCCACCCAAGCCATACATTATTGACTGAAGTAATCAGCAAAGGGGTGGGCTTGTGCTGTAATTCAACAATTGTTCCAAAGGCTGTTGGTTTTGTAAATACACTCCAGTTTTAATATTCCATACTCATTAGAACAGGGATCGGACATAATTTTTACTGGAACCGTTAAAGTATGACAGTTTTGACCCAGCCTCCACAACTGCTTTTGCAATTCCACTTTGTCCGGACAGTTTCCATAAGGTGAATTCGAGTAGCAAAGACTAAACTTTCTTCACTGTCACAAAGTGTTCTTGGTGAAGCCTTTTTATTTGCAAGTTGCACTTGACAAGAGTCTGGGAGAGGTAAGGTGGCCAATTAAAGAACTGGACAAGGAGTTGAAGGAGCAAGATTCTGTTTGGAGCCCTGCTATTGATTTGTGGAGCCTTGTGTCATTTTCCCTATCGAGGCTTCAGCTCCGCCATTTATAAAATATGGATTACAGGCCATGTTGTCAATCTGTGTAACCTATAAAATCACTCATTACAGAAAAAGAACCTGCACTGCTGAAATGTGTCAGCCTCTTATAGCCACGGCAGCATCTCGAAGACCCATAAGTGAGTGTTCATCAAGCTGCCCAAATACGTTGGGAAGAAACCACAGAGAATTTACACAACATGAAGTGAGACCTCCTGAAATGCTGCAGCCTCACATTGCCTTCCAGTCACCTTTTTTTAGGATGGTATTTTCATGTGAGGTGTGCTTCTTTCTCCAGAAATGCACTCCAAACTTCAGAGTTGCACATAAATGGGGTACACATTTTACAAGAAAGTGTGGGTCAAAAGAAAAAAAACAAGTTTTGTTCAAAGCAATCTTACTGGATAAAGATTTTAATATTACCCAAAGCACAATCTACTGATGCCTTATCAGACAAATAAATACCACTGGGACAGAGGGAGGCACACAAACCTCCGTTGCTGAATGCCACCCACTTGGCCCAGCTTCCATGGGCAGGAAGCAGCAGCTCACAGGTTCCTGCACCACTGAGGCCCCCGTGAAGGAGGGCTGCCTTTTCTCTTTCCTTCCTCCTAACTCTGTCTGCTGCTGCACAGCTACCTCAAGGAATCAGCTCTCTAAAGAGACTCATCTCTGTTTGGGGTTTCTAGGCTCCCTCTTTCTGTTGCCATGTATGGTTGTGAGCACCTTGACCCCTGGGGGACAGGTCATGGTAATGGGCCACAGGACACTGGCAGGACATCTGAAACCCAGCACCCAGCCCTAGCTATGCCCATAGCCTATTGTAAGACTTCACTGTTGTTGTTGTTAGGTACCGTCAAGTCGGTTCTGACTCATAGCGACCCTATGTACAACAGAATGAAACACTGCCCAGTCCTGCGCCATCCTCACAATTGTTATGCTTGAGGCCGTTGTTGCAGCCACTGTGTCAGCCCATCTCGTTGAGGGTCTTCCACTTCTTTACTGATCCTCCACTTTACCAAGCATGATGTTCTTGTCCAGGGACTAGTCCCTCCTGATAACATGTCCAAAGTATGTGAGATATAGTCTCACCATTCTTAGTTCTAATGAGCATTCTGGCTGTACGTCCTCCTAGACAGATTTGTCCATTCTTCTGGCAGTCCATGGTATATTCAATATTCTTTGCCAACACCATGATTCAAAAGCATCAATTCTTCATCGGTCTTCCTTATTCATTGTCCAGCTTTCACATGCATGTGAGGGGATTGAAAACACCATGGCTTGGGTTAGGTTCACCTTAGTCATTAAAGTGACATCTTTGCTTTTTAACACTTGAAAGAGGTCTTGGCAGCAGATTTGCCCAATGTAATATGTCATTTGATTTCTTGACTACTGCTTCCATGAATGTCGATTATGGATCCAAGTAGAATGAAATCCTTTACAACTTCAATATTTTCTCCTTTTACTGTGCTATTCTAAAACTTCAGCAAGTCTTAAACTCCCAAGACCTCAGTTTCCTCATCTATAAAATGAAGAGATTGGATTAGATGTTGTTTAACATCATTCCTACCTCTAGGGTGGACCTTTTATAAACTGTGTTCTCAGTTCTTTCCTACCATTGTCCTCCTCTGCCTATAGACCAGTATTGAATACAGCTTCCTTAAAACATTTGTTCATCACTTGATTTGTACATGTAGGAGCATTTTAAAAGACCTACTACTTCAGTCTTCTAGCCATGTCTGTCTGTGCCAATTTTCTTCCAGAGTTTACTCTTTTAGTTGGCCATTTATCATAATCAAATCCTTCACAGTCAACTATAATCCAAATAAACCATGCCCTCTGTATTAATAATAATATAAAATAAATAATATTATATTATTATTTATCTGTATTAATACCATATTGAATTGTATATCCTTGCAACTGCATTGACTTGGCTCTATCTTTGTTATAAATCATGAACCATACAGATAATTTCATCCATTTCCTTGCACTTGCAGTAGATTGAATTTATCAGTCGAAGCTGTCTCTCTCCATCTCTTGATTCCACATGCACAGCATCCATTGAAATTAAAGTGTAATATTCTCCCAGGATGAAAGATGAGAGATTCCACAAAATCTCTGCTTAGCCTGGCTATTTCAAGGCAGTCTGTATCTTCTATAGATCCTAGAGAGGGCTCATACAGAAAGATGAGGATTCATCTACTCAGTATTTGCCCCTGTTGGAATGAGCATCTGTATTTAACATGCTATAATGGAAAATAATGTGCTCTGATATATAAGCACCCTGAAATCATAATAGCTGATATCATGAGTTTTTTTTTTTTTTTAATGTAAATGTTTATTATGGAATTTAGGAATTCCAGGATACTAGATTATAGCTTCATAAAGCAAATTCTTTTACCTTCTAGCCATCATGTGCTACTTATGAAAAAGCTGAGACCTCAAGCTACAAAGAAGTTAGAAGGTGTCTTAGTTACCTAGTGCTGTCATTAAAAAAAAAAAAAAAACCACAAGTGGGTGGTTTAAAGAACATAAATTTATTGTATTCATTTTGGAGGGTAGAAGTCCAAATCAGAGCATCAGCTCCAGGGGAGAGTCTTTCATTGTCAGTAGCCCTCGGTATTTTTGCCATTCTTCGGCTTGTAACTGGATCCTCATATAGTCTTATTCCCCCATGTATATCTCTGTGTCTGTTGTATTCTTTTTTATCAGAGACCACACAGAAGAGATTATGATTGAACTCACTCTACTCTAGTATGACCTCATCAATACGACAAAAGAAAAATCTTATTGCCAAACAGGGCCACGTTCACAGGTATAGGGATTAGAACTTGAGGATGTCTTTTGGGTGTATATGAATCAGTCCACAACGGAAGGGTTCTCTATCATAGAAAAACTTACTCTTAAACCTATGATCTTAAAACAGAAAAAAATTTAGAATGTAGACAATTTACCATAGTTGCTAGTGTGTTATAACGATGTTCTTGATGGTGACTGCTATGGATTTTGAATAGGAGTTGTCTGAGACACTGGATACTTGGGGATGCGGTCCCAGACCTGCCCCCAGCACCGAATGGTCACAAGACAGCAGACAGGCCACTGTCCCTCTCTGGCCTCAGGTTCCTCAGCTGTAGACTTAGTAAAAGGGTATCTCCCTTAACACTGTTGACTTGAAAACCAGAAAATAAGAAAATGGATATGAAAGTTCCTTACAAGTATGATGTATTATTTTTCTCTAATGGAAGACCTCTCCCTATTTTATGCATGATCAGTTTTGGCCAAAGCCGTTGTTTATAGAATTGACTCTCAATGTTCATAAGTCATGCCCTATCCTCGGTACTAAAAGTCAGGTTGATGACACCTACTGTTATTTTGGGAGCCCTGGTGGCGCAGTGGTTAAGAGCTACAGCTGCTGACCCAAAGGTCAGCAGTTTGAATCCACCAGCCACTCCTTGGAATCCATATGGGGCAGTTCCACTCTGTCCTATAGGATCGCTATGAGTCGGAACTGATCCAATGGCAACGGGTTTGGGTTTTTTTTTTTTTTTTTGGTTTACTACTGCTTTGTAGCAAGCTAGGAGATTATTTTATTAAAAAGGTTATGTCATTTTATCTTCAAAGTTGTTTGTCTTCCTTCTTGAGATTCCCCTCTACCCAAAATATTTCCCCAAAATGAGATAGTACACCATTATCTACTTTTTTTTTTAAATCTTACTCAGCATAGTTATGTTGTCATAAGCCATTGTTTCAGTAAAGAATAATCAAGTACCAGAAATGCATCAGTGATTCTGTGTTTTCCAGAATGTTAATAATGACTTGTGTGTGTGTGCACACTCATGTGTGCACACTTACAAACATGAATCTTTTGAGAACAGGAAAATTTCTTTGGCGGTTTCACTATTTAGGTGGCGTAACTTAAATGGACCTCACATGTTTCTCACAGTTAGGAGAGAATTACAGATTTCGGGAAGGACGAAAGGAAATGAAACGAGCCCAAAAGCTAGAAATTTACCTAGGCTATTTAAATATTTCCTAGTGATTATTTTCCTAAATTCTCCTTGAATCAGGTATCCTTTTTCATTTGAAGTGTTAGCAATAATTCTTAATAACAAATGATGTTACTAGCAATAATTCACCTAAATTTTTTGCTGGTAACATCATTATTATAACATAGTCAGGGCTGCCAACTGTAGCC
This sequence comes from Elephas maximus indicus, assembly GCF_024166365.1. Taxonomy (NCBI): domain Eukaryota; kingdom Metazoa; phylum Chordata; class Mammalia; order Proboscidea; family Elephantidae; genus Elephas; species Elephas maximus. The sequence continues at coordinate 235,128,341 of NC_064819.1, forward strand.
AAAGCTGGAAACTAAGAGAAGGTTGTGTGCATGTAATGGGCCTCACATCAGTATTCCAGTCCAATGGAGCCAACATTTCTCACTGCAGATGTGGGCAGGGTGCCACCATATGCCTCCTTTGTAATGGACATACTTGGTGCAGCAGTCTACTTAACAGCAAGCCATTCTTTTTTATACTTAAAATTCCAAAAAAGGAACGGGTTAAAAATATATCTTTTTTCAAAATATAATGCCCAAGTAAATTCTGTAAAATATTCTGTTTGTGTGTGTGTGTATATATATGTGTATGCGTGTATATATATTCATATACATATATAATTCCACTTTAAAAAAACCAATATACAAAATTTTGGACTTGGAAATCTTATTGTCATCACAGATAGGTTCTTTGCTTATACTTCTGTATAGCATTTTTAAAATCGTGAGTTCACCTACTTCATTTAAGATGATCTATTTTGTAACCAATTTCCTTACGGAATGTTGTATATATCCTTATACACCACTGAAAATATACAACATAGAGGCTCACTAAATAAAAATATTAGTTGTTAACCAGAATTTTCTGTGTTTTTTCTGTTGATATGCAACTTACTTCCTTAAGTAATAACAATGATGATGTCAATAATAGCTAACACTTATATAACACTTAGTATGTGTCTAAGACCATTATTGAACTGACATGGTGGCTGCAACAATGAGCACAACAAGCATACAAAGATTGTGAGGATGGCACAGGACGATGGAGTGTTTTGTTGTTATACGTAAGGTTGCCATGTGTCAGAGCTAACTCAATGTACCTAATGACGTAGACAAGAGATTTGTATTTAGTCTTCATGAACAGCTTTATTATTTATTATTATTAATATTTCATTTTCATAGATGATAAAAAAAAGTCATGGATTAAAAACCAAAATGAAACCTGTTGCCATCAAGTTGATTCCAATTCATAATGACCATATAGGACAGAGTAGAACTGTTCCATAGGGTTTCCAGAGAGGATTTGAACTGCCAACCTTTTGGTTAGCAGCCGAGCTCTTAACCACTGTGCTACCAGAGTTCCATATAGAAATTACGTTACCCAAATTATAACTAGTAAATAATGAGGTGGGATTGGGACCCTGGCAGACTCACTTCAGTATCCATGTTGTAAATCACTGTACTGTAAATTACGTAAGAGCCCTGGTGGCTAATGGTTAAGTGCTAGGCTGCGAACCCAAAGGCTGGCAGTTCAAACCCATCAGGTGTTCCTTGAGAGAATGATGTGGCAGTCTGCTTCTGTGAAGATTACATCCTTGGAAACTCTATGGGGCAGTTCTCTCTGTCCTATAGGGTCCAACTATGAGTTGCAATCAGCTCGCTGGCAACGTGTTTTCTATTTATATCTATTTAAAGAAAAAAACAAATTAAGGCTCAAATTAATAAGTGTTTTGTCATGAGTTTCTAGAACTGCCTTAAAGAAATGAGTTGTCTGGTACTCAAGATCTGTTTTCTGGCTTTCCTTGAAAATGTACGGAAATTCTGTGGATGTAGTGGAGTTTCAAGAGCAGCACTAGGCCAGCTGAGGTGGCTCTGTTGTGTACTCCCTGCTTTCTTGTCTGGAGCATGCCTGGCACAGTGCTGAGACGCTCAGTCCATGTTGGTGAGGAGGCTGAAGACACACTGGGTGACATAATCCAAAAGATAGTAACTCAGGCTGTGGGAGGGGACCAAAACCATCCTCATATAAATTGCTACTATGATCTAAGCTTAGTTTTTCTAGTCCTTAATAATTAAAATGTGATATAAATATATGCTGATATATGGCAAATGAATAGTATGTATTACAACTTGCTAAATTTAAAACATATCTTAAAATATGAGGTTAGTATTGACATAAGTACTACAGAACCATATAAGAAAATTAATCATCTCCTCTTCCACAAAATTCACTTGAACAGGATACCAGTCTTTGTGTTTTCTTTTTACTTTAAATGCAATAAAGTGTTTACAAAGCATAAAGCACCATGCTCATTTTTCACTTTTACTGTAGATTTCTCATTTATTTTCTTACTCTCTAAACCACTTTTCACTGAAGATAAGTTTGCTGACATACAGCATAGTTATTCATTTTCTTTCTCAGTTACTCAATTCTGTGACACAATTTTTATATTCTAGAAATTCGTTTTGTTTAATTTATTCTTCATCACCTCCATACCCTTTTTTATTGACTTAACTCTGTAGCAACATAAAATACCATATTTTTAAGCAAATGATGGGCACGTTCTATCCTCCCCCCAGAGGTATTTTCCTAAGTGTGCTATTCTAATTTTTTTTTTTTTTTACAGCAACATGTAAAAAAAATTGGTGTCACATGCTTAGGAAAATAGAGGGTAGAGGGAAAACAGGGTTGGCAAACATATGTAGAGTGTTCATTTTATTTGTGTAAAAATACCTAGGTGGTTCTAAAACAAGTAATTCTATTCAAATAAAGTAGTAGGTCCTAACTTTCCTTTCTTTCTTCAACAAATATTATTAAAGTCCTACTGGAACCCACTTGGTGACTGGCTTTATACTGAGCACTGTGCTGTGGATACAAAGATGAAAAGTGACAAACCCATGCGTCAAGGCATTCACGCATCCAGCAAGGAGAACAGAACGTCCTGTGAGAGCAGAGTGGGACGAAGAGGCTGGAATGGCTTCACTAAGGTGGGGAAGGGTTTCTGAGACAGGACCTGAAGCAGGAGCAGAAATTCATGGAGATGTACGGGAAGACCGAGGTGGAGCAGGAAAAGCTGAGAGGAGAGAAGGCACAAAGATGTAAAAGAGCAAATGTGTGTTTGAGAAATCCTGAAACCAAGAGGCAGTAAGCAGCTCATTGTGATGAGAGTGTAGGATTTAAGAAATGGTGGTAAGAGGCATGAATGGAGTCTAGGAAGAGCCTTTGGTTCCAGGCAGGTATTATGTGCTATCTTTAAAAGTTAAATTTTATTCTAAAGGCTTAAAGGAACCATTAGAAGTTTTTAAATAGTGGAGGAAAACAAAACTGTTCCGTGTTTTAACAGAAAATAACTTTGGGAGCAATTTAAAGAATGAACTGAAGCTGAATGACTCTGAAAGGTGTAGAAAAACCTAGTCCTGGTGAGAATAACCATTGCTCTGTTGCCATCAAGTTGATTCTGATTTATAGTGATCCTATAGGAAAGAGTAGAACCGCCCCATAGGGTTTCCAAGGAGCACCTGGTAGATTTGAACTGCTGACCTGTTGGTTAGCAGCCAAGCTCTTAACCACTGTGCCAATGGTGAGAATAGGGAACAAAATGGTGGTACTGTGAATGGAAAGAGGGAGAAGAGGTTGAGATGCTTCTTAAGTAGAATTGTTGGGACTTTACAGCCAATTAGAGTTGAGGGGGTAAAGAAGGTCGTTGAGGCTAGCCTTTAGATTTCTAGATGGAAAGACTTGGTAGATGGTGCTGTTATTAATTACAATAAGGGATATAGGAAGAAGAGCAAGTTGTGTGCAAAGATAATTCATATTTTAAGATGTTGAGATTGAACAAGTGGTGAGGTATCTATCCACATTATGACGTCAAATAAAAAACTGATAATAAAAACCTGGAAGTGAGATACAGAGCTTTAAACTGGACTTATGAATACAGAAATGGTTGGCGTGTGTTAGTTGAAGCCGTAGACGATGGAGATCTAGCTCTCCTGGAAAAGAGTGTGAAAAAAGTGAGAGGACCAAAGATTTCATCCTGAAGATGGCCAACACTTCAAAGACAGAAAAAGAGGAGGTAAAACTGAGGTAAATTCGGAAGCAGTCAGAGAGGCAGGAGAAATAAAAGCTCCGTTTTCAGAAATGGAAAAAATGAAATTTGAAGTGAATCAAATGTCTCAGAATATGAAGTATGGTGTAACTAAAAAAACACTCCTGTTTAAAGAAATCCAGTAAAAGTCACCTGTTCATGATGCAGTACTATAAGTCATTGCTATTAAAATGGAGAGTCTAACTAATGTAATAAGACAAAAAATGCAATGTATGAGAAATATTGAAAATAAGAGAAAATTGTTTCATTATATGGTTATATAATAAAAAAAAGAAACACAAGATAATCAACCAAATACTATTAGAAATACCAAAAGAATTTGATAAGTTAGCTAGATACAAGGTAAATATATAAAACACAGGTGCCTTTCTTTATAGCAGCACTAACCAGTTGGAAGTGAAAACAGAAAAAAATCACATGCAAAGCAAAACAAAACTCTGCAATTCCTAAGGAAAATGCAGGACCTAAGTTACAAAACTGTAAAAATTTATTAAATAAGAAATACATAAATATGACATTTCAGATTAGTGAATTATTTATTATATTAATATTCAATATTTTTGGCACAGCTAAGGATACCTTAACTATAGATAAAAGAGGTAGAGTAGATCAAGAGAAAATATTTATAAACATTTGACAGACAAATAATGTCACTAACATACAAATAGCTCCTTCAAATTGAGAATTAAAAGATAAGTAGCATAAATAAAAAGAGACAAAGAATTTAAACAGCAATGGACAGGTGAACAAATGTAAGTTGTCATCTAGAAAATGTCCATCTAAACTAAAAGTTGAAGAGGTGCAGATTAGTCATTTTCAGTCATTAGATATACAAAATTTTAAAAAATAATAATAATATTAACAGCCAATCCTAGCAATGGCTGCGTCAGTATTTACCCAGTAAATTCCAGCATGGTCACTGAAATGCTAACATTCTAGTTGATAAGTAATTTGTTACCCTAATCCCCCCTACCCACCCACAATGCCTTCCTGCTCTTCTCTGACCAGACCCTTCCAATTTCAAGATGCAGCAATTAGAGGGTTAACACATGGCACTTGAATGTTCCTGAATTTTCTTGCTTTGTGTGCTGTTAAATATTTAGATTATCATTTCTGGACAAGTATAGGGAAATGGTTATTTGCTTATACTGCAGGTGGGAATATGAACAGTTAAAACTTTTTTGAAAAGTAATAAAATAATATCTATTAAAATTCAAAATGTGCTTATCTTTTAATATAGTCTTATTTTTTTAATCCTATAAAAATAAAAGCACAAGCATATAATGATGTAGGTATAAGGATGTTTATTAGAAAATAGCTTAAATGGCCAAAAATTACAAACGTGAATGCTTATCCCTGAGAAGATGGCTGAAGGAATTATGGTACATTTCTACAATGGAGTATTTTATAGCTACTTAAGAAGAATAAATTGGATTTATGTGTATTGTCCTAGAAAAAATGCCCATAATGCATTGTTTAAAAATTTAAAAAGCAATGTGAAGGATAATATATACTGCATGTTCAGAAGAATAGCAGTTTAATTTTATAAAAAGAAGACACTCACACACACACACACACACACACACACACACACAGTGTAGACATAAATCTGTATGATGGGAAAATTACAATGTCTGGCCAAACACACTGCAGATTGTGGGGGTATCGGTACACAGGCATATGCAGGGTATTAGCTCTCTCCATATACCACTGTATTATTAGATTTCTTTTAATAAGCACTTTTTGTCCTTTAAAAAAAGTCAGAAAAGATAAAAAGTCTAGAGAGTGCCATTCTCTAGGGCTCAAGCAAGATGATAATTATAATAGAACATGACATGTTAAACATGAGCTATATTATTTTTTAAGAGAAGGAAGTAGTAAAAATTTAGATTCACCAAACAATTCAATGTTTTGTCCCACTAACGAGTTTCCTCTAGAACACTCGTTCTTAATCTTTTGAAGGGTGAAGTGCCCTTTGGAGAATCTGATAAAACCCCCTTTCCCAGGTAAATGTACACAAGCTCTCAACACATAAATTGCCTAGAATTGTGTGGGACTTACGAACCCCTGTTCTGAAGCCTCCTGAATCATCTTTTAATTAAAATCAATTGCAAATAAACTTAAAATACTCTTTGATATGTGCTATTTTTTCATTGTTTTGATAACCTGTCTTTAACATCTGCTTTCTTTGGAAGACTATGTCTATTTCAGTATTAAAGCTTTAAAATGAACCCTACCCAACCTTTCTGGTCTAAGATTCCTTTACCCTCTTCTTAAAACTTCCCACTCCAAGCAAACCAGGCAATTACCAGTTTTCCAAACACAGCCTAAATCCTGGGAGTTTATTTCTTTAATCATCTTGCCTCTTCTTAAAATGTCCTTATCATTGCCCCACCCCACTCTCTTACTGCATTCTATCTAAATCCTACCCATTCGTCTAGTTCCATTTCCAATAGTTTCTGTTTAATTAAATCTTCCCCGAAGCTGTCAGCTGGAATTAATCTTACCATCCTGGTGACCCCATAACACTTTGTTTTTATTCCCATTGTGTTTCCTAGTCTATATAATGTTATGGTGAATTGTATCCATGTCTTATCTCACCCACTGGATGATAATGCCCTTGATCATTTTAAATCTCCATAGCATCTAGCTCAGGGCCTTGCAAGTGGTAGACCCCAGTAAATGTCACATTGAATGGATTTTGAGCAAGCTTCTGGCTCAAAATGGTTTTTATGGCTGTGGATTTTTATAATGAGTTTTTACTTCTTTTGTATCAATATCTCTTAGTCAAGCTAAACAAATTGTCCATAATTTTTATCTCTAGCTTTCAAATTGTACCCTACTTTAAAAGTTTCTAATAAATGATACCTATTTAGTGAAAGAATAGTGAGTGCTGTTTTTTTTCCTATTTTCTTTACGAATTAGGTCATCCCCTTTTAAATGGTGCTAATTAATTAAACCCCCACGTGTCTGTCAATTTATCGTACTGTGAGGGCTTGTGTGTTGCTGTGATGCTGGAAGCTGTGCCACTGGTATTCAGATACCAGCAGGGTCACCCTTGGAGGACAGGTTTCAGCTGAGCTTAGAGACTAAGACAGACTAGGAAGAAGGACTCGGAAGTCTATTTCTGAAAAGCATTAGCCAGTGAAAACCTTATGAATAGCAACGGGACATTGTCTGATATAGTGCTGGAAGATGAGCCCCCCAGGTTGGAAGTCACTCAAAAGATGACTGAGGAAGAGCTGCCTCCTCAAAGTTGAGTCGACCTTAATGACGTGGATGGAGTAAAGATTTTGGGACCTTCATTTGCTGATGTGGCACAACTCAAAATAAGAAGAAACAGCTGCAAACACCCATTAATAATCAGAACCTGCAATGTACGAAGTATGAATCTAGAAAAATTGGAAATCATCAGAAATGAAATGGAATGCATAAACATCGATATCCTAGGCATTAGTGAGCTGAAATGGACTGGTATTGGCCGTTTTGAATTGGACAATCATATCGTCTACTATGCTGGGAATGACAACTCGAAGAGGAATGGCGTTGCACTCATTGTTGGAAAAAAAAGAACATTTCAAGATCTATCCTGAAGTACAACGCTGTCGGTGATAGAATAATATCCATACACCTACAACGAAAACCAGTTAATATGACTATTATTCAAATTTACACACCAACCACTGGGACCAAAGATGAAGAAATAGATTTTTATCAGCTGCAACAGTCTGAAATTGATCGAACATGCAATCAAGATGCATTGATAATTACTGGTGATTGGAATGCAAAAGTTGGAAACAAAGAAAAAGGATCAGTAGTTGGAAAATATGGCCTTGGTGATAGAAACAATGTTGGAGATCGAATGATAGAATTTTGCAAGACCAACAACTTCTTCATTGTAAATACCTTCTTTCACCAACATAAACAGGGACTATACACATGGACCTCACCAGATGGAACACACAGAAATCAAATTGATTACATCTGTGGAGACGATGGAAAAGCTCAATATCATCAGTCAGAGCAAGGCCAGGGGCTGACTGTGGAACAGAACATCAATTGCTCATATGCAAGTTCAAGCTGAAACTGAAGAAAATCAGAGCAAGTCCACGATAGCCAAAATATGGCCTTGAGCCTTGAGCATATCCCACCTGAATTTAGAGACCATCTCAAGAACAGATTTGACGCATTGAACGCTAGTGACCGCAGACCAGACGAGTTATGGAATGGCATCAAGGACATCATCCATGAAGAAAGCAAGAGGTCACTGAAAAGACAGGAAAGAAAGAAAAGACCAAGATGGATATCAGAGGAGACTCTGAAACCTGCGCTTGAGCATCGAGCAGCTAAAGCAAAAGGAAGAATTGATGAAGTAGAAGAACTGAGCAGAAGATTTCAAAGGGCCTCTCGAGAAGACAAAGTAATGTATTATAATGACATGTGCAAAGAGCTGGAGATGGAAAACCAAAAGGGAAGAACACACTCGGCATTTCTCAAGCTGAAAGAACTGAAGAAAAAATTCAAGCCTTGAGTTGCAATAGTGAAGGATTCCATGGGGAAAATATTAGACAACACAGGAAGCATCAAAAGAAGATGGAAAGAATATACAGAGTCATTATACGAAAAAGAATTAGTTGATATTCAACGATTTCAAGAGGTGGCATATGATCAGGAACCGATGGTACTGAAGGAAGAAGTCCAAGCTGCTCTGAAGGCATTGGTGAAAAACAAGGCTCCAGGAATTGATGGAATATCAATTGAGATGTTTCAACAAACAGATACAGCGCTGGAGGTGCTCACTCGTCTATACCAAGAAATATGGAAGACAGCTTCCTGGCCAACTGAATGGAAGAGATCCATATTTATGCCTATTCCCAAGAAAGGTGATCCAACCAAATATGGAAATTATAGAACAATATCATCAATATCACACGCAAGCAAAATTTTGCTGAAGATCGTTCAAAAACGGCTGCAGCAGTATATCAACAGGGAACTGCCAGAAATTCAGGCTAGTTTCAGAAGAGGATGTGGAACCAGGGATATGATTGCTGATGTCAGATGGATCCTGGCTGAAAGCAGAGAATACCAGAGGAAGTTTACCTGTGTTTTATTGACTATGCAAAGGCATTCAACTGTGTGGATCGTAACAAACTATGGATAACACTGCGAAGAATGGAAATTCCAGAACACTTAATTGTGCTCATGAGGAACCTTTACATAGATCAAGAGGCAGTTGTTTGGACAGAACAAGGGGATACTGATTGGTTCAAAGTCAGGAAAGGTGTGCATCAGGGTTGTATTCTTTCACCATACCTATTTAATGTTGAACAGATAATATGAGAAGCTGGACTATATGAAGAAGAATGGGGCATCAGGATTGGAGGAAGGCTCATTAACAACCTGCAGGTGACACAACCTTGCTTGCTGGAAATGAAGAGGACTTGAAGCACTTACTAATCAAGATCAAAGACCACAGCCTTCAGTATGGATTACACCTCAACATAAAAAAAAAAAAAAAAATCTTCACAACTGGACCAGCGAGCAACATCACGATAAATGGAGAAAAGATCGAAGTTGTCAAGGATTTCACTTTACTTGGATCCACAATCAACAGCCATGGAAGCAGCAGTCAAGAAATCAAAAGACTCATTGCATTGGGTAAATCTGCTGCAAAGGACCTCTTCAAAATGTTGAAGAGCAAAGATGTCACCCTGGAGACTAAGGTGCGCTTGACCCAACCCATGGTATTTTCAATCACATCATATGCATGTGAAAGCTGGACAATGAATAAGGAAGACCGAAGAAGAATTGACGCCTTTGAATTGTGGTGTTAGCGAAGAATATTGAACAAATCTGTCTTGGGAGAAGTGCGGCCAGAATGCTCCTTAGAGGCAAGGATGGCGAGACTGCGTCTTACACACTTTGGACATGTTGTCAGGAGGGATCAGTCTCTGGAGAAGGACATCATGCTTGGCAGAGTACAGGGTCAGTGGAAGAGAGGAAGACCCTCAACGAGGTGGATTGACAAAGCGGCTGCAACAATGAGCTCAAGCATAACAATGATTGCAAAGATGGCACAGGACCGGGCAGTGTTTCATTCTGTTGTGCACAGGGTCGCTATGAGTCGGAACAGACTCGAGGGCACCTAACAACAACAACAGCAATTAATTAACATTAAGGAGACCTGGTGGTGCTGTGGTTAAGCTCTTTGCTGGTAACGGAAAGGTCAGCCTCTGGAACTCCCCAGCTGCTCCTTAGGAGAAAGATGTGGCAGTCTGCTTCCATAAAGATTAAAGCCTTAAAAAGCATGTAGGCAGGTCTACTTTGTCCTATAGGGCTGCTATAAGTCAGAATTGGCTCAATGACAGTCAGTTGAATAAATTAAAATTACTTTTACATTATTCGATGTACCTTCATCTCTTGCTGTTGTTAGTTGCTGTTGAGTTGGCTCCCCATCCTCTGCCGTCTTCATGATCATTGTGTTACCAATTGCCAATCTGACACAAAGATCTTTGTCTTTTTCTGAGTAAGATTACACATGAAACAAACTTTATCTTTAGCAAGCTTTATTTTGCTTGACTCTAGCAAAAGGAGGCAGCAGGGATCTAAGCCTCTCCAAAAGACTGAGTTGAAAAGGGAAGCAAGGCTAGGGCTTATATGGGTTTGGTGGAGACAACAGAGTAATGAATATTTAGTGGGCTTCTTTCAAGGGGGAGTACTTCTCAGAATGGCGGTGGATGTTAATTAGGTTGCCTGAACATCTGGAATCTAAGATGGAACCCACTGATATTCAAGATGGAGTCCTCTTGGCAGCCATTGGCATTACTTATTATGGGATGTAGTACAAGCACACTTGATCTTCAGCACTACATTGCCATCTTTGGAGGGCTAAGGAAGGTCAAACAGCAGTCACACTCTGCTCCTCTGCGCATATGGAGCCTGCAAAGGAGGAGGGGACTAGAAAGACACTAAGAAGGAGGTAGTAATTTATGGGCTGCCCCAGTCCTACCTCATGTTGTCAGGGTGGCTTCCTGTTTACACAGCTTCTAGATGGTAGTGTTTTTAAAAGCTCTTTTGTTCCACCAGCACAGTTAACCCTATCTGTCTCACGATAGGGTGTGGTTCCTGTTTACCCAACTTCTAGATGATAATCTTTTAAAAGCTCTTTTGTTTAGCCACAGGTACAGTTAACTATCTGTCTGAACTGGTATGATCGAGTCCATTGTTGTGGCTATCGTATCAATCCATCTCATTGAGGGTTTCCCTCTTTTTCACTAACCCTCTATTGACTATGTTATCCTTTTTTATCATAGATCTCTTAGACATTTGAAAATTTAATATAATTTTATAATTTACAGGAATTTTAAGCTTTACTTTAGGCTAGCCACCATTTTTTGGTTTATTCCCTTATCATAATGAATACTGCGTACAGCAACAATACCAAAGAGAGACCAATGCAGCTGTAATGTTGCTGACGCAGTCTCTGTTGAAGAGTAATTAGAAAGTCTACTTAAATAAAATAAATTCACAGGTCTTAAAACCTTTCTCCCCTAGGACTTTTAAGGCATAAAATTCACAAGTAATATTGAGACAAGGAAAAATAAAACTTAAAAAAATTAACAGAAAGTTATAAGAAACTAACAGGAATTTTTATTTAAAAAGAATAGAGTCCTGAGAATTTCATTTGTAGGATATGACCAGCCACCAAGCTGTTTTGGAAAGGGGAGTGACAGGATCAGCTATGTTCCGCAGAAAGCTGCTTCTAGCCATTATATGGAAAATAGATGAAAATAGGTGATCTTTAAAATGTTTGTAGACTTTGATAGAGCAATCCCACTTCTGAAAGTTTCTCTTAAGGAAGTAACTGGATCTACCGAAAGAGCTGTATGTGCAATAAAAACCAAAACCAAACCTGCTGCCGTCAATTCCGACTCATAGCGACCCTACAGGACAGAGTAGAACTGCCCCATAGGGTTTCCAAGGAGTGCTTGGTGGATTCCAACTGCTGACCTTTTGGTGAGCAGCGTGAGCTTTTAACCACTGCACCACCAGAGTTCCGTATGTGCGGTGGTGTTCACTAAAATGCCCAACGGTAAGGGAAATGGTTATAAAAAAAACTATGGTACAATCACTTAATGGAATATTAAGGAAGCATTAAAAATTTAAAAGTTTATAAAGAATTTTTAATAATATGTGAAAATTATCAGGCCACAATGATAGAAAAAGCAAAATAAAAAATTATAAGTATGGTTTCATCACAGCTATTTTAACCAAATTGTGTGTAGGAAAAATCCAAGAGGGAGATGCACCAAAATATGTAAGTGGATCTTCTGAGTGGTGAGACTATTGGGGATTGTTTTCTTCCTATGTTAGTGTTAGTACATTCCTCTAAGTGCGTATGTCTTATACAATGAAAAAAAATCAATAAACATTTTTAATAGCCCAGACAATAGCAGTTGGGTCCTTGGGCTGAGCAGCGGCCCCGTGAGTGCAGAGGAAGGGCAGGTTTGAGGCAGAACATCTTCTCAGTGGACGTGGAGGATGAGGAAGCCCTAGAGTCAAGGGTGACCAGACAGCATCTGACCTCCAGCCAGTTAAATGCTGCTGCTTTCAGTCACAGAAGCGGTGCAGGGAGAGAAGCAGGTTGGGGGAGGTGGAAAGTAGTAGGTGTCATGTTGAACATGTTCACCTGGAGGGATCTTTAGATTATCCAGGCCGACGTTTCCCAATGGCAGATGGACATAAACATATTCAGTACTGGCAAAGATAGAGACACATGAAAACCACTTTCTGGTCTCATGCTGGAGGTAATGAGAAATAATTTGGTAATATGTTCACGTCCTACAAACCAGATACAGAAAATTCATTACGTGCTTTGATCCAAAATTGACCAAAAAAAAAAAAAATCATTATTTGCAAAAATGTTCATTGCCGAGTGTTGCTTATAACTGAGAAAAAGCAGAAACCAAGAAGAACAAAAACATTCCCTCCAAAACAGAATGGCTACTTGAAGTATGATGAATCCAGTCAATGGAATGTCATGTAGCAATAAAAATAATATTTGTACAGAATTTATGTAGTAAAAGGAAACATGTTAAACTTTTAAAGTAGGGCTGACCTTGTGAAATGTTAGTAAGACTAGACCAGTTGCATATCAAAGTCTTAACAGTGACTGCCTTTTGTCTCTTTTGTTGTTGTTGTTAGGTGCCATCAAGTCGCTCCTGACTCACAGCGACTCTTTGTACAACAGAACGAAACACTACCCAGTCCTGTGCCATCCTTGCAGTTGTTGCTATGTTTGAGCCCATTGCTTGTCTCTTAGTGCCAGTATTATGGGTACTTCCACCTCCCTTTAACATTTCTTTGTTTTTAATTTCTTTTCTACCAAGAGTATATGTTACTTTCATAACTAGGGGTTACATAAAGAAAAAAAATGTATTAGAAGGAGTATGTGACTTGGGAATCATCCACGTAGCAGCACTCGTGAAAGCCACAGGCAGTCATTAACTTACCCAGACAGAGGTTATGTTCTCTCTCTTGATAACTGTTTTAGTACATAGGATAGATTTTAAACAATAAACTGAAATATTTTAATGATTCAGTCATGTGTTTATCAAAAGTCAATTAGAGCCTTAGGATTTTGCTCTTTGGGGATGTTCAATGTAATGGACATTTTTGTTTTCTTTAAACTGATTTGATAAAGGTAAAACTTGACATTAATGTACAGTAATCCATTTTCTCATCTTCAGAAAATATGTCATGTTCAATTTCATCTCAAGGAAATACAGAGCAAATCTACATAAGGCAAAAAATACAAAAGGCTTGCTTGCCCTAAGATATATTTTGTTCACTATAATTGGATTGTCTGAATGTGTCAGACATATGCTAATGAAGCAGCCAGAAAGCCAAATTATGGTTTATTGGGTTACATTTGTCCTTTTTATAGTTGAACCAACAACATTTATTTAGTACCTACTTAAATGCTAGGATTGAAAAATTACAATCCACCACCAACCTGGCCCTTAAGAAACAGATGAAAACTACTGACAGAAGGCAGCCAATCACATGTTCCAAATGAGTCATAGAAAAGTGTTGAAAATTTGAAGAATGCAATGTGGCTGTGAGCCCTAGGGACCCTGAGAAATGTCGAAAGGGGATGACAATTTGACATGGGTCTTGAAAGAGAAGCGGTCGTGAAGCAGAGAGACCATCAGATAAACTCACTAAATGTTGCTAGATTGTTCTCCAAAGTGGTCATTTTGGTTTATATCCTCACCAGCTAGGAAGAAGAGTTCCATTGTCCCTCATCCTGGCCAATACTATGAGACCGTCTGTCTGCATTTGTAAGGCTGGGCATCTCCCTGTTGTTACTTGGCCATATGTGTCTTCTCTTCTGTGAATTACCTATTAATATATTCTGAGTTGTTTATCTTTTTCTTACTGATTGGAGGAGTCTTTTTATATTCTGGATGGTAAATCCTTGCCAGGAGAGACCTTTCTCTCCCCTTGGGAGCTAGATAGCCTCAATCCCATGCTTATTAGTAGCATGTCCTTAAACTTAAACTTAGCCTCCCTGAGCTTTCGTTTTCACAACTGTAAAATTGGGATGATAATAGCACCTACCCTAAATGGTTGTTATGAGGATTCAGTGAGTTAGTATGTAAAGCACTTGGGACTGTGTTCAGCTTTTGTTTTTCTGTTGTTGTTACTATTATTATTGTGATTGCCGTCACAGGTAGTTTTTTCTAATCCACGCTTTCACTAAGGGTGCTGTCCTTTGAGAGTCCTGGCTTGAGGAGTCTTCATCCAGCTCCCCCCATGTTCCACGTGTAACTCAGACTCCAGTTTGCTGGGAGGAGAAGGCCTTTTGCATCGCTATGGTTTCCCACCAGCACGTGGCTCATCCTTCCTGCTTCCTCTTTGCTTACTGTCTTAAAGGATGCAAATGAACAGATATTTGTTATCTATTTTGCAACATATCTAGGTTTCAAAAAAATTAAGAGATAAGTTGTTTCTAAATATTCTGTATCTCTTATTGATGAAAGAAGTCTTTGCCTATTTTTCTCTTGTAATGTGGTATATTTTTTCCTTAGAGGGTAAATTATTTATTAAGCATACCAAATATTTTTCTCTCATGTTACAGATGTGGAAACCCTGGTGGCATAGTGGTTAAGAGCTACCAAAATGTCAACAGTTTGAATCCACCAGGCTCTCCTTGGAAACCGTATGCGGTAGTTCTACTCTGTCTTATAGGGTTGCTATGGGGTTTTTTTGGGGGGGGTGGTGGTTACAAATATGCCTTCTTTGTGTAGTAAAATTTAATAGTCAAATCTAGCTCTTTACCTTACGATTCTTATGGCATACTTAGGAAAGTCTCTCTCACCCCCAAATTACATAAATATTATTAACGTGTGTATGATACTAAGTGCCATTTGGATTCAATTTTGGTATGTGAAGTCAATTAGGGAACCTGACAACGTGTCTCCAAATTGTTTAGAACATTGTCACAACATCTCTTACTGAGTGGCCCGTTCCTTCCCTACTTGAGGCAGCTCTAGCACCAGCTTCACTTTGCATTCCCTCTCTGGGGCACTGCCAATGACGAGAAGCAACACTGCACTCTTTCCCACACCCTCATAGTAAAGAGTTTCATTATTCCCTCGCGGACAGATACATGTAGCAGGAGGAACAGAAAAACTAGCAATTTAATTATTTGCACAACCAGTTGAAAACCACTTTGACAGCAGGAAGTTGCTGGGAGGACCACTTTTATTGGTGAGAAGCTGTCATTAGAACCAGTGTGTCTCAGAATGCAAATCTTGACTCTGATATTGAGGGTGGAACATTCGATAGTTTACTTACCAGCCTTCTTTAATTCAACGGGTACTTGTGAGTGCCTTTGTGTGTGAAGCACTGTAATGCTCTAAACAGGTTTATTGGTTTCAGTATTTGAATTATAACCTGGAGTAGACAAGTTGTGTGTAAAATCCTAACAGGTAATGGTGGCCAACAAGAGTGGGTATTCACTGCCCACCTGACTACTTAGGCCCTCAGCAAACTTGAATTGGGTGAAACACAGTAAAATTCAGAAACACAATTGCTTTGGGCTTCTATATGTTTACTTGAAATTTTAGTGACCAACCCAGAAGTTCCTTTCTTAATGAGGATTAGCATTCTACAAGGCAAAACATTTTAATTATAAAGACCATGTTTATTATACGTAGTCTTCACTTCCTGTGGGAGGTTTAATCCACGAACCATAGTTCACGTTTTCTCGTGAGTATTACTTAACCTAAACCTTTCAAAATTTCTACGTGCAACATTATTAATCCTCGTGATTCCTGGCCTGCCCCTAGTATTTTGCAATCTTTAGGACAAAATTTTTCATTTAGAAAACTGCAAATGGAGGTGTGAACCCCAGTGCTTCTATGAGAAGCATTACTTAGGAAGCGTAATTATAAAACCATGATTGTAAACACAAATGCCTACACTGATCGTTTTGATTGTACCAGAACCCTCCAACTGGATGTACTTGTAACAGTGTATGGATGAATTCCTTTAAGTGAACTGCAAAGTACTGTAAGTTGATTCTACTTAGATTAGCCTGATAATTAAGATTCTTCTACTGGCTTACAAACGAACTTGAGATAGCAGTGAACTGAATCATTTTCATGCAGACCACTCAGAAGAGATTCATTTTCTTGTTTTATTACAGACCTGGCCCGTAGTCTCTGAACTGAATCAGGCTTTATGAGAAAAGGGTGGTGTCCACTCACTGAGATAGAGCACCCACCTGTGGACCCGGTGTGGCCCAGCCACTTCCTGTGCCCTTTGTGCTTTTGTGACAAAGAAAGACTTGCCCAGAGTGGCCTTCTGAAAGTGCTGGTGGAGACCACTTCCAGTGGCGCCCTGTAAGTAGGAGGACCCCCATCAGCATCCCCCCACCATCATGCTGCTCCTGAGGGCCACACCTGGAGAGCAGAAGGGATCATGCAAACCAAAGAGGAGAGGTGGCTCCTCACACTATCATGTACATTAGAGCCTTTGAAGATGAGTCTGTCTGGATTTCATTGTAGCTCTGTACTTTTTTTTTTTCAAATAATATTTTATTGTGTTTTTGGTGAAGGCTTACACAGCAGTTTAGGCTCCCAATCCACAATTTCTACACAAGTTGTTCGGTGACATTGGTTGCATTCTTCACAGTCCGTGAACATTCTCATTATTTCCATTCTAGTTGTACTATTTCCATTAATCTAGGTTCGTTGCCCTTTTATATTCTTATCTTTGTTTTAAAGTAATTCAAGTTTCTGTTCCATATTTTTTCTCCCATTCTTTCAGGGTTCATCTATTGTGACCCTGATTATAGTGGTTGGTATGGGTAGACAGGCATCATCTGGTTCTTCTCCTCTCAGAGTAGATGAGGTCATGGTGCCAACTGATTTTTTTTATTGTGCTTTCAGAGAAAGTTTACAATTCAAGTCAGTTTCTCATACAAAACCTTATACACACCTTGTTATGTGACCCTAGTTGCTCTCCCTACGATGTGACAGCATACTCCTTTTCTCCACCCTGTATTTCTCTTGTCCATTCAACCAGCTCCTGTCCCCCTCCGCCTTCTCATATCACCTGCAGACAGGAGCTGCCCACTTAGTTTCAGGTGTCTACTTGAGATAAGAAGCACACTCCTCACCAGTATCATTTTATGTCTTTTTTAGTCCAGTCTAATCTTTGTCTGAAGAGTTGGTTTCAGGAATGGTTTTAGTTTTGGGCTAACAGAGACTCCAGTGGCCATGACCTCTGGGGTCCCTCCAGTCTCAGTTAGACTATTAAGTGTGGTCTTTTTACTAGAATTTGAGGTCTGCATCCCACTTTTCTCCTCCATCATGGATTCTGTCTCGTGTTCCCTGTCAAGGCAGTCACTGGTGGTAGCTGGGGACCATCTAGCCAAACACCATCTAGTTCTTCTGGGCTTAGGCTGATGGAATCTTTGGTATATGTGGCCCTTTCTTTCTCTCAGGCTCATATTTACCTGTGTCTTTGGTGTTCTTCATTCTCCTTTGCTCCACGTGGATTGAGACCAATTGATGCATCTTAGATGGCCGCTTGCTAGCTTTTAAGACCCCAGATGCCACTCACCAAAGTGGGATGCAGAATGTTTTTTTTTTTTTTTTTGAAATGATTTTTATTGTGCTTTAAGTGAAAGTTTACAAATCAAGTCAATCTTTCACACAAAAACCCATATACACCTTGCTACGCACTCCCTATTACTCTCCCCCTAATGAGACAGCCTGCTCTCTCCCTCCACTCTCTATTTTTGTGTCCTTTTTGCCAGCTTCTAACCCCCTCCACCCTCTCATCTCCCCTCCAGGCAGGAGATGCCAACATAGTCTCAAGTGTCCACCTGATCCAAGAACCTCACTCTTCACCAGCATCCCTCTCCAACCCATTGTCCAGTCCAATCCATGTCTGAAGATTTGGCTTTGGGAATGGTTCCTGTCCTGGGCCAACAGAAGGTCTGGGGGCCATGACCATCGGGGTCCTTCCAGTCTCAGTTAGACCATTAAGTCTGGTCTTATGAGAATTTACGGTCTGCATCCCACTGCTCTCCTGCTCCCTCAGGGGTTCTCTGTTGTGTTCTCTGTCAGGGCAGTCATCGGTTGTAGCCCGGTACCATCTAGTTCTTCTGGTCTCAGGATGATGTAGTCGCTAGTTCATGTGTCCCTTTCTGTCTCTTGGGCCTGTAATCGCCTTGTGTCCTTGGTGTTCTTCATTCTCCTTTGATCCAGGTGGGTTGAGACCAATTGATGCATATTAGATGGCTGCTTGCTAGCGTTTAAGACCCCAGACGCCACTCTTCAAAGTGGGATGCAGAATGTTTTCTTAATAGATTTTATTATGCCAATTGACTTAGATGTCCCCTGAAACCATGGTCCCCAGACCCCTGCCCCTGGTACGCTGGCCTTCGAAGCATTCAGTTTATTCAGGAAACTTCTTTGCTTTTGGTTTAGTCCAATTGTGCTGACCTCCCCTGTATCGTGTGCTGTCTTTCCCTTCACCTAAAGTAGTTCTTATCTACTATCTAATTAGTGAATACTCCTCTCCCACCCTCCCTCCCTCCCCCCTTTCGTAACCACAAAAAAATGTTTTCTTCTCAGTTGAAACTGTTTCTCAAGTTCTTATAATAGTGGTCTTATACAATATTTGTCCTTTTGTAACTAATTTCACTCAGCATAATGCCTTCCAGGTTCCTTCATGTTATGAAATGTTTCACAGATTCCTCACTGTTTTTTACTGATGCGTAGTATTCCATTGTGTGAATATACCATAATTTATTCATCCATTTATCTGTTGATGGGCACCTTGGTTGCTTCCATGTTTTTGCTATTGTAAACAGTGCTGCAGTAAACATGGGTGTACATATATCTGTTCGTGTAAAGGCTCTTATTTCTCTAGGATATAGTCCAAGGAGTGGGACTGCTGGATCATACAGTAGTTCTATTTCTAACTTTTTAAGGAAGCACCAAATCGATTTCCAAAGTGGTTGTACCATTTGACATTCCCACCATCAGTGTAGAAGTGTTCCAGTCTCTCCACAGCCTCTCCATCATTTATTATTTTGTGTTTTTTGGATTAATGCCAGCCTTGTTGGAGTGAGATGAAATCTCATTGTAGTTTTGATCTGCATTTCTCTAATGGCTAATGATTGTGAACCTTTCCTCATATAGCTGTTAGCTACCTGAATGCCTTCTTTAGTGAAGTGTCTATTCGTATCTTTTGCCCATTTTTTAATTGGGTCGTCTTTTTACAGTTGAGTTTTTGCAGTATCATGCAGATTTTAGAGATCAGCCACTGATCAGAAATGTCATAGGTAAAAACTTTTTCCTAGTCTGTAGGTAGTCTTTTTACTCCTTTGGTGAAGTCTTTGGATGAGCATAGGTGTTTGATTTTTAGGAGCTCCCAGTTATCTAGTTTTTCTTCTACATTCTTTATAATGTTTTCTATATTGTTTATGCCATGTATTAGGGCTCCTAACATTGTCCCTATTTTTTCTTCCATGATCTTTATTGTTCTAGATTTTATATTTAGGTCTTTGATCCATTTTGAGTTAGTTTTTGGGCTTGGAGTGAGCTATGGGTCTTTTTTCATTTTTTTGCAGATGGATATCCAGTTATGCCAGCACCATTTGTTAAAAAGACTGTCTTTTCCCCCATTTAACTGTTTTGGGGCCTTTGTCAAATATCAACTGCTCATATGTGGATGGGTTTATGTCTGCATTCTCAAATCTGTTCCATTGGTCCATGTATCTGTTGTTGTACCAGGTCCAGGTTGTTTTGACTACTGTGGCGGTATAATAGGTTCTAAAATCAGGTAAAGTAAGGCCTCCCACTTTGTTCTTCTTTTTCAGTAATGCCTTATTTATCCGGGGCCTCTTTCCCTTCCATATGAAATTGGTGATTTGTTTCTGCATCTCATTAAAGAATGTCCTTGGGATTTGGATCGGAATTGCATTAAATGTATAGATAGCTTTTGGTAGAATAGACATTTTTATAATGTTAAGTCTTCCTATCCATGAGCAAGGTATGTTCTTCCACTTATGTAAGTCTCTTTTGGTTGCTTGCAGAAGTGTACTATAGTTTTCTTTGTATAAGTCTTTTACATCTCTGGTAAGATTTATTCCTAAGTATTTTATCTTCTTGGGGGCTACTGTAAATGGCATTGATTTGGTGATTTCCTCTTCGATGTTCTTTTTGTTGGTGTAGAGGAATCCAGCTGATTTTTGTATGTTTATCTTGTATTCTGATACTCTGCTGAACTCTTCTATTAGTTTCAGTAGTTTCCTGGAGGATTCCTTAGGTTTTTCTGTGTATACGATCATGTCATCTGCAAATAGAGATACTTTTACTTCTTCCTTGCCAATCTGGATGCCCTTTATTTCTTTATCTAGCCTAATTGCTCTGGCTAGGAATTCCAGCACAACGTTGAATAAGAGTGGTGATAAAGGACATCGTTGTGTGGTTCTCGATCTCAATGGGAATGTTTTCAGGCTCTCTCCATTTAGGGTGATGTTGGCTGTTGGCTTTGTATAAATGCCCTTTATTATGTTAAGGAATTTTCCTTCTATTCCTATTTTGCTGAGAGTTTTTATCATGAATGAGTGTTGAACTTTGTCAAATGCCTTTTCTGCATCAATTGATAAAATCATGTGATTCTTGTCTTTTGTTTTATTTATGTGGTGGATTACATTAATTGTTTTTCTAATGTTCAACCATCCCTGCATTAAAAAAAAAAAAAAATCCCACTTGGTCATGGTGAATTATTTTTTGATATGTTGTTGAATTCTATTGGCTAGAATTTTGTTGAGGATTTTTGCATCTACATTCATGACGGATATAGGTCTATAATTTTCTTTTCTTGTGGTGTCTTTACCTGGTTTTGGTATCAGGGATATGGTGGCTTCACAGAATGAATTTGGTAGTATTCCATCCTTTTCTATGCTCTGAAATACCTTTAGTAGTAGTGGTGTTAACTCTTCTCTGAAAGTTTGGTAGAACTCTGCAGTGAAGCCGTCCAGACCAGGGCTTTTTTTTGTTGGGAGTTTTTTGATTACCTTTTCAATCTCTTCTTTTGTTATGGGTCTATTTAGTTGTTCTACCTCTGTTTGTGTTAGTTTAGGTAGGTAGTATGTTTCTAGGAATTCATCCATTTCTTCTAGTTTTTCAAATTTGTTTGAGTATAGTTTTTCAGAGTAATCTGATATGATTCTTTTAATTTCAGTTGGGTCTGTTGTAGTATCGCCCATCTCATTTCTTATTCAGGTTATTTGCTTCCTATCCTGTTTTTCTTTTGTCAGTTTGGCCAATGGTTTATCAATTTTGGAGAGTTTCTCAAAAAAACAGCTTTTGGTCTTGTTAATTCTTTCAATTGTTTTTCTCTTTTCTATTTCATTTAGTTCAGCTGTAATTTTTATTATTTGTTTTCTTCTGGTGCCTGAGGGTTTCTTTTGTTGCTCTCTTTCTATTTGTTCAAATTGTAGGGATAGTTCTTTGATTTTGGCCCTTTCTTCTTTTTGGATGTGTGCATTTATTGATATAAATTGGCCTCTGAGCACCACTTTTGCTGTGTCCCAAAGGCTCTGATAGGAAGTGTTTTCATTCTCATTGGATTCTCTGAATTTCTTTATTCCATCCTCAATGTCTTCTATAATCCGGTCTTTTTTGAGCAGGGTATTGTTCAGTTTCCAAGTGTTTGATTTCTTTTCCCTGCTTTTTCTGTTATTGATTTCCACTTTTATGGCCTTATGGTCAGAGAAGATGCTTTGTAATATTTTAATGTTTTGGTTTCTGCTAAGGCTTGCTTTATGACCTAATATGTGGTCTATTCTAGAGAATGTTCCATGCGCACTAGAAAAGAAAGTGTACTTGGTTGCTGTTGGGTGGAGTGTTCTGTATATGTCTATAAGGTCAAGTTGGTTGATTGTGGCATTTAAATCTGTGTCTTTATTGAGCTTCTTTCTGGATGTCCTGGCCACCTAAAGTGGTGTGTTGAAGTCTCCTACTCTTATTGTGGAGCTGTCTATCTCACTTTTCAATGCTGATAGAGTTTGTTTTATGTATCTTGCAGCCCTGTCATTGGGTGCATAAATATTTAATATGGTTATATCTTCTTGGTGTATTGTCCCTTTAATCACTGTATAGTGTCCTTCCTTATCCTTTCTGATGGATTAACTTTAAACTCTATTTTGTCAGAAATTAATATTGCCACTCCTGCTCTTTTTGATTGTTGTTTGCTTATTTTTTTTCCATCCTTTGTGTTTTAGTTTGTGTCTCTAAGTCTAAGGTATGTCTCTTATAGGCAGCATATAGAAGGATCTTGTTTTTTAATCCATTCTGCCACTCTCTGTCTCTTTATTGGTGCATTTAGTCCATTTACATTCAGGGTAATTATGGTTAGGTATGAATTTAGTGCTATCATCTTGATGTCTTTTTTTGTGTGTTTACAGCTTCTTTTGCCCACTTGATTTTATGTGCTGAGTAGATTTTCTTTGTATATTGCCCTTTCCTCATATTTGTTTTTGCTGAATCTGTATTTTTCCCTTGTATTTTATCTTAATGAGTAGGATAGTTTGTCTCCTTTGTGGTTACCTTATTATTTACCCCTATTTTTCTAAGTTTATAACTAACTTTTATTTCTTTGTATCGCTGTATCTTCCTCTCCATATGGAAGGTGTATGATTACATTTCTCAGTCCCTCTTTATTATCTTAATGCTGTTTTCTTTTATATAATGACATCGCCGTTACCCTGTGTTGGGCTTTTTTCTTAATTTTGCTTTTTTTTTTTTTGGATATCCCTGTCTGGGTTGACTTCTGGTTGCTCTGCCCAGTGTTCTGGTCTTGGGTTGATACCTGATATTATTGATTTTCTAACCAAAGAACTCCCTTTAGTATTTCTTGTAGTTTGGGTTTGGTTTTTACAAATTCCCTAAACTTGTGTTTATCTGGAAATGTCTTAATTTAGCCTTCGTATTTAAGAGACAGTTTTGATGGATATATGATTCTTGGCAGGCAATTTTTTTCCTTCAATTTTTTAAATACGTCATCCCATTGCCTTCTTGCCTGCATGGTTTCTGCCGAGTAGTCTGAGCTTATTCTTATTGGCTCTCCCTTGTAGGTGACTTTTCTTTTATCCCTCGCTGCTCTTATAATTGTCTCTTTATCTTTGGTTTCAGCAAGCTTGATTATAATATGTCTTGGTGACTTTTTTTTGAAATCTACCTTATGTGGAGTTCGATGAGCATCTTGGATAGATATCTTCTCATCTTTCACAATATCAGGGAAGTTTTCTGCCAAGAAATCCTCAACAATTTTCTCTGTATTTTCTGTTATCCCTCCCTGTTCTGGTACTCCAATCACTCGTAGGTTATTTCTCTTGAATTGTAGAGTCCCACATGATTCTTAAGTTTTCTTCATTTTTTTAAAAATTCTTTTATCTGATTTTTCTTCAAATATATTAGTGCCAAGTGATTTATCTTCGAGTTCAGAAACTCTAGCTTCTACTTGCTCAATTCTGCTCCTCTGACTTTTAACTGAGTTATCTAATTCTGTAATTTTATTGTTAATCTTCTGAATTTCTGATTGCTGTCTATCTATGGATTTTTCCAGCTTATTAAACTTTCCATTAAGTTCCTGAATAATCTTTCTGAGTTCTTCAGTTGCTTTATCTGTGTGTTCCTTGGCTTGTTCTGCGTATTGCCTCATTTCCTTCCTGATGTCTTGAAGGGTTCTATATATTAAACTTTCGTATTCTGCATCTGGTAATTCCAGAAATGCAGTTTCATCTAAAAGATCCCTAGATTCTTTGTTTTGAGAGCCTTTTGAGGTGATAATTGCCTGTTTTTTTTTTTTTGTGTGTGTGACTTGATATTGACTGTTGTCTATGAGCCATCTATAAGTTATTGTATTCGTTTATGCTTGCTTACTGTGTCGTAGCTGCTTGCTTTGTTTTGTTTTGGTATACCCCTATGGGTTGCTTGAGTGAGCTAGCTTGATTATTTTCACCTTGGGAGCTCTGGTGTCCTGTCCCCAGATGGCTAGAGCTGTCATCAGGTATATCAGTCTAGGAGTCCATTCAGTTTTCTTGTATGAATTCAGCTCAGGTTTCCAGGTAGCTGATATCAAGTGTGTGGTACAGGCTCTGTCCTACAGTCTTAGAGGGACAGGGGTGATTGGCATATATATCCGTATCTGATTGCAGCAGGGGGTCATGCTCTGAACAAGGCAGGGGGCTGAGAACAGACCCCCAAGTATCTTTGAGGAAAATGCGTCTCTATTCCCTAGAATTTGCAGGTGGATGGGCTCTGCAGAGGGATCATGGCCACCCAAAGATTTTGTTGTAAGGACTGGCAGGTACCAGTTATCCCTGGGTTCCTGTTGCAGGTGGCTGGGTGACCCAAGTGGAGCCACCAGTCCTTAGGTCCCTGTTGTGGGTAGGTGAGGACCTTGTTTAATAGGCAAAGCAATGTCAAACGTCAAACACTCATCTCTCCACTGCACAGCTGAAATGGTTGGACTTTGCCAACAAGGTCCTATTCTCCCGAAATAGGGCCACACAGGTCCATGCAGAAGGGAAAGGTGCTCAAGGTCCATGGACGGTTTATGCCTGGACAGGAGCCACTTCTGTCCTGAGCTCCCCCAGTTAATGGAGCTAGCAAATTATCTTTTCCCCCAGTTGCAAATTTTTTCCTTCCCCAAGGCCAGAAGGATGGCTCCAGGTGCTCACCAGGGTCTATCTCAGGCCTAGGGATTCAGCTGCTGAAGTTGCACGGTAAAATATACGCAAGTACTTAGCTTTTGCCGGGAGCGGCTTTCTCTTCAGGTTCCAGAGGTGTGAGTGGGCTGTGTGGCTGGCTGCTTCTCCCTAAGGAAACTGTGGCCCAACGCTAGGACCAGCCCACCACCGCCGCCGCTGCTCCGGGAATGGTGCCTGAGGGCTCCCCGCAATTCAGAGCTGGTAACTCCTCTCCGCTTCTGAACAGTCTCTTCCTTCCCCTGCCCCTCAGTTCATTGTCTAAGCTTGTCCTTGATGCTCAGGGCTCCCAGCTTGTCACAAATATACTCGTTTCACTTGTTTTTTCAGGTCTTTGTTGTAAACAGGGCTTGGCGGAAACATCTATCTATTCCACCATCTTGGCTAAGCTCTGCACTTTCTGGTTGTGACACTGGATATGTTGCTTTGCTTTTCTTCATCCATTTCCTCATCTGTAAAATGAGGACATTGCCGGGTTGTTGTGAGGATGGGAGGTGACACATGTAAGGATTCTCTGGTTGAGTAGGCTCACAGTATATGGTAATTAGGTTGTTGTTATTTCGTATCACTGCTCATTTATTTATTGGAAGGTTTATATTGAACACCTACTCTGCTTTGGGTACTATATAAGTACTGAGGATACGACAATGAATAGAGTAGTCCCTGCCCTCAGAGAGCTTCCAGTTTAGTGAGGGGAAAGGCAAGCAAACATGAAATTGTAGTTCAGTGAGATCAGTACTACAGTAGGGGTGAGTTCTGTGGGCTTCTGGAACACAGAGAGAAGATCTGAACCTCGCCTTGGCGAGCGCCAGGAAAAACCTCCTGAACAGCTGATGGTATGGCTGGAGCGCTGAGTCCCCTAGCTACTGATGCATAGGGAGAAGACTCTTAATAGATGGAATGTTCACTATTTAACAACCGATTTTATGCATTATCCAAAAGATTTAATTAAATTGAATAAGGAGGAAATTGGTCTGCACAAAGGAAATAGTGAACAATGCTGCAATTCTCCAAAGAGCAGTGAAGTGGTGCTACAGGAAATCGGGAAATCTGGGCTCTCAGCAGTCAGTAAACCTGCTTTCTCCACCATATGCACAACCGTAAGTATTTGCATATTTCCCGTGCCTGGTTTCCGACGATGTGGCATGAGAACTAGGATGAACCAAGATGTTTTTAATGAGGTGGGAGTGACAGCCGATAAACAGAAGGCAGAAATAACAGGCTTGAAAATCATCCGACCAAATCAGAGAGAATACTTGAGGCAAACACTGGCCTCTGTGGATAGCTTCTGAAATGACTTGTCTCTGTTTTAGAAATTGCAAATAAGCCATTTTCCTAAGAACATGATACCCTTCATATTTGCATGGCATAATTACTACTTTAGGAAAAATGTCTTTACTGTATTTGATTCCTGGTAGAATTTGATTGCATTATCAATCTTTTTAGTGGGTTTAAGCAATATACAGCATTCACTTATTCACAAATATAGAAAAGTTACATTGATAAGATTTTGTTCATAACTTTTTATGCAAGGTAATTAGATTCTAGCCTAATGTGCCAAGACAGAACAGTATAATATACCATTATGGCATTTGTTTAGCCCAAGAAAACTCACTCATCCAAGAAGCCCACTGATAGTGTACTCATTTAATATAATTACTGTATTATGCATAAAATAATGTGTCTAAAGAGAATTAGGCAACCAACTTTAATCACTGCAGTAAGTTGTAAATGAAATGAAATAACTCTGGCTGTACTATTAAAAATATTGAAGGCATTTTTTACCCTATCTGCTCTAAGTGAGTAAGGCACATTTTTTTCATAATGACATCAAAATACTATAGGCATTTATTTCAAAGTAAGACTTTTTCAGAACTTTTAATTAAAGTGTCACGTATGTTGGTCTATATTACTTGCTGTTGGCCTGTCTAGATGAGTGCAAATGAACAAACGTGCAGAGTGTTGCATGTAAGCATGAGGGTTCTTTGCAGTTTGGGAATCGGTTCCGTTTGCTGGCCCCCCTCACAGCATCTGCTTGCTGCTAGAGAAGGTTTTTCGTAGTAAGTTCTTGATCGACTGTCAGTAATACTCGCTTGTTTATCTTTAATACCTTCCCGCCACCCAACCTTCAAAAAGCTTTCTAATGCCATGTATAAGGAGTGAAAGAAAGAGGGAGGTAATGAAAAGTTATTTGGACCAAACAAGGTGATTTTAGAAAATATCAGTTTCAGGTTAAAAAACAGAAAAAGGATTAAGAGAGCCTCGAGTATCTACCGTATCTTAATTACCTAGGTGTTGCCCATTGTGCATTGATCATAACAGATGCTCAAAAAAACTCATTGAATGAACGAATGATTCAGTCAGTCAATGGGAGAAATGTCTTACCATTTTGTGAAACACTTGGGTTGAGTAGTTGGAGGAAGTACTGTTTATTGACAAATAAATAGGGAAGAATATTACTATAAATAAATCAAAAGAATATAAATGAGTATTTATTCTTTCTTGGAACCTTTTTCTTTTAATTAGAGTGTATTTTTAGGTAGATCTGCCCAGTAATGACTACCAGGTCACGGAGAAACTTGAACCTCTCATAGCAGGGATCCAGCCCTCAGAGGTGTTTGATAGGCCTAAGAGATAAATTTTTGAGACATTTAAAAAGTGAGAATTTTCACTTTCAAATTTCTAGCTTCTCTTGAAAACTGCAGAATCTGGCTACACTGGGCCTATATCCCTGTGTGTCAGTAAACGTCTGGAGACAAGTAACACCTTTCCTTAGAGATGGGTCTGTTCTCCCCATTTTTCCCTGTTCTCAGCACTTGCTACTATCCCCAGCATGATGGTCTTCTGTCAATTGTCATTGATCATCCCATTTGCCTTATTACTTTTCTTCAAGTAGAGAAATATTGCTATGGGCCCATGTCTCTATCAAAAGTGGGAGAACTACAGATTGCCTGGATTTGCCATGTATTCCCAAGAAAATGAGAGAACAAACTTTTGTCTGAGCAGAAAGAATACAGGGCAACCTGCTTTGATCATTCACTTTATTTGCATACTTTCTATAAGCATTTGGATTTTAAACCTTCTCTTTACAAAGATTAATGAAAAAAGCAAGAGGAAATTGAGTCAATACAGGAATGGAGTCAAAAAAAAAAATCTGGGAAAGTATAGATACCAGGAAAGAGATGCTGAAAGAAAGTATTTCCAACTCAAATCTCAAGCCTTTCCATATTCACTTATTGCTGGATTTTGTTTTTGTTTTTTTTTTCTCTCTCTCCTTTTCCAGTTTTAACCATTCTTACTGTTCTCGTTTTCTCCCCAGAAATCCTTTTACCAACAACCAGAGGTAGAATGGATTTGTAAGGAAATGAAGTCCAAAACCAGCAAGACCAACAACAATAGCTGGCATTTATTGTCTTTCTCTCTGCCTGTCACTGGGTTAGGTGTTTTAAATACATTAACTTAATCCTTACAGTTATTTAAGTTAGCATTGCTAACCCCATTTTTACAAATGATGTGATTGAAATTTGGAATGTTTAAATAATGTTCCCTGGTTAATAAAAGCAGAGCCAAGATTCAAATTAGGTCCACATGACTCCACCATGCATGCTCATTCCACTGGGGCTTGCTTAATAGTTGGCTAATCATTCCAACTGGATCATTAACTCATACTTTTAAAAAACGACCGTATCAGTCTGTTTCAGAGTTCATTGATCCTTACAATTAAGAAATATAACTTACCAAAAATTTCTCTTGCTATAATTTAAGCCACAGTTAGTCTTTACTTCCCCAAACTAATGCATGGAAAAGATGAAAAAACGTCAGAGCTTCTCTTGCATATTTTTCTTACTGAAAATCAATGAAATAGAAAAAATACAACAAAGATGACATGGGCAAATTCTTTGAAAAACACAAACTATCAAAGCACACTGAAGAAAAAATAGTATACCTCTATTTGTCTGGAACTCCGGTGGCACAATAGTTAAAAGCTACGGCTGCTAACCAAGAGGTCAGCAGTTTGAATCCACCAGCCACTCCTTGAAAATCCCATGGAGAAGTTCTACTCTGTCCTATAGGGTTGCCATGAGTTGGAATTGACTTGACGGCATTTTTTTTTTAAATCTATCTCTCTGTCTATCTATCTATCTATTCTCCTTTCATTTTTCAAATTAGTCTGGCATTGTTAAAACTATTTTAAAGTAATAAAACTGAAATCCAAAGAGGTAAGTAAGGAACAAGATCTTACAGCTAGTAAGTGGTAGAGTAAGATTTTGTATACAGGGTTGAATGACATACAGGACATGCTTTTGTCATCTTTGTTGTATTTAATGGCATAAAGTTGTTCATAACATTGTCTTATATTTCTATTGTGAAATCTGTAGTGCTATGACCACCCTCCTTGTAAATGGTAATTTGTGTCTTTTCTCCTTTTGTGTGTCTGATTATTTGGTGTGGCTTGTCAACAGTATTGATCTCAAAGAACCAGCTTTAGGTTTCATTGATTTGTTCCAGTTTTTTCTTTTTTCTATTTCATTGATTTTCAGTAAGATCTTTATTATTTCCTTTCTTGGCTTACTTAGTTTTACATTTCTGTTATTTTTCTACTTTTTTAAGGTAGAAGGTGAGGTCACTGATTTCAGATCTTTCTTCTTTCTAATATAGTAACTTAGGGCTATAAATTTCCTCCTAAGTACTGCTTTAGTTGCATCTTCATTCAGTTCAAAATACTTTCAAATTTTTCTTTTGATTTCTTCTTGAACACGTGGGTTATTTAAAGGTGTTTTATTCAGTTTCCAAATATTTGGAAGTTTCCCAAGTATCTTCTTGAAAATGTGCTCCTCATTTTTCTCCATTCTCATCCACTTGCTGCTAGACCCAACGTGGTAGTCTAGCGTCAACTGGAGTTAGTCATCCCATTTGTTGTTGTTAGGTGCCGTTGAGACTGTTTTGACTCATAGCAACCCTATGCACAACCCTATGCAACAAAACATTGCCCAGACCTGCACCATCCTCACAATTGTTACTATGTTTGAGCCCATAACTACAGCCATTGTGTCAATCCATTTCATTGCGAGTCTTCTTTTTTAGTGACCCTCTACTTTACTAAGTATGATGCCCTTTTCCAGGGACTGGTCCCTCCTGATGACATGTCTAAAGTGAGACGAAGTATCGCCATCCTCAGTTCTAAGGAGCATTCTAACTGTACCTCTTTGAAGACAGATTTGTTTGTTCTTCTGGAAGCCCATGGTATATCCAATATTCTTCACCAACACCATAATTCAAAGACATCCGTTCTTCAGTCTTCCTTATTTGTTGTCCAGTTTTCCCACACATATGAGGCGATTGAAAACACCATGGCTTGGGTCAGGCTTACCTTAGTTAAAGTAACATCTTTGCTTTTTAACACTTTAGTCATCCTATTAGCATTACTTTCCTAAACTAGAGAAATATTATAATTTAATTTCATCGTGGTCAGAAAACATACCTGATGTAACTTGAATCCTTTTAAATTCATTGAGACTTGTTTTATAACAAAGAATATGGTTTATATCGGTAAATGTTCTTTGTGCATTTTTTAAAAATTTGCGTGCCTCTGTTGCTGGCTGCGGTGTTGTATAAAAGTCAGTTAGATCAATTGGCTGATAATATCAATTAGATCAATTGATTGATAGTGTTGTCTAAATCTTACTGACTTTTTTTTCTACTTTTTCTGTCAGTTATTAGGAGAGGATGTGGAAATCTCTGACTGTAATTATAGATTTCTCTAATTTTTGTAGTTCTGTTAGTTTTTGTTTCAAGTACTTGGAAGCTCTGTTATCAGGTGCATAAATGTTTAGAATTGTTATGTCCTGTTGATGAATTGACCCCTTTATCATTATAAAATTACCTTCTTTATTTGTGGTAATAGTCTATACTCTCAAATTTACTTTGTTTATATTGATGTAGCCACTTCAGCTTTCTTTTGATTAGTCTTAGAATTATCTACCTTTGCCCATCATTTTACTTTTACCCTATGTATGTAAAGTGTGTTTCTTGAAAATTTTTGTAATTTTGCCTTATCCTTTATGTAATCTGACAATCTCTATTTTACAATTAATTTAATTACCTTTAATACCATTATGATATTGTTGGTTTTAAATTGATCAACTTGCTATTTTTATTTTTCTCTGTCCCATCTGTTTCTTGTTCCATTTTTCCTCTGTATCTTCTGTTGGGCTGATTTTTTTTTTTTTTTCAATGATTTCTGTCTTAGCTATTAAGTGCTGCTATATCAGAAATACCACAAGTAGATGGCTTCAACAAAGAAAAATTTATTCTCTCACAGTCCAGGAGGCTAGAAGTCTGGACTCAGGGTGTCAGCTCCAGGGGAAGGCTTTCTCTCTCTGTCGGCTCTGGGGGAATGTCCTTGTCATCAGTTTTCCCAGGTCGAGGAGCTTCTCAGCACAGGGTCCCCAGTTCCAAAGGACATGCTATTCTCCTGGCTCTTGTTTCTTATTGGTATGAGTTTCCCCATCTCTGTTGGCTTATGTCTTTTATTTATCAAAAGAGATTGGTTTAAGACACAACCTAATCTTTTAGATTGAGTCCTGCCTCATTAGCATACTGCTTCTAATCCTGCCTCATTAACATCATGTTGTTGTTGCTGTTAGGTGCCGTCGAGTTGGTTCCAACTCATAGAGACCCTGTGCACAACAGAATGAAACACTGCCCAGTCCTGCGCCATCCTTACAATCGTTATTATGCTTGAGCTCATTGTTGCAGCCACTGTGTCAATCCACCTTGTTGAGGGTCTTCCTCTTTTCCGCTTACCCGGTACTCTGCCAAGCATGATGTTCTTCTCCAGGGACTGATCCCTCCTGAAAACATGTCCAAAGTATGTAAGACGCAGTCTCCCCTTGCCTCTAAGGAGCATTTTGGCCACACTTCTTCCAAGACAGATTTGTTCAATATTCTTCACCAATACCACAATTCAAAGGTGTCAGCTCTTCTTCCGTCTTCCTTATTCATTGTCCAGCTTTCACATGCATATGATGTGATTGAAAATACCATGGCTTGGATCAGGCACATCTTATTCTTCAGGGTAACATCTTTGCTCTTCAACACTTTGAAGAAGTCCTTTGCAGCAGATTTGCCCAATGCAACGCGTCTTTTGATTTCTTGACTGCTGCTTCCATGGCTGTTGATTGTGGATGCAAGTAAAATGAAATCCTTGACAACTTCAATCTTTTTGCCATTTATCATGATGTTTCTCATTGGTCCAGTTGTGAGGATTTTTGTTTTCTTTATGTTGAGGTGTAATCCATATTGAAGGCTGTGGTCTTTGATCATCATTAGTAAGTGCTTCAAGTCCTCTTCACTTTCAGCAAGCAAGGTTGTGTCATCTGCAGGTTGTTAATGAGCCTTCCTCCAATCCTGATTCCCCGTTCTTCTTCATATAGTCCAGCTTCTCGGATTATCTGTTCACCATACAGATTAAATCGGTATGGTGAAAGAATACAACCCTGACGCACACCTTTCCTGATTTTAAACCAATCAGTATCCCCTTGTTCTCTCCAAACAACTGCCTCTTGATCTATGTAAAGGTTCCTCATGAGCACAATTAAGTGTTCTGGAATTCCCATTCTTCGCAGTGTTATCCATAGTTTGTTATGATCCACGCAGTCGAATGCCTTTACATAGTCAATAAAACACAGGTAAACCTCCTTCTGGTATTCTCTGCTTTCAGCCAGGATCCATCTGACATCAGCAATGATATCCCTGGTTCCATGTCCTCTTCTGAAACTGGCCTGAATTTCTGGCAGTTCCCTGTAGATATACTGCTGCAGCCGTTTTTGAATGATCTTCAGCAAAATTTTGCTTGTGTGTGATATTAATAATATTGTTCTATAATTTCCCCATTCGGTTGGATCACCTTTCTTGGGAATAGGCATAAATATGGATCTCTTCCAATCAGTTGACCAGGAAGCTGTCTTCCATATTTCTTGGCATAGATGAGTGAGCACCTCCAGCACTGCATCTGTTTGTTTGAACATCTCAATTGATATTCCATCAATTCCTGGAGGCTTATTTTTCACCAATGCCTTCAGAGCAGCTTGGACTTCTTCCTTCAGTACCATTGGTTCCTGATCATATGCCACCTCTTGAAATGGTTGAATATCGACTAATTCTTTTTGGTATAATGACTCTGTGTATTCCTTCCATCTTCTTTTGATGCTTCCTGCATCGTTTAATATTTTCCCCATGGAATCCTTCACTATTGCAACTCAAGGTTTGAATTTTTTCTTCAGCTCTTTCAGCTTGAGAAACGCCAAGCGTGTTCTTCCCTTTTGGTTTTCCATCTCCAGCTCATTGCATATGTCATTATAATACGTTGCCTTCTCGAGAGGCCCTTTGAACTCTTCTGTTCAGTTCTTTTACTTCATCAATTATTTCTTTTGCTTTAGCTACTCAACACTCAAGAGCAAGTTTCAGAGTCTCCTCTGACATCCATCTTGGTCTTTTCTTTCTTTCCTGTCTTTTCAGTGACCTCTTGCTTTCTACATGGATGATGTCCTTAATTTTCCTATGTGTTGTAAATCCTACCTCATTAACATCATAGAGGTAGGATTTACAACACACAGGAAAATCACATCTGATGACAAAGTGGTGGACAATCACACAATACTGGGAATCATGTCTGGGCCATGATCTAAGATGCAGTAAGATTACTTGAAAACAGTTTGATCCTTTTGAGTCTTGCTTTGTTAGGTAGAACCAATGCGGTGATTCATCGAGGGCTGATTTTCCCTCCACTACTCGTAGGCAGGAAACCCTTGTGGTGTAGTGGTTAAGTACTATGGCTGCTAACCAAACAGTTGGCAGTTCAAATCTACTAGGCACTCCTTGGAAACTCTATGGGGCAGCTCTACCCAGTCCTATAGGGTCACTATGAGTTGGAATCAACTTGACTGCAATGGGTTTGATTTTTTTGGTTTACTCATATGCATGCCAAAGCTGGATGATTAATAAGGAAGACAGAAGAAGAATTGATGCCTTTGAATTGTGGTTTTGATGAGGAATATTGAATATACCATGAACTACCAAAAGAATGAACAAATCCGTCTTGGAAGAAGTACAACCAGAATACTCCTTAGAAGCAAGGATAGTAAGACTATGTCTCACATACTTTGGACATGTTATCAGGAGGAATCAGTCCCTGGGGAAGGACACTGTGCTTGGTAAATTAGAGGGTCAACAAAAAAGAGGAAGACTCTCAATGACATGGATTGACACAGTGGCTGCAATAAGAGGCTCAAGCACAACAACGTTTGTGAGGATGGGGCAGGACCGGGCAGTGTTTTGTTCTGTTGTACATGGGGTTGCTATGAGTCTGAACTGACTCGATGGCACCTAACAACAACAACTGAGACAAACTCTTCTGAGTGCTCTCCCCAGTGACCCAGTGAGGTTTCCCTCTATGACTAGTGACTATCCAAGCTAGTGGCACTATTCTTGGCCAGGAGTGCTCCATGGGTTATGCCCTCAGATGGTTCTTGCCCCATCCTTGGTGGTCTCTTCACACACGTGAATGGATCAGTACCCAGTTGTATATTGCAGAAAACCTGTTGCAGATCCCACAGTTCTCTTCTCTTTACTCCTCTCCCCTTCCTTTCAAACTCTAGCTTCCTGGGGCCTCCTGGACTCTGCTCTGACTCCTCAACTTAAGGAGACCGTGGGCTTTGCCTGGGCCCTGCCTCTTTGTGCCACTGACCACATACTTTCTCCAAGAAGTAAGCTGGGGCAATTGTAGGCCTCATTTCATTAGTTTCTTCTCTCAAGGATCATTGTCCTCCATTGCCTGATGTCAGATGTCTGAGAACCATTGTTTCATACACTTTATCTGATGTTTTAGTTCTTTTAGGCAGAGGATAAATCAGATCCCTGTTACTCCACCTTGGCCAAATGTGGAAGTCATTGAGCTCTAGATTTAACTGGCTTTTTCTGAGGGTGTGTCCCAGCTCACCAAGCTCAAATACATAGCAACAGTGTCACTGGGTATTGGGTGTCTTGGTCAGAAGCCCTAGAAGCAACATCCCCATAGTCCAGCCTCATTTGGGACTTTCAGTGCTAAAATTGCCTTCATTTTAAGTCCTTCCTCCAGGAGTGTACTCAATCTCAATTCTCTGACGCACCTGGGCACTACTTAGCATACTGTGTTTTCTTCTGGGTTTCTAGCTTCCAAAAGTCCATTAGAGAAAATAAAAGAGACTTTGTTCAATTTTAGCCAGTCCCTTGCCTTTTCCTCAAAGCTCCTTTATTTATTTAAGCCCCAAGCTTTTCCATAGCATACCCTTCAATATACACACACACCAAAAACAAAAACAAAAATGGTGGTCTTTAGTCCTTCAAATATGGTTTACCGCATGCACTTTTGTCAGATACTTTATCATTGTTTGTTTCTAGCCATATTCTCTTCTGAAATAAAAAGGAAGATAACATTTCTGCAGCAAAATCACAGCTAAATGACCCTAAGTCTCATAGACTAGGGTTTCTTTCCAATCTACACCTGATCTTGTTGGAGAGTTTCTTTCAAATCTATATCTGACCTTGCTGTGAACAGCTGTAGTTTGTAAGATTCTCCAGCTCCTAGAGTGAAAAGAGGGTTTTGCCTTATGTCAGATCACCTCATATAGAGATCACTTCTTTCCTCCATTTTGGGAGGCACATAGCATAATATGTGGAGGAAGAATAGTTTGTTTCAAGTTTTAACTAAATTCGACCAAAGCATAATCCAGCCCAATCTAAAGTTTCTCTAAGAGACCCTGAAAACTATGGACTTCATTCATGCCACCTGAGATAGCCTCCTCACACGCAGGTGGTCACACATTCCTTTCCTTCTTCACGAAGACTCGCAGCCTCTAACTTTGGGTCTGAGCAGTGTCTGGGTTGGGTAACGTGAAAGGAGGCTTTCTAACCTACTCAACAAAGACTCCTTGTTTGTCATGGACCAGAGGGTAAATGTTGACATCTTCTAACAATGAAGCATAGAATCATTTGCCTCCAGAAGTGAACTTGAGGCTAGCTTTAGCTGTTTCATTCACTAGTTGTTTAGTCTTGAGTGGAAGACTGGGCTGACTTCTGTCCCTTCATCTGTTAGTGTAGAAAAGGACTGGACTGTGAGATTTCTAAGATCTTGTCCAGCTCTCAAAGTCTTCAGTTGTTTCCTGTTGTTCTGATACTGAGCAAAATAACTATAAGAGAATAGAATACTGTGTTTCATTCAGCAAGTGCTATTGAACAGAAGACAAAAGGCATGTGGGCCGATCTAGGGTCCACATGACAGCAATAACAAAATCCATGACTGGGAAAATCTAAGTGATTAATTCTTCAAACTTTATTTGGACTAATTCATTTACCAAAAATTTCACTTATTGAGATATTCGGTATCATATGACTATAAACACAAGGAATTAATGGCAGATTTAGGGATAAAATTTAAGACATCTCAAAGTCTTTTGTCCTACATGAGTCCATCATTTGGTATATTATTCTGTAAAATAAAACCATGCTATTGGAGCTTTGGTGGCACAGTCGTTAAGAGCTCAGCTGCTAACTAAAAGGATGGCAGTTTGAATCCACCAGCTGCTTCTTGGAAACCCTATGGGGCAGTTCTACTCTGTCCTATAGGGTTGCTGTGAGTTGGAATTGACTTGATGACAATGGGTATATACTAAAGGAAAGTGAATTTAGAATTGAAAATATAAAACTTTCCATCACTGAAATTTATCCTATTAGAGAATCTCAAATTAGACATTGAATTAACATGGCTCATTACACTTAATGATTTCAATAAAAATAAGGACAATAGTTCTCAAAAAATCAATTAGATCTTCCTGGGATCTTCAAAAAAAAAAAATTGTTTATTTTCCTGTATGGACCTTCTCCAGAATGTTAAATCTAAGCATGATTTCCTTGAGAATCCAAATTATGGAAATTATTAGCATAGCTGGCCACTTTCATCCTTAAGATGATGAACAATGAGCTAATTAGTGATGCAGAGGCAGATTCCATCACTGATTAGCCAGCTGTGATGGGGTTATTATTTATACCCCTGGAGCTGTGCAGAATCTTACACGTCAGAAATGGGGCCAAATCATTCCTGCACTAGGATTGCCAACTCACACTTAAAGAGCTGCCAGAAAACTTTAAGTGTAGGATTGTTTATACAATTTTATTTTTATATTTGTGTAATTTTTTCATTTATTAAGAGTCACTTTTTTTTAAAGTTAGCTTCACTGAGTAGAGAGAACAGACAGATGTGAACTCTGTTTTCAGTGACATGAAATATAAGATATTAATACATAGTTAAAGTAAAATGAGATACTCATCTTCATGCATTTACGTAGTTGTGTTTACGTTTTTTCCGTATATCTGGTCTTGTGTAAGCAGGAGGCATAGAAATGTTCAGAACCAAGAGAAATAAGAATTGATACTAAAGTTTGTGATCTTGTTAGCGTTTTGGATTCAAGGGCATTTTGAAGATCCAAGGTCCCAATAGCATTTCATCTCTTAGAAAACAATTTTAGACTCCCTTAGCAACCTGCTATAAGACAGAGCCCATAAATTATATTTAAAAACCCAAACCCAAAGGACTGTAGAGTGATCCTTTATAATGAAATCCGTCTTGCTATAGTAGATGATTCTGAACCATTATTTAATTATTTTGCTGCGATAATAAAGGAAAATACTAAATTCCATTTTACCCACTGAAATCTTTTGTTTTGTTGTTGTTCGTATCACATTCTCTTAGAAGCATCAAGGAAAACTGAGGAGGTCATGCTGATGATTTTTACTACTGAGCTAACATTCAGCTGATCCTACCCTGTGATGTAGGATAATAGACCTCAATGTAAATGTCTTCCACTCACTGTCATACCCAACTGGTCCATCAGTCAAGTCCCTACCTCTTGTAAGAAACTTGCCCTACCTTATTAAACTATCCTTCTTTTGTACTCATAGCCAATGTTGTCAGTATCATTATGCTGACAAGTAATCATTCTGCCTAATGACATCCTTTCAATCCTTGTTCTGTGTACCTCATAATCTTACTTTCTTTTCATGTCTATGTCTCATCTCCAACGTTTGGGTCTCTGGGGGCTTAATAATTTACATCCTTCTCCCCACCCAAGTTCTGAAGAAATTGAGAATTCACTCATTCTACAATAAGCACTACTGTGAACCAGGCACTGCTATAGATACGAAGAGATACCATGAGTAACATGAATATAAAGCCTTGCCCTCCTGAAGCCTACATTCTAACTGCAGGAAATAAAGAATAACATAACAGGTAAATCCTATCATTTGTTGTTGTTAGTTG
The DNA here is from genome assembly GCF_024166365.1 of Elephas maximus indicus. Taxonomy (NCBI): domain Eukaryota; kingdom Metazoa; phylum Chordata; class Mammalia; order Proboscidea; family Elephantidae; genus Elephas; species Elephas maximus. The sequence goes on from NC_064819.1 coordinate 235,166,802, forward strand.
TCAAGCTGGCCCCTGACTCGTGGTGATCCCATGCACAGTGGAGCGAAATTCTGCCCTGTCTGTGCTGTCCCCTGATCAGCTATGGATTCCTATTATATCTTGTTGTTGTTGTTAGTTGCCTTTGAGTTCATTCATATGATTGTTGTAGTTAAATGCTATTCAGTTGGTTCCAACTCACAGCGATCCCGTGTATAACAGAACGAAACTTTGCCAGGTCCTTTGCCATCCTCACAATAGTAGGCATGTTTGAGCCCATTGTTGCAGCCACTGTGTCAATCCATCTTTTTCACTAACCCTCTACCAAGAATGATGTCCGTCTCCAAAAATTGGTCCCTTCTGATAACATGTCCAGAGTAGGCAAAGTGAAGTCTTACCATCCTCACGTCTAAGGAACATTCTGGCTGTACTTTTTCTAAGACAGATATTTTTGTTCTTCTGGCAGTCCAGAAGTATACAATTCAAAGGCTTGAATTCTTCTTCAGTCTTCCTTATTTATTGTAAAACTTTCACATGCATATGTGACAATTGAAAATACCATTGCTTGGGTTAGGCGCACCTTAGCCCTCAAAGAGACATCTTTGCTCTTTAATACTTTAAAGAGGTCTTTTGCAGCAGATTTGACCAATGCAATATGTTGTCTAATTTCTTGACTGCTGCTTCCATGGACGTTGATTGCGTATCCAAGTAAAATGAAATCTTTAACTACTTCAATATTTTCTCTGTTTATCATGATGTTCCTTATTGGTCTGGTTATGAGGATATTTGTTGTCTTTATGTTGAAGTGTAATCCTTGTTGAAGGCTGTAGTCCTTGATCTTCATCAGTAAGTGCTTCAAGTCCTCTTTGCTTTCAGCTAGCAAGGTTGTGTCATCTGCGTATTGCAGGTTGTTAATAAGTCTTCCTCCAGTCCTGATGTCCTGTTCTTTATATAATCCAGCTTCTCAGATAATTTGCTCAACATATAGTTTGAATAAGTATGGTGAAACGATACAACCCTGGCGCACACCTTTCCTGACTTTAAACCAATCAGTATCCCCTTGTTCTGTCCAAATAACTGCCTCTTGGTCTATGTACAGGTTCCTCATGAGCACAATTAAGTGTTCTAGAATTCCCATTCTTTGCAATGTTAATCCATAATTTGTTATGATCCACACAGTCGAATGCTTTTGTATAGTCAATAAAACGCAGGTAAACATCTTTCTGGTATTCTCTGCTTCCAGTCAAGACCCATCTGTCATTAGCAATGATATCCCTGGTTCCACATCATCTTCTGAATCTGACTTGAATTTCTAGCAGCTCTCTGTCAATGAACTGCTACAACCATTTTTTATTTATCTTCAACAAAATTTTACTTGTGTGTGGTATTAATGACATTGTTCAATAATTTCTGCATTCTGTTGGATCCCCTTTCTTTTGAATGGGTGCAAATGTGGATGTCTTCCAGTTGGTTGGCCATGTAGCTGTTTTCCAAACTTCTTGGCATAGACAAGTGAGTAATTCCAGCACTACATCTGTTTGATGAAACATCTCATTTGGTATTCTGGCAATTCCTGGAAACTTGTTTTTTACCAGTGCCTTCAGTGTAGCTTGTACTTCTTCCTTCAGCACCATTGGTTCTTGATCATATGCTACCTCCTGAAATGGTCAAATGTTGAGCAATTCTTTTTGGTATAGTGACTCCGTGTATTCCTTCCATCTTCTTTTGATACTTCCTGCATCCTTCAAATTTTTGCCCAGAGAATCCTTCAGTATTACAACTTGAGGCTTGATTTTTTCTTCAGTTCTTTCAGTTTGAGAAATGTTGAGCATGTTCTTCCCTTTTGGTTTTCTAACTCCAGGTCTTTGCCTATATCATCATAATACTTAACTTTGTCTTCTCGAACTGCTCTTTGAAATCTTCTGTTCAGCTCATTTACATCATCATTTCTTCCTTTTACTTTAGCTACTCTGTGCTCAACAGCATGTTTCAGAGTCTCATCTGACATCCATTGTCCTTCTTTTCTCTCTTTTTAGTAGACCTTTTGATTTCTTCTTGTATGATGTTCTTGATACCATCCCACAATTCTTCTGATCTTCCATCATTAGTGTTTAATGCATCAAATGTATTCTTGAGACGGTCTTTAAATTCAGGTGGGATATATTCAAGGTTCTACTTTGGCCCTCACAGACTTATTTTAGTTTTCTTCAGCTTCAGCTTGAACTTGTATATAAGCAATTGATGGTTTGTTCTGCACTCTGTCCCTGGCCTTGTTCTGACTATTGATATTGAGCTTCTCCATTGTCTCTTTCCTAAGATGTAGTCAATTGATTTCTGTGTATTCCATTTAGCAAGGTCCGTGTGCAAAGTTGCTGTTTATGTTGTTGAAAAAAGGCATTTCCAATGAATAGGTCATTGGTCCTGCAAAATTCTATCATGCAATGTCCAGCATCATTTCCATCACCAAGGCCATGTTTTTCAGCTATTGATCCTTCTTTATTTCCAACTTTGGCATTCCAATCAACAGTAATTATCAGTGCATCTTGATTGCGTGTTTGATCAATGTCATGTTGCCAAAGTTAGTAAGAATGTTCACTTTCTTCATCTTTGACATTGGTATATTTGAATAATGGTCATATTAATTGGTCTTCCTTGTAGGCTTATTATCCTATCACTGATGCGTTGTACTTCAGGATAAGTTTTGAAATGTTCTTTTTGACAATTAATGCATTTGACAAGGAAGAAGTTCTCCAGACAAGACTAGGTTGCCCCTAAGACAGCCTCCAGCCCTGCACCACATCTGTTCTCAAGCTCAAGAAGTGGTGTTTTACAGACTTTGTAATAGTCTTTCTGAATAGTTCACTTGTATTTCCCATTTCTTTCAAGTATGATATTGTGTGACTTCTCCATGATGTACCTTATTTTCTAATTTTTAAAAGAGAGGCGGGCTAGATATAATTTGCTTTTCAGACCAATGACTGTGCAGTGGGGAGCAGAGAAAGGGGAGAAATGGGATTCATTTTCTGTCTACCAGAAGACTGGGAAAGAGCCATTTCTAGGAGTCTGAAAATGTGTTTTGTTTTATCAATTTAGCATCATTGATAAGAAGTCAGTGAGGAAAGAACCAATTCCAGAGTCTAGATTTTGTTTTAAATTCCTCAAATCTTCCACCAGATTCAGTCACTTAATTTAGAAAATTGATGCCAGAGCTGTAGAACTGGAAGGTATTTCTCTAATGATAGTAAGCCCGTTGCTATCAAGTTGACTCTGACTCATGGTGACCTCTGTGTGTTATAAAGGCTCCATAGCCTTTTCCTGGCTGTAGTCTTTATGGAAGTAGATTTCCAGGCCTTTTTTCTGCAGTGCCACTGGTTGGGTTGGAACTTTTAGGTTAGTAGTTGAGTGCAAACCATTTGCACCACCCAGCAACTGGTAATGATAATGTTGTTGTTGTTAGGTGTCGTTGAGTTGATTTTGACTCATAGCGACCCTATAGCAGAGAATAGAACCATCTCATAGGTTTTCCAAGGAGTGGCTGGTGGATTCAAACTGCTGACGTTTTGGTTAGCAGCCAAGCTTTTAAGCATTGGGCCACCAGGGCTCTATAATGATAATAGATTTGTATAATCCTTGAAAAAAAAAATTCTTTCAATTGATTTTCTATTAATTAATGATTTTAAGATGAATATGGGATTTGGATAAAACATACTACCTAGAGAAGCTAGTGGTATATTATGATATGCAATTCACAGGAAACTACAAAATGACATCTCCATCTTTCCTAAATTTGACAGGAAAGCTAGAGCTATTGAAGATTGCTTTTCATTGAACACAATACAATACAGTAGCTATTCAGCTAGAATCCAAGAAATATAAAATTTATCATTTCAAATACATTGGACATAGATATTATAATAAGTTCTAATATCTTTATATACACTGGGTAAAGTGAACTAATTTGAAACTTCTTTAGATCTGTCTTTTCTCTTCTATTAAACTCAAATATTTGGGTAGCGTTTCATAAAGTCAGTAATATCAGGTCAAAATATATTTCTTATTATTTCAGGTATGTTACCTGATATTAAATTAAATCAGAAAATATATTTGATCCTAAAATATATTGAAATTTTTTACCATCTAGAAATTTGCTACAAAAGACTTCTTTAAAGTTTTAAAAGCAAATATGTCACCTTGAAGACTAAAGTGCCCCTGACCTAAGCCATGATGTTTTCCATCGTCTCATATGCATTCGAAAGCTGGACAATGAATAAGGAAGACCAAAGAAGAATTGATGCCTTTGAATTATGGTGTTGGTGAAGAATATTGAATAGACTGCCAGAAGAATGAACAAATCCATCTTGAAGGAAGTACAGCCAGAAGGCTCCTTAGAAGCAAGGATGGCGAGACTACATCTCACTTACTTTGGACGGGTTATCAGGAAGGACCAGTCCCTGGAGCAGGATGCCATGCTTGGTAAAGTAGAGGGTGAGCAAAAAAGAAGACCCTCAAGGAGATGGATTGACACAGTGGCTGCAACAGTGGGCTCAAACATAGTAACAATTGTGAAGATGGCACAGGAACCAGGCAATGTGTCTTTCTGTTGTACATAGGGTCATTATGCACTGGAGGTGACTCAACGGCACCTATCAACAATAACAGCAACAGAAAACCACTCATGGCGAGGAGGTCTGTTCTCCTTCCTTAAATGTTGATACCCAGTTTATTATTTTTTTTCCTGAATTGAGTCTATCAAACTCATCACCTTAATAAACTTTAAAATAAGACAGAAATCAGCATATAAAAGTATAAACTAATCACAAATTATGATTAAGCTATTCAGCACATAATTATGTACATAAAAATTTGTGCACAGTGATGAATATAAAAACATGAGTGAAATATCAATTACAGTTCCATGGAAAAGAAATTCTGAAAGCAGAATGTTTAATCAGATTTTCACTATGCTTATATCATGTGCTCACATAAGTTATTAAACACCAGTAATTACAGGGTTGCTATGGAAACCCTGGTGGCATAGTGATTAAGTGCTACCACTGCTAACCAAAAGGTCAGCAGTTTGAATCCTCTAGGCGCTCCTTGGAAACTCTATGGGGCAGTTCTACTCTCCTCTATGGGGTTGCTATGAGGCGGAATCAACTCGATGGCAATGAGTTTGGTTTTGTTTTTTATGGGTCAGAATCAATTCGACGGCATACAACAACAACAGGAGTTGACCGTAACATAAGTCGTTGTGAGGTAGCCTTAAAAAATCATCAAAGTATTAAGAATGTCTGTGCATCCTTCTTAAGTCCGTATTTGTTAGCGGGCCGCTGTGAGTCGAAAATTGATTTGATAGTACCTAGCAACAACAACAATGACAACAAAGTTTCAAAGGAGATGAAACTTTACTGTTCCTATACTCGTCTCTTATAAGTAAAGCATGGCACGCGTACTTTCCACCTGAGTTTAAAAATCAAATGTAGACAAATACGAAGAATGAAAACACGTTCCATCCAGGTGATTGTTGCAGACATTGATGGAAGCCTGATTGAGAGAGAGATGGGTATGGATATGAATATGAATAGGGGTATGAATATAGATATTATTTTGAAGCAGAAGACAGTACGTAATTGAGGGGAGAGTCAGCATTTTTTTTAATTCTTGACAATTCTTAGATTTTATTTCCCTTTTCTTTTGACCTAACAAACACTTTATTGAGATTTTTTTTCACTTCTTTCTGCCACCTTTAAAATACCTCTTTGCCTCTCCTGTTCTACATGGCACTGTATTTAGTGTATGACTGAGACTCAAATTCAGGCTACTCTGCGTGACTTGCTGCCACGGCATCTGTTTACACCGGCAAACCACACTCCCAGGAGCATGTCTTTAGGTTGCAGCTTTCTGTAAAGCAGTAGTCATGGTCTCAAAGGTAAGTACTATTGCCCTTTGCTTCCATCCCCTGTAGCCAACTGTTTTGTAAAATGATAGGGATTATCCTTCCATTTTTATATAGGCCAGTGTGTATGTGTGTGTGTGTGTCCTTATCCCCCTTTCTTAGAAAAATGTTAGCATACTATACATACTTTTGTTGTTGTAGTTAGTTGCTGTTGAGTTGTTTCTGATTAATGGCGACCCCATATACAATAGAACAAAATGTTGCCCGGTCTTGCCCCATCCTCATGATCGCCAGCACGCTGAGTCCATTTTTGCCTTCCAACCTGTGGGGGTGTGAAGGGCTTATCTTCAACACTGTATTAGAAAATATTCCATTGTGGTTCACGGGGCTTTTTTGGGAAGTAGATAGCCAGACCTTTCTTCCTGTTGTTGTTGTTAGGTGCTGCCCAGTCAGTTCCAACTTGTAGCAACCCTATGTACAACAGACTGAAACACTGCCTGGTTCTGAGTCATTCTCACAATTGTTGTTATGCTTGAGCTCATGGTTGCAGCCACTGTGTCAGTCCATCTCATTGAGGGCCTTCCTCTTTTTTGCAGACACTCTGCTTTACCAAGCATGATGTCCTTCTCCACGGACTGGTGCCTCCTAATAACATGTCCAAAGTATGTGAGATGAAGTTTTGCCATCTTTGCATCTAATGAATATTCTGGCTATACTTCTTCCCTCTTCTGGCAGTCCATGGTACATTCAATATTCTTTGCCAACATCATATATCAAAGGCATTGATTCTTCTTCAGCCTTTCTTATTCACTGTCCAGCTTTCACATGCACATATATGAGAAGATTGAAAATACCGTGGCTTGGGTCAAGGGCACCTTAATTCACAAAGTGACATTTTTGTTTTTAACACTTTAAGAGGTCTTTTGCAGCACATTTGTCCAAAGCAATGCATGGTTTGATTTCTTGACTGCTGCTTCCATGGGCATTGATTGTGGCTGAGTAAAATAAAATCCTTTACAACTTCAGTGTTTTCTCCATTTATCATGATGTTGCATATTGGTCCAGTTGTGAAGATTTTTGTTTTCTTTATGTTGAGGTATAATCCATACTGAAGGCTGTGGCCTTTGATCTTCATCAGTAAGTGCTTCAAGTCCTCTTCACTTCCAGCCAGCAAGGCTATACCATCTGTATAACGTGATTATTACTGAGTCTTCCTCCAATTCTGATGCTGCGTTCTTCTTCATATAGTCCAGCTTCTCAGATTATTTGCTCAGCATACAGATTGAGTAGGCACAGTGAAAGGATACAACCTTGACCACACCTTTTCTGACTTTAAACCACATAGTATCCCCTCATTCTGTTCGAATGACTGGACTGCCTCTTGGTCTATATATAAGTTCCTCATGACCACAATTAAGAGTTCTGTAATTTCCACTCTTCACAATGTTATCCATAATTTGTTATGATCCACACAGTCAAATGCCTTAGCATAGTCAGTAAAGCACAGGTAAACATCTTTCTGGTATTCTCTGCTTTCAGCCAGGATCCATCTGACATCAACAGTGGTATCCCTGGCTCCATGTCCTCTTTTAAATCTGGCTTGAATTTCTGGCAGTTCCCTGTTGATGTACTGCTGCAACTGCTTTTGAATGATCTTCAGCAAAATTTTACTTGCTTGTGATGTTAATGATATTGTTTGATAATTTCTGCATTCTGTTGACTCACCTTTCTTTGAAATGGGTACAAATATGGGTCTCTTCCAGTTGTTTGGCCAGTTAGCTGTCTTCTAAATTTCTTGGCATAGAAGAGTGAGTGTGTCAGCGCTGCATACGTTTGTTGAAAGATTTCAATAGGTGCTCCTTGTTTTTTGCCAACGCCTTCAGTGCATCTTGGACTTCTTCCTTCAGTACCGTTGGTTCTTGATCATATGCTACCTCTTGAAATGATTGAACATCAACCAATAATTTTTGGTACAGTGACTCTGTGTATTCCTTCCATCTTCTTTGATGCTTCCTGCGGCATTTAATATTTTCTCCATAGAATAATTCAGTATTGCAACTGGAGGCTTGAATTTTTTATTCAGTTCTTTCAGCTTGAGAAATGCTAAATGTATTCTTCCCTTTTGCTTTTGTAACTCCAGGTCTTTACATGTGTCATTATAATACTTTCCTTTGTCTTCTCAAGCTGCCCTTTGAAACATCCTATTCAGCTATCTTACTTCAGCATTTCTTCCATTCATTTTAGCCACTTGATGTTCAAGAGCAAGTTTCAGAGTCTCTTCTGACATCCATTTTGCCCTTTTTTTTCTTTCCCCTTTTTAATGACCCCTTGCTTTCTTCATGAATGATGTTCTTGATGTCATTCTACAACTCGTCTGGTCTCCATCATTAGTGTTCAGTGCGTCAAGCCTATTCTTGAGATGGCCTCTAAATTCAGGTGAAATATACTCAAGGTCGTACTTTGGCTCTCATGAACTTGTTTTAATTTTCTTCAACTTCGACTTGAACTTGCATATGAACAACTGATGGATGGTCTGTTCCACAGTCAGCCCCTGGCCTTGTTCTGACTGATGATATTGAGCTTTTCCATCATTGCTTTCCACAGATGTAGTCGATTTGATTCCTGTGTATTCTATCTGTATTCCATAAATTCCTGTGTGTTCCATAAACAGTCGCCATTTATGTTGTTGAAACAAGGCACTTGGAATGAAGAAGTGGTTGGTCTTGCAAACTTCTATTATTCTATCTCCGGCATCATCTCTATCACCAAGACCATGTTTACCAACTACCAATCATTCTTCTTTCCTACTTTTTCATCCCAACTGCTAGTAATTATCAAGTGTCTTGACTGCATGTTTGATCAATTTAAGGCTGAAGAAGTTGGTAAAAATCTTCAATTTCTTCATCCTTGACTTTAGTGTTTGGTGCATAATTTTGAATGATAGTCATGCTAACTGGTCTTCCCTATAGAAGTATGGATATTTTCCTATCACTGACAGCGTCGTACTTCAGGATAGACCTTGAAATGTTCGTATTGATAATGAACACAATGCCATTCCTCTTCAAGTTGTCATTCCTACCATACAATTGTCTGATTCAAAATGGCCAATACCAGTCCATTTCAGCTCACTAATGCCTAGGATATCGATGTTTATGTGTTCCATTTCATTTTTGACAATTTCCAATTTTCCTAGATTCATTCTTTGTACATCCCATCTTTCTTTTATTAATGGATTTTTGCAGCTTTTTTTTTCTCATTTTGAGTCATGCCACATCAGCAGATCAAGGTCTCAAAAGCTTGACTCCATCCATGTCATTAAAGTCAACTCTACTTTGAAGATGCAGTTCTTCCCTTGTCATATTTTGAGTGTCTTCCAACCTGAGGGCTCATCTTCTGGCACTATATCAGACAATGTTCCACCACTATTTATAAGGTTTCCACTGGCTAAATTTTTCAGAAGTAGACCATTAGGTCCTTCTTCCTAGCCTGCCTTGGTCTGGAAGCTCAGCTGAAACCCCCATGTGTCTGTGAGTTTGTTGTACTGTAGGGGCTTGCGTGTTTCTGTGATGCTGGAAGCTATACCACTGATATTCAAATACCAACAGGGTCATACTTTTAGGAATACTGAATTTTCTCCTTTTCTGACTCCCATAGCATCCGATTTGAAGTAATATTCATTTACTTCATTTAATGGCTATATGTCAATTAGCAAGCTTATCATAATTTCCACATGCTTTCCCCATTGACCTTCCTGCCAACTTTTTTTTAATATTTCTATTGTACCTCCATTGCCAAAAAATATAACCATTACATACCATACTTTCTCCTTATTACTATCACTTATTTTTATTCTGACAGGGAAATACATACTTAATTCTCACCACCAATACTCACGGTAATTTCTCCAGATATGTTTGGTTGTCTGAAGACCTTTCTCTAGTAGAGTCCTGAGGAAGTGTTCATAGGAACAATATTCCCTGAGTTGTTGCATATTCCTTTACAGTTTATTTGACTCTTTATATTAGAAAATTGGAGCTCTGGTGGTGCAGTGGTTAAGAGCTATAGTGAGCTACACCTGCTAACCACAAGGTCGGCAGTTCGAATCAACCAGCCACTCCTTGGAAACCCTCTGGGGCAGTTCTAGTCTGTCCTACAGAGTCACTAAGTCGAAATCAACTTGACGGCAACGGGTTTTTTTTATCAGAAGGTTGTTATGACTGGCTTTAAAAGACTTGATACATTTTTCCCTTGACTTATTCCATTGTCTTCTGATGTAAGGTATTATTTTCAAAAAAGGTTGATGACCATAAATGAATTGGTCATTTTTCCTTGATTTTACTATTTTTAGTTAAAGTCTAATAATTTTTTGTGTCCCAGTGGTGAGTTTTTCAGGATTAAATTATCCAGTTTTGCTTCCCCCCCTCCCCCCGCACCCCCCAGGAAAGTTTTCTTGAAATACAGTATTTTAGTCCTTTATTGTTCCATTGCTTTGGTTTCTTCTTTGGGTATTTATGTATGTTCAGTCTATTTTCCTACCTTCATTAGTCACTTTCTTTAAAATCCTTTTTATCGCTCTCTGTTGCTTTTTGTTATTTAATATTTTTTTCTCCTTTTCATCTTCTGTTTCTTGTAAACAATTATCTGTTGTGATTACTCTTTCTTGTGTTCCTTCCAATTTAGGCTACATTTCTGAAGCTTTAATTTGTTTGCATATTAAATTATTTTCTGAGTTCTATTACTTTGTTTTTGAATTTTTTCCTAATTAATTCTGATTTAAAAAAATTATAAATTTTAAACTTATTTTTTCTCATTTTGAAATATTAGGTTACTGGCTTTTCTATTTGGGGTATGTCTTTCTAGCATTCTGTCATCATGTATAGAGGTACAGTATTACGCTTCTGACTCTGTTTTTTATAATAATTCTGTGTGGGATTTGACAACAATGCCACTCTAGTTCTCTAGCCTTTTGGACAGGAGCTATTGGTCAAGATAGCTTTTCTAGATCTAAGGGTCTAGATAGTCCTCTGCTATCATCTCTACAAAGTGGTTAAAAAAAATAACCTTGTGCTTTATAGGAACTGCCTTCTCCCTTGTCTCTCCTACTTCTAAATGGACATCTGCTTTCCTTTGCTCCTTGTGCTACTCCATTTAAAGTCTGCTCCAGCATTTTCTGCTCAGTGGACGGCTTTGCACTGGAAGGGAACTTAGGTTCGAGAGCCATCTTAGACCTGGCCTCAGACCCCTTTCACCACTCATGAACTGGAGCAAGCAAAGTCCTTTCCTAGTTTCCTATCTTGCCCTGCTTTTCTTTCCAGTATCTTCTGGTGAAGGTTCATTTCTCAGACTCAGGAGACATCACATTGCTTTCCTCTGCTTCCTCCTGCACAGATGCTGTTACTGCAAAGTTCTCATAGTTGCCAGCACTTGTCCCCACCTACTCCTATGTTTCCGTCCGTGAGAATACCTTGCACACAGTTTTGTTGTAGCGTTTGTGTATGGGTTTTGGCTTTGCTATCCTAGTTGTTTCATCTATCAGTTTTTGAGGGGGTTTAGATTTGACAACAATCAATAGCTGTGTCAATGCCATATTGCCTTAATTCCTCCCCTTTGTGGACACTGACTCCCATGCTGCAAGTAGCAGCTAAGCAATGACAAGTCTTAATTTATTCAACATAAATGAATCCTCCTCAACGAAAGCAAAGTGAGAACCATGTCCATTTCAGATGTCTTTGGCAAGTCGTTTTTGTATTGGCAAGAATAGAAATCCTTAGAGGACCCTAATTATGGAAAATAATTACTAACAAACAAGCTGCCCTTCATTTCAACTGTCAGGATAACAGTGCAAAGAAAACAGAATCTTTCCATCTCCACCAGTTCTGGGGATGGTGTGATCTTAAGGCCAACTGCCAAGGGCACAGACCAGCTGCTACAACACTTAATTAGAACAGTTTTGATAATTAGCACAACTTGTTTATGAATGTGAAAATATTTCTTGTGTGAATATACTGGTGACCTTGTCAGTTATGGAAGGTGGGAGCAGGGAGAAATCCATCAACATACTGAGTTGTGAAATAATTATTTCAAAAACTGGGAATTGCTCTCGAACTCTTCTCCGTTTTTTGCCACCTCATAAATATAATAAAAATAAAATAAAACCAAGTGTACATATGTATCTCCCAGCTTGATTTCTTCATATAGTTTGAGGGGCGAGATGGTGTGCTATTCTAATTAAAGCTCATTTGGTTGCAAATAAATAGCAGTGAACCTGAACCAGTTTAAGCAGTGAATGTTTTACCAAGCTGCTGCCTTGAGTCCCACAGGCTGCATTCAAATCACTGTTCTACTATTTCGTAGCTACTACCTCTCAGTAATCTTTCTAAATTTGCCATATTTTTACTTTTATTTGCTAAAGAATAACAAATCACCCAGATAATCTTTTTTCTCTCCTCTGTGTTTCGTACTGAAAGATTTCCAGTGATATTTTGCAATCCTAGTTTAGTGTTATTTTTAGAACTATTCAACAAATGCCATCATCAGTCAACAAAATACCTACAATTAGCTCTCGCTGTCTTCTCCAAACCCTTGTTGCGGTTCCCATGGCTCTGGTCACCCTCTTGCTTCCCTCAGAGGCTTCAGTCTCATCATCTCTCTCCCCTGCCCTTCCTTGAGCTTCCTGCGAGGCTCCGCTCCTCTGCTGGCCTGGCCTTCGTGGGTATGTCCCAGTGGACGGCTCTCTCTCACTGTGAACCCTGCTTGCCTGATGATCTATCTCCTTAGCTAGATTTCTCTCCTAAATTCCAAGCTCGCAGGTCCAGAAACATCTCTGCTTCCCATGTGTGGTGCATAGCAGCCGCTTCAGGGCTCAGTAAGTCCCCAGTGGACTATGATCTCCATCTACCACCCATCCTGCCTCCCCCTGCCACCCCACGACCTCCATCCCCCACCCCATGACCTCCATTTCCCACTCGCCCGTCCACGCCATGGACTTCCATCCCCCACCCACCTTTGTCACCCCACAGACCCGTTCTCCACCTTGTCCCCCAACTGGATCAATTGACAACACCATGCACACAGCACCCAGGATAGAGGTCAGGACTTATCCTTGACCACCTATGCTTCCTCGCCCCCATTTTTTTTTTAATAATATTTTATTATGTTTTCAGTGAAAGTTTACACAGGAAGTTTCCTGTTTGACAGTTTCCACACAAATTAATCAATGATATTAGTTACATTTTTCTCAGTGTGTCAACATTCTGTTTGTGTTCTGGTTGTTCCATATTTCCAATACCCTGGTTCCCCTGCCCCTTTATCTTCTTCTCTTTGCTTTGGGTTACATGTTGACCTTTTGGACTCATATAGATTTTTTTTAGTAGAGCATCAGTCTAAGGGGCAATATCCTTTGTTTTGTGTATCGCTCTGCTTTTTTGCTAAAAGCTTACCCTCACTTTTAAACCCTTGACTCTGACCTTTAACTCCTCTTTCCTAAATATCTCTCAAATGTGTCTTCTCCTTACCATCTTCACTGATCCCAAAGGTTCAGACCACATTGACTACTGCCATAATCCACTAGTCACAGATGTCATAGACACCAATTATCCGATTCCTCATCCCCCAGATTAACATCTTTCCACTTCCTTTCTGGTGGAATCTAAACCAAGATCCTTCAGAATCTGGCCCTTTACTTTGTATCCAGCCTCGTCTGTCATCATTGCACCCACCCTCCAGCCTAAGCCTGGGCTGCCCCCAGAGGCAACACTGTCTAACACTTCTGCCTTTATACCCCTGCTCCCTCTGCCCAGGATGCCCTCCTGCCTCAGGGAAGGCAGCATAGGTCCCTCGAGGATGTCTGCTCCTGTCCTTCTGAGTTAGGGTCCCTCCTAGGTGTTCTCACATCCACCCTAACTCTGCAGTTTTTCTCCTCTGGAAGAGAGAAGCTGTGGCATCTGTCATTCTATCTGCTTTCCACAGTATTTTGTTCCTAGTTAGCACTCCAGTGCCCTAACTTTTATGAAGCTACAGTTTTTTCATCTATGAAGCGGGGATAATCATTGGACCAATCTCACAGGTTTTGTGAGGGCTAGTCAGGCATATACAAATGACTTAACATAGTGCTTTGCCTACAGTAAGCACTTCATAGTGCTAACAAAAACTAGTTGTCCTTGAGTTGACTCTGACTCGTGATGATCCCATGTGTGTCACAGTAGAACAGTGCTCCACAGGGTTTTCAGTGGCAGATTTTTTGAAAGTAGATCACCAGACCTTTCTTCCAAGGCACCTCTGGGTGGACCCCAACCTCCAGCCTTTTGGTTAGGAGCCAAGCCCTTAACATTTTGCACCACCCAGTAAATGCTAGGCCTTCTTAATATTAACAACAGTAAAAGTCATTGGTGAATATTTTAACAAGTGAATAAATGTGCACAGATCCTGACATGTTCTCTGGAGTTATAACATCCAGTATGAATTTGACTAAATCTTTAACTATAAAGTTTCTCAAAAATCATGAATTCCTGTGAGCTTCACCTTCAGCAGCCACCCACCCCCGCCCTGTTTGCCCACACGGTACAAATTATACACACCATCAGCGTTCAAAGTATCCTCATTGACTCTGGCTCTAGCCCATGTCCTCTTGTCTCTCTGGCTGAGAAGGTAGTCCAAGGTGCATGCAGCTCCTGCGCTTACCATTCATTGTTAACCCCATCCACTTAGGGGGAAAAGGGCCCACTGTGTGCCAGATTCTATATAATGATCTTTTTTCTTCATTTTTGAAATAAATTGTGTGTTTAATTTCATGTTGACATTATCCTGCTATAAAAATCTATTTTAATATACCACATTACGGTTTCCTTCTAATAATTTTTAATTTTATGGTAACATTATCTTTTTATAAAAAATCAATTTTAATATCCCCAAATTTTGGAGTTCTTCTCTTAAGAGTTCTTATTTTAAAAGTAGTTATGTGCAATCAACTACTGTATCTCTACTGGTAGGGTACGTTCAGTAAGCTTATGGGTGCTCTTCAGCTAGATAAAGGCCTGTTGCTGGTCACAGGGTAGAAAATGGACTCAAACCATTTGAAGGAGGGAGAGGGTAGAAGCCCATTCATTCAACTTTCAACATGTAGTATGTGCTCAATAATGTGCACTCTATTGGGAATTTAATGAACAACAAGGCAGCCTTAGCCCCTGCTTCTCATGGGATTTTAGTGGGGCAGACAGATAATAAACAGATAAACACTTTATTTAATAATTGCAGGCTATGATATCTCCTCTGTTGTTATGTTCTGTCAAGCCGATTCTGACTCACAGTGAACCCATGTGACAGAGTAGAACTAACACGTAGGGTTTCCTAAGCTGTAATCCTTACAAAAGCGGACGGACAGGTCTTTCTCCCACAGAGCCTCTAGGTGGGTTTGAACCACCAACCTTTTGGTTAGCAGCCTAGAGCTAACCATGGTGACACCAGGGCTCCTAATACTT
Organism: Elephas maximus indicus; assembly: GCF_024166365.1. Classification (NCBI taxonomy): domain Eukaryota; kingdom Metazoa; phylum Chordata; class Mammalia; order Proboscidea; family Elephantidae; genus Elephas; species Elephas maximus. Next base: position 235,182,150 of record NC_064819.1, read on the forward strand.
CTCCTATAGGAAGAAGATGCTCGCTGTCTTGGGTAAGTTCTTTGTAGCCTCACAGTCATACTGTGTTTCCACTTTGGAATTCTTTTGCTTGCGAAGGTATTGGATTTAGATGGCAGGTACCACTGCCTGAAGTGACGGCAGACACCTTGTGGCAAGATTGTATGGATTAGCCCAGAAAGAGTCTGCTGTGGGCTGGTGGCATGGTGTGGAGATGGGATGCCCTGAGGTTGTGACATGGAGGCATCGGGCTCCATGTCACGGGTGGTTCAGTAGCACTTACTTCTCACTGACTCAGGTGTCTCAGGAAGCCCAGACATCCAACTAAGCAGGCTACCTGCCCATTTTAATTACCTGCTCCAGTGTCTCTTCATTGTTGTGCGTGATAGAATTAACCATAGCACTGAACCCACACGCACATGTATTATTTGCCATTTTCATCACAGTACTCAGCATCTTAAAAAGCTACACCAAATCAGAGGGTTGGGAGTAATGAAATTTCCCCACATTCGCCCCAGATCATGATTTACTTATAATAAATCAAAGCCAAATTTATTTAAATAACATCCTTCTTTCCTTTTATTGATACTTTCATCCTAAAAAGAAAAGGAAGTGACAAATTTCTGTGAGCATCATGGTTCTGAACTGCTACCAATCTCAGCAGCCTTTCCTAATTTTTTCACAGCTTTCCTTTTACTTAAATCATTACATATCACCTGGATCTTGTTTTCAAGTAAGTGAAAAAGTTAACATGTCTGCTTCACCTTCCAAATCTCTTTTTCTTCAGCATTCTTTGATACTTAGGACAAACTACTATTGTAAGCAAACTACTTCGGGTGATTTTGAGAGCAAAATGTGGATGAAGATTTGCTGAAAGCATTAAAAATCAATCTAACTAGGTTTCTTTTCCCTTTAAATTTAGAGATTTTGCTTTGATTTGTGGGGAAAAGAGTGAGGTGGGGGCGAAACCCCAGCTCCCTTCTAGGACTTGGAGTCTGTTGTCTCTTTCCCCAGCATCTTCCAGGGTCCGACCATAAGGAGGGTGTTGGGGGTGGGCGGTGCATGCCTACAGGGTTCTCCCTAATATGCAAGCAACCAGACCCAAGTTAAGAGCTGAAAATGAATTTGTCAAATGCAGAATAGATGTCTAAGTTAGACAAAAGCAGAAAAAAAAAAAAAACTATTTGATAACCACACCCACCGCTGTCGAGTCGATTTTGACTTATATAGGACAGAGTAGAACTGCCCCATAGGGTTTCCAGGGCTATAATCTTTTTGGAAGTGGATGGCCACATCTTTCTCTCATAGAGGGTGTGGCGGGTTCCAATCAACCACCTTTCAGTTAGCAGCTGAGCAGTTTAACCACTACTCCATCAGGACTCCTTACCAATTTGATGAGGGGGAGCAAAATAAAAATTTATCTCTGACAAACTTCAGACGCATTGAATACTAGTGACCGAAGACCAGACAAGTTGTGGAATGACATCAAGGACATCATACATGAAGAAAGCAAGAGGCCATTGAAAAGACAGGAAAGAAAGAAAAGACCAAGATGGATGTCAGAGGAGACTCTGAAACTTGCTTACAAATGTCAAGCAGCTAAAGCAAAAGGAAGAAATGATGAAGTAGAAGAACTGAACAGAAGATCCCAAAGGGCAGCTTGAGAAGACAAAGTATTATAATGGCATGTGCAAAGAGCTGGAGATAGAAAACCAAAAGGGAAGAACACGCTTGGTATTTCTCAAGCTGAAAGCACTGAAGAAAAAATTCAAGCCTCGAGTTGCAATCGTGAAGGATTCTATGGGGAAAATATTTAACAATACAGGAAGCATCAAAAGAAGATGGAAGGAATACACAGAGTCATTATACCAAAAAGAATTAGTTGATGTTCAACCATTTCAAGAAGTAGCATATGATCAGGAACCGATGGTACTGAAGGAAGAAGTCGAGGCTGCTCTGAAGGCATTGGTAAAAAACAAGGCTCCAGGAATTGATGGAATATCAATTGAGATGTTTGAACAAACTGATGCAGTGCTGGAGGTGCTCACTTGTCTATGCAAAGACATAAGACAGCTCCCTGGCCAACTGACTGGAAGAGATCCGTATTTATGCCTATTCCCAAGAAAGGTGATCCAACCAAATGCAGAAATTATAGAACAATATCATTAATATCACACGCAAGCAAAATTTTGCTGAAGATCATTCAAAAACGGCTGCAGCAGTACATCGACAGGGAACTGCCAGAAATTCAGGCTGGTTTCAGAAGAGGATGTGAAACCGGAGATATCATTGCTGATGTCAGATGTATCCTGGCTGAAAGCAGAGAATACCAGAAGGATGTTTACCTGTGTTTTTTTGATTATGCAAAGTCATTCAACTGTGTGGACCCTAACAAATTATGGATAACATTGCAAAGAACGGGAATTCCAGAACACTTAATTGTGCTCATGAGGAACATTTACATAGATCAAGAGGCAGTTGTTTGGACAGGACAAGGAGATACTGATTGGTTCAAAGTCAGGAAAGGTGTGCGTCAGGGTTGTATTCTTTCACCATACATATTCAATCTGTATGCTGAGCAAATAATCCAAGAAGCTGGACTGTATGAAGAAGAATGGGGCATCAGGATTGGAGGAAGGCTAATTAACAACCTGCGTTATGCTGATGACACAACCTTGCTTGCTGGAAATGAAGAGGACTTGAAGCACTTACTAATGATCAGAGACCACAGCCTTCAGTATGGATTGCACCTCAACATAAAGAAAACAAAAATCCTCACAACTGGACCAAAGAGCAACAGTATGATAAACAGAGGTAAGATTGAAGTTGTCAAGAATTTCATTTTACTTGGATCCACAATCAACAGCCATGGAAGCAGCAGTCAAGAAATCAAACGATACATTGCATTGGGTAAATCTGCTGCAAAAGACCTCTTTAAAGTGTTGAAAAGCAAAGATGTCACCTTGAAGACTAAGGTGCACCTGACCCAAGCCATGGTATTTTCAATCACATCATATGCATGTGAAGAGTGGACAATGAATAAGGGAGACCGAAGAAGAATTGACGCCTCTGAATTGTGGTGTTGGCGAAGAATATTGAATATACCACGGACTGCCAAAAGAATGAACAAATCTGTCTTGGAAGAAGTGCGGCCAGAATGCTCCTTAGAGGCAAGGATGGCGAGACTGCATCTTACATACTTTGGACATGTTGTCAGGAGGGATCAGTCCCTGAAGAAGGACGTCATGCTTAGCAAAGAGGAAAAGAGGTCAGTGGAAAAGAGGAAGACGCTCGATGAGGTGGATTGACACAGTGGCTGCAACAATGAGCTCAAGCATAACAACAGTTGTTAAGGATGGCTCAGGACTGGGCAGTGTTTCATTCTGTTGTACATAGGGTCACTATGAGTCGGAATCGACTCAATGGCACCTGACAACAACAACAGACTTCAGATAGACAAAAGCCAGTAAACCTTTCTTCCTCCCTGCAGATCTTACTTAGGAAATAAAGGGCGTTCAGAATGACGGTTTAAGCTGCCTCTCTCATCTGGTCTCACGGGTAGGGGATTTTCTTTGTCTGATCACAGATTTTGTTGAACATTGTATTTTCCCATAAAGTATCCTGCTGCAATTTGACTATTACTGTTGTATAGAATGTGGCCTTTCTAACGATTGCATTGCTTTCATAGAACAAATTTGCAGAATGATTAATGACATGCGTAATACCATTAAGCAAGAAAATGCACAATAGAAAAGAAATATGAAAAAATGGGTGGCAGAAACTATTAAGCACCCACTGCTAACTGAAAGGTTGATGGTTTGGATCCAGCCAGAGGCGCCTTGGAAGACAGGCCTGGTGATCTTCCAAAAGACCACAACCATTTGAAACCCTATGGAACACAGGGTTTGAAACACATGGAGTCACCGTGAGTTGGAATTGACTTGATGGCAACTGATTTGTTGCTGGATCGGAAAACATACATGAGAAAATATGTTTAGAATACTTCAGACTGTCACTGTTACTCTTGTGTGGTGGCCTTGATTCTGTGTGGCAGGAGAGGGGCAAGGGTGCCCTTAGGTGCTCCCCTTGCCCCCCATCAGAGCCGCTCCCCTGGGAGACGCAATTGACTTGCTGTGTCCTCCACTTGACTATGAGTTCCTGAGATGAAGGCTGGGCCTATCTTGAATCCAGAGCACCTAGTTAGGGCACTCAGGAGGCACTCAGTATTTGTGGACGACTAAATAAATGGTTGCATAACCAGAATATTTCAGGAAGAAGGCATGCATCTGTGCACGGACAGGACTGGGTCAACAGAAGTTGTCTGGGCAAATTTAGGATAATCCAGAAGCTGGGATGAGGACACCCAGAGCACCTTCCCAGACAAGCCTTCTGCAGGATGTCTGTTGGGATTATACACATGCTTAGAAGCCCCAGTGTAGGGCGTTTCTCATCAAGACTGGAGGATATGTAAGGTTATTCTCCTGTGCTTCCTGTGAAAGCAACACCTCAAGACAGAAGATGAGCCCAAAGGCATGTGCCTTGCAGGTACAATGGATGTGAGTAGAAATGCATATAATTTGAAGATGAGAAATTTATTTTTCACCTGGTGCTGAAAATAGAGTGTGGCTGCCATTGCATCTATTTGTTTTATACAAACTCGACTTGCATGCCCTTCTGCATTTATCTGAGGTTTGCAGGATGTCTTTTCTCACGGTTCCTCTGACTGCCCTGGCCTTTTTCGTCTTTGAATACCAAGCACATCTAATTTCTGTACAATATCACATTCATTACACTGAAAATGGTGCCACATTTAATGATGCAAGTAAATTGAAAAGTATTTGCTAAAATCTAGAAACATTTCTCTCTTAAAAAAAAAAAATCACTGTTTCAAAGTCTCAGCTGAATTTCTAAAATAAATTTAATGCCTCTTTGTTATGGGAGCATTTGCAAGGTGATTCTTGGTTTACTTTTTTTTTTAACCTCACATTCATAGAAGAGAGTCTGATATGATATTGTAGGACTTCAGTCCCCTGACTGTCCCCTCAGTCTCTGCAGGAGACAATAACCTAACCCCTAGTTCAACTTTTGAAGCCTGTCTGGTCTTTCCCTAGCAGATGTCATGTCAGGTTTAGCAAAGAATAATTTAGAAGTAGCTTCCTTAAAGCTTCCTCCTGGGCTTCCACAGCCACTCAGGAGATGACAAAGCAAAAATGAGGGGGCAGTGGGTATTTGTCTGATGGTACACAGCTCAGGGCAGGTCCTTTCAAGGGGGGACCATGGTCCTATTGTCACCCAGCTCCTCGCCCATACCTGCTGGAGGGTAGTTGCTCAGTCGGGGTTAGAGGGATTGATATCTGAGGGCATGTGCACCAACGGCCCTTCCCTTAGCCCTGTCCTCCCCAGCCCGGACTCATATCAGACATGTTCATTGAAGCTTGTGAAAACCCGCCGTTAACAAGTGTACATGGATGTACATGTTTATGTGTCTTCTACACTTGACCCAGTTAGAAGAAGCACAATGGTGGAAGAGGTGTGTTTTCTTCTGGTGCCTTTTCTCTGCTCATTGGTGTCCTCTCCTCTGTGTCTGCATCACCACCGTGTAGGTGATGCTTTCAGTGATCCTCACCTAGAAGATCATACCTCCTCCTTGCTAATCTGTGCAGGAATGGTTACAGACCCCACCATCACAAAAACCGATTTGATCATGTCACTCTCGCGTTTCAACATCCCCCACAGCTTCCTGCTCAGGTCTGCAGAAGAAATGGCAGACATGAGGGGTATCATCAATCACACCTGTGCACAACCAAGCAGGGCGCTTTTTCTAACAGAGCCCAGAAAGGGCCTCAGGAGCATCAAACGGAACTTCAGATAGCCACCATCAATATGTGCAAGGGAAATTCTTTGCCATTTCTGGGCTACAGATTAAAGTCCTAACCCCTTACACTCGTACACAAGACCTGCCTACCTTCAAGCCTTCTCTTATGCCATTTTCATGATAAAAAAAAATTTTTTTCATGATACACCTTATTAATTCCCTTCATCTTTGCTGAAGATACTTCCTCTCCTTAGATACCTTTGATGCACTCTCCCCAGTAGCTAGCAGTTAGACCGTGATCCCACTGTCTTCAAGGCTGTGTTTATATCCTAGCTCCTCTGAGAGGACTTTCCGGCTACTGCCATCAGACTCATTCTCCTTCTACCTTATTCTCATAATGGTTTTCTTCCTCTGTTGTAACCATGACCCCATTTTGCTGTAAGTTACTAACGACAGAGTATGTAACTTTTTACTGGTTTGTAAGCTCCTGAAAGGTAGGGATATGTCTTAATCAATTTTGTGTCTCCTAACTAGGCCTAGCGTGGTGCTCTGTATACATTAAATATATATATATATATATATATATATATATATATATATATTTTAATTATCTATGTACATTTTCCCCCACTTGCATGTTGCTGTGATGCTGGAAGCTATGCCAGTGGTATTCAGATACCAGCAGGGTCACCCATGGAGGACAGGTTTCAGCTGAGCTTCCAGACTAAGACAGACTAGGAAGAAGGCAGTCTACTTCTGAAAAGCATTAGCCAGTGAAAACCTTATGAATAGCAGCGGAACATTGTCTGATATAGTGCTGGAAGACGAGCCACCCAGGTTGGAAGGCACTCAGAAGATGACTAAGGAAGAGCTGCCCCCTCAAAGTAGAATCGACCTTAATAACATGGATGGAGTAAAGCTTTTGGGACCTTCGTTTGCTGATGTGGCACGACTCAAAATGAGAAGAAACAGCTGCAAACATCCATAAATAATCGGAACCTGGAATGTACGAAGTATGAATCTAGGAAAATTGGAAATCGTCAAAAATGAAATGGAGTGCATAAACATCGATGTCCTAGGCATTAGTGAGCTGAAATGGATTGGTATTGGCCATTTTGAATCAGACAATCATGTGGTCTACTATGCTGGGAATGACAACTCAAAGAGGAATGGTGTTGCATTCATTGTCAAAAAGAACATTTCAAGATCGATCCTGAAGTATAATGCTGTCAGTGATAGGATAATATCCATACACCTACAAGGAAGACCAGTTAATACGACTGTTATTCAAATTTATGCACCAACCACTAGGGCCAAAGAATGAAGATGTAGAAGATTTTTATCAGCTGCTGCAGTCTGAAATTGATCGAACATGCAATCAAGATGCATTGATAATTACTGGCGATTGGAATGCGCAAGTTGGAAACAAAGAAGAAGGATCAGTAGTTGGAAATATGGCCTTAGTAATAGAAACAATGCCAGAGATCGAATGATAGAATTTTGCAAGGCCAACGACTTCTTCATCGCAAATACCTTCTTTCACCAACATAAACGGCGACTATACACATAGACCTCGCCAGATGGAACACACAGAAATCAAACTGACTACGTCTGTGGAAAGAGATGATGGAAAAGCTCAATGTCATCAGTCAGAACAAGGCCAAGGGTCAACTATGGAACAGACCATCAATTGCTCATATGCAAGTTCAAGCTGAAACGGATGAAAATCAGAGCAAGTCCACAAGAGCCAAAATACGACCTTGAGTACATTCCACCTGAATTTAGAGACCATCTCAAGAATAGACTTGACGCATTGAACACTAGTGACCAAAGACCAGACGAGTTGTGGAATGACATCAAGGACATCATCCATGAAGAAAGCAAGAGGTCACTGAAAAGACAGGAAAGAAAGAAAAGACCAAGATGGTTGTCAGAGGAGACTCTGAAACTTGCTCTTGAGCGTTGAGCAGCTAAAGCAAAAGGAAGAATTAATGAAGTAAAAGAACTGAACAGAAGATTTCAAAGGGTGACTCGAGAAGAAAAAGTATTATAATGACATGTGCAAAGAGCTGGAGATAGAAAACCAAAAGGGAAGAACGCACTTGGAGTTTCTCAAGGTGAAAGAACTAAAGAAAAAATTCAAGCCTCAAGTTGCAATAGTGACGGATTCTATGGGGAAAATATTAAACGACGCAGGAAGCATCAAAAGAAGATGGAAGGAATACACAGAGTCATTATACCAAAAAGAATTAGTTGATTTTCAACCATTTCAAGAGGTCGCATATGATCAGGAACCAATGGCATGGAAGGAAGAAGTCCAAGCTGCTCTGAAGGCATTGGCGAAAAATAAGCCTCCAGGAATTGATGGAGTATCAATTGAGATGTTTCAACAAACAGATGCAGCATTGAAGGTGCTCACTTGTCTATGCCAAGAAATATGGAAGACAGCTTCCTGGCCAACTGACTGGAAGAGATCCATATTTATGCCTGTTCCCAAGAACGGTGATCCAATCAAATGTGGAAATTATAGATCAATGTCATTAATATCACACGCAAGCAAAATTTTGCTGAAGATCATTCAAAAACGGCTGCAACAGTATATCGACAGGGACTGCCAGAAATTCAGTCCGTTTCCAGAAGAGGACGTGGAACCAGGGATATGATTGCCGATGTCAGATGGATCCCGGCTAAAAGCAGAGAATACCAGAAGGATGTTTACCTGTGTTTTATTGACTATGCAAAGGCATTCGACTGTGTGGATCATAACAAACTATGGATAACACTGCGAAGAATGGGAATTCCAAGAACACTTAATTGTGCTCAGGAGGAACCTTTATATAGATGAAGAGGCAGTTGTTTGGACAGAACAAGGGGATACTGATTGGTTTAAAGTCAGGAAAGGTGTGCATCAGGGTTGTATTCTTTCACCATACCTATTTAATCTGTATGCTGAACAAATAATCTGAGAAGCTGGACTATATGAAGAAGAACGGGGCATCAGGATTGGAGGAAGACTCATTAACAACCTGCATTATGCAGATGACACAACCTTGCTTGCTGAAAGTGAAGAGGACTTAAAGCCTTTAGTGATGAAGATCAAAGACCACAGCCTTCAGCATGGATTACACCTCAACATAAAGAAAACAAAAATCCTCACAAGTGGACCAATGAGCAACATCATGATAAATGGAGAAAAGATTGAAGTTGTCAAGGATTTCATTTTACTTGGATCCACAATCAACAGCCATGGAAGCAGCAGTCGAGAAATCAAAAGATGCGTTGCATTGCGCAAACCTGCTCCAAAGGGCCTCTTTAAAGTGTTGAAAAGCAAAGATGTCACCCTGAAGACTAAGGTGCGCCTGACCCAAGCCATGGTATTTTCAGTCGTATGATATGGATGTGAAAGTTGGACAATGAATAAGGGAGACTGAAGAAGAATTGACGCCTCTGAATTGTGGTGTTAGCGAAGAATATTGAATATACCATGGACTGCCAAAAGAACGAACAAATCTGTCTTGGAAGAAGTGCGGCCAGAATGCTCCTTAGAGGCAAGGATGGCGAGACTGCATCTTACACACTTTGGACATGTTGTCAGAAGGGATCAGTCCCTGGAGAAGGACATCATGCTTGGCAAAGTACAGGGTCAGTGGAAAAGAGGAAGACGCTCAATGAGGTGGATTGACACAGTGGCTGCAACAATGAGCTCAAGCATAAGAACGATTTAAGGATGGTGCAGGACTGGGCAGTTTTTGGTTCTGTTGTGCGTAGGGTCGCTATGAGTCAGAACCGACTTGACGGGACCTAACTACAACATATACATCTTGGAGTCCTGGTGGTACAGTGCTTAGGGGCTTGGCTGCTAACCTAAAGGGCAGCAGTTCGAATCCACCGGGAGCCCCTTGGAAACCCTATGAGGCAGCTCTGTTCTGTCCTATATGGTTGCTATGAGTCGGAATCGACTCAACAACAGTACATTTCGTGGAATAAAATTATGTTTTTGAACAGTCTAAGTACTATCAAGGAAATAATATTGTACTAGTCCCTAGGGGAAACCCTGCTGGTGTAGTGGTTAAGAGCTACAGCTGCTAACCAAGAGGTCAGCGATTTGAATCCACCAGGTGCTCCTTGGAAACATATGGGGCAGTTCTACTCTGTCCTGTAGGGTTGCTATAAGTTGGAATGGACTCGATGGCAACAGGTTTGGCTTGGGTTTTTTTGTTGTTGTTGTTAGCTCCCTAGGGCTGCTGTAACAAAATACTACAAACTGGGAGGCTTATAAGAGCAGAAATTGATTATCTCACGGTTCTGGAGGCTAGATTCTCTGAATTCAGGGTGACAGCAGGACCATGTTTTATCCCAAGGCTTGAAGATCCTTACTTGTCTCTCCTAGCTTCTGGTAGCCCCAGGCATTCCTTAGCTTGCAGCTGCAGCATAACTCCTTCTTCCCACGGCCATCTTCCCTCTGTCTGTCTCTCTGTGTCTCTTCTCCTTTTTTATAGGGACACCACTCAGATTGGATTAAGACCCACCGTTCTCAGGTATGACCTCATGTTAATGAATACCATCTTCAGAGACCCTATTTCCAGACAAAGTCACATTCACAAGTACAGGGGTTAGGACATGAACATAAATTTTGGAGGGACACAATTTAATCCATAAGGAATATCCGTAAAGAGGCCACCAAAATGCCTAAATCCAACATCATTCTTCAGTTACGCTGAGTCTCCCTGTGACTTCCACCCTGGCAGTCAAGAACTCATAGCCTCCAACAGCATATACATAGAAGATTAAGCAACATAGGGTTCCATGATGACTTAGATTTTAAGCTTAAATCCAGCCCAGTGCAGCCACACAGACCAGTACCTTCTTGTTCAGGATATGAGTGTCTCCAATTAATTACCTCCAGGATATTCAATCAAGGATAAAGAAAATAATTTAAGCCTTTAAGTAAATTAACTGCCATAACAAAAAGAACTCAAGAACACACACACAAAGCAAATCTTTCTCACTCATGTAAATTCAGCCATTAGTGTTCAAGGCATCAATTCTGTTCTTGAAATGGTCTCTAAATTCAGGTGGAATATACTCAAGGTTGTACTTTGGCTCTCATGGACTTGTAATTTTCTTCAGCTTCAACTTGAACTTGCATATGAGCAATCGATGGTCTGTTCCACAGTCGGCCCCTGGCCTTGTTCTGACTGATGATATTGAGCTTTTCCATCGTCTCTTTCCACTGATGTAGTCGATTTGTTTCCTGTGTATTCCATCTGGTGAGGTCCATGTGTATAGTCACCATTTATGTTGTTGAAAAAAGGAGTTTGCAATGAATAAGTCATTGGTTTTGCAAAATTCTGTCATGTGATCTCCAGCGTCATTTCTGTCACCAAGGCCATATTTTCCAACTACCAACCCTTCTTCTTGTTTCCAACTTTCACATTCCAATCACCAGTAATTATCAATGCATCCTGATTGCATGTTCATTCAATTTCAGGCTGCAGAAGTTGGTAAAAATCTTCCATTTCTTCACCTTTGGCATTAGTGTTGGTGCTTAAACGTGAATAATAGCTGTATTAACTGGTCTTCCTTGTAGGTGTATGGATATTATCCTATCACTGACAGCACTGTACTTCAGGATAGATCTTGAAATGTTGTTTTTGACGATGAAGTCAACCCCATTCCTTTTCAAATTATCATTCCTGGCATAGTAGACCATATGACCGTTCAATTCAAAATGGCCAGTATCAGTCCATTTCAGCTCGCTATTGCCTATGATATTTATGTTTATGCATTCTATTTCATTTTTTATTTCCAGTTTTCCTAGATTCATACTTCGTACATTCCACTTTCGGTTAGTAATGGATGTTTGCAGCTGGTTCTTCCCATTTTGAGTCATGCCACATCAGCAAATGATAAAGTCCCAAAAGCTTGACTCCATCCACATTAAGCTTGACTCTACTTTGAGGAGGCAGCTCTTCCCAGTCATCTTTTGAGTGCCTTTTAACCTGAGGGGCTCATCTTCTGGCAGTATATCAGACAATATTCTGCTGCTATTCATAAGGGTTTTCACTGGCTAATGCTTTTTGGAAGTACACTGCCGGGTCCTTCTTCCTAGTCTGTCTTAGTCTGGAAGCTCTGCTGAAACCTGTCTGCCATGGGTGACCCTGCTGGTATTTGAATGCCAGTGGCATAGCTTCCAGCACCACAGCAACACATAAGCCCCCACAGTACAATGAATTGACAGATGCATGGGGGACAGAAGCCATAGAAAACTAATATACCGACTCTTTCAAATCAGTGCCTCTCTGGGTATCTCATAGCCTATTGATGACTGTTTCCAACTTGTCTAGGTTACTGCTTTCAGCAGATACTTTAAGTGGCCTTCCCCACCAGCTATTCTCTTCTTTATCCCTAGGGCACAAAGATAGTATAAGCCAGTTGTGGTAAATATATTTACTACCAGTGATTGGCTTAGGAAGGAGCTTTTGACTCAATCCTAAGGGTAAAAAAAGGGAAGAGTTATTTCTGAGACCATTTTTTTATCTCTTAAGAAGAGACAAAGGAAAAAGTTGGTTCTTTTTTTCTGCTTCTGGATGTTGCCATATCTGGTTGTGATTCCTGGAGCTTCTGCAGCCATTTTGTGATCAGGAGGGGACCCAGCTTACCCTCTACAGATGGCATAGAGGAGTGCTAGAGACAACCTGGCTCCTTGGTGATACTGTTGAACCACTCAATTAACCAACCAACTGTGGAACTGCCTTAACTTCTTGATTCATGCAGCTGACCACAACCTACCTAATACAACAGAGAGTAGGCATTTGTTAACCAGAGCTTCGGACCTCCCAGTAGTGATAAGGAGGTAGTAGGAAAGTAATTATGAACAAGAGAAGGTGAAAGGAAAAGAATCAGGTAAATGACAGATGCCAGAACTTTTGTTCAAGTAAGAGGAAGATTAGTTTTAATGACTTCAATAAAATAAAACTTTTATTCATTCCTTGGTTTGCATTTTCATATTTCTTTTTATATTCAGTCATTTTTACTTAATTTAGAGTGATCTAAAGGAAATAAATTCTGTTCTGGTTTAAAAGGTGTCATTAGAATCAAATGTGCACCACTGTCATATTAAACTAAAATTGTGTACTACTGGTCACAGCATTCAGGCAAGAGTTTGAACACCTTGTAGATTAGTATGATCAACCAAGTTATATGATAAACAAAACAAAACATTGCTGTCGAGTTGATTCCTACTCATAGAGCAGTGCTTAAGAGCAATGGCTGCTAACCAAAAGGTCAGTAGTTTGAATCCACCAGCTGCCCTTGGAAACCCTATAGGGCATTTCTACTCTGTCCTATAGGGTCGCTACGAGTTATATGATAGATGTAGATATAAATTCTTGTATGAGAAATGTATTTCTCTGAACATATAGAATTAGGCAAAAACTCTATTAAGGTGTTGTAAGCCACAAAGAAAGGCTTCTTATTTTCTGATTTGTTAAGGGGATCTAAACTCTGAATTCATTCTTCATTCGATAGATGTCAGTAAGTGTCTGTTCTGCTGCTGTTGGCTTGTGAGAGCTGATCATGGCATCCCTTCCCGACTCCACATTCAGGGATTTCGGATTTGTAGCTTGAAATTGGCCATGGTGGGAGTGTTTACACCGGAAAAATCAGCAAATGCAATGAATCAGAGCCAGTTGTTAAGCATTTGCCAGCACACCACAGGGGACGCTGACAGAATGACAGGCCTACCCTCACTGATAATGTCAACTGGAATAACTTTGGGTGGTGCCTTATCTCCAATCAAAATGTAAACAATGTGGTCAATATTTTAATTTGGTAAATCAGTCTGCTCAAATTTGCTGACTTGCTCTATTAAAATCAGGGGCTCATGCCAAGAGTACATTGCAAGACTGAAGCCTTAATTTTCTGAAGAATTCAAGCTTATTTTGTTCAAATTTTTCTTTTCTATTTTTCGAAATCTCTCTAAGTATGAAAATTTTAAACTATCAAGAATTAACATTAAAGAATTTCTTAGCCCTCTCATCCCCTGAGCCCCAAGGCTTGAAGAGAGTTATAGCATTACTCTATAGTGTACTGAACCTGACAAACAGTGGCATTCTAGAAACAGCTAGGCTACATATTGTGGGTTATAATACACAAGTCTAGAACAAGGCAGGATCTAATAGACTTAATAATCTTGCCCTTGTTTGATATATTTCATGAACTGAGAGTGCAGGAGACGAAATGAAATCAAAGGCCCCTTTCAGCAGAATAAAAGGAACAATGAGCCTAAATAAGTTAGGATTGATGAGTGGGCAATTCAATCACTTTCTGCCTTTGGGCAAGTCATTTTACCCTAAATGGGATTTTGGCTCTCACTTGTGAATCAAAAGGGGATTGAAGTGAATGATTTAAAGTCATGCAAAATGACTTGGTACTCCCAGATGACTAAATCCAGGAGGTCTGAAACCAACACTTGCTTGACATATTTTGTAGAAATTTCCAGAAAAACACACTTAAATTGAGGATATTTGATCCAGAGAGAGTGGAGTAAATGAACTAATAAAGAGCAGTTTTCTCCCTCCTTTACTTATTTACCCTTCCCCCCCCTTCCTTCCTTCCTTCCTTCCTTCCATCCTTCCTCCCTCCATCCCAGCCAGCCACCCACCCATCCATCCATCCAGGTCTATGTGACAGACCCTGTGCCATGCTAAGTTCTGGGCCAGATATAAAGAGAGACAGACCTAATGAGAGAAGCAGATTGTAAAGACGTGTACATGTGTGTGCCAGTGGTAGAAATGAACACCTCAGATGTGCAAAACATTACAACCCTCTTTGTTGTTTGTAACAGTTCTCTCTTGCTTTAGAGGCTCCATTTCCACTCATGAGATCTGAGAGGTAGGTGGGAAGATGTGGGGGAATGATTTAAATTCCATCTCTTTTATTTAAGATAATATCCAGCAGCAAAATTAAATGTATTTATAGCAGATACTTAGTGCTTCACTTCCTGTAGTCCTTTCTCTCCTTCCTAGTTGGCATCATCTGGGTGAAGGGGAAAGCTCAGATGGCCTCGTACTAGCTGGGTAGAGTATCTGCCGTCAGCTTCATGTTGTCCTTCTCTTCTCACTCCCACTGACTTTCAGCTGGGTCTGTAGGCCATCTCACACACTCTTTGGATGTGGACCTCTGTCCGTGTATCCATTGTTGAGGTGTCCAGGGGTGGAGTTAATTCTGGTCTATTCTCTTAGCATTGATAGTGCATGATGATTGCTTTTGAAGCTTAGCTCCCTAATTTGTCGTCAAATCAACTCCAATTCATAGTGCCCCCATGCTTGTCAGAGAAGAACTGTTTTCCATAGGGTTTCAATGGCTGATTTTTCAGAAATAGATCACCAGGCCTTTCTTCCGAGATACTTCAAGAAGGATGCAGACCTCCAACCTTTTGGTTAGTAGTCAAGTGTGCAAACTATTTGTGCCACCCAGGAACTCCTAGCTACTGGTTAGGCTCACAAAACTCAGCTCACTTTGGTGCCACTGAGAGTCAGCCATGTCTCCCATCCTGCCCCTAGCTTTGAGCTGTCACCTCCAATCTCTGACGTGACTTCAGACATCCCTGGGTTATGCCTGAGAAACAAACTGCAACAACCCACCACTATTCTCTATCCATTTTCTCATTTACCTCAAGCTTCTCTAGTGTTTACCACACACACACACACACACACACACACACACACAAGATTTCCTCCCTGAGTGGGAGAATCTGGGATTGTCATGGCTGACCACTTGCTCTTCACTTCCTGCTCCCCTACCTCCACTGCACCTTTCTGTCTGGAGGCACTTCCTTTATGTCACACCTTCCTGTCTCCCTGCTCAATCTGCAAGCCCAACCAGAAAGGCAACGGTAGACCTAATTCAAATGACTGAACAGATAAGCATTTGAGTATGCACATAATAATTACACATGTAATTGTAATATAATGTATCTACTGCTATAATAGTTAAAGAAAGCGATAATAACAATGATTACCATTAACAGGCACTGCTCTAGATGGTTTATATGAATTAACTGATGTATTATTTACAACAGACTGCTGAAGTATATACTGTAATTATCCCCATTTATAAGGAAATGGAGGTGACTTAGTCAAGGTCATACAACCACTTAGTGGCAGAGACAGAGAAGAACTTGAACTTAGGCTCCCAAGCTATGTTTTTAGCTATTATGTGGAAGGGAAACAACTTTTAAAGAATTTCATAAAGAATAAATAGCTGTACATCAAAATGGAAAAATAAGAAGGTATTCTAGGTAGACAAAAAAGCAGAACATATTCCATAAATAGCAAAGTATTTGGTGTAACCAGCTCTTGGATTGCAAGGGAGGAATGTCAGAATATGAAGCTGGAAAGGGGATGTGGGCACAGATTCTGAAGAACTGTATATGCCACGGTAAATAGTAGGATATGCCTGTAAACCATAAGGAAGAATTGTTTGAAGATCAGTGACATGGACAGAGTATTTTTTCAGAAATCTGGACTGGCCACACACTAAAGAATGAACACAAGAGGGGAGGGGCTGGTGTCAGGAAGATCATATGAGAATCTGCTCATTCATTCCCTCATTCATTCAACAAACACAAGGTGGCCTATGTGCCCAGAGTTAATGTGAAATGTTACAGGTCAAAGAGTGGGTGGGCCATGCCATCCAGGGCTCACGATGTAGTGAGTGAGACAGAATGCAAACAAAGACATCATTGTAGGAAATGCCCAAGTAGAGGGATATACAGGGGCTCAGTTCTCCCAGGAAAGCATAGGAAAGGCTCTCTGAGCTGAGGGCAGAGGCCCCTTCCATGGAAACTGGAAACACTTGGAACGTAATCAGATTTCATTCCGTTTGACTCTGAGGTTATGGATCTCCTGTGCCTAATATCCTAGAAGTTGATAATGAAGAGTACACACTGAGTGGATTTGCATCTCAGGTACCTTAGTTGACCGTGTTTGTTGCACAATAAAGTGTGTATTCAGCAACCGTGTATTTCAGAATCTTTGATTTCCTCCCAAGCTGTGTCAGAATAATCCATTGATTCAGTAGACTTGGATTAAAACTCATAGGTGGCAGGTGGTACGGGGTATCAGAGGTGACCCAAACACTGTCCTTTTCCTTACAGAGCATACAAACGTATGTTCATGTACCATTTTGCAGCAGAAACATGGCGGCATAACAATACCTATATAAAGTGACGATATAAAATTAGTAACAAAAGGCAGTAAGAACAAAGCCTAGAGAACCCAGAGCAAAGAGAATAGGTGATTCAAGAAATTAGAGAGAGAAAGAGCAGAAGAGCAAAGTACACCCTAAATGGCAATGCTTGGTCTCCTCTAGGGAAACTGTCTTAATAGACGCGGGAAAGGCCGGGTTCCTGGTGAGGCAAGAAGGACTCTGCAGGTCGGTGAGCGCGGTGAGCGCGGTGAGCGCGGTGAGCGCGGTGAGCGCGGTGAGCGCGGTGAGCGCGGTGAGCGCGGTGAGCGCGGTGAGCGCGGTGAGCGCGGTGAGCGCGGTGAGCGCGGTGAGCGCGGTGAGCGCGGTGAGCGCGGTGAGCGCGGTGAGCGCGGTGAGCGCGACCCTTTCGTTCGGAGTGGTCTTGACTCTTCTATGTAAACTTCCCTGAATTAAAGGCAATACCATTACTCTACATACTAAGAAGTTCTGTCTTTCTTATGACAAAGAAAACAAACAGTAACATTAAAAATTCTTAAATCTTGTGATCTAAGATGCTTGTTTCTAGAATTACACCCACTCTATAGGCCGTGTAGTTTTCCATGCATCATTGGTATATGGATCTAAAATGTCAAAATAACTTGATTGCAAATATTTTGTTTGCTATAAAAGAAGTGCATTGAGGTGTATGGCCAAGTGTTCAACTCTGAAAAAAGAAATTCTACTAGGCAGATCATATTTTTTCATTAAAAAGGGGCCAGTGTTTTAATTGACAAATACAGTGTCAATCAACTTTACCCGCTGTTAGTCAGCTTATAAACATATCCATCGTCACTTTATAAACATTAACTTATTGTCTCTACTTGAATAAAATGCATTTAAGAAAATACAATGCTATTATAATGAAGATGAAATTCTCAGCATTTTGTGGTTTTATCCCCTAGATTTATTGTTATACTATACAAACCCCAAAACGATGGTGTCATTTTCTGCAAATATATTCTGCCCTATTTCAAAGTCCCTTGATTTGCTGGCCGACTTTGATGCCTGCCGGACTTTAACCTTGTAAGCTCTCTAGACAGTGTTCTGGGCCCTTCACCAATGACTTCTGTTCTTCAATCACTTTAAATAAGATGACAGGAGAACCAGAAGACTTAAGAAAATGCTGACATACCAAAAAGAAGAGTTTCTTTCTCTACAAAGGGAACAAAGTAAAATTTAAAGGATACAGAAAATATAGAGAAAGTAGACTGATCATTGTAGTTTATAAAGAATTTACTGAAATAATGGGAATATCGGAGGATGGCTTTGCAGTTGTTGGGTGGCCTCCCTTTGTTGATCCCTTCTGCTACGCAGACACTGTTTTTAGCTTTTTACATGTATTAACTCACAACATCCCTTGAGCCACCTGGTCCTCCACATCTGAAGTTTGCCAGCCCAGGCAGAGGCCTGGCAGGACTAAAGTATTTGGGAAGGAGGGGCATGGTCCTTGTAAGCAGCTGTAACAGGTCTCTCATGAACTCATTCAAATTCCTTTGTAAATATTTCTACGCCATTGGGGGAAAAGTGTTTTTAAATGTCATCTTAAACTGAACTAAGGCCTCTAGACATCAGTGCTTTTGTTTGCCTTGTTCCCAAAGTACCAATTCCAGACTTAGCCTGGCACAGAAGGCCCCTCCTGCCTCTCCGACATCACCTGCCAGCATGTCCCACTTCAGTCCAAGCTTACCGCTGTCTCCTGACGTTGCCGCCATTCTCACCTCGGTGTCTCTGCTCAGGGTGTGTCCCTTGCCCAGAATGCTCATCCCGTCTCATCTCACCAGACCTTACAAAGCCCCCCTACCGACTGAAACTTGTCCCATTCATTCCAGCCCACGTTCTCTCTCCTTTTGCTAAACCAGGGGTTCTCTCTCTAGGGCCTTGGTCTATATGACTCCCTCGGAATTTAATCATGCACTACCTTGAAATTTTACTTAACTTTTTCTGACTGCTTTATTTTATCTGCAGGGAATAGAGAGAAAATGAACGTCATTTAGCACATTATCTCATTTAATCCTGATTATGACCCTGTGAGTTGGGTATCACTCAGCCAAGGATTAACAGAGGCCCAGAGGGGGTCATTAACTTTCCACCAGCCACAGAATTTGAACGTGGTAGAGCTCACTACACAGGAGAGAAGGATTTGAATGAGGTTGGCCTGAGCCTAAACCCAGGCTGCTCGCCACAAAGGAGTGTGTAATTCATTTATTCATCCATCCATTCATTCACCCATTCAACAAATTGGTAATATTAAAATATTAATCGAAGGAAACAACTCATTTCTTTGAACACACTTTCACTTTTTCTCTACTCACCGACTCTCCTCATTTCTCCCTAACACTCTACACAACACTATACAATAGATATTTCTCTTAGGTTACTAGTGCTGCCGTAACAGAAATACCACAAGTGGGTGCCTTAAAAGAACAGAAATTTATTTTCTCACAGTTCAAGAGGCTAGAAGTCCGATTTCAGGCTGTCAGCTCTAGTGGAAGCGTTTTTCTCTCTCTCTCTGTCGGCTCTGAGGGAAGATCCTTGTCTCTTCCAGTTTTTGTAGCCCCAGCATTCCTCAGTTCCTTGGCAATCTTCCTGCGGTGTCCGTTTTCTCCATTCGTGCTTGCTTGTCTCTGTGTCTCTGCGGCATCCAGAAGTCACTAGCTTTAGGACACATCCTACACTGATAGGGCCTCATTAACCAAGAAAACCTTGTTTACAAATAGGATCAGTCCACGGGTATGTTGTTGTTGTTAGGTGCCATCAAATGGGTTCTAACTGATAGCGACCCTACGTACAGCACAACAAAACACTGCCCAGTCCTGCACCATCCTCACAGTTGTTATGCTTGAGCCCATTGTTGCAGCCACTGTGTCAGTCTATCTCTTCTTCCTGTTTTTCGATGACCGTCTACTTTACCAAGCATGATGTCCTTCTCCAGGGACTGGTCCCTCCTGATAACATGTCCAAAATATGTGAGACGGTCTCACCATCCTTGCTTCTAAGGAACTTTCTAGCTGTACTTCTTTCAAGCCAGATTTGTTCATTCTTTTGGCACTCCATGGTATATTCAACATTCTTCGCCACAGGTATAGGGGTTAGGATCCCAACACATATTTTTGGGATACATAATTCAATCCGTAACAGTATTGTAGTTTATTCAGTATATTTTTTGCATTAGTTTTCTAGGTGAAACTTGATAGTGAAATATAGGAAATTCTGAATATAAAAGATTTTAATAGGTTTGTGACTAATCCCTGCAAAATATATGCGTAGCAAAATTATATGCTGATATAAGAGACAGCCTATACTACTACCATAATTTATCCTTAAAATTGTTTTATGGAATTTACTTCTGCTGAATTAATCCTTCCAATTCTAATTATTTGGTTGAGTGTATTGAAGTTCAGGGTACATAATCTAATTCAGAGACAGTCCTTGTGAAATACTGTCATGTTTTACATTAATACCTGTGGTAAAAGCTGCAATTGATCTTTCTAACTCTGTCTTGATCCTAAAACTCTGCTCCTTCCAGCCCTATATGCTTTCCATTCTCCATTTTCTAAAAACTTGTTATCCCAAAATATAATAATTCCCCTGACCTCCGAACAAATTATACTGTTTTTTAGCATTATACAAAAATGTGATAGAGGAAAGGGGAATTTTGAAGACATATTTTAATACATGTTTTGCTCTTGGTTATCCCTCCGTTAAAAAAAAATGCCAGCTTAAAAGTTTTAGTAAATTTATTTTAACTTTATGACAAGTGTCAGAGGGTGGGAATGTTCAAAGCTGTAGAACAAGAATTCTTTCTTTTTTTATTTATTGCGCTTGAAAGTATCACTCATTGACTGCTGCAGTTAGGAACATGATAAAGGTTAAGCATGCATAAATCCTAGACTTGCTTACAACTGACCTTTAACTGTCTTGTTAGCATTTCAACAGGAACTTAAAATAAGGTTATTCTATAAAAAAAAAAAAATTATTCTCCATTCCTAAGTCCATATTTGTTACTCAGTAATTGATTATCTTCCAGCTAGACAGGGCCACCAGCATTTGTAGTCAATACAGCAAGCCGTGGAGATAGTAAAAAAAAAAAGGTCAACGGGAAAAAACACTGGATTTGTACTCTCACTCTGTCACTACCTGGTATGTTGTCCCAAACATGCCATTGAGCATCTCAAAGCTTCAGTTTCTCCCTCTAAAAAATAGAAAATGTGCTTTGAATTTAGGTGGACTAATTTGGGTAGAAGTGCCATGTTTATAATTTTGAGTCTCCTCTTCCATGAGCATGGTGGCATAGTGGCTAAGAGCTGCTAACCAACAGGTTGGCAGTTCGAATCTACCAGGCATTCCGTGGAAACTCTATGGGGCAGTTCTACTCTGTCCTATAGGGCCACTACGAGTCAGAATTGACTCTACAGCAGTGGGTTGGTTTTTTTTTTTTTTTTTTCTTACATGAGTTTAGTCAAACCAACCAATTGCCATCATGTCAGTTCCAACTCATGGCAACCCCATGCATGTCAGAGTAGAACTGTGCTCCATGGGGTTTTCAATTGCTGGTTTTTGAAAGTAGATCACCAGACCTTTCTTCCAGGTGCTACCAGGTGAACTCTAACTTCCAACCTTTCAGTTAGCAGCCAAGTGTGTACCATGCAGGGACCCTATGAGCATAGTCAACATATCCATTTACTCATAAAAGGCTGTATCTGTCTCCCATTTATATTCGTCAATGATCTTTTATCATTGTCTCTATGAAAATCTTAGGTTTCTATTATTAGTTTTATTACTAGGTACCTTAAAGGTTTGGTTTCATTTCATTTATTACTGTGAACATCATCTTTTTTTTTAAAAAAAAAATTTTTTCTAAGTAGTTTTGGCTGCTGTACAGGAATGCTATTATTTTTAGTGTGTTGATCTCGTATGCAGAATTTTGTCTGAACTATCTTACTATTTAAATTTGTTTGTAGATTCTCTGAGTGTAGATAATCATATTATCCTCAAATAAGAACAGTTTTGTTTCTTCCTTCCCAATCTTCATATTTGTTTCTCTTATTGTACTGCATTAAATAGAACACCTAGTACAACGCCAAATAAAAATTATGATAACAGTCTTCTTGTTTTTCTCCTAACCATTATGGGAATGTTCCTAAAGTTTTACCATAAAGTATGATGTTTGCTGTAGGTTTTTGCTGAGAGTTTTTTTTTAATAAGTTAATGTTATTAAATATTTCATCTGCATCTATTATGATGCTTTCATTTTTCCTCCTTTAATCTAAAAAAGGTACCCCGATGTTGAAATATCCTTACATTTCTGAAATATTTGGTCATGATTTTTAATAGCTATTGAGTAAAATTTGCTAGTATTTCATTTTACCTTCAGTGAAAATGAACTGTCTTTATCTATCTAGTTTTTTGTCGTTTTTTTTTTTAATCTAGTTTTAGTGCCAAGGTTATGCTAGCCTCATTTAGGGAGTTATGTCTTAGGTCAGGCATCAGGCTGGAGGCTTCTCCTGACTCATGTAACTGATGAACCCAAGATCGGCAGATCAGAAGACAGGCCGGTGGCTCACAGGCTGCAGAGGCTGATGAACCCTAAGATCAGCAGGCAATATGGCAGGCAGCTGTCTCAAGTCCTGAGAACTAGAGGTCAGATGGTGACGAATCGGATGCAGGATCCAGAGCAAGCAAGCGAGCTTTGACAGAATGCCCATATATATATTGGATATAGGCCATGCCCCTGAGGAAACTCCCCTTACAACCAATTGGCTGATCACATCAGATCACATCATGAAGGATGACTACATTATTACATAACTGCCAAGCCACTGAGAGTCATGGCCCAGCCAGGCCGACACGCAACCTTAACCATCACTGTCTATCCCTTGTGAACTTAGCACCTGTACACATTTCCTTAAACCATACACAATCCCTAAACAAAGACAATTACCAAGTCATACTTCCACCTACCATGATACAAATAACATGCATACCACCAAAAACACACTAGCCCAATTCACATCTTTCATAAATGTTGGTATAAGGGAAGAAAACAAAAATAATTGCTATATATATATATATATGGTTGCTATGAGTTGGAATCAACTCGATGGCACTGGGTTTGTTTATATATATATATATATATATACACGCATACACGTATAATAAAACAAAGAAGTCATACTCGTAACGATTATTTATAGTCCTCATTTCTTCAGCTGGTCATATAGTTGTAACTGGTATTTAGAACTACCTTCTTCCACCACTCATTCCCTTTACCCTCAGCTGGTCGTGGTTGTTTGGTGGAGTGACCCAAACCTTCATTCTTGAAGTGTCTAGGCCTTTAGTAGTCATGTTGGAATTGGGTTGTTGTAGTTTTCCAGTGACCTTAAACACAGGGCATGGTAGTACTAACAGAAAGCCCTAAGGGATCTCCTGTATTCCAGTCATACTCTTTTACCTCCATTAGGGAACATCAATCCAATTTCTCCTTGGTAGTCAGGGTCAGTCACACCAGATAATACGGTAAGTCACTTCTTTGCCTGTTTATCCAGAGGCAAAATGGCTGGGTGGCATTCTTAACTTCCAGTTCAATGGAATCCATGTTGAGTCTCTAGGTGGGAGCATTTCTGCCTTTGGAATTGAGACCTGTATACCAGCAACCACTTGTTCTATTCAGACAGAACAAGGGGATACTGATTGGTTTAAAGTCGGGAAAGGTGTGCGCCAGGGTTGTATTCTTTCACCATACCTATTTAATCTGTATGCTGAGCAAATAATATGAGAAGCTGGACTATATGAAGAAGAACGGGGCATCATGATTGGAGGAAGACTCATTAACAACCTGTGTTATGCAGATGACACAACCTTGCTTGCTGAAAGTGAAGAGGACTTGAAGCACTTACTAATGAAGATCAAAGACCACAGCCTTCAATACGGATTGCACCTCAACATAAAGAAAACAAAAATCCTCACAACTGGACCAATGATAAACGGAGAAAAGATTGAAGTTGTCAAGGATTTCATTTTACTTGGATCCACAATCAACAGCCATGGAAGCAGCAGTCAAGAAATCAAAAGACGCATTGCATTGGGTAAATCTACTTCAAAGGACCTCTTCAAAGTGTTGAAGAGCAAAGATGTCACCCTGAAGACTAAGGTGAGCCTGACCTAAGCCATGGTATTTTCAATCACATTATATGCATGTGAAAGCTGGACAATGAATAAGGAAGACCGAGGAAGAGTTGACACCTTTGAATTGTGGTGTTTAGTGAAGAATATTGAATACACCATGGACTGCCAAAAGAATGAACAAATCTGTCTTGGAAGAAGTGCAGCCAGAATGCTCCTTAGAAGCAAGGATGGCGAGACTGTGTCTTACATACTTTGGACATGTTGTCAGGAGGGATCAGTCCCTGGAGAAGGACATCATGCTTGGCAGAGTACAGAGCCAGCAGAAAAGAGGAAGACCCTCAACGAGGTGGATTGACACAGTGGCTGCAACAATGAGCTCAAGTTTAACAATGATTCTAAGGATGGCGCAGGGCCAGGCAGTGTTTTGTTCTGTTTTACATAGGGTCACTATGAGTCAGAACCAACTCAACAGCACCTAACAACAACAACATACCAGAAACAGGCCATCAATTGCTCATATGTATGTTTGACTTGAAGAAAATTAGAACAAGTCAATGAGAGCCAAATTATAACCTTGAGTATATCCCACCTGAGTTTAGAGACCATCTCAAGAATAGATTTGATGCGATGAACGCTAATGACCGAAGACCAGACAGGTTGTGGAGTGACATCAAGGATATGATACATGAAGAAAGCAAGACGTACTAAAAAGATAGAAAAGAAAGACCAAAATGAACATCAGAAGAGACGCTGAAACTTGCTCTTGAATATAGAGTAGCTAAAGCAAAAGGAGGAAATGATGACTTAAGAGTTGAATAGAAGATTTCAAAGGGCAGCTTAAGAAGACAAAGTATTATAATGAAATGTGCAAAGACCTGGGGAGAAAACACCAAAAAGGAAGAATATGCTAAGTTCTCAAGCTGAAAGACCTGAAGAAAAATTCAAGCCTTGAGTTGCAATTTTGAAGAATCCCACAAGGAAAATATTAAACAATGCAGGAAGCATCAAAAGGACATGGAAGGATACAGAGTCACTATACCAAAAAGAATTGGTCAACATTCAATCATTTCAAAAAGTAGCACATGACCGGGAACAGATGGTACTGAAAGAAGTCCAAGCTGCACTGAAGGCATTGGCAAAAAACAAAGCTCTAGGAATTGAAGGAATACTAATTGAGATGTTTCAACAAACAGTGCAGTGCTAGAAGGGCTCATTCGTCAGTGCCAAGAAGTTTGGAAGACAGCTACCTGGTCAACAGACTGGAAGAGATCCATATTTGTACCCATTCCAGAGAAGGCTGATTCAACAGAATGTGGAAATCATTGAATAATATCATTAATATTAGACGCAAGTAAAATTTTGCTGAAGATCATTCAAAAGCAGTTGCAGCAGTACAGCAACAGGGAACTGCCAAAAATGCAAACCAGATTCAAAAGAGGACATATCATTGCTGATGTCAGGTGGATCCTGGCTGAAAGCAGAGAATACCAGAAAGATGTTTACCTGTGTTTTATTGACTATGCAAAGGCATTGGACTGTGGGAATCATAACAAATTACGGACAACATTGCAAAAAATGGAAATTCCAGAACACTTAATTGTGCTCATTAGGAACCTGTATATAGACCAAGAAGAAGCAGCTGTTTGAACAGAACAAGGGGATACTGCATAGTTTAAAGTCAAGAAAAGTTTGTGTCAGGGTTGTATCCTTTCACCATACCTATTCAATCTATATGCTGAGAAAATAATCTGAGAAGCTGTACTATATGAAGAACACCTCATCAGGATTGGAGGAAGACACATTAACAACCTGCGATAAGCAGGTGACCCAACCTTGCTTGCCGAAAGTGAAGAGGACTTGAAGCACTTACTGATGAAGATCAAAGACCACAGCCTTCACTAGGGATTACACTTCAACATAAAGACAACAAAAATCCTCACAACCAAACCAATAAGTAACATCATGAAAAACAGAAAATATTGAAGTTGTCAAAGATTTCGTTTTACTTGGATTCACAATCAGTGCTGCCCATGGAAACAGCAGTCAAGAAACCAAATGACACTTACTGCATTGAGCAAATCTACTGCAAAAGATCTCTTCAAAGTGTTAAAAAGTAAAGATGTTACTTTAAGGACTAAGATGTGCCTGATCCAAGCCATGATGTTTTCAGTTGCCTCATATGCGTGCAAAAGCTGGGCAATGAATGACAAAGACCAAAGAATTGGTGCCTTTGAATTATGGTGTTGGTGATGAGTATTGAATATACCATGGACTGCCAGAAGGACCGACACATCTGTCTTGGAAGGAGTACAGCCAAAAGGCCCCATAGAAGTGAGGATGATGAGACTTCGTCTCACATACTTTGGACATGTTCTCAGGAATGACCAGTTCCTGGAAAAGAACATTATGCTTGGTAAAGTCGAAAACTCAACCCATTGCTGACTCATAGCGATCCTATAGGACAGGGCAGAATTGCCCCATAGAGTTTCCAAGGAGCACCTGGTGGATTTGAACTGCCGACCTTTTGGATAACGGTAGTAGCTCTTAACCACTACGCCACCAGAGTTTCCTGATAAAGTATAAAAAAAAGTATAGGTGCATCAAAAAGAGAAAGACCCTTTATGAGATGGATTGACACAGTGGCTGTAAAAATGACCTCAAACATAACAACAATTATTAGATTGGCACAGGACCAGGCAGTGTCTTCTTCTGTGTACATAGGGTCACTATAAGTTGGAACCGACTCGATGGCACTTAACAACAACAACAGAGGTTTGGTCAGCCTTCAAGCTATCTGTTTCCACAAACCACTGGGAAGAGGTTTCCCAGGCCCCTCTCACAGGTAGGGTAGCCCTTTATGGGTCCCAGTTTTATGCAAGGGTCTGGATTTAATTCCCTTCTTTTGTAAATGCCCTGTCTTTCTGAACTCCTGGGACATTCAGACCTCAGCCTCTGTGTTAAACAGTATCTGTGCTTGATAATTCCTGGGTCACGTGACATCACCTCAGGCTAGCCTCTGTGGCTCTGGGTTTTGTCTTTGTCTCTAGCATTTGAGTAATTCCTCAACTCAGCTGTGAATTTAAGACATGTTGTTTTGTTTTCAACATTTTTAGACTTTTGCAGTTTAGGGATCCACATCAGTCTTGTCTGACATCTTGCCAGAAGTCTCCTTCTTTTTCTACATTTCAGAGCATTTTTCATTTTAAAACGCCTTATTTTTAACATCAAAAATGTCATGCATTATCACATGATAGTACTTGTACTTTCAGTATCATTGAGAAAATATAAAATGACAAATTATTCTTAGTTATTTATCACAACCACATCCACACTCATTTTGAAAATAGTACATTTATGTATGAAATATTATACGTACCATCTGCAAACAGGGCTTTAATGTCTATATAATTTGTAAGATCTCATAACTAGACAGCTACCTCAAGGGTAGAAAACCATTGAGTTAATGCCTTATTT
Organism: Elephas maximus indicus; assembly: GCF_024166365.1. Classification (NCBI taxonomy): domain Eukaryota; kingdom Metazoa; phylum Chordata; class Mammalia; order Proboscidea; family Elephantidae; genus Elephas; species Elephas maximus. The sequence goes on from NC_064819.1 coordinate 235,209,814, forward strand.
TAGAAACAGCCAGTAAGTCTAAATGGAGGGCATAATATATGGATAGATGGTTATACCTTTTTGGATTTACTCGTAATTCTAAGCAAGATACTAGGGGATTCTAATAGAAGTCATAATAAAAGATATTTTCAATGATATTTGTTGATTTTCCTGTTTGAAAAAATGATACGGAAAGTATGAGTAAGTCTCTAATTTGAGGGTTTTTTTTTTTTTTTTTAATGAAAATCATTTACCTCATTGTGTTTCTGACCTTTTAGTACAACATTATCACCTTACAGATTTGTTATGGGGGATAAGATGTTATATTTGATAGGCCAGGTGAAGATAGAATTTTATTGCTTTGGACCAAAGGGCACTGTAAGATTTAGAGATCAACTTGTAGATCCTATGTGATCTTTAAAAAGTTGTAAAACATGAATTTAAAAAGGAGATTCTGTAAATAAAAATCCCTGATGTTTCTGAGGTAATTTCAAAGTAGTCATCCATCAGCGTGTTACCATGAAATTTAACTGATGTGCTGAAAACAGACCTTGTTCTGTGGCCCCCTTCAGTTTTCTTTATATTTAGGATTTCCTGCATAAACTTTGAAGAAAGATTCCCAAATTCTTAAGAAATTTGAAAACAAGCATTTTTATAGGAATACTAAAAATACATGTATAAAGTATAATACTTTTCATTATTACTATTTTAAAAACAAAAAAATTCCATAAAGAAAAAAGGTCTGTTTCTAAATAAACAGTGTAAATGACCCTTGTCAATATAAATGAACAGAAGAAGCTATCAGTTTAGCAGCATGTAGCTATGAGTTGGACTCCACTCAGTGGCGATGGGTTTGGCTTTAGTTTAGCAGAGTACAAACCAAACCAGTCCAGCTGCCGTGGAGCCGGCTCTGCCTGGCGGCAGCCCCGTGTACAACAAACCAGAACTGTGCTCCATGAGGTTTCCAGTGGGCGATTTTTCAGAAGTAGGTCACCACGTCTTTCTTCCACTGCTACGTAATGTACACATGTATGACACTACATTGTACAGAGGCCACAAAGTGACAAACACATACAAAGATAAATAAGCCATCTCCTCGTTCTTTCCTTCTTTAAATTTTTGTTTTACTCTGAAATTATTCTCAACATCTGGATTTTTTTAAAAAAGAACTTGGATTATTGTTACCAATATATTATTTATGGACATACCTCGATATGCTTGCATTTCATGATACACGAAGAACAAAAGCATTTCCTTCTAAGCCTTTAATAGTAAACAGAATTACCAGTTAGTCTTAAGTGATTCCCAGTGAAGTGGGAGTAAATAGACGCATCAAGAAGCCCGCCCTAATTTTTTTCTAAAATACAAAGTTCCTGAAATATACATTATTAGTGCAATCATAAAAAGAAGGAAACAAAAGCATTTTATTTGTATATATAAAGTAGCAGAATACATAAATTAACAAAAACAACTTCTTCATACCACAGGGTCATTCTACAGACTGCTGTTGTCCCTGTCCTCAAGGTCTGTATATAGCCATTTATCACTGAGTCGTTGTTTCTTAGCCGAGTAGTCATTGTTTCAAAGAAATTAACATACAGGACTGATTCCAAAGGTCTGAATTAAAATTCAACACCTGCCTGTTGAGTATTCTCCTATTATGTGCCTAACACTGTTCTAGGCAATGACACTGAACAGCAGAATTTAAGTGATTGTAAATAAATAGAAGGTAAAGGCTTTTTTTTTTTTTTTTAAGGCTACAAACAAAATCTAACAGGGGGATAGGCAGTGATGGCAATGCCTCACTTGAACTGAAATCTAGAAGAAAAGAAACTGCCATTGGCAGAGAGCTCTGGAGAGAAGGGACAGCTTGTTCAAGAACGTCTCTAGGACGAATGAGCTGGGCCGCTGGTTTGAGGAACAGGTAGGCCTGGTGTCACAGAAGTGAAGAGCGCAGACATAGGCTAGAGGTTTTGTGGTACTTGTCAGGAGCAGTAGCAAGGGAGGGGCCCTACCTGTATGGAGAATGGAAATGGGGAGATAAGTTAGGAGGCTGTTGCCATAATCTAGGTGTTTTAGTGGGTTTTTTAGGGCCGCTATAACAGAAATACCACAAGTGAATGGCTTTAACAAAGAGAAATTTATTTTCTCACAGACTAGTAGACTAGAAGTCCAAATTCAGGGTGTCAGTTCAGGCAAGGCTTTCTCTCTCTCTGTTGGCTCTGAAGGAAGGTCCTCGTCAATTTTCCCCTGGTCGAGGAGCTTCTCTGCGAAGGAAACCCAGGTTCAAAGGATGCACTCTGCTCCCAGTGCTTCTTTCTTGGTATGAGGTCCCCAACTCTCTGCTTGCTTCCCTTTCCTTTTATCTCTTGTAAGATAAAAGGTTCAGGCCACACTCCAAGGAAACTCCCTTTACATTAGATCAGGGATATGGCCTTAGTAAAGGTGTTACAAACCCACCTGAATTCTCTTTAACATAAAATTACAATCACAAAATGGAGGACAACCGCACAATACTGGGAGTCACGGCCTAACCAAGTGAAAACATATTTTGGGGGGACACAATTCAATCCATGACACCAGGTAAGGCAAGTTGGTGGCATAGACTAAGCTGGCAGTGAGCAAAACAGAGAAAAGTGGACAAAGTAGGATTTGTTGGAATTAGAACCAATAGGATTTCTGATGGATTGAACACACGATTTGAGGGAAGGGGAATACGGGTGACTTGCAGTATGGGGGATGAGGGTTGTGTCAGGAGACCAAGGGAAAACATCTTCACAATGTCACCTGTGTCACACTGATGAGAATGGCAAAGAAACTAATGGATTTGACAAAATAAAGGCCATTAGCATCCATGACAGAAGCAACTTCAGTTGAAACGGTAGGCACAGAAGCCCATTTGAAGTGGCTTGGAGAGAGTGGGATGTGAGGAAGTGTAGACAGAGACCACAGCGAATTCTTTTGAAAAACTTTACTGTGAGAGACAACATGAATATGGAGTAGTAGCTGGAAGGAACTTTCCAGAAGAGAAGAAAAATACATCCGATTAAAGAGAAGTCAGATATATTCTTAAAACAAAAAACTTGTGATATTAAATGGAATTTAAGAGGCCTATCATCATGAGTCAGAATCGTCTCCACAGCAAAGGGTTTGGTTTTTTGGGGGAGGGGGTTAGGCCAAAGTCGTCAGCTGATTATAATGAAAAAAGGAGCCCTAGAAGATATAAAAGCAGAAAAGAAAGTTCCAACCCCCTCCCCCCCCAAAAACCACCCTATAGCAAGTAGAGCAATACCTATAGTGTTTAAAAAAGTTCGGAACCTCAATTTATTTATTTATGATTTCAGCCATTTGGACAATATCAATGAGAAATACTGGCTTTTAAATATCTTTATTGTTCATACCAGTGCCTTAAACAGATTCAATGAAAGATTCTTTACAGGGCACACGTGCAGATCTTATTTCCCGTGTGAATTACTATCACGGCATCTCCTGTCAGGAATGCCTGTGCGTGCGTGTCAGTCTATGCCAGGTTTCACAGACAGCCTTCAAATATGGACAAGAAATGTGGAAAATTTTTTGTGGTTTGTTTAACTTCAGTTATTACCTGTACTCCCCCCCAAAAACAAGTTGTTATCCCATTGCTTTGGCAGCAGATCTGCAGCCATAATAGTTATGCCAAGTAATTAGCAACGAGCCAAAGAAGTAACCACGGAAAGGACTTTTCGGTGGAAAAGAACTGCTGGTGACCAATGAGACAGGATGATTCAAAGATACAGAGATCATCTTTTTTCTTTTCAGTATCTCTCACTCAGGCTTTCCATGCTTTTGCCTTTCATTTGCTTCTTTCTTTTCTTTCCCTCCTTGCTTTTCCTTCTTCCTTTCTTTCCTTCATTCTTTATCTCTCTCTCTAAGAACAAGACTCATGTGAGTGATCAGTATTTGTTGTTCAAAGACACTGTCAAATGGTGGGGGTGTGGGGGACACATTCCAGCTACTCAGAAGAAGCACTCTTAAAACATGATAAAGGAAGGAGTAAAAGGAGAGAAAAAGATGTAATGGGCAAGGTTGCTGTAGGAATATTAGCATTAGATAAGACTAAGGCAGAGTGGATTAGTAATGATTAAGAGGATAAATGATAATAAATGATAAAGAAGGGGAACAACTGGCCTCACCCACTCAGGGTCAGCCCGTGCTGTGTCTTCCCTAGTTCCCATCTTTCATCCAGGCTCCAGAACGTCTGCGGAATCCTGTTGGAACCTTCATTTTCACATTTACCAGTCACAAAGCATGCTTGTTCCACACAAGTGTATTAATGTGAAATTTCTGTTAGGTTCTTTTTAGAAATTCAGATGCTATTCTATTTTGAGCTGATTTTATTTTTCATTTTGTTGGTACATAGATCTTTTCAGCACACATACTATGGGCTTCTTGAATCCTTTTTATTATCACATTTGTGCCAAATGGTAAAAAAAAAAATTAACAACACAAAAGCGAAACAAATATTAAATGCTTCTAGTGTAGATGATTTTTAACTAAAGGACCTGACTGTTAGGATTTAGAGGCCAATGATTTTAACCGCATTGCCAACAGATGAAAAGCATGATGACTTTTTCCAGACAGGCAGACGAATTGGTTTACACCACCATGGCGCCCTTCTAATGGACGTGCTCCCCCTCATCGTGTGGCTGAGCTCGGCGGCAGCTGGGCTATGCATCGCCTCCGTGGCTGTTTTCATGTGGCATTTCTTCTCTCTGTTTTCAGGTAGAAATCGAGAAGCTGGACTACCATCATTATCTGCCTCTGTTTTTTGATGGGCTTTGTGAAATGGCATTTCCCTATGAGTTCTTTGCTCGACAAGGAATCCATGACATGCTGGAACACGGGGGCAACAAGATCCTGCCTGTCATCCCTCAGCTCATTATCCCGATAAAGAGTAAGTGAGCAGCCGAAGTCCGTCACTCAGGGCGCACAGCTCTCTGACAACCTGCTAATTAAACAATAAAACACAACAGACTGAGGACATTCCCTAGTTTGCTGGGAATTTTTATACATTAATTTATGAGGCCAGATATCCCAAGCCTTCAAATATATCCCATCATGGATGCTGCCCCGTGGCTTATCTGCTTATAGAAACTAAATTGTAGGGGTTACAAGAATGTAAAATGCTTCATAGTAATGACACAAGCATGAGCGTTAGTGTAGACATTCAGAAACAGTGTGTATAAACTGCTGCAAACTTCCAAGTTCTTTTTAAGCGGCATGCTTAATTTTAATATGAGAACATAACACGTGTGTTTAGCATCTTTGAGGTAGTAGAATGCAGAATTTTTAGAAAAACACATCTGAAATAGATAGAAGCCTAATGTTTCAAAATACTTGAAATGTTTGATCTGTGAGAGGTTACCTGGAGGAACTCTAGGGTAGCCCTGCCTCTGGCTTCATCTGTCTGTGCGATGAGATGGCACATCCTTGTCATGGCCAAAGGGTTCTGGCATGAGTGCCTTTGGCCAAGTCATCCGAAAGCAGCCGCCTTTGAAATTGTTTCCGCAGTATTCCTGGGAGACTGCCTCACACGGCCTAGAACCAGCGCCCAGTTCTTTCTGTCCACTCTTCCTACCTTCCTCTTACTTTGCTGTGGTAGCAACAGGTGGCCCTCATGATAGAACCATGCTTACGGGCATACCTGAGATGCAGAGAGAAGACAGCCTCTCTTCAAGTCTAAGTGGTCAGGCCTAGCTCCTCTCAGCACCCACCTTGCAGGATTAGAGAGTCCTGCCGTCACTCCCCAGACTCTGGTGGCCTCAGAAATCGCCTGCTGGCACTCACTGCTGCTACTGTTGCTGCTGGTTCAGAGCAGACCATGGTGCCTCTGGTCGCTCCACAGGCAAGAGAAACCCCACCCCTGTCTCCACCTAGGACTGCTGTGGGCTATGCACACTGTGGACCTGGGCCCAGCTCCCCAGGGCTCTGAGGGACTAGAAGGTCTCTGCTTCCTCCAGTCCTAGGCCTGCCTCATTTCCTACCCCAGGGTGATTGGCAGGACTCACAAGTCTCCAAACTATGACCCAGGGGAAACCCCACACTCGCTCTCCAAGGTGCTTTTGCCAGGTGTTTCACCAAAACAAGAACAGAATTGTTCAGTAATTCCCACAGTCTGGGTTATTTCATTTTACCCATTGGTGGTGGTGGCGGTGGTGGTTGCCTTGAGTCGGCTCTGACTTGTGGTGACCCTATACACAACAGAACAGAGCACTGCCTGGTCTTGTGCCATCTTCATGATCGTTGGCATGCCCTAGTCCATTGTTGTGGCCTCTGTGTATTTTGAGTGAGTGCCTCCCAACCTAGGGGGTTTATTTTCCAGGACTCCATTGGACAATTTCGTTGTAATCCGTAGGTTGCTCACTGACTACATTTTGGAAGTGGATCATCAGGCCTTTCTTCCTAGTCTTAGTCTGGAAGCCATAATGAAACCTGCCCATTATGGGTGACCCTGCTGGTATTTGAAATACTGGTGGCATAGCTTCCAGCATCACAACACGCAAGCCACCACAGGGTGACAGACAGGTGGTGGCATCTTATCCATGATCTCTTTTTACTGATTTGAATTAAGCATCATTAAAACCAAAACTAAACCCATTGCCATCAAGTCGATTCTGACTCATCTTGACCCTACAGGACAGAGTAGAGCTGTCCCATAGGGTTTCTAAGGAGGGCCTCGTGGATTCGAACTGTTGACCTTTTGGTTAGCAGCTGTAGCTCGTAACCACTGCACCACCAGGGTTTCCTAAGTGTCATTAGAACTCTAGATTTTCGGCAGTTCAATTATTACTGCATAAGCTGGATCAACATTGAAACTAAGACATTTGTAACCCACGTCTCCACCAAGTCACAGAAAGTGAAACCAAACAAAAGGACGTGGCTACTTGATATGAAAAGTAATGTGGAAAGAAACACAACTCCTTAAAAGGGACCTTATTAAAAAGCAGCTTTCCTTTCCCTCATGCTCAGGTGCCTGAGGGGCTGGTCCTTAAGGCCTTCGGGAAGGATAGAGAATATTGAACTACACCTGAGCCTTCTGCAAACGTGATGTATTCTCTCTAATTTCTGAATATGTTAAATTCTAATAGCAATGCTACATTTCTGAATGATGACATGCAAATGTTATTGATAAACAAAAAAGGCCCAAAATATTCTCTGCAAGAACTCCCTGCAGGTATCCTGTTCCCTTTTCCTCCTGTGGCCGTCAGAACAGTAGTGCCTGACAGTCTCTTCACTTGTAAGCTGTTCATTTGAGGATCGCTGTCTGCTCGGCAGTCTCTCCCTGTATCTCCACTCAAGACAGTAAAGGGCAGAGAGAGAGAGAGTTGCTAAGTGATAGCTCAGTTGTGCTGTTTACAGTTCAAACATGCCAAATTAGAGCGTGGCAGGTGAGGTGAATTGATTCTCAATTTCGTTTGATCTGTGTTTTAAAGATACTCAAATGCGTTAAGAGGGAAGTGATATGTCGTGAGGACAAGGTTCACAGGAGGCACATACTAGAGGTCACTTGCTGATGAATGAAAACATTATTAAGGGCTCAGTAAATACTATTTGTCAGTGAAAATCAACTCTATAGAAATTTGTTAATTTAAGGTTTCGGAAGGAAAGAAAATTCACCCCGGTGATTATCACTGCTTCTTCCTGGGCGGCTACTATTATATACTGATCCTGAGTCTAACCTGGCTTGTTTCTTCTCGATCTGTTTATGCCACAAAGAGCCAAACGTTTCTCAGAAAGGTGTGCTGATTAACCATGCAAGCTCACGCACAGTTCTAGAACAGTGTGAAAAACATTACGTGCACAAACTAAATCTTTCAGGTGGAATTTTGGAATGAGGCTAATTGACCTAAAAGCATGCTGGTGCATATAATTGGCATAAGATATAGCAGGTGTGTGTACCTTATTTTCAAACCATACCATTAGTATGATTTTTGCCTCGTACCAGTGGCAACAATTAACCTCACTAGAACCAGTGAGAAGGTCTGAAATGGCTCTTCTTAAATTCTGAGATCTGTGGAGGCAAAGCAATACATGTAAGCTTACTCGAGGGCAAAAAACTAGGATTAGCTGCTAAGATATTTCTAGAATCTGGGACTGATTTCAGCTCACTATACGACGGATATACTGGAATGAGAAATGGGCCCATTCAGTGGTTCTGGAGTTTCTGATATGAAAAAAGCTAAGAAGATCCTTGTCTTCCTTCTACTGCTTCTTAGTTCAAGACTCTCAATTCTGTGGAACCAGAACCGTAAGTACCTAATACCTCTATTCCATTTGTGTTGCTTTATGACACAACTACAGTTTTTTCCTTTCTCTCCCACTTTTCTGATTTCTACCTCCTAGAGTTATTCTAAAGTACCTGGTATCACAACGCTTAAGCACTCAGCTTCTAACCGAAAGGTCAGCAGTTTGAACCCACCAGCCACTCGGCAGGAGAAAAGACCTGGCCATCTGCTCCTGTAAAGATTTCAGGCTAGGAACCCCTATGGGGCAGTTCTACTCTGTCACCTGGTGGGGTTGCTGTGAGTCAGAATTGACTTGACAACACACAATACCAACAGAGTTGTTCTGGATCAGAGACTGTAAGAAAATACTGGTGTAAAGCAGTTGGGAAGTCCCTGGGTGGTTCAACCAATTAATACACTAGGCTGTTAACCGAAAGGTCGGAGGTTCGAGTCTACTCAGAGGAGCCTCAGAAGAGGGGCCTGGCAATCTACTTCTGAAAGGTCACAGCAATTAAAAACCCTATGGAACGCAGCTCTATTCTGACACACACGGAGGGCCATAAGTCAGAGTTGACAGCAACTGGTAAAGTGGTTGGAGCTGGCAAAGGAGCATTGACCGTAGGCAAGGATGAAACGAGATGAGCCTTCTTTGCAGTCAGCCCTGGAGATGGCAGAGTTTCATTTATTCCGTCTGTTGGGAGACGACCCACTGAGGAAATGACACATCCATCTCAACCCAGCAGAGCAATACCAAGAGAGAGCCTCTAGAAACTTTGCATATTAAACCCAGAAGGGGTACAGCTGGCCACCAAGAGGACAGAGGAGCCAAGAGTGACCCGAAAAACTTCTCAGTAAAAGCCAGAGCAATAACAATGAAACAACCACATGGATTATTGAGAAAACTGCTACAAACAGGAAAGGAAATATTATCGTGAGCAGTCAACCAGGGAATAGAGCACCTCAATAACCCTTAGGGCAGGCACTAGAAGAAACCTGCAGAAGTCTGTTTGGCATCCTCAAGAATCAGGAAGACACGATCTCTATGAAACAGAAGGAGAAACCCATCAGAAGAGCCCAGACTCAAATGAAAATGAGCCAATGCTGAATGAAATAAGGAAAACTAAAAACACCATAAAAAACCCATTGCCATCAAGTTGAGTCTGACCCATAGGAATAGAATACCCATAGGAATACCCAACAGGACAGAGTAGAACTCCCCCACAGGGTTTCCAAGGAGTGGCTGGTGGATTTGAACTGCTGACCTTTTGGTTAGCAGCCATAGCTCTTAACCACTGCACCACCAGGGCTCCAGAGTAGAACTGAGACCTCCACGGGGGTGTAGAGAATAATTAACTGCACATGTCAAATTATAAATGTCGAGCACAACCTAAGAAGCCCTCTCAGAAAAGACAAGCATATAAAAATGGGAAAAGAGACTAAAATGGAGGACATAGGACAGAAACATGACCTGCAAGTTATAGATGTTCCCACGAGGAAAATGACAACCACTGGGATAGAAATGATAATGACAGAGATGATTAGAAGAAAAGTTCCTGAAATAAAAATCTTTATTCTAAAGGTTGAAAAGGCTCATTTCAATCTAAAGAAAATCAACAAAAAGAAACCCACACATCTAGGCACATTTTTCACCAAAAAAGTTTAAATTTTAAGAAACAGAAAAATCTTACATCTGCACAGGGGAAGGCAGGCTGCACAGTAAGAAATGAAAAAAACTTTCTGCAACAGTAAATTCCAGGTAGTAGTGGAGCAGTTTTTAGAAAACTGGGAGAGAAAAAAATTTTGGCCCCGTTTTTTCCAAGACATATGATTAAAGGACGTCAGACGTTAGTGGACTCAGCAAATGCAGTATCACCTGCCCCATATGCGAAGGTTCCTGAGGACATGCCCCCGCCCGCAGAGAGCGAAGTGAAATAAGAGCCGCAAGTGGGAATGTCAGTTTGAAAATCAGCAAGCACGAAGAGCCACTAAACCTACGGTTAAGTCTAGATGGTTGGAGTAAAACAGTATCAAAACTACACGAGATGCTAAATAATAATTTTTCAGTGATGAGGCTAAAAATCCAGGGGAGCTGGTGTGCAAGCCTTCCAAGCCAACCAAGAAGATAAAAGTAAACAAAGCCTATATGTTAAAAGGACAAAAATTGAGAAGACAGCAAGGAAGTGGTAAAGGCCAAAAGCACAAAAACCATAGCAACAATTGTGACGGTGGCTCAGGACCAGCAAGTGTTTCGTTATGTTGTGCATAGGGTCACTGTGAGTCAGAACCAAGTCGATGGCACCCAACAACAACAACAACAATGGTGTAACCTTTTAAAGTCCCTGGGTGGTGCAAATGGCTAAGCACTTGACTACCAGCCAAAAGAGTGGCAGTTTGAATCCACACACAGACACCTCAGAAGACAGGCCGGGCAGTCTACTTTTGAAAAGTCACAACCTTGAAAACCCTGTGGAGCAGTTCAACTCTGCATACACAGAGTTGCTATCAGTCAGAATCACTCTGCAGCAACTAACAACAGCAATAGTCTTTTAAAGAAATTGAGAGAAAAATATGTGTCTGTATCAATATCAGTTTTGGTATTGATAGAGGTATATACCCACATATCTATTCTTTCCAGTGCTTTTTATTCCTTTCTGTAGATACAGGTTTCCATATGGCATTCTCTTCAGCTTGAAGAACTTGTTTTCATACAGTTTGGTTCCATGTTTATCATTTTTTTTTTTTCTCATTTTTTCCAATACTTTTGAGATTTTATCTTTGTATTTCAGCCATACAGCTATGTTGTGCCTAGGTGTGGTTTTCTTTTTCTTATCCCGTTTGGGCTTTATTGAGCTCATTGATTTGGTGAGTTTGTTTTTCACAAAATTTAAGAAGTTTTTTCAGGCATAAGACTTAGAAAGTGTTTTTCTTCAAACAATTTTCTGCCCTATTTTCTCTGTGACTCCAATTATACATGTACTAGATCCTGTTGCTATTGATATTGTCTCACATGTCTCCAAGACTGTTCGTTTTTCTTGAATCTGTCTTCTCTCAGTGTTGGGATAACTTCTGTTGCTCTGCCTTCAAGTTCATTGCCTCTTTCTTTTGTTATCTCCAGATAGCTGTTAAGTCCATCCAATAATTTTTTCATTTCAGTTACTGTATTTTTCATCAATAAGATTTCTACTTATTTCTTCTTACAGTTTGTTTCTCTGCTGAGATTTCCTTTCTTTTTATCATTTTGTGTATATTTTTTCTTAAGTCCTAGAACATGTTTATAATAACTGCTTTGAAGTCCCTGTCTGTTAATTTCAACATCTCCCTCATCCTGGTGTTGGTTTCTACTGACTCTTTTTTCTCTTGAGTGTGATTCCAATTTTCCTCCTTCTCTGGATATCAAGTGATTTTGATAAAACACATAAAATGTATGAAAAAATATTTTTTAGAGACTCTGGATTCTGTTATTTCCTCCGTAGAGTATTCATTTTAGCTCTGGCAGACGGTTAACCTGTTAGAGGCAAACTCCAGAACTTTGCCTTCCGTGTGGTGAGCAGCATCTGAAATCCCAGCTGAATTCTTTCCCCTCCCAGCTCCCGCTTGTAGTCTGAACCTATTTCCTCCATGCTTGCATACTCTTAGAGGTCAGCTAAGGCACAATTTACATGGACATGTTTTAGTTTATGCCTTCTCTGGCCCTATCCTTCCATGGTCCCACCCTCTAATTTTCTGCCTGCTCTGCCAGCCCAGAGCTCTTTTCTGACACCTCAAGCCAGTGTGTCTGCTATTTTCTTTGGCCCCAAGCCACACACCCTAGCTCTTAGGCAAAAAGCTTTAAACTCGCAAACTCCACCAGGTGCACCTCTCATCTTTCAACCGTAGACTACCCTCAAGATTCTACCTACTTTACATTCTTTGGCATGACATTCAAGGATTCCTACTAGCTTTCTGGCTGCAGAATACTTTTTTCAAATTTATTTCTCACTATTTCCCTTCATGCACCTTGTGCTCTAGTCAAATTGATGGTGCTTCTAAACTTTCACTTGTCTAATGCTGTGTTTTTGCTCTCCATTGAAAATGCCCATTCTCACATCTCCAAGTGCCTAAATCTGAAGTGACCTTCAAAGCCCAACTCCAATATTAACTGTTCTGCAAAGCCTTTTCTCATTCTCCTCTTCTTTCCCTACCCTCGACTCTACTCCTATTCCCACTCTGGCCTTTCCTCTTCCACAAAGCTACATGTCTTCTTCTCTTAAATCACTTAGAGTATAATGCTAGGAAGTAACATATTCCCTCAGCCTCTAGTGTTCTGGCTAGTACACACTAAATGCATTAAAACATCTTGAAAATTAATTTAAAAGTATATAACTGCTATCCAGACTGAACTTTGTATAGGTGCCATGATTAAAAGTATGAAGTGGCCATTTGGGCCTGCCACTGTACTGGATATTGAATGAAAACAGTCTTGTAAGAATCTCTAATAGTAAACAACAAGTAGAGTATAATGATATAGTGCTCTCCATTTATTGGGAGGATTATTTAAGTGGTGAGAGTAAATTACTTTCTATTCATTTAGTCTCTCTTGTGTTTCTTTCTGTTTATAAGCAGCAACATACACTTGTCAGATGGCCTACCAGAAGGCTAGGTGACCCTGATTGCTGAAGAATTATTTCACTAGTCTACAAATAGAAGGGACACATGACATTGGCCTCATTAGGAGAGCTCTAATGATCTGAGGACATCAGCTTTAAAGGACAAATATGCACGGACACAGCTGAGGAAACTTGAACACTAACATTTTAGAAAACAAAATATTCTTACTAAAGATCATCTAGTGAAGGGAAAAAAAAAAAATTCCACTAAGTAAAGAGAAAAATATGATAACCGTATCACAATATAAAAATTGTGTTGAGAATTCTATTTAATTAGAAAGGAGCAAGTAAAATTAAATTGCATTATTTTTTATTTATAACCAAATAATTTTACTTCTTGTTGTTAGGTGCTGCCAAGTAGGTTCTGATTCATAGCTACCCTAAGTACAACAGAATGAAACACTGCCTGGTCCTGCACCATCATCATAATCATAATCATTGTTATGCTTGAGCCCATTGTTGCAGCCACTGTGTCAATCCATGTCCTTGAGGATCTTCATCTTTTTTGCTGACCCTCTACTTTACCAAGAGTGATGTCCTTCTCCAGGGACTGGTCCCTCCTGATAACATGTTCAAAGTATGGGAGACAAAGTCTCATTATCCTTGCTTCTAAGGAGCATTCTGGCTGTACTTCCAAGATAGATTTGTTTGTTCTTCTAGCAGTCCATGGTAGAAAGCATCAATTCTTCTTCAGGCTTTCTTATTCATTGCCCAGCTTTTGCAAGCACATGAAAGGGTTGAAAACACCATGGCTTGGGTCAGGCACACCTTAGTCCTTAAAGTGACATCTTTGCTTTTTAACACTTTAAAGAAGTCTTTTGCAGCAGATTTGGCCAGTGTGGTATTTAATTTCTTGACTACTGCTTCCATGGGTGTTGATTGTGGATCCAAGTAAAATTAAATCCTTGACAGCTTCAATATTTTCTCCATTTATCATGATGAAATGATACAACCCTGATATACATCTTCCCTGACTTTAAACCACGCAGTAGCCACTTGTTCTGTTGAAACAACTGCCTCTTGATCTGTGTACAAGTTCCTCATGAGCACAATTAAGTGTTCTGGAATTCTCATTCTTTGCAATGTTATCCATAATTTGTTGTGATTCACACAGTAGAATGTCTTTGCATTGTCAATAAAACACAGGTAAACATCTTTCTGGTATTCTCTGCTTTCAGCTAGGCTCTATCTTACATCAGCAATGATATCCCTCTGTCTTAGGCTGGGTTCTCTAGAGAAGCAAAACCAGTAAAGCATGTAAATAAATAAATATATAGGGAGAGATTTATATCAAGGAAATGGCTCACATGGTTGTAGAGGCTGGAATGTCCCCAGCCCAAGGGTCAGGCTGAAGGCTTCTCCTGAATCACATAGCTACAGGGGCTGGCGAACCCAAGATTGGCAGGTCAGATAGCAAGGCTCTTGCTCACAGGCTGCAAAGACCAATGAATCCCAAGATCAGTAGGCAAGACAGCAGGTAAACTGGTAGCTCAACTCCCAAGAACTTGAGGTCAGAGGAGCAGGAGCCAGCTGCAGGATTCAGAGAGAGGAAAAGCCTTCGAGAAAGTCCACTTATATTAAATGCAGCCCACATGCCCAAGAAAACTCCTTTTCAACCGATTAGCTATTCAAAGCAGATCCATCATGGAGGCGATCACATTATATCAGATCTCATCGTGGAGGTGATCACATCACCATAATAGGGCTGCTAAATTACATCATGACTGCCAAACCACTGAGAATCATGGCCAAGGTAAGTTGACACACAACCTTAACAATCACACCCTCATTCCATGTCCTCTTCTGAATCCGGCTTGAATTTTTGGCAGTTCCCTGTCAAAGTAATGCTGCAGGTGCTTCTGAATGATCGTCAGCAAAATTTGACCTGTGTGTGATATTGATGGTATTGTTCAATAATTTCCACATTCTGTTGGATCACCTTTCTTTGAAATAAACATAAATATGGATCTCTTCCAGTCGGTTGGCCAGGTAGCTGTCTTCCAAATTTCTTGGCATCTCAACTGGTATCCTATCAATTCCTGAAGCCTTGTTTTTCACCAATGTCTTCAGTGCAGTTTGGACTTTCTCCTTCAGTTCCGTTGGTTCTTGATCATATGCTACCTTCTGAAATGATAGATTGCATGTTTGATCAATTTCAGTCTGCAGAACTTGGTAAAATTTTTCAATTTCTTCATCTTTGGCCTTAGTGGTTGGTCCATAAGTTTGAGTAGTAGTTGTATTAACTAGTCTTCCTTGTAGACATATGGGTATTATGCTATCACTGACAGCATTGTACTTCAGGATAGATCTTGAAATGTTCTTTTTGCGGAGGAATGCAATGCCATTCCTCTTCAGTTTGTCATTCCTGGCATAGTAGACCATATGGTTGTCCCACTCAAAATGCCCAATACTAGTCCATTTACACTCACTAATGCTTAGGATATCAATATTTATGTGTTCTATTTCATTTTTGATGACTTCCAGTTTTCCTAGATTCATACTCCATACATTCCATGTCCACCTTATTAATGGATGTTTGCAGCTGTTTTTTCTCATCTTGAGTCATTTGTCACATGAGCAAATGAACATCCTGAAAGCTTGACTCCACCTGTGTCGTTAAGGTCCTCTCTAATTTGATGGGGCAGGTCTTCTCCAGTCATATTTTGAGTGCCTTCCAACCTGAGGGGCTCATTTTCCAGCACTATATCAGACAATGTTCCCCTGCTATACATAAGGTTTTCACTGGCTAATTCTTTTCAGAAGTAAACTCCCAGGTCCTTCTTCCTAGCCTGTCCCAGTTTGTAAGCTCAGCTGAAATCTCTCTACCATGGGCAACCCTGCTGGTATTTCAATACTGGTATTATAGCCTCCAACATTGCAAGCCACCACAGTACGACAAAGTGACAGGCTCATGGGAAATTTTACTTATATGTCTTGAAATATCCCTGGTAAATTAATGATTTTTAACTTAAGAGAACAATTCTAATTTGTCATGAAAATATGGGGAAAAATGTACTGCTTAGGATTCCTTTGGTTACAAAATGCAAACCAATTCAAATTGTCTTAAGCAGTAATCAAAGCTTAATAATTCACATAACTGGAAAATCCATAGGCGGGTCTCCTTTCAGCAGTTGTTTCATCTGGTGGGTCAGTACTCTCACTCTCTGCTCTGTCATATACAAAATCTTCGTGAGCTGGATCCCCTCAGGATGTTCCCAGTAGATCCTGGGATTCTATGCTTACTTTTCACACCTGTAGGAAAGAGCTAGTGCCACTCTCCCTGAATTTCCAGAAAAAAGTAGAAGTCAAAGATTTAGTATGCTTATACCAGTTAGGGGCACATACTCAGCTTTGAACTATTCTCAAGGAGGATGACAACACTGATTGGATTAACCTAGACCATGTGACCCACCAGTAGAATAGCACCAGGAAAGAGAAGAGAGTTAGCCCTCTAGAATACCGTGGGTTCATTCTATGGCAGAGACATTTCTCCTCACCAAATACCTCTGTGCTCCCCAACATTTCTCAGCCCCCTACAGTTATGGAAAGCCATGAGACTAACCTCCAATGTGAATGGAAGGGGTGTGTGTTACTTTTAACTGAAGCATTCCAGAGCGAGCACACAAGCCTCTCACTTTCCTTTCTCCTGCCATGCTCTCTTCTTCTCACCCTGCATTGACCAGAACTAGATATGTAGCAGGAATGAAAAATGATCCTTCGTTGTATTAAGCCACTGAGATTTTAGGGTTAATGTGTTGCTGCAGCAAATTTAGCCTATTCTGACCAATGCAGATTCCAGATGAAAATCTGTAGCTATTGAGGGGAATGGAACCTCGAATCTTGTATCTTGAAACATCCATTTTCAGAGGATGTCTGAAAGTCACCTCTACCTTGTGAGCCTTTAGTAAGCTGATGTCAAGGTCACCTTTCTGTTACCTGTGCACAGTCTGTTACAGTGTGCTGCATGAGAAGGCCTTGGACTGGACCTGGGTTCTAATGCTGGTTCTATGCTTTGTGCAAACTAGCTAATTTCCTTGAGTTCTGCTTCCTTGTTTCCAAAATAAGGAAATTAATACAGACCTCAGAGAGTTGTGGTGATGCTGCAGTGAAAAGACGTGGAAACACCCAGATCAGGTATTAACCAGGTTTTTAAAAAATGTTGTCGTGAATGTGAGTGTTTGTAGCCAGGTCGGGTTGTAAAATCCAACTGCCTGATGGTTGATGTTCTTTTTCCCTTCCTTTCTATCCATTTCTCTCACACTTAACCTGTCAAGTGCCATGCCAGCTTTAATTCCTCATCCAAATAGTCAGAACATAACGACTGGTGTCACTCTGCATTAATTCATGTACGCACATTGTATTTGTAAACACAGCTGCCGAAGGGTGGTAGAAATCTAAAGTAGAGGCTAGACATCTTTGGAAGTATTTGAACATTTACCTGGTCACTTGCCAGAGCAAGGCTTCCTTCTAAACCCATGAGGAGGAATCTAAATCAGACCTAGCCCTATCTGAACAGGGAAACTAAAAAGAAAAATACAAAATAAAAATGGAGGAGGTCAGAGGTGTGCAAATGGAGATTATAGATGTCCATGCCATTTGAAAGGCAGGATAGAATAAAAAGAGAGACAAAAGAGAGAACTTATGCTTTCAAACTGAATGCACCTTGTATTTGCTCGTCCTTCCCCCATCCTCAGATAAGTGAACAAACTCTGCCACTCTTGCAATGCAGTGTGATAGCTAAGAGCAAGGACTTGAAAGGTGGACTTCCTGGTCAAGATCCTGACTCCCACATACCAGCTATCAGACAAGTTAACCACTTTGAAGCTCAGTGTCTTAACCTAAAAAATTAGGACAGTATCAGGACATAGTGTACTGAGTTATTTCAATGGTTAGATAGTGCTTTAAAGCTCTTAGCAGAGGGTATGATGTTAAGTATGATAAACTTTATCATTTTCATTATCGTTGTCATCATTATTCTCTGCCGTGTTTATGGCAACATTCCTTAGTCTCTGAGTCTGAGACCTCCTTCTGGGAATCTTTACTCTTCCTCTCTCGTGAGGGCTGAGCTCTGTTCAAAGACTGAGGCTACCGAGAATTACCCCTTGCTTTTTCAGAAGATGCTGCAAAACCCAGCTCCATCACGGCGACTTATCCCTTACAAACAAGCCTCTGAAGCTCATCACCCAGCAGAGATCTACCCCGACTGCCCAAAACCTGTGTTCATCAGCAGCTTTGGACATTTCTCCTGAATAGACTCCATGTCTGGTCCCATTGCCCCCAGGACTTGTAGCAGTATCCCACCCTGATAGGACCCTGAAAGGAAGGGTAGTCTAATCATTATGAGCACAGGCTTTGGGCTCATGCAAACTGGATCCCAGATTAGCATTAGCTAGCTGTGTGGGCTTGAGCCAACATTTAGCCTCTCTCGGCCTCAGTTCTTTCATCTGTCCCGGGGCATAATAAAACTGACCGCCCAGGGTGCTGTAAGGATTAATGAGATCACACAAGTAGAATGTTTAGCACAGTGCCAAATCAAAGTGGTAATCATAGGAAATTATTATTTTTTCCTCCTTAGTGTTCCTTCATGGCTGTGTCTCTGCAAACTTGCTAACTTTGGATCATCCAAAAAATTGAGATATGTGGATTCTATAACTTTTATCCAATTTATAATAAAAATGTTAAATGGAAACTGGACTAAATCAAGTATAAACCTCTGGGGTATTCCGTTACGGGTTATACAAACCATCTGATACCAAACCATCAGTGCGTATTATTTGGATTAAATAATTCACATGGAAAAAAATGCCTAGCTCTTCAATAATTCCTGTATCTTGCCTACAAGAATATCAAGAGAGCTCTTGCCAGATGCCTTGCTGATATAATTTGTTTATGATCTACTTTATGAGTTAGCTTATTAAAATCTGTGAGGTTAGCTTGGCATGTTTTATTCCAGAGAGCACACACCAGCTCCTAATTATTCACTGCTTTTTTCTAGGAGCTCCCAAATCACTTGCTTAAATCATCAGTCCTAGAATCATGCCAGATATTGATGTCAGGCTTAGCGGTGTGTAGTTCTTAAACTCCTTCTTTGAGACGGAAAGCGCTGCTCCTTCTTGAAAACTGGAATATTTACTCGTCTTCTGTTATGTGGTACACTGTTCAACTTTCTTGTTTTGTGAAAAGCCTCTGCATATTATGTCTTTTTTTATAGCCCACTACTCCTCCTGCCTTAAAGCCCTGGCCAATTTAGAGTCCTTTTTTTCAACCAGAGGGAAGAAATAACAGTAATTCTTAGAAGTCCTGCCTGATTTTTTACAGCAGATTGTCATTTGGTTTTATTCAGAAAATGGCACCAAGGCTAAGTCCTTTCTTCCATCATCGTTTCAGCTATCACCACACGCACTCCCTCCAGCTGAACTGAACCAGCAATCTAGGGACGGGAGCAAGGTGCTCCACAGAGACAGATGCTATGCTGGCTTCTGACAGTACACCATGTTGAGAAGTTTATTCTCACTTACTGTAGGAAGGATTCAATCTGTATATAAGCAAACACAGGCCCAACCTCGGTTGCAACAAGATTGACAATGAGGGTATTAGATTACATTAGTCTTCAGGTTCCTTTGTGTATAGAATGGTATAAGTATAAATTAGATCATGAGGTAGTTGTCTTGTTAAGACCACTTTGGTAATGGAATCCTTGCAAATATTAAAAATGTAAAAGTATTGCATATTAACTATTTATTTTTAAAACTAGTTGTTTAATGGAAACAAAGGCCGAAACCTCTCAATAAATACTGAATTGTATTCTATGGCCCAAAACTCAGAATATTCTTGTCTACTAAAGTATTAAAAAATGAGTTCTGTTTATGGGAATGAAAAGTGTGGCAACAAATATTGGTGATGGTTACACAGCATGAGAGATGGAATTGGTTTAATTGAATAATACATGTGAAAAATGTCATATTGGCAATTGTAGTGCTCTCTATGTTTTTGTTCTGGTTGTTAGGTACCATCAAGTCAATTCTGACTCATAGCAATGCTATGTACAACACAATGAAACACTACCTGGTCCTGTGCCATCCTCAAAATCATTGCTATGTTTGAAACCATTGTTGCAGCCACTGTGTCAATCCATATCATTGAGGGTCTTCCTCTTTTTCACTTGACCTCTATATACCAAGCATGATGTCCTTCTCCAGGGACTAGTCCCTGCTGATAACATTTCCAAAGTACATAAAATAAAGTCACATCAACCTGGCTTCCGAGGAGCACTCTGGCTGTACTTCTTCCAAGAGAGACTTGTTCATTCTTCTGACAGTCCATGGTATGCTTCGCCAATGCCATAATTCAAAGGCATCAATTCTTCTTCAGTCTTCTGTATTCATTGTCTGGCTTTCACATGCATATGAGGTGATTGAAAACACCATAGCTTGGGTCAGGTGCATCTTAGTCTTCAAGGTGACACTTAAAAGAGGTCTTTTGCAGTAGATTTGCTAGTGCAATGCGTCTTTTGATTTCCTGACTGCTACTTCCATTAGTGTTGATTATGGATCCAAGTAAAATGAAACCCTTGACAAGTTCAGTCTTTTCTCCATTTATCATGATACTGCTTATTGGTTCAGTTGTGAGGATTTTTGTTTTCTTTATGTTAATGTCATTCCATACTGAAGGCTGTAGTCATTGATCTTCATCAGTAAGTGCTTCAATTTTCTTTACTTTCAGCAAGCAAAATTGTGTCATCTGCATACTGCTGGCTGTTAATAAGTCTTCCTCCAATCCTGATGCCCCATTCTTTTTCATATAGTACAGCATACAGATTGAATTAAGTGTGGTGACAGGATACAACTCTGAGGCCCACCTTTCCTGATTTTAAACCATGAAGTATTAACTTGTTCTGTTTGAACAACTGCCTCTTTGTCTATGTATAGGTTCCTTATGAGCACAATTAAGTGTTCTGGAATTCCCAATCTTCACAGTGTTGTCCATAATTTGTTATGATCCAGTCAAATGCCTTTGCATAGTCAATAAAATACACATAAACATCTTTCTGGCATTCTCTTCTTTCAGCCCAGATCCATCTGACATGAGCAATGATATCCCTCATTCCAAATCCTCTTCTGAATCTAGCTTGAATTTCTGGCAGCATAATTTTACTAAGACAGGAAAGAAGAGACTGATGATCTACTTCTGAGAAAATTGTCCAGTGAAACCTTATGGATAGCAGTGGAACGTTGTCTGACATAGTGCCAGAAGATGAGCCCCTCAGGTTAGAAGGTACTTAAAATATGACTGAGGAAAAGCTGCCCCCTCAAAGTAGAGTTAACCTTAATGACATGGATGGACTACAGCTTTCAGGACCTTCATTTGCTGATGTGGCCTGACTCAAAATCATAAGAAGCAGCTGCAAATGTCCATTAGTAATCGGAATGTGGAATGTACAAAGTATGGATCAAGAAAAATTAGAAGTTGTCAAAAATGAAATGGAATGCTTGAAGAACAGTATTCTAGTCATTAGTGAGCTGAAATGACTGGAATCCTGTGGTCTACTACGCTGGGAATGACAATTTGAAGAGGAATGGCGTCAGATTCATCATCAAAAAGAACATTTCAAGATCAATCCTTCAATGCAACTTTGTCAGTGGTAGGATAGTATCCACATGCCTGTAAGGAAGACCAGACTACTATTCAAATTTACACACCAACCACTAAGGCCAAAGATGAAGAAATTGAAGATTTTACCAGCTTCAACAGTCTGAAATTGATCAGATATGCAATCAAGATACATTGATAATTACTGGTGATTAGAATGCAAAAGTTGAAAAAAAAGAAGGATCAGTAGTTGGAAAATATGGCCTTGGTGATTGCATGATAGAATTTTGCAAGACCAAGGACTTATTCATTGCAAATAGCTTTTTTTTCTACTATGTAAATGGAAACTAAATGCTTGGACCTCACTGAATGGAATAAAAGGGAATCAAATTGACTGCATTTCTGGAAACAGATGATGGAAAAGCTCAATATCATCAGTCAGAACATGGCCGGGGCTGACTGCAGAACAGACCATCAACTGCTCATATGCAAGTTCAAGTTGAAGCTGACGAAAATTAAAATAAGTCCATGAGAGCCAAAGTACAAGCTAGGGTATATCCCACTTGAATTTGGCAACCATCTCAAAAACAGACTTGATGCACTGAACACTAATCACTGAACAACAGACAAGTTGTGGGCATCAAGAACATCATACATGAGGAAAGAAAAAGCCATTAAAAATTTTTTTAAATAAAAAGACCAAAATGGGCATCAGAAGAGACTGAAACTTATTCTTGAGTGTAGAGTAGCTAAAACAAAAGGAAGAGATGATGAAGTAAAAGAATTGAACAGAAGACTTCAAAAGGCAGCTCAAGAAGACAAAGTATTATAATGACATGTGCCGAGGAAGACCACGCTCGGCATTTCTCAAGCTGAAAGAACTGAAGGAAAAATTCAAGCCTAGAGTTGCAACATTGAAGGATTCTGTGAGCAAAAAATTGAAAAATGCAGGAAGCATCAGAAGAAGATGGAAAGAATACTTAGAGTTACTTCACCAACAAGAATTGGTTGACATTCAACCATTTCAGGAGGTAGGATATATATGATCAATAGCCAGTGGTACTAAAGAAAGAAGTCCAAGCTATAGTGAAGGCGTTGGTGGAAAAACAAGGCTCCAGGAATTGATGGAATACCAGTTGAGATGGTTTGACAGATGCAGTGCTGGAGGGGCTCACTCCTCTATGCCAAGAAATTTGGAAGACAGCTTACTGGCCAACCAAGTAGAAGAGATCCATATTTGCACCCATTCCAAAGAAAGGTGATGCAATAGAACGTGGAAATTATTGAACAGTATCTCTATATTTTTATGATAAAAAGATGTTAACCACTTATAATGACAAAGTTTGATGGTAAATTTGAATTTTAGCATAAAGATATGTGTTTTCTTTATGGGTTGAGAGAAAAGCCAATGCTTTTTTATATGCAGGTAGTGGTGGCTCAATGGTTAAGCACTCAGCTGCTAACCAAAAGGAGGGCGGTTTGAACCCACTAGCCACTCCACGGGAAAAAGATGAGGTAGTCTGCTTCTGTAAATATCACAGTCTTGGAAACCCTATGGGGCAGTTGTGCTCTGTCCTATAAGGTCAGTATGAGTCAGAATGGGCTCGACAGCCGTGGATTTGGTTTGGTTTTAGGTTTAGTCCTGGACTTAGGATTGGGCTCAATTCTGACGACTCTGTCGTAAGTCACTTCTGACTTAAGTTGAATACCTCAATTTTTTTTGTGTTGTTTGTTTTCATTATTGCCTTTTATTATCAGTATCTTTATAAATCTTATCTTTATTTGTCTTTGGAGGTTTGAAACATTACATATAAACTTTCAGATGTATTAATACATAAAAAATACACAAATCATAAAAATTTATCCTGATGATGAAGAAAAATTGTACACTGTCGGCATTTTGTCAGTTGTGGTAATAGCTCCAGGTAATTGTCTGGATTATCCCTGGAAAGAGGATGGTGTTTCCAGTCAGAAAATTAGTGACCAGTTGTATGGTCATTTTTTTTCTTTTTTTTTTTTTTACTTGGTGTATTTCGCGGTAACATCTCACTGCTTCCCGAATCTGCCTGTCGACTTTAGCAGAGCAATCAATATTTGGGTCCATGTTTTCAAGCAACTGAAGCCCTGATTTAGTTTGGAAAAAGACTTCAGTTAATTCTTTCCCTGTAGAAGTTTTTGACAACTTCTCTCCTTCCTCTTCCTCATCACATTTTACGTAGTACATATTACTACCAATAAGATGTACAAAAAAATTTTTTTTTAAATGGACGGCCATAAGTGCGGTTCCTCATAACCTGAATACATTGTAAGTTGGGGGCTACCTGTATAACTTCTACTTCCAGTAGAAGAAACTGGAAAACAATTCCCGTTCAACTCCATGTGGTCAGTGCCCTTCAACTAGCAACAATCATATCCATTTCAATGTAATTCAGCTGTATTATACTGGTCCCAGTAAAACCTCAAATGTTATTTTTAACTTCAGAAAAAAAATACTTAAAATACCCTTTAAATTTTAAAATCAATAAAAACGATCCCAAAACTAAAATACCTATGTTCAGCACTGTAGTACTGCATTTTCTTTTAGAAAAATCTTGCCTGTGTCATGTGAGCAAAAAAGAGATAAATACTAGAAAGGACAGGCAAAATTTGCGATAGTTTTGATGGTGTCGTTGCTTATAAAACCCAATCAAATTCACTGAAAAACTGTTAGAACAAGTAGGGAAATTAAGTAAGTTGGCCAGTTATAAAGTAAATATCCAAAAATCATATATATGCTTTTGTGTATGTATTATCAATAGCCAGTTAGAAGGCATATTGGGATGAAATGATTATACACAAAATAGCAATAAAATATTAAATTCCTTAGAATAAATCTAACAAAATTATGTGGAACCTATGTAAAACAAAACAAAAAAAATTTCTGAGGAACTTAAAGATGACAAGAAAAACTCGAAGAGTTATGTTCCTAATGGAAAATTCAATAGTAAAGGTGACGCTTCTTCCCCAAATTATTCTCTAAATTTAAAGCATTTTTATCAAAGTGACAAGCATATTTTTAACTTGACCAAATCATTTTAAAGTTTGTCTAAAAAAAAAAAGACTAAGAATAATAAAGAAAACATTGAGAAAGAATAAATAACAATAAAAAAATAGTGTTCAAATTCTGTTAAAATAATATTTAATAACAAAGGGAAATATTTACAGTATATCTATAAGCTTTTTAAAAAGAGTGTAAAAAAAAGTATGTTTTCTTTTAAGGAATAAATTCCTTATGTCTACATATGCCTGTAGAAAACACAGAAAGCCTCTATATCTAAGCATATAAATTTCCAGTATTTTCTCTGCTTGTATTTTATTCTATACGTTGAGATTATAGTATAAATATGCTTTATAACTTCTTTACTCACCTATATCTCATAAGCATTTTCTTCTGTAAATTTTTTTTATTTTAGATGACTTTAATGATTTTATAATTATATGAATATATTTTACTTGAACAATCCAATGTTTTAGAACATTTTAGATTGTTTCTAAATAAATAATTTTTTTCTAGCATCCTTTCTTACAACTCTTTGTCACAACTGCAATTACTTCCATAGACTAAATATCAGGTGTGAAATTGCTGGGTGAAGTGGTATATGCATTTTTACAGCTTTTAGTCATATTGTTAAATTGTCCTATAGAAATGTAATGATTTATAACACGGTATTTATGAAAGTACCTCTTTTCCAAACCCTGTTTGCACAGTGATAAAAACTTTTTGTTAATATGATATCTAAAATATAAATTAGTGTTTTATTTCCTTTGATAACCAATGAAGTTGAACATTCTGGAATATCATTTATTTGTATTTATTAATCTGTGTCTTGTCTGTTCATATCCTTTGCCCATATAGTAATTGGTAGATTCAGCCTTTTACTGGCTTGTGATAGCTATTTGTATTTTGGTGATTAACATTTATAATATATGCCAAAAAAATTTTTTTAGAATTTATTTCTTTGCTTTTACATTTTGTTTGGTGTCTCTAGTGCTAAAAGAAGTAGAAATGTTTCGGATTTATTTTCCGGTTCCACAGTAGTGAATTTTATCTCGTAGTAGAAAATGCTTTCATATTGCAAAAATCTTAGCAATAATGGGTTTTATGCCTGAGAAAATCATGCATGTAACTTGTAACCACCTAAGATGAATACATTTTACCACTTTGACTTTAAATTATTTTTTTCCCTATTCTTCAGCAATTTCTGTCTATCTGGAAGCTCTCTCTTGTTGATCATACTTGAAGGCAGTAAAAGCAGTACAATAGAAATCCAATTTTTTGATTAGAAAGGTTCCACTATAATGCTAGTAGATGCCTCATGTTAGACCCTTTTCAAAACCTTAAATTTTGAGTTCAAATCCCTCACTTAGGTCTTGACAATGGTTTTCAGGCCCATCAACACAAAAATAAAACACATTTCTTCTCTTTCAAGCTACAGATTCATAGAACCATATTCTTCTTATATCTGTTAACATACTTTTTCAAAGGAAAAGAACTTTGTTTCAAAAAAAAAACCCTCTGTTTTCTTTAATTCTATTGGGAAAGTAAGATCAAAAAGACTTCCAACTTAATTCTTTAGTTATTATTGTTTAATGGCATACCAGCCACTTTTTGCAGAGCCCTGGTGGTGCAGTGGTTAATCATGTGACTGCTTACCAAAAGGTCGGCAGTTTGAATCCACCAGCTGCTCCTTGGAAACCCTTAAAAAAAAAAAAACCTGTTACCTGTGACCCTATAGGACAGAGTAGAATTGCCCCATACTGTTTCCAAGGAGCACCTGGTGGATTCAAACTGCCAGCCTTTTGGTTAGCAGATTTAGCTCTTAATCACTAGGCCACCAGGGTTTCCTTGGAACCCTTGTTGTTGTTGTTACATGCCATCAAGTTGGTTCCAACTCATAGCAACCCTATGTACCCCAGAACAAAACACTGCCTGGTACTGCGCCATTCTTACAATCCTTGTTATGCTGGACCCCATTGTTGCAGCCACCGTGTCAATTCAGCTCATTGAGGGTCTTCCTCTTTTCCGCTGACCCTGTACTTTACCAAGCATGATGTCCTTCTTCAGAGACTGATCCCTCCTGATAGCATGTCCCAAGTATGTAAGACGCTTCCAAGGAGCATTCTGGTTGTACTTCTTCCAAGACAGATTTGTTTGTTCTTTTGGCAGCCCATGGTATATTCAATATTCTTCACCAACACCTCAATTCAAAGGCATAAATTCTTCGGTCTTCCTTATTCATTGTCCAGCTTTCACATGCATAAGATGTGATTGAAAATACCATGGGCTGGGTCAGGCACACCTTTGTCTTCAGGGTGACATCTGCTCTTCAACACCTTAAAGAGGTCTTTTGCAGCAGATTTACCCAATGCAGTGCGTGGTCTGATTTATTGACTGCTGCTTCCATGGGCATTGATTGTGGTATGAAATGAAATCCTTGACAACTTCAAACTTTTTTCTGTTTATCATAATATTGCTTATTGGTACAGTTGTCAGGATTTTTGTTTTCTTCATGTTGAGGTGTAATCTATACTGAAGGCTGTGGTCTTTGGTCATCGTCAGTAAGTGCTTCAAGTCCTCTTCTCTTTCAGTAAGAAAGGTTGTGTCATCTGCATAATGAAGGTTGTTAATGAGTCTTCCTCCAATCATGATGCCCCGTTCTTCTTCATATAGTCCAGATTCTCGTATTAGTTGTTCACCATACAGATTGAATAGGTATGGTGAAAGAATACAACCCTGACGCACACCTTTCCTGACTTTAAACCACTCAGTAGCCCCTTGTTCTGTCCAAACAGTTGCCTCTTGATCTACGTACAGGTTCCTCATGAGCACAATTAAGTCCTCTGGAGTTCACTTTCTTCGCAATGTTACCCGTAATTTGTTATAATTCACACAGTTGAATCCCTTTGCATAGTCAATAAAACATAGGTGAACACCCTTCTGGTATTCTCTGCTTTCAGCCAGGATCCATCTGACATCAGCAATAATATCCCTGGTTCCACATTCTCTTCTGAATCCAGCCTGAGTTTCTGAAAGCTCCCTGTCGATATATTGCTGCAGCCACTTTTGAATGATCTTCAGCAAAATTTTGCTTGCCTATGATATTAATGATATTGTTTGATAATTTCTGCATTCAGATGTATCAGCTGTCTTGGGAATAGGCATAAATATGAACCTCTTCTAGTTGGTTGGCCAGGGAGCTGTCTTCCAGATTTCTTGGCATAAATGAGTGAGCACTTCCAGCGCTACATGCATTTGTTGAAACATCTCAATTGATATTCTGTCAGTTCCTGGAGCCTTGTTTTTCGCCAGTGCCTTCAGTGCAGCTTGGACTTCTTTTGATGCTTCCTGTGTTGTTTTATGTTTTCCCCATAGAATCCTTCACTATTGTTACTCAAGGCTTGAATTTTTTCTGCAGTTCTTTCAGCTTGAGAAGCACTGAGCATGTTCTTCCCTTTTGTTTTTCTGTCTCCAGCTCTTTGCACATGTCAGTATAATACTTTACCTTGTCTTCTCGAGCCACCCTTTGAAATCTTCTGATCAGTTCTTTTTCTTCATCATTTCCTACTTTTGCTTTAGCTGCTCGACATTTGAGAGCAAGTTTCAGAGTCTTCTTTGACATCCATCTTGGTCTTTTCTTTCTATCCTGTCTTTTCAATGACATTTTGCTTTCTTCATGTATAATGTCCTTGATGTCATTCCACAACTGGTCTGGTCTTTGGTCATTAGTGTTCAATGTGTCAAATCTATTCTTGAGATCATCTCTAAATTCAGGTGGAATATACTCAAGGTCGTACTTTGGCTCTCGTGGACTTGCTCTGAGTTTCTTCAGTTTCAACTTGAACTTGCATGTGAGCAATTGATCTTCTATCCCATAGTTGGCCCCTGGCCTTGTTCTGACTGAGGATGATGAGCTTTTCCATCATTTCTTTCCACAGATAAAGTGGATTTCATTCCTGCGTATTCCATCTGGCGACGTCCATGTATATAGTTGCCACTTGTGTTGGTGAAGAAAAGCTTTTTGTAATGAAGAGTCATTAGTTTTGCAAAATTTTATCATTTGGTCTCCAGCATTGTTTCTGTCACCAAGGCCATATTTTCCAACTACTGATCCTTCTTTGCTTCCAACTTCTGCATTCCAATCACCAGTAGTTATCAATGCATCCTGATTGCAAGTTCAATCAATTTCAGACTGCAGAAGTTGATAAAAATCTTTAATTTCTTCATCTTTGGCCTTAGTGGCTGGTACATAAATTTGAATAATAGTCATATTAACTGGTCTACCTTGTAGGCCTATGGATATTATCCTATTACTGACAGTGTTGTACTTCAGGATAGATCTTGAAACGTTCTTTTTGACAACAAATGCAACACCATTCCTCTTCAAGTTGTCATTCGCGGCATAGGACACTATATGATTTTCTTATTCAAAATGGCCAATACCAGTCTGTTTCAGGTCACTTAATGCCTGGGAGATCGATGTTTATGCATTCCATTTTATTTTTGATGATGTCCAGTTTTCCTAGATTCATATTTTGTACATTCCATGTCCTGATTATTAATGGATGTTTGCAGCTGTTTCTTCTCATTTTGAGTTGTGCCACATCAGCAAATGAAGGTCCCAAAAGCTTTACTCCATCCACGTCATTAAGGTCAACTCTACTTTGAGGAGGCAGCTCTTCCCCAGTCATCTTTTGAGTGCCTCCCAGCCTGAGGGGCTCATCTTCAGGCACTATATCAGTGTTCTGCTGCTGTTCAAAAGGTTTTCACTGGCTGATTTTTCAGAAGTAGACCGCTGGGTCCTTCTTCCTAGTGTGTCTTAGTCTGGAAGCTCAGCTGAAACCTGTCCTCCATGGGTGACCCTGCTGGTATTTGAATACCGGTGGCATAGCTTCCAGCATCACAGGAATACACAAGACCCCACGGAAGGACAAACTGACAGACACTTGGAGGTGGAACCCTTAGGGGCCACTTTTTATGCCTCTGGACCTCCTAGTTAGTATGTTAATCTGGTTCTAAAGCATAAAGTGTCAAGATGGGTCCCTTTTGAAATGCA
This sequence comes from Elephas maximus indicus, assembly GCF_024166365.1. Lineage (NCBI taxonomy): Eukaryota > Metazoa > Chordata > Mammalia > Proboscidea > Elephantidae > Elephas > Elephas maximus. The sequence goes on from NC_064819.1 coordinate 235,239,385, forward strand.
TGAAGCTCAGCAGACCAGAGTTGGAGCCTCATTGTTCTGTAGGTTGAGCATTCTATTAGGTGATTCTTCCTGGATGTGTTAGTTTTGTAAATTTTTGTAACCTTTGTCTTTTTTTTCCTCTGTTTCTTTGTGATAAGGCTTGCAAGCATAATTATGGCTTTCTCATGTGATAGTTACGGAGCCCTGACGGGATTGTTTTTGTTTTTCTGGGTCATATTTGGTAAACCAGAGGTTCCCCATGTAACCTAATGGAAAGGCGCCTGCAATAAATTCTCTATTTAGTTCTTATTGGTATATTGTCATACCACAGATCAGTGGGACAATAGTGCCACTCGCCTTATTGGTGGCGTGTATTTCCAGTTCATATTTCTTAAAATCCATATTACCAACCAAAAATTTAAACACACTCAATTAGTAAGCATGCATTCCAATACGGGAAACTCATACCATAATTCTTTTTTTTTAATAAAAATTTGGGAAAGAAATTAATGGTATGTCTTAATTCCTTGAGAATGAAGAAGAAAAATGGAAGAACTGAAGTGGAAATGGGCAGTATAAAAAAAAAAAAAAATTCCTCTTGGATGACATTAAGGGGCATTTATACCGTGGTGCAGTTGTTAAGAGCTCAGGCTGTTAACCAAAAGGTCAGCAGTTAAAATCTAGCAACCACTCCTTGGAAACCCTATAGGGCAGTTCTACTTGTCGTATAGGGTCGCTATGAATTGGAGTCAACCCAATGGCAATGTGTTAATGGGTTACCCTTGCTCTATTTCACAGCCTCTAAGAGGTTGAGACCCATCACCTGGTCATTTAGGAGGACTTAGAGTTCCATTTTAGATGCCACAAACAGGAACAGCTCAGGCACTTAACTTGTAGGTTGTTGTCAATCCAATAACATTTATCACAACTGTGTTAGGTCAATTTGAAGTTACAATAAAATAAAGTAATTGTTTCCTAATCGCTATTATCACTATCCATGGTGAGAGAGATCATTAATGTATCCCCAACTGATCAATTATCTATACATATAGATAGATATGTGTTAATCATAAGTATTCAGATTAGTGTTATTCATAAGTATAAAAAGTTTATTCCTTAGCTGATAAATTCCATAAGGCAAAACTCTCCTCTAACATTGGTAGTGAAGGCACACACTCTGTGCTGTTCCTCTGCGACATCAAGCATGTTGTTGTTGTTAGGTGCTGTCGTGTCAATTCCCACCCATAGGGACCTCATGTACAATAGAATGAAACACTGCCTGGTCCTACACCATCCTCACAATCATTGCTATGTTTGAGCCCATTGTTGCAGCCACTGTATCAACCCATCCCATTGAAGGTCTTCCTCTTTTTTGCTGATTCTCTGCTTTATTAACCATGATGTCCTTCTCCAGGGACTGGTCCCTCCTGATAACATGTCCAACATATGTGAAATGAAGTCTTCCCATCCTTTGCTTCTTAGGAGCATTCTGGCTGTACTTCTACCAAGACAGATTTGTTCATTCTGGCTGTCCATGGTCTATTCAATATTCTTTGCCAGTACCAAATTCAAAGGCATCAATTCTACTTGTGAAGAGTGTGTTTATTAGTTCAAGTAGATACGTGAGACTAAATGGGCATCTCCTGTCTGGAGATGAGATAAGAAGGCAGAAAGGAGAGGAGCTGGTTCAGTGGACATGCGAAACCCAGGGTGGAAAGGGGGAGTGAGCTGTCACATTATAGGGATAGCAAGTAGGGCCATATAACATTGTGTGTGTAAGTTTTTATATGAGAAACTACCTTGAGCTGTAAACTTTCACCTAAAGCACAATGAAATAAAATAAAGGCATCAATTCTTCTTTGACCTTCCTTGTTCATTGTTCAGCTTTTGCATGCATATAAGATGATTGAAAATACCATTGCTTGAGTCAGGCACATCTTAGTCCTCAAGGTGACATCTTTGCACACCATAAAAGAAGTGCATTGTGATGAGTCAGCGGTTGGCAGCCACATGGCTACCAAAAAATAAGTTGCCATTGAGTTGACTGACTCACGGCGACCTCATATGTATTGAAGTAGAACTGTGCACCATGGGGTTTTCAAATGCTGATTTTTCAGAAGCAGATCTCCAGGGCTTACTTCAGAGGCACTTCTGGGTGGACTTGAACTTCCAACATGAGGTTGCTACGAGTTAGAATCAACTGAGTGGCAGCTGATATATGGGTACCAAAGTCTTTTCTGTAATCATCAGCTGCACTCTATCCATGTTCCAATAGCCGTCTCTTCTAGTACCTTCAATAGGTTCACCTTCTTGTGACTTCATAGTGTCAACAAAAAGGCTTTCTTTAAAAAGACAAAACCCATAAAATGGAATAAGAACTATATGCACTCAATTATTTAGTCACTTTTATTTAAAAAAAAAAAAACTATAAATTACAACAATGTGGCTCTGTTTTCAGGGTCTTATCCTTCCTCATTAAGCAGCCTGTAAAAGATTTAGCTGGATGTGACTATGAGTTCTTTCTAAGGAGTGGTATGGGTGGGAGGGATGAGTGGAGAGAAAAGGCAGAAACTATTCAACTTAAAGGATCTTAAACATCTGATTTTGTGTGGTTGAAAAGGCAAGGTGAGACCTAGGGATCTTCTAGCTTGGGCAAAAGTGTTACATCTCCCCCTCCTTTGATGCACACCCAGACACTTCTTCCCACCACTTCCAGATAAATGATCCTAAGGAAGACATATACACAATGATAAAGCCAGTTAGAAGGATCCCTCTTTATCCTCTTGGGCTTTGGTACCAAATCCCTAAGTAGAGCCTCATCCACAAGCACTGGAGTAGACCCAGTGGTAAAAGGAGAACCTCTTTTTCCTGTAGAGACCAGTCCTCACGTGCTGTTCCCTGTTCTGGGACGCTCTTCACTTAAATAACATCTCTTCATCCCTTGGGTCTGTCCCTTCACCTGGAGCCTTCCCTGATCTCTAAGCTAGGTTAGATGCTGCCTTTGATTTGCTGTTTATATACCCTATCCTTCCTAGGAATTCTTATTCCACTAGTAGTATTTGTCCAACCTTTCTTCCATAGTATAAATCCCATGAGGATGGGTGGCATATGTCTTGCTCATCTCTGTATCTCCATTTCCTAGGACACTTACTAGCACATAATATGGTCTCAATAAATATTTGGTGATAAGGATTAAGTAAGCTAGTATATGTAAGGTGTTCAGTTTGATTCTTAGAAGATAGCAGTGTTCAGTATGTTCCCTATCAGTGTTTGGAACTGTCACATGGATCTGGGAAGCTCTGAAACCTAAGCATGTTGATCGTCTTTGATAGACCTTTAGAAAAAATGCCCTCTGCCCATAATCCTCAGAGCAGTGTTTCTGCAGGCTGGCAGTTCTGTTTTGTTAAACTGAACTGGCTCAGTAGGAAGGATATTTTAGCTCCTGGCTTCCTGAAAAGACCAAAATAGCTTTTAGATTGAGTAAGACGAGAAACCCCGTGCCCCCGCACCCCCATGACCAACTGTGCAACACTCTACAAGCCTTTTTCTCTCTCCATTTTCCCATTAAAGCTTTGCCCCGGAATGGTTCATTACTACAAATTTAGGCTAATTTATAGACTTCTAGTTTTAGTCATTTTTCAGAGGAAGTGCCATGGCCTGCAGTATGTCTAAATGCTGTAATGAGGAGCCATTGCACTATCAGGCTCTGTGGTTGTATCTCTGGTGGGTCCCTGGGTTAAGGCTGAGCCATCCCTCTTTACCCCATATGTGTTTATCTCCAAACCAAACAAGAATGAATTCCAGGCTGGACCAGAAGTTATGGGGCTACTCTGAAGTATTCTCATGCCACCAGCTCTGTCATGTGGCTGGAGGAGAGGAAGCTGGGCCACAGTTTGTTTTAGAGAACTTCCTCTTGAGTCCAGAGGAAATAGCTATGAAGCCACTAAATGGTACCCTATCTTCTTGGTTTTTTAACACAGAATTCGGTTTAGCTCAGACTTACACCAAGCCCCTCCCTCTGCTATTGGATTGTACTCTGTCCTGTGGGGGATGGGGAGGCTTTGAGTGGTGTGACCATCAGACATGCTCTGGAAGGTGTGAAAAGATGGCTGGGGGAGGTAAGAAAGACCAAAGAAGGGAGATCTGTTAGGAGGGTGGCCGCACTCCAGTGGACAAGTCCCAGGGGTCAGATCATAGGAGTGCTTGGGAGGGTGCAGGGCAGGGCACAAATTCCAGCAATACTGCAGAGGCAGAACCCAGGTGGTTCCACAGCAGGAGGAAGGTGAGGGGTGAGAGACTCTGCCTGACTCCATACCTGGTTGTACCATTGCTAAATATGGGGAACAGAGCAAGTTTATGGTAGAAAAAATTATCTTTAAACAAACTGAATTTGAGGTGCTAGCAAGATCCAGGCTGTTGGAAACGTGAGCTGAAGTTCAAGTCCAGGGCCATCTCACCAGGTCTACTGAGGGCGGCGGCATCCTTTGTTGTTGTTAGGTGTCTTCAAGCTGCCTCTGACCCATACCTATTGCCATACAGTCAATTCCGACTCATAGCCACCCTATAGGACAGAGTAGAACTGCCCCACAGGGTTTCCAAGAAGCAACTAGTAGATTAGAACTGCGACCTTTTGGTTAGTGGCTGAGCTCTTAACCACTGTGCCACCAGAGTTCCATAGCACCCTGTATATAACAGAACGAAATGTTGCCCATAGTAGGTTATGTTCCATCCCTTCGTTGCATCTTTTATCCCTCCGTAGATGACACATGCGTCATGGCCTTAGTCACTCTTCTTCGTGAGGAGGTAGAACATCCCACAACTAAGAGCCTTTGGCTGTGTTTGGAGTAGTCTAGGGAATCACATTTTACTAATCCTCATCTTTTACCTTCTATCACAGATGCTGTATATGGCTCTCCAACTTAAATCACGAACATGAACCTGCAGCCCTCTTACAAAGTCAGTAGCAGGTTCCCGTGACTGAGGGTGTGTTCCCAAAGTCACACAGCCAGTTACCGTGTCCTGATTCCTGGCTCTCTGTGTTTTCCCCTGGAGCGCAGTCAGACTTTGGCACAGCCAGGCTTACCAGGGGATTTACCATTTCCTTTCCTGTCTCGGCGGCACAGTTACTGTGCATTCATAATGGTCTCTAAATTGTTCTGGACTCCTGTGGCCTCTTATTGTTGATTCCTTCTAAAGTTCTGAACATCCAAAAGTTTTTCTTTTCTTCCCTACTTTCTTTAAGAGTCTAGATATTGTCACTTTATGTTCACATCTACCAAGAATATTCTTGGTGTTTGTAAACAGCCTGTAGCTTCTACACACTTACACAAGGCCCAGCTCCTTCCCCAAATAAACATTTGCTTCATTGTAATGCTTTCAAGGATAGCATAGGTTGTTAACGGAAAGAGATGGTTGCATAAAAATGTCCCCGTTGTCAACCTTCGTGTGGTTATGGGTGTTAACTGCCATCTGGTTTGGGGGCCCTCTCCAGGGGTACTCACTTATCTTCTCTTAGATACTAGTTACCCATCAAGCCCTGGTAAACATGAGCTGCATGCTTAGGGTTGGTGCTGAATCCGTAAAAGTCGGGAGAACAAATAACACAAACAAGGTACTGTTTATAACGTTAGGGCTGCAATTTGAAACTGTAATAATAAAGACCCAGTGGCAATCCCCAGTAGAGTCTAGTTTAATTAAATGTATCCACGACATGACTTCTCCTTAACTCTGAAGAAACTAATGCCGTTTATTTTCTGCTGGTTCCCTTTCCCGCCATGCAGATGCTCTGAACCTCCGCAACCGACAGGTCATCTGTGTCACGCTCAAAGTCCTCCAGCACCTGGTCGTCTCCGCTGATATGGTGGGCGAAGCACTGGTGCCCTATTACCGTCAGATCCTCCCCATCCTGAACATCTTCAAGAACATGAATGGTGAGTTCTCCCGGGACGCAGGCTGTCTTCCAAGGCCTCAGAAACAGGAGTGGTTTGAAGTAGAGTTAATCAGCAACACATTTAGGATTTCTTGTTGCATGTAAACCAAGACCCATCTGGAGATCTCGGTAGCATGACTGCCACGCCTTGTACTGCTACTCCCTCGGGAAACGGTAACGTTAACAATTTCATGTATCTTCACACGTCCCGCTTACTTACTCAGTACAGGGGCGCTGAAACAGCTCTGTAATCTTCCAATAATTCAATAGTAAAAATTTCTAATAGTCCTGTGAACACCTTAGTAAGTTTTGAGGTTGCCCTTTTTCTGGATAATAATTCCACTTTAGATACTTCCTATTAATATCTCGCTGTCAGTTTTTATTCATTGATTTAAGATCAGTTTTTAAGCCATCTGGGGCAGGTGGCTTAGAAAGTTTTAATATACGTTCTAGTTTCTAGAAAAGATAGGAAATAGATCATTTGTAGTTACTTGATGGTGAGTACTGATTAAAAAATACATGTACTGATGCATTCATATTTTTTAAATATTACTTTGTAACCTTTGGAAAGCATTTATGGGTTTATATGAGTCTGTTTTACCCAAACAAAGTATTTTCAAGTTTTGGGGAACATCTTGGCATGCAGTGTGTGTTCATCTGTTCATTCAAGAGTGTGACTTCCCTTACGTGCCTCTGGCAACGATGCGAATCCAATTTCCTCTGATGTTGCTACTTTGAAGTTCCATACTTCTCACATGACGGTGTAAGTCAACGTTTGACGTTAATTCCTGACAGCCATGTAGAAATGTTCATAATTTAGTGGAACGCCGCTTACAAATTTTGCAACATGATCTGGTCTTTGTGCATACAGGAAAATAAACAACCCGAGAAGCCAAGTATATGTCAGCTCCCACCACAGATAAATTCACTGTTGGGAGCCACTCTCCTTCTTTGTATTTTCCATAGTTGCTGTTAAAATTTGGCTTAATCAAGCATAGGCTATTCAGGACATCATGGAATTCTCAAGAAGTCTTCAGCTGTCTTTCAATCAGTAGGACCTACTTATATGTTTGGTATTACATGCATATTTAGTAACTGGCATTATAGGAACTTAAGAATGCCTGCAGTGGAGTGAGCTGATATACATTCCAGAATGGACACGAGGAGCTGTAGTATCAGAGTGGACATTTAGACAAGATGGTTACTCTTTTAGGAAAGTGAAAATTGGGTTTTCCTAAAAGAGTCTTCTTGCCCACAGAACATTTTAGTAACAGTATTCCTACTTTATGGAAAATATTTGTTTAAATGTTTTTCTTTTGTAATCCTGATTTTTCCCATATAGCAGCATCAAACATCCACGGAGTTGTAGAATGGTTTCGCCTGTGCTCGTTGTTCAAGTGAAGGTCCATGAAAGAAACCCTAAGTTCACGCATTATATTTACATTCCAGTTAACGTGATGGAGATATGTAGAGACAGATTTAATGAAGAAATGGAAAAATCAGAGAACAGCCACTCCTCACCAAGGTCTCGAGAATCAGCCTCCATTTTCGGAGTGTGTGATTCACGACATTACCTAAATAATCCTCACAGAAACCTGTGATGTATATACTGTCACTGCTGCCACTTTACCATGGTAGAAGTTGTCTCTTGGTTGCTTTTCTGCTACGTAGACATTTGTTTCAGTACTGGTCCATCAAGGAAGATGGGTACTGAAACACGTCCCCCTTTCTGGCTTGAGTGTCTAGTTACACAGCTCGCACAACACTGCTAAGCATCATTTTGTATCCTCATATAAAAGAAGAAAAACTGATGTTCAAAAGACAATTAGACTCTCCCTCATCCTCAGGGAAACCTATAAAGAAGAATAAGTACAGCTGCTTAAAGACTGATGGATCTCATTGAGAGCTCTAGACTATTAAACAAAACAATTGGTTTCTACAACTTCCTCATTACATTTTTTCTTTAGCTCTTTACCCCCAAAATGTTCATATACTTAACAAAGTAAATGGTTGGCTTTAAGAGTTCACCCCTATTTATAGTTTATCAATGTGGGGGATTTATCATTTATACTATAGCCCCTAATTGGTCTCAAGCGTAGCTAATTCTTTTGGAATGTCTCTAAATGCATGCTCCAGGAATTCTGCATTCAAACTATTTTTCTACTTAATATCCTCTGACATTGGAGGGGAAAAATATTAGTTTTAGCTTCATTTTCTTCTTATCTTAGAAACCTGTCAGTTCAATGCCAAGATGAAGTTTACTCTATTTCCAGAGGGTCATATTCCAAAATCGGAGCATTCTAGCAAAGAAATATAAAACTGGTTTTCAAAGTGGCTACGTTACTGTAGGTCTAATTCCATCCGAAGCTTCTTGCCGGGCTTCCAATACAGTGGTACTTTCATTATAAAAATAATACAGTTTTAATAAATCCTATTTTAGGATTACAGGATTTATCCATAGTCACAGAGCCATATACACTTACTTTACTTGAGCAGATATCTTTAAAAAAAAAAAAAAAACTTTTTTTTTCTTTAGTAACATATATATTTGTATATAATTGAAATTATACTTGAAATTTATAGCATGTAGCAACAGGAAAAAAATTCTCAATTTCAGCATATTTGAGAACAATTTCACATATTTCAACATTTCTTCTTTTCCTTACCTGTTTTTCGTGTAAATCAACATCTTGTTAAATCCAAATTCAAACTTATTTCCTTCAAATCCCACCATGAAATCTTTTTTTGGAATAAGATCAGATATAAATGACAGAAAGAATGAGAGAATATTTTTTAAAATATAATGACCCTGTCCCCTCCCCTGTCAATGTTCCCTTAAATCTCAATATTTACCTTAATTCTACTGCCTGCTTTTTTGTTTGTTTTTGCAATGTTTGTCCTACTCTAAGGAACGCTGGTGGTACAATGGTTAAGCACTCGGCTGCTAACCAAAAGGTTGGCAATTCAAACCCCACCAGCCACTCCACAGGAGAACAAGGTGGCAATCTGCTCCCATAAAGAAAACCCTATGGGACTGTTATATCCTACAGGGTTGCCATGAGTTGGAATGGACTCAACGACAATGAGTTTGGTTTGGTTTGGGTCCTATTCTAAGCATTATCTTATGCCAAGTGAACTTTCTCTGAAATGAGGAGTGGCAACTAGGGATACATTTCAGCAACCACCTATGGTGATGAGCCCAGGTCCATGGTTTCCCCAGAGGACCAATCAGAAATGAAGTAGGATAGGGAGAAGCCAACAATGTTTGTAGCACCTGCTTCTGCCCACATACACTTTTGTAGGTATTCAAACTGATAACAGGCCCCACACGAACACTGTTGTTCTAGGGGAAAAAGTAACTTTATGGTTTTATTTATAATAGTATTTTTTCTTTACAGAATTTGATTAGGCTGAAGTTTTAAAAACCAAACCAGATAAATCTAACTTGTGAGTCATAACATGATATGACAAATAGTATTTTGAGGCCAGAAGAGACCTGGATTACAGTCTTGGCTTTGCCGCTTACTGTGTGACTTTAGAGAAATCATTTAACTTCTTTGAACTTAAAATATTCATCTATATAAAATATTTATAATAGTACCTTTTTTGTAGGGTTGTCATGGCAACTAGAGAGAATTTGTGTCTAGCCTCTTAGTATGGTGTCTGGCCCTCACTGGAGTTAAATAAGAGATGTATTATAATCATACAACATTATGTTGTTGTTGTTACCCCCACATGCCTGTCAGTTTGTCATACTGTGGGGGCTTGTGTGTTGCTGTGATGCTGGAAGCTGTGCTGCCAGTATTCAAATACCAGCAGGGTCACCCATGGTGGACAGGTTTCAGCTGAGCTTACAGACTAAGACAGACTAGGAAAAAGGGCCCGGGGGTCTACTTCTCTATATATAGATGTTGTTTTTAGGTGCCATCCAGTCAATTCCAACTCATAGCGACCCTATGTACAACAGAACAAAACACTGCCTGGTCCTACATCATCCTCACAATCATTTTTAAGCTTGAGCCCATAGCTGCAGCCACTGTGTCAGTCCATCTCATTGAAGGTCTTCCTCTTTTTCGCTGACCCTCTACTTTACCAAGCATGATGTCCTTCTCCAGGGACTGATCCTTTCTGATAACATGTCCAAAGTATGTGAGATGTAGTCTCGCCATCCTTGCTCCTAAAGAGCATTCTGGCTGTACTCCTTCCAAGATTGGTTCATTCTTTCAGTCCTTGGTATATTCGAGGAAACCGTGGTGGCATAGTGGTTAAGAAGTACGGCTGCTAACCAAAAGGTAGGCAGTTCAATTCCACCAGGCGCTTCTTGGAGGAAACCATATGGGGCAGTTCTACTCTGTCCTCTAGGGTCGCTATGAGTTGGAATCAACTCAACGGCAACAGGTTTGTTTTTTTTTGGTTTGGTATGTTCAATATTCTCCGCCAACATGATAATTCAAAGGTGTCAATTCTTCTTCTGTCTTCCTTATTCATTGTCCAGCTTTCACATGCATATGAGGAGATTGAAAACACCATGGCTTGGGTCAGGTACACCTTAGTCTTCAAGGTGACATCTTTGGTTTTGAACACTTTAAAGAGACGTTTACAGCAGATTCGCCCAAAGCAGTACGTCATTTGATTTCCGACTGCTGCTTCCATGGGCGTTGATTGTGGATCCAAGTAAAATGAAATCTTTGACAACTTCAGTCTTTTCTCCGTTTATCATGATGTTGCTTATTGGTCCAGTTGTGAGGATTTTTGTTTCCTTTATGCTGAGGTGTTATCCATACTGAAGGCTGTGTGGTCTTTGTATCATTATCAGTAAGCGCTTCAAGTCCTCTTCACATTCAGCAAGCAAGGCTGTGTCATCTGCATATCACAGGTTGTTAATGAGTCTTCCTCCAATCCTGATGCCCTGTTCTTCTTCATATAGTGCAGGTTTTTGGATTATTTGCTGAGCATACAGATTGAATAAGTGTGGTGAAAGGATACAACCCTGATGCACACCTTTCCTGACTTTAAACAATGCAGTACCCCCTTGTTCTGTTCAAACAATTGCTTCTTGATCTATGTCCGGGTTCCTCAAGAGCACGATTAAGTGTTCTGGAATTCCCATTCTTTTCAATGTTATATATGATTTGTTATGATCCACACAGTCGAATGCCTTTGCATTGTCAATAAAACACAGTAAACATCTTTCTGGTATTCTCTGCTTTTAGCCAGGATACATCTGACATTAGTTGTGATATCCCTCGTTCCCATGTCCTCTTCTGAATCTGGCTTGAATTTCTGGTGGTTCTCTGTTGACGTACTGCTGAAGCCTCTTTTTAACTAGCAAAAGTTGACCTGTGTGTGATATTAATGATATTGTTCGATATTTTCCTCATTTGGTTGGATCATCTTTCTGTAACATAGGCGTAAATATGTATCTCTTCCAGTTGGTTGGACAGGAAGCTATCTTCCAAATGTCTTGGCATAGATGAGTGAGCAATTCCAGTGCTGCACCATTTGTTAAAACATCTGAATTGGTATCCCATCAAGTTCTGGAGCCTTGTTTTTTGCCAGTGCCTTCAGTGTAGCTTGAACTTCTTCCTTTAGTATCATCAATTCCTGATTATATCCTACCTCCTGAAATGGTTGAACGTCAACCAAATCTTTTTGGTACATTGACTCTGTGTTCCTTCCATCTTCTTTTGATACTTTATGCATCTTTCAATATTTTCCCTGTAGAATCCTTCAGTATTGCAACTGGAGGCTTGAATTTGTTCTTCAGTTCTTTCAGCTTGAGAAATGCCGAGTGTATTCTTCCCTTTTGGTTTTCTAACTCCAGGTCTTTGCACTTGTCATTATAATACTTTTCTTTGTCTTCTGGAGCTCCCTTTTGAAATCTTCTGTTCGGTTCTTTTACTTCATCATTTCTTCCATTCGTTTTAGCTACTGTATGTCCACGAGCAAGTTTCAGAGTTTCTTCTGACATCCATTTTGGTCTCTTTTTTTTTTTTTTTTTTTCTTTCCCTGTCTTTTTAATGACCTCTTGCTTTCTTCATATATGATGTCCTTGATGTCATTCTACAGCTCATCTGGCCTTCGGTCATTAGAGTTCAACGTGCCAAATCTGTTCTCAAGATGGTCTCTAAATTAGGTGGAATATAATCAAGGTGGTACTTTGGCTCTTATGGACTTGTTTTTATTTTCTTCAGCTTCAACTTGAACTTGCATAGGAGCAATTGATGGTCTATTCCACAGTTGGCTCCTGACCTTGTTCTAACTGATGATATTCAGCTTTCCCATCATCTCAGAATTATATTATTATATTATATACATATACAATCCAGACAATGTTATAAATTATTAAATAGCAACAAGAATAGATAATTGGAAAGTACTGTGTGTGACCTACAACCCTCTCTGCTTTGGGTGACTTGTCCACTTGGTCTTTCTACGAGCTCGTCAATAAGGTGCTGGGCTCTTGTCTCACCAGCTACACCAATACCTGTGCTTCTAAGGGGTTACTTTGCCTCTGATTACCAAATGCCAGGTGTGGGGCCAAAGAGGTTAAGAATTTTGTGGTTAATTCAAGGATAACTTGGTCTCCAAATGCATCCTTTCCTGATGAAATCTTTAAGTACAGGTAGAGGATTGAGATTTGGGGGAACTTCCACATTTTAAAAAAGAGAAACATAAAAGTTATGGGCAAAGAACACCTGGATTGGATGCTCTTTCCACCATCCAAATTCATATGTAAGTTTTCAAGATTTTCCTTAATTTTAAACAACTAATTTTGGATATTTAAAACATACTGTCTTTCTAGTGACTGCTATGGGGTAAAAGAGAAAGAGTTTCTATAAAATAGTCCTGGAATACATTTGTCATACAGCCAATAACAATTTCTTTTTCATATGTTCTTTCATAAATGTTATTAAAGGTTACAGAAAATTAAGACAATAGGAATGTTCGATTTATAGCTTTCAGAGATGAAACTACAAAATTAATGATGCAGTGTATTGCATTTCAGAAGTAGGAGGCAATAAATGGCATTAAAATATCTACAGCTAAATTAGGGGGCTTTGCCAGCAGACTGAGGCTATCAAATTACCCTGTTTCCTGGAGGTCATTCTTGCTTTGGTTCCTTAGTTTTTCACTGCACCGGAAGTCCTGAGACAGCCTCCAACTTGGACAAGGGTTCAGGGACTCCCCGTTCATGCTCTGGTAGTTCTAAACGTGCATGTAAAGGAATATGCAAAAGCGAATGTAATAGTGAAATAACACATTTCCATGTTTGTAGAAATCCAGTAGTCTCAGATTTATCTAGGATAAATCTAGGATGTATACCCACAGGATGCATGCCATTGTTGACTAATAAAAGTCCATGAAAGGAGATTTAAAAGTGTTTTAATTTAAATTCAGACACTGAAGCATGTAGATAATGAGAATGCATTAAGTTTGTAAAGTTTTAGGATGTTTGTGCCAGGTCTTTGATCCTGAAATTTAAGCGTCCTCTAAAAAACAGTAACCGTTATTTTATGCTGACAGTATTTTAAAACAGTGTCTAATGAGAATTTATGCATTCTCAACCTTCTTCAAACCCTCTTAGATATTTTTGTGAGTTCTGTGGGGCCTAGTCTCATGGTCCTTTAAAATGTCAGTGAGCTTTTGAGAGCCAATAGTTTTTTTTAAAAACGTCAGTTTTGTTGTCATGTAATTCTCTTGTATAAAGGTTATTTCTTTTCACAGAGCTTTAAATTCAATTTTGGAATTAGAGTTTATTTCCTATGGAATTCTGAGTAATATTGGGTCCATGATTTATATTTTAGAAATTTACTTCAAAGTCCCTTTGAAATTGTTAGGTTCAATGGATTTGAACGCATTAAATTGTTCTATATTTATGGAGAAAATCATTTGAAAGTTAGATTTGGAACTGTTGTTGTTGTTGTTGTTAGGTGCCGTCGAGTCAGTTCTGACTCATAGCAACCCTATGCACAATAGAACGAAACACTGCCCGGTCCTGTGCCAGCCTTACAATCGTTGTTATGCTTAAGCTTATTGTTGCAGCCATTGTATCAATCCATCTCGTTGAGGGTCTTCCTCTTTTCTGCTGACCCTGTACTCTGCCAAGCATGATGTCCTTCTCCAGGGACTGATCCCTCCTGACAGCATGTCCAAACTATGTAAGACGCAGAGATTTGGAACTATCATATATATATACACACATATATATACATACTCCAAACATTTCTCCCACTCAGATTTAACTAGTTAGTCTAAAGTGGATCCCAGGATCATAACAAAAAACTGGATGATACATTACAGGCCTTTGGTCTGAGCTTCTCTCCGATGAACTTAATTACAAGACATTAAACTGTTAGTTCCATGAGTGCAAAATGCTTGTATTGGGCTTTCTTTTCCCTGTGCTGAGTGTGCACACCTGGCAGTATCAGGCATTTAGTATATGTTTGTGTGGGATTAATTCACTAGCCCAGTTCACAAGACCAAAATGTATTTACTAAGTCTTTTGCTGAGTAGCTTCATTCGTTCATGAGGTAGCCCATTCTATTTTCAAAGAGAAAGGCACTTCCTATATTGAATTAAAATCTATGACTATAATTTCCATTTGGTTTACCTATCAAGTCTAAACTACTCGGAATAATGTCTCATCCCTTTTCCAGATAGCAGGCCCTCAAGAAATGGTAGAAAACTTCCCTGCATTCTCAATCTTCACTTCTCCAAGTTTAATAAGCATTCTTTATACCCTCTCAGAGCCTTAAGAACCTCAGGGCATGGGGCTGGAGTCCCTCCCATATTTCTGCAAACACTGATAGCTGTACAGTGTTCTAAAAAAGCAGACCCAGGAGAAAAGATGGCCCTAAGCAAGGCCAATGTGTCTGTGTCCTCATTTGGTGCACCCTTAAAGACCTCTTCACCATTAGGAAATCTACAGACACTTAGCAAATTAAAATAAAGTTTTTTTTTTTTTTTTAATTTTCATTGAGACTGCTTCGTTCAAATTTAATTTCAACCCGGATTCACTTATAAAACCACATGTGGGGGATGGAGGGCAGCCAGCCTACTACGAATTGCCTCTGTGTCTGCTTTTTTCTGTGGAGTCCCTCTTGCATCTGCCTGGAGGGAAAAACCCTTACCAGAGTTCTCTGTGTGTAACTAGGAGCATGTCACTTTGCAGGGCAGTGACTGGGGAAATCAGAGCCCAGTCGAAAAGGCTGATGCCTCCTTTCCAGGGTGTATTGGGATGTGAACCCTCCCGCCCTTGGTAAGTGAAGGCAGAGGTGTCCACTACCTCACGTGCCATCACTATGAAAATGGGCTCCCTCTGCACAGCCCAGTGAGAACCCCTCTTCCAACAAAATTCTATTCCCTTCTCTTGCAGCAGGAAGGGTTTGCTTGTTAAGAAAGGACAACAATCTAGATAAGTTTTGAATAGGGGAGATGGCGGTGAAATTGTTTTTTTTTTCTTCAGTAATGATGTAAACTACCAAGAGGTAAACAAGTAACTATCTGCTTCCCAGAGGATCCCATAGACACCCAGGGGCTCTGCTGCCACTGTCAGCCTTCTGGTGGACCCCAGTGGACCTGGGCAGAGTGAAGGACCACATTGCCTGCACCTGTTACCTGCCCAGACCACCTGAGCAAGAGGGTCAGGCCACTCCATGCCTGAGTGGGGCTAGGACCAGTAAGTAGGCATTCACCTGCTAGACAAGGTAGGGAAGCCATTTTGGATGTATGTGTGAAAACAAGGAACATGACAGGGCTTGCTGCAGCCCCACACAGTGTTTAGGAGCAAAAGTCTGGCATCAGGTTCCCTGGATTTGAATCCTGGCTTAGGCACCACTACCTGTGTGACCTTCGGCAGGTTGCGTAACTGCTCTGTGCTTCAGTTTCCTTAATTGAAGAAGCAGGTTGTTGGGAAGGTTAAAGAGAGCTCATTCACCTTCAGAGAACTCTAAGGAGATCACTTACAAGAGCGTCAACTGCAGGGATTGAGGGATGAAGGGCAGGATGTGAGGAGATAGCCTTGCAAATGCGGACGAGTTAGGTAAATGTTACATAGGTGTGTTACCTGCCTCACGGCATTGTACGGAAAACCATATACAGGTGGCTTTGTGTGGTCCTTCTAGGAATATTAAGTGAAATCTATTCTAATTAACATGATAATTTAGTAAAGTGATTATATGCAAAAGAAATGGTCAACAATCAGTATCTTCTTATATGCCAGCAGTCAGAAACACAGTACAAAAATCTGTCTTCTAGATGGCAGATGTTGGAATACTTTCAGAAGTATTCCAACATAGACTTTTACTTCTCAACTCCCTCCACCTGTGGAAAACAGTTTTATTTCAGAAGAGAAATTACATAGTTATCTAAGCAAAAGCCTCACTTGGGACGTTTACCAAGAATTGCCTGATCTGACAGACTATTGAAATCCCACCCTCTTTCCAAAATAGAAACTTCCTTCAGTTTTGAAAGGCCTTTTCTTTGTGCAGTTTCCCTGTGTGAACCTTTCAGAATCTTAGGTCCCAGTTTCATCCAGGGCATCCCAGTTCACCTGCCCTGGCTAAGTCATGCTAGCTTTGCTACTGCTCCCATGGCATGACCTTACCCAAAGGAAGCAGACTGTCAGGAGAACACCTTATCGCAGACAAATTCACAACCCAGGCACTTTCGGGTCATCACTCTACCAATGGCGAGTTTGGCATATCTAGAATCACTTACACAGGTAAATTCCATTAATCACATCAGACACTGAAGTAAAAGGGCAAGTGTTGTGGGGAGAGTCTTGAGATGAAACTGGAACTGACCATCTGTACGTTGGAATGGGCCATGGGATCTAATGTCCCTGTTTCTTGGCCTTGAGTGTCCATCCTAATAACCAGTCCTGGGACTTTCAGGAGAGAGTGCCCGCTCTTTCTCCAGAACCAAACCCAACCCACATCCTCTCCGTAGCCTTTCCTGGTTCCACGCAGACTGGCAGACCCATCAGCTCTCTCATCTTTGTATGCAGAGCATCTGTCACATTGTATAAAGACGACATTTCCTGTGTCCACCTCCTCTACCAGGCTGGAGGGCTTAGAGGGCAGGGAGAAAGCTGGGACCACCAGCTATTTGCTCAACCTGTTCGCAAAGCCATGTTTGAAATGTAGGCCTTGTCACTCCTCTCCACCCTCTCTGAGGTTCCCCAAGAGGGAATTACAGACCCAACTTGCTGCTTCCAGCTGGTTCCCAGTCCTTGATCAGGAGCATCCCTACTGCTAGCAGGAAACCAGCACTTTTTTGGATACAAGATTTTGACGAATTCAGTTAAGGCCTTTGAGATACGCCTAGAGAAACCTGCATGATATGCTTTTATGTATTTAAAAGCTCAAGATGGGCCCCAAATGAGCAGGCATGCAGATATTCACCCAGGAGAACACACTATCCTTCTGTTTATGCAACAGAAAGTTTTACTCAATCTGGGCAAGAAAGCAAATAGCTATTTCTAAAGCTTTCTATTTAAAGAAGCTTCTATAGTCAGTCGGTTCATAATCTGTACTTTTTTCAATCAACTGAAATATCACCTCTTCTGAACCATCTTTAATTTCCAATTCAGGGAATCTGAATGTTAGCTGATAGCTAACATCTCATTCGCGTTTTCTCTTATATGCAAATGACTTTTTAAAGGCCTCTATGTAGACATTGCAGAGGAAATCAGAATGTCACTAGGTATAACTGTTAGGTCAAACAGTCACTGTTCAGGACATAATTGAAAGGGAAGTTTAAAGAGTGGGTCAATCGACCCGTTGCTATCGAGTAGATTCTGACTCATGGCCCTCTATAGAAGGAGAAAAAAAAAAATCAGTGGGGGAAGCCTTTCCCTGCCACTATACAAACCTTGACAGGGCCTGTGATTCTTCTACTCACTCTTAAGTTCTGCAGGCACTTCAAATCACACACACAATTTCCGTTCAGTGCTTGTTGTTGCAGTGCAGCGGACTCCGAGTCACGATGACCACATGTACAACAGAAAGAAATGTTGCCTGACCCCACACCATCCTCATGATCTTTTGTGTGCTCTAGCCCATTGTTGTGGCTATTGTGCATTTTGAGTGACTGCCAACCTACCAGTCGGAATCAACTCAATGGCAATGGGTTTCTAACCTAGGGGGTTCATCTTGCAGCACTATATTGGGCAATATTCTGTTGTGATTCATAAGGTCTTCATTAGCTAATTTTTGAAAGTAGATTGCCAGGCCTTTCTCTCTCTCTAGTCTGCATTAGTCTGGAAGCTCTGCTATAACCTGTCCACCATGGCTGACCCTGTTGGTATTTGAAACACTGGTAGCATAGCTCCTAGCATCACAGCAACACACAAGCCACCACAGTACATCGAACTGACAGACGAGTGGTTGTCAGTGCTTAGAAAATGTAATATAATATATTAATCAAAACCTCAAATTTGATTACGCTCTCTTCCCCCAGTTTGGTCTTGCTCTTGTTGGGAGCTTGTCATGAGAAAGGGTACATGGCTGGCTTCATCTCTATTTCTTTCTTGTATGCTGACTCCCGCCTAAGCTTGCCACCCAGTTTCTGAACCCCCCTTTTGCTGTTAGGAAGGCAAATAGTAAGGAGAGAGTCCGTTATCCAGAGCTGGCTTCACACTCCCTGGCAAGGTCTCTGCTGCAGTACCTGAGGGCCTGTGTGGAGGGCTCTCTAGTCTAAATGCTCACTAGGGACACCTTCCTCAGCCCTGAGGTATCCTCCATGCGCTCCGAGCTTCTTGTGCTTGGGGTCCTTCTGCCCTCCTAAGCGGGATCCAAAGTGACCCCACACAGCACTCTCTCCTACATGAGCATATACTCGTCCTCCTGTACACTGACGATTCAGGGTACAGGCCCAGGCACCCCAATCCTGAAGCCACAGGCTCCATTTGATTCTCAAACATGAGACAGAAGCAGGACATAGTGGGGCCCGACTGCAGGGAAGAGTTTCAAGGCTCAGCAGAAGGTCCCAGGAGACCCCAGGTAGGGTATCGGAGCACAGCACTGGTTACTCTGCAGGACACCCTCATGCTTCTGCCCTTGCCACGCCCCAACCCCTTCAAAGGCCTTGATCTGTCCGAGGGGGCCCAGGACACGAAGTGTGTGTCTCACACTCTCCTTGGCCTGTAGTCAGCACTGAGCCAGAAGACCCTTGAACTCCCCACCACACTGACTTTAGTTTATGTCAGTCAAACATGAACCTGTAGGAGGGATTTATACTGATTATGAAATCAGCTTTCCCGCTTCATTGTCTTCCATTTTTCACATTGACAAACAATGGAATGTATATGGTTCAGCATAAACTTAGCTATCAGTGAAGGTGGAATTGAAAAATATGATGAAAGTATTTCCTTAGAAAAACTGAAAATAGTACTGATATTTCTTTGCTTGCCTGCTTACGGTAGTATATTCTCATGCACGTCTTTAATTAGTATCCCAAATAATAAAGAAAAAAGTAACGGTAGCAATGCTGTGAGGACTGAGTTCTACTTAGACCCTTCTGAGATCAATTTACTTTCTTTTTCTCTTTAATACAGTAATTTAATATAGGCCTTTTTTTAGCATATTTATATTCATTTTGCAATGACCATACAATGAAAAAAAAAATCTCTCTCCTGCCAATGACTTCTAAGCTTAGATTTTGCAAACCTATTGCAACTCTGCTTCTGTTCCCCAAAGAAATTATATTTTATTTTAAAATGCATTTCTTGAACCTTTTAAGTTATCTTTCCCATAAACTGAAGTACTAATTATACAATATTATAATTTTAAAAACAAGAACATAATTGGGCTACAACAGCAGGATTGCTAGTTGTTGTTCGATGCAGTGGAGTCAATTCTGACTCACAGCAACCCCAGGTACAACAGAACAAAACACTGCCTGGTCCTGCACTATCCTCACAATCTTTGCTATGTTTGAACCTGTTGCTGTAGCCACTGTGTCAGTCCATCTTGTTGAGGGATTATTGTGCAATAATTCTCCCTCTATTTTAAGCTTTGTTTTGACTTTCAGGCATTTTGGATATTTATTTATGTACATACAGGGTTTTGAGGAGTTCGTAGTTCTTCTAACAGAAATTGTCAAATGTTATATGTGTTTATATATGTATGTGCATTTATGTAATATAAATATGATAATGACCCAACCAAACAGCTTAGATGTAGATCTGTCTAGAAGGTGTGGAATATATGTTGTTCTTTCAAAGTGTCTTATAGCCTATGAATATGCAAAAAAAAAACATTTTTTTTTGTATATTCATGAATATAGAACCAAGATATTCAAAGAGAAGCAGGGTAATGCTTTATAATTTTGTGATGATAAAGTAAAATTTCTAAAAGACTTTGTGTTTTGGAGTATCAGGCCACAGGGGTGTGAAGAGAAAGGGCACAAAGTCAGGCCTATAAACTCTACACCCATGTCCCCCTTTTCTCATGCACCCGCCAAGCTATTCCTTACCGTGTAAAGCTGCATCTTCTTGCTCTCACCTGAAGACTGGTTTCGTTACATCTAGAAAGACAAATGCACCAGGCTAACCCCAAAACCACTGGAGCGCAATGGGGTTTTACCAGAGTTGTCTTGGGGATACCAAAGAGAGGACCACCAAGGGCATTATTCATTTATTTGTGAACTCACCTTTACTGAAAGTTTACTATGTGCCAACATAGCAAAACTTCCTAAAAATCCTTAGGAGAGTGAACCCATGCTGCCAGGCAGCCATTTTCCACTGACCAAGTCCATCAAGACTTCCTCCCAGCTTCCCCAGGGTATCCAAATCAATGGGTGCCTCTGCAGAGATCTGAAGACTGCCAGGAGCAAGTGTTCACAGCCCCTGGGAATAAAGCAGGTCTCTAAAACACTGACATCCATGGGAACGGAGCCTTGCAGACTTCACACGTGTCATAGCCGTGCACGCTCGGCTTTCACTCTGCTTTTTATTCATTTGACCCTGGAGTCAGGACACAAAGAGCAGTAAACCCACCTTTAATGGACTTTGTTGAGATTGTGAAATGGGAAGACTGCCATTTAGACCTAGTTCATTTTCTTAGCCAATGAAATAGTGAAGACCTACAATAAACCTCAGCTTTGCCACCAGACCATTGTCATCTTGTAGAAGAATGGGAAAGCCAGCATCATCGATTCTAGCTACTTTCTTTCGGTCCTGGGGGGATCCTGAGGAGGTCTCCCTAGTGAGTTGGCTTCATCACCTGAAGCTGCTGTAACAAAGCCCCACACAGTGGGTGGCTTATAAAGATAGAAACGTGTTACCTCACAGTTCTAGAGGTTAGTACTCGGAACTCAGGCTGTCAGCGGAGCCAAGTTTCCGGGAAGGATCTAGGGAAAGACTCTTTCTTATCTCTCCTGGCTTCTGGTAGCCCCAGGAGTTCCTTGGGTTACAGCTACAGCAAAACCCCATCCTCACATGGCTGTCTTCCCTCTGTCTCTCTCTCTGTGTCTGTTCTTTTATAAAATAACATACAGATGGGATTAGGGTCCATCCTACTCTGGTACGACCTCATGTTGACTTAACTGAAAACTCCTTCAAAGACCTGGTTTTCAAGGAAGGTCTCGTTCACAAATACCACATGTTAGGACTTCCACGTATTTTTAGAGGGGACACAATTCAATCCATGATAAGGGCTACTTCTATACACTGTTACTTAGGTGCCTCTTACAGTTTCTATTAGTAAGTTTTGCTAAATCTTTCTTAGGCACTACGTTATATGGAACTTTTGCTAACTCTTTGCTAAGAACTATATCTTGGCACGTATGCTGTGTTCATAAACCCAACCAAAGAGCATTTGAGACTGTTAGGCCTGTAAGCTACCAACCAGCTAGATTTGACAGCCCACCCACATGCATATGATCCAGGGTCAGGGGCAGGGGCGATAACACATCGTCTAGTGCCTTCCCCCATGATTAGAGCGGCCTCATGGGCCCATTCTTGTTCTAATCTAACGTGTTCATCTGTTTGATCAAACAATAATGAGCTGGAAGCCAGGGTCTTTTTGAGTATTGGAGTATTGTTACTAGAGTGTAAACTCCATGAAGGCAGGTATCTTTGTTTTGTTATGCTTTGTTTTCCACTGCTTTGTCGCCAGCTAAAGAATAATTCCTGGAAATTATTGAGTTCAGTAAATATTTGTTGGCTGGCTGGATGGATGGATAGATGGTGTTTTAGTTTTCCATTACTGCTGTAACAAATTACCACATACTTAGTTGTTTAGACAACTCCCATGTATTATCTCACAGTTCTGTAGAATTAAAGCACAGCAGACTCAACTGGGTTCTCTGCTTAGGATCTCACAGGGCAGAAGTCAAGAGGCCAGCCAGCCTGCACTCCATATTAAAGTTCTGGGAAAGAATCTGCTTCCAGGCTCGTACTTGTTGTGGGCAGAAATCACCTCCAAGCAGTTGTAGGACCAATGTCCCCGTTTCCTGACTGGCTGTCATCGGGGGTGGCTCTCAGCTTCTGGAGGCCACCCACATTCCCTGGCTCATGGTCCCCTTCATCTTCAAAGCTAGCAATGGCAATCTGAGTCCTTCTCCTGCTTTGATCTCTCTGACCTCCTTTTTGCCTTCCTCTTCTGCTTTTAGGTCTCATGTGATTACACTGGGCCCACACTGATAATCTTGAGTAGTCAATTTGAAGGTTAGCTGATTAGTGACCTTAATTCTACCTATAAAGCCTGTTGCCAGCAGTACCTAGATTTGTATTTGATTGAATAAACAGGAGATGGGAATCTTGAGAGTGGGCATCTTTAGAAATGTAGCTTTTGGATGAACTTGTCCAGAAGTTGATGCTAGATGGCCGTGATTGGGCCCTTGAAGTATATGTTCAAGAAGGCACAAAATGAATCATAAACATTTTGCAAAGGTAACACACCTCTACTCTCTCATGATAAACTCTGAGAGGATTGGGGGTGTATAAAGCCTTGAATGGGCAAGACCAGACACAGAGCTGAAAGGTTTTCATTGTCATTTCAGAGTTGGAAGATATCACTTTATCTAGTGATCCAATAGGAGCCCTGATGGCACAGTGGTTAAAGTGGTTGACTACCAACCAAAAGGTCAGCAGTTCACCACACCAGCCACTCCTTGGAAGAAAGATGTGGCAGTCTGCTTCTGTAAGGATTATAGCCTTGGAAACCCTAGGGGACAGCTCTACCCTGTCCTATGAGTTGGAATCAACCTAACACCAACAGGTTTAGTGACCCAATGATTTATGTGGAAGTGGATAATAAAATCAAGACTTTCGCCGTGCCATTGGAAAGGTTAGCTCAATGGTAGCCACATGTCATCACTAGCAGGGCAGGAAGTCTGCTAACCAGGGGTGCTCTCAGCCCTCCCCCATCACAGACAGTACGTTCCATTTCCTGAGCAATTCTGACATGGATTGAATTGTGTCCCCCCAAAATATCGTCAACTTGGCTAGGTCATGATTCCATTGTATGATTATATGATTGTCTACCATTTTATCATCTGATGTGATTTCCCAATGTGTTGTAAATCCTGTCACTATGATGTACTAAGATGGATTAGCGGCAGCTATATTGATGAGGTCTACAAGATTAGGTAGTGTCTTAAGCCATTCTTTTTTGAGATATAAAAGAGAGAAGTGAGCAGAGAGACATGGGAACCTCATACCACCAAGACAGCAGTGCCAGGAGCAGAGCATATCCTTTAGACCTGAGGTTCCTGCGCTGAGATGCTCCCAGACCAAGGGAAGACTGATGACAAGGACCTTCCTCCAGAGCTGATAGAGAGAGAAACCCTTCCCCTGGAGCTGGCACCCTGAATTTGGTCTTCTACTCTAGTGGACGGTGAGAGAATAAACTTCTTTGGTAAAACCATCCACTTATGGTATTGCTGTTATAGCAGCACTGGATGACTAAGACAGATTCCATCAGCATTACCAAAACTCCCCACAGACCAGCCATGGAAAGGACTGGGAGGTATTATTTTTGGAATTGTTACAGATGAAGAAGCTAGAATTGGGTCAAATGGCTTGTCTAAGATCATATGGCAGAAACAAGCCAAAGCCAAGGCCTGAAGATCAAATTGATCCCACACCCAGCCTGTGTGACAGACATTCTGGAATATGAATTTCTTCACCAGAAATGGCATTCCGGTGATAGTTCTGATCCACAGATTTCTTTTATTTAATGTACTGAAGTAAATGGAAGTGTTATTGATCCACTTTAACAACTATTATATTCTGTCAGATCAAAGTAGCTATTGCTGATCTTCTCCCCAAATTCATATGTATCATAAAGCAAAAATGTTTTCATACCATCAGTTTCCATTCTGGAGTAGTGATCAATAATGGCTTGAGAAAAAACTCTGAAAATAGAAAACTAGCAGCAAATTCACCTAATTAAAAACATCAAACATAGGGTATTAACTAACCCCCTAGCACAGTCCCACTCTTTCTGCTAGAAGGCGTGTAGCTATGTGGAATGCACTCAATTTTTTTTTTATCCCAGCTACATTCCTTCTTTTAGATGGATAAATTATAGGTAAAATCAGTGTACGTAGTATAATCACCTTGTAGCCCAGGTCTTCCTAGAAAAAGCTATTCCCTTGTGCATATTAAAATATATATATATGTTTAAAAGCATCTTGCCATATTTCATCAAATCTAGGGTATAATCATGTGTTAAGAAGTTGTTGTTAGGTGCCGTTGAGTCGGTTCCGAGTCACAGTGACACTATGTACAGCAGAATGAAATGCTGCCCGGTCCTGTGCCATCCTCACAATGGTCGTTATGCTTGAGCCCATAGTTCCAGCCACTGTGTCAATCCATCTCATTGAGGGTCTTACTTTCTTCTGCTGACTCTCTATTTTACCAAGCATGATGTCTTCCTCTGGGAACTGGTCCCTCCTGATAACATGTCCAAAGTATGTGAGATGAAGTCTCGCCATCCTTGCTTCTAAGGAGCATTCTGGCTGTATTTCTTCCAAGACGGATTTGTTCAGTCTTCTAGCAGTCCATGGTATAGTCAATATCCTTTCCCAACACCGTAATTCAAAGGCATCAATTCTTCTTTGGTCTTCCTTACTCATTGTCCAGCTTTCACATGTGTATAAGGCAATTGAAAACACTTGGGTTTAACCCAAGAGCATCTTAGTCCTCAGTCCTCAAGGTGACATCTTTCCTTTTTAACATGGAGCCCTGGTGGTGCATTGGTTAAGCACTCAGCTGCTAACCAAAAAGTTGGCAATTCAAACCCACCAGTCACTCTGCGGGAGGAAGATATGGTGTCTGCTTCCTTAAAGATCGCAGCCTTGGAAACCCTATGGGACAGTTCCATTCTGTGTTAAGATACTTTATTATTTTTTGTACCACCGAGAAAGAAAAAGTGCTGCCAATTAAAGTATGATGCACTGTTTTAAGACACATCCTGATTCAGACATGTAAAAATGTCAAAAATGTGCGTCATTGACTTAATGCAGTACATTGAGTTTGATCCAATGAGGCATTAACTAACTCAGAAGCTGAGAGGAAGTGACCCTGAAGGGAGCGATTACCATGTACCATCACCTCCCCTAACCCTCATAGCGCCATATTAAGACCAGTTTACAGGCATGGACATTTGACCCAGAAAATGTTAGTGCTGGGCCCAAGGTCATTCAGGGGCAGTCAAGATTCAAACCTAAGTTAGTTTTTTGAAAATATATGTGTTTCATTTTCCAAAAGGGTTAGAATCTGTTCTTTGCCACTTATGATTTCATAGCCAATGCATCTGCCCATTTCTTGGGCGTGTATCAAGGTAATAAACCCAAAACCCACTGCTGCTGAGTCAGTTCTGACTCACAGCAATGCTATAGGACAGAATAGAACTGCCCTCTAGCATTTCCAAGGCTGTAATTTTTACGGAAGCAGACTGCCTCATCTTTCTCGTAAGAGCAGCTGGTGGATTCAAACCACCAACCGTTCAGTTAGCAGCTGAGTGCTTAATCATTGTGCCACCAGGGTCCTAAGTTGATAAAGAAGGAAGAAATAAAAACCAAACCAAAACAGAACAACAACAACAACAAAAAACAGCTGTTGTTGAGACTCAGGTTTTCATGGCTGTGATCTTTTGGAGGTAGATAGCCAGGCCTTTCTTTCAAGGCATCTCTGGATGGGTTTGAACCTCCAACCTTTCCTTAGCAGCAAGCACGTAACTGTTTTCACCACTCAGGGACTCCTAAAGAAAAAAGAGGACAGGTCAAAGATGATATTTCAGGATACTGGGTACATTACAAAAGTCACATAGGTCAAAGCTTTGTGATTAGATAACTAGGATCCGCATGGCCAGGGGCATTCATATACATTTTTTAAAACAAAGAAATTATTTGGGATACATTAATGGATGCCAAAATTGATATGTCCCAATTTCTATACAGTGGTCTTTACAAAACACTAATAGCCAATGTATTAGCACTGTGGGGCCAATTGTAAGCTTCAGTCTTCACCAAACACAACAAATATTTTTTAGCGGATTTGAAATTAAAGTCCCAAATAAGTAGTAAAATTTTAGCTCTTCTTGCTGAAAGTAGAGCAAAATAATGAGATTATTTATTTTAATGAAATTAGGAATGTAGAATGAGATAGAGATTATAGGAAGAGTTTCACAATATATATATTATAATAGTACCAGTTACCATCCAGTCAACTCCAATTCATGGTGACCCGATATGCATCAGATTCCAATTGTTCTCCATAGGGTTTTCAATAGTTGATTTTTGGGAATTAGATTGCCAAACCTGTCTTCGAAAGTACCTCTGGGTGGACTTGAACTTCCAGCCTCTCAGCTTGCAGCCAGATTACAGTGGACAAAGTTAAATAATCCCATGCCCTCCTGACAGATTAGGTGCACTGTAGCTGCTAAACTGTATATACAACTGACCTAATAATTTTTTTTTTAATTCTCATAATTCAATAGATTGTCATTTCTGATGAATTGGAACTTTTTGATTGGCTAGTGATGTTTGGTGTTTATTTGGGCATGGAGGAAGGTGGTAGTGTGAAGAGAATTAAAACAGTAACTTCCACCTGGCTGATCTGGACAAATTTTAATTAAAACCAGAGCAAGATGAAGCCTTGCTATTTTAGGCAATTTAATTTGTACAATGTTTTCATTTGCAAACACAATTCTTTATGAGAAGACCACTCATTTCAGGTAGAACAGTTCACAGCCTGTTTTAGCTAATCATGTAGTCCCCACCCTGCCCATTCTTCTAAATAATAATAATAGGTGTATATAAAATTGTCTTGCCATTTATTCTTCTGTTATTTTGCCAAACTGATATTTTGAGTTCAGCACAGTTGTGTATTGTACAGGATCGGTGTGTTCTTCTAGTCTTGCTAGTGTGGCAAGGACCAGATACTCCTGCACTATCTGTGAAGCAGTCTAAGACACGGCATTTACCTGCCTTTAGCAGGGCATGATCAAGAGCTGCTTTTTGGCCTTATTTCTGAAAACCAGCCTACGTTTTCTTAGAATGTCCCTCCTGCTTTTCCTGGAAATCTATGCGCTTTTACTTGTCTCTTCGTTTCCCGTATTTTAAGAAGAAAGCCTTTCTAGGATAATAATCACTTAGCACAGAAATGATTTTAGTATTGATATAGCTAAGTTTCTCCAAATAAATAATTTCCACGCCCCATGCATAATGCATCAAGCATACCTGTTAATTGATAGTTTTGTAATGCAAGAATTTCCATTAGAAAAACCTGTGAGATACATTTTAACACATTCGAAGAATTAACACCCTTAGATTGTAATTGGAAGATAAATTCTAATTACTGTTTAATTTCTTGGTTGGAAATCCTTGGCATGTATAATATAAAATTGACTCTGAAATTATGCAATTAATATTGTTAGCACTTAGTAACTCCTTTTGAAGCTGTAATGGCTTAATCTGTTTGGCTCAAAAATTATTCAGCCAGAAAAAAAGTGGGCCTAAAGTTTAGAAGTTTAAGAAGTGGGCTCTTATAGAGTTAGCTAATCTGTAATTGTCCACATTCAGGTGAGTTGCGTCCAAATCGGGTCATTGAAAAAAATGATGTATTCTATAGAAAGTAAGCTGCTTGAGGTGTTTTAAGTCAAGTGATAGTTGTTTTGTTTTGTTTTTAGAATTTGGTTATAAAGATCATGTATTAATATGTAATGTTGTGATGTCACACTATAATCTTTATTGAAATCAAATACAGGAAGTAAGAAATATCTTACCTTAAAAACCAGCGTGTTCTTAGAATTGGTTAATTCGTGTCTAAACTGCGTCTTTTATTAATAACATAAATCTCAGAGAATCGTTCTGCCAACTATATGTACAGAGTATTTCCTGTTTTTTATTTGTGTAATGAAATTATTTGCTCATTACTTTGTCCCATTGTTTAGTATTATTTAACTCTAGTGACAATAAAACAATGGCTAACGTTGATTTAACACTTTCTGTGTGCCTAACACAGAGTTATGCACCTTCCCTGAATTATCTCATTTAATCCTCATAACTCCAGGAGGAGGAAAGTGTTCTTAATGTAATTTAACAGAAGAGGAAATGAAAGGGGAGTGATTAAGTAATTTGCACACTGGCAGTCAGTTAATGAAAGGGCACTGATGTCAGAATTCAAATGGAAAGAGGAACAGAAGTGATAACTGCTGTAGTTGTTTCCATTCCACAAAGGCTCAGAGTGAGCTACGCCTAATTAGGTGTCTCATCACAGTGTATTAGACAGGGCATTCAGGTGTACTGATTTCATCTTCCACTGTTCAAACCAGCGATGTGCAACTCATAACACTCCTAAACTTGTAGCTCGTCCCAAAGGTTATTTTTAATCTTGTTACTAAATGAAAAGAAGTAGTGTTCAATACTAATTATTACTCTGATCTATTTTTCAAAATATCATGAGTATCAATGACCTTGTCAAAAACTCAACAAAAATTCAGTATTTTTGCAATTAAAAAAAAAAAAACCCCATTGCCCTTAAGTCGATTCCAACTCATAGCAACCCTATAGGACACAGTAGAAGTGTCCCGTAGAGTTTCCAAGGAGCGCCTGGTGGATTTGAACTGCCGACCTTTGGACTAGCAGTGGTAGCTCTTACCCACTATGCCACCAGGGTTTCCATTTTTGCAATAGTATAGAATTTATAATATGATAATAGTTTATTAAAAAGTTTTAATAAGTATATAATATATGCAGTCATCAAGATTTTTATTGTATACATTACATATTTATTAAAGCTCTTTTAACTACTTAAAAGAACATGCACAGACCTTTGCTGAATTAATAAACCCAACCTAAAGCACCAGCTGGACATACGGATAGCTTTTAAAAGTGGGAAATTTTGTCCTGAAGTATATAGTTCTTCATGTGCTCTAGTTTGTCCTTTGTGTAAAAAGACAATTTCACTAACAGCCTTAGTTTCTGTACAGAAGTCCTCATCGTCAGCAGGGCTTAGCGTGAGATGACTCAAGACAATTCCAAGAAACGCACTTTAGAAAGAAAACTTTACAAGACCTGTCCATTGAGAGATGTGAATTAACTGTGACTTGGAAAAAAAGAAAAAAAAAAAACCCTAGTTTTGATTTTGAGTTTGGAGAAGATGAGTTGTTGTAATGATCAAGAAAAAAAGTCATTCTGTCTAAATTATGACATAGTTGATCTTCAGCCTGAAATCCAGTTATCCTGAGAGACAGAGAGAGGGAAATGAATAAGGGAAAAGAGAAGGACTATGAGTGTGATAAGCACAGAAAGAATTTTAGCAGGTAGAGAGATTGTAACCTAAAACCTTAAGGGTGCTTTCATTTTTTTTGAACGTCTAAGAGAAAAATGATGAGAAATGGAAAAATATTGAAAATCTACAGAAGAAGATCAAATACAGTCATCAGATATAATGCAAGAAAACATTGAAAATAAAGGCCACAAAATGTGAATGAATGAAAACACGTTGTATGGAATGGAGATAACAAAAAATAGGCTCCGTGAATTTAAAAAAAAAAAACCATTGCCATCAAGTCGAGCTCGACTCTTAGCAACCCTATAGGACAGAGTAGGACTGCCTCTTAGAGTTTTCAAGGAACGCCAAATGGATTCGAACTGCTAACCTTTTGGTTAGCATTCGTAGCTCTTAACCACTACACCACCAGGACTTCCAGGTGAATATAGCAGACTTAAAAAAAACTAATCCAAACCTGTTGCTGTCGAATAGATTCCCACTCATAGTGACCTGATAAGACAGAGCAGAACTGCCCTATAGGGTTTGCAAGTAAGGGCTGGTGGACTCAAACTGCCCACCTTTTGCTTAGCAGCTGAGCTCTTAACCACTGTACCACCAGGGCTCGAAACAGCAGACTTAGAAGGGCCTTATTTCGTTTCTAGTAGAACTAACTCCCAAAATAGCATCTTTCCACAAGTGGTCATCCACCCTCTGCTTGAATCCTCTTAGTCACGTGGTGCTCATCACACCACATGGCATTGGTACCATGTGCAAACAGCTTAACTGGTAATAAAATCCCTCCTTGTATTTAACCAAAACCTGCGTCCCTGTAACTTTGGTCTTCATCCGCTGTCTGGGCATCCCTCAGTGGTGTGCTCACTCAGTGTTCTCCTTAGACACAGCCCCCTTTCATTTCACTGTTCCCACACGTGGTTTCCTGATGTACATTCTCCTTGTGCAGTCTCTTTTTTGACTTCCTGGTTATGAACAAGATAGACCTTTTCTCTGTCCTACTCCAGGTACCTGAAGACTCGGTCTTAATTACTGCATGTTGGCATTTCAAGACAACATTCATCTGCTGTGCCTTCTCTCGCTTTGTTTCTGCTGTTCTCTATGAACATCTCCAAAATCCTATTGCTTTGTTTGAAATTTGTTCCCTCTTATCACACACATAAGTTTGCATTTCAAATTATATTATATCCTAGATGTGTGGGATTCCTGATTTCTTTAAAATGTGTAAAAATTAAGAAGTGTTGGTAGTGCTCAGCTATCTAAGTTTTAAGTATGGCATGAATGATACTGCCTGAGATGAGAGCTGTCCTTCTAAATACAGTAAATTTAGGTCCCTTGGAGCTCTGGTGGCTCAGTGGTTAAGAGCTCTACTGCTAACCAAAAGGTAAGCAGGTCGAATCTTGGAACTGCTGCTTGGAAACCCCACGGGGGCAGTTCTGTTCTATGCTATAGGGTTGCTATGGGTTGGAATCAACTCAATGGCAACAGGTTTGGTTTGGTTTTTGGTTTTGTCTCTACTTAGACAAACACTGTTTTGGTCTGAAAACAAAATATTACCTTTTAGAACACTGGGTCTACACTTCAGCAGACATGCTAACACATGGATTGTTCTCCGCCCCTTTTGCTTATTATTTTATTGAACAGGGTGCAGCCCAAGTAGCTAGATTCAATGACATGTTTCATATTGCCAGAGAAAATACTCGATTGTATGTAAGATTTTTCTAGCATACAGTTTCTCCAAAAAAAAAAATCAAACAGGCAGTCTTTCAGTGTTTTCTGTCCCCCGCACCACAAAATTCCATCACTTACCAACCTTGTTACGTTTCCACTTGCAACTTTACCTCTACCTTACTATTAGTTCAGGCTGATTATCATCACCATAAATTCTTCCTCCTTTTCTGAGAAGCAAAAATCATATTTGTTGTTCTGTCTCAAACTGAAAAAACTCCTTGCAACTCTAGGAATGTGTGGTCACCAGTCTAAAAGAATGCCAGACAAGAACATGCTTGTAGTTTGTGGTTTTCTTTTCAAATATTTCTATCTCTATAATGGAAACCCTGGTGGTGTAGTGGTTAAGAGTTTGGCTGCTAACTGAAAGACTGGCAGTTCCCATCCACTAGGTGCTCGTTGGAAACCCTGTGAGGCAATTCCACTCCGTCCTATATGGTCACTATGAGTCTGAATCTACTCAACAGCAATGGCTATCTCTATAATCCTGGGGCATTACCTCAGTACTTTCTTTCGTGAGAAAGGACCTGCTCTGAAGGTCCAGCATGTATGCTCTTGGGACAAAAGACACTTTTGTAAAAGAAGAGACAGGCAGATATATCAGTAGACTGAATGTTATGAGATAAACAAAGAGGTTTTTTTATTATTATTATTATTTACCTAGCTAGCAATTTACCTGGTTACTTTCTCTGAGGTTCTATGGAAGCCATTCATGAAGAAATATTCAAGGGAGAGAACAAGAATCTCTCTCCTCCATATTGAGGTTTAGAAGGGAGTTAGGGCCTGAGATGTCTCACAAAGTCAGGTATATGATTAGATAATTGGAAAGAAATCAGAAGTGAATATCAGTTTATAGAGATGGCAGAAAAAAAAAATCACAGGCTGAAGTGTAGACACTGGAATTTCTAGTGTGAGGGACTATGTGCTGGTAGGCATTGTGAGAAGGTAAATTTATGGGGAAAATACTGAAAAAAAAAAGAGACGTGGGCTTGTCTTCACAGATTCAAACTGAGAAAGGACAGAGGAAAACATACGAAGGTTGATCAAAGGCTGCCAGGCCACTGTCTCAACCCCTCTGTGTAGAATTATGAAGCCAGGCTGGTGGAAATCAGCTTCCTGTATTTGCCGCAGGTAGAATCATCCCGCTTTCCTAACCCACATGCTGTTGTGAATCCATTCATTCATTCATGTATTCAGCACATTTTCACTGAGTGCTTATATGTGCCAGGCACTGCTCTAGCACCAAATATGAAGTTGTGAACTTAAATTAATGAGAGCATAAATGTATAAGTAAACATTCATAAGTTCAAAGCAATGATGATGATGATGATGTTATTAGATGTCTTCAAGTCAATTCTTATTCAGAGCAACCTCAGAATGAAACATTGCCCAGACCTGAACCATCCTCACAATCATTGCTATGTTTGTGCCCATTATTGCAGCCACTGTGTCAATCCATCTCATTGAAGGTCTTCCTCTTTTTCATTGACCCTCTACTTTGCCAAGCATGATGTCCTTCCCTAGGGACTGGTCCCTCCTGATAACCTGTCCAAGGTATGTGAGATGAAGTCTTGCCATCCTTGCTTCTAAGGAGCATTCTGGCTGTTCTTCTTCCAAAACAGATTTATTCATTCTTCTGGCAGTCCGTGGTATATTCGATATTCTTCTCCAACACCATAATTCAAAGGCATCAATTCTTCTTCAATCTTCCTTATTCACTGTCCAGCTTTCACATGCATATGACACATTGAAAATACCATGGCTTGGGTCAGGTGCACCTTAGTCCTCGAGGTGACATATCTTTGCTTTTCAACACTTCAGAAAGGTCTTTTGCAGCAGATTTGCCCAACACAATATGTGCTTTGATTTCTTAACTGCTGCTTCCGTGGACGTTGATTGGGGATCTACATAAAATGAAATCTTTGACATTAATATTTTCTATGTTTAGCATGAGGATTTTTATTGGTCCAGCTATGAAGATAATCCATACTGAAGACTGTAGTCTTTGATCTTCATCAGTTTTTCAAGTCCTCTTCACTTTCAGCAAGCAAGGTTGTGTCATCCACATATCGCAGGTGGTTAACAAGTCTTCCTCCTGTCCCGATGCTGTGTTCTTCATATGATGATGAAAGCAGCCAGCACTTATTGAGCGTTGACTTTCCAAGAGACACTGCTGTAAATGCCTTTATATATAGTCTGTTAAGAAGCCTCAATCACGCTGAAGAGTACAGCCTGTTATGCTTGGTCACCTGGCTCTTTTCATCCCCTGATTTCCTTAGAGAGGCAACATACTATGATGGGGACAGAGGGTGAGGACCAGCATCCTGTTGGAGCCATCTTCCTCCAGCAATTCACTGAAGTATCACTGAGTTACCCTGTGGCAGCACTTTGCTGATCAGCCCCATATACCTGCGATTTTCATGAAACCAGCTAAACAAGATAAAGAAAATGAGGGAAAACACAACCTCCTGAAGGACCACTGTGTGGTGAATCAGGAGAACGGAGTTCCCTTACTGCTCTGTCCAGATGGGTTGCAGGACCCTGGGTAAATCATCCATTTTCCCTCTCTGTGGATTTCTTCAGCTAGCAAAGGGGAAGGATAAATACTTACATGTTCTCAAATGTGTCAAACCCAAGCTGTTCATCACTCTTCCTGGGAAAACTCTGAGCCACAGATTTTCTTTCCACCTCTCACATGTTCCCTCATCTCCAGCCTCAGAGCTGTCATTTCTAGCCATGCAGTGTGTTCCCCTTGCTTTCTGCCACCCTCTTTGTACAGCCTTCTGTGCCGAGGCTTTCTGAAGGGAACCTGTTGAGAAAAGGAGACCTGGCCTACTGCAGACAACTCCTGTCTCCCCTCCCTCTCCCACTGCTGTTGATCCCCATTGCCTGGTGCCATCACACACCTGCGTGACTGAAATCATTACCTTCTGGATTTTATGATCCTCTTGTAAACACGGGCAAAATCAATGAGATTCCCTTACCATCGGGTGAGGGACATTGAAGTAGATGCTATCGATAATGAGTTCCTTCACACAAATGCTTCGTACTACAGGGTGTTCCTACCACATTTATGCGTAATGAGGCATTTATACAAACAGCATCCACACAGCTAGTTGAACTGCCTGGAGCAAAATAATATTCAACCTTAAAGCTTAATAACTGCGAAAGCTTAGAACTGTTAGGAAGCTTTCTGCTCTGATTCTGAGGTGCCCGATTAAGTGCCTTCAAGGAGCTGGAAGTTTTGTTTTGTTGTTGTTGTTGTTGCATCGTTAATGCCCTCCCTTTGAAGCACATTTCTGGTGGATGTCAGAGAATCGATGGCCCTCTCGATATTTCGTTGTTATAGAACACTCCTGTGGTTTTGTATTCTTCAGTGCAACACCTGCATTTCTTTGAAACGCTGTGAGGTTGTGTACTAAGCATTGCTCTGGCTCTTTCCTATTTTTATTCTGTGTGTTGACCCATTCTCTTCTGGGAATGTGCTCGCAGGCTTAGGAGTGTCTCACTTATTTAAAACATCGCGTGTTAACAAATTGCATCATGTATTTAAATGCCTGAGGGGCACTCCTTTAAGACAGTGAATCATATTCTGAATTTTAAGTGAATTTTCATGCCCCTGTTTTTCTTTTCTGATCATCCAGGTTTTTACTTCATTTGCTCTATTTGGGTACTACTTGTATCAAGTTATTAAATTCACTGAGGAATTTTAAAAATTGAGCAGCCTACTTCTGAATAACCCTCCTGGTTACATCATTAGTGACATAGCTAATTAACTACCACTGTCATTAACTACCACATGTAGTTAAAACTTAAACCAGCTATGCTGCTTTATTGGGTAGATAAGACCACCACAGGGAGGGTAATGGAAACAACTTACTAGACTTTAAAGTTATGTAAGAATTTTTTTTAGGTATTAATGGTCAGCCAGTTAAATTTTTCAAGGGACATCATCATAGAACTATTAATACTAAAAGAAACGTCTTTTAAGAGTGGATTGTGATACCCCAGTGACATGGACGTTTTAGGATCAGCCATTGAAATGCTTAATAAGTCAACCAAATCCCTTGCTAGTAAGTAGAAACCTTGAATCTCATGAAAACAATCAATATTTAATGAAAACCTACTGTGAGCTGGATTCCAGAAATATATGGATAAACAAGACCTAGTCTGTGACCTCAGTGTACTGCACGGGACTGGGTTTGGGGTGGGGTGGAAATGATTCATGTCAGCAGGGCCTGGACCTTGGAAAAAAACAATAGATCCTTTATACTTTAACTAACGTTAAAATTGCCCAGAGGTGAAGCTCTGTAGGCTGCGTCAATGGTGACTGTTTCTCAGTTGTTCAGAAAGCATCCTAAACAGATCGTGACTGCACTGGGTGGAACCTAATGAGTGGAGGCAAACAGTCTGTAATTCCTGACTTGAGGGATGTTTGACTGAAAGACTGTAAGTGGAGAGAAAACAACAGGGGCAGGGCTGAAGGAAACAAACTGATTTGACTGTCTTGAATTGAAAATAAAAATAAAGAAGGAGGGTGCAATTTTATTGCGAAGTTACCACATGTTTGCATGTAACATACTCGAACTCAACTGTGGCCGAATAGTATAGGTGGGCCACCTTCCATCCATTCCACATGCCGTTTCTCATTGGGGCCTATACACTGGAGACATGCCGTTTCTCATTGGGGCCTATACACTGGAGCGATAGTGAGATTGGAAATAAAAATCTGATGTCCCACAGTCCACTTCAGCCACTCCTCTGCATCTGGTGCGTAAAAGTCACATCATGGCCCCTGTTGTTCTTGCTAGTTTCCAGATCATGGCGACTCCATGTGTGAATGCCTTAGGATTTTCAAGACTGTTACATTTTGGAAGCAGATCACTGGGCTTGTCTTCCCAAGGTGCCTCTGTGTGGGTTGGGACGGCCAACCTTTCAGCTAGTAGTCCAGTGCTTAACCATTTACACAATCCAGGTACTCCTCATGGGCCCTAAAGTTATCCAAACCCTAAGAACAAGCCATCTTCTTCAGCTGCTACATACTCAAAGACACAGCAGTCTATTCCTGTGTTGAAGAAAAACTGTGCCCGTAAGCAAGTTTGCCCTGAAAGGCTGACTGTGGAAGCTTGATTCCACATCCAAACCCCCTCCCGACCTGAGATACAACCACACTTTTGTAAACCAGGAAAACTTCATGATGTGTTGTAATGTGTCTGGATGAAAGTTTGTATTTTCCGTACTTGGGATGACAAGCCCTTAAAATGACACAGTGTAGACAAAGACAGCACTCTTGGTTACAATTTCTGGGACATGCAAAAGCAGAGACCGAGCACAGTGACCCAGGTACGAAGGAGAAAAGGACGCTGGCTGCAGCCTTCTGATGGTCTTCTGAAAGAAGCAAGTGAGGGTGGATCTTTACTCCTGGTGCTGTTTCTATGATTTAGGTCAGAGGCTCGAGAGCCTGAACTAGGGTTTGCACCAAGAGAATGGAAAGGAGGAGAAAGACCTGAGAGATGGCACTCGAAAAATCAACCAAATGTTAACAACCAGAACACAATTAAAGAGATTGTGGACAAGTTTTGAAAAATGTAGCTAGTGTCACTGAACAGTTCTCGTGGAAACTGTCAAATGGGAACCTAATTTGCTGTGTAAACTTTAACCAACAGTACAACAAAATATTATTTAAAAAAAACCAACCAGACTTAACAGTGAATTAAATATGAGGGTGCAGAGGAAAAGAAGATTCAAAACTGACTGTGAAGAGCTTGAGGGTTAGGATAGTGATGCCATTTTCAGAAGTAGAAAACACAGAATAAACCAGATGGTGAGGCTGTGTGTTGAGTTCGGTCTTGGGCATGTTGAGTTTGGGGTGCTGCTGGCCCTCCTAAATGTCTTGCTCAGAAAGCTGTTGGAGGGCCATCTCTCATGCTTTCCCCCCACCTGACCAGCACCACACTCCGTTCCCCGCCATCCATAGAAGGAACAGCTTGATCTACAAGATGGACGAGAACGCCAAGATAGGGCATGTAAAGTGAGACGGGGAAGTCAGGATTAGGAAATGCCCACACTAAGAAATCAGAAATGGGAAAATGAATCCAGGGGCTACTCATTAGAGTTTCCTGGAGTTATTCTGCAGGGCCCATCTGAGCCATCTAAGAAGCTAGCATCACAATCCAAGCTCCAGCTCTCACTTGTGGTGAGCGCTCCTTTGAATGTGGAGCTCCTGCAGGTGCCAGGGACCCGCGAATGGAGCTACTGTCACCAGGCGGGGCCAGCACTGTGGCTTCAGCTGGCTACTCAGAGCCAGGGTCACTAAGCTACTGTGCTACAAAGGCTTCAGCCCCAGGAAATCCCAGAGGGAGGTTTCCTGTCCCACCACAAAAAGGGTTGGGCACTGAGGGCTCTCAAGGAATCAGAAAGGTCATGAGAGGAGTGGAAGTTTTAAAGTTTCAAAAGAAAGTTTCTAGGGAGTCAAGGCTACTACATGGAATCATAAATTTGGTCATCTGATTTTCCCAATTACTCAGCTGTGTGGAGAAAAACAAGTTCACAGACACGACAATTTATCAATGGTCATTCTTGTTTAATTCTCCTAACCAATGGGCACAGCCTCCAGCATTCATGATCTTAAAATTAGAATGAGGTTTAAGAAAACTAAGCCCTTAAGAGTGAAGAATTCTAAGAGAAATGTCCAGTCTTAAATGGGACATAGAAAACCTGGTGTCTGTTATGGACTCTGTCAGTAATTCATTACGTGGAATTATCCCAAATCTCTGTGCTTCAGGGAAAACAGTGGCAAGTACAGTAGTCATTTACTCTGAGTGCTGACTGCCAAGGTATTTATCTCTGCACTGTACTACTGGGAGGAAGGTAACACTTGCCACCTACCTGACATGGAGCTGAAGTTGGAGAGTGGTCTCAGAGTCTGAGACAGAAGTGTCTCTGAACAGCCACCAAATCCACTGCCTCTGGCCTGCTGGGGCTTTGCACAAATGGGCTTCCGTAAGCCCCAGTAGCCGTGGTACAGCTTGCCCTCCAGGTACAGCTTGTCCTCCAGGTACAGCTTGTCCTCCAGGTGCAGCTTGTCCTCCAGGTGCAGCTTGTCCTCCAGGTGCAGCTTGCCCTCCAGGTACAGCTTGTCTTCCAGGTACAGCTTGTCCTCCAGGTACAGCTTGCCTTCCAGGTGCAGCTTGTCCTCCAGGTGCAGCTTGCCCTCCAGGTACAGCTTGCCCTTCAGGTACAGCTTGTCTTCCAGGTACAGCTTGCCCTCCAGGTACAGCTTGCCCTCCAGTTGGCTGATTCATGTTTTCTCACCCAGGGTGTGTAGAAGAGAAGGCAGGTGAGAAGTAAGAATCCATTCTTCATGGCTTGGTAGAACCTTTTTAATTTATGTGAATGACAACTTTTTAAGGAAAAAGGGGGAAAGAAGCACAAGATTACTGCATGACCAAATGTATTTTATTCGTAGAACCTCATTCCCATCTCCTTGAAAGGAAAATTGATATTTGATAGCTGCTTTTTTTTTTTTAAATCTTAGACTGGTCCCACCTTACCTATTTCATTTGCTAATTTAGAAAAGAAGAACTAGTTTTAAAAATTCAGAGAGCATCATATTTATTTTCTATACATCTTGTCACTTTCTCTGTATGTTTGTAAACAAATATGTTCCATTTTCTAGGAGACATATGGTTTCTAACTTGTTTGACTTAATAAGGTAACAGAAGTCTCATGTTAAATCTGCCTCTCAGGGTTGTCTTCTCTGAGAGATTTAATGCTTTGATGAGTGTTTCTTTCAAGGTCAGAGCTGTATTCTCTATCTCCCCTACTCTCCACCCCCGCTTCCTTCCACCAAGCATGCAGGGGAGTGACCCTCCCAGACAGACCCAGAACAACTCTTTAAAACAGACCAGATTAAGCCTTAGCATGTTTTCAATGACTTGCTCCTACCCTTTCCTTTACATGGAAAAGTTCAAAAAGTTTAGTATATTTTCTATGTCACCCTCTAAGACAGCTCATGCTAATTTGTGAGAACCTGTAAGGGATAACCGTAGAGGATCTTCCCTTCTAACTGTAGAGCCCACTTAACAAAAGCCCCGAGGAGCTCTGTGAACAGGAAGATACATCTCCAAGGCAGGGCTACAATAGTTCCACTGTGCAGGCCCAGGGCCACATGCAACCACAGGCTGATGCCTGTAGACCCTGCCCTGGAACAGACTCCTGGGTCCAGTGTGGCTGCCCTCCTTACCAGAGATACATGAGCAAGTTTCTTAATTTATCTGTGTTTCCATTTCTCATCTGTGAAAGCAGGATATTAATTGTACTGACCTCATAGGTTTGTTTAGGGGATGAGTTAATATTAGTAAAGTGTTTAGAACATTGCCTGGCACCTGGTAATACTTCCCAAGTTTGATAAGTATGTGGGCTTCTCCTGGCCCCCAGTACTGGCCCATGGCCACTCCAACTGGGCTGGCGCAGTGTCTCTTGGCGGGAGAGCTCCCTGGACAGATTGTTCTGAGCAATACCACCCCCTAGGGTCAGCTCAGCTATGCCCATCTTGGAGTAATGAAGACCCAGTTTGGTACATATTTTGTAAATTTTTCAAATATGTACAGATATAGAAAGGTAATTGTAACCTCTACCATCATTTATGAAGCTTGTATAGAGGCAAGTTGTAGAAGATAGGACAATACACCCACCCACCCACACACACACACACACCCCTTGCTGTGGAGTTGATTCTGACTCATGGTGACCCCAGGTATTACAGAGTAGAACTGCTCCGTAGGGTTCTCTTGGCTGTCATCTTTACGGAAGCAGGTCTTCTGCAGCATCTCTGGGTGGGCTCAGACTGCCAAACGTTCAGTCAGTAGTTGAGCGCAAACCATTCACGCCACCCAGGGACCTCAGGACAACACAAAGATGCATAAAACTCACTTCCGTAATATCTTAATAGAGATGACAGAAAGTTAAAAACAGGAAAAGTGCTGAGGAAACAATCCCCCTGCCCCAAAAGAAGTTTCTGATAAAAGTTGACTTCAATTTTAATTATAATTTCAGCATCCTTTTATGTATTTGTTTGCTTGTTTTAAATGCTTTAAATGCTGGGATTATATTTCAAGGCTCATATTTCAAATAAACCCATTGTCATCCAGTCGATTCTGACTCATAGCAGCCCTGGGGGTAAAATGGTTAAGCATTTGGCTGCTAACCAAAAGGTCAGCAGTTCAAATCTACCAGCAGCTTCTTGGAAACCCTATGGGGAAGTTCTGCTGCATCCTATAGAGATGCTATGAGTTGGAATGTACTCGGCAACAATGGGTTTTTGAGGTCGTTTGTTTGTGTCAAATAAAATGGCTGGCACCATTCATTTTATATTTCCACATTTGACATCGCACTTCTAAGGCACAATTTGTGCTGTCTTGGTCATCTTGTTCATGACATGAGAAAAATAATTATCCCCTCCTTTTATAGTAGAGGACCTGTAGGGCTGTTATGAGTCGGAATTGACTCCACACCAATGGATTTGGTTTTTCGGGTTTTTTTAATAGTAAAGTGATGATTTGAAATTGTTCCCCAAAAGAGCACAGTTTTAGGGAGAAAGGCTGTGTTTTGTGTGGCTCCAGGATGGCCAGCATGTGAAACAGGAGAAAAGGGAAAGCTGCAGGGGCTGACGTAGTGGGCAACCATTTCTGGAAAGAAGCTCTGCTGTGCTGCAGCTCCGCAGGCTTTCCTTCAGCATCAGTGTCATCCCACACATCTGGCTCATCTCCCCATGCACCGCTGCATGCCTGCCCCCGGGCTAAGCCAAGTACGTGGGACATAGTCAAGTTTGCCTGTTCTCAGGAACTTTACCTTAAGCCTGTGTGCTGTGTGAAAAGCCTACTTTCAGTGTGGCTCTGGTGGGTTGAGGATTTGAGCTCTAGAAGGATTCCACCAAAGAGTGTGAGAGTGCTCAAACCAGAGAGCTGCATTTCACAAAGAAGAGAGGCTCTAAAAGAGTCCCGTAATGTCAGCAAATAAGCTTCCCATGGTTGGCTTCATTCCTTTGTCATGGAAACCACTAGATGCCCCACTAGACCCTGGCTATGCATTCCTTGGGCCAAATGTCAGGAAGCATGTGACTGTTAGTATTCAAGGCAAAAGGTATAGTCTTCTGAATAAAATGGACACTGTTCTAAATTCAAGAGCTGATGGGCATAGTTTTCGATTTTCTGTGTCCAAGTTGTAAATTAAACACATCATCACATTGATGGTTGGTTTTGTGTGTCAACTCAGCTAGGCTCTGGTTCCCAGAGTTTGGCAAAATGCTAATCTAGTTGCTGTTACGGAGTAGTTACATATGATTGCATTGGTTGGCCTAATGTAATGTAATGATCCTCCACGTTATTGTTGTTAGGTGCCATCTAGTCGGTTCCAACTCACAGTGACCCCATGCACAAAAGAATGAAACATTGCCTGGTCCTACACCATCCTCACAGTCTTGATTATGTGTGACCTCAGTGTTGTACCCACTGTGTCAATCCATTTCATTTAGGGCCTTCCTCTTTTCTGCTCACCCTCTACTTTACCAAGCATGATGTCCTTCTGCAGGGACTGATCCCTCCTGATAACATGTCCAAAGT
Organism: Elephas maximus indicus; assembly: GCF_024166365.1. Taxonomy (NCBI): domain Eukaryota; kingdom Metazoa; phylum Chordata; class Mammalia; order Proboscidea; family Elephantidae; genus Elephas; species Elephas maximus. Next base: position 235,281,386 of record NC_064819.1, read on the forward strand.
AAGCAAGACAAAGTCTTATAGTCCTCATTTCTAAAGAGCATTGTGGCTGTACTTCTTCCAAGACAAATTTGTTCGTTCACATTCCTTTGCCAGTCCATGGTATATTCAGTATTCTTCACCAATACTGTAATTCACATGCATCAATTCTTCTTCAGACTTCCTTACGCATTGTCCAGCTGTCACAAGCATATGAGGTGATTGAAAACACCGTGGCTTGGGTCAGGTGCACCTTGGTCCTCAAAATGACCATCTTTGCTTTTTAATAGTTTAAAGAGAGTTTTGCAGCAGATTTGCTCAAATTTCCCTGTGGAGATACCGCTACAACCATTTTTTAATTATCTTCAGCAAAATTTTAGTTGCATGGTGTTATTAATGATATTGTTCAATAATTTCCACATTATGTTTTTGCCCATGGAATCCTTCAATATTGGAACTCATGGCTTGAAATTTTTCTTTAGTTTCCTTCAGCTTGAGAAATGCCAAGAGTTTTCTTCCCTTTTGAATTTCTAACTCCATGTCTTTGCACATGTCACTATAATACTTTGTCTCCTTGAGCCACCTTTTAAAATCTTCTGTTCAGCTCTTTTACTTCATCATTTCTTCCTTTTGCTTTAGCTACTCCACATTTAATAGTAAGTTTCAGAGTCTCTTCAGCATCTATTTTGGTCTTTTCTTTCTTTTTAATGGCCTTTTGCTTTTTTATGTATGATGTCCTTGATGTCATCCCACAAATCCTCTGGTCTTCAGTCATTAGTGTTCAATGGATCAAGTCTGTTCTTGAGATTGCCTCTAATTTTATACTCAGGGTTGTACCTTGGCTCTTGTGGACTCGTTTTAATTTTCTTCATCTTTAACTTGAACTTTCATATGAGCGTTTGAACTTACATATGAGCATTTGGCCCCTGGTCTTGTTTTGCATCCGTAGTGTAATGTAATTAATTAGTCAGTTAAGGGCCTTAGGAGCAAAAGAGGATGTTTCCCTGGCTTATGTCCTACATCTACACTACATGTAAACATTTTGGCAGGACTCTCTCACACACAGGGGAAGGCAGGAGACATGTAGGGATTGTCTACAAGCAAAGGAACACCAAGGATCACAGGCAGGCATCAGAAACCAGGAGAGAGGCTCACAGAAGGAATCAACACGGCCAACATTCTGATTTGGGTTTTTGGCCTCCTGAACTGGGAGAAAATTAATTTCTGTTCTTTAAACCACCCACTTTGTGGTATTTGTGTTACTGCAGCACTACGAAACTAAGACAATCACTACAAATTTAAGAAATGGCCATCTGACTCAGTAGATATTTTCAGAATGAATGAATGCTGGAAATACGACTTTTGGACTTATATTTAACCTCATCAATCCTCGATTTACTCATTGAAAAATGGTAATAATAATTATTTTGTTGTGAAAGTCAAACATGATAAAGCACTTTGTAAGCTATAAAGTTTTCTACACAGATAATTTTTCCTTTCTTTTCCATCCCTTGGTCTAAAGCAGTTTAAGTATAAAAACTATGTTGTTGTTGTTAGGTGCTGTCGAGTCAGTTCCGACTCATAGCAACCCTACGCACAACACAACGAAACAATGCCCAGTCCTGCGCCATCCTTATAATTGTTGTTATACTTGACCCCATTGTTACAGCCACTGTGTCAGTCCACCTCACTGAGGGTCTTCCTCTTTTCCGCTGGCCCCGTACCTTGCCAAGCATGATGTCCTTCTCCAGAAATTGATCGCTCCTGACAACATGTCCAAAGTATGTAAGATGCAGTCTCGCCATCCTTGCTTCTAAGGACCATTCTGGTTGTATTTCTTCCAAGACAGATTTGTTCGTTCTTTTGGCAGTCCATGGTATATTCAATATTCTTTGCCAACACCACAGTTCAAAGGCGTCAATTCTTCTTCGGTCTTCCTTATTCATTGTCCAGCTTTCACATGCATATGATGTGATTGAAAATACCATGGCTGGGGTCAGACACACCTTAGTCTTCTTTGCTTTTCAACATTTTAAAGAGGTCCTTTGTAGCAGATTTGCCCAATGCAATGCATCTTTTGATTTCTTGACTGCTGCTTCCATGGCTGTTGATTGTGGATCCAAGTAAAATGAAGTCCTTGACAACTTCAGTCTTTTCTGTTTATCATGATGTTGCTCAGTGACCCCCACAGTGCGACAAACTGACAGACATGTGGGGGATTAAAACCATAAAAATACTAAAAGAAAACATAAAATGATTTTATTAAATAATCTCAGGGTAAGGAAAGCCTTTCTAAGTACAACACAGCATCCAGGAGGCATCAAGGGTAAGATTGACAGATTTGATGATAAAGTAGATAAGAACCCACATACAAGGAAAGACAACCCACCCTAGAGTTAAATGGTTATCTTAGTTTCCTAGGGATGACATAAAAAATACCACAAAGTGAGTGGCTTTAAAGAACAGGAGTTGATTTCCTCATAATTCTGGAGTAGGTGTGGGCAGGGCCATGGTTTCTCTGTGGCTCTAGGGAAAGTTCCTTCTTTATCTCTTTTAGCTTCTGTCCAGGGTGATTCTCAGCATTCCTTGGCTTGTAGACAGATCCTCACATGATTTCTTCTTCCTGTGTGTGACTCTGTTGATGTGTCTATCCTCTATTATAAGACACCACTCAGAAAGGATTAAATTTAGAGCCCGCCCTACTCCAGTAAAGGAGCTCTGGTGTCACAGTGGTTAAAGCAAATCAACTACTAACTAAAAGGCGGGTGGTTTGAAATCACCAGCGGCTCCTCAGGAGAAAGATGTGGCAGTCTGCTTCCGTAGAGATTTATAATCTTGAAAACCCTGTGGGGTGGCTATGAGTCAGGATCAACTCTATGGCGGGGGGTGGGATACTCCAGTAAGACCTCATTAACTTAACCGATAACATTGGCAAGGAAAAACCCTATTTCCCCAAAGTCACATTCACAGGTATAGGGGTTAGGAACTTCAACATCTCTTTTAGGGAGACACAATTCAATCCATAACACACAGCAAAAACAGATTGGGAGAAAATAAATTCAACACAAAAATAGTAAAATCTTAATGCCCCCAAACATACCAAAAGCTCCTAGCAATAAATAAAAGACAAACAACCCAAGAGGATGAGGCAAATCAGAGAAGAAGAAATATAGTCAAAACAAATGGAGAGATGATTGGCCTCATTAATAATTAAATAGTGTAATTAAAACCACTCTGAGAGATGATCTCAGTTTTTATGACATTCTGAGGAAATGGGCACTCTTGTTTACCTTTGATGAGAAGGCAAATAGGTTCACAGTTTTGAAAGATAATTTAACACTTTCTATTAATATTAAGTGTGCCTTCCATTCAACCCCTAAACTCTACTTCTAGGAAACTATCCCACAGAAATAACAACACAGATGTTGTTGAAATAGTAAAAATTTGTAAACAGTCTAAGTGTTCATCAGCAGGAGAACGGAATGCTGGGAAACGTTTTTATAAAAGGAGATATATATCCTGCCTCAGAAAAAAGGCCCCAGTTTCCTCCCGTAAAGCACACATGCACGAACACAAAAAGACACTGCACAACCAAAGGAGGGCATGACTCTATATCCAACGGACGGTGTGTGTATACAAAAACATGTATGTGTATTCTGGTAGAGCCTAGGAAAAGGTTGGGTGAACAGACACCTGAGTGTAAAGAGTAACTGTCTCTGGAGGTGGAGGGGGCTGGTAGGGTGAGAGAACTGTATTTCAATCAAAATGTGCCAAATGATGCTTTCACTTACAACAAGAAGCCAAAATACAATGACATTCAATTCAACTCAAGCAGCACGTGTAAAGCACCGTCTCATTAGCCCCTCGATTAGGCCTTCGACCTTTTGCTGGGATGGTTGACCTTGAGACAGGGCACTAGTCCCAGCACACGGGCCATCTGCTGAATACACGGCATCCCTCTGGATGACTCCTTCCGTTTCTGCTCATTTTACAGAACTAATTTCTGTGACATTTTATTTTTACACAACGTTGAACCTGAGGTTGTCTTCAGTATTTACGAGAGCCTTTACAAAAGGAATAGAGCAAATGTAGCTGAAACTGGTCCTAATAACTCTCCCAGTCTTTCTGACACCCAGAGCTTCAAGCTTTGCCTTTCTTCCACACGTACTCAATTAAATTAAAATACAGCAAATAAGATGCTGGCAAAAGAATCCGAAAGGGCACTTCAGAGGTGAAAATAAAATAACTTCGTATAAACCATTCCTATTATGGGTGAATATATTTAGATTTTGTTAAAAACCTAAGGCTAATTATCAACAGCAAATGGCACGGAGCAAGCAGAGAGAAGAGAAGAACCAGGTGCAGGCAGGTCAACTCGCCTGCAGCAGCGCTTGCATTGTTTACTGTTCCTCCTCGCCCTGAGCGTGGGCAGCCATTGACACTAGACAAGAGTCTATCTATGCTCCAGTGGTCCATTGGTACCAATCAGGTACCAATGTGAATGAGCCTGGACCTCCTGGAGAGTGTGCTTTTGAAGCCCATCAGCCCCTCCCTGTCCCCACTTCTTAATGTTCAAGTGGCTGGGAACTTACTAAAAAAACCCACCAGCAGCCATTGAGTTGATTCTGACTCGTGGCATCCCCATGTGAGTCAGAGTAGACCTGTGCCCCATAGGGTTTTCGGTGGCTGATTTTGGGGAAGTAGACTGCCAGATCTTTCTTCCCAGATGCCTCCAGGTAGAATCGAATGCCAGCTTGCGGTTAGCAACCAAGCGCCTTTCATCAATTCCATTAGTACCACACTGAGTGATTTTCAGAGACTTTAACCGCAATGGAGTCACTGAGTGGTGCAAATGGTTAAACGCTTGGCTGCTAATCTAAATGTTAGTGGTTCAAGTCCCCCCAGAGGTGCCTCAGGAGAAAGGCCTGATGATCTACTTCTGAAGGGTTACACCCGTTGAAAGCCCTACGAAACACAGTTCTACCCTGAAATACCTGGGGTTGCCGTGAGTTGAAATAGACTCAGTGGCAACCGGTAGCCATGATGGTGCCTTCAATTTTTTTTGTTGTTTAGAAGGTGACAATTAATCCCAGCAGAGGAGTAAGTGAAATGGCAAATACCACTTCTAACATTTCACAAAGGCAGCATGTTTTCCAAAGCTCTGACTGGCCTCTTTTTCCCAGGGGAAAAATAGAAACTTTTACTGAAGACATCATGTTTCAGACAAATGTTTTTCAATTATGATACTTTGTCAAATTATGAAGTTTAAAAAATAGATTACCTCAGGCCACCCCTACTCCTTCTTGAGCCTTTTTATGCCACTTAGAAAAATCAATTTATGCTTTTAATTAGCATCTTCGGTCAATTCCTGTTTCTGTGGAGAAAGTATTAGTTGTAACTTCGTTCGACTGAACGGTATAACCTCTAATGGGGGAGAGACTTGTCTGTTCTGTCTGCCGCTTGCCCGGAGCACCACCTGTACCTAGTGGGTCCTCAATAAACGCTCGTTAAAGGAAAAGTCTTCAGATCACATTATGACTGTATATCCTCATTTGGACTAATTTTTATTAGTTTTATTTTCCATGGCTGTGGAATTCGGCCAGTCCTGACCTTTAAGTAGCAGAAGGTATGACCATGCAAAGGAAAGTATATGTACTCTTTGTAATGCCTACAGAAAAAGAAGCCATTCTCTTTAGAGTTATTCACAGCAGTATTGTCATTTTGGTTGCATCCCGTCCCTTCAGACGCCATGTGCTCAAAACCACAAAACACACTTTGTATTTCAAAGAGTGGATGGCAAAGCCTGAATAAGGTCTGATGATTAACTTTAAATTAAGAGATCACGTTTAAGTTTTGCCAGATGTGTGTATATTAATGTCTCACTTGCTTTTATAACCCATCTCATAACACAAAGCTTAGAATATGCGCTGGCATTTTTTTTTTTTGATGTTTCTTTGTTCCTTGATAGTGATTTATTATTTTTCAAAGAGCTTTGAAATTTCTGATTTCCAGAATGTTTCTGAATTTAAAGTGTAATTGTCTTAAAATACCAAAATTGGTGAGATTATCTGTGGAAGATGATTACATATACTCAGAAAAAGCCACTTAAAATTGGATGGAATTGAGGAATTAGAGCAAAAGCTTAATTCCCAGAATATTAATCTAGGGTGTCTTTGGAACAAGAAGCGGAGCTGAGAAATTGCTCTCTTTTGTAAATGGAGAACACGTTTAAACCTTCCCCTAAAGAGTTATAATTTAGTTCTCATCAGGAGGCGCTGAGCAAGAGAAAACTTGATTATTTAAAGGCACTAAGTATATCAGGAAAAGGAATATAAATACCTTCAACCAGGGACCGCCACTGTGGCCTGGATGTTTAAGGCTTCGTGTTCTGATCTAAATTGATAGGCTCCATTATGGCTGTCTGTCATGAAGAAAATGAATTTACGATGCTGTGTCATTTCTCTTGTCTGTAGATGCAGCTTTGTAAAAAACTGAGCTCTATTCATGGAAATTTTCTAACTTAATTTACTGCTGAAATGGAACATAAAGTGGTTAGTGCCATGGGGTTCTGCCGCTGAGGCCTTAAAGTGCTGGCAGATTGTTGACATGAATTGTGAGGAGACTTACACACTATACGCCACTGGAATAATCACACAAATGGTGTCAGACTAGTATTTACCAAAACTGTCCATATATTATCCACAGAACTAAACCAAAACCAAAACCAAACCCGTTGCCATCGAGTTGATTCCAACTCAGAGCAACCCTGTACGACAGAGTGGAACTGCTCCATAGAGTCTCCAGGGAGCAGCTGGTGATTTCCAGCTGCCAACCTTTTAGCAGCCAAGCTCTTAACCGCTGCGCTACCAGGGCTCCATGCATAGAACTACTTACCCAAAATCGGTAAGTAGTGGAAGAATTTTCAACTACACATGGATTTCTGATAAATTTTTCTACCCATAGGAAGCCATTTTTTGCCCGTATCATCAGGTTTCCAGAAGTAATACTCTTAGGTATGTTTCACAGAATTTAAAAATTTTAAAGAATTAAAAAAATTTTTTTTTTAATTGACAAAATTTAATAGATGTTATATCATCTGTGCGGAAACCCTGGTGGCGTAGTAGTTAAGTGCTATGGCTGGTAACCAAGAGGTCGGCAGCTCGAATCCACCAGGCACTCTTTGGAAACTCTACGGGCCAGTTCTAATACGTCCTACAGGGTCACTAGGGGTCGGAATCAACTCGACGGCAGTGGGTTTTTTGGTTTGGGTATATCATCAGTTGTGTTATTGGAGACCTAGACGGTATATATTTAATGTGAAATATAAAAAAATTCTAAATAGTCTAAAAATAATTCAAAATATTGGGGAAAACACCTGATGCTGGTAGCTTCATCAGTTTGCTTGTGAGGATTAAATGTGTTTATAGAATGCTTAGAACAATGCTTAGAAAATAGCAAACACTATATAAGCGCATGATGAAAAAAAAAAAAACAAAAAAAGCCTAGAAAGGGTGGCTCATCCCAGGAAATGAAAGAACAAAGAGAAAGAGGGAAGAATTAGCATCAATCTGGAACTGACATATCCTCAGAAGAAAAGTGTACTTTGTGTGTCTGTTCGAGTTCCTACGGACACAGTGAAATGAAATAATTAAAAGGAGAAATTCAAAGGACAACATAAGCATTGTTTTAGGTTAAAAAAAAAAGCAATAATAAAAAATGAGGTAGCATGCATAATTTTAGAACAATAATGTTACTTGGTTCTGTACAAGTCTTATTTTGAAATCTTTGAGATGAAGGGTGGTTGTATTTAACAAATTTCGGGGCTGGGGGATGCTAAGCAACGTTAACAGAGAGAGTTGGATTTCATGCCCAATTCACCTATGTCTGTCCATACAGCCCTCACTTGCCCCTGAGCTCCTGAGCTCAACATCTACGTATTTCCCTTTATTTCTCTTCCTCCCTTGATCTTCAGGTTAAGCCAGTAACTAATTTTTGCTCACTGTTTCTGTCCTATGTCCTTTGTTTTCTCATTTTCTTTTCCAATACTCTATTTCAAATTCTTATCACCTTTAGTCTCAACTACCATAACAAGCTCCTAACACGTCTACAAGAGTATCTCACTGGCCACACATTTCTACCACTTTTCTGATCAAAACTTTCAATGATTCCATTCCCCATAATAACATCAAAGTTTTATCCAGTCGTTTTCCAAGCTTTTCCCACTCTGGTCACAACCTGCCTTTCTAGCATCTTCTCCTACCATGAATCTGCTCCCCCACACCTGTGACCCTACAGTACACCCCCATAAGACTAGACTCAGCAAGCATTTGGCCAGCACCTGCCTTTGCTCACAGTGGCTCCTGTGCCTGGAATGCCATTCCGACCTGGACAGGGAGCAGTTAGAGAAACTTCACAGAGTCAGAAACAGGTGGGTGCTGAATGTCAAGTGTCCTGACTGTGAATTGGAGATACACCACCCTCTTACTCCTAAAGTGTTGTGGGCATCAAATGAGATAAGACATGTGAGTGTGTTATTAGATGTGTAAAACCGTACACAAGTGTAATGTAAAATGCTTACTAATTTTTTGAAAACCTAAGAAGTTCCGGTGGCGCAATGGTTAAGCACTCGGCTGCTAACTGAAAGGTTGGTGGTTCAAACTCACCCAGTTTCTCCTCGAGAGAAATACCTGGTGATCTTCTCTCTTAAAGATTACAGCCTAGAAAACCCTACGGGGCAGTTCTGCTCTGTCACACGGGGTCGCTCTGAGTTGAAAATCGATTGGACGGCACCTAACAACAAGTCATTCCCTTGCATAGCCCCTCCCCTGCCACAGCACTTTGTACATGGTATATGCTTGTTGTGTTGAGTATTTTTTTTAATTTATTCATTTAATACTTTGATTTTATCTTAAAAGACCCTAAACATAAGTTCAGGGAACACGGCTCATACTCAGATTACTGTTTTACCATTTAGGTACAGCTTTTACTACGTGCGGTGGTATTTCAGATGGTGGTGATTCAGTTTGTCTAGATGAATATGAGTAATACATTACAATATTACTCTGTTGTTGTTACTGGGTGTCGTTGAGTCAGTTCCAACTCATAGCAGCCCCGTGTACAACAGAACAAAACACTACCCAGTTCTGCACCACCTCACAGTTACTGTTATGCTTGAGCCCATTGTTGCAGCCACTGTGCCAATCCATCTCGTCAGGGTCTTTTTCTTTTTCACTGACCCTCTGCTTTACCAAGCATGGTGTTCTTCTCCAGGGACTGGTCCCTCCTGATAACATGTCCAAAGTGTGTGAGACGTAGTCTCGCCATCCTTGCTTCTGAGGAGCATTCTGGCTGTACTTCTTCCAAAACAGATTTGTTCATTCTTCTGGCGGTCCGTGGTACATTCAGTATTCTTCGCCAACACCATAATTTAAAGGTGTCAGTTCTCCTTTCGTCTTCTTTATTCTTTGCCCAGCTTTCACATACATATGAGGCAATTGAAAAAACAATGGCTTGAGTCAGGCTCACCTTAGTCCTCAAAGTGATATCCTTGCTTTTTAACACTTAAAAGAGGTCTTTTCAGCAGATTTGCCCAATGCAATGTGTAGTTTGATTTCTTGACAGCTCCTTCCATGGGCACTGATTATAGATAAGTAAAATGAAATCTTTGACAACGTTAATCTTTCCTTTGTTTCTCATGATATTGCCTATTGGTCTAGTTGTGAGAATTTTCGTTTTCTGTATGTTAAGATGTAATCCATACTGAAGTCTGTAGTCTTTGATCTTCATCAATAAGTGATTCTAGTCCACTTGACTTTTAGCAAGCAATGTTTTGTAATCTGCATATCACAGGTTGTTAATGAGTCTTCCTCCAATCCTGATGCCCCCTTCTTCATATAGTCCAAGCTCTCAGACTACTTGCTCAGCATACAGATTGAATAAGTATGGTGAAAGGATACAACCCTGACACACACCTTTCCTGATTTTAAACCACGTAATATCTCCTTGTTCTATTCAAAAGATTGCCTCTTGGTCCATGCAGTTTTCTCAGGAGCAGAATTAAGTGTTCTGGAATTTCCATTCTCCCTAATGTTATGATTTGTTATGATCCACACAGACAAATACCTTTGCATAGTCAATAAAACACAGGTAAAAATGTTTCCGGTATTTTCTGCTTTCAGCCATGATCCATTTGACATCAGCAATGATATCCCTGATTCCACGTCCTCTTCTGAATCCAGCTTGAATTTCTGACAGTTCCCTGTTGAAGTACTGCTACAACCACTTTTGAATGATCTTCAGCAAAATTTTACTTGTTTCTGATATTACTGGTATTGTTTGATAATTTCCACATTCTGATGGATCATTTGGAATGGAAACAAATACGGATCTTTTCCAGTCAGTTGGCCAGGGAGCTGTCTTTCAAATTTCTTGGCATAGATGTGTGAGCACTTCCAGAGCTGCATCTGTCTGTTGAAACAGCTCAGTTGGTTTTCCATCAATTCCTGGAGCCTAGTTTTTCACCAGTGCCTTCAGTGCAGCCTGGACTTCTTCCTTCAGTATGTTGGTTCTTGATCACATGCTACATCCTGAAATGATTGAATGTCAACCAATTCTTTTTGGTATAGTGACTGTGGGTATTCCTTCCATCTTCTTTTGATGCTTCCTACATCATTTAATATTTTCCCTGTAGAATCCTTCAGTACTGCAACTCCAGGCTTGAGTTTTCTCTTCAGTTCTTTCAGCCTGAGAAATGCCAAGCATGTTCTTCCCTTTGGTTTTCTGACTCCAGGTCTTTGGACATTTCATTATAATACATTATCTTCTCGAGCTGCCTGTTGAAATCTTCTGTTATGCTCTTTCACTTCATCATTTCTCCCTTTTGCTTTAGCTATTCTGTGTTCAAGAGCAAGTTTCAGAGTCTCTTCTGACATCTATTTTGGTCTTTTCTTTCTTTCCTGTCTTTTTAATATCTTCTTGCTTTCTCCATGTATGATATGCTTCCACAACTCATCTGGTCTTCGGTCATTAGTGTTTAATAAGTCAAATCCATTCTTGAGATAGTCTCTAAATTCAAGTGGAATATACTCAAGGTCATCCTTTGGGTCTCATGGACTTGATCTAACTTTCTTTAGCTTCAGCTTGAACTTGCGTATGAGCAATCAATGGTCTGTTCCACGGTCAGCCCCAGACCTTATTCTGACTGATGATATTGTGCCTTTTCATCACCTCTTTCCATGGATGTAGTCGATTTGATTCCTGTGTATTCTATCTGGCAAGGTCCATGTTTATAGTCACCATTATCTTGGCGAGAAAAGGTATTTTCAATGAAGAAATCAGTCTTGCAAAATTCTATCAGGATCTTCAGGATAATTTCTATCTCCAAGGTGGTATTTCCCCACTACTGTTCCTTCTGTGTTGCCAGCTTTCCCATTCCCATTGCTGGTAATTATCAATGCATCTTGATTGCATGTTTGATCAATTTCAGACTGCAGAAGTTGGTAAAAATCTTCAATTTCCTCATCTTTGGCATTAGTGATTGGTGCGTAAATTTGAATGGCATATTAAACTGGTCTTCTTTATAGCCATATGGATATTATTCTATCATTGGCAGTGTTATACTTCAGGATAGATCTTGAAATATTCTTTTTGTTGGTGCGTGAGACGCCATTCATTCCCTTCGTAGTAGTCTATATGATTGTCCTATTCAAAATGGCCAATACTGGTCCATTTTAGCTCACCAATGCCTAATATATTGGTATTTATGCATTTCATTTCATTTTTTATGACTTTCAGTTTTCTGGTGGTGCAGCAGTTAAGAGCTTGGCAGCTTGCCAAAAAATAGGCAGTTTAAATCCACCAGCTGCTCCTTGGAAACCCTATGGGCAGTTCTACTCTGTCCTATAGGGTTGCTATGAGTCAGAATTGACTCAACAGCAATCAGTTCAATTTTCCTAGGTTTCCTAGATTCATACTTTGTACATCCCATCTTCTGATTGTTAATGGATGTTTGCAGCTGTTTTATCTCATTTTTTGTCTTGTCATCTCAGCAAATGAAGGTCCTGGAAACTTGACCCATCCACATCATTAAGGTCAACTCTAATTTGAAGAGGCAACTCTTCCCCGGTCATATTTTGAGTGGCTTCCAACCTGGGAGGCTCGTCTTCCAGCACTATATCAGGCAATATTCCATGGCTATTCATAAGGTTTTCACTGGCTAATTTTTTCAGAAGTAGACCGCCAGGTCTGCCTTAGTCTAGAAGCTCAGCTGAAACCTGTCCACCACAGGTGACCCTGCTGGCATTTGAAATACCAGTGGCATAGTTTCCAGCATCACAGCAACATGCAAGCCACCACAGTAAGACAAACTGACAGATGTGTGGGGAATATTATTCTACTGTATATTACTTTTTAACATACTGATGAAGTGAACAATTTATGGATTTGAAAATAAGATTTTTTATTTAAGATTAAAAAATTCTTTTGTTTATTTGTTTTCACAAATATGACTGGTTTTATTTATGCTACTTCATAGAAATCTAATAAATGTATGTTTTATAAAAAATGGTTGTTTTAATAACATTCCTTTGAATTTGCTCATCAATAAATCTAATCAATTGCCTATTCAAGCAATAGAACAAACTTTCTAATCTTAGCACAGTAAAATAATCTCTTGCAAGAAAAATGCAATCTGAATACCAGGAAGGATTACTTATAAAGTGAGTTAGAAAAAATTTCACTTTAGATAACCAACTTCTTTAAAAAATAGAGCAACCAAAAAGTTATTCTCTCTGCGGTACTTTCTCTCTTAGAGTATTTAGTTTGCATGTGTCCTGTGGTTAATACCCCAAAAACCTATTGGCGTCAATTTGATTCCAAGCAGAACCACTCCATAGGGTTTCCAAGAAGCGGCTGGTGGATTCAAACCGCCAACCTTTTGGTTAGCAGCTGAGCTCTTAGCCACTGGACCACCAGGGCTCCATGGTTAATATAGCCTTGTAATAATCTAGTGAAACTTTTGCCACCACGCCCAAGAATAGAAGTTGGTATTATATTAAACGCCATTAAGAAATACGTAGGTGTTTCTCTTTTGGACTTAATGAGTGCTATTGAGATCCCAGAAGTAATTCTTTAATATTGATTATAGCTCTGAGTGAACTTCGAATAATATTAATATGACGTACACTAGGAAAATGTGATTTTAAAAGTTGTTCCCTGACTCTTGGTGAACAGCTACCTGTCTCTGCAACAAGAAAAATGTGCACTCAGTGCTTGTTAAGGAAGATGAGAAGAATTAACGTTTTTTTTTAAACCCTCAAGCAAGAGAAGTCTGACTCACGTTTGTTTGTTTCTAACACAGATGTAGATGATTCTGGGGCATATGCGATTGGTCAGGATAGCCCTGGATCCGAGCCTGTTATCCAATTTCATTTTCCTCCTTCACTGTGCTGTGTAGGAGGCATGTTCCTTCTTAGGCCATCCACTGAGTCTGCACAGCCCACAGACAGGTGCTGTATGTCTGGCTATAGAGCAGGGCCTGCCCAACACAAAATGAAAAAGTGGTACCCCTTTTTCCAAAGCAGACAAGATGTGCTGTTGACTCAGATACAAAGCTTTTTCCTTTTTTTCTGCCATCTCTCTTGACTTTCTGTGGTGTATTTAATTTGCTATTTAATGTCATTCTAAGTAAAGAAAAATTATAATTTTATGTTTTAGATGAGTTTTTCCATTCATCTCTATTGTGCAATTCCAATTTTAAATGCAAATATAAGAGCATTTAACACATACGGCATCACTGAGATTTCACAGTTTGTGTTTCGTAGCTTGTACAGGCATATGCATTTCATTTTGTGAGACTGTGGAGACGCTACACAAAGCTGTTCCTGCTCCACTCGTTGATACCCACACGTTCTACCAACACTACCTTCAGCTTACCGATGAGCAAGGAAGGACTGAAAGGAAACAGAAATGTGGGTTGCCCTAAATACCCCTTTCATTTTAACATTTGTTTTCAGCTTAAATGTTTGGCTGGTAGAGGGAAGTAGCAGGAGAGAGAAAGGATACAATAGTCCCTTGGTCACTTGTGTTTCTTCGAATGCCATTGCCTTCTTTGTGTGTCTGAAGCAGGTTCTGGTTCTAACAGGAAGTGTGACCTTTTGGGGCTATAAGTGCCCTCTTAATCAGATAAGGTGTTACAGGCATACTTGAACCCCCATGTGTCTTGGGCCCACCAGAATTCTGTTTTCATGGGACATCATGAACTCCACATGACGACGGTGAGCAGCAAGGAACAGCAAGAAGATACACACTCTGACCTCTCTCCTCTGCTCACGTGCAGAGTCTGTTGTCCCATCAGATGTTGTCCTTAGAGAACACACGTTCAGAGACAGAATTAACAGACAATAGCAGCAGCCCATTAAACCCAGCACAGGGCCCACCAAGCAAGGGGCTCTGTGTGACTAACCACACAGGTCAGATACTATGGAGCCAGCCCTGTCGCAAAGAAAGATTCTCCTCCTTGCTTTGGGGAAGAAGAACGAGTTGCCGTCGAGTAGATTCCAACCCTTTAAGACAGAGTAGAACTGCCCTATAGAGTTTCCAAGGAGCAGCTGGTGAATTTGAACCGCCGACCTTTTCGTTAGCAGTGGAACTTTTAGCCACTGTGCCACCAGGGCTCCATAAAGCCATCCTTTACCCAAAGGAACATCTATGCTCAGAGCAAGGAAATCATAGGCCAACACTAAAATTGAAAGCATGAAGGATTGTAGAACGTTCTGTCAGTTTTATAATAACGTTTAAGGGGAAAAGAGAGGTACCCTATTAATCGATACTTATTGATGGTAAGCTGCATCTCTAGTTCAGAGAATTCTCAGATGAAGGGGGAAAACTGCCGTTCCTAAACTGCAGTATGACGTTCTCTGTCCTGCTATGTAACTAACTGATAATAATGGATTGCCATTTACTTTGAAATATTTCAAACATCCAGAAAAATACAGAGACTGAGCCACGAATACCTGTGTGCTCGCCAATCAATTTTGTCAATTCTTAACACTTTTACATATTTGCATGATAACATTTTTAAGGAAAAAAACATGTCAGATAAAATTGGCACTGCCTTTGGACCTCTCTTCTGATTATGCTGTCCCTCGTCCTTCCTCAAACACAATGAGATTCTTGAAATTCTTGTTTATCATTTACATGCATGTTTTTATACTTCCAGTGTATCGGCACTGGGTTTTTGTTTTACCCATTTAAAAAAAAAAATTGCCATCAAGTCAATTCCAACTCATAGTGACCCTATAGGACAGAGTAAAACTGCCCCATAGGGTTTCCAAGGAGCACCTGGTGGATTCAAACTGCCCACCTCTTGGTTAGCAGCCGTAGCTCTTAACCACTACACCACCGGGGTTTCCATAGCCATAAACAATATGTTTTACATGTTTTCAAATTTTATGTACATGGTACAACACTCTACAGATCATTCTGTCACATGCTTGCTGATACATAATTATTATTTTGAGATCTATGTTACTACATGTGGTTCTGGTTCATTCATTTTAATTACTGAAGAGGGTGTATTTTATAAATATACCTCAATTTGTTTATTTTTTATTGATTTTTCACTTACAGTGTTTTCTAATTTTTCTTCATTATAAATAATGACACAAAAAATCTTCCACACTTCTCTTGGTATACATGAGCTAGAGATTTTTTAGGGTATATATCTAGAAATGGAAATGCTGGGTTGAAACTGATACCCACTGTATCTTCTGCTTTTCTACAAGTTGGCAAATGGCTCTCCAGTCCACATGCCCATGAGTAATGCACGAGAGCAATATTCTCCGTAGGCAGGCCACTCTTGGGAATGTCACTTTCATCTTTGCTAAACAAATGGTGGTCAAACGGTATCTTTTAACTTGCATGTCCCTGATGACTAGTGAAGTTGAACATCTTATATTAGTTGATCAAGTTTCTCTTCTCTGAATTGCCCATTTAAATGCTTTGCTTGTTTTGTCTTTCTATTGTATGTTTGTTTCTTATCCCTTTGTTGTATTTTATTTATTGTAAATACTCCTTGTTTATATGTGTTGCGAGACTTTGGTCTTTAGTTTTTGTATTGATTTATACAGTCTTTTGCAAGAGTACAATTATAATTTTAACATAATCTGATTCATCAATTTCCCTTTTGTGGTTTCAGGGTTTTGCACTTTGACAAGTAAAACAGCCCTCCTTTCTCTGAGTTCATAGATATACTCCTTGTATATTTTTTTTCTAAAAAGATTTATATCTTGTTTTGAACATTTTGGTCTTTAATCCATTTCAGTTTTGTTTTTTTTTTTTTAATGTTGTGGCATAGGAATGCAGGCATCTGGTGTCACTTACTGAGTGGCTCATCAGCCCACTGATTTGTTCCGGCTTCTCTGCCATAAGTGTCGAGTCTCCTCTCTTGACACATGTTTCTGGCCTCTTCTGTTTTAACCACTGTTGTTGTTGTGTGTGATCAAGTCAATTCCAACTCACAGCAAACCACTGAAGGTTTATAATAAGTTTTCCTATTTGGTTGGGCAAATCCTCCCACCTTCTTCTTGGCCAAAGTTACCTGACCTATTCTTAACCCTTTGTGCTCCTATTTGAATTTGAGGATCAGTTCATAGGGTTGTTTGATGCTCCAAGAGACAATTTACGTAAAGCTGTAAGCACAGTGATTGGCAGAAAATAAGCTTTCAATAATAATATTTGTTCTGTTTCTCTATTCGGAAATTCAGTATCATTCTATTGCTTTCAGTCTAAATCCCTTAGTCTGGAAATCAGGGATGTGTGTCATCTGCCTGAGCTGTCTCCCCAGCCTTGCCTTTTAGTACTTTCTTTACAGACTTCTATCCCAGCCACGTGTGTCTGCTAACTACACCCTCAGCTTGGCCATCTTCTTTCTCCCTTTTGTGCCTTCATTCTCTGTTGCCCCTGTCTGCACCACCTGGCTGCTCCCTCTTTGTCTACTATCCTGCCAGGACCAGCTCAGTTCTCGTCTTCTCTTGGAAGCCATCCTCAACCAAGCCAGCCCAGGCTAGTCCTCTCTTTGAGGACTGTCTGTGCTGCTCTTTAGGACATTTGAGCTTGTCACACAGACCCTTGATTTATACCCTGCTGCACACTCTGCTCCAAAGGCCCAGCAATGATAGATAAACCATAACGAAGAGAGTCCAAGGAAGCCAGACCTGGGCTTAGAGACTGTATTAACATCTTATCTCCTTAGACAAGACACAGAATCAAAACACTATAAGTACCAAATGCAGCTGAAGTCACAGTCTCCTGAGACCACAGACAGACAGCGTGCAGTGGTGGTTGGCAGCCTGGCTTCCTGAGGTAACAGGGAATAAACCCCTCCCTGTAGCATGGGGGTCAGGACCAGGCTTAATGCGCAGACTTAGGAGTCTCCCACTATTTAAATTAAAATATCTGCCACCTGCTGCCCAGTGCTGGCCTGGGGGCCCCAGGTGCCACGTAAAAAAAAAAAACGTAAAGGCAGCCACAAAACTATTGGACAGGAGGAGCGAGCACAGATTAGAAGGAAGGGAAGAGATGGAAAGCACCTTTGCACTTAAAATAAGCCTGCAAATAACTCCAGAACACACGAAGAAACTGAATGCCGAAAAAGACAGCCAAGAAAATAAAAATTTGGAACATGTATTCATTCCAGATTAAACTTTATTTTCTATAACGGTGTGAGAGAGACTAACAAGTATATTCTGGATTACAAAGTAGTAAAATAGGTAATTAAGATAAAAGTAAATTATTTTAAAAAATGATAAGTAAGCTAGAACAGGTGGATATGAAGAAGAACAAATGGTAAATTGTGGTTAAATTAAATGAAAAGGTGTGTGGGGAAAATGAGCTTTAAAATGAAATGTGAAAGGAGAGATTAGTGAGTTGAAAGGCAGCCCTTGGATTGGAAGTATATTCCAAATTGAGAAAGATTAAATATGTAAATATAGCTCCTAGACACATGGCAAATCTGGAGATCATTCAATAAAACAAGAAAATTTTTAGAACAGTCAGAGAGAAAAGACAGATCACCCACCACAAAGCTAGACAGTGGGATTATCAGCAGTAAGACATGGAAGGCCATTGATGGATATCTCAAAAGTACTAAGAAGAAATAAAACTGACAACCTAGAATTTAAACACAGCTAAAATATCATGCAAGAGTGAGGGCAAAATAAAGGTAATTTCAGAGACACAAAGATTAAGAGCATTTACCAACTTTAAATACTCTGTAAAATTACTGTTAGTGTAAGTATACCACCAAGAACAAGGAACCCAAAGCTGAAATTGAGATGACAGAAATAAGGTCAAGTACCAAAACTGATAAAATATTGGTAAGATTCATTAACTACTGGCTGTTTGTAAAACAAAAAAAAAAAGTGTTTAAAAAAAAGGCAAACTAAGACTCAAGACAACAATGACAGGATATTAGAGAGGTTTGCACCCCTCAAGTAAAGCTTTGTTTTTTTCAGGAGAAAGGTAAAAATATTGAGTCAATTTGGATTTCACTTGCATAAAACCATGCTGACAGATTGAAAACACAGCTATGGAAAATACATGCTTATGTAGCAATAATAATAACAGTCAAAAACAGCATTGACAGAGAAAAGAGGATTATCACATAATAAATAAGAAGCAAAACCCACCAAAATAACATAAAAATCATGATCTTGTATTAAACTAACAATATAACCTGAAATATGTACAGCAAAAATTGAAAGAATTGTAAGAAATCTGACAGATCTATAAAGAGGGAGATCATATTTCTGGCAAGCCAATAGATCAAGTAGAACAAAAAATTCATGATGATATAGATGATTGAAAGCAACAAGATTAACAGGCTGGTTTTAACAGTGTACCAGACAGATCAGACCCAAATGGCAGAGAATATACATTCTTTTCTAATACTCATAGAACATTTACGAAAAATAACCATGAAGATTAAATCTTGACAAATGTCAAAGAATCTGTACTATCCAAACCATATTACTTAAGTATAATACTATTAAAAAGATAGTTTTAGATTAATTTGTAAATAATTCATAAGCTAAAGCTTAAGAGATTGAAAATAAATGTAAACCTTATAAGACTAAGTGAAAAGACAATAGAGTAAGCCCATAGAAAATAGTAAGAAGGAAATAAATAGAAGAACAAAAATTAATGAATCATATAGCAAAGAAACAGTAGAGCAGATCCACAAAGCCAAAATGTGCTCGTTTGAAATACTAATGGCTTTGAAATAGCTAATAAAATAGTTTTCGCCAAGACTGAACAGAGAACAATGGACACAAATAAACAACAACAAGAAAAAAGGGAGAACATGAAGCATTTTGTCATATATAAATTATAAATAAATTTATGCTTCGGAATTTGAAACTAAGTTGAAACGGATAATTTATTAGAAAAATGTAAATTACAAAAATTATTAAAAAAAAAAATAGAAACCCTGAACAAACCAATAAGCATTAAAGGAACTAATAATCAAAACTACCCGCCCCCCCCCAAAAACACATGCCCACTTGTTTAGCAGTTTTTTTCTAAATTTTCAGAGAAAAGATTTTCCCTTCCTCTCATATAGACTATTCCAGAAAATTAAAAAAGAGGGATTCAAAGAATATGCTAGTATAACCCTTGATACCAAACTTAGAGCAAGACAGTACAAAAAAAAAAAAAAGTTACAGACCAGCCTCATGTATGAACACAAATGCAAAAATGCTCAATAACATGTTGTCGTTTTGGCCTCAGGTCTACGCTGACTCACGTCAACCCCATGTGTGCAGAGCAGAACTACTCCGTAGAGCTTTCAAGGCTGCGACCAGATCGCCAGGCTTTTCCCACCAGGCCCCTCTGGGCGGGTTTGAACCCCCAACTTTTCAGTTAGTTGTCTAGAGTTTATACCACCCAGGGAGTCCTAAGTAACATATTAGCAAATGAAATTCAGCAGTATATTTTTTTAAAAATAACAATGCATCATGATCAAGTAGGCTTATCCTTAGAATGGAAGTTTAGTTCAATATCAGAAAACTTATTATTGTCTTTTAATACGTTGTTGCTCTTCGGTGCCGTCCAGTCGGTTTTGACTCATAGCGGCCCTGTGCACAACAGAACGAAACACTGCCTGGTCCTGCGCCATCCTTAACAATCGTTGTTCTGCGTGAGCTCATTGTTCCAGCCACTGTGTCAGCCCACCTCAGTGAGGGTCTTCCTCTTTTCCACTGACCCTGTGCTCTGCCAAGCACGATGTCCTTCTCCAGGGACGAATCCCTCCTGACAACATGTCCAAAGTATGTAAGACACAGTCTCGCCATCCTTGCTTCAAAGGAGCATTCTGGTTGTACTTCCTCCAAGACAGATTTGTTCGTTCTTGTGGCAGTCCATGGTTTATTCAATATTCTTCGCCAACACCACAATTACAAAGGCATCAATTCTTCTTCGGTCTTCCTTATTCATTGTCCAGCTTTCACATGCATATGATGTGATTGAAAATACCATGGCTTGGGTAAGGTGCACCTTAGTCTTCAGGGTGACATCTTTGCTCTTCAACACTTTAAAGAGGTCCTTTGCAGCAGATTTGCCCAGTGCAACGCGTCTTTAGATTTCTTGACTGCTGCTTCCATGGCTGTTGTTTGTGGATCCAAGCAAAATGAAATCCTTGACCACTTCAATCTTTTCTCCGTTTATTATGATGTTGCTGATTGGTCCAGTTGTGAGGATTTTTGTTTTCTTTATGTTGAGGTGCAATCCATACTGAAGGCTGTGGTCTTTGATCTTCATTAGTAAGTGCTTCAAGTCCTCTTCACTTTCAGCAAGCAAGGCTGTGTCATCTGCATAATGGAGGTTGTTAATGAGTCTTCCTCCAATCCTGATGCCCCGTTCTTCTTCATACATTCCAGCTTCTCCGGTTCTTTTCTCAGCATACAGATTGAATAGGTATGGTGAAAGAATACAACCCTGACGCACACCTTTCCTGACTTTAAACCAATCAGTATCCTCTTGTTCTGTCCAAACAACTGCCTCTTGATCTATGTAAATCTTCCTCATGAGCACAATTAACTGTTCTGGAATTCCCATTCTTCGCAGTGTTGTCCATAACTTGCTATGATCCACACAGTCCAATGCCTTTGCATAGTCAATAAAACACAGGTAAACATCCTTCTGGTAGTCTCTGCTTTCAGCCAGGATCCATTTGACATCAGCAATGATATCCCTGCTTCCACGTCCTCTTCTGAAACTGGCCTGAATTTCTGGCAGTTCTCTGTCGATGTACTGCTGCAGCCATTTTTGAATGATCTTCAGCAAAATTTTGCTTGCGTGTGATATTAATGATATTGTTCTATAATTTCCACATTCGGTTGGATCACCGTTCTTGGGAACAGGCATAAATATGGATCTCTTCCAGTCAGTTGGCCAGGAAGCTGTCTTCCATATTTCTTGGCACAGACGAGTGAGCACCTCCAGCGTTGCATCTGTTTTTTGAAACATCTCAATTGATATTCCATCAATTCCTAGAGCCTTGTTTTTCGCCAATGCCTTCAGAGCAGCTTGGACTTCTTCCTTCAGTACCATCGGTTCCTGATCATATGCCACCTCTTGAAATGGTTGAACATCAGCTAATTCTTTTTGGTATAATGACTATATGTATTCCTTCTACCTTCTTTTGATGTTTCCTGTGCCGTTTAATATTTTCCCCATAGAATCCTTCACCATTGCAAGTTGAGGCTTGAATTTTTTCTTCAGTTCTTTCAGCTTGAGAAACACTGAGCATGTTCTTCCCTTTTGGTTTTTCATCTCTAGCTCTTTGTACATGTCATTATAATACTTTACTTTGTCTTCTCGAGAGGCCCTTTGAAATCTTCTGTTCAGTTCTTTTACTTCATCAATTCTTCCTTTTGCCTTAGCTGCTCGACGTTTGAGAGCAAGTTTCAGAGTCTCCTCTGACATCCTTCTTGGTCTTTTCTTTCTTTCCTATCTTTTCAATGACCTCTTGCTTTCTTCAAGTATGATGTCCTTGATGTCATCCCATAACTCGTCTGGTCTTCGGTCACTAGTGTTCAGTGTGTCAAATCTATTCTTCAGATGGTCTCTAAATTCAGGTTGGATGTATTCAAGGTCATATTTTGGCTCTCATGGGCTTGCTTTGATTTTCTTCAGTTTCAGCTTGAAGTTGCATATGAGCAGTTGATGGTCTGTTCCACAGTCGGCCCCTGGCCTTGTTCTGACTGATGATATTGAGCTTTCCCATCGTCTCTTTCCACAGATGTAGTCAATTTGATTTCTGTGTGTTCTGTCTGGCGAGGTCCATGTGTATAGTCACCATTTATGTTGGTGAAAGAAGGTATTTGCAACGAAGAAGTCGTTGGTCTTGCAAGATTGTCATTCGGTCTCCAGCATTGTTTCTATCACCAAGGCCATATTTTCCAGCTACCGATTCTTCTTCTTTGTTTCCAACTTTCGCATTCCAATCACCAGCAATTATCAATGCATCTTGATTTCATGTTTGATCAGTTTCAGACGGCAGCAGCTGATAAAAATCTTCTATTTCTTCGTCTTTGGCCCTAGTGGTTGGTGCATGAATTTGAATAATAGTTGTATTAACTGGTGTTCCTTGTAGGCGTATGGATATTATCCTATCACTGACAGCGTTGTACTTCAGGATAGATCTTGGAACGTTCTTTTGGACGATGAATGCAACACCATTCCTCTTCGCATTGTCATTGCTAGCATAGTAGACTATATGATTGTCCAATTCAAAATGGCCAATACCAGTCCATTTCAGCTCTCTAATGCCTAGGATATCGATCTTTATGCATTCCATTTCATTTTTTACAATTTCCAATTTTCCTCGATTCATACTTTGTACATTCCAGGTTCCGATTAGTAATGGATGTTTGCAGCTGTTCCTTCTCATTTTGAGTCGTGACACATCAGCAAATGAAGGCCCCAAAAGCTTTACTCCAACCATGTCATTAAGGCCAACTCCACTTTGAGGAGGCAGCTCTTCCCCAGTCATCTTTTGAGTGCCTTCCAACCTGGGTGGCTCATCTTCCAGCACTATATCAGACAGTGTTCCACTTCTATTCAAAAGGTTTCCACTGGCTAATGCTTTTCAGAAGTAGACTGCCAGGTCCTTCTTCCTAGTCTTAGTCTGGAGACTCAGCTGAAACCTGTCCTGCATTGGTTGTCCTGCTGGTGTCTGAATACCAGTGTCACAGCTTCCAGCATCACAGCAACATGCAAGCCCCCACAGTATGACAGACTGACAGACACATAGGGGTCTTTTAAAATAAAATTAAATAAAAATTTAAATAGTAACTGGTGAAAAGAGAAATCATTTTAAGAAATGTAGAAAAATCTATGTCTTATAACTATAGGGTTGCTATGAGTCAGAATTGATGGCAACGGGCTTGGTTTTTTTTTTTTTTCAGTTTATAAGGTAACACTTGTGTTCCCGACATGGTGCTTTGAAAGTGGCACTTTGCTCCTCTGGCATTCTCCCATAACAACTGAACCCAATCTCATGACAAAAAATCATCAGATAAATCCCAACTGAGGGGCATTCTACAAAATACCTGACCAGTCTCCTCAAAACTGTCAAGGTCATGAAAAATAAGGAAGGACTAAAGAACCTGTCCAGAACAGAGGAAACTAAACCCTTTAGCTGTGATGACTTTAGATATGATGACTACCTGCAATATTGTTTTGTGTCCTGAGTGGGACCCTGGGACAGAAAAGGACTCTCGCATATAACTGCTGAAATCCAAATAGTCTGGAGTTCAGTTAATGGCAGTGCATCGATGTCAGGTTCTTAGTTTTGACAAATAGAAGATGGTTAATGTAAGATGTTAACATTAGGGTACACTGACGTACGGGGGTTCTCTGTGCTGTTGTGCAATTTCCTTTAAATCTAAAATTATTTAAAAATAGAAAGGCTATTTAAAAACTATCTCAATATGCATTCATGATGAAAAGCCCTAGCAAACTACAAACAGAAAACACATTCCTTGACTTGATAATGGCATCTACCATTACTTCATGGTTTCCAAACCTCAGCGGGGATTTTATCTTCCTCACATTGTAATAACAATGAAGCAGTATTATGAAATGGTTTTTGAATTGCTGTTATTATTCCTGTGACGCCAGCAACTACCTCAGAAGTTACCTTGTGGATTTAGCCCAATGATTCTTAACCCTGTTTTTACACCTTGTCCATATATATCACTTCTAGGTGGGTTTGAACCACCAACCTGTTGGCTATTGACGAGCACTTAACTGTTTGCTGTTGAGTCAGCTCCAGCTCGTGATGACCCCGTGCGTTACAGAGTAGAACTGTTCCGTAGGGTTTTGTTGGCTGTTATCTTAATGGAAGCAGATCACCGGGTCTTTTCTTCTGTGACGCCTTTGGGTGGGTTCAAGCCGCCCTTTAAGTTAGCAGCCAAGTGCAAACCATTTGTGCCACCTAGGGACTAGTATATATATGTATGTATGTGTGTATGTAATACATATGTAATATATATATGTGTGTATACAAAATACATATATTTTTTTATATATAAAATGGATATATATATATATAATCATTGTAGAATAATATACAGTGAAACCTGTGAGAGCTGGAACTCAATGGGTCTGCCTTGTTTTTCTGGGTCTCTCAAATTTTCCACCTTTGACAGGGTGCAGTCTTAGCACTTTTCTATCACTCTCTGCTAGTGGAAAATATTAGAGTTTTCCTTCTCTGATCAGGGTTCCACCTCACGCAGCTTCCGGCTTTTGTAGGCCTTACCTTATATGACAGAAAGGGAGGGAAGGAAGCAAATTAGTTATTAGAAGTCAGTCAAAAATGGTTTCAGCCTGGTCAGATTGCTCATTGATTCATCGGGTTATTGATTCACTTACTCATTCAGTCACTCGCTTTCTCACGCATTCGTTTCGTACGTGTTTATGGAATCCCTGATCTTTTTTAGTACACTCGGGGTTCCAGGTATTATAGAATCCCCCTTCTTAAGAAGCTTGCAGTCTTGTGGAAGAGTCAGATAATGGATAGATAATCACTGCATTGTGCATGCTAGGCTCTAAACTAGCATGTATACACCATGCCATGAGACCCATGAGACAGGCTGCTCCCTCTAGGGCGTGAGGCCCCTAAGGTGGGAAGGCTGAGCTGAGTTCAGAAAGCAAAAGAGAAGACAGGAGGCAGTGTGTGCTAAGACATAGGGCAAAGAGGCCTGTGTTCAGCCTTGGCTGGTCACTCAAGGAGCAGGGGTGCTAGATGGGCTGGAGGAGCGGCCCTGGGCTAAGGAAAGCAAGGAGAGCTGGCAACCACAGCTCCTCCTGAGCCCTGGCAAGCCACTGAAGAGTCTTAAGCAGTGGGGGGCAGCAGGACCATATTTCCCTTCCAAGTAGATGACTTGGGCTCCCTTGTGGAGAAGGAATTGGAGGGGAACAGGACCTGAGGCCCAGGCTGCTTAGGTGGGTATTATAGAAGGTAATGGCCCTGAACCGGAGTAGGAGTAGTAGAGATGGAATGAAGGGACAACATTTGAGAGACATGGAGGAAGGGTCAGCTGGCCTCAGTGACCTCTGCTTATGGGAGACGAGGGAGAGAAAGGAGCTGACTTCCCTCTTGGGTAGGTGAGTAATGTGGGGCACAGAGCTCCTGAGACAAGATGGCACTGAGAGGAGAAGAGTCCCGTTGGGATATGCTGAGGTTGAGTTGACTAAGCTTTCCAGATGGATGTTTCTAGTAAGTAATTGAATGTCTTTTTTTAGAAAAATTTTTTCTAGAATATTTTGGTTAATCATGTACCTCATCAGTTAAATAAAAATTGTACATGAGAAGCCAACATGTGTGTCTGTATGTGTATGTATACATATACGTGTACATATATTACTGACATATCTGCATTACAACACACAGAAATAAACAATTTAAAGAATGATGTTAGAGGTATATATAAATAAATGTATTTTTCTCTCTGGGCCCACTTGGTTTAGCAAGTTCAAGACAATAAAGAGCATCAGGCATAGGTTTGAAGTTTGAAACAAATGGGGGTGTGGTCTGGGAAGGATCACCCACCACCTGGGCTGGGGTCTGTCTTGTGATAAGAGGCTGGAACAGATGCAAGACTGGAGATCCCCTCCCAACCTCTTTTCCTTTTCCCCTCCACATCCTGCTAAAGAAACATGAGGCATCAGATACCTTTAATCCAGGTGACACTACAGCCCTGTGGCTTCTGACTTCTCTTGACCATGGATCCTACCTCATCTCCCATAGGAGACAATTTGTGAAGAAAAGCCAAAGGTATATGAAGGCCTTGGTTTGATTCTGGTCTCCATCTCTTCCTAGCTGTATGATCCTGGACAAATCACGTAACCACTCTAAGCCTTGGTTTTCTAATCCATAAACTGGAGATTATATATTATATATTTTTCACAGTGTGGGGATTAAATGAGGTAATGTACGTGAATGTGTTTGTGAGTGAAAATTTTGATTTTCCATGATACCAGCAACTACCCCAGAATTTTTTTTTTCTTCTTGCTTTTGTAGAACAAATCTCAGCCAGGCACTCTACATTCTCTGCCTACATCTAACATCACCTACAGATACAGTGTGTGACAGTCACCCAAACCCAGACGCTGCACTACTTGCAACCATGAAGTCACTATTTCCTGTTTTATCTAGAGCACTGGTTTTCAGCCAGGATGACTTTGACCCTCAGGGCACACTTGACAATGTATGGAGACATTTTTGGTTGCTACAAATGGGGAGTGCTAGTGGCAGCTAGTGAGCAGAGGCCCAGGGTGCTGCACTGAACAGCCCACCACAACAAAGAATTGTCTGTTCCAAGATGTTAGCAGTGCTGAGGTTGAGATCCTACCTTGAAGTCTTAAACCACCTTGCAAACCTATGTTCCCCAGGAGGGCCTGAATGTGCTTGTATGAGATGTAGAAAGGAAGTGATTGGGGAAAATGGTGTGGCAGTTTTGGTTGCTGGATTCGATTTTCTTTAAGAGGTCAATACCGACCAAAATAACAAAAGTCCCCGGTCTGGCCTTGGGCGTGTTAGGGGTGACACTGACACCTGCTGGACAGGAGAGAGGAGAACGAGGATGCAGGGTAAAATGCCTGCCCCTCTTCACTTACTGTGGTTACCATTTTAATGCATATTAATTTTCTAGTGGTGAAAACCTTAAAATGGTTGGATTCCAACTTTGTGTAAATAACCAGTAACGTTTTCTGCTTTCCCTTCTATTCTCTTCCTGCCTTTCTTCTCCCTTCTGTTTCGTTTTTCCGGCGCCTTAACATTGCTCATATTATACCCTTTGACGTTTCTGTGAACACAGAAATCTTTGTGTACCAGAGCGTCATTCTTAGTTCTTCTTCTCCTCCTCCTTTATTTTACAAATCTGTGTGTGTGGCGCCCATTCATAACTAGGACATGCCATCTATAGCCTTGTCTCCATTTCTGGAATCCCATCATTGCCGTTTCTTGATCACAGCAGAATAATCAGTTACCAAGGGCAACTCAGAGATGTTCTTCTCTGCCCTCGGTCACTCACCCTGATTCCTTCTGTTGATTTCCAAAAAAACAGAAATTGAGTCGATCATCCGAATTGTGAATTATTCATCTAATGGCATGGAAATTAATAAGGCAAAGTCGTGAAACTACCATCTGTCTCAAAGTTATCTACTTGTAGATGTTTATCAAGCTAAGAAAACTTGCTGTATGTGTAACATATTGTCTGAAAGAAAGGAAAATCTTTGCTTTTTTTCAAAAAAGTCCTGGCAGTATATGCCGTTTTTGTTCCAACTTGCTAGACTGCCTTCTCTTCTTGTCTCCGGTAAACCAAACGGCTGCATCCCATCCGTGTATCTCTATTAACTTTTTGTAATGGTAATTCTCAGTGGTTTCTGTTTCCATAGGCTGTTCAACCTCTGTTACCACCTTCTAAGTCCAATCTGTTCCTGTATTCTGCCTTAAAAACTAACCTGTTTTAAAAAAAAAAAAAATTTTTTTTTTTTTTTTCGTAAGTAATGTTCTTGAATTTTTCCATAGTGGCTTTTGTCCAAATATCTGTAATTGCTTTGGAGATAATATCCCAACCATTTTCACAATATTCCTCTGAAAACATAGACAGTATTATGCCACTTGGCACATGGTCAAACAGCAACACATGAGAGTGGATTAACTCTTTTTCTGCCACGTCTGGCCTCTAAATCGTTTTTCCAGCCTAATTCTTTTCTGACCATCCTTTGCTGAATATCCCTTATGAAGCTTATCAATTTCAGCTCTTTCATAGTCACTCGAGAATGTCTTGTCTTCCTTCCCTAAACCGTAGGTTTAGTGTCCTTGTCTGGTTGGTCTGTGGCCACATACTGGACTCCCCACAGGGTGACCAACACAATCCAATGCACAGAATTCCGAGAGTGTTTGAGACCCAAGAAGGAAGCAACATGAGCATTACATATGGATGCATTGTTGACTATGTAAACACACTTGTGTGTTTATTTCTTAAATATAGAAAAGTTAAAAATTAGTATTTTTTGTAGAATGATGGTAGTATCTTTGTTTTCATTTTCCTTTTCTTTATTCACTTAATCCCCATGACAACCTCATCATCTAGGCAAGGTTGTTGTTCCCAGTTTAGAGGTGAGTGAACTCAAGCTCAGAGAGGTTAAGTTTCTATCCCAATGTCTTATACCTGATAGGGAATCGAACATGTCCCACCAAATTATGGTAACTGTATGGAAATTCTTCTTTCTACTGTCTCTTATATTTGTTCTTTTCTCTTCCCACTGTAACATTGTCACTACAACTCTACTAACCAAACTTTCTTCCGGTCACTTCCATGTCCAGGGCAGCTAATTTCCCTTGTTGTGCTGCTGTGTGCCATAGAGTTGATGCTGACTCATGGCAACACCATGTGACAGAGTAAAAGTGCCCTCTAGGTTTTCCTAGGCTATAATCTACATGGGAGCAGATCGCCAGGTCTTTTCTCCTTAGAGCCACTGGTTGGGTTCATACCACCAGCCTTTCAGTTAGCAGATGAGTGCTTAACCTTTGCACCACCAGGACTCTTTCTAATTTCCTTAAGACCCAGCTTTTATCATATTCCTCCCTTCCTTGAAAATTATCAACAGTTCTCAATTGCCTCTCAGAATGAAATAAAGGAAAGCCTCAGGATATCTGAAAAGGTCTTTCATAATACAACTTGGATTTTATTTTCCTAGACTTACCTCTCACATGGAATTCCTGCTTAGGCACACTCGTCTACTCACTATCCCCTCCCCACCTGGGCGTGCCATCACCCCCAGCTGCAGTGCCCCACTCTGCTGAATAAAACCCAGGGTGCTCATTTCCACCCAGCCACAGCCCTGCTGTCTCTCTAGAGTCTTTCTTTAACAACCAAAATAGAAACCATCTCATTTGCTGCATTCTTCGTAGGCATTACATGCATCTTTCTATACCCTGTGATGGCTAATACAGCATCTTCTCCGTGGTACAGATTTACTTCATATTCATTGCTTGGTTGGTACCACTGAAAATATAAAATGAATGCAGAAAACATTCTCTTGGAGGGAAAGAGCATGTCCTCTTGCAGAAAAGCTAGAAATTTGAACTAAGTCACAGTCCATTAATAGTACAAGAGTTTTTTTCCCTTACCAGTTTTTGTTTTGTTTGTTTTTTAATGCCGCAGTTGACAGCTGAGTTTTTGAGTGTTTCTGGACATAGAGACAGGCTTTTGAGGGCAGTGTTCATGTCGGTCACCTTTGTACCCTTCCACTGTACTGAGAACAGTGTCATGCATCTGTTATGTGCCCTAAGAATATTTATTGATTTTCTTCCATTATGAAATTCATTTAAATGTGATATATGAAGAGATAGATTCATTGCAAACTTTCCATTGGCTCATGGTGTAACATGTGCAAATCAAACCAGGCATCATGGGCATGTTAGCATCTCATGTAGGAAAACACGATTTTCTGCCTAGAGAGCTTGTACCTCAGCCTGCCCGCCTTGTCCTGGAGACACACTGCTTTATGGAAGAATACAGTAATGGCGCCTCAACACTCTTAAGATGCCTGTTAAGGATCGATGGCAGCATGTCCAATGTTTAGTCCAGTATGACACTCAGAAGGAGCCCTGGTGGCACAGTGGTTAAGCACACGGCTGCTATCCAAAATGTTGGCAGTTCGAACCCACCAGCCACTGCAAAGGTGAAAGATGTGGCAATCTGCTTCCATAAAGATTTCCAGCCTTGGAAACCCCATGGGGCAGTTCTTCTCTATCATATAGGGTCCGTATGAGTTGAATCGACTTGACAGCAACAGGTACTAGGTATGACATTTGGAGTACAGAAAATAAACTGCAGCGACACAGCTTTCCCTTGCGAAGTAGCAACCTCCTCTCCAACTCTTCTACTTGGCTTCAGTTTTGCATGTTATTTGTGTCTGAGATGCAACATTAAAGACGGTATAGCACACAGACTCTAGGCAGTCCCTAATACCAAAATTATTGGATGCTTTCATTGATTTGGTCTGTCTATGCAATGAAATCTGAGACTCCAGTAGCAGTGACAGAAGCTACCAAACCTCTCTGCTGCTACCCACTGACTGGTGATCCACACACAGAAGCCTGTGGGAGGAAGGAGTGCTTGGTGCAAAATCTGTGACAGAGAGAAGTGTCCCTGATGTCACACTGAAAGCGGCCAAGCTCTGCTGGAGGCAATTGTGCAACTGGGTCTGTGAGGAAGGATGGAGCCACCCTCTGCCAGCCCTGGTTGCTTCCTTCCCCTTCCTCCAAAGGGCCTGCTCCAACTCTCCAAGCTCTTTAAGCTCTGCTGCGTCCCAATACCTGGTCATCCTTCACTCTCCACACCCCAAGCTCCTGTGTTTTCACAGCCCCTTTCTCCTCCCTATTCCCAGTGCTAGTGCCTGCCTGTCCCAGCCCTAGGCCTCCCTGAGGATCACCCTGCCCTGGCCCCCTCCACCTCACCCAGGACCACCCTGTCCTGGCCCCTTCACCTCCCCCAGGACTATCCTGCCCAGGCCCCATCCACCTCCCCCAAGACCACCCTGCCCTGGGCCCCTCCACCTACCCCAGGACCACCCTGCCCTGGGCCCTTCCACCTCCCCAGGACCACACTGCACTGACCCCTCACCTCCTCCAGGACCACCCTGCCCTGGTTTCTGCGCACTCACACCTCAAGGTCTCCTTCTAACTTGTTGGCCCTTCTCTGCTCCTTGTTCAAATCTCCATTCAGAACATTTTAAAAATGAAAGGCCAGAAAGCCTTCCCTGTGTCTCATCTTGCCTTCCTTCTCCACTGCTGTCTTCTCAAAAAACAGTCTTCTTGTGAAATCACAGCTTTCGCACTTTCCATTTGCTTTTCAATCCACCTCAAAGTAAACATTCCTGAAACTGTTCTCACAAAGCACCCCATGGCTCCTTGTCCCCAGACTTCCTGGGCATCTCCCCTCCTGGCTCCTCTGCCTCCTGTAGCCTTTTCACAACCCCCTGACACCCTCCAAGAAGCTGAATGCCCTGAGCCCCCTGCCCCGGGCCATCCCTATGGTTCCTTCTCCCGCCAACCACGCCTTGTCTTGAGAGTAGTGTCTGCATAGCCCCTCTCTCTCGGCATTCCACTCACCAGCGACCTCCCAGCAATGGATCATGCCCAGATCTGCAGCTTACCCAAGCCCTGCTGGAGTTCTGGAAGGGATCTGTCCCCTCCTCCTGCCCGGCTAGAGGCACCTGTCCCAGCACCCCAAAACTGAGCTCGGCTCCTCCCTGCCAACGGCGGCATCTGCTGCTTTTGTTCCTCTTCCCCTAGCCCACTGGAAGACTCAAGCCTCATTTCCATCTCATGAACCACTCAGCAACATCTGTGGTGTGCTTTCCCTGTGACTCTCAACTCTCAGCTGAGGGCAACATTTTAAGGTGCAGATTTTTAAATGTCCCTCAAATCTCTTTCTAGCTATACCATAGTTCAGTCCTTCATTGTTACCTGCCTATTTCACAGCGTTCACAAACTTTTATTCCTGATTCTAGCCTTCATTTCCCTGCCCCCACCCCTACCCCTCAACCCACAAACTGATAATGCCACTAAAATCATTAACGAGCCCATTGAGCATGTTATTTAATCTCTCTGCACCTCAGTTTTATCATCTATAAAGTGGGAATAATAATAGTACCTATCTCACAGGGTTGTTGTATGGGTTAAATGAGTTAATATAAGGAATGCCCTGACATATTGCATTAGGCAAATCTGCAAAAAGACCTCTGTAAAGTGTTAGAAAGCAAATGTATCACTTCGAGCACTAAAGTACACCTGACCCAAGCCATGGTATTTTCAATAGCCTTTTCATATGTATGTGAAAGCTGGACAATGAATAAGGAAAACCAAAGAAAAATTGATGCCTTTGAATTATGGTGTTGGTGAAGAATATTGACTATACCATGGACTGCCACAAGAATGAACAAATCTGTCTTGGAAGACATAAGCCAGAATGCTCCTTAGAAGCAAGGATGACAAGACTATGTCTCACATTCTTTGGACATGTTTTCAGGAGAGATCAGTCTCCAGAGAAGGACATCATGCTTGGTAAAGTAGAGGGTCAGTGAAAAAGAGGAAGACCCTCAACAAGATGGATTGATATAGTGACTGCAATAATGGGCTCAAGCACAACAACGATTGTGAAGATGGTGCAGGACCGGGCAATGTTTCCTTCTGTTGTACATGGAGTCACTAGAAGTCGGAACCAACTCAACGGCACCTAACAACTACAGCCACATCTGTGCCTGGAGCCAAGTGCTCGTTGTATGAGTTAGTGTAGTCATCACCAGCTCTTTAGTTGTTGTTAAGTGTCATTAAGCTGATTTCTACTCATATTGACCCCATGTGATGGAGTAGAGCTGCTCCAAAATGTTTCCTAGGCTGTAATCTTGATGGAAGCAGATTACCAGGTCTTTCTTCTGCGGTGCTGCTGGATGGGTTTGAACCACCAACCTTTCAGTTAGCAGCCGCTGAGCACTGAACTGTTGCACCTCCAGGGCTCCTTTTCAGCTCTTCATTCAAATCACTTCACCTGGCTCCAACCTCTCTTCCCAGCCTTTTGTCCCTCTGCCCCTCTACTGTCTTGCTCCCTGGCCTGTGCCCACACTGGACCCCTCCCTGTCCCTTAAACTGGGGATCCATCTTCACACTGCCATTCCTCCAACTTCAATTCCTCGTCTTATTTGCCTGGAATGTTCTCCCCCTTGTCCCCCACCAGATATACTTCAAGGGTCAGGTCAATATTCAATTCAGTTCTTCAGGAATTGTTTCAGACTCACGACACTCACCTCCACCTGCCGCAGAGGAGAAACTGGCTCACTCTGTGACCCTACTAGCATTTAGGTTCTGACTCTACCCCAGCCATTAGAACTATATTGTCATTCCTCCTGTTTGGTAGTGATCTCCGCAACTATTGGGCTCAACTCATATGTCCTAAAATTCCCTAGACCTTAGCCCAGTGAACAGTATGTAGTAGGTGGTTAGTAATTGTTGCCTGACTTAAATTATTGTTTTTAAATTATAAGCACCAGTGAAAATTATGGCCAAGGATAATGTTCAGTACTAAGTTTTGATTATGTCATCATCAGTTCGGGGTATTTTTTTGCCCTGAAACCTTAAAAACAAGTTTCAGATCTTCACAATAATGATTTTAAAATTAAATACCTTAAGATTTGAATATATCAAATTTTATTTTCTGTGAGGAATCTTAACTAAATAATATGTGGATTTTAAAATGTCTACATCTTAAAAAAAAAAAAAGACACAAAACTGAAAAAAAAGTGTGCAATTTGCTTTAACCTATCTGCAATTTGATAAATATTTTGGACTTTTATTTGTAATAGAGAAGAAAGAAGCTTTATTTTAAAGACTTGTTTCATTGAGCTGAAATATCACCATTGTACTCAACTAGAATGAAACGTTTGTTGTACTTTTTAAAAAATTCCTTGCTCTTTAGACTGTTGTTTGAAATCTTACGTTTTTTAATATGTTACCAGGGAGCCAATGTGGTAGCACAGTTTGTAGTGTGGAATGGTATGTCCTTCCACCTCCTGTCCCCACCAACACACACACAATGATGTCTGCATATGTTCTCATCCTCATCAACAGGGCTTTGTTCCAGGCCTGAAAAAGACAGCCTCCCACTAAATAAATACGCTTTCCAAAGGACGCCTTTTTCTTTGGTGTTCCCACTCATTTGCATGTGTATTCGTGTCATGTTGTATGGTATTTCAGAGAGGCATTTTATTGTTTGTTCTAAGTAGGAAACTGTGCAAAAAGCATGGCTTGCTTAGTCCAGGTGGAGTCCTTTAACCTTTATTTAAATCACCATCAGCAGGCATGAATTCAATAACATGAGCGACTTTACTTTTAAAATCATTAATAAAAGGTGACCTTACCTGTGAGACCTTATCATCAGGCCCAAGGAAAATGATTTCCATAGCCCTAAATTTTTTTAATATTTATTTCTTTTTGGCGGGGAGGGGGAAGGGGGTGGTTGCAAGTATTCTATCTGGGAGATGACCTCAGGAAGCACATGGGGGAAGTGACACGGGGAAGTGGGTTACTGCTGTGGAACCCATGAGGGACAGCGTGCATAACTGTCCACCAAGAGGCCGGGACACTGGAGCATTTGTCCACCAACTAATACCCTTACTGGCTGGGGGTCTCTCCAGGAACCAACCCCATGGCACTTTACCTTCCCCTCTCTAAGCCACCAGCCAGAGAACTCCCTTGCCCAGCCTTCATTTGTAAAATGAACTTAAATATTATCAAAGCTTTATTTCCAGGATGAATTATGAAATGAACTCAACACATTAGAAATGTACCAGTTCATTATATAACAATTTTCTTTCTAATAAATACTTAGAAAATCACATGTATACATGTGAACCTTTAAAATCTACCACTGAGCATGTCTTCTGAAATCTGTTTTCTTTTCACTTGAATTTTGGTTTGTTTGCTTTAATGAGAGCTAAACCCATTGCCATCAAGTTGATTCTGACTCACAGCAACCCTGTAGGACAGCGTAGAACTGCCTCACAGGGTTTCCAAGGCTGTAATCTTTACAGACGCAGCTGCCACATCTTTGACCTGCAGGGTGGCTGGTGGGTTCGAACTGCTGACCTTTCAGTTAGCAGCAGAGCCCTTAACCACTGCACCACCAGGGCCCCTTAATGAGAGCTACTAAATATAAATGCCAAATTATGATGACACTTTCCAGCTGTGTGCAGAACTTTGTATTTAAGTACCAATTTGTGAGAAAGAAAATGCTGCCAGCTCAGTTCTCATCAGCATTAGAGGGCTTAGCGATTGCCAATTATTTTTCTAAATTACCTATTTTAATTAAGTAAAATATTATGAATTTAAAGATTATGAAGTCTTCAAGTATTATTTCATCTTTAGCTAATTTGTGGAAAAAAAAAATTGTAGGACCCTAAGTGGCTATTTATAGAATAAAATGCTTTGTAGTTTCAGTGCCTTGATTTGGGCGAAGAAGCATAAGCTTTTCTTGAAATCCTGTTTCATATGGCTTCTTTACTGGTGTATATCCTGAATCAATCATTTGTTCAAATATAATGTAAATTTGTGTATGAATTAAAGCCCAAACGTTCGGGTGTTCAGGATGACATCTCCCTTGACTATTTTAACACATGTAGATTACACACTTTGATGACTAAGATGTGCCTGACCCAAGCCAGGGTCTTTTCAATTGCCTCATCCAAAAAACCAAACCAAACCCACTGCCACTGAACCGATTCTGACTCATAGCCACCCTATAGGACAGGGTAGAACTGCCCCATAGAGTTTCCAAGGAGCACCTGGTGGATTGGAACTGCCAACCTCTTGGTTAGCAGCTGTAGCACTTAACCACTACGCCACCAGGGTTTTCAGTCACCTCGTGAGCATATGAAAACTGGACAATGAAAAAGGAAGATAGAATTGATGCATTTGGACTGTGGTGTTGTCGAAGAACATTGAATATGCCATGGGCTGTCAGAAGAATGAGCAAGTTAGTCTTAGAAGAAAGACAACTAGAATGCTCCTTAGAAGCGAGAATGGTGAGACTTGGGCTCTGTTAGTTTGGATATATCAACAGGAAAGATCAATTGCTAGAAAAAGACATCATACTTGGTAAGTAGAGGGTCAGTGAAAATGAGGGAAACCCTCCATGAGAGGGATTGACACACTAGCCTCGACAATGGTCTCAAACCTACCAACGATCATGAAGATGGCATAAGGAGTGGGAAAACTTTCATTCTGCTGTACATAAAGTGGAGCCCAGGTGGTGCAGTGGTTAAGCTTTTGGCTGCTACCCAAAAGGCTGGCAGTTCAAGTCCACCAGCTGCTCCTTGGAAACCCTATGGGACAGCTCTACGCTGTCCTATAGGGTTGCTGTGAGTCAGAATTGACTCCACAGCAACGGGTTTGGTTTGTTTTTGTTTTTATACATGAAGTCATCGTAAGTCTGCGCTGGCTTGATGACACCTAATAACAACAACAGATCCTTCAGTAACATTTTCAAAGGAACTGTTACTATATCACACTCACTGAACCAGAACAAAGTCTGGAAGTTATGAGGGACCCCAGTTCATCATTTTAGCTATGTCTTGAATCCTTGGTTCAGTTTTAGAATTGCCATGCCTAATTTATCACTGGATCCACATGCTATTCCTGGCACGAGCACGTTAAGAGACGTGTGTAGGCCAAGGAAATCGGCACCCAAGCCCATCTGCCCAGCAGCTGGCAGCAATAGAGGAAGGCACCCGAAGTCCTCGTAAACTGACACAGGCACCAGGATTTTGGAAAACCTTCCTTTGTATTGCAGTGCAGACTATGGTATGGTAGCCCTTCCAGGCAGCCATCACAAACTATTTTTGCAACCTCGTCTCCCACAACTTGCTTTCTAATGAGCATGGCCCATTAGCAGTGGTGGGCCCCAGAGGGGAAAGGGCTGGGCCAGGGCTCTGCTTGGCTGCTCTGGGGCAGAGCTGGTGTTTAACAGTCTACTGCGCTAATTACGCACTCTTGATGAGCTCATTAGGGGACAATAAAGGAAAATGGAAACAATTTGCAATATGTGTGGACAAATTTCCATATAGAATATGTTTTGCTTGTATTTAAATGTTGGGTAGAAACTTTCTATCCTGAGAAAATATTGATTTTTTTTTTTTTAGCTTCAGATTGAAACTTACCCTTTAAGTACAGAAGTAGAGCTAGGAATTTTTATTCTTTATAATCAACATAGGTGATGCTGGTAGTTGTATGTTTTTAATCTGAGAGAAATGCATTATGCTGTGGTGCTCCCACCAGAAAAAGGGGAGAGCCCTGAGAGTCCCTCCTATGCGGATTTTACTGTCTGTTTCATTTACCTGCTTGCTTCTGGAAATTCACTCGGGAGATTTATACTTTATATGTATTTTTATTAAAATACTACTTTCAGAATTGCTTTCCAATTCATTCAGCCTACAATTGTAGGCAATATATTTTTAAATTAAAAAAAAATATTGAATTTTGTCTTTGCTTCCGGTGTAATCATGTAAATTCTTGGAGTTTCTAAAAGGGGGATTTTTACGTTGGTTTGGATCCTGTATCTTTTGACCATTTGAAGTATCCAGAATGGTATAGGTAAACTGGGTGGACTGAAAAGAATTCAGTGAAGACAAATGCAAACTACTGTCATGAATGATAATAATCCTATACATACAAAATAAAAAAGAAAGCCAATTAGATTTAATATGGGGGAAAGATGAGAGATTTTGATAAGTGAAAATGGAATACCGTCAGAAATGTGGCCACCTATTGTGTGATGTGTTGATATGACTGTGGTTGTGTAAGACGCACAGAGTAATCCCACCTCACAGCTACAAACCTGGTGGCGCAGTGGAAGGCCCACTTGCAGGCTCGTGGTTTCCAGCAGTGGTCAGAAACCACAGGCTGCACAGCCAGGCAGCAGAACTGCAGAGATGGTGCACCCTGGGCTATGCGTCTCTAAAGGAAGGGCATCTTCCGGCCAGCAGGTGAATAGCTCCTCTCCCCATTGGGGTGTCCCAGGACACAGAAAGGCCAATTCTTCAGTCTGCAGCCCCTCCAGTCAGTCCCACCTAGTGGTGGTGCCCCCAGCAAGTGGCTCCCAGCCTCCATGGGGCTGGCTGAGGGATGCTGAAGCTGAACAAGCACCAGGGTTGCTCAGCCTAAACAGAGAGGTCTGGGGTCAAGGGACAGCTGGCTCCAGTGCCCTCAGAAGAGGTAGTTATAGGTACTCTGTGGTCATTTGTCAGCCAGTGCCCCTGAAGGAATGACAAGGAAATGGTCAGCAACCTAGATACCAAGAGTAAACATTAGAAAGACCTCTTTGACAGATCAGGGAAATATTCTGATAGCCCGTCTTAGAAGGTTAGGGACCCCTCCTCATTTGTAGTGTGGAATACTAAGCCAGGCAGGCCTCTGAAGGAGCTTTTCAGCTTTGAGGCAGACAAAAGGATCATAAAACTATTGGGGGAAGGGGCGGGGCGGGGGGGAGTTACATAAGCCACACTCATTTACCAGGAAGCACTATAGTCTGTGTCTGAGTATTGCTTCCTGCTCACATGCAATCTAGGTTTACCAGATTTAGCAAATAAAAATACGGTGTACTCAATTAAATTTGAATTTCAGAGAAACAGTGAATATTTTTATTAGTATTTGTCATACAGTATTTGGGACACAGTATACTAAAAATGTTGTTGCTGTTTATATGGAATTTGCACTTAGCTGGGCTTCCTGGGGAAACCTTGGTGGCGCAGTTGTTAAATGCTACGGCTGCTTACCAAAAGGTCAGCAGTTCAAATCCACCAGGCGCTCCTTGGAAACTCTATGGGGCAGCTCTACTCTGTCCGATAGGGTCGCTATGAATCGGAATCGACATGATGGCAGTGGGTTTGGGGCATCCTGTATTTTATCTGGCTGCCGTAGCAATGACCACATCTCTTACACACACAGGACCTGTGTTCCATGGTCACCTATATGCTATGTACTACATACTACATGCCAAGACGGTCACATCAATTAAACAAACCCAAAGTTCTTATCTTTGTAACACTGGAGGGCTAAGTTATTGGATGTAGTTATCCTAAAGGAGACTGGCATAGGTTAAATAAGTTAAAAAAATTTGTTAATAAGAAAAGACATGGATTTAAATACATATATACCATACCTCAGAAACCCTGGTGGCATAGTGGTTAAGAGCTGCTAACCAAGAGGTCAGAAGTTTGAATCTGCCAGGCGCTCCTTGGAAACTCTATGGGGCAGTTCTACTCTGTCCTATAGGGTTGCTGTGAGTCAGACTCGACGGCAGTGGGTTTGGTTTTTGTTTTTGGATATCATACCTCTGAATGCAAAAGGAGTTGCCCTTGGCCTCCAATGCCTGGCCTTCATCGCCTCACACCTAGATGGTTGAACTAATCTCCTAACCAGTCCTCCTGCTCTACTGCTTCTTCCCTGGCTCCCCAAATCAACTGTGGGGAGCCTGCTTCCTTACTGTGACTTCCTGCTTAGGAACGTCAGTGACTCCTCCCTTCCATTAGTGTCCATACTGATACAAAAGACTCTTCTTTTCTCCCCTCCCAAAGATGTTTCTTCTTCCTTTGCCCAGAAGTCCTGCCCTTGAGTTGTGTCCTGCACTAGGAAGCGATAGATGTGTCTAGTGCAGAAAAGGCATGACTTAGAACAACTAGCAACACAAGGTAGAGAAAGCAAATCGATAAAGGGGAGAGGTAGATTCCAACTCAAGAAACCAGGGGACGCTTTCTGAGAGAGGTGGCATCTGAACTGTGCTTTGGCAAACAGGTGACATTTGGACACGGGAAGATGGGGAGGGAGAAGCCTGGCAGGCTGAGCAAACAGCTTTGGCCATGGGGACGTGTCTTACGTGTTCTAAGAACAATGGGTGGATGCCAAGTTTCAAGGAGACACTGAACTGTTTTGTAATCTATCCAAACTTTTTGAGTGCTGTGTTATAATTAGGGCTATACAATAGAAAAAAAATAGCTGGCAGCTATTTTAAGCATCAGAAACTAGGAAGCTAATTAAAAATATCTTTAGTCTGTATCAGAAACCCTGGTGGTATAGCAGTTAAGTGCTATGGCTGCTAACCAAGAGGTCGGCAGTTCAAACCCTCCAGGCGGTCTTTGGAAACTCTATGGGGCAGTTCTACTCTGTCCTATAGGGTCACTATAAGTCAGAATCGACTTGATGGCAACGGTTTTTTTTTTTTTTTTTTTTTTTTTAATTCCTTCTCAGTGGAAGAGGATATTCCGCTGGCTCAATCCGCCTTGCTGTCTGAGCACATTCTCTCCTTTCACTTCCCAGACATGTCAAGCTGTGTGTTGTTCTCTGTGCAGCCGTGTGCTTCAGGGCTTGGTAGAATGCCTTTTCTTATGCTCTCCCTTCCATCCAGAATACCCTCTCCCCCTTTCCCAGAGTTCCTCCTCCAGGGCTGCATTCAGTACTGCTTCCTTCCTTCAGGAAGCCTTCCTTGAGCCCTTCCAATAGGCCACGGGTCCCTTTTCAGTGCTCCTCTGTCATTTCATTTGCACATTGTGTGGATACTGCCCTTTCGGTATGTTCTTCTGCCTGATCTCACTTGGTTTACTCTGTGGATCTCACCTCACTCAGCTGCCTTTCCCTCAGAGTTGCCAGCCCCTCTTTCAGCTTCAGCCACCACCTGCAGGCTCCTGACTCCACAATTTCTCCTAAGTCATAGACTTACATGTCAAACTAACTGCCTTCCGAAACGTCTGAGAGGCACTCCAAACTCAAAATGTTTAAAGCTTAACTCTCACCTTTCCTCAAACTTGCTCCTGTTCCTGTGGTGCCTGTCTTGAGGAAAGGAATACTCCATTGACTCAGTCACCCTGGGAGCCATTTTAGGCTCTTTTTCTCCTTTTTCCTCAACCACGACCTCCAGTCCAGTTAGTCACAAACACTACCTGTGTGTGTCCTCCATGCCTCCTGAGTCCATTGAATCACCTCCTTTCCCTGCTCCTGCCTTGGTTCAGACAGAGGGTCTGTCTCTGTGGCTGCAATCTCTCCCACCTCAGTCCTCCTCCAAACCACTTGTATTGTTTTCCCATGGTTGTTATACCAAATTACCACAAACTGAGTGGCCTAAAACAACACATATTTATCATCTCACCATTCTGTAGATCAGAAGTCCAACACAGGTCTTGTTGTTGTTAGGTGCCATCCAGTCAATTCCAACTAATAGTGACCCTATGCACAACAGAACAAAATACTGCCTGGTCCTGGGCCATCCTCTCAATTATTGCTATGCTTGAGCCCATTGTTGCAGCCACTGTTTCAATCCATCTCCTTGAAGGTCTTCTTCTTTTTCAACCCTCTACTTTACTAAGCATGATATCCTTTTCCAGGGACTGATCCCTCCTGACAACATGTCCAAATTATGTGAGGTGCAGTCTCACCATCCTTGCTTCCAAGGAGCATTCTGGTTGCACTTCTTCCAGGACAGATTCGTTCATTCTTTTGGCAGTCCATGATATTTTCAATATTCTTCACCGACACAATTCAAAGGCATTAATTCTTCTTTGGTTTTCCTTATTCATTGTCCAGCCTTCACATGCATATGAGGTGATTGAAAACACCATGGCTTCGGTCAGGTGCGCCTTAGTCCTCAAGGTGACATCTTTGCTTTTTAACACTTTAAAGAGATCTCTTGCAGCCAATTTGCCCAATGCAATGTGTCTTTTGATTTCTTGACAGCCGCTTCCATAGGTGTTGATTGTGGATCCAAGTAAAATGAAATCCTTGACAACCTCAATCTTTTCTCCATTTATCATAATGTTGCTCATTGGTCCAGTTGTGAGGATTTTTGTTTTCTTTATGTTGAGGTATAATCCATACTGAAGGCTGTGGTCTTTGATCTTCTTCAGTAAGTACTTCAAGTCCTCTTCACTTTCAGCAAGGAAGGTTGTGTCATCTACATAACACAGGTTGTTAATGAATCTTCCTCCAATCCTGATGCCCCATTCTTCATACAGTCCACCTTCTCGGATTATTTTCTCATCATACAGATTGAATAGGTTTAATGAAAGGATACAACCTTGACACCTACCTTTCTTGACTTTAAACCATGCAGTATCCCCTTGTTCTGTTCAAACAACTGCCTCTTGATCCTTGCACAGGTTCCTCATGAGCACAATTAAGTGTTCCAGAATTCCCATTCTCTGCAATGTTATCCATAATTTGTTATGATCCACACAGTCAAATGCCTTAGTATAGTCAATCAAACAC
The DNA here is from genome assembly GCF_024166365.1 of Elephas maximus indicus. Taxonomy (NCBI): domain Eukaryota; kingdom Metazoa; phylum Chordata; class Mammalia; order Proboscidea; family Elephantidae; genus Elephas; species Elephas maximus. The sequence continues at coordinate 235,323,744 of NC_064819.1, forward strand.
AGATAAACATCCTTCTGATATTCTCTGCTTTCAGCCAGGATCCATCTGACATCAGCAATGATATCCCTGGTTCCACATCCTCTTCTAAATCCAGCTTGAATTTCTGGCAGTTCCCTGTCAATATACTGCTGCAGCCACTTTTAAATGATCTTCAGCAAAATTTTACTTGCATATGATATAAATGGTATTGTTCAATAATTTCCACATTCAGTTGGATCACCTTTCTTAAGAATCCAACTTGATGTCATTCCACAACTCATCTGGTTTTCTGTCTTTAGTGTTCAACACTTCAAATCTATTTTTGAGACGGTCTCTAAATTCAGGTGGGATATACTCAAGGTCATACTTTGGCTCTTGTGGACTTGTTCTAATCTTCTTCAGTCTTAATTTGAACATGCATATGAGTGATTGATGGTCTGATCCACAGTCGGCCCCTGGCCTTGTTCTGACTGGTGATACTGAGCTTTTTCATGGTTTCCTTCCACAGATGTAGTCGATGTGATTCTTGTGTATTCCATGTGTATAGCTACCATTTATGTTGGTGAAAAAAGGTATTTGCAACAGAGAAGTCGTCGGTCTTGCAAAATTTAATCATGCTATCGCTGACATCATTTCTATCACCAAGGTCATATTTTCCAACTACCGATCCTTCTTCTCTGTTTCCAACTTTCGCGTTCTAATCACCAGCAATTATCAATGCATCCTGATCGCATGTTCAATCAATTTCAGACTGCAGAAGTTGGTAAAAATCTTTAATTTCTTCATCTTTGGCTTTAGTGGGTTGATGCAAAAATTTGAATAACAATCGTATTAATTGGTCCTCCTTGTAGGCTTACGGATATTATCCTATCACTGACAGCATTGTACTTCAGGATAAGTCTTGAGATTTCTTTTTGAGATGAATGTAACGCCATTCCTCTTCATTTTGTTGTTCCTGGCATAGTAGACTATATGATTGTCCAAATCAAAATGACCCAATACCAGTTCATTTTGGCTCACTAATGCCTAGGATATCGATCTTCCATTTCAGTTTGGACGATTTCCAATTTTCCTAGATTCATACTTCATACATCCCAGGTTCTGGCTATTAATGCATGTTTGCCACTGTTTCTTCTTATTTTGAGTTGTGCCACACCAGCAAATGAAGGTCCCAAAAGCTTGACTCCATCCACGTCATTAAGGTCGACTGTATTTCAAAGAGGCAGCTCAAGCATAACAAGGATTGTGAGGATACCGCAGGACAGGCAGTGTTTCCTTCTGTTGTACGTGGGGTTGCTATGAGTCAAACTGACTCAACAGCACCTAATGACGATGTCATTCCTTCTTTTCTGTTTGCCACAGTTTGGGCCACATAGTGTTTATTCAGTCATCCCTTTCTGAGTGTTGAAGGACTCAATGAAAATTGCTGTTAGGCCACGAACCAGTGGAGCATAGCTCCCTCCATCCTGGTAACTAATGCATATCAGCTAACCTACAAACTGTGGCCCTGACTTTTCTTCTAGGGTGTAAGAAGCCCTGAAAAACATCTACAGTTCTTAGAAAAAGGTTTGGAAAATAAAACAATTATTGGTTCACCTACAGACCCTATGTGAATATCATTTCTTATATTCCTCACTTAATCATATGATTGTCTAATATCATTACCATCCATGTCATGGAGGAGAAACCCTGGAGCCCAGAGAGATGGAGAAACTGCCCTAAACTCTCCAGCAAGTGGAGAAGCCCAGCTTGGACCTTAGCCTATATTCTTTCTGCCTCTATGGTAAAATGAGGCTGCTAACTGTGTTAAGCCCCGTACTTACAGGGAGTGGCCACCTCATTTCCATGTACGAGTGGGGGAGATATTGAAATTGGCTTGGCTTGAGAGTGAATTACAGTAAAAGCAGCCACAGTGAGAGGGAGAAGGGAGAGATGGGTTTTTGTGATCCACTTGGCATGCCTGGTTGAACTAAACCACTGAACCCCTTCCACCCATCATTACTTGTGCCTTAGGATGGGGAATGAGCTATTTGAGCTGATGAACACTCAAAGATCAAAGATCCCATTTTTATGCAAATAGCCAAGGGCAGTAAAACCTGGGAAAGAGAAGTAAATTAAGGGAGGATGAGTATCATTGAAAGGTACAGTAAGCCAGCTGAGTTGTTATTCAGAATTAAACACTTGGCAATGACAACGTTTTAAATTTGTGTTTTAAATTATTTTCTAAATGAGATGAGGTAATGGCCAAATAAAACCCTGAATTTCATGGCTTCTATAATACATCAGAATCTTAAGATGACTTAAATATGCAACTCTGAATTACATATTATTAGGAAATAATATTGCAAACTGAAATGTGCCCCGTGCCATTTCACAAGGCAGCAGGCCCAGCTCGTGGTGCCGAAAGCTGTTGGAATCCAACTTAAGAGCCAATTGCAAAGTAAGCGTGCTTTCTTCAGTTTTACAAATCCATTTTGTAATCACAGCAGAGTAACCCGATTATTCATTGCTCTGCTGCATTAAGATGTGGGTCTACACCAGACACCACATCCAGATCCTTCCGGAACAGACCTTTATCGTGTTACGTGAAGGCAGAGCGTTCCACTGAGAATAAGCTGCTTTGGTGGCATGAGCTTGGGCTCTGGAATAATAGAGATCAAGGTCCACTCGGGAGCCCTGGTGGCACAGTGGTTAAGCGCTCGGCTGCTAACTGAAAGGTTGGTGGTTTGAACTTACCAGCAGCTCCTAAGGAGAAAGACGTAGCAGTCTGTTTCCGTAAAGATTACATCAAGTGTTGGAAACCCTGTGGGGCAGTTGTACTCTGTCCTGTAGGAATGGTATGAGTCAGAATCACCTCGATGGCAACAGGTTAGGTCTACTCACAGGTCTTCCACTTGCTGACTGTGTAACCTTAGGCAAGTTAGTTAACTTCTCTGAGCCTGTTTCTTCATTGCATATGGTTGTTGTAAAGATAGCATGATAAATCATGTTTTAAGAGATTTAAATGTTACATCTTTCTGGCATTTGGGAAGGGTTTAAAGAGTCATTATTATTTTTAGTTAAAATGAAGGCAATTGGTCTGCTCTAAAGGAAGAGTTAGTCTCCCCTTATTATAATTACATTTGTATAATATTAAAAATGTGTTGGATGTCTAGTGGAAAGAGTACTGGGCTGAGTCCCAACCTGGGGGTTTTAGTCCTGGCTCTACAGTCCCTATTGTTTTCTTCCTTCCTTAGCCATCATGTTAAGTACTTAGTATAATGAGCATCCTGCTAAATTCTTCCCATGTGCTATCTACTCTTACAATATCATACGTGACCTAGACCAAGCTACTTATGCTTTTTGGTTTCCTCTTCTCAAAATGATGTTGAGCACTCTCGATGCCTTCAGCAAGAATATTCCGAAGGAATTCCTCAAATTTTTATTTTTTAATTTTAGTTTGAAGAATTCCAGGGATGACAATCCTAGAGCTGTTGTCATCTTATCAGACATTTCACCTCTCCTTCCTGGTGGCTCTGAGCTTCCAACGTAGTGTTTCCACTACTGGGACTTCCGCTCCTGCCTCCTTTGGAGATCAATAAGCCCATACTCTGCCCTGCCGTCTCCTTGCTAGCCCCTCTCAGGTAAAGCCTGGCTTTCTCCTCCAGGGTGCGGGGAAACCTTTATTTTTGCAATGTGTCTAAAGAGTATTATTAGACATGAAACCCAAATCAAAGAAAGCACTCTGTATGTATCCATCCTCTGTCAGGCCCAAGGGGTGGAACCATTACCATGTCTTATATTTGGTGGACACTATAGTTTGAGGAGATTTTTTAATTTTTGACAGAGTTAATGCTTCCAGGAAACTTAATAAAGATTCTGAAGCCATTTTAATAATCAGGAAACTATAGTTAAAATATAACTGTTAGGAGCAGAAGTCCATCTACTTCAAAGCTGTCACCACAGACTAAACAACAATGTTCCCTATTCAGCATCCTTTCTGTACCTCCAGATGTCCTGTCAAGTGCATTTAATACCCAGGATATTTAATTTGCCACAGAGTTAACTCAAATATATTTGTATTACTTTTCACAAGTCACCAAGACTTAAACTAATGGAGGTTCTGACCTATAGGTGAATAATTACTTTTTTCCTTTTCATGCAGTGTACTCACAAACCATACTGAGGAAGTAATAAATGGCATACCTTTTGTATTAAATTTTAACAAAATAGCTGCTTTTGAGAAGCCTGAATTACAGTGTTGCACAGTGCTGACATCACGAAAGGAAAGTCAAGCATTTTAGTAATTAAGTTCAGCAGTTATTTTTGCCCCCATGACTCAATTTTCCTTCCAATTTCCCAACTTCAATTCAGAATTACTGAACCTGAAACTTGCTGAGAAGAATATATGTACTCAGCTTAATTTCCCCCTTTAATGTGCTTAAGGGAACAAAACCTTCTCCTCTTGGAGAAATTTCCATTGCATTCCCAATGTTTTTCTTCCCTCCCCTGCTACCATGTTAAGCACTTACAGTCTTGGGTATTCTGCTAGGCTCTTTCTAAGTGTTGTCTGATTCACTCTCACAGGCACCTTATGGGGAGATAAGGCCATTGAAGCCCACAGCCCTTACAGGCCTTGCCCCAGGCTGCAGTTAGGGAGCTGCAAGGCTAGAATTCTAACCTCCATGCCTGCTCTGAAGCCCGTTCTCTTCCCTGCCCCACTAGGAAGCCTGCTGCTCCTTAGTACCCCCCATGCTGTCTCATCAACACCCCAGATATTTGACTCCTTGTTACAATCCCGTAGCCTCCATATTTGGTTCTTACTTTACAGGCCCTGTTTTGTCATTACTCCTGAGTTTGAATCTTTGCCATCGGTGGGGTTACGCTTTCTGTTCTCCCAGACATGCGTGCTAGCATTCTTCCTGATGGAAGCCTTCTTTAGGGTGATTCATTTTCAGATGTTCGTGAAGTAGTTGTACTTTTTCTTGGCTTTGCTTTTTCTTTTTCTTTTTTTTTTAATTTAACATAATGCCTTGCAGAACATTCCATATCTGGACATTTAGATCTACTCACTTATTCAAAAGCTGACTGGATTCCTTTGATGGCACGACATGTATATATAACCAGTTCTTTTTTGATAGACATTAAGGTTCTTTCCAGGATTTTGCTAATAAAAGAAATATTTTAACTTGCATTTTGTATGTGTCCATATATAGATTCATATCTATTTTTGTGCACTTCTGTGAATATATCTAAAAAAATCTTAAGAATCAGATTTGGATATTTCATGTAGATAGATATGGACCTCAACCCCTTTTGGACAAGTGAATTCTTGAGTCAGAAAAACATCTGCGGTCCCCAAGAGCTTTTCATTTTGCAGCAAATGGCAGGCTTAGTTTGGGGAACTCAGATACCCAAGTCCTCAAGAAGTCTAAAGGATTGTTTGGCAAAGACCACATCTTCTTCAGGTGGGGTTTTGCCTTTGGGTGTCCTCTAATGCCCAGGCTGGGAGTTGAGCTTGTCCCGTAGATAAACAGCTTGTGCTACACAGCACCCAACAGCACGGTAAAAGCTGCATGGACCTCAGAACCCAGGGGCTCCTTGTTTAGTTTTAGAAAGGAAACATGTGTTTGGTTTAGCCATACTAATAGTATCTTCTCAAATGGATTTGCATGACATTTTAAATCAGCTTAGAACATTTGAGCGAATAGACTGAATATCTACCTGCCCAAGAGCACTTTGACTGGAGGATTAGGGAAACGCTTAACTCCGTCTGCAGTAAACACCTCCTGGACACCTGTAGGTATAGATGCTGGAGCCTCCACAGCCTGGCCTCTGCCAGAAGGAAAACCTGGGAGTGACCAGCCAGCTGCTGGGGCCCACCCTGCCAGGAGAGCCTGGCCAGGCAGGGGTGACCTGCCAAGGGGACCATGCTGCTCCATGGGGGCAACCAGACAGAAGCCGGCAGCATGATCTGGGAGTCAGGCAGCTTCATCAGCATGGCCCCAGGGACATCAGCCCTGGTGGAATCCCAGTTCTCAATCTTGGCTACACACTGAGATTACATAGAAATTTTAAAAGTCCTGAAGCTGATTTCCATTCCCACTTGTTCTTCAGTAGCCCCAAAACCAAAACCTGTTGCTGTTGAGTCGATTCCAACTCATAGTTACCCTATAGGACAGGGCAGAACTGCCCCATACGGTCTCCAAGGAGCACCTGGTGAATCTAAACTGCCGACCTTTTTGTTAGCAGCTATAGCTCTTAACCAGAACGCCGCCAGGGTTTCCTCAAAAACCCTAACCCCCCTCAAATTCCTCCATATAATCAGAGTCACATGTGTCCATGACATAGTCCTTCCAGCTTCCATTTGGTTTCTGACAATTTCTCCCTCGCCTGCTTTACCTGGTTCAACAAGAGACTCTCCCCTGAATCTGCCATTGCCAGTGAGCAAAGTGGCACAGGCCTGCCCACCAAGCTGTCCAAGGTGAATTTCCTCCAACTTCCTGATCCCACAGAGATCCAGGTATAAGGGCTGGGGTTTAGCTGACTGTGGGCATTTTGAAAAGCTTCCCAGGTGGCACTAAGACTCAGCTGAGGCTGAGAATAATTGCAGTAGGACAGCAGCCATGAGAGGCCCATTGGATCGAGCCCCCAGAGCTGGCAAACGCTAGTCCAGGGCCAAGGCCCTGGTAGAGTAAGCCATAGCATGTCTCCAGTCCTAAGTGTGAAACTGGAAATGTGTTATTGTCAGTGCCGTGGAGTCAGCACCAACTCACGGCGACCCATATACAACAGAATGAAATTTTGCCCGGTCCTGTGCCCTCTTTATCATTGTTGGTGTTTGAGTTCATTGTTGTGGCCACTGTATATTTTGAGTGCCTTCCAACTTAGGGGGCTCATCTTTCAGTACTATATCAGACAGTATTCCATTGTGATCCATAGAGTTTTCACTGGTAAATTTTTTATAAGTCAGTAATCAGACCTCTCTTCCTAGCCTGTCTTAGTCTGGAAGCTAAGCTGAAACCTGGCCACCATGAGCAACCTGCTAGTTTTTGAAATAACAGTGGCATAGCTTCCAGCATCATAGCAACATGCAAGCCACCATAGTACTACAAATAGACAGGTGGTAGCAAACTGGAGTAACAGGCAAAGAAATGGGGACAGAAAGCCAATGGTAGACACTGGATCAGGTCAGCTGGGGTATAAAGAGCTGCATTTCTGGGGGAAGCAGGCTGCCACACAACAAGAAGAACTCCAAATCTTGCCAACTCAGGCTGCTGATGTCATTATGCCCTGAGCAAGTTTCACTAGGAAGTGAGAGAAGCTCTGCCTAAGGGTGAGAGCATCAGTAACCCCTGCAGGGAGGGACTAGAGGAGATCAGCACCTGAGTTTATGCTTCTGAAGTAACTGGATACCCGCTATGTACCGTTATACTGTCCAATATGGCAGACTGGACTCCCACATGGGATTTTCATTTCCACATCTCGTTGCCAGTTCAGCCTCTTTCTCATCAACCCCATTTTTAAGCTAGGTTTAAATTTTGAGAATTTTAATCCTATAGAAAAAATTATTGTCCATATCTCTATATGATTTTATTCTTAATCCTAACTGTCCTGGTTATCTATGCTGCTACAACAGAAATACCACAAGTGGATGGCTTTAACAAACAGAAATTTATTCTCTCTCAGTTTAGGAGGCTTGAAGTCCAAATTTAGGGTGCCAGGTCCAGAGGAATGCTTTCTCTCTCGGCTCCAGGGGAAGGTCCTTGTAATCAATCTTCCCCAGGTCTAGGAGCTTCTCAGTGCAGGAGCCCAGGGTCCAAACGATGCACTTTGCTCCTGGCACTTTTTGCTTGGTGATAACGAGGTTCCCTTTCTTCTCTGCTGGCTTGTCTCTTTTATATCTCAAAAAAGATTGACTCAAAATACAACCTTATCCTGTAGATTGAGTCCTGCCTCATTAACATAACTGCCTCTAATCCTGCCTCATCAACATCACAGAGGCCACATTCACAACACAGAATATAACCACATCAGATCACAAAATGGTGGACAACCACACAACACTGGGAATCACGGCCCAGCCAAGCCGACACATACTTTTGGGAGACACAATTCAATCCATAACACTAACTTCATAATTGTATTTTATAAATTAAGAAATTGTCTGAGTAGTTCAAAAAAGTTATGAGCAGTATATTAAACATGAATATTTCTAATAGAATTTATAGCAAAGTAGATTTGGACCTTTAGCCTAATTTCTTTTTGGTACAGTAATAAATTTTATTGTACCTTTCTAAAAGTTGTTAGGTGCTGTCAAGTCAGTTCCAACTCGTAGCGACCCTGTGCACAACAGAATGAAACACTGCCCAGTCCTGCACCATTCTAATAGTTGTTGTTATGCTTGAGCCCATGCTTACAGCCACTGTGTCTGTAAATGTCGTTGAGAGTCTTCCTCTTTTTCGATAATGCTCTACTTTACCAAGCACGACGTCCTTCTCCAGGGGCTAGTCCCGCCTGATGAAGTGTCCAAAGTATGTGAGATGAAGTCTCACCATCCTTGCTTCTAATGAGCGTTCTGGCTGTACATCTTCTACGACAGATTTGTTCATTCTTTTGGCAGTCCGTGATACATTCAGTATTCCTCACCAACACCATAATTCAAAGGCATCGGTTCTTTTTCTGTCTTTCTTCCTTATTCGTTATCCAGCTTTCATATATATGAGGTGGTTAAAAACACCATGACAGGGGCTGGGGCCAAGATGGCTAACGAGGTAGACGCTACCTCTGATCCCTCTTGCAACAAAGACTCGGAAAAACAAGAGAATCGATCACATACATGACAATCTACGAACCCTGACCAACAAACACAGATTTAAAGAGTTGACCTGAGTGACAGAGACTGAGAACGAACAATCACGGGGAAGCAGCGACTGTTTTCAGAGCCTGGAGCCAGCCTCCCAGTCAGGAAACCTTGGCGCCGGGCTTTGGACTGGGTGCAGGGGAGCTGAGCACGGCATCCTGTGATGGCGCAAACACGGGGCGCAGCCCTAGCCCCCGAACTGACCTCGGGAGGGGGACCAGCTGGTCCGCGCGGGTGGCGTGGTGACGCAGCTGGTGGGAGGAGTAGTCGCCGGGAGGCAGCAACTGGTTTTGGAGCCTGGAGCGCGGCATCCCAGCCAGGGAACCTTGGCACTGGGCTTTGGACTGGGAGCGGAGGAACTGACTGCGGCTTCTGAGACAGTGCAAGCACGGGACCCAGGCCTGACCCTCGGGTGCAATCTCTACCCAGCCAGCGCACACAGTCGACGCGCCCTTTGGGAATCTCAGATAAAACAGTCATCCCAAGCAAGATAAGTAACTTTGTCTATATTCCGGGGTGCTAAAAAGAAAAAAAAAATTTTTTTTTCTACTCTCTCCTGCTTATCTGAACCCTCCCCTCCCCTTCCCAGGCGGCTTCATTAACGTTGGAATTTCCTGAGCCAGAGGGAGAACTGCTCCTCGGTTTTTCTTTTCCTTTTTTTTCTTTGGTCTTTTCCTAACCCATTCTTCTGGCCTGAGAGAAGCAACCACAAAAAACCCAGGGACCAAAAATCCTTCCCTGCTTGAACTAAAACCACAGAACCAGCTCCAGCCAAGCATATGTGATCCACAGTCTCGGGCTTTCATCCCTGCAGGGAACAAGGTGGCTATTATAATGCAAAGGCATTTCTGATAGGGATCTGACTGCAATTGTTTTAGCTGATTTACTGGAAAGACAAGTTTCCCAGGTCTGATATCTCTGCGTATTCAACAGAGCCCTCACTGACCCACAACAGGGAACTGAGGGCTGAAGCTCCCCCCAGACCACCTAGCCTCCTGCCTTAGGGGCCTAAGGAGGGTGACACCTACCAATCTGTAGAGGCACTTGCACTGGGGGCCTAAGGTACAGCTGCAGAGCCCACCCACCAAAGTGCTTTAGGAATAGAGACACACCTACCTCACTGACACTTGGGGGAAGCCTGTCAGCATCCTGCCGCCCCTGGAGGGTGAACCCCAGCTGCTACTAGAATCTGGTGCACACAACTATCACCACTACTTCTCTAGGTGGATAGGTGACAGTCTGCATCACACACTTGATGACCCAAAATCAGATTCTACTCAAGAATAGTGAATGGACTCAGGCATATATATCTGGTAACAGCCCAAACCAGCTGGTAATGGGTCATAAGTGAGTCAAGGGCTACAACAGTCAAGACAGCGCAATCTAGTAGCCCATCTACGTATATTGAAAGAAAGCAAAACAAGATAAGACTCAGTGAGCAAATATAGAATAAATCACTACAATATCTTAGTGATGACTCAGAGACAGCAGTCAATATCAAACCACATAAAGAAGCAGACATGACTGCTTCTACAACCCCCCAAACTAAAGAATCAAAATCTTTCCCAAATGAAGATACAATCCTGGAATTGCCAGATACAGAATATAAAAAACTAATTTACAGAATGCTTCAAGACATCAGGGATGACCTCAGAAATGAAATGAGGCAAGCTACAGAAAAAGCCAAGGAACACACTGATAAAGCAGTTGAAGAACTAAAAAAGATTATTCAAAAACATAGTGGAAAAATTAATAAGTTGCAAGAATCCATAGAGAGACAGCATTCAGAAATCCAAAAGATTAACAATAAAATTACAGAATTAGACAATGCAATAGGAAGTCAGAGGAGCAGACTCGAGCAATTAGAATGCAGAGTGGGAAATCTGGAGGACCAGGGAATTAACACCAATATAGCTGAAAAAAATCAGATAAAAGAATTTTAAAAAATGAAGAAACCCTAAGAATCATGTGGGACTCTATCAAGAAGGATAACTTGCATGTGATTGGAGTCCCAGAACAGGGAGGGATAACAGAAAACACAGAGAGAATAGTTGAAGATCTGCTGACAGAAAACTTCCCTGACATCATGAAAGACGAAAGGATATCTATCCAAGATGCTCATCGAACCCCATTTAAGATTGATCCAAAAAGAAAAACACCAAGACATATTATCATCAAACTTGCCAAAACCAAAGATAAAGAGAAAATTTTAAAAGCAGCCAGGGATAAAAGAAAGGTCTCCTACAAGGGAGAATCAATAAGAATAAGTTCAGACTACTCAGCAGAAACCATGCAGGCAAGAAGGCAATGGGATGATATATACAGAGCACTGAAAGAGAAAAACTGCCAGCCAAGGATCATTTATCCAGTAAAACCCTCTCTGAAATATGAAGGCGAAATTAAGATATTTATGGATAAACACAAGCTTAGAGACTCTGCAAAAACCACACCAAAGCTACAAGAAATACTAAAGGAAATTGTTTGGTCAGAAAACCAGTAATATCAGATACCAGCACAACACAAGGTCACAGAACAGAGCAGCCTGATATCAACTCAAATAGGAAAATCACAAAAACAAATTAAGATTAATTAAATAAAAAAAAAAAACGCTCAAAACAGGGAATCATTGAAGTCAATATGTAAAAGACCACAATAATCAAAAAGAGGTACTAAATACAGGTGGCACAGAACTGCCATATGGAGAGGGCTACAAGGCGATATAGGACAATGCAAGTTAGGTTTTTACTTAGAAAAATAGGGGTAAATATTAAGGTAACCACAAAGAGGTATAACAACTCCATAACTCAAAATAAAAGCCAAGAAAAACATAACGACTCAGCAAACATAAATTCAACTACTATGAAAATGAGGAACACGCAATTTACAAAGAAAAATGTCTCAGCACAAAAAAGTAAGTGGAAAAATGAAATTGTCAACAACACACATAAAAAGGCATCAAAATGACAACACTAAACACTTATTTATCTATAATTACGCTGAATGTAAATGGACTAAACGCACCAATAAAGAGACAGAGAGTCTCAGACTGGATAAAGAAACACGATCCGTCTATATGCTGCCTACAAGAGACACACCTTAGACTTAGAGACACAAACAAACTAAAACTCGAAGGATGGAAAAAAATATATCAAGCAAACAATAAGCAAAAAAGAGCAGGAGTAGCAATATTAATTTCTGACAAAATAGACTTTAAACTTAAATCCACCATAAAGGATAAAGAAGGACACTACATAATGATAAAAGGGACAATTGACCAGGAAGATATAACCATATTAAATATTTATGCACCCAATGACAGGGCTGCAAGATACATAAATCAAATTTTAACAGAACTGAAAAGTGAGATAGACACCTCCACAATTATAGTAGGAGACTTCAACACACCACTTTCGGAGAAGGACAGGACATCCAGTAAGAAGCTCAATAGAGACACGGAAGACATACTTACAACAATCAACCAACTTGACCTCATTGACTTATATAGAACTCTCCACCCAACTGCTGCAAAGTATACTTTTTTTTCTAGTGCACATGGAACATTCTCTAGAATAGACAACATATTAGGTCATAAAACAAACCTTTGCAGAATCCAAAACACCGAAATATTACAAAGCATCTTCTCAGACCACAAGGCCATAAAAGTGGAAATCAATAACAGAAAAATTAGGGAAAAGAAATCAAATACTTGGAAACTGAACAATACCCTGCTAAAAAAAGACTGGGTTGTAGAAGACATTAAGGAGGGAATAAAGAAATTCATAGAATGCAACGAGAATGAAAATACTTCCTATCAAAACCTCTGGGACACAGCAAAAGCAGTGCTCAAAGGCCAGTTTATATCGATAAGTGCACACATACAAGAAGAAGAAAGAGCCAAAATCAGAGAACTCTCCCTATAACTTGAATAGAAAGTGAGCAACAAAAGAATCCATCAGGCACCAGAAGAAAACAAATAATAAAAATTAGAGCTGAACTAAATGAATTAGAGAACAGAAAAACAATTGAAAGAATTAACAAAGCCAAAAGCTGGTTCTTTGAAAAAATTAACAAAATTGATAAACCATTGGCCAGACTGACTAAAGAAATACAGGAAAGGAAACAAATAACCCGAATAAGAAACGAGATGGGCCACATCACAACAGGCCCAAGTGAAATTAAAAGAATCATATCAGATTATTACAAAAAATTGTACTCTAACAAATTTGCAAAACTAGAAGAAATGGATGAATTCCTAGAAAAACACTACCTACCTAAACTAACACAATCAGAAGTAGAACAACTAAATAGACCCATAACAAAAAAAGAGATTGAAACGGTAATCCAAAAACTCCCAACAAAAAAAAAGCCCTGGCCCGGATGGCTTTACTGCAGAGTTCTACCAAACTTTCAGAGAAGAGTTAACACCACTACTACTAAAGGTATTTCAAAGCATAGAAAATGACGGAATACTACCTAACTCATTCTATGAAGCCACCATATCCCTGATACCAAAACCAGGTAAAGACATCACAAAAAAAGAAAATTACAGACCTGTATCCCTCATGAACATAGATGCAAAAATCCTCAACAAAATTTTAGGCAATAGAATTCAACAACATATCAAAAAAATAATCCACCACGATCAAGTGGGATTTATACCAGGTATGCAAGGCTGGTTTGATATTAGAAAAACCATTAATGTAATCTACCATATAAATAAAACAAAAGACAAAAACCACATGATCTTATCAACTGATGCAGAGAAGGCATTTGACAAAGTCCAACACCCATTTATGATAAAAACTCTCACCAAAATAGGAATTGAAGGAAAATTCCTCAACATAATAAAGGGCATGTATACAAAGCCAACAGCCAACATCACTCTAAATGGAGAGAGCCTGAAAGCATTTCCCTTGAGAACGGAAACCAGACAAGGATGCCCTTTATCACCGCTCTTATTCAACATTGTGCTAGAGGTCCTAGCCAGAGCAATTAGGCTAGACAAAGAAATAAAGGGCATCTGGATTGGCAAGGAGGAAGTAAAATTATCTCTATTTGCAGATGACATGATCTTATACACAGAAAACCCTAAGGAATCCTCCAGAAAACTACTGAAACTAATAGAAGAGTTTGGCAGTCTCAGGTTATAAGATAAACATACAAAAATCACTTGGATTCCTCTACATCAACAAAAAGAACATCGAAGAGGAAATCACCAAATCAATACCATTCACAGTAGCCCCCAAGAAGATAAAATACTTAGTAATAAATCTTACCAAAGATGTAAAAGACCTATACAAAGAAAACTAAAAAGTACTACTACAAGAAACTAAAAAGGACCTACTTAAGTGGAAAAACATACCTTGCTCATGGATAGGAAGACTTAACATAGTAAAAGTATCTATTCTACCAAAAGCCATCTATACTACAGTGCACTTCTGTTCCAAATTCCAATGTCATTTTTTAATGTGATGGACAAACAAATCACCAACTTCATATGGAAGGGAAAGAAGCCTCGGATAAGTAAAGCATTACTGAAAAAGAAGAACAAAGTGGGAGGCCTCACTCTACCTGATTTCAGAACCTATTATACAGCCACAGTAGTCAAAACAGCCTGGTACTGGTACAACAGGCACAGAGACCAATGGAACAGAATTGAGAACCCAGATATAAATCCATCCACGTATGAGCAGCTGATATTTGACAAAGGACCAGTGTCAGTTAATTGGGGAAAAGATAGTCTGTTTAACAAATGGTGCTGGCATAACTGGATATCCATTTGCAAAAAAATGAAACAGGACCCATACCTCACACCATGCACAAAAACTAACTCCAAGTGGATCAAAGACCTAAACATAAAGACTAAAACGATAAAGATCACGGAAGAAAAAATAGGGACAACGTTAGGAGCCCTAATACGAGGCATAAACAGAATACAAAACATTACCAAAAATGACGAAGAGAAACCAGATAACTGGGAGCTCCTAAAAATCAAACACCTATGCTCATCTAAAAAGACTTCACCAAAAGAGTAAAAAGACCACCTACAGACTGGGAAAGAATTTTCACCTATGACATCTCCGACCAGTGCCTGATCTCTAAAATCTATATGATTCTGTCAAAACTCAACCACAAAAAGACAAACAACCCAATCGAGAAGTGGGCAAAAGATATGAACACACACTTCACTAAAGAAGATATTCAGGCAGCTAACAGATACATGAGAAAATGCTCTCGATCATTAGCCATTAGAGAAATGCAAATTAAAACTACGATGAGACTCCATCTCACTCCAACAAGGCTGGCATTAATCCAAAAAACACAAAATAATAAATGTTGGAGAGGCTGCGGAGAGATTGGAACTCTTATACACTGCTGGTGGGAATGTAAAATGGTACAACCACTTTGGAAATCTACCTGGCGTTATCTTAAACAGTTAGAAATAGAACTACCATACAACCCAGAAATCCCACTCCTCAGAATATACCCTAGAGAAATAAGAGCCTTCACACGAACAGATATATGCACACCCATGTTTATTGCAGCTCTGTTTACAATAGCAAAAAGCTGGAAGCAACCAAGGTGTCCATCAACGGATGAATGGTTAAATAAATTGTGGTATATTCACACAATGGAATACTACGCATCGATAAAGAACAGTGACGAATCTCTGAAACATTTCATAACATGGAGGAACCTGGAAGGCATTATGCTGAGTGAAATTAGTCAGAGGCAAAAGGACAAATATTGTATAAGACCACTATTATAAGATCTTGAGAAACAGTATAAACTGAGAAGAACACATACTTTTGTGGTTACGAGGCGGGGAGGGAGGGAGGGTGGGAGAGGGGTTTTTTACTGATTAGTTAGTAGATAAGAACTACTTTAGGTGAAGGGAAGGACAATACTCAGTACATGCAAGATCAGCTCAACTGGACTAGACCAAAAGCAAAGAAGTTTCCGGGATAAACTGAATCCTTCAAAGGTCAGCGGAGCAAGGGCGGGGGTTTGGGGACCATGGTTTAAGGGGACTTCTAAGTCAACTGGCAAAATAATTCTATTATGAAAACATTCTGCATCCCACTTTGAAATGTGGCGTCTGGGGTCTTAAATGCTAACAAGTGGCCATCTAAGATGCATCAATTGGTCTCAACCCACCTGGATCAAAGGGGAATGAAGAACACCAAGGTCACACGATAACTATGAGCCCAAGAGACAGAAAGGGCCACATGAATCAGAGACCTACATCATCCTGAGACCAGAAGAACTAGTTGGTGCCCGGCCACAATCGATGACTGCCCTGACAGGGAGCACAACAGAGAACCCTTGAGGGAGCAGGAGATCAGTGGGATGCAGACCCCAAATTTTCACAAAAAGATCATACTTAATAGTCTGACTGAGACTATAGGAATCCCGGCGGTCATGGTCCCCAAACCTTCTGTTGGCCCAGGACAGGAACCATTCCCAAAGACAACTCATCAGACATGGAAGGGACTGGACAGTGGGTAGGAGAGAGATGCTGATGAAGAGTGAGCTACTTGTATCAGGTGGACACTTGAGACTGTGTTGGCATCTCCTGTCTGGAGGGGGGATGGGAAGATAGAGAGGGTTGGAAGTTGGCAAAATTGTCACGAAAGGAGAGACTGGAAGGGCTGACTCATTACGGGGAGAGCAAGTGGGAGTATGGAGTAAGGTGTATATAAACTTATATGTGACAGACTGACTTGATTTGTAAACGTTTGCTTGAAGCTCAATAAAAATTAAATAAATAAATATTATTATTGATATTTGGAAAAAAAAAAAAAACACCATGGCTTGGGTCAAGTGCACCTTAGTCCTTAAAGTGACATCTTTGCTTTCTAACACCTTGTTGTTGTTAAGTGCTGTTGAGTCGGTTCCGACTCATAGCAACCCCATGCACAACAGAACGAAACACTGCCCGGTCCTGTGCCATCCTTACAATCTAACACCTTAAAGAGGTCTTTTGCAGTAGATTTGCCTAATGCAATGCATCATTTGGTACATATTTAAATAGGTAGATAAATAATTGCAAGTGGTGAAAGAATTTACAGATCTGGACTATTGATTTTAAACCTATGAATACTCTGTATCAGCAGTAAATAAATATTGTGATTAATTTTTTAAGTGTTTGGGAATCAAAGCACAGCCTTTCTTATATGAGCAGAAATTGCTTAAATAACCATTATTTCAGATGTTTCTTTCTCGTTTTTCTGTTTTCGTGCACAATTGTGAAGTTCCAAATTAGGAAGGAAAAAAAAAATGTTTGACTGAAAAAACACAAAATATTTGTTTTAGAAAATACTAAAGCCTTATTGGTGGAGGGTAATTAGAAGTTAAAAATTGGGTCACAGTAAAATTAACAAAATAGTGTGTGTTTGTTTGTTTGAATTCCCACTTGTTCTGTAACAACCCTAATCCTCCTCACATTCCTCCGAATATCTGAGTCACACGCGCGCGCGACACAGTCCTTCCAGCTTCCGTTTGGTTTCTGCCAATCTCTCCCTCTCCTGCTCCATCTGGCTCGGCAAGAGAATCGCCTCTGAATCTGCCAGGGTGGCCGTCCCGGCCCCAGCCCGCACTCTGGGCAGCTACTGAACCAAGGCCCCCGTTCGTGCTGCCAAGGTAGGGATTTTCTCCTGGGTCTGGACGAGTCCTCACAACTTCCTGGTCCTGCCTCAGGCCCATCTGGACTCTGAGAGGCCGCTATACTCCCCTCTTGCCCTCCCCTAGTTACAAGGCTCCTAGGCCAGAACACAGAGCTGCTTGACCATCTTCTTAAACCTTTCAATATGGCAGGAATCCAGGGCTAGGCTGCAAGGCCATCAGGTTAGCAAACATTGCAGTGTTCAAATTCGTTCTCTCACCCACTGGCCCGCTGGTGTTTGACCTTTGACTCTAGTGAAATAGGCTTAGAGATAGAACCCAGACTTAAATTACAGTTATTCACATTAGCTAAGTACCTCAGACAAGTCACTTAACCATTCTGAGCCTCTCAATATTGACCCTATTGACTTATAGAGCTCCTGTGCTTTGACAAGGTAATGCACGCTCGGGTCATGTAGGTGTGTGTGCATGCGTGCAGTGTGGCAGGGGGTGTATATGTATGTATGCAAACTGAAAAACACTGACAAGAGTTTGCTGTTGCGTTTGCAACAGAAGTTTGACTCCAAAAGCAGTTACTATCTACCCATTGGGTGCCTTGCACATCTGCTCAGTTCTTCTGGAGTTTAAACAGTGCTAAGACTTTGTCCCTGTCCCCAGGGACATGCAGTCCACCATGGGTCATCCTTCCATCAGCACGGTGTATGATGAGGGCTCCTGTTGCCATTGGGTCAATTTCGGCTCATAGCAACACTGTAGGACAGAGTAGAACTGCCCTATAGGATTTCCAAGGCTGTCATCTTTGAGGAAGCAGAGTGCCATGTCTTTCTCCTGAGGAGTGGCTGGTGGGTTCCAACCATGGCCTCTCAGGTAGCAGCCAAGCACTTAACCACCACACCACTAGGGTTCCCTGTTGCAAAGTCATTCCAAAAAGGAGCTTTTGACAGGGCTGATGAAGGATAGCCTGCAGAGGGACAAGGTTCCTCTAGATGGACGTGAAGCAGACGTCCGGCAGAGGGACAGCATAGCATGGCTGCAGGAAGTTAGCATGTGGTGCATAATCAGAACACGGGTCAGTAGTGCCCAATGCCCAGAGTGTCTGCCCTCGGGGACTGAGACAGGATGAGGAGGAGGAGGCTCTGGGCAGCTACTGAACCAAGACCCCCATTCATGCTGCCCAAGTAGGGCTTTTCTCCTGGGTCTGGACAAGCCCCCTCAGCTTTCTGGTCCTGCTGCAGGTCCATCCGTCCTCTGTGGGGCTCCTCTGCTCCCCCCTTGAGAAGGCTCAACTGGTCACAAGTGAACACTAAGCCAAGGAGTCTTGATTTCATACAAACTCTAGTGAGGAACAGCGACAGGACTGGTCCATGCATTCCATCAGCCTCCACATGGCACTGTCTGCCTGGGGCACCGGGTGCAGCGAAGGCTCTGGAAGCAGAAGACTGCAGTTCTGGGGAAGAACAGATGCACGTGCCAGAGATGCCATCCTCCCGATCATGCTTATTGGAGGTGAGCAGAGAGGGTCAGGCAGCCCAGCACAGAGTCAGCTCTCCCACCTGCAGTGTCAGGAAGGCGATCAGCATCCCAACCTCGGAGATGTGGCCCATGAGGCCTGCAGGATGAGAACTGATGGGAGAAAGAGCAAGGGTCGAGGGGAATATCAGTCAGAGACCTCAGAAAGGGTCCAGGGCAAGGGCAGGGGAGCCTCACGTAGGCCAGGCAGGTGGGGGTGGGGAGAAAGGATGAATGGAAGGCAACATTGGATCTACAGCACCATTTGCTCTTTTTTTGTTGTTGTTGTTTGTTTTTTACACAATTCATTAAATACAGGATATCTTGGAAAAAAAAACTTTATTACTCCAATATAATAAGTTTCTTTTTTGTGTGTTTAAGTTTTCACTGGTTTTGCCCATGTTATGTTGTAGTTGTTAGGTGCCATCGGATTGGTTCTGACTTACAGAGACCCCATGAGCAACAAAACAAGACACTGCCTGGTCCTGCGCCAGCCACACAAGTGCTGATATGCTTGAGGCAATGGTTGCAGCCAGTGCGTCAATCCACCTCGTTGAGGGTCTTCCTCTTTTTAGCTGACCCCCTACCAAGAGTGATGTCCTTCTCCAGGGACTGATCCCTCCTGATAACATGTCCAAAGTATGTGAGACAGAGTCTCACCATCCTCACTTTTTAGCAGCGTTCTGGCTGCACTTCTTCCAAGACAGATTTGTTCATTCTTCAGGCAGTCCATGGTACATTCAGTATTCTTCACCAACACGTAATTCAAAGGCGTCAGTTCTTCCTTGGTTTTCCTTATTCATTGTCCATCTTTCACATGCATATGAGGTGATTCAAAATACAGTGGCTGGGATCAGGCGCACCTCAGTCCTCAGGGTGACATCTTAGCTTTTTAACACTTTAAAAAGAGGTCTTTTGCTGTAGATTTGCCTAATGCAATACATTGTTTGATTTCTTTCTTGACTGCTGCTTCCATGGCTGTTGATTGTGGATCCAAGTAAAATAAAATCCTTGACAACTTCAATCTTTTCTCTATTTATCATGATGTTGCTCATTGGTCCAGTTGTGAGGATTTTTGTTTTCTTTATGTTGAGGTGCAATCCATACTGAAGGCTGTGGTCTTTGATCTTCATCAGTAAGTGCTTCAAGCCCTCTCCACTTTCAGCAAGCAAGGCTGTGTCATCTGCATAACACAGGTTGTTAATTAGTCTTCCTCCAATCTTGATGCCCCATTCTTCTTCATATAGTCCAGTTTCTCAGATTATATGCTCAGAATACAGACTGAATAAGTATGGCAAAAGGATACAACCCTGACGCACACCTTTCTTCATTTTAAACCATGCAGTATCCCCTTGTTCTGTTTGAACAACTGCCTCTTGGTCTATGTACAGTTTCCACGTGAGCACAATTAAGTGTTCTGGAATTCCCATTCTTCACAATGTTAACCATAATTTTTATGATACACACGATGGAATGCCTTTGCATAGTCAATAAAACACAGGGAAACATTCTCTCTGTTGTGCTCTGCTTTCAGTCAAAATCTGACTGACATCTGACATCAGCAATGGTATCCCTCTTTCAGGGTCCTTTTCTGAAGCTGGTTTGAATTTCTGGTAGTTCCCTGTTGATGCACTGCTGCAACTGTTTTTGAATTATTTTCAGCCCATGGGCTCCCTTAATTCCATCCAAATTCAAATTTAATATGAAACAGATGCCGTGTTTTTAGTAACGTATGCACTCAGACCCTGGGCTGCAGTGGGACGGAGCAGGCTCTGGGCAGCGCCTTCCTCGGCAGCCCTCTGCATCTGCAGCAGCCGCACAGAGTCTGTCTTCTCCCCGCTCTCCTCTTCGACTGCTATGTGTGTTTCATTTGCCACGAACAACAAGAAATGTCGATTAGAACCCACCCTTTATTTCAGCAGCAGAGTTATTTGGTTAATTGGTGTATTGATATCCCAAGAACTGCTTACTGTGCCAAGGTATTAAGAATAAGTAGACAAGGGGCAAATTAAACTTTGAATCACCTGTTCCTTTGGGCAAAATACATAAAGCAAATTGACTGCGACCAAATGTCATATTATTTACATGGCATGCACAATTTATTTCCTAAAAATGTACTCAGCAAAAGATTTGAATTTGCTCTTAAGCGTATAATGGGTGCCACTTAATAGTGAAGCCCTCTGATACCTTCTCTCTATAATTAAATCATATGGGGAAATGTCACAAAGCAAAATAAAATGTATTTATTTCAGCCATATCTTCCCACAGTATAACATGAAGTCTGAGAAAAAAAAAATAATTAAGCATTTTTATGCCATCTGTGCTGGGTAGGGGATGTGTTTACCAAGCTCGTCACTGTAAAATATTCCATTTTGAATTAAGCATAGTCTACTTATTACTTTTTTTTTACTTATTACTAGGAAACCCTCCTGGTGTAGTGATTAAGAGCTACAGCTGTTAACCAAAAGGTCAGCAGTTCAAATTCACCAGGAGCTCCTTGGAAACCCCATAGGGGGCAGTTCTAGAAAGTGTCGACTGGGTGAGCACAAAGTCAGACAAAATTCCCAATCTCACAGAATATTTGTTTTTTCTTCTATGCTGTGTTGTGGCCAAACTAGCCTACCGTAAGGTCTTTTGATAAATTTCAAGAAGCTCAAAAGAGAGGAATCATAAAAAAATCGTATTCATGTTAAAATCCCTGTACTTTTTCATCTGAATAAAGATCTGAAAATATTTTCAAACAGTGGAAATGATAGTTTCTCATAAGCAGAATATGTATCATTGTGACAACTTGGATGAAAATGCTTATTGGGCCTGATAATCCCTTGTTGCAGGTGAACAGCTAAACTGTCTGATCAAAGCTTGGGCTGTTTCAGTTCGCTTAGGAAGCAGTCACACCCATTAAAACGCCTACCTTTCAAACAAAATAACGCAAAGGCTTAAATGTTGCCATTATTATGACCAAATTCTATGAATGCTTATAGAAAATTTTATTCCCTATATTCAATGAAAGGGAGCCTAGTGGTGCAGTGGTTCAGCACTGGGCTGCTAACCAAAAGATGGGCAGCTCGAACCCACTAGCCCATCCAGGGGAGAAAGATGTGACAGTCTTGTTTTACAGCTTTGGAAACCCTATGGAGCAGTTCTGCTCTGTCCTACAGGGTTGCTATGAGTCAGAATCTACTCAATGACGGTGTTTTGTTTTGTTTTGTTTTGATATTCAATCAGGCCCTTTCATAGTTAATGAGATACGAATATCCCATTAATTTGTTGGAGGGCCCGGTGATTGACTCGGAGAAGCACAAGAAAGTCATAGTTTAATTAAACACTTATTTACTAAGTATCTCTGGTCTATATTATCCTTATGAGTTTTTTGTTTTCCCCAAGTTGATGTATACTGTGGCATTGTTTTGAGACACATGTGAATAATAAAATGTAGCGTACTTTACAAGTGAAAAGTACTTTGTAAATAGGTTCTACTCCTTATACATCTTCCTAGATCAATAATATTCATTATTCATATTAAAAATTTTAAACCTAGTTACATTAAGAAGATATAACTTACCTGAAAATAATAAAACATGAAGTACCATTTTGAGCATGATTATACAGAAAAGCCATGATTTTCCTGAAATGGAAAAAAAATATACAAGTTTGCCATAAAATCCAAGGACTAGATTTATTTACTTCATTATCTTGATTCTCCTCAAAACTCTGGAAGTATTTAAAGTTCCACGGATTTTTGAGGTCCCGCGTCCTTTAACACTGACCCCACCATTCCTCTGAAGCCATTTTTGGCAATGACAATGTACGTGAAAGTGATGTATAAACTATTAAATGAGACACAAGGCTTAATCATTGTCACTAAGTATATTATTATCATTAAAATTGTGGCCGTTATTCTTTTCAATATTGATCCTGGGGGTTTCTAACTGAGCACAGAACCTTTTCCTCTGTCATTTTCTTTTACTTTAGCATTCTTTTGTACACTGCCTTTGAAATTGACGTTAAATGTTTTCTCTCTGGCTTACACCTTCCCCCTTTTACTAATCAAACCCTGTGGTGTATGGCAAGATTTTCATCACAGGGATCCTACAGGGAAATTGAATGGGCACTCCAACAAATATTGATGAATCCTCCTTTAACCCTTATTCTAATTAAAAAAAAAAAAAAAAAACATCTGAAAATGACTTTGATCACAATTAATAAAAAATGTCGCTTTCCTTTGGCCTGGCTCTAAGGCCCCATCATTCCGTTCTCTCTGAGACGGAGCTCTGGTGTTCACTATACTGAGAGACCACCTCTACCAAAAGCAAACTTCTAACTTCTGAGCTACATCCTCTGGTCACCCATGCTGAATATTTTCAAAAGGGAATTTTTGAAGTATTAAATATTTATGACTGTTTTCCCTTTCTAAGTTAGATGGGGTGCCTGGAGGTCATAGCCATGATAATGATACAACAGAACGTGGGTTAACTTTCAGTCTGAAAGTTTGAAAGTTAATGCCCTGACTTTACCAGCTGTGTGAATGACCACGTTTAAATAAAAGCTGCCGGGACTAAGACTAATACAATTCCATAGTTGTTGTTGTCGTCGTTAGTTGCTCTCGAGCCCGCTCCCACTCCTGGCGACCTCGTGTACAACAGAATGAAACACGGCCCTGGCCTGCGCCGCCTTCATCGTCATTGCTCTCTTTGAGCCCTTTCTTGTAGCCGTTGTGTCAGCCCATCTCACTGAGAGTCTCCTTTGTTTTCCCTGACCCTCTACTTTACAACCATCATGGCCTTTTTGAGAGATTGCTCTTTCCTGATGATGTGTCCAAAGTAAGGGAGTTGAAGTCTCTCCATCCTCGCTGCTAAGGAATATTCCGGTTGTATCTCTTCCAAGCCCGATTCATTTGTTCTTATGGCAGTGCGCAGTATATTCGGTATTCTTCGCCAATACCGCAATTCAAACGTATCAGTTCTTCTCCTGTCTACCTTATATTGGTTGTCCAGCTTTCACACATATATGAGGCAATTGAAAAGACCATGGCTTGGGTCAGGCGCCTGAGCCCTCAAAGTGACGCCTTTGCTTTTTAACACTTTAAAGAGGTCTTTTGGAGCAGATTTGCCCAATGCAATATGTCATGATAGTACATGCATTTATTTCCTCTTTCTTTGGAAATCCAGAAGGGAGGAGGAGTTTATATGGTCCTAATTGTTATTAGTTATTAATTTTTTCCTCAGGCACCTTAGGTGCTCTGCTGAACCTTCTTTTAGCCAAATATGGTAGAAAGTCTAAAATGTGAAGTAATATTGATTTGAATGAAAGGTTAATTCTAGTTGTAGAGTTTTTTTAACTACTAAAAACCGTGATGATCAGGACACAATTGCACTCTACTATATTATGAAAAAATTAACTACAGGTCAAAGATTCACATTTGATGTTCAGGAATGTCATCCAGAAAAGGAAAGGCAGCCCCATTCCTCTGAGCCTGAAGAAAATGAGGTGATGGTGGGTGTAGAGATGGCTGCAATTGTGAGTTGTGTGGGTGAGAAGCTGATCCCCGATTTTCCAAATGAAATAAGGTCAACCGTTAGCGAAAGAGCAAGGGGACAATTGGTGGCTTCGGCTGAGCAGTGCAGCTTTGGAATAGCCACGGAGCTGACACAGTGGTAGCTGACCAGGGACAGGTGAAGACACTGGGTGTCTACGTCTGGAGAGCTTGAGTTGGCACCACTTTACATGCCTGTGTGCAGTACCCAGCAGCGGCCTGGGTGCGGACGCAGGAACCATCACACCATCCCCAGGTTTGATTGCCCCAGATGAAGATTTTCCAGGGAGAGTGCAGCAAAACAAGACAAAGGGTCTAGAACATGTTAAGGTGAGCTGGTGAGAGTTAGGAAGAGATGTGCCTCCAGGCCGATGGCTGAGGAGGGATAGATATAAGGCCATGACAGAGGGTGAAAAACGGTGTGGAGTGAGATTGCTAGAGAAGGGAGCTGTGGTTGAACACTAGAAAGTGAGAACTGAGGACTTCACTTGTGGCATAGTTATAAGTGATGATGAGGGCCAACTGGGGGCCATAGAAAGTGGAGACAAAGTCACAAGACTAAGAAGCTCAGTCTTGCGCAAAGTGTGTGCCCTTCAGGATAGTATTCTCAGAGTATGCACTGAGATGGTCTGTCCCCTTGTCACTCTCACCCTATAAAATCTTTATGGGCAGGAATCGCCCCTCTGTGTCTCTGATTGCCTGATACAGAGTTAGCCTTGGATTGTTCAACTGAAAGGACGCATCCCTACTGAACATCTTAGAGTGAAGGGTCGTGTGCCTGCAGTTTTCCCAAAATACCACTAGATGGTAACCTTCCATTTAGGGTACCATCCTCACATTTGGGGGTTCTAGGACTGACCTTACCCATCTCTCAAGGGTAAGCCTCACTTTGTTGTGCTACGTGATCTGCCAGAGAGTCAACTCATCCTTTTTGACTGCTTCTTGTACCTGATAACTTCAAAAACACCCTTATATCAGATAAAGCTATCCCTTAAGGGCCACAGCCTCCTCAGTACAAACCTTTGTTCCCTGCCTTGCATTACAGGGCCAGTCTTTACTTACTGTCCATCATAAACATGCCCCACAGTGGAGTTTACTTCCAAAGCCAGCTCTAAGCCTCCACTCTGTTCTCACAGGGCTGCTCCAGTTTCTATTTCGTATCTGCCACTTAGAACTTTCTTCTCTAGTTCTCTCACTCCTTTCCATCTGTAACCTACAAGAATCTGGAAATCTCCATATTACTTTAGAGCACAGCTCCTAAATGTCAGTTCAGCACATGAGCTACAGAAGTTAAAGAACTTCACCTTGTACTGGATTGTTGCAAAATTCTCAAATCGCAAGACTTGCTTCTCTGTGAAACAGGAGCAAAAAGACTTTTGCATCAACGAGTATTAATATAGCTAAATTAATTTGATTTTGGTATTTCAAAAGATCAAAAATACAGGTTACACCATGATTTTAAAAGCAAAAAGAATGTTTTGGTACCTATATTAAGAGCTCATTCAATGACAAGTAGTTTTATTAAAGAAATGGTCAGCCTGTTGGCTGGGAAGAATCTCGAAGAAATGGAAAGAAACTTAACACCTAGTAGCCAAGAGAGAGAAAAACACAAATAGAAGAGGGGAAAGTCCCAAAGGAATATAGCCATAATTCCAATTGCTAATAACAGCTAACATTTATTTAATGCCAGGTTGTATGCTAAGCCATTTATCTATGATATTTAATCCTCACCACCTAGAAGTAGGTATTGTTATTCTGCATTTACAGTTGAGGAAACTGAGGCCCAGAGAGGTAAAGCAATCTATCCAAGATCACACAGTTTTGGAGATGGGACTCCAACCTCAGCCTGTCTGCTCTAAAGCACAGGATCTTATCTACTCCCAATAATGTATCAATAATAGCACAATAATTATGGCTCTTCTCAAATGCAGAAAGGCTCAAAATATATCTAGAAATGAAATAATTTTTTTACCCAGCATCTCATGAGCAGTGGCTAAGCCCATTCTGGTTGGCTGTGGCCAGCTGGGCAGTGGTAAAGCAATGGTTGTATACCAGTGGGTGAGAAGAGGAGAAAGCAAGCATACAGATTGAGGAAGAATTCTTTCTTTCCTTGGTGCAGTGTGAGGCCTTGTTGACTGAAGCTGCTGTGCGGTGATCCCTCCTGAGCAGTGTAGAAAAGCTAGCATTCCCCTGTGAGGGCAGGTGGGTGGGGTGGGGCATTCTCCATCTTACACTTTACCACAGATTTAATTTTACAGGAAAATAAATAAGAAGTTCATCAACTTGGCAGACGACGTTAACGGGGCTGCCCTGAGTTAGGCCCTGCCTAGCTTTGGTCTTCCCCTCAGCAAGCGCCCCAGTAAACACGCAAATTACAACAGTGCCCTCTAAACACAGGAATGCATTCCATTGTAAATCCCAGGAAGCTCTCAGCTTCTACGTTTTATTAAGCCAGTCAGGATTTTAGAACAAGACTGCGTGTCTCTTGGTATAAACTTGAAAATGGCTTTTTAAGGTTTTAAATTTATAGCCAGCATTGAAAATTTGTAGATACCCTATCTTGATCAGCTCAGAAGACACCATCCCGTCAATTCAAATAAGCCAACTTTAACTTCACGTAGAGGTTCCTAAGTGGAAGTACCCAAAGATACAAGGAAGATAACTAGGTGTTTTACTTGAGTTATTTTAATTGTCAGAAGCTATGGTCAGCTTAGGCACCAGGGTAAAGAGCAATTTTCCCCAGAGAAAGCCTCTTTGAGCCAGGTCATTGAATAACTTTCATTAGTATACACACACACACACACACACACACACACATACACATACGTGCACACAGACATACACAATCTGAGAATCCATAAACACTTCTGCAGATTTTTTTTCTGGGAAAAAGAATGTCACCGGCAATTTCTTGCTTCCTTCCCTTTTGCTGCACCCTGAAACACAGGTGAGAGGACCGGCACTGGGGAGGCAGGATAGCTGGGTTCCTGGCACATTTCTGGCACTAAATCACTGGGTGACCTCAAGAAAATGCCGTACTTCTTTGGCCTCCATCCCTAATCTCTAAAAAGATTGGTATGCCCATGAATTTTAGCAGTATTCATATACCTAATCATCCTAAGAATTAAGCCTCAAGAACCAACTAAAGATGGGAACACAGATTGAAACACCTAGGTATTTTAATCTGTTTTTAGTAACAGTGAAAACCTGGAAATAAGTGTCTTCCAACATGGGAATGTTTAAGCGGATTATGTCTCATTCCTGGGATGGGTATTTTGCTGCCATTGAAATGAATTTTTGAAGAATTTTTAAGGACATGCTAAAATCATCATGAGGTAACATTAAATAAAAAGTCAGTGTGAAAGATCATACATAAAACTCCCTTAATTGCATGTTACTACATGTGTTGTGTTTTAAATACATATGCACAAGAAGGAAATAGGCTTATGTGGTTATGATAGCTATTTCTCGATAGAGATTATAAATGATTTTTGTTTTCTTCTTTATCCTTTTCTTTGTTTACCACCTCTTCAAAATGAACTGTAAGATCAGGAAAAAAAAGTTATTTCAAAAATAAAAATATTGGTGTGGACTAGATTATTTCTAAATTTCTTGACAGTTCTTGACATCTTCTAAATTTCTTGACAGTTCTTGACATCTATCCAATTTATGAAACAACGCAACAAAAGTCGAAAGGTAACAGGTAGGGTTTGATATTTCCAGAAGCAGTCGCTCCTCTGGATAAAAACACTTTGTGCCCTGATCTCATTCCAGCCAGTGCCAGACTGCAGGAGATTGCCAGGCATGGGCTACAAAGATATAATAAGCCATTTTGGAAACCAAAGCATTACTGTTGTCCTTAATGGCACAGGTAAATTTCACCTCTTTGCTCCATTATTAGGCTTTTGAATGCCATAGTAAGCAAGGTGGGATCATTGTAGCTTATCTAAGAATCATCAAGAATTGGGCTCTCATATCTCCGCATACATTTCAAGTGAGTTTTGCCTTGAGACCAGAGAACAGAGAAAATCTATTCTCTAGAGACAACATAGGGTATAATTCAAGTCACTATTTTCCTTCTTGTAGAAAGTACTTCCAAGATCACTCTTTTGACAAAAACAAACAAACTAAAAGCAAGAGAGTACTTCAAATGCCTTTCTGAAAGTCTCCTGTCAGGAATTCCTACTTACTTCACAAGGACTGCATGAGGTCCTAGTTAAAAACTTTGAGATACAGTGTGGGTATCTACACTGCTTCTGTGCTACAGATGCTAAACCAAAACCAAACCCGTTGCCGTCAAGTTGATTTCGACTCACAGTGACCCTACAGGACAGAGTAGAACTACCCCATAGAGTTTCCAAGGCTGTAATCTTTACTGAAGCAGACTGCCACATCTATCTCCTACAGAGTGGCTGGGGGTTCGAACCGCCAACCTTTCGGTTAGCTGAGTACTTAACCGCTGTTCCACCAGGGCTCCTTACAGATGTTGAGGAGACTTAAATATATAAAGGATCATATTCACTCTCTTGAGTGCGTACCAGCTGAACACTGATGACTCAAGGCAAAAAATCTAAGCAACAGTGTAGTTCTTTCACTCTAGTGTGTGAGAGAATGTATGGCTCAGAAAAGTGTTGCCATCCACAGCTCCTTTCAACTGATTCTACTTACTGGAAGGGATTCCTCCGTCAAGCTTCCTTTCACAGTTACCTTAGAGAGTCCTGTTGCCTTCCTGCCTGAGAACAGGAGAGAAATGAGAAGTTCTGAGTCTGACTCTTAAAACCTCAGGTTCCCCATACCTGGTCATAGAGGCCTTAAACTACTATTTATGGCATATTTTTTTTTTTTGCCATAGAGAGAATGAATATAATCATAGTACAAGAAAGGACCTTAAAAAGCCAACCAGCCTGTCTAATTGTCTTCAAGCAAAACCAGGCCAGAGCCATGGCTAATCATAAAAAGGGCTCTCAGCTGGAGAAGCTGTTACTGGAGAATCTCAGACTCCTCCAGAACTCTTCACTTCTCCTCGTTACTGGAGAATCTCAGACTCCTCCAGAACTCTTTACTTCTCCTCGTCACTGGAGAATCTCAGACTCCTCCGGAACTCTTCACTTCTCCTCGTTACCGGAGAATCTCAGACTCCTCCAGAACTCTTCACTTCTCCTCGTCACTGGAGAATCTCAGACTCCTCCGGAACTCTTCACTTCTCCTCGTTACCGGAGAATCTCAGACTCTTCCAGAGCTCTTCACTTCTTCTCGTTACCGGAGGATCTCAGACTCCTCCAGAACTCTTCACTTCTCCTCATCAGGAAAATCATTCCATGTATTCAGCTTGGACTTCTCATAACAGTTTGTCAGTTTCTTCTTATTCAGTTCTTATTCAACACAGAAAGTAGCCAGGCTATCTCCATTATTGTCACCATCATTATTACTTCTATTACTACTACTAATGCTGCAGCTGCCATTTGGGGCACCTTTTTACCATGGTGGACACTTTACATCCATCACCATTTAATCCTGCAGCAGACATAAGAGGAAGGCCTTAGGTTTACGTTTTAATACACAGGGAAACGAAGGCTCAGAAGGATGAACAGGCTTGTCCAAAATACAGCTAGTTAGTAGCAGAGCTGAAATATTAACCAGGCTTTTTCTACAGTGCCATGTTGCTGCAGCATTTATTTCTGTATAATTGAAAAAGTTCCTTTTCTCCCTTCCTTTGTCTGCATTAGCTTCCCAGCCTCATCATATTTCCTGACCTAGAATGCTATCCTCTTGGAATCATTGCTGGTATCTGTTTGACTGTTGGTGAGGAGGGGTACTAGTCCGCTGTTTCCCCCTGAAAGCTGCCCATTTGAGATCACTGCGTTTGATGGAAGGGGGATAGAGAGTTCATTTTCAAGCCTGGGGAGCATGCTGGCTCCTAAATCATTTAGGGAAGGCAATACAGTTGGAACGGGGCTTAGGAGACATCTCTAGAAGCTGTGTTTGATACCAACCACACCTTTTTTACTTAGATTATACATTTATTTGAGTTGGCTTGGGGAAGAGACTTATGAAGCCTATGGGGAATGGTTAAAGAACATTCTCCCCAGCCATCTTGATGCTATTACTTATGAAGATTTCAGTGACAGTTTTAGGGGAATGCTTCGATGGAGTTCTCCAGTAGCTCTGGTAGCCCCAAGATTACAGGAAAGCACTGGGTCTTAAGAACTCATGTGAGCACCTGCTAGGGGTTCTTAATGGGGAGTGATAAAGGGCCAAATGTCACATAGCATGTAAGCTGAAATTGAATCTGGGTTTTCTAACTCCGGGCCTGTTAAACTATGGAACATAAAGGTGTGTTGAGCCAGATAAGACCTGAACAGCACCTATCATAACAGGAGGAATATCTCTGCTTCCTGCAGGCACTATTTCTACCAATGTATCCCATGTCTTTTACTTATAACCCAACATTACGCTGCTGGGTCACAGTGGATCAGAAGATAAATGTGCCTTCTCAATTTGGATTTCTAGTCTCAGACACTAGGATCACTCCAGATTTAAAGCACAGTTTGTGTTTCAGTTCTCCTGTGCCTAGCCCAAGTAGAAAGTCTGTTATGTTTATTTCTGAGCACTTATCTGATTTAGAGATTTGGGCTTCCAAGTCAAAGCAGCCTGGCTCAAAGAAATAACAAAACACAAGTACATTGGTTAAGAGGGATTGTAACGTGTGAGTCGCTCTGTCTTATTTCTTCCCTACTCATGGAGGCTTTTTATCAGTGTGCGCACAGTCTCACTTGTTCATTTTAATGGCTCCTTCATTTCTCCAGGCAGCCATGACTGTCCTTGGGCACAGAGAGTGGTCAGAACAAATGTACAAGCACTTCACTCCACTTGCAGTTGCTCCAACAACAGTTGTGCAATCTCTGGTCAGCCACAGAGAGGTAATTAATGGAGGACAAAACAAGTAACAACCAGGTCCCCCCAACCCCCCCCCCCCGCCAAAAAAAATGCTCACCTTCAGAGGCATCAGACTAGCCTGGCCATGACCTTGACTCAGTTTCCTTTGATCTTCGCTTGTGTATTCATTTTGTAAATATTTATTGAACACCAACGGGTAGATACAATGTTACATATTGGAAATGGGGAGAGAGGAAGAAAGAGGAAATAAAGAGATAAGATGAGAAAAGGGGGAGGGGAATAGAGAAAAGGAGAAAGGGAGACAGGAACTCAGAGAAAACTCTTATCATTAGAGACTGCAGTCAAGTTCTGGGGATAACATATACAAGGGCCATAGGAGCAATTCTGATGAAATGCTATTGCAGCTTGGCTTTAGAGATGACGGAAGATTTGGTAAAGCATTTCACCTAGACTTCAAGCTAGGTAGGTGGGAGAAGAATATTATAGGCTAAAGAAATAATGTAAGTGCAGGTTTTAGACATAAACAACAAATTTGCAGCAGATTCACATGGAAAAGACTAGAGGGAGAGAAAGTAAGGAAGTAGATTGGTGCCAAATAATGGCCAGCTGGGAATCTGGACTTGAATCTGAACAAGCAATAAGTCACCACTGGATGTTTGCAAATAGGTGAGTGACGTCACTGTGCTTCAGACAGCTTCTTAAAAGATGGGCGGTAAGGAGTTGGGGCTGGAGTTGGGTAAGCTGCCTTGGAGCACAGCAGCTCGTTGTAAGATGGGCTGTAAGGAGTTGGGGCTGGAGTTGGGTAAGCTGCCTTGGAGCACAGCAACTCCTTGTAAGATGGTCTACAAGGAGTTGGGTAAGCCAGCTTGGAGGCAATTGCTGCAACCAGGACAAAGGACGGGGCTGGCAGAGTGGAAACTAAGGAGCAGAACATGCAAGAGGGAGTGCACAGGGATCACACAGTACTTAGATACTCCCCAGGGATCACAATGTAACTTAGCCATTAATTATCTATAAGGTCAAGGGAGAAGAGAGATTGAGAGATTGGGAAGTGTCTATATGAAACTGACAACTGAAATATTAAACTGAACAAAATTACCAAGGTAAATCTTGCAGGGTAGGAGGGAAAGCTAACCAAAAACAGTTCTCTGTCTAAGAACAACTATGTCTGAGAGGTGGACAGAGGCAGAAGATAAGCCAGAGGGTGTCTCAGAAATTTGGAGCTGGACGAAGAAAACCAGACAAGACTTGTATCAGAGAAACCTACAGCGAAGGGAGCTTTCCAAAGCCAGGGCCTGGAAGCAACATTGAAAGCTATAGAGAAGAAAAGAAATGAACACAGACTGAGGGATGGCTTTGGGCCATGGTGGCTTGGAGGGTTTGGTGGCCTTCTGGTTGGAGGGAAGTTAGAGTGGTGAGGGCACAGCCAGGCTGCAAGGGCGAGGAACGGACAGGCTAGGAGTGACTTCTAAACCTCTCTTTTGAGAAACTGTGATCAAGGAAGAGAGCGTGAATGAGTGTTAGGGAAGAAATTAGGAAAGGGATTTTTGTGGGAGACCCAACCAAGTTTTTATGGTGAGAAGAAGAGTCCAGTCAACACACCTCGGGCCAGCTTAGGTCCCTTCACAGCACATGCCCATGTACATGCAGTGCTTTTTCCCCTGCTTGTTCACCAGACGCACAAGTCTAGTTGATCTTGTTCACCACTGGCCTCTTAGAAGATGCTCAAAGCATGTCATTGACCAAATGCCTGAACACTCAAAACAGAGCAGGGGTCATTCAGGTTACAAGGTTCCAGAATAGGGGACAAAACAGGACCCAGAGCAGAAGGCCCTGGACCAGGAGAAATAAGAGGGAAAGAAATGAAGGCTATGAACTAATCTTGAGAGGAAGGACACGTTTAAGAAATTTAGGCCAAAAAGTAGGAGACGTACAGTTCCCCTGGGACATCATGGAGCCCTTGGACTTGAAGTAGCCAGATTACCTTTGTCACAGGAGGAAGATTAAATGCCTGTCTTGCCTAAGCCAGTAATGGGTTGAGTTTCCTATTATATGCAGCCAAGCTCGATCTTTACTGCTTGACACATTCATGCAAGTGTGTGTGGTCACAGGACAGGCCGTGTCCCCAGGCTCCCACTGGGGCCACAAAGAAGGGCCATGCTCCAGTTCCATTAAGGCCTTGTCGTGTATATTAAGACCTCCTTGAATGCCATAATGGCCAAATGGCCAGCCTTTCAATCTTCCCCACACCCACCCCACAGATGTAACACACGGAGGAGAGGAAGACTTTTAGCACTCCCTAATCCTCCATAGTTTTCTGGAACTCTTTGTCTCTGGTGTGTTCCAAATTGCCATTCAAAAAGAAAGCACCCATGTAATACAAGCAAATTTTGATACAATTACATGTGACAATTCCTATTTGGGTTGATTGAGCACTCTCTTTAAAAAGACCGAATCTCTTCTGTTCTGCTAGAATTAAAGGTTTTATTTTTCCTTTGTTATGAGTTGAATTTTTAGGTCGATGAACTAAGTCATGGAGACTTACCACTTGGGACTTAATAAAAAAGCTTATGTTTTAAATTGTGCAGTTCTTTTTCGAAGAACGAAAAGATTTTTTATGCCAAAATCTTTGTAGCTTAGTTTGGATTGATACTCTGGTATTTTTTGCTATGTGCTCCATCTTTGGAGGCTGGGTTAATGAACTGAGACAAAAAGGGAGGCAGCCGCTGCAGGTGCTGATTCTGTTCTTACTTCCTCTAATGTGGACGTCTCGCTGGGCCATTCCTGATAAAGTCAGGCTCAGAAGCTTCAAAGCAACCTGGGTTCATCTAGCGTTCTAACCCACTCATCTAGTGTTCTTGGAAAAAAAAAAAATCTTATATTGCCAGCTATTCTTACATGTCATATATGTTTATGGCTTAATTTCCATCCAGACTATAAACTCCTTGAGGGCGGGGGCCATATGTGATAGCTCTTTATAACTGTCATAAAAAAAAAACTAGTTGCCATCGAGTCAAGCCCAACTCAAGGTGATTCCGTGTGTGTGTCAGAATAGAACTGTGATCCATAGGGTTTGCAATAGCTGATTTTGGGGGAGGTAGCTCACCAGGCCTTTCTTCCCAGGTACCTCTGGGTAGACTCAAACCTCCAACCTTTTGGTTAGCAGCCGAGCACATTAACCATTTGCACCACCACCCCCCCCCCCAGAAAAAACCCATTGCCGTCAAGTTAACTCTAATTCATAGTGACCCTATAGGACAGAGTAGAACTGCCCCATAGAGTTTCCAAGGAGCATCTAGTAGATTTGAACTGCTGACCCTCTTGGTTAGCAGCCGTAGCACTTAACAACTATGCCACCAGGGTTTCCTTTCACCACTCAGGGACTCCATAACTGTCATAAAACAAACAAAAAACCAAACCTGTTGACATTGAGTCAGTTCTGACTCATAGCGACTGTATAGGACCCTGGTGGATTCGAACTGCCGACCTTTTGGTTAATAGCCATAGCTCTTAGTCACATGCCAACAGGGCTCCATAACTGTCATGGCAATATCTAAAATGTAAGCCCTGAAATAGTATCTAATTTTACCTTATCCATTTACATGTGAACTACCTGGAGCCCAGACGAGTGAGACTACTTGCCCAGGGTCACAGGCAGGAACCACCACGCCTGGAGCTGGAACACAGCTCTCCCGTCTCCTAGTCTTGTGGTGGTTGTTGTTAGCTGCTGTCAAGATGGCTCTGACTCAGGGCAACCCACATACAACAGAAGGAAACGTTACCTGCTCCCACACCACCTTCATGATCCCGCGCGTATTCTAGTTCATCGTGGCAGCCTTTGCTCCAATCCATCTTACCCGGGGTCTGCCTCACCCTTGCTGGCCTCCTACTTCATCAAACACAATGACCTCCTCTAGCGTTGGATCCCTCCTGATGACGTGTTCAAAGCAAGTGAGTCAGACAGTGTTCTGTTGTGACCCATAAGATTTCTACTTTCCCCAGACATCGAAGCAGCAGTAAATTCTTACAGCCCTTATGAGGCTCCTGTGAGCGAGAGGCTGAGGGCCAGAGATGGTGGCTAGCTGGCCTGGAGCCACACTGCTAGTCAAGGCTGGGACTGGACACTGAGTCAGACTGGTTCCACACCAACCATTTTACTGCCCTCTAGTGGGATGTTTTGTAAATAAAGGATTAGATAAGGAAAACATGATGGGACCTTTTGAAGTAGAAAGCACTAGAATACTTGCCTACTCACAGAGCATCTCGACGGCCAGACCAGCCAGCCCTCAGTGATCCAGATGGCCACTTGGGGACAGCAGAGGCTCGGGGCAGCTAAAGGCAGAGCACAGGACAGAGAAGAAAGAGCCAATTCTCAATTATTCTGTGGGTCCCCAGAGAGGAACACTGTGAACTTGTTCCCAGTCTGTGTCTCTCATGCCAGCTGTCTCCCCCTCCCCCTTCACTAACCACGGCCCAAGAACTTGTTCCCTGAAAACGTCTCCTCACACATGGGGGAGAGAGAGTTGGAGATTATCTGCTTGAGGTGGCAAAATATATATACATACATCTCCAGCCAACCATTATTATAGAAGGATTTTTATTTTACAAACTGGACATCATAGTTTCATTGTTAGTAATCTAAGTTTGTTTTGTTTTTGTTGTTATTGTTGTTTTTCTCATCATTAACCACCCAATCACCGTAAACTCATTGGTAACTTGCTGAAGAACGGTACTGCGTGCTGTCCTCACCTGAGTTCCACCTGGTCAGGACTGAAGGGAAGCTTCCGGGGAGAGAGGGGCAGGCACTACAGGCTGCCGATGCAAAGACAGCACTGAACCAGGACTCGGTCACACCCAGAACGCTACTCAGAGCACCTTGGCTGTAGACAGTTCTCCCTTCTGCATAGCATCGAAAATAAAGCTGCTAACCCTTCCGATCCTCACAGCTTTACTGCTCTTAGGTAGGGTTTAGTGATTCTTGGTCAAATTTCAACTCAAATAGATTACCCAGGAACATTCTCTGGGCTTAACCTGGTTAATGCCTCTTGGCGTTTCCATTGAAAGTGACAGATTTTCTAGGCCCTTTACAGCCCACTGTTTATAGTGAAATAGCTCCTGCCTCTCACTTGTTAGAGAACCACTGTTTCCCACCAAGAAGGAATGCCTTCCGCCCACTTCTAAAAATCCGTGTTCATAAAAATCAGCTGATGGGTGGATGTTGCTGAAGAAATTTCCAAGGCTTTCAAGGATTTGCTTAAATTAATAGTTTGTTGTACTTTATCCAGGTTCTCAGTTTAAAATACAAGAAGGGTCTCTGGAATTTTCTCCAGTCTGCAAAATCAATTCAAATGAGACTATCGATGGTTTTCTTTGTCTCCTCCATAATAAAGTACTGTTGGTGTTGGGTGCCGTCCAGTCAATTTCAAGGCATAGTGACCTCTTGTGACAGAGTAGAACTGCTCCATAGGATTTTCTAGGCTGTAATCTTTACGGGAGCAGATAGCCAAGCCTTTCTTCTGCGGAGTGGATGGGTGGGTTTGAACCACCAAACTCTTGGTTAGCAGCTGAGCCCTGGATAGAGTAAATGCTGTGAGTTTGGAGGAGGGCGAGATTCTGCTGGTCCTTAGCAGTGAGGAAGCTTCATAGAAGAAGCACGTCTTGAAGCATCTGTGGAATTTCAGTAGTTGAGAGGATGTAGCCATGTAATGATGTAGCTGGTCCGTATTGCATGCCCAGAATATATGTGAATAAGGGGAGGAATGAATGATGAGGCCAGAAGGCATCTGAGGCCAGCCAAAGAATCTAACAAAGGTCTGAAGGCAAAATTCCCCATGGTGTATGCAAGGATAATGAGTAGGGCACCTGGGTCCAGGAGAGGCTCCACCCTGGGAGGTAGAGGGGATAGAGGCAGGGAGGCCTTCTGGGACTGAGGAGGGCACTGGCCATGAGGCTGAACAGTGCTGACCTTACCTTTCAGGTTAGGGCAGGAGGTCATTGCCTTTGACCAAGATCTTTATCCTGAAGACAGTGGGGAATCATTGCCAACTTGTAGGGAAACACCCAGTGTTTCAGGAAGAGGAGCGAGCTCCTGGTGGCCCTGATTTTAAGAACCTCACCCCACGCCCCTCTAAAGCCCCCTGTCATCTCTTCCCGTCAGCGAGGCAATAGATGTAAAGGTCAGTCTAGCTGGAAGGGGTAGAAGAAAAGAAAGGAGAGAGGGAGGGACAGAGGGCAGAGGAGAAGAGAAGGAAGGAAGGCAGAGAGAGAGGGAGGAGAAAGAAAGAAAAAAAAAATCCTTTAAAACTTCCCATCCTCGATTTGTACCCAAGAGATCTGTTACATGGTTACTCTTTCCATTAGGGTTTAAATCTAATCAGTGGGCCTTACAAAAGATTCACAAAGGTTTCACTACAAGAATAATTAAATGAAGCAATTTCCTGCGTCTAAAATGATCAAATATGCTTCTGAAATTAGGAAAATGCAGGCTTATGATAAACATATAGCTGTAATGAAACCATGTCCTTTATTGATTTCATTATACAGAATTTCCTTTGTGTGTTTTTAATTGAAAGCAGTGAATTACTGGTTTGGTTTAAGATAAAATATGAAAAGATCCTTGGATTGTAGGAAGCCCATCTCTCTAACAGGGGCCTGTCACTAGGGCTGTATTTGGGCTGTGTGGGAGCAGAGCGAAAGGAATCATATTTGGCTTGGCCAAAACTTTGCTGTGAGAGAGTTTGCTCCAACAGTGTTTTATTATATTCTTACTGAACTTCAGCCAGTTGAAAATAGAATCTCCTCACCATCCTTTTAAATTACCCTTAAACTGCAGACAAGAGGCAAAAATCAATGTCCAAATTTAGCTCCTTGCTCTTGGTTCCCTAAGAAATTTACCCTGGTGCTAATACGCAAGGCTATTATAATATTATTTTATATAATATTATAATATATATATTTATATAATATATATATTTATATAATATATATAATATTATAATGTAGATAATAGAACATAGTGTAATTGAGAATTTTAAAGTAGCATTCTTATTCAATTTAGGTCTACCTAAATGTCTGGTAAAGTCTGTACATAAATCATTTCTCTAATGCTACAAGTTATTCCGAGTTTGTGCCTTTGCCTCATTGTAGTTCAATAGAACTGTCCTGGAGACATTTCCTTTCCATGACAGATTGTGGTCACATTTTGAGTATCAAATAATAATGAAAACTCTCAGCGAAGAGTAGTGCCTAAATAATGCTACAATCTGCTCAAATATAATATTTTATTAATAATTACAAAGAGCTTTGAGTAGTGCCTAAATAACGCTACAATCTATTTAAATGTTGTATTTCATTAATAACTGCAAAGCCCGTGAGTACCTACATAGGAAGAACAGTTTTAAAAAAGGTATTATGCCCATCGGCCACACCAGGTTTAACGCTTCTAATCATTCTAGGTGGCACAGACGCTCTGAGTGCCTAATCTCCTCTAAGGAAGAGGTAATTATGAATTCCTTCTCCAGATCCAGTTGATTCCGAGTCTCACAGTACTCTGTATCCTGGAGAGTGGGACAGGACAGGCCAGCAGGATGAGGAAAGCACTGCTTTCCCTGATTTCGGGGGTTAATGTAAAGAAACCCATGTCAAGGCACCCGGAGACATAAGGAGTGAGAGGAAGGGGACAAAGACGGTCCTGAGGGCTCCATAAATAAGCGACCTGGTATACGGGCAAGATAAGAGAACAATTTGGCTTAGCTCAGAGACCCAGTAGGCAAACGGTGGAAATCAGGCCAGATCACAGAAGATTTGTTTTGTTTTCATGGCATGAGACCTGCAAGACGGAGAAGGCTAAGGACAAAGAAAGAAAGCAATTGTCAGAAGCCAAAGAGTAAGTGACTTAGCATGCCACCTTCTGTCTATAAGGCAGACACAAACACCGTCGATGCCAGAGGGCGTGAAGAGACCCTACCAGATGTCACGCCACTCTGAGCATGGCCCCACAGAGGCAGAGACAAAGGAGGAAGACACCTTGGTCCTGGGATTTGTCACAGTGATTTTTACTGGAAAAAGTAAGCAAGAACAATTGGCTAGAAAAGGCCTGGATTTCGAGAGAAAACAAAACTGAGAAAGAAAGGTCGGGCGACCTTGTTATAAAGCAATGCACAAAACTCTTTTAACACGGGTCCAACTTAATAGAATATTCCAAAGCCGGGATCTTAAGCTCAGCCCTGTCATGTTCAAGGGTAGTTTAGGATTGTCACAGGAAGTCTAGCTGTTTCAAATAACCAGGGCTTAATGATGCTAAATGCTGTTACTTTAATACTTGGTAGATTTCACTGCAGAGATATTACACTTTTTTTTTTTTTAAGAAAATGTTAGATGATCAAAGAATTCTGTAATAAAAGGAACAAATTGGTGCCCACAATTTAAACTGGGGCCTAATTGAAAATTCATTATCTTTCCATTACCATGTGGGAAGATATGGGAGAGAGAGCTAGATCATCACCTTAGTCCCACCTAAAACAAACAAACAAAAAAAACAGCACGTAAAATTCAAAACAACCACCTCAGCTTCCTGCAAACCTGGTTGCAGTTGTCCTGGGATTGAATTTCACACTCATAAAGTAGGAGGGCAAGATTAAATGTTCTCTGTTTTTATAAATCTCACTTTAATTTCCTGATTCTGAGCCCCAAACTGCTTCGCTAGGTCCAGGCCAGATAGCTTTCAGTCAACTCAGGTGTATGGTTTTGTCCCATTTAGGCTGAAAGCTGCCTCCCCAGTTTTTCCTCTCCCACTTCTTCCACCTCATTTCTTCCACCACCAAATGCCACTAAGTCGAGTCCAGCCTGTCGTGATCCTGTGTGTGCTGGACGAGAACTGTGCTCCGCAGTGTTTTCATGGCTGTGACCTATCAGCAATGGATCGCCAGACCTTTCTTCTGAAGCTTCTCTGAGTGAACTCAAACGTTCAATCTTGTGGTTAGCATCAGCCAAACCACCTGCTAACCACTTGCACCGCACAAGGACCCTCATCTGCTCTGCGCTTCAGGGAGCTACCCTGAATTTCCAGGTGGAGAGATACAGTTGTTTCCCCTCTCTAAGCTCCAGTGAACTACCCTACATTTCTGCGGAGGGGGTTGGTGACCATTCCCCCTCTCTGTTCCCATCCAGCAAGGACGGCACAAGGGCCCCCCTAAACGGTGACCCAGCCATTCTGCGGGCCCACTTGGCTGTCTTTGCAGTCACCTCAGCTGCTAGCCTGGGTGTCTCCTGACCCTGGCACCTCTTAGACCCCCATAATGAACTGCCCAGCCTCTAGCTTCTACCGTATCTCCACCTCAGGAGAACTTTCAGATCCCACTATTTGGAGTCATACATCCTGACCCCTACACCTGTGGTTATAATCCCATTTGGGAATGGGTTTTCTTTGTTATGTTAAGAGGCCCTATCGATGTATGGTGTGTTCTAAGCCAGCCACCTTTGAGTTATAAATGAGCAGATTAGGCACAGAGAGGCAAGCAGAGATGGGGGAGGAGAGGTGCCACGTGAAGATCACCAAGGAGCCAAGGAACCAAAGCAGTAAAGAGAAACCAGGGAGAGCCTTCCCCTAGATTGGTGCCCTGAATTTGGACTTCTAGCCTCCTAAACTGTGAGAAAAGAAATGTGTGTTAGGTAAAGCCACCCAGTTGTGGTGTTTCTGTTACAGCACCCCGAGGTGACTAAGACACGGGGATACTAGTCCCCAGGTCTGAAGGCCTCCTCACTTGGGAAACAGGGATCATACCAAGGGGCTGACCTTTGAGCACAAGGACCCGCTCTAGCTGGAAAATGTGTGACGCATCTGAGATCCTGATTCTGAAGGAGAAGACTGACCGTTCTTTTTAGGCAACCCTTATCGCACTGAATCTAGTTTTATTTTTGTTACACTTTCTGCGCCAAAGTTTCCTCCGCAGTTGCGATTGCACCTGAGTTCGTGTCTGGCTGTGTGTTTTGCTCGTGTATTGTGTCTGAGATCTGAGAACAGCTGTTGTTGTCCATCAGGATAGTGTACTTCGGTGGTGGGGAAAGGATGCCTTTCTACAAAGCAGGCGCGAGGCTTAGGATCGTTCCAAATGCCACTCAGCTGTAGATATTTATTGAGAACAATTAAGGACTTGAAAAATATCTCTTACATTTTTATTCATCTTTTAAGCCATTGACATACTTGCCTTTGAACTAGTAGAGACCATACACTTTAAGCCTAATGAGACATGAGGGAATAATTGTAAAAAATGTCAAAGATGTTTGTGGAGTGGTGAAATTGAATGATACTGCAGAAAACATTTCGCAAGAACAAATTAAAGCGGAGATTTATAATTCACTCACAAAGCCCCTTTGTACGATCAAAGAAAGTATCCCGGGTACCACTAATATCCATGTCTAACGCAGTTCTGCTGAAGAAAAATCAGGCGTGAGATGAACTGATAAGAGGCTGGCTTACAAATGCGTAATAGCTGTAATGACAGGTTCTGGTTTTTAGTAATGCAATTCCATAAGTGGACATTTAGCCGTTTTATTAACACAGTGTTTTCAGAATCTCTCATAGATCGATGGAACAGAGGAGAGTCTGGCTGACTGAGCAATTATATAATGTACCAGAGAT
Source organism: Elephas maximus indicus (assembly GCF_024166365.1). Lineage (NCBI taxonomy): Eukaryota > Metazoa > Chordata > Mammalia > Proboscidea > Elephantidae > Elephas > Elephas maximus. Next base: position 235,365,771 of record NC_064819.1, read on the forward strand.
AACGGACTTGAACTAGATGTTGTCTGCCCTTCTCATTTATTACCTTTAAGGGCTGAATATCATTGCCAGTTTTTTACTGTAGCAAGTGCTTCCATGAACACTTTAAAGGTTCCGGTTCCTTCCGTTGCTCCCTTTTACCCGAAACAGCAGCACATTCCGTTTCATTTTCTACTAGAAGGTTTTACTGCATAGCCCCTTGATGAGCTAACTCCATTAGACTTCCTACAACTGAGCTTTTTGAAAGCATGTCTAAATCCACTGTGACGCCGTCGGCATCCACAGGAAGTCAGTGGTCCCCAGGACGTGCTGCTTGTTCTGGGCTCGGTTAGTGCTCACGTGGTGTGACTCCCCGGTGGCCTGTCACTGAAGGTCATGGGACAGATCTGACATCACTGTAAAAGCAGTGTAATCCACCCATAAGGTGGAAGTAACAGAATCCAAAAATAAGAACAATTACTCCAAGCAGATACACCTTCCTCAGAAAGGTCAGTCAACAATGGAAGAACGTGGGTTTCTAATGCAGGTCTTACCCAGACAGCTGTATCCGAATTGCATTAAATCAGCTTTCCCTCCTAAATAATTGGCAAATGAGGAAAAACATCTCATTGCCATCCTAACAGTAGCCTATTAGGAGGCAGAAAACTTGCCTAAATATTGTATAAATAGGATTTCAAATGAATGTATAAGCATTCTTAAAGGAAACTCGGTGTCCCAGTTCTCTAGATGTTTGTTCTTCATAAGCACAGTCAGAAAAGCAGACCCCTTCGGCAGAAGTCTGTCTTGGGCCAACATTTAAATATAAAGCTTCTAGAGCTAAAGTACCATCTAGTTGGTGCACAGGCTTGCACCAGACTCAAATGTCGCACAGATCCCCCAGGAGGGGACTCGGGCCCAAGGCACAAAAGTAATTCTGACGGTTAAATATCTATCTGAAAATTATCTAAAGGCCCTGCAGACCAGCATGAGGGACTTCGAAAGAATGTGCTTTCTTGTGAAATTTGAATTTCTTTTCTTAGAGAAGATAAAAATGATCTATTTCCAACTTTTCTTCTGACTAAATTTCAAAGGTCAAAAATATTTTTAAGTATAAAATTAATAGAAACAAGCTAATTCCCCAGCTTAGAGACTCCGGAAAATTCATCATAGAGCTCGGACCTAGAATAGGGCAAAAGCGCCTGTTTCTTCCTCTCCCGTTATGAAGTTCCCTCATCTGTTCTGTAAGCCCACCCAAAAGAAGAAGTCAAAAAAAATTTTAGTCTTTTCTCTGATTATTTTCATCTTATTATGTCTTTTGCTTAGTGATGCACACTCCAAGTATGCAAACTATTTATGACCCACACTGTAACTCAGGGATTTCTTTGTGCTTCTGAATCAACCAAAGACTAGAAATCCCTCATTTACCCATTTATTAAGACATTGCTTTTAAAATATTGTTTACATATTATCATTTCAGTGGCTTGAAAAAAATATTACTGGAGTTCAAGTTAGAAAAGAGATTCTTCATTACTCCTTAGTCCAGGAGAACATCGCTCTGTGTGTTTTCCTAAATGTCCGCTTCACATTTGGACTGTCTCTTGAGCCATTTGGGCTGGATGGACACTCACGCCTCCAATGTCATAGCAAACAAACAAAATTCATCATCACTCCTTCCCATCCTCCAAGCCAAATTCCCTCCCATCCTCCATTTCAAAGTTGAGTTAAAGACCCCCCCCAGCCTCACTGAGGAATTAAATCTCATTGTTAGATTTGACCCTTCCCTGTCTTTGACCTCCACACCTTTTTGCTCCAACCCCTCATGCCCTCATGCCTTGGCAGCGTGGTCTTGCCCTCACTCCACATTTCCTTTCCAGGTCTACTCTCCGAATCAGAACCTGCGTCTCCCCCTGGGCTCTCTATTCCATATGTCCTGTGCTCTCCCGTTGACTTTGCACCACCGTGTGTGGGTGTCACTTCACGTCTCTGGGCCTGGCTTCTCTCTTCTAGTGAAGGGACTTCCTGAGGTCATTCATAAGGAGTCTCCTGGCTCCAGAACTATGTGATTCTATCTTGTCTGCTCTGAGAGCCTGTGACTCTATCTTTCCTTGTATCTTCGTCTGCTCTCTCACTGGTGCTTTTGCTCCATTCCATCTGGACATCTTACTTCTGGACCACATTCCACACCTGGCTACCTGGCCTTTGCTTCTGCTCTGCCCATCAGCTGAAATGCCATCTTCTTCCCCACTCCTTCTGCAACCATGAAATCCCCGTTTATGCTTCAAGGCTATTCTACGGCATATCCCTCCTCTCGTTCCCTGTAACCCTACTCCGTTATTACCTTCCCTTGTGGAATAGACATCCTGCCTCATTTGTATCATGTTTGTCTTATACCCAGCGTCAACTGTGAGCTTCTTTAAAGACGGTGTCTTACCCTCTCCCTGTCTCAGCACCCCCTCCCACACCAGCAGTGCCGTCAACGCAGCAAGCACTGAGGGAGTATTTGTTGACTCAATTTCAATTAATTCTGTTTTTTAACTGAATCAAGCAAAGGGTGTCACAAGCTTGCTTTTATAACTAAAGAAAGCACAGTTGTGCAGCTGTCTACAGAGTCTCTGGGGGTTGGAGGGAATAAAACAGGGAGAATCCTCAGAAGCCAGCTGACTGCTGGTCAAACCAGGTGCAAGTGTGGAAAAATTCTATAGTGAATGAAGAAAAATAAGATCCACAGTGGGAAAGAATACCAACATTCTTGCTAATGAGCCCTAAAGTATTATTTTTGCAAAGAATACTGGGATTATTTCAGTTCCCTTGTTGACTAATTTGTACGTTCTTCCTACAGATACTTTCAGAAAAAGACCTATTGTTTGTTTTTCTCTATGCTGACACAGTGGCCATTGTTTAGAACTGTAACCATAGCACACATAGCTGAGAATGTGGGCCTAGGGACAAGCTGCCTTTCCCCCTCTGGTTCTTTAGACACTGGAGACTGTGTCCTTTCTCCCCGATCACAGCTCCTTTGTCAGACATTTAACGATTCCCACCCCCCCAAGACAAGTTTGCCATTTGTTATCAACCATAAAAATGTCTTTATTGGTCTTGTTTTTAAACATTTATACTTTGTATGTCTCAAGATGCACATGAATTAGGCATTTTTTTTTTCATTTGTTTTGTTTTAAATATAGTTTTATGACGGTACATCAAGCTGGATTTCTCTAACACATGTGGCTTACATTTAGGATTGATGAAAATCCTTCTTCTTTTAGTACCGGTTTCTGCCTTCTTAGGGGCCTGCTGGCTCCTAGGTCGGGGGCGAGGGGGATTAGGAGTGTTTGTTGCGTGTGGACAGGTGCAGACACCTGTGACATTCTGCAGCATGTGGCTGTCACTGAATCCCACCCAGAGAAAGGATCCAACACACTTCTCGACTCCTAAGATCTCATTTTTCCAAATGCCCAAGACTTTTTCCTGTTCTGTAATTCGCAAACCCCTTCCCAAAGCCCATGAGAGATGAAACCTTTTTTTTTTTTTTAAATCTAATAAACAGTATGTAATTGTTTTTCCTGATTTAAAAAAGTACAATATGTTGCTTGGTATAGACATTTGAAGGCTTTAATTCAAATGAATATTTATAGCAAAGAAGTAAAATAAAATGAATTTCAAACGTATTGGCAAATAAACTCAGGGCAAGTTTCAAGTGTTCACTTTGAGTTGGAGATGGAGCCTGTGAAAAGTCGGAGTGTGCCACTTCATACCGTTACGAACATCAGACCATAGGGACAAGTTTTGCTACTCAAATCGTTTCCACAAGGCCTCACTTAGATCGAAGGGGAAAAGATGAGGGTTAATCTTTCAGCATCCCAGAGGAAATGCCTTTCAGTTTTGTTTTACATTTGACTTTGAGGGCAAATTTAGACTTTCTGAGATGATGTGTGGGGAGTTGAGACCTGGGTTAGTACTTTCAGTGTTATTCAGCTTGGAAAAGTTGGAACATGTTGAGAAAGTATGGAAAAGTGGCAGAAGACAGTTCACCCAGGTGCTGTCAGGTCAGCAGTTTTGAGGTGGACAATTCTTAATCTAGCTATTTCCTAGGTACCATGTGCAGTACGGTGGTCTCAGTGCTGGGAATGAGATGTTAAAAGGATAAGACGCGTGGGCTTTCGGTGGAGGGGTTGTTTTCTTATTTCGTATGATTTAATTGGATGACCTTCCTCCAAGATAAGTTTTCATGTTCAACTTAAAGTTAAAAATTGTACCAGCACATCACATTTCAAAAGCATTCCTAAACGTATGTCAGATATAAACATATTTTAAATGTTGTGCAAACTTTAAACATGTGTGAAAAAAAGAGACTTCTTCAAAGCTGCTGCAAAAGACCTCTTATTAAAGTTAAAAAGCAAAGATGTCACCTTGAAGACTAAGGTGCACCTGACCCAAGCCATGGTGTTTTCAGTCGCCTCATATGCACACAAGAGTTGGACGATGAATAACAAAGATCGAAGAATTGATGCCTTTGAATTGTGGTTTTGGCGGAGAATATTAAAGATAGCTTGAACTGCCAAAATAATGAACAAATCTGTCTCGGAAGAAATACAACCAAAATGCTCTTTAGAAGCAAGGATGGTGGGACTATGTCTCACATATTTTGGACATGCTACCAGGAGAGATCAGTCCCTGGAGAAGGACATCACGCTTGGTAGAGTGTCAGTGAAAAAGAGGAAGACCCTCAATGAGATGGACTGACACAGTGGCTACAACCATGGGCTCAAACACGGCCATGATTGTGAGGATGGTGCAGGACCAGGCAGTGTTTTGTTCTGTTGTACATAGTGTCACTATGAGTTGGAAGCAACTTGACAGCACCTAATAATAACAACTTCAAATCCATGTCAGATTAGGATACTATTTTTTCATACTAATCACGTTTGGCAATAATTAGGTCCTCTGTGGTGGAGATTCTGCCTCCACTATGCTTTCAAGTCATCAGACTCCTTTCTAAATAAGATGTTCCAGAGCCACTATCCCTGGTGGACTGTGTTTTCACTTTCGATGCCCCAGAACTTAATGTTAATTCTTCCTCTTAATCTCTCTGTCAGTCTGTCTCCCTGCCCCCTTTTGTCTATCTGTCTCTCTCACTGTCTCTATCGCTTTCTTCCCTTCCTTCATGTCCTTCTGTTTTTATTTCAGTCTTTCCTTCCTGAAGCAGGACCCCTGAGAACTCCCTGGTACCTCGTCTTGGTCATCTAGCACTGCTGTAACAGAAATACCACAAGTGGATGGCTTTAACAAAGAGAAGTTTATTTTCTCACAGTCCAGTAGGCAAGAAGTCCAAATTCAGGGCACTGGCTCCAAGGGAAGGCTTTCTGTCTCTGTCAGCTCTGGAGGAAGGTCCTTGTCATCAGTCTTTCCTTGGTCTGGAAGCATATCAGCACAGGAACCTCAGGTCCAAAGGATGTGTGCACTCTGCTCCTGGCATTGGTTTCTTGGTGGTATGAGGTCCCATGTCTTTCTACTTGCTACTCTCGTTTGTATCTCAGAAGAGATTGGCTTAAGACACTATCTAATCTTGTAGACCTCATCAATATAACTGCCACTAATCCATCTCGTTACATCATAGTGATAGGATTTACAACACACAGGGAAATCACATCAGATGACAAAATCGTAGACAGTCATACAATACTGGGAATCATGACCTAGCCACATTGACAGATATTTTGGGGGGACACAATTCAATCCATAACACACCTCTACGCTGGTGGCTCCCAGCTGTTTCGGGCCACATGCAGCCTGCAATCACACAGAAAGCGCCTTATAGGCATCGTTACCATCAGCTGTTCTTCAGGCTTGATGGAGTACAGCTGGCGTTTACAAAAAGTTTGATGGTCTGCATTGAAGAGGATGGCTTTTTTTTTTTTTTAATGCCATGGTTACTTCAGTCATCGCAATGCCCATTTGTAAGGAATCAATGTCCAAGTTTCCTGGAGCTCCTAAAACTAGTCATGGAAATGAGAGGATAGTGCTGCTCAGCCAGTGGGAAATTAGGCCACCCATTCAGAATCTAACTCGCTGCCTCACTTCAGGCTCCTTGCTGTTTTTTCTGCTTCTCCACTCCCTTCCTCCTTTCCCTCTCCCTCCACGTTCCCCCTCTGATAATCCCTGTACTCTCAGGCACTGCTCTTGGGGATGCTGCATGGGTTTTTTGTCTGGATTAATGTCAATAGGCTGTCAGAGCTGAGCTCCCGCCACTACCCTTCTCTGCTGGGCTGGACCCTCCTCAGCAGCAACCTCAGCAGGGAGTAAGCCTCTAGGGGGAGCACCCTCCTCCTGACCCTCCAAGGGGGTGGCTGAAGCAGTCTCGGAGTGTGTGCTCACAGGGAGAGCATGTAGGGGCCCCTCGGTCCTCTTGGTCACACATGGATGACTGGTACTTTGAGTGTTTCCGTAGCTCATTATAAAGCAAAAAACACGTTGCTGTGGAGTCAATTCTGACTCATAGTGACCTTGTAGGACAGAGTAGAATTGCCCCATAGGGTTCCCAAGGCTGTGATCTTCACAGAAGCAGACTGCCAGGTCTTTCTCCCACAGAACAGCTGGTGGGTTCTAACCATTGACCTTTCGCTTAGCCCATTCCTTAACCACTACACCTATCAAAGTGAACTTGTTGGCTCATTGTTTATTTCCTTTATAATTCCTTAAATCCCAATCTAAACTTGAATCAATTGAATCCAGAGACAGGGCTGCTAAAGAAAAATTTAACTGCATGTAAGCACATTTTTGAGACTCTCTCTTGATTTTGATTCTACTCACATTATAAATGCGACCATAAAATCTATTAAAGACATGTACCCAGTGAAGAAGAGCATCATATAGCCTCCTTTCTTTCCTTTCTGTGCACTCTGTGACACAATGTTTTCAGTTTTGCATAACTTCCTTTTACTAGTCACAGAATATTTCATCCCTAATTCCTGGAAATACACTTCAGAGACTTTTTATGGGAAGGGAAAACAGTAAGGGAGCCCACTCATACCAGTTCCCCACGTAGCCTCACACAGTTTAGGAGAATTCCTTTAGGGGACGCCCCACCTCGGAACCACCTTAGCCTGCCAGCCCTTGGGAAAGACCTTAGCTCCTTCTACTCTCTCATCCCACTATAACCTCATTACCCTTCCCCCTTCCAGTGCTGTGCTAGAAATGAAGAACACAAGCCTGAAAGTGCCATTTCCCCTCCTCATTGTCACAGTTTCCTCCTGAAGTAGATTTCAGCCCCCACCACAATTCTAAATGTGCTCACTTGCAGAGCCGTGACTTAGGTATTGTCAAGTTGGATCTTCTTTCTCTCCCTCGTGACCCCTCTGCCATTTGCCCCTGCCGGCCACCCTTCCTGGCCTTCTGTCTGTCCTGCCCTGGCTGCTGAGACACCACACCTCAGCTCTGCGGTCCCTCACCCATTCCTCTGCTCTTTCCCTTCTTCAGCCTCCTCTCCCTGGCTGTGATCAAGTCCTCCTCCATTCGCTTCCTCTGGGGAATCATTGATTTGTGAAACTTCTAATCCGGCCCTGTGTGGATGACTCCACATGGTTTAGGTTTCTGCTCGGGCCCTGCCTTGCTTGTTGTCAAACATTTTCCCTGGCTTGTCTCAGCACCCCCATCAAAAGCAATGTGTCAAAACCATCACCTTCCTCTGGAGTCGTTGTGAGAATTAAGTGAGAATGTTGGGTTGTAAACTGGAGTTATGAGATAAGCATGTAAGCCTCTAATAAATGAGAGCTATTGTTATTGCTTTCCAGCAGCCCCCCAAATTTTTTGTTTCTGCTAATGGCACTATAGGAGCCCTGGTGGCACAGTGGTTAAGTGCTCAACCGCTAACCGAAAGGTTGGCAGTTCAAACCCACCAGGCACTCTGTGAGAGAAAAATGTGGCAGTCTACTTCTGTAAAGACTACAGCCTTGGAAACCCTATGGGGCAGTTCTACTCTGTGCTGTAGGGTTGCTGTGAGTCAGACTTGATTTGAGTCAGAATCAACTCAACAGCAACGGGGTTGGTTTTTGGTTAATGACACCATCAGCGCTCTGGTCAACCAGGATCTACATCTTAAAGTGAACTTTGACTTTTTCCTCCTTTTCCCCTAACATCATCTGTATGCCAAGGCCTCTCATAGTCTAGGTTCCTGGGAACTTTACCGATAGCTTCGCATCACCAAGTGGCATAGGACAAGTTGCTGAACTGCTCTAAGTCTTAGAGAAGTGAAATAGGAATAATGAAGCCTACCTTAGCAAGATTGGGGTAACATTTGGCAAAATAGTGTATGTAAGTAATTTAACAACATGCCTGACACATAGTAAAAGCTCAATAAACGTTATCTGCTCTTGTTACAACTATTAGCATGTCATCTTATGTGAAATCCCAATGATATTTTCATGGAATTTTATGTAGTCAACAATTATATTGTACAATCAAAGAAGGAAGAGAAGCCAAAAAATAAGATATAAACAAATATACCTATACATAACACAAGACCTGGGATGCATAGACATTCAAAAGATAGACAAGCAGGTACATAGGCAGTTGGATGGGTGGATGGGTGGGTGGGTGGGTGGAAGGATGGGTGGATGGATGGATGGAAGGATGGATGGAAGGATGGACGGGTGGAAGGAAGGATGGGTGGGTGGAGGGAAGGGTGGGTGGGTGGGTGCGTGGAAGAGTGGGTGGATGGATGGAAGGTTGGGTGGATGGAAGGATAGATGGATAGACAGATGAACAGACAGATGGATAGATAGATAGATGGTTTGGTAAACAGACGAAGGATGAAACATAAATAGGAAAGATACGAGTGAGAGATAAGACTGAATTTAAAAAGAATGAGTATAATTTATGGTTATTTCAGTGAACTTTAAAAAAAAAAGAACCTAAAATCTTTAAGATAATTTTCTTTCCACCATAAAAAAGACTTATTTAATTAGTATTTAACTTTTTTCACTGTAAGAAATTTGTCCTTTGTATACAGCTATACTTAGTTTTTTATTACTACTAATCAATTCTCATCTATACGGACATTTTTTGGTGCTTTCAGCTGTTCTAGGATTGCAACTCTATTTTGAAATTACCTTTAGCTATAAAAGAAGAAAAAGATATCATCTGTAAATGCTTTCATCTAGAGATGTATCAAGAAAATAGAGCCCCATTCACCTACTGTCCCTATAGAAACTCGCAGTCATTTTCTGTTCTTATTTTAAATTTTCTCTCTTTAACTTCCATTTTAAAGGAATTGATAAGGGAAGGATTAAGAGGTGGGGCAATCTTTCAAAAGAGCATAGAACAAGCCACATCCAAATGGAAATGACAGAGAATACCACCTCTCCAGCCACTCCAGATGCACAAATGAAAAATGCAAAGCTGAGATGGCGTGTAAAACATCTCAGAATTCACAAAGCGCTCTACAAGGATGTAATGATCTTACCGTGGCTATAGAGGAAGAGGTTTCTGGATACATGTTTGCCTGTGTGACTCTCTCCCAATTCCATGCTAAAACCCATTGCCATTGAGTCGATTCTAACTCATAGCAACCCTATAGGACAGAGTAGAATTGCCCCATAGAGTTTCCACAGAACAACTGTGGATTCAAACTGCCAGCCTCTTGGTTAGCAGCCGTAGCGCTTAGTGACTACAGCACCAGGGTTTCCAGTTCCATGCTCATATGTGCTAATGTCTTGAGGGACATTAGAATTAATGTAAAAAATTGTAACCAGTAATATACTTTCCTTTTTGAAATAGCCGTTTTAATCTGGTCTTTCAAAGTAACACGTGTTTTAACCAAATGAGTGAAACTATTTATTCACTATTTCTCTCATCAAGCAAAATCAGAAGCTGGGACATAGGCACTTCCTCAGGACAAGACTTCCCCCCCCCCAACCCTGAACACACACATCCCCTCAAACACAGACACGCATGCATGTACACATATACACATATGCACACATATACACACAGACACACATACACACACGTGCACATAGACACACACATGTACACATACACAAATGTACAGAAACACACACACAGAGCTGTCCCAATATCTACATGATGTTTGAATCCATCATCTCTAACGTGTGCTTTACCTCACTCTAAGGCAAAATAGTTCTAACCTTGAACTCTGATCACCATGGGTATGTCTGTGGGCACGTGCCACATACTTCCAAGTTCACGCATACTTTCCGAACAACACATAACCGTGAGCAGGAGAGGGGACAGGATTGGGTTTCACGGATGGCATTCCAAATGTATTGATAGAACTGCAGCAAGAGTCCTTTCTCTGACCAAGGTCAAGTTATAGCCTTTCCAAGTTCAAAGTGAGTGCCCCTCATAATGATAGCTGATAAACCAGTGAATACTAAAAATCCTCATTATTTCAGTTTTCTCTTGCAATTCTAGCTTGGATCTCTTTCATAGCGTGGTCAGCCGCCCCAGTTTCCTCAGGCTGAGGGGTTTCTTGGGACGTTTCAGTGCTAAAACGGGAGAGTAGGTCACCCTGCTGAAGACCTCCCAGTTCACAGACCCATGGTCCAGGCTGGACAAGAAGACCTGGGCTTGCCTATCAACAGCTCCATGTCCTTTGAGTTCTCTGTTCATGTCTCTCATCCTTCTGCTGATCAGGGTTCCGTATGTTCTGAAGAGTATGATTTTTTCATATATGATACTCCATAATGCTTATTTGTAATTTGTAGAACAATTATAAGGAAAGTTAAAGCAATAGATACATATGGGAAAATAATTTTAAAGCAACATTAAGAAAAAAATGAATACTTTTAACAGAATTACTGAAAAATTTTAATTTACAGAAATGGTCTGACACAAACACATTTTTCTACTTCATTAGGGTACTTTTTTAAAATTCTTCATAGTACAAATAAATTTTAAAAGGGACCCCCCCCCAAAAAAAAAAACTGTTACCATGGAGTTGATTCCGACTCACAGAGACCCTATAGGACAGAGTAGAACTGACCCCGTAGGATTTCCAAGGAGCAGCTGGTGAATTCGAACTGCCAACATTTTGGTTAGCAGCTGAGCTCTTAGCCACTGCTCACCAGAAAGTCTAAAATATTAATAGGTTCACAACCAGATCTTTCTTAACCCTGCCCTTTAGTGGTATACATTTATGTTCCAGTTTCTGTAACAAACAGTTGTTGCTGTTTGTTGGGTATCGCCCAATTGATTCCAACTATAATCACTCCATGTGACAGGGTAGAGCTGCCCTATGGGTTTTCCTAGGCTGTAGCCTTTAGAGAGCAGATCTCTAGGTCTTTCTCCCATAGACCCACTGGTGGGTTCAAACCTCCAACCTTTTGGTTAGCAGCCAAGCACTTAACCACTGTGCCATCAGGACAACAGAGTCATAGAGAAATATGCTGCTCCCTGACCCAACAAGGGCAAGAGCCTCCCTCTGGCTCCTTTGTTGGAATCCTTCTAAGAGATCTAGCTATGTAAGGAGCATTGTCCTTGGGTGTGGTGGCCCTCAGCCATGAGGTAGGATTAGGCAAAAACCACCCATCTCACCATTATTGTTAATTGCCATCAAGCCAGGTCCAGCTCGTGGCTGTACAACAGAATGAAATGTTGCCCCGCCCTGTGCCGTTCATGATCGTTGGTATGTCTGAGTCCATTATTTTGTCTATTGTGTCAATCCATCTCATTGAGGATCTCCTTCCTTTTCACTAACCCTCTACCTTACCAAACACGATGTCCTTTTCTAGCAATGGTCTTTCTTGATGATGTGTGTCCAAAGTAAGCAAGACAAAGGAACTTGCTTCTAAGGAGCATCCCGCTGGTATTTCTTCTAAGACTGATTTGTTTGTTTTTTTGTCAGTCCACGGTATATTCAGTGTTCTTTGCCAACATGGCAGTTCAAACACATCCATTCTTCTTCCGTGTTCCCTTTCATTATTCGTAACCCCATTGTTATCTACCTCCTGTCCCAATTATGGACCCATGGTGGTGTAGTGGTTAAGAGCTCACTTACTAACCAAAAGGTCAGCTACTCACCAAAGTGTCAGCAGTTCAAATCCACCAGCTGCTCTTTGGAAACCCTAAAGGGCAGTTCTGCTCTGTCCTATAGGGTCATTATGAGTCAGAATCAACTACACCACAGTAAGTTTGTTTTTTGGTTTTGGTACCAATTCTACTGAGCAGATATTTACTGGATTGGCACAGGCTCTTGGGGGGAGACAGAAAGGAACATACTGTGGATCCTATGCTCAGAGGGGGCCATCATTCCCCATGAAGGCCTGAGCTTGAGAGCCAGAATCCCTCAGGCTCGGCTCCACCTCATCAGTTGCATGCTTTGGGACAAGTAACTTAACCCATCCTGTTTCCCTACATGTTGAATACGGACATTAACCTCCAGGGCTTGTTTTAGGGGTCACATGTACAGAAAGGCTTCTTATGAACCCAAAGCACACTGCAAAGACGAGTTGCTGTTTCCACTTCTTTGAAATGTAGGAGCATCCTGTCCAGTGGGGAAGACTAGCATGCCAACAGAGTTGTCACACCGGGCAAGAAGCTTAGGAGCACAGGAAGTTCAGAGGAACATCCTAGTTGGTGAGGCTCCCAGAAGGTAGACTTTGAACTGGATAAGAAGAGCGATAGTCATGACCAGAGGGAAGGGGCATTTGAGATAGAGAAGCAGCAGTGTGAACAAGCGACGGAGGAGGAGGATTGGGCCTCAGGGGTATGAGGTGGTGGTGTGGAGGCCCCTGGAGGTGAAGGAGATGTGGGGGAGATGTGGGGGACCCATGTCCACTGAACCCAGTACTAGGAGAGTGGATGAGGGGGACATAGAGCAAACAGGGAGGAGGCAAGTGCTTCGTGTGTCCACTCTTCAGTAATTAGAAACTAATTAGAGACAATTCAGATTCTCTCCGGGTGGAAGTCACTGACACCATGCTGAGTCCTTTCTGGTTCCAATGAGCTGCAATTTCTGTCTTCTGCTGGTGCTAAAAATTTATGTAAATGTGTGTGTGCATGTGTGTAGTATATAAATTCAGATTTTCATTCCTTTATTTTCCCACATTCTGCCAACAGTACAGTCATCCCAGGCATCACTTGTGGGGGTTCAGGACCCCCCACGGATACCAACATCCACAGATGCTCAAGTCTCTTACATAAAATTGCGTAATATTCACATATAACCTACGCGCATCCTCCTGTGTCCTTTAAACCATCTCTAGATTACTTATGATAACTAATACAATGTCAACACTATGTAAATGGTTGTTATACGGTATTTTTGAGGAACAATGATGAGAAAAAAAAACACCTTTTTTTCCTAAATATTTTTGAATATTTGTTTAAGGAATAATGATATAGGAAAAAAAAACTTTTTTTTTTTCCTAATATTTTCAAATGGTGGATACAGAACCCGTGGATACAGAGGGCCAACTTTAATAGAACAAGTCACATAAATTGCCATTAACTGTGACATTTTTGGGGTCCTCCTTTCTCCAAGCTCGAAGAGAAGTAGTTGCAATGTTGGTTTTTATATTGAAATGAGAAATGGTAAGCTAAGCTAACCTAGAGAGCCTTCTAGCAAATACCATGTTTTTACGCAAATGACGTGTGCCTTCTACACTTGTTTGCCAAATGTGCCCTCACCCTGTGAGGTATTTTTGTAAAAGCACTATGCTAATTTTGCCGTAAAAATTAGCATGCTAATTTTGCCGTAAAAATTAGCATAGTGCGTTTACAAAAATACCTGGAAGGAGGGGAAGAGAAGGGTTGGCAGACAAACATAGAAGGTGCACATTATTTGCATAAAAATACAGTAGATCTTGGATTGATTCCTTGCCTACAATTTACCTAAGCAATGCATAACAAAAAATGAAATAAAAATGTGCAACTTGACCAAAATCCCATTAATAACTGAGAAAAAGTCAAATCATCTGGGCTTTAGTAAGTACTTTTCTATAGGGTTATGAATAAGGAATATTAAGGGAATAGTTAACAGATGAAAGGCCCTTGGGAGGTGTAAACAGTTTGCACTCATCTACTAACCTGAAGATTGGCAGTTCAATCCACCCAGCTGTGCCACAGAAGAAAGGCCTGGCAATCTGCTTCCATAAAGATCACAGCCAAGAAAATCCTACGAAGCACCGTTCTACTCTGTAACACGTAGGATTGCTGTAAGGCAGAATCAATGGCAGTGGGTTTGGTTTTTGGTTTAGTTAAGTGACCGAGACCAAGTTCTGAAGTCAGAAGGAAGAGTTCAAGCTGTGGACGCATTTTCATCACTAAGCTGTCTGGCAGGCTGTGGAGTGAAGCATCGAAAAGTCATAGTTTTGGGGGCCAGGAAGTCTTAAAGTGGCCATGGGGGAGAACACTGCTGCCTGCCTGCACAGCTGAGACCTAGGTGGAAGATAAATAATTGACTTTCTTCTTCGGCACCTCACCCTTCCTTCCCTGCTTCCCACAATTGTCATCCCTCAAGAACATTGGACCTAAGCAATTTGAGATGAAGGAGACATCCTTTGTGTGGACCCCATGCATCGCTTCTGAAGATTTATTTTGATAAGAAAAGGAAGTTTGCCTGCCTCAGGTTTTTGGTTGATGTTGTCTTCTCTCTTTCCATTCATTAGTTCAGATAACAACTGTTTTAGGGTACATCACACTTGCAGTGCCCTCAGGGAAAAGATAACTCTGCTCTTTCTGAATCCATAGGACCATAAGGGCAAGTGCTAGGCTTGTTAAAATACGTGGTGTCACCAGTTCATCAGAATGGCACACAGTCAGTACACCAAAACTGTGCTGGCCTGGTGGCTTCTTAAGACTGATTACTTTGAAAAGGAAGTGAAGAGAAGTTGCCTGTCAATTATTGGATGTGTAAGAGGTCCTTCTAGTAATGGAAGTTGCTGCAAATGAATTAGTGAACATTTCATGCAGTGCTTCACAAATCCTATCTGGGTGTAGTTATTCACAGCATTTCATACCTGAGCAATGTGTGATCAAGTTTTAATTAGTCCCCCATAAGGTGAAAATAGATTGTTCCTACAGTTAGTTTAACGGAGTATATGTTTTCATGATAGTGATTTCTAAGAAAACCATGATTAAGTTTTAGACCAACTAAAACTATTAAATGTTATCCAACTTGAGTTCTATGGTAGGGTTTGAGAATTTCTTCTTTGTTATTTCATTCATAGACCCTCAGGAGCATACACCATAGGGTTTGCAGACATTTACAGAAAGGTCTGAGATGGAATTGTTAATATCAGCTTGACCTCAAGATAATTTTCCTCTAGAGTTATTTACATATTTTCATAGATACTTGGTAGATTATCAAGGCTCCATATTCCTCCATTAGATTCCTAATTCACCTTTAAGGTATTACGGTATTCAGTGTTCTCCAAATCCTATGTGTCAGTACCCAATTCCCACTCCCCACCCCCCTTGGAGGACTATTTTTCTGCATGTGCATATTTGTATGCCTGTGTGAAAACACTGACAGGGACCAAGCACCCCATCTGTTGCTCCCCTTCCCCTTTTCTCCTTCCCAACGCCCACCAACCACGTGGGATTCTGGAAGACTTGGGCCCAGATGCATGGAAGATCTAGAAACTAGGAGATACAGAACCAGGTAACAGGAGGACCCTGTGGCCAGACCACCACACAAGTTATCAGGAGCTGAGAAAAGAGAAAAAGCCAAGAGGGTTATTGTAAACTTCTGAGAAAATGAAGCCACACCCAGTGGGGCAGGGGAGGGATGGAGGAATGTGTGAGAAAAACATGGAGCAATATTATTTAGACACATAAAGGCGGGGGAAGGGGAGGGGAAGGGGAGGAACCCGCTAAAGTAAAAGGGTTGTGCCGTTGCTCACGTTTTCCGAGGAGAAGCTACGTCACAAGTCAACTCAAATCCAGATCTGGTTCGGCTCCTTTAGGGAGAAGGAAATGCAAAATAAGCCTTAACTTAGGAAGTTTAGTTGAGAGATGGTAAAAGTATTTGTTTTTTGTTCTCACTTTTTCCGACTCTTGAAATCGCACACTCAAATTTTATTATCTATTTTCAGTTTACTATCAGCTCAATTTGGTTTGTGTTGAAACCAGTTTGGTTTTTCCTTTAGGAAGCCATTCTGTCTTTCATAAATTATAAATATTTGTTAATGTATCGGTGTTATGATTTTGTTTTTTTAAAAAAAGCTTATAGAAAGCAAGAAATTTCTTTAAATAATTTTAGTAGTAGAAGAGTACACACATCTTTGTAATCCATTGTCCCAGGAGTTTTTACCTCTTACTAGGAAAGCTGTTCTCCACTCTCATCATATTCTTTGTAACTTAGATGAAGATTAGTCTCTCTCTCCTGAAATGAAAATAGTGACCCACCACACCCAAAACCAAACTCACTGCCATCCAGTGCATTCCGACTCATAGAGACCCTATGGGACGGAGTAGAACTGCCCCCATAGGGTTTCCAAGGCCATAGATCTTTACAGAAGCACACAGCTACAGCTTTCTCCCATGGAGTGACTGGCAGATTTGAACCACCAACCTTTTGGTTGGCAACTGAGTGCCAAACCACTGTGCCACCAGAGCTCCTTGAAAATAGTGACCGCTGCCTATTAAGTCTTTGCCAAAAGGAACAGGTGATGCCCAGTGTTTCTAAAGCTGAGAACAGCAAATGCTCCAACTACCAAATCCCGAATGTGTACAGCCTACAGTGTACCACACACATGTAAACAAACAGCCTCAGGGAACAGTGAAATCAGTTGCCATTCCCAGACAAATCCCTTGTTCACACCATTGCTCATCATATATCTGACATTGCCAGTAAGTTCAACTCCCTTGTCTGCGTAGGTGTGACAAGGGCACATCCAAACAATGACATTCTAGCCCAGTTTTATTTTCCCCTTGTTTGCTGGCTCCGTACTAACCAATGGCTGCTTGAGAGTGGTCTCTTTCCATGTTTAGATCCCATGGCACCCAGAACATACTGGGGGCCTAGATGGTAGCCTGGACCATTTTGGTATTAGAATCAAATGACTGTCAGGATCCGTAACTATCTCTCTGGAAGAATCTAGTATCTATAATCTTACTTATTTTTTTTTCAATAAAATTATGAATCAGTGTTCACAAATACCCAGTGCAGGAAAATATGGAGTGTGACTGTGCCTGTCTCAGAGAAGGCAAGCTCTAAAGCTGTGGGTACCAGATGGACGCCACTGAGGAGGAGTCAGGACTGGGGCGGCAAAGCTGTCAGGCACTCGAAACCATATGGAAGTGGCCTGTCTGGGGCCACAGACTCTCGGGGGCGCTTCCTTCTTTCTTCACAGTTGTCTAACATATTGCCACTGTCTACAGGAGCATAACTTAATAGCCCATCTGAATCGCACCGTGGAGGAACTGGTGTTATCCTGTTAGTAAGCTAGCTTGTATCGCCTAATTTAGCCTAAAGTTAATTTTTGCTTTATTTCATTTTTTTTTTTTACTAAATATGAAACAATTCTGTAAAGAATTGAAGCAATTTCTAGTGAAATAGCAGAGGACACACAAAATAAAGGATATTACCCCTAAGTACAGTGCTCTACTGAAAATGAGACCAAAAGGTCAGCATTTACTCCAAAGGAAAGATGAGAAGATAAGAGAGCAGAGAACTAGAACAGCCATGTGCCACGTAACGTCCATTTGGGCAACATCCGACTGCGTGTCCAGTCTGTGGCCCCATGAGCTTATAAGAGAATTCAGAAATCCCAGAGAACGGTACACGGGACGTAGCAAAGGCAACAGCTTCCTACACACAACAGGACTATCTCATGTCTCTTGTATGTAAAGCAATTGTGCTGCCAGGCGTATGAAGGTGCAGTACATATATAACCTATAACACATGTGTCTTGGTAGTCATAATAAACACCTATGTTACCAGCTTATGTGTGTACCCTACTGTACGGTCTGTTGCTATTTTAATGTGCACTTTCCCTACTTACAAATAAAACGTTTACCATGTAGCAGTGTGTGCTTCGACTTGTAGGCAGCAGCATCCAAACTCATGTGTCCCGCATGTCTTGAGTGTTATAGCCTTATCTGTTTAATTTTCTTTTGAAAATATTACTGAGAAGTGCATCGTGGCTCCCAAATGCAGCAAAACCATGCTAGTGACGGCAGCAGCAAGAGGCAAAGGAGAGGAATCGATTTTGAAGCGAAACAAGAGGCATCCTGTCGTATAGCTTTGCTAAGTATATGATGTCGTGTTCACACAAAGTCCAAATCACATAACCGCCTATTTCACTGAACGTGTCATGGACATTGAGCAACACATGACTATACTGGAAACAGAACAACCAGAGTGCAATTAAAGAGAACGTTGACACCCTGGGAAAAGTTAACAATGCCACTGAACACTTTCCATGGAAATTGTCAAACGGGAACCTGACTTTCTGTGTAAGCCTTCACCAAAAACATAAGAAAATATATATAAAAAAAGAATTAAAGCAATTTGTATTCACAGACAGCATCTAAATTTCTCTTTTTTTCCTGTTCTTTTTTTTTTTTTTTCCAGACAATACATTATTCTGCCAAAACAATATGAAGGTGATGGTGATAGTAGTGTTGTTAGATGCTGTCGAGTCGGGTCCAACTCATAGCGACCCCGTGTACAACAGAACGAAATACTCCCAGCCCTGCACCATCCCCACAATTGTTAGGCTTGAGCCCATTGTTCCAGCCACTGTGTCAATCTACCTCCTTGAGGGTCTTCCTCTTTTTCACTGACCCTCTACTTTACCAAGCATGATGCCCTTCTCCAGGGACGGGTCCCTCCTGATAACATGTCCAAAGTATGTGAGACAAAGTCTCGCCTTCCTTGCTTCTAAGGAGCACTCTGGCTGTACTTCTTCCAAGACAGATTTCATGGTTCTTCTGGCAGCCTGTGGTTTGCCAATGCAGTAATTCAAAGGCAATTTAGACAAATTAGAAAAAAAAAAAAACAAAAAAAAAACTTTAACATGGTAACCTGACCATCCTTTTTACTTTAGAGCAACATTTAGCTTGAATTTTGACCTCTGCTGTTGTCTTTTTTCATATACAAACTAGAAAAAGGAAAATAGCAGAGGTCAAAATTCAAGCTAAATGTTGCTTTAAAACAAACAAAAAAAAGCATGGTCAGCTTCTCATGTTAAAAATTAGCATCTTGTCTTTATTAATTGTCAAGAAAATCTTAGAAAGAAAATAAATAAATATGCATTTTATTGAACTATTTTGGGCATGTCGCTAGGCAGCTTTAGCTTATCACACAGTGGGATTTCAGCATTTCTGCTACAGCTTCCTATGACTTTGATGCAGTGACCCCCCCCACCGCCCCCCCCAAAAGATACTAAAATATTATGCCTAGTCCAAAAAATATCTTCTTTGTGTGGAATAACATATGAACTAATTAGTATAAAGGAACACTTCTAAGGCATGTATTTCATTAATATAAATATCCACCTCAAACTCTGTGAATTAGCATCTCTTAGAACTGATACTATAAGGCTAGTAAGAGGAAAAGAAAGAAAATACACCATTCTACTGAAAGCGTTTGTCTAATGTCTACTGTTAGATTATTAAGCAGAAGGGTGCATTAGCTAATACAAGGAGATATCACCCTCTGAGCTTATAGTATTTTCTCCCCTTTCATGTTAGACTTTGTTTAAAAGGAGATCTAATAGGAGTGGATAGGTAAGCTGTATCTTTGAGTTTCCACAAATAGAAACGCAAGTCAAAGTCATCTATTGCCTTGCACACAAATTCATTTACTAAATAAGGTTCTGAGCAAGGCTAGGTCCGTTTTTCTGACACCTTTTCCTGCTGACAAAGAGTTGGATAGACGTAGTCAAGAAAGAAGTACAGCGCGAACTATTGTTAGCATTTATCAGGAAACGTGATGAGTGGCCTTGAAATAGAGCATCTTATCACCCAAATTTCTCAGTAGCCTTAGTAAAGAGAAGTTGCAGTAGATTTAAACAGTATTAACGTGACAACCAACCTCACAAAGAAAGTGATACTTTGTGAAGGAGCCAGAAGATGGATTCTGGTGGCTAAGGTTGAAAGTAGTCGTAAGTTGATCTACCATTTTATATTTCATTAATCAATCTCTAAACCTATAATAATCATAATAAAAACTGTAGTGAGTGACTGGTTAACAAGTAGAGATTGAACAGAACAAACAATTATTAATACTGACAGGTCGTGGTACAGGGATTACCTTATTTCACAGATGAGGTTAGCACAAAATGAGACAACTGCTACATAATGTTTACTCTAAAGGAGTATGATGTCTTTACGGAGTTTTTAAATTCCCTCCATATTGATTTTTTTTACACAATAAATGAAATAAGCATACATCAACCTAGTCAATACCTGAACAAGGCCCCAAGACATTCAAACCACAATCCAATATGAAGCATATGTCACAAAGGAAATATTGTGTTGGGAATTCACAACCATTTTGAGACCATTCCGTATGTCTAAAATACACACATATACTTCACATTCTTTAATTTAAAAAAGGTTGGGGGGGGGTGTTTGTGACTCATCAGTAAACAGAGGTAGGACAGTCTATTGAAATCAGCACTCCATTCCACCGTAACTTTATGAAGACCTTGAGCCAAGCCATCTAAAATCTCTATGAACATTGAATGAATAAAATGCGTTGGGGGACCTCAGTTTTCAACCTAAAGCTTTGTTTACTTAACTGTTGGCAAGTGTCCCCATTAGGACCATGCTTACTATGAAACATGTTATGCCTGTGAGAGTCATGGCTTATTCTTCCATATATTTTTAAAACCCTGTTAAAGATAATAGAGCAATCAGATGAGTACAGAGACAATTATATTGAAAACGTAACAGACGGCCAGCATAATACATTAATTTGCTGCACTTTAGTGGACCTTATCTGTGACCTAAATATATTCCTCCTGAAGTATTTATAGAACTATTGAAGTTTAGTTTTTTTTTTTTTTAATACCAAGGTCTTATCTATCCTATAATGTACAATATCCTTCTAGAATATAATATAGTGCCAAGTGCTTGGTAACCTATGATAACTGTTAAAACCTGAGGACAAAGAAAATCCAGTGGAGAATTGTCATTAAACAGTCTCTCCACTGGCAATAAAGCAGAGGCCACCATGGTGGGTGGACAGAGCACTGGGCATGGCCTTAGAAGTTTGGCCCTAACCTGGTGTGTCCATTTGTCCTAGCTGAGACTGTAACCTCTCTGGACATGGGGCTCCTCTTCAGCGACATGTGGATGAAACCTACTGCAGAGTTATGTTGAAGGACTGAACTGGCTAATGTATGTTAAAGCAGCCATTAGATGCCTGGATCCTAGTAATAGGCTCTCAATTGAATTTATGTATCTTTTCCTTTAGTTGGAGCCCTGGTGGCACAGTGGTTAAGAGCTCGTCTGCGAACCAAAAGGTCAGCAGTTCAAATCCACCAGCTGCTCCTTGGAAACCCTGTGAGGCGGTTCTACTCTGCCCTATAGGGTTGCTATGAGTCGTAATCGACTCGATGGCAGTGTTTTTTGTTTGTTTGTTTGTTTTTCGGTTATTTTGAGAATAGCATAATATCAACTCTGTGTTGTACTCAGTTTAAACTGCAGGGCACAACCTTGAATTTTTGAAAAGGAATTCCCTCTCGGTATGTCAAATATTAAAAAAAAAACAAATTGCCATCGAGTCACTTCTGACTCATGGCAATCCCACGTGTATCAGAGTAGAAATGTGCTCCACAGGGTTTTCAATGGCAGTAGATCGCAACACCTTTCTTCAGAGGTGCCTCTGGGTGAACTCAAACTTCAAACCTTTCAGTTAGTAGTGGAGGACATCAACTGTTTCCACCACCCAAGTATACCAAAAAACCAAACCCAGTGCCGTCAAGTCGATTCCGACCCATTGCAACCCTATAGGACAGAATAGAACTGCCCCACAGAGTTTCCAAGGAGCACCTGGCAGATTGAAGCTGCCCACCCTTTGGTTAGCAGCCGTAGCACTTCACCACTACGCCACCAGGGTTTCCCACCCAAATATAAAAGAAAAATAAGACATGTTAAATAAGGAACAGCAAGCCTTTTGAGTCAGTGAGTAGTCGTGTTAGAACAAAAGAAAAGGGCGGTTCATTTCAGGTATGCAGATGCTGACCCGGTCAATTCCCCTGAACCTCATCAGTTTTATGCCCTATTTAATCAGACCTTCAATAGACCGCAAGTTTCTTAAAATGTAAAACTGTCTTCCTTCAAGTAATATTGACTTAATAAAAGTCTTCATTACTTTGCTGGAGCCTTATTTGATGATACTAAATTTTCTTTTTTTTTCTTTTAGGCTGACATGAGAGGTTCTAATCACAGAACTTTCTCTCCCCTTTTTTTTTTTTTTTTTAATTCCCTTTAGCTCTTAGCATTGACATTATGACAGCCACACTTAAAACTGACCTTTTTTTGACAGCAAGAAATTCTTCTCCAGGCAATGTGGCGAGTCCTTAGTGCTTATTATACAACTACCCTACATTTCACGGGGGTATTTAATAATTCTGTGTATGATACCATCAATGGTTTAGTGAAAACATTATGGCTTGGATTCAGTAATATTTGTCATATAATAGAGTCACTGTTTAATAGATTAACCTGAGATCAATCTAAATCATTTTTTTGAACTTACCACGGTGAAAAAAGTGTCTTTCCTTATCGTCTCGCCTAACAACAAGGAAATATAGAGCTGATGTATACAGGTAAAGCTGACAGAGAACAGAGCTGTGCCAGAAAGTAAGACAGGTCTTAATGAACAATGGGGACACCTTGAAGGGACTCCCAGCTGACGCTCAAATATGACCATCCAAATAATGATAATAAAATGGGCCATAACCCATTGAGTAAATTAGGAATCAGTGAATCCACGCTAACGTAGATAAATAAATGAAAAAATTGAAATTTCCATGAGGAACTGAATATATAGTTCCACAGTGTCTCCCCACAAAACACTTATTAATTACAAAGGAGTGAAGAGTAACTGTACCTTGCAGATCTCTGGCAGGCACAACCTTAACCAAATGATCAAGGTTAACACAGCCATAGGAAACAAGTCGGAGTGCCACACCACCCAACAGAATGCGGCATCCCTGCGATAAATGGACAACCTGAATTTAATCATTAGGAAATATCAGACAAACCCCAACTGGGGGACATTCCACAAGATAACTGGCCTGTGATCTTTAAAAAATATCAAGGACATGAAAGTCAAGAAAAACTGAAAAATCGCCCCAGAAAGGAGAATAAGGAGACGCCCCAACTAAATGCAACACGCAATTCCGGGTTGGACGCTTTTGCTATAAAGAACATTACTGGGACAAACGGCAAAACTTGAGTGAAGCTGAGGGTTAGTGGTAGTCATACCTTAATGTTGGGTTCCTGATTTCTGGGGTCTTTGTGATTATGTAGGAGAATGTCCTTGTCTATAAGGAAAAACACTAAGATATTTGGTGTATTTCTTTCATAGTGAGGTTGAGTATCTTTTACTTATTGGTCATTTGTAATTTCTGTCCTTATAAAAATCTGTATTTACATCCTTTTCCCATTTTTCTATTGCTTTGGTTGTCTTTTTCTTATTGATTTGTAGAGTTCTTTGTAAGTTAAGGAAATTCACCTTTTGCCTGTTGAAGATATTCCAGTCTTTTTTTTCAAATATCCCACCCACCCTTTCTTCTAGAACATTAAGGAGTTTTATTAAGTTCTGTTTTTACATTTTAAATCTTTGATCAATCTGGAATTTATATTGGTGTAAGTAAAAGATAAAGATCCAGCTGTACGTTTTTTCAGTCAATGGCTTCAATGCCATATAAAACACAGCCTCCCTTTTCTCCACCTTTAAAACAAAATCTTTATCATAATCTAAATTCCAATATCATCTGGCTAGAATCATGAATTAAATTCTGTCCTCAACTGTTTCTTCTTCAGTACCGAACTTTTTTCTTTATGAAAGTTTAATAAGATATTTCAATAGAGCAATAGAACCTTCTAAGTGATAGAAATGCTCTCTATCTACTCTGTTCAATGCAGTCGCCACCAGCCACATGTAGCTATTGAGCCCTTGAAATGTGGCTAGTGTGATTGAGGAACTGAATTTTTATTTTATTTACTTGTAGTCAATTTTAAGTAGCCACGTGTGGCTGTAGGCAGCATAGTTTTAATATCTTATGGGGCTAGTCCGTGCTCACTGATCTTCTATCCAGAATATTCCAGGCTATTCTCACATTTTTTTTTTATTATTATTTTCATCTTCTAAGAAAACTCAGTTTTCTTATTGTCAAGTCAAAGTCACATTTAATTTTTAGGACACTTCAGATAGGATTATTAGAGTATTACATCTTCTACCCTTCTGTTAAGTCTCTCAGTCAAGTTTTAAGGTTTTCTTTATGTCGTCATATGCATCTTTTAAGTTCATTCAGAGGGATTTTATCTTTTCTTTGTTTGTTTGTGTTGTTATTACAAATGGCATACTTCCTTCCAGTTCATTTACTGTACTTTCTCACTGATATGTCTATACAGCGCAGCTGGGGCACGTCTATTCTGTGATCTTATTGAATTCTCTTATTTATAATAGTTTTCCAGGTGATTCTCCTTGTATTTGCTGGTTATTCATCATAAAATCTGCAAATAGTCATAATAAATCTTCCTTCCAGTATTTATACTTTTTTTTTTATTTCTTTTGCTTAGCATCACTGGCTACTATTTCAATAACAATTTTAAATATGTGTAGCAATGGTTAATGTCCCTGTCTTGTTCCAGACTTCAAAAGAATGTTTTTACTGTTTTATTATTAACCCTAATGCTGGATTCAGGAAGTATCTACCTTTAAACCTTAAACTTTAAACCAAAAATATCCCCTGAAATCTTCTTTAAACCAAACAATAAAAAACCAAACCAAACCTATTGCCGTCGAGTCGATTCCGATTCATAGCGACCCCGTAGGACAGAGTAGAACTGCCCCACAGAGTTTCCAAGGAGCATAGTTTAGCTTAATTAGTAGTAAAGAATGTCTACCTTGAGCATTGTGCTCATTTAAAGATCTATATGGGATCAAATTGATGAGTTAGGGAACTTAGGGGGTAGTGAGTTTGTGGGGGAGAAACAATTCAGAAAAGAGGGTGAGAATGGTTGCACAACTTAAAGAATGTAATTGGTGTCACCAAATTGGACATGTAGAAATTTTTGGATTGGTGTGTATTTTCAACCACAAAATAAAATGAATTATTAAAAATGAAAGTAAATATTGAAAGTAAAAAAAAGAATGTATCTCTCAATTCGTACCTTATCAACAGTTTTTGACGTCAGAAATGGATGTTGACTTTTGTCAAAATACCTCCTTTTGTATCTCTTATGTAAGTTACGTAAATTGCCCCCTTTGGCCTATTCCTACTGCATATTAATTTAACCAAATGATAATTTTATATTGACCCACTGTTGTATTCAGGACATAAAATGCAATGTAGTCATGCTGCATTTTTCTTCCAATGTACTGTTGTTCTTTTTGTTAGGTGCTGTCCAGCTGGTTCCAACTCATAGAGACCCCACGTATAACAGAATGAAACACTGCCCAGTCCTGTGCCATCCTCAGCACCATTGTTATGCTTGAGCCCATTATTGCAGCCACTGCTTCAGTCCATCTCCTTGACGGTCTTCCTGTTTTTTTGCTGACCCTCCAGGGACTGGTCCCTCCTCATAACATGTCCAAAGTATGTGAGACTTGGTCTCACCATCCTTGCTTCTAAGGAGCATTCTGGCTGTGCTTCTTCCAAGACAGATTTGTTCATTCTTCCTGTAGTCCATGCGATATTCAGTATTCTTCGCTAACACTGTAATTCAAAGGTGCTGGTTCTCCTTCAGTCTTCCTTATTCATTGTCCAGCTTTCACATACATATGAGGTGATTGAAAACACCATGGCTTGGGTTAGGTGCACCTTAGTCTTCAAGGTAACATCTTTACTTTTTAGCACTTTAAAGAGGTCTTTTGCGGTAGATTTGCCCAATGCAATATGTCTTTTGATTTCTTGACTGCTGCTTCCATGGGTGTTGATTGTGGATTCAAGTAAAAAGAAATCCTCAACAACTTCAAATCTTTTCTCCACTTATCATGATGTTGCTTATTGGTTCATTGTGAGGATTTTTGTTTTCTTTGTGTTGAGGTATATAATCCATACTGAAGGCTGTGATCTTTGATCTTGATCAGTTAAGTGCTTCAAGTCCTCTTCACTTTCAGCAAGCAAGGTTGTGTCTTCCTGACTTTAAACCACGCACTATTCCCTTGTTCTGTTTGAACAGCTGCCTCTTGATCTGTATACAGGTTCCTCATGACCACAATTAAGTGTTCTGGAATTCCCATTCTTTGCAATGTTATCTATAATTTGTTATGATCCACATAGTTGAGTGCCTTTGCACAGTCAACGAAACACAGGTAACATCTTTCTGGTATTCTCTGTTTCAGTCAATATCCGTCGGACATCAGCAATGATATCCCGCGTTCTATGTCCTCTTCTGAATCTGGCTTGAATTTCTGGCACTTTCTCATCAATGTACTTACTGTTCCTACCGCTTTTGAATGATCTTCAGCTAAATTTTACTTGAATGTGATATTAATGATATTGTTCCATAATTTCCACATTTGGTTGGATCACCTTTCTTGGGAATAGGCATAAATATGGATCTCTTCCAACTGGTTGGCCAGGTAACTCTCTTCCAAATTTTTTGGCATAGATGAGTGAGTGATTCCAGTGCTGCATCCAGACTGAGATGTTGAAACATCTCAATTCATATTCCATCAGTTCCTGGAGCCTTATTTTTTGCCAGTGCCTTCAGGGTAGCTTGGACCTCTTACTTCAATACCATAAGTTCTTGATCATATGCTACCTCCTGAAATGGTTGAACATCAACCAATTCTTTTTGGTGTAGTGACTCTGTATTCCTTCCGTCTTCTTTTGATGCTTCCTGCATCATTTAATATTTTCCCCCATAGAATCCTTCAATATTGCAACTCGGGATTTGAATTTTTGAATTTTGAATGTACTGCTAAAACCCTATAATAACTACTTTATTTAAGATTTTGCAATATGCAGAATTGTTACCTATTTTACAGCTATTTTTCTCAAGAATTGATGTCAGTGGTATGCTATCATCATAAAAATGAATTTGGAAGTCTCCTTTTTTAATAGGACTTAAATAGGACTAAATAGGGAAGCACTGGTTCCATGGAAAGTTGAATTAATTCACTTCTAAAGCCATCTGGAATAGTATTTTCTGGAGGTAATTTCTTAATAGCTTTGATTATGCCACTCATTATTATCGGTCTGTTTGCCGTCTCTTCTGGAGTCAGTTTTAGATTTCATTTTCCTTCATCAGGTAGATATCGATGCCATTAACCTAGTGCTGAATTCATAAAGAGGGTGTTTGAGGGAAACACAATCGTTTTAGGTTTAGGTTTGTTGAGTTTAAGATGTGTATGGGACGTCAAGGTGGCAGCGGTCAAAAAGAAGTAGCATATACGTCTTGGAGATACTTATGAGAGACCTGGGCTAGAAGACATCACTTGCGTGGCTGTGGTGGGCAGTAAGATCACTCAAGGAAAATACAAAGAAATGCAGACTAAATGGATGCTGATGGAACACTGGAGATTTCTCCATCTGACTGGGTCTGAAGACAGAAAATAGCCTGAAAGGAGCTTGAGATTGTAGGAAAGCAAGAAAAGAATTTCAAGAACAAGACTGTGGGATCAAAATTGCACAGTGCTTCAGAATGATCAAATAAGATAAACACTGAAAAGGATCCACTGAGTTTATCATCTAGGAAATCCCTGGTGACCTGAGCAAAAGCAGTTTCAAAGGAGTGTTTGAGACTCACACCTCCTTTCTGATGGTGAAAAGTGAACAAAAAGCAGCAAGCATCTGCTACTCTCACCAGAAGCTGGGCTGCGTAGAGGATCCTGTGAGTTTTGTGGAACTGTAGAAGCTGTTACTGAATTAAACACCAGGAAAGTAGATTTTTCTTTCCCCCATTTCTCTGTCCAGAACAGTTCCTCATGAGGAACCAAGTGTTCCTGCACCGTCTACATGTTCTGAAGAGTCAACTGTTTTAAATGTGCACAGAGAGCCAGCTCCCTTGGCCATTTGCAGCAAAGGAGCCTGGATGTTGACAACAATGTGGATTCTCCAGGGTGGGAGCAGCAAAGAGGTGTCTGTGCCCAAAGAGCGAAAAAGCGCAAGGGTGGAAGGCTAGAAATTGAGAGACTACCACACTACCAGGAAACTAAAGTAGAAAAACTTAAACAAAACCTGATAGAGTCTGGGGCAGAAGAAAATCACGAGGCATCGGACTCACGAGATGACATCAAGAAAAAAAGAGGAAGAAAATTTAAGAGGAACAGAAACTTAAGGCAGGATTTTTAGGGAAATATTTACAAAATGCTTGAAAACTCTATCATTAACGTAAAGATTTTTTTTAAGCTAGATTAGAAATATAAAAAGAAATCTAAAATGCAAACTAGACTTTAGGAAAATCAAAATTGAGTCCAACTACTTCAAATCTCTCTCCACAGACATCATCCACTCACCCTCCTCACTCCCCGCACACACACACTAACACACACACACACACAAACACATACACACACTATGCGGAGACCTAATTTTACAATAATATGACTATCTCATGCCTAGCAACATTGCTATATTCCTCCCCACCCCCATCTGCTGTTTGATTTTATTTTAATCTTTTTTACTTAGGTCCCTGTCTTCCAAGAATAAAACCTGTCAACCACACCCATTGCCGTCAGGTCAATTCCGACTCACAGTAACCCTACAGGACACAGTAGAACTGTCCCATGGGGTTTCCAGAGCTATAATCTTCAAGACAGCAGATTACCACATCTTTCTCCCTCAGAGCAGCTGGTGGGTTCGAACTGTCGACCTTCGGTTAGCCACCAAGTGCTTTAACCACTGCACCACCAGGGCTCCTCTCCAAGAACAAATCTACTTCTTATTGAAGGTTCTGCTATCCTTAACTAGCACTGCAGCTTTGTAAGATTCAATCTGCTTCCTTTCTGCTTACCTCATCTAATTAAATCCTTCAATAATCCATGTAGAAACAATGATTATTTATATTTTCTCTCTCTATAGAATGTCTGGTCCCCTGAGGAGCTATGAAATACGCACCAACCTGCCTTTGCAAAGGAGCCTTCCCAATTATCATTCCAAACTCCCACTGAGTCCTAATAGGGCTGGGGACTGGGCACCAGGTGTGAGGGCCTCCACAGTGGGGCAGCTGCCTGGCCTGGTGCAGAGGTGAGCCTGACCAGATGAAATCTGGACCCCTAAACAAAGCAGTGCAGTCCTGTGGCTCTGGTAGAATGATTAAGTGGCTAACAAGCTCCAGTCCACAAGTGACATCTTAGACCCAGGAAACTCAACCATGCTCAATGGAGTCCAGTCCTCGAAAGGGGACAGGAGTGGGAGGACATGGGCAGGTCTGTGTGGGTGTCAGATGCGGACAGGAAGCCTGGGTTCTAGGAAGTGCCCAAGTATGAAGTCAGCCTAGAATTCAACATCTGATAGGGCCCACGTGTAGAGCCAGCCTAGGACACACAGCCGCACAACACCCAATCAGAGAGCCAGCCTAGGATACAAAGTCCCAGAGCACCCAATCAGACAGCCAGCCTAGGACACACAGCCCCATAACACCCAATCAAGAAGTCAGCCTAGGACACACAGCTGATAGTGCCCAGTGGTAGAGCCAACCTAGTACACAGCCTGATAGCCATGTGGCATGTTGGGGGCAGGGAGCGTGGGCATCTGCTCGCCTTAAACCTTTGATCATAAACCTCAGATACGCAGCAATCTTCCTACACTTCCCTGGGGAATTCTTATTTCTACCCTCTTAGGTGAATATTTTATTCCTTTCTTTGCTAACAAATTATCTTTCCATTTTCCTAAGAAGATGTGTGTAATTACATGAGAACTACCACTTCCTCCCACCAGAAAATATATCCACTCACCTATATCTGTGTCCGTATATTCTGCTTTCCCCCCTCCTGGGGCAGACACAGTCATCCCTGTGCAGTTATCTAAAGCCAGCCCCTCCTTGTACTGAATTCCATTCTCCCTCACCTATCCAAGAACTTTATTTCTGTCATTCTTCCACTGTCTACTGCATCTCTTACATTAAAAATATTCCTTTGTACCCACACGTTCCCTTCAGGTTACCACACCTTTTCTCTGCTCTTCTCTTCAACAAAACCCCTCCAAAGGGTTGTCAATGCTTCCTGTGTCCACTTCATCAGGGCCCCTCCCTTCTCTGCACAGCCAACTCCAATTAGACTTTTATTCCCTTCATTACATTAAAATTCTCCTTATCAAGGTCACAGATAGCCTCCATCTTGCCAAATCCAATGACCAATTCTTTGTCCTCATCTCACTTAAAGCCTCAGCAACACTAAGCAAATCCATCCCTCTGGGTAAAATCCTTCTCTTGTGTTCGGGGCACTACCCGCTCCTGGTACTCCTTCTACCTCTTGTCACTCCTACGCCCCTGTGCCTGCACCCCTCACCTTTCTAGCCTTGAAATGTTTGTGAGGCACAGGGCTCAGTTCTCAGGCCATTTCTCTTCTCTGGCTGCATTCTTTTGACACGTTTATAGCTCAGTCATTCTCACCAAGGGACAGTTTTGCCTTCCAGCGACCGTTTGGCAATGTCTGGAGTCATTTTGTCACACTGGGAGAGATGCTAGGGGCATCTAGTGTGTTGAAGCCAGGGATGCTGCTAAACATGCTACAAGTCACAGGGCAGCCTCTGCAACAAAGACTTATCCAGCCCAAAATGTCCATAGTGCTGAGGTTGAGACCCCCTGTTCTAGTGTGTGGTTTTAAAGAATTTTATATGGAGGCGACTCTCCGCCAGATTTGTACGTCCAGCTCTTACCACCCTTCTGAAATATATTGGACTTCCTGTTCAGCATACCTTTTTGAATATATAAATAGGGGGCTCAGAAACCACCCTCAACTCATAGCTCCTTGTTGTTGTTGTTAGGTGCCGTTGATTTGGTTCTGACTCACAGTGACCCTATGTACAATAGAATGACACACTGCCCGGTCCTGCACCATGCCCACAATCATTATACTTGAGCCCTTTGTTACAACCACTGTGTCAGTCCACCTCATTGAGGGTCTTCCTCTCTTTCACTGGCCCTGTACTTTAGCAAGCATGATGTCCTTCTCCAGGGACTGATCTTTCCTGACAACATGTCCAAAGTATGGAAGACATAGTCTCACCATCCTTGCTTCTAAGGAGCATTCTGGTAGTCCTTCTTCCGAGACAGATTTGTTTGGCCTTTCGGCAGTCCACGGTATATTCAACATTCTTTGCCAGCACCACAGTTCAAAGGGATCAGCTCTTCTTCTGTCTTCCTTATTTCCGCCCAAGCCTGCCCGTCTTTGGTTATGCCCAGCTCAGTCAGTGGCACCAGTTACCTGGGCCAGAAACCTCAGAGTCATCGTCTTCTTTTATCCCTGCATGACATACCCCATCCGTCAGCCCATCTTGTTCACTTTATCCTCAAAGTACTGCCTAAAGCCAGTCACTTGTCGCTTTATCCAAAATATATCTTTCCAAGGCTCCACTGTCTCTTGGTTGGTCTTCTGTGCTAGCATTTTACTTATCTCTTTGCTTGTATTCTTAATACCAGTCCACTCGTCATGCCCTGAAGCCTATTCACACAATGTTCAGGCCATCTTTTAAGACATAAACCACATCACAGCATTCCCTTGCTGAAATAGCCCTATGGCTTCCCCTGACACTCTGAAGGAAGCCGCCTCCCCCACGGAGGCCTCCCACCCTGCCTGCCCTTCCAATCCTGTCCCTGCCGCTCCCTGCCTCACTCCCTGCCACCAGCCACACTGGCCTTTTTCCTCTACAATGAATATTTTAGTACTTACATGTGTTTACAGAAGAAACCAGTCAGGCTCCCCCAGGAAACCTTCTGGACATGAAAGTTCCACCTGATCCATCACAACCACATCACTGAGCGTGCACTGAGGGTGGTGTAGGGGTGTGCGTCAGAAAGAAGGATGTATGAACAAAAGCACTGCACAGAAAAACACCTTTATAAGCAACATTTTATGTGAGCTTATAAATAACCAGGAAGGAGGAGAATTGATAGCAATCCTAAAAGAGCTGAGGCATTCATTCAATCTGCCGTAGAAAGAAAAATTAAGGAATGAAATTTGAACCACAAAGGAACAGTGTAGACGCTGCAGAAACATATATCGACAACACATAAATAAGGAAACACTTACATGTGCTAAAGTGTATAAATCATGAGGTCCAGACTCCATGCATCCCAAGTAATTAAGAGAATTGACTACAACACTGAAAAATGTTACTTTTGAAAAATCACATGGAGTGGAAGTCATATCAGAACGCAGTGGGGAAAGTTAACATTATTGAGCACAGAAAGGAAAAACAAATGAGACTGTAATATTATTGTAATTTTTTTAATTTAATGGATAGAGTGATCTTGCCTTAAATAATTACCAATTAACTTTTACTAAATAATTTAGTAGATATGACATATATATCATGCATAAGAAAAAAAGTAAAATAAAAATTTTAAAAATGTATTAAGACTAACAACAAGTTTTTTATGTCCCACTCAGAAACACTTCCTGAAAGCCGCAAGCAGCACACGAAGCCTGGTGAGGGCTTAGGGGGAGTCCAGGGTGGAATGACACAGGGTCCCTGCCCTCAGGAAGCTTGCAGTCTGGTGAGGGAGCTGTTGTGGTTAGCTGCTGTCCACCGCATGTACAACAGAACGAAACGTTACCCAGTCCCTCCCATGCCATCCTCATGGACGCTGACGTGCTCAAGTCCATTCACTGGTGAGGTGGTTAGACCTGACTCCAACTGTGAGGCACAAGGAAAAATAAACAAGCGGTTCCACGGGAGAAAGACCTGGTGATGTGTTTCAGCCTAGGAAACCCTATGCAGCAGTTCTGCTCTGTCACGTGGGGCCACTGTAAGTCGGAACTGATTTGACGGCACCCAACAACATGAGAGAAGAAACCCAGATAAAGTCGTGGAACTACTTGAGCTTGGAAAGCAGAAGGGGAAAGAGAGGGCTGTCAGAGAAGCCGGGAAGGGGGAGTGCTTTTTGCTGGCTCTAGCCTGGGGTTTCAAACGGATAAGGAGAAATGAAGGAAATGTGTTGAGGGAGAGAGGGCGTGAAAACAGGCAAAAAGGCATGAATTGTATGCAGCATGCCTTTCTAATTGAATTGGTTTTCTAAACCATTGAAGAAAAATGAAATAGAAATATAGTGCATTAGCTTCCTGTTGTTGTTTTTGTTGTTGTTAGCTGCTGTCAAGTCAGCCCCAACTCACGGCAACCTGACAGCAGAACAAAACGTGGCCTGGTCCTGTGTCGTTATCGCGATGATCAGCATGTCCAAATCCATCCTTGCAGTTGTTCTGTGCCAGTTCATCTCACCAGGATCTCCCTCCCCTTGCTGGCCCTCCACTTTACCAAACAAATTTCCTCATGAGACAATGTTCTGTGATGATTCAGAAGGGTTTCCTCGGCTAATTTTTGGACGTAGATCGCCAGGCCTTTCTTCTTAGTCTGTCCCAGTCTGTTAACGCCATTGAAACCTGTTCACCATGCATGACCTTGCTGATATTTAAAACACTGGTAACCTTATAGGTCAGGGAATGAGTCTGATTATATATTTTTTAATTTTTTTCCATTTTGGATAGCTTGAAATCTAAATGTCTATTATGTGTTCAAAACAGTAAAACTCCATCTAAAATAAGCTTTCCAAATGGTGAGGTCACTTTCTCCCTGGGAATTAAAAAAGCAGAAGGGAGTGTGTAATTCTGAAAAAGTAGACTCTCCTTCTGGTTTTTTTTTAATAAAAATATTAAATATTTTACAATGTTAGAAGTGCAAAATTTCACATTTCAATTTAAAATTGTTTGCCAGTAGTTTTCAAAGTACTGGTTCTTCTGTTTCTTGGTGCACACAGATTGCAGCTCACAGCTTGCCAGAAGCATCATGTAATGTTTAGTAAGAAATTGTCTTAGGGCTCTGCACCAGTAAGAGCTCCAAGGACTGTCGACTTAGGCTGAGCCTGAGTGCCTGAATGGTGTCAATAATTCCTTTCCGTTAGTGTGTGTGTGTGTGTAACTTTTTAGTAATAGCAATCCACAGCTGTCAAATACTGTTGGAAGAGACCCCTTAAAGGGTTCCGTGTGAAGAAATTTGGAAGATGGAGGAGAAAACCGCTGACTTTCTCTCACAATGACCAACAAACTCCACGATTACTTTAGCTTCTGTATCAGACTCCCAAAACCTTTTCCTAGTGCCACTAGGGGAACATTTCCCACTTCCGGTCGAAAGATTCCCACCAAGCTCCCATAATTTAGAACCTAGCTCACTTCTGACCAGCTAATGAAACTTTTCAGCAGTTTGTTTCTGGCCATTGCAATAAAAAATAAAAAAGGCACGTTTAATATTACTGTGGTTGACATCCTATTTAGTGGCATCAGAAAGCTTAAACCTCCTTTATTTCCAAGTAGACATCTTCAGTAGGGGATTGTCTGCCTTTTTGAAGGCTCTCGGTGAAGAAGAGTTTATGTCCATACATGGACTATTTCTGTCACTTTACATTTTTTTAAAGAACTTTGCAAAATGACCCTTTTTTTACTATTCAACTCTAAGAGCATTCGCTAATCAATTTCTGATCTCTCCATAGCAGCACAAATCTTTGTGTCCTTTGTATTGGGAATTTATGCCCCTTGCAATGCTGGCTCTCCAAGTTATCAGCCAGCATTTTTATGGAAAGTTGCTACTTGTCTACATCAGGACTTGAAACCTGTTCATTCCGCTTTGAACCCCTGCTAAGATTTGCATTTCCACCACAGATCTACTGAATTGAAATCTACATTTTAAAAAGATCCCCAGGTGACTCTTATGTACACTACATTTTGAGACCCACTGCAGAATTGGTCCCTAACCAATAGCATTAGCATCACCTGGGAACTCGTTAGAAATCCAGATTCTCAGCAGGGGTTCTAACTGGATAGAAGCCCTAGTGTACATGTCTGCTTGTTGCTGTGCTGAATACCAAAGAAGTATTCACCTTCAAAATCCCTAAAATATCACTGAAGATGTAAGTAAAGAACACAGGGTGGTATTTAATTGAATACTAAGTTGCAGGAAGTGCAGTAGGATTCGGGGTGGAGGAGGAACAAAAGGTTATCATGGACTTCAGTAGTCAGAAAAGGCTTCCTCCAGGAGCTAGGTCTTGAATTAAGCATTGAAAGATAGTTTTTGGAGAAAGGGGGATGAAGGTGGATCTTTGCAATTGCCTCATATGCACGTGGCAGTTGGACAATGAAAAAAGGAAGACAGAAAAATTGATGCATTCAAGCTGTGGCATTGATGAAGAATATTGACTATTCCATGGACTGTCAAAAGAACAAACAAATCAGTCTTATAAGCAATACAACCAGAATGCCCCTTAGAAACACGGATGGCAAGCCTCTAGCACACTTTGGACACTTCATCGGGAAAGATCAATCGCTGTAAAAGGACATCATGTTTAGTAAAGTAGAGGGTCAGCGAAAATGAGGGAAAGCCTCAATGAGGTGGATTGACACAGTAGTCGCAAGAATGGACTCATACATACCAAGGATCATTAAGACGGCACAGGACAGGGCAGCATTTCATTCCGTTATACATAAGGTCCCTAAGAGACAGAGCCAAGTCAACAGCAGCCAACAACAGGGGGGGCATCCACTGTCACGGGAAGCACCACAGGAGGGGAGTCTGGAAATCAGCAGTGAAGCTGGCGGGTAAGATGGAGAAGGGGGAGAGCGGCGGGAATGCTGTGTGGAGCAGGCATAGCCGAAGACGAACGTGAAGGCAGCAGTCCCAGCTAACCATCACAGGGCATGCAGACTCGGGCTTCCGTGGCAGGGTGTGTGACTGCTGGTGAAGAGGGTTCCCCAGGCTAACAACATGGGCCAACCATCAAAAGAGCCAGGATACACCGGTCAGATTCCACTCTTGCTCACAGCTCTATCAGTGCCCAGAAATCCTTCTTACTCCTTTTTCATCTCTCTTATCTTCACCCACCAACTTTTCTCCTGTGCCACGAAGTGCTCACTGCCATACCACTGAATGTCTCTTAGAACAAAGAGAGTGATATTCCATAGTCCATGTCATTTCATTAATTTCTCTTCTAACCCTGCTTTTGAATTATGGTGTTGGCAGTGGACAGTCCCAAGGAGGACCCAGTAGAAATTCTGCATTGGTCCAGAATACCTGTGCGTGAGCCATGCTGTTGCTGTAGTTACACCTTTCCATGCTGGGTTTGTCATGCCACCACACCGATGGATTCAAGCTGATGTATATGTTAGCTGCTTTGCAGGTCATGACAACTGAGTCCAGTCCCACTTCATCAGTTCACACAATAAGAAATGACTAGTGTTGCTTGACTAGGGAAGTATTCCCTGCCTTGTTGATCCCTTCCATGGGACTAACCTTCCTAGGACTAACCAACACCCAACTGGGTGACTCAGCCCTGCCTTATTATTATTATCATTATTTTAATCGCTGTACGCTTTCCTTGCCTGAACCTGCCCTTATTCCTTCTGTACTCCCGAGATCTATCCAGGGGTTGGGATGACGGGAGAAGAGAACAAGAGGAGGAGAGAATAAACCTACATAGCTGCACTGCACCCAAGCCCTTAGTGGGACTTGGGAAAAAACAGTCCCTGCAGTTTGACAAACAAAACAATCCCCTGCTTTGGCCAGGGTTTCTGTTCAGTGATACCTGAACCACAGAAGGAAAGCCAGATGACCTAACCCCACCCCCCCCGCCCCCCGCATCCTTCTCTACATGAGCACATTGCCACGTCTTTCTCTTTACCCTGGGGCAGACACCATGCGACAGCACCCCTTAGCCATGAGCTTGGATACAGCCTCAGAATCATTCTCAACACACCACTCCAGGAGGCCACTAATAATTGGTTAAAGTTGGTCCACAAGATAAGGCCCATTTGCCTTCCCTTATGTAAGATCTTCCACTTTGAAGAGCCTCCCTAGACCACTGGCTGGAAGATCAACCACATAAACATGGAGCCCAAGAATGCTAAACACTGAATTACTACTGCATGTACACACGCCCTTGCCTCACTCTCATTTGGATTTGGCCTTAGGCGTATAATGCTGCATGTTCAGACATTTCATCTGCTGTGTGTGTTGAAGTGGACAGAGAATCATTTCCAACAAATAAGACATGCCATCTATTAGGTAAACTGCAGGAAGCGGGCCGCTTACTTGCCTGGAGTCGCTTGTACCAGCTCTTCTCCCACAGCCAACCTCCGCTAATTGACCAGGCATTCTACAAACCACAGAGCTCCAGTGACCTGAGGTTAGTGACTAATGATGGGCCAGTCTGGTTAGATTCATTTTAAGAATATTTATGACTAATAGAAAACATAAGGGCAGAAAATTTGAGTCACGTTCGTGTAATAGAAAAATGCTACCTGCCTCAGGTGTGATGTTCCGCCAGGGCCTTTGTAGGTCATGAGACTCCTCAGTGGTTGTGATGAGGTCCCTTAATCCCCAAATCTGAGCAGCCTTCTAATGGGACACATCTTGTCTCCAGACTTGGTGTTCAAAGCCCATACTTTGTCTACTTTGCTGCTGTTGTTAGGTGCCATCAAGTCGGTTCCAACTCATAGCGACCCTATGTACAACAGAATGAAACACTGCCCGGTCCTGCACCATCCTTACAGTCACTGCTATGCTTGAGCCCATTGTTGCAGCTGCTGTGTTAGTCCATCTCATTGAGGGTCTTCTACCAAGCATGATGTCCTTCTCCAGGGACTGCTTCCTCCTGATAACACCTCCAAAGTTGTGAGACAAAGTCTGGCCATCCTTGCTTCCGACGAGCATTCTGGCTGTACTTCTTCCGAGACAGATTTGTTCGTTTTTCTGGCAGCTCATGGTATATTCAATATTCTTTGCCAGCGCCATAATTCAAAGGCACCAATTCTTCTTCAGTCTTCCTTATTCATTCTCCAGCTTTTGCATACGTATGAGGTGATTGAAAATACCATGGCTTGGGTCAGGTGCACCTTAGTCCTCAAAGTGACATCTTTACTTTTTAACACTTTAAAGACGTCTTTTGCAGCAGATTTGCCCAGTGCAATATCTCTTTTGATTTATTGACTGCTGCTTCCATGGGCATTGATTATGGACCCAGGTAAAATGAAATCCTTGACAACTTCAATATTTTCTCCATTTATCATGATGTTGCTTATTTGTCCAGTTGTGCGGGTCTTTGTTTTTCTTTATTTAAGGTGTAATCTACACTGAAGGCTGTGGTCTTTAATATTCGTCAGTAACTGCTTCAAGTCCCCTTAGCTTTCCGAAAGCGATGTTGTGTTGTCTGCATATCAAAGGCTGTTAATGAGTCTACCTCCAATCGTGATCCCACATTCTTCTTCATATAGTCCAGCTTCTCAAATTATTTGCTCAGCATACAGATTGAATAAGCACGGTGAAATGATACAACCCTGATGCACACCTTTCCTGATTTTAAACCACACAGTATCCCTTGTTCCATTCGAACGACTGCCTCTTTACATACAGGTTCTGTACGAACACAATTAAGTGCTCTGGAGTTCCCATTCTTCACAATGTTATCCAAAATTTGTAATGATCCACACAGTCAAATGTCTTTGTATAGTCAACAAAACACAGGTAAACATTGTCTACTTAGGCATTAAAAAAGAAAGGAAAAGAGGAGAAAAGGAAGATTGGAAGGAAGAAAGTAACAGAATAATGAAAAGAGGAAGGGCAGGAAGGAGCAAGGGTGGGAAGCGTAGGGAATCAAGGAGCGAAGGAAGAAGAGGGTCAGGGGAAGGGTCTTTGGGTTCCTTGCACTGTTACCAGCAGTGCAAACTTAAGATGTTAAAAGCTGTGTGCTTTCTTAAAGTACAATATGGAGAATGAGTTCTGGTCCCTGTGGGACAGAGAGAAGAGACCTTTGGTTGGGAACATCAGGTTCAAGCAGTCAGGAAGTAGACAGGTAATTCCGTGGAGGTGGCAGAGGAGAAAGATAAAGTTATGACCTAGGAACAAACCATGATCACTAAGTGTCCCCTAGGAGCTCGTCCTCCCAGCAGGAGGCCCTGCGTCCTGCACAGTAGGCGCCTCTGTCTCCCCTTCAAGAGCCTCCACCCCTAACACCAGCCTCCACCTTCTCCTGACTCTGTTTCCCCAGCTGAAAACCCACCAGAGCAGGAAGAGCCACATCCAGGGTGTGCAGCTGGGTGTTCCTGCACCCCCCGCCCAGCCAGTGCAATAAAGGCACTTCATAGGCGGTGATGGTCACTGCTTCCAAGTTGGAAGTTCCAGTGCAATTTCCTGTTGAAACTTTACAATATATAGCAATATCATATAGTACTATTAGCAGGGCTTTTTGTGGCCCATGAAAATATTCTTTGGTATCTTTCTTCAAATTTTTTCAAAGCAATGTCAATGTATGTCCTCTAAAATGTTGTTCATCTTAACTGGCTCATATGACAAGAATAACATGTTTATCCTTTGTGTCTTTCTGACCTCCTTGCTGTGTTTTACATGCCCTTGTTGAAATGATTTGGGGACAAAGCTGGAAATGTATGAATGGGTGGATGAAAAGATGGATGGACTGATTGATGGACAAAAGTTTACCTGCCCATCACAATAGAGAAGCAGATAAGATGCTGGGAAGGCAAAGGGTAGAAGAGCCATTTTACAGTTTACCTGGATATTAATTTTAAAAGAGAGGTAACAACAGTATTGACTTTGGGATACATTATTTTTTAATTGCTTTCTGTGGGCTAAATTACTTTTGTGTGCTAACCCAAAGAAATAACTACCATGAATATCACTGTGTGAGAAAATGCATTATGAGTTCCCAAGAAAGAAATTTTTTGAAATGGAAATAACAAGTGATATGGCTAGTCAGAGTGACCTATGAGGAGGCTGAATACAGTAGTCCAATTAAGAAATGGCATTGGCTTCAATGTGTTAGTGGTTCGGGGATGGAGAAGAATGGTATATTTGAAAGACATTTAAGACATATAAAGGATAGGTCTTAATAACTGAGCATCATGAGCGAGAAAGAGGAATGATAAAAGGTGACTCCTGGATTTCTGTTATGAAAAAAACTCTGAAACAGGAAACACGGGATGCGAAGCAAGTTTGTAGGGAGGGAGAGAGATAGTGAGTTGCACTTTTATTCATTGCTAAGATTTTACTCTCTGGGGACATCCAAATGGAAATGTTCCCTAATTCATTGGACACTTGGTTTTGGAACTCAATAAAAAATACCTGGTAGGAAACAATTGATTTAAGAGACCTTCGGTCCTTAATGGATGAGGTGATCTGTAGGAAGTCATGCAGGGCAAGTCTAGGATAACATCCTGTGTAAGAGCTACATGTAAAGGAGAGACAGCTTCCAAGGAGACCATGAAGAAAACAGGAGAGTTTACCCATTATATGCGAGACAAAGAAAAAAGAGGGCATAGTCAAAAATCCCCCTAGAATGATAAAGACCAGTTAAGTAAAGATCTTTTATAGCCAGTGAAATGCCATTTGAGTAAGAGGAGATGGTCTTGGGATTAGAAAATTTAGTCTCAAGAGTATGGTTCTCTTTTATTTCTCTAGTATGAAATATTTGCTTCCAAATGCCTCAAGGGGGGATGGGGTTTTCCTAAGTGCTAGCTCATGCCATTCATGCTCTGTGTTAGTATCCTTAAATCTGCAGTGAAATGGCAGGTTACCAACACCTAAAGAGAAATTATCGAGAACATTGTCCACGTTCTCTTATACATTTTGTTCTGAAAAAGAAATTCTCAATTTCACGAAGATTTAACATCTAAATTATAGAAATTTGTTTTTAGTTTTTCAAAATGTCCTGACTGTCCTCCAAGGAGATCCATAGAATATACCGCTTACTTTCTAAATTCTGCCCTTGGCAAGCCAGTGTATATAGTTTACTCTGGTGTTTTTTTTTTTTTTTTTTCTTTTCTTTTTTCCTGTCAAGCATTACTTACAAGGGAGAGGCTTTGGGAACGCCTGCACATACTCTGCTCTCCCGGAGGTTGCTTGTTGTACAACTGATTTCCAAGCACTGGTTTATCTGGAAATGTCTGACGTGAGTCTGCCCCATCAGAGCAGCAATGGCTGCGAGATAGTCTGGAACTATAATGGGATGGAGGAGCCCTGGTGGCCTGCTAACCAAAAGGTTGGTGGTTTGAACCTATCAGCGACTCCATGGGAGAAAGATGTGGCAGTCTGTTTCCATAAAGATTTACAGCCTTGGAAACCCTATGGGGCAATTCTATTCTGTCCTATAGGGTAAAGGGTCGCTATGAGTCAGAATCGACTCGATGGCACTGGGTTTTTATAGGGTAACTATGAGTCAGAATTGACTGGACGGCAGTAGGGCAATGGGATAATGGGATGTACCACACAGAGTACACAGAGTTCTGTACAAATGACAGCAAGTAGTCATGGAGAAGTGGAAAAACTCTCCTCCCAGCTGCCAAAACGCATCTTTTTTTTTTTTTTTCTTTAAACCAAAATGTAGTTTCACCTGCATTAAATAGGTTTCCTAAACAACAGTGCCCTTCTCTATTCCTTCTAGCACCATTCGAGCTGGCCTCCTCCTTCTGTGTACTCTTTTATTAATTTGTGATTGTGATTTATTTATGTATATTTATGCTTTTCTAGCTTCTTTCCCGTTTTAGGAATTCATCTTTGTGACAGAAAATACTGAGCAGAATGTCTTCTATGTGTTCCTGAACGTAGGCATTGTCTTAGGATCCTAGCACTGCTGTAACAGAGATACCACAAGTGGGTAGTTTTAAAGAAAAGAAATTTGTTTTCTCACAGTTCAGGAGGCTAGAAATTCAAATTTACTGCACTGGCTTTAGGGGAAGCTTGCTTTCTCTGTTGGCTCTGGGGGAAGTTCTCTTTCAGTTTCTGTGGATCTGGCATTCTTTGATTCCTTGGCAATTTCCACGTGGCATGTACCTACCCCTCCATTTGTACTTTCTTCTCTGAGTCTAATCTGCTCTGTTTATAGCTCAAAAGTGATTAGGTTTAGGACACATCCTACACTGATAATTATCTCATTGCCATAACAAAGAAAACCCTATTCTCAAATGGGATTACAGCCACAGGTATCACCACTGCCACTGATAGGGGTTAGAATTCCAGCACATATCTTGGGGGGATACAATTCAATCCATGACAGGTATTCTTTGAGCACTCCATAAATTCTTGTCTGTGGACAAGTTAAGAAGATGTAGAGCCTTACACAGATGGAAATGAACCTCATCTCACAGTCTAACTGTGCTTGCTTGGTAGTATGGCTCTGTTACACAGGACTCTGAGTCTCTGCTCACCCTCAGGTGAATGAAGGACCAGGACCAACTAACAGTGCCTGCTATGGAGACTGTAGAGTGGAAAGAGAACATGGAGAGTGTGAGCAAACATGGGCCAAGTATTCTAGGGGCCTTTCTGTAGGGTCACTATGAGTCAGAATTGACTTGAGAGCTACAGGTTTGGGTTTGGGTTTGGTTCAGTAGTTGGTGGATTACAGATAAAATGTTTTTGAGATGCAAAGTATAGACATTTCATTTAATTAGTTAACATGATAAATTTCATCAACCCTAAATATATGATAAACCAAAAACCAAACCATTGCTGTCAAGTCAATTCTGACTCATGACAACCCCAGATGTTAAGAGTAGAACTTCCCTATAGGATTTTCTTTATTGTAATCGTCATAGAGCGGATCACCAGACCTTTATTCCACATTGCCACTGGATGGATTTAAACCACCAGACTAGGTTAGTAGTCAAACACAAGCCCTTTTGCCACCCAGGGGCCTAAGTATATGATAAAAAAAAAAAAAAAAAAACCTACTGTCGAGTCCATTCTGACTCATAGCAACCCTATAGGACAGAGTAGAGCTGCCCTATAGGATTTCCAAGGAGTGCCTGGTGGATTCATACTGCCGACTTTTTGGATAGCAGCCGTAGCTCTTAACCACTACACCACCAGCGTTTCCAAATATATGATAGAAGTTGTTTTTTGTTGGTTGGTTGGTTTTTTGTTGTTTCCTTTTTTTTGTTGGGGGGGTGGGGAGGGTAGGTGCAGGGGGGCTGGAATTTAGCCTCCATTTCCATAGTATGACACTATAATTTTTGGCCACATGACTGTTTTATGAAATTGTATTGGGATTTCCATACATTCTGGCTTGTAGTAATTTTACTTTCTTGATAGGTATAATCTTATGTAAATGGGTTTCTATCTTAGTGAATATTTTCTATATAGATGTTTTTCACCAATGTAGCTAATTTGACTAAACCAAAAAAGAGCCTCCACTGACATAGAGTTGATTCCAACTCATAGCAAACCTATAGAACAGAGTAGAAATGCCCCACAGGGTTTCCTAGGCTGTGATCTTTACCAAGCAGACTGCCACATCTTTCTCCCACAGAGCAACTGGTGGGTTCGAACTGTTGATCTTTTGGTTAGCAACCAAGTGCTTTAACTACTGTGCCACCAGGGCTCCTTGCTAATTTGACTGGAAGTTATTAAATAGAGAGAAAATCTAGCTTTAGTTCATTTTTCTTTTGCTTGAGCAAAACGAAAATGCTCAGCTTCTTTTGAAGATGAATGTAAGTCCAACTGTAACATTATTCAAAAAAATAATAATGTCCTTTATAAGACAAAGTAAGTTGGAGTGCTTTCTTTGTCATCACAGCTACCGTCTCTAAGCCATGTTTCTGTTCTCATAAGACAGTTCTTACGAAAAGAAATTGAAGTGCCATAAATTATATTAGTGTAAGGTCACAAATTAATCACTTTATAACCTCTTTTCTCTTGAAAACTCTTTGAGGAAATTCTGCCACAAGATGGCTCGCAATATTTAGCTTAATACTTTATTGCTACGTGTTTTTCTCAGCACTCTAAGCCAATTCATTAGGCAAAGATAGTAGTTGCCAGCTACCATCGTCCTGTCTGACATAAATGAGGCCAAAAGCAAAACAAAAAAAACAACCAAATCTGTTGCCATGGAGTCAATTCTGACTCACAGCAACCCTATAGGACACAGTAGAACTGCCCCATAGAGTTTCC
Organism: Elephas maximus indicus; assembly: GCF_024166365.1. Classification (NCBI taxonomy): domain Eukaryota; kingdom Metazoa; phylum Chordata; class Mammalia; order Proboscidea; family Elephantidae; genus Elephas; species Elephas maximus. Next base: position 235,410,002 of record NC_064819.1, read on the forward strand.
AAGGAGCGCTTGGTAAAGTTTAACTGCCAGTCTTGTGGTTAGCAGCCCCGTAGTACGTAACCACTACGCCGCCAGGGCTTCCAACATCAATGAGAAGAAGGTGCATTATTTGGATTTTCTGGGGTGTTACTTATTCCTACCAGAACACATATGCATTCCATACGCAGCTAAAATCCCCGGGCCTTTCTTTGAGGATATGCCTTACAGAACAACTGTGGAAGGCAGTATTATTAAACCTTTTATGTTAAGTTTGCAATTATATTTCCTTCTTGGTTAACTCAAAGAAGGAAGTCTTTTGATGGTGTTATGGACTTTCATCAGAATTAATTTTACTCTGCTCTACAACTGAACTTACGATCAAAATTTCAGATTTCTCTTCTTTAAGATTTTATTGTATTAGATCTCACATGGAACAAAGACTCTCCATTTCTCCCTCTTTTATTCCATTACCCTTCACCCAAAAATATTTATTGACTTAGGAAAATATTTCAACAAGTGGGCTTTATAGGAAACAATAAATAATCAAATCCAATCAATTCCAAAACAAAAACCTCCTCTTGTATAAAGGCAAACATTGACACTGGTGTTGCTGAGTCTATCAATCACTTATGACAGTATCACTTTGGGTGGGGGGGCAGGAATTTGAATACCAGGGAAGAACAGAGGTGATACAAATGCTGAAGCACCCAGCTGCTAACCAAAAGTTTGGAGGTTCAAGTTCACCCAGAGGCACCTCAGATGAAAGGCCTGTCAATCTACTTCCTAATGGTCAAAACCTTGAAAACCCTATGGAGTACAGTTCTTCCATGCATACTGTCTTAGTCATCTAGTGCTGCTATAACAGAAATGCCACAAGTGGATGGCTGTAACAAAGAGAAATTTATTTTCTCATAGTCCTGTAGGCTAGAAGTCCAAATTCAGGGTGCCAGCACCAGGGGAAGGCTTTCACTCTCTGTTGGCTCTGGAGGAAGGTACTTGTGATCAGTCTTCCCTTGGTCTGGGAGCATCTCAGAGCAGGAACCTCAGGTCCAAAGGATGCACTCTGCTCCCAGCACTGCTTTCTTGATGATTTGGGGTCCCCATGTCTTTCCCCCCACATGTCTGTCAGTTTGTCATACTGTGGGGGCTTGTGTGTTCCTGTGATGCTGGAAGCTATGCCACCGGTATTCAGATACCAGCAGTTTTCAGCTGAGCTTCCAGACTAAGACAGACTAGGAAGAAGGACCTGGCAGTCTACCTCTGAAAAGCATTAGCCATTGAAAACCTTATGAATAGCAGCGGAACATTGTCTGATATAGTGCTGGAAGATGTGCCCCCCAGGTTGGAAGGCACTCAAAAGATGACTGGGGAAGAGCTGCCTCCTCAAAGTAGAGTCGACCTTAATGACGTGGATGGAGTAAAGCTTTTGGGACCTTCATTTGCTGATGTGGCACAACTCAAAATGAGAAGAAACAGCTGCAAACATCCATTAATAATTGGAAGCTGGAATGTACGAAGTATAAACCTAGGAAAATTGGAAATCATCAAAAATGAAATGGAACGCATAAACATCGATATCCTAGGCATTAGTGAGCTGAATGGACTGGTATTGGCCATTTTGAATCGGACAATCATATAGTCCTCTATGCTGGGAATGACAACTCAAAGAGGAATGGTGTTGCATTCATCATCAAAAAGAACATTTCAAGATGTATCCTGAAGTACATCGCTGTCAGTGGTAGGATAATATCCATACGCCTACAAGGAAGACCAGTTAATATGACTACTATCCAAATTTATGCACCAACCACCAGGGCCAAAAATGAAGAAATAGAAGATTTTTATCAGCTGCTGCAGTCTGAAATTGATCGAACATGCAATCAAGATGCATTGATAATTACTGGTGATTGGAATGCACAAGCTAGAAACAAGAAGGATCAGTAGTTGGAAAATACGGCCTTGGTGACAGACACAATGCCGGAGATCGAATGACAGAATTTTGCAAGACCAACGACTTCTTCACTGCAAATACCTTCTTTCACCAACATAAACGGTGACTATATTTTTTTTTTATACACATGGACCTCGCCAGATGGAACACACAGAAATCAAATTGACTACATCTGTGGAAAGACACGATGGAAAAGCTCAATATCATCAGAACAAGGCCAGGGGCCAACGGTGGAACAGACCATCAATTGCTCATTTGCCAGTTCAAGCTGAAAGTGAAGAAAATCAGAGCAAGTCCACGAGATCCAAAATATGAGCTTGAGTATATCCCACATAAATTTAGAGATCATCTCAAGAATAGATTTGACGCATTGAACACTAGTGACCGCAGACCAGACGAGTTGTGGAATGACATCAAGGACATCATCCATGAAGAAAGCACGAGGTCACTGAAAAGACAGGAAAGAAAGAAAAGACCAAGATGGATGTCAGAGGGGACTCTCAAACTTGCTCTTGAGCGTCGAGCAGCTAAAGCAAAAGGAAGAATTGATGAAGTAAAAGAACTGAACAGAAGATTTCAAAGGGCCTCTCGAGAAGATAAAGTATTATGACGACATGTGCAAAGAGCTGGAGATAGAAAACCAAAAGGGAAGAACACGCTTGGCATTCCTCAAGCTGAAAGAACTGAAGAAAAAATTCAAGCCTTGAGTTGCACTAGTGAAGGATTCCATGGGGAAAATATTAAACGATGCAGGAAGCATCAAAAGAAGATGGAAGGAATACACAGAGTCATTATACCAAAAATAATTAGTCGATATTCAACCATTTCAAGAGGTGGCATATGATCAGGAACCGATGGTACTAAAGGAAGAAGTCCAAGCTGCTCTGAAGGCATTGGTGAAAAACAAGGCCCCAGGAATTGATGGAATATCAATTGAGATGTTTCAACAAACAGATGCAGCACTGGAGGTGCTCACTTGTCTATGCCAAGAAATATGGAAGACAGCTTCCTGGCCAACTGACTGGAAGACATCCATATTTATGCCTGTTCCCAAGAACGGTGATCCAGCCAAATGTGGAAATTATAGAACAATGTCATTAATATCACACGCAAGCAAAATTTTGCTGAAGATCATTCAAAAACGGCAGCAGCAGTATATCGACACGGAACTGCCAGAAATTCAGGCCAGTTTCAGAAAAGGACGTGGAACCAGGGATATCATTGCTGATGTCAGATGGATCCTGGCTGAAGGCAGAAAATACCAGAAGGATGTTTACCTGTGTTTTATTGACTATGCAAAGGCATTCAACTGTGTGGATCATAACAAACTATGGATAACACTGCGAAGAACGGGAATTCCAGAACACTTAATTGTGCTCATGAGGAACCTTTACATAGATCAAGAGGCAGTTGTTCGGAGAGAACAAGGGGATACTGATTGGTTTAAAGTCAAGAAAGGTGTGTGTCACGGTTGTATTTTTTTCACCATACCTATTTAATCTGTATGCTGAACGAATAATCCGAGAAGCTGGACTATATGAAGAAGAATGGGGCATCAGGGTTGGAAGAAGACTCATTAACAACCTGCGTTATGCAGATGACACAACCTTGCTTGCTGAAAGTGAAGAGGACTTGAAGCACTTACTAATCAAGATCAAAGACCACAGTCTTCAGTATGGATTACACCTTAATGTAAAGAAAACAAAAATCCTCACAACTGGACCAATGAGCAACATCATGATAAACGGAGAAAAGATTGAAGTCGTCAAGGATTTCATCTTACTTGGATCCACAGTCAACACCCATGGAAGCAGCAGTCAAGAAATCAAAAGATGCATTGCATTGGGCAAATCTGCTGCAAAGGACCTCTTCAAAGTGTTGAAGAGCAAAGATGTCATGCTGAAGACTAAGGTGCGCCTGACCCAAGCCATGGTATTTTCAATCGGATCATATGTATGTGAAAGCTGGACAATGAATAAGGGAGACCGGAGAAGAGTTGACACTTTTGAATTGTGGTGTTGGCAAAGAATATTGAATACACCATGGACTGCCAAAAGAACGAACAAATCTGTCTTGGAAGAATGCTCCTTAGAGGCAAGGATGGTGAGACTGTGTCTTACATACTTTGGACATGTTGTCAGGAGGCATCAGTCCCTGGAGAAGGACATCATGCTTGGCAGAGTACAGGGTCAGCGGAAAAGAAGAAGACCCTCAACAAGGTGGATTGACACAGTGGCTGCAACAATGAGCTCAAGCATAAAAATGATGGTAAGGATGGTGCAGGACCAGGCAGTGTTTCATTCTGTTGTGCATAGGGTCGCTATGAGTTGGAACCAACTCAACGGCACCTGACAACAACAACAACATGTCTCTCTGCTCACTCCTCTCTTTTATATCTCAAAAGTGATTGGCTTAAGACACTATCTAATCTTGTAGACCTCATCAATATAACTGCCACTAATCCATCTTATTACATCATAGTGATAGGATTTACAACACATAGGGAAATCACATCAGAAGATAAAATGGTAGACAATCATACAATCATACAAGGGAATAATGACCTAGCCAAGTTGACAGATAAGTTTGGGGGACACAATTCAATCCATGACACACACATTGCAATCACCTCAATGGCAACTGATTTTTGTTGTTTTTTCTGTGACAGAAAATCTTTGTAAAGTGCTGCATCATGAAGGCAAACATGATTTGATACAAATCCTTTGTGTGGTCAGGCTGGTATGCAGAAGCCTTTCTCATCTCAGCCCACCCCACGGGGCATTTCAGCCAGAGACTGCTTGCTAGTGGTCGCAGAACAAAGAAGGAACACCTTCAACACCCACCATCAAGACCGTCCCCTTTCTAGTCAGTCATCCTTTGAGTAACTGTTCTTTGAGTTCTGTTGACTTTAATCTTAACTTTTCCCAGAATTATAGAATAGTTTGTTAAGGCTTTCCAGAAAACTTCCCTCATGTAAAAAGCTCAAAAACTGTTGCCTCTTCTGTATTTCCATTACATTCTGTATATTCTCTTTTCTTTTTAGCCCTTGTACTTGGGTAATTCATCTCATACTTCAAGATAATTTTTGGTGTGTAATTTTTTTTTTGTCTCTGAGTAGAAATGCGTTTTTTTAAAGCAAAAATGGTGTTGCGTCTGCATCCCCAGCAACTGGCACAGGGTCAGCACATGATGCTGTTGTTGTTGTTAGGTGCCGTCGAGTCAGTTCCAATTCATAGCGACTCTGTGTACAACACAGCACACACTGCCTGGTCCTGCACCATCTTCACAGTCTTTGCTATGTTTCAGCACATTTTTGCAGCCACTATTCAGTCCATCTCATTGAGGTTCTTCCTCTTTTTTGATGACCGTCTATTTTACCAAACACACCATCTTTCTCTAAGGACTGGTCCTTCCTGATAACATGTCCAAAGTACATCCTCACTTCTAAGAAGCACTCTGGCTATATTTCCTCCAAGACAGACTTATTCGTTCTTCTGGCAGGCCATAAGTATATACAACATTCTTTGCCAACACTGCAATTCAAAGGCATCAATTCTTCTTCAGTCTTCCTTATTCATTGTCCAGGTTTCGCATGCATACAAAGTCACTGAAAACATCACGGCTTGGGGCAGGCGTACCTCAGTCCTCAAAGTGATATCTTTGTTTTTCAACATAGTATGTGATAAACATATGTTTATTAAATGATTAAAGAAAGATTTCCAAATTTTAGTTCCAAATCCCAATACCTAGATGAATGACTTTAAATGAGGTACATAATTTTTTGAGTATTTTCCCCATTTGTAAAATGAGGTTAATTATGCCTTTTCTCTGGGTTGGTATGATGATCAAATAAAATAATGGACGTGAGAGCCATGTACCATGGGAGATTGTCATTTTTCTCATATTCAACTAGAAGCAATTCTGTAGAGAGCGGCATTGTTACAAGGGTCCTACTGGTATACTCCTGTGTATTCTGTTGGCACTCAACAGATACTTATAACCTGCTGAAATAAGGCTTTTTCTTGTATTATAATCTTCTTACAGCACTCGCCTGCTCCCTTGGTTTCAAGGACTACCTTTGTAAGAGGACTCCATTTCAAAGTTTGGTCACTAACCTCTCCCCAGAATCACTTCTGTAAGAATTAGCCCTGTCAGAATTAGTCTTAGTCATCTAGTGCTGCTATAACAGAAATACCACAAGTGGATAGCTTTAACAAAGAGAAATTTATTCTCTCACAGTCTAGTAGTCTACAAGTCCAAATTCAGGGCATAAGAGATTGGCTTAAAAGGCAATCTAGTCTTGGAGATCATGTCCTGCCTGGTTAACATAACTGCTGCTAATCCATCTCATTAACATCGTGATAGGATTTACAACACACAGGAAAATCACATCAGATGACAAAATGGTGGACAATCACACAATACTGGGAGTCGTGGCATAGCCAAGTTGACAGATATTTTTGGAGGACACAGTTCAATCAATGACAATTACCTCAAAGAATCCCTAGTCTAATACTGTTAAAAAAAATAATCAATACTCAATAGAATTTGAACATAAGGTTTATTCTGAGCATTTATTCTATACACATATAGAGAAACCATTTTGATTCCAGAAAAAGCAAATGGCTGGAAGAAGTTAGGTACAATGAGGCCTATAAAAAGAAGAGGAGAGAGAAATATGGAAGATCAACCATTGGCTAATCTCAACATGATTGATTGAACCCTGCCCTCCCTCTTTTACTCTATCAACTGATATCAGGTCACAAGGTAGCCTCTGACCCTCCCACCCAGCCATATCTTTTTAAATTCAAATTTAGTAAGCTTGGCTTCAAACAGGAAAGAAAAGATAAGGGATTTTAAATGAAAGAAAAGCCACTGGCAGGATTAATTTTGATCAGGAATTTCTTTACAGCAAATATTTGGTTTCATGGGTAAGAAAACCTTAAAATCAAAGTAAGATGTCTGTTATTAATTTTTCCCTTTGACAATACCTCATTAAATATTTCTCCTTGCATCTCTTTACCATTCTTACCATTCTTGCCTGGAATGTCCCAAGTCTGTGGGTCAGAATAGAGGCTGCTCCTGATTCACATAGCCACTGGGGGCTGGTGAATCCCCGGCAGGTCAGAGAGCAGGGCTCTTGCTCACAGGAAGATCAATGAATCCCAAAATGGGCAGGCAAGACCACAGGTAAACTGCCAGCTCAAGTTCCAACAACCAGAGGTCAGATGAACAAGAGCCAGCTGCAGGATCCAGCACGAGCAAAAAGCCCCCAAGCCTTGCCAGAATGTCCGCTCATATTCCATGCAGGCCACACACCCAAGGAAACTCCCTTTCAACTGATTAGCTACTGACAGCAGATCCCATCATGGGGATGATCACATCGAATCTCAACAGGGAAGTGATCACACCTTTATATGAATGCCAAAACACTGAGAATCATGGCCCACCCAAGTTAGCACACAATTTTAATCATCACACTTGCCATCCTTGCTTCTAAGGAGTATTCTGGCTGTATTTCTTCCAAGACATATTTGCTTGTTCTTCTAGTAGTCCATGGGATATTCAGTATTCTTCACCAACACCATAATTCAAAGGTGCCAGTTCTTCTTCAGTCTTCCTTATTCATTGTCCAGCTTTCACATGCATATGAGGTGTTTGAAAACACCATGTCTTGGGTGAGGCACACCTTCGTCTTCAAAGTGACATTTTTTCTTTTTAATACTTTAAAGAGGTCTTTTCCAGCAGATTTGCCCAATGCAATTTGATTTCTTGACTGCTGCTTCCATGGCTGTTGATTGTGGATTCAAGTAAAATGAAATCCTTGACAACTTCAACCTTTTCCCCATTTATCATGATGTTGCTTATTGGTCCAGTTGTTAGGATTTTTGTTTCCTTTATGTTGCGGCGTAATCCATACTGAAGGCAATGGTCTTTGATCTTCATCAGTAAGTGCCTCAAGTCCTCTTTACTTTCAGCAAGCAAGGTTGTGTCATCTGCATAATGCAGGTTGTTAATGAGTCTTCTTCCAATCCTGATGCCCCATTCTTCTTCATATATTTCAGCCTCTTGGATTATTTTCTCAGCATATAGATTGAACAGGTATGGTGAAAGGATACAACCCTCGCACACATCTTTCCTGACTTTAAACCACGCAGTCAGTATCCCCTTATTCTGTTCAAATGCCTGCCTCTTGATCTATGTACACGTTCTTCATGAGCACAATTAAGTGTTCTAGAATTCCCATTCTTCCCAAAGTTATCCATAATTTGTTATCATCTACACAGTCAAATGCCCTTGCATAGTCAATAAAACACAGACAAACATCTTTCTGGTATTCTCTGCTTTCAGCCAGGATCCATCTGACATTAGCAATGATATCTCTCATTCCACATCCTCTTTTGAATTCAGCTTGAATTTCTGTCATTTCCTATGTTCTTCTGCAGCCGCTTTTGAATGATCTTCAGCAAAATTTTACTTGCAATGTGATATTAATGATATCATTTGATAATTTCCGCATTCGGTTCAATCACCTTTCTTTGCAAAGGCATAAATATGGATCTCTTTCAGTCAGTTGGCTAGGTAGCTGTCTTCCAAATTTCTTGGAATAGATGAATGAGCACTTCCAAGGCTGCATCTGTTTGTTGAAACATGTCAGAGTTGAGGTGCGTGTTTATATACTTTGAATTAGAGTAAGCTGAGGGGTTGAATTCCAGCAACCAGTAAAAATCCACTACTGTCAAATTGATTCTGACTCATAGCGACCCTATAGGATAGAATAGAACTGCTCCATAGGGTTTCTAAGGCCGTAAATCTTTAGGGAAGCAGACTGCCAAATCTTTCTCCCTTGGAGCAGCAGACCTTTCAGTTAGCAGCCAAGCACTTAACCACTGCACCACCAGGACTCCTCCAACAACCAGTAGGGAACCATAAGCCGAAAACAAAACAAAACCAGTTGCCATCGAGTCGATTCTAACTCATGGTGACCCCATGTAGACAGAGTAGAACTGCACTCCATAGGGTTTTCAAGGCTGTGACCTTTCAGAAACAGGTCATCAGGCCTTACTTCCAAGGTGTCTCTGAGGGGATTCAAACTGCCAACCTTTCTGAGTAGTGGAGCACTTAACCGTTTGTGTCAAAGAACAGGGAAAATGGGTGGGTGAAAGGTTAAAGGTGAAAATCAAGTAACTTAGGAAAAAAAACTTAGAGACCGTACATAATCCCAAAGAGCCGATGAAATAGATGAATAAAAACTTCATTCTGAGGCACAGCCCAGCCCTGCTCGGAATTTCTCAGATAATTTAGCTTTGTGAATACACCTGGCAGGAAAGACAGTGAAGGAGGGGAGGGATGGGTGGGCTGTGACCCGGAAACAATCTGTGATTGCCTAACTTAGTTTAGTTCAAGTTTAAAAGATTTTATGTTAAACAAAGCTCTAAAAAGGAATTTAATGTAAAAAAAAAAAAAAATTTTTTTTTTTTTTTGAGCTGTAGTTTCTGACTGTTTTCATCCATGCAACAAAGGACATGAAGGCAAAGTTCAGAAAATTAGGCTTATTCATAGCCAGAGGCCTCTCCTGCTGCCTCCCTTCACAGCATTGTTAGGTAAGTGCTGATCAGTCCCTGGAGAAGGACATCATGGTTGGTAGAGGGTCAGCGATAAAGAGGAAGACCCTCAGGGAGATGGATTGACATAGTGGCTGCAGTCATGGGCTCAAGCATGATGATTGTGAGGATGGTGCAGGACCGGGCAGTGTTTCGTTCTGTTGTACATAGGGTCGCTATGAGTCAGAACTGACTCGATGGCACCCAACAACAAGAAGAATTGTCCCATGAATTCGCTTAATGCTCAGTAATCACTAGCAGATATATCAGCACCATTATTCATGGTTCATGTGTTGTGGGCGCAACAGATGTGAATTATCAAATGGGGCAAGGTCGATTTTTCCGCCCGTTCTCTTCTCAGTGCAATTCAAATACGTTTTGGAAAGCGCGCTAGGTGACTGGGAAGTGGTAAGCGCTGTAACATCTCCCTCTTGATTCCTGGGGCTCAATTATCTTTCTTCGGTCACATGCAATGTCTTCCCTAATAAAAAACCAAAACGGGAGACAGCTTTTTTAGCATCAGGCACAGAAGGGAGATGAGATAATATCAGATTTTCCTGTGGTTTAGCAAACATTTACGAACAGGGAAATTTAGGATGGCTCATCTAAGATGTTTTGGTCTCAATAGATTCAGTTAATAAAGTAACTGTAGAAAATTAAATCTGTATAAGCCACAGCACCTTTGGAATACTTAAGCGATTGTTGGATTGTGTCATTTATAGCCACAAATGTTTTCAGGCTGCAAACAAAAAATTCATTTTTTCTATTTTATTTGAAAAGAAGATGATGTCTCCAAGTATTACAGGGAATTGTTTCTTTTGTGTCCAAATGAGCTCAGACCTAAACCAACATTTAAGTGGGATCCAGTCATCATTTGCAAATTGCAGCTGAAATGAGCATTGTTTTGCTGATAGTTTAGTCTGAAAACAATTGTCTTTTTCCCCACCAGTACAGTGCACACTTATTAAGTGGGGTTTTGTTGTCATTATTTTTTTTTTTCTAATGGGCAAGTATCTATGTGAATAAATGACCTGTTCGGATGAGTTGACTTTCTTCTGGACTGGATGGAGGTGTGGGTCCAGGCACCATCACTTACCAGATGGATCAGTGGTTGATGCCACGGGATCCTCACCGAGTTGGGAAGCTGGGGCCTGTTCGTAAACAAACGTACCCAATGCCCAGCGCTCACTGGGCTCCGCAGCTGTCTGCTGCTGGCACTGCCACACACAGCTACTGTGAGCCCGTGATTCCCTGGGGCGGGGGCGGGGGAACGGCTCGCTGCCTGGAACCAAATACAAGTGCGCGTGTTCAGTCACAATCCATGAAGTGTGTGAATGTTCCCATATACGCCACGTTTGTTTGACCCAGAGAAACCACGTGTGCATGTGCACCCACAAAGAGCTTCTTAGTTGTTTTGTTTTAAGTATATTTTAAACTCTCAAGTCTCTCTGTGTGTCTGGCAGAAGAAGTGGGTCTTTCCATTTCTAGGACAGTTCACGATTGGAACCTGCACATACCAACACAGTGAGGGGAGGTGGCAAACGGACTGCTGCCCTCAGTCCCCTTCAGCCCCTCAGGTCCCCAGCCACCATCTAACCCACCTGTAGTTGTCTCCTCCAAGTTCAGGGCCTTGTCTCATCTGTTATTTCCTCCCTGAAATCACTAAAAAAACAAAAAAAACAAACACGTCGCCACTGAGTTGATTCTGATTCATAGCCACCCTATAGGTCAGGGGAGAACTACCCCATAGGGTTTCCAAGGAGAGACTGGTGGATTCGAACTGCCTAACCTTTTGGTTAGCAGCAGAACCCTTAACCACTGTGCCACGAGAGCTCCGAAGGCAGTAAAGGTGTCTAAAAAAATAAACAAAAACCCCATTGCCGTCTTGTCAACTCCAACTCATGGCAACCTCATGTGTTACAGAATAGAGCTGTGCTCCGTTAAGTTTTCCTGGCTGTAATTTTATGGAAGCAGATCGCCAGGCCATTCTTCCGGCGTGCTGCTCAGTGGGTTGAATGACAAAACTTTTGGGTAGTTGTTGTTGTTCGCTGCCATCAAGTTGGTTCTGACTCATAGCGACCCTGTATACAACAGAACGAAACACTGCCCGGTCCTACACCAATCTCACAATCGTTGGCTATGTTTGAGCCTATCCTTGCAGCCACTGTGTCAATCTGTCTTGTTGAGGGTCTCCCTCTGTTTCACTGACCCTCTACTTTATCAAGCATGATGTCCTTCTCCAGGGACCAGTCCCTCCTGACAACATGTCCAAAGTATATGAGACATAGTCTTGCCATCCTTGCTTCTAAGGAGCATTCTGGTTGTACTTCCTCCAAGACAGATTTGTTCCTTCTTCTGGCAGTCCATGGTATATATTCAGTATTCTTCTCCGACACCACAATTCGAAGGCGTCAATTCTTCTTCAGTCTTCGTTATTCATTGTCCAGCTTTCACATGCGTGGGAGGCGATTGAAAAACACCAAGACTTGTCAGGTGCACCTTGGTCTTCAAGGTGACATCTTTGCTTTTCAACACTTTAAAGAGGTCTTTTGCAGCAGATTTGCCCAATGCATTTGGGTTTGGGTAGTAGCCTAGAGCAAACTGTGCCACCCAAGGGCCTTCAAAGATGCCTAGAGACCAAGAAAACTTGAGTCAAACCCTGAACACTAGCTTGATTGAAATTTTGTTGTATCTAATTTAGAAGATGAGGAGCTATCTTAATTTTTGATGACTAAAAACAAAAAACGCCAAAAATGATTTAATCTGGGGCACAAGGCCCAGCTGCTCAGAATGAATAACTGAAGCCACAGAGCCTGCCTGGCTGGTTAAATAAACAGGGCCCATGAGTCACGTGGAAGTCTGCATTCGCACACAAACTAAATGTAGTCAAAGAACTAAGCCGAGCCCAAGCAAACATGTGCTAGTATGTAAGTAACAAAGCTCGCTTATACTTGGCGGACTCTAATTCGAATACTGAGGCTTTTTCTGCAATGGCCTTGGCACAAAGATGAGTCATTTTGGTGCCATTTCTGACTGTATTTCAAACAAAACCTAGGTGTCCTAATCTGGAATGTATTCTCCATTTAATTTTATAGCACAAGACAGAACAGTTCATTTAATTCTCTTCTTTTGAGCTGTTTTCAGTAGGGTTGGGTTTTTTGTTTTGTCTCATTTTTGCATATTCTGAAAGGAAAACTCTTTTGTTGGACTTCCTCCTTCATTTTTTCAGTTGCATTTAGTTTCAGGAGAGCCGATTTATAGGATTTTCATATACGATTTTAACTAAGGCTCTGTCCTTGGATTGTCTGGTGTTTTCTGTAGTACTGGCCCAGGGGACCCAAACTGTACACTTTAGACACTGAGAATTCACGGCAGGGCCTCGCTCTCATCAGGTAATTTAAGAGTTCCCAGTCACAGCGTCCCAGCTTTCTTTGTCATATGCTTCCATTTACAAAAGAAATGCCTGGTTGTTTATGATCTGTACTTTAGACAAGAACGCCCAGCACTGCCCGTATTTCATCCCACGAGGCTCTGTCAGATCAGTCCAAGACCGGAAGGCCAATCCGCCCCGGAAATTAGAAGCCAACAGACTCCGCATGAAATATGGCTTCATTTCTCCTCACATGTATCCTCCGAAGGTACCAGCTCACCCACTTGTCAAACTAATTCTTCATTTCAATGCAATCTTTGGGGAGAATAAAAGTGAGCAATGCTAAAATGAAAGTGTTTTTCAAGCAATAACGGTACCGGCACGCGAGATTTTCACGTTGGCAAACAAACTATTTTAGCCACTAAGAAATCTCAGAGCTACAAAAAATTGATGAGGTTTTAACATTGTGTTTCTGTTTTTAGTAACCCGCGGACGCAGACGTTAACTGCCCTCCGTGTCAGACAGGGAGGCAGGCTTCGACTTTGACTTTTCTTTCTGCCATTTTCTACCATGAATGTCCTTTGACGTCTGCTCTTTATTTTATGTCAGTTTATATTCCACAGACTTAACTCTCCAACAAAATAATACCAGTTTCAAACACTAATGATTAATTCTAACGGAGATAAAACAAGAAGTTACAAAAATTATTTTAACCTAGGGATGCACAACATTTTAATAACATTATTACGGCTTTAGCTTTTAAAATCTACTCTGGGGACACTGTTAAAAGTAAGTCAACTCTACACTGTAAAATGTAACCCTGTCAGAAACAGTTTTGCCTGAATTATAATTCTAGCCTAATGGGAAATTTAATTTAGCAGAATATCAGACTGAGGGTACTTTTACTACTAGTCAAGGAGGACCCCAGCTAAGTGTGGCCTTGTTTGTGCGAAATGGCCGTCAGGCTACACAGACTAGCAGCTCGATGACAGGCTCGTGGTGTGTCCTCGTCGCCAGTTGTCATCGCGTTGATTCTGACTCACGGCGACCCCACGTGCGCGCAGTAGAGCTGCTGCACAGGGTTTTCAAAGCTGTGACTTTTGGGAAGCAAATCACCAGGCCTTTCTTCAGAAAGGTCTCAGGGTGGTTTGAACCACCAATGTTTCACTTGATAGCCGAGCACTTATTCATTTGCAGCGCTCAGGGACTCCCGGGGGTTGTAGGGTCACCAGGGGCAGATCCTCTGTAGTGAACAATTTCACATTTTTTTCAGCACACCAAAGACTCTGCTTCTAGGTATGGCTGGCATCTGTCTCTCTCCCAACCCCACAACACTTTCCTACAGAATCAAAGCCTCTTTTCAAATTTACAATCCCTGACGAGGGCAGATGACCCAATCAGCAAAGATGTAGTGAAACCCATGTGAGATTGTTCAGTACAGATTAGTAAGTAAGCATGAGTAAGCCTACGTTTACCTTGTTTGTTGGGTAATCGCCCGGGGTCCGTCATTAAAGAAAGCAGAGTGAATCACAGAGCTAATATGCTTCTATCCTCAGTCCTCTTCTGTTCCTTATCTGTCCGCAACTCCTTGGAGGTCCCCTTCAGTATCACAGCTTTCGATACCATCTGTACACAGATGACACCCAAATTTGACTACCATTCTGACCTCTACTCTAAGGTTCTAGCTCAAATATCCAGCTTCTCATAGCATCTGCTCATGGAGGCCCAGTACATATGTCAAACTGAGCATATCCAAGACAAGTCATGAATTTTCTGCCCCCCACCCCAGTCTTCTGCCATCTACTCACTTACCAAGAACTTTAGGGTTATCTCAAAGTCTCCGTTCCTTCATCTCCTCTGTACAAATTCTGCAACAAAAAATAAGTGTTCTACCTTGTTATACTGAAGAGTCAGGCCACTCCACAGTACTTCTACCATCAGCTCTCAGCTGATTGCCGCAACGGCTTCTAAGAAGCCCCTCTGCTTTCAGCCCGGGCCGTCCGTCATCAGTAGCCAGAATGGTCTCTTTCAAAATTAAATGAGACGTTGTCGCTCCCTTGCTTAAAACTTCCCAATGATATCCTATGTCTTTTAGAGTAAATTTCTGTCACCTCACTGTTTCACACTAGGGATAACATCTGACCCTTACCTATCTCTTTGACACTATCTCTTATATTTTTTCCACCTTATTCAGTATTTTCCAACCTCGCTGAACATATTCCTATTCCTCAAACACATCAAGTCTGCTCCAGCCTCAGGACCTTTGCACTTGGTCTCTCCTGTTTAGAACACTCTTTCCCTGGATCTACTCGTGGCTCTTTTCTCCTCTTCATTCAGATTACTGCTCAAGTGCCACCTCCTCATAGAGGCTTCTTTTCACCACCCTGTTTAAAACTGTGTTCCTACAGATGCTAACCCCTAACACACTCTATCCCATTACCTGGTTTTATCTTCTTCATGATATTTATAACCATCAGATATATATAATACTTCATATAGATATATATATACATGTGTATATATGTATAAATATATATATAAAATATTGGTATAGCTGTTGCTTATGCCAGCTAGAAAGAAAGCACCATGAGAACAAGGGCTTCATCTTGTTGGCTGTTGGATTCCTTGTTCTCTGAAGGTACTCGATAAATACCGCAAATGATTAAACCAAGTTAAAAGCCATGACTTACTTGAAGACCTTCTCAGCCCTCGCCCATATGTACATATATTTATTTCTCCACCTTTTTTCATGAAAGATTTAAAGCAGCTTAAAGCAAAAAACATATACAAAAAAAAAGTTAAAAATAAAAATCTAGCACAAAAAAATTACAGGCAAAAAAATATATTACAAGATGAAGTTAGGATGTTATTGTGAGAAAGTTAAAAATGGAAAATATGCATTTCTTTGAGGGAAAAAAGATGGAAAAGTAGAAAGTTTGCTTTGCTACAAAAGAACAAAACTCTTCCTAAGAGTAAATTCTAAAGGAAAATTTTCGAGAGAGATTTCATACAAAAAAGGGCTACGTCCTCAGTGATATTTGTAAAACAAATGCAATGGTCCTTTTCAAACGGCTGTTCCTTTGCTAATGGCCAAGGGCCCAAATTAAAACGTAATATAATGAGGGGGAATCATTAAGGGACTAAGGGGATATGCTTCAAGAATACAGGGTTCTGGTATCCTTACTGGAACCAAGAAATCATGCTTTCCGTCTAGAAGATTTGCCTAGTAACGTGGCAGCATTGTTTATTGCCAAGAATTAAGGTGATTTCAGTAAGTCAATGAAAACAATGCACCAAGGACACTTTAGTGTCAGGATGCCTCTATCCGTATTGCTCCAGCTAGAAAACGACCACCTGCTAGCTTGGTTATAATCTTACTTTCGCCACATCCCTGGAGAAGTTCTCATTATGTGCTTCTTGCACATATCCTTCCACATATTTTTTATTCCCTATTAGAGCTTAAACCTGGTATGTTTTTTCACTCCCCTCAAGTCCTTTTACCCCATCTGTGCTCTCTGTTGATGATTTACATCTAAATTGAACCAGTTGCCATCGAGTCGATTCCAACTCACATTAGCCCTGTGCGTTTCAGAATACAACCGTGCTCATAGAGGTTTCAGTGTCTGATTTTTTGGAGGCCACTCCGGGGGGACCCCAACCACCAACCTTCCGGATGGCAGCTGAGCTCTTTAGTCATTTGCCCCGGCCAAAGGTTCCTGGTAAATAATAATAATAATAATAATAATAATAATAATGAAAACATTAAGAAATATCGAGAGTCGCAACATACTTTACCTTCTGAAAGTCAAAATGCTAAGTGATTATCATTGTGGATATTTTGGCACATGTTATCGTTGTTAGGTGCCATCAGTTGGCTCCGACTTGTAGCGACCCTGTGTGGAGCAGAACAAAACACCGCCCGGTCACTCTGGTGCATACGTATTGTGAAATTGAAGAGTTTGCCAAGAGCAGAGCCAGAACACTGCTTCTCATAGCACTCCTGGACAGCAGTGTGGTCAGAGCTTTCTCAATTTAAAAGCCTAACTTAAAAAGCAGTTGTCCTGGGGAATCTGGGGGGAGCCTGGGGTTAAAGGCGCAGTCATTTCTATTCATATCCACCATAATTAACAATCTTTAGAAGTCATGGACAGACTCTTGTAATACCACCAGGCACTTCGCCAGCTGCCTCCTCAGTAAACAAGTATTTTTCATCTTCCCCACAGAGGCCCCGCCCCCAACTTCAGTGAGATGAAAGGAAAATTCTTCATGGCTATCTCCCTTTGAAATTGTTTTTTGTTTTACATGTTAAAAACAGGGTCCTTTTGAATATAGGCTTCTGTAGCATTGGCACAGGTAGGAACACAGCTCAGCATGTATGAAGCACTTCGGCTCCTTCCCCCAGAACCAGAGCTTCCTGGTGAAGCCAAAGACCACTGGATCTGTGCTGTACAGCCACCTCCAAGACACACTGCACCCACGGTCCCGCCGAAGGCCAATCAGGGCCTTCCACTGTGCTAACTACTTCGCAAAGGGCAACGAGAGAATGGCAAGAAAGAGGCACACGGTGCCTGGCAGAGATTTTTTTTTTATATTGGCAGGGTTAAACCAAAAACCAAACCAAACCTGTTGCCATTGAGTCAATTCCAGCTCATAGTGACCCTGTAGGACAGAATAGAACTGCTCCATAGGATTCCAAGGAGCACCTGGTGGATTTGAACTGCTAACCTTTTGGTTAGCAGCCACAGCTCTTAATCTCTACACCACCAGGGTTTCCTATGCAGGGTTAGCTGCTTGGATTCTATCATGGATGCGAGAGGGGACAGTCACAGTCATGTGCCTCACAGGAAAAGCATTCCCTTGTCTTTTCTGCTCAGCTGCCATTGAGAATCAAAGCGTGCATTAGTAGTTGCTATTATTTTTGGTGTTTCCTGTGGTTCTCAGCCAGATAACCATGCTTACTGAAAAGCTTATTGTATCAGGTTCACTCACCACCCTTTCAAGATAGCTAGTGTATGGCTTTGGGTTTTGTTTTGTTTTTGCATATTTTTTGTGAAAATACATATGTATATAGCAAAAAAAAAAAAACCTTTTGCCTTCAAATCAATTCTGACTCATAGAGACCCTATAGGACAGAGTAGAACTGGCCTGTAAGGTTTCCAAAGCTATAATCTTTACAGAAGCAGATTGCTGGGTCTTTTCTCCTGTGGAGCCAGCCATAGGGGAAACCCTGGTGGCATAGAGGTTAAAAGCTAACTCTGCTAACCCAAAGGCCAGCAGTTTGAATTGACCAGGTGCTCCTTGAAAAAAAAAAAAAAAAACCCTATAGGGCAGTTCTATTCTGTCCTGTAGGGTCACTATGAGTCAGAATCAACTCGACAGTAATGGGTTTGGCTTTGGAGCCATAGATGTATTTGAACCGACCACCTTTTGGTTAGCAGCTGAGCACTTAACCACTGCACCACCAGAGCTCTTGTATACATTTTTTTAATATGTTTTATATATTTTTACGTATTTTATGTGTTTATATTTATACATACCTGTATACTTATATTTATACTTGTATTTGTTAGCTGCCACCAAGTCAGCCCCAAACTCACATCAACCCCATACACACCAGAACAAAATGCTGCCATCCACATCATTGGTTGTGGATTGGACCATCAATTGGTTGTGGATTGGACAGGTCTTTCAAATGTGTGTGTATATGTTTTGTTATCACATCACTCAGCTTTTCCAATATCTGCATTAATAGAAATACACCCTCATACTGTAAACACACCACTCCGAGAAGCAGCCTGTCTTACTGACTGTAAGTTGTCTAGCGGCTCAGACGGATGGTCTGCTGCTGCCGTAATCACTGACTCTTCCCTTCCATTAAGCCACAGAATTCCCAACTTTGGACAGAAGTTCTAATTTAATTCAAAAATCTATTTGCCATCTTAAGGCTATTAGACTTCCTAGTGGTCTTCCATAAGCAATGACGAGCCCTTAGTTCCAGAGGAAGCGTATAACCATCTGCCAGTGTAGGGCAAAAGTGACACTTTGGCCAATTCTTAAAGAAACCAGTAGATTGTAACCTACTTAAGTCTCCCATTGACAGTGTCTTCTTAGCCATAATAGAAAGAGAAACATGTTGATAAAAGAAAGCAATTTTCTCTGGACACTTCTTTTCCGAAAATTGGTCCTGCCTGGTGGCCCTATACACAAAGCCAAGGGTCCATATGTATAGATAGCCAATACTTTCTCCATCACTGACTTGCTGTGTGGCCTCATGCTAAGCTCTCAATCTCTGTGTCATGATGATTTTGCCTATAGAATGGAAGTTATGCTCAAACTGAGGTTCCTCATTAGCTTCCAATATGGTGGAAACGACATGGCTAACATTTTCAAAAGACCGGAAAACACTAACGAATTGTCCAACGTAAAGCCAAACCCACTGCTGTCGAGTCAATTCTGACTCATAGAGGTTATATATTTGCACCCATTATCCACTAAATGTTGATATATTCATTTGTTGTATTTAGTCCGTCTGTTTGAGGCCACCATAGCTGGTAAGCCCATATTGCCGAAATGGATCTTAAGTTATGATTATTATTTAAAAGATCACAAATTAATTTTGGCTCTAGGAATAAGCCCCCAACAAAGCTGAGCAATGGCGCTAAACCCCAGAGTTGACTAAACTTCTGCGGCTCCTCCCTAATTGAGTGTGTGAGGACATATTTGCATTCCTGGTCGTGGGCAAGTTATTACATTTCTTGGGACCAAGTGGCACCAGTGTGCTGTGGCAAGGGCATTGAATGCCAGGTCATGCAGACTGAGCAGTGGGACAGGCATTTCTGTGGTCTCCCAGCAGCGACAGCTCACCATGCAGAAGGAACTTGCTCAAGTTAGCACAGACCCCCAGCTCTGGGCACCTCAGCGCACACTGAGTTTGAGTTAGAAAAGGCCGTTAAAATTCAAGAGAGTCCTGTTTCCCAAACCAACATCAACCCTCTTTTGTTCCTCTGAAACGGGAAGTGCTGCCAGCTGGTTGGTCTGAGGCAAGTCATTCTTACAGATGCTCCTCAGCTGACAGGTTCTTTCCTTCCCCATATGCAAGCTCCACCACAGGGAATATAACTGACAATCCCCTGGACACGTCATCTAGGACCATTACGTTTTGAATAATTAGTGGCATTCTTCCAAACAGCCATAAGGTGACAGGTGCATTTTTTAATCATTACATTGTCCACTGCAGGAAGCTACAGTGAGACCATATTTGTCTCCTTGTGATAAATCGAGTCATCTTGTACAGTTAAGTGATAGCTAATGAAGCAACACAAAATTCTGATAAATAAGAACAGAGAAGACAGCAAAACAACAGACTGCCCACTTAACTACCTCGCCAAAATGTGCCACAGGATTGAATTTGCATCACAGCCATTGAGAAATAGGAAGTAGAAAATGGGAAAAATTTTTTGCCTAGAAATGAGAGAGACTGTAGCAATGCTTTAGCTATAAATTAATTAGCAGCAAAAATGCTGAGGGGCCTGGTACACAGCAGCTTCCCCACTTCTTCAGTCTGTTTCTGCCACCTCACCATTTTGTGGGGGCAAAGAAGTACATTTTACTATTTTTAATTATATATATTGAAGAAGGATTGGGATGATAAAGCCTTTGTTTGGAACTTCCTAAACTTTACCGCTGTGTTTTTAAAGTTGTTGCGTATTACGTAGCCTATTGAGAAAGCATCCAGGACCTCATGAATCAAATGATTCAGTATTTTAGGGGATCCTGGTACAAACAGTTAAGCACTTTTGGCGGCTAAGCAAAAGGTTGGTGGTTTCACCCCACCTGGAAGCACCTCAGAAGAAAGGCTTGAAGCTTCCGAAAATTCAGGCATTGAAAACCCTACAGAGCACAGTTCTGCTCTACACACACGGGGTCGCCATAAGTCAGTCAACTCAACAGTCAAAACCTTTGGTAGTCCAAGTTGAAGAAACACTTGTTTTTCATGGATCCTCAGCTGTAACAAATATCTTTGGTCCACTATTAAAAAAAAAAAAAATTGCCGTAAAGTCAATTCTGACTCATGGCAACTGTATAGGACAGAGTAGGACTGCCCCAAGTGGGTTTCCAAGGCCATAAACCTTTACAGAAGCAGACTGTCACGTCTTTCTCCCAGGGAGCAGCTGTTGGGTTCAAATGGCCAACATTCTGGTTGGCAGCTTAACCACCACTAGGGCTCCACTATTGTATGGTATTAACTGCCCTCTTTGTGCCTCTACTTTGGTAAAACTTCATGAGGTCGGTACTAGGAAGGATGAGTGTGAATAATTCCCATTTCTGGTCCATTCCATCTTGACCTCCTTAGGATCTCCAAAGAAGAAGTAAAAGCACTAAATAAAAGTGACTACCCGTTGTTGGCAAGTGAAAAAAGCAGACATATAGATACCATAATACTCAGACTTGTAAAGCATCTGAGATATAACCATTGAGAAATGATAAATGGATTTGTAGTCATTTGTTGTTGTTAGTTGCCATTGAGTTGATTCCGACTCGTGGTGACACCATGTGTGCAGAGTAGAACTGCTCCATAGAGTTTTCAAGGCTGTGACCTTTTGGAAGCAGATTGCCAGGCCTGTCTTCCGAGGTGCCTCTGGGCAGGTTCAAACTGCCAACCTTTTGGTTAGTAGTTGGGTGCTTAACCCCTTGAACCACCCATTCCTTGTATAACCATAGTAAGTTATTATTATATTATTATTATCACCACTGGACATGGCAAGACCTGAGTTGGAGTCTGTGTAATTTACTAGCTGAGTGGCCTTGAATAAATGACTTAACCTTTTGAAATGCCTCTTAAAATAGAATAATGGTAATAGCATCAAGTATTAGTGGTGTGGTTGGGTGCTATCGAGTCAATTCCAACTCATAGCAACTGCATGTGACAGAGTGGAATTGCCTCATAGTGTTTTCTTGGCTATAATCTTTATGGCAGCACATCTCCCTGTCTTTCTCCCTTGGAGCAGCTGGGTACGTTGGAACTGCCAACCTTTCGGTTAGCAGCCAATCATTTGTGCCTCCAGGGCACCTTTCAGCTATTACAACTGTTATTAAATTTGGTTCAGAATTAGAAAAGGTATTCAGCAGAGTTATAGTCTTTCACTTTACTGGTTTAATCTGTATGCTGAACAAATGATCCAAGAAACTGGGCTTTATGAAGAATGAGGCATCAGGATTGGAAGAAGACTCATTAACAACCTGTGATATGCAGATGACACAACCTTGCTCACCAAAAATGGAGACAACTTGAAATATTGAAGAAGGTAAAAGACCATAGCCTTTAGTACAAATTACACCTGAATGTTAAAAAAAAAAAAAAACTCACAGCTTGACCAATAAATAACATTGTGATAAGTGGAGAAAAAATTGAAATTTGTCAAGGATTTCATTTTACTGGGATCAACAATCATTGCCATGGCAGCAGCAGTCAAGAAATCAAGCTATGGTCTTTTCAATCATCTTGTGCATGTGAAGGATGGACAATGAAAAATTAAAAAAAAAAATTTTTTTAGACGGAAGAATTGATACATTTGAATTGTGGTGTTGGCAAAGAATATTGAATATACCATGGACTGCCAGATGAGAGAACAAATCAGTCTTAGAAGAGATAAAACCAGAATGCTCCTTAGAAGCCAAGATGGAGAAACTTCAGCTCTTTTACTTTGGACTCATCATCAGGAAACATCAGCTGCTAGAAAAGGACATTGTGTTTGGTAAAGTAGAGGGAGGGTCAGCAAAAATGAGGGAAACCCTTACTGAGATGGATTGACACAGTAGCCGCAACGATGTGCTCAAATGTACTGATCATGAAGATGGCAGAGGACCAGGCAGCGCTCATTCTACCATACATAAAGGTCTCGATGAGTTGGAGTTAACTCGATAGCAACTAACAACAGCAACTTTATTAAACTGATGAAAATTTAACGAGACAAGGCATATACCTGGTATAATACGGATAAGCATAGTATGTCTGTTACACAGTAAAACTGTCACAGTAATTTGTGTTGCTTTAAATTTTTACTTCCTCAAACTACAAAGTGCTGGCTTCTGCATTTTTTCTCACTTGACTCACAGTGACCCACTGAGACAAGCAGGACTCCATTTTACAAACAAAGACAGGAAAGCTCAGAGAGATGAAACGACTTGCCAATGAGATGATGGGAGGCCCTGCTGTGTGATGTAAGAATCCCCCATCATTATTAGCAAACATTCCTTATTAAGTTGCCCACAAACACGTGCTGATTACCTACACGTGCCACGCATGTGCTGAATGCAAACCCCTGTCCCCAGTTTACACATCTAGTTAATTACCAACTAGGACAAGGGCTCCAGTCTCAAATCCCTGTTTGAGAGGGCATAGAGGAAACGGTTATTTTCTTTGGAGAAGTAGATGTCCATTTTGAAAGTTCAAAATAAACATGGACAACTCAGGGAAACATAAATCCAGAAGAAGTTTGATAGTAACAACAGCAGCTTCTGTAGAGGGTTGTAGGTGAGATGAGTGCTTTCCTGCGGGCGTTCTGGCCCAGTTCTCCTGAGACGTGTGCTATTTGTGGGAGGTTTGGTTAGTACGGAGTCCATCCGAACTAACTGATCTCTGCTGAAGCTCTGGCCCTACCACCCCTTAATGCTGTTGCCAAGTAAGCCAGCCACACATTGCAAGGCCAGTGCCCACGCACAGCAAGGAGCTGGAAGGAGAATGAGGTGCAGGGGGTGGCCGGCAGGGACCCAGGAGCCTCCGCACTGGTGCCTCGGGGGGGGGGGCCCTCTGCAAGGCCCACCACTGCTGTCAGTGTACACCAGGTAGCACACTGATGCTTTGATTCTTCCAGTATTTCATCACTCACTCCTGTAGTAAGTGGACCTCGTGGATGCTTTTTCCAAGGTACCACTCTTTTTCTTTCTCTCGTGAGTTTATTTTGTAAAGAAGAACTGGTGAACTAGGGGCTCTAGCACCCTTGGCACTGAGTATTCCAGCATCTAAAACATGTGAGCATCACGTATAAGAAGATTGGGCTAACTTCTTATGAATTAATGACACCAGAAGGGACAAGGAGCAAACGCCTCTTTTCCTTCTAGCAGCACTGGACCGATGCTTTTAGAGAAGTATCACATAGATAAGCCGCCTGCGTAAATCTCGTTATCGTTCGCTTTCTGCCCCTAAGTTTCGGTTTACAAACCATTAATTAGACGCTCTTTTTTTCATATTGTCAACTAGGCTATCTCCTAAGGGGCAACTCGTAAGTGCTTTCTTCAAATGTTCGAACAGACGTTTTAACTTCTTGCCAAGAAGGGGCTGTGACTGGAAAGGGTCAGGCGCTTAACCAGACAAAGGACGCGTACTGCCGTAGCGTGACCCTGAGCAGTCCCTAGGAGAGACAGCCTGGCTCCTGAAGGAAATACTGGAGCTGTGAGTGAATACATTGTGACAGCGAATTTTGTCTGGTGATAGTGTGAGCGTCTGTGTGTGTGAATATGCGTGTCTGTGTGTGTGTGTGCGTGTTGGGAGTGTGAGCGTGTGTACGTGTGTGTGAGAATCTGTGTGAGTGTGTGAGTGCCTCTGTGTCTGTGCAAGTGAATTGTGTGTCTGAGTGTGTGTCAGCGTGTGAAAGACTGTGAGTGTGTGAGTGTATGAGAGTGTGTGTGAGTGTGTGTGTATGTTTGAGTATGTGAGTGTACAGCTGTATGTGTCCTCTCCATTACTGGTTTGGCCTATTCAAATTTCCAGAGTGACAAAGAAATGAGATGCTAAAGAAAGCAGAAAATGTGAAGAATGGTGAGCTTTTATGATATTTCTAAGAAATATAATCCTATAAATGAAATCGAGTTGGTTGGAATCCAAAGCATTTTAAAATTCAAAACAAATATAAAATTCTTAAGTTTCAGAAGAAATGTGTAAATACCTAGTTGGAGGGGGTGGAAGGAAGCTAGGCACTGTCTGTCTAAACCCTCTTGTTTTACAGAAGAGTAAACTGAGGCACAAACTGTCTACAGGTCTTGTCTCAGGTCACACAGCAAAGTGGTGGTTGGGCCACCCCTAGAATTACTGTTTCCCAGCTCCTGGCCCAGCACTCATGGCTGCAGCCTCCATTTTTAAACATAATGCATGGATTAGGGCCAGAGTAATGTTAGACGAGATTAAGCTACACAAAACTATCTTTGCTCACCAGGTGCCTTCCTAAGCCTGAAATTCCACTGTTAGATGATCACTCCCTGGGTAAATGTGCTTCCTAGTCAGTCAGTTACTAAAACAAGAGCGTCCTGCCTGCACAACAGCCACCACGTGCTGAGAGAGCAGGACCCACAACAGAGAAAGAGAATGTAAGGATTCCTGGGGCCCAGGGCCCCACCCAGAAAGGTTCAGCGAGGATGGGGCACTACTGGACTCCCCCTTCAAAGGGCCCCAGGAGAGAGAGAAGGCAGAGCCCTGAGGGCCTGGGAGGCCTCCAGTGTGGCTGGTTCTGCCGCCCCATCCCTGGTGGCCTGGGGCAGAATCTCGACATCCCCGATCACTACATTTAGAATGTAAACACTGGCTTTAAAAAATCTCGTTCATCATTTGATATCTCTGACCTTAAAGCGGACATCTGGCTCTAAAAAGCTGTCTTGGAGGGAGTTTTTTGTTGGTCATAGAAGGAGTCTGATGTTTGTTCATGACATGGAATGGCTTCCTGGAAAAGAACTGAAGCCCATGATGAATGTGGTGGGGGGAGGCCCTAAAATTTCTTCTCACTGTAGGAAAAGGCACTGCAATAAGAGAGGAGCCCGATGTGAACTTTGGATTCCACCCTGAAAATCCCAACAAGCTGACCCATTATTGTTTGTTGTTTTGCTGCAGATAGAGACAGAGCTATTCTTAGCGGCCAGAGTGGGCTTCCAGCACCAAGTCCAGGGTGGGCTCAAGTGGGCTCAGAGTCTGTAGCCCCATCGTCTTAGGTCCTTCTCCAGGTGAAGGTGAGGTCAACATGGGTTCCAGCATAGCCTCAGGCTGTTGGAGTGGCCACTGCAGTTGATCTAAGAAAGATTCCAGGCTGGGCTGGAATCCTTCAGTGCAGAGCCCAGCCTGCTACAGCTGGGACGGCTCACCTCCCTGCCCCCTATTCTACCCCCAGTCTTCTCCTCCCCTAAGGAAGAAAAACAGTCACAACCACACCACTGGACTGGGTCTGGCCTGCTGTCTACGGATGTTTTTAAACTATAAAATAGAACAGCAGAAATTATCTTTAAGCCTCACTCTTTTCCTCAGGCCTCACTGTTATCCCAGTACCTTCATTTCCTAATCAGCTGTTTAATTATTCAAACCTCAGGTTTCTGAGGCAGGTTCTCGATCACAGGTGAGAATGGATTTACGTAGCACAGAAGGAGGAACCTATCACACTGAGAATAAGTTAACCTGGACTTAAACTCACCATCATCGACCAGGACCCCATGCACACAGCAACCTCCAACTAAAATAACAGAAAACAGTTGTCATCAAGTAGACTCTGACTCATGGTGACCCCATGTGGGTCAGCGTAGAACTGTGCTCCATAGGGTTTTCAATGACTGATTTTTTGGTAGATCACCAGTCCTTTCTTCCAAGGTGCTCCGGGGTAGACTCAGACCTCCAGTCTTTTGGTTAGTAGATAAGCGTGTTAACCATTTGCACCACTAGGGAGTCCAGCTAAAATAACACCTTTCCCTAAAACTGGAATTTATCTGACTGTCGCTCTACATGCTGTAGTTGTTAGGTGCTGTGGAGCGGGTTGTACTCATGGTGACCTCATGTAAAACAGAACGAGACATTGTCTACTCCAGGGCCAACTTCACAATTATTTACATGCTAGGCAAGCCATATTGTCACCATAGCTTGGGATGGCTCAGGAGAATGGCCAGCAGGTGAGCAGGAGGAAGGAGCTGGGTTCTAGGTACACAAGGATGGAACAAAGCCTATGGAAGCCAACTAAACCAGGCTCAGTGTCCATAGGACATTGAAAGGGTTTCCCACTGGGCAGACAGGTTGGCCCCAATCCGGGTACCTTCAGAGCTCAGGAGGTGGCTGATGGGCAGTGGCTACTCAGGTATTTGTGTAGAGGGCTGATGGATGTGGTCCCCAGGCCAAGAGGAGGACCAGGGTAAGCAGGAACACAGGCTGGAATTCAGGAGTAAACACAAAGGCACAAGGTCACCCAGGAAAGGAGAGACCTGGGATCACCTGGAAATTATTCCCAGTAACAGGAGGTCCTGACTTATTGGAAGCAAAGATTGTATGAAAGTTTTAATTTTTAAATAGTTGTATCTATCATTATTAGGTTTGTAACTTCCTTGATTGTTCAATTCTTTAAAAGTGATTATCCTTCCAGCAACTCATGTACTATTCCACTTTCTGCTAATTTTGCTATGAATTTTTAAACATATTTGACTTTAATTTTCTTTCCGTACACAGGATAAGATGTGTATCTGAACTAATTTTTCTCTAATGTGCTGTATCTCAAAATCACACATCCACTAATCCTCCCTCACTGGTTGGCAATGCTTGCTTTATTATGTATTAAATTCCTGGTCATAATTTCAGTCTATTTGTATTCATTCAACAAATGGCATGTTAAGCCCTTACCATGTCCCAGGTACTCTCCTGGGTACTGGAGATACAACAGTGAACACCCCCGTCAACATATCTGTGCTTGCAAAGCGATTTCCACTGGAGGAGGTAATGAGATAAGTAAATAAATAAACTGCATAAGCTATCAGATGGTGACAAATTTTATGAAGAGCAATAATGCAAAGAAGGAGAATAGAAAATTCCAGCCGGGGGTGGGTGAAATGCAATTTTAAATTGGGTGGTTAGGGAAGACCTCACTAAGAAGAAACATTCGAGCAAAGACCAAACGGGGTGAAGGATATGTGAGCTGAATAGCAAGTGCAAAAGCTCTGAAGAGGAAAGATTCTGGTATATTCAGAGGTCAATGTGGCTGGAACAGAACGAGTGGCGGGGAGATAAGTTCAGAGTTTAGGTGGTAGGCAGTTCAGGTAGAGACCTACCGTATGGGCATTGGTGAGAGTGGAAGCCATTGGAGGGTCTTGGAACACAAGAGTGATATGGTCTGACTCCTGTTTTACCGGGTGACACTGGCTGCTAAATGAGCCATGAATAAGGAGGTCAAGGCCAAAACAGAGACCAGTTAGGAGACCATTCCAGTCATCCAGATGAGAAATGATGGCTGCTTGAACCAAGGGAGCAGTGATGGAAGTACTGGTTACCTAAGAACCTGACTCTGGTCCTATTTACATAAATTGCTGTTTTTTCACCACTCCCAAACTATTTTGACTGCTGTCTCTTAATATTTTTAAATGTATTAGAGTTCACCCCTCCTTTCTTCCTTTTCCTGTTGTTGCTGTTGTTAGGTGCCATTGAGTTGGTTCCAACTCATAGCAACCCTGTGCACAACAGAATGAAACACTGCCCATTCCTGCACCATCCTCACAATTGTTGCTATTCTTGAGCCCATTATTGTAGCCACTGTGTCAATCCATCTCGTTGAGGGTTTTCTTCTTTTTTTCGCTGACCCTCTACCTTACCAAGCATGATGTCCTTCTCTAGGGACTGATCCCTCCTGACAACATGTCCAAAGTATGTGAGGCATAGCCTTGCCATCCTTGCTTCTAAGGAGCATTCTGGTTGTACTTCTTCCAAGACAGATTTGTTCGTCCTTTTGGCAGTCCATGGTACGGTTATATAAAATCCATTAGTTTGCTTGAGACAATTTGTCTTGTCATTCAGGAATGCATACTACATTTATGCATAGAAAGACTGACAGGTAGACAGATGTGCATCAATTTATTCAAGCCTTTCATTATCTTTTTTAAGTTTTTTTTAAAAACGTTCTTTCTAGAAGCTGCATACACCACAATAATTTAATCCCCAAGGTTTTGCTGGGAGAGAAGAAATGAATTGATGTTGTTATCAGGATCTATTATTTTTATTACATTGGCTGGTGGCTCCTGATAACTATCAAGGGTACTGATTTTGGTGTGTTTATTTTAGATCTGGTATTTTATTGAATCATTTCATTAAATATGACTATTTTTGCTGATTCCCCTGCATATTCTGGTTTTCCATTATGTTAAGTGCAAATAATTATCTTTTCTCTCTTTCTATTATCATTCCTCTTTATTTTTTCATGTCTCATTGCATTAACCAGAGTCTTCAGAACACTGTTAAGGAGCCATCCTTGTTCTAATTTTTAAGTGGAATTTAGCTTGTCTACCCGTTTTTTTTTTTTTTTTTAACCTGTTAAGCATAATATAGGCTCTTTTTATTTTTCATTAATTTTTATCACCGTAAAGAAGTGGCCTCTATTCCCAATGTCTTAATATTTTTAGGAGCCCTACTAACTGTTATCAGTTGTCTTTTTGTTATGTCATTTAATTTAACCTGTGGGTGTTGTGCGTTTTATTAGTAAATTCCTTTATGTTGAATCGTTCTTGCATTGTGGCATAAATCTTCTAGCAGATTCCAGCACATTGGCTTAAAGAAAGATTTTAGGGTGTTAGGATTTGCATTTCCATTTCTTCCTATAATTAGGGATCTGCTTTATTTTGGTGGCATTCTCATTAAAATCAGTATTCTCACATCATATTACAATATTCACAATACTTATGGCACCCTGGGAGAGGATCTTGGAGAATGCCTACCAATAATTTTTATTAACACTTCTAGAAAAAGAACCCACTTTCCGTATCAACATCATTATGGTAAAAACATATTTGCGGAATGCGTTTAGTAATCCCTAATGCTTTTCTGTAATACAGAATAGTTCTTGTGCCCTAGCAACAATAATAATTACTATTACTTTGCAGTTTATAAGCCATCTCCACATGGATTATCAGAGGGCAGCCTTGTCATGCCCATTTTTATGAATGAGGAACGTGAAGCTGAGAGTAGGAATTTGCATCAGGTCATCTAGTCAACCAAGACTGACAGAGGCAGGACTTGAACTCTGAAGTCCTGAGTCCACACCCAGTGCCCTTTGCATCATACCACATTGACTGCCTACCCAGAAATGAAATTAGCATTTCCAATATTCAACAAAAGCATGAAAGGTCATTATGTTCTGTAGTATAACTAGGGCAATAATTTGTTTGGGGAAAGACTGACAACAGTTCTTCTGGAAGCTCCATGCCCCCCAGTGCTGCTTGCAAACTGCTATCCCTGCACACCCTTGTATAAACCTATTGTGCCTTTAACGCTCATGCCCACTAGATCTATCACCCAGGCCTCTCCTGACCTGCATCACCTGCCAACATCTTCAGCCATCGTCCCATTCTGTTCTAGTATCTGGCTCACCAGCTTCCTCCCACCCAGTTCCTCATCATCGGGGAACCTATGGAAGACCCAGCTAAGACAATTCCTTCTACTTCCTCGATCTGCTCAACTCTATTGGCCATTTCAAGACCACTCAGCCACCTAGGCCCATGGCCTTACTGCAGACCTCCTTGCCTCCCTGACGCCTCTCTCTACACCAAGGTCTCTCACTCATACTCACCCATGTTCTCCCAGTCCACCTGCCCTTGCCTGGCCTCTGCTTCTCCTCCCCAAGCTGGGCCCTGTGATGGTCACTGGAACTACATAAGATCTTCAGTTCCCTGAAGCTGAGGGATAAGGGGAGGGGATTGAGGAGGGGAAGGAGGAGAGTCAGAAGTGTCTGAGGAGCCTTGTCAGGCTTAGGTCCCCATCCTTCTGCAGACTTTCAGGGTTAGGTGAGGGGGAGAGGTTGGTCTATGTGTTTGGGTTGAATCTGCTCCCTTAGTTCAGCGGAGAATCATACAAGAGCTCCAGTCCCCAGCCTTGATTTAGCCTCTGCCCCAGGTGGTGCAAACAGTGAAGTGCTCAGCTACTAACCAAAATGTTGGTGGTTCAAATCCACCCAGAGATACCTTGGAAGATCACAGCCATTGAAAACCTTATGGAGCACAGCTTTACTGTCACAGTACGGGTCACCATCTGTCAGAGTGGACTCCACAATCCCTGGTTTGGTTTTAGGTTTGGGCCTCAAGGTCAGAATCTGGCCCTGCTGTCCCTTTTAGATTTCATCTCCCTTCCTATCCCTTCAGTATCCCATGGCGTGTTCTCCATGCCAAGCACCTTCATGGCACTCCACTCACTGCCAACCACCCATGGCCTGAGCGTGGGTAGACCTGACCCACCTTGTCCAGGTCTGGCCCTGTCTTGGTCTTGGCCTGGTCCTTTGCCATCCAGGCGCCACTTCCTTTCCTGAGGGGCAGTCCTCACTGGCCCTTCATTGGTCCAAATTGGCTGTGTCTCTTCTTGGCTTCAGAGTGGGCACAAAGAACAAAGGCCAGTTAGTCTCTAACTCCGCAATTATTCAAAGTTCAGTCTTTAAAGCCAGAGATTTTTCTGCTTCTTCTACCCACAGCTCAGCAACTGTGTTTCTACAGCGATTGTTATTCTATTTCTGTTCCTAATTGCTGTTATAGAAAACCGTGCAGAGCTGAAGCTTCAGAGCTGCCAATCTCTGGGCTCCCTTCAAATGTAAATGTGTTATGCAAATGCCTTCTGGGGCTGGGGATGGGAGACTGTGGGGTCCCTGGATTGAGACAGGAAAAGAACACTTTCTGGGATGGCTGGGAAATAGACAACAATCCACTCCCCTCATCATTTAAATGCTCAGTTTCCAAGATCTCTTCCTGCCTCCAGCTTCCTCTGCCACTGTAGCAGCTGAATTTAAAACACTCACTACAGTGCTGCTTTTTGGGGACATTGCTGCCTAGCTGCTCAGGTCCACTCCCTGTGGGTCTTATAGGCTTGTCTCCCAGCTGACTTCTCTGCGGAGCTCAGGACGATGCTGGGAAGGGAGAGGTGATTAAAATCTAGGACCCTCGTCTGTTTATGTAACGTCACCACCACTCAATACGCTGAAGCCAACTAGTCCCTGTTGTTAACAAACTTTCAGATTTTTCAAGCATCAGTGCTGATGAAGACAGCATCATTCCACGCAGAAAAGCAGCTGCTGAAAGTCAATAATATTTTCTCCCCACAGTAACCATCTGGCACTGGGCACTGGCCCCGGGCACTGGCCCCCTCACCAGACCCTCCTGACTCCTTCCTCTGGCTTCCGCGCTCTCCTGGTTGCTGGGCCGTGGGGGCCCCTCACCTTCTGCAGCCCCCTCCTCAGCTCCACCTCCCCTGGGTCAAGCAGGTCCTTTCCACCCCCCTGGACCATCTTCCTTTCTTCGCCTTGGTCCAGAGAAGCAGAGACTTTGTAAGGGGGTTGTTCTCCCCACATGTATAGTGGGAGCTTTGATGGGTGATAATGCGGTTCTGCAACCCTTGGGCATTTTTGTCTGGTTTTTCAAAGTAAAATTTCAACCAAGTATGTCCCCTCAGCTTCTAAAACATTCTCCACTCAGCCTCCAAAATATTCTGGGCTTGGCCCTTTATTGCTTTTAGTAGGTCATGCTGTTTGGGTGGCTATTTGCTTCTCTGTGAGGGAGTTGTATTCTCTTTATCTTTAATCTTCCAGCACACGGTAGACGCTCAGTAAGTTCTTACGGAATGAATGACAAACAGGTAGAAAGGAGGCAAGAAGAGAGAAAGAAAGGGAGAGAGATGAGAGAGAGACCAGGCAGGAGGAACAGGAAGGAAGGACAGGCGAGAGGGAAGGAGGGAGGGAGAGATGAGGGAAGGAGGGAGGGGAAGATGAGGGAAGGAAGGACAGGCGAGAGGGAAGGAGGGAGGGAGAGATGAGGGAAGGAAGGAAGGAAGGGAAGGAGGGAGAGAAGGAAGGAAGGACAGGCGAGAGGGAAGGAGGGAGGGAGAGATGAGGGAAGGAAGGAAGGGAAGGAGGGAGAGAAGGAAGGGAGGACAGGCGAGAGGGAAAGAGGGAGGGGAAGATGAGGGAAGGAAGGAAGGGAAGGAGGGAGAGAAGGAAGGGAGGACAGGCGAGAGGGAAGGAGGGAGGGAGAGATGAGGGGAGGGAGGGAGAGATGAGGGAAGGAAGGAAGGGAAGGAGGGAGAGAAGGAAGGAAGGACAGGCGAGAGGGAAGGAGGGAGGGAGAGATGAGGGAAGGAAGGAAGGGAAGGAGGGAGAGAAGGAAGGAAGGACAGGCGAGAGGGAAGGAGGGAGGGAGAGATGAGGGAAGGAAGGAAGGGAAGGAGGGAGAGAAGGAAGGAAGGACAGGCGAGGGGGAAGGAGGGAGGGAGAGATGAGGGAAGGAAGGAAGGAAGGGAAGGAGGGAGAGAAGGAAGGAAGGACAGGCGAGAGGGAAGGAGGGAGGGAGAGATGAGGGAAGGAAGGAAGGAAGGGAAGGAGGGAGAGAAGGAAGGAAGGAGGAAGGAAGGATAGACTGTAAGAAGTTTCTCGTTTCCTGAATTAGTCGACCCAACAGCAATGAGTTTGCTTTGACTTGGTTTTTCACACCCATTAGATCCTTGATTTCACACTTACTCTCTGCCAGACACTCTTCTGAACACTTTCCAGTATTGTTTCGTTTAGCTTTTTGAGTTTACCAAACATGTTCAATGTTCTATATTGCTGGTATTTCCAAAATATGAAAAAAAGTGACCATAAATGTTTAGAAATGTATTCTGTGCATTCAGAGATAAATTTAATTCTAAACCATATGAAGGTAGAGGGTCAAAGCAGGGAATATTGAAATAAAGAACTCTCACCCATGATGTTTAGCTGTTTATCTTTCATTCTTAAGGCTGTCATATTATTTGATAATCCCCGTAGCAACCTGTTTCATGCTGAACTTCAGAGCAGAGGCGAGAGCTAGCTCTTCCCTGAAATATCATTTATGTTCTAATGTGCTAAAAATAAAGTGCAATTAGCTTAATTAAGAGGCAGAGATTGTCTCGTTCTCCGCCTACCTCATGGGGTCATGGGGAGGAGAACTGGGCTGGGTCACACATAAGAAGGCTTGAGCACAGGAAGAAAAAGTCTTTGTGTAAATTCAGGGTGGCTTTATAATTATCCAGCAAGATCATAATATCTGATCAAAGAGAACCACCCTGGTCTCCAATCAGCCCCCACCCCTTTTAGGTTTAATCGTGTATTACAAATTGACACGTGTTTGGAAGAATGATTTATGGTTGAATCAGATCACTCCGACTTTGCCGTATGTACGTCAGTTATTCTCTACCCTTTCGTTATTTGCACTTCAGATTTGCCTAATAGTTGGTGGTACTGTAACAGCCTCTAAGTCAGCCACACATTTCCCAGGAAAGTCAGGGATCACTGGCTCGCGTAAAATATAAAATGGCCCTAAATTGTAAAAAATAAATAAATAAAATAACTGAGGAGGCCTGCGGCTCCGCTGCCTGACTTCACCATGAGAGCAGGTATTTGGTGTCCATTCTGGGCCTTTCCAGGCCTTGCGGAGACGTGGCTTGCAGGCGTGGCCATCTTGCGAGAGCCTCTGGGAGCCCTTCGCTATCCAGAGAGGCCCAGAAAGGACCCGTCCACGGTCTGTGAACCAGCTGGATTTTAACAGGACAAGTGACTCCACCACCCAAGGAAGAATCACTTGGCTTGTAAGAGTGACCATTGCGTACTGGCTACATGTGACCAGAGATTGCGCACCTGCTGTGACCAGTATAGCCACCTCTCCCCCGGCCGCCCCACACACCCTGTACTGGAGACCAGCACCCAGCCCCAGGGATGCAGGGATGAAAGCCCGATTATGCTCGGAAATATGGTACTATTGCAAACCCTCCCTGCGTGCTTCACAAAAGCTCTTTGATAGCTTCTCCCATACAGGCGAAAGCTGTGGGAAACCATTCGCGCACAATTTTTTTTTTTTCCTGGCAATATCTGGAACTAAAGACCAAAAGTCAAGTTAAAAATGACACTGTCACTGGAGCAATTTATGAGAAACCTATTACCTAGCAATTTCATATTTGAATGCAATTATGTTAATGTTATTAGTATATTATGAATGGTACTAATATGATTGTTGTTTTGTGTGGTATTACAGGAACTTAATTTAAATGGATTTACATATTTTCAGATATGAGGCACTGCTTACATGGTTAAATAAGGCTGATGTTATTTTGAAGGAAAAAAAAATAATAAACCCTAAGAGAAAGATGGGTTGTGACTTTCTTGTCTTGTTAATGTAAGTATTTTGCAATTTCAAAAATGTTTTTCTTCTTTAAAGGTGGAATCTGGACTAATTTATCTCCCCACCTCCCTCTGAGGTGTCCTTTAGCACCATTTTATAGTTGAGGGAGTTGGCATGCAAGGGGGTGAACCAACATGTCCCAAATTCTACCCAGTCTCAGACAGTACAGTGTTCCAACTCAAATGCCCAGAACTCAGCTCTTAAACACTTAGATCATCGGGTCATGTAGCTTTTTTCTTCAAGTCATTTAGAGTTTTAATTAAAGAAGGCAATGCTTCTGAAAACTCTCCTTCACAGAATTTTGGTGAACAGAAATGGCTCTCAAGGAACATAGGCGTATTTCTGTACTCAGTGAGGTGGATTTCCATCAGAGATGCAAACGATTAATGCACTCGGCTACTAAACAAAAGGCTGGCAGTTCAGGTCTGCCCAGAGGTTCCTAGGAAGAAAGACTTGGTGAGCTATTTGTGAAAAATCAGCCACTGAAAATCCCGTGTAGCACCGTTCTCCTCTGACACACACGAGGGCTCCATGAGGCGCAGTCAACTCGCCGGCAACTGGCTTTGTGGTTCCGGCATGTCTCCTCAGCAGATCTATGAGCTAAATGGTTCTTCCCTGGAGCCACTGAGCCTTCCTGTGCACCTGCTCTATGCCAGCCCTGGGCTACCCAGCACTCTGCTGTTGGAGACCAAGCATACACCAGAAACCAGCTAACTGTTGCGAGATGTCTACGCACATTCTCAGGATAACGTGGTAGCTGAAGTACAGAGAAAAGGCGGTGGGGGTGGCTGGGAAAAGCTACGCAGCAGCGTGTTCGGTCTGGGCCTCCGCAGATGGACCCCGCCAGGCTTCTGGACAGGGAGACACTGGGCATTTGAAGTCAGGGGAGCTGTAGGTATAGTGGTAAAGTGCATGGCTGCTGACCAAAAGGTCAGTGGTTCAAATCCACCTGGTGCTTTGCAGGAGAAAGATGTGGCAGTCTGCTCCCATAAAGAGTATGGCCTTGGAAATCCTATGGGGCAGTTCTATCCTGTCCTATAGGGTCGCTATAAATCGGGATAGACTCAACAGCAACCGGTTTTGGTCTTTTCACCCAGGGTGAAGGCACAGATTCCTGCAGCTGGAAAATACAAGATGAGAGTAAGCTGGTGATGAATTGTGGGTGACCTGTAGGCAAATGGCGAGCAGAAGGAAGGAGTGTTGACAAAGGCATTTACAAGCTTGAAATTGATGGGGGAGAAGCTGCATTTGGGAAAATGAATCTGGTAGCCGTGTTCAGAAAGAACTGGAGAAGGAAAAACTCGAAGTTAGGCAACAAGAGTCTTTTGCAAGGATGCAGGCTGGAAAACCTGGCGGCACAGTGGTTAAGTGCTACAGCTGCTAACCAAAAGGTCAGCACTTCGAATCCACCAGGCGCTCCTTGGAAACTCTATGGGGCAGTTTTACTCTGTCCTATAGGGTCGCTATGAGTCAGAATTGACTCCACCGCATCGGGTTAGGGCTTAGGGTTAGGCCTGGGGTAATAAGAGCCTGAACCAGCTGGAAGCACTGGCTGCTACCCCAGGCCAAGATCCACTCTGATAAGTAATCAGAGTTTTGAATCCACAGTTTCACGGTGACATGGGCTAATGAGTTAATGATTTACTCCTCTCCCCACACCTTTATTTTTATCATTGTTATGAAAATACACACAACCAAACACACAGCAATTCAACAACTTCTACACATACAGTTCAGTGGCGTTGATTACATTCTTCAAGCTATGCAGCCATTCTCCGTATCTGGGCCTTCATGTTATCCCATTGTCCCACAGTTTTCCAAATAACCCCATCACCATTAACATACAGTCAGGGAACCCCACCCTCCCTCCCCCTCTGGGAACCACTAATAATTTTTGGTGTCCTTGTATTTGATTATTTCACATAAGTAGGATCATACAGGATTTGTCCTTTTGAGACTGAGGTTCATCCAAGAAGCCATGGTGGTACAGTGGTTAAGTGCTCGAGTCACTGTGAGTCAGCACCGACTCGATGCCTGTGGGTTCTGGCTTCATCCTGTTGTGGCAGGCATCAGGACTTCAGTCCTCTTTATGGCTGTGTACATTCCATTGTGTGTACAGACCACAGCTTGTTTATCCATTTGCCAGTTAATGAGCATTTCTGTCGTTCCCGATTTACTTTTAAAGTGAAAGTTTATCAAAGTCTATTTGCCTGTGTATCTTCAGCATCTAGTAAATGGTAGGCTCTCAATACATAAATGAATGAATGAGTCAATGAATGAGTGAACTGTACTGCATGTCTGTTGGAGGTAATTTCCTGACTGACAATGGGAATATCAGGCACCCCAATAACCTAATGAGGAAGCTGCTTGGGGGTTGTCCTGACCCTGTGGCTGCTACATTGCCTATGTGAGTAACCCACTGGACCGTGTCCTTTCCCTGGACAAGTGGAGGCCCAGGATGGACGGCTCCAGGTGACTCCCATGTGCCCCGTAGGAAGGCACAGGGTCTGTCATGGATTGAATAATGTCCCTCCAAAAATGTGTGTATCATGATTCCAGGTATTGTGTGATTTTCCTATATGTCGTAAATTCTGCCTGTATGATGGTAATGAGGGAGGATGGGCAGCAGTTGTGTTAGTGAGGCAGAACTCCATCTACAAGATTGGATTGTGTCATGAGGCAATCTCTTGAGATATAAAAGAACCGAGCAGAGAGACGGGGAGCTCACACCACTACGAAATCAGCATCGGGAGAAGAACACGTCCTTTGGACCCAGGGTCCCTGGGCAGAGGGGCTCCTAGTCTGGGGGAAGATTGATGAGAAGGCCATCAGAGAGAGAAAGCCTTTCCCTGGAGGTGACACCCTGAATTTGGACTTTCAGCTTACTTTACTGTGAGAAAATAACCTTCTCTTTGTTAAAGCCATCCACTTGTGGTATTACTGTTATAGCAGCACTAGATGACTAAGACAGGGCCCATGGGTATTTTTTTAATAGTCTGAAGAAATACGAATAAATAGAGTCCCCAAGCACAGAATGAGATGAGAATGATGATATTAATTCTTGCCTCATATGGTTGTTGTGAGGATTGCATCAGTTAATAAATATGAATAATTTAGAGTAGTCCCTGGTGCTTAATAAGCACACAGTGTTAGCTGTTACTATTATTAACATAGCAAGTGGCTTTACCTGTTAAATTCCAAGTATTTCCACTCTAGGTGTAGGCTAGATAAAAATAGTTCCTTAATTTTGTCTCAACAGTGCAAACTTTCCCACTTTCCGTTAAAACAATGGTTTATTTAAGTAGCTAGTTGACATGTTGGAGATTGAGGTTAAGTAGTCCATCAGGCTTTTATTTTAGTGATTTAAAAAAAGAACACCTAAATTGTTATATTTAGCATTTACCATGCTAGGATGTTTCTCAGTTCTGAATCAAGGACTAACATCATAATATTTTGACTGCTATACATTTCACTTTGCAAATAATAATTTGATTCATAAATTTCAAAGATACTGGTGTCTCCAATTATTTAGCATTAAAATCATTCTGTCATCACTTTCCAATTATTTTCTCATTAAAAAATAGTAATAGACCAATTCCCATAAAGCCATTGTGTTGAATTGATAGTTGGCTTTGATTAAAATGTTTTAAAGACATTATAAAATAAAGTCCTTATATATTTCTCTAGGATTTTTTTTCTACCTATGCTCTCAAGATGGCTAAAAACATCAATTTTAAGGTTTAGAGAGATGGAAACACCTCCATTCTCCTCTTTTAGAAGAGTGAGTAAGAATACTATAAAATTAGAAACTAAGTTTAGATTTTTTTAATTGTAGGTAAACATAATACTGGTAAACAGGATGTTTTGTAAAGAGGAAATTCATGGTAGTTTAGGAATTTAATGAAATATGGAGGAAGGGTAATTCTGAGTCAATTTAACATGTTACCAACTTGTTGTTCAGTGAGAGGGTTGAGGTTAATTATTTTCCGAGTCTGAATTCCCTGGCCGGTGTTACGAGGATGGGGACAGAACTGTGGTGAAGTGACCTGAGAGAAGCCAGACAGGACAGGAAGGAAAGACAGGTGGGAAGCCAGGCTGAGGTGGGCAGGGTCAGGGACCAGAAAGGCGGGACAGGGACCGCATCTGAACCCCAGGGAGCATTCTGTCATGTCTGCAGTTTCCCCAGTTCACCTTAACTTCCTTATCTATTTTATTCCTACCATTAATGATTGTTTAAGGAGCCCTGATGGCACAGTGGTTAAGAATAGACTGCTAACCCAACCCACCAGCCGCTCCTGGGGATAAAGATGTGGCAGTCTGCTTCCATAAAGATTTACAACCTTGGAAACCCTATGGCACAGTTCTACTCTGTCCCATGGTGTCACTGTGAGTTGGAATCGACTCGATGGCAATGGGTTTGGTTATTAGGATTTTATGATCATTTGCTCTGGGCAAGACAGTATGAGTGTTTGTATGTTTTCTCTCTCCAAACCCTCGAAACAACCCCATGAGTTAAATACTTTGATCATCCTCATCTCAGGGACGAGGAGAATGGAGCAGCTACGAGAAGTGAAATGACTGCCCATGGTGGCACTGTGAGGTTGGCGCCAGCTCCTCCACATGACCTCACATGACCTCCAGATTCAAGAGCTCACACACCTGAGGGCTGCACATTTGCCGTCTCAGGAGAGCCATGGGGTGTGGGGAAGCTCGCCTCCGCCGGCTGACTCCCCTTTATCAGCACATTCTTCCTTCCTGCCCTAGTTGACACTTGGCCACACACCGCACGGCTGAGATCTATTGCAGAAAATGTCTATAACATGTGAGGCTACATGCCTATAGCCTGGCCAGAGAGACAGGCCCAAGGGTCGTGAAAGTCAGAAAGACAAAGGGTAATAATGACCAAGTAAACTCTTCGGCTGACCAGGGAATTCTTGGAGAGGCAGTAGAATACTCTGGAAATTGCTCTGTGTAAACTAAGTGCTTCCTGAGGATTTTACCCTCCTTGGCATGCCCCTGGGCAGATCTCAGTCACTGAGAACGCCACACTTCATCCCTGTGGCAACACAGCCACTTCGACCTTCCAGGCGCTATTGGCTTCACCATCCATGTGGCCCACAAATCCTGGCCTGGTCAGAGCACTTCTGCCGAGAGCATACTGAATCTTGCAGACCCATCAATAGAGGACTCCCAGCCCCTTTGTGACTGAATGCTTTATCTTGGCTCACTTATTTACCAAATAGCTACTGAGTGCCTGCTCAGTGCCAAGTGTTCAGTAGTTGTTTGGTCAAGAATTGAGCCAATGGTTGAGAGTAGAGGTGCCTACTTCTAAGTCCTAGTTTCTTAGAGTATTTTAAAGACCTTATATATCCAACAGGAACATAATATTTCACACCAATTCTTGAGAAAGCTATTTCAATTAATGAAAAATGTAAGTCATCAAATATTTGCAGTTTGTCCCTTTGAAATATGTACCATGACTCAAATTTTATTAATGAGGTATTACATGGGATGCTCTATAGAAACAAGGAGGGCGAGACTTCGTCTCACATACTTTGGACATGTTATCATAAGGGACCAGTACCTGGAGAGGGACATCATGTTTGGTAAAGTAAAGGGTCAGCAAAAAAGGAAGACCCTTGCAAGATGGATTGACACAATGGCTGCAACAGGGGGCTCAGGCATAGCAAGGATCGTGAGGATGGCACAGTACCGGGCAGTGTTTCGTCCCATTGTACAGAGGGTAACTGTGAGTCGGAACTGACTCAACAGCACCTAACAACAACTAGCACATAGGACCTGCTTTAAAAATTAGATTAAAAGTAAATTTTGATTGTATATCAATTCTATTTATGTATGCAATTCTTCTCAAGTATTGTAAAAATGTTTGTCATGGATTGAGTTTTGTCCCACAAAAATAGGTGTATGAATTTGGCTAGGCCATGATTCCCAGTATTGTGTGATCATACACCATTTTGTCATCTGATGTGATTTTCCTATGTGTTGTAAATCCTACCTCTATGATGTGATGAGATAGAATTTGTGGCAGTTATATTAATGAGGCAGTACTCAACCTACAAGATTAGACTGTGTCTTAAGCCAATCTCTTTTGAGATATAAAAGACAGCAGCGAGCAGAGAGACAAAGGGGCTTCATACCACCAAGAAAGTAGTGCCAGGAGCAGAGCAAGTCCTTTGGACCTGGGGTCCCTGTGCTGAGAAGCTCCTAGTCCACGGAAGATTGAAGACAAGGACCTTTCTCCAGAGCTGACAGAGAGAGAGAGCCTTCCCCTGGAACTTGTGCCCTGAATCTGGTCTTCTAGCCTACTAGACTGTGAGAGAATAAACTTGTTTGGTAAAGCCATCCACTTGTGTTTCTGTTATAGCAGCACTAGATGACTAAGACAGTGGTTTAAAAGAGGTCTTAGAAAATGTCATATAAATCTCCTGTCATATTTAAACTGTATTTACTCTATCTGTGAGTAAAAGTTTGCTAAGCAAGCAAACTTCAATACTGTCCCCCAATGTATTATTATTAATTCCAAATTAATGTACTTTTCTTAGGATTGGCAGATCTGGGAGAGAAAGCTAAGTGAGATCAAGAACAGTTCCTTTTACTGCTGAGAAGAAGAGTTATAGCCAACAGATAAGATGTTGATATTTTCAACAAGTTACTTTGGAAAATATTAAAGTAATTTAAAAAGAAAAAAAAGAGTTGACAGGCGGAGCCAAGAAGGCAGAATAGACAGGCTTTTCCGGTGAGCCCTCTTTACAACAAAGACCCAAAACAACAAGTGAAACGAGTATATTTGTGACAAGCTGGGAGCCCTGAGCTTCAAAGGCAAGCTTAGAAAATGAACTGAGGGGCAGGGGGAGGAAGAGACCGTTCAGAAGTGGAGAGGAGTTACCGGACCTGAATTGCGGGAAACCCTCAGGCACCGTTCCTGGAGCTGCGTTCAGCTGCAGTTTCCTCAGGGAGAAGCAGGCAGCCACACACCCTACTCACACCTCTGGAACCTGAGAAGAACGGCCCTCTCGGCAAAAGCTAAGTATTTGTGTATATTTTACTGCACCCCACCCCCACCCACAAGCCAGCTTCAGCAGCTGAATTCCCTGGGCCTGAGATAGGCACTGTTGAGCACCTAGAACCATCTTTCCAGCCTTGGGGAAGGAAAAAATTTGCAATTCGGGGAAAACATAATTTGCCAGCTCCACTAACCAGGGGAGCTCAGGACAGAAGCAGCTCCTGTCCAGGCATAAACCATCCATGGACTTTGAGCACGTTTCCCTTCTGCTTGGACCTGTGTGGGCCTATTTGGGGAGAATAGGCCCTTGTTGGCAGACTCCAACTGTTTCAGCTGTGCGGTGGAGAGTTTGGGTGTTTGACATTTGACATTGCTTTACATATTAAACAAGGTCCTTACCTACCCACCTCAGGGACCTAAGGACTGGTAGCTCCACTCAGGTCACCCATCCATCCGGGACAGGGGTCCAAATATAACTGGTACCTCCCAGTCCTTACAACCAAAAACTTTGGGTGCCCATGGTCTGTATGCAGAACCCACCCACCTGCACGCTCTAGGGAACAGGGACCCACTGTCCTCAGAGGCACTTGGGGGTCAGTTCTCAGCCCCCTGCCTTGTTCAGAGCATGACCCCCTACTGCAATCAGATATCAGTATATACGCCAATCACCCCTGCCCCTCTAAGACTGTAGGACAGAGCCTGTACCACACGCGTGATGATCGGCTACCTAGAAACCAGAGCTGAATTCATACCAGAAAAGTGAATGGACTCTGAGACTGATATACCAGATAACAGCTTGAGCCATCTGGGGACTGGACGTCGGAGCTCCAAAGGCGAAAATAATCAAGCTAGCTCACTCAAGCAACCCATAGGGCTATACCAAAACAAAATAAAGCAAGAACCTATGACACAGGAAGCAAGCATAAACTAATACAATAACTTATAGATGGCTCGGAGACAACAGTCAACAGTCACATAAAGAAACAGACCATGATCACCTCAACAGACTCTCAGAACAAAGAATCCAGGGATCTTCTAGATGAAAGTGCATTCCTGGAATTACCAGAGCCAGAATACAAAAGTTTAATATACAGAACCCTTCAAGACATCAGGAAGGAAATGAGGCAATATGCAGAATAAGCCAAGTAACACACAGATAAAGCAATTGAAGAAATCAGAAAGGTTATTCAGGAACATAATGAAAAGTTTAATAAGCTGGAAAAATCCATAGACAGACAGCAATCAGAAATTCAGAAGATTAACAATAAAATTACAGAAGTAGACAACTCAATAGAAAGAGGAGCAGAATTGAGCTAGTAGAAGCTAGAATTTCTGAACTCGAAGATAAATCACTTGGCACTAATATATTTGAAGAAAAATCAGATAAAAGAATTTAAAAAAATGAAGAAACCTTAAGAATCATGTGGGGCTCTATCAAGGGAAATAACCTATGAGTGACTGGAGTACCAGAACAGGGAGGGGTAGCAGAAAACACAGAGAGAATTGTTGAAAATTTGTTGGCAGAAAACTTCCCTGATATTGTGAAAGATGAGAAGATATCTATCCAAGATGTTCATCGAACTCCACAT
This sequence comes from Elephas maximus indicus, assembly GCF_024166365.1. Classification (NCBI taxonomy): domain Eukaryota; kingdom Metazoa; phylum Chordata; class Mammalia; order Proboscidea; family Elephantidae; genus Elephas; species Elephas maximus. Next base: position 235,453,686 of record NC_064819.1, read on the forward strand.
AAGGTAGATCTTAAAAGAAAGTCACCAAGACATAATATAATCAAACTTGCCAAAACCAAAGGTAAAGAATTTTAAGAGCAGCGAGGGATAAAAGAAAAGTCACCTACAAAGGAGAGCCAATGAGAATAAGCTCAGACTACTTGGCAGAAACCATGCAGGCAAGAAGGCAATGGGATGACATATTTAAAAAACTGAAGGAAAAAAATTGCCTGCCAAGAATCATATATCCAGCAAAACTGTCCCTTAAATATGAAGGTGAAATTAAGACATTTCCAGATAAACACAAGTTTAGGGAATTCGTAAAAACCAAACCAAAACTACAAGAAAAATACTAAAGGGAGTTCTTGGGTTAGAAAATCAATAATATCAAGTATCAACCCGAGACTAGAACACTGGGCAGAGCAACCAGAAGTCAACCCAGACAGGGAAATCCAAAAAAAACAAAATAAGATTATAAAAAACTAAAGAAAAAAAGCTCAAAACAGGGTAACACACAGCGATGTTATTATATAGAAGAAGACAGCATTAAAATAATGAAGAGGGACTAAGAAATGTAATCACAGACCTTCCATATGGAGAGGAAGATACGGCGATACAAAGAAATAAAAGTTACTTTTAAATTTAGAAAAATAGGGGTAAATAATAAGGTAACCACGAAGGAGACAAATGATCCTACTCATCAAAATAAAATACAAGAAAAAAATAGAGACTCAGCAGAAACAAAATCAACAACAACAAATATGACAAAAGGACAATATATAAGGAAAATCTACTCAGCACATAAAATCAAGTGGGAAAAAGAAACTCTCAACATCACACAAAAAAAAAGACATCAAAATGATAGCACTAAATTCATACCTATCCATAATTACGCTGAATGTAAATGGACTAAATGCACCAATAAAGAGACAGAGAGTGGCAGAATGGATTAAAAAACAAGATCCGTCTATATGCTGCCTACAAGAGACACAACTTAGACTTAGAGACACAAACAAATTAAAGCTCTAGGGACGGAAAAAAATATATCAAGGAAACAACAATCAAAAAAGAGCAGGAGTGGCAATATTAATTTCTGACAAAATAGACTTTAAAGTTAAATCCATCAGAAAGTGTAAGGAAGGACACTATATAATGATTAAAGGGACAATACACCAAGAAGATATAACCATATTAAATATTTATGCACCCAATGACAGGGCTGCAAGATACATAAAACAAACTCTATCAGCATTGAAAAGTGAGATAGACAGCTCCACGATAAGAGTAGGAGACTTCAACACATCATTTTCGGTGAAGGACAGGACATCCAGAAAGAAGCTCAGTAAAGACACGGAAGATCTAAATACCACAATCAACCAACTTGATCTCATAGACATATGCAGAACGCTCCCCCAACAACAACCAAGTATATTTTCTTTTCTAGTTCACCTGGAACGTTCTCTAGAATAGACCATATATTAGGTCACAAAGCAAGACTTAGCAGAATCCAAAACATTGAAATATTACAAAGCATCTTCTCTGATAAGAGTGGAAATCAATAACAGGAAAAGCAGGGAAAAGAAATCAAACACTTGGAAACTGAACAATACCCTGCTCAAAAAAGACTGGATTATAGAAGACACTAAGGATGGAATAAAGAAATTCATAGAATCCAATGAGAATGAAAACACTTCCTATCAGAACCTTTGGGACACAGCAAAAGTGGTGCTCAGAGGCCAATTTCTATCAATAAATGCACACATCCAAAGAGAAGAAAGGGCCAAAATCAAAGGATTATCCCTACAACTTGAACAAAGAGAAAGAGAGCAACAAAAGAAACCCACAGGCACCAGAAGAAAACAAATAATGAAAATTAGAGCTGAACTAAATGAAATAGAAAACAGAAAAACAATTGAAAGAATTAACAAGACCAAAAGCTGGTTTTTTGAAAAACTCAACAAAATTGATAAACCACTGGCCAAACTGACAAAAGAAAAACAGGAGAGAAAGCAAATAACCCAAAAGAGAAATGAGAGGGGTGATATTACAACAGACCCAACTGAAATTAAAAGAATCACATCAAATTACTATAAAAAATTGTACTCTAACAAATTTGAAAACCTAGAAAAAATGGATTAATTCCTAGAAACACATTACCTACCTAAACTAACACAAACAGAGGTAGAACAACTAAATAGACCCATAACAAAAGAAGAGATTGAAAAGGTAATCAAAAAACTCCCAACAAAAAAAAGCCGTGGTCCGGATGGCTTCACTGCAGAGTTCTACCAAACTTTCAGAGAAGAGTTAACACCTCTGCTACTAAAGGTATTTCAGAGCATAGAAGAGGATGGAATACTCCCAAACTCATTCTATGAAGCTACCATATCCCTGATACCAAAACCAGGTAAAGACACCACAAGAAAAGGAAATTATAGACCTATATTCCTCATGAACATAGATGTAAAAATCCTCAACAAAATTCTAGCCAATAGAATTCAATAACATATCAAAAAAATAATTCACCATGACCAAATGGGATTCATACCAGGTATGCAGGGATGGTTCAACATTAGAAAAACAATGTAATCCACCACATAAATAAAACAAAAGACAAGAATCACATGATTTTATCAATTGATGCAGAAAAGGCATTTGACAAAGTTCAGCACCGATTCATGATGAAAACTCTCAGCAAAATAGGAATAGAAGGAAAATTCCTCAACATAATAAAGGGCATTTTTTTTTTTTTATACGGAGCCAACAGCCAACATCACCCTAAATGGAGAGAACCTGAAAACATTCCCACCGAGATCAGGAACCAGACAAGGATGCCCTTTATCACCACTCTTATTCAACATTGTGTTGGAGGTCCTAGTCAGAGCAATTAGGCTAGATAAAGAAATAAAGGGCATCCAGATTGGCAAGGAAGAAGTAAAAGTATCTCTATTTGCAGATGACATGATCTTATACACAGAAAACCCTAAGGAATCCTCCAGAAAACTACTGACAGTAATAGAAGAGTTCAGCAGAGTATTGGGATACAAGATAAACATACAAAAATCAGTCTGATTCCTCTATACCAACAAAAAGAACATCGAAGAGGAAATCACCAAATCAATGCCATTTACAGTAGCCCCCAAGAAGATAAAATACTTACGAATAAATCTTACCAGAGATGTAAAAGAAAACTATAGTACACTTCTGCAAGAAACCAAAAGAGACTTACGTAAGTGGAAGAACATACCTTGCTCGTGGACAGGAAGACCTAGCTTTATAAAAATGTCTATTCTACCAAAAGCGATCTACACATTTAATGCAATTCCGATCCAAATCCCAATGAAGTTCTTTAATGAGATGGAGAAAGAAATCACCAACTTCATATGGAAGGGAAAGAGGCCCCGGATTAAGAAGGCATTACTGAAAAAGAAGAACAAAGTGGGAGGCCTTATTTTACTTGATTTTAGAACCTATTATACCGCCACAGTAGTCAAAACAGCCTGGTACTGGTACAACAACGGATACATAGACCAACGGAACAGAATTGAGAATCCAGACATAAATCCATCCACATATGAGCAGTTGATATTTGACAAAGGCCCCAAGACAGTTAAATGGGGAAAAGACAATCTTTTGAACAAATGGGGCTGACACAACTGGATATCCATCTGCAAAAAAATGAAACAAGACCCATACCTCACTCCACACACAAAAACGAGCTCAAAATGGATCAAAGACCTAAATATAAAATCTAAAACGATAAACATCATGGAAGAAAAAATAAGGACAATGTTAGGAGCCTTAATACATGGTGTAAACAGTATACAAAACATTATTAAGAATACAGAAGAAAAACTAGATAACTGGGAGCTCCTAAAAATCAAACACCTATGCTCATCCAAAGACTTCACCGAAAGAGTAAAAAGACTACATACAGACTGGGAGAAAGTTTTTAGCTATGACATTTCAGATCAGTGCCTGATCTCTAAAATCTACACGATACTGCAAAAACTCAACTGCAAAAAGACAAATAACCCAATTAAAAAACGGGCAAAAGATATGAATAGACACTTCACTAAAGAAGACATTCAGGTAGCTGACAGATACATGAGGAAATGTTCACAATCATTAGCCATTAGAGAAATGCAGATCAAAACTACAATCAGATTTCATCTCACTCCAACAAGGCTAGCTTTAATCCAAAAAACACAAAATAATAAATGTTGGAGAGGCTGTGGAGAGATTGGAACACTTACACACTGCTGGTGGGAATGTAAAATGGTACAACCACTCTGGAAATCGATTTTGTGCTTTCTTAAAAAGCTAGAAATAGAACTACCATACGATCCAACAATCCTACTCCTCAGAATATATCCTAGAGAAATAAGAGCCTTTACACGAACAGATATATGCACACCCATGTTTATTGCAGCACTGTTTACACTAGCAAAAAGATGGAAGCAACCAAGGTGCCCATCAATGGATGAATGGATAAGTAAATTATGGTATATTCACACAATGGAATACTGCGCATCGATAATGAGAAATCTGTGAAACATTTCATAACATGGAGGAACCTGGAAGGCATTATGCTGAGTGAAATTAGTCAGTTGCAAAAGGCCAAATATTGTATAAGACCACTATTATAAGAACTTGAGGAATAATTTAAACTGAGAAGAACATTCTTTTGTGGTTACGAGAGAGGGGAGGGAGGGAGGGTGGCAGAAGGGTAGTCACTAATTAGTAGATAAGAACTACTTCAGGTGAAGGGAAAGACAACACACAATACAGGGGAGGTCAGCACAACTGAACTGAACCAAAAGCAAAGAAGTTTCCTGAATAAACTGAATGCTTCGAAGGCCAGTGTAGCAGGGGCAGGGGTTTGGGGACCATGGTTTCAGGGGACACCTAAGTCAATTGGCATAATAAAATCTATTAAGAAAACATTCTGCATCCCACTTTGAAGAGTGGCATCTGGGGCCTTAAATGCTAGCAAGCAGCCATCTAATATGCATCAATTGTTCTCAACCCACCTGGATCAAAGGAGAATGAAGAACACCAAAGGCAGAAGGTGATTACGAGCCCAGGAGACAGAAAGGGCCACATGAACCAGCGAGTACATCATCCTGATATCAGAAGAACTAGATGGTGCCGAGCTACAACCGATGACTGCCCCGACAGGGAACACAACAGAGAACCTCTGAGGGAGCAGGAGAGCAGTGGGATGCAGACCCCAGATTCTCATAAAAAGGCCAGACTTAATGGTCTGACTGAGACTAGAAGGACCCCGGTGGTCCTGGCCCACAGACCTTTTGTTGGCCCAGGACAGGGACCATTCCTGAAGCCAACTCTTCAGACATGGATTAGACTGGACAATGGGTTGGAGAGGGATGCTGGTGAGGAGTGAGATTCTTGGATCAGGTGGACACTTGAGACTATGTTGGCATCTCCTGTCTGGAGGGGAGATGAGAGGGTAGAGGGGGTTAGAAGCTGGCGAAATGGACATGAAAAGAGAATGTGGAGGGAATGAGCAGGCTGTCTCATTAGGGGGAGAGTAATTGGGAGTGTGTAGCAAGGTGTATGTAAGTTTTTGTGTGGGAGACTGATTTGATTTGTAAACTTTCACTTAAAGCACAATAAAAATTATTTTTTAAAAAGTTGAGTTATATAAAAATTCAGCATATTAATTTGAAATGAATAAATTTCATGGAAAATCAAAAGTAAATTACATGATACCTTGAAAATACTGAAATATTGTAGATGATAATCTTCCATTCAAATGACTTAAAATATCAACAATGAAGATCTTTTCTTTTTATGATGCCAATTTACTATTTCACATTTCTGATACAGTAGAAATGTTTGGGTTTTTTAAATAAGAAAATATAAAAAGTTCTGTTCGCTGTTTATATTTTTCCTGACAGTTAAATCCTTCCCCCCCCCCCCAATTATTTTACGGTTTTATCAGCTATAAATATAGTTTGCCAAACTTTATTCTAAATCTTTCAGGGTCATGGTTTTTCCTGCTTTTATGTAATGTTCGTTTGTGTTGTATTTTTATCCACGCCTCCTTAGGAAGCAGGAAATTGGGTTTGCGTGGCTCTCATCTTTCTCTTCCTTTAAGTTTACAAAGCCCCTGGGCAACTCCAGCTTTCTCCTTTCTGGTGTTGCCTTCCTCCTTCACTGTGGGGCCCATGTGTGCTTCCATCATGGGCAGGTAGACAGCTATTTTACATCTTTCAGACTACATCCAGCTTTCTGGAACAGGCTTCTCATCTGTCGAAGGAATTAAAGTCTTTACTGATCTCTCCCATATTCTAGCAACAACCAGATGGAAATTTCCATTTTTTTTTTTAAAGAACCCATTCAGAATGTCCACCAAAACTGTGAAACGCCTTCAAGTAAACTTAATAAGAAGTTGGCAGGACCTATCATCTTCCGAAAGGAGCCCTGGTGGTATAACAGTTAAATGTCCGGCTGCTAACCGTGAGCTTGAAAGTTCAGGTGCACCCAGGGGCTCCATGGAAGAAAGGACTGGTGATTTACTTTTGAAAAGTCAGCCACTGAAAACCCTATAGAGCACACTTCCACTCTGACACACATGGGTCACATGAGTTACGTTGACTCGTTGGCAACTGGAATCGGTACTGGTATCATCTTCCTATTACAACAGCTTATGTGGTGAATGTTGTTGTTTTTGCCTACCCAGCATCTAGTGACACGTCCTTGGTTTTTCTTTTAGGAACTGTAACATCCCCATTGTAAGCAGTTTTGGTGGGACTGCCCAGGTGCCCCTTCCCTCCCAGGCCAGGAGGTGAGCCTGTGAACCAAGTTAGGCCACTTGGACTCTGCCTGGGGATTTGAAGCTATGACTGAGTGTGTAAAGGGCTGAAAGTGTTTGGAAAGGATTCTTCTGGATGGTGGGCCCTGAAGAGGCAGTCCCCTAGTTCACACACCACCTGTATGCCCAGAGAGTGCCAAATTTCTCCTTGCTTTCTGAGAACTCCTTCTCCACTGTCTTCATTGATTCTATAAGCTACCTCATACCTTTCCAGTAATTTCTTTTTTGCTTAATTTATCTCAAGTTAGTTTTTGCTTCTTGTGAGCAAAGAACTAACTGTTATAATTCAATACTGTAAAGATGCTTTGCCTTGCCAAGTTGATGAGCCCAATGGGAGGCTTTGGGGATCTTTAAAAAAAAAAAAGTGATTCAAATATTTACGTAGAAGAATATATGGGTGAGAAAACTAAGTAGGTGTGGAGGAAAAAAATAAGAAAAGAATGGTGCATTTGCTTTACCAGGGATTAAAATAAAAATGATTTAAAATTTACGGTCCTGACAATAGCGTAGATAGAACAGTGTAACAGAAAAAAAACCCAAGAATATATTAAAAGTGTTTAATATTATGAAGATGTATTTCTAAATCAGTGGGAAAATAAAAATCATCTAATAAGAGATGCTAGGTCAGCAGGCTAACTCCCTGGAAAAAATTTAAAATAACTAAGTCTCATTTTACACTATCACTAAAATAAATTACAGATAACTTAAAGAATTAGATGTAAAAAGGAAAAAAAAGTGTCACCATTTTTAAAAAAGCCAAAATAGAATAGCATATAACATCAAAGGAAGAAATCATAAAGGAAAAGACAGATTAGATTACATAAAAATGAAAAAATTCTGTCTTTCAAAAATACCGCAGATAAAAATAAAGCACAAATGGTTTGAGAGTGACTATTTCTCATCTTAAGTCTCCCCAACAGAGGATGTTATTATCCAACTTCTAGAATTGGGGTGAATTTATCAATTTTTTTGGTCTTTGTTTCTGGAAACTGAGTTATGGCTTTAATGAATTTGCTTAGGTATTTTATTATCTTATTTTTCATGTTTAAGTCATTGATTGATTTGGAATTTACACTGACATAAGGTGTACATTATGGTTCCAAATTCATTTTGTTCTCAGATGGCTGTCCAGTTGTCCCGGCACCACTTAGGGACTAGTCCATGTTATAACTATTGGTTTGAGATGACACTTTATATAAGTTAAATTCCTGTATGCATTCATTTATATATGCCTGTATATTTTAGTATCTGGGAATTCTTATCTCCCTGCCTAACCCCCACACCAATTTTTGTTCTTTTTAAGAGTGTTCCTAGCTATTGTTGCATGTGTGTTTTTACATATGAAATTTGGAATCAATATATCTATTTAAAAAAAAAAAACTACTGGCATTTTTATTGGACTCTCTTTAAACTTAAAAATTAACATAATTAGACATCTTTATGATGTTAATTTTCTAATCCAAGAACATGGTATGTCTTTCCATTTGTTCATGTCTTATGAGTCTTTCTGAAGTGTTTTAAGGATTTCTTCATATAGGGCTCATACATTTCTCATTCTTTATGCATATTCCCAGATATTTTCTCCTTTTTGTCAAGATTTTTTTCTATTTTATCTTCTAATTAGAAGCTTCATGTAAATATGAGTTATTGTAGTCTGAACATCAGGATTCAATCCATCTACCTTACCTAATTCTTTTGCTTATTCAAGTTGACTCTCGGGTTTTCCAGATTTTTTTTTTTTTTTTTTAACATGTATCCTGTAAAAAGTGGTTATTTTGCTTCCTCCTTTTCAATTTTCTGCCTCTAATTTCTTTCTCTTATGTAATAGCGTTGGCTAGTACCTATATAAAAAAAAAATCTATAGTATAATGTTAAATAATAGTGATGATAATGCTGATAGTTAAACTTTATTGTGAATATTTGTGGTATGCCTCCATTAGCATGAAGCTGGCTGTTGGACTGAGATAGATATATTTTGACTTATAAAGGATGTATTTTATCTATTTGTATTTTTTTAATCAACAATGGTTATTGGATATTGTCCAGTGCCTCACCAGCATCTATGGAAATAAGCATATACATTTTTTACTTACATTCTTAATATGATAAATACATTTTATTAAAAGAATTAGTTAATGAATCATCCTTACATTTTTTAAATATGATGCGTCAATCTCTTAATGCGTTGCTGGGTATCATTTCTAATATTTAAGATTTGTGCTTTAATATTTGTAAGAAAAATTAACCTATCATTTATTTTCTGTAAAATTTCTGCAACTTGGTATCAATGTTACACTTCCTCCAGAGGAAAAATTTAGAGGTTTCATTTTTTCACCCTATTCTCTGGAAAAAGCACTGGTTTTGTGGACTTCTCCTTTTTAGGCCTAGTGATTGTTTTGTGTGTGTGTGTGTGTGTGCTGTTTTGTTTCTGGTTGTGGGAGAGTAGTTCTTTGATAACCTACAATTCTCCGGTACAAATCAGTTTGTTTAGCTTTTCTATTTCCTCTGTGGTCAGTTTTGAAAAATTATATTTTTCTAGAAATTTTTTCATTTGATCTAAACTTCAAATTTATTTACAGAGGGTTGAACAAAGTAATGCCCTATGTTTCTTTTAGTTTCCTCCATTTTCTCTTACTCTCTTCCTCCTTATTATTTCTTCTTTGCATTTTCTCCAGGTTTTCTTGATTAGATTAGTATTGGTTTATATATGTTTGATTGGTTTTCTCTTTCAAAAACCATCTTTTCTATTTATCTTGTAGTTCTGCTATTTCGGTTTTCTAATAGATTAATTTCAACTTTTATTTTTAAAAGTTTCTTCTGATTTTCTTTAGCATATTTTGTTGCTCCTTTTCTATTTTTTTAAGTTAGTTTAATTTTTTACGTATCTTTTTAACTGATACAAAGTAATGCTTTTTTCTGAGCATTTTAGTGGCACTTTGAATCTTCTGATATGTAATATTTTTATTATGTGGTCTCGTATTTATTTTGTAGTTTTGGATTGTATTTCCTCCTTGATCTAAAACTTGTTTTAATAAAAATCAAGTTACATGGTATTTTTCTCTGCTTCTGCTAAATACACTTATTTTTCTACTACTTGGTATATCAGTTTTAAAGGCTGTTCTTTGACTACTTTTGCAAAGGAGCGATTTGCACATGTTTACTAACCTAACCTAAAGGTTGCCAATTCAAACCCACGGAGCAACTCCACAAAAGAAAGGCGTGGTGAACTGCTTCTCTAAAATTACAGCCGAGACAACCCTACGGAGCTTAGTTCCACTCTGTTACACGTGGGGTTGCCATGAGCAGCAGACTGACTCAACAGCAGCTAACAACAACATTGCATGTGAAACGTTCACCAAATTAACACTATTCCTGTCTTATCTTCTCCTTCCAACTTTTACTTTTTGTTAGTTGGGTCATTTCTACACTGCCAGCGCATTTAATATTTGTTTTGTCACCCTAATCTCCACATCCTAAGTCTTAGTTCTACGGTTAAATATATTCACTCCCCAGCACTGCGCCTTTTGTCATTTCTGGCTTGTCCTCTAGTAGTTTCCTGATAAGGGAGAGATACAATATTCCCTAAATGTTACACTTTCTAAAATTGTTTTTTAGCCTTCTTATTTGAAGGCCAGCTTGACTGAATCTAAAAATCCCTCACGCAGTGTATTTCCTTTGGTTCACAGAGGTATTGCTCTCGTGTCTTCAGGCCTTGACAGTAGTAGTGGATTCTGAGACCAGCCTCAGCTTTTCCCCTTAGAAATGACTTCATCTTTTTGTCTGGCTGCCCAATTCTTTTTTCTTTATATTTAGAACCCAGTAACTTAGGGTATGTCTTGGTGAGATAATACAAAGTGCAAGATGATCAAATCAGACTCATGGGGATCAGAAATCTTGCCTCTTTATTAATAACTCAGAGGGTACAGGTAACTGCAAGGCACAGGGCAAGCAGGAGTCACTTCATCCACATGTGATTCCCAAAAGCCTTCCTGCCACAAGAGGTTACACTGTGTTCCAGATATAACATTTGAGGTCTCCAGGTAACATGTGCAGCGTGTTACTTTTAATCATGAAACATCTCCACTTTATACTCCAGTATATGCATAGCAAACACTGACATTGTCCTTTATTATCTTTCCTCTAGTAATACTATCAAGAATCCAAAAGCATGTTTACGAGGAGATTTGACCTGGGGCCGTTTCTTTCTCTTTTCCCTTCTTTCTCCCGAGACACCCCCAACATAGAGAGGATAGGCTACAGACCAGGTTTTGGTCCTTTCATTCTCACCTGGAGTTGAACATTGAGGCAGTTTTCCCTGACACATGGTGTGACCTTCCATTTTGTAGGTCCAAGTTTTCTTTTAATTCAAGAATGACTTCTTGCACTAAATTGTTTCATGTTTGTTCTGTTCCAGCATGTTTTACACCTTCAGGGACTCCTGATATGCTTTTTTTGTTGTTATATCTCTGGCCTGTCTTCCGTATCTCTCACTTTATGTCTAGTCATTTCAAAATTCAATTTGATTTTGCTTCATGTTTCTGATTTCATTATCTCTGTCTCTTCTTTGTTTCCCATAGGGCTGTTCTTCATGTGCTTCATCCAATTTTGTCTTCCATTTCTCTAATTTTTTCTTTTACTTCTTTCCCCAGCTCTGCCAGTTCACTTTTCACTTCTTCCAGTTGTCCTGCCCTCTGTTCCCTGAGATCTTTGTTTTTGCTTTAAAAGCTTTCTTCATATCGTGATTGTTTTATTAAGTTTACTTTAATTCATTAGTCTTTATCAGTTAACTAAGTTTTAATATTGCCTGAAGTTTCACTATTCTTGCCAATTTATGTCTGTATGTGTGAATGTTCTTCCTCTAGTATGTTTCACTACTTCTCATATTTTTCCTTAAATTCCAGTGCTATGTCAACTTTTGTTTTAAATTTTTTGTTTTTCTTAGTCACCATAGAGTCAATTCCAACTCATGGCGACTCCATATGTGCAGAGTAGAGAACTGCTCTAGAGGATTTTCTAGGGCATGGCCTTTCAGAAGCAGATCACCAGGTCTGTCTTCCAAGGCTCCTCTGGGTGGGTGTGAACCTCCAATCTTCAGGCCAGTAGTTGAACACTTAACCATTTGCACTCTTATTTTAAATTACTCTCTGTGAAACTACTCTTATTTTAAATTACTCTCTATGAAATAAGTTGGATTTTCCAGCTAATTGGAGGAGCTTCCTCTGTAGAAGGAGGGTCCACTCCACAAAGATTGATTATTCCTGCTTAATTCTCTGATTCCCCAAGCCCATCAGTCTAGGAAAGAGTCTGTGCCTGGCCCTGCTTACCCTTGTTTCGGCGTCTGTTGCTACGTGAAGAGACGTGTCATTTGCAGGTCAACTTTCCAGGTGACCTCCTTGCCTCCCTGGAATGTGCTTTGAAGTATTTTCCATTTTTCTTTTTTTGTGATTTAGGTGAAAGTTTACAGAACAGATTAGTTTCTCATTAGACAGTTAATACACAAATTGCTTTGTGACATTGGTTGCCAACCCCGTGATGTGTCAACATTCCCCCTTGTCCACCCAGGTTCCTCGTTTCCATCCATCCAATTTTCTTGTCCCTGCCCTCTCATCTTTGTTTTTGGGCTAGGATACCCATTAGTCTTGTATACATGACTGAACTACAAAGCATGTTCCTCACATGTGTTATTGTTGGCCCTATTAAAAAAAAAAATTGCCATTGAGTTGATTCCAACTCTTAATGACTCTACAGGACAGAGTAGAACTGCCGCATAGTTTCCACCTGTCTAGTCTTTGGCTGAAGGGTGAGCCTCAGGAATGATCTCAGAACTGAGTTAAAAAGATGTCCAGGGGCCATACTCTTGGAGTTTTTCCAGCCTCTGTCAGACCAGCAAGACTGGTCTTTTGTGTGTGTGTGTGAATCTGAATTTTGTTCTATATTTTTCTTCTGTTCTGTCCAGGACCCTCTATTGTGACCCCTGCCAGAGCAGCAGTCTAGCTGTTCTGGGCTCAGTCTGGTGGTTGTTGTGGTAGTTGTGGTCCATTAGTCCTTTGAACTAACAAGGCATTTTCTGAGACCTGCCCCTGCTGGGCCAATAGCCCTTCATCGTGAGCCTTCCGTGCACTCCCACTCTTCACCTTCTGCTCAGTCTCCATCCTGTCCTCCAGACCTTGAAGCTCTTGTTGTACCCGCGGGATAGAGGTTTGTTGCTTTTGAGAGTGAGTCTGTCACCTCTAGAACATGTGTTTTTGCTGTCGTTTCCTGCATTCTACCCCCTGAGCCACCTTGCTGTTCACGCTCTACAGGTGGCCCCTGCTGCATTTCTTGGCACAGTTTCTGTGCCGACCTCATCTGTTTGCTGGCAATCCTTCCCAGCTTCAAGCTTACCCTATATGTCTGTGTCTGACTGCACTGCACCTCAAGCTTATAGGGCATCCTGGGCACAGCCCATGTGGCCCTGTAGCAGCCCTGTGCCGGGTGATGGTGCACAATCAAAGATAAGCCTCCATTCTAAATGAGAAGACATCGTCTATCACATGTGTAATCACAACTTTTGACAAGAAATGGCATCATGAGAAGTAGAGTTAAAATTACCCCTGAGGGAGTGGAAGGGAAGCAGAAGTTTCTCCCAATCAGGGGACCACAAGAGTGGTGTGATTTGAACTGAGATGGGAAAAATGGGGAAAGTTGGCACATCTGGAGGTGGGAGTATGGAAACCAGGGCACACAAATGTGGGAGGGCTCAAGGCATGGACACGGAACAAGACCGAGTCCACTCAACTCTGGAACTTGAGGGGTAGTGAGGAAAACCAAACCAAACCTTTGCCATCAAGTCAATTCTGACTCATGGCAACCCCACGTGTTACAGAGTAGGACTCTCCATGGGTTTCCTTGACTGTAATCTTTTATGGATGTAGTTCACTGGGCCTTTCTTCCATGACACCACTGGGTGAGTTTGAACTACCAACCTTTAGATTAGTAGCTGAGAGCAAACTGTTGGTGCCCCGCAGGGCCCTTGGCAGTGAGGCAATAGTAGGAAAAACAACTGGAGGAGTGAGTGGCATTGGATCATTGACAAGCCCTTGAAATCCTAGCTGAAGATTTGAGACTCTGCTCCAAACACAGTCATCAAAAGCTTTGGATGGGGTGGAACAGGGAGTGAGGGCAGTTGACAGGGTCAGAGCTACACTTTAGAAAGTTTCAGCTTGCAACATTATGTCAAAGAGATTGGAAGGTAAGGGAAACACAAGAAAGTATAGCACAAGGGCTAAGGAGTAACAGTAGCTGAAAACCACGGTAAAATCTCCAGTTGTTTTGCTGTGTGGAACCTGGATAGGGTAAATTTAATTTCAGAAGGAGAAATCTATAGCAAGCTTTTTAGAAGGTGAATTTTCATGTTGATCATTTTGAAGATAAAATTCAGACAGCTTATATTCGATAATTATCAATTTGAAGTAAAATACAGCATTCATAGAATAACCACGTATAGTTTAAATACACTATATATGAGTCGGCTACACTGAGCTAACCTTTTGATCTAGTAATTTAATAGCATAGGAAAATAAATGAGGCCTACCCAATTTCAGCATGCCTTCCAAATTCAGTTAACTTTGACCAATATATTGATAGCATTCTTTCCTTTCTTATGAAAGGAAAATCTCTCAAATATTCAAGACGAGATCAGCTGCCCACAAGAAGCAGATCAAGATTTTCAAGAACAATTAAAAGTATTGTAGATTAAATATTTAGAAATATAAACATTAATTTGAAAATCCTGGCTTGCTCCCCACCCCCCCCCCCACCCCGCCACCTTTGAAAAAAACCTTATTTGAATCACTTGGGGTGAGAAAAGTGCAATTGTGTTCCTTTTTCTCAATGAATACAGCATTCCATTAACATCAAGACATTTAAACCACAGGCTCCAAAGAATGTTTTTAAAGTCACCGTAGTGACATTAAACGTTAATTCAAAGCCTATGAGATGATACACCTGTTATACTAACGTCAGTATACAAGCAGACCTACTCTACTTAAGAAAAAGAAATTTTCTGCCCCTCCAAAAAATCATCAGATCAAACTTCTCCTGTCTGAGTCAAAAAGTTAAAATCTGTAAACAAAGTCCTTGGTCAAGAAGTGACTCATATGCTGCCTCCTGTGCCTCTAATTTACCTTCCACAAAAACAGTTATTCTTATCTTTTTATGCTCTGTTGCCGTTAAGTTGATTCTGACTCATAACGACCCTATAGGGTGGAGTAGAACTGCCCCATAGAGTTTCCAAGGAGTAGCTGGTGGATTAGAACTGCTGCCCTTTCGGTTAGTAGCCGAGTTCTTAACCACTGCGCCACCAGGGATCCGTCTTTTTATAAAAGGAGTTCATTTTAATAATTTTGGATTTATCTTGAGAAGATTTAGACTGTCCAATTGTAGAGTTTTCTTCATTTCCATTTAGATGTAAAAAAGAAATTTTGACTCAAAGATGACCTCCAATAAACTATACACTTCTGGGAAGTTCCCTCCCAGCTGAAACTGGGCTGGCCATATGACTTACTTTTGATCAAAAGAATACAACAGAAGTGACATGCATGACTTCCCAGACTAGTTCATCTTTGCATCTTCCACCTGGACTTCTTGGAATGCTTGTTTTGAGGGCAGCCAGCCTCCATTTTACAGGTTCACCGATCCAGAGACCACCATGATGTGCGGAAGCCCAAGTTTGCACATAGAAAGGCCATGTGGAGAGCGAGACAGATGCTTGGATAACCCCCAGCTGTTTCAGCCATCCCATCTGGGATGCTAGACATGTGAGTGAAGAAATCATTTTGAACGGAATGGCTGAACCACTGTCTTCTCTTGACACCAGACACTTTAAAACAGAAAAGGGGAAAAGTTTAGTTGTTGTGCATTGCAAATAAAGAAACATGTGACTCCTGTTCTTCAAAGACTCGTCCCAAGGCATGATGTCCTCATGGCCCAGGGGTTCTTTTAATCAGTGTGGATAGAGTTAATAATGGGTATGCTATTAATAGTCTCTCCTGGACTGTGACTCAGTTGTGATATTTGTTCTTTAAAAAGTAAAGCCTATTAAAAATGTTTTTTTAAGCCACTAAAAAAAAAAAAAAATTTTTTTTTTTTATTTTTTTTTTGAGCACAAAATTTATTTTTTTTTTGAGCACAAATTTCTTTCTGCAAACCCTCGGTACAAGATTGCTCCCTCATCAAGCCTCACACCCTGCTGGGCTTCTGAATGCCATTGCTGCACAAATGGCCTGATGAGTGTGCAAATCGTGTGCAAGTGTTGGTGATCATTATCAAACAAAAGCTCCTAACATGCCGCAACAAAATCGTGGTGAAATGCTTTTCATTAGCAATTCTTGACATTCTGTATGTTTTGTGAAGGTATAACTCACACAGCATTTTTGAGCATATTATACATGTTGTATCACATTATAATGTTATCGTTATGTGGCATGTCGCTTTTCATTAAAAGAAAATTCAAGTTGGATTTCAGATTAATTTGAAGGGTATTTCTTAGGTGCTTTCTACACACCCCGTTTAGGAATGCGTGCAAAGCTAATGTAAAGGAACATTCATAACTTTGAAGAATGAGGGTTTAAGATTTCGTTTGGTAGTGGATGTGTATTTTCGTGTCTGGATTTTCTAGTCATGTACATAAAACTGATAATTTCCTAAAAGAGCTTAACTCAAAGTGTGGAGATTGTGATGAAGGAATTGCTCTTCTAATCTTAAACTGGCAAATGCATATCAAAAAGGATTTGAAATTCACAGTCAAAAAAACTGAGCAAAGAAATGGATACGTATTTTCATTAGGATTGTATTTTCCATATTAGATGACACAGACACATTAAGGGTAAATAGGTAAGTGATGGACTTTTCTAATAAAAACAAATTGAAAAAGAGTTTAAAAACTGATTCATTTTGAAATTTTTTGTTTAAATGGTTGCAATACGTAGAATTATAGGATTAAGAACCAATAAATGGCCTTTGTTGTTAATTGCCATCAAGCCAGCTGAGATTCGTGTCCATCTTATGTATAGCAGAACAAAATGTTGCCCAATCCTGCAGCATCTTCGTGATCGTTGGTATGTTTGAATCCATTGTTTTGGGTACCACGTCAGTCTCATTGAGGATTTCCCTCGTTTTTGCTTTACAACCATGATGTCCTTTTCTAGCAATTGGTCTTTCTAGATGACTTGTCCAAATACGTATACCGAAGTCTCACCATCCTTGCTTCTAAGGAGTATTCTGGTTGTATTTCTTCTAAGACTGATTTGTTCCTTCTTCGGACAGCCCATGGTATAGTCAGTACTCTTCACCAACACCACAATTCAAATGCATCAATTCTTCTGTCTTCCTTTTTCATTGTTCAGCTTTCAAATGCTTATGAAGTGATTGAAAGACCGTGGCTTGGGTCAGGAACACCTTAGTCATCGAAATGACATCTTTGCTATTTAAAACATTAAATTGGTCTGAAGAGCAGGCTTGCCCAATGCAATGCAATGCATTGTTTGGTTCTCTCCATCATGCAAACAAGCAAGTTAAGGTTCAGCAAGGCTGTACCGGGACCACAGTCACAGCAGGAGCTGCAGGCTGGGCTGAATGACGTCCTACGTCATCTGCTTCTTTAGAGGCCTTTGTGCAAACTCTTCTCTCTGCCCAGAATACTTTACATCCCTCTTTACCTCCCAACTCCGCCATCAGGCTGGGGCACCTCCCGGGCCCTCACCCCAGCTTACATCTCCCGTGTTTGATGCTCTCACAGTACAGTGGGTTCAAACCTACCTGCGGTGGTAAGGATGGCGCAGGACCAGGCAGTGTTTCCTTCTGCTATATGTTGGAGTCAGCTCCGCGGCATTTAACAACACAGCACAGCAGGAGTAATACGGAACGGTCTTTATCCCCACAGGATGGAACCCCCGTGAGGCCAGAGACCTGGTCTTTCTGTCACCCCTGGGTCCTCAGCTTCTACCCCAATTCTGCCCTCTAACAGAAGGGAGAGCAAGTCTTTAATATACCCCTGCTGCCTGGCATGGCAGGAGAAGCCAAAGTTACTGTGAAGACACCTGCTAGCGAAGCAGTGAGGAAATTGGCCCAGCCCAGTGAGCTGGATGGTGGCCAAGAATGGTAATGTCAGCTCCCTCCTGGACCCCTGGGCTGAGGCATAATATGGGCACACTCAAGGTGCCATTATAAACTTGTCATAAGCAGAGAACAGCACTCAGCAAAGATCACTGCCCACAGTAGGAGCATTTCCTGGTTCAATTTCATTGTCACCCATACAATGAGCTTGCCTTTCCCAGACTGCTGGAAGGATCGAATGACTCCGTGCTCCCTTGCCTCATAGCACAGATGGTTCCTTGTACTGATTTCACTCCTGAATTTGAAGGAAAACTGCCTTGTCACATGGTTCGGACATGTAAATCATTTTCAGAAATTATTCTTCCATCTATAAAATTATGCATATTTTGGAACATGATCTGTCTCTGTGGAAGTGGAAGAGGTGAACGCCATATTTCATCAGAATAACTATTTACTGACAATTCTTACGACTTTATAGTCCGTGTCTTTGGGATAAAATAGGAGTTCATTATTGAGTGCTTTACAAAATCTTCCATACTGAAGGCTAAACTCACATCTGTCACAATTTGTATGGATGATAAAGCTGGTGTGAATTGTCCATAAATATTTATTGTCAGGAAATATCAGTGTATATTGCTGTTTTCAGGAAAATAATGCATATTTTGTTATTGATTCATAAAGCAGGGCATTTATGCTTACGACACAAAATAACACAGAGAGTAATAAAATGATATCCTCTAGATTATCAGCAAGGCAGAAATAAAGATGATATTTCAGGTTCTAGCACTAGATCTACAAAAACATTCTTAAGAGACAACACTACTGATATGAACCACCTTGAAAGCGTTAAACCTGTGCCTCAGCCAAGAGTTGGACATAAAGTTTCAGGATCAGTAATGCACTTAGAACGTCCGCAACAGAAAATGGCTGCTTCTCAAAGACCGTCTTCTGAGTAACTAGTATGGTCATGCTAAACTCAGGAACTCTAAACTCTTCGCGTGAGCCTTGGTATTCTGCGATGACGTGTGTTCCCTCCTGAATTCCATAACACCCTCCTCAAAAAAATGAAAAGCTCCTTTGAGGGAAAACTCTCCAAAACAAGTAACTTTAAATATGTATTTAATACATTGCCTTAGAGTCTGTCTAATCCTATCATTTCCATGGAGCAGTCAGAATATGAATACATCTAACTGTTAAAACCACAGGGTGGGTTGGTCAGTTGGTTGGTTGGTGGCACTGTCAGAATAAAAGTGGCTCTTTTGGGGGTTGATGTTGGATGCCATTGAGTCCATTTTTGACTCATAGTGACCTCATATGATAGAGTAGAACTGCCCCCATAGGATTTTCTAGGCTGTAATCTTTATGGGAAGGAGCCCTGGTGGCACAGTGGTTAAGCACTGGGCTGCTAACCAAAAGGTCTAAGGTTTGAAACCACCAGCTACTCCTCAGAAGTCTGCTTCTGTAAAGATCTACAGTTTGGAAACCCTATAGGGCAGTTCTACTCTGTCCTATAGGGTCACTATGAGTCGGAATTGACTCCACAGCAGTGAGTTTGTGTTTGTTCAATCTTTATGGTAGCAGATCAGCAAATCTTTCTCCCTCAAAGCCACTGGGTGGTTCAAACCACCAAACTTTTGGTTAGCAGCCAATCACTTAACCATTGTGCCATGAGGGCTCCTTAAATTTCAAAATATAAGTGTCAAATGTCTCAGAAATACGAAGCATGATACATTGCTACAAGATCAAGATCCCCAAGGAGAACAATAAGAGTTCCTAGGTGATGCAAATGGTTAACTTGCTCTTCTGCTAACTGAAAGGTCGAAGGTTCAAACCCACCCAGAGGTGAGCTGGAAGAAAGGCCTGGTGCTCTACTTCCAAAAAGTCAGCCATTAAAAACTCAAGGAGCAGAGGTCTCCTTCGACACAGTCAGTTGCCATGAGTCGGAATTGACTCAGCGGTAATTGATGTTCTTGTTAAGAAGAGAAATCAGGGCAAATACTGTTCATGCTGGCTCCTGGCCTTCCTTTTAGGTCAACAAGGACCAAGTGCTCTTGGTTCCATTTCACAAAGTCTCATCAACATTTTAAAAACTTGGTCCCCTCTGCGCTCCTGAGTTACCTTGACCTGCCAACAGCTTACAAAAGGGACAGGGACTCTTCCCCACACAAACAGCCCCGTGGCCAGTCTCCCGCTCCAGGAGCCTGAGAGGTTGGGCCTACCAGGGCAGCACGCAGTCCCAGGAACCCCTCCAAGCCTCTGGAGTTCCATTTGCATTGTCTCGCTCAGCCCTGTCCTGGGAGCACAGCACCTGGTTTGGGGTGGGCTCAACCACTCCCTGAGAAAGCACACACGTGACTTGTAGTTACAGCTGGGCTAGCTCTGTGGGCTGCCTCCAAGTGTTAAATTTCTCACATCTTCCTTTTAAATTCTAATTTTCTCTTACAATACTGCCCAAAATGAACACCCCAAACCCTAATGACTTACCTGGGTACTCTTCTGACACTTGAAATTGAAGCATTTGGTCAAAGAATTCCAGAAAATTGGAGTCACCTAGTCACTCTTTTGAAAAACTTTGTGGCTAGTGGTTAAGTGCTACAGCTGCTAACCAAAAGGTCAGCAGTTTGAATCCCCCAGGCGCTCCTTGGAAGCTCTATGGGGCAGTTCTACTCCATCCTATAGGGTCCCTATGAGTCAGACCCTACTCAATGGTAGTGGGCTTGGTTTGGGTTTGGAGTCACTCCTTTGCTGGATGTATGAATTATTGTCTCTCATTTACGTAGAAAAATCATTGAACATGGTGACCAAGTTTCCCACTTTGCTCTTCGTGCGGCGAGTGCTAACTGGAGGCCATGCCAAAATCTGCGCAGTTATGAAAATATTCACAATACGCCCTAGGAAAGCGCTTTGTTTCTTTTGCTTGTTGCTTTCTTAAGAGTCAAGGGAATGATTTTGAGAATGTAGGCCTCCAGGTCCTCTTCTCATTTCCCCACAGAATTTAGACATTACTGAAATAATCAGAATCGTTTTTTAGACTTCATTTTTCACAAACAAATATTTAGCTTGTGAGAATGTCTAGTCTTAGCTCTTCCTGAGATTCTCAGGCTCTCTTAATTTCAGTTCCTTCTTATATATCGGAAATTCCAAGCCTTAATAATGTTTGATGTGGAGCTGTCATCTGATTCACCTTCAAAACTGTGTTAAGCTTTCAGTAGCAAATTCTAGAACTGGCTGTGATAAATATGTGCCCTTCTATTCCGAGACCCTGCATGCGGCATTTTGTAACCAAGATCGTTAAAGACAGTGCTTGTAACGACAGAGCCCACCCACCTGAGCCACTCCCGGCCCTGCTACCTGCCAGCTTGGCAAGTTGAGGCTAATGAGTTACAGTATCTCAGCCTCGGTTTGCTCATCTGTAGAATGAAGACAGTAAGACTACCATGCAGGGTCTCTAAGAGAACTAGTGTAAGTGTCTATAACACGCCCGGCACACAGTAAGCACTCCATAACTAATAGACACTGTTAACATTATCCTACATTTGAAATTGAAAATGAATATAAAAGTATCTGGCTATTTTCATAGCTTTGAGTAGGAAGTAGTAATGCTAAAAATCCCACTTCATCAGATTTATAATATTGATTCATTTTATGCAGCACTTTACCTGAATTTCAAGCATGAAATTAGTTCTCGATTATCTAAGAAAAATAATCCATAGAGAACATTTTATCATGAAATAACTGCTCATCAATACCACCAAACATTTGTGAACAACCTTCTCAATTACCTTCCTGGAATATAACAAACCCTTTGCAATCAAGTTGATACCACCTCCCAGCAACCCTACAGGACAGAGTAGAACTGCCCCATAGGGTCTTCAAGGCTGTAAATATTTATGGCAGCAGACTGCCTCACCTTTCTCCTGTGGCATGGCTGGTGGGTGTGAACTGCTGATCTTTGTTAGCAGCTGAGCACTTACCTGGAATGTACAGGGACTGTAAACTAGCTTTATATTATACCGAAAATAACCACAATTTGGTGGGTATAAATACAGCAAAAATCATGAACTGCATTCTAGAGGGAAGCGCACACGATTTTAGGATTATCTGTTCTTTAGGGGTGACTTATGCAGCTGCTCTCCTTCATTAGGGCAGTTAACTGTGAATTACTACAGTGCGGACTAGAAGACCGTGACCAATAAAGTTGGGGAGGACACTGTCAAGGTCAGCAATAACATTCTTGCCATGTTAGAGTGTAGCACACAGACAGAATCACTGGAAACCGTGCTGACAAATTTGGAACGCTGGGCTCTGATATTTTACCCAAGTGTGCAGAGCTGTGTTCTGTAATGGGCTGGCGAACATGGTACCGGCTCACCTGGGTCCCAGGCATCTCATTGTCCCAGACTATTTGCTTACATGTGGGGTTGTTCTGTTTGTTTCTTTTCATTTACTGACTTTCCCGATTTGGGGTTAGATGTATTAGGACTTAGCTAAAGGATGTCTGTCTTCATGCAGTTTCTTTCCCTAAATATTGCCAAAACACTTATGGACATCGCAGATTATAAAAAAAAAAAAAAAAAAAGAGTAGTTATATTCTTATATTAGTCTTGGGTCAGTGTCTTTTTTAAATATGCTTTTAATTTTTTTCATTGATTTCCCCAATATTCCTGTTTATATATAGTTTTTGTTTTTTTTTTTTTAATTTTTAAGTACTACGATTACATTAGAAAAAGAATTAAATGATAGTTAAGGAAGCTTTATAGTCATAGGAAGCTGTCGTTGGGACAGTATGCTGTTTTAAGTAGTGTGTAATTCACAGAAGCTTCTACGCCCTGGCTAATTGTCTACCTTACTATTCTTTAATAATATCCAGTAATCTAAACCAGTTTAATTCAAAGTCCGATTTTGTTAAATTCCTTTAAAAAAACTTCTCCCCATTCCTTTTGAGTTCACTAGGGATGGCCCTCTGATCAGGACTCACTGAAGCGAGTATACAGTCTCACGCCCTGGAAAAGATTTTTTTTCAAAGATACAAACAGTTATAGATTGATCCTGAATGTGAAATTAAACATAACCTAATACTCAACATCTTCCTACTATACCAATGGATTACTTAAGTCACCAGAGAAGCTTTTCCGTGACTTCCCATTATTCTTAATATGAAAGCTTTAACATCAAGTTTTTAAAAAATCCTATGAACAATCTCATTCTTTCAGAGATTTTTATGACACTTTGGTGGCACAGGGGTTAAAGCGCTCAGCTACCAACCTAAAGGTCACAATTTGAATCCACCCTCTGCTCTGCAGGAGAAAGATGTGGCAGTCTGCTTCAGTAAATATTTACAGCCTTGGAAACCCTATGGGACAGCTCTACACTGCCCTACAGACTTGCTATGAGTCAGAATTAACTCGAAGGCAATGGGCTTGAGTTTTTTGGTTTCTTTGGTCATGAGCAGTGTCAGTAATAAGCTGTTGACTTCAGGTCCAGTGAAGGGATGGAAGCCCCTTAGATTCTTCCTACCAGTCACCACAGCATCACATGCACAGGTACACATTGCACACACACATGCAAACACACCACAGTGAGCTAGTGTAGTGTGTAGGGACCAAAATTACCACTGTAGCTTGGAACATCCAGAGGCCCAAAGCCAGCCATTGTCTCAGTCCTTACAGTCAAAAGTCCAATAACCCTAACTCCACCCCACCCTAACTCCAGACTATCCGTAGACAGAAAAAAAAAAAAAAACTTTTTTTTTTTTTTTTGGTGGGCCAATAATCCAACTACGACAACCTAATCTTTTGATGCTCATCTCTGAGTGACCCAAGGCAATGATCTGGCCAAGCCCAGGCAGCCCTCTCAACCAGGTTGCCATCTACAGGTAGTCCCAGCTTGCAACAGGGCTCCTGATGACAACTTTGTCATAAGTCGGTTCTGATTTAAGTTGTAGACCTCTTTTTTTTTTCTTAAGTTTTTATTATAATTGCCTTTTATTATCAGCATCTATAAATTTTAGTCTTTATTTGTCTTTAGGGGGTTGGCATGAGAATGATAACATCAGAAAATTACGCACTGCAACATTGTATGTAGTGCTTATTACTAACGATAAGATATTCCAAAAAAAAAAAGATAATCCTAAATGCGGTTCATTGTAACTCAAATATGTCATAAGTCAAGGCCTATCTACAGTTGACAGTTACAGCACAAACTGAAAATATGACTTTCGGAAAGCTCCATTACTGCCTATTTAAAAAAACAAACCAAACCAAATCTGTTGCCATCAACTCGATTCCGACTCATAGCCACCCTATAGGACAGAGTAGAACTGCCCCATTGGGTTTCTAAGGAGCAGCTGGTGGATTTGAACTGCTGACCTTTTGGTTAGCAGCCAAACTCTTAACCACTGCACCACCAGAGCTCCGCTAACCTATATACATGGTAGTGTATATACCTACATACAAGAGATCAAAAAGACGTAACTAAAATGCATATCTTTCATACAAAGAATTAGGAAATTACGAAGACAATAGAACAACAAGACAAACATAAATAAGGACAGTTCACAAGACTGTTAAAGTTCACATAAATACTCTAAGTATTACATTTTAATGTATGTTGTTGTTGTTCGTTGTCATTGAGTCAATTCTGACTCACGGTCCCGTGTGTGCAGAGTAAAACAACTCCGCAGGGTTTTCAAGGCTGTGACTTTTTGGAAGCAGATCACCAGGCCTGTCTTCCAAGGCACCTCTGGGTGAGTTTGAGCTGGCTAGTAGCTGAGCCCTTAACCATCTCTGCACCCAGGGACTTAAAGCATATTATATCTAGATATATAAATAACATATGTGCAGTGTCGTGAGATTTTTTATAGAAGTTTTGCTTTTGAAAATTAAATAAGAATCTAGAAAACCGTGTTTTTTATACCATGAAGAACAAAACAGATAATTGTGAAAAGAAAATTACAATGCCAAGCACATTTTGCTGCATTCTCTCAAAGCCCAGTAACAATATCTTCTAGCACTTTCCAATTTTCCAATTTCTACCTAGTTTTTATTTTTGCCAAGATACTGTCTGGCCTGATGCCTCCAATAACAATTACAGAATATGACCCAATTGCTTCTTTCAGAAAAAAAAAAAAAAGTGAATTAAGTTTTTTTTGTTCTTAGGAAATACAAGATATTTTAATGAAAAAGATTTAAAACAAAAAATACAATTGTGGTAAAATAGATGAGGAAATTGTACTTCTTTGTATTAAAATATTTTTCATAAAACATTAAAAATATATTAATGGGGATTTAATCTCATATAGGCAAGTTAATCTGCTATAATATTGCTTTGTGTATGTTTATATGAAATTGTATGGGAATAATACAAATTATGTCACCATAACATTGTTTTGTATCCCCTACGGAAATATTTTTAAAAAGCAGTTTAAAAAGCATATTACAGGGAGAAAAATCTTGGACTTAGTGAAGCTGTAAACAAGTTATTTTTGTGGAGAAGTAAGGAAAAATTACAAAAAATAAAATTCACATTAAAATAAGTCCACAAAAGTCAGGTGGTCAGTGTTGGTCTCAGTTTTTCTCAAATTAAAATGGAAGCTCAAGGAAAGGAGAGTCATTGGAAAAAATTGGGAAAGGAAAGATCTGTTTTTTAAGGATCAGATATAAACTTTTTATTTTCTTTTACGGTAAATTTTCTGACAACCACATCTATTCTGCATCTAAATTTTACCAATCATGGTCAAGATTATAATTTGGATATTATTAATTTCATGGATAATTCCAAAGCTGCAAAAATACATCTTTTAGTATTAGAAGGAAAGAACCTTTCTCAAGTCCATTGTTGAAGAAATGGTTTTAAGTAACTTTTGTTTTTTCATTTCGTCTTCTTTGCATACGTATCAGAACTGAATTTCTGAGTCAAAACTATCCATAAAGACATGCGGCGAAGAGTCCGTGCTCGGGAGTCAGGCTTAACTTTCTGTTGCGCACGTTCCTCACCTACAAAATCGTGATAATAACGTGGTGAAGCTCACAAGATTGTTGTGAGGATTAATGAGGATTCAAGTTAAATGAGGGAGCCCTGGTGGCGCAGTGGTTAAGTGCTCAGCTACTAACTGAAAGGCTGGTGGTTGGAACCCACCAGCTGCTCCAAGGGAGGAAGATGTGGCGCCTGCTCCCATAAAGATTACATCCTTGGAAACCAGATGGGACAATCCCACTCTGTCCTTATAGGGTCACTGTGAGTCTGAATAGACCTGATGGCAGTGGGCTGGGTTTAAAGTTAAATGAACTAAGGTATAAAACGTGTTTAGCACATGGCAAGAATTAAAATGTAGGCTATTTAGTTGCCATTGAGTCAGCTCCGACGCATGGTGGCCTTGTAAACAACAGAACAAGACATGGCCCCACCCTCAGCCACCTTCGTGACGGTTGGCATGTTTGTGTCCATCGCTGCATGCACAGTGCCTTCCGACCTCAGGGACTCACCTTCCAGCACTATATTGGACAATATCCTGTTACGGGTGGGTTTCCATCAGCTAATCTGGTGGGTTAATTTTCAAAAGCAGACCATCAGGCCCTTTTTCTTAGCTTGTCTGTGTCTGGAAGCTCCTCTGAAACCTGCCCACTGTGGGTGACTCTGCTGGCGTCTGAAATGCCAGCGGCGTAGCTTCCAGCGTCACAGCAATAAGGAAGCCACCGCCGTACGACAAACTGATGTGAAGTTGACATTTTTATGAGTCGATGATGGTTTAATATCAGTAACGTCATATGGTGTATTATAGACAAAGTCAGCTTTTGTTTTTATTGTAGGCCATGTGCACATTACAAACAAAACAAAAACTTTCTTGAATGCATTCCAGTTCTGCCCCCAAATTTTTTGTTTTCTCTGTGTTTTGTTTTGTTTTTATTCTTAAATACAGAAAGAAGAATGACATGGACTGAAGTATGTTTGAGACCAAATCATAGACAGAGACTAGGAGGTACCCCTATCCTAAAGCGTCTGTAGGGGCAACTGTAAAGAGCCTCAGAGCTGACTGGTCTGCCCATACTGACCGTGGCTCCCTCGGAGAGGAAGCAGGCTGTAATGGAAGTAGCTTAGGCTTTGGACAGACCTGAGGTAAAATTTCATCTCTGACAAGTACTTATCTGCTAAATGGGTGTATTGGGAGTACTTCTGAGCCCACCATACGCTCCGTGAACGGACCCTTGAAACTAGCATTCATTGCTCGCCCAGGCTTTGAGCTAGATGTTTTGTATGAGATCCTTCAGTTCTGACAACAGCCTTGCAACATAGGCATCGGTGGTGGTTGTTAGGTGCCACGAGCCAGCTCCAACTCAGAGCAAGCCCACGTACAACAGAAAGACACACTTTTCAAAACATTCTAATTAGCTATCACATAGCTGTTAAGTTTTTAGAGGGTTGGTGAAAAAGGAGACCCTCAATGAGACGGACTGACACAGAGGCTGCACCAGTGGGCTCGAGCATAGCAATGACAGTGAGGATGGTGCAACGTTTTATTCTGTTGTACACAGCGTTGCTGTGTCCCGGAACCGACTTGACGGCACCTAACAACAACAGTTGAACAAACTAAAAAGTGATCCCATTTAGTTCCTTCAAACAAAAAACATTTTCAATAGGACTTAAAGGAATTTAGTGTTTAGAGCAGTTTTATTTATCCATCAGGATTTTTATTTCAGGAATGTTTGGTGTCCTGGTTATACAGTGTTCTTGTGTTGTATGTGTGCGTGTGTTTAGTACAGTTAATACACGGTTTCCTGGCAGACTCAATACTAGGCAATGAATCTAGCAGTATGCTAATATGTGAGGCTCTGATATTTATTAAGTCCATTTTATTTTACCTTGGTCACTCAGATAGGGCAATAATTAGACCTGTCAGCAGCTTTTGCATTCAACTTTTAAATGCTTCACACTGGTTTCTGTAAACAGCTTGCTTTTTCTCAGTTTATAATGTTATATCTTATAACAAGCTATAACTACATAAACGGGAGTGAAAAAAGGAAGAGAAACGCCCAAATAATTCAGAGCTAAAAATCACATATTCTTAAATATCTATCCAGAAAATTATATTCACCTTAATTAATGGAATGACTCCATCATTCAGCAGTCTGGCTCTGTGCCTATGAGAAATTCAAAATCCTCCAGTAATGCCTGCTTTTACTTTAAGACGGGCTCTCAATGTAACATGTGCATTTCTTTCTGCTACAAAGTTTTCTTTCACTGTTACACTGAAATAAGAATATGTAAAGACTTCCTTTCCCCTATCATTCATCACCTGACCTCAAATGACCTCAAAACAAAATTGACACAGCTCTGCTTATTGGTACTTAGAGGGGGTATCAGTAAACAGGCTGCAGCACTCCTGACCCGGAGGTCACGGTTAAAGTCATCGGCATGGCTTCCTAAGGAGGCTCAAGTTACAGCTGTCTGCACTCTCCCAGCCTGAAGATAAAGAGCAGACTTCAGTTTTCACTGCTACCAGTCTTTTAACCTTCAAGAAGAGCAAATGCTCAGCCTCTGCTCCGTCTACATCCTCCCAGTTGATCTCCCAGAAGCCACTGAGCCATCTCGTAGCTCCCTGCCTCCCAGGCTTCACTTCGAGCTGCCTAGAGTTCAAGAGAGTCCCTGGCCACTTCCATCTTTTGAGCTCCACCCCCCCCCACCCCCGCCCTGCCCTACATATCTTAAAAACGTGGAGATGCCCACTCGAGGTTAAACCAGCTGCAGGGCATCATGAATGTTTACACGTAACAAGTGAACACTTTCACACTCTCATCACAATCACAGAGATGTTATGTATGGCATTGTTTGTAGATAATCTAATTGGAAGCGGACCCTCAAAGTCTTGATTTGAGGCACTGTGAATGCAAGGGCTGGACCAAATCACCCTAGAGGTCTTTCCTATGGTCAGCCTTGTAGGTCACTGAGCTGGGATGGGTGGGTGGGTGAATGGAGGGGCAACTGTAGGGAGGGATATGAAGAGGCTTTCTGGAAACCTGATGCACTATAAATGTTTCCCCATCTAGAGGTAATGATCAATGAAACTAATCAAAATAGATCATTGGTTATGTGATTTCCTCCACCTGTCTGAGCATAATTCCTCACATCTTTCCAGTCCCCGGGTACTGCATAGGGCAGGCTTGGGCACCACTAAACGTTCTTGCGACTTCTTCAAGCTTTCTCTTCTCCGAAACAGCGCTTGCTGAGTCAGTGAAAAAGAACAGGTGCGAGAGTGTCTCATGCACAGAAAACTCTAACTCTAGAGGTCTCTTGTCCACTCTCTGGGTTCCCAGGTGATCTAAAAGACTACCTAATAGATAAAGAGGAGCCCTGGTGGCCCAGTGGTTAAGCACTCGGCTGCTAACCAAAAGGTCGGCAGTTCAAACCCACCAGCCACTCCCCAGGAGAAAAGACCTGGAGACCTGCTCCCTTAAAGATATCAGCCTGGTAAACCCCATGGGGCAGTTCTACTCTGTCCTATTGGGTGGCTTTGAGTCCGAATCGACTGAATGGCACACAACAACAATAGATAAAGAGGCTAAAGATGTGAAAAAATCATCCTCATAAACGGGAAAAAACAAAACATTGGAAAATGTTAACCCACCTTAGCAATTAAAAAAATGCTAACTAAAGCAGCCTTAAAGTAATACTCCATGTGCCCTGAATTAGCAAACAAAATTTTAATTATAACAGCTGGTGCTATGATATATAGCAGGTGAGCTCGGATGTTACTGTCGACATTATAAATTGGCATAACCTTTCTGAAAATCAATATGGAAAAATATACCAATAACTACAAAATGTTCATCTTTTTGAAAACGGTAATCTCACTTCTGAGAATTGTTGGAAGGAAATAATGTAACTAAAGAAGAAACAAAGCTCCACGCTTAAAGATGGTTATTGCATCATTATCTAAAACTGTGAAAATTTGAAAGTGGAGGTAATGTCCTTAACCGTAAAAGAATAAACCAAAAAATTAGAAAAAAACAGTTGCCATTGAGTAGATTCCTACTGATGGCAACCCCATGCGTGCAGAGTACAGCTGCTCCGTAGGGTTTTCCAGGTTCTCACCTTTGGGAAGCTTATCGCCAGGCCTTTTTATCCAGATGCCTCTGAGTGGACTTGAACCTCCCCAACCCTACAGTTAGTAGTCAAACACTTAACTGTTTGTGCCATTCAGAGAATCCTACAGGAAAATAGTTAAGGAAGTTATACCTCAACTCCATAGGTATAAACAACATTTAGAAACCAAAATTAGGAATAACCCGTTGCCATCAAGTCTATTCTGACTCATAGTGACCACATAGGACAGGGTAGAACTGCCCTATAGGGTTTCCAAGGAGCGCCTGGTAGATCCCAACTGCTGAGAGCGCTGGTGAATGTGGCAGAAAACAAACAGGATGATCTGGTGATGCCAGCACTCTGATAACAGCTCTTTGGGCCTCAGGTCCTTTGCATGTGCTCTTCTGCCTGGGAGTCCTTCCTGGTGGCTCCTTCTCAGCATTTAGGTATCAGCTGAAATTTACCTCCTCATGGACACCTTCCTCCCCTCTGCCTGGAGACACCCCTCCCTGGCCCCTGCCACATCTCCCTGTTTCCATTCCTTCATCTCTACAGTTGCCTTGTTTCTTACTGGTTTGTTGATACATCATCTGACCTTCCAGAACCTAAGCTCCTGGTGCTCCTCCAGTTCGCCACTGTATCCTCAGTGCCTAGAAGACGTCATCAACCTTCTTGAAATCACGGAGTTGGATGACCACTTCTGAGTTGAAAATAGAACCTAGTTTCTGATTTCCTCATTGGATTGATTGCCACATCCCTCTCATCCTCAACTGGGGAACCAGTTAGCAAGCAGCCACTGAGCTCAGCATGCAGACATTGAAGTTGTCAAGAATTTTATTTTACTTGGATACACAATCAACAGCCATGGAAGCAGCAGTCAAGAAATCAAAAGACGCATTGCATTGGGTAAATCTGCTGCAAAGGACCTCTTCAAAGTGTTGAAGAACAAAGATGTCACCTTGAAGACTAAGGTGCGCCTGACCCAGGCCATAGTATTTTCAATCGCATCATATGCATGTAAAAGCTGGACAGTGAATAAGGAAGACCAAAGAGGAATTGATGCCTTTGAATTGTGGTGTTGGCGAAGAATATTGAATATACCATGGACTGACAAAAGAATGAACAAATCTGTCTTGGAAGAAGTACACAGAATGCTCCTTAGAGGCAAGAATGGCGAGACTGTGTCTTACATACTTTGGACATGTTGTGAGGAGGGATCAGTCCCTGGAGAAGGACATCATGCTTGGGAAAGTACAGGGTCAGCGGAAAAGAGGAAGACCCTCAATGAGGTGGATTGACACAGTGGCTGCAACAATGAGCTCAAGCATAACAACGATTGTAAGGATGGTGCAGAACCAGGCAGTGTTTCATTCTGTTGTGCATAGGGTCGCCATGACTTGATGGCACCTAACAACAACAACCACAACCAGGCAGGCTGCGCAAGCAGACAAAAAGTGGTACAGTGGTTAAGAGCTATGGCTGCTAACTAAAAGGTCGGCAGTTCAAATCCACCAGCCACTCCTTGGAAACCCTATGGGGCAGTTGTGCTCTGTCCCATAGGGTCACACAATGAGTCGGAATTGACTCTGCATAGATTGAAGAAGAGCAATGGTAGTTCACTAAGACAAGCGCTCTCCCTGTCCCTGTGCTGACCCACCCACACACTCAGCCCAAGCAGACACGTCAGGACCGGTGAAAAGTTAGCTGCAGACTAATGTTATCTGAGTGGCCATGAACTCTTCTTATACCAGGTTACTTTGATCCCTGAAATGCCCACTATTAGAGCTGCTCCTTGGGCTACAGGTCTCTGTTAAAGCCATTGCCTAGCTAGAAACGATGACCTGGGCTTTGTTGATGGAAGCATGCAAGGAGACAATGCCCCTCAATGGACTACTTCCAGGACCTGGAAGTAAATGGAATGATTTACTTAGAGGCCACGGGGAGTGAGAAGATGCAGGTCCCTAGGAGGGGAACAGTGGCGAAAAGCCAGGAAATAGCTCAGCCCTTGGCTCAGGTCTCCAGTGACCTTCCGGGGGTTTTCCATTGTTCAGAGCAACAGGGCAGGAGCCAGCTTCACTATGGCCCACCAAGTGTGCTTGTTTGCCTGGGCTTTTGCCTCAGTTTACTCAGCCCTGAGTCCACAGTGCAAGCATCCAATTTGGGAGCTTTACCCGGGGGCAGGCGCCGTAAGGTCCACCCAAGTTCTATTGGGTGGCTTTGAGTCCGAATCGACCCAGAGCCATGGCTTTGAAAAGTCAGCAAAAGGGGAGAGGGTTTCTTTGGACACAGAGGCCAAAGTGACAACCCAAGCAGTGCAAGAGGTTGGAGGAGTGATTCCAGCTACAACAGGGGACACAGAACACGTGCCCCGTCCTCCTCTTCCCAGCATTTATCCTGCAGGGCCAGGCCTGAGCCTCAGCAACACCTGATGAGTCCCTTCTTTTTTATTGTGATTTAGATGAAGGTTTACAGAGTAAATTAGTTTCTCTGTGAACAATTAATACACATATTGTTTTGTGACATTGGCTGCCCACCCCACAAAATCTCAGCATTCTCCCTTTCTCTACCTTGGGATCCGCACTTCCATTTGTCCACCTCTCCTGTCTCCTCCTGCCTTCTCGTCCTTGCCCCAGGGCTGGTGTGCTCTTTTAGTCTTATGTATGTGGTTGAGCTATGTATATTATTGTTTGTTTTAGGGGCCTGTCTAATCTTTGGCTGAAGGGTGAACCCCAGGAGTGACTTCATCACTGAGTTAAAAGGGTATCCTAGGGCCATTCTCTCAGGGTTACTCCAGTTTCTGTCAGACCAGTAAGTCTGGTCTTTTTTTGTGAGTTAGAATTTTGTTCTACATTTTTCTCCAGCTCTGTCTGAGACCTGCTGTTGTGATCCCTGTCACAGCAGTTGGTGGTGGTAGCCGAGCACCATCTTGTTGTGCTGGACTCAGTCTGGTGGAGGTCATGGTACTTGTGGTCCATTAGTCCTTTGGACTAATCTTTCCCTTGTGTCTTCGGTTTTCATCATTCTCCCTTGCTCCAGATGGGGCGGGACCAGTGTAGTATCTCAGATGGCCGTTCACAAGCTTTTAAGACCCCAGACATTACTTACCATAGTCGGATGTAGAACATTTTCTTTATAAACTATGTCATGCCAATTCAGCTAGATATCCCCCGAGACCACGATCCCCAGAGCCCTTAGCCCAGTAATTTGGTCTCTCAAGGACTTTGGATATGTCTATGGAGCTTCCATGACCTTACCTTGGACAAGTTGTGCTAGCTTGCCTGGTATTTTGTACTGCCTTACCCTTCACCAAAGTTACCATTTGTCTATTGTCTGTTCAGTGTTTTTCTTTCCCACTCCTCCCCTTCCTCTTAATGTCAGCTGCCCATTATGCAATGTGTCAACACTCTCCCCTTTTCAAAGATTGTTTCTTTCTGGGTGTAAACCTTTTCATGAGTTTTCGTAATAGTGGTCTCATACAATAGTTGTCCTTTTGTGATGGACTTATTTCACTCAGCATGATGCCTTCTAGATTCATCCATGTTATGAGATGTTTCACAAATTCATCATTGTTCTTTATCTTTGAGTAGTATTTCATTGTGTGTAAGTACCATAGTTTGTTTATCCATTCATCTGTTGATGGGCCCTTAGGTTGTTTCCATCTTTTTACCATTGTGAATAATGCTGCAATGAATGTGGGTGTGCATATGTCCATTCACATGACGGCTCTTATTTTTCTAGGATGTATTGCTAGGAGTGGGATTGCTGGATCATATGGTATTTCTATTTCTAGCTTTTTAAGGAATCGCCATATCATTTTCCAAAATGGTTGTACTGTTTTGCATTCCACCAGCAGTGCGTAAGAGTTCCAGTCTCCCCACAGCCTCTCCAACATTTGTTATTTTCTGTTTTTTCTTGTGTGTGTGTGTGTGTGTATATACTAGTAATGTTAGGGCAAGATGGCATCTCATTGTAGTTTCGATTTGTGTTTTGTTTTTTTTTTAATGGCTAGTGATCTAGACCATTTCCCCATGTGTCTGTTAGCTGCTTAAATGTCTTCTTTGGTGAAGCATCTGTTCATATCTTTTGCCCATTTTTTAATTGGATTGTTTGTCGTTTTGTTGTAGAGATGTTGAATTTTTCTACAGATTTTAGAGATTAGACCTTTGTTGAATACGTCATGGCCAAAAAATTTTTCCCAGTCTGTAGGTTCTCTTTTTGCTCTTTTGGTGGCGTCTTTTGATGAGCATAAGTAATTTTTAGAAGATCCCAGTTATCTTCTGGTATTTTGTATTGTCAGTTATGGTTCGTATGCTATTTATGCTGTGTATTAGGGCCTGTAGCACTGACCTTATTTTTTCTTCTATGATCTTTATAGTTTTTGGTTTTATATTTAGGTCTTTGATACATTTTGAATTAGTTTTTGTATAAGGCATGAGGTATGGCTCCTGTTTCATTTTTTTTACAGATGGACTTCCAGTTTTGCCAGCACTGTTTGTTAAAAAGACTGTCTTTTCCCCCATTTAATGAACTTTGGGCCTTGGTCAAAGATCAGGTGACCATAGGTGGATGGATTTACATCTGGGTTTTCGATTCTGTTCCGTTGGTCAGTACGTCTACTGTTGTATCAGTACCAGGTTCTTTTGACTACTGTAGCTGTATAGTAGGTTCCGAGGTCAGGTAATACAAGGCCTCCTACTTTTCTTCTTCAATAATGCTTCACTTATCTTGGCCCGCTTCTGTTTCCATATAAAGTTAATGATTAGTTTTCCCATCTTGTTAAAGAATGCTGTTGGTATTTCTATCAGGATTGCATTGTATTCATAGATTGCTTTGGGTAGAGTTGACATTTTTGCTTTGTTGAGTCTACCTATCCATGCTCATGGTATGTTTTTCCATTTATGTTGATCTCGTTTGGTTTCTTGCAGTAGTGTATTCTAGTTTTCTTTGTATAGGTCTTTTACTTCCCTGGTTAGATTTATTCCTAAGTATTTTAGTTTTGGGGGGCTATTATAAATGGTATGGCTTTCCTGATTTTCTTTTCATAGTTCTCTTTATTGGTGTATAGGAATCCAACTGATTTTTGCATGTCGATCTTGTATCCTGTTACTCTTTTGCATCTTTCAATTAGTTCCAGTAGTTTTCCTGTGGAGTCCTTTGGGTTCTGTATGTATAGTATCATATCATCCACAAATAGGGATAGTTTTACTTCTTCCTTACCAATTCAGATGCCCTTTATTTATTTTTCTTGCCTTATTGCTCTATCTAGGACTTCCAGCACAATGTTAAATAGAAGTAGTGATAAAGAGCATCCTTGTCTTGTTCCGGTTCTCAGAGGGAATGTTTTCAGCCTCTCTCTACTGAGAATGATGTTGGGTGTTGGTTTTGTATAGATGCCCTTTATTACGTTAAGGAATTTCCCTCCTACTCCTATTTTATTGAGAGTTTTTATCAGGAATAGGTGTTGGACTTTATCAAATGCGTTTTCTGTGTTCATTGAGATGATTGTGATTCCTTTATCTATCTGGTGGATTAGGTTGATTGATTTTCTAATGTTGAACCATCCTTACATACCTGGTATGAATCCTACTTGGTTGGGGTGTTTTTTTTTTGTTTTTTTGTTTTTTTTTTTTATGATGCTGAATTCTGTTGCCTAGAATTTTGTTGAGAATTTTTACATCTATATTCATGAGAGATATTGTCTGTAATTTTCTTTTTTTCTGCTGTCTTTGCCTGGTTTTGGTATCAGGGTTACGCTGTTCTCATAGAATGAATTTAGAAGTATCCTTTCCTTTTCTATGTTCTGAAGTAGTTTGAGTAGTACTTGTGTGAACTCTTCTCTGAATGGTAGAATTTTCCAGTGAAGTCATCTGGGCCAGGACTTTTTTTTTGTTGGAAGTTTTTTGTTTTGTTTTTTTTTACCTTTTCAATCTCTTCTCATTATGGGTCTGTTCAGATTTTCTACCTTAATTTGTGTTAGTTTATGTAGGTGATGTGTTTCTAGAAACCAGTGCTTCCCTCTGATTCTTTAGCTCCCTACAACATCATTCTCACCTAGGCTCAGCAATAGGCAAGGAGGCAGTTATTTGTTTTCTCTACTTTTTTTTTTTAATTCAGCTACTTTCCTGATATAAAATGAGAATTATAACTCATTGTAGTTAGTATGTAATAAGTGCCAATGAGATATTGTTGTTGTTAGTTGCCATCAAGTCAGGTCCAACTCATGGCAACTCTATGTACAGCAGAATAGAACATCGCCGGATCCGGTGCCATCTTATCAGACAATATTCTGTTGTGATCCATAGGGTTTTCACTGGCTCATTTTCAGAAAAAGATCAGCAGATCTTATTCCTAGTCTCTCTGAGTCTAGAAGCCCTGCTAAAACATGCCCATCATGGGTGACCTTGCTAGTATTTGAAGTACCAGTGGCATAGCTTCCAACATCACAGCAACCACAGGCCACCACAGGAGGACAAACTGACAGATGGATGGTGAGCCAATTATATAGCCTGCCTTAAAACATAAAATTAGGAAATACAAATGTTAACTATTGTGCAAATATTAAGTCCCTTAAGAATGCTACATAATAATGACCTTATGGTGGCTTGAGGCACAAGTAACAGGCTTGTGTTCAGAAACAAAATCCACTTTTTCTTGCTGGTTAACAAGGATACATCAAACACAGTAAGCCAACAACTTAGGGAGCTGGTTCATCACTAACTATGTTCCTGAAATTAGAAAAACCAGGACTTTGTTGAGGCCAAAGAGAACAACACAGCATGGCCAGCCCTCAGATAGCCAAGCCTGAGCACCATTTGCTGGATAACAGTAACCCAACTTTCCCTGTTAATTTGGGCACCAACATATTGAACTATAAAAAACAAAATGAAAAAAAAAAAAAACACTAGCCATGGAGTCAATTCCAACTCATAGCAACCCTATAGGACAAAGGAGAACTGCCCCATAGGATTTCCAAGGGGTGGCTGGTGGATTCAAGCTGCTGACCACCATGCCACCAGGGCTCTGTATTAAACTATGAAAAAAAAAAGGGGGAAATGAGAGACCATTGAGTGTACATTTATGTCATAAATTGTTTGCTTATAAAATCCAGCAACCATGCATCTTGATCATCTATGGGAGGCCCAACCAGGGCCAGAGTACCTGTGGACTAGGAAACAAGCCACAGCTGGATGGTGGTACAGCCAAGGATGAGGCTGTGCATTCAGGGTGAAGTCAGGTAGTGGTGCCCTTGCTCTCCCACCTAACTGAAGGATAAAACAGCTCAAGTGCTGCTTCCTTTGTGAGCCTGAAGAGTGGACCCATTTCATTAAACGATCAAGTAAAAAGCTTACTCTGTGGTGTTCTGGGCAATACTTCCAGTCCCATCCCAGAAGAGAGTTAAATTATAGATGATCTGCTATTATCTGGGAGTGAGAATACAAATATAAGAGCTACAGTAATAATAATTGCCAAAGTTTATCAGCTGCTTCCATATTTTATAAAAATAAAATGTATATTCTCACAGGGTTTTTATTGGGAGATTTCTGGCAGTAGATGGCCAGCCTTTCTTCCCAGTGTGCCTTACTCTGGAAGCTCCACTGAAGCCTGTTTAGCACCATAGCAATACACAAGCTTCCACTGACAGATGGCCGGGAATTGAACCTTGGTCTCCCTCATGGAAGGTGAGAATTCTACCACCAAGCCACCACTGCCTTCTTGCACCTCCCCTTAAGTAGGTATTATTAGGCCTGTTTCAGTCAGCGACTGAGGGTCCCATTCAATTAGCGAGGGTCCCGATGAGCTGGGATTCAAATCCATTTGTGTGCAATGAGAAGCCTGCACGCATGTCCTTGTCCACAGGGTCTCAACCCCTTGGGAGCCCTTTCCAAGCTGCCTTTTCTCTGCACTTGCTACTCCTAAAGTCCTGATTCAGAGAAAAGCAACTGGGGGCACGAAACTGAGGAATTCAAGAGATAAAAATGTAACTCAGGCAAATAAACAGTCTTTATTCGAAAGTATCAAAAGTCAGCATATTTCACCCATCAGCATTTCCAACAAGCTTTAGTTTCAATTCTGTGTAAACCCAATTTTGCTGTTACGGCAAATTAAATGGCCACATTTTCATTTTGCTTCCTCAGTTTAGGTGCCTCGCTCTCTCTCTCTTTTTTTTTTTTCCACTGTGTGGCCCCAACTTTGACTGGACTTTAGCAAAACCCTGACCATCTGTGAAATGTCATGGGGCCAGCTCCAGCATTTTCTCTTGATGTACTCCACTAACGTGCTTTGGGGAAGAGAGTCTTTCTCCAGCACAGAAGCTGGTGAAGTGGATAGTCAGAGCTTTCCAAAGTCCTGTGAGGTTATTTTAAACTGAGACAGTTGTAAAAGGTTGGAAGGTTTTAACTCTGTCACTTTTACAGCAGTTAGCACACCGCTTTGATTTGCTCATTAAATATATGATTTTTACATTAATTAGCTCATATGATGAGAAAAGTTCCCACTCTGTAAATTTCCCAGCTAATGGTGTAGAAATCTACACAAATTTTGTACTCATTAGTTCATTTGAGAACTTTCAAAGACTAGGTAGTTTAGGCAGGCTGAGATTTGTCCCAAATAATCGGGGAAACATCTGATCTACGGAAATGGTATAACCCGTTTTCTCACTTTAAGCACACTTAGTGAGATGATTTATTCGTTTAGGAGTCCCTGGGTGGCGCAAATGGTTAAGTGCTTGGCTACTAACTGAAAGGTTGATGGTTTCAGTCCACCCAGAGGCACCTCAGAAGAAAGGCCCGGTGATCTACTTCCAAAAAATCAGCCATTGAAAACCCTGTGGTGCCCAGTTCTGCTCCGTCACACACGGGGTCGCCACGAATCAGAGTCAACTCCGTGGCAACTGGGTTTAACTGGTGTTTATTTTCTTTTGCAATAGAACGATGAGTGCATCAAGGTTTTTTATTCTGCGGCTCTGTGGCCTGTTGTACAAGCTAATCCTGTAAAATTTCTTAATCATGCTCTGTGGGGGGGTGGTCACCAGTGTGGGCACAGACAGGCTGGGGTTCATCTGGTAGATCAAAGTCCTAAAGAAGGTGATTGAACAAATGCATTTCCCCATGGTTTCCTGTGTTCGCTGATACCATTTGTAAGAAATCTGAGGGTGTTTTTTTGTTTGTTTGTTTCCTTTTTGTACCTCAATTACAAAAAGAGAAAAATCAGAGCTAAAAATGGACTGTATATAATATCACTAAATGGACTGTATATAACATCCTGGAAACGGAGACCATGATAAGTCATTGTCCCTGCAAAAGTTTTCCAGTCAGTATAGAAATAGTGAAAATTATTTCCTGATAGGTTCGCATCATTTCTGAAAGCAGCAATCAATATTTCCTTTCCAATCAAAATCACTTGTTTTGCTATTTCTTGAGCTGGTTGAAAATTACCGTGTAGCTATGTAAGAAATCATATTAATCAAAATATAGACAGTATTAAACGAATGCATTATAAAACCCCAGTATTTCCTACATCTTGAAGCAAAGGCTGGTAATAAAATGAATGGGATAATCTGAATTTTCGCTTTGGAAAAAGAAAGTTTTGTTTTGTTTTCTCAAATTCAAGGCTAATCCAGATAAATCCCACTTGAACCAAGGAAGACTTTGACTGAGAGAAGCATCTATCAAACTATAGAAACTTTTCCCGTGCTTAAACTTATTTGGTTGCATCTTTCCAAATTCACATAAATACTATTTCCATGAAGGAGCCTTGGTGGCACAGTGGTTAAGAGCCCGGCTGCTAACCAAAAGGTTGGTGGTTAGAGCACACCAGCCGCTCCACGGGAGAAAGATGTGTCAGTCTGCTATTTTCATGGATGAGAACTCACATGGACAAACTGTTCATATTACATTTAACATACAATTTATTTAGAACTGAGTTTGCTTATAACAGTGCCTGGATACAATAAACCCACAGAGTAGTCATTCATTCATTAATTCATTCATTTTACAAGTGTTTGTTTTTTTTATTTGATGCCAATGAACCGTCTGTAAAATAAGTAGCATGACCCTACCCTATCCTCCAAGAGGCGGTAAAATCTAGGAAAGCTATGTAAACACAAACATTTGTTAAGGGTTCTAGCCTGACATGCAGTCAAGTGTGGGGCTTGAAGAGTAAAGACTATTATTGCCCTAGAGACTCAAAAGAAGGAGACATGATTGTAAGTCAACATCACAGAGAAAGTGAATCCAAAATGTACCTTCTGGCACTTACCGTGGGGGAGAGGGGAATTTTACAGGTCTGAATGAAAATTTCACACGTTGGGGTGAGTAGGAAGCCCAGTCTGAACAGAACAGGAAGCCTTGGAAAGGAGCAGGTAAGGGTGGCTTCACAAGGAATTTAGATTACAGAATGATCCAGAATTTGAATTTGATCCATCATACAACGTAGAGAGATTGGTTACATTAATCAGGAGAGGAATTATTAGGGAAATTAATCTGGAAGTTTTCGGGGTAATTTAGGAAGCAGAAAGTTAGAAAACAGAAAGACCAAATGGACTATTAGCTGTGCTCCAGGGTGGAACTAGGGTCTATTAACAGACCCACCAAGCACTGAGCAATCCAAACTGAATAAAGTGGAGGAGGACTCAATGAGGACTAACCTTCCAGCCCAAGCAGGGGGCCTCGCCACTAATAGGTACTTGATGAAGACGGGGCATTCAGCACTTACCTGTGGGGGCCATCTGAGGGTCCCCATACAACATTAAATTACATTGAGTACTGTCGGAGAATCATAAGCGCACTTTCCTGAAGGACATCCTCTTGGTCTTCATAGAGGGCGTCAACCTGGAATTTGAGTCAAAGTTCCCCATCATCCCAACATCTGTGTCTTAAAGGTGGCTTTTTTTTTAAGGATTTAGAAAGGCCATTCAGATGCCTGCAAGATTCCCACTTTATACTTTCTCAGCCGAGTCCCGTTCTCCAGTTGTCTGTTTCCCCAAGGCCTCGGTCCTCCCACTAGGGAGAAATGGCATCCCAGACACTGACTCTCAGACTGCTCTTCTGGCTTGTACCCAAGAGCCCTAGCATCTCCCCATTTGTAAGACTATATAATGGTCCCCGAGCCCTGGCGACACAGTGGTTAAGAGCTTGGCTACTAATCAAAATGTTGGCAGTTCAAATCTACCAGCCGCTCCTTGAAAACCCTATGGGGCAGTTCTACTCTGTCCTATAGGGTCACTATGAGTCAGAATTGATGGCAACAGGTTTGGCTTTTGGTATTCTGGTTATAACGGTCCCCACCAGATTGAGACATAAATCATAGGGAATGCTTACAACAACAGGGAAGAGGAAGTATGAAATCACTGCTGAAATTACCCCAACTTCATCATGTATATGGCCTTGCAAAAAAGCCTTGGAAATCAGTTAAACTTGATTTTTGTCTTTCTGCATATATCTCTGTGAATGATGTTATTATTTCAAGAACATATAATGCAGTAAAGATAGCAAAAAAAAAAAAAAAAAAAAAAAAAAAAAAAAAAAAAAAGATAGCACCATAGTACATAAAAATGAAGCTAAGATGAACAGTTTACTACCGTATGAACCACTAATTGATTGGCTGCTGCAAGTAGCTGTCTGCTCACACATTTATTCTCTAAGATCCTCTCTCCTGATGATATATATTCCTTCTCTCCAGG
Organism: Elephas maximus indicus; assembly: GCF_024166365.1. Lineage (NCBI taxonomy): Eukaryota > Metazoa > Chordata > Mammalia > Proboscidea > Elephantidae > Elephas > Elephas maximus. The sequence continues at coordinate 235,495,358 of NC_064819.1, forward strand.
GTTAAAGTCCTTCCATGGGGAGAGAGACCTAAGTTGTGCTACCTCACACACTTCCTCTGTTGACATATACACCTGTGGCCCATTCTTAGGCCTCTCCTCCTGGGTCTTCCCATCATGTCAGCGGATACCTACCACAGTTTCTCTTTGTCAGTGTCCCAGTATCACTTACTGCTTGTACCACGCCAGCCAGTTTTCTCACCTTCCTCCTTTGTGAAGAGGAGCTAATAATAATATCTACCTCACAGGGCTGTTCTTAATTCTGAATTAGCCAATCAGTGTAAATCACAGTATGCCATTGCTATTGTTATTATTATTATGATTACCCCACCTCGAGAAGGCAGCAGGGACTAGATTCGAGGTGGAGCTGGACTGAACTCTCTCTTCCTTGATTGATGTTGTCTACTCGTTGGGTCACGCCAGCCAAGAAGAAAAGAGAGAGGCTTTCACTTCACAGAATTAAATCCAGCTGAATTCAGTGGTCATTGAATCTATTGTTGTAACTACCTGAATAGTGATAAATTGGTGAACGCACCTATTTTTCTCAGTATAACTCCCAGATCAGAATAGCCATTAACCTGAGGTGTTCCTAACTTGCCTTTTTGATAATCTTGACCAAATCCTTGTCAATTTGAGTGTGTAAAATAAATCAATCCATAGACTTCTAAGAAATCAAAATCTATATAGGTTTATTGAAATGGCAGAATGAAATAACTTTTGGAATTGTGTCAACAAATAATTTGAGTTTTTTGACAGTGTTCTTTCTTAACTAGAATTAATTACATAAACATTTGGTCATTTTGGGTTTTCTTAGAACTTGAAGTTGAAGGTGATTTTATGAGATTTATGTACAACAAAGTGTCTGAACTTTGGACAACCTCTGGGTTCCTATCCATCCTAACATTATATTTTATAATATCACAGACTAACTGTATGATCCCAAAGCAACTGTATAATTCTTCAAAATTGTTGTACGCAGGAGGAAGCTGAGACTCAGAAATTAAGTAACCTCAATGGTGTCGCTAGGGTTGGTGTCACCCAGTGCAGCAACTCGTGGTGTCACCCCGCCCCCCCATGGACCTCCTCCCATACCAGACCATACAGAATCTTTAGTAATGTTTATTGTACTAATGTTACTCAAATCATAATTCCCATATATCATTCCTCCTTTTCCTCTAATTACTATTTCATCCTCAAAAAGCTATTGATATAGGTTCACAAATACTAATTACCACAATATTGTGCTAAAACACCAGAAAATTAGACAAAATCAGCAACTGTAAAAACACCGGTGGCAACGTAAAAAACAGCGCCTCCTTGTAATACATGCAAATGAAATCATGGGATTCAAAGCGTCCCTGTAATTGGGTAATAATGACAGCTCTGAGTGGAGCACATTAGAAGGTTCAAAAATTAAAATTAGCACAGAGTTTTAGCATTGTGGGTATACTGATACATTTAAGATGTTGTTGTTGTTAGGTGTCCTCGAGTCTGTTCTGACTCATAGCGACCCTATGCACAACAGAACGAAACACTGCCCGGTCCTGCGCCATCCTTACAATCGTTGTTATGCTTGAGCTCATTGTTGCAGCCACTGTGTCAATCCACCTCGTTGAGGGTCTTCCTCTTTTCCGCTGACCCTGTACTCTGCCAAGCATGATGTCCTTCTCCAGGGACTGATCCCTCCTGACAACATGCCCAAAGTATGTAAGACGCAGTCTCGCCATCCTTGACTCTAAGGAACATTCTGGCCGCACTTCTTCCAAGACAGATTTGTTCATTCTTTTGTCAGTCCATGGTATATTCAATATTCTTCGCCAACACCACAATTCAAAGGCTTACAAAAAATGTTTTGTTGTTATAGCAAACTACAGGGACATTTTTATAGATGGTCATTCTGGTGTCACCCCCTCTGACAGTGTCACCTGGTGCAGCCCGCACCCTCTGTACCCCACTAGTGACACCACTGAATAACCTGTCTACAAAGTTATTGAAAAACTAAATCCCAACTTATCTGCCTTGAAATCCAGAGCTCTTTCTACTGCACCAGTATATTCCAAATATTGTAATTTTTCAGTTCTCAGAAAAATAAGTCTGCTTTTCAGTTGAAATAAATTGCAATTGTTCAGAAATCTTCATTGGCCATCTGAACAGAAATTTAAATATTTAATCTACACTTGGTTGAAGACCCAAGATATCTTCAGCTTCACAAGTGATCAGTGCCTCCATTCAGAAAATGAAAACCTTTCCTCGAGCTTCGGGAAATGTGATGGCTTAGTAGCCTCGTGCTTTAGTCAGCCAGCTCCAGTGTCAAAAAGAGAGGAAGAGAGAGAGAGACATCCAGCTGGGAATCGGGTGCTTGCTTCAAAGCTTTTATCTTCAGGGGAAGGAAATCTTGTGAATTTCATTAATGTCAACAGGATCTGAGAAGATTTGAAGTATTTAAGCCCTTGGGCATCTCCAGCATGCCAGATGCTATGGTTATTATAAGTTTTTGGTTGCAAAGCCATTACAACTTTGATTCACACACCCCATGAACCACGACTTTGGAAATATCCATTGTGAGGTCATACCTGAGAGTATGTTGAAACCTTCCATTTCCACAAGAATGTGAAGCCAACCAACGAGCAGTGGCTCAACATGGACCGAACACAGAAACACCCAAAATTCTGAATGGGATGACACATGTTATGGTTAAGAAAAAATCAGTCCCCTGAAGTCATAGAGCAAAGCTGAAACAAGAAAGGCAAGAGATCTGTAAGTCTGTAAGCAGTTCATCTGATAATCTCCTCAAAATGCTTTTCCCATGAGAACAATGAATTTTGTCCTGGTTTTATTCCCTCTCCCCTTTCTCCTCATCCCTTCACCTCCAGAAGGATCAGACTGGAGTTCCTAGTTGTCTCCCTTGTAACTGTCTAAAATTTATGGGAGAAAATATTTTATTTCAAAACTGGTGAAGTTCTTTCTGTGAGGTAAATGGAGTCCAAGCTAATCCCACATGAATGGATATTTCTGGCAAATAGAAGTTGACAGTTTGATCCAGGCGCCTAAATCCCTAGTTAAAATACACCTGGATGCCTTATTACCCCCTTTCTTAATTCAGATTGAAAAGGAAAAAACAAAAGAAACCCTCAAAATTAACCATTTCTAAGTTCATGAATATTGTAAGTGTATTTTAAATGACATCTTATTTAATGACAATAATTAACTTTTTAACTATCTCTTTTGAAAAATTTTGCTTTTGTTTCACTACAACTGACATGCCTGTTTAAATCCCAGTAAGTACAAATGCGGGATTACTGTTTTGGTCATCGCAATTCTAATTCCCAAAGCCACTAAACCCAAAAGGGGAATTAGTTCACAGTCACCCAGCAGAAAACTCTATGATGGTATAGTGTCACCCAGAAACATTTTATAATGATAATGCTTGCAGTAGCTTCCACCTGTGCGTACCTGCCGAGACCTAAGCTCAGGTCCCCAGGGCTGGCTTTCTCTTGCCCCTGTGCGTGACATCACTGAAACCCAGCCAAGAAGGAATGCAGCTGTGACTGATGCCATCTGTAGGTTCAGGTCTTGACAGGTAAGATGGCTCCAGTTTAGTTTTACAGCTCTTGAAAGAAAATTTTCAGTTTGGCATTTGAGAAACCAAAAAAAAAAAAAAAAAAAATGCCTTTCCTATCTAGAAAGAAGCGAGGTTGATAGTCTTGGTATTTCGTTTTGATCCCACTCAATGTTGCTTCAGTGAGATTCCCCTGCCCTGGTGGGCGGGCACCAAGGGGCCAACACTTTTGTTTACAATTCGCATGCCAGACCTTTCACCTTGGGAGCCTGTATGGCAAACTCGTTCTCTAGAATTTTCTTCATATGGCTTAACACTCTAATACTGAGAAAAGCTTCAGGCTAGACCTGGCCTGGATTCACATGCAAGTACCATGTACGCAAACGAGCTATATTTGGCAACACCCCCACCCCCAAAATGGCCAGAGAGACAGCGGGAAACCAGCGTAGGGTGTGGCTGGACCATTTTGCATCACTGGCAGCCATTCACATCAAAGCCTTGGTTTTAGGGCTGTAATTTAGCCTCAGGTACTGAGGCAACAGGTCAGCCTGACTCAATGTCCGGTGCTGCCAAAGGCTGGGTAAATGCTGTTTGTCAGGTTAACCGTCAACCTGTTTATATGAGACGTTTGCTAATTTCCACCAGTTATTTAAAGTGCCACTGTGTACCTAAGAAGTAACCTGAACCATTTTCGTGATGGCGCATGGTGAGTTATATCATAAAAGTGAAGTTCCCAGAGTTAGTCTTTGCTGTGAAGAAAGAGGGGTAGTGACAGCCTGGGCGCTGTTGGAGTCAGCCCTTATCATTTCCCAGTTCCATCAGGTGGTTTCTAATTGAGTTTCCCAAGCTAGCATTTCCTTTAAGAGTGGGAACTTCTAGAAGCACCAAACTCCCGCAATTTCAGGAATGAGTGAGGCGTTGGGCACAGATGGCTTGCGTCCCATAGACCTAAGGGGTCTGCGTTCCCTTTTATAACGTGATGCTGCTCCTTCCATTAGGAGATTTTCCAGATTAACCAAAGGGCTTCTGTTCCTGACATCACGTCTATGTATTTTCATAGTCATTGCCAGAATATATAGGTAAATTATTTCATTTGTTTGGTATCAAATGAATAACACTTGAATACACTAAGTAAGCAATTTGAAGTAAGCATTTATTTGTTTTTCTATTTCTGATGCTTTAAATAATGCTTCTATTTCCAAATAACTCCTTTGTGTATTGTTGTTCATATGAGATATCTAAATATTTAATATTTAAGAGTATCTGCCCCCCCCAAAAGAAATTAGAGACAGAAAAACCCAAATTTGAATTAAATTCTCCTTCAGCCTCCTTGCAGCCATCCACACATTCTTTTAAAGCTCCTTGCACCTCTAAGGGACACCTGGGGCGCAGAGGGCGTGGGTGAGCATTGTGTTCTACAGGGAAGGGGCTAGTTAAGCTCCCTTAACTAGAGGATAACCAGTTGCCATCGAGTTGACTCTGATGTCATGTGTGCAGAGTAAAACTGTGCTCCGTAGGGGGTTTTCAATGGCTAATTTTTCAGAAGTAAATCTCCAGGCATTTCTTCTGAGTCGCCTCTGGTTGGTCTCGAATTTCCAGCCTTCCAGTTAGCAGCTGAACCCATTGCTGGCTTGTACCAATTAGATGATTTTTTGTTGTTGTTATTGTGTTGTTAGGTCCTGAGTCAGCTTCGACTCATAGCAACACTGTGATAGAGTAGAACTACTCCATAGGGTTTTCTTGGCTCTAATTTTTACAGGAGCAGATCACCAGGTTTTTATTTCATGGAGCTGCTGGGTGAGTTTGAATTGCCGACCTTTCAGTTAGCAGCAGAGCACTTAACTGTTGCACAACCAGGGCTCCTTATCTAGATGGTAAGCTCCCTCAAAGGCAAGGGCCTTTCTTCTTTTGTGGTGTCACACCTCAGTGCCTAGCAGAGCACTCAGTCTGCAGAGAGAACTTCACGTAATAATAGCTGCCATTGATACCACAACGCCAGGACCAGTACGCAGAGTGGCGCTCCAAAGCAAACCCCAGCACTGACTTGAGAAGGCCTGTGCTGGCCACCAAAATCATCCTTTCTTTCGGGCTTTGCCTCCCTTGACTTTGTTTTTCCCTTTCTTGTAATTGTTGTTATTGTTGTTAGGTGCTACCAAATTGGTTCCAACTCATAGCAGCCTTATGTGAAGCAGAAGGAAAGACTGGTTGTCCTGCACCATCCTTATAATCCTTGCTATGTTTGAGCCCATCATTGCAACCACGGTGTCAATCCATCTTGTTGAGTCTCTTCCTCTCTTTTGCTGACCCTCTACTTTACCAAACACGATGTCCTTCTCTAGGAACTGGTTCCTCCAGATAACGTGTCCAAAGTATTCGAGACAATGTCTCACCATCCTCGCTTCTACAGAGGGTTCTGGTTGTACTTCTTCCAAGACAGACTTGTTCATTCTTTTGGCAGTCCGTGGTACATTCAATATTCTTCGCCAACAGCATAATTCAAAGGCATCAATTTAGTCTTCCTTATTTATTGTCCAGCTTTCGCATGCATGTGAGGCAATTGAAAACGCCATAGCTTGGATCAGGTGCACCTTAGTCCTCAAGGTGACATCTTTGCTTTCCAACACTTTAAAGAGATCTTTTGCAGTAGGCTTTCCCAACACAATGAGTCATTTGATTTCTTGACTGCTGCTTCCATAGCTGTTCCTGTAATAGCAGTAACCAAAGAAAAGGAAATGACGATGCTAAGAGAATATTTCATCACGACCCTCCATGACATGCTATTGGCCCTTGTCATTGAATGGCAGATATCTGTGTGAAATGTAAGTGTGTCTTCTGTGACTTCCGTTTGCAGTGGCCCTTGGTGACAAGTGTTACGATAGTCACTTCACAGTCACAAGCTGAATTGATGCGCCAGGAGGGTGCTCTGAGAGAACAAGAAGCGGAGTATATACACATCTGTCTCAGGACAGCTCAGGTATGCATTTTCGGAATGAAAAAAAAGACACCAGTTGCCATCGAGTCGAGAGTGAAACGCTCAGCTGCTAACCAAAAGTTTGCTGGTTCGAGTCCACCAGAGGCACCTTGGAAGAAAAGCCTGCTGATCTACTTCCGAGCAGTCATGCCGTGGAAAACCCCACGGAGCAGACTTCAACTCTGACACACATGAGGTCACCACACTTAAACACGCTACTTACGTCATCAAAGAAAATTCAACGTGTGGAATGATAAAGACACTTAAACTAAGTCTTAACCAGGAACAACTTTTACACAGTAGTTGCATGCCTCCTACGTGTGGGCGTCTCCAGGAAGAGGGACAAAGTCCCCTCTTTATTCTGTCTGCGTTTTATCCCTTTAGAATACAAAATCTGGTTCAAACCTTTGTTATCCTACCTTTTCTGTCATCAGCGTGTCTTCCTGGAAGCTGGACATAAAATAGATCCCCAGCTTCCAAAATTGAAATGTCATCTTCCTAATCAGAATTGACAATTGTAAATAACTATCTTGGTTTTTATTTAAAGCACCCTGTGCTCACAATCACATCTGCTAACAGTGTCGTATGTATTAAAAACAGTGAGCTTGGAGTAATCACTTGATTTCAGACTCTCGAAGAAGCCAACGATCTAGTGGCTTTGAAAGAGCCCACATTACTCACCTGCCTTTCTACAGAGTTGGGCACTAACCCATGCGTTGTCATCATGACAGCATGCAAAATAAGGGACGTGCTCCTTTCTTGTTCCTTTTTTTATCCCAATGATACACATTCTGCAACCACAAAATATTCCAACTCCAACTCACTTTCTGAATAAGCAACTTCTGTTCTCTTATCATTTGAGTTCTCCACTGTCAAGAAACAAAAAAGCTACATAGTCTACTTACTCCTACAGTTAAATATTTTTGAAAAATAAGAATAGGTTACTATTGAAATAAATTGCTGCTTGTCGTTGTTGCCTAGAAGGCAGTGGGAAAAACAGGGCGTTAAGCTTTCCGTTGTGGGCAGACTTTCCGAACCCCCTCTGCCTCCTTCAGGGAACTATGGCTGTCCCGTGATCTACTCCGTACTTGACCTTTTGGCTAATATGCCAACAAAAGGCGCCATTTACTAGTGATTACTATACATATCTTTGTCCATAAGGAGTGGGGTCAAGGCCATCCCAATGAGGCATCCTTGTTACCATTTGCTCTTCCAGTAGCTCTGAGGGGTCTGCTCCAGGGGCTCAGCTGTGCTATGCAAACAGGTGATGCCACGTTCTCTCCAGCCTGCCTCTTTCAGGACCATGAGGGCTTTACCAGGGCTGTAATCTGGGGGGTGGCACACAAGGTCAGCCCAAAACACTCACTGGACACTCTTCCCCTCCAGGAAGTTGATGAGGTTCCTAATTGGTGCGTCCCCCAACTCTGTCTCTCTTGCCCCACAGTCTTCTCCCTCCTGCCCCATTTTCTGACTCTTTGTTGCTTTTGTTCCTGCCCCACTTGTCGACTTTCTTAACATCTTTTCTTTGCCTCTGTAACAAACATCAGCAGTCCATGCACCCGAGCTTCCTCCTGCTTTTCTCTTAAATCGACTCAGAGACCTTTCTCCTTTAGGATGGAGCAGTGCCCCGTGTTGTCTTCTGTATGCAGCAACTCCTGACAGCACCAGCTCCACTCAGGCCACACTGAAGCCTTTAAAAAAAGAGTCTGCTCCACTCAGGCCACACTAAAGCCTTTAAAAAAAGATTCCGCTTACCTTAAATGTGCATTTTTGTATATTGTTGTTTAAAAAAAAACTTTGTCATTTTTCTCAAAAACAATGGGGCAAGAGCCCTGTTGTTCAAACATTTTATGGCTTTCCTGTTGTGTAGAGCTAGCGTATTTGGACATTCTGGATGACCGACTACCGTGTAAATCAAACTTTATGTGAACTTAAACCCAGTTCTCTGTGTGATACAGAAAGCTTTCCACAATGAGGAAGTTCACCTAATTGAACGGTTTTGAGAGCCAGTTTAAGTTGGTTTGTTGTGAAACGTTGATACGCACTACTGTTGTATGACTCAAATTGTCTCTTTCTCTTTCATTCTCTCTTTCTGAAAATTAGTACTGTTTCTGCCTGCCTTCAACGGAAACTAATCAGAATAGCAATTTACTTTCTCTATATTGTAGAAGAAAGTGATATTTCTTTAATAAGATTCTGGAAAAAGCAAGCGAAAGACCTTCTTACGTTATGTTGTGTGAAATTGTAATTATTGCATCTACAGCTGGTCTGAACCACCACTAAGTTTTCTAAAGATGCCCAGAATGACTAGGGGGAAAATGTTTAAATATCCCATCTCCTGCTATTTCCATATTCAAACATGGAAAACATTGGGGGGCTATATTTGAATTGTGGCTGAAATGAACACGGTTTCAGGTATAACACACATTGTCGAGTGGTTCTAAAGGTAACTACCCTGTGGCATCCCCTGACCTGAGCTCCGGTCCTCATTGCGCACCTTTCTCAGCCCCATTGTATGCAACACTGTCCTCAAAGCTGTAAGATGGTGGTGACGTTTAGCCCCTCACAGAGGCATAATAATGACTTGCTTGCCTGAGGAGCGAATGTTGCGGAAGCCCTTGGAAGTCAGTGAGTGAAATGCAACATGAAAACACATAATGACTATAATTAGAGAAAAAATTGTGAAAATTTTATACTCTGGATTGAAGCATTGAGCCTCCTGTTTTTCTCAGACTCCCACACACTTGGGTAATTGCTCTAGACATCTCTCAAGCTGGGTGCAGTCAGATCTTCCTTACCCAGGTGGTTTGAGATTGAGTTTACTGTGTGTCTTAGCTTCCTAGCACTGCCTATCAGAAATACCCCAAGTAAGTGGCTTTAAAGAACAGAAATTTATTTCCTAACAGTTGGGAGGCTAGAAGTCTAAATTCAGTGTGTGGCTTTAGTGGGTGGCCTTTCTTTGTCTATTTCAAAATCTAGTAGCTGGCAATTGTTGGCATTCCTGAGCTTGTAGATGCATCTGCTTCCATCATCAAATGGCCATTGTCTTCCCTCTGTGTCTACCTGCATGTCTGGGTGTCTACTGTGCTCTTTCTGTAACTCAGGTGTGGTTAGGTGTAGGATCCACTCCACACTGGTAGGACCTCAACTGATTGATTGCAGAACATTAGATCGCATTATAGAAAGTGATTACAAAAAAAAAAAAAAAAAGGAAAGTGATTACATTACATTACATCACATCCACAGATATAAAACCCACAGATATAGGGGTTAGGATTTAAGCACATATCTGGGGGAACACAATTCCATCCACACCATTGTATATAATAGTGAATCTCAGACATAGGCTCCCCGGGCCTTCAAAAGCTACCCCGAGGGGCTCCATCCTGCATGTGGTCTGAGTGGCAGTGGTCCCTTCCAGGCTGTGTGTGGCCTTGGCTGGGACAAACCCAAGGCTCAACATAAGCTCCCAGGTTGCCCACGGGCTGACCTGCCTTTCCGGACTTAGACACCAGAGAGCCCCAAACCACTAGTGGCACAACCTCCCAGGAAGCCTAAGTGATCACTGATAGCCACACGCTCAGTTATCAGTCAGGAGCAGCCCTAGCAGGAAATGCCATTTCCTCCCTCTGGTCCCACCCGCACCCAGAGGGGGGGTAAATAATTCCAGACAACTGGACACTTGAACCCCTGATCCTTACAGGAGAATGAGTCCATCACAGCTACGAAAGCAACAGGCACAGGTGTGAGCTAAGTCAGGAATATCCATTTTAAATCACGTAGGACCCAAAGCCTGACCTGACCAGAGGCCGTTTCTTCTGAATGTGCCATACTGTGACTTTGAAGACACCAAGCCTGAAGAGCACTCTTAGTTAAACGGAGGAGAGAAAGAGAATCTCTTACCGGTAATCTGTGTCGTAACCATGATTCGCCCACTTTCCTTTACTCTGGTACTTCTTTATTTTAGGTCAGTTTTCATCAACTTCAATCTGGGACTTTGTGTTTTTGCATATTTGTATTTTGTTACTTTGGGTTTTTGTGTATTTTTTGTATATTGTTATACATTATCACCTAAAACTGTTAAATGTTTGTGTCTCCTACCAAGCGTTCAGAGAAGATGCCTAGGCTGATGTGTAGGGCTTTGGGGAGAATGGCAGAGGAGTAACTGGCCTCTTTGTGTGTTTGCCTGAACCAGTGAACTCCGGAGATGGCATCGACTACAGCCAGCAGAAGAGGGAGAACATTGGAGACCTGATCCAGGAGACGCTGGAGGCCTTTGAGCGCTACGGGGGAGAGGATGCCTTCATCAACATTAAGTACATGGTCCCCACCTATGAGTCCTGCTTGCTGAACTAGCCGGGAGAAAGCTGGCCTCAGAGGAAGGTTTCCACCAGCGGCCCGGTCATCGGTGTCTGCTGCTTTGGGCCCCTCATCATTTGTGACTTCCACAGCTTTCTTTTCTACAGCTGCTAAGATGTGGCTTCTGGCCCATTGGACTGTCAGCCCTAGTGAGAGCAAGGCCTTCCGATACATAAACAGTGCCTGTTTCTTGGATTACAATAGTGTACTGTGCTTATTTGTTCTATGAGAAGAATTGCTTCTTTATACAGCTCGGACAGAAGCAGGAGCCCGAGTTAAACCTTCACTTGTATGGACAATAAAACTATAATTTTCATACGCAGTTCTGTGTCTGCCTGCCCTGGGGGTGATGTCAGGGGTTGTGAGGGAAGAGTTTATGCTGACTGCTTAATAGGTGTTTGTCAGGGAAAAGAAATACCAGTTCAGCGGTGCCCCGCTCAGCTGTGCGGAATAATACGCTTTGACATTCAATAAAGCTGTGGAATCTATATTCCAATTACACGAGGACATTTTTGCAGCCCAACATAAAGCTCATCTAGAAGTGTGATCAATGTTTCTGGCCCACTTGAGGCCTGGGCTCATAGGTGCTTTCCCGTTTGTATTTGGGTGGGTGGGTGAGGTCCCGCGAGGTTCGACAGGAGCAGGGTTACTTACGTATAAAACGTAACTTTGCAAACACGACCCAAAATTGTCCCTTTGTGTGATGACATAGGATGGAGTGCTGTTGACAAAATGTTACCAGTGGTTTGTTTAGGCCTTTTAATAATTTCTGAAAATGCCTTATATGCATCTTAATGATTGCCCCTTGAAACAAACCCATTATTTGTTTCTTGGTAATTCTTCCCCTGCATTGCCTACTCCCACTAGTTTGGTAGGTTTTTATAGCTCCACTCAGAGAATTTTATTGAGCCAAAAAAAAAAAAAAAAAAAGACAAGAGTCATGCACTGTTGCATTCAGCAGAGAGAATGAGAAGGCACCCACAGAGCTGAAGGCCAGAAGGCAGTCAGCCTTGGACGAGGCCTTCTCAGGCATACCAGGCGTTGCACTTCGTGCATTGAAACTTAGCCCAGAAGGCATCCTAAACATGGAACACTGAGTCCACACGTAAGAAATACTGTGGCTGCCCAGAAACGCAGAGCTTAAAGCGTCTTGTTTCTGTAGCAAGGTGCAATTTGTGCATAAAAGCGAAGAAATCAAACGTGCTCTTCCAGGCAAGGCACAAGTGTGGTCCTCCGGATTACTGTTGCTAAAGACTTAAGGCACCATTTCCAGAGGCAAATACCGACCTGGAAAGCTATCTCATTATTCATCTCCCTTTATTACGGTTCAGCATAGGAAATCCAGCACCCAGGTAGCTACAACCTAGTGTGTGGAAGTATTTTTTAGGATACACTGAGACATGCATGATGAGGCAATACAAATTGGCCATTAGTGGATAATTCTTTGAACAGACATTAATCAACATCGATAAACTGAAGCAGGGTTTTCTCCAAACAGTGATGTCCAGTTTGCCCACGAGCTGTTGCCTTTGCATTGGTGGGGTCATGGAAAGGGACACCAGAGTCCATGGTATTTTTAGTTAGAATGACTGGGGCCCATTAGTGCCTTTGAAAGTCAGTGCTGGAATGGCTGTTAGGCAGCTCTGTTAGGCATGCAGAGACACAGCCCAGCCTCCCACCCTCCGCCATGCACTTGAACCCGGCTCGGTGGGAGGAAGGAGAAGATCCAGCCACTCAGCACACAGCCTGGACTTTGGTGTGGAGTGAACACATCTGGGTTCATTTCCCACCTGGGTCACTGTTTACCACGCTGCCTTGGGCAGGTTATGTAACCTCCCTGAGCCTCAGCTGTGAAGTAGAGATAATTCCTAGCTGAAGGAATGTTGTAAGGATTAGAGGTATACATCCTCTTCCTGTTGAGTAGATTCTGACTAATAGCAACACTATAAGACAGAGTAGAACTGGCCCGTAACGTTTCCAAGAGAGGCTGGTGGATTCGAACTGCCAGCCTTTTGGTTAACAGCTGTAGCTCTTAACCAGTACGTCACCAGGTCTCCAGGTATAGAGATAGATACATAGATGCATAGACAGATACCTAAATGAATTATGACTAGCTTCCACCCTGGAAAAGCAATATATATTTGAAAAATCCTCAGACAATAGAGTGTTTTGTACCAAGCAATGAAGGGTTATTTGTAATGAGGAGATAATTTTGCAGAATCTCAAAGTAACCATGTTAATAGCACCATGTTCTCTGGAGATAAAAAGAAACAGACTTTGTTTTTCTGGTGTAGATGGAATGCCCTGACTTCCCGATAGTCAGTCTACGGGAAGCTTGGCTTCCACTCCCCCAAACGCCTCCTTGTTAACTAAAGGGAGAGGGGCTTGCGGTAGGTTTTGGATCTCACAGTGAGACAGCAGCTTCTCCTACCTGCTACCGTTTCACAGTGACTTTCCAAAGGTATCTAAAGAAAAGAAGGATTGAAAGGAAGTGTTATGGGTTGAATTGTGTCCCCCCAAAATATGTGTTTTGAATCCTAACCTCTATGCCTATGGTTATAATCTCATTTAAGAATGGGTCTTCTTTGTTATTTTAATAAACAGGATTAGTGTAGGGTGTATCTTCAGTCAATCTCTTTTGAGGAAAAAAAAAAAAATTAAGCCAGCAGAGAAGAGATAGGGTAAGAGAGATGCCAAGACACATGGAGATCTCCAAGGAACTGGGAAGCAAAGGCTAAAGAAACAAAGACTTTCTTCCAGAGCTGACAGAGAGAGAAAGCCTTGCCCTGGAGCTGGCGCCCTGAATTCAGACTTCTAGCCTCCTAAACTGTGAGAAAATAAATTTCTGTTTGTTAAAGCCTCCACTTATGGTATTTCTGTAATAAAACCCAAACCCAGTGCCTTCGAGTCGATTCCGACTCATAGCGACCCTATAGGATGGAGTAGAACTGCCCCATAGAGTTTCCAAAGAGTGCCTGGCGGATTCAAACTGCCGACCCTTTGGTTAGCAGCTGTAGCACTTAACCGCTACACCACCAGGGTTTCCATTTTCTGTAATAGCAACACTAAATAAGATAGAACTTGGTACCAGAAGAGTAGGGTGCTGCTCTAACAGATACCTAAAATATCAAGCGGTTTGGGAATTGGGTAATGGGTCGAGGCTGGAAGAGTTTTAATGTATCTAATAGTAAAAGTCTAGATTGCCTTGAAGAGACTTTTGGTAGAATTTTGGACATCAAAGGCAATTCTGGTTCAGAAGGAAGTGAGGAGAGCTATAGAGAAAGTCTCTATTGTCTTATGGGATATGTTTGGTGCCGACGACAGAATGTTGCTGGAAATATGGACCCTAAATGTGCTTCTGGTGCAGCTTTAAAGGAAAATGATGAACGTGTGATTGGATATGGAGGACGGGTGGTGCTTTTTATGCAGTGGCAAAAAACTTGTCTGAATTACATTCAAAATTAGGTGGAGGGTAGAACGTTTAAGTGATAAACTTGGATATCTGGCTGATGAGATTTCTAAGCAAGATTTTAAAGGGGCCATGTGGTTTCTCCTTGTCACTTATAGTAAAATGCTTGAGAAAAGAAATGGACTTAAAAATGAACTAAGCAAAATGAAAACAACTTAAAGATTTGGAAAATTCTGTTGTACATACTAAAGACACACCTCCTAAAATATTCACCAAGGCTGTGGCTACACAATCTCTTGTTAAAGGGATTAAGCCTGTGACTGATGGATCTAACCAGCTACCACAGCAGAAAACCCATCAGCTTAGACCAAAGGGGACAGAGAAAGAACGAAAGGAAAGAATGCTGTCTGCCTCTTGGAATTCTACAGGCAGGAAAAAGGCCAAAGGAGCTACAGAAAAGAAAAGTAAAGGACCACCCCTGGAGCATCATGAAGATCAGCAGAACTGTTGGAAGGAGCACAGGAAGCAGGGCCTTCTTGGCTTCAAATGCTGTGGCCATGATCTGGATTTCAAAGGGTGGGGCCACAGCCTCCTAGATTTCAAAGAGTCATATCTTCACCAACTCAATTCCAGAGTGTGGGGCTGCAGTTAAGGTGTGCCAGAGGGATGGCACTGCCACTCAAAGCTGAGGGAGCGAGGCTGCCATGCCCAAGGGGCAGAAGAATGGGGCTTGCTGGGGCCAAGGGGACAGGGTCACCACTCAGATAGACTAGAAGGATGGGGCTGCCCAAAGCCAAGGGAGCAGAGTTGCCATCCCAGTGGGCCTGGAATGTGGAGTGGAAGCCCAGGGCCAAGGTCTTCACCCAGAATCCAGAGAACGTGGTCAACACTCAGAGTCTGGAGGGCGGGCCCATTGTTCAGATGGTCTCAGAGAAAAGAGAATTATTTTCAAGGTTTGAGACCTAATGTAAATTCTTCCACTGGATTTTAGACTTGCTTGGTGCCTGTTATCCCTCCTTCCCCTCAATTTCTCCCATTTGTTATGGAAATGTCTACCTTGTGCCTGGTTCACCATTGTACTTTAGAAACAGATGACTTATAGTCTGGATTTCATGGGTTCACAGAGGAAGAGGAATTTTGCCCCAGAATGAAATGTGCCTAAAGTTTCACCCATATTTGATTTAGATGATTCAGAGAATGAGATTTGGGACTTGATTTAAGACTTTGGGGGTTTAGTTGGATGGAGTAAATGTGTTTTGCATGTGGCAAGGAGATCAATTGGAAGGGGCCAAAGGGTGGAATGCTATGGTTTGAATTGTGTCCTCCAAAATATGTGTTGTAAATTTTAGGCTCTATGCCCATTTGGGAATGGTCTGTCTTTGTTAAGTTAATGAGGCAGGATTAGTGTTGAGTGTATCTTCAGTCAATGTTTTCTGAGATATAAAAGAGAGTAAATAAGCCAGCAGAGGAGAGATGGGGTAAGATAGATGCCAAGACACATGGAGATCTCCAAGGAGCGGAAGCTAAAGGGGCAAAGACTTTCCTCCAGGGCTGGCAAAGAAAGCCTTCCCCTAGAGCCAGCACTCTGAATTTGGACTTCTAGCCTCCTAAACTATGAGAAAATAAATTTCTGTTTGTTAAAGCCACTCACTCGTGGTATTTCTGTTATAGCAGCACTAGAAGACTAGGACAGGTGGGAAATATGAGCGTAGAGTGCTAGGCAAGGGCATTTGTTTGCTTGTTTATAACTGTGTTGCATTTGCTCAGAGACCTCATCAAGTGTCTCATCAGTTAAGGGCAGCCATGGGTGAGGTCCCGTGTGTAAGAGTCAGAGGGTGGGAACACAAGGCCATCACTGTCAAGCACTATAGGCCTAGGCAGGTCACTGCACCTCAGTCCCTCGCTGTGACATAGCCTTTGCTTCCTGGGCAGCTGGGAGGACCCAAGGGGCAGTAGGTGTGTGGTTCTAGCACAGGCTGTGGGACCAGCAGAACTGGGTGTGAAGTCTGTGTCCACCACTTAGTAGCTGCCCTGTGACCTTGGGCAAGTTATGGAAACTCTGAAACTCAAGTTCCTCATCCAGAAGCAGGTTCACTGACATCTGCCCTGCAGGTTTGTTATCAGCGTCATTTGAGAAATGCTCTTAAGTGAAGGGCTCAGCAGGGCCTGTGAGCGGACCCACCAGGGAATCTTCATGTGGAAGCAGCCAGCCCTGCACCAGGAGCACAGAAGGTACCGGATGCACGTGCAGTCCATGGGGAGGACCCAGCTCTAGTCACATCTATGATGGCCACCTGGGCCAGGTGGGCCATCTCTGGCCCCTCACGGCCAGGGATCCTAGGGCTTTCACTAGCCTACTCACCTCTAGAAGTCACCTCCATGGGGCACCCACCTCTGTGTTAGTAACTTCCCCTTCCCACCACCAGGACGAAAAGCACATAATTTTTACGACCCAACTATATCTGAGAAACACCAGGGGGGACATACTGCCAAGGGCAAAAAGTCAATGACAAGGTTGCTTGTCTGGAGAATTTCCTTTTCAAAACTGAAGATCCCTTAACCAACTAAAAACCAAAAAAAACCAAACCCACTGCCATCGAGTCGATTCCGACTCACGAGTAACCAACTAAACTTAAAAAAAAAAAAAAACTAAAGAACCCCCTAAATCCTTCTGGGTTTGCTTATCTGAGATCTTTGGAAAAGTTTTGGTGTAGGCCACGGGGCATCTCAGTACTGTAATTAGAGACACTAAAAGAATGTAATTTTAAATCTATTTCAATGCCCACTGCATCTCGTACATCTTTTAGTCATTTCGAGGTGTTTGGCACTGGCTCTTTGCAAGCAGAAGGTAGGAGGCTCAAAACAGATATCATTGTGAAGAATTAATATACCCAGGAAAACGCCCCATGAACGTTTTTCTAGCTATAATGGAGTCAGAAAGCCTTGAATGCTTTTTAAATAAGCTGCTCCGTGAAAGCTTCCCTTTTCTAGAGGTGGACCGCTCAACCAATGTTTGTCCAAATGTGACGCTTCCAGTTCTAGTGAGCCTTTGAGTCCAGCAAACTGAAAATGACTTCAACCAAGTTCCCATTCACAACCACGGCAATTCACGCCTGCTGAATACTCACAGCCTGGAGGACTCTCAGCTGTGCTCTTCAGGGCATTGGTAGGGCAGAGCCCAGGGAGGTAACTAAGACAGGCACTGTGCTCCAGTCCTCTCCTCCTGGAGGGTTTGCAGGGGACCTACTGGAAGCTCACCAGCACAGCACTCTTTCAGCTTCTAAAAGAAGGGCTTTCCCAAGCCCAGGTGACCTCCTTTCTTTTAGGATAACGTATCTGAAGTGAGTTGAACCCACTGGTTACTCTCTGTGCGCCAGCCTCAGCACATCTTTACCCTGACCAAAGTGGCCAGCCTCCAGTCTTCCAAGAGGGAAAGGCCACCGTGGAAGGGACACCACTGCCCCGCTTTCTCAGTATCCCAGCCCCTCTGTGTTCCAGCTGTACTGGCCTCGTCCTTGTTACACAGGAGGCCAAGCGTATTATCACCTCAGAGCCCAGTACCCTTCCCCCAACCACCCCCCCACTCTCCTGACTTCATTCTGGTCTTTTCTAAATGCCACTTCCTCAGGCCATTTCCAAACACGACACTCTGAGTACACATGGCCGCAAATATTCACGCAAATCCACATTTTCAAGGAGGCTAAACCAAAGTGGCCATGGTGTCACAACCCCGGTGCCAGCCTGTTGTTGTCGTTGTTGTTGAGTGCTGGTGAGTCAATGCCAACTCATAGGACTCCATGTGACAGAGTAGAACTGCTCCATAGGGTTTTCTAGGCTGTAATCTTCATGGGAGCAGATTGCCAGGTCTCCTGTGGAGCCGCTGGGTGTTTTGAACCACCAACCTTTCAGTTAATAACTCAGTTAATAGCTGAGTGCTTAACCATGACAACCAGTTACAACCAGCATACACGAGAGCAGTCTTCTCCAAGCATGGCCCCTGGACCAGCAGCATCAGCCTCACCGGGAACATGTGAGGAATGTACCTTTTCGGGCCCCAGCCCTGACCCGTCAGTCAGATACTCAGGTGGGGCCAGCCATCTGTGTGTTAACAAGCCCTCCAGTTGTCTCTGATGCACCTTAAAGTTTGAGAACCACTGCTCCAAACCCAGGTTTCTGCACCAAAACATTATCCACAGCCCTTTCAGAGGCCTGGCTCAGCCCAAAGCCGGTGACCGGAGAGCAGCAGTCTTCACTGGTCCCAGTTTACCATTTCCCTGGCCATTCTTGTTCTTTCCCATTAGTGGTAGGACCCTCAGGAAAGCTGATTTAATGGAGCCTTTAAGAATAACTTGCTTAAGAATAACAGGAAAGCTTCGACTTCCCTCATCAGGAAGATAACTAAATAGTCCTCAGTCTAGAGAATGAATAATAGGTGTACCTTAGAAAAATTATGCCATAAATCAACCAGGAAAAAGCCAATGGTAAAGACCTATCATCCTTGTTTCCAGTATTATTAGAGGGGGAAAAAAAAAGGCTTAGAAGTCTGATGGTTCAATATAGTATTTCCAAATATTCAATGGAATTGTCATCTTTATACTTGAAACTAAAAAAAAAAAAAAATCATTTATATTAATACAGAAAGGGAACTCAAAATTCAAAGAAATGGGATCAGCCATTCTAAATCGACTGTTTTATAATAATTTTGCTTACCAGACACTTTTACTTAGTGAAGGAAGACATCGAGATTAACATTTACTCCACTGCCCTGGGTTTAAATCTCTGTGGGTTAGTGAAAGCGACCTACAGCTACAACTATGTCCACTTACAGCCAAGCCCATGTGTCACTTGATTCAATTAAACACATAATAGGGGCATTTTAGAACCAGCGCTTTAAATGGCCTTTTGTCTCCTCCCTCATACATCTGGGGCCGTGAACATTATATTAAAATGCAGCAAGAAAAATGTCCCATAAAGAACTTCATTGACAAAAAGGTAAATTTTTAATAACCCTTCTGTAGGCTCCATTCAAGAGGCGGTAATGTGTCATTCAAGTAGGATTTTTACAGTTCTCGTAGGAATTCTCCACATTAAAAGAATGTTTTCAGCTTAGAGAGAGCCCAACAGCAAAACATTCCTGAACTGTGACAATCTTTGCCCAAAATCTAAGATTCTGTGGTGGATCTTTGTTTGCCGGGGGGGAGTTCTTATAGAGTGATTTTCCCCTTCAATCAAAAAAAAAAAAAATGAGCCCCACAAATGTGACCCAAACAACCAAATTGATTTAAAATGCTTTATTGGGCCCAAATAGATTGAGTCTTTTGGGCTTGCTTAAATATCTACTAACGTCACTTGCTCAGCAAAGGCCACATATCTGACAAATTCCACAACGTTTCACAAAAGAGGTTTAAGAGTCCTGACTGAATAAAGCTTTTCTCTGGAAAATGTCTACGAGAATCTACAAAGCCATTAAGGGCCTCCCTACAAGCAAGGGAAGCCACCCCAAGGCTTCTCAAGAGGGTCCTCTTCACGCCTCACGGGTTCTTGTGGGGATCGGCTGACATCATGAAAATGTACAGGACTGTACAAACATGAGGAACGATAAGCATCATTCTCATGAAAGAGCAAATATTGCGTTTTTTTTTTTTTTTTTTCCAAAATGAGTTAAAATCTGAATCCTAACATTTGCCCACAGCGGGGCTGTAAAACAAGTAGGCAAGGATCTCAGGGGATTGGTGATACCTCAGTGGGGTATATTTTTTAAAAGGGGGTAATGTGTGGATGTGCGATGTTCTAGAAGGGCTTGAAAAGAAAGATATATAATTCCAATCTAAATGATAAAATTAAGTCCAGAGAGGGAATGAAGTGTAGTGAGTAAGGCCATTTGGTGTGGATTCAGGCCAAGGCTGAAACTGTAGCTCTACCGCTTACTATCTAGTTGATATTGCTCATCCAGTAATATGTCCTGAGCCTCAGTTTCCTCATGTGAAAAATGGAGGAAAAATATTTCAGAAAATATTGAGAGGATTAAATGTGGTATTTTTGGAAACCACTTAATACTGTGCCTGAGACGTAATACTTCGGTAGAAGATACTGTGCATTGAATTGTGTTCCCCTCAAAATACGTGTTGAAATCCTAACCCCTATATCTGTGATGTAATCCTTTCTGAGGATAGGGTTTTCCTTGTTATGATAATGGGATCATATCAGTGCAGGGTGTGTCCTAAACCAAATCACTTCTTAGTTATAAGGAGCATCATAGGCACTGGGGTACTGGGGAATAGGCATAGAGACAGGCAATTGCAAACTGAGGAAGACAGGTGCCACATGAAGATCAGCAAGGAACCAAGGAACGCTGGGGCTACAGAAGCTGGAAGAGACAAGAACCCGTCCCCAGAGCCAAGAGAAAGAGAGCCTTCCCCTAGCGCCAGCACCCTGAATTCAGACTTTGAGCCTCCTAACTCTGAAGAATATTGAATATACCATGGACTGCCAAAAGAATGAACAAATCTGCCTTGGAGGAAATACAACCAGAATGCTACTTAGAAGCAAGGATGGCAAGAATACGTCTCACATACCTTGGACATGTTATCAGGAGGGGCCAGTCCCTGGAGAAGGATATCATGCTTGGTAAAGAGTGAGCAAAAAAAGGCGCAGACTCTCAATGAGATTGATTCAGTGACTCCAACAATGGGCTCGAGCATAACAATGATTGTGAGGATGGCTTAGAACTAGGCAGTGTTTCATTCTGTTGTGCACAGTGTCACTATGAGTTGGAACCTAACAAGAACAACAACTGTGAGAAAATAAATTTCTGTTCTTTAAAGCTGCCCACTTGTTACAGTAGCACTAGCAAACTCAGACAGAGTTCATCCAAACCAAAAACCAAACCCAGTGTCGTCGAGGCAATTCTGACCCATAGCGACCCTGTAGCATTGCCCCGTTGAGTTTCCAAGGAGCGCCTGGCGGATTCGAACTGCCGACCCTTTGGTTGGCAGCCGTAGCACTTTACCACTATGCCACCAGGGTTTCCAGAATTCATCCAGAACATATAAATGTAAATACAAATAAATTCATGAACATAAATCTATAAACCCCACTCTTAAATCCCAAACTCTCTCCAGCACTCTAATCTTAGGATGTGTGGCCACCGAGGTCTTCATGAAACAGCATTCCAACATGTCTTCTGCTTGTGTTACATGACATGATTCTTGACCTTATGCATACATTACATCACTGACCGGAGCTGACACCACAGATGATGAAGCCCATTTGTTTGTGGTGGAAAAGACCAAGGAATGAAACTAAACTTTTTTATTTTTCCATATTATTCACCTGTGAAGTGATTTTGGGCGTTACTACAAAATGCCAGGAAGCGTTTATTTTTAGCTGCAGTGAGCATAGACTCTATTACTTTAAAGTCTGTTTTCTCAGCATTTCGCTAGTGAAAATGTCAGCTTAGCCAAGTTTACCCCTCAAAGATGAGTGGCCGCCTTTTTATTCACAAATATTTCCAGATCTTTATTGCCACCATGTTGCGTCCAGCCGCCTTCTCTGTCTCGCACATTCTTATATTACATTCTTCTTCCCGAGAGCTATCAGTCACACTTGGTTTTTAACACCTGATCAATAGGCAGTGGTTGGACAAACAACACTTCCATCTCCCAAGAACCACGTACATAAACCGGGGTGAGAGGTAGCTGCGACTCAGTCACATATGAGATTTGTTTATTTTTAGCTTCTTTATGAAAGTTTTAATTTTCCCTTCAAAGCTATGCTATTAATCCTCCTTGCTTTATTCAAGTGTGTTTAGAAAGCAATTTGTCCTTGGCTGAGAGAAGCGTGGTGAGAGATTTGTTTCCTCCCATGGGATTCAGGGCGGGAAGATCACCAAGGCCAAGCCCGCCGTTTCCTTCCGCTCTGCAGAGATGAGTGGTTCAGGGGTTGAGTCCTCCCACCTGGCTTGGTACCATCAGGTAGGGGGAAGGAGGCAAGGGTGATTGACGTCATCTGTGGTCAGGTTCTTTATCGACCAGCCGAAATCCTCACTCCACCGTTACAGGGTTTGGTACAGCTGGGACTCTGGGTCTTCCATGTTCTTCTCTTACTTTCTTTTTTTCTGAGTTTGAGCCCCTGTGCTGCTTGTTGCACCTCTGCCCCAATGAGGGGGGTAGAAGGGGCTAGAGAAGAGCCAGGAAAGAAGTGACATAGAGAACCAGGCAGAGACGAGGATGTGCAGCCTGGTGGGGACAACACTAGGGCTGAGTGTCACTGAGCACCACGCATGTGTAATGATCACTGCTGATGTTCACAACAACCCTGTAATGTAGGCATTGTTCCCATTTTATACATGACGGACTGCATTCAGAGACGTTAATCAAGTTGTCCAAGGCCACACAGCTGGTAAACAGTGGAGCCCCCATTCCTTCACCACACACGCAGCCTCAGCTCCTTAGAAGGGGAATCATGGAGCAGCCAGGTTGTGTAGGCCCAGGAGCAAACGGGATCTGCGACACAGAAGGCCCCTCTGATACCTGACTCACAGCTGACTACGCCGCCTGGGAGGTGGAGACATCCCTGCCCCCTGCAAGTTCCAAGCAAGGCCAAGGACCCTCGGTCAGACTACCAGCCAGGGCGGAAGTTGGCCTGCAGAGAGTGTGTCAACGCTGTAGAGCCCATACAACACACTTCAAGATGCTGGTGAATGGTAAAGAGAGATTTACCCAAAGGCCCAGCACTCAGGTGATGAAAGATGGTGTCGGTGACCCACAGCTCTGCTCCCAGCCTGTTGCCTTCCTCGCTGGTGCCTGCTTTCCTGGCTTCCGCCTCATCCCCAGGAGCCCACCCAACCAGGATGGCCCCCATGATGTTCAGAGCAGGTTAGCACCCCCTACTGGCTCAGGCCTGCCCTCCGCTCCCAGCCCACCATGGCCTTTCCCTCCCAGGTGTGCTCCTGACTCATTCTGCAGGCCTCCTTTACTCTGCTGTAAAAGGAGAGACTGGACGAGGTCTTGATCTCTGAAGCTCCTTCAGCATGTTAGGTTCTGTGATTCTGACAGTACTGTGCCACTTCTCCCACGATCCCCCACATGGGGACCACGGACTTTTCGAGGGGACTAAATAAGCCAAACAAGTGACTCCACGGGGAAGGGGGCCTTCCTTCTAGAGCTGAAATCCTCCTCCTCTCTCCCTCCTGGGCACAGTTTTCTCAGGGAGGAAGTGGGCTTCGGCCCAAGGTTGTCTGCCGGGGCCTGGGAGAGTTATCCCAGAGAGTGGCCAGCGAGGGGGTGTCATGTGCCAGCTCGGCACCCGCCCCTGCTCCTGGGGCACCACTGCCAATTAGGCTTTCAGCGAGGATGAAAGGGGCGGCCCTCAAACACTTTCTCACAGTTGTCTCTGCTGGAAGGCGGACTCGCCATGGCAGCCACGCAAGAGGCTGTTTTTGTCTCCACTTGGGCTGCACTTTCTTCTGCCCGGCCTTTCTTCTCCTCCTCTTTCCAGTTCCTTTTTGGCCCCATGTGGGCATACCTGAGGGGCTGCACCGCCCTCCCTGGTGATGTCTCAGGCCTGTCCCACAGAGGGCCCCATTGTTGTCCTCTTCTATATTCTCCAGATTATTCTTTCTGATACATCTAAGAAAATTGGAAAGGCTGCTTTTACGGGAGAGTTTCACATGTGGGTAAGGCGGGATGACTGGCCTTTATTCTAAAATTTAGGAATAAGGAGAGCAGCCTGATGCTGTCACAAATGAGAATAAACCCGGGAGGGGGCAGGGTATTTTTATAACGTTAACCCATATCATACAGGACAAGAATCTTTTGCAAGAGGTCTCTTTGGATTATAAATTCATCGTTTCATAATCTCTGTTTATTCGTTGGTCATTTACTTCTTGCCAGGCACATCTTAAGCCTGCACTCAGAGGTAGAGTGAAATCTCAAGAGGGAGGAGCCCTTCCATCTCTCGTTTTCTCACCAGCCCCTCCAGGAGCATCTGCTCTGAAGCTGGTGCTGGCACTTCACTCTACAGTCATCCCAGTGGGTTTCTGTCTCCCTGCCCTGATTCCCATTCTAGCTTGTTCTTTCTCTTCCTCTTTTCTTTTCCCTTCTCTAGGGCATATTATGAAGCCCTGATGCCGTTTTAGGGCATATTCTGAAGCCGTGATGCCACAGTGGTTAAGAGCCATGGCTGCTAACCAAAAGGTCATCAGTTCGAAACCACCAGCCGCTCCTTGGAAACCCTATGGGGCAGTTCTACTCTGTCCTATAGGGTCACTATGAGTTGGAATCGACTCAAGGGCAATTGCTTTGGTTTGCAGGCATATTCTAAGGTTTTCCAGCAAAATTCCTGGCTTTCTTATAGGGCCACAGAAATGAAGTCCTAGAGTGAAATCCTGCAACAATGAAATGAGTCCTTGTGCATGTGGGCAGGGGCACATTAGTGGGAGCTGGTGGGAGGATCTAGAGAGAGGCCAGAGTGAGATGTCATCAAATGAGAATGAGATTGAACCTCAGTCACCAGCTGGGCAAGCAGGGCATGTACGTGGCCATGCTATCCTTGGCCAGGGTCATGGACTCCCCTCTGGTAAGCTATTGGTCTTAGTCGTTCTCTGGTAAGCCAGCCAAACTGGCTCAAAGGAGCCTCTCCTAAGGTAACAACCATATGATTCTCTCCATCTGAAACTTAGAGAAAGGTCTTCAGGGTCATGGTTCTCCAGAGGGCAGGGGCCTGACCCCAGAGGTTGTGCTTCTCCACCCTTGCTCTCAGCGGCTATCTCTAGACATCCACTGCATTCCCCACTAAACCCCATGAGGTGAGCTCCTTAGGGGAATAGGGTCGTTTCTCTTCTCTTCCACACCACCAACTCTGCCCGTCCCCAAATGTGTCAGAACCCACTTAGAGAACACCACAGACATCTGGTATACCAGCAATGCCGGCCAGCAGCACCTGCCTTACTAGTCTCCTATACCTGCTGAATGACAAGACTTATCAGATCCCCGGGAGTGGGACTGAGGAGTAACGTGGTGAAAAGACATGATGTTGCTTCTTCTCAAAGAGATTACTTCCTATCTGTTTGCATTTCGTGGAAAGTCTTCTCTAAGGAGTGAGCAAGAAATTCAATTCCTGCTTTCAATGCCTATTTGAATATATAACGATTTATATTTATTTCACTTTATATAAATACACAACACCAGTTAGAGCACTAATTAAGGAAGAGAGGTAAAAAATTCATTTAAAACTAGTTATGGCCACAAAAGAAAATATACAAATGGCTAATAAGCACATAAAAAAGTGCTTATTATCATAAATCATCAGGACAATGCAAATGAAACCAAATGAAATACCACTGCACACTCACCAGAATGGATAAAAATAAAAAGAAGACTGATAATACCAGAACTCTCCTACATTATTAGTAAAATGCTACAACCACTTTAATTATGACCAGCTAATTCCACTCCTGGATATTTACCCCCCAAAAATGAAAACATTTGTATACAAAATGACTTGTAGAAGAAGGATCATGGAGTTTTATTCATAAAGAACTGGAAACAACCAAGTGTCCATCAATAGGGGAATGGATAAACAAAGGGTAGTAGGTTCATGCAGTGGAATACCACCAGGAAGAAAAGGCAATGGACTACTGATGCCTCCACCACCATGGATGAAACCCCAAAATAGACAGAGTAAAAGAGAATATACTGTTGATTCCACTTATGTGAAGTTCTAGAACAGGCAAAATTAATCTACAGGGGAAAACAAACAAACAAACAGTGGTTACTTCTGGATTGGCATGGATCAACTGGGAAGAACTTTACAGGGGATGGGAATTTCTATATAGTAGTGGTATAGATTACACAAATGTATCTATTTGTCAAAAATCAGCAAACAAACAAGATTAGTGTTTTTCATTATAAACTGTTCCTCCAAAGAAAAAAAAATCTATATAACATTGGAGAAAAAGAGTTATGGTCCTTCCTGGAAACTTGGTCTAGAAAGGGAGATAGGTAAGTATACAATTAACCAAGTCTCCTTGCAGTCTATGGGTAGACTCTCGATGGATGAAAGCACATCCCATTACTCAAAGTGTCTGGGAAACCAAGGGCAGAATTTCTGAGGACTGAGTGTCTTGGGTTTAGCATAACCACTGGATACAGAATTTCTGAGGACCAGGTGTCTTGGCCCCGCACATCTCTCAGTTTGCTGTACTGTAGTGGCTTGTGTGTTGGTGTGACTCTGGAAGCTATGCCACCGGTATTTCAAATACCAGGAGGGTCACCCATGGTGGACAGGTTTCAGTGGAGCTTCCAGACTCAGACAGACTGGGAAGAAAGACCTGGCAGTCTACTTATGAAAAAATTGGCCATTGAAAACCTTATGGATTGCAGCAGAACACTGTCTGGTATAGTGCCAGAAGATGAGCGCCTCAGGTTGTAAGGCACTTAAAATACAACTGGGGAAAAGCTGCCTCCTGAGAGTAGAGTCAACCTTAATGACATGCATGGAGTGAAGTTTTCAGGACCTTCATTTGCTGAGGTGGCACGACTCAAAATGAGAATAAACAGCTGCAAACATCCATTAATAATTGGAACATGGAATGTACCAAGTATGACTCTAGGAAAATTAGAATAAAAATGAAATGGACCGCACAAAGATCAATATTCTAGGCATTAGTGAGCTGAAATGCACTGGTACTGGCCATTTTGAATCGGCCAATCGTATGGCCTACTATGCCAGGAATGATAAATTGAAGAGGAATGGTTTCGTATTCATCGTTCGAAAGAACATTTCAAGATCTATCCTGAAGTACAATGCTGTCAGTGATAGGACAATATCCATACACCAACAAGGAAGAACAGTTAATACGACTATTATTCAAATTTTGGCACCAGCCACTAAGGCCAAGGATGAAGAAATTGAGGATTTTTAGCAACTTCTGCAGTCTGAAATAGATAAAACATGCAGTCAAGATACATTGATAATTACTGGTGATTGGAATTTGAAAGTTGGAAGAAAAGAAGAAGGATCAGAAGTTGGAAAATATGGCCTTGGTGGTAGAAATGATGCTGGAGATTGCCTGATAGAATTTTGCAAGACCAATGACTTCTTCATCGTAGATACGTTTTTTCAACGATATAAATGGTGACTATACACGTGGACCTCACGAGATGGAATACCCAGGAATCAAATCAACTACATCTGTGGAGAGAGATGATGGAGCTCAATATCCTCGGTCATAATAAGGCCAGAGGCTGACTGCGAAACGGAACATCAGTTGCTCATATGCAAGTTCAAGTTGAAGCTGAAGAAAATTAGAGTAAGTCCACTAGAGCCAAAATACTACCTTGACTATACCCCACTGAATTTAGAGACCATCTC
Source organism: Elephas maximus indicus (assembly GCF_024166365.1). Lineage (NCBI taxonomy): Eukaryota > Metazoa > Chordata > Mammalia > Proboscidea > Elephantidae > Elephas > Elephas maximus. The sequence goes on from NC_064819.1 coordinate 235,523,027, forward strand.
AAGAAGAGATGTGACACATTGACACTAATGACGGAAGACCAGGTGAGTTGTGGATGATATCAAGGACATCATGCATGAAGAAAGCCAAAGGTCATTAAAAAGACAAGAAAGAAACAAAAGCCCAAAAGAGATGTCAGAAGTGACTCTGAAACTTGCTCTTGAAAACAGAGTAGCTGAAGCGAAAGAAGAAATGACAAAACAAAAGAGCTGAACAGAAGATTTCAAAGGATGGTGCAAGAAGACAAAGTCAAGTATTATAATGATATGTGCAAAGACCTGGAGTTAGAAAACCAAAAGGGAAGAACATGCTCAGCATTTCTCAAGCTGAAATAACTGAAGAAAAAATTCAAGCCTCGAGTTGCAATATTGAAGGATTCTACAGTAAAAATATTGAATGACTTAGGAAGCATCAATAGAAGATGAAAGGTACACAAAGTCACTGTACCAAAAAGAATTGGTTGACATTCAACTATTTCAGGAGGTTGGATATGATCAAAAACTGACGGTACTAAAGGAAGAAGTCCAGGCTGCATTGAAGGGAATGATGAAAAACAAGTCTCCAGGAATTGACGGAATACCAACTGATACGTTTCAACAAACAGATGCAGCATTGGAGGTGCTCACTTACCTGTGTCAAGAAACTTGGAAGTCAGCTACCTGGCAACTGAATGGAAGAGATCCATATTTGTGCCCATTCCAAAGAAAGGTGATCCAACAGAACACAGAAATTATTGAACAGTATCACTAATATCACACACAAGTAAAATTTTGCTGAAGATCATTCAAAAGCAGCTGCAGCAATATGTCAACAGGGAACTGCCAAAAATTCAAGCCAGATGCAGAAGAGGACGTACCTTGGCTGAAAGCAGAGAATACCAGAAGGATGTTTACCTGTGTTTTATTGATTATGCAAAGGCATTTGACTGTGTGGATCATAACAAATTATGGATAACATTGGGAAGAATGGAAATTCCAAAACACTTAATTGTACCCATGCAGAACCTGTACATAGACCAAGAGGCAGTAGTTCAAACAGAACAAGGGGATACTGTGTGTTTTAAAATCAAGAAAGGTATGTGTCAGGGGTTTATCCTTTCACCATACTTATTCAATCTCTATTGAGCAAATAATCTGAGAAGCTGGAATATATGAAGAAGAATGAAGCATCAGGATTGGTGGAAGACTCATTAACCTGCGATATGCAGGTAACATAACCTTACTTGCTGAAACCGAAGAGAATGCGAAGCACTTACTGATGAAGATCAAAGACTACAGCCTTCAGTGTGGATTACACCGCAACATAAAGAAAACAGAAATCCTCACAACTGGACCAATAAGCAACATCATGATAAACGGAAAAAAGATTGAAGTTCTCAAGGATTTCTTTTTACTTGAATCCATAATCAACGCCCATGGAAGCAGCAGTCAGGAAATCAAAGGACTTATGGCATTGGGCAAATGTGCTGCAAAAGACCTCTTCAAAGTGTTCAAAACCAAAGATGTCACCTTGAGGACTAAGATGCACCTGACCCAAGCCATGGTATTTTCAATCACCTCATAATGCATGCAAAAACTGAACAATGAATAAGGAAGATCTAAGAAGATTGATGCTTTTGAATTACGGTGTTGGTGAAGCATATTGAATATGCAATGGATTGTCAGAGGAATAAACAAGCCTACCTTCGAGGAGGTACAGCCAAAGTGCTCCTCGGAAGCAAGGATGAGATGAGACTTCATCTAATGTACTTTGGACATGTTGTCAGGAGGGATCAGTCCCTGGAGAAGGACATCATGTTCGATAAGGTAGAGGGTGAGTGAAAAAGAGGAAGACCCTCCATGAGATGGGTTGACACAATGGCTGCAACAACAGGCTCAAACATAACAACAATTGTGAGGATGGCACAGGACTGGGCAGCGTTTTGGAACAGACTCAAAGGCACCTGACAACACAGACAAGGTGTCTTGGGGTTGGCATAACTGCCCGAGGGCAGCATTAAGGATGGGTCAGCAAGAAGGCATAGCAGACCTTGCATTGCTTCTTCTCCCAATGCAACCACCACCAGAGAGGGTAAGTGCCCAGGTTTCTATCTCAAGTATCAGAAACTTTCCAGTTGCAAAAACCTTATTGTTGAAAGGGACATTGGAGGTCACCCAGCTGCACTTCCCCCCAAGGCAGGATCCACCTTATACCATCCACATACCTGGCAACGGCCTGACAGGTGTCAACCAGATTTTCTGCATCTTCTGACAGGATACCATCAGAAGTGCATCCAATGCCTTCTATCCAAAAATGTTTAATCTGAATCCAATTTACAGGCAAATCCAGGGCATAGAGGAGCAAGCAAAACGATATCACAGAAAAGCCACCAGACCAATCCGGAAGGCAGAATATTGTGCAGCATAACTGGCCCAGCCTGTTCAATAAGTTCATGTCATAAAAAGGGACAGAGCTAGATTAAAGACATGTAGGGCCACAGCAACCAGCTAAAAGGCATGGCCATGGGTTCCATGTGGCTTTGAAGGAACGTGCTGCAAAAAACACACAATGTGAACATAGACGAGGTATCAGATGAGATGGAATTTGCTGAAAGAGAAAGGGAAACAGAGATCACTGAATAAAGCAGATTACAAAACATTTTCATAGATACAACTTTTTTTCAGGAAAGACATGCTTTAAGATATTCACAGTGGTGGGCTCTGAGTGGTAGAAAAGGGAAGTTGTCATTTGTTTCTTTTTTGCATGCCTCTATTTTCTAATTGGAGCCCTGGTGGCTCAGTGGTTAAGAGCTTGGCTGCTAAGCTAAAGGTCGGCAGTTTGAATCCACCTGCCGCTCCTTGGAAACCCTATTAGGCAGTTCTACTCTGTCCTATAGGGTCGCTATGAGTCGGAATCGACTCAATGGCAACAGGTTTTATTTTCTCTCTACAGTGGTACATAGTACCACATCCATACTAATAAAACACACTTGAAATTAAAGTTTAAAATAGAAAAATAGGGCCGGGGTCCCCTGAAAACCTCAGTGTCAGCTCTCCCCACATCAAGCAGCTTTCCAGCTCCGGGCAGCTAGCTCCACGCTGTGAACAGCTTTAATTACGAGGACAGTCTCCCTTATATTAAGCTGAAGCCAGCCTCCTTGGTTCTCCACCGTCGATCTGGTGAGTCAGGTCAGTCCCGTCTGAGGTCTGAGTCACTGTGGCTCCCTGGAGCCGCACAGAGGAAGTTTTCACTCATAAGAAGGCTCCACATAGCCAGGCGGCCTCCTCCTCCTTTCTGGTCACGCACTCAGCAGGGGTAACTGACACTTTTCCAGGCGATGGCACTCAAGGTGCAGGGAGCAGACCCCAGAAGCTAGCATGGTCCCAGCCCTCCAAGGCCTGTCCCTTCCCAGAACTCCAAGGTTATGATCTAATTAGATGCCTCATGGTCCCATTATGTGGCCTGCAGCCTGGGCCCAGGAACTTGAGCTGCCTGGGCAGCCAGATCAAGACAGCTCACCAGAAGAATGTCCCACATCCACACTAACAAAGCACAGGCCTGCTGCTCCATGCTCAGGCCAGGCCCGCTTCCGCCCGCATGGAGGCCGGGTTATCATGTCCCATACACCAGCACAGCACCCCCAGACAATCAGAGGAAGCAGGCCTTCTCCAGAGGCCCTGCTTATCAGAGCACTGGGATTTACTCAGTTGCTGCTAACCTCCAAAGACTTCCTTTCCCAAAAGAGAGGCAGAGGAAGGTCATGTCCTCAGCCACTCCTAGGAGCCAGAAGCCCCATCTGCTTCACCCCCTGAGATCACAGGCAACTCCCCCCTACCCAGGTCCTCAGTCAGGAAACACTCTCAGAGGGGACCAGGGAGAGGAAGTGACACCAACCTCTCACAGCGCAGAGTGTGACCCAACCCCACACATGTCCCTGCTCTGTGGGCCTCCAGGTCCCTCCAGTCCTCCCCAGGAAGGTGCTGCTGCTACAGTGAAGGGGGGAGGGGGAAGGAAGGGGGAGGAGGTGGGAGGGAAGGAAAAGGAGGGGAAAAAGGGGGAGAGAGGGGAAAGGAAGGGGGGAATAGGAAGAGAAGGGAGAAGGGAGAGGAAGAGGGAAGGAAAGGAAAAGGAAGGGAAGGGGAGGGGAGGGGAAGGGAGGAAAATGGGAAGAAAGGGAGGCAGCAGAGGGGAGAAAATGGGGGAGGGGAAAGAAAGGGAAGGGAAGGGAGGGAGGGGATGGGAGAGGAAGGGAGGGGAGGGAAGAAGGCAGAAGTGGAAGTGAGGGAGGGAGAGGAGGGTTCCTCCCAGCTCTGTGTGTTTCCGAGCGACTGTGGAGCGGCCTTCCCTCTGTGGGCCCCAAGCACCCCTAGACAGAGGCTCACACTGAGGTCCTCTGCCACCAGACCTCTTCCTCTCCCTCTGGTCTACTGTAGCCAGGTAAATCTCCCGAAAATGTCATTTTCCTACTGAACCTTCCCTACATCCATCATCTCAGAGTGAAATATGTATTCTCACCAGGTGAGAGTGGCTGTCCTTCCGCTGGACCCAGGCAGCCATGTCCTGTTCTGGGCCCTCCTCGGGCCCCCCCTCTGGGGAGTGCCCCCGTCTCCCTCAGGCTTTGTCCTGGGCTCTCCTCAGGCCCCTCCTATGGGGAGTGCCCCCACCCTTAGGCCCTGTCCTGGGTTCTCCTCAGCCTCGTCCTCTGGAGAGTGCCCCACTTCTCCCTCAGGCCTTGTCCTGGGCTCTCCTCAGGCCTCCTCCTCTGCGGAGTGTCCCCCGTCTCCCTCAGGCCCTATCCTGGGCTTTCCTCAGGCCTCCTCCTCTGCGGAGTGCCCCCCGTCTCCCTCAGGCCCTGTCCTGGGTCCTCCTCAGGCCCCTCCTCCGTGGAGTGCCTCCCCCACCTCAGGCCCTGTCCTGGGTCCTCCTCAGTCACTTCCTCTGGGGAGTGCCCCCGCCCCTCTCCCTCAGACCCTGTCCTCACCCCTCTCCCTCAGTGGCCAGCACAGCCTGTCCAGCCTGCTGGCCTCTCCCTCTCCTGCCAGGCCAGCCTCTCCAGCTCACATCACCTCACACACTCACCTCACACACGAGGCTCTTCACCCTTTCCTCATCTCATCATCGTCTCTCTGTTCCTCCACAGCACCCAGGGCTGCAGCAAGTGGCCTCAGACCCTTGAAGCTGAGTGGACGCCAAGCCCTCCCTTGTGAAGAGGGGACACTGAGGCCCTGAGCACTTACCACACAACAAATGAATACATGCTGGGATTTGAACCCAGGTCTCCTGGCACTGAGTCAGCACGCTGGGCCCAACTCAGGCTGTGTTGTAGCACTTAGGAGAAAAGTGCCTCAACAAAAGGGGGCACACTTCTTCTCAGGGCCTGAAAGAAAGGGGCCTTGTGCAGTTTACTGCCACTCTCCGTGGGAGAGGCCACCATAATGATAAACAAAATGCCCATTGCCTTCGAGTTGATTCTGACTCATAGTGACCCTGTAGGACAGAGTAGAACTGCCCCATAGGGTATCCAAGGCTGTAATCTTTATGGAAGCAGACTGCCACATCTTTCTGCCATGGAACGGCTGGTGGGTTCAAACCGCTGACCTTTTGGTTAGCAGCCAAGTGCTTAACCACCGAGCCATCAGGGCTCCTAAGTACTGTAACGATAAGCCAAAAAAAACAAACGCACTGCCATTGAATCAATTCTGATTCATAGGGACCGTATAGGACAGAGTAGAACTGCCCCATTCAGTTTCCAAGGAGTGGCTGTTGGATTCGAACTGCTGACCTTTTGGTTAGCAGCCATAGCTCTTAACCACTACGCCACCAGGGTTTCCACTGCAACAATAGAGGGAAATATATTTGCTGAACTCACAGGAGACTGACTGGTAGGCCTGGTGCCATTTGTTAATTTATGAGAAGAGGCTGCATATGAATACACCTGTTATGTGCATTCTCGTGTTCACGGATTTACAAGGGAGGAGGTGTACAAACACACCTGTTACATGTACACTCTCCTGTTCATTGATTTACAAGGGGGAGACGTACAAACAAACCTGTTATGTGCACATTCCCCCAGAAGACTGGTTGCCAAAGATCCAGAAGGTTTGTTTGGAGCAGAGAAGCATACCAAAGGCCCTTTTCTAAAGGCAAGTGAACCAATCTCTGACCCTCTCCGCTCTGGAGGGGCTCCCTGAGCCTCTGAATCTGGAAAGGCCAGACCCAGACCCTGGACAGGGGGGACGAGCAACTGACGTGACCCATTGTCTCCCTTCTTTTGGGTCCATGGCAGACTCCACAAAGCAAGGCATGGTTCCCTGGCAAATTCAGGCACGGCTTCAGAGTCTGTCTCAACACCACCCGTCCGTTAGAGCTGGCAATTGAGGTAAAGCCAATTTGCCCTGTGTCTCTGGATGATGCCAACTCTATGGACGTCTCCCCCCAGTGAAACGGTATCCACACAGCCAGCTGGGCCCTCTCTTTGGCATCACTTCTGGTGCAACACCTCAGGATGCCTGTTCACTCCGACATTCTGGCTTCTGTTGTTCTCTTATGGCGGGCAGCTCGAAGCAGTGGGCTTCAGTGTGCTGACAGCAAATTCCAGCTCAGCAGGTCTGGCAAGTTCCCACCAGGCCTGGCTTGCTGAGAGGAATTTCCAGGGTTTCTCTGTGCCTCAGTCAAATAAGCAATCAATATTTACTGAACACCTACTGTAAACATTCTTAATCTTTGGGAAGGGTCTCAGATTCATTTGATCATCTAATAAAAATCCTGGACTGCTAAACTCATGTTTAGTGTATAAGCTATAAAAATAGAGAAAATTCAATTAAAAGAATGTCTTAAGAAATAAGGACATTTATTATATCACATAACAAGAAGCTTAGAGTCAACCAGTTGGGGTTGGCTAATGCAATGGCCTAGCCACAGCTCTAAGGACCCAGGTGCTCTGCACTCTTCCCTTCTGCCCTCTTAGTCTCATCGGCTAAGTTTGATTCTAAAAGGGCTGCATCTGTTCCAGCTATCTCATGTGTCCAATGATGTCCAATGAGGAAAAGGAGCATTTCTTCTCATGCCTCCCGCTCAGTAATGGGAACCGCCTTCCCTAGAGGTTTCCTGACTTACCTTCAGATCCCATTGATCTGGTAGGTAGCATGCCAAACCAGAAAACCAGTCACTGGTGAGGGAAAGAGACCTCCAGGATTGGCTCAAATCCCTGGGGCTTGTTAGGGAACAAAGGAGAGGGGTAGCCAGCAACAGTGTCTGCCCTGGACAAGCACACAAACTTGGCCTACAACTTGGGAGAAGTCATAGACCACCCAAAGTCTCTCCATGGACCACTTTAAGATCCTCTGGTGGTCTATGGGTCAGGCACTATGTCAGCCCTATGAACTGGACAAAGAGCCCCTTTCCCCCGAGAAGCGCGCCATTAGTTAGAAGGGGACATACAGGCACCCGTCTCTTTTATAGAAGCTAACCATATATAAAGCCACCGCCCGTCTGTCAGTGTGCCATACTTGTGTGTTGCTGTGGTGCTAAATGCCCTATTACCAGTATTTCAATTGCCAGCGGGGTCACCCATGGTGGACAGGTTTCAGCTGAGCTTTCAGACTAAGGTGGACTAGGAAGAAAGGCCTGGCAATGTACTTCCAAAAACTATCCAATGAAAACCCTATGGATCACAACAGAATACAGTCCGATATAGTGCTGGAAGATGAGCCCCTCTCCCAGGTTGGAAGGAACTCAAAATACACAGTGGCCACAACAATAGACTCGGGCATATTGACGATTGTGAAGACGGCACAAGACCAGGCAACGTTTCATTCTGTTACACCTAACGTGGCCATGAGTTGGAGCTAACTCAGTGGAAACTAACAGCAGCGATATAAAGACTATCATGATAAGTGCAAAAGTAAACAAAAAGGGCCAGACTACACTGCTATTGAAGGTCACATGAAGGTAAGTGGTCTAGGAAGGTGGAGAAAACCCTGAGTTGACTTTAAGGATGGACAAGATTCCAGAAGAAGGAAAGGCAGGCAGAAGGCGTGGCCAACAGGCATTCCAGACCCAGAAGAGCCGAGTGCTTCACATGACAGCCGAGTTGCAGCTGTGGTCACAGCTAAGCCCACTGGCAGACGGGGCTGAGTTTGTATTGAGGCCTTCTGATGACAGCATGAATCTGAGAACAAAGCTTCCAGGCTGGGACATGTAACCGGAGCCCTCCGACAGAAATAGCCTCTCTTCACATTGCACACACTGGCTGATCTGGGCTCTGGAAAGTGTTCATGCCATTTATAAACTCAGAGGCCTCCTCAAAAAACCACAGCCAGGTGAATGGCTGGACGTTTTTATTTGGCTGGTTGCATCAAGTACAATCTTTTTTAGTTATCCGGTACCTTCCGAATTAACTTTTCCTTTTCTGGATGAAAAATCCAGTGACCTTTGAAGCTATTCTGAGGAATAAGTGTCATAGAGAATGATTTAGCGGTTTAAAAAATGGAGTTCTTATAATAACGCTAAAGAAAGTATCAGGGTGTCCAGCGTGAATCTTGAGGGGATAAAGTTTCCCTTGGAGAGACAAATATACATGCTCAGCTGGTATTACTAAATTGAGTCAGGAAATGCCCCAAAGAGGACTTGGCTAGCTTATGTCTTAACTCGATGCCTGAATGGGACTTCTGTAACCCTAGTATAGGTCAACACAAAATGAATCAGTAAATATGGAGAAATATGATTGTTTATATGTATTTCAATATAATTATCAATAAAATAGTGCACAGATGTTGTTGTTGTTAGGTGCCAGGGAGTATTATATACAAGCAAGAGGATTTGGGTGTAGTTGTCTGCGTAAAACTTATTAACAATACACAGAAAACTATACCTAAAACCTTTTACCTACGTAAAATGAATTACATTTCTCTATAGCTTCATCTCATCCTTATCCATATATGTGTTATTTTAAAAGTATTTGCAATTAATTATTCCAATGTTTTATTCTGTCACTGTTGTATACCGTCGAGTCAATTCTGACTCATAGTGACACTGTGTGACAGAGTAGAACTGCCCCATAGAGTTTCCTAGGCTGTAATCTTAACGGGAGCAGATAGATCACCAGGTCTTTTCTCCCTCAGAGCCACTGGTGGGTTCAAACTGTCAACCTTTTACTTAGCAGCCGAGCACTTAACCATTGCACCCCCAGGGCTCCTTATGGTATTCTACTTAGCATTACTTCACGTACACACTATCATTTTTAGTCACTATGTAATTAATATGTTATAGATTTGCTATTCTACGACAAAGAATATCGTTGGATATTTTTGTATTATTGGATTGGTTTTTCACTCTTCTAAATTCTACCTCCATGCTTCGTTTTAAGTGTAGCTTTCTTCTAATTTCAATTATTTCATTCTCAAGACCAAAATTATGGGGTCAAGAAGGCTTCTTCAAAAGAAGATCTCAGAGGGGGCGGGGCCAAGATGGCTGACTAGGTAGAAGCTACCTCGGATCCCTCTCGCAACAAAGACTCGGAAAAACAAGTGAATCGATCACATACATGATGATCTACGAACCCTGACCATCAAACACAGATCTAAAGAGTTGACCTGAGTGACAGAGACTGAGAACGAACAACCACGGGGAAGCAGCGACTGTTTTCAGAGCCTGGAGCCAGCGTCTCAGTCAAAATTATGGGGTGAAAATGTAGACTATTATGACTCCTGATTAGTTACCAAATTCTCTTGCAAAATAAACAAATTTGCACTAGGAACTACTGGACAGTCCTAGTTAACTGCATTTTCTTTTATTATTTTTCTCCATCATGATTAATTTTAAAAGTAATTTTATAATGGTACTTCAGTCCCAGTGAGTAAAGAGGTTTATTCTTTTTCTAACATTCATTGACTACTTTTATTTCCTCTTGTGCAAACTGTGAACTTTTTGGCCACTAGTCTTTCAGGGATTTTTTTTTTTTTTTTTAGTAAATTTGTAAGAGTCTTTTATATTATTTTTATAGTGAATCTCCATCACTTGTTGCAAGTATATTTATTTGTAATATATATTTATTATCATCCATCATTCATTGTCATCAGTATTTGCCAAGTTCCATGCTAAATAATTTCATTATTTTTATTATTATTCCCATTTTATAGTTGAAGAAATAGGGGCTCCATCATTTACACACTTGGGCCAAGATCACGAAGTTAGAAAATGCCAGACTGACTCCAGGGGCTCTTCACCTCCTGGCAATCTCATCGCAAAAACGTTCCAGTATTGCTTGTACTGGCTTCTTTCTGTTTAGTGTATTTAGTGTCCTTGGGTTTTATGACATTGTGATTTTTAATTCTATATAATCAGATATGTCCATATTGTTTTAGATTGTTTCTCTGTAATCATAACTGCAGTTGTTGTTAGGTGCCATTGAGTCAGTTCCAACTCGTAGAGACCCTAGGTACAACAGAACGAAACACTGCCCAGTCTTACACTATTCCTCATAATCGTTGCTATGCTTGAGTCTGTTGTTGCAGCCACTGTGTCAACAATCCATCTCATTGAGGTTCTTCCTCTCTTTGCTGACCCTCTACTTTGCCAAACATGATGTCCTTCTCTGGGGACTGATTTTTCCTGATAACACGTCCACAGTATTTGAGACAAAGTCTCACCATCCTGGCTTCTAAAGAGCATTCTGGCTGTACTCCTTCCAAGATATATTTGTTCATTCTTCTGGCAGTCCATGGTATATTCAGCATTCCTCACCAACACCATAATTCAAAGGCATCAATTCTTATTTGGTCTTCCTTATTTATTGTCCAGCTTTCACATGCATATGATGCAATTGAAAATACCATGGCTTGGGTCAGGCGCACCTTAGTCCTCAAAGTCACATCTTAAAGAGGTCCTTTGCAGCGCATTTGCTCAATGCAATGTGTCATTTGATTTCTTGACCGCTACTTCCATGAATGTTGATTGTGGATCCAAGTAAAATGAAATCCTTGATGACTTCAATCTTTTTTCCATTTATCATGATGTTGCTTATTGGTCCAGTTGTGAGGGTTTTTTTTTTTTTTTTTTTTTACCACTCTGCAATTACCACTCTGTAAATATTTGTTGATTCTATTTGATAAAGGTATTTTCATAAGCCCCACTGAACAATCTACTTTCTTGTTTTGTAAAGAGATTTTGACACCCTTGGCATCACTTGGAGTAAATTGTCACCTCAGATGAGTAGATCTTTTTCTTATATGGAGAGTTTTACTTTAGAGGGATTTTTCATAACTCAATCTGACTGCCCATGTTCATTTTACAAAATAACATGAGTAATATCATTTACTGAAACCAAAACCCACTGCCATCGAGTCAATTCCAACTCATTGCAACCCTACAGGACAGAGTAGACCTGCTGCATAGGTTTTCCAAGGCTATAATCTTTACAGAAGCAGACTGCCCCATCTTTCTCCTGAGGAGTGGCTGGTCTGTTTGAGCTGCTGACCTTTTGGTTAGTAGCCAAGTGCTTAGCCACTGTGCCACCAGGTTTCCTCTATCATTTACTAGATGGATTGAATTGTGTCCCCCCAAAATATGTGTTGAAATTCTGACTTCTCTACCTATAAATATGACCCTGCTTGGAAATAGAGGGTTTTCTTTTGTTTTGCTAATGAGGCCATGCCAGCATGGGGGTGGGTCCTAAACCTAATCATTTCTGAATTATAAGCAGAGCAAATTAGACACAAAGACAGGGTTTAACTTCTTGGGCCAGGAGCTGGGCCTGCCTTTGTTTTTAGACTCTCCTGCTCATTCTGAGCTCTTGCCACTGCTGCTGACAGGCCTCCTACACTCCTGTCCCATGTTTCATTGCTGCCCAAGCATCCCCGGCCACCCACACTGGCCATTTTCACTGCAGGTCTCTGTATTTCTCCATGGTGCATACGTGGTGTACTCCAAGTATCAGCAAGGCTCCACAGCCTGTCTTACATGACTGGCCTGAAGTGTGGACCTCATATGGGTGTTCTTTTCTTCTTGGCCTGTATTTTATTCTGTGGATGCTGAGATTCCCAGTATATCCAGTACATGATGTGGTAATCTCTGGTATTTATTGTAGTGATGAGCCAGTATTAAGAATTAACTGTGAAACAGGTGAAGTTTGCCCTGGGCAGCCTTCCCCACCATCCCTTTCTGGATTCCCACCCTCAGCTTCACTGGGACCCCTTCCTTCTCCGACCTTGATATTCACCCTCAGCTTCACTGGGACACCTTCCTCTCCCAACCTTGATTCCCTTCTCCCCAACCCCATTCCACACCTGCACCAGCAGGAGGGTGTGAAGAACTGAGAGCAGATTACACGGAGGTGCAACTACATGTCTTAAAGCAACGGAGTGAACATGGATAGAGCACTATACAGCATTGAAGAAGGACTGGGGAGAGGGCGGACGAACCACTTGGGGGCCATGAACCGCCTCAGGGAGGTGTTTGCTTAGTTTGCTGTCCTCTTAGAAACCACATGTCCTCAGGGTCTGCGGCCCGCTGCGTCTCCTGGTCTTCCTCCAGCACCCAGCAGGCAGTGGGGAGTAAACAGACAGGGGAACAGACATGAAAGTGAAGCAGCCCCAGATGGTGTTCCTCAGACCTGGTAAGCACAAGGCTGGTGAAGGTCAGCAGGTTACTGCTGAAGATATAGGAAGGGCCACCAAGATACAGACAGGACCCCCAAGTTCCCAGCATGTAATAGAGGAGCTCCAGCACAGATGGAGGGGAAGGAACCAGGCCAGGGTGACAGGTCCAAGATGTCCGTGTCCTTGGCTCCTGTCCCACACCCCTGGCAGACATGAGCAATCAATCGGAATTGGCTGATTCCAAGAGCCTGGAGGAGTCCTTGAAATCTTCCAAACCAGCTAACCAGGCAGCATCTGCAGTCACAAGGAGTCCACGCAAGAAATGAAATCTGCTTGCTGCTCCTTGTCTGGCCTTTAGGACAAAATGTCCCTCACATGCGGAGCTGAATGGCCTGGACCACAGTTTGTCAATCTGACTGAGAGATGTGTGTCTTCCTCCCCAGCTTCTAGTAAGAGAGGCAGGAAATGAGAAGAAAAACAAAAAAACAAAAAAACAAATTCATTGCCATGGAGTCAATTCCGACTCATGGAGACCCCATGTGTTTCAGAGTAGAACTGTTCCATAGGGTTTTCAAAGGCTGTGACCTTTCGGAAGCAGATGCAAACCTTTCTTCCAAGGTGCCTCTGGGTAGATTCAAACAGCCAACCTTTCAGTTAGTAGCTGCGCACATCAACCATTTGCGCCACTCAGGGACTCCTGAGAAAAGGGGCGGCCCACATTGAGAGCCCTAAGGCCATGCTATTTCAGGGAGTATGGAGAAGGTTTGCTGAGCCCAGTATGATGAGGCCCTGAGTTTGGAGCAAGAGTGGCCTGAGTTGCACTCTCCTTTGACGTTTGTCCCCTTCCCAGGGTTAAAATAAATCCTGCTAGTTCTAGTTCTTGGCGTGAAAGGATGGAGGTTAGAGGGAAGTTGAGAGAGAACAGGTCACAGATATAGTATTTGAAAAGTATTTATAGTTGGAGGATGTAGTACTTGGGATATTTTGGAATTAGCCATCTCTTCTAAAATTATGCATAGATTCTGATTCGAACGTTGCAAATGGTTAATAGCTCGGTTGCTTTGGAAGTTCAAATCCACTCAGAGGCACCTTGCAAGAACGACCTGACGATCTACTTCCAAAAACTCAGCCACTGAAAATGGTGTGGAGCACAGTTCTACTCTGACACACGTGGAGTTGCTGAGAGTATCCACCCAGTGCCACTTCTGCTTCAGCATAATGGAGAATCAAACCACCTTGAAGCTCTGCCAATGACTGTGTATGCAGAGTGCAGCCTCAGGTGAGAGTCGTTTCTCCCCCGTGGAGAAAAGCCCCTATGTTGGCTGGGAAAAGAGAAGGGGAGAGGTGAGCTAGGGCCCTTGGCCTTCTTGGGGAACCTGAGAGAGTGGAAGTGCGAGGGGGGCAGAGGTCACCCATGGAGGACCAGGGGGACTGGGCAGGAGAGTCTGCTGGAGACTCACTGGTACCATGAGTCACCCCAGCCCTGCCCACCCATCCTCCCAGCTCGCCAAGAGTCCCTGAACACCCACGGCCAAGCCTCCCATCACTGAGGAAGGAAGACACAGCCACGAACCAGCCAAGTGATCACTGGCTGCAAGGCTCAAATCCTTTGGCCTCCACCCCATGTTAAGCACATCACATCAAAGCGGCTCTAAAAATAAGGGCTGATGTCACCAGGCAGATGGACTGAAAGCTGGAAGGGCAAGAATAAAGAGCAAAACCTTAGGAGTGTTTTCCACCCTAACGCTCCTTTTTGAACCAAGTGTAAGCAAACAGCTCCCTTCAACTTCAGAAATACTCTGAGAGGCTTACGTCCCAATCAACACTGGGCAACAGGAAACTTTTCAAACATTCATTTCTTCTGGTTTGAGCTCCTGTACCAGCTGGCCCTCCTCCCCACACAGGGGCCTCCCTCCGCCCCCTGCCTTCAGCTGTCACCCGGCTAGCGGCCAGTTTCCCTGTGGATTTGGACGGTAACCACAGTGCTTCGGCTTCTCCAGGGAAGCCAACTCTTGTTACCTTCCCAACTGCCTTCACGGAGGTGACTTAACAGGCACAACAGCAACTGGTGTGCTCAGGGGCCCAAGGAGAGGAAGGGCCCTGGGGGTCCTCAGAGGTGTGGGACAGCACCTGCCCAGCTCAGTTCCACTGCACTGGGAGGCTGCCCATGGGCAAGGCCTGGGCACGTGCACACTGGCACTCGGTGTATTTTTATTTTACGAACGTTAACAGCCAAGTGGTTATGAGCTCAAAAGCTTTGTGAGAGATTTTCTCCCAGGGCTCGTTAATGTGGTCTTTTTTTTAATGGAACACTCCCGAATCTGAATCCTTACCTGAGCTATAAATAGGGTTGACAAGTACCTGACAGGGTCCAGCAAGCAGCCCCAGCCTGTTTGCCCCCCTATCCAGGGCTCTGTTTGCAAACAGCTTCGAAGGGGCGGGGGCAGGGGCAGGGGTAGGGAGGAGGGTGACAATAGGACAGTTTGGAGAAATGCGTTTCTTGGCACTGAAAATGCACACTTGCGGTGGGGAAGGCCCAGACTCCGGAGAGAAGCTTAATGGAGTGGCTAAAGGCACCCATTCCACTTGCCAGAAGTGCGGCGTTGCCTCCCAGCACTGCCGTTAACTTGGATAAATCCCATAAATTAACCCAACCATGAATATAAACGCTGCCCTCCCCACCCCTGACCCAGGCCTAAGGCCTAGAATCCCCAGGCTGACCTGGGACTCAGCACAGTTCCCAGGCTCCGCCCTGCAGCCTGCTTCCCACTGTGTTCCACCTCCATGAGAGTATATACAGAGAGGACATTTCTCGGGGTATTTTGGGGAGACAGCTGTCTGTGATTCTAGTTGAGAGCTGTTGATGATAGCAGCAAAGGGCTGAGCAAGGAAACTAGAGATGCTGAATTTGGGCAGGAAAAATGTAAATTTACAACTCCCAATATAATGATGCCTTTTACTCATTTCTACCACTCGTCTGTCAGTTTGTATACCATGGTATCTGCATGTTGCTGTCATGCTGGAAGCTATGCCACCGATATCTCAAATAACAGCAGGGTCACCCATGGCGAGTAGGTTTCAGTGGAGCTTCCCAACTAAGATAGACTAGGAAGAAAGGCCTGGTCACCTACTTCTGTAATCAGTCAGCGAAAACACTATGGATCACTACAGAACATGGTCTAATGTAGTGCTGGAAGATGAGTCCCTAGCTTGGAAGAAACTCAAAATACACAGTGACCATGACAGTGGACATGCATGATGGTAGAGGTGGCACAGGATCGGGCAACGTTTCTTCTGTTCCATGAGTCGGAGCCAACATGACAGTGGCAACAACATAGTCACTTATTAAGCGAACGAAAGAGTAAATAAATGACTGAATTCTCTATGTGCCTATGAGGGTGGACTTGAGGTCAATTAAATCCTAGTCAGAAATTTCAGAGATGAAATTTCAGACCCTAAATGAGGAATTCCTCCACCCCAGACTTCAATTATTCACACAACACGTGGTGGCCTGCGGAGCATGTGTTAAATGTAAAAGCCACAATTCTCGACTCTGATCTGTTTAAGCAGCACCCTCAAACCCTGGTCTGGCATGAACCACTCCTCCATGCTCCCCATGACCTCACTTTCCACCATTTGGCTGAAGTGTGTTACCTGAAACTGGATTCCCACTTTGTCCTGAGATGTCAATAGGTTTTATGTTTAAAAACAGGGGGTGGGAGTAGGGAGAGATCTTTGGTCAAATGAGATTGGCAAGCCCTCAGATGCCATAATACACATCTGTGGTTGTTAGTTGCCTTCCTGTGGACTCCAACTCTTAAAAACTTGGAAAAGTCCTGCAATAAAGAAACCCATTTAACTTTATTTAACCCAGCATTTTCAAAGCTTATTTGTCCAAAAAAGAACACCTTCATTTGGTAGACAGAATAATGTTCCCCCTCACAAAAAAAAAAGTCCACATGCTAATCCCCAGAAATCTGTGACTATGTGATTTCACATGGCAAAAGGGACTTTGCTAATATGATAAGGTTAAGGATCTTGAGTTGGGAAGAGGACCCTGAATTATCCAGGTGGGCCCCATGTAATCTCAGGGGCCCTTAGAAGAGGCAGGCAGGAAGGTCAGAGTCAGGAGAAGGAGATGGGATAATGGAATCAGAGGTTGGGTGATAGGTCCTGAAGAGGGCGGGGGGGGCCACGAACCCAGGAATGCAGGTGGTCTCTAGAAGCTGGAAACATCAGTGGAACGGTCTCTCTCCTGGAGCCTTGGAAGGAGCACAGTCCTGCCGACACACTGATTTTACCCTGCAGATCCATTTCAGATTTCTGGCCCCCAGGGCCATAAGAGGACAAATAAGAGGACAAATTCGTCGCACTACATTTGTGGTCATTTGTTGCAGCAGCAACAGGAAACTAATACACAGATCAACTCTTAATATTCAGTGCTCAGTGGAAGGATTTGGGGAGAGTAAGGGCAGCCTCTGTGTAACCGTCAGGTGCTGTGGAGCTACGAGAAGACGCCTTTCAGGCAGCCCATCCACTGCCAAGCCTGAGGCCCCCCTGGAGTTCCATCTTTTGTGGACGTAGAGAAATCTGTTGAAGGCTCCCATCCTCCGATAAGTCAGCATATCATATTGTCCATTTTTTCTTCTATTGTTACCATACAGCAGGGGATAAGGGGCTAGTTAGTTGCCTTCGTGTCGGTTCCAACTCACGGTGACCCCATGGACAACACAACAAAATGTTGCCTGGCCCTGCCCCATCTTCATGATCATTGGTGTGCTTGAGTCTATTGTTGTAGCCATTGTGTGTTTTGAGTGCATTTCAACCTAGGGGCTCATCTTCTAGAACTCTATTGAACAATGTTCTGTTGTGATCCATAAGGTTTTCAATGACTATTTTTCAGAAGTAGGTCTCCAGGCCTTTCTTTCTAGTCTTTCTCAGTCTAGAAACTGCACTGAAACCTGCCCACCATGCATTATCCTGCAGGTATTGGAAATGCTGGTGGGCTGGTCTGAGACAAAGCTGTGAAAAGTCTGTCCTTTTGGAGGAGTTGTAGCTGGGAAGGGGTGAAGTTGCAAAGTACAGGCAGAATGTTCTGCCACAGGCGTAATGAGTCTCCCTGCCATAGACATCCAGGGTTTTCATTTTATTTCTGGGCAAATCTAATTAAAGAGACACTGTTAAACAGTTGAGGATTCTCCATAGAATGTTCTGGGAAAGGGCTTGGCAAAGACACTTCCAAGGTTTCTTTCAAGAACTGGAGTGAACGTGATGCTGAGATGAGAGATGTTACACGGTCCTGATGGAAATTCGATGTAAAGAAAGGTCAAAGGGGTAGAAAAAAATGTAAAAAGCGTTAAAAACCGCCAAAGGTTTTGCAAAGGAGAACTCCATCCAAGTGAAAGTGCTGACACAGGAGAATACCTTCAATTGTACATTTTTCACTCGCTGGGTCTCTAATCAAGAATTCAGTGGTGCAGTTGCAGCCCACGGCTTGCTTTGCTTTGATTCGATTACAATGTATTGTTCTACTTGGGGCCATCCCACCAGACTGGACCAATGAAACCGTTCGCAGTTTCACACACAGCCCCCATTGTGTTCCAGCTCCCAGTGTTTGCTTTCATTGTTTCCTTTGGAATGCCCTCTCCCACCTCCATGCATGCAAACCTGATGTCTTCAAGGCCTTGCTCCTCCACCAATTCACCAGCCAGGAACAGCCTTCCCCTCCTGTGAACAGGACTCCCGCCCCTTCGCTGAACCTCTCCCATGGCCCTTCATAGCCCACGTCAGGGGTGTGCACACAGTTTGTCTCCTGCCTTGGACCACAAGTTCACTGTCTCGTCAGGGTCCTCTTCTTTGTGAATCCTGGAAACCTACTCAAGTCAGCTTCATCGTTAAAGGAAGTTTACTGTAAGAAGTCAGCAATCTGAAGCCATCAGGCATTAAACTCTGTCTTCCCCAATTTTCCTCGTTTCTGTTCCTCTCTGCAAGCTTGTTTTACCCTTTTCTTCCTCTGCACACTGAGCTCTTTGCTTCTCCTAAATCCATAGCCAAATGTAGCATTCCCACATCTCCTGAGTTTACCTGTCCCTATGAGTCCGAACGGACTTGATGGCAACAGCTGGAGTCCTGGTGGTGCAGTGGTTAAGCACTACGGCTGCTAACCAAGAGGTTGGCAGTTCAAATCCACCAGCTGCTCCTTGGAAACTCTATGGGGGCAGTTCTACTCTGTCCTGTAGGGTCGCTAGGAGTCGGAATCTTTCGATTAGCAGCTGAGCGTTTACCCATTGCGCCACCAGGGCTCCTTTCAGTAGAATAATGTGTTTCTTTTCCCAGCCTCCCACCCCCACCCCATCCATGTCCCAGAATGGTGTGTACTTTAACAGGAGCCTTCAGATGACACCATCTAATGTTGAGTGGTGGTGGGAGAGCCATTCTTTGACACAGGCCAATGGGGAAGATGCTGTGATTAAGGGGTCTTTCCTAGACCCATGGAGTCTCAGTAACTGTCACCATGGATGGAGCTTCTCCAGGTGCACCTCACACATGTTGTGGAAGCCCCCGAGGGCCCGGAAGGCAGAGGTTCTTCTCCGCATTTTGCAGGTCGGCAGCAGAGATTCAGAAGCATGCACCCATTGTCTTTGCCAGGACCACACAACAAATAAGGGCCGACCAGAGAGTGAGCCCACGTGGGCCTGACTTTTACCCCACGAACCCCTCCATCCTTCCTTGTACCCAGCTGGCTTCTCGGTGCCTTCTAGAAGACAACAGCTCCTTCAGGAATACATGTGTGTCCCCCTTCCAGTCCAGGGACAGATAACAGGACCTCTTCTAGTGGAGGAAGACGACTGTCAGCCATGGCCTTCTGGGGAGTCTCCTTCCTGGTTTCTGCTGGCAGCCCGGGGGACCTGGCTACCTGCACAGTCTTGTTCCCAGCTCTGCGTCCACCAAGGGAAGCTCACTAATGTGTTTACAGAAAAGGCGCATCACTTGGGAAGTACCAGCATTAAATCTCTTCCCCTGCTCCCATCCCCACGTCAGTCTGTGACTGAGCTTGGTGTCCCAGGATGAAGCTCAAGGGAGCTGGAGGGCGGGCGTGCCTGCAAGGACACTGGAGATGCAGCCGCCGCTCACTCCCCAAGGGAATGTACAGCGGCCTCTTCTCATGTTTGGGTCAGTGGTCCCTGGACCTCCGAGGCCATCAGAATCAAACCCACAGTGAGCCTGGAATCTCACACTTCACCACGCCTAGAAATGTCTAAATTAAAAGAATTTGAAGAATTTTTACAAACGAGATCATAAATGCACTAGAATTCATTGTTTACTATTAAATTCGCTGCACGCACTAGCAAAGCCTTGGAAAATGAAGAATCTTTTCGTAATTAAACACATTTCAATTCACCTCTTTGCTTTCTACATGAACCTTTGAAAATGAGGTATATCCACATACCAAAAATGTTGCCAAACCTGAGTAAAAAAAAAATCTAAGAAAAATCAGGTGAACTGGAATTCCTGACCCTTCTTGTTGTTATTGGCTGCCCTCGAGTTGACCCCGACGCATGATGACCCCACACACAACAGAAGGAAACGCCGCCTCCATGATCAGTTGTGGACTGGACCATTGTGCTCCATAGGGTTTTCATTTCACTGGAAGTAGATCGCCTGGCCTTTCTTCCTAGTCTTAGTCTGGAAGCTCCCCTGAAATCTGTTCAGCATCACAGCAACACACAAGCCCCCACTGACAGACGGCTGGTGGCTGTGCGTTACCCCTCCTAAGCATTCCCAATAACAGAATTCAGTCTGTAGCTTTCTTCCTGAGGACTCCAAGGGCTCTGGGGAGGAAAGGGGGTTAGAAAGGAGCTAAGGACACCCTCTCCACAGTGAAATTGGAGACGAGACAAAAGCCAGAAGATCAGAGGGCAGAAATTCACCAAGGTCTTCCTGGAGTCCAGCAGCACAAGCTTGACAGTAATTCCACAGCTGCATGTCTGTCTGAGGGTGAGAAAGCGCCTGGCCTCTGCTATGTCATTTGCATAGAAATTCAGAGAATTCGAGGGTGTGAAATGTTAGCAACTCTCTACACAATTACCAAGGGAAAAAAATGTTTCAGAGCTTAAAAAAAAAATGTTATGGAGCTTAAATACAGGCTTAGAACAACTTTTTTTTTTTTTTCTTTAGGTTTCTGTCAGACCAGTGGGAATGAAAATGTACTGGAGCAGATCTTTGGTAGAAAGTGACAAGGCTGAGGTTTCTGATTACAATTACAAACGCCTTAAATAGCTGCCATCGTTAACTAAGAGAAGTGACCTTTTTTTATATATGTAGAAGACTGAAACTGAGAAAAAAGAAAATACTAGATGTCAGTACATGATATCCTTTAAGGCACTTAGGAGATTGAAATGGAATTAATGTAGGTCAGCATTTTAGGAGTGGAGATGTCACTTTTGAGGAATTGTCTCCAAAAAATAGATGTGCCCTCAAAAAGTTACTACAAAGAGAATTCTGAGCTTTCTTTCAGCCGGTGCTGCTCAACGCGGGGGGAGTATGGGACAGGCAGACTGTTTCTCTGGGTGGCTCTTGCGCATGCACCTGACATGCAGGGCACACCAGCCAGACACAGGGAGGGAAGGTCTCCCCAGGCATCCCAGACACAAGGGTCTAGACGGTACCCACGGGGGGCTGGCACGCCCTGGAGGAAGAGAGAGAACACAGCTAGCTGGATTCGTTTCCTTTTTTTGATTTGCAGGACGAGACTTTCATTTCCCCAAAGTGCAGGTTGAGTGTTCATGGGGCTCTGGGCTGGGCCAGTCCTGGCAGGAGCTGGGGACAAACCCCTGAGCGAGACTGGTGCTAAGCACTCAGAAACAGTTCTGCAAGCCCCTCATGACCCTCAGCCTTCACACCATGGGTGAGGAGTAGGGTCTGGGTTGGAGCGAGGACACAGTTGGTTGCTGGTGAGTCGGGCATGTGTACGTGTCCACTTGCTTCTGAGTGTGGTATGTGTGGCCTGTGTTTTGGTATGAAGGTCCGGGGAGCACTTGCCGGCGCCTAAGCAGGCCCCACAGCATGTCTTTTGGCCAGCTTGGCTGCAGACTTCCAGAGGAAGTGATCCTACCCTTGGTGCTGCCCGCCTGGCCACTGTTTCCCAAGCATCCCTCCATCCCAGTGGTTAGGGGGAGCCCTACTCAGACCCGAGGGACTGACTCACTGGAAGGCATGAAAGCTGTCCCAGCAGCCTGGCACCACTGCTGACATCAGCCCCACAGCCTGCCCCATCGCTTGGTACCTCAGCAAAGTCCTTTTGAAGGGGAAGAGCCGAGGTGAATCCTTGTCCCCAGACAACAAGGAGCCCAGGCCAACGGGATCCCACTGCAGGGTGGGTCCATCGGTTACATGCCGAGAAACTAGAACTGTGACAATGTTGTAGGTTTCCTGTGGTTATGCCATGGAAATTAGTCACCCAACAGAATCAGCAAAACATCTATTACTGGTGACCTTTGCCAGACTGGATAAATTGAGTGCTTTTCCTGAACACTGTGTAACAGTGATAAACAACTTTTCTTAAATGAATAGATCAATTCAAAGCCGATAAATCAGACATCCTGAGGCCAATCAAAGCAATATACTACCACGGTGCACCAAAGGTCAGCTGTCCATGAGTGGGAAGCTAAGGAGCCACCAAGACACTGTCTTTTTCTCTCTCCTCTCATTTCTTCAGTCTCAAAGAAAACTAGAAACAGGTTGTATCTGCAGTGATTTGCATTGTGCAGACATCCCATAAGCAGGTCACAGGTTTTGCGCTGCCCTGTGAGGATAACTCTCAGTAAGAAGGAAGTGCAGTCATCAACACAGTCCCTCACATTAGCATCGCTCACTCATCCACACGGGCTGTCCTCGTGGTACAGTGGGTACCGTCACTCTTTCACGTGGGAAAGATCGGGGTCTAGCAAGGTTAAGGAGGGGCACATGGTGGCCCAGGAGCTGGATCCTGTGAGGACACAACGTGGATGTGGCCGCACATTCCTGACGGGGCAGCCTCAGCGTTTCACCAGGTAGTGGTTCCCCTGTTGCGGCCAGAGTGGAGCGGAAGCCTGCAGGCTCGGAATAGCTCCCTTCCTCCTCCTCCTCCCCTCCTCCCCCTCCTCCTCCTTTTCCTCCTCTCCCTCCTCCTCCTCCTTCTCCTCCCACTCCTCCAGATGGACACTGGGCACTTCCTCAGCCCATCTCCTTAGGTCATCCTTCTTCTGATTCCAGAAGCCCAGGCAGGAGCAGTGCCTTCCTGAGCTGGTGGTGGACTCTCTGCATACATGCAAACACATGCGTTATACACACAGACACACAAATACATATATCACAAACATATCACACACACATGCGTTACATGCACGTGCATATCACACACATCACACACAAATGCATATATCACACATACTCAAATACGCATATACATCACAAACACTCACATATACACAGACACATCACAGACACAAATACAATATCACACACACTCAAACATGCAAATATATCCATCGCATACTGTCTCACACACATGCATCATACACATGTACATCGTACACACAAACACACACGCATACTCACACAGACTCGCATATATATACACTCACATGGATCACACACAAACACATCACACACGCACACCACACACAAAATACATATATCGCACACACACTCAAAAACAGAAACATACATATCACACACGCGAATACATAGATCACACAAACACACAAAAACATACATCACACACTCACTCATACATGCATCACACACATATATCACATACACACACCCAAACACACAAACATACATCACATGCAGTCACACATACATCGCACACGTGCAAACACATTCCTCACACACTCACGCACACAAACATATATCACACAGACACACTCACACATGCTCACACATACAAACATGCACTTCCACACACTCTCTACCACACGGATGCACACTTACACACACACTATTTCACACATCACACCAGAGTCGCCGGCCAGCACCTCCGGAGGGTTGAGGCTGCTTCATGCCTTTCTTCACCCTTGTGCGCTCCTGCCCTTCTGTGCAGCGGGCCCTGATCACAGGCGGAGGGTGGAGAAATGCCATTTCTTCTCCATACGGATGCTCAGGAAGAAACAGAGAATGTCAGTGGAGGAGTTGCAGAGGCAGCACTGAAATAAGAAAAAGCACCAGCTCCTGAGAGTGGCCCTTCGTGTGTTAAAGAGAAATCGACATTTACAGAGGATCGGTGGAGCCTGATGCTCCTGGTGACTGGGACCCATCTTCAAGAAAGAAAAGGAAACACAATGACATTCACTCTTTGAAGCTTGCATCAGAAGAGTAGATGTTTGAAGTGTGGTGTGTTTTTGCCAAGTACAAACTGTGCACAGGAAAAGTAAAGCTTTTTTGGTGGAGTTCTAGGACTCACAGATCAAGGGAACAGCCTGGAATTTACATTTAACACTTCTTCAGTAGAGCATCTCATGATGAGCCCTGGTGGTGCAGTGGTTAAGTACTTGGCTGCTAAACAAAAGGTTGGTGGTTCAAACTCACCAGCTGCTCCCCATAAAGATCACAGACTAGGAAACTCTTTGCTCTATAGGGTCGCTATGAGTCAGAGTCGCCTTGACGGCAGTGGGTTTTACAACACCTCATAAGGTGGATCTTTATTGCACAGTGAGTTCACAGTGAGCTGGGTAAGTCTCAGGATGGTAAATAAGAACCCAGGATGAGGTTGAAAAAGGAAGTCACCTGGGCTGTTAGTGAGCAGATGGAGGACCAGTCTAGGAGAATGATCTTACGACAGAGGTCCTGCTAGAGAAGGGCCCAGGATCTACCACCAAGGTGGTGTTAGAAACTGCTAATGTTTAAAAATAAATAAATAAATAAATGTGTAAAGAAATGTCAAATCCCAGTTGAGCAGCACCAACTTTTTATTAGTCCACCATCCACTATGAAGACTACACGTTTAACAAACTGAATAAAACTAACACCCACTGTACTCAAACAATACTTTGACATTCTACAATTATAGGGGGGGGAAAGCTGTACAAACAATACCTTTCCAATAGCCAAGCATAGAAGTAAAAGAAGATGTTGTTAAAGGACACAGAACGTGAATCCAAAAAGCTTACATTCAAATAAAGCACAGAAAAGGAGAATTACAGAAACAGGAGAACATGGATATTCTTTTTTTAAAAAAAAAACAAAAACCCATTGCTACTCATAAATATCAAGGGTCAGTGAGAAAGCTGGAGTACCTGGAGTCCTGAAGGGATTTTGATTCAAAACTTCTTAAAGAAGTGTGGTGAGGTGTGGAAGGAAGGTGGGCTGGTATCTAGGAGGAAGAAAGTCACCCCGGGAAGAACATTTTGCAGGAAGTAAGCTAGAACATGGAATGCATGAAGTATGAATCAAGAAAGGTAGAAGTTGTCAAAAGTGAAATGGAAAACATAAAAATCAATATCCTAGGCATTAGTGACTTGAAATGGACAGGTATTGGCCATTTTGAATAAGACAATCCTATGGTCTACTATACTGGGAATGACAAATTGAAGAGGAATGGCAGCGCATTCATTGTCAAAAAGAACATTTCAAAATCTATCCTGAAGTACAATGCTGTCAGTGATAGCATAATATCCATATGCCTACAAGGAAGACCATTTAATACGACTATTATTCAAATTCACACACCAACCACTAATGCCAAAGATGAAATTGAAGATTTTTACCAACTTCTGCTGTCTGAAGTGATCAAATATGCAATCAAGATTCATCAGTAATTACTGGTGATTGGAATTCGAAAGTTGGAAACAAGAAGAAGGATTTGGTAGTTGGAAAATATGGCCTTGGTGACAGAAAGGATGTCAGAGATTACATGAGAGAATTTTGCAAGACCAATGATTTCTTCACTGCAAATACCTTTTTTCAACATGAACGGTGACTATACACGTGGATCTCACCAGATGGGATACACAGGAATCAAATTGACTACATCTGTGGAAAGAGACAATGGAGAAGTTCAAAATCATCAGTCAGAACAAGGCCAGGGGCCAAATACAGAATAGACCATCAATTGCTCATATGCAAGTTCAAACTGAAGCTGAAGAAAATGAGAACAAGCCCAAGAGAGCCAAAGTGCAACCTCGAGTGTCTCCCATCTGAATTTAGAGACCATCTCAAGAATAGACTAAAAAGAAAGAAAAGACCAAAATGGATGACAGAAGAGACTCTGAAACTTGCTCCTGAACATAGAGTAACTAAAGCAAAAGGAAGAAATGAGGAAGTAAAAGAGCTAAACAAAAAATTTCAAAGAGCAGCTCAAGAAGACAAAGTAAAGTAGTATATGACATGTACAAAGACCTGGAGTTAGAAAACCAAATGGGAAGAAAACACCTGGGATTTCTCAAGTTGAGAGAACTAAAGAAAAAATTCAAGCCTCCAATTGCAATATTGAAGGATTAAATGGGCAAAATGGAGCCCTGATGGTTAAGAGCTCCACTGCTAACCAAAAGGTTGGCAGTTCGAATCCACCAGCTGTTCCCTGGAAACCTTACAGGGCAGTTCTACTCTGTCTAATAGGGTGGCTATGAATCAGAATCAACTCAACAGCAACAGGTTTGGCTTGGTTTTGGTATGGACAAAATATTGAATGATGCAGCAAGTATCAAAAGAAGATGGAAGGAATACACAGTCACTGTACCAAAAAGAACTGGTCCATAGTCACCCATTTCAGGAGGCAGCATATGATCAGGAACCAATGGTGCTGAAGGAAGAACTCCAAGCTGCACTGAAGGCACGGGCGAAAAACAAGGCCCCAGGAATTGTTGAACACCAATCAAAATGTTTCAACAAACGAATGCAATACAGGAAGCAGTTGCTTGTCTATACCAAGAAATTTGAAAGACAGTTACCTGGCCAACTGGCTAAAAGAGATCCATATTCCTGCCCATTCCAAAGAAAGGTGATCCAATGGAATAGGAAAATTCTCAAACAATATTAATATCACACACAAGTAAAATTTTGCTGAAGATAATTCAAAAACAGTTGCAGCAGTACATTGACAGAGAACTGCTAGAAATTCAGCCTGGATTCAGAAGAGGATGTGGAATGAGGGGTATCATCACTGATGTCAGACGGATCTTGGCTGAAAGCAGTGAATACCAGAAAGATGTTTACCTGTGCTTTATTGACTATGTAAAGGCATTCAACTGTGTGGATCATAACAAACTATGGGTAACATTGTGAAGAATGGGAATTCCAGAGTACCTAACTGTGCTCGTGCAGAACCTGTACACAGAGAAAAAGCAGCCGTTCAAACAGAACAAGGGGATACTACGTGGTTTAAAGTCAGGAAAGGTGTGCATCAGGGCTGTAGTCTTTGATCGTACTTATTCAATCTATATGCTGAGCAAATAATCCATGACTATATGAGGAAGAACAGGGCATCAGGACCAGAGGAAGACTTTTTAACAACCTGTGATATGCAAATGACACAACCTTCCTTGTTGAAAGTGAAGAGAACTTGAAGCATTTACTGATGAAAGTTAAAGACTACAGCCTTCAGTATGGATTACACCTCAACATAAGGAAAACAAAACCCTCCCGACTGGACCAATAAACAGCATCATTATAAACAGAAAAAATTTTGAAGTTGTGAAGGATTTCATTTTACTTGGATCCACAGTCAATGCCCGTGGAAGCACCAGTCAAGAAATCAAATGATGCATTGCATTTGGCAAATCTTCTGCAAAAGGCCTTGAAAGTGTAAAAAAGCAAAGATGTCACCTTGAAGACTAAGGTACTCCAGATCCAAGCCATGGTATTTTCAACCACCTCATATGCATGTGAAGCTACACAATGACTAAGGAAGACCAAAGAAGAATTGACACCTTTGAGTTGAGGTATTGGCAAAGAATATTGAATATGCCATGGACTGCCAAAGAAACCAACAAATGTGTCTTGGAAGAAGTACTTCCAGAATACCCCTTAGAAGCAAGGATGGAGAGACTTTGTCTCACATACTTTGAACGTGTTATCAGGAGGGACCAGTCCCTGGCAAAGGACATCATGCTTAGTAAAGTAAGGGTCAGCAATCAAAAGGAAGACCCTCAATGAGATGGACTGACACAGTGGCTGCAACAAAAGGCTCGAACAGCAATGATTATAAGGACGGCACAGGACCGGACAGTGTTTTGTTCTGTTGTGCATGACGTTGCTATGAGTTGGAACTCAATGGCACTTAACAACAACAACAACAAGCTGAGAGATAAGAGTGTTGAATCCCAGTGATGGGAGTCAGATAGAAGAGCTAGGTTATACTTCGTCTGTATCCTAGGTAGGAACAGATGCTCTGTGGGGACTGTGAAGATGGCTGGAGCTGTAAGTTTTATTTGAAAGGTAATTAGAGACCTTTAGGCTTCCAACGCTAGCTTCCAGTGGCTTAAGGAAGTTCTGTGAATACAGGATGGGAAGGGGGTACAGGTGACTTGCCCATGGAGTTCCAGTGATTGGATTCACCAGAGGTGTGAATGGAAGATAGAAAGTGATAACAGGAAGCAATTTCACTGACAAGCCAGAGGGATGGACTGAATCTTACAAAGGAGAGGCAAGTCGCAGATAACCCTGAAGTTAATAGCCTACACTACCAGGAGTCCCTGGGTGGTGCAAACAGTTAACACAACTGGCTACTAACTGAAAGGTTGGAGTTTCAAACCCACCCAGAGGCTCCTTGGAAGAGAGGCTTGGTGATCTGCTTCTGAGAGGTCTCAGCCATTGAAAGCCATATGGAGCAGTTCTACTCTGCACATATGGGTCGTCATGAGTTGGAACTGACTTGAAGGCAATGGGTTTGAGTTTTTCTTTTCTTTTTTGTGGGAGGTGTTACCAGGATGATACAATATGATAGCTGAGACAATAAAAAGATTACAGCATGAGGAAAACATAATGTGGATCTTGGATTTAAATATCTTTAGCTTTAACTACCAGTGGATTTCTAAGCTCAAATGTCCTACCCCCCAAAAAAAGACAGCAATGGCAGGACATAGTTCAAATAAGTACAGTGGAGTACAACAGCCTTGGAAGAATCAGGTTCTGGAACGAAATCCATTATTACGCTGTGGTGGAGAAGACACTCATGCTGAAGACCCAGCTCCCATGCTTCCACTACTGGAAAAAAGTTCATTTTGGGTTGCTGTGAGTCCGAATTGACGCTATAGCAATGAGTTTTTGGAGCCATGGTGGTGCTGTGGCTAGGCGTTCAGCTGCTAACCAAAAGGTCGGCAGTTTGAATCTACCAGCCACTCCTTGCAAAACCTATGGAACAGTTCTGCTCTCTCCTGTAGGGTCACTATGAGTCAGAATCAACTCAACTGCAATGGTTTAACAAGGTTCTAACAAGAAGGTAGATTGGTGATGAGTCTGATTCAATAAAGAATACCAGCTATTGGATCGATATCAACTGGATTGATTCACTACTAGAATATCACAGGCTTCTTGTTTAAAAGTTATTTGCTTTCCTTTCTTTTCTTTTTGTGTTTCAATAGATTTTTAAATTTTGGAATGATATTAGATATACAGAAAAGTTGCAAAGACAGTACATTTAGATGTCATATTTCCTTTGTCTTCTGTGCTCTGTGACAGGGGTGCAGTCTTTCCTCGTTTTTGATGACCTTGGCAGTTTTGAGGACTACTAGTCAGTTATTTTGTAGAATGCCCCTCAGTTTGGGTTTTTATGATTTTTTCCTCACAAATAGACCGTAGTTAATGGGTTTTAGGGAAAAAGACTATAGAGTTAAAGTGCCATTCTCATCAGATCACATCAAAGGTACATACTGCCAAAGTGACTTATCACTGATGATACTAACCTTGATCACCCAGGCAAGGTAGTGCTTGTCACAAGAGTAAAGTTACTTTACACTGCTCTCTTCTATAGGAGCTCTCTCCTATGGAAGCTTCCTTCTATGGAAGTAAGTTGCTAAGTCCAGCCACGCTCAAGGACTGGAGTTTGGCATGGGTTAGTGGGTAGAGTTAAGCCCCACCTCTTAGACGGGGGAGTTTCTATGCAAATTATTTGAAATTCTTCTATGAGGAATATTTTCCCTTTCTCTTCCATTTATTTATTCAGTTGCTTATGTATGTCACTATGGACTCATATATATTTATTTTGTGCTTTAACAACACCCAGTACTACATTATTTACTTTTTTGCTTAAATCATTCCAATTTTGGTCATTGGTACCTTTTTCAGTTGGCTATTGTGTTCTTCAACGTGGTCTCATCCTTACATTGTTAGAGAGACATCCTCTCTTCTTGCTACACAAGGTGCTTCAGGCTCATCTTTTATTTTTCCTACCTTAGCCATTTCCCCAAGGAGCCCTGGTTCCATTCAATTCATTGGAGATTGTATTTGAAAACAAAATTGTGGGTCCTGGATGCGCTCCATGCTCCTGGAGTGTACTGCTTCTAAGCCCTCTCAACGGACAGAACTAGGAAATACACGGATCCATATGAATCCATGTATACTCACATATCTGTAATTGTATCTGTATCTACCTATCTGCAGCTACATTAAGCCAGACATGAATTCATACTGATGTCTCTGGCTCTAAACCAGTGGCCTTTCCTCCTTGTTCATCTAACATCTCTTTCTAACAGTGAGAAACCTGGCTGCCACCATCCACCATCCATGTACTTACTCGTGTGACCCCAGTATGTAAGTAAAGCAGTTTCAAAATTGGTAAACTGTACCCCTACTGAACACTTTCATTGTTGGTTTTGAAGCACAAAATGTGCCTTTGTGACATTTGCACACATGACAAATGCTTGGAGGAAACATAAAGGCACATGAAAGAATGGGGATTCAGAAGGTATCGTTAGGTTAGTGTAATGAATCCAAGTCAAAGTGAGGAATTAACAGGATACACAAGTGTTCAAAAATAAGTAAGTGACATAAGTTGACAATAACAGAGACCAGGCTTACCAGCAATTCATATGCAGGGGGGAAAGAGTGGAGGTATTTGATCGACCACAGCTCAAATAAGCTAAGGACATGGCCATATCACTACAAAAAAATCTGGGGGCTCTGAGATTACAGCAATAAAGATAGAATATTCCAGTAAAGGCAGGAAATTCCCACTGGTCTAACTGTGGATCAGAAAACATCTATAGAGATGCAAACGTCTATACCAACCCTATCAAGCATGTATAAGGAGAGGGAGAAGAGACATGTAAGTGTGATATGATCACACTCTTAAAATACTTACAGGGATTAGATGTACTCTGGGCAACTCCAAAGGGCAGAACCAAGACCAAGTCTGCTAATCATTCTCAGACTGAAGGGGCTGAACCACGGTGGACCAACCACCTATCCCAGATGCTCCCAATTTTGGCGCAGCAAACTTTTAGCACGATCAAGATCCATAACGATGGAGGGCAAAACCAGGAGTCAGAGTCTAGAGAAATCTCTAAGAAAAAGCGGGAAAAGACAGGTCCAACTGAATTCTTACTGATAAAACTTCAATGAAAAGCGTGAATCAAAGTTAGGAAGCAACGTAAGGGAGGTCAAGGAACCAGGAAAGACCACAGAGCAGGAAGAGCAGAGTCAGGGGAGACTCCTGGGGATAAAATCCCACCTTTTGTTTATCCCAGCAGACCACTTACCAGAGTGAGTCCAGTCCATTTGAATGGGACAGAGGAAAAGGGCCTCAGCAAGCAAAGGTAAGAGGAAGCAGAGTTTGTTTCATCAGAAGGAAAACTTTCTAACAATTAGAGTTGTCCAAATATAAAATAGAATCTCTATCAAGAAAGGGTTTTGGACAGAGTTGGCCAGGCAACATTGGAAAGAACAACTGCCAATGGCCTCCAATGCAAATGTGCCACCATGATAAAAAAAAAAAAAAAAAAAACATTGCTGCCCAGTCAATTCTGACTCATAACAACCCTGTAGACAGAGTAGAGCTGCCCCATAGGGTTTCCAAGGAGCAGCTGGTGAATTCGAACTGCCAACCTTTTGGTTAGCAGCCATAGCTCTTAACCACTGAGCCAACATGATGCTGGGAAGAGACTGGGGACTCTGTTGGGTCCAGGGCACCTGAACCAGGGTGAGTGGGCAGGTTTCCTGAGGGAGCGAATAAAGCTACACCCAATCCCATTGACACTGAGTGGATTCCAACTCATAGCAACTCTAAAGGACAGAGGAGAGCTGCCCTGTAGTGTTTTCAAGGCTGTAAGTTTTTTCGAAAGCAGGCTGTCACATCTTTCTCCAGTGGAGCAGCTGGTAGGTTCAAACTGCCGACCTTTCGGTTAGCAGATGAGCACTTTAACCACTGTGCCACCAGAGCTCCCAGAATAGAGTCATACAGAGAGGCAAAATGCCAAGGATGAACGTGTGTGTTCAGATGCCACAGAACTCTGGAGAAGTGTTTGCCTGGACTTGGCATTAGAAGTTGGTTTTGTTCTTTCTTTTAGATATATATAATTTAATAATAAAGATAATCTTTAAAAAAAAAAAAAAACTTACACACTAAATTGAAGCCAGGGAGCCAGGATTCTAACCCTGATCCAGGACAGACTTTTATGTGTTCTTGGACAAATCACTTAGCTTCTCTGGGCCTTCATTTCTCAATCCATAAAATAAAGGGTTGGGACCAGACAATTCCTAAGATCTAATCCAGTTATAATTTTTTAAAAAAGAGATTCACTTACTTAAGACAAGATGACATAAATTGTTACTTCCCTAGGATGTAACTGAGCATTTTTTTCCAAGCCTGGGTAGAGTTTCTTTAATATCTTTGTTAGCTGAAAGGAAGTGGATTAAAAAACATGAGAGGAGAATCTTCGCCTGACTCCCCACCAGGGAGGTAGCTCAAAGAATGGTGAGGAGAAAAGAAATATGAATAGATTCAAAGCTTACAAACACAGGAGCCCAAAACAGTCAACTTAGATCTATAACAGTATTTCCTAATGTGAGTGTGACGAGGCCAAAGTGACCTGAAGGTGAGACCAGACGTGATGTCAGGATCGGTTTGGAAAGGCATACAGCTGCACAAAAGGCCAGGGCTATTTTAGTTTGCACATGAAAAGACACCCTGTCATGGGAGATTATATTCTGTGTGGGCACCTCAGAGGCCAGTAGTGAGAAAGTCCCCAGGGAGATGAAAAGGAAGATGGCAGGCCAAGAATGAGCACATGAGCCAGAATGTGAGCAAGCTTAGCCTGGAGTTGGACCCCTCAGCAGAGCTTGGTCATTGGTTGGTTGACGGAATTACTCAAAACTAATGGTAGAATGGAGCGGGTGAGCAAGTGAGGAAAAGTTTAGCTCGGAAAGGGTGAATAAATAAATATATGTCCGAGGTGGTAAGAATAACCCGAAAATGAGATCGGGTATAGATGCATATGATAAAGATATAAATGATATAGATCCGGATGATATATAGATGACTGTCATGGACTGAATTGTGTCCCCCCCAAAATATGTGTCAACCTGATTAGGCCATGATTCCCACTATTGTGTGGTTATCCTCTATCTTGTGATTGTAATTTTATATTGAGAGGATTAGGGTGGGATTGTAACACCAACCTTACTCAGGTCACCTCCCTGATCCAATGTAAAGGGAGTTTCCCTGGGGTGTGGCCTGCACCACCTTTTGTCTCTCAAGAGATAAAAGGAAAGAGAAGCAAGCAGAGAGTTGGGGACCTCATACCACCAAGAAAGCAGCACCAGGAGCAGAGTGCTTCCTTTGGACCTTGGACCTGGGGTCCCTGTGTTTCAGAAGCTCCTCCACCAGGGGAAGATTGAGAACAAGGACCTTCCTCCAGAGCCAACAGAGACAGAAAGCCTTCCCCTGGAGCTGACAGCCTGAATTTGGACTTTTAGCCAACTTTACTATGAGAAAATAAACCTGTCTTTGTTAAAGCCATCCACTTGTGGTATTTCTGTTACAGCAGCACTAGATGACTAAGGCAATGATACAGAGCCAGGTGATATAGATCCAGGTGACATAGATACAGGTGATATACAGATGATATACAGAGAGAGAGAGAGACAGACAGACATAGACACACACATTTGCAAGTCATTTGTCAAAACATGTAAGATCAGCACCTGAACCAAGATTCAGAGCCAAAGGTTTTAAGTAAAAGGAAATGTATGGACTGGCTACAAGACAAAGAGGAAATTATTTCCCAGGAGGTTTAGAGACAGTCCAGAGCACAATCGAAACCAACCTGGGGCAATGCCTGAGCCCCTGTGGTGGGAAACAATCCTTCCTTCTCAGACTCAAGGTGGTCCCATAGCTCCTCCCTGCGTCTCCAGAGAACTACATCTCCACCAGCTCTATCACCTGCCTCCTGCTATGGTTCTAAAGGAAAGGACATCAAGGACCTGGGAGCTCCCTCCTGACCCTGCAATCCTAGGGATGGAGGAAGACAGTGTGAGTAATTTAAAGTGAAGGAAAAGCTTGGATTTGGGAAGAGCTGATAATTCTGTTAGTCAGCCAGCAAACCTCCTGAGTTTCCAAGGTGGACAAAATACTGAATTGATGTGGGAGTTAAAAAAGAAAAGTCACATCCTGTGAAACTCAAAATCACAATATGGGGGTGGGTGGGTAGAGAACAAAATAAAAACAGAAAATTTATTTTTAAAAGTTGATAGCTTTAATAAATTTTAAAATAAACATTGGTGAAGAGTATTGAATACACCTTGGACTGCCAGAAAAACAAACAAGTGTGTCTTAGAAAAAGTACAGCCAGAATGCCCCTTAGAAGCAAGGATGGCAAGATTTTGTCTCATGTTCTTTGGACATGTTATCAGGAGGGACCAGTGCAGTTTTCCTTCAGCAAAAGAAAGGAAGACCCTCAATGAGATGGATTGACATAGCGGCTGCAACAATGGGCTGAAGCATAACCATGATCATGAAGATGGTGCAGGATTGGGCAGTGTTTTGCTCTGCTGTATGTAGGGTCACTATTGAGTCAGAAGTGACTTGAGGGCACCTAACAACAACAACATAACAACAAAACAAAACAATAAAGGGATGTAGGGGAATCGACTCGACGGCAGTGGGTTTTTGTGTGGTGGGGAAGGATTGGCAAATAAAAGAAATGCATTATTGGGCACTTTGGAATGACCAAGGGGAGTTAAAAGAAAACTGAAGAGCCCTTTTCCTAGGAAGAACTTTGAAAGGCTGTGGGTAGAAGTGGACTTTCCTTGAGCACCTTTTAGGAACCAGACACACTGGAGAGGGGAGGGCTCCTCTAACCCTGGTAATCCTGTGAGCCAAGGTAAGTACTGTTAGTCCCATTTTGCATATGAGAAAACTGAGCCTCGAAGAAGTTAGGTCTGTTGCCCAGGTTCACACTGATAGTCAAACTCAAATTGGCCTCACAGATGCATGCTCCCTCCACTAGTCTACACGGCCATGTGATGCACCTAATGGATGGAGTAGAATAGAAATAGACTTTAAATTTGTTAGCTTTGGGTAACAACAAATGGGAACACTTGAGATCAACCTTAGACGGCATTCCCCAGGAAGATTTCAAATGCAACACCAAAATACGTCCACCCCACTCTGAATTTGTACAAGGAAGAGCACTACCCTGTCACCCGGGGCTCCTCCCCTTCCCCTTTCCAAAGGCTTAGCCTGTCAGTCAGAGATTTGAGCCCAGGAGCAAACACTTACTAAGGCTTTTTTTTTACTTTTTGTTAATTTGAAACTTAAAAAGTTGTCAGGCCCCAAGGGTACTTGCATGGTATTCCAACACACAGAGAGAAGCCCAGGCTACTGGCTGGAGCTGCCTTCCTTCCAGCTCCACTATGTCATCCATTACCTCCTCTCCTCTCTCCATGGAGAGCAGGGCCTCATGGATAATTAATCCTGAAGATGAGAATTTAATCTTCTCCAAGGGGGAACTTGCTGCAATAATAGGGTTTAACTGACGTCCATTCTGCACGTGGATGTCATGTCTTAGAGCCTTGAGGGCTCCTATTACACTATGTGAAATCTCTACATTGAAATACTAAATTCTGGAAGTGAAAATGGGTCAAAATATAACCCCTCAGTCTTGTGGTTCGCAGGGCATTTCCATACCTTGGGCCCTGTTATGGATTGAATTGTGTCCTCCCTGCCCCAAATAATGTTGTAAATTCTAGCTGGAGTTGGGGGCTGTAAATTCTACCTGGAGTTGGAGTAAGGTGTGCCAGGGGATGCAGCCACAGCCCAAAGCTGAGGGAGAAAGGCTGCCATGTCTAAGGGGCAGAAGAAAGGGGCTTGCCAGGGCTGAGGGGGTGGAGTTACCACACAGATGGACTAGGAGAATGGGGCTGCCCAAAACTGAGGGAGCAGAGTTGCTGTCCCAGTAGTCCTCGAAGGTGGAGTTGAAGCCATTGGTCAAGGGGTCTTCACCCAGAATCCAGAGAGCATGCCCAACACCCAGAGTCCAGGGCAGGGGTGGTTGCCCAGACGGTCTCAGAGAAGAGAGGATTATTTTCAAGTCTTGAGAGCTAATGTAAATTGTTCTGCTGGGTTTTGGACTTGCTTGGTGCCCATTATCCCTTCTTTCTGTCCAATTTGTTCCATTTGTAATGGAAATGTCTACTTTGTGCCTGTTCCATCATGGTACTTTGGAAACAGGTTAAGCTGTAGTCTAGATTTCACAGGTTCATAGATGAAGAGGAATTTTGTCCCAGGATGAAATATGCCTAAGATTTCACCCATATTTGGTTGAGATGGTTTGGGAGATGAGATTTTGGATTTGGAATTGATTTAAGACTTTTGGGATGATGTGATGGAGTGAATGTGTTTTCCTTGAGGCAAGATATGAATTTGGGGGCTGGGGGAGCAAAGGGTAGAATCGTGTGAGTTGAATTGTGTCCCCAAAGATATGTAAATCTTAGCCTCTGTGCCTGTGGTTATGATTCCGTCTGGGAATGGTTGTCTCTGTTATGTTAATGAGGCAGGATTAGTATAGGGTGTATCTTGAGTCAATCTCTTTTGAGACACAAAAGAGATTAAACAAACAAGCTAGGAAGTAGAGACAGGGAAGACACATGCCAAGCCACATGAAGGTCATCCAGGAGCAGAAACTCTGAAGATAAGGACTTTCCTCCAGAGCCAACAGAGAAAGAAAATCTTCCCCTACAGCCGGCACCCTGAATTCAGACTTTCAGCCTCCTAAACTGTGAGAAAATAAATTTCTGTTTATTAGAGCCACCCACTGGTGATATTTCTGTTATAGGAGCACTAGATGACTATAAGACAGGCCCCAAGCCTTCCTGAGATGGAGACTTATAGCACAGATCAGATTTCTAGTCTCAACAATATGATGCCATTTGGCGTGGGCTGTTAGTTGTTAGCTGCTGTCCAGTCAGCTCTGACTCATGGCAATTTCATGTATAACAGACCAAAAAGTTGTCTGGTCTTGCTCCATCTTCATGATTGTTGGTATGTTCGGGCCATTGTGATGTGGGTCAAGTCATTTAACTTCTCTATGACTCTGTTCTAGTTCTGAAACCTAGAAATTTCATGACCCAGCAGCAGTGCTTCAAGTGTGGTATACTGTGTTAAACATGGGCATGGTTAAGTTAAATATCATCAACTATCTGTGGAATGAGTGAGTGAGTGAAGGAAGGAATGTTTGTCAGCAAGAACTCCAAAACCGTCTCTTTGAAAACTCTGAAAGAACAATCAAAGGCAAAGTTCAACCACCAAAAATTGAAGATCTTGATTTACTGTCACCGAACAAGTTGAAAAATCTTAGTGAGACACTTGAACCTTTTAAGTATCATCTTGCAGTAACAATGACCCCTCATGCATATTTATACACTTGGCTTTATAATCACCACTTAAAAGACTAGGGTCCCCACCCTCTGCCGCCTGGAATGAAGCTATGTGGAGAGGGAAAAAATATTCAAAGTTCAAAGGCCCAAATATGTAAAAAACAAAAATGCTGGGATTTCTTCCACAAGTAGAAAGCACCTTGGTGAAGTGTAGTGCCTCACTGTGTCTGTGTTAATTCAGGGCACATCTGGATACTTAAATCACTCTTGAGATCTGTTGAACACTCCTCACTCTCAACTTAGCATTCTTTCTCAGGAACACCTGCCTGGCTGGCCTGGTGTGTGCAGTGTAGTCTGAGTCAGGGCAGGTAACATTTGAAGATGGAAGAAACTGGCCCTCTAGTCAGGTATTCGTTAAAGTATCCCAGACAGTTTCCACTGCCAGAGTTGCTTTGCAGAACCTTTTTGCTCAGTGCCATTCACTACCGTCTCAAAGTAAAATCATATGACCCCATTTCCTCGGTAAGTCAATTATTTTATTTCTTTGTATGAGGCAAAATGCTAGTTTTACTGTTAATTAATATGCTGAGATTAGGTTATGCCATTCTGGACATGTGAAATTGAATTTAGTACTTTCACATATGTTTTTTAAAAGATAGCTAAAAATAAATGCCTTCAACAGCTTCTCTTTTTCTCAACTAAGCATACATTTCCTTCCTATGAAACTCCAGGTCTTCCTGCTGTTGTAAATGGCATAATGTCATTTATTTTCTGAAGGGAGTGGGAAGTAACAACAAAGAGACATTCAATTAGCACTGCAAAATCCAGATATTTGATGAGTCTCTGATAGTTAACCCCCCCAACAAAAAAATAAAAAAGAAAGAAAGAAACAACAAAAGAGAGCTACAATCCTGGAATATCAGGACCAAAATAGTTAAATGGAAAAATGAGAAGAACTCTTTATTTTGAAGTAATTTCAGGCACTTAAGATTTTCCCTTTGATAACAGAGAAGCTATAATAGGGAAACCAGAAGTTTCTCTTCAGGAAGAGAAATAGGGATAACATGTCTACCCCAGACCAAGATGGCATCAGGCAGTGAGACACAGTGACTTCTCCATTCTCTCAGTCCTTTGCACTCTAATGAAATTCCAACCTGCTCCATCTGTCATAAAAACCATCCATTGTACACACTGTTAATTACTTTCCTATTTATTTAGTAGACCTACAAGTGGAAAGCAATCTATTGCCAGGGAATTGTTTGACTTTTTTTTTCTATGCTAAGTAGCCTGCATTCCAATCCTGGGAGGTGGAAGCAGTCGGAGCCTAACTTCCATCAAATTAGCACCAGCAGAATCTCGGTATAAAGATTTTTTTTCCCTCCCCTGCAAAAGGGCAATAGTTCTTAGAAGTCAATAAACCAATACCAGGCATTCTCGGTTGTCAGCCCCCATGCCTTTTCCCTGTCAATGACAGGAAGGATTAAAAGTAAGAATATGCACGGCAGGGAATGATGTCTCTATACCAAGGATCCACCTGTAAGTAAGTAGCGTTTTGAATCCAGGCTGTAAGAGGCCTTTTTAAAACAATACATAGTATCTCCTACGATAAAAGAAAGACTGTATTTACATCTCAATAGCTCCAAAGCTTCCAAGTCCAAGATCTGGCTTGATTCCTTTGTACCACGTTTCCATCAGGCAAAGATGTGACTCTCTGGGCCCCTTCATGTGGGATTCTTCTTCCTTCTTTACACTGGGGGCATTTGGTGGTCAGAAAACAGATGCAGAGATAAGACTAATCTTTGCGTCTGTTTTGGGTTTTCTAGGGCAGTAGTGGTTCCTTGGTAGAAGTCTCACCTTCCATGTGGAACACCTGGGCTCAATTCCTGGCCAGTGCACCTCAAGCACAGCCACCACGTGTCTGTTGGTGAAGGCCTGGTATTGCTATGATCCTGAACAGATTTCAGCAGAGCTTTCAGACTAAGGCAGACTAGAAAGAAAGGCCTGGTCATCTGCTTCCTAAAATCAGCCAGTGAAAACCCTATGGGTCACAGGAGTCCAATCCTGCTGTGCATGGGGTCGCCATGAGTTGGGGCCAACTTGATGTCAGCTGACAACAGCAGAAGCAGCAGCAACATACCCACTGGAGAGGCATGTACCACATTTCTTACATGCCTTCTGTCCAGCCGGGCAAGGTGGGAGGACAGGAGCCCAAGGGAAAGGTCAGACACATCCCTCTTCTCTCAAACTCCAAAACCAGACCCTTTACATGCGGCCTCCTGCTTCTCAACAGTGGAAAGTAAGACCCTCTCTCCACATCCATCTCCCCTCAATATCTTGCTCTGATATATATTTTTTAAACTAACAGACTACAGACCTCTTTCTGGAACATGAAAATAAGCCAAGTGTTGAGGCACAGTTAAAGGAGAGGGGCAGTGGTCAGATTAGCCGGCCAGTGGACTTCTACTTACTATTGACTGCTTCTAGTTAGACTGGCTTCCTTGCTCAGGTCATGTACACACTGAGTGACTGAGCTCCACAAACCATGATCTGTGCACTAGATGAAGGTCTAGACATTTGAGGGCATGGCCTGGACCAATTTCTCAGGGGGTACATGTATCCAGGCTGCCCCACTCAGCCCCGTTCTGGAGGTACCGGCCCCCCCCCCCCCCCCCCGTCCAGGAGCATCTCCTTTCCAACCTTACACTAGGCGGCACGATCTGCCCTGAACATGGGCCCCTGCCCATCCCACCATGGAACGGTGCTTCCACCCATTTCCCCATGGCCTTCATCTCTGCAACCTTCACCTCCTTCAGGAGGAGCTTCCTGACTCCCAGGGCCCATGCAGGACGCCCTTGCTCTGAATTCTGAAAAGGCTTGCCCTGCCACCTGCGCTAGCGTGTGTTTTCTTTGAGAGCAGGTTCCTGTCCCCTGCCTCAGTGGCTTCTGTGGGACCCAGTACAGCATCCTGTGGGCCATCAGTAGTAGAAAGAGACAGAGGAGCCCAGGCCATACAGTGTCCCTCTGAGCTCCACTAATCCTAAACATTAAGCCCCACCCATTCCATTCTGCATGTGTTGAGTTTCCCTTCCCTTCCACTTCCGGTTGCTGAGGCCCTGTCCTCTATTGCCTCTTCCCAGCCCTGCTCCCAGCCTTGGTGCTCTTCCCTGCTGCAGAGAGGGCTCCCGACGCATGTTCTACAGCAAAGTCTGGTTTTCACAGTGTCCAGTAACCACAGGCAGATTATCTAATAAGCAAGGTAAGCACGAGTTTATATCTCTGAGTGAAAATATCCCATCCACTGTCCTGGCCCATCCTCTCCAGGGCCGCTTTCTGGGCTTGGGCAGGTCAGCTCTCTCCTGGTCTCTGCCCAGCTGGGCAGTGCTCACAGTCCTCTCTACCATGCCTAGTCTGTACAGGAACAGGAGTATCCACCATGATGGATATGCTCCACCAGGAGAGTCAACTATGCACAGAGTCTGCTAATTCTATAAGCAGTTATGGAGCTGAAGAGGCTGGATCAAAGCACTGAGGTCTTAAAGAAGTGGGAGTAGCAGAGCCACTATTATAACGAAGCTGAGTGATGTGTAATCATGTCTCTGGTGACCAGGAATAATTCTGCAAGTTTGAGGAATTGTCAGGGATATGCAGTCTTTCTTGAATGTAAGCATAGTGCCCCCCCAAGAGCCTGTGCCCACTACCAAGAGTCCCCAGTCCCCTCTTGGGTGGAACACCTGCTCAGCCTGATCAGAGGGTGGTCTTCAGTGCCCCATCCATCCTCCCCCACCCCACTGGGTCCTGTCTTCAAGAGCCCTGGGAAAGGGCGAGGGGGGAAGAGGACATACTGCTGTCCTCTTTCAAATGAGACCTGTGTCTTTGTCTGTCTCTCAAATTTGGTTCAGTGGCATAAAAAAGGGAATTTAT
Organism: Elephas maximus indicus; assembly: GCF_024166365.1. NCBI lineage: Eukaryota > Metazoa > Chordata > Mammalia > Proboscidea > Elephantidae > Elephas > Elephas maximus. The sequence continues at coordinate 235,564,313 of NC_064819.1, forward strand.
CTTTCTCCCCAGATGCGACACACAGATGCTGGGACCAGAGACCTTGCAGAGTCAATGAAAGATAAGTTATAAAATCCATAAAACTGCTGAAAGAAATCAGAATTTCAGCACATTCCTGTCTTTTCAGGTTGCTCCTTTCGATCAACTATGGGGAGAGGGGGAAACGCCAGTTGAGCGTAAAATTCCATCTGTTATTGTAACGCAGCATGGGTGGGGCTAGAAGAGTAAGAGAGGAGAGGGTGATGTCTGAGCTGTGATATTGACAAAGTAGAACCAGAGAATCGTGCCAGTGATGAAAACAAAGCTGTCATATTCAACTAGAATTTAACTTTTTCTAAGGATCTGGGAGGTGATGGGTTCTTTAGATTTTAATATGCATCTTAAAAGTAATTTTGTAAGCTATTTAAATTATACTCCCTTTTTTACATCTCTACATAATTTGATTATACAAACCACCCTCCAATCCTTGGGTATGCAAATGTAACATCAAAATGATTTTTTTCTGTATTTTGATAGAAGTTGATGTTAGTTGCAATGACAAGTGACACAAAGTACAGCAAGGCAGGAGTAACCCACTCATCTGGCACACTGAGGCCATGTGGACTGTAAATGACTCCTTTTTGAGATGCACGCTCAAGAATAAGAACTTTGGAAACCAAAGGCAGGGAGGTGAGGTGGGGTTTGGAGTCAAACCACCTGGGATTTGAATCCCACGGCCACCAGGATGCTGAGCTTACCAATTAAACTCCCAGAGCTTCAGTTTTCCCGCCTGTAAAGTGGAAATGATAAGACATAGCTCATGAAAATGTTGTAAGGGTTAGCTGTTAGGAGAGAAAACACCTAGCAAAATATGGAGAAAATATTCAATGTTAGCAGCTGCTGCCATTGTTCTCATACTACCACTGTAACTATGACTATTAATAAGAATCTTGGTTATTTCTTTGATAAACTTATTTTTCAATCAGTCATCAAGTTATAGAGTGAGCTGAGATTACGCCAATGGCTGAATTTGTGGGTGATCTTAGATGAGAAGGGGATGGTGATGCTCCTTTGTGGGTGCATCACAAGGCAGTAACAGCTTAATAGGGTAGATGGTTTTTCATTTAGCATTTTCTCAACTCCTATGTATCAGATTTTGTGCTGGGTGCTGAGCATTTAAGAACATGGATTTTTGGCCATCTAAGATACAACTGCTGGTTTCTACTCATTGGAACAAAAGAGAAAGAAGGAAACCAAAGACTCAGAGGAAAAACTAGTCTACAGGGACTAATAGTCTACTCGAACCATGGCTTCATCCACTTGAGACCAGAAGAACTAGATGGCACCTAGCTACCACTACCAATTTTTCTGATTAGGCCCACAATAGATGGATTCCAAAGACCAGGAGAAAAAAGTAGAAAAGAACTCGAATTATTAAATAAGTCAAGACTTACTGGGCCAGTTGATACTAGAGAACTCTCCAAGATTATCACCCTGAGCTATCATTTAAAACTTAAACCGAAATTATCCCTCAAGGTCAGCTTTTAGCTAAATAACAGACTGGCTGATAAAATAAGGAAAGTCTCACAGCTACAGAGGTGAAGGGCCGGGGGCATAAAGCCAGGGGGCTTAATGCCGAGGACTACTCCCCTTCCCCCCTGGGGATCAAATTGGCAACAGCAACTTGAAAGGTGAGATAGAAAGCTTAGGGGGCAGTGAGTTAATGTCAACAGGAGAGAAGCAATTTGGTAAATGAGGGTGAGAATGGTTGTACAACTTGAAGAATGTAATTGATATCACTGAATTATACATGTAGAAATTGCAGAATTGGTGTATGTTCTGCTGTGTACAATTTCAACAACAAAAATAAATAAAATATATATTAAAAAATATATATATCACCAGTGAGTAATGAGCTCCTTTAAAAAATCATCTATATGAGACCAAATGTTCAAAGATTACTCTAAAGGAAAGATGAAAAGGTAATGGAAACTAGAGTACCGGAAATGGTACAACCAGAAGAGAATGAATGAGAATGATGACACATTTGAAAACTGTAGCCAATATCACTGAATAATTTGTGTAGAAATTGTTAAATGGGAACCTAAGTTGCCGTGTGAACTTTCACCATAAACGCAATAGAATATTATTTTTTTTAAAAAAAAAAGAACATCAATTTGAAGGCATAGTAACTGACCTTGAAGAGTTAACAGACTAGTGGGAGGGACAGGTACTTATACAATTACACAACCAGAGAGTAACCACCAAGCAGGGATGCAGACCTATAAGATTCAGGCATTAGCAGAGGGAAGACATGTAGTTCTGATTAGAGCAGTATCAGAAGGCTTCCCAAGAGAGATGCTTTTTTAACTGAGGCATGAAAGAGCCGTCAGTCTGCCAGACGGACAAGCATCAAGAAGCCCATGACAGTTAGAGTGTTGATTCTCCACTGGGGATCGCTGTGTCCCCCAGGGGATACTTGGCAATATCTGGAGATATTTTGGATTGTCACAACTTGGGGGTGCTACCGGCCTGTAGTGGGTAGGGGGTAGCCACTGATGGCCTGTATAGGACAGCACACACTCCCAATAAAGAATCATCGAGTCCCAAATGGCAATAGTGCTGAGGTTGAGACACCCCAAGTTATCGAAACTATATGTGCAAGAGTGTGGGGATGTGAAAGTGTGCAGTGTGTCTGGGGAATCCCTTAGAGTGGAGGGAGGTGCGCCTGGACATGCAGGTAGAGGTTCAAACAGGAAGGACTGTGTCGGCCATGATGGGTTAAGATTTTGTCCTGTATCTGTGCTAGTAAGTCAAACTATTAATTAAATATTTTCTTTAATTAAATCAGCCTTTACATTAGCCTTTACTTTAGTGACCTCACTCCCCCAGCTGGGCTAGTAGCAGCCAACTAGCCAAATTTCCTTGTTTCATCTTCAAAAGCCACATAAATTTTCCTTCTTCATAGTTTAAAACAAAAATAGTGGGTGATCTTTTTTCCTCTAAAAGTTTCAATCAAATCAATGCTTTAGGAAGACAAGCAGGTGTGGATAGCCAAGCTTGAGAATCAGGAATGGACGATTTGTGCAAACAATGAAATCCTGTAGATCGCTAAGCACAGAAATGGCAAGACCAGTCCTGTGGGTCTGAGTCCTCTGTGACATGGGGCTGCAGCATGGTGGGTAACTCAGCAGTGCTGACCAAGCCACACCACCCAAGGACTGACTCACGATCTGGTGTCCTTAGCCCAGGTTTACAGCAGTGTGATCATTAAGGTTGTGTGTCAACTTGACTGGGCCATGATTCTCAGTGATTTGGTAGTTACGATGTAGTTTGGCAATTGTGCGATGACGTAATCACATCCATGATGAGATATGATATAATGTGATCACCTCCATGATGGGATCTACTGTGTGTTGTCAATCAGTGAAAGGGAGTTTCCTCGGGGATGTGACCTGCATCGAATATAAGTAGGCCTCCTAGCAAGGCTCATGGGCTTTTGCTCACTCTGGATTTTGCAGCTGACTCCTGTTCATCTGACCTCCTGTTCTGGGGATTTGAGCTAGCAGCTTACCTGCCATCTTGCTTGTTGATCTTGGGATTTGCCAGTCTTTGCAGCCTGTGAACAGGAGCCCTGCTGTCTGACCTGCTGATCTTGGGTTTGCCAGATCCTGTGGCTATGTGAATCAGAAGAAGCCTCCAGCCTGACCATGGACTGGGGAAGTTATAGTCTCTACAACCATGTGAGCCATTTCCTTGATATAAATCTCTCTATATATACATTCATACGATTTGCTGGTTTTGCTTCTCTAGAGCACCTAATGTAAGACATTTGGTTCTGAGAGTGGTTCTAGAGAAACAAAATTGTGAGGATGAGTTTTCTAAATTGGTTCTCAAGCCTGGTTAGTCTTAAAGATGTTGATGACTCTGCTTCCAGTAGTAAAGGCAGCACTGGTAATCCATGGCATGAGGTGGCAATAGAAATATGTAAAATATCACCACCAACAGATCAGGTATTGGTAAAAGGCAAGGCTCTGAGTGGTTGTATGTTTGATACATTTCTACAATTTTGTCATAGTGAGAAGTATAAGGAAGCTGGTTGGTTGGTCCTACTTTCACTAGACAAAGTGGTGAAAGACAGAGATGAGCTCAGGGCTTCAGAGTCAAAGTTTAAGTGCTGCATAAATGACCTCAAAGTTTCCACTTGTGCCTTGAAAGAAAGCCTTATTTCTTGTAGTAACAAAGCTGATATTAACGAAAACCAGACACAGAGTTTTGTTGCAAGACTAGCTGAATTACAACGCCAACTCAATTTCCAGCCTCAAGTGGTGCCTAACATTAAAGTGAGGGAATTGGCTGGGAAGAAATGGGATCCTGAAACTTGGGATGGGGACATATGGGCAGATAATCAGGAAGCTGGAGATACTGTACCCCTAAATTCCATTGAATCATTCCTGCCAACAGAACCAGGCTTTGCACTCCCACCTGAAGAGATTATTCTATGTTTGTTGGCTAACCCACCCTCCCCAGTAAAACTGTTAGACCCTCCAGCCCCATCTAATGAGATTAACCCATCTGTCTCTAAAGAACTTTTGCTTGAGTCATTGTCTGGGGTATCATCTGATGCAGGTGCCTTACAAGACAATGCTGAATATTCTCAAAACACATCCCCACCACCAATTCTGGTTTCTAGACATATAACTAGACTTAAGCCTCAATGAACTCCAAAAGGTGAAGTACAAAGTGGACCTAGGAGGAGGTACACTATGTATTTCACTGCTAGGGACACCATGACTAAGCAGCCAACACCATAAGTCCATACGAGTCAGACTATTCTGATTACTGCTTTGACTCTACTGTCCATTACAATAACCACGTCCACCTTGTCTTTGTCAATTGAGTGTTACCACTTGGCTGCTACCACCACAGGGTCCAATCAGCCCCATTGTAGTTAAGTGTCTTAATTAAGTTAGGGCAGTTTCTACCGTCCAATCTGACTTACATAAAATAGCAATCACAGCAGTCAAAACTTCTTGACTTTTCCAATAGGTACAGACAGAAACCTGGGGAATATGTATGAAAATAGCTATTAAGGGTGTGGGATAATGGTGCAAGGAACATAAAGATGGATCAGTCTAGTTTATTGATATAGGAACACTAAGCACAGATCCTTCATTCAATGTTTCAGCTCAAGAGGTTAGCAATGGATCTAATAGTTTATTTAGTTGGGTCGCTGAAGGATGGATTACACAATGGCCTACACTAAATCAAGTTGAGGTACCAGACCTGCCTTGGTGTGCTGTAGAAAAAGCTATTCAAAGGGTTAGGGAAATTGGCATGCTAGAGTGGATTTATCAGGTTAGACTCACAGGCCCACACATGGAGTGGCCAGAGGACACACCTTTTCCCAAAATGGTGAGGGACAAATTTGTGAAGGGAGCCCCAGCACCCTTGAAGACTGCTGTGATTACTATCTTATGGAAGTCAGATTTGACAGTAGGAGCTGCCCTAACTGAATTAAGACATCTAACTATGATGGGGCTGATTGGACCCTGTGGTGGTAGGGGCCAAGTGGTGGCACTCAATTGACAAAGTCAAGGTAGGCATGGTTATCATAACGGACAGTGGAGTCAAAGCAGTAATCAGAATAGTCTGACTTGTATGGACTTATGGTGTTGGCTACTTAGTCACAGATAGGAAATCTACTAAATATTTACTTGATCTGTACAAGCAGAAGAATTCTAGGTCAAGTGAACAGCAGTCAAACTCTAATTGCCAGAATAAAGAGTCACGACATCTTAATCAATTCCCAAACTTGATCAAGTTAATAGACCCACAACCCCTTGAATGAAGGGGTGGCCAGGTCCCCTTGAGAAAGAACTCCAATATAGTGCCAAAACCTTATACTGTTAATCTTTCTCCCAGCCTTCCCAAAGGGATCTACAGCCTTTTATCAGAGTGACTGTTCATTGGAGAAAAGGAAATAACCAGACTTTTCAGGGACTGCTGGATACTGGCTCTGAACTGACACTAATTCCAGGAGATGCAAAATGTCAATGTGGCCCACCAGTAAGAGTGGGGGCATATGGAGGTCAGGTTATTAATGGAGTCTTAGCTCAGATTTGTCTCACAGTGGGTCCAGTATGTCCCCAAACCTGTCCTAAAGTGATTTACCCAGTTCCAGGATGCGTAATTAGAATAGACATACTCAGCAACTGGTAGAACCCCCATATTGGATCCCTGACATGTGGAGTAAGGGCTAGTATGGTAGGAAAAGCCCAGTAGAAACCATTAGAACTGCCCCTTCCTAGGATAATAGTAAACCAAAAGCAATACCACATTCCTGGAGGGACTGCCAAAATTTTTACTGCCACCGTCAAGGACTCGAAGGATGCAGGGGTGGCAATTCCCACCACATCCCCATTCAGCTCGCCTATTTGGCCTGTCTAAAAAATGGATGGATCTTGAAGAATGACAGTGGATTATCGAAAACTTAATTAGGTGGTGACATCACTTGCAGCCTCTGTTCCAGATGTGGTTTCATTGTTTGAGCAAATTAATACACCTCCTGATACCTGGTATGCAGCTATTTATCTGGCTAATGCCTTTTTCTCCATACCTGTTTCAAAGGACCACCAGATGGAGTTTGCTTTCCGCTGGCAAGGCCAGCAATACACCTTCAGCATCCTACCTGAGAGCTGTATCAATTCTCCAGCATTATGTCATAATTTAGTCTACAGGGAACTTGATCATCTTCCCCTTCCACAAGACATCACACTGGTCCATTACACTGATGACGTTATGCTGATTGGGCATAGTAAGGAAGAAGTGTCAATGATTCTGGACTTATTAGTAAAATATTTGTGTGCTGTTGTTGTTAGGTGCCATTGAGTTGGTTCTGACTCATAGTGACCCTATGCACAACAACAAAACACTGCCTGGTCCTGCGCCATCCTTACAATCATATTTGTGTGCTAGAGGGTAGGAAACTAATAAGACAAAAATTCAGGCACCTTTCATTTCAGTGAAATTTCTAGGAGTCCAGTGGTGTGGGACATGTCGAGATACTCCTTCTAAAGTGAAGGATAAGTTATTGCATCTGGCCCCTCCCATGACTAAAAAAGGAGGCACAACACCTAGTGGACTTCTTTGGATTTTGGAGACAACATATTCCTCATTTGGATGTGCTACTCCAGCCTATTTATCAAGTGACTCAAAAAGCTGCTAGTTTTTGAGTGGGGCCCAGAGCAAGAGAAGGCTCTGCAACAGGTTTAGGCTTCCGTGCAAGCCGTTCTATCAGTCAGGCCATATAATTTGGCTGATCCAGTGGTGCTTGAAGTGTCAGTGGCAGATAGAGATGCTGTTTGGAATCTTTGGTAGGCCCTTACTGGTGGATCACAGTGCAGACTCGGGATTTTGGAGCAAAGCCCTGCCATCCTCTGTAGATAACTACTCTCGTTTTGAGAAACAGCTTTTGGCTTGTTATTGGGCCTTAGTAGAGACTGAACACTTAACCATGGGCCACAAAGTCACCATGTAGCCTGAGCTGCCCATCGTGAACTGAGCATTGACTGACCAACAGAGCCATAAAGTTGGACTTGCGCAGCAGCACTCCATCATTAAATGGAAGTGGTATATACAAGATCGAGCTTGAGCAGGACCTGAAGGCACAAGTATGTTGCATGAGGAAGTGGTCCAAATATCTGTGGTCTCTACTCCTGTCACATTACTTTCCATCTCCCAGTCTGTACCTACGGCCTTATGGGGAGTTTCTTATGATCAGTTGACTAAAGAAGAGAAAACTCGTGCCTGGTTTATACACGGTTCTGGGCGATACACAGACACCACTCAAAAGTAGACAGCAGCAACACTACAGCCCATTTCTGGGACCTCCCTGGACAGTGGCGAAGAGAAATCCTCCCAATGGACAGAACTTCGAGCAGTGCACCTGGTTGTTCACTTTGCTTGGAAGGAGAAATGGCCAGATGTGCAACTGTATATTGATGTATGGGCTGTGGCCAATAGTTTGGCCGGATAGTCAGGGACTTGGGAGGAACAAGGTTACAAAACTGGAGACAAGGAGGTATAGGGAAAAGGTATGTGGATAGACCTCTCTGAATGGGCCAAAGAAGTGATTTGTGTCTCATATGAATGCTCACCAAAGGGTGACCTCACCAGAGACAGATTTTAACAATCAAGTGGATAGGATGACGAGTTCTATGGAAACCAGTCACCCTCTTTCCTCAGCTACTCCCATCATTGTTCTATGGGCTCATCAACAAAGTGGCCATGGTGGCAGGGGTAGAGGTTATGCGCAGGCTCAGCAACATGGACTTCCACTCACCAAGGCCAAGTTGGCTACAGCCACTGCTAAGTGCCAAATCTGCCAGCATCAGAGACCAACACTGAGTCCTCGATATGGCATCGTCCCTTGAAGTGAGCAGCCAGCAACCAGTGGCAAGTTAATTATGTTGGACCACTTCCATCATGGAAAGGGCTGTGTTTTGTCCTTACTGGAATAGACACTTACTCTGGATATGGATTTGCCTTCTCTGTATGCAATGCTTCTGCCAAAACTATCATTCATGGACTTACAGAATGCCTTATCCACCATCATGGTATCCCACACAGCATTGCCTCAGATCAAGGGGTTCATTTCACAGCAAATGAAGTGCAGCAATGGGCCCATGCTCATGGAATTCACTGGTCTTACCATGTTCCCCATCATCCCGAAGCAGCTGACTGATAGAAAGATGGAATGGCCTTGTAAAGACAAAACTATGGCACCAGTTAGGTAGTACTACCTTGCAGAGTTGGGGCAATGTTCTCCAGGAGGCTGTATATACTCTAAACCAGCATCCAACATATGGTGCTGTTTCTCCCATAGCCAGGATTAATGGGTCCAGGAATCAAAGGATAGAATGAAAGTGGCACAACTCACTATTACCCCTAGTGACCCACTAGCAAAATTTTTGTTTCCTGTCCCTGAACCTTATGCTCTGCAGGTCTAGAGGTCTTAGTTCCAAAGGGAGGAATGCTCCCACCTGGAGACACATCACTGATTCCATTGTACTGGAAGCTTAGAATGTCACCTGGCCACTTTCAGTTCCTTATGCCTCTGGATAAACAGGCAAAGGAGGGAATTACTATATTGGTTGGTGTGATTGACATTGATTACCAAGAGGAAATCAGATTGATATTACATAATAGAGGTAAAGAGTACGTATGAAATTCAGGAGATCCCTTAGGGCATCTCTTAGTACTACCATGTACTGTGATTAAAGTCAATGGAAAGCTACAACAACCCAATTCTGACAAGACTACTGATTTCTCAGACCTTTCAGAAATGAAGGTTTAGGTCACCCCATCAGGCAAAGGACCAGTTGCTGAGGGCAAAGGGAATACGGAATAGGTGGTAGAAGAGGGTAGTTCTAAATACCAGTTATGACCACGTGACCAGTTGCAGAAATGAGGACTGTAATTGTTATGAGTACTTCTGCTATATCTGTGTGCATCGAATATTTTTGTTTTCTTTGCTTATAAAATATAAGACGTAGACAGGGCTAGTGCATATTCGGCTGTATATGTATTTGTTGTATCATATTAGGTGCAAGTGTGACTTTATCTTTATTTAGAGATTACATATGGCTTAAGGAGATGTATACAGGTGCCAGGAAACCCTGGTGGTGTAGTGGTTAAGTGCTATGGCTGCTAACCAAAGGGTCGCCAGTTCGAATCCTCCAGGTGCTCCTTGGAAACTCTATGGGGCAGTTATACTCTGTCCTATAGGGTCGCTATCAGTTGGAATTGACTCGATGGCACTGGGTTTGGTTTTTTGGTTTTATACAGGTGCCAAGATGATAAAGGGTGAACTGTGATTGTTAAGGTTGTGTGTCAACTTGTCTGGGCCATGATTCTCAGTGGTTCAGCAGTTATGATATAGTTTGGCAGTTATATGATGATGTGATCACTTTCATGATGAGATTTGATATAATGTGAGCACCTCCATAATGGGATCTACTGTGAGCAGCCAATCAGTTGAAAGGGTGCTTTCTTGGGGGTGTGGCCTACCTACAGCTGGTTCGGTTCATCTGACCTACTGTTCTTGGGACTTGAGCTAGCAGCTTACCTGCTGATATTGGGATTCCTTGGTCTTTGCAGACTGTGAGCAAGAGCCCTGCTATCTGACCTTGGGTTCGCCAACCCTTGTGGCTATGTGAATCAGGAGAAACCTTCTGCCTGACCCACGGACTGGGGACGTTCTAGTCTCTACAACCATGTGAGCCATTTTCTTTACATAAATCTCTCTGCATATATATTTATATGCTTTACTGGCTTTGCTTCCCTAGAGAACCCAGCCTCTAACTGTTGCCCAGTAGCAGTGGGGTTTGAGAGGCAGGGACCAGTAGTAAAAAGAACCCTAGTGAGACCCCAAGGTCTTTTAAGGTTCCAGCTATGGCTCTGCCACTAACTGGCTGTGTAGCCCAGAGAGAATCACTTCACCTCTCTGGGCACAGATGACAGCATGAATTAGGCGAGAGGAACTCCCAGGTACCCAGCTCCCTCTTCGGGGATGTAGGGCCAGCCTTCCTGGCAGGTGGCCTCACAATGGAGGGAGCTGGGAGTCACCAGAGTCCTGGCCGGCCTTTACAGTCTACATTCAATGGCTCAAGTGAGGCTGTCTTAGTCTGGGTTATCTAGAGGAGCAAAAGCAGTGAAGCATATATAGATACATACAGAGAAATTTAGTTCGAGGAAATGGCTCACGCATTTGTCAGGAAATGGCTTATGCAATTGTGGGGACTGGCAAGCCCCAATTCCATGGGTCAGGTGACAAACTGAAGGCTTCTTCTGGCTCACATGGTTTCAGGGACTGGAAAACCCAAAATCTGCTGGTCAGGCAGCAGGTTGAAGGCTTCTCATGTCCCAAGAACTGAAGATCAAGAGTGAAGGATCAAAAGAGAAAAAGCTTTGCCAGAACATCTATTTATATACTGGAGGCAGACCTCACCCTCAAGGAAACTCCCCTTCTGACTGATTGGCTGCTTACATCAGATCACAAAATGAAGGATGATTACATAACGTCTGCCAAACCACTAAGAAACATGGCCTAGCCAAGTTGACATATAGCATTCGCCATCACACAGACTCAGCGGAATCCAGCAGTAGTAAGTCTGATTTTCCACTTTCATAACTTCAATCCTTTGCATCTGAAGAGCCAACTTGGCCTCCAAGAGTGCCTTGTTGTTGTTGTTAGATGTCGTTGAGTCGGTTCGGACTCATAGTGACCATAGGTACAACAGAATGAAACACTACCTGGTCCTGTGCCATCCTCAGTCATTGTTATGTTTGAGCCCATTGTTGCAGCCACTGTGTCAATCCATCTTGTTGAGGGTCTTCGTCTCTTTCATTGACCCTCTACTTACAATCATGATGTCCTTCTCCAGGGACTGATCCCTCCTGATAACATGTTCAAAGTAAGTGAGACGAAGTCACGCCATCCTCGTTTCTAAGAAGCATTCTGGCTGTACTTCTTCCAAGAGTCCCTTACTGTTATACAAATCTCCTGAAGCCCTAATCAGATAACCTCTTGGCTTCCCGGAACACTTCTGCACGTATTAACAAGAATGAGACTTAGGAGGACACTCAAGAGAAGACAGCTGCTTTACAAGAGAGTAAATATCTTTTCAATAATTCATTGACCTGTTTATTTAGGTAAGGCTCTTTCTCTCTGGGGTCTCAAAGCATTTTACAAAACTAGAAATGGGTTTTTCTATCTGCCCAAAGGGCTCCAGAGTTGAACCAAAGGCACAGGAAGAGAGAGAACAAAGAGTCATGAAACCAAGTGCTTTTGTCCTTTGCTTCCATGCCCATGGCCACAGGGCTCTGAAATGGCTCCCTTGCTTTCCGTGAATATGGAGTAAGTTCATACCCTTCCAGGTCTGCATCCACATCTATGAATTAAGAAGTTGAAATAGATGCTACAGCTCCTGCATCTTTCGGTGATGCAAACAGATAAATGCTTGCTTGCTTGCTAACCAAAGGTTGGAGGTTCAAGTTCACCAAGAGGTGCCTCAGAAAAAAGTCTGGCGACTTCCTTCTGAAAATTCAGCCATCGAAAACGCTACAGAGCACAGTTCTGCCCCGACACACATGGAGCCCTCATGAGTCAGTTGACCCCACTGCAGCTGGCAGTAGGTAGCACAGCTCCTTGGGCTTTGCATTTTCACGACTATGAGTGGGGAGCCAGTGGCTGTGAGCTAGTCCATGGTGACAGCTGAGGGATGGGCCTCGAGGTCGATCCAGAATATGACTCTGGAGCAGACAGAAGTCTAGTGAGGAAGGGACATGACACTGAGGGCCACTCTGTGGGCATCTCTGGGTGGGAAGGGCTGCCATGTCTCAGTAATAAACTTCTCCTAACTCTGGGGAATAAGGAAGAAGAGGGGCCCCAAGGTGAGCGGTGCCTCACCGAGGGAAGGACATCAGAAAGCTGTGGGTGGATGGGCTCCCAGGAGGAGGAGGAAGCTGCACCATGGGAGGAGGTAAGCCTGGCTAGTGGTTTTCCTCCGAGGAGTTCGGGAAGATTGGCTGACAGTTCAGGGACTGCCTCCTGGTACTCACAACCCTGTTGTCCCCAGGAGGGTTTTGTAAAATACTCTCCTTGTATCCTAATTTCACTGCATTTATTCTTCAATCAGGAATGACATAATCGAACCAGGGCCGTGTTTAAGCAGAGTACACATGGCCTGCATTGATGGCTTTTGTGTGCTCTGTGTGTGGGTTCACCCAGCATCACCTCCCTAGCCCTTTTGACTGAACGGCTAGTTGGTTTGTCCTGCTCATTCTAGAGGAGGGTCACAATGTTCCCTACACCCAGACAGATGGTCACGGCTCCTGGCTGGATTCGTAAAACCTTGGGTGAGCTGGACTTACAGTTATAGTGATGCCAAACAAGCAAAACCACTTGCCGACCAGTCAATTCCAACTGATTGTGACCCTCTATGACAAAGTGGCAGTGCCCCATAGGGTTTCCAAGACTGCAATCTTTATGGAAGCATATTGCCAGGTCTTTTCTCTATAGAACTGCTGGTGGTTTGAATCGGCAACCTTTCTGGTTAGTTTCCCAACTTGTTAACCGTTTGACCACCCAGGGTCTAAAAACCATAAACACCCAAACCTGTTGCTTCAGAGTCATTTCGACCTATATCGACCCTATACAACTGAGTAGAACTGCCCACAGGATTTCCAAAGCTGTAATCTTTATGGAGGCAGATCACTAGGTTTTTTTCTCCCATGGTGGATTCAAACTGCTGACCCTTTGGTTAGCAGCTGAACATTTCAACCACTGCACCACCAGACCCCAGGGTGATGCTAAAAACAAAAACAAAAAACCTGTTGCTGTCGAGTTGATTCCGACTCATAGCAACCCTATACCACAGAGTAGAACTGCCCCATAAGGTTTCCAAGGAGCGCCTGGTGGAGTTGAACAGCCAACCTTTTCGTTAGCGGACATAGCTCTTAGCCACTATGCCACCAGGGTTTCCAGGGTGATGTTAAAAAAAAAAACACGTACCAATTCCAAAATCTGCCTGCCAGGTTCTGTGTGCGCTGACTGAACTGAAGCCAGGAGAAAGATTCAGGAGGTCTGAGGCATATGGGTGGACTTTTTGTCATGTTTTTTGATAAAAATCTTAGACTTGTCATATATAAAATATTAAAATCTTAGACTAGTTATATATTAAATATTCATAAATTGGCCCAATTTCTTTTTTTATTGATTGATACATACAAACACGTGTGTCTCAGCAATACAAGTCATGTCTACCATAAAAACGATACTGTTTCGATAATCGTTCTTGCCGAGACATAAGTCCTACCTCGTTTCCGGTGGCAGGTGCTCCCCCCAGCTCCCCAGAAGGAAGCCCATGCTGGCAGAGGCATAGCGAGGGTAACCAGCACCCAGGGGCAATCGCTAAGTTGCGTCCCCCTCCCCCCTCCAATTTCAAGATGAATAGACGTCGAGAGCAGCAACTGGTTAACAGAAATGCCTTCCTCCCTCCTATCCAGCCACCTGCCTCAGTCAGGCACCTTTCATGTTTGTGACACCTTGGAATGTCATTCAGCTCCTCATCTGACCACCCCCTTGAACCTGCATCCGGCGGCAAGCGCCCCCTCTATGCGCCCCCCTACGCTTTTGCATGCTGGCCCTCACTCACACACTGGCTAGCTGGGGGTCCTGGGCCACCCTGAGCCTGGGCCCAGAGGACAGAACACCAGCCTTTCCCACCCTTGCTGGCCAGAGCCCCACTGCCAACTCCAGATCCCAGGGCCAGCTCTCAGGCTTGGGTCTCACCAGTGAGACCCAGGATCGGATACCCCAGGGCTGCTCCAGGGGTCCACTTCTCCCAGACCTCAGCAGCCAGGCCTAGGCTTCATCATTGCAAAGGCAGCTCATTGTTTTAATGAAGTACTCCATGCTAGGCACTGTTCTCATGTAATCCTTCCACAGCCCCCTGAAGAAGGTGTACTCTTCAGCCTCATTTCCAGCTGGGGAAGTGGAGCCACCTGCTCAGGGGCACGCTGTCAGCAGGAGGCAGAGCCGAGTTCCAAATCAGGTGGTCTTGGCAAGAGCACCTGTTCCTAAGCACTGTGCCAACAGTTCCCCACTTGTGATCTGGGGGCCCTGGGGGTCCCCAAGGCCCTTCCACAGGGTCTTTAAGGTCAAAACTAATTTTGTAATAACACTAAGATGCTACTTACCCTTCTTGCTCTGATTCTCTCAGGAGCATACCATGGAGTGGTCCAAAAACGACCTGCTATGAGATGATGTCATGGCTCTGGCAACTCCTGGAATCTGGGCTTGAGTGTTCTTGTGTTTTAAACATTTCTTAGTTTTAATTTCTAGTAAGTAAATATTGATAGACAGAGCCCACCCAAAAGTCCCTTAGTAGTGCAGACAGTTAGCATGCTTAGTTGCTAAATGAAAGGTTGGAGGTTTGAGTCCACTCAGAGGCCCCTTGCAAAAAAGGCCTGGTGATCTACATCTAAAAAGTCAGCCACTGAAAACCCTATGGAGCACAGTTCTACTCTGACACACATGGGGTTTGCATGAGTCAGAATTGACTCTATGATGACTTTTTTGTTTTTGTTTTCTTTTGTTTTTAAAGCTCTTTGAGGTTCTGGTAATTTTTAGAGTGTAAAGAGGTCTTTGGACAAAAAAAGGTGGAGATCCGCTGCTGTGTGCTAAACCACCTCTGACTCTGCTGAGTCCATGTTGGCCCCTGTGGTCCATCCCAGCCTTTTCTGTTTGTTTCCTGTAGTCTGAAGCCCATCCCTCAAACCCAGTCTAGTGTAGTCAAGGTACTTGGACCCTTTGGCCGCCTCCTGTCCACCTGATTCTTACATACTACTGTCACAGACCCCAGCTGGGGAGATGTCTTCAGCTCACACACATGTCTATAGACATGCCATGGCTGATTAGTATGACACTTGTTCTGGGCCAGGGCTATCAAATTCT
Source organism: Elephas maximus indicus (assembly GCF_024166365.1). NCBI lineage: Eukaryota > Metazoa > Chordata > Mammalia > Proboscidea > Elephantidae > Elephas > Elephas maximus. The sequence continues at coordinate 235,579,812 of NC_064819.1, forward strand.
CCCTTGGGAATTTGAAACTTGAATGGAAAGAGAAACTGGAGGTTATTGGGTCAGCATCATTCCAAGGGTAGAGAGCTAGAAAAAAGATCCCTACTAAGGCCCCAACATTGCTTTAGATTCTGTGCTGGTTCCAGAATTGGGTTGTTCAGCTCTTCTGTTAATTCTCTGAGCTACCCTAATACCTGCCAAATACCCTTGTAGCGCTTAAAGTTGCTGGCAAAAAATCAAAACAAAGCAAATGCTTAACTAATAGGAAAAATGTAATATAATCTCCATGGATCCCCAATCCATCTGCTTATTAAAATCTACTGACTTATCTTTGAGCCTGGCAGCTGACTTGTTGCTCATCTTTTAACTGGAATTGCTGTGTCTATTGGTCATTGAGCCCTGGTGGTACAGTGATTAAGACCTCGGCTGCTAACCAAAAGGTAGGCAACTCTATGGGGTGGGCCTACTCTGTCCTATAGGGTCACTATGAGTCAGAATAGACTCAATGGCAATGGGTTTGGTTAGTTTTTATCGGTCATTGAGCATTACCCACTGACCACTCCTCCACAACCAGCCTCACCAGCCATTTCGGACCAGCCCTGCTCCAGTGGGCAGCCTCAGTTTCTGCCTCTTCCTTGCCTGTCCTGTATCTCCTTAGAGGAAGCATCATGCCTCAAGCCTTAAGATGGGACAAATGAAACTTATGGTATGATTGGTCTAACCCTTTGAAATATCTTATTCTTTTGGCTCAAACTCCCACTGAGAAACCTGAGAATCTCCCCTGAGAGTCCAACTGACTGGCACAAAATCCTCCCCTAGAAACAAACTGGCTGTAACAAAGCACAAGAAAGTTTAATTAAAGGAATTTTAACAAACACCAACTGCTGTGTGTCTGGAAAGATGCACGAATTCTATGTTCTACAATGAGTATTCCTTCTATGGTGTTGACCATCTTCAGTGGGTTGAAAGATTTGTCACTGTCTTAATCTTCAGAACATGTGAATGTGACCTTACCTGAACAAAGAGTCTTTGCAGATGGAATCAGGTTGAGACAAGATTATCCTGGGGTATCCAGGTGGCTATGTCCAGTGACAAGTGTCCTTGTGAGAGACACAAAGAGAAGAGACGCAGAGAGAAGGCCACGCAAAGACAGAGCCAGAGATTGGAGTGATGTGGCCACAATGCCAAAAGCCACCAGGAGCTGGATAAGCCTTCAGAATCAAGGCAGTCACTTGACCTCTTATCAAAATTTTTCTCCACTGCTTCACTTCTCTCTGTCTCTCTGTAACCCAGCTACCTTTACTTGTGCCAAATAACTAGAAATGGCCACCTGTATAACATCAGTTCCAACCTCCCAATTTTTTTTTAATTTTGATTGTGGTTTAAGTGATAGTTTACAAATCAAGTCAGTCTCTCATACAAAAATTTATATACACCTTTCTATATACTCCTAATTGCTCTCCGCCTATTGAGACAGCCCGCTCCTTCCTTTACTCTCTCTTTTCGCGTCCATTCCACCAGCTTCTGACCCCCCGGCCTCTCATCTCCCCTCCAGATAGGAGATGCCAACATAGTCTCAAGTGTCTACTTGATCCAAGAAGCTCATTCTTCACCAGCATCTTATTCTATCCCATTGTCCACTCCAATCCCTGTCTGAAGAGTTGGCTTTGGGGATGGTTCTTGTCTTGGACTAAGAGAAGGTCTGGGGGACATGACCACCAGGGTCCTTCTAGTCTCAGTCAGACCATTAAGTCTGGTCTTTTTCCGAGAATTTGGAGTCTGCATCCCATTGCTCTCCTGCTCCCTCAGGGGTTCTCTGTTGTGTTCCCTGTCAGGGCGGTCATCAGTTGTAGCTGGGTACCATCTAGTTCTTCTGGTCTCAGGCTGATGTAGTCTCTGGTTTATGTGGCCTTTCTGTCTCTTGGGCTCATAATTACCTTGTGTCCTTGGTGGTCTTCTTTCTCCTTTGCTCCAGGTGGATTGAGACCAATTGATGCATCTTAGATGGCTGCTTGCTAGCGTTTAAGACCCCACACGCCACTCTCCAAAGTAGTGGGATGCAGAATCCAACCTCCCAATTTGCCTTAACTCAGTTCAAGTAAGCAACAGAGTATCAGCACCTCTAAATTCCAATTCCAAATTCTTGGAGTTGTTGTTGTTGTTAGGTGCTGTTGAGTCGGTTCTGACTCATAGTGACCCTATGTACAACAGAAGGAAACACTACCCGGTCCTGCGCCATCTTCACAATCATTGCTATGCTTGAGCCCTTTGTTGCAGCTACTATGTCAGTCTTTCTCGTTGAGGGTCTTCCTCTTTTGCACTGACCCTCTTGGAGACAGAATCTAATTGGGAGAGATCCCTGGCTAAGATCTATGGATAGACTCAGGACATACACACATGGCTAAGAGGTCCCATTGGTTGGCAGTAGGATGGTTCTCCAGGAAGGGTTCACGGGTCTGTTAGACACGAAAAAGTTCTACAAGAAGAGCCAGACAATGCTGGCAACTTTTCTGGCAGGAGGCACAGACCTTGAATAAGGTGGTGTGTCTTCTTGAAACTCTGTGCTCACAGAAGGCTAAACTTAGTATGGCCTTGCTTTGATCTCACAAGTGTAGCTCTTCACTCCCCACTCCCTTTCTTTTTAAATTGTCCCCTATTGGGCCAATACAAAAGAAGTTATTTTTAAAGACACAATCCTTAGCTTTTTTGACTCTCTCCTACCCTGTGTGCCTCTGGCACGCCCAAGTCAGATTCCTCATCTTTTAGTCAAGAGTCTCCACTAAAGCATTTGTGCTAACAAGCCCTCCCTCCTGCTCTCATCCCATCTTTCTTCACCTTTGTTCCTTTAGACAAAGTACAAATGGGGAAGAGAGCAGATACTGAGCCCACCCATCCCTTTTCCCACCCCACGAGGGGCTTCTTGTTCCATCCTAGCATGGTTTCTAAGTACACATGCCTGGAGACTCATTTTCATACCCCTTAGATATGAGCATGGTTTGCACTTGACTATTAACCTAAAGGGTGCTGTTCCAAACCCGCCCAGCAGCACCATGGAAAAAAGGCCTGGCGATCTGCTGTAAAGATTACAGCCAAGAAAACTCTATGGAGTACTTCTACTCTGTAACACACAGAGTTGCCACGAGCTGGAATTCACTCGATGGCAATGGGTAGGCATGAAGTACATAATTCAAGGTTCTTCCCTACTTCCCAGAGCTCTTAATGGGCTTCCTTTACCCCCCAGGAACCCTCAGGATAAACCTATTCTGTTTTTGTGCAGGGGCATGGGTGTGCAGTTAAACATGCAGCACACAAATTAAAACCCACATTTTCAAGGAAGCGAGAGAAGCAAAAATAATAAAGGGGGAAAACAGGAAACATTATGCCTGTGGTAACTCAGGTGGGACCTTTGAATTTCCACTCTGCCACACTGGCTTCATGGCCCACTGCACCTCCATAATGGAATGGGAACCATCTCCCAAGCAAAGGGCAAAGTACCCTGTTAGGTCAGAAAATGAATAATGATGAACCCTGGGTTTAGTCCTGGTTGGATTAAGGATTAAAAAAACAATTAAAATTTGGAAATTTGTTTTAAATGGGTGGTTAATTGCTGTTGAGCTTTAAATATTTGAGTTTATTAATTTCTCCCTCACCCCATGAATTATATTTCAGCAACATTCCCCTATTATTAGGCCATTAAATCAGACATATCAAAAAGGAAGCATTTATTTATATCTTCGGAGACATGTCTGTCTAATTAAGATAGTGTTACCATGCATATTTTATATTAGGGAAATGCCTGTGATTTCAGTTTAGTCAGCTCTGAAGGGCTTTAATAAGTGCTCAGAAGATTTGACTGGGGCTGGGTAAGGAAGACACCCTGTGTCTTTTTGAACAGTAATTTCTTAAGAACTTTCGCCCTGAAGGAACTTTCATCCTAGACACCGTGGAGTCCCCTTTCAAAGTTAAAGAATTCAAAATGGCAACCTGCAGAAAACAAAAGGTTTGGAAGTTGGCTGCATTACCGAAATGTGTTAACAAAAGTAGTAAAACTAGCCGTTATGTAAAGAACACTTCCTGTTAGCCACAAGCTCTTAATATGCATTACCTCATAGGATCCTCACACCAGCCAAGGGAGGAGGCCATATCTGTACCGCCATTTTACTGTTGGGCAAAACGGTGGCTTCACGAGATTACGTCATTTGCCTAAGAGGCAGAGCCAGGGCTAAACAAACGCCTGCCTGATGGGAGCCCATGTTCTTTCCTCTTTGACCCACTTCACAGCCATGAACAGTTAGTACATTCTAGAACGCAGCGTGCATGCTCAGCCAGCAGGGGGATGAAGACTGGTTCTTGGGGAGCAAGAAAAAATCATACTCTTTTTATGTATAAAGTAGAGATGCACATGCAGTACATAAACAGACATACAACAAATCCGTGGTATTAAAATTTCATTGGGGCAATTAGGAAAAATTGTCTAAAATGTCGAAAAGAAAGATCGGTACTGCTCTAGAGAAACGGTAGCAACGTGCTGCCCCAGACAATCCAGCCCCGCTCACCCTGACGCATAACTGTGGTTAAGAGCATTCTGCACACCTATTGTTGCTATTATTTTACTTCAACAGCTCAGATAAGCTGGACATGAACGAAGTGGTAGCTCGCTATGACAGTAGAACCTAGGCACTGATGTTGGACTGCAAATTTTGTTTTGCTGTGGTGACTTCCTTATAGGACGAACTTTTGTCCGAAGATAACGAATTCCCATTTCTAAAGAATGATGAAGTCATATGTGTGGGACCACTCCAGTCCTGGAAACCATCATGTGATGCTCCCTGTTTATGTATGTTCCGGGGGTTCTTTAGCGTCAGCTTCTTGATTCTTTTTTCTATAATATGGTACAGGGTGATGGTGGAGAAAGTATGAGTTTGGGTTACATGCCTAAAAAACAAAAAACTGCCCCATGGAGTTGATTCCCACTCAGCGTGGAACTGCCCCATAGGATTACCAAGGAGCTGCTGGTGGATTCAAACCAATGACCTTTCAGTTGGCAGTCACTCTAACCACCGCCCCATCAGGGCTTCTTGGGTTATATAGGACAAGCAAATTCAGGATTGAATCATGGCTCTATCCTTCCAGTTCGTAAGTACTCGGGCAAGATATTTAATCTCGAACAGTCATTGTTGTTGTTGTCAGGTACTGTCAATTTAATTCTGACTCATAGCAACCCCAAGTAAAAGAGTAGAATTTCTCCCACAGGGCTTTCTTGGCTGTAATCTTTATGGGAGCAGGTCACCAGGTCTTTTCTCCCTTATAGCCACTGGTGTGTTCAAACTGCCGATCTTTTGGTTAGCAGCTGAGTGCTTAACCATTGGGCCACCAGGGTTCCTGGTCCCCCTCTTAATTGAGCCATATTTAATTTTCTTTAGACTTGTTATCAGTTTTAATCTTTTTCAAAATTTGTACCCCCAAAGCTCCTGTTTGCATTGATAAGCCCAAATTCCTGTGGTATGTCAAACATTTTACAAATTTTTTACTCTAGACCTGCACTGACCAATATGGTATCTACCAGGCACATGCTGCTATTTAAATTTAAACTAATTAAAATTAAGTAAAAATGAAAATGTAGTGTCAGTCACACTAGCCACGTTTCAAGTGCTCCATAATCACACGTGGCCAGTGGTTACCCATCGGACAATGCAGATAAAGAACATTTCTGTCATTGCAGCAAGTTCAGTCGAATAGCACTGCTCCAGAGGCTGTAAAAGAGCCCTAGTGGCACAGCGGTTAAAGCACTCAGCTGTGAATTGAAAGGTTGGCGGTTCGAACCCAACAGCTGCTCCGCAGGAGAAACATGTGGCAGTCTGCTTCTGTAAAGGTTTACAGCCTTGGAAACCCTATGGAGCAGTTCTACTCTGTCCTATAGGGCCACTATGAATCGGAATTGACTCAAAGGTAGTGGGTTTGGGTTTTTTTTTTTTCTTTTGAGACTATAAATTCCAAGAAGTTAAGGAACATGTCATAAATGAGTGGTTATCTTTCACTTAACAGATTTTCAATGAGCACCAACCATGTGCGGTCCCTGTTCTAAGCACCAGAGATGATCAGTGTTCAAAACACAGCTCCTACCTTTAAGGAACTGTTGCTGTCATTATTACAGGCTTTGGATATTTCCCAATGAGTGGGACAGTACAGCACAGTGTTTCAGAATATAAGCACAGAGTCAGATGGACATGGATTTGAGTCTGAGCTGAGCGATATGAGTTGTTATTGGTGTTGTTAGGTGCCATCAAGTAGGCTCTGACTCCTAGCAACCTTATGTACAACAGAGCAAAAAGTTGCCCGGTCCTGTGCCATTCTCACAATTGTTGCTATGTTTGAGCCCACTGTTGTAGTCACTGGGTCAATCCATCTCATTGAGAGTCTCCTTCTTTTTTACTGACCCTCTATTTTACCAAGAATGATGTCCTCCTTCAGAGATTGGCATCTCTTGATGACATGTCCAAAGTAAACAAGATTTAATTACTTTCTCTGAGACTTAGTTTCCTTAACAGTAAAAAGGGTATACTAATAACTTCACAAGATTCTTGTGAAGATTATTTGCAGAAATGGATGTGAAGGTTTAATGCAATGTCTGGTAGTAAGTGCTAATAAATAACTTCTATCATTATTAAAATAAAAAATAAGTCAGTTCCCCTAATTACTAGTTTGTTCACGAAATAGGATATTTTGTCTAATGTCCAGGATTTATTAGTTTGTTATTATGGCTCTATCCCAGGATATTCCTAGAGGTTATTTGATAAAATAATTCTAAAGTCATATTTAAAGTGCCATAGGAATCCATTCTTTAATTCACATTTGATAATCAATTGCTCATATATAATCTCAACAACGTACTTACTGGTTTTGGTTGATACAATTATAGAGTCTTGGGAGCTTGAAGAGCTATTAGAGAAAATACAATTGAAGATACCTCTTATAAAGATAAGGAAACTGAAACCCAGTAAGAAGGAGTGATTTGCTCAAAGTTACACAGCTATTTAATGGCAAAACAATGACTAGAATTTAGATCTCTAATCATCAAATGGAGCCCTGGTGGTGTAGTGTTAAGTGTTGGGCTGCTAACCAAAAAGTTGGCAGTTCGAATCCACCAGTCGCTCCTTGAAAACCTTATGGGGCAGCTCTACTCTGTCCTATAGAGTCGCTCTGAGTTGGAAGCAGCTCGACGATAACAGGTGTGAGTAATCATCAAATACAATGATCATAGCATTTCAACACATTTCCTTCCCTCCCAATCTCTTTGGCAGCTGCTCCATCTTTCAAAAGAAAATTTCTATTAACTTTTGATTATCCATAAAGTGAATATTTTGTCCTCACCACTAGCCGCTGAAGTATTCATTCAAAATAATACAGAATTTTAATCCTGTGAAAGCAGTCTGGGGATTGTCATGCTAATCATCGTCATCATCCCCTATTGCAGCCGAGGTGGCCCAAGATACCTTTATGCCTCTATTAATTTTACTGGTTGTAACAGGTGTTCCATTTACCTTCTCATCACTTCACAATTTATCCCTAAAACTACATGCTTGAAAGAGGAGTCACTTCTTCCCCTTGACACTTATTTTATCTACAGTGCTAGGTATCACGAAAAAAGAGACGTGCCAGAGTTACTCCTTTCTTTTCTGGTCACTGAATAGAAAAGAACCTTTTGCTTTCAACCATTTTTAGAGAAATACTCAAATTTTGACAGAAAAAATAGTAATGTTAAGAGAAACCACACATACAAACCCTTTGATACAAAGAAGGGAATATAATCCTCAGCTAGGTTTGAACTTTCCTACCAGAAAATAAAAGGTTTTACAAAGTGACAGACTTTACTTGACGGGCATTAAGGTTGTGAATAAAGAAAGGTTTTTCAAAAAAAAAAAAAAGACTTTTTCTTGTCCTCCAGAGTCTAAAACTCTTTTATATTCACATTAGAAAGCTCAGAGGATGAAAACTGCAGTCAACTCTGGATTATTCATGTGCCACCAGGATCTTTTTCATCTCTTGCCACTAAGGTGGGTCTCTATCCAATTATTTAGTTCAGGCCAGTGAAGGACATGGGAAGTTTTCCCTCTCCTTCCACCCTTCCTCTAGCAGTGGAAGGAAGAGGTCAGAAGGGTACAAGTGTCTAAAAGAGCAGAGGGAGAGACAGACATTTTCTCCCTCACTTGTGGGAGAAGGGGACACATCAGCATTTCAAAGCCAAATAATATGGGAAGAATAACTCAATCACCAACAGCTGAAATCACTAACATGGGCAAACTCTGGATGGCTGTATGTATTTGATTATCTGTCAGAATTTTTTTTTTTTTTAAGAAATAAACAACCTAGTGTCTGAGTACCAATATAGTTCTGTCATGTTTATATGAAACAAGTATGTAGTTATAGATCAATGACATCATAAAAGGGATGAGAATTACACTTGGGTTTTGAAAAGTTGTATTTTTTAAGGCATATGGTTAGTTTTTACATTATGATTGAAGTTTTAACAGAAAGCCTAGCCCTGGAATTAGACTCTGATTTAGACAATCATAAAGTACGCATATTCCCTTTGGAATCTTGTGGCACTTGGCATGTATAAAAATGTCCCAACAGGAAGAAGAGGGAAGAGAAGGAAGCGTATGGATAGTTAGATAAAGATAAAGACAGTTAGTTAGACGAAGTCACAAAATAGTCCCCATCTCCTCACACACACGGAGCACACAAGCAATAGTAAGTTCATTTTTACCATTGGGCGCTAACTGAATTGCTGCCTTTGCGCCTTCGACTGATGGGAAAGACACAGTGAAATGGATGTTCTCACAGAGCTGCACAGAAATGGATATTGATTTCTGTTTGGATAAAGATAACATGATTAAACCTGACTTTGGCTCTGTCACGATTTCCTTAGGATTAGAGTAATGAAGGAGTAGGCCTTCCTGCCCATGTATGAAGAATGTAAAATTAGAAGCCAGAATTAAATTGGGGGATCCCTGGGAACATACAGAACGATTTAGTAAAGGAGATTTTACCTACTGTGTCTGAGGGGCTGGTTCTATGCAGGCCCCCAGTAACCCAAGCTCACCCCATAAGCCTACACTGGAAGCACCCAAATGAACTTCGACATGTCACTATTGCCCTCTGTCACCATTCTTGGCTTTCTCTGGGCTAAGCACCACTCACTCTGGCTCCGTAACTTAGCTCCCAATTTTTTAAGTTAGTGTAATTTATGACATGGTCTGGACTCACTTGCTGGCCGTGACCTTGGCACTCACCCCAGAATATTATTTTCAGTATTTATCCTCTAGCCTCTCCCCTTGCAGCCATGGGCGGGAGGCACTCCATCTGCTTACAGCCCCACACCCCAGGTCCCGAGGGACAAAGGCGAGGGCAAATCTATTCCAGTTTTTGGTCCCTAATTCCCAGTCAAGTGTGGGATGCATATGGGAATGAGGCAGAGTAACGAAGGGGGCAAATTTGCCCTCTGTGCACCCTACTCTTATAACGATGTGCCAAATGCGTTTCTGCTGGCAGCATTGAAGGTGTCTGCCCACTCCTCCTGCAGAGGAACTTGGCATCCACTGAGGTTTTAATCCTTTGGAGAGACAAATCGTACACATGTAGCAACTTGAGAAGAAGTACAAAGCTATGCCTGGGAAGTGCTAGTGTATATTCGCAGATAACATGTTCCCACAAAATTAAGAAGCACGCCTAAAGAGAGAGGGAAATGGAACAGATGTCCTAGAGCAGCAAGTTTCCATCCAGTTTTGAGGCTATGATAGACCGGGATTGGCAGTGAGAACTAAAAGGAGATACGTTCCAGGAAGACGGTGCAACGCCAGTCAAGGAAGAGGCTCCGGGTTTACTGACAAACAAACTGAAGTAACTCAAGTATGGAATGTAGTTCTGTCATCATAGGGCCACAAATAACTCTATACAGCTGGCACAGCTGTTGCCAAATGGACACAGGCTCCATAGCAGAGAAGTATTACCACGAAGAAAACTGTTCAAGAATGGAAAAGCTCTTCAAACAGACCTAAAAGAAACAAGTAGAAAGCTTAACCTAGTGCAGGATCAAAGAGTTCGTATTTGTGTTGTTATCATACTGTTGTTTCTTTAGGTGATACTCTAAAACATAGCCAGCTATGTGCACATTATAAATATTTTGTAACTTACACTTTTCTAATTGAAAAAAATCACAGGGATAGTCCCAAGTAAATCACAGGCGTGATTTAGCAGGAGAAGATAAAATTTTAAATATGAAAAAATTATCTGAAATAGTGCTGTTTACTCACAAAATAGAATCCTTGCTCCTATACTTTAATAAGATTATAAACTGGAATGGTTTAAGTTATTGGCCCTGACCAAATGCAGAGAAACCAGATGACTTAGTTTATCTTTTATCGGCACAGTACTGTGAAGTCTGTAAAGCACCCTTAAATCCGTTCTGTAGCTTGTTCCTCGTATCAGCCATCTCAGGCAGGAGTAGGCTTTATTATTCCCATTTGACAGAGAACTTAACCGATTGAACTGAGGTACTTTCACTTCATCAGAGAGGGCAGAGGGAAGACCAGCACTCAGGTCAAGGTCAATCCTCTGTTCTTTGATGAGCACTTACTGTTTTAGCCACCTTCCTCTTTTCTGAGGACACAGCCTCTGTCTTTGAGAACACTGCTTCTGTCCCTCTCAACCTTGGCATTCTAATGGGGGCTCTTGGTGGCAGGACCCCAGAAAAGGCATATGACCCAAGATGAGCCAATGAGAGTCTTTTCCTGGACTTTCCAACTGGTGTCAGGCATAGGGGAAGGAGGTGGGCAATTTTAGTTTTTTTCTTCTTGTAGCAAAGTTGTGAGATGTCGGGTACAGGAGTTGCTGGTGGCTGTATCTCCAGCTGTGGATAGGAAGTTTCTCTGAAAGAATAAAAACAAGATGCAGTAAGACACGGAAAAGTCAGTCTTGTTAGCATTCAAGCTTCTTGTTCCAGGGGTTATTGAGGCTCACAGGCTTCCTTGTCCTTTTCATGGTTACTTGAGACTTATAATAAATTTCTTATTTTTTTTGGATTAAGCTATTTTAAGTTAGGTTTATGATACTTAAAGCTAAAGAGATCATAATATATATCTGCCCACAGGGTTACACTGCAATATCACTTCCCTCCTTAAGAGTCTACTATGATCCCCCTTCATATATGAAAAAATAATGGATCAGTAAGGTTAAATAAGTTGCCCCAAGTCTTACACTCAGTTGTTGGTATAATTACGTTGTTCACTAGTACATGTTGTTAGGACCGTATCTATACATTAATTAATAGTTTTCACATACACTATCTCCTTTGATTTCTATGGCGAGCCTTTGAGACAGATTGAGCAAGTGTTGCTAGCCCTAAATTTAAATGATAAAATTGAGTATCAGAGAGGTTAAGTGACTTCCTCTCTGGCAAACTATCAGCAAGTGATAGAACAGGGCTTGAACCCACATCTTCACCCAGTGCTCCTTCCAACCATTGCACATCTGTGCACAAAACAAACAACATAACAAGCAACACAAAGCCCAGACAGGCGCACACACAGGTATTTATTTCAATTAAAATAAAAATTGAATTCAGTGAAATAGTTGTCCTTCTTAGGATTATTTTTAAAAAGTGTTTTAAGTTATTGCTGCTCATGGTTATTTGTACTTTTATTTCCTGCCAAAACATTGGTTCAGGAATCACTGAACTCTCTTGCAGTTCTAACTATGATAAAATAGCTCCCATTATCCTGAGCCTTGATAAAATATAAATAGCTTGCACTTTGTCTCTCTTGGTTTTGATACCTAATGGAATGTGGAAAAGCAAGATGACACATAAAAGAAAAACAAAAGATAACTAATTCAGAGACTAACTTTGGAAAAGCTCCAAAATTAGATCATGTAATTAGTTCACAGTTTAGAAGCCTTTGGTGGAATTACTTTTATAAAAAAAAATTCCATTCACATAGTTTAGGAAGAATGAATGATTTTATAGAGGAATTATGCTGAAAATTGAGAATTATGTAAGTCTTATTCTTCATTTTACTCTCTTATGTCAACTGGCCTTAAAAATCAAGACAACCCAAGAGCTGGCATGAAGTAAAACTGTTTCCTAGACAAATCCACGACGGATACTAAAATTGTAGAAGGGAGGTTGCAGCAAAGATAGAGAACTGTTGCAAGGCAAGTAGCTGAGGTTGGGAGGCTCCACATTTGATCTGCCTGGTTTTCATGACTTTGTGAAATACTGTACATGGGTGAAAAGAGTGAAAGTTTAGGCTAGATCACTGGTTTTCAACTTGTATTTTGTTGTCGCTGTTCTAGGAAGTCTGCTATGCAGAACAGTCAAAGGTGGAATTGCTGTGATCTAAAGGGTTTTTTTTTTTTTTTTTTTAAAAGGGTTAGGGAAGGGGATTCTGAACCCCAGTGTTCTTCAGTAGCCACTGGCCAAGATGAACTCTAAGCAGCTTCCCCACTGAAAGCATTTATGACTGTCAGTATCAGCTACAGTAAACCAAATGCTTCAGTAGTAATTAAAGTAAAACGATCATAACTTGAAATTTTACTCCATGGGCATTCTTATGGGAATTCAGATTTCAGATGCAACTGTGTAGATAAAGACTCACCATTACAAACAAACCACGCAACTGAGTAAGTCAACTTACTGGACTTTGAAAAGAAAACGTTTAATTTCTTTTTTCTTTCACGAAATTGAATGGCTGTCTGTGTGGCCAAAATAAAATGATTATTTCGTTGTGTGAATACTTCTTGGAGAGCCCTCCCCCCGCCGCCCATTTACAAACCAGCTATTTTTAGACTAGTCTGTACATGGAATCATTGTCAGAGAATAGTGGGAAGACAGGTCAGGGTAGTTTTGAATTTGGCAGTTTGCCAGTAAGCTTTTAAATTCAATTTGGATTTAGGTTCCGCTGTGAAACATGTATCTCAGTTGAGGGCAATAACAGTTCTAGGTTGGAAAAATATCACACTCACTCCCGGTGCTTTCCTGAAAACAGCTGAGGGCTAGCCTGCCAGTTCATATCATGTTTGAGAACCGTGTGTAAACATTCTGAAAGAGGCAGCATTTTTAAACTTTGAAATGAGTTGGGTGAAGGCTTCCAGGATCAAATATTTGAAAATGTTTGAGCAACAAAAACCCGGCCATGAGATAGACCTTTGTGAAAAAGGATACTGGATGCCACACTGTCATTTTCAATATTTCAGCTCTAAGTTAAGACTCTATGGAGGTTTTCATTTATTCCTTGCTGTTTTAATACAAATCCAGATCTGTTCTGTTTTGAGGAGAGATGATGTCCTGAAATGCTTTTCTATTTGCGTGAAACTCCATGGTAATGAAGGTGTAATAGAAAAAAAGAAGAGTTAGATCAAAAGAGGAGGACTTCAAGTTTAGAGAGTGTTGCCTAGGTTTGGTGTGCATCTAGCTGTATGCGAAATATAATGGATTTATTGAAACGTTCTAATTTTGTCTATACTGCTCAAATTATGACTATTTCACTGAACATTTTTGTTTTGTTTTGAAGTCAGGATATGCACTCTCTGAACAATACTGATACATACATTCCACGCACATCACAGAACTAAGCACTTATGAAACTGGGGTTCTCACCATGAAGTTCCTGGGAGGACAGCCTTCAGGAGACACCAAAGGAGCTCGCTGACCAAGAACAGACATTTTCTATTAACAAACACTAGTGCTGATTTCTATCACACAATTAACTCCTGTTTACTGTATAAAATATCAAAAACTGTAACAATAATGAAATAAAAATCCTTAGTTTCTAAGTTTTCCCCATTAGAAATAATAACACTGCTGTACCTTTGCCCATTGTGGATCATTTCTACAAAATAAATTCCCAAAGGTACTTAAAACCCTAAATCTGTTGATATGTATTATCAAATCGCCTGGCAGATATCATCTATGAATTTACAGTATCAGCATCAGTGAATGTCTACTTTCTCACCTTTTAACAGTGGATTATAGCATTAAAACATATCATATATTTTAATTTTAGAAAAAAAATAGTTTTCATTCTCCTGGACGAAGTTCTACGCTGTACACAGTTTGTCTTCAGCTCCCTCAGCTCTGCTGGCCCTCCCTTGTGTGCTCTGTGCCCCCCACAGCTGTATCTGGACTTCCCAGGGAAGCTTGTCCAAGTACGTTCACGTAGGTCCCATATAGCACCCTGTAGCCACGGCCTGACCTTTTCCTCCCTTTGTGTACTCTGCATTTCAAACACAGTTGTTGTCTGTTTGTTTTCCTGCTGAAGTTAACCCAATACCTGAATTCCAGCTGGGGGACTAACAACTGTTAATGACACCCTCACAGAAAACACTCATATTTTTCAAGGGCTTACAACTAACAGAAATTCTAAGAAATGAAGTAGTGCTCTGATGAGGAACATATTTTTAGTCCAAGGAAACCTTTCCTGGAGACCCTTCACTTTGTCCCCACAGGCTGCAGTCTTCTTTGTGTGCGTGAAAGGCCAGCTCTCTGGATTTCTGTCCATGTCAATCTGTGAAAGGTAGTCTCACTCCAGGCCTGGTGAGGAAAATGGGGGTTCTTTTTTTTTTTTTTTTCACATTGCTGTGACTGGGGTAATTCCATACTTCCAATAGTACCTCTAGTAGCTTGGAAGGTGCCACCTAAGTTAGGCTTTAGCAGTGTACCATCAGTGGGGGAAATGGCTCCATTTATGCATGCAGATTTACCTATACAGAAGTGGATGACCAAATTTATGTGTGCATTTAGTTTATTTAATTGAAACCACACAACATTTCATTTAAAAACTGAATACCTATTTTTTTTTATATACTGATTTCCTGAGTTTTCAACAAAATGCCTTTCAAAAACAGCTTCCAAGCAATTTTTTTTAGGGGGAATTTGTAATAGTTTTGTGAACCTTTTCAGTAAAATTTTCTTTGAAGCAAACTTAGATACAGCTGAGTGGCTATTCCTTCAGACAAGTAAGTAATAAATGACTATGCGATAATGCTGAGCTAATACAACCCTGTCAGTGTATCAGATGATAGACTGTGAGAAATTTTTGTGTGAACTTTTTGTCATGTTTTTTATTGATGAAACTGATTTAAAGACACCCTGCATTGTGTGACATGAATATTAGACTGGTTGTAAGGTAAGAATATGTGAATTTAAATCATAACAATAGTTACATAAATATACTAGACTCAGAGGGCAATAAACTATTAACTGAACTTCAAATAACTAAGAATCTCAAGTAACCAGATTTTTTCTTTATTTTTTTGGGGAGAGGGTGTGGAAAACAGGACAGTACATTCTGTATTTTATCCTAATGTTTCAAACAAATATTATTAATCAGAGCTAATTTTCAATTTGCCACAGAAGTGTTGAGGGAAGCCTCCATTTGTTTATACCAAAAACTAAAACCAAATGTGCTGCCTTCGAGTCGATTCCGCCTCATAGAGACCCTATAGGACACTGTAGAACTGCCCCATAGCGTTTCCAAGGAGCACCTGGTGGATTCGAACTGCCGACCTTTTGGTTAGCATCTGTACCACTTAACCACCACGCCACCAGGGTAAGGAAGTTGAAAGTTTATTTTCTCCTTTCTCTCCCTTCAGCTGGGGTAGCAGTTTAGACAGTGGTGGGTGCAAGGTAGGATTTCTCAAGCTTTTTTGAAAATAGATGAAGAAAGCCAAGCTAAATATTTATTGAATCTAGAAAGAAATTTCAAAAATAATAAATAAAACCATAATCTTTTTGTACATTAAACCAAAACCAAACCCGTTGTCATTAAGTCAATTCCGACTCATAGCAACCCTACAGGACAGAGTAGAACTGCCCACAGGGTTTCTAAGGAGCTGCTGGTGGATTCAAACTGCTGACCTTTTGGTTAACAGCCTAAGCTCTTAACCACTGGGCCACCAGGGCTCCTTTTGTATGTTAAGATCTACAAATGAAAATAAATAGCAGTTGAGGGGTAATATTTCAAGAACAGAGATAAGTAACCTTTTTTTTTTACTCTGATGCTCAAAGATGACAGATGATTAGGGAGCCACTGTCGTACTTTGTGAGCAAGGCCTTGGAGGCGCTCTGGGATCCCTCACATTGATAATGGGGGGCAGAGGGAGCCAGCGGGGTGACTAAGGGTCAGAAAGATGTCTGTTTCTTGCAGTGTGATATGAAGGCCATTAATATGTCTGCATGTCAGTTCCAGTGTGCTAATATATTATTCTATTAAAATATTATAAAGATGACCTATAATTGAAGAAGATTTATATGCTAAGCCATAACTAGATACGATTTCACACAAACACATTTAGGATGAATTCATTTGGAAGTGAAATTTAGCTAGCTAATAAAAGCAGTATCTAAAAGCCACTGAAAAGGCAGGTTACACAAAAGGAAAAAAAAAAAAAAAAAGACACTCTTTACGGGCAATTCTGTAAAAATCCTAAGAAGCCTTTTATGGATTCACACCAAAAACACCTGTACTGGAGCGATGTGTAGAAAGCACTGCTCACAAGAAAATGCTGGTTGGCTCTTTGTTTTATTTTAAACTGTTTCCGATATTGAGACTGCCCTTAATTTACTTCATCACTGGGAAGAGCCACACAGGCTCTGGCACTTGAAGCCAGCGCTCCTTTTTCAGTGCCCATGTTTTATTTCAAATTTGTACTGACTTGGAACAAGTTACATTTGCAACTCCAGAAAGCAAAGATGAAACTCTGTTCCTTCTTTTGTGTGGAGCTGTACAATTTATTTCTCTCCTGGCAACAGAGTTTAAATCTCTCCTCCTCCCCCTCCCACCTTTTCTTCTCTTTCATGGGAACTGTTTGGTGAGCGCCTCTGGCAGAGCTGACAGAGGGGTGTGTGTGTGTGTGTGTGCGCGTGCGCGCACGCGCGTGCATTTCTTCCTCCTCTGCCTGGTTCCTGCATCTGTGTGTGCAGGCATGCATTCATTAACGTAATTCCTCAACAGCCAACAAGGGCCCAGCACAAACTCGGGCCAGAAAGCCTCATAAATATTTAGTGCATCTTCTACCTTTTCCAAACTCAAGTGAAAAAGAGTATTTAGTGAGGAGCTGGTCTGAGTTCATCTGCATGTGAATCCAGAAGGGGACAAAGGATGAAAAGGTGGAGGAAACTCGAATACAAACCCTGTGGTCTCCAGGGGGTCATTCATCCTTGCTTATCAATACAATCTTGGCCAGGTTGAGTGATTTTTTTTCCAAAGCATGCAAAAGGACAGTTTGCAAAGGGATGTAATGAAAAATTCCATTGAAAAATGTAATTAAAAAATATTTCAATACACATTGTACAATACACATTGAATATTGAATTACATGTTATATATGCAATTCAATTATATATTGAATTACAACATACATCGAAAAATGTAATAAAATCTCATTGAAAAATCAGAACTAGTTTAAAGTGTGTGTTTGGCTCTTCCCAGTGAAGTATAATTTCTCTTGTCTAAATTTTTTTTTCAGGAAGAAAATTGCTTTATGTTTTATAGTTATACACTTTATTTATATTTAACTGACTTCATTCTTCTTAGTGGCTGCTCTCCATATGACCAGTGCATCTAAATTTAGTAACTGCTACCAACATACAAAGACAGGAAGTACAAACAAGATTTTTGAAAACCGCATTCGTAAAGACTCTCCCTGGATTCAGGAAACGCAGCACTTCATTTTGGAGGGGCCGGAGCGTGCAGAGCAAGGGAAAATGAAGGAAGGTGAAGTTCAAGAAATACAAGACTTGAAAAGTCGTTTTTCTGAAGTGGAGATTCACAGACACAATGAACTGGAATCCTGGAGATGAATATAGGGAAAGAAAGTTGGGACATCAAATGACCAGTCTGGTTTTCACCAGAATGGAAGAAAATGATAGTGAAAAGTTGAGCAGCTTTTGAAAAGTCTTGATTTTTTTTTTTTTTTAAAGTAAGGAGTTGGTTTATACAAGTAAGACTTTTAAAAATACAAGCCTGGTAATACTTTATAGTATTTGAAACAAAATGAATGGATTCTATATTTTACAGGAATAGTCTATCAAATATTTGGGAATGCACTGTACTCAACCAAAAGGCTGACATGGAGATTGTGAGACCAGCCTGTCTAATTAATTATAAAAATTAGTTCATATTGTTATTTCCCATTTTGCAAATCTCTGGAACGGCAACTATGCTGCTTTAAATGAAAAACATATGGAAGTATTATTGGTCAACTTCCATTATAAGGAAACACATTATGGAGGAAATCTGCAGAAATTTCCAAACCTCCTAAATTCACCACTTACTTTAGGAAATATTTAATAGAACAAAAGTTTAGTATAGAAAGATGGGGGTGGTTCTACTGCATTTGTCTGAATGGGATCTTGTTTTCTTCCAGCATTTATAGCGAGGCTCCCTCTCTAAACAATGAGCATTATCAGTTGAGACCACACGTGACTAATCACCTTCCCTTAGTGGAAGTCATGCCTGGGACTGTCACTGAGTATTTCAGGAATTTTATGAGCTAGGATTATCAAGACGGCACTCAGGACAGGTGCTGGGGGAGGGGAAGGAGCGTGCCTGAGTCAGAGGTCCCAGAGATACTGCGGGCAGTGGGCAGGCCTGGTAGATGGATAACTTGCAATTCCACGTAGCAGGGAAACCTGGTGCTAATTAGCTTAAAGGAAAAAAAGATTCACTGACCAAGGCAATGGTGAAACATGAATCTAACATTAATGGGTGAAGGAGCTCAAAGATCCCATAAGAAAACTTTCTCCCGTATATTGGCTTTACTTTTCTCTAGGTTGCCTTCTTTCTTTGGCAAGCTCTCTCGATATGGTAATTACTACCAGGGCCACAGTTGTTGTTGTGCACTGCCAAGTTGATTCCAACTGATAGCAACCCTTATAGGAGAGAGTAGAACTGCCCCATAAGGTTTTCTAGGCTGTAATCTTTATGGAAGATGTCACTTTGAGGACTAAGGTGTGCCTGACCCAAGCCATAGTATTTTCAATCGCCTCATATGCATGCAAAAGGTGGACAATGAATAAGGAAGACCAAAGAAGAATTGATGACTTTGAATTGTGGTGTCGGCAAAGAATATTGACTGTGTATACCACAGACTGACAGAAGAACGAACAAATATGTTTTGGAAGCGAGGATGGATGAGATTTAGTCTCATGTATTTTAGATATGGTATCAGGAGGGACTATTCATTCCCTGGAGAAGGACATCATGCTTGGTAAAGTAGAGGGTCAGTGAAAAAGAAGAAAGTCCTGAACGAGATGGATTGACACAGCGGCTGCATCAATGGGCTCAAACACCAGGACCAGGCAATGTTTCTTTCTGTTATACGTAGAGTCGCTATGAGTCGGAACCGACTCAACAGCACCTAACAACAAAATAATCTTCAGCTTTTCAAGCCAGCAATCCCACTAAAAAGGCGACCTCATTTTCCCCAAAACCTTCAGCAAGAGTTGTAGCAATGACTGATTGGCTACCTTGGGTCACGTGTCTACCCTGAACCAATCACTGTGGGCAAGGGCTTGGAGCCTGGGCCAACTGCGGACTGTCATTTGGTGGCAGAGGTGTTGAGCTCCACCAAAATCACACTGAAGACCTCCCACACAAAAAAGAGAGGTCCTTTTACTGAAAAGAGCAGGAGGAAGGGAAAATTGATACAATTCTCACCTTCCATGTGGGAGAAGTGGGTTTGATTCCCAGCCAATGCGCCTCATGCAGTCACCACCCGTCTGTCTGTGGTGGTTTGCATGTTGCTCTGATGTTGAACGGCAGCGCTTCCAGACTAAGATGGACTAGAAAGAAAGGCCAGATGATCTACTGTCAAAAATCAGCCTGTGAAAACTAGAGATCACATGGTCTGACCCACAAACAATCATGGGAACAGCACAGGACTGGGCAATGTTTTGTTCCATTGTACATGGGGTTGCCATGAGTCAGGGGCCAACTCCACAGCAGTTAACAAAAACAACAAACAAAAACTATAGCTACCACAGCTGACTACAAAATTGCTCCTTCATTAAGCTCAGTTATGTCGGTTGTATATGTAAGGGCTGCCTAGGCTGCTATCCAAATGCAGACTCGTCCAAATACAATAAACGTGTATTTCTTATTTGGGTAACAGAATTGAATGGGTGACAAGGCCTGCAGATAGCCTTGCTCCATGCAGTCATTCATGGACCAGCATCTTCAACACGTCTCCAACCCAGCATGCCCAGAGTGGGACAGGTCATCATAGAGGGTGTTGAGAGGATTTTATGGCCAGGCCTGGAAGGGGTATGCATCCCTTCTGCTTGGATTCCCTTGGCTAGACACATGACCACACCTAACTGCAAAGGAAGCTGAGAAATGTAGATGAGCTGCACGCCCGGGATGAAGAGGAAATCAACTTGGGTGAAACGCTATCAGTCTTTGCCTCCTCAGTCACCACTATTCTGCAAATGAGTGGAGAACTAGAGGCAGTTGTAGTGGCATAACAGTACCAGTTAACATTTATGGAGTTCTTACTATGTGCCAGGGATTGTTCTAGAAGCTTTACATATATTAACTCATACACTGATATTAGGTGCCATGGAGTCAGTTCAGACTCATAGTGACCCTATGGACCACAGAAAGAAACACTGCCTGGTCCTGCACTATTCTCACAATTGTTGCTATGTCTGACCCCATCGTTGTAGCCACTGTGTCACATAGTCCTCTCTAAAAAGCAAAATGTCATTTTGATAACTAAGGTGTGCTTGACCCAAGCCTTGGTTTTTTCAGTGAAAGCTGCATGATGAAAAAGGAAGATTGAAGAAGAACTGATGCATTTGAATTGTAGTGTTGGCTAAGAATATTGAATATATCACAGACTGCCAGAAGAACAATCAGTTTTAGAAGAAATACGACCAGAATGTTCCTTAGAAGTGAGGATGTTGAGACGTCAACTCACTTTTTTTTGTTGTTGATGTTTTATTGTGCTTTAGATGAAGGTTTAAAGAGCAAAATAGTTTCTGTTCAACAATCTATACACAGAATGTTCCAAGACATTGGTCACAGTCCCCTCAATGTGTCAGCACTCTCCCCATTTCTGTCCTGGTTTTCCCGTTACCTTTCATCTGGTTTTCCTACCCCTTCTTGCCTTTTTATCTTTGCTTTTGGGCAGATTTTGCCCTTCTGGTCTCATATAAATAACTGTTCTAAGGCTTTCATTCCTCTTAGGTGTTATTGCTTATTTTGTAGGCTTGTCTATTGTTTGCTGAAAGGTGGTCTCCAAGAAGGACTTCGGTTCCATGTTAGAAGGGTATCTTAGGACCATAGTCTTGGGGGTTCCTCCAGTCTCTATCAGACCAGTAAGTCTGGTCTCGTTTATGGATTTGATCTTCATTTTACCTTTTTCTCCCCCTCTGCCCAGGACCCTATGTTGTGATCCAGGTCAGAGTGGTCAGTAGTGGTAGCTGAGTACCATCTAGCTCTTCTGGTCCTGGGGTCAGGTACACTGTGGTTCATGTGGTCCATTAGTCCTTTAGACTAATTTCTCCCTTGTGTCTTCAGCTTTCTCCACTCTCCTTTGCTCCAGATGGGATGAGGTCGATAGTTGTATCATAGACGACTACTTGCAAGCTTTTAAGACCCCAGATGCTACTTACTAAAGTAGGATGCAGTGCACTGTCTTTATGAACTTGTTGTCGTTGTTAGGTGGCGTCAAGTCAGTTTCGACTCATAGCGACCCTATGCACAACAGAACGAAACACTGCCTGGTCCTGCGCCATCCTTGCAATCGTTGTTATGCTTGAGCTCATTGTTGCAGCCACTGTGTCAATCCACCTTGTTGAGGGTCTTCGTCTTTTCCGCTGACCCTGTACTCTGCCAAGCATGATGTCCTTCTCCAGGGACTGATCCCTCCTCACAACATGTCCAAAGTATGTAAGACGCAGTCTTGCCATCTTTGTCTCTAAGGAGCATTCTGGCCGCACTTCTTCCAAGGCAGATTTGTCCATTCTTTTGGCAGTCCATGGTATATTCAATATTCTTCACCAACACTACAATTCAAAGGCGTCAACTCTTCTTCGGTCTTCCTTATTCATTGCCCAGCTTTCACATGCATATGATGAGATTGAAAATACCATGGCTTGGGTCAGGCGCACCTTAGTCTTCAGGGTGACATCTTTGCTCTTCAACACTTTGAAGAGGTCCTTTGCAGCAGATTTGCCCAATGCAATGTGTCTTTTGATTTCTTGACTGCTGCTTCCATGGCTGTTGATTGTGGATCCAAGTAAAATGAAATCCTTGACAACTTCAATCTTTTCTCCATTTATCATGATGCTGCTCATTGGTCCACTTGTGAGGATTTTTGTTTTCTTTATGTTGAGGTGTAATCCATACTGAAGGCTGTGGTCTTTGATCTTCATCAGTAAGTGCTTCAAGTCCCCTTCACTTTCAGCAAGCAAGGTTGTGTCATCTGCATAACGCAGGTTGTTAATGAGTCTCCCTCCAATCCTGATGCCCCGTTCTTCTTCATATAGTCCAGCTTCTCGTATTATTTGTTCAGCATACAGGTTAAACAGGTATGGTGAAAGAATATAACCCTGATGCACACCTTTCCTGACTTTAAATCAATCAGTATTCCCTTGTTCTGTCCGAACAACTGCCTCTTGATCTATGTAAAGTTTCCTCACGAGCACAATTAAGTGTTCTGGAATTCCCATTCTTCGCAGTGTTATCCATAGTTTGTTATGATCCACACAGTTGAATGCCTTTGCATAGTCAATAAAACACAGGTAAATATCCTCCTGGTATTCTCTGCTTCAGCCAGGATCCATCTGACATCAGCAATGATATCCCTGGTTCCACGTCCTCTTCTGAAACCGGCCTGAATTTCTGGCAGTTCCCTGTCGATATACTGCTGCAGCCATTTTTGAATGATCTTCAGCAAAATTTTGCTTGCGTGTGATGTTAATGATATTGTTCTATAATTTCCACAGTCTACTTCTGAAAAGACCCGGCAGTCTACTTCTGAAAAGCATTAGCCAGTGAAAACCTTATGAATAGCAGCAGAACATTGTCTTTATGAACTATGTTGTGCCAATTGATATAGATGTCCCCTGAGTTTATGGTCTTCACACCTCAAGCCTAGTAACTTTGCCCCCTGAGGTGTTTGGTTATGTCTAGGAAGCTTCCACAACTATGCTGCTTTGTGTTCTATTATCTATTTTAATATACATACGATATTTACAAATGTGTATGTAGTAATATCTGCAACCAAACCTACATCTGCAGGTGGGTGTGCTCCCTTACACCCTCCCAATCCTCTTTAGCATACCTCTCTACCTATAAATCCAAATAACAAATAGATTATTATTTGTTAATACTATTTTGTAAGATTGTCTATGTTACGGTAATCACTGTGATTGCCCTTTATTCTTGCATTCCTCTCAGTGCCTTCCTTTGCCTTGGTCCCGCTGTGCTGACTCAACTCACTTACTTTGGACATGTCTTAGGAAAGAGCAGCCACTAGAAAAGGACATCGTATTTGGTAGAGTGTCAGTGAAATCAAGGGAAACCCTCAATGAGATAGATCAACAAGATGGCCACAGCAATGGGCTCAAACCTGTCAAAGATTATGAAGATGGTGTAGGTCCAGGGAACGTTTCATTCTGTTACACACAGGTTGCCATGGGTTGGAGTCGGCTTGACAGCAAGTAAAAACCAGAACATAATCCTCTCACCAACCCTGGGAGGTAGAGACTAGCAACCTCATTGGACAGATGAAGAAACAGAGGCACAGAGGGGTTACTTAATTTTCCCAAGGTTGCCAAACTAGAACTTGTTGGAGCCAGGACGGGACACAAGACAAGTTGGCCACATAGGGTTGTGGTGGAGTCTAAACTGGGTGATGTTTGTAAAGGCTGAGAAAAGTGCCTGGCATACAGAAAACACTCAATATAGGGGAATTACATCATTAATATGTCCCTCGGGTTAAGCACAGTGTCTCTGAGGAAGGCGTGTCTGGGGACAGCTTTAAAGCTAAGAGATGGATGTCCACAGAGCAGGCTCCTGAGGCTTTTATCTACTGAGGCCACATGACCACGAGGGAGACTGGATCCAGTTATTAAATTAGAGCAATTATTGAACCAGTCAAGTGTCATCCGTGGTGTTATTTATGAGTTAATTTTTGTCCTCTGAAAAGTAAATGTGACCATATCTGGAAATAGGATCTTTGCAGATGTAGTTAGCTAAATTCATATGAAGTCATACTGGAGTAGGGTGGGTCCTAATCCAATATAAGTGATATCTTTATAAAGAGAGAAGTGACCTAGAGACAGAGAGAGACACACACAGAGAGTAGATGGACCGAAAATTTCTTGAAGGCAGGCAGTTACTTGCCTCTTCTCCCCAGTGTCCAAGATAGTGGGTGACGTGGAGTAGGCAACCTAAAGGTAGTAACTGAATGTTAACAATAGTTGTAAGAGTAGCCAATGTTTATTGAGCAATCATTATATTCCGGGCATAAGCTAAGTGCTCTATAATCACAGTCTCATTTAATCCTCACAGTAACACGATAAAGTATTACTAGTACCCCCATTTTCCAGCTAAGAAACTGAGGATGAACTGAGATCGGGTAACACAGATCAAGGGATTTCTCTTTATATATGGTCTTTCTAGCCCAGGGTTAGTAGTTCTGCCAAGATGATTTGCTAGGCCACAATCTTGCAAAGGGATTGGACAATTTACTACACAAATAAGATGAATAAGAAACCCTTATAGGGATTGGACAGGTTACTATGAAAATAAGGTGACTGTGGCCTACTGAGAGTGCTGGGCAGTTCATGCTCTTGGTGGGAACAGTAGGTTTACAAAAGGGCTAATCCCACAGAGATTGAGTGGGACCTCACTACTCTCAAGAAGAAGAGCCAGGAGCAGAGCACATCCTTTGTACCCGAAGTACCTATGCCAAGAACCTCCTAGACCCAGCAGAAAGAGAGAGCTGTAACACTGGAGATGGCAAGTGATGGCATGGCACAAGCAGCAGTGGCATCAGATGGTATCTTAGTCATCTAGTGCTGCTATAACAGAAATAGCACAAGTGGATTGTTTTAACAAAGAGAAGTTTATTCTCTCACAGTCTAGGAGGCTAGAAGTCTGAATTCAGGGTGCCAGCTTCAGAGGAAGGGTCTCTCTGTTGGCTCTGGAGGAAGGTCCTTGTCATCAATCATCTCCAATCAAGGAGTTTCTCAGGCACAGGAACCCTGGGTCCAAAGGACACACTCTGCTTCCAGTGCTGTTTCTTGGTGGTATGAGGTCCCCCTGTCTCTCTGCTCGCTTTTCTCTTTTATGCCTCAAAAGAGATTGATTTAAGACACAACCTAATCTTGTAGATTGAGTCCTGTCTCATTAATGTATAACTGCCACTAATCCCACCTCAGTAACTTCACAGAGACAGGATTTACAACACATAGGAAAATCACATCAGATGACAGAATGGTGGACAATCACCCAATACTGGGAAGCATGGACTAGCCAAGTTGACACATACTTTTGGGGGATACAATTTAGTGCATGACAGATGGTGAGAACCAGGAGATCAGAGTGAGGCAGCTACGGTGGGCTTCCTGGCCCACAGAACAAGAGAGCTGGGTGCCTTCGTGCAAGAGGCTTGCTGGTAGAGTGGGGTACCTACAGGCACGTGTTTGAAGAGCTAAAGAGCTATAGCACTTGCCCGAGTGGAGGCTGGCAACGGAGGCCAGGCCTGAGCAGGAGGCCGGCAATAGAGGCCCGAGTGTGACCTGCTGGCTAGCATGACTGAGAAGGAGCTGAGAGCTGTCTTGGTTGGAAACTGTTCTTACTGATGAACTGTATCCTGTATCCTGTTACTTCCTAGTTGATCCCGAATCTGAATTATAGCCTGCTACTTCCCTAATAAACCACATAATCGTGAGAATGGTCTGTGAGTTCTGTGTGGCCACTGCAACGAATTATCAAATCGAGCAGAGAAGCAGAGAGTGCCATGGGGAGGGCGGCTGGTTTCAGAAAGGGTGAAAAAGTTGAAGGGTGGAGGTATGTCTGACCTCCACCTCACAGGCATCAGCTTTGTGCTGATGGTGATTCTCATTCCCCCTCCTGAGTTGGAAGACTTCTGAGGTGGTGAGATTACAGGTTTTCCCAGGTCATAGAGCTGCCTCACCGGGCCAGTTTTGATTGAATGGAGGATTGTAGAACCCATAGGTGTAAAGACATCTAGGATGAGAAATCTTTGGGGCAGTGGGAGGGAGGCAGAGGATAGATTCCCAAGGTCTCAGCCAGGTGGCTCTCCAGGAGGGACTGTGGCAGCAAACTTAAGGTCAGGATAAGAATCTGCAAGCCCAAGAGGAAAACCTTCTTTAAGAAAGAGCAGGGGTGGGGCCTGGACCCATGAGGCCAGGTAGCGCTGTCCAATCACAGACAAGGTGCCTGGAACCTCTAACTACCTGAAAGACTAATAAGAATAAGAATATTCTGGAAACACTGGAAGCAGTTGGCCCAGGGCTCCACTAACATGTAAATGAGGTCAGCCTCCAGCAACCACTGCTGGTAGCTTTGGGGATTCCTTACAATCTTGTAATTTGCCCAGTGTTCGTAATTTTTCAAACTGTTTGACCTTTCTATAACTAAAGCTCCTGCGTCCTTTTTCTAATTTGTGTTTGTTTTGGAGGTGGCAAGAAGGGAGGAAGGTTGGGCATGCTGTGTTCAGCTCTGCAGTGGGCCGGAGAGGAGAGATGCATATGGAGTAGCTGGAAGCCCGGTGACTCGCCTAACTTGCTGGGGAGGAGCTGAGGAAGAAGAGAACAAAGGTGGGGCCCAGGTGGGGCCTGAGACGGGGCAGTGTTCTAGGGGATTGACACCTGTTCTTTTGATACTTTTAGTGACTCTGTGTCCTACGGATTTTCATGCTACCATCAGGGAGTGCCAGTGTACTTACCTCTTTATTGCAGGAACAGTTTAAATTCAATAGGAAGAGACTGCAAGCTTTGCTCACCTCCTTGGTAAGAACTGGGGGATCAGAGATACTTGACGACTGAAATCACCTGCACTTTATCACTGTGAAGGGCAAGCTGGCTCCTGAATGTCAAGTTCCTGTGGAAACTGCTGGACCATGGGGTCTTCAGATTGCTGCACAGAGCAGGCCCGGGTAGAACAAATCTTGAGGTGTGATTAGCATGTGAATTTTCTCCCCAGACCTGCAGCCTCCTTCTGACTTTTAAAGGGAGGAAATGTCAGGGAACGCCAGCATTATTTGATTCTATAAAGTCGACCGGTAATGTAATTCATTTCCAATTTAAAACTAATGGCAGATCCAAGGACCTTCTTTTTCTTTCTGAGATGCTTTCCAATATTTTTCTCTGGTTAACATTCTTCAGAAACCAGGATCTTTTCTTCAAGAATACAGATCTTGCAAACAATTTCACACAGAGCACAGGATCTTAAAGTCCTCTCAAGCTACCTTGAACCCACTTGAACTTTAGGATCCTGTTGTTAGCTGCCATTGAGTTGACCCTGACTCATGGTGACCCTCTGCACAACAGGACTAGACTGTTGTGATCCATAGGGTTTTTGCTGGCTGATTTTTGGGAGGAGATCCTCAGGCCTTTCTTCCTAGCCAGTCTTAGTCTGGAAGCTCCACTAAAACCTGTTCAGCATCACAGCAATGCGCAAGCCTCTGCCAACAGAAAGATGGTGGCTGCGTACAAAGGGCACTGGCTGGAAACTGAACCCGTGTCTCCCACATGGAAGGCGAGAATTCTACCACTGAACCACCGCTGTGTGCGTGGAATAAAGCCATCTAAACACCATGGGGCTGTGAGACAGAGCAGCTGAAAACTGAGCTAGCAGGCAAGAAGTGGTATTTTTGTGTTTAGAACTTGAAAAACAAAACTGCTGTTAAACTCCCTAGCCAAGATTTGTTGGGGGCAATTTGCCTTTCTGAGACCTTTTCCTTTGGCCCTCTTCTTCCTCATACAAGTCTCCTTCACTTCCTTGTTAGAATGACATCTTTAATGAACACTGGAGAGACAGCTGAAATTACTGAATACAGTGTCCAAGTGAAGGATAGACAGCAAGGTAAATCTTAAATGATGTTAACTATTGTTTTTAAAAGCGATATTAAGATGCTAGCCAAGTTTTCCATCCAGGAAGTACTATGTTAGACATTAAGAACAAGGCTGTGGGGTGCACATATCCACAGTGCTAACTACGCATAGGTTATAGAGAAAAAGTCCTATCACATCACACCAGCAGGTTTCAGGATGAAGGACATTCATAGGGCCTCAGGGACTCTACGGGGCTGTAAAGCTGATAGGAAATGACCCCTCTGGCCATAGTAACAGAGACAATGGGGGAAGGCAATGACCCCTCTGGCCATAGTAACAATGGGGGAAGGCAGCAGGGAGTATCATACTTGAGAAGGGGAAGTCCCACAAGCCAGGGCTGTGTGCTGAACTCAGACTTAATGCCATTCACTAGGCAAATGACAGCTAAGTGACACAAGACTTTGCCTTGGGGACTAGCATTACCCAGGCTTGTGTATAATAGTTATATACGTTACAATAAATCATTTCTGAACAAATAGATTTGGAAAGGAAATGTTTTATCAAGTCCCTTACAATGCCAGGGATTCAACTATAGTTCAGGTAGAATCCTGGCCCCCAGGTGTCCAGGGATAAAGCATCTCCCTCTTGGTGAACAAGAAAACATGTGATGCGAATATAAATCCTGCTTGACATGTGTGCCATAATGGGGTAGGGGATTCACTTTGAACCCGTACTCACAATCAGCAAACTGTGTACTTGACACTTTCCTTTTTTCTTCAGCTACCTGTCCCAACCTCCATTGTGAAATGATGCTGTCAACACCATTTTGATATCTTCAGAACCACTGAGAGAAAATTTTGGCTCCATTGGCAACGATTTTGGAAGTTACGTGTCTTGTCTGGGGGCTGGGTGGGGACGGTGCATGGAGCAATGGGAATATTAATCTTAGAGATGTTGTCTTGCTGAAGCTGAGACTCCTTGGAGAGTCACTCTAAGGGATCCAGTTAGCTTCAGGGAAGGACCAACAGACTTAGAGGTGGGCACTCTATTTCCTGGAGGTGGGTGCTATATTTCCAGGAGGTGGGCATTCTATTTCCTGGAGGTGGGCACTCTATTTCCTGGAGGTGGGCACTGTATTTCCTGGAGGTAGGCACTACCTTTTCTGGAGTTGGGCACTACCTTTTCTGGAGGTGGGCACTACATTTTCTGGAGGTGAGCGCTGTATTTTCTGGAGGTGAGCGCTGTATTTCCTGGAGGTGGGCACTGTATTTCCTGGAGGTGGGCACTGTATTTCCTGGAGGTGGGCACTGTATTTCCTGGAGGTGGGCACTACATTTTCTGGAGGTGGGCACTACCTTTTCTGGAGGTGGGCACTACATTTTCTGGAGGTGGGCACTACATTTTCTGGAGATGGGCACTACCTTTTCTGGAGGTGGGTACTACATTTTCTGGAGGTGGGCACTGTATTTCCTGGAGGTGGTCACTGTATTTCCTGGAGCTGGGCACTACCTTTTCTGGAGGTGGGCACTACCTTTTCTGGAGGTGGGCACTGTATTTCCTGGAGGTGGGCACTACATTTTCTGGAGGTGGGCACTACCTTTTCTGGAGGTGGGCACTGTATTTCCTGGAGGTGGGCACTACATTTTCTGGCGGTGGGCACTACATTTTCTGGAGGTGGGCACTACCTTTTCTGGAGGTGGGCACTGTATTTCCTGGAGGTGGGCACTACATTTTCTGGAGGTGGGCACTACCTTTTCTGGAGGTGGGCACTGTATTTCCTGGAGGTGGGCACTACATTTTCTGGAGGTGGGCACTACATTTTCTGGAGGTGGGCACTACCTTTTCTGGAGGTGGGCACTACCTTTTCTGGAGGTGGGCACTGTATTTCCTGGAGGTGGGCACTACCTTTTCTGGAGGTGGGCACTACCTTTTCTGGAGGTGGGCACTGTATTTCCTGGAGGTGGGCACTACATTTTCTGGAGGTGGGCACTACATTTTCTGGAGGTGGGCACTACCTTTTCTGGAGGTGGGCACTGTATTTCCTGGAGGTGGGCACTGTATTTCCTGGAGGTGGGCACTACATTTTCTGGAGGTGGGCACTACATTTTCTGGAGGTGGGCACTACCTTTCCTGGAGGTGGGCACTGTATTTCCTGGAGGTGGGCACTACATTTTCTGGAGGTGGGCACTACATTTTCTGGAGGTGGGCACTACCTTTTCTGGAGGTGGGCACTACCTTTTCTGGAGGTGGGCACTGTATTTCCTGGAGGTGGGCACTACATTTTCTGGAGGTGGGCACTACATTTTCTGGAGGTGGGCACTACCTTTTCTGGAGGTGGGCACTGTATTTCCTGGAGGTGGGCACTACATTTCCTGGAGGTGGGCACTGTATTTCCTGGAGGTGGGCACTACGTTTTCTGGAGGTGGGCACTCTATGTTCTATTTGCTTCAAAAGTGATCTAATGACACTGCAGAACCACTTGTGGATGTATGCACATGTGTCTCCTCCCACTCTGTGCTCAGATTTTACGTTCCTCAAAACAGGAGCTATTTTTTCCCATGGTCTCTGGTAAGAAAGTAGGCTCATGGCTACTGCTTACCAATCATCTGCTGGGGCAAGAAGAAAGCACAGTTTTGCTGAGTGGACAGGCAGGGAAAGGGCCCCTGGAGTGCCTGGTGGCTCGAGCTGCTAAGTCAAGATGGGAGAAGCCCTCGATCTGGCAGGAGGCAGCTCACCAGCACGTGGACATCATAATCTAACCCTGGGGTCATCCACAACTGGGAGGGTTAGGACACAGGAGCAGGCTCTGTGCAGTGTGATGGGACACAGACAGAGGTCTTGAAGGGCTGGGCCTGTGCACCCGGTCCTAGACCTGCCGGAAGATGGGAGCTTCCGCTGAGGGCCAGGCCAGCTGTTCATGGACAGGGGCGGGAGAGAGGCGTTCTGGCCTTCGTCACTTGTTCCCCTGCTGCAGGGCTACTTCTGTGGCTGGTAGCTGACACTGGGTCCAGAGGAGTGCAGAGGCCGGGCCAGCCTTAGGTCTACTGTGTGGCTGCTGACAAAATAGCCAGCTGGGACGAGGCTCCTTTTCATCAGGTGACCTGTGCTTTTTTACTTCCTTATGTCAGCAGTCCTGGGAACAGGAAATGGTTTGTGCAATAGGAAGCGGCAAAAAACGGATGACAAAATATTTTTGAGCTGTGTGGATAAAATTTCAGTAAACAGAGATATTTATACACATCCCAAACACAAATAGGTTGACAAATACGAGCTGAATCCAGGCCTC
Source organism: Elephas maximus indicus (assembly GCF_024166365.1). Taxonomy (NCBI): domain Eukaryota; kingdom Metazoa; phylum Chordata; class Mammalia; order Proboscidea; family Elephantidae; genus Elephas; species Elephas maximus. Next base: position 235,611,176 of record NC_064819.1, read on the forward strand.
ATTCTTCAATTGTTAAAACTGCAGTGCTTATAGAAAGCTTACCATGTGATTTTGCTAAGCATTGTACATGCATTCTCTCAGGTGACCTTGACAGCGTCCTTATGGTGCGCCAGCCCATTTAACAGGTAAGAAAAGAAAGAGAGGCACAGACAGTTTAGGTAGCTTCTGGCACTTGGCAGGGCTGAGATTTGAACCCACAACTTTAGAGATTTCTGCTCTCAACCCCTGTGCTCTGCCACTGCTCAGAGCACCAGCAAACTCTTAATGATGACTCTTTTAGGACTTTATTGCTTGGGTTTTAAACTTACCTGCACCATTGGTGAGAAGCACTTCTGTAGCTGTGGTAGGTGGTTATGGAGTGGGGCTAAGGTATTTGTATTTTGTACATTCAAATTACAGAAGGAAGTGCTCATTAGCAGGGCCTGGCACAGAGAAGGAAGGCCTCCATTCCACTGGTCTCAGCCCCAGGAGAGCCTACTCTTTGCTGTGACCACTTAGCCTCTGCTCCCTGCTCCTGGGCAGAGTGACAGGGTCTGGTGGGCACAGTCTTGTTAAGGGAAAGCGTGCATTCAGGTAAGAAGGCACCAGAAGGAATGTCGAAACCCGGTCTGCTGAGCGAGGGGAGAAAGTCACGTCTGCTTCTGGTCCACAAAGGTCAGAGGACCTGGCACCTGGAAGGGAAAGGCAGCCCTGGGGAAGCTGGGTTCAGACGAGGAACAGGGTTGTAGCCACATGTCAGCGATGGGGGAGCTCAGGAGGCTATCTTCAAACTCCATGAGTGCAAGTCACTTTTCTTCTACTTCGGTTCACCATTCACTTTCAAATTTTCCTGACTTCCTCCTCACAATCTTTCTGCTCCGTTCACGTTCACATTCACAGCTCTACCTGGATGGAGAAATGATATCAGCCCTGGGAAAAGCCAGCTCCCTGCCTGCCACAGTTCCCGTTTGCACGTCTCACTGCTACTTAATTCCAGGCTCATACTCTAAATATAGGGCACACATCTAGAACTGTTACACGGGGAGTGTTACTCCTTCTACTATGCTGCCTCTCTAACTATGCCGGCTACAAATGGACACGGAAAATCCCAGGCTAGGGAAGGCTGGTTCATCAAGTTGGTGGCCCTTGAAGATCTATAAAATGTAACACATTTTCGCAGTTTGGCTTAGACAGAATAATTAGGAAATAGTAAATGCTGGCATCAACAGTTTTACTTGTGTAGTTCAGCGAAGGAACACAAATGGCGGTCTGGGACTGGGGAAAGAGCAGAACCTAGCTCCTATTCTGGTGTGAAATATAAGGAATTTATTGTAAGGAGGGCGAGTCATCAGGTTTCAACTCTGGCAAAGACCTGTTTATTAAAATTTTATTTGGTGGGAAATAAAAAGGGAAACTGCTGCTTTGGTATTTCATGGTAACTGGCTAACCATGATTGACCTGTTTTCACTGGCCCGCTTCCTAAATTTGGATATGTACTTGAAGAACCTATATATACTTTAGACAAAAAAATTATTCATTTGTGTTGCCATTAGTAAGAACCAGTAAACTCAGGTTTATTAATGGACAGGAAGATATGAAGTGAGCAACTCTCTAAATATGCAAATAAGCACACACAACAGAGGCAATATTCAAAGTATTTTTAACAATTGGTGTGGTAAGGCCCCAAACGCATCAGAATGGCCATCAGCCCTTCTGGGGGCCGGTGCCAGGCCTGGTGTAGTTGTTGGGTCCTGGGAGATCTGGGGCCCGGGGGGGGGGGGCGGGGGGGCGGCAGGTTGGGCAGTGGGGAGTATCTGGCCTGGAGGCTTGGAGCATTGTCTATTTACGGAGTGGTGCCTGGATATTTTAGGATTTAAAAACTGCTAAAGCTGTTCTGGTGTGCACTGGTGGAATATTAATGTTGTGAATAATTGCTCATACTTAATTTTATATCTCAACAAGTATGAAAGCCAAATGGATTCCGACAAAATACATTGTTATATAAGCCCCTTTAATGTTTAAATAAGGGGTGCTCACAGGCCTGTCACCGATTTGGGGGACCCTGGATGCTTCTGGTCCAGTTGCCTAGAGGGTTATGTTTCTTGCTGAGCGAGACATATCTCACATTCCAAAATATTTGTCTAGAATCACTGACCACATTGCAGAAGCTATACACTCAGCACCCCACACTCAGGCCCCCACTCCTGTTTCCTGTGTCACTGGGGGCAAAGAGATCTTTTTGGATTTTCAGATGCTACTATTTTACTATTTTACCCTGTAAGTACTCGGGGCTTACCTCGGGCTGCGAGCAGTTTGCACAGCTGCTTGCTGTCCCCAGAGTACAAAAAAAAAATGTCTGTATTTCTTTCTCTTCTTCCCCTTCATTCATTTAAACAAGTAATCAGTGAAAGTAGACTAACTGGGAAGCAGGTTGCGAGCAGAAGGAGAAATGAGGCCAGGTTCTACCCTCAGGAGTTTTTATGCTCTACTAGTAGTAACTCGGGAACACGGGTGGCACAGCAGTTAAAGCATTCAGCTGCTAACGGAAAGGTCTGCAGTTTAAATCCACTGGCCACTCTGCTGGAGAACAATGTGGCAGTCTGCTTCTGTAAAGATTGCTGCCTTGGAAACCCTACAGGGCTGTTCTACTCTGTCCTACAGGGTTGCAGGGAGTCGGAATGGACTCCATGCACCAGGAGTAGGAAGCTTCTCAATTAAGAGCTCTCGATACAATTTTTTAGAGCTTCATTTAAAAAAAAATTTTTTATTAAGTCATAATGTGCTAGGGAAAAAGACGGAAGATGATTTGTTTTTAACCCTTTGGAAATTATAAAAATATAAGATTTTCAGCCAAATGTATTGTCTATGGAAAGCAAAAATCTTTACACTTTTTTTTTTTTTTCCTTTTCCTTCAAAGGGCACAAAATTGGACACCTAACGATTTTAAAATACACTTCCTATTATGATGATGTGACCACCCATTGTACACCGGGTTTGCCAGGGCACAGAAGATAAATTACAACACCGTCAATTTGCTGATACCTATAAGGACATTTTATTCAGAGTCACAGAATTTTGGAACTTCAAAAGACTTCCAAGATCATTTAGTTCAAATCCCAGAGAGACCGAGTTACTTATTCAGGGCTATACAGCTTGTTAGGATAGAACAGGCCTGTGCATACCCAGTACAGCAGTCTTCTCTCTACATGATACCAGTAGTATTTCTGGCAGGTACAAGCTTAGTGTTTGAAAAGACTCAGCATCATCACTGGCTATTTCTGTGCCGTTGCGTCGGTTCCCACTCATAGCGACCCCATGTGACAAGAGTAAAACTGCCCCATAGGGTTTTCTAGGCTGTAACCTTTACGGGAGCAGATGGCCAAGTCTTTTCTCCTGCAGAGCTGTTAGTGGGTTTGAGCCACCGACCTTTTGGTTGGCAGCTGAGCGCTTAACCATTGTACCACCAGGGGTCCTTCAACATTGGCTAGACTATGAAAAATGAAAGGCTCAAAAGTGACATCTATTTTAGTCATTAAAAGATAGCTTTTGTGGTCCCCAAATTTAACCCTTACAGAAGGGCCAGTTGTGAGCCTTGAATTTCTTAGAACTTGGAATACCCGGTTTGAATCCTGTCTCCAGCATTACCTAGCTGTGTGACATTGGTCATGTTACTTAGCTCTCTGAGCTTCGGCTTCTTCAACTGTAAAATGGGGATAATAATTAACTCAGGGCTGTTGTGTGCTTAATAAGCTAATAACTCAAGTGCCTGGCAGTTAGTAGGGGCTCTACAAACACCAGGCCCCTTTTTGGTCTCTCACTGGCCCCACTGGGAACTCAGAGGGCACACACATACGGAAGTTACTGGGAAAACGATAACTTTTAGGCTGTAATTTACATTGTAGAAAAGGATAATGGCATTTGACTAAATGCCTGAGACATGGGGAGTCACTTCCCTTGCTCCTAAAATGTTTACATTAGCTACTTAAAACTAATTCATGGACTATGAATCAAAGGTATCTGTTTAATGTTTAAAAAAAATTTAATCACAGATTCTTCCTGAAGGATCCTGAAGCATATAGATCCTGAAAGGGGGCGGGGAGGACAACAAATCAACCCAATCCAGGGGCACACTACTGAAACTGTTCTGCAGTCATTAATCCATGAATTAGCTGGATTAAAACAAAATGCATTTTTAATTCAATATCACATGCCTACAATTAATTAACGATTAATTTGCAGTTTATTTATGGAATGAAAACTGGATTGCCCAGCACATTGCCTGCCTACAGGCTGAGACTGGTTCTGGCTCTGAAGTTTCCCTTAGAAGTCCAGTGCCTGGAAATCGTAGACCCTAAATTAACATTTAACCTCTGTGCAGTGGTTTAGACTAATTGGAGGTGTTACATCTGGAGCTATCATGCTGGTGGTTTAAAAAGGCAGCACGATGAAGATAAGAATCTTGCGTTTTGCAAATGCTGTATTTGTACTAAGAGAGAACTATGCCTCACTTAAACCCACACACCACGTTACTACTCTGTTGATTCATCTCCGTGAATTAAAGAGAACTCCAAGCCTCTTTATCTGCAAACTGTTTAGCTGGACATTCAAGGTTAACCAAAATCTGGCATCTCCTCTGCTGGGTGGAAGCTCATACCCTAAAGCCTAGTACTTTTCCACTTCCCAGTGATCCCCTGGGCCCTCTCTTTCCCCAAGCTGTGGATCAAGCCCATCCCCCAGAAAGTCTTCCCAACGTCCCAGCCTGGAAGGTTTCTGGTCACTGTCATACTCAGAGGCGTTTTGTCTCCAACCTGGCGGTTATTAGCTAGCTTTTCAGAAGTATGCTTATTAACTCCCTGCTTAGCCTGTAAGCGCCTTAGGGCTAATGACAGGTATTTACATATAATTGCTACGCAAATATTTGCTGATTAAGATATTCATTCACACTTAAAACATATCATTGCCAACCTTTTAAATGATACCTGATAAGGCACCTCACAATTTAAAAGGATACTCAGGAAATCTATTAAGGCCATAAACAAAAGGTCACTTTGCCAAGACACCAAACACCTCATTCCCTTTGGGGGCAACTTAAAGATTAACACTTTTAACAAGAGTATTGCAAAAAAAAAGCCATCAAAGGCTGAATCTTAAGTCTAAGGGACATTTTAGTTCCTGCAAAACCTCTGTGTCAAGAAAGAAAGAAAATGTTTGGAATACTGTCGTATTCTATTTTAAACGTCAAGAACAGCAATAGAGCCAACTAAATTAAAGAGGATGGAAGACATATTTCCATTTGTGACTAATTACTGACGGTACAATGCTGAACCACTTTTAGTGTCAATATATTAGATGACGTAATTTTTCAGTGAAAAGGGCCCTTCAGCTGGGAGCTCACTCTATACGTGTACCCTGCGTATGAGTAACTTACTTTGAATGTTGTATTAAGATTTTTATAATAATGTGATTAATGAGTCTGTCCACATTCATTTTCAGACTTTTAGGCTTCTTGATGGCCAGCGACAAACCCCAGGAATGCACTTATCATATGCTGGGCGTTAACTGTGTTATACCTAAATCGCTTGAAGCAGGGGCATGAGAGAAAGGGAGGGTGCTGTGGGGACGTGGAGGCAGTAGTTCAGTTATCTCTGCTCAGACCTTACTGTGGAGGGACCCCATCTGGCCTTGGACCAGCTCCTTCTCTTGAGCAGCAGCCACCTCACCTCTAAAATATGCCTACTTAAAATGCTTGCTTTGAGGATTAAAGAAAATAACATAGGTAAAGGTTTAGCGGAGTTTCTGGCACACGGTAAGTACTTAATATTTTTTCTGAACTCATATTTAATGTGCATCTACATGTACCGTGTGCTGTTCTAGGTGTTGGGAACTCCAAATAGAACAAATAGAGTCCTTGCTCTCTTGGAGCTTACCGTGGGAAGCGGTAGACGCACAAATTAACCTGCAGATGTAATATGCCAGGTGGAATAATTTCTGTGGAAAAAAAATTAACAGCAGGATAAAGCAGATAAGGCAGCAGGAAAGATAAGTGTGTGTGCACTATTTTATACAGGGAGGTGAGGGAGGCCTTCTCTGGTAAGATTTGAGAAAGTAAGGGAGCCAGGTTTGCAGATGTGGGGAAAAGCTTTCCAAGGAGAGGAAACATCTGTTTTCAATGGCTGATTTTTCTAGATTGCCATGCCCTCCTTCTGTGGCACCTCTGGGTGGACTTGAACCTCCAACCTTTTGGTTAGCATCCGTTTCCCAGGGACTCCTAACTTACTGGATAGGGTCAACATAAGTGCAAAGAGCATGGGCTTTAGAACAGAAAAAAAATTGATTTGAAGCCAGACCCAGGACTCAGCAGCTATAGAAGAGCGAGTGAGCTAGAAGATGGGAAGGACATAAGGTCAGAGAGGCAGCAAGCCAGATAATGTGGGGTATTACAGGCACTGACAAGGTCTTCAGATTTTTTTTTTTTTTTTCCTGGAAGAACTGTGAGCAAAGAAGTGATGTAACTTATACTTGAAAAGGTAATACACAGTTGTTACTCTTGTTAGCTGCCTTACAGTAGACCCCCAGGCACAAAGGGATTGGATAGTTCTGACCTATAGGGTTTTCACCGACTGATTTTTAGGAAGTGGATTGCCAGGACTATGCCACCAGGGATTCCCAATACATAGTAGCTATTATCAAACATTGTAATCGTAACAGGTTCGATACATGTGAACTGAATTTTGCCTATCATCGTTTTTTGTTATCTGAGTTCAACTAGATTATATGAATTAGTTGAGTCGCATATAATTGCGTTTCTGTGGGTCAAAAATGGTGGAATATTAGCAATTTCATAAGGTTCAACCAACTTATTGGATGCAAACCAAAACCAGCTGTGTTGAGTCTATTCCTACTCATGGTGAACCCATGTGTGTCAAGGGTAGAACTGTGCTCCATAGGGTTTTTAATGGCTGATTTTTCTAAAGGAGACTCCCAGGCCTCTCTTCTGGGTGGACCTGAACCTCCAGCCTTTTGGTTAGCAGCTGATCCCATTACCGATTTCCCAGGGACTCCTAACTTGTTCGATACGGCCAGTATAAGTGCAAAGAACATGGATTTTAGAATAAAAAATTTTGATTTGAATCTCAGGCCCAAGATTCATTAGTGTTGGGCCAGTTAATGTCTTTCTCCTTCAGGTCTCCTTATGTAAAATGGGGTTTAACACCATAACCTAAGTCTTGAGAGGTGGTATGATGATTAAATGAGATATACACATAAAGCGCAGGGCTTAGGAGCTCATTGAATAAATGAACCAATTAAGAAGGGGGATTAAATCTTTTACTCAGTAGTTTGATCAAATGAATGATTCCACACCCAACCCTTTAGAACTACCTTTCACTGTGCTGGAAACCCTGGTGGTGTAGTGGTTAAGTGCTATGGCTGCTAACCAAAGGATCAGCAGTTGGAATCTGCCAGGTGCTCCTTGGAAACTCTGTGGGGCAGTTCTCCTCTGTCCTATAGGATCGCTGTGAGTTGGAATCGACTCAGCAGCACTGGAGTTTGGTTTTCATTGTGCCAGGTACTGAAAAAGCACAACTTCACGTTACCTTTTAAAGACACAACAGCTTTTTGATCAAAGTACTACTCCTTGCATTTATACAATTCACCCTTTAAACATATAATTAGGTAGGTGAATATTCTACGGTTCCAATAACAGCTACGAACGTTGGAAAATTTTGCATATTTTAAATGTTTTCAACTTTGTCTGCCAAGGCAATTCCATTTCTTCTATCAAAGTAACAAAAAAAAAAAAATTGTAGTAAAACATCTTCCGTTCTAACCATTTATAAGTGTACAATTCAGTGACATTCATTACGTTCACCATATTGGGCAACCACCACCATCTTATTTCCAAAAATATTCATCAGGCCAAACAGAAACTAAGCAGCCTCAAGCAATAAGTCTCCTACCCTCCCCCCGCCAATCCTTGGTAACCACGACTGCACTGTTGTCTCTATGCATTTGTCTATTTTAAATAGTTCATAGAAGTGAGATCATACAGTACTTGTCCTTTGGTGTCCGACTTAATTCACTCAGCAGAACGTTTTCAAGGTTCACGCATGCCCTGACATGTATCAGAACTTCGTTTCTCTTTATGGCTGAACAGTATTCCATTGTATGTATATACCAAAGAACTTAATTTTAAAAACGAACCCTGATGTTCTTCAAATGAAAAGGCCAGCAGCTACTGGCCACTCCAAGAGTGTATGTTCGAACTTACTACCTTCGATAAAACTCAAACTTAAAAACGCTCCTCAGTTTGTTTGAAGCAAAATTTTTACGAAACGTTATAAACTTACGTTCATGGTTACAACGCAGAAGAACGTTACCAAAGCTGGCGCCGCGAAGAGCTCCCACAGTGGTCAGCTTGACTAAGTGCTTTTGTCTACTGTACTAGTGGAACATGTCATAAAGGACTTGCGGTAAAATGCAGATGCGGACTCAGGGGCTGACGACATTCTACACGTTCAGAGGATTTCACGGTTGTTCCGAAAATTCTTTCCCAAGCAAATCTACGTGAACGCGACCGTACGGTACGGAAGCACCAGGAGCGTCCTCTTGCCCTACATGGTGCTTTTTACGAATTTGCAAACACAAGCTGTCGACTTTCGCTTTTCGACCGAGTTTTATTTCACGCCGGCGCGGCGTGTTATCACTGCGCCCCGGACACGGGCCACGGCCCGCCGCTTAGCCACCACCGCCCTCGTTTCCGGCTGGCTCGCCCTCGGGACAGCGGAGCCGGGAGCGCGGCGCGCCCGCCCGGACGGGCCGACCAAACACAGGCCCTACTCTCCGTCCGCAGACGGCCGCCCCGCACCCGGCACCGGGGCCCGCGCACGGCTTCCCGCCGAACCAACCCCCTGCGCGCTCCGCTCGGCAACGCCGCTTCGCAGCAGCCGAGCAAACGCGAGCAGCAGCTGGACGCCGCGGCCACCACTCGCCCATCAGTGCCCCGCGCACACAGGCCGCGCGGCCGGCACAGCCCCGGGCAGCGACCGCAGGCTCCGCCCCGCCCCGAGGGCTCCGGCCCCGGCAGGGCGCCCACCGCCCAGCCCGCGGCACCCGGCCCGCCGCCGGCACCCACGGCCGCCCCGCCCCGCCCCGCCCGCGCAGGCGCAGCCGCGGAGCCCGCCCCGCCCCCACCGCCGTGCCGCGCAGCGGGACCCGGGCGGGGCCGGAGCGACCCTCGGAGGGGGCGTGGCCAGCCGGCCCGGACTCGCGCACGCGCCCTCGAGCCTCACGGCTACGTGTCGGGCCACGTGACGCCCACCCCGAAAGTCCCCCGTGAAGCAACAGGGCGTTAAAGATTTCTTTGGGGGTGTGTGGGGGCGGCCGAGAGGGCTCCCCAAAGCACAATCACAGCGCCCGGGCGAGCCGGCTCCGAGGCCCGCGGCCCGCCGCCGGAGCGCCCCTTCCCTTCCCGGCGCGACACGCGGCTCTCCTCGCGCGGCCCCGGCCTACGCCGCGCGCCGCCCCGAGCTCCGAGCGTGGGGCCGAGACGGGGCGGCCGCGTCCTGCCCGCTGGAAACACTGCCCGCCCGGCCCCTCGCCGCGCGCCGCGCGAGGACTCTCCTCACGAGCAGCCTCCTCACGAGCGGCGCGGGCGCCCGCCGCGGCCCCAGCGCCCGCCGCGGCCCCGCCCCCCGCGCTCCGGCCTCGCCCGCCCCGCCGAGGGGCGGCCCGGCGCCGCGGCCACCGGGAGGGGGAGCGCACCGAGCGCCAACGGCCGCCCCGCGCCCCGCCCGCCGCCCCCGCCCGCGGCGCCCCTCCCCCCCGGCGCCTGAACTGAAGCGAACTCCGCCGCCAAGTGAGTGAGGAGGCGGCGGCCGAGGAGGAAGAGGAGGAGCGCGGAGCAGAGCGCGGCGGCAGCGGCAGCGGCGGCAGCGCGGCGCGGCCCGGAGGGACCGAGCGGCGGCCGAGGCGGCGGGCGCGGCACGACCAGCGGCGGCGGCGGCTCCCGGCGGCCGAGCGCCCGCGCCCCAGGGCCGACCCCGCCCGCCGGCCTCGCGAGGGGCGCGCCGAGTCCGAGGCGGCGGCGGCGGCGCCGGGACCCGCTGCGAGCGGCCGGGGAAGTGCCCGCGGGAGCGAGCGCCGGCGGCGGCCCCTGCGGCGGCTCGCGGAGGGCGGCCCCGGCCCCGGCCCCGAGCGGCGGCGCCCGCGCTCCCGCCGGCCCTGCTCCTCCTCCCCGGCGGCGGCGGCGGCGGCGGCGGCGGCGAGTGAGCGGCGCAGCCTGGAATATGGTCGGGGAAATGGAAACGAAGGAGAAGCCGAAGCCCACCCCGGATTACCTGATGCAGCTGATGAACGACAAGAAGCTCATGAGCAGCCTGCCCAACTTCTGCGGGATCTTCAACCACCTGGAGCGGCTGCTGGACGAAGGTAACGCGGCGCCGGCCGCTCGGCGCGCGGGTCCGCGGGCGGGGGCGCGGGGCGGGCGGGTCCCGGCGGGGTCCCGGCGGGGCGCGGGCTCCGGGGCCCGAGTTGGCTGCGCTGCCGGGGCTGCGGGGCCGCCTCTCCGGCCGCCGGGCGCGGGGCGCGCAGAGGCCGGGCTCGGGCACGGGCACGACGGCACCCTTCCTCCCGAGCGCGGACGGCCCGGCGCCCCGCCCGGAGGCCGCGGAGGCCCGGAGCGCCAAGGGCGGGCGGGCGGGCGGGCGTGGGGGGAGTCGGCGCCGCGTGCCGCCCGGGGCGGGAGTCCGCGCGGGCTGGCGACCTGGGGACGTTCCGCCGAGCCCCAAAGTGCGGCCGCGGGCGGCGGCGACAGCGCCGGGCGCCCCTTTGTTTGGGGAAGCGAGACCTGCGGCGGAGTTGGACTTCACTTCGGGGGGCGCCGAGGCCGCGGCGGCGCGTCGGGCCGGCGGGCGGGACGCCAGGTCGGACGCCCGGGGCCGCGGGCCCGGGAGCCACGGGAAGACGGACTGGCGGCGCTGGAGTTTGTTGCCCAAGTTGTGGCGGCGGCGACCCGGAGCTCCGATCTCTGGTCGCTGGGGCTTTCTGGGGACACAAGTGCGACCCGCAGAAAGTACGTTTGGAAAACCGGGTGGCGAGGAGTTGCCTTGTTTTTCTAATTGAGAAGCACCACGGGAGGAATGTTGAAAGCAAGCCGAAAAGACTAAATGTTACGGAGACGAACAGTGGATTTTAGGTGGGTCGCAAGCATTTCGAGGTTTTAAAAATAGATCTGGGGAAAAGGAGTCTGCAGCTTAGAGTTGGAATGTCACCAAAGAACAAAAGACCGGAAACGTCTCCGTGACAAGAGATGGTTAAAGAAGGATCCCCGGAGCTTTTGTTGTCATGAACGTCACTACACAGAAGCAGCTCTAAAAGTGCAAGATGGGTATTACTGCTTCCTCGTTGTTTTGCTGATATACGTTGAAACTAGAATGAGCCTAAGTGGAAACGGGCGTTTTGCAGTGAAAGAGCTGGGTGTGAATTTCACATTGCTCCAGAGAAAACTTCAGCTGTCCCTTTAAGGGGTTCTGCTTTTCCTATTTGTGTTGGCATTTGAAAAATGGTGGAGGCAGAAAACTTTCTGGAATGTCAAAAAAAAAAAAAGCTGGAACTCTTGAATTGAGTACATTTCCAAATGTGAGCGCTAAGGGGCGCCAGTTATTTTTTTTTAAACATGAGAAACGTTTGGCGCAAAATGTGCAATAAGTTAATAATCTGATCTGTACGAAATTTAGTGGAAATTTAAATCTTAGTAGATCGCTTCAACTGCCATTATTTGTCCATATATGTAAGTATTTACAAACACTGAAAGCGTTTTATTTAAAATTTTTGGAACAATTGTACCGCGTTTCGGAAGTCATAAGCTATTATTTTTTACTGGGTGTGTTTTTCTGAATTTAAGGTTTTAGTATCAGTAAGAATTTCCGCTGAAAGTTTTATTTTCTTAAATGCAGTTGCTTAGAAGGCATCACATAGATATTAGAAATGAAAACAGGTTTTACCAATATTTAGGGTAAACTAAATTTTTTAATAAATTGCAGTCTTTGAACTAAAATGTTTAATTTTATCAAATGGCGTAGGAGGTTATTAAAACAAATTCAGAAGTACTTGTCACTTTACGGGAAAGAACTTCTTATTGAAAAAATTAAATATGAGTTCTTTGATTAGTTTTAAAATGCTTCTCCGTTGTGCTTTTGTGTTGATCTGAAATCTCATTGATAATTTGCAGTTCTGTTAAACGGTTTCTAATCTTTGGATTGAATAATATCTGATCTTCTAAATCTAGAAACTGCAATTATGTCTTAATCTTTAATGAAGGTTTATTTCTCTCTGGTTGGAAATAGTCACCATTTGAGTTTCAGAGGTTGCAGACCACTATTTCAGGGTGGTATATTCTTAACACTTGTTTTCCTTTTTAATATGGTTAGTTTACTCTGTTTCTTTTCTTAGTCTATTTTGAATTTTAGCCTTTTCAATTCAGCCTAGCAGTTGCTTGTGTATGGTAGCAAGGATGTTTAAAATTGACAACATAATGACTAGGGAGTTTGATTTTTCTTTTATCAGACCAGTACAAACACGCAGGAAAAGGGACTATTCCTTAGTGTGGAATGAGCTGCTTCCTGTAATTGTTAGCCATGTTATAAACTGAATTTGACTCAGATATATTGGTTTCTGAAGTGCATCTCTTTTTTTTTTTTTTTTTTGAGAAATAGTTTTATTCTGAAATTTGGAAAGTTGTGTTACTGCTTTGTGGCCTATCATTGTCCAAAACAAATTAATGACGACTTCTGTTTGTGGTTAGGAATTACATTGTCCTTTGTACATAATGCTTGGTTGAATTTTTCTTTGAAATTTAGGTAAAACTATAAACTTTACTTAAGTGATTATGATTAGCTTAATGACATTAAGATATTATACCTAGTTGCAGTAGGTATAAGGAGCCCTGGTGGCAGTGGTTAAGCCCTCAGCTGCTAACCAAAGGTCAAGGATTCGAAATCACCAGCTGCTCAGCGAGAGAAAGATGTGGCAGTCAGCCTCCTTAAAGATTGTTGTTGTTCTGTGTTGTTCAACTGATTCCAACTCCTAGTGACCGAATAGGACAGAGTAGAATTGCCACATAGGGTTTCCTAGGCTGAAATTTTTACAGGAGCGGATTGCCAGGTCTTTTCTTGTGAGGGGCCTGCTGGTGGGTTTCACCTGTTACCTGTTAGTTAGCAGCTGAGCTCTTTAACCGTTGCACCACCAGGGCTCCTTTATGTTCACACGTTGTTACTGTTGTTGGGTGCTGTTGAGTCAGTTTTCGACTAGCACATTTTAATTAGTTAATTGGTGCCATCCTTTCACAAGACTGAGCTCTTTGAGGATGTGGAGTGCAAACCCTATAGGGCATTTCTACTCTGTCTTGTAGGGTTGCTATGAGTTGGAATTGACTTGATGGCAGTGGGTTTGGTTTAGTTCTGGCAGTAGATATATTTTCTAATACAGATTTTGAATGAGGCTATGTAACAATATTCAAAAAACTTTTGTAAAAATTTGTCAGTTTGAGAGTTTCTGTTGAGCTAGTTACAAAACTGGAAATCAGGTGTGCTAAGCTTTCCTAGTTGGTTAATATTTGAATGCTGTAGAATGAGAGTGTTGATTCTGTGCCAAGTTAACCTTTCGCTTGTATCTTGACTACGGACTATCCTCCACCTCTTTTTTTTTTTGGACTGTCGGTCTTTCCTCTAAGAGTATGAATCTTCGACAGGCCTGCTTTTAAATCGTGAATGCATTATAGGTTGGACCAGTTAAAAAGGAAGTAATTTAAGGTGATAATTTCAGGGCTTTTATTTTTTTTTAAATCTTTTAAGATAAAAATGATTACAGGATTACAGATATAATTTCGATTTTGAAATTTTATCTGTAATCCTGTAATTTTAGAAGGAACTTTTAACTGAACCATGGGACCATCTATGGGAAAAAGCAGTTACCGCAAAAAAGTTTTTTAAAACACTTTTCTTTGTCACGAAAATCTTAAAAAGCAAACAATTGTATTTGAATGTAAATTATGTTTTTAGAAAGCATTGAAACTTAGAATTAAGAAATTGCATAAAATCAGTTTGACTTAAAAGCCCAGAACAGGGGAAATGGAGAGGTAGGTATTTTAAAATTGCATGTTTTTGTTTTTTAGGTGGGAGGGAGGGTAAAGCTGGAAATAAAAAGTATGAGATAGGGTTTATGAGAAAGGACAACCTAAACCTTTGTGTTGTAGATGCCTGAAAAATGAGCACGTGGTTCAGAAAGTAAGCAGAACACGTTTGTTTGAATAGATTCTGCATCACTGATTTAAAAAACACGTTTTCATTTCCTGATAGCATTTTTTGGGTAAATTTTCTTTTTGAGCTGAATTTAGATTCTCATTCTCTCAAAATGTAGGCAATTTTTAAAAAATTAAAATTCGCTTTACTGCTAAACATTTTTCCACGTTAATGTTTATTTCCGCTTACATATTCCACTGAACGTATCATACCTTCAGTTTTCTTACACTTTAACATGCGCATGCACACGTATAATTTTTTTTTTAGAAACTGCCGTTTTACAAAAGTTTCGGTTTAAAAATTATGTGGCTATTTGTTGGTATTGAGAGGACTTACTATTTAGGTTTTTTATGGTTTTAGACGTTCTTTTTGTCTGGAGATGAAATCATTGCTGACAGTAATCAATATCTGTGACAAACAGATCTACTTAAGTTGAGGTAATTAATCTGTTCCTTAGGAGCTAAGATTCTGCTTTTGTACACAAGCCCTTTGAAGTAGTAGTAATAAGAAGGAAGCCAATATTTATAATTGATTTTTCTTTCCATTACCCTTTTTTCTTCTCACCCAGGCTGTGTCACCAGCTATATAAGGTAATAATGAAAACGATAATTCCTATGACATTTTAGGTCATTTATTCAGCATTCGTTGTGTACTTATGAAATTTCCCTGAAGGCAGACTGTGTATTCAGAATGCACGTGCATGCTGTAAGCCAGAAGGTGATTCCTTTTTCTTACTTCATCCAATTTACATATATTGTAGTAAAGGTTGTACTCCCAAGGATGTAGCACAGTTGAGCTAACAGAAACAGGCCTCTTTGCTAATCCCATTTCTAAGTGTGTTTGGTATGAATACCTTTTCTTAAATGGCTTTGACAATATCATATTAAAACAAATTAATTTGACTTTTTCAGTGCTTTATGCACATTCTGTTTCTCTTGTGGTCACCTCACTAGTACTGTCCTGAGAGTGATTGAAGTGCATCAGTTTTCCATGAGAACAGATGATTTTTGGTTTACTTTTTAAGGATCATAGATTCCTGTGGCAATAATAAAATGTTTAAAAGAAAAAAAAAAATACCTCGACCTTGCCTCTTCTACAGCATTATTCAGATGTACTTTTTTTTGAGGTCCGTGTATATAGACAGGTAAAGTTTAAAAAATTCCTATCCATTTGGCACTAAGCTAGGTACAGTTTTCTATAAGCTGATGGAAGTGCAGGCAGTATACTTGAGAAACTCAAGGCAGCTAATACAACTTATGGTGGCCCAGTTACAAGCAAAACTTGCCTTTCTGTGGGAGATGAAAAATGCTGTATGACGTTGTTGGGTTTTGTTGGTTGAAAACTTGAAGAGCACTTAATCTCAGATAGAGCCCACAGAGCAGCTCGCTGCCGTCGGTATGTCAGCTGCCTTGAGAATACGCTAGAATCTAATTCAGGGTGAGGGACGGGGTGGTGAGGATAGTGAGTGGGCCCACGTCGGGAAGTCAGGATTGTGTACCAGTGTTCCATCCATGTGAGCGACAGGCCTTCATTATGTTCTCCTGACGCCTCCTTTATCTGATATTAGGGCGGTTTCAGTGTGGTTTGTAAGTTTAATAAGATTTTTCCCTTCCTAAGAACCTTTAGGGAATGCTTTTATTCCTTTTAAAAATCAGCATTTCAGTATTGGAGCCCAAAATAGCTGGATTATTTGATGTCCAAGTGAGATTTTTACAGTTCTATTTTCCTGTAACAGAAAAGCAAAATTAGTGTTAAACTTTTCACTGTGAGTACTGCTTGTTTTAATAAATTTGACTATATATGACCCCAGTCTGGGTTAGGTACTAGTCTCTGTATATCTGTCAGTATGCTTAACATATCGTAATAATCGCTTTCTGTGCCTGTCTGCCCTGTTAGAATTAGTTCTTTGAAGGTGCCCACCTCAGAGCCTGGCACGTGTATATTCTCCAATGTTTGTTGAATTAATATTCTATTCTAACTTTTAGTTTTTCTAAAATATGTGCTGTGTACATGAATTTTTTTAGTGAAAATACATAAATGATATTAGAAGAATTGTTTTAATACCTTCAGACAATTGTATAAACAATTGTGGAATTGTTTGGTGATAGCTTTTGACAGCTTGAGTAAAAGGTACATGTATTTTTTTCTTTAAAATGACAATTTTTAGAAATCTCATATTTGCAGTACTTGCCCTCAAGGAGCTTAATCTTAGTTTTACTTTCTGCCATTGTTGTCTCATGAGTTAGAATGTACTCAGTAGCAACTAACAACAGCAGCCGTTGTGAATGAGAACTAGAAAGATAATTTTTTTTTACTTTAAGCAGTATAGTTTCTAGCCAGGCCTTACACTAAAGCGTATCAGTTCACAATTAGAGAAAAGCTATCAGTGTGCATCTCAGCTCTTGGGAGTTTTGGCATTTGTGGAATTATATAAACTTTTCCCCTTGTCAATTACCTATAAAGGTTAATATTCAACGATTATATGTAGGTCTTGTAGTAAATAGGAAAGATTTCTTATCCTGAAGTGCTGCTTTGGTGTGTTTAGCATAAACAAGGGCTGTTTGAATGTTTTGAGTTTAGAAGAAAGTAGAGTGTAATCATACGTGGCAGCTGTTGTAATTTAACACAATGTCAATTTTTTAAGCACAGATATCTTTAAACTAATTAGAAACAATGCCATCAGTTAACTGAAATTTAACTTTCATTTTTAAAGGGAGTCTACTTCACTGCTTAAATATTGACAATGTTTTAAAATAAACCTCCGATGAATTTTTCTGAGAGTACCTTGCAGAAGATAAGCTGTTTATTTAGAATTCTTGTCTGTAAGCATATGATTGTACTCAGTGTTTTCCCACATTCCTCAATTTCATGAAATAGAAACCCTAGTTTGAAAATCTATCAATTAATTGATTAGTTAATTTTGCCATACTGTCAAGTCTTTAGCAAAGCAAATAGAAATTTTGTTTTTGTCTGTAATGTTGCTTCATGTATTGGTTTCAGCCTGTATCTTTATTGAACTAAAATTTGAGGCTTGGTGAAAATCAACAAACTGTAGCTTTTATCGGGCATTATTTATGATAAAGCAGAATTTGTCAGGTTGGGTCATCTTAGATCTTTCTTAAAGGTATTAAAGTGTCAGAAAAATGTCAAAATAATGCAGTTAAATCTGTAAAGTGGTTCCATGTTGTGGCCTTGGTATAAGGAAAACGTGTGTGTGCATGCTTGCACACGTGTGCTTTGTGTTAAATGTGTGGGTGTGTAAAGGGAGGCATGCAGTAGAAATGCGCTGGCCCTGAAGTTCTTCAGAGTAGGTGTTGGGAATGGTGAAGTTCCAGAACAAGGAAGGTTTTGAGGTAATGAAATACCTGGTTGGCCCCAGGAGTGAAAAGATTGTATGCTAACAGTGGACACCAGATCAGGTGTTAACCCCTTGCTTTTAGCTTCAGTGCAGGACAAGTCATCTTAAAGACCATGATCAGCTGCTCAGTTGAAAATTATTGGAGAACTTGTAGACTTTTACGCTAACTTCACAGTTTAAAATACATGCGGGAAATTAAATAACAAAAGATACGCATGTGTATTTATTACATTTTAAGAGTAGAACTAGGACATCATTAAAAAAACTTTATGCAGTTTTTATTTGAAATCTTTTTTCTGCATAAATTCCACTTTTATGGGATCTCAATTGTTTTACAAAGAGTTCAAAGAGAGGTGGATATTAAAAAAACAACTAGAAATGCAAAACATTTCCTCTTGAACTTGGTTGAGTATAGGGAAAATTAATACCAGAGACTCATAGAATTTTGTAGCTGGAAGGGACCTGATAGTAAAAGTGTGACATCTTCATAGGTGAGGAAACAGGTGTACAGGGCTTGTGATGATCTGTTCTGTCAGTGTGCCAACCTGTAAGTGTAACCGAAGGAGAAAAATCAAGAGTATTTGCATATGCACTTTATCGTGAACACGAAGAAGGAAAAGCAGGTGGATTTTCTGCTAATTCTGTATGTTAGGCTTGGACAAATGTGGCTCATCAGATTCTTGGAGCCAGAATTGTTATAATTTTTTTTAAAGCGGTAAGTCTTTATCATAGTTAAGAGGTTAAATGTGAGAAAACAAGGGCGTTTTTAGAGGATTTAAACTCATCCACTTAAACTTCTTAGTAAGCAAAGAGTAGGGCCTCAGCTATCTAAATAATGTAGTACAAGTAAATCCACTATGTATTCTGTAGTGTTATTTTTAATAATTATTCAAGAGAAAACAACATTTCTGACTGGAAGGTTGAATATAGCGGTTTAATATTGCTAAGCAATTCAAGACAGGAACATACACTTGGATCAGTTTTAGATTAGCATAGGATGAACAGCCCAGTATTTTATCAGCTGGGCAGCTCTGAAAAGTGACAGCCAGGAGGTGGATGGTGGTGGATTGAATGGAGATGGCTGCTGCGCTAGGTAGCCTCTACATCGCATTCCTAATGCCAGGATCTCGAGGATTGACTGCTTATTCAAGTATATTCCCTCTAATGACGTATAAACCATTGGTCTTTGCTTGCCAGTGTTACAGTAATTGTATCCCTCTGATAAAACTTTCGGTGTTACGTGGCAGACAGATAAAAAGTTTTTGTGAAAAAAAAATTTTTAAACCAAGGCCAATATAAATGGCTTTGAAATTAATGTTCTGTTTTGCGTGGAATCACCATGAGTGGGGGCTGGCCCACAGCAGCAGATCCTTTGCTATTTGTTGCTGTTTCTGTCATTGTTGCAGTAATATTTCTTGTTTTTAATTTTTATTGTGCCTTAAGTGAAAGTTTACAAATCAAGTCAGTCTCATACAAAAACTTACAAACACCCTGCTTTACATTCCTAATTGCTCGCCCCCCAATGAGACAGTACACTCCCTCTCTCCAGCCTCTCTCCTTGTGTCCATTTGGCCAGCTTCTGGCCCCCTCCGCCCTCTCATCTCCCCTCCAGGTAGGAGATGCCAACATAGTCTCATGTGTCTACTTGATCCAAGAAGGTCACTCCTCACCAGTATCATTTTCCACCCCACAGTCCATTCCCATTCCTGTCTGAAGAGTTGGCCTTGGGAATGGTTACTGTCTTGGGCTAACAGAAGGTCTGGGGACCATGACCTCCAGGGTCCTTCTAGTCTCAGTCAGACCATTAAGTCTGGTCTTTTTCCAAGAATTTGGGCTCTGCATCCCACTGCTCTCGTGCTCCCTCGGGTTCTCTGTTGTGTTTCCTGTCAGGGCAGTCAGTGGTTGTGGCTGGGCACCATCTAGTTCTTCTGGTCTCAGGCTGATGTAGTCTCTGGTTTATGTGGTCCTGTCTCTTGGCCTCAAAATTACCTTATGTCTTTGGTGGTCTTCATTTTCCCTTGCTCCAGGTGGTTTGATACCAATTGATGCGTCTTAGATGGCCACTTTCTAGCATTTAAGACCCCAGATGCCACTCCCCAAAGTGGGATTGTTGCAGTAATATTTCCATTGTTATAACAAGTATTCAACTCTGTGTGTTCACATATGCACAGGCATGAGCCAGCATAAAAATAAAAATTAGTCCGTTTCTCTGCATATGTTAATGAGACCATATTGTGACGTGATAAGAGTTCTTGACTGGTAGACCTGGCATCTAATCATGACTGCAGCTAACTAATTAGTTTTGTGATCTTGGATAAGACATCTAACCTCTGAACCTCACCTTCTTCATCTGTAATGGGAATTACCAACTGCCCTGCCAACCTCAGATACTCTGCGGCTAAAGATTATTATATGCAGACGAGGTTCTCAGGCTACAAGGTGGCATCATCTAATTTCTGTCAGTGTATTTAGGTGGTTTATGATGAGAATGGACAATCAGATATAAGTATAGCTGCTTGTAGAGAATGAGAGATGAAAGGAAAAGGAAAGAAAAATTATTTATCCGTTGTTCTTGTTAGGTGCCGTCGAGTCAGTTCCGACTCATAGTGACCCTATGCACAACAGAATGAAGCACTGCGTGTTCCTGCACCATCCTCACAATTGTTGTTATGCTTGAGCCCATTGTTTTAGCCACTGTGTCAGTCCACCTCGTTGAGGGTCTTCCTCTTTTCCGCTGACCCTGTACTCTGCCAAGCATGATGTCCTTCTCCAGGGACTGATCCCTCTTCACAACATGTCCAAAGTATGTAAGCCACAGTCTCACCATCCTTGCTTCTAGGGAGCATCCTGGCTGTAATTCTTCAAGACAGACTTGTTCGTTCTTTTGGCAGTCCATGGTATATTCATTATTCTTTGCCAACACCACAATTCAAAGGCCTTAGTTCTTCTTCGGTCTTCCTTATTCATTGTCCAGCTTTCATATGCATATGATGCGATCAAAAATACCATGGCTTTGGGTCAGGCGCACCTTAGTCTTCAAGGTGACATCTTTGCGCGTCAACGCTTTAAAGAGGTCCTTTGCAGCAGACTTACCCAATGCAACGCGTCTTTTGATTTCTTGACTCCTGCTTCCATGGCTGTTGATTGTGGATCCAAGTAAAATGAAATCCTTGACAACTTAAGTCTTTTCTCCGTTTATCATGATGTTGCTCATTGGTCCACTTGTGAGGATTTTTGTTTTCTTTATGTTGAGGTGCAGTCCATACTGAAGGCTGTGGTCTTTGATCTTCATTAGTGCTTCAAGTCCTCTTCACTTTCAGCAAGCAAGGTTGTGTCATCTGCATAACGCAGGTTGTTAATGAGTCTTCCTCCAATCCTGATGCCCCGCTCTTCATATAGTCCAGCTTCTGGGATTATTTGCTCAGTGTACAGATTGAATAGGTATGGTGAAAGAATATAACCCTGATGCACACCTTCCCTGACTTTAAACCAATCGGTACCCCATTGTTCTGTCTGAACAACTGCCTTTTGATCTATGTGAAGGTTCCTCATGAGCACAATTAAGGGTTCTGGAATTCCCACTCTTCGCAGTGTTATCCATAATTTCTTATGATCCACATGGTCGAATGCCTTTGCATAGTCAATAAAACACAGGTAAACATCCTTCTGGTATTCTCTGCTTTCAGCTAGTATCCATCAGACATCAGCAATGATATCCCTGGTTCCACGTCCTCTTCTGAAGCTGGCCTGAATTTCTGGCAGTTCTCTGTTGATACACTGCTGCAGCCGCTTTTGAATGATCTTCAGCAAAATTTTGCTTGCGTGTGATACTAATGATATTGTTCTATAATTTCCACAGTCGATTGGATCACCTTTCTTGGGAATAGGCATAAATATGGATCTCTTCCAGTCAGTTGGCCAGGAATGTATGGAATTTATCCATATCGCTGTTAAAAAAAAAAAAAAAAAGGAAAAAACCCATTGTCATGGAGTTGATTCAGACTCTAGTGACCCTGTAGGACAGAGTACAACTGCCCCACAGAGTTTCCAAGGAGCGCCTGGTGTGTTCAAACTGCTGACCTTTCGGTTAGCAGCTGTAGTAGCTGTTAACCACTTCGCCACCAGGGTTTCCACAGGGCTGTTAGCTAGTATTTATGTGCATATGAATCACTCAATTAAGAATCACTCAATACTAGCACTCTGATAGTTCAGGAAAAAAGTCACTTTGAGCTGAAGTATCTCAGAAAGGTTTTTTTGAGAAGTGGGACCTGAGTTGGTATTAAGTCTGGGTAGGATTTAATTAGGGGAATGGGAGAGTGGAGTGTGGAGGGTGTTCTAGGAGAAGGGAAAGTACAGTAACCATCAGAATGGTGGTGATGGCAGACTGCACAGCTTGTTCAGGAAATGGCGTGTGGGTGAAGTTAGCTGAAATGGCACATGCCCATAGAGAAGTTGTGGGAATAAAGACTAGAGAAAGCCAGGTTAGGGATGCGTTGTAGTGGGCCTTGAATGCCAGAATACATATTCTCAAGGTTATAAGGAGCCATCGAGGATTTTGATTGTTTGGGGGTACCATAATGAACTCTGGGGATAAGCTAATAAGAGTATATAGAATAGATAAGTTTAAGGGAGTAGAAGTTGGATGCAGTATGAAGAGTTAAGTTAGCATGCTGTTCGCCTATTAGGAAAATTTTTTAATCGTTTTCATTTTCTCAAAATAGTATTTAATAAAAATATTTTATTTTTATTTTCAGTTTTTTTTTTGTTTGTTTTAGATTTAAACTCCTTAGAGATTTTTAAATGTGTTTTAACCAAAAATATCCTTTTTTTTTTTGCCTTATCTGTTTTCCTTATCCCTTGTTTCAAAGTATTGAGAACATGTAGGGCTCCTTTGTTTAGCTGTGAGCTCAGTTTTTGATTACTGAAGGAGAAGTAGTGGGGTTTAAGGAGAAGTGAAGGACCCCTGGTTGGCCAAGGGTTAAAGCTTTCGGCTGCTAACCGAAAGGTTGGTGGTTTGAACTCAGCAGCTGCTCCATAGGAGAAAGATGTGGCAGTCTGCTTCCGTAAAGATTTTAGAGCCCTGGAAACTATGAGGTAGTTCTACTCCGTCCTATAGGGTCTCTCTGAGTCGGAATCAACTAGATGGCTATGGGTTTGGTGAAAGAGAAGTGAGCTTTCATCCCTGTGTAACTTAAAGAGAATTGAAGGAACTCTTGGTTTGCTAAGCTTTGGGAGGGATTTAGGAATTCTTGAATTAGTTTCATTTAGAGAAAATTTCGTCCCAAGCTGACTGATCTGTTCTTAAATCTGTATGTGTTACCAAGTACAGTGAAGATTTTCTGAGAACATTAAATTAGTACACTCAAATTTTCGTTTTTATTTACCTATGTATTTATGTTGATTATTTTAAGTAAATTAGAGATCCTGATGTTCCATCCCTAAATACTTACGTATCTCTTAAAAATTAATGTTTCTGTCTTAGCCAGACTGACATTACACTGAAAGGCGTGGATTAATCCTAGACGTAATGAGGTACCCGGTCCATATTCAGAAGCCCCTTCCCAAAGTGTTCTGCCGACTTGTCCGGATCAGAACCTGACTCAGTGTCACTCACTGAATTTGGTTATTATGACTTCAAGTCGTCTTAAATCTAGAATGGTTGGTCTCTCTCCTTTTTTTAGTGACGTTGAGTTGACCTCCTTGTCCTTGGGCTTGCTCCTTTATCCTGTGTATCCAATACATTGGAGGTTCCAACTAAAGGATGAAGTAGGTTCAGGCATGACGTTTTTGGTTAGGTTACATCACAGGTGATATGGTGTGCTTTATGTTGCATCACGTCAGGAGACACGGTATCTGGTTCCATTGTTAGTGAAGCTAAGACTGTTATCTGCAATAGGTGCGAATAGGCTGATCCTGCCAGTGTAAAGTTTTAGATGCTTTTCTCATGGAACCAGAAGTTAAACCCTATAGAATTAGATTTCTGCATCAGCCATTCACCGAATGGTTTTAACCAATTGTGAATCTTTGCCTGAATCAGTAATTTCATTAGAACTTGCACCATGATGATTTTCTAATTCTACCATCTTTTCTGCAACTGTTAGTTGCATTTCTTTGAAAAGCAGAGCTTTCCTTCATCAACTGTTCTGCTATTCTGAAATAAATTTCTAATGAAAAAGCCAGATAGGTTCTTATTCTCATTAATTATTGGTTGGCTCTCAAAGTATTAAGTTCTGGCTGATTGACTGCCTCAAATGGTGACCAATGGATTTTTTTTTCCTTTCTCTTTCGTAATCATCATTTATGGGCCCATGGATTTTCATAGATTCGGTGTATTTAATTCAACTATAATATTATTTGTGGTGGTCATACTGCCAGAACTTTGGCCAGTGCTACTGCATACTGGCTCCTGTGTCTTTTGAAATCTTTGTTTCTGGGCCAATAAGATGTCCCAAGGACACCTTGTACCTTCCATGTTCAAGAACTAGAGTCAGCCATTTCTCTAATGATCCTTTTAGTGGGAATGGTATTAGAGACTTGAATTTAGGATCTCAATGTGTTCGTTGCTGTTGGGATAAGATTACTTCCAGAGCATTGTCTGGGAATATAGAGAGGCAAGGTCTGTTTTAAAAAATAATTCACGTTTGTATTTTCATGAGTTCATGTTTGTATGTTCAATTAAATTTTAACATTAAATTTAATATTAAAAATTTAAATTTTATATCTTTGTTGCCGCCAACACCAAAGTAACGTGGTTGCTGACAGCGATGTAATTATTTGCTGTATTTTACAATGTAAAGAAATACTTTACTACTACTGATAAAACTACTGATCGTACTTAAAGGTTTTCATCTGTTTCAGACATGACAAGTTATAGATGCAGCCAGTTGCCTTTTCTTCACGTGGACTGCAATTTTCTTCATTCTTTTTTTGGTGTGGTTGTAGATTTACTAAGTTTTCATTTTTTTAACCAACTCTTGTTTTTGACTCTTGATGCTGTCATTTACTAGCCTTTTGTTGTTGTACTATTTCTCTTAGCTCTTAGCCCACGCCCAGCAGAAATTAGAGGAAAATATGCATGTATCTTAAAAATAAAGTCAGGGGCGTGTGTGTGTGTGTTTATTGTATGTGTTTTATGGAGTCAGGACCCAGAACGAGAGGTAACATATAGGAGACGGTTGCTGTGTTCAGTGCTTCGTATCTTAAACATGAAATGTAGGGAAAGAAAATACAGCTAGTGCTGTGTTTTAATTTAGTGTATTCTTTAGGGAACAGAATGAGTTCCTTAAACTTTTAAAGTTCTATGAGGTAGAGAAAAATCCCTAGGTAGAAAATTAAGTATTAAAGTTTCATTTCTAAAATAGTTGCAAGATTTCCGCTGAAAACTTCTTGGCCTTAAGAACTTTGTGTGGTAAGAGACTTATGTTCCAGCAGATGGGGGTATTCGTACACAAAAGACAGCTTTTAGTGATTAAAATGTGTTGGGAAATAACTCTTTTGCCAGAATAGGAAATTAGGATTTTTTTTCTTTTAAATTGTGAGAGAAAAATTGGTGAGGAATAAGACTAATAGCAGTTAGTGAGTTTAATATTTAGGGTGGCACATAAACAAGTATAATATTTCATTGACTGTATTACATATAACTGGTTTAGGACATCTGATTGACTTAGCGATTTTCTGAGATACAGCTTCTGCCTTCACAGCTTAGTTTGAAGGATTTTTGTTTGACAGGGAGTGGAGGCTGAGTCACACATATTGAGAGGTATTCTGTTTGTAAATTATCTTGGCAGTTATTTAATATGTATATGGTATGTATAGTTTCGCTATAAGTCGGCATAGACTTGACAGCAACAGGGTTTGGTTTGGTATATGGTATGAAGGAAAGATGAGATTTGTCATCTGCAGCTCTGAGTTCTCATCTTTTTGTTAATTAGCTATTTGGCTCTTGGTAAGCTGGTCAGCAGTAAAATGAGGACTGTCTGACTAGATGACTTAAGGACTTTTCTACCTAGTTGTTTTTTTTTTTTTCTATTTAAATGAAAGCATCACGTTTTTTAGCAAAGCTAATTTTAAAGTGAAATGAGTTATTTTGTATATATTGTTACTTCAATATCTGTTTGCACTGGTTAAAGATGGGGGAAAACTGCTATTTTTTCCTAATTTTTTGTTATAATTTTAAAGCCTTTAACCAAGTGATTGATTTCTTTTTATTGAAATAAGTCCCAAAAATGTGTGTCAGTTTGCTGTTACATGTTACTTGAAGGGGGAGTTCTTTCGAAGGATATAGTTTTATGGTAGTAATAAAAATTATCAGCAGTAAAAAGTAATCTTATCTCACTTTATTACCCTAGTTTATAGCATTTCTTATCAGTTGTTTGAGTTTGGCAAATATATACTTTGCTTTAAATTATATCTTGGAATTGATTTGGAAGTATGTGTTTTTGTTAAATAATTAGTGCATTTAAATTGTATCTTTCTAATTGAGTTACGGAAGCTCCGGCGGTGTAGTGGGTTAAGTGCTACGGCAGCTAACCAAAAGGTCAGCAGTTCGAATTCACCAGGAGCTCCTTAGAAACTTATGTGGCAGTTCTACCCTGTTCCTGTAGGGTCGCTGTGAGTTGGAATCGACTTGATGGTGATGGATTTGGTTTTGGTAATTGAGTTATTGAGCTTATTTTTAATTGCCAAGTCAATTGTAAAATACCTTTTTTTCCTTCAGTCACTTGGATTTGAACTCAGACATGAGAGAAGTGTATGTCTGCTTGTAGAAGACTAGAGATCTCTTGTGGTAGCTTGTAGAATTGATGGTAACTTGTGTTTTACGCTTTTCCTGTAGACTGTTTTTTCTGTTATTCCTAAGATGTAGAGAATTGAAGAATTAAACATTTTAAATTCATCTTTGGCAGTGGCATGACTTGTAGTCTCTTTGAATCCTGAGAGAGACCACCTGAAGTGCTGGTAAGAGTAGGGAGGTTCCACAGCAGAGTATCTTTGAACCTGAATGTGAGTTCTTATTTTGCAGGGAAAGTTAGGAATGACCAACTTTGAATATATACTTTTATAATGATTTCTTATAGTTTAGAGGATTTATGAGAAGCTTGAGTTTCTTCTTTCCAGTAATCATTAAAAAATATGATGACTTACGCACATGTATTTCATTGTTATAACAAATATTCTTTATTTTATGGAAAAAACTAAAATGTATCAATTAAAAAATAAAATCACTGATAATTCAGTGATACTCTTTTAACATTTTAGTGAATTTTCTTCTAGTCTCTCCTCCCCTTCATTTATTGATATAACAAAATTGGAATCCTAGTGTAATAAATACTACCCTTGTGGTTTTTAAAAAAATATATAAATTACACCCTGAGCATTCTCCTGTGCCATTTCATATTCTTTGAAAATGTATTCGTATGGTGACATATTTCATCTTATAGGTATATTATGATTTACTTCACTGTTGTTACGGGAGGTGTCATTTTGCTTTCACGAAGTGTGTGTGAGATGATAATATCAAAGGTTTCAGAAGTTCCTTACTTATTGTTTAGAAAGCATTGTCATATAACTGGCACCTATGAGTTCCAAGGTATTTTATTTTCCGAGTGAAGTTAATCTGAAATCAACACTATATTCTGCATTGTATTTCAAAGTGGTGGCTATAAAGTGATGTTTAAATTTTTAGTAATATCAGAGTTGCAAATTTCACACATTCTTTTTAATGATTTAGCATTGTGAATCGAAACTTCTTATTCTGTCAGCAAATACTTGAGTTGTGCTCCCTGTAGGATGGTATGAGGGGTACACCAGAGTTTAGAATTCATTCCTTTAAGTTCCCTGAGTGGTTGAGTAGATAATATGAAAAGAAAAGTAGTAAACATTCCAAGAGTGGACTAAAGACTGATGCTAAGGAATTCACTTTAGGCCGGGGTGGTTATGGAGTGTTTCAGGAGAAGAGTGAACATTTCACCTGGCCTTTGAAGGATAGACGGGATTTAAATGGAAAAAAGGTGAGGGAGCAGTGCTCTAGAGACAGAGAACACTATCCTTGAATGTAGAGCATGCTCAGTAAAAAGGCTTTAAATGCCTGGTGTTTAGAGTCTGTTCTGTTGATAATGGGAGACCCATTTAGGATTTTTTTTCTTTCAGTGTTTTTTTTTTTTTTTTCCTTTTCTCTGTCTCCGTATTTCTGTTCTTAGTTCAGGTTTTGTAGTCTCTGTAGTCTGTACAGACATTAAACTGTAGCATGGTGTGTTAATGTGAGAGATTGCTGTGCTTGCTGCAGTCTTTCTCTTCCTTTGTTTTTAGATTTTCTTGACGCCCCCCCCGCCCACCTTGTTTTTTAAATTTCACAAACAAGTAATAATGGTTTCGTAAATAAGTCGTGGTGACTAGCTTTAATGCCATTATTTGGGTAATACTTATTTCCTTTCTGACTTTTGTGTTTTTTTTTACTCTGACATTTATATTGTGGCTTACTAAGAAAGGTAAAGCTGGGTAGAGGCGTTATGTAAACACATATTCATAGTTACCCTTGACCATTGGAGATGATAAAAGTTAAACTATCAAGCAAATCATAATTTTTTAAGAAACAGAATAAAGGATGGATACTAATTATCCCAGACCTAAAAATTACTTTGTCTTTTTATTGAAATTTGGGAATACTTGGTATATTAACTTTCTAATCTTCTGTTTAATTCAGTTATAGTAATACTGAATACAAAAATCAGGAGTTTGGATGCTTTTTATCTAAAAAGCTTAATGTAAAGCCTGTATTTCTCAGAATTTAGTTTCTGTGTGTTACATAATTGTTAAAGGTTTTCCCTGTGAGTGATGGGCCACTCCATCAGGTTGAAGAAGCTAATGTCTGAGTGGATGTGGTCATTGCCTTCGAATGATTTTGCCGTTAGCAGTGAAAAATGTTTTCCTTATAGTTCTTGTGCAGCAGGCTGTGGAGTAAAGCACATTTTTATAATAAAGGTGATGAATTTAATCACAAACTGGCAGCCAAATGGAAATTGCAGACCTTGATACTGGGAGAAAATTGCCTATAAAGCAACTCTTGAGAGAACAGGCTTTAAATTTATCCACCCATTTCGACATTGAGGAGAACGAAGGAATCAGGATATTTTGCTTGGCCTGCTTAGTTCAGATGATTGACACTGGAGTGTTCTACTTAAAAGCTAGGGAGATGGTTGGTTTAAAGGTGCTTCAGCTCTATAGATACAGTCTAGCACACACGTATTTTACTGATTATCTAGAATATTGCTGCCTTTTTATATTTTAGTACGTGTTATGTGTAATGAATTGAAATCCGTTTACTTGTGGTCATGTTATGCACTTCCTGTTCCTGCCATTTGTATAAGGGACCAGAGTTTTAAAGGATGCAGAATTCCTTGGCTTTGTATATAATATTCAGTTGATAGAATGTCATATAAACAATCAGTCTTTACCAATTCCATTTATATTATAAAATCTAAACACAGGATGGTAGAATTTCTATTATAAGAAATCTGGACATTGTCATTTTTTATTGTGAGTGACTAATGCTTGTCATTTCTTAGGGATAACGTAACCTCTTGTCCAACATACAGTCTTTAGAGTCTTTAACCCTGAATCCAGGTCAGTTACTTGTATTTTGACGTGCACTTTCTCCCCATGGTGCACATACTTGTTACCAGATACCTGTGTCTGTCTAGTTCAGAGAATCATTTGTGGCTGTTAGGAAGTGAGACCTATCTAAGGACAGTAAGTGTTTAAAGTGTAAAAGTGATTGTATTCCTACTGGTATTCATTATACTTATTGAAACTACTTATTAATCAGGATGTAGTGAAGTAGAGCTTTGTTAAGTATAGCATTATAGAATTGCTTAGTTTTAAAGTAAATGGAGGAGTTTACTATTTCATGGTTGGGAAAACAAGCATAGAATGTAGGAAAAAGTCACGCAAATGTTCTGTATGCAGGAAACAGTTCAGTTTATTGAGGTTGTGGACACGAGACCTAAGGTATGAGAAGCAAGAAGAAATATGAGTAGTACTTTTTCTTGTTAAAATAAGGACGGCTCATTGTGTCTTTATCAATGAAAGTTAGGTGTGTTTAAATTATTCTAAGTTGTAGACGTTTCACAGGTTGTGTTAAAGAGCTTAGCATGCAATGTTGACTACGTGTTTGAGTTTTTAGCTGTCTCTGGAATTTGGATGGAGAGCAAAGTTGAAGATGCCTCAGTCCTTTGTTCCCTGCTTAGTGATAGAGCTGTTCGGGCTCGTGGCTGGTGGAAGTCAGCTCTGGCAAGTTTGTAATTCAGAGACAGCCTAAAGCTTGGTATTTACGCTAAGCCTTTGTGAGAGGACATAAAGTATAATTAACTCTAATACTCCTGATCCAAGAAATCAATATGTTTGAAAGCCTTCTTTTCACTTTCAGAAAAAATACAATTTTATGCAGTTTGACATATAAGATGAAGCTACTTAGAGTAAGATATATGCAGTGTGTGTAGGTGCACACATGTATACACACATTTGTATGTAATTTTAGTGAAACAGGTCCTATTTGTGCATGTGTGCATAATACTTTATTAAAATTTTACTATCCTGTAGCAGGTTGCAAATTTTTAGTATACTGCTTATCAAAGTATAATTGGCTGAGTATAGTTAATCAGCTGATGCTAAATACAGTTCCCAGAGATACTGGTGGTGGTTTATTTTTTACCAAGGATTTTCTTTGTGATACGCTTCAGTCCACACCTAAAGCACAAAAACCGTTGTGATAAATGTAGCCACAGTTCAGTTCAAAATTGTTTATGCTGGAGTCTGAAACACCTGCAGTGTGTCTGAGAGTTGTTTGGAAGGGATGACATGACTGAGTTATTCAGGATTACCGAATTGTCAGTGTGGTGTGAGGTAAGGAGGATGAATGTAGAAATGTAGCAGTTTTAAGTTGATAGGATGAGGTGGGATGCCTTTCAGTCATCTTGGGTTAGATAACTCTTTTAGTGTTGAGTTACAGTTATGGAGATAAACGTTACAAAGTTATACAAATATGTTAAAAACAAGCCAGAATGATCCTGGAGCAACACGTTCAGACTTTTTTTTTTTTTTGTATGACTATGGGGGCAAAGAGTATGTTGTGGGAAAAGTGCCATCAAGACTATATTTATCTCAAGTAGATGAGGATCATTTTTAATAAGCTGAATGTACTGTGGGGTTTGCATTGAGTAGTTCGTAAAGTTTTCTGGATTACATGGTGGACAATTTGAGGAGATGAGTAAAAATGGGTTGGAAAAGTCAGACTTACTTTCTACCTTCATTTTGCTGTTTATGATGAATCTTCATTTGAGAAGTCATTTGCAAATAGCATTTGGTAAGTGCCTTTTTAAAGTGTCTTTTATACCTGTAGAGTGTGGGGAAAAAAGATGAATTACAGATTTGTGGTAATAAACACCATCAGGTCAACAGATACTGCCTTTCAGACCTATCATTCAGGATATATGTAATCTTCATCACAGTCATCACTGATGAAGATGACGATACTGTTGATGACCTGCTGTGAACATACTGTGGGTTTGTGTCAGGCACTTCACACACACACGTGCACACATCTCATTTCATCTTCACAGCAGTCCTGTGAGGTGGGAATAAACTCCATTTACGGATTGAGAAAATGGAGGCACATTGAGACATAACAGTAGTTTTTTTTTTAGATTGTACTTTTAGCAGTTTATTCATTTTTCATCACTGATAATTTACAGTAGTGCTATCAGCTATTTTGTAGATTTTATCTAACTCATAAACTGATAGTTTAGTTCTGGACGTAAACCTGGACAGTTTTTGTCTTGGTTGTCCTTGATAAGCATATTGCATTAAATTCTTTAGCTATTGGAACTGAAGCTCTGAGGAAGGGGTGCTCTCCTGACTGTGTAAACACCTTGCTTGACTTGAAGGTGTCATTCTTTTCACAAGAGAAAAGCCAGCACACCATATTCAGAATGGAGGAAGTATATTAACATGTTTCTATGAACCTCATTCCATGTACTGCTGACCTTCTTAAAGTAGGTTCACTTTTTGGAAATTTTGGTACTCTGATCACCCCTTACTGCTGGTTACTAATAATGCCGTATAGCCAGGTGGCCCCAGGCTCCTGTGGATAGCCTGCTTATGAGAGGTTCTGTGGCCTCTTCCACTTTCCTGCTTAAAAAAGAAAATAGTGTATTGGGGGTTCCTCGCATACTCCCTAATCCTTCTGTTGGCTGTGAAATTATCCACCTCAGGATGGTCGTAGCTGTTAGTTGCTGCCCCGCTCTGACTCCTGGCAACCTTGTGTATAACAGAAGGAAACGTTGCCCAGTTGTGACTGTCTTCATGATGGTGGATCTTACTAGACTTGGTCTTCTGAGGAGCGTTTGTTAGGGAGACATGCATATCTCCAGTGACTGCGTTTCACTGTTTCAGTGTGGTGTGTTGGTGGTAGAGTGCTGTTTGCATTTTTGTCTTTTTAGATATCCGTTCATGTCAGTGATTTTCCACTTGTGCTTAGCACGGCAGGCGTTGGTGCAGGCAGATCTTTGGTCTTAGGAGTTACGTTCATTATGAATTTTTCTCTGGGAAAAATACGCATCAGCTTCCAGGGACAATTACGTAATATGAATGATAACTTGCATGTCTTTAAACCTCAGTGTGTCTGCTGCTCTGAAATGTGTAACTTCAGTGGTTTCTATCTTTGAGAAGTTTTAGAATAAATGAAAAAGTACCTTGAGCAAGGGGAAAAAAAAAAAAAAGAACCACTTGCTTGGATAATCGTAGACACATAATCTGTCAGTCACCTCTAACCTCTAATCTGTTTGCATAGAAGCCAGTTGTTTGTTATTACTGTAAGAATTGTGATGATGGGCTGTGTGCTTCCCAGTGAGTTTCCAGCTCCTAGGACAGTTCTGGATACCGTGGGAAGATGGAAGTATTCAGTCAATAATAGCAGCTTCTTGAGCACTTACTATGTGCCAGACGCTCTAAAAATATATGTCGCTCAAATGAAAGAATTCATGCTGACAAAGTCATGTTCATATTTGGAAGTAACCTTAGATCCCTCATACTTGAGTTAACGCCGACTGTGAAAAGGTTAAATGACTTGTTGAAGGACCATCAGCTAGTCCTTGGCAGGGAGCTTGAGTGGGCTTTGCATCTTCTGACTTCTGTTCCAGTTTAATTTGGATGTGTACCATATTTTCTCTACGTCATGGTTACTGTAGTGTCTCCACTTTTCCCTCTTTATCCAGTTTAATTTGGATGTGTACCATATTTTCTCTACGTCATGGTTACTGTAGTGTCTCCACTTTTCCCTCTTTATCCAGTTTAATTTGGATGTGTACCATATTTTCTCTACGTCATGGTTACTGTAGTGTCTCCACTTTTCCCTCTTTATCCAGTTTAATTTGGATGTGTACCATATTTTCTCTCCTTCTGGTTGCTGTAGTGTCTCCACTTTTCTCTCTTTATCCAGTTTAATTTGGATGTGTACCATATTTTCTCTACGTCATGGTTACTGTAGTGTCTCCACTTTTCCCTCTTTATCCAGTTTAATTTGGATGTGTACCATATTTTCTCTACTTTGTGGTTACTGTATGTCTCCATTTTTACCTCTTTATCCGTATCTCCTATTTCATTTCCCTTCCCCATTGTTTGCCTCTTCTCTATCTGGCTCTTATCATCTTTCATCACTTTTTTTACTGCTAGCAAGACCCCTTGTTCTAGCAGCAGCCAAATTTGATTTTGGAGATAGAGCAGTGTGGCGTAAGTAAAAGAACACTGCTTTTGGAGGCAGACCTGCCTTGAATCCTGATTTCACTTAGGAGTTATGTGATCTTGGGTCAAAGAACTCAGTTTTCTAACTAGAAAAGGGAGTTGAAAATAGTATTTATTTGTAAGGATATCCATCTGTCTGATCACAGCACGATATTAAGGGCAGACTTTGAAGGAGGCTCTCCACGTGGAGAGAAATGACACTGCAGTCCTTTAAGTCCTGGAGTTTGCGAGAGGGCCCTCCTCCTCACTAATTGTGTACTGCCATCACCTTTCAGCTGTTTCATTCCTATGACACCATGCCATAACACTTAAATAAGCCTCTAGGAATGGCCTGGAAAACAGTGGAAATAGAGATAACAATCATGTTTAGCTGGATAGTCTTGTTTACAAAAAGGAATCCATTTAAAACTGAATCTTCTGTACAGATGCCTCCTTGTGTAGCGTCTCATCCCCTTTCTTTCCCTGGGGCATGGTCAGACATGTTGTCACAAGCAGGAATGTGAAGTTGTCCAGAGGAAGAGGGAGTTGTGTATGAATCTGATCTCTGAGTTCTGGTTTCCAGTCTGAGGATTCGGCTTTTCCCTGGATAATTAATCCTAAGAATGCCTATCTCCTAGCCAGCTGAGCCCAAAACATTATGTTTGCTATTTCCCTAAGAGATGGATGTATGGTACAGGGATGTAACTTCCTTGCATAATGTTATAGATTATTATATGTGAGGAATAGAAATTCAATAAGTTAAAATTATCGTGACTTTGCATTCTGAAACATGTTGAGAGATGCTTCAAGAGGCCATACCTGGGTATTCTACTTCAGCTATTATTCTGGCTCACTTAGTTTCTGATAGAGCGGGGGCCATGTCTGTTTTTGTACACTACTCTGTCCCCAGGGCTCTGGCCAGTGCATAATAGGTATGCAGTCCCTATTTATTGAATGCTTAATGTGAAAACCTGTTGTTACTCTATCATTGATTACTAAAGCAGGTTTTTTTTTTTTTTTTTAACTGAGATTATACTTTATTCAGGTCATTTCCATTTTATTAATAGTTTCTGCTTTGAGGAAGTCGTTTCTGGTTATGACAAAGCTTTTATTATCTCGTTAAAATTTTTGCCAACTATGCTTTGAGTAGAGTTGACCAGAACTCTGGGGACTATAAAGATAGATGTCGTGAAACCTTCAAGAGAAATGAGCCATCACACCCCTTTAAGTGTGATGGGACAGCCTTTTCTTTATGCACTAGGGCTTTGTTGTTGCTGTTGCTTTTAAAGCTGAGACCAATTATATGTTTAGATGGCTGTGCAGCTTAACTTCTCATCTACCTAAGATAGACTTGAGAACTTTAACTGTGATGTGACTCATGTCTGTCATTAGCTAAGTGTTCTAAACCTCACAAATGCAGGGTAAAGAGGACTAGCCCTTTGAGAAGAGCTGTGCCTGTTAAGCGAAGAGGAGTAAGCTAGGGACTGGTCAGGTGATGCTGCAGTGAGTTGTTAGGAATGTTTGTAGCTTTGTATGGGTTTGTATTGATAGCCTTAATAAGGTTAGTTAATTTGCCCTCATGCACCTTATATTCTAATGTGAGAGACAGGCAACAATTAAGTACTTTATATAGTACGCTAGGCAATATGAGTTACAGGAAACTCCTGAGGCCAGAACCAGCAATTTCTGTATGACTCTGGCTGTGAACGAGGGGGAGCTTGTTAGGAGAGAAGACCAGAAACTGAACGGGGTGAGGTCCAGGGATGTCGTAGGCCCTTGTGGATCTTTGTGGGGACTTGAGGTTTTTCACTAATCGGGGTGGGAAATCACTAGAGCAGTGGTTCTCAGACATGCTCAGGGGACCCTCTGAGGGTGTCTGTGAGGTCAGAATGATCTCATGATAGTATTGGTGCCTTTTTCATCGTCATTCTTGCATGAGCGTACGATGGAGTTTTTCCGGAGGCTGTGTCCTGTGGGATATTGCAGCAGATTGAATGGAGAAGAAGACGGAGAATCCAGCTCTATTAAGAAAAACGTTAGAGAGGTTTACACAAATGGAGATCAGTGCCTCTTATCACTAACATTTTCTTAGTTTTTGGCAACTATTATTTTCCATAATATGTGTTATTCGTGTTAACATGTAATGGGTTTACTGTTATTTTAAAATGAATTAAATATTTTCAGTTTTGATTTCTAGTAATAATTACTGATAGATACAACCCTCATGAACAAAAAAGCTCTTTGTTTTCCTCAAAATATATTTTCAAGCATGGGGCCCTGAGACTGGCAGGCTCCAGAGCAGCTCCAGGAGATGATTTTGAGCAGAGCAGTGAAGTCTCACGTGGGCTTTAATAGGCTCACTCCCTAGTATAGAGAAGAGACTGATTGGAAGCAGGGAGGAAAGGAGGAAGTGGTTGAGGTGGTGAAGAAATGGGGCTCTAGATATTTTGAAAGTTGAGTGAGCATAAGAGCATTTGTCGGTGGATTGGATATGATGAGGAGAGAATAAATTTGCTATTTTCTGAGATTGGAAGAAGCAAATTTTGAATGTGTCAAGGTTCAGGCTTACTAGACAGTCGAGTAGAAGTGTTGAGCAGGCAGTTGAATATAGGAGTTTGGATTTCAGCGGAGAGGGTCAGGCTGGAATGTCTTCTACCAGTGTGTGTGTTGGATTGTTCTAATTAAAAAAAAAAAAGTGATAGCATTTAGCCTCTATTCCAATAAATTTAACTTTTATGATCTCAAAAAGAGTGCTGTATTCTTCATTTTACAAAATCATTAAAATTGCCTTCCAAGAATGTTATGTGATTGAGAATGTACTCTTCAAGCGACAGTAAAAATGTAAATCTCATTCTGCCCGTAGCAGAACAATATCTACAAGTTTTTAAAATCTAGTTCTTTGTAAAGGAAACCAACTTTGGTTTAATTAACGAGGTTCATGTTGCTTACCGTATTAAAAGAATGTTTTCAGTATCAATTACTTTGACATCTGAGGGTCTCTGTAATACGTTGCTCTTACTACAGAATTGGTACTAAGATGTTTTTGCTGAAGTTTTATTTTCCTTTCTAACTCAGTCCTGATGCTTGCAGTAAAGGACCTTTTAGAATGTTGCGTGGACTGTTTACTGTGACTTAAAAGAAAGCCTTCTGAGCTTTTTTGTAGTATGAGGGCTTTTATAAACAGACTGCTGTAACACCTGTGAATGTCATCTGCCTTTGTTTATAGAATTAAGGTGATGCTCAGGTAAGCCTGTGGTGCATGCATAGGTTCCTGAGGGGTTTCTTCCATCGAACTTGTTGGAATTTGGAATACAGTTGAAAAGCATAATTAAAAATTGAAGAAATTAGTACCCAGGGAAAGGTATTCATTCTTCCCCCAACACAGGCATAAATCCTTCCAAGTTGTCGGGAGGAGTGCTGTGGCCTGTTTTAGTTCTACATTGGTTTACTAAGTTCCTTTTAAAGCCCTGAGGGATTTGGTACTTGAAGAGGATAAAGTACCTAGAGACGGCCCACGCTCCCTCTTCCCAAATACAGATGCCTAGGAGCGTGGTTATAGGAGGAGTCCAGGCTTCATGAAAATATGATTTAAAGTAAATCTGGTGCCCAATCGAAACAAAAAAACCTATTGCTGTCAAGTAGATTGTGACTCGTAGTGACTCTATGGGACAGAGTAGAACTGCCCCTTAGAGTTTCCAGGGAGTGCCTGGTGGATCTGAACTGCCGACCTCTTGGTTAGCAGCCAAACTCTCAACCACTACGCCACCAGGGTTTCCAGTAGCTTAAGACATTTTGGAATGTTTAATTCCAACAGGGGTAGTTTGTCCCTTCTGTGGTCTCTCTCATTTGGTCACTACACACAGCCCTTTTCTATGGGAATAGAGAGGGGCACAGAATGTGGGTCTCTGCGAGGGGGCAGGAAGATGCCTGGGCTCCTCGTTGGTGGACGTGGCTCTGGAAGGAACCTTGTTCTAACCTGCTCATCTTTAGAAGAGGAAACTGAGACCCAGAGGGTTAAGGCAAATCCTCACAGCTTAATCAGACCAGATATTTTTTTTATTTTCGAGAACAGTAACTGATTTAGTAAGCTCTTATGTTCAACACAAAAAGCATATATGTTTTGGAAGATTGATAATGAGTGCTTATTTTAAGAAAAGAGATACATATAATTTAAATTTTCAATTCTGTTTGAACTGTAAATGAGATTATTTTGAATGATTTTGAGGTCTTCCATTTTATTAGTAAGCAGACATTTTTATTTTTTATAGACTAGAAAAATAAGGCATTTTCGTGGCTTTCATTCTCTTCACAACTATCATCCCCCGTTCTCACCCCAGTAAGAATAAATAACTACAAAGGTGAAAGCAAAAACTTCAAATTTTTAATTCTAAATAAATTTACACTTAAAGTAGAAAATAGTACAGAGATTAATATTAATAATTTAAAGACTACAATTTATAGTCCAATAATCGGACTAGGAGATTAACACTGATGCGGTACTGTTGACTCACGTACAGATTTTACTCAGATTTCACCAGTTTTCCTGCTGATGTCTTTTGTGGTTCAGGCTCCAATCCAGGAGCCCACGTTGCACTTGGTAGTGATGGTTCTTTACTTTCCTCCAGTCTGTGGCGGCTTCTCATTCTTTCATAACCTTGACATTTTGGAAGCATACTGGTCAGTTATTTTGTAGAATATTCTTCAGTTTGAGTTTGTCTCATGTTTTTTCGTGATTTTACTGAGGTTACTCACTTTTAGCAGGAACATCGGGGAAGTGATGGGCTCTTCTCGGTGCATCATACTGTACAGGACCTGTGTCGTCTTATTGGTAGCAGTAACTTTGATTATGTGGTTAAGGTGGTGTTGGCAGAATTTCTCTACTATATAATCTCTTTTTTCCCTTGTTAATTAATAGTCTTATGGGGAGATAACCTTGATAGTATACCCTGCTTCTCATCCTACTTTTGCCCACTAATTTTAGCATCCATTGGGTGGTTCTTAACCTGCAGTGGCTGTTAGTGTGGTGTTTTCCTTATGGTGATTTTCTAAAAGTCTCCATCTTCCCTTGTACATCCATGAGTTGGCATTCTCCTGTAAGGAAGAGCTGCTTCTTCTCCCCCCTGTGTTATTTATGCAGTTATTTATGTTGGTATGGTCTCACGGGTTGTCATCCATTACAGTATAAATGAGAAAGGTCGCCTACCTCAATTAGATAATTGGTTTTTACTCACTCTATAAAAAACGCTTTTTCCCTCTGCTTTCCTAATGGCCTATTTTAGCTTCTTTGTAAACCAGCAGTGACCATTTATTCATTCAGGATTGTCATTTTGCTAGGAGTCCAGGCCTAGAGTTTACCCACAGAACTGCCTCCGTCAGCATGGAGTGAAAGAGCTGTGCGAAGACTTTCTTGTAGTCACTGTTAAAATTGGGAGTATTTTGGGCTGCAGTTATAACATGGCCAGCAGTGACGCAGAAGCTGGTTTGTTCCATTTTCTTATTTTCCATCCTCTGATAACCACCTTTTCGAATGGATTTTAAGTGCTTCTGATTCTAGGAAGTGCTTATGAAACCTTAAATAAAGCTGGCAGCACTGTTCTTTAATCTCCTAGCATCAATTTCCACTCTGTAAATTGGACATTATAGTCTATCCTCCTTCAGATTCTGAGGAGGGTAAGAAGATGTTTTGAAGTATGTTAGCATGATGTTCATATGTTAAAAAAATTATGTAGTTTTTGTGGCTTTATTTTTAAAGAGTTGGGAGTCAGTGACTTCATGCTTACTATAATACTGTTTTTATATAGGGAACTCAATATGATTGATATTGCATTTTGTATTAAAGTACGTTCTCCCCTTCTAGTGAGAATATCTTATCTTTTGATAAGTATTTATTGTAGAACAAAATTCTTATCGTGATGAAAGCTTAACAGTCCCTGTAAATCCTTCTGCCAGAGGTGACTGCTGTTGATAGCTGTTTTATCTTTTCTGACTTCTAGGTGTCTATATAAAAATACAAACACTGTATAGCTTGTTACATAACCTGTGAAAGAACCATTCCAGGAAGATACAGCTTACTATTAAATACCTTCCGTGATAGAAAACTGCCGAGGAGAACGATCATGGAAGGGTAGTTAAAATTTTTACAAGGTCTTTGCCATTTCATATTATTAATGTGAAATCTAGCAACAGTTTTCCACAATTGTTCATTTTGGCAATTTAAAAGAAGGTTATAATGTTGACTTCAATTTTGTAGTTTTTCTTTTTTGTACTTACAGTTCTGAAGTACAAAATGCAATTTACTCAGAAATAAGGTCCATCTAGAGAATTACTGAGAGTTAGCTTGATTTTTTTTTTTCTTGCCGGTTAAAAGCAGTTGCCTTGAATTAAATCAGATTTAATTTATTCTATTGTTAGAGTAAGCAAAACATATTCCACTAAATAGTGCATGCTCTCTAGTAACCTTTGAAGTTTATTTGCTTTCTGTACTTTGTAGAGCTGGCTCTTAAAATGAGCACAGTGAAGTTATATTATTCCCTGGGTTTTGCTCCGCACGGAGTACCTAAAACTTTTCTCCTGTGTTTAGTAATCCTGAATTAGAGGCTTTTTTTTTTTTTTTACAGAACAGATCTTGGATAACCTAAGTACATGAGGGCACATAACAGCCACCTCTTTGTATAGTGGCAGTTGTCCTTCAGTTACAGATAAAAACCGAACCAGCTGCGGTGGAGTCGGTTCCAACTCAAGGCATCCCCATATGTGTCAGAGTGGAACTGTACTCCCTAGGGTTTTCAGTGGCTGATTTTTCAGAAGCAGATCTCCAGGACTTTCTTTCAAACCTCCAGGCGTTCTTTCGCAGCTGAGCGCATTAAGCATTTGCATCACCCGGGGACTTCTCATTTACAGATGGTTGTTGTTAGGAGCCGTCTAGCCAGTACCGACTCAGAGTGACCGTGTACAACAGAATGAAACACTGCCTGGTCCCGTGCCGTCCCTCATGAACATTGTTATACTTAGGCCCATTGTTGCAGTCACCGTGTCAGTCCAGCTCCTTGAGGGCCTTCCTCTCTTTCCCTGACTCTCTGTTCTACCA
This sequence comes from Elephas maximus indicus, assembly GCF_024166365.1. Taxonomy (NCBI): domain Eukaryota; kingdom Metazoa; phylum Chordata; class Mammalia; order Proboscidea; family Elephantidae; genus Elephas; species Elephas maximus. The sequence continues at coordinate 235,651,668 of NC_064819.1, forward strand.
AGCATGATGTCTTTTTCCAGGGACTGGAGATAAACACATCCATAGTATATGAGATGAAGTCTCACCGTCCTTGCTTCTAAGGAGCATTCTGGCTGTACTCCCGAGACAGATTTGTTCATTCTTTATTGTTTTAGATTTAATGAGAATTATGTAAATTATTGCTGTTGTGTGCCCAGGAGTTGATGCCAACTCATAGCGGCCCAATATGACAGAGTAGAACTGTCCCATAGGGTTTCCTAGGTTGTGATGCAGTGGTTAAGTGCTCAGCAGCTAACCAAAAGGTCAGTGGTACAAACCTACCAGCTGCTCCCTGGGAGAAAGATGGAGCAGTCTCCTTTCCTAAAGATCACAGCTTGGAAACCCTGTGAGGCAGTTCTGGTCTGTCCTCACAGGGTTATTATGAGTTGGAATTGACTCCACAGGAACTTGTTCATCTTTACAGGAATAGACCACCAGGTCTTTCCTCCCATGGAGCCACTGAGTGGGTTGCAATATATATGCCGTATTATTTATGAAGCATTCTTATGCTTCATAAATGAACACCTGTCAACCCACCACTTAGGAAAGAGCATTGCCCATACCCCGTTGCGTGTTTCTATAATATTGTGGCTATAATTACATCAACTTGGTAGGGTAACATTAACAAAAGCTCCAATGGCTAGGACTTAGGAATAGAAAAGTTTTGGACACAAACTTTTTAAAACATGTGGGAAAATAATGAGGTTCTTGCATACTAAGGTTGAGTCATTCAATAAACAGCTATAATTATGTGAGGCACAGGCACAGAGAGGGACAGTTAACTTCTAGAATTGGAATCAGACCTGTTCTGACTTGCCAGTTAAATAAGACATGAGGAAGTGCTAGTGGTTTCCTGGTTAGAAAGGGTTAGTACTCAGCTGGTTAACTCAACAAATGAATGAGAATAAATTCCTTGAAGAGCCTTCTTAGTTGTCTTTTCATTATCATTAGTACTGTCTTGTATATAATGTGTGTTGTGTTATTAAACTGAGTGGTATGTCTTAGAGGCAGTGGAAGAATTATGGTAGGATGACTTACTTTAATTTTAAGAAAAGAAGAATTTATAGTCATATTGTTGGTTCTTTTACCACACGCATTCCTCCCTGTCATTAGAAAAAAGCTTAAAGTTTCCCTCCTCCATGACTTTTCTTGATGCAGTGCAGGCACCACGGTGGATGAAACCTGCTTTTGTGCAACCACTGTATAATCCATGCCTCTTCTGTTGCCCTCATACCCGGAGTACCTTATTTGTTTCTGTATCTTCCATATTAGACGTAGTTCCTTGAGAGCTGGAATCACAGCTTGTTTAATTTTAATGCCCTAGCACCTAGCTCATTCCTTCCTCCAGTCATCCACCCATTGTCCCTCCAGTTCACCAAGTATTTTATTGAGGACCTACTATGTTCCTAACCAAAGGGTCAGCAGTTCAAATCTGCCAGGCACTCCTTGGAAACTATGGGGCAGTTCTACTCTGTCCTGTAGGGTCGCTATGACTCAGAATCGACTCTATGGCACTGTTTTTTTTTTTTTTTTCCCCCCACTGGTACTGTGTTCTAGGCACTGTTGTAGGAGCTGAGGATACAATGGGTGATAGAATCTCATGGAACCTTTCATCTGGGTGAGATAAAGATAACTAACCAAAGAGTCACAGAACTACTAATAGAAGTACATCTTAAGTGGTAAATATATCTTTTCTTCCATTTTCACCATCTAACTGTATGTATGGAGGTTATTGGTTTCTGTATATTTATATTTTTTTAAATCTAGTCATTTTACCTGAATTTTCTTACCATTTATAATTGATTCTTTTGGTTTTTTGAAGTTTGATAAATTTGTTAACCTGGTAAATCATGGTCTCCCTCCCCCCTTGATCTATTGTATTAGTATGGCTACTTATAATAATAATAAAAAAATTAGATTTTTTAAATATTGAACTAGTCTTGTGTTGTGGTATAAATTCCACTTTGTCTTGGTGTATTTTTCTTTTAATGTGCTGGTGGATTTTATTTATTTAGGATGCTCACATCTATATTTTTAAGCAAATTTTATCTGTAGTTTTTTTTAAGCTGTTGTTAGGTTTTGATGTGTGTTATGCTAACTTTATAACAGGAATCAGGCAATTCCTAAAGAGAAAATTTAAATGATAATAAATTAATACTGAAAGTGCTTTTACATAGAGACCTGGACTAAAAGTGTATGTATCATTTTTCGATAGACTTTATTTTTAGGGCATTTTGAGATTTACAGAAAAATGACGCAGAAAGTACAGAGTTTTGATCTGCTGCCTCTCCCCCCGCACAGTTTGTCCTATTATTAACATTTTTCATTCCTGTGGTACATTTGTAACGGTTGACGAACTAACATTCATGTATTATTATTAAGTAAAGTCCACATTTTAGATTAAAACCTGTTGCTGTCGAGTTGCTGTCAAGTCAGTTGGGACTCATGGCGACCGTATAGGGCAGAGTAGAACTGCCCTATAGGGTTTCCAAGGAGCGCCTGGTGGATTCCAACTGCTGACCTTTTGGTTAGCAGCCAAACTCTTAACCACCATGCCACCAGAGCTCCATATTTTATATTAGGGTTCACTTTTTCTATTGTACAGTCCCAGGAGTTTTGACAAGCATCATACAGAATAGTCTCGGTGCCCTAAAAATGCTCTTTGTCTGTTTATCCCTTACAGGTATAGTTTTAATTTTCTAATACCCTGTGGTGAATTACTTGCTGTAATCATGTCAATTATGTAAACAGTGATTTATTTTTAAATTATGACATGGCAGTTGGAAACTTGCTGCCATATGCTAACTTAAGATAAACATTAATTTCATACTGGATATATTAGAAAAGATTTTATTATAAAACTAGAAGTATAAAAAAAGAACTTTAAGAAAGAATGAAGTCTGGCTCCTATAATGTGGTCAAATCTAAGTTACCTTCTTTTGATTTTTGTTGATTTCATTTGCTATTCAGAGATTAGCATTTGGTAAGCTTTGACAAGCAAATTGTTACTTAAGAGAGAAAATTTGTCATAACATGAATATTGTCATCCCTGAAGTAGAAAATGTACTATAGTGCAGTATTTTCGCTGACTAAAACTTCTAACTGGGTAAGAACACCTTTGATAATATGCCTCTCTGCTGTGTTGGATTTCATTTAACTGAAACTGATTTGAATAACTAGTTAGAGTGTGCATTCACATTAAATAATTCTTTAATATCAATAGATTGGAATTTCACATTGGAAGATGTGCAGAACACATTTAAAGAATGAAAGGACACCAGCTGTCCCTCAAGCAGGGTATAATCTCCAGGACGGATGGACAGTTACACAGGCGTTCAGCTGATTTTAATAACAAGAACCCTTGTTAGACGTTGTGTTCCAGTGGGCAGGAGTCTTTTCTCTAGCACATAGTAAAAGGATAATAAATAATTCTTGAAAGATTTAATCCATCTCCTTGTATAGAACTTAGTTAACTAAAATAGAATTCCCTGTGTTTCATATCAGAAGTTCATTTATATCGGGCACTGTACTGGAGTTTTGTGTGTGTATGTGTTTAACAGGTACTAACGTTAGGTATCTCTACTTTGTGATAGTTCATTCACTAGCCCTTAGAGTTTTAATCTCTGTTCTTCTCTTTCCCTTGAAACCTCTCTGGTCACCAGTAGCTTAGTGGTCAAATCCAAAGTGCCCTCTTTTGATCTTTCCCTTCCTTTTGTGTAGTGTATGACACTGTTCTCGTCACCTTGTCTTTGGAACTGTCATTTCCTAGTTTCTATTACACCTCTCTTCCCTGGTTTTCCTACCTACCTCCGTTTCTTCTTAGCTGGGGTCGTCTTTTCCTGCTAGGTATCACTTTTCCTAGGATGTATTCAGTCCTCCCTCTTCACCATGTCCTCTCTAAGACCTCTTTCCTGTTCACATAGCTTTAGCCACTAAATTTATGTATCAGACTCAGATTTCTGCTAAACTTGCCGTCTGTCTATTGGCCATCTCTTTTTGGGTATTCCAAAGGCACCTAAAATATAACAAAGTGGTTCAGTTTCAACTCATTCAGACAGACAAATTCTTAGGAGAGTTATTTTACTGAAGCTGTCATTTTGAATGACTGGCTTCATTTAGGCATGGAAAAATTAGGTAAAACAACAGGCCTGTATCGTGGTGGTTAAAAGTGCAGGTAACGAAGTTAGTTGTGATAAGGTATGTTGTTTGATTGGCATATGTTTGATTTCTAGTAGAAATTATTTAAGGCTACTAGTCCTGTTAAATCTGGGCTTAATCCAGTGAAAGACAGGTCAACGATTTTTTATTGACCTATTTAAAATTAATGATTTTATTTTAGTTTTAACACTTTATTATTGAAATCTTCCCTACCCTCTTTTTTAATATATAATCTTTCCTGGACTAGCAAGAATATTTTTTTGTCTAACACATTTAAAATTTTTACTTTTAACAGAAATTAGCAGAGTACGGAAAGACATGTACAATGACACATTAAATGGCAGTACAGAGAAAAGGAGCGCAGAATTGCCTGACGCGGTGGGACCTATTGTTCAGTTACAAGAGAAACTTTATGTGCCTGTAAAAGAATACCCAGATGTAAGTATATTCTGTTGTTTTATTCAATTTTCTTCTGCTTTACATACTTTGGAAAGAGGTGTATCTGGTGGCAAATACTTAAATGTTGTCAGTTGTTTTTGTTTTTTTTTTTTAATTTCATGGGAGGGGCTGAGGGTGTGACTAATGGCATGGATAATTAAAAAAAATTCTTTCTAAATGTTCCCATTTGAATGCTGCTGTGTCATTTCTGGACGTGTCTGTGGTGAAGAGTGTTCAGGATTTCACACACTGGGGTTGAGAGTTGTGGGAAGAGCTTTGGCCTAAATGTCCCGAAACATCAAGTACGACGCCTTGCTCTGTCCTTATTCTGACCTCTGAGGAGCCACAGCATCCTTGTGTGTGACGGGAGGGTGTTGGACTGTCTAACAGCCAAGGTTCCTTCCAGCTCTAAACTTTCTGTGAGAACCACTGTTTGTGATCTCTAATTTTTTTTTTCTTAGTCCACTGTCCAGCTATTCCCTATAATCATTGTGTTGGGAACAGTCTCCTTACTGTATGCCAGTTAATTTCTAAGTAAACCCAGACTCCGCCCTTGGTTACAAAGCCCTGCATGACATGGCTCGTTTCTGTCGCTCTGACTGCATCTTCAGTGATTTCCCTCTTCCTTGCTACTCTGTGGTCGCGTTGGCCTTCTTTTAGCTCTTAGAATGAGTCAAGTCTGTTCTCCGTCTCGGGACCTTTAATGTTAGCTGTGTGCCCCGGTCTCTACTGGTTGGCTGCTTCTTGTCATTACAATTTTAGCTTAAATGTCACTTCAGAGAGGACTCCCCTATTTTATCTAAAAGCCATCTAGTTATACTCATTGTTTCACATAATTCTTATTTCTCTGCCGTAGCACTTATTATCTGGTGTTCTTATTGTTTATTTGCTTACTTTTCTATTCTAACAAAATGTAAGGTACTTAACAGCAAGAGCCTTGTCTCTGTTATTCATTGCTGTATGCCTGTGTGTGTGTAATACTGGCATGTGATGGGCATTCAGTATTTAATTATTGAATAAATAAAGAGAAAGCGGTAACTGTTTCAGAGGACTCTTCTGAAAGCAAACAGCTGTCATACGTGTCAGAGGTATGATACGTGCTCTAAGATTCATGGATTGTCTGGGCAGTAAACAGTCTGGAGATGGGAAATAAATGTCTTAATGGCTGAGAGCTTTACTATTTCACAAACTGTATTTTGGGTGAAAGTAAGCACAGCAAAACAGGCTTCCATCCAACACTTTGTGCACGTAACGTTCAGTGACTTCGGCTGCGTTCTCAGGATTTCCGTTTCGGTCACTCCACTCTCGTTAGTTTATCTCCCTGCCCCCCAAACTTCTCATCTGTGCTTTAGAGTAACTGTTGTCCATTGGTCTCATATGGATAATTTCTTTAAAAAGCACAGTTCGCAGGGGTGAAGTTCTTTACTTGTTGAGCTAACCTACTCTTTAGTTCAGAGGTGCTTTCAGGAGACAGTTTCTGTTCATGGTTTAAGTAATATCTCAGGGCCGTAGTCTCAGGGATTCATCCTAGTCTTAGTGAGTCCAGTAGTTCTGGATTCTTTGAGAATTTGAGGTTATGTTCTACATTTTTTCCCCCACTTTCTATCAGGTTCCATCCATTGTGACCCTGTGGTAGCCAGGTACTATCTAGCTCTTCTGGTCTCAAGGTAGAGGATGTCATGGTTCATGGAGACAAATAGCTCTATCTGATGTTTTTTGTAAAGAACTGATATATTTATAAATATTTTTGGTTGTAAATATACAAACAGTTCTGAATAATGTAGGCAAAAAAGGGGAGTGAGTTGGATGATTGCAGAGTAGTACAGAGGGTTACAGGAATAGCTAGAGAATAGAGACCTTAGGTAAGACAGGAACCAGGGCATCTCTGTGAGCCTCAGCAGCAGGCATTTGTAGAACTTCTCCGTAGAGTGCGTTGCTCATAACATAACGTGACATCAGTGGTTTCCAGGCTTTATCTTCAAATTTCAGATTCTTAGGAGAGAGAATGTGCTTTGGGCCAGTCTGGTGTGCCTGGTTACCAAACATAACATTGACATGACCACTATGGGCCTTTCTTGGTTGTAGGATGAGTCCCAGAGATGGGATATTATTGTGATTTGGGCAGTTGTCCCAATTGGTGACTTCTATTATTTGGTGCAGAAACCCTGGTGGGGTAGTGGTAAAGTGCTATGGCTGCTAACCAAAGGGTCGGCAGTTCGAATCTGCCAGGCGCTCCTTGGAAACTGTGGGGCATTTCTACTCTGTCCTATAAGGTCGCTATGAGTCAGAATCGACTCAGCGGCGCTGGGTTTGGTTTTTGGTTTTGGTACTGTTTGGTGTTTGAGTATCCCTTTAAGGGTATGAACCTTCTCAGCTGCCTGATTAAACCCTAAAGGTTCAGCAGTAGTCATTAATGTAGAATATTTAAAACTTTAAGACCTCATTAGAGAATGTAACCTTGATCTGTCTGGTCTCCATCTCTTAAAAAAATTTTAATCCAGGGAAGGGATATTTATACTGCATAATTTATAAGGCATGTGTTTCACACAGTCTTCTAAATGAGAGGGAAGGCCTTTTCCAGCCAGGATCCAGGCGTGCCTTTTCCCTGGATCGCCTTTCTTCTTGTACCAGTTGTGACTCATTGCCGTGATGGGCCATTGTTGCTAATGGATGTGTGGGCGTAGCACTGTCGAGATTGATGTTCTCCAGATGTGGTCCCTGGACCAGCAGTATCCACACCTCCTGAGAAGCTAACTGGAAATAAGCCCCAACCCAGACTTAGCGAAGTGGAGATTCTGGGGTGAGGCCCAGCAACCTACCTTCCAACAATCCCTTCAGGTGATGTTGATGCATGCCGAAGTCTGAGGATCACTGCCCGTGGTGGGTTTGGTTTTTATCCTCAGAACAAACAGGTGAATAAGTGATCACATACAGGGTTACTGTGCCATTGTCGTAGAGCCCGATAGAGTGGTGAGCTAAGCAGTGTCTTTGCTCTCATGGAGTTGGCCTCCAGTGCAGAGACGTACACAGACACATGAGTGTATACTTTGAGGTGGCAGTCGGTGCTATGAAGAACAGTAATGTGGGGTAAGCAGATAAGTGGTGACCTGTGTGGGTGAGAGAGAGAGAGAGCGCGCAATCAGGGAAAGACTCTCTTCTGAGAGGATGGGAATGCACAGCCATGATGAGAAGTGGCAAGGAGAGAGGCACAGAAACTGTGGGGAGGGCGTCCAGGCAGAGTGAAGGCCAAGTGCAGTGATGAGGCAGCATGTGCTTGGGAACAGGGGGATGCTGGCATGTGTGTGGTGAGGTGTGACGTTAGAGGGTTGCCAGAGGGGCCCTCCCATGGAGGGCCTGCAGACACCTTCAGCATTTTGGATATGATTCTGACTGAAACGGGAAGCGGCTCTGGTGTTTTGAGCAGAGGAGTGACCCAAGGGCTGCTGCGGAGTATAGGCTGTGGGCAGTGTGGAGCAGGGAGCCCTCTAAGGAGGCAGCACTTGGTGACCTGAATAAGGGTTGGAGTCATGGGGGAGTTAAGAAATGATTGCATCCTGTATAGATTTTGAAGTGAGAGCTAATAGGATCCACTGATAGCTTGGATATGGGGTGTGAGAGAAAGCCAAGGGTGGTCCAAGGTGTCTGAGCAGTTGAAATAATGGAATTGCTCTTTACTGAGAGAGAAGAGACTGAGGGAGGGGAGGAGTAGGTTTTGGGGAGGGGAACTCAGCACTTCTGGTTTAGAGGTGCTGAGTCTGAAATACCTGTCAAACATCCAGACGTGGAGATGTGAAGTAGCAGTTGGAAATAGAGTTTTGGATACCTCTTTTGGTGGCCAAAAGGTTATAATTCAGAGGAGGAGAGAAGTAGGTAGAAAACAATTTTGGCCCTCCAGATAATTTAATACCTTGATTTTAAATGTCTTTTAAAAGAATTTGTAAAGCAGAATTGGGATCTGTACATAGTTTTTGAGTTTTTTTGTTTTTTCCTTTTGGGCTATTGATACATATCAGGTGACTCCTGGCTGGCTCTGTTACTTGTTCTGTGACTCTGGCCAAATGGCCATTTCTGGTCCTCAGTTGCTTCATCTCTGCAATGGGGATATCACATCTCTCACAGACCCGGGAAGAGCAAATGAGTTAATATGTGTAAAGCACTTGGAAAAATGTCTTTATGCTGCCTAAGTGTTACTAAGGTATAGCTCCGTGAGGGAAGGGGCTTTTGTCCATTTGGTGCAGTGCTGTATTCCTGGTGTCTACAATTTGTTGTTGTTGTTGTTGTGGTCAAGTCCATTCTTACAGAAACCCCAAGTTACAGAGTAGAACTGCTTCCTAGGGTTTTCTTGGCTGTGATCTGAACAGAAGCAGATTGCCAGGCCTTTCTTCTGCCAACCTGCAGGTTAGCAGTCTAGCACAAACTGTTCGCACCACCCCAGGACTAGTGTCTCCTAAATTGTAGATGCGCAGTCAGTATTCGTTGAGCATATTTATTGGAAAGCCTCACTCTTTCAAATATTGCTAATTTTTTTTAAAAACCTGTTGTCTCTTGTATTTGCAGATAGCTTCTTTTTAGAAGTTATTGTTGAGTTGTAGGCAGAGGTTTGGATTCGGCCTGTCTAGCTGTGGGACTGATGGGAGAAAAGGCCCAAGATTCAGTGTTTGAAACGTGGTAGTGCCGTACTGTGACTTCAGACTGTTTTTGAACCATTTGCTTTAATGATGGGCGGTAAAAGATAGTAGGGGCAGCCTGGTTAGGTACAGTGGTTAAGAGCTCGATGGCTGACCAAAAGATTGGCAGTTCAGATGCACCAGCCGCTCCTTGGAAACCCTGTGGGGCAGTTCTACTGTGTCCTGTGAGTCAGAATCGACTGACTAGCAACTTTTTTTTTTTCTTTGGCTTAGGAGCAGCCTATTGAAAAATTTTACAAAATTCTTACTAATACTTACCTTTCAATAAAACAAACTTTTATTGCATATCCTAGAGGTGGAAATATAAATTTAGTTGAGAAAACTATTTGATACAGTCAAGATAGTGGGTTTTTGGGCCAGATAGGCCTGGGTTTTGAATTCTGGCTTCCCCTCTGACTGGCTGTATTTGTCAACAGTTGCCCCGGTAATGCTCCATAATAAGCCACCCTAAAGCACAGCAGTTTAAAACAATAAGCATTTATTTCAGTGCTCATGGATCTGTATGATATCTGAGCTTCTGCTGATGGAGACTGAGCCTAGGCTGCTCTCCTGGCTTCATGTGGAGTCCAGATCTCTGTCTGCGTCCTTTCTGGGGCCCAGGCTGAAGCGGCAGCAGCAGCTTGGAGCATGCTTTTCTCATGGCAGATAACTGGAGTGCTGGAGCCCCATCGCATAAGCACGTGTCAGGCGTCAGCTGACATTCCATTAGCCCAGCCCTTCTCAACAGAGGGCGATTTTGCCCACCTGGGACGTTTGGCAATGTCTGGGAATATTTTTGTTTGTCAAAACTGGGGTGGGGGTTGAGTACTATTGGCATTTAGTATGCAGAGGCCAGGGGTGCTGCTAAATGTCCTATGGTACACAGGACAGCGCCCTCCAAAAAAAAAGAATTATCTAGCCCAAAATGTCAGTAGTGCCCATGTTGAGAAACCCTGCCTTTAGCCATATCAAGTTGCACGTCCTTAGTGAGAAGGGAACTGGAATAACTATTTGCCGAAAAGTGATTGAGACTATCACGTTGTTTTGAGCAGATGCTAACTTTCTAGGATCTGTTTCTTCAACTATGAAATTATAAGGTCCGCCTCGTACAGTCGTTGGGAGGAATAAAGATAAATGGGTGGTGCCTGAGGTAGGAGACATGCAGTAAATGGTAGCTGATGATTCTTGTTATCATGAAGGGGGGAAGAAACCCGTTCTTAAGGGAGCCCACAGCCTTGTATGAAAAATAAAAGATACTGCATTAAATCATTTAGAACTATTTGTCATGTTTTCACAAAATAATAGACATGAATAAGGAGTAAACTTATTTTAGGCCATCAAATGAGTAACATGGCTGGCTTCGTTATTAGGACTTACTTGAATCCTTTGAGATCTTATAAGTGGTGTCTGAATGGAGTTGACTCGGGTACAGTTGAAGATGTAATGTTTCACATGTAGTTGTTAGGTGCCATCCAGTCGGTTCCGACTCATAGCATAGCGACCCTACGCACAACAGAATGAAACACTGCCCGGTCCTGCGCCATCCTTACGGTCATTGTTATGCTTGAGCTCATTTTTGCAGCCACTGTGTCAATCCACCTCGTTGAGGGTCTTCCTCTTTTCCGCTGACCCTGTACTCTGCCAAGCATGATGTCCTTCTCCAGGGACTGATCCCTCCTGACAACATGTCCAAAGTATGTAAGACGCAGTCTTGCCATCCTTGCCTCTGAGGAGCATTCTGGTTGTACTTCTCCCAAGACAGTTCTACGTGAGTCAGTAGTAATTTTGTCATTAATTTTCTCTATTTTACAATTTGGGGGTTGAGAAACTTGCATAGATCTGCCATACTGGTAGGTGGCAGCTCCAGTATTGACAAGGCCTAGCTGTTAGGGACGTCAGTTGTCCTGCGTGTACACGAACAGGTTAGAGTGTTAAACCGTCTGCTCTGGACACGGCGCGATGAGGAACCTGGAGTGAGGCTTTTCAGAGACTTCATATGACCGTAACTCTGACTTTATAATATTTTTAAAATGGGTTTTAATTTTGAATAACAACCTTGAAAGGTATCTGTTGGGTCCAGGCCATCGTAATGACACATTTTGTCAGAGATTTGTAAGATGGAAGAATGCCTCTTGAAGTTTTTTCCCAGCTGGTCGGGTCCTACGCTGGTGACTATAATTAATAGCATAGGTTTATGATGCTCTCCACAGTGCAGTCTTTGGTGTCTCAGGCTGACCTGTATTAACAGTGGAGTGTGAGCTGTAAGTTCTCTTTGTGAGTTTAATTTTCCTGAGTTTGCAGATAAAAGTGAGCTCGTCATAGTTTCAGAATTACAGGATCGTTGGGTGATTTTCTTCTGTTTTTCAAGGTTGTCATTGCAGATCGGCTGCTGAGCTGGTGTTTGTCCCGGGTGGGTTACGAGAAGACAGTGTCAGTGCAGTCAGTTAACCTTCCCTCAGGCCTTTGTTTATTTGACTGGTGTGGCTTTCTTACTACGTTGAAGGAATAAATAAAGTGTCTTCAAGTGTCTTCACGTAAACTACTTTCAGTTTTGTTGTTCTGAATGACAAATGGACCGTAAATAAAAATTTAATGATCTACAAAGTCTCCTTTTTCAATGCCCAGGTTAAGCCATGCGTTCTGCCTGCGCACGAACTCAATTATGGCTGAAAATACAATGTTTTGGGGATGAGATCTGTGTAACTCTCTTTGATCATTAATACAGGAAGTTAATTAGAGATAAGTTAATTTTAGTAAGTGTGAGTATGTATGTGTGTGTATGTATATATATAAGGTGGAATTGTGAAATGTGTCAAGTTACATATTTACAAGTGAAGAGTTTTTCATTTAGCAGTATGATTTGATAGTGTTTAATTCATCTTTATAAGTGGGGGAATTGTTACTGTTGATGTAGAAGTACACACAGCCAAATCAATTTAGTCACAGTCAGTTTCTTGGCTTTCGTTTTTTTTGTTCTTGGTTTTGAAATTTCCTTTTTCTTTACTCTGCAAGGATATATGAGGGCTTGCAGTTTACCAAATATTTAATAGGCTTCATATGGTTTGGATACACTGAATTCCTTAGGATGTTAATAGATATTAATCCAAAAAAAGGTTCCAGGACAGTTTGAAAGCAATACATTTTGTCTAACTCAGGTTTTTTCAGGGTTTAACAACTTTTTAAAATAATAAGACTTCTCAGAGTCTAAAAGATGTGAATGCTTTCTGTGTTAAGTAATATATTTTAATATTTAAAAGGAACTAGTGTTCAGAATCAACTCGACGGCACTGGGTTAGTGTTCAGAAGATCAAAGATGGAGTTTTTTTTTGAGAGAAGAATTATTTCTTACAAGCAAATGTTGCCCAGGCTCAATTGAGATAGAAAGTTTTCTCAGTGGTTTATCTTACTCATAAAGAGTTTGTTAGGATCTGCTCTGTTAAAATTGTTGTTATGAAGGACTTATGGATCAGTTGGATATTGAATCACAGATGTCCCACCTCTGTACCTCTGAGATTCTCTGAAATAGACAAAGGAATAGAATATAAAAATTTGGGCTTTAACCTGCTTTTCTAAGGAAAAAACATCTATTTGCCATTGAATTGATTCTTACTCGGAGACCCCACGTGTGTCAGAGTAGAACTGTGTTCCACAGAGTTTTCAATAGCTGATTTTTCAGAAGTAGGTCACCAGGCCTTTCTCCTGAGGCACATCTGTGTGGACTTGAACTTCTAACCTTTCGGTTAGGAGCCAGGCTCATAACTGTTCGCACCACCCAGGGGCATCTTTTCTAGGAAAAGCTGCTGTCCATATTCCAGGAACATTAAGATGTTTCTGGTAGACATTAAAAGAAAGCACGAGGTGCTGATCTGCTGTCGGCCTGTCTGAGAGAGCGGCATCTCTTGGCACTGGTTGAAGCAGTCAGTAACACAATCTTCGTATCCTAACCATCTTCCTGCCCCCATCCCCATTGGCAGATGGAATGGCTGTGAAGCAGTAGTCAAGATTTGTACCGCGTGAACTTAACTTCCCACCTTAGTGACCTAAGTTTGTTTTGTGAGTGAATGGACTCATTTATGCCTTTTCATTTGATTTTGTCTGAGCAGAGAACCCCCTTAGTTTTTAACAAAATGTGACTTAACTGTACCATAAGAACGTTGAAATTGACATAGCTTTTCAACAGGTAGCCTTTGCACTAAATTTTGGGAAAGCATGTTCAGTGTCTGAATAAGCCCAGCCCCTTGAAACAGAATGGTTCATAAATTGGGGACTTGCTGGAATCTAATTTTGACTATCATAGAAAACTGCTTTTCCCAAGTCGAAGATCATCTTTATCAATGACATCCTACCTGTCATGAACTTAGTTATCTCCATGCTTCATATTAGTAGGGTGCTTCTTTGTTTATTATTTGGTAATGGATCCATTAAGCTCAAGATTGTATGTTGTATTCTTTGGGGTTATAGGACAGTGATTGTTTTGATGAGTTTCTTGCCTTTTTATTTATAAGTTTGCCATTTTAAAGACAGTAAAACAAAAGTAAAAGCAAAATTTGAAAAGTAATTAGAAACATGAAGGCTAAAACAAAAATCTGAATACAAAACAGCAGAACTTTTATATCATTTATTTAAAAAATGTGTGTGGCCTGTGCTAGGCAACTGGGCATGGTAGCTGGACATAGGAATATGAAAAGACAGTCCTTGCTCTCATGGTACTAGTTAAAGAAATAACCCTGGGATGCAACAATGAGGGCCTGCTGAACTAAGATAATGGCAGTTGAAATGAAGAGACAGATTAAAGAAATACTTAAATAATGAATGCCATTAAGATTTCTTGGTCTATTATATGTGTGGGCTAAGAATGCATGTAGGTGAATGGTGGTACCATTTGTTGGGAAGAGAACACACAGAAGTAGGAGAAGGTTTTATAATTCAATATTGTAGAAGAACCAAGAGTAAGAGATGGTAAACATACTGTCTTTTTTAACAGGATGTAATTAATTACTAAAAGCCAGTGTAAGCTGAAGTATTCCTAGTAATATACGAACATTACACCAGGCAGTATAAAGAACAGTTTTCAGAAGATCAAATATGGCTAGAATTTGTGCCAAAAAAGGCAAGTCATTTTCAAGATCCGAATGAATACTTTTGGAACAGTGTATGAGGCTTATTATATTTATACAGCAAAACTTAAGAAATCAGCTCAGTCACCTTAGAAGAGCCCTAGACAGCATTGTGGTCAGAAGTACGCATTTTAGCTCCCAGGTGATTCTCGTCAGCACAGTCTTGATTCAAATAATCCTGTTCTTTTCTTTCTCACTTTCTTAAAGTTGCACATATTTGCTCTTGAGAATTATGCTGATGAAGTGATATCACATAATTGTTTTCATTCTTAGGAAAGGTTCAGTGAAGGTAAAAGGATGCATGGGATGGTCGTTAAGCAATGATCCTGTCATTAAAAGACAGATGAAAATACTGAGAAGGCAAGATGGGGTTCTCCAAAAAGTGCTGTAGTAATGTTAGGTCTTGAAATGTAGGTGAGAAAGAAATTATAAAAATACATTTGGATCCATTCTGAAAGTAAACTTAAATGTGAAGAGAGTTTTATGAACTTTATATATACTGAACATTTTGAATGATTAAGAGAATTGAGAAAACTAAACATTTGTTTCCAGGGTGACCAGGCTGTGTCTGAGGCTTGAGAAGAGAGGCAGCATACTGTGTTGGCGAGTGCCTGAGCTCTCCCCTTAACCTGAGCGTTCTAGAATTTGGTCACGTTATGTAACCTCTCACTTACTAAACGCAGGTGAAAATGGTAAGCCTTAACTTACAGTGTTGTTGTGGCAGTTAAGTGATGCATGTATGTGAAGTGCCTAGCACAGAAGCCGGCTCAGACTTGAACACCTAACAAGATGTACTTTAGCATACTTAACACCCCAGAAAGTAACAGCTTTGCACTCGTGATATTTTCACATTGAATGGAAGGTGAAACCAATAATTGCTTTCTGTTTGTGGCATCATTGAGTTGACCATTTGGAAGTTACCCACGAGATCAGTCAGGCTGGCTTACCTTTTGAGAAGTTTCGAATTGTATGAGACTTCCTGTGCTGTGTTGTGCTGAGGAAAAACTTAGTATTTAGTGATTGAACTTTTCACTGTGACAGAGAAAAAACCACTATAGGATTTCCGTGAACGCTTCTAAGCAGTGTTATCCAGCAGTGTGAACAAACACTGGGTTTTCTGTGTGCTGTATAAGATCAGGAGCTGGTTCCTGCCTTCAGGAGATGGCAAGAGATATGCAGCTCCTTGCAGACGTGCTGCTGAGAGCTCTAAGAGGTACGCTCAGAGCCCAGCTGTGAGGAGAAAGCCCCTGTCTCCAGGATCCAGAGACACAGGACACGCAGACCAGGGGACGGTGGGCGGGGCCCTGTACTGGGATGAGGAGGAATTCGACATGTCTGCTGGGAAGGTGTCACAGGGGAGAAAAACTAAAAGTACATGCTGTCTTTACCCCACTGCACCCCATTGCCGGCGAATGGATTCTGACTCATAGGGACCCTGTAGGACAGAGTAGAACTGCCCCATAGGGTTTCCAAGGATGCCGTCTTTAGGCAGCAGCAAATCGCTTATGTGGCTGGAACACATAAGAGTAAGCTAGAGTAATAGCAAACGTAAAGGCTTCAAAAGCAAGTTAAGTTCTTTTAAAGGGCCTTGTGTGTAAGGGTTTGGACTCTGCGCTATCGTGAATATTGTCATCTGCTTGTGTCATAAAACCCTTGTTGGCTTTCATGTTGTTGTTGTTGTTGTTTTAATTGGTTAAAAATTTATTTTTCTAATTGTTATTTGGAGCCCTGATAGTGTAGTGGTTATTAAAGTGCTCGGTTACTGACCAAAAGATTTTCGGTTCAAACCCAGCAGCTGTGCTTTGTGGAAGATGTGGTAGTCTGCTTCCGTAAAGACTACAGCCTTGGAAACCCAGTGAGGCAGTTCTGCTCTGTCTTACAGGGGTCTCTGAGAGTCGGAATCGACTCGATGGCCGTGGGTTTTAGTTTTCGGTTTTTAGTTGTTATTTAGCTTCTGGCAGTACAGTCATCAATCCTGGTCACCTGAGTTTGTTCTAAATAGTTTCAGTTATATCTACAGAGAATGGGGATTCGCCATAAGTAGTAGTTGTTGGGCACTGTTGGGCTGATACGGTATCCAAGTTCACATGCCACAGAATTCTTACTTTGGTTATAATTGATAACTAATTTTTCTCCTAGCTGCTTGTGTTAATGCCTTTTGTTACATAATCTTGATGTTATGGCACCAACAAAAGATGTTTATAACGGCTAATCCGTGAAGGCTTTGCCAGATGGTTCCTATGATTGCTATGCAGTGTAAACCAGCTCTTTCTCCAGGAGACTTCTTGGCCACTTATCTAGAATTAACATGAAGGTAGAAAAACGGATAAGACATTTGCCTCCTCAGACAGCACAAGACATTTTGGTATGCTTGTTTTACTTTTTCAATTAAGAAACCTAGTTGTACTGATAAGTAGTCATGCCTCTTCTCTCACGTTACACACTTGCATGAGATAGGCTCTCTGGTGTCCAGGTGGTCCATTGTTTGTCTCCTGCTTAGTGAAGGACTTAATTGACAAGTACACATATACGTAAGGGTGTGTTTTGTACCTACTCTGTGGCAGTTCCGCACTGTCCTGAAAGGTCCTTAAAGAGTCGGAATCAACTTGGTGGCAATGTGTTTGTTTTTGTTTTTGTTTTGGTTAATGTAATTTAGCATAATTTAGTGGTATAATGTAAAGTTTGTAAGGTATCTAATGAAAACCACCTTAGAAATTCTATATACAGCATTTAAGAACAAATTATCATATCAGCCTTTTGTGTAAACAGCAATCCAAAGAAGTATGTATTCTTTTTAAAATTGTCTTTCCAAAATTTTAAGCAGAGACTGCTCTTTAATACTTTTTAGAAGTGTTTCAGTGGAATGTTTTTGGAAATACAATTTTTTTTATTAGTTATCAGTTTTGATAGTGTGTCACAAGAGGTTTTATATCCAATTGTAGAATTCTTAAAAGATTGAAGAAAGGTTTGCCATATTATTTTACATTTGTCATTGGGAGAAATCTATCATTTCTGTTTAAAATGAAGTGAGCATCAACAGATATCATTAGACATGGGTTATTGTTAAACCTCTTCCTTAGAAATTAACATGCCACTTCGCGGAATTATAATTGATTGAGCTGCAGAGAACGTCTGTACTTAACTGTAGGGTTAATGAATTTTTTTTCCCCTTTTTTCTTTTTCTTTTCCTTTCTTTTGGCCTTTAGGGTTGTACTTAGCCCAGGCTATTTGAAATGATTTTCTTTGAAAGTGTCGTGACATTGTTTTAATTGAAGGAGGCTGAAGAACTGGCGTGATAAATCAACACAGAATGAATTTTAATGTAAGGCAAACGATATTAACTTGGAAATTGGTTGCAGTAGACAAAGCAGCTGCCATGATTGATTTTTTTTTCATTCTCCGCTCACAACGTTTTGAGAAGGATGACCTTGACAGTTCCGGTTGGGTTGGAACCCCAGCGGTGTGCACTTTAACTTCTTGAGCTGTTGTTTGTGGGTGCTTAGTGTAAAAAAAAAAAAAAAAAAAAAATTTTTTTTTTTTTTTTTTAGTGTAGTGGAGATTAGTTCATTTTTAAGGTCAGAAAATTGTATGTCAGAGGCCTAATGTTTTTTGCTTTTGACTGGTTTAAAAACTTTATTTAGTAACAATAATTGTGAGGATTAATTAGCTGTAGTGGAAGCCTTTTTGTATATAATCTTGATGCTGTGGCTCCAGCTAAGGAGTTGTAACATGTGGAAAGGATTAAAAAAAAAAAGAAAAGCACTAAAAACCAGTTGCTTTTGGGTCAGTCCTGACTTACAGCAACCTCATGTGTCAAAGTAGACCTGTGCTTCACTGGGTTTTCAGTGGTTGTTTTTTTGGGAAGTAGATTGCCAGGCCTTTATTCCAAGACACTTCTGGGTGGACTCGAACCTCCAGCCTTTCAGTTAGCAGCTGAATGCACTGTTTGTACCACCTCGGGACTCTGTGAAAAGGACAGAATGTACCTGTCCTAGTCACCTAGTGCTGCTATAAGAGAAATACACAAGTTGATGGTTTTAACAAAGAGAAATTTATTTCCTCACGGTAAAGTAGGCTGAAAGTCCCGATTCAGGGCGTCAGCTCCAGGGGAAGGCTTTCTGTGTGGTTCTGGAGGAAGGTCCTTCTCATCAGTCTTCCCCTGGACTAGGAGCATCTCCATGCATGAACCCCAGGTCCAAAAGATGTGCTTTGTTTCTGGCATTCCTTTTTTGGTGGTAAGAGTCCCCCAGTCTCTCTGTTTGCTTCTCTCTTTTACATGCCAGAAGACACAATCCAATTTTATAGATTTGAGTTCTGCCTCATCAACATAACTGCCGCCTAGCCCCCCTCATTAACATCACAAGCAGGATTTACAACACATAGGAAAATCCCATCAGATGACAGAATGGTGGACAGTCACACAGCACTGGGAATCAAGGCCCAGCCAAGTTGATACACGCATCTTTGAGGGACACAGTTCAATCCATGACAGTGCCAGAAAGAGTGTCTTGTGTGTCATGAAGTGTTTGCTAGCCAGCTTTAAAAAGGATGCAGATCAAAAACAGTTTAACTTGTTACTTAATTGAAGTGCTAAAGTTCCTTCATTCTTGACAAAACTTTTTCTAGACATTCTTTTTCATATTTGCGATCTATAACCTATCTCCAGTATGTGAGTTGCTTTGGAAAAGGATTTGTATAGCACACAACTATCACCATGATACAGCTGGGAAGGCTGCTTATTTTAGAAAGTAGACAAGGTGACAGATAAAGGCATTCTCATAGACTTTTTAAGAGCTGGAAGAATTTCGTCTTCTTTTTTTTTTTTTTTATCCCTAGCATCTCTCTTACCGAAAAATGCCAAGCTAAACAAAATTGGTGAAGAATGAGATGGTGCAATCCTTGTCTCTATTCAGGTGTGTTTTGGGGGGAAATAAAGGACCTTTTATATCATAAATGACTAAATAGGGTAAGTTAGGAATTGGCAGAAAAGTGGGAAGAGCTAGCTGAAAGTAGGGCTAGGCAGGTTGATAGACTTCCAGTGATATTTTTTCTGTTTCCTTTTTTCCCTTCCTTAGACCCATATTCCAATATATTTTTACTTTATAATCTCTGAAATTATTAGTTATAGATGGATATAAGGAAGTCATGTGGCATAAGTGGGCTAAGGGTTCCAGTTAAAATGCAAAGATGGCCAGATGGATAGAGAAACAAAACTCATTATTGGATGCTGTTCACAGGATCCCCAATTAAAATATAAGGAAAACAAAAGGCTGGAAGTAATAGGATTAAAAAAGATAAAAAACAAAAGAAGTCGATATATGTGTATTGATATCAGCATAGACTTAATGGTGGCAAAAGGCATTAATAGAGATAAAGAGGAGTACTTTATAATGAGAGAAGGGTATATTTTTAAATTTGTAGACAGCAAAAACACAGCTTCTAAACCTACAGAGCAAAAATATATAGAACTAAAAGGAGAAACAGACAAAACTTTATCACAACAGAATATGCATTCTTTTCAACCACACGGGATATTTACGAAAATTGACCAGGCTAGGCTGAAAAGCAAGTCTACACGAGTATCACAAGACTGAAATTATGCATAGTATGTTTTCTGATTACAATGCTGGGAAGTTAGAAATAAGTAACAAAGATCACTTATATGTTTGTAATTAGAAAAACACATTTAAATATCCAGTAGCTATCAAATTGTTTTGACCTGCCTGATAATGAAAATAACTGCATATCAAAACTGTGGGATACATTGAAAGCCAGTTAGTAGAATACTTAGAACTTTAAATGTATTTATTAGAAAAGAAGAGTGTGATGACCTACACATTCATTTCAGAAACTTGGAAAAAGGTAAATTAAACCCATAGGAAGTAGAAGGAAAGAAAAAAATGAACTTAAGAGTAGAAAATCACTGAAAGAGAAAACAGGAATTGGAGAGAATCTGTGTATGGGCTAGCTATTGCTACATAGTAAACATCCCACAAACTTAGCTTAAAGCAGCCACCATTTATTTAGCTCCTGCTTTTTTTTTTTTTTTTTCCTGTAGGCTGGCCCTTTAGGCTGGGATCAGCAGGGCAGTTCTTCTGTCTGCACCTGCAGTCAGTTTAAGATTAGCCAGGTGGCTCTGCTTTTGGAAGTTGCTTGGTTGTCAGCTGGGGCAGTGATGGTGACTGGGTCACATGGCTTTCATTCCCCAACAGGTTAGTTTGAGCTTGTTTACATGGGAATAATAAGGCTCTACTGGTACTGCAGTGGTTAAGTGCTTGGCTGCTAACCAGAGGTTGGCGGGTTTGAACCTGCCAGCTGCTCCAGAGGAGAAAAGACCTGACAATCTCCTTCCTTAAATATTACAGCCTTGGAAACCTTATGGTGCACTTCTGCTCTGTCCTGTAGGGTCCCTCTGAGTCAGAATTGACCCGATGGCACGCAGCAACAACAGTAGGGCCCTAAGAGAGCAGAAGCATGTATGAGACTCTTGAGGCCTAGGCTTTTTTCTTTAAACCATTCTTTCCACCACCGCATTGGCCAGAGCAAATACCAGCGCTATCCCAGATTCAAGAGATTGGAGGAGCTGCAGAATTTACATCATAAATGGCATGGATACTGGGAGGGGTGCGAATTGTGGCCATTTTGGAAAATTAGTCTGCCCCAGTCAAAAAAAATCAAAAGTGGGTTCTTTGAAAAGACTGGAAGACTGAACAAGGAAAAAAAGAAGCTAGATAGATACAGCTGAACAGGAATGCAAAAGGGAACCTCACTGCAGTTGACAGGCATTAGAAAGAAAATTAGATACAGTTATACAACATTATATCAACACATTTAAAGATTTCAACAACATGAACACATTTCTAGATAAACAGAGCTTATCAAAATTCACATAAGAAGGGAAAGAAGATCTGAGGAGTACCATAAAGAAATGGAACCCATAACTTGAAACCTTCCACAGAGAAAATTCTAGGCTCAGGTGGCTGCACTAATGAATTCTATACTATTTAAGGAAGAGCACACACTAGTCTTAACTTCATTCAGAGACAAGAAAAAAGAGACAGTGCATCCCAATTCATTTTGAGGCCA
This sequence comes from Elephas maximus indicus, assembly GCF_024166365.1. Taxonomy (NCBI): domain Eukaryota; kingdom Metazoa; phylum Chordata; class Mammalia; order Proboscidea; family Elephantidae; genus Elephas; species Elephas maximus. The sequence continues at coordinate 235,673,152 of NC_064819.1, forward strand.
GAATAACCTTGATGCCATATCCTGACAAAGATACTATAAGAAAGGAAAATTATAGGCCAGTTCCATTCATGAATGTAAATTGAGAAAAGAAAAATTCTCAACAAAATGTTAGCAAACTTAATCCAGCAGTTTATACAGAGGGTATTCATCATGATCAAGTTGAGTTTATCTTAGGAATGTAAGGTTGGGTTAACATTTGACAACTAGTATAATTTATTATGTTAACAGAATAAAGGAGAAATACTGTGGTTGTCTCAATAGATGCTGAAAAATGTGATGACACATGCATTCATGATAAAAACTTAGGAAATCAGGGATTGAAAGAAATTTTGTTAATTTGGTAAAATACGTCTACAGCTTACTTCATACTTAATCGGGAACTGTTGAAATGTTTATTCTTGAAATCTGGAACAAGTCAGGGATGGTAAACATTTATTTGACTTTGAACTCAAGGTGGTAACTGGTGCATTAAAAATGGCAAGAAAAAGAAAAAAACATTAAGAATAGAAAGGGGAAAAATAGATTATTTGCAGGTGATATGATTGCTTACTTAAAGAACCAAAAGGACCTATAGAAAGGTTATGAGAATTGACAATGAAGAAACAAGATTGTTGGGTAAATGATATAAAACAATTATGGGTTCATGTATCAGAACAGAATACGAAATAAAAAATACCATGTGCAATAGCAGAATATATCTAGGAGTAAATCTAACAAAAGATTAGTAAAGGCGCAATAAAAAAAAGCTTTACGTTCTTGAAAGAAAGCAAAGAAGACCTTTATCATATGAAGAACTTATACCATGTTCATGGCTTTGGAAATTCTGTATTATAATATGATCTCAGTGAAAATTCCTGCAAGTGTTACTTTAGAAATTGACCATCTGATTGTACAATAATGTGAAAATGCAGAGGGCCTCAACTAGCTAAGGCACTCTTAAAGAAGAACAAAGTCACACTTGGTATACTAGATATCAAGCATTTATTATAAAGTTACAGTAATTAATATAGTGTGATATTGAAGCAAGGATAAACTAGATTAACGGAGTAGAATAGAGAGCCCGGAAATAGACCCACATGTATATAGGTACTTGATTTATGACAATGATGGCCCTGCAGAGTAGTTGGAAAAGGATGGTCTTTTCAATAAAATGCGCCGGGACAATTGGATGGATACCCGTTTGAGAGAAAAAAAGTTGACCGTATACAGACATCAATTTTAAGCACACTGGAGATGTAAATGTGAAAGGTGTAAAACAACAAAGCTTCTGAAAGATACTCAAAAAATACTACAGGAGAATATTGTAGTGATTTTGGGAGTGCGGAAAGAATTCTTTTAAAAACAAACAACACTGACCATGAAGAGAAAATCGATAACCTGAATTACATTAAAATTAAAAAATTCCCAGTAATCATGTTGTTGTTAGGGGCTTTTGAATTGGTTCCAACTCATAGTGACCCTGTGTACAACAAAATGAGACACTGCCTGGTCTTGCCACATCCTCACAGTTGTTACGTTCGAGACCGCTGTGCCAGTCTGTCTTGTTGAAGGTCCTCCTCTTCTTGCTGACACCTCTACTTTACCGAGCATGTTCTTCTCCAGGGACCGATCCCTCCTGATAACATGTCCAGAGTACTGAGATGAAGTCTCCCCATCCTCGCTTCTGGGAAACATTCTGGAAGTACTTCTTCCAAGACAGATTTTTTTGTTATTCTTCTGGTAGTCCGTAGTATTTTCAGTATTCTGTGCCAACACCGTAATTCAAATACATGCGTTCTTCTCGGGTCTTCCGTGTTCCCTGCCCGGCTGTCACGTGCGTATGAGGAGATTGAAGACACCATGGCTTGGGCCAGGTGCACCTTAGTTTTCAGAATGACATCTTTACTTTTTAACACTTTAAAGAGGCCTTTTGCAGCAGATTTGGCACAAGGCAATACGTCTTTTTATTTCTTCTGCTTCCACGAGTGTTGATTGTGGATCCAAGTAAAATATATGTGGACTTCAATGTCTCGACAACTTCAAAATTTTCTCCTTTTATCATGATGTTGCTTATTGGTTCAGTTGTGAGGATATTTGTTTTCTTTGTTTTGAGGTGTAATCCATATTGAAGGCTGTGGTCTTTGATCTTCATCGGTAAGTGCTTTAAATCCTCCTTGCTTTCACCAAACAAGGTTATGTCATCAGCATATTGCAGGTTGTTAATGAGTCTTCCTCCAGTCTTGATGCCGTGTTCTTCATAGAGTCCAGCTTCTTGGATTATTTGTTCAGCATACAGATTGAATAAGGATGGTGAAAGAATACAACCCTGATGCACACCTTTCCTGATTTTAAACCACATGGTATCCCCTTGTTCTGTTCAAATGACTGTTTTTTGGTCTAAGTATAGGCTCCGCATGAGCACGATTAAATGTTCTGGAATTCCCATCCTTCACAATGTTACTAGGACATCATTAAAAGATGAGAAGGCAGGCCTCTGTATGGGCAAAGGTATTTGTTACACATGTAACCACAAAGTAGGAATCAATTAAAAAAAGATACACAGCACAGTGGAAAAAGTCAGGAAACTTGAAATGTGCTTCAAAAAAATATATCCAGATGTCCAATAAACACACTAAAAAGTGTTCAGCTTCATTAGTTGTTGGGGAAATGCCAATCAGAACAAGTTCAGATACTCTAACAAACATGCAGCAGCATGACTAGGAAACAATCATCACAAAACTGGCACCGCCAAATTTTGGAGATGATGTGGGTCAAAACAAATTCGTATACTCTTCTGTTGTGTATTCTTTGGGGCAGCAGTGAGTGCTGGTTTAGTGGTAGAATTCTTACCTTCCATGTAGAAGACCCAGGTTTCATTCCCAGCTAAGGGACCTTGTGTGCAGCTACCACTTGTCTGTCATTGAGGGTTTGCTTGTTGCTGTGTTGCTGAACGGGTTTCAGTAGTGCTTCCAGACTAAGATGGACTAGGTAGATAGGCTGCTCGGCCTACTTCTGAAAATCAGCCAGTGAGATCCCTGTGGATCACAGTGGTCTGATCATGGGAACGGTGGAAAACCAGGCAACATTTCTTTCTTTCGTGCATGGGGTTGCCGTGAGTAGGGGCCGACGCAGCAGCTAACAGCATCCACCACCACCACAGAAGTAAATGTGTACTACTGTTTTAGAATATAGCTTCACACTGTCTACTAAAGATACTCTTTTTGGACGTTTTCTTCCTTATCCAGTGTGATCTTTTTCCTTCTTTATCTTGCATCTCTTTCGTGTTAGGGCCTTCCTGCTAGTGTTTGGGGAACCTAGTTTGTCTATTCATATCTAAGTATGAAGTGCTGAAAATTTGAATTAGGAGCTTGTGTTTATAAACAGGGCTTGTCCGCTGGCTGGCTTCAATTTGAGATGATAACGTAAAGCTCTGACCCTTGCAGTGGGATCCCAGTGCTGGAACGGGGAAATCTTTTCTCTAGGGTGTTTCAGTTCTAGAGAGGAAACTCCAGCCTATTGCTTGAAAGTGAGATGCCCAGCTGTTGGTATTTGGCGGGTAAAGATGGGTGAGTTGTTTCCCCTTCTGTGAACATTTAGGCTTGAATGTATGTATTGGTGAGTATGAGTGAGGGTCTGACATTTCCCGAAATGAATTTGTAGTGGCGGGCTGTTAATGTCTAACGTGTGCCAGACCTTGTATTGGACATTTTATATATGTATTATGCTGTGTGTGTGTGCACACACACACACCGTGTACCACACTAAACTCTTCTAGGTGGTTAATATTATCCTTATTGTATAATTGAGGCTTATTTGGTATGACTTTTAAATTCCTAGTTACTATTTGGCGTTGAAACTAGGATACCTGCCAGGATCTGTGTGCTTTCAGAGTTTGAACACTTCACTATTGTATACTAATAACAGGCATGTGCTGTGTAACATCAGTGGGGCAGCATCCGATGGTATATAAATCCATGGCCCCATAAGGTTCTAACAGTTCAGAAATCCCGACTGGAGAAAAGACTAGCGGATGTAACTGGACATAGTGTATGCAACAGATCCCTGCATGCAACGCATGTATCGCGTGTCTCCTGTATGTAGGCAGTCCTCGGGTTATGGACGAGATCCGTGCCCAAGTCTGTCTTAAGTCAGATTTGTATGTAAGATGGAACAGGTACATACGATTCCTTTTTAGCATTAGTTAGCCAGATGTTTGTCTTAGTATACAGTGTGTATTTCACCTGTCTATGCATATAAAACACTTAAGAAACACTTCCAAAACGCACAATGTTTTCATGAGCGTCACAAAGTAGCATGTGTGTTTGTTATTACGAACCATTGTATTTAATTAAAAATTTTAATATAATAGGCTTTACAGTAAGTCTGTTCTTAAGTACAAAACATAAGTTGGACTTCCATAACCCCAGGACTGCCCATAATACGGTGTCCAAATCATATAACATCCTGTGTTAACAGAACGTATCATGGACGTTGAGCAGTGCATGACTGTAGTTCATTCAGATTGGAAATGTGGGAAGATCAAGTTGACTGGGCATTCTGGGAATCTAGGAAGTTGAGTTCATTGCTAAGATGGATGACAGTGGAATTTTGGGGTGGGTAAAGATGTCAGTAAAGTTCTATCTGCAGAGAGCTGGACAAGTGCGAGGGGCTCTATTTGAATACAAAGAGGTGATGGGTCGGCAGATTTCAGATGGACCTAGATCAAGTGTTTACAGGATCAAAGGCTGTTGGTTTTCCACTTGGGGTGGAAGAAGGTGCGTGAGAACCACAGGGCGAGGTGGTTTCTTCAGCCTATATGCGTGTCCTATCCACGTTTGGTTGGAGAACCCCTTGTCTGAGATGTGGCATGCTGGTGAGTAGCTTAGGGAGACAAAGTGAGACGCCCCTGGAGTGCAGAAGGCAGAAGTGGTGCCCTGGCTCCTTGAGCCCTGACAGCAGTGAATTCTGGTATATTTGGGACCAAGTGCAAGGAAAAAGTAGGGAGCAGTATACGTAAGAGGAAGTGCCAATTTGATTGAATAAATAAGTGAAAATCACTCATGGGGTTTTGTGGAAATGATGGTAAACACTCATGTTTTTTATACAGATAAATTGTGAATGAGGAAAAGTTTTCAGTAGTCTGTTTTTCCCATTGGCCTTTTTTTTTTTTAATTACCTTTTATATATGGATATTAGAAGTTTCTTTTTTGAGAGGTGGAATTATTTACATTACTGTCATAGTCATGAAAAGATTTAAAGCATAAGCTAAAGGTAGAAGCAAAAGGAAAATAAGGGTATAGGAATGTGGTTAAAAAAAAAAAAAAGTATACTCCGAAGACTTAACATAGACGTTTAACCTAGGGTAAAACCCAGATTTGGCTGTCTGTGTTCCTTCCGCCATCCCTAGATTGTCAGTTTTTGCACAGTTCTTTTGGATCAGTTGCTTTGGACAAAGTACAACATTTCTTGTTACATAAATAAGATAAATTTTTCTTAGGAATTGCCATAAAAAGGGCAATCACTATTAAACGTAATGAACAGTTCCCTCAACTCTGTCCTTAAAAGGACAATCAGGAATTTTTTAGAAGGGATTTGTATTTTTTGGTGGCATCTAAGATTTTGTCAAACAACTCTTTATAATACTCTGGTTAGATTTACATGTTGATGGATGGTTCCATGCAGTACCTATTTCAGCTAGATGGCTGTTTGTTGTTTCTAACTCATAATTTGTATTAATACTCACGGAAATTTCATGCCGAGCAATGAGTTACTGACCCCTAAACTGGGTGGGAAATTCATAAAGTCTCCAAGATGTTACTTTAACTTAGTGTAAAAAATATTTAAGTTCCAAAAGTAAATACAGTTTTTAAAAATAATTTTAAGCTGTAAATTTAAGCAGGTGAATAATGTGTGGTGATTTTTTTCCTTCCCCAGTTCAATTTTGTTGGGAGAATCCTCGGACCTAGAGGACTTACAGCTAAACAGCTTGAAGCGGAAACAGGATGCAAAATAATGGTCCGAGGCAAAGGCTCAATGAGGGATAAAAAGAAGGTAAGTCTTGAAAGCGGGGCAAGTCTTTGTGTAGATGATTTATGTGTACTTTTGCATCCTAATAATCCAGATCTTTTGATATTTGATCTTTTCTGCATAAATGTCTATATTTCATGTAAGAAGTCTAACAAAATACATGTTGGGAATGACCTCCTGAAATTGAAATTGTGTGCGTGTGTGTCCTCATGGTTTCCCCTTGTTAAGTATCAGTAACAGGGTATCACTCTGTACATCATATTAGCATACTTTGGTTTTTGGATTTGAGAAGCCGACAATTTGGAATTAGTCAAAGTATAACATATTAGATATAAAAATACCTACCTAAATATTTGAAAAATCTAAAGTATTTCTTTTGATGAGAATTAAGTTAAGTAGACAGAGATCCAGTGAGTAACTTTGGATGTGTGTAGATCGTTGGGAGAGTTGGCTAGGCCGTGATTCCCAGTATTGTGTGGTTGTCCACCATTTTGTGATCTGTCGAAACCTCTTAAAAGAGAAGGCTTTTAAGTAACCGTAAGAGTCATTTGGGTTTCACCAACATTTTGTGTTGCTAAAGTTTTCTAGACATTGTATTTTGAAGTACGTTGTTTGTGTTTTCTGGGTTTTTTCCCCCCCCTTTTTTCCTGCCATTTCTTGTCTTGCTAGTTTAACCAGCAAATACCTTACTGTCTCTGTTAAGTGTTGTTGTTAGAAAGGATTCGTTTGCCTAGTGTCCTTTTTCAGTGGTACTGTGAGGGCAGGATACTTTCTGAATTTAGTGTAAAAATGTTTTTTTAAATACCTAGATTTTACTTCCCAAAGATTAAAATTATTGTTAGGAAGGGTGATTTATTTTTTTAATATAGTGCCTTGAAAGGGGCTGTCAAGTGATAGGCCTGGTTTCTCCTTGTGTTGGAGCTTGTGCTGGGAACTGCTTTGTGAAGCTTCTGGAACAAGCATCCCACTTACAGGCTTTCACTTCATTTTGATGTGCTTATATATTCTAGCTTTTCACCTAACTTCAGTGAAGTCCTCCGTAAGCTAACTGGGTCTCAGTCATTTTTGCCACCCTCAGCCAAATGACTGGATAGCTAAGGAGTTGGGAGGGAGGGGGCGCGATAATACTGATTGTATTTAAACCTTATTTAACCTCTTCTTGTCAGCTGAGGTTTAAAAATATTTCTAGGAGAGTTATGTGAGTTTTTTTTTTTTGAACACTTTTAGTTTCTTTTGTTTTGATTAGAATCTTTAAAAAAACTGAAGCCTATTGTGAGTGACAGCCTTGTCAGGTGAATATTGCCATCCAGTTTTGGTGCCCGTGTTTGCCCTTAGCATTGCATTGGCACAAAGTAGTACTAGCTTAATTGCCAAGGGATAATGAGATGAAGTCCCGACAACTGAGGGACAAATAAATCTTCATGAGAAGGTTAGTTTCTCCATCTGTTTAAACAAGGAGACGTGTCAGCTAACAGCATCGGTTTTCCTCTCAGCCTCTGCTGATGCTGTAGCGAGGGCACTGACTCATTCCCCTCATTCCCCCACTACCAGGACATAGGCTCTGCGCTGGGCATCGTGGATTCTGTTTTCTGTTGGGGTCCAGTTTGTATCATAAAGAAAATGTTCTACTGTCTTTGGCTTACTACTAAGAGGTAGAAGAGTGTAGAGGTTGAGAGCGTGAGTTGTTTGACCAGATTGCTTAGGTCTGAATTTTGCTTCTGCCACATACTGCCTTTGTGACCTTGGACGAATTACTGAATCCCTTTGTGCCATGTGAAATGGGGGTAGTCTTAGCACTTATCACTTATGGTAGTTGTGAGGATTAAGTAGGTTGTGTTATGGATTGAATTGTGTCCCCCCAAAATGTGTGTCAACTTGGCTAGGCCGTGATTCCCAGTATTGTGTGGTTGTCCACCATTTTGTGATCTGTCGTGATTTTCCTGTGTGTTGTAAATCTTACCTCTGTGATGCCAATCAGGCAGGATTAGCATTAGTTATGTTAATGAGGCCCAGGACTCAGTTTACAGAATTAGGTTGTGTCTTGAGTCAATCTCTTTTGAGATATAAAAGAGAGAATCAAGCAGAGAGGGGAGGGACCTCATACCACCAAGAAAGAAGTACCGGAAGTGGAGTGCATCCTTTGGATCTGGGATCCCTATGCTGAGAAACTCCTAGACCAGGAGAAGATTGATGATGAGGACCTTCCCCCAGAGCTGACAGAGAGAGAAAAAGCCCTGGAGCTGGTGCCCTGAATTCAGACTTCCAGCTTCCTAGATTGTTAGAAAATAAATTTCTCTTAATTAAAGCCATCTACTTGTGGTATGTGTGTTAAAGCAGCAGGAAGATAGCTAAGACAGGCTATAAAGCACTTAGGTGTATGGCACAAAGTAAGTGATCAATTAATGTTAATACCAAAAAACCAAACCCAGTGCCGTCGAGTCGATTCCAACTCATAGCGACCCTGTAGGAGAGAGTAGAACTGCCCCATAGAGTTTCCAAGGAGCGCCTGGTGGATTTGAACTGCCAACCCTTTGGTTAACAGCCGTAGCACTTAACCACTATGCCACCAGGGTTTCCATTAATGTTAATGGTTGTTCATAATGAATTTTAACACTGTTGGTTAGTTGTCAACATTTTATTTTTATATGCTGTATCAGTACTACAATTTTTTAAGTTTTGGAGATGACAATACTTTGTTGTTTTGTAACCTTTGAAAATCCCGTACTCTTATGGCTTTCTATTTTTGTCTAGTGGTTACTGTCTTGCCACTTTGCTCTTAACCACAAATAGAAGCAGTTCACACATTTTATTTAATTTGTACTGTTGTCTACTGAAGAAAAAGTTTACAGATTATACTACATAGTTAAAATATGTAAAAACATCAAAAAATGAAAAGCTATAGATTATATTTTCAGTTTTTTTTTTTAATATCAGATGAACTTGCTTTAGGTGTATCAAGTTAATTTGAATGGCTTACTGTATGTTTGATATTATGATATTTGTATAGAATTTATCAATTTATAACACCTGGATTGTCTTCTGTAATCTGAATTTAAATCTGTGGCACGTGAAAAGTTGTTAATAAAATCCTCTTGAGTTAGGCTGTAGTTACTCTAGTCATTGAACTCTTAAAAATTGTTAATAATGTGAGTGAAGTCAAAATAGAAGTATCGATATATGTAATAAGGCTGAGTAAAGAGCATTTCAGGAGTTGTTACAAAGGCAAAGCCAGTTGGCTTTAAGTTTTCCTGCTGAGTTGTTAATTTATGTAACAGCTAAGAAAGCTAGATAATAAATCTTAATTTATTGGTTGGCCAGTTAACTTTTAACAAAAATGTTATGATGGAAATGCTCCTTACTGGGCTGACCCTGTCCTGGACTGCTCAGCTCTGAGGACAGACTGCATCTGCTTCGTGTAGCACTTCCCTGCTGTCTGGTGGCTTACCTGGCCAGAGTAGGCACTGGAGAATGCACCTGAAAGGAGTGACCATTGAGTTCAGCTAATAAATGAGTGGAAAGCATGGATAACACCCACCCCACAAAGAAAACCTAATAAATGAATGGAAAGCATGGATAACACCCACCCCACAAAGAAAACTGGGGCAGTAGGGAGAGTTATAAGTTAGATTTGCTTGTAAACCCTGTGAGGAGTTAGTGCTGTATACCTCTGGGCTGTGGTTTCAAGCAAGTGAATGTGCCACTTTCATTTTCATTCTCTTGGATCAGAATTGCTTCAGCATTACGGATGGGCTCAGCAGCATTGGTTTTGTACATAAATTAACGGAATAACACTGGGTGACCTCCTGGAACTCGAGAGCCAGAACCACAGTTAGACTTGGTGAGAGAATGTAGTCGGTCGGGGCTTGGAAAGCTATCAGGAACTCCTCGTCTGTTCATGCAAGGAAGGCAGCTCTGATCTGTAGTGGGCAGACCGTACCCGGTCTCTGTGAAATTAGGTATATGGTGACAGGGCACTGTTAGAATGCATCTTGTAAGTGGAGGTCAGTTTTAATGAGTAGTTCTTCAGGTTTGTAGGTGTGTGCTTTGTATTAAGCATTGTTCTAAGTATTTTGTGTATATTTAATTTATCCAGGTCCTATTGTCCCCACTTTGTAAACGAGGAAACTGAGACTCAGGGCAGTTGAGTAATTTGCCAAAGGTCACACGCCAAAAAGTGGCAGTCAGATTTGCACCCAAGTCTGTGCTTTCTGTTCTGTGGTACACTACGTTCTAATTATAAACCATTTCTAAGTGCGATATCAACTGTAGGATATTAGAACATCTTGAATATTCATGCAGATGTATTTTATAGAACACCTGTAAGCTTTTGTTTTTCCCACAGTAATATATTCAAGTTTTGTTTCTGTGTATCATTTCCTTCATCTTCAAGGATTAAATCCTGTTTTCTGACAGAAAACTAAATACTTGTGCATATTACATATGATAGAGTAGAAATGTTAGTAAAAGAAACTAATTATAGTTTTTCAACTGAGGTAGCAGAGGGCTGCAGAGGCCACATGGAGGGCTGTGGGGAAAAATCATCATGTTAGAATACAAAGGTGGCAGTCAGCTAGCTCCCAGGGCAACAGGTGAAAAACATGAAGTCATGAAAACATGAAGCAGTGTTTCATATATATTTAGATACCTGGTAAATTATTGAGCAGTGGCACTTATTATTAAAGTAGTAAACCAAGTCTGCCTTTTGGGGCATCTATTTGAATGGTGGAGCCCCGGTGACACAGTGGTTAAGAACTCAGCTGCTAACCAAAAGGTTGGCAGTTCGAGTGCATCAGCCACTCCTTCAAACCCTGTGGGGCAGCTTTACTTTGTCCTGTAGGGTGAACCCACTCAGTGACCACAGGTTTGGGTTTTTTGGGTTTTTTTTCATATGAATGGTCTTTGTAGGGGACACCATTTGAGGAGTTTTCTCATCAGTCCACAATCTCTCAGCCCTTCTCTGAGAACTCCCCTGTCATAAAGGGGTGGGGACTAAGTAGGTCTGCTGTGTGATTCTGCTTTACAGGTAACCCACAAGAGCAAGCCTGCTTCCAGCCAGCCTGCTATCTTGTGGAATACTTAGCTCCCTGACAACCTTTAGTATAGATACAGTTTATTTAAGACAAAACAAAAAAAGAAATTTTCATCATGAAAATTCTAGACAGTAGAAAGATGACTAGTGTAATGAATCTCCTTTCTTGTATACTCCCCCTCATTCCGCATCCCGCCCCACCCTGCCTTCTCAGCTCCCTGGCAGATTATTTGGGAAGCAAATTCCAGACATAGAATTCCATCTGTAAATAGTTTATTAGGTATCTCTAAAATAGAAAGACTCTTTAATGATACTATGTTTGCTTTTTTAACCACCAAAAAGAATTCTTTGTCATCAAATAAGATAACTAGTCAGTGTTTGAGTTCTCCTTTTGACTCGTGAATGTGCTTTCAAAAAGTTAGTTTGAAGGAGCAGCCACGCGAGGGCCATGTCATTGCAGCTGACTGGTTGGTATCTTTCTTAAGCCACCCTCTTCCTCACCTCCAGTTATTTATTCCTCTTACAGTTTATTTGTAAAGAAACTGCCCTGAAGAATTTCCTATGGATTTTGCTAGCTGCATTCTTAGGTACTGCTTAACATTTATCTCTCTCCCCTGTATTTTTTGTAAATTGGTAGTTGGAAAGGTTTAATGAGATTGACCCTCGTACCCACTTCCTTTTGAAAGAACACTTTGTAAGCCATGTCGTATCCTTCCGTCGGGTGGTGTACAAAGTCTGGTTTCCTAGCGCTGTGATGTTAGCAGTTGCCGTCGATTGTCGTCTAGATCCTTCATTTCAGTAGGACTTGCAGAATGTCTGTATCCTGTTTCATCGTTAATATTAACTAGGTACAGTTTTTATACGACAGGCTGGGTAAATGCTTGACTATTTACTAGTTTTACAGATAGTTGTTCCCACGCATTTTTCAAAGATGGAGAGTGAGTTTTTTGTTTCGTTTTGTGTATTATTATAAATACATTTAAATAGTTTTGCTGTGTTTCAGTTCATGGCGGTTAATCTTTTTAACTGATACTCAAATTGTTTGGCCTATTGGGGCCTCTTCACATTGGTTTTTAAGGCCTTTTGACACAGTCCTTAGTAGTCGGTTATAATTACATTGCTTTCTGCTGTGATATGATAGTCCAGGCTCATCTTGTAAAATTTCCTGCCCTGTTTTGGAATTGGCTGTTTCTTTAAGGAATCCTGGTTTCTTTTGATGTGAAATGGTGTTGAGAGACTACACTCCGGGCTGTAGTAGTACTCATTGTTTGCAGACAGAATGAAGGGGAAAATTTATTTATGTGTGTGTGTTGTGTGTATGTGTATGTGTTTATGTATAATGTCAAGTATTATATATTTGAATATATGAACTTATATATATAAGTACACACGTGTGTGTATGTGTGTGTATGTGTATATGTATGTGTGTGTATGTATATATATAGTGTGTGTATGTATATATGTGTGTGTGTGTGTATCCTTACAAGTTCATTCTCGTTCAGATCCAGGACTACAGTGTGTTTATGTAATCTCATTGATTTTATATCAGTGGCTACTTTTCTTTCCCACCAAAAACCCTACTTCCTAATAACTCAAAACAATTTTCTTTACCCTAAAATACACAAAGCAGTTTCAGAATAACAATATAAAAACAACTACCAACAATATCATTAGTGGGAACAATTTTTCCTCCAGTTCATATTGTTTTTAGCAAATATGCCACTAGAGATACAAATTAGTATCTTTTAAAAACATTCCAAATAGCTTTTCCAAGTTAACAGTTGTGCCATCATGTGGGTTCCACAGTGAAGTTCACTTGTTTAGTTTTATTGGGTTTTCTAATTTTAGGAATTGCTTAAATTATTTCTTTACTTTGTTGTTAGGTGCCATTGAGTTGGTTCCGACTCGTAGCGATACTACGTACAACAGAACGAAACGCTGCCTGGTCCTGTGCCATCCTCACAGTGGTTGTTAGGTTTGAGCCCATTGTTGCAGCCACTGTGTCAGTCCATCTCATTGAAGGTCTTCCTCTTTTTCACTGACCCTCTACTTAACAAAGCGTAATGTCTTTCTGCAGGAACTGATGCCTCCTGACAGCGTGTCCAAAATACGTGAGACCGTAGTCTTCCCGTCCTTGTTTCTAAGGAGCATTCTGGTTGTACTTCTTCCAAGGCAGACTTGTTCCTTCTTTTGGCAGTCCGTGATATAGTCAGTATACTTCTCCAGCACCACAGTTCAAAGGCATCAGTTCTTCTTCAGTCTTCCTTATTCATCGTCTAGCTTTCACATGCATAGGAGGCGATGGAAGATACCATGGCTTGGGTCAGGCACACCTTAGTCCTCAGGGTGACATCTTTGCTTTTGAACACTTTGAAGAGATTTCTTGCAGCTAATTTGCCCAGTGCAATGCATCTTTTGACTTTTTGACTGCTGCTTCCATGGGTGTTGATTGTGGATCCAAATAAATTGAAATTCTTGCCAACTTCAGCCTTTTCTCTGTTTATCATGATGGTGTTCATTGGTCCAGTTGTGAGGATTTTTGTTTTATGTTGAGGTGCAATCCACACTGAAGGCTTTGGTCCTCTTTACTTTCAGCAAGCAAGGTTGTGACATCTGCGTAACGCAGGTTGTTAGTGAGTCTTCCTCCAATCTTGATGTCCCATTCTTCTTCATATAGTCCAGCTTCTTGGATTATTTGCTCAGCATACAGATTAAATAGGCATGGTGAAAGGATGCAGTCCTGATGCACACCTTTCTTGACTTTAAACCATGCAGTATCCCCTTGTTCTGTTTGGACAACTGCCTCTTGAGCTATGTATAGGTTCCTCATGAGCACAATTAAGTGTTCCAGAATTGCCATTCTTCACGGTGTTATGTATAATTTCTGATCCACACATTTCTTCTCTTCACTTTAGCTACTTGATGTTCAAGAGCAAGTTTCAGAGTCTCTTGTGACACATCCATTTTGGTCTTTTCTGTCTTTTTAATGACCTCTTGTTTTCTTCATATATGAAGTCCTTGATGTCATTCCACAACTTGTCTGGTCTTTGGTCATTAGCGTTCAACACATCAAAAAAAAATATATATATATATGTAAATTTTTACTGTGCTTTAAGTGAAACTTCACAAATGAAGTCAGACTCTCATACAAAAATTTATAAATACCTTGCTATATACTCCTAATTGCTCTCCCCCTAATGAGACAGCACACTCCTTCCCTCCGTTCTCTCTTTTTGTGTCCATTGGGCCAGCTGCTGACCCCCTCTACCCTTTCATGTCCCCTTCAGATAGGAGATGCCAACATAGTCTCATGTGTCTGCTTGATCCAAGAAGCTCATTCTTCACCCAGTATCATTTTCTATCCCATAGTCCAGTCCAATCCCTGTCTGAAGAGTTGGCTTTGGGAATGGTTCCTGTCTTGGGCTAACAGAAGGTCTGGGGACCATGACCTCTGGGGTCATGCTAGGGTTAGTCAGACCATTAAGTCTGGTCTTTTTCTGAGAATTTGGGGTCTGCATCCCACTGTTCTCCTGCTCCCTCAGGGGTTCTCTGTTTTGTTCCCTGTCAGGGCAGTCATCAGTTATAGCCAGGCACCACCTAGTTCTTCTGGTCTCAGGCTAATGTAGTCTCTGGTTTATATGGCCCCTTCTGCCTCTTGGGCTCATAATTACCTTGTGTCTTTGGTGTTTTTTATTCTCCTTTGCATCAGGTGGGTTGAGACCAATTGATACATCTTAGATGGCCGCTTGCTACGATTGAGACCAGAAGCCACTCTCCAAAGTGGAATGCAGAATGTTTTCTTAATAGTCAAATCTATTCTTGAGGCAGTTTCTAAATTCAGGTGGGATGTACTCAAGGTTGTACTTTGCCTCTCATTGACTTGTTCTAATTTTCTTCAGTTTTGCTTGAACTTGCTTAAGAGCAATTGATGGTTTCTTCCTCAGTCAGCCCCTGGCCTTGTTCTGACTGATGACATTGAGCTTTTCCATCGTCTCTTCACACAGATGTAGTCGATTTGATTCCTGTCTGTTCCATCTGTGAGCTCCACGCGTATATAGTTGCCGTTTATGTGGATGAAAGAAGGTATTTGCAGTGAAGAAGTCATTGGTCTTTATACTTGTGAAATATTTACATGATTCCTAAGTCACATTTACAAAACAGAGCATATTCAGAGAAGTCTGGTTTTCATCCCCGTTCACTCTACCAATTCCCTCCTTGCCATTTATTTGGGTAGACTTATTACTTCAGTTTTTGGTTTATGCTTTCATTTCTGTTTTTTTAGTATAAGTATCGTATGCATGTGTGTATATGTATGTCATTTCTCACTCCCTTCATAGATGGTTGTATACTGTACACTCTTTCCTACACTTTCCTATTTTTTTTCCCCAAACTGAACAGCGTATGGTTGAGATCAGTTAATGGGAGTACATGAAGACAGTTTCATTCTTTTTAATAACTTTATCATATTTCATTTTTGTGTGAATGTACCATAAATTTTTCAAAGTCCCCTGTTAATGAACATTTAGATTTCTTATTTTTTGCTGTTACAAATAAGGATATTGCTGTATTGAATAGCTTTTATATAAAAAGTCTTTACGTGTACTTGCTAGTTTATCTTTGGGGTAGAATTCTGGAAGTGGTATTGTGTCTTTGGTAGCTAATGCAAAGTTTTTCTGGGAATTTTTCTTATTTTGCATTACCACCAGCAACATATGAAAGTGCCAGTTTCCTCGGCTTCATCCACAGAGTTAAAATTTTGTATTTTAAACAAGAGAGTGAGCTTCTGTTAAAAGTGCACATACACACACTTAATATGTGTGTATATATGTATGTGTGTGTTTAAAAGATCACTGCTCTTTTGAGCAATGTAACCATGTCCAGTTTTCCAGTAAGTAATTTGCTTGTAATATGTTTCTTGTTTTCCTAAGAAGCAGTTTATAAATAATGGTTAGACATAGTTGAAATAGTGCATTCTAGCTGGTCTTATGATAGACTTCTGACTGGGCCTAAGGTACCAATGACTATTTAAAATGTCTTCAAGAGGAAATGTGCTGTGATTTTCTGTTAGCTCTACACAGCCTTTCTCAGCCAGCATTCCTCATCTGAACCAGAACGTAGAAATGATGCAGTTTTACCAAGGATGGTTCATGAGGAGGACCATTATTGGACCAATATTGACTAGACTCATTTCTTTTTCCATTTCTGGTCGCATGTTCATTATTCAGATGACTTAGCTTTGTTTTAAGGTGCAAGAGAATAAAGCAGTGCAATAAAAATTAAATGCTTCTTTCAGATTGGATAATATTTCAGTACACTGTAGAGTTGCGGCTTTGGCTGCATTGTTAGGCAAGATTGGGAGGATATGAAATAAAAAATTCTATTTATTTGAAGGCACAATTATTAAAGTTTGTCAGGCACTTTTTGAGAGGTAAAAAGGTGGATCCAATGAGAATAAAGCTTTGTATTCATTAGTAAAGTAACACTTTAAGTAACCTGTAAAACTTAAGCTAATTACTCTGCCATAGATCTAATACTGGGATGAGGTAATTGTCCGTGTCTAATGAGACGAGACATGAGTTTCAGTGAAAAGGGAGAGTCCATTTGATCACTAGATGCTGTTAATGAGCCTTTTAAAATTAAGTCTTGATTGAATTGCAGTCAATTTACTTAAGGAATATTGGAGCACCTTATAGTTGTGTTGTATATAACAAATTTTCTTTTTAAAAGATTCAGTCATCTGTTGACAGAATTAGTGGGATGCTGCTTATGTGTATATGATTATGCAGCATCAGTTGATTTTCTTTTTCAAAATCCTTTAACAAGGAACTTTGATTGGAAAATGTTTTTTCAGTTAGATTGATGAATCATTTTAGGCAGTTCCAGGAGCATATTGGGCCATCCTGTTCTACCTACTAGTTTTCTTTTTCTGTTTACCAATCAGTTAGGAAAGACCACTCTTAGAAGAAAATGTATTGTTGCCTTTTTTTTTTTTTTTTTTTAATTTTAAAGCATACTGTATAATCAAAATGGTTAATTTCTTAAACATAGGTTGTCATCAGGGCCAGGATGATATTACAGCCTATGAGTCCAAAAAAGAAATTATAACTGAAAATCACGGAGAAATGGCATTTAATGGGATTAAAGTTGGTGGTTGGAACTCACCCAGCAGCTCCACGGGAGAAAGACCTAACGGTGTGCTCCCGTAAAAACTACAGCCTAGGAAACCCTGTAGCCAGCTCTGCTCTGTCACATGGGGTCACTGTGAGTCAGATTTGACTGGATGGCACCTAACAACAGCATTCTGTATTCAGATTTCTTCAGTTACCCGTTTGTTATAAATTCTTTCTGACCCAGTGCGTTGCAGGTCACACATTGCATTTAGTCGCCTGACCCAGTGCATTGCAGGTCACGCATTGCATTTAGTCGCCTGGCCCAGTGCGTTCCATGTCACACAGTGCATTTAGTCGCCTGGCCCAGTGCGTTCCAGGTCACGCAGTGCATTTAGTCGCCTGACCCGGTGCGCTCCAGGTCACGCGTTGCGTTTAGTCGCCTGACCCGGTGCGTTCCAGGTCACGCGTTGCATTTAGCCACCACGTCTCCTCGGTTTCTCATCTGGAACAGTTCTCAGGCTTTCATTCTCTCAGAATTTAGGTTTGTCTTACCGTTTTCTCAAGATCAGACTCGGTTGTGCATTTTTTGGCGAGAATGCTTTAAAAAAGCCACGTGTGTCCTTCTCAGTGTATTACATTGGGAGTAAAATGATGTTAGTTTATCCCCTTTTTGATGAAGTTTATTTGAATCATTTTGTTAAAGTGATGTCAGCCTGTTTTCTGTCTCTTTCACTGTAGAGGTGCTTTATTTCCCTTTTAAATTAATAACTCATCTAAGGGGAAATGTTTCAAAGTACTGTAATAACTTAATCCCAAGAAGCTTGTGTCCAGTGGCTTTAGCATCAGTTAATGATTGTTGATCCATTGATTGGTTAATGATCCTTGCCCAAATCAGCTGTTGCTTTAATATCATGTTTGCAAAATTGTTGCCTTTTTAACTCTTATCATTGCCTTTAGCTTTATTAGTTGACACTCAATTGTAATGAAGATATTGCCTGTCATTTCTGGTAGGCTAAGATCTCTTTCCTTATTACATACATTTCCATCCCTTGTCGATTTGAGAAGTTTTGTCTACAGACAGGATCCCTCCCCTGAATTCCAGACTGCTTACTTAATCAAGTAGAAAAAAAAAAAAAGGTTAAATGGCGGTGGTGCTGGTGATGGTTTGATGTTGTTCAGGTCTGCAGTGCTCCGGTGCCTTTTGAGCACCTGTGATGATTTAGGCACTACTTCAGCCGCTCCTTGGAAACCTTAGGGGGCAGTTCTACTCTGTCCCGTAGGGTCACTGTGAGTCGGAATCAGCTTGATCACAGCAGGTTTGGTTTTGGTAACCACGCTAATCGTTTACTTAAAAATTTTTTTATTTGACTATGTAAACTTTATAGGTAATTTATGTAATTTCATCTGTCAGCTTTTAGACTTCCAATTTTATTTGTTGATATACGACAGCCTAAAATTTTTACATCAAACCTTTCTTAACCATTTGTTCAAACCTTCTCATCATAACTTAAAACCTCAGTAGAAACTTGTGGCTGTTTAGATTCATCTCATATCACATTGCTTTAGAACTTAAGGATTTTTATTAAATGTTTTTATTGCAGGTTATAATTACCAACAGGAAATGCCTGGTGAAGTCACTGGAGAACAGTAAATGAATTTGTGTTTACAGTGTTAATACGTATATAGAGCCAATGGAGGAGTTTTTAGATAAAAAATGTTTTATATATTTGGCATGATGGCAGAAATCTTTTGGCCAGAAATAATATTGGTTGTTATGTTGTCTAAATCACATCTCTCTGATAGAGATTTTTTCAAAGTGGAGTATTCTGTTGTCATAGCTTAAAAAACCCAGTGCCGTCAAGTCAGTTCTGACTCAAGTCATAGCTTAGGTGCATGTAAAAAAAAAAAAGTTGCTGTGGAGTTGATTCTGACTCCTGGCAGCCCCATATATATCAGGGTAGAACTGTGCTCAGCAGGGGTTTCAGTGGCTCATTTTGTGGAAGTAGATGGCCAGGCCTTTCTTCTGAGGAGCCTCTGGGTGAACTAGAATCTCCAGCCGGTTTGTTAGCAGCCAGCGCATTAACCATTTACACCACCCAGAGACTCCCTCACCCTTTGCTGTCGAGTAGAGTCTGACTCATAAGGACCCTGTAGGACAGGGTGGAGCCGCCTCATAGGGTTTCCAAGGAGTGGCTAGTGGATTCGAACTGCTGACCGTTTGGTTAGCAGCCTGAACTTTTAACCGCTGCACCACCAAAGCAGAAAAACCAAACCCATTGCCATCAAGTTGATTCCAACTCGTAGTGATCCTATAGGACAGAGTAGAACTACCTTATAGGGTTTTCAAGGAGCAGCTGGTGGGTTCAAACTGCTGATCTTTTGATTAGCACCTGTAGCTCTTAACCACTGTGCCATCCGGACTCCCCAGATGATCTCTTGTGTCCTTTGTCACCATCGTGAGAAGATAGGGGAATCTCTGTGATTCAGGCCAGGACATTTGCCACCTGTAGCCTCCCTTACCCCCACTGGACCCCTGAATGTTGAGCCCAGGGTTTAGTTTGAGGGTGCTGTAAGGAAGACACCGTCCTGGAAGGGCATTATCATTTGACGTTAAACCAGCCTTCAGCTGGGTGTTACTTGTGCTAGTAAAGTGCCTAGACCTGCACAGCATGCTAAGAGTAGCTGCAAGCCAGATGTGGCCATTTAAATTAAAATTGGGTAAAATTAAATTAATTCCTCAGTTGCACGCACAGCCACATTGGAAGTACTCAGTAGTGATGTGTGGTTAGTGGCTACCCGTTTAGACAGCATAGATACAGACCATTCTCATTGTTGGAATGAGACAGTGCTGGCAGGCGGAGCAAATTCATATAGAAAATGTGGAGAAACGGAAGTTTAGGAACTGATAATTACTGGTTTTAACATTGTATTTTGAAATATTTTTAAACTTATAGGAGAATTATAAGAATAGTACAGAGAATTCCCATATACCTTTAACCCCGATTCACCAATGAGTAACATCTACAACGTTAGACATATTCGAAGCTCCATTTCTGCCCACTCTCTCCCCTCCCTCTTTCATTTGGAATACTTCTCCAGCCTTGTCTTTCCTGACATTGATTCATTTGAAGGATATTAGGCTAGTTGTTTTAGAAGAATTTTTTATGATTAAAAAACTACTAATTCTGAATATTTGACAGGTTTATACATTTAGCTACTATAAGAATATAAAGCAGATTCTAAAGGTGCTCATTTTAGGTCTTTCTTGCCACTGCCATTGATATAATACGTGTTCAGTATATATTCAGTCAGAATCACTAGTTTTCCCTCTTTTTCTCTTGTAACAAAACTCTAAATTCATTTAAGAAGTACTAAAAAATAATCCAGGAATTGTGCTGATGATTGAGCTCTTACTGTAGATGAAGAAGCAAGGCACTTGATCAACCTGGCCTGAAAGCCCAGGGTCCCTGGGACCTGAAGTGGAAGGCTCGGTGAATTGTCTGTGAAACAGTGATAGTGGCATCACTCTGCTCAGATACGGAGAGTCTAGTTGACACCAGTGTCACCAACAATGTGCATGTAACAGTGTAGCCCATTCCCTGTCTCCTTGAACAGAGTTGTTTTCTAGTATCTTGTGTGTTGTGAACCACATCTTCTTACCTTCTAAAAAATAAGCCATTCTTATTCCTCTCTTTATGCTTTTCTTATGTGCATTTTTCCACCTAAAATATACATTCTTCTACCTTGTAAAATTTATCAAATAAATATTTCTTAGTATTTCTCGATTTCCTACTTTGGGCCACACACAAAACTGGTAGATTCTTACCCTCATGGAGTGTAACTTAAAGAGGAAGACAGAAAACAGACTACTAAATAAATCAGTGAGTAAGGTGATTTCATAAGTGATAAGTGCCATGAAAAGAATAACAAAAGGGCTTACGTGTGACCACAGTGGGGTGATTTCACTGAGGTGGTGAGCGAAGCTCTCTGAGGAGGTGCCATCTAAACTGAGATTGAGATGACATGGAGGCCGACATGGGGAAGATCTCAGGCTGCGTGTTTCAGAGTGATCTGAGAGCAAGTGCGAGGGTACCCAGGTGGGACTGAGATTGAACTGTGTAAGGACTAGCAAGGTCAGTGTGGGTGGAAACGGGGGAGGAGGTGAAGTTCATAGTGCCTCCGTCCAGATGCGTGCTTGTAGGTACGGTAAGGAGCTTGAATTTTATCGGAAGAACTGTGGGAAGTCAGTTGAGGACTTTAAGAAGAGAGATGGAAGGGTCTGATTAACATAATGCTCTTTGATAGAGTGAGGTGGTTTTGGTTTTTCCTTTTGCTGAAATTTCTAACATGGGCTGCATTTTCCTTATAGGCTGGGAGGATAGAGAATCAAACTGGCAGTTTGGTCCCCTGCTAACCTTTGTTGATCAATGTAAATATGGCCAGGAGAACTCTGACCTGAATTGGGTTCACACATCATGTGAAAGAAGTACTTTTCAATCCGTTTTGTTTGTTTGGGTTTCTCTGTGTTACTTTAATCTTACGCAGGTTATTAAAAATGTTAAAATAGCAAGACATTTAATATACTGCGTGCTTGACACTAGATACTAATTTTTACTTGCATGTGTTCACATGAAATTTAATGTCTTCTGGTGCTCACGTTGACAGTGTAGCTTTGGCTCATGACTTGAAACTGTGGTGTAATGAAGCTCCTGTTCAGAGGCTCTCTGGCACTGTCTAGTAATCAGCCCTGTAGATGGGGTTCAGGATAACCCTGCCTTACATGCAGTTTCTCACTCAAAGAGAGCTGTGTGGAGTAAGACTACAGAGTATTTTAAGCTATAATAATAGTAGGTTTTCAAGGATGGGGGCTTATTTTAAAAGTCTTTGGAATGTCCTGGTATAGGATAGACCACTCATCCCACGAAAGGACCTAGGGCTTAGAAATGAGACGGATGTGAGTTGAAGTTACCTCAGTGAGAAAAGTAGAGGTCCTTGCTGTTTAGACACTTTGATAGTGCTGGAAAGAGGCATGGGCCTGCAGTGTTCATGAAGGAGAAGAATGCAGAGGAAGGCGTTCTCACAAAGTAGAGCTGGATTACAAGTTTTAAGAAGAGAAGAATGCCGCAAATTATTGCAACCAAAAGCTGCAATTAGATGTAATTTATAGTGACATAAAAACAGTTCCCCATTTTTAGCAGAGACCAGCTGTAAGAAATCCTGCGTGAAGCCCAAAGCAGCCTTGATGCTTTGTGGTGCATTCTAATTGTCTTTTTTATTTTTAAGTTGGAATTGTATTTTTTGTATGTGTGTGTGTGACCAGTATATGGATGACAAGACGTTTGCTATTTCAGCATTTTTTACATATATAGTTCAGTCACATTAATTACGTTCATCAGCTGTCACCCCTGTCTGTTTACACCTTTTTCCATCACCCATAACAGAAACTCAGTGCCCTCTAAGCAGTGACTCCTCCCCCTCCTGCCCACTGCCAAACTGTGGTGTCTGTACCTTCGCCTGTTAGTGGGATGATATAATATTTGTTCTTTTGTGACTGACATTTCACTCAGCATAATTTTTACAAAGTTCATCCGTTTTATAGCATGTATTGGGACTTGATCTTTCTTTATGGCTGAGTAATATTCCATCGTGTGGGGTATTACATTTTGTTTATCCATTCCTCTGTTGATGGACGTTTGGGTTGCTTCCACCTTGTGGCTGTTGTGAACATTGGTGTATCTGTTTGTGTTCTTGCTTTCAGTTCTTTGAATATACACCTAGGAGTAGAGTTGCTGGATCATATGGTAATTCCATGTATACAGTTTTTAGAAACTGTCAAACTGAATGATGCTTTTAGAAAGCGTTCTCTTGAAGCAATTGGAGAAAGGATTGTGAACAGTTGCGTGTAGGGAGGGAGCTGAAGAAGATTGAAGCAAGGGCAGCCATTAGGTGGCTGTTGACATTATTGAGGTGAGAAATTGGGGTGACTTGACTAAGAAGGAATTCAAGATTCATTGTATTGCAACACTGTTGGAGCACTTCAGCCATCGCTAATCTGCCTTTGATAAATTTTCAAAGCACCTGTTCTCCAAATACACAATTTTAATATTAATCATTTGCTCTTGTTTCCTTACCTAACTGTATTCTCCAAGAGTAGTAACTTATATTTCTTATTCCTTCAGCGCAATGCAAACGCAGTTGGTGCCCGTTAAAAGATAACAATAGTGTTGTCCTTACCACAGAGTTCTAGTTGGCTAATTCTTCATTTTCTGAAGTTGTTAGGAGTATCGAATAGGCAACACAGGTGAAACAACGCCTAAAAAATTTACTTGGCTGTAAACAACTGACACATGACTGAAACTGACGTGTCATAGTACAAAAAAGAACACGAGAAGTAAAGGGAGAGTGAACAAGCGCTTTATAAGACTTGAGGTTAAGAACCAAAGTTGAAATTTAAAATCTAAAAGTAAAATTAATTGCTAAGCTATAGACAACAAGTGAGAATGTTTTGCAAAGAGCATTGGGGCCTGTGTTAGTTTTTCAAGTCACACTGACACATGGAAATGACAATTTTTGATTTTTGTGAAGTACAAATTTAACGTTTTTACTCCTTCCCGTCAAAACGTGCATATGATTTAAGTCCTGTGTTATTTGTTTATATCAGTAAGTTTTTAAGGGTTTGATCTGCATTACCAATTTGATGTACGCTTATCAGTTTACTTATAAAGCTATAAAGTCAGGTGAAAATGATTTCCAGTCAGATGTTTATTTTTTGGTAATATTTTTTGTTAATGTTGTTGTTCGATGCTGTCATTTAATAGAAACCATTTTTAATTGTATATTAAAAAGAATTTTTTTAAAGCAAACTTTGTGGCCATTCTTGAAGACCCTAAGTATGTGAATCAGGGTGTCCTTTCCCATGGTCACTTCCCATGCCCCTCCCGCCATGCATGGGCACACTAACCAGCTGCCAAGAGATTTGTCAAAGATATGTTTTGAAGTTTTTGACATAAAAAAAAAAAAAAAGATCAAGGGGTTTGAGGCAGAGATTTCTTTAGACAATAGTTGTTTAATGAACTGCTTGTATATACAAGAGAAGAGAATGGGTCTGATTGCTCACAATCTGACGTTTGAAAGTCTTTTTCCGGATCTTAGGCATTTGCATATCTAATTGCTGTGTAATCAAAACTAAGTGAACTGTAGCTACTTGAAACTATAAAATGAAAGGCAATCATCTGTACGGAGAGGAGGGAGAGCCTTCTTTACATGTCAGCCAGCCTGAATATTAGCATTATCTTCTTCTTGTGTTTAATTATAGGTGCCTGACTGAGCAGTGAATTTATGCTCGTGTAATAAAGAAGTGAATGTGACCCTGAAACATCAGCTCAGCTTCGCTGTAGCACAGCATTGGCTTTGAGAGAAGTTAGCATTCCTTGTGTACTTTGGTGATAAGGGACTGTGCCAGAATGGCTGCTAATTACCTGCTTTGTTTGCTATGGAAAGCAGTGGGTCTACACTTTTCTTCCCACCAGTGACAGAACTCAATTAAAACTTGTATTAAACAACTATAATGCCCTCGTTTGTCTCTTGGGAAGATGAGAGGTGAAGAAAATGAAGTTTTTTTCCAGCTGTTTGTAGGCAGCTTTGTTTTTGGTAAATCCAGGGATAGTAAAAAATTGTTTACAGTAACGTGTCTTTTTCAGTCTTTATACACTTTATTTTGTTATTTCTTGCTGCTTCACAAAAGGGCTGGTAAGAGCAGTATTATTAATATTCTTAAATGGCATTTAGAATTTTTGTAGCCACTGGTTACCAGCTAATGTCAGACTAATTAAAGCTCTGAACTCTTAACATATTTGAACTTCTAAATCTCACACAAATTTAAAACTCTGTTTTTAGTTCCATTGTTTGCGAATCAGTAAGTTCTCAATTTACTTCCGTAAGTTAGTTCCTTTTATTTAAAACATGCATAGTAAGATAATTTTAACTGCATTTAATTAAAACTTTAGAGAAAGTTCTGCTTGTTTTATTAAGTGTGGAAACCCAAAGAAAAAATTCGGGTTCTGAATAAAATAGGTCTTAATCTCTCCCCAGACCTCTCTAAAACAAATGAAGTTCTCCTAATCAAAAGAAAAGTTTGGGAAGCTTTTTTTTTTTCCTTTTAAGAAAAATATTTTGAAAGAAAAGAATATGCCTTAGAATTGAATCAGATGGTTACAGAACTGGAAGGTATCCAATCAGACCCTCTTGGTTTACAAATGAAGCAAGTAGGTTTAGAGAAACAAAAGATGTGGTAGGAAGGCTTGGGCCTTCTACTGAGATCTAGGTTTTGCCTCTAGATTTCAGCAGCTACGGCATGTACTATTTAGCCTAAGCAAGCCCCTTCACTTCTGTTAGCTTCAGTTTATTAATCTGTGACATTTGGATAATTCATAACCACTAAAGGCTGCTGCGGAGCCCTGGTGGTGCAGTGGTTAAGAGCCCAGCTGCTAACCAAAAGGTTGGCAGTTCGAGTCCACTAACCACTTCTTGGAAACCTAATGGGGCAGTTCTACTCTGTCCTGTAGGGTCACTGTGAGTTGGAATTGCCTCTGCAGCAAACGGTTTTAAAGCCTGCTGTAGGGGAATTACGGATAATGTATGTGAAGGGTGTAAAAGCATACTCACCCCCATATACACACCCATTCAGTTCAGTGCTTGATGCTTCTCTACTTGATGCCAGTTCTTTTAATACTGTTTGTCTCTGAAATTTAAAAAAATATATATAAATATAATAAACTGCCAGCATACACTCAGCATTTCTGTGCTCTGAGTGCCATCTTGTCTCAGCTAATGAGTGGTAGTACGGAGGAGCTCCCTTCTCTCTCTGAGCATTTGTGCACCACGTCCATGTCGCAGTACCCCCAGCCAGTTGACTGTGTCTATGTTGTGTGTGGTTGACTCTGCTCTTGTCTCTCGCCATTTGTTTTTTGTTCTTAGAATTAGTTTTTTTTTGTTTTTTTTTTTGATGTGTGTTTTAGATGAAGGTTTACAGAGCACATTGGTTTCTCATTAAACAACTCGTACACATACTGTTTTGTGACATTGGTTGCCAGCCCCACGACGTGTCAACACTCTCCTCTTCTCAACCTTGGATTCCCCTTTACCAGCTTTCCTGTCCCCTCCTGCCTTCTTGTCCTTGTCCCTGGGCTGGTATGCCCGTTTAGTTTCATTTTGTTTCGTGGGCCTGTCTAATCTTTGGCTGAAGGATGAACCTCAGGGGTGACTTCAGTACCGAGTTACAAGGTGTCTGGGGCCATGTTCTTGGAATTTTCACTTATAATGGCTGATAAAAGATCTGTAGGTTATAGTGCTGGATACTATGCTAGGTGATGACATGAGTGTTCGAAGGAGAGTTCTGGGTATTTCCAGGAACAAAAGGTAACAGAGGTTGAGGATCAGCAGGGATAAAGTCTGGCCTTAGGAGGATTGACCCAGGACAGCTGGGAGAAACATGGGGTATTTGAAAACTGCTAAGTCATTCTATTAATTACAGTGAAGGAGACAGAAAAAAATAATTTCAATGTTTCTAATAAATGCAATGAATAAATTAAATTTAAAAGCAACATACTTTGCTACCCCCATTAACCTAGATAAAATTTAGGAATCATAGAAACTCTATTGTATAACAAATTTGAACATCTTAAGTTCTTAAAATTTTGAAGAGAAAAAAACAGTTTTCACTGTCCCTCCCAAAACGTTTGTTAGTTACTGTCAAGATATGAAAGTCGGTGAGATATTTATTATTGGTATATAGCAATTTCTTCTTAAGTTTGATTTTTGAAATACAGGGTAGGTTACCCAAAACCAAACCCCTTGTTGTTGATTCCGACTCATAGCAACCCTATAGGACAGAGTAGAGCTGCCCTTTAGGGTTTCCAAGGAGCGACTGGTGAAACTCAACTGCCAAACTGCTGACCTTTCAGTTAACAGTCAAGCTGTTCCCCAGCCCACCACCAGGGCTCCACAAGGAGGTTAAGTCAGGCTTAGTCCATGGAATGTTGTATATATATAGTCGTCTTGAAGCTTTAGAAGCATTTGGAAAATTGTTTTGAAACTTACTGAGTTGAGATATGTAAATCTAAAGTTGATAATTTGAACTTTGAGGAGAGAGAGCCAATTCAGGCTGGGACCAAAGCTAAAGTAAAGGATTCAGGGTTGGACAATACAAAATATTAAGCCCTCAAGTGAAACTTTAACTATGATTTCTTAAGAACACCTGAAATTCTTGCACTCCTAAAGTGTATGAAGAAGAATGTATCATCATAATTGGAAGAAGACTCATTAACAACCATAATACGCAGATGACACAACCTTGCTTGCTGAGAGGGAAGAGGACTTGTAGCACTTACTAATGAAGATCAAAGACCACAGCCTTCAGTATGGATTACACCTTGACATAAAGGAAACAACTCTCAATAAGCAGCATCATGATAAATGGAGAAAAGACTGAAGTTGTCAAGGATTTCATTTTACTTAGTAAGATCCACAATCAACACCCAGAAGCAGCAGACAAGAAGTCAAATGACGTGTATTGTATTGGTTATGTCTGCTGCAAAAAAAACCCTTAAAAGTGATTAAGAAGCAAAGATGTCACTTTGAGAACTAAGGTGCACCTGACCCAAGCCGTGGTTATTTTTAGTCACCTCAGAACGCATGCAAAAGCAGGACAGTGAATGAGGAAGACCAGATAAGAATTGATGCCTTTGAATTTTATGGTATTGGTGAAGAATATACCACGCACTGCCAAAAGAAGGAACAAATCTGTCTTGCAAGAAGTACAGGCAGGATGTTCCTTAGAAGCAAGACTTTGTCTTACATACTTCGGACAGGAAGGACCATCCCTGGAGAGAAGGACATCATGCTTGGTAGATGGAGGGTGAGTGAAAAAGAGGAAGATTCTGAAGGAGATGGATCAACACAGTGGCTGCACCAGTGGGCTCAAGCATAACAGCAATTGTGTAAGGATGGTGTAGGACCGGGCAGTGTTTCCTTCTTTGTACGTAGGGTTGCTGTGAGTTGGAACCGACTGGACAGCGCCTAACAACCACCACCAAGTTTTTGCACTTAAAAAACTCTACTGTAGGTTTAATCTAAGAGAAAACTAATGAGTGATTATTCTGTTCAGGGAAAACTTGAAATTGGTGTTCTTTTTGTCGTTTTGAACTTATTTAATAAATATATTCACTAATTATCCCCCCCCCCTTTTTTTTTTAAGTTTACTTTTGGATCCAAACACTTACTGTTAGGCTTTATTTAAAAAACACTGCTCATTTTTCTTGGCCTTCTGGGAATTCTGTTTCCTAGTACTATTTTGAGAGAAAAGGAGTTTTATATTTTAATGTTTCTTTTACTGAAGTAAGTAACTAGAGACATTAAAGTATGTAATTGTGGGATCAGTCGGTAAAATCTGAGTCTGTGGGCGTCTGAGCAGGGCATCTTTTAAGTTTCATTGTACAGATGAGGGAGAATGCCCCTTTACGTCACATGGTTTGTGATCTCTGCAAAGTTTCCATTGCCTATTCTGTTTTCTGAGTCCTACTTAGATTTTTTAAATCCTTTTATAAGTCTTAGTATTTGCCAACAAAGTCAGTTGTTACCTCTGTTGGTGCCATAACATGTCTAAACCTCCAGCAAAGGATCAGTGTGTGTTCTGTGGTGGAATATAGTGTGTACTTTATGGAAAAGGCACTGTGAACCTTTAAAAGACAAGCCACAGCGTGGGAATATACGTGCAGCATATATGATAAAGCATTTGTATTCAGAATATCTAAATAATTCATTCAAAAACAGTAAGAAAAAGGCCATCGATGCAATGAAAAAAGTGGGCAAAATATGCAGACAGGCAATTTTCAGACTAAGAAACCTGAATGAGCAATAAACACGTGAAAAGATGCTTTATCTTATTAATGCTTGGAAGAATGAAAACTATAACGAGTGACATACTATTTGATACCGACTGAGTTGTCAAAATTAACACCTTGGGTCTAGGTTGTGGGAAACATGAGCTCTTATGCAGTGAGATCAGGTGGGTAAGCAGTTAGAGCCACTTTTGGAAGCGACTTGTCCAGTAAACAAAAGGTTGAACCCACCCGATGGTGACACAGAAGAAAGGCCTGGCAATCTCCTTCTGTAAAGATTACAACCAAGAAAGCCCTGTCAAGCAGTTCTACTGTGTAATTGACGGGGTCCCTGTGAGTTGGAATTTACTTGACAGCAAGGGTTTGATTTTGGGTTTTGATGTTAATAGTGAAATCAGGTCCTGTCTCTGGAAGTTTCCCTATTTTTGGATTCCTTATGAGACTGCTGCGCGTGAATTCTGGGTGTTTATTATTATTATTCTAAGTATTCTGTTTAGCATCACAAATATATCGGTGTGTTCTTTATGCATAAATCAATTTGAAAAGGAAACCTTAACACATGGTGATATAGTGATGGGCATTCTGTATGTGAGGTCACATTCCAAGAAATTTTATTTCTTATTTATTAGGATTATTAAAAGGCTTTAAATATTGAATACTTGATTTTTTTTTTTGCATAGCTACTGTTTTGTCTTAAAAGTAAACAATAACTCCAGCATTTGATAGTTATTAAGCTATCAAAGCTTTTCACCTTTCTTTTTATCTTTCAAACCTGTCCCCTCATTGCAGTATAATCTAATAGTTTATGTAGGGAATTATTTTCAAAGACTGTGCCCTCTCATGTTGGAATAGTAAGAAACTAAATGCAGCTGTATTCTGGGATGTTCAAGCAAAGTGGGGTTAGCATCTTTTCTTGGGTCCTTTTTATTTAATTTTTTTAATTTATTGTGCTTTAAGTGAAAGTTTACCAAATCAAGTCAATCTCTCATACAGAAGGTTACACACACCTTGCTGTTTACTCCCAGCTGCTCTCCCCCTAATGAAACAGCACACTCCTGCTCTCCCCCTGTGTTCCCCGTGTTCATTCAACGAGCTCCTGTCCCCCCCGCCTTCTCATCTTGCCTCCAGATGGGAGCTGCCCACACAGCCTCATGTGTCTACTTGAGCCAAGAAGCTCACTCCTCACCAGTATCTTTTTCTGTCCTATCATCCAGTCCAATCCCTGTCTGAAGAGTTGGCTGCAGGAATTGTTCCAGTCTTGGGCTAACAAAGGACCTGGAGACCCTGTACCTCTGGGGTCCCTCTATTCTCAGTCAGACCGTTAAGTCTGGTCTTTTTATGGGCATTTGAGGTCTACATCCCATGGTTCTCTGGCTCCATCAGGGATTCTCTGTGGTTTTCCCTGTCAGGGCAGTCTTCTGTAGTAGCTGGGTACCATCTAGTTCTTCCAGTCTCAGGCTGATGTAGTCTCTGGTTTGTGTGGCCCTTTCTGTCTCTTGGGCTCATCTTTACCTTATGTCTTTGGTGTTCTTCATTCTACTTTGTTGTTCCAGGTGGGTTGAGCCATGGGTCCTTTTTTAATGGCTTTTCTTAAGGGAGCAAGCTATTTGTAGAAAGGTAAAATTATGTATGCACATATACAGCACGCACACATACCTATACATTCTACACAGTGCCTTGCCTGTTTGGATAAAGTGCAGTTTTTAAAATTCATCTTAGTTATTGTAACTAGTTAAATTTGTGTCTTTTCAAGTATGGTCTTTTCAGTATGCCTTTAATGCCTTAATTCAAGAATATTTTTCGTTTTCCCTGTCTTAACTGATATCATGTTTATTGAACAAAGATTAATCAAATATTTTTATTGAAGAAGTAATTTTTCACACCAAAATGCGTAAGTGTTACTTTCTTAGCAATGTGAATTTGGTCCAAATTGTCATTCTGTAATTTTGTTTGGAATATTCCTAAAAAATATTCCTAAACATAATTTGACTGTTTTGAGACGCTATCAATTATAGTTCATGTCTTGTGTTCATGCGGTGATTTCAGTGGCTTAGTGGGATACTTTTCATTTTATTTTAGAATTTTAATGAGGGTGAAACTTGGACCACGAAGTATACACGCACAGGTTTGTGCATGCTGGTGTATTTGAAAGACTTGACTTAGACAGTTGTGAGTGCTGGCTAGCCCAAAGCCCACAGAGCAGCAGGCAGTCGGGAAGGGAAGGTGACGAGCTGGCTGGAACTCTGCAGGCGTGGGCATGGGTGAAGCTTGTGGTCCGCAGGCAGGCAGGGGGGAAGATCTAGAGGGAAGGGAGAAGCAAATGCAGACCCAGTTGCTCTTTGAGGTCTCTGAGCTTAGAGCAGGTGTAAGGCTGCGTTTAAAGGCTTCCAACTGATCATCAGGCCTGCCCAAGTCATCTCCCTTTTAATAAATTTAGAATGAACTGGTTAATGACTTTAATCGCACCTGCAAAATCCCTTCACCGCACCAGCTAGATTCATGCTCGATTAAAAACTCTGAGAAGGTGTGTGTGTGCTACAAAGTGACCCTGCCTCCCTTCTGGCCTGTGTCTTCTGGGAAATAACCTGTAACCCACCGTAACTGGAAACATACTAGAAACGGAATTCTCGCAACTGCATCTCAGCTTAGTTGGCCCATCAAAAGCCATCATGCCAGGCTACTGACTTTACTTCCTAAATAGTGTTGTTAGCTGCCATCTTGTTGGCTCCAGCTCACAGCGACTTATGTATAATAACGAAACATCGCCATCTCCCTGATCGTTGGTACGTTTGAGCCCATTGTTGAAGCTACTATATCAGTTTATCTCGTGGAAGGTTTTCTTCATTTTCACGGACCCTCTATCAAGCATGACTGACTACTTAAATAGTACCCAGATACATAGTTTCCTTTATTTTGGTTATTAAAAGATAATTGTATTGATGAGCAAGAGATGTAAATTTAGGTGTAATTAAAAGATCTGCAGCTATTTCTAGAAGATTAAGATCAGTCACGGGTCACCTGGTTCTTTTGGGGGTTATATTTAGTTTTATGTTTAATAGGTGGTTTTACCTGCCACAGCCTAATTTATCCTTTGTTTCCCTCCTAATTTTATGTGTTTAATGTGAAAACTCCTTTTAATATTTAATGCAAAGGAAAGTGGTAAT
The DNA here is from genome assembly GCF_024166365.1 of Elephas maximus indicus. Classification (NCBI taxonomy): domain Eukaryota; kingdom Metazoa; phylum Chordata; class Mammalia; order Proboscidea; family Elephantidae; genus Elephas; species Elephas maximus. Next base: position 235,705,358 of record NC_064819.1, read on the forward strand.
TCAGAAGATTTTATCCAGGCAAGATTCCAGTTTAGTAGAATTCAAGTGATCTAGAGAGATGTCTTGTTCTTAACTTAGATGGAGAAGAAGCTGGCTGGGGAATTCCTTTTCTCCAGGAACACAAGCCACATCACTTGAAGATTGATCAGTCCGTTTCTTGATCCTTCATTCAGCTGACATTTAAAGCATTTCCTTTGTGGTAGGCTCATGCAAAGTGCTAAAGATACAGTCAGATGTAAAATATGGTGTCTGCCCTTTTGTAGGCAAGATGGACAAGTATAGATTTTAATTAGAAGGGGCTCTGATAAGCAGGGTTGGAAAATAATATGTTCTACATAGAAGTAATTTTTTATTGGTCACGTGTTCTTAGTATTTTTTCCAGTATTGGGCACGACTGGGGAGAGTCACAGGCTCGTTTCTAGAGCAGTTGTCGAGGTTTTCTGGATATATTTTTCAAAATGATGACAAACGATTGGAATATTTTAAGGAAGAGGGTGTTCTGCATCTTATTGGGATAGAAACTTTTATTTTGGTTATTGATATTAAGGGATTCATTAAGGAGCAAGGAATATAGATTTAGATGTTATTAACATTAAGGTTAAATTTCTACATGTAGACAAATGGTGATTTATGAACTGCAAACTTTGAGGTTTGGGCTTCCATTTATTGTCTAGTAGTTTCTAGTAAATACTTCAGGTAAACGTGGGATAATTAGAGCAAAACGCTGTATATTTTTCAACAGAAGCCACATTTGTTCAATATATAAATTCATTTTTCTGAATAAAATGTCAGTGTTCTGTTCTGACCACGATACCTAGTAAGGTAGATAGGCATAGGAAGACACTTAACAGTTCTACCGTTCCCGCTTCTCCCTAGGATTAAATGGATGTTTTAAGAGGTTTGCATCTTTTATCGCTGTGTGAACTTATTTATTAAAAATGATAATATTTATTATTAATGACAAAAGTAGCCATTGGAATTTTCGTTCACTGCTTGTTCTGCTCTACTGGTAAAATTGGAGACTTGAATGTAAGTATAAATTCATGTTCAGTGGACATGACGTTTTTCTCCCGCATTTCCCAGCCACATTCTTTTCATGCCACTAGATAACTGTGTCTGAAGAATAGTCTGAGAAGTGCCAGACGGGAATCTGAACCTTAAGTAGCCCACAATAGACATGAAACGATTAGCTAAGTAGACATCTGCAGTTGCCTTAGGAAAGTGTGTCTTTAATAAGAATCAGATGACTAGGACTGCTAGAGAAAGTGTGGACGAAAACTCTCAGGACAGCTTGACTTCAAAGATAATGTCGAGTTTCACGTGGGCCTTAAACAGAGTGGGCCGGCCAGTATGACAGGATGGAGAGAAGAGGGCACGAGAGGAGGTGTGAAACCTGGGGTCACATCCTGAGGCCCTTGCTTGTTGGTTGGATGGCTTCAAGACAAGTTACCCTTCTCTAAGTGTAAATTTCCTCATCTGTAAAATAAGATTGATAATACCTACCATTCAGTGTTGCTAAAGATTCCTTGTTTAGTAATTGGTACTGTTTAAGTGATACTTTCTATTATGGTTACCTAGGAAGGAGCAGACACTGTTTTAGAATACATGCAGTTAGCAGTTAATAAGTATTTAGATACCTTATGGTCCTTTTCAACGATTACTAACATTATATAAATTGGACATTGTTCTCAAAATTAACCATGGTAATTGTTAACGGTAATTTAATTCATAAGCATTACAAAGATTTCATATGGCTGTTATAATACCTCAAAAAATGTTTTGCATTATGTTCGTATTTCAGTTACATGGTGAATGAAAAAAAACAGAACCCACGGCTGACCAGTGGATTCTTACTCATAGAAACCCTATAGGACAGAGTAGAACAGCCCCATAGGGTCTCCAAGGAGCGACTGGTGGATTTGAACTGCTGACCTTTTGGTTAGCAGCCAGGCTCTTAACCAATGTGATGGTGAATAGCATGTGGTTAATCTGTTTCTTAATTAAGAGGAAGGGGAACAAAGATATTCTCAAAAGAGTGGACTTCTGTGTTCCTGTCCAAGCAAGCCTTTTTGTCTTCGGTCAGATAGGTTATTAACTGTTAGTGGACAAGCAATGCTGCACCCTTTCTTGGTCACTTAAAATATTTGAACATCTGATGGCAAATATTTTAAAGATACTATCAAGACTTTGAAGCAAATAACTTTTTGATTATACAATTAACATGGATGTCAGTTGATAATAGGGAGAAGAATTTAAGAATTTTGCTTTAATTCCATATCGCTGAAGTGTGAACATACTTGAAATGGCTTCTAATAAAGAAAAAAAAAGACAAAATGAAACCTGGATTCTCTGAACCATTATTGTTTATTCTGCTTAGAGATTCCTTCCTTAGCTGATTTGGTTAGATTCTCATGTAATTACAGTAAAGTATAAAAATGGTGATAAAATGGCTGCCATTTAACTTAAGAATTAATCATTATAACATTGGATAACCTTGAGAATATATAGTGACATTTCGTAGGAATAAAAAGTCCTGATGAAAGAGGCCAGGTTTTAGTTAAAAATAGTTCAGTAATTTTTAAGAAACAGTTTTCAGGAAAAAAAAAATGTTGGATGCGTAATTGTAGTTCATGAAGGAAGAAGTTCATAAAGCCTTTTTTTTTTTTTATTACAACATCACAGAATGAAAAAGAAAAACTATTCTAAATACTCCCTGTCTTAGCTTGACCGTGTGCTCTCAGATCCCAGCCTTTAGAGTGCTGCTGTTACATTGTGTGCCTGCTTGTATCTGGACGCTGTTGAAGCTTATTCGTGTCATGCCAACAGTGTCATTGAACAGTAATGTTTAATGCTTTAATTTATCAACATGTTTGAATGTATGTATCAGTCTTACTCTGAGTAGGTTATGTTTCAAAATTATGCATCTGAAAATAATTCAGGATCTTCAAGAGAAAGGGAAAATTACATTACTTGGTATATATTGCTACATTAATTATATCACTCTTTATGGTTATATTTTGTTAGCCAAATTTTAAAAAGAAGCAGAAGGAAAGTCTTGGATTTTTACATAGGTTTTGGACCATAAAGGCAGTGTATGTAGGAGAAAAACAAGCGTAGAGAAATCTAGTCACCTCGTTTTTCCAGTTAAGTATGTTGTCATTGCGTTTTATCCACTGAGAAGTATGGCTGTGTGCAGTGTATGTTAACATGCTGGAATTACAAGGGGAAAAGATTCAGCTCATATTACACTAGCCATTTGGACAATCAGGTATTATATTTTTGATCATCAGACATTGTGTCGTCCAAATTCTTAGCCACGAAGTATGAAAAAAAAAAAAAAAACTTGCCATCGAGTTGACCCCAACTTAGAGTAGAACTGCCCCATACAGTTTCCAAGGAGCACCTGGTGAATTTGAATGGCTGACTTTTTGGTTGGCAGCCATAGCTCTTAATCACTGCACCACCAGGGTTCCCGCCAGGAAGTATAGAGGCAGGCTGTTCACAGTGATTATACCTGCTGCTGCCTCGTTGTGCAGTAAAAACAGCTCTGTAGACTTACCCTGTGGTGATCTCTGGGGTGTGTTGCAGGTACCTATATGTGTTTTTTGTTTTCAATTAAAATCAGAAGGATAACTTTACTAGATGCTTTAATACGCCAGATAATCTTAAATACTGCGAGTATTTTAGATAATAAGCACACATAGACTGTTAACCATGGGTTTGATTTGCTTTCTCATCCTTATCTTAATTCTGAAACTACTAACAAGGTGGAAAATCACCACCAAGAAAGGAGCTGTGACGTTCTAGGTAATTTGGGGTGGTGGTTTGTATTTTTTCATCCAAGGGATTCATTGACTAGCCCCCCCGCCCCCTGTGATAACAGTTTTGAGGCTGGGACTTTCCTGACACTTGTTAACATAACGACAGCAAGTCTGACAGTGGAATTAATAGAACTCCCTGTTAGCTGGAAAGTTACCTTTTAAGAAAGACTAGAAGGCAGTGGTAGTTCAGTGGAGGAGATCTCACCTTCTGTCCGGGTCATCTAGTGCTGCTGTAACAGAAACACCACAGGTGGATGGCTTTAACAAAGACGTTTGTTCCCTCACAGCCCAGTAGGCTAAACGTCCGAATTCAGGGCATCAGCTCCAGGGGAAGGCTTTCTCTTTCTGTAGGCTCTGAAGGAAGCCTACAGAAAGAGAAAGCCTGGGAGCATCTCAGTGCGGGAACCTCAGGTCCAAAGGACGAATTGTGCTCAGGAAGCTGGCTTTCTGGGTGGTCTGAGGTCCCCGTTCTCTGCTTGCTTCCCTTTCCTTTTATCTCTTGAGAGAGAAAAGGTGGTACAGGCCACACCCCAGGGAAACTCCCTTTGCAGTGGATCAGGGATGTGACCTGGGTAAAGGTCCTGTTACAATCCCACCCTAATCCTCTTTAACATAAAATTACGATCACAAAATGGAGGACGACCACTCACTACTGGAAATTGTGGCCTAACTAAGTTGACACATATTTTGGGGGGGACACAGTTCAATCCATGTCACCTTCCATGAGGAAGACCTGGGTTTGATTCCCGGCCAGTGCATCTCAGGTACAGGCACCGCTTGTCCATCAGTTGCTGTGATGCTGAACAGGTTTCGGTGGAGCTTCCAGAATAAGACTAGGAAGAAAGGCCTGGTGATCTGTTTCCAAAAATCAGCCCATGAAAACCCTGTGGATCACAATGGTCTGATCCTTTTGTGCATGGGATGACCCTGTGGCAGCTAACAACAACAGGAAAGGGAACAGGGATAAGTGATACATAGTAAAAGTATTAGGTACTAGGGACTAAGCACTGTTTTAAACTTTCTTTCATTTAAGCTTTACAACCCTATAACTTTTTCAAAGAGGAAATAAGATTTCAAGAGGTAGTTATTTTGTCATACATCCCTCAAGACTCTCTACCCTGCTGTGCGCTTTTTTAGCACAGTGATCTTTGGTATCTCTCATCTCAATTGCGAGTACTTTGTGATTGCTTCTGTAATGTCGGTCTTCCTCACTAGCCTGTAAGCTCCCCAAGGGCTTGTCCGTCTTTCTAGTTAACTATCTAAATCTTACCCACTAGCAAAGTGTCTTCTGTGTAATAGAAAGTGAATAAATGGTTATGAAATAGATAAATGAATGAGTTGCTTGAAGTTACAGAGGGGTTGAAATAAGGCTGGTGTTTAAGTCTGTGTTCTGTGCAGTTTATTATGCCCCCTGTCCACTCATTTTGGGGAGGGGTGTGGGGAGAGACCTTGTGAGTTTCTTCCTACTTAATCAGTGCTCTCTATTTTACTACAACAAATGATAATTCAGCGTTTGGAGCAAACTTAATAATACTCCAGTTATCAGTCAGTAAATGTGAATACTTGATAGGTGCTTAGCGCTGTGCAAGGCCCCGTGAAATACAAAACAATGATAAATTACTGCCTTTTTCCTGCCAGGTAGCTCAGTCATGACAGTTGTGGGCATGCACGCACACATGTGAACACATTCCTAAATGAACATTCATAATCTGGAATCATTTTTCCACACAGTTGTGTTTCTGATGCTGTCTCTCTCGTGGTAGAGTTCAGGGTTCCGTGAAGGCAGCTGTGAATGAACATGTGGGCAGCATCTACACTGTAGATATCCGCCACAGTGGCTTTTTAGGTTGAACAGGATACTTCAGAGTAAGGATGCAAATAGTGGAGCTTCTCCTTATCTTCTATCTCACAGTTCCCAAGGAAGAGCTGCCCTTTATAGCGTAACGAACCCGGTGATGTTCCTGTCTTAAAAGTTTCAGAAACACTAACAGTAGAACATTGGAAACCCTGGTGGCTTAGTAGTTAAGAGCTACGGCTGCTAACCAAGAGGTCAGAGGTTCAAATCCACCAGGCAATCCTTGGAAACCGTACGGGGCGGTTCTCCCCTGTCCTGTAGGGTTGCTATGAGTCGGGGATCGACTTGGTGACAACAGGTTTTTTCTTAATACTAGAACATTAGGCGAAGAGCTTTTGCTGGAAGAGGAAGTAAGGCAGGCTCCGCGTGGGTCCTGGCAGAGAAGGCCTTACCTTGCTTGTGGTTGCAGGTCAGCGCACTCTGGTTCGTCATCTCTTTATTTTGCATATGTTTTGTATTTTTTAGTTTCACAGAAGGCAGGTAAAATACTCTGTTTTGATACTGGCTGATTGATGTTTCCTTTATAGATCTTGAGTTGAATTCTTTGGTTATTTATTCATTTCCCTTAATCCCACATAGAAAAGTACACATGTAAAACACACAAGAAAACATCATATGGCTTAGAGACTTAGTACTTAACCAGTATATTTTACAACTTGATGGCACCTAACAACAGCAGCAACTTGCTATTTTCAGATTATATTATCATAGAAATTTAATTCTAGATGTTTCTCATGTACTTACTATATGTAAAACATTTTGCTGGCTGTTTTAGAGAAGTAGTTTCTAATGTATACAGACAGTAGCTTGATGTGTCGAGTAGAGAAAATGCAATAATGATAAGAAAACTGAATTCAGCAATGCTTTCTAAATGAGTTTGTATTGATATCATGCACATATGTTGAAAACTAGCAATCGTTTGTATGTGGCTTATTATTTATTGGATATAGAACTCAAAATACAGTGAAACCTGTGAGAGCCAGAACTTGATGGGACTGCCCTATTTTTCCAGATCTTGCAAGTTTTCTGCCTTTGACAGAGGGCATTCTTACACTTTTCTGTCGCTAGGTTTAGTGGAAAATATTTGAACTTTCCTTCTCTGACAGGTTTCAGCTTTTGCTGGTTTTACCATAATACGTGATATGGTACAATAACAATCAAAAAACCCATTCCCACGGAGTTGATTATGACTCATAGTGACGTTATAGGACAGAGTAGAACTGCCTCAGTTTCCAAGGAGCGGCTGGTGGATTTGAACTCGTGACTTTTTAAGCAGCTGCACCACCAGAGCTCCATAATAATATAATACAGATAGACAAATAAATACCATTCAGAAAAAAATTGATGAAAATATCATAAAAGAAGTGCAGGCCCAGAGCTGCAAGGGCAAAGAGAAGAGAACCATTGGTTATGCACTAGTCTCTTGGTTCCAAAACCCAACCCGTCTCTTGGTTAGGCATCTGTAAATGCCCTGTGAGTAATACAGAAATGGAAGAAACTTTGGGTTCTCCAGAGGCTTACTGCTCTGTATGAGAGATGCAGAAGACTGCAGTGTCATGTATCATCATGGATCCATAAAATTCTACAGGGTAGGGTGGGGAGTGAGTGCTGATAGGGTGGGGTCACTCGGGAAAACATGGAAGAGTTGTTATCTGAGCGCATCCCTCAGTTTCAGTCAGCTTTTATGATTTCCATTTATAAAAAAGTTTTAGTGCGTTTTATGTGAGTTTGTGAAATAATCACAGTTTTATTCCTCTTTCCAGAAAACTGTAGCCGTGCTGTCCCTGTCCTTTCAACCCTCCATGTGGAGGGCAGTCAGGTGCTTTTGTCACCCAAGCTCCCCTTAAGCCAGAAACCCCAAACATCCCAGTCAGTGGTGGCCCTAAGTTATCTTTATAAATTTTATTATTCCCATTAATTTTATATGTATAAACATGAAATGATTTTGTTTTTACTTAATATGTTAAATAGTGCTTTTTATGGACCTGAGTTAACTGGAAAAAAAAAAAAATAGATCATCTTAAACTAGTATCTTTCATCCACACAGTGCATTTCCAGGTGCATTTGTTTCACTTATCACCTGTAGTCATGTTGGGTTATTTGTTGGTGTTCAGCCCTTGCCTTCCCCTGCTTATGTCGTTTCCTACAGTCGTCTGTCCCTCTTTGCTTTTAGCTTGCAGCCTATCCAAACCCTGATTGCACAGTTGCACAGCTCTTGTGAGACCCTGGAGACTCTTGTGTGCTGTGCAGACATTAACACCTGTGCAGCTCCTACCTGTCCCTTGATGAAGGTGCTATACTCAGCTGTTTTCCACATGGGGACACTGAGGCACAGAAAGATTCAAACACTTTGCCCAAGACTAAACAGCTAGTAAGTGTAGTATTGTAAATTCTTTAGGATACCAGCAAATAGATATTCGAAATTCAATTTTCAAAATCATATTCTAAAACAAATACTGATTTTGTTTTGAATTTTTGTGGAATTTACTGTTTGAGTGGAAGGCTCCTGGAAAAAGTATCTTTGTAACAGTAAACTATGTGCTGCAACTCTGTCTCCTTAAAACTCTGATTACATAAACCTGCTAACCGTCTTTTGCTTGAGGGAGTACAAGGCTACATGTGGGTTATTCAAAATAATCGTCTGTTTCTTGTTAATTGTTTTCAGTGAAACATTTGTAATCTTTTTTGATTATTTTGGTTTTTAAATATATATATTTTTTAATTTCAGTGTCAAAGAAACTAGTATCATGACTCAGTTTTGGTAACATGAACTCTGTGTTTTTACTGTTTAACCTTCCTTTTTAGAGTTTCCCAACTTAGTAGTTGTACGACCTTCAAGGCAGATGCATTTAGTCTGAAGTCAGCTTCTGGCAGAGTGGCATTAAGTCAGTCAGGTTTCTGCCTATCACTGTGTCTGCCTTTAAAATGGGAGAGAGGTGATGATGATGATACCTGTCTCCAGGGTTGTCGAAAGGATTGAATGACTGTAGGCACAAAGTGCTGAGTGCACAGGCACATCTGTATGTCTTAATACCACCAGCTGTGGCTTCCAGTCAGTATCTGGTGCTGCGCTCTGGTAAATCGCAGTTACTAGGCACTTCTGTGGTCGGTGCTGAGGGGCGTGGAGACGAGTCTGAGTCCAGACTTTTCAGCTCTTTTTAGATACTAGTACGAGTCACACCAACACTGTCAGAAGAACAAAGGCTGGGCATACAGGGAACATTCTGTCTGGGAGGACTTGGTGGGGGGGTGGTAAGATTTCATTGAAAGATGGTTTTTTGAAATATGGCTTTTGATGTTTTGGGGAAGAAAATGAGTGAGGATAGAAAAGTTATTCTTTTACTTTTTTGGTAATCTTTCCTTGGTCAACCCTGGTGGCATAGTGGTTAAGAGCTACAGCTGCTAACCAAAAGGTCGGCAGTTCAAGTCCACCAGGTGCTCCTTGGAAACTGTGGGGCAGTCCTGCTTTGTCCTATAGAGTCGTTATGAGTCGGAATCGACTCAACGGCAGTAGGTTTGGTTTGGTTTTTTCCTTGGTCAAGCCTTAGTGTGTTATCATGAATTTCTTAGAATATCAGCAAGTGAGTATTCTAATTGAGTATTTTAAAACATCACATTCTAAAACAAAATATTGCTTTGTTTTTCTAGTCCTTTAATAACCTTTTCTTGTGTCCCCTAGGTGGTGAAGAGAATAAGAGCCAATATACAAAATTTCACATAAAAATCAATGAAAGGATTCTATTCGTGCTTCCGTGGGCAGTGACTACCTTTGTATAGATGATTGTTGGCAACAGAAACTCAGCCCAGTGTTTCCGAAAGGATTTCCTGCTAGTTATTTCTATCCTCACTCTCTTTTTGTTAAACATTCTTCATCCATCAGTCTTTAAACTTGCTGGGTAATAATTAAAAACCACTTGATCATTGTTGTCTTTTTATGGGAAACACCTTTCACCTCTTTAGTTCAGTCTTCTTAGCCTGAATGATGGCATCATCACCATCATACTCAGCTTCCCAAATGGTGTCATTCAAATTTGTTTTTGCATAGTAGAGGCAGCTCAGACCTAGACAAGTGTTACTAACAGGTCATCATTGGAGCAGATCAGTATTATTTGGCCTAGACTAGGATTACATAATTTTAGTTTACTTGCAGTTAGTGGGATTAATATTTGCAAACTGGAAAGAGGACATCCCTGGCAGTCTTAGTATTGTGTCAGTAGGAAATAGATATTCTTATGAAGGAAGAGCATTGGGAATAGCTGTAGCTAAAGGTTTCTTTTGTTTTTAACTTGGAAAATATTTGGCATAAAATACTGAATTTAGCAAATTGTTGCATTGTGCTAATAAGCCTTTGTTGAATGCCACATACCTAAGACTTTCCTAGGTGATAGTTTCAACAACTGGATATGCAATTATTGTAATCTTCATATATTATTAGAAAATAATTAGCTCTAAAAACATGATTGTTGTTGGGACTGAGGTTCAAGTTAAAAAAGTGTTCTCAAGGTCAGCTTTTTAGCTGGAGTCAGTGAGAGATTATATGAAATCTGCTTTGTGCCAGTTTTTCAGTGAGCATTTCTTAAACTAATTTGAGATTGGGTGTACAGCTGGAGATAGTTATATGACTAAGCTTTGTCACTTGGCTTAAGTGTGTTGTTGGAACCATGGTTTGCTTAAATATGTAATAATCTCGAATTTCTTTCTTGTGGAGGTTCTAGCATGTGAACTGTCACATTTAGAGTGCAGTAGGACCAGGAGTCTTAGACTCCTTTGCCTGACTACAAATGCTTAATTAAAAGAGGCTCTCAGCAGGGGCGGGACAGTCAGTGTGTTCCCATGCTTCATGTTATAGAACTGTAATTAGAGCATAATTTTAAGGCTAGTGCAGTGACTTGAGTTTATCAAAAACCAATCTAAAACAAAAATAGTGTCTCAAATGTTGAGACTTTTTTCTCTTAGTATTTTTATGTCATCTGTATACAGTAGCTTTAAAAATGAAATGGATAGTATTTTATTGAAAAGAGATAGTGATTTAAATTAGCCCTAACTTAGTAATATTGTTGAAAATAGCATGGTGTATGAAGGGCAAATTCTAGTTTTCAGGCTTCACACCTAATGAAAATTTTAAAGACTGTGAGAAGAATTTTGTGTGTTAAATAGTCACGGGTTTATACCTTCTGTATATTTGTGTTATTAAAATTTGATGGGTGATTTTCACATTTAGGAAAAAAGCATTCTATTTTCATAGGTACGGGAGTTCTGTTTTACTACGTGCCTCTCTCCCAGTTTTTTGTATTGATCTTCATGTGACTTATTCAGGAATTTATTTATGGGGAAAGTGCACTTGGAATTAGTAGAGAGGACCAATTTAAAAAAAACCCCCAAATCTACTACATAATCTCAATTAATCGGTATATGTGCATCTAAAGTCTTTTGAGGACTGGAGATGCATGGAATTCCATGTAAAATTGTTTAAAGGTAAAATGGCAAACTGGAAAGAATTGTAAAGGTTCAGGAAATCTGTTTTTGACTCCTTCCCTGGTTTATGATGTTAGAGTGGCAGCTTGCTTAATTGTAGGAATCCCTTAATTGTAGGTAATACCTTCTGGTAGAAGTTAATTGTTGAGAGCACGAGTCCATAGGGTGATTCTGCGTTGGTGCAGTATCTTGGCTCTGCAGCCCTCACTGTCTGTACTGCTGAGGCAAGTCATGTTTGCCTCCACTTGCTCTTTAAAATGATGGTAATAGTAATGTTGTTGTTGGGTGCCACTGAGTTGGTTCTAACTCGTAGCGACCCTCTGTACAACAGAAGGAAACACTGCCTGGTCCTGCGCCGTGCTCGCCATTGTGGTTATGCTTGAGCCCATTGTTGGAGCCACTGTGAAAAACCATCTTGTAGAGGTCTTCGTCTTTTTCACCGACCCTTCACTTTACCAAGCATGACGTCCTTCTCCAGGGACTAATCCCTCCCAGTAACATGTCCAAAGAATATGAGACAAAGTCTCACCATCCTGCTTCCAAGCAGCATTCTGGCTGTGCTTCTACCAAGATAGACTTGTTCATTCTTCTGGCCGTCCACAGTATATTCAATATTCTTCGCCGGCACCACAATTCAAAGGCATCAAATAGTACTTCATTAACTTGGGCATTATGAGGATTAAATGAGATGACGTATTTATATTGCTTAGCATAGTACTTGGCAAGCACTGTGTGTTTATTAATAAAAGCTTAGTTGCTGTCATCATCGTTACCATCATCATCATCATCATCTTCACTTCTGAATTTCTTTATCATCACCTGAGAGGATAACAGTTATTTGAAATGTGTTACATCTCTATAATATTGCTGTTAATTATGTAAACCTTAATACAGGGTGGCGATGAGTTGGAATTGACTCGATGGCACACAACAAAAAGTATTGTTGGTAATTTTTTCTGTCTGCGCTATGATCAGGTAGGGATGGTATTATGAAGTTGTCTAATATGATAGCCTCAATTCACTGTACAAATAAAACTATTTCCCATTTTCATACCTTTTCTTGTCACTTCACTGTCCCATGAAAGATTCAAGGTCAGTGGTTTTGAGCTTTGGATGTATTTTATGCACATAGTAATCATTTATATGTAATTTATGTTCGCCATCACTTCGTTAATGAGATACATCTTTAGTGTTGCAGTTTTGAACCAGCTTTTGACCCTTAGCGTGCCTCATTCTTCTGGTGCCTTGAGGCAAGGCCATATTGAGGTGTTAACATAAAGGGAAAAGCTCTCTTTGGTGGGATATCCAAATCAGACGTTGTGAACGTTAGAAAACGTGAGAGGATTGACTAGCAGAGAAGAAATAAGAGAACAAGAATAAAAAGATCGGGTGAAGATCATCAGAAGTTACTGGCAACTTAAATAAGTCAAAAAGAAGCATCCCAGAGGCCAGGATACATGAGCAAGGGGAAGAGATGGGTGACTGTGTGGAAAGAGAGAGAGTGACAGTGCAGCAGTGATCTCCTCACTGATGAAAGTTTAATCATTCAATTCATTTAAATGTTTGTCTGTGGCCAGATGGGTGTAAAATCAGTGTATTATATATTTCCAAGAGTGTAAAGATCAGGCATGATTCTGGCTTTCACCTGGGGAGCAAACTTCTAATGGCTAAAACAACATGATGCACAGATAGCTGAGTGGGCCCTTCTGATTGGACTTAGAGCAACAGAGAAGTAAAAGTCCATATTAAGGAAGATGAGGCATTGTGGGCCTAGGTGGTGACTTGTATACAGTTACGGGTATTAGGATCCGGGTTTGAGGAACAGGCTAATTTATTTGCAGCATGGAGTAAATTTAAATGGATCATGCATGAGACAATGACCAAGTATTGGACCTGAAGTTAGTGTGGATTGAAGTGAATGGATGAAAGTACAGTAACCTGTCTTTATCAAGGCACAAATATGCTTATGAGTACATTTTGGAGATTTTTCTACAAAACCAATTAGTTCTTGTCCTCCAGTGTTAAAAACCCTCTTATTCACAGAAACTCTGGAGGAACATAATAGCTGAGACGTCATTGTGGATGGGTTTGGAGAAGGGAGATAATGAGCTCCGGTTGGGACGTCTTTTAGAGACACTGCTTTGCAGACGTCGAAGTGCGGGTGTGAAGCTGGCAGGTAGATTTGGAGGTCTAGAAATCAGAGGGGAAGATATTGGAAGAGGAAATTCAGGAACACATAGATGCAGAAAAGCCGTTCTTTTGCATTAACAAATTTGATGGCACATGTCTTCCTTGGTCGTCTAGTACTGCTACAACAGAAATACCACAAGTAGATGGCTTTAACAAAGAGAAATTTATTTCTTCACGGTAAAGTAGGCTAAGAGTTCAAATTCAGGGCGTCAGCTCCAGGGGAAGGCTTTCTTTCTCTGTCGGCCTTCTTGTCAGTGTTCCCTGGACTAGGAGCTTCTCTGCACAGGGATCCCAGGTCCAAAGGATGCTCTCTGGTCCCAGCACTGCTTTCTTGGTGGTTTGAGGTCCCCTGTCTCTCTGCTGGCTTCTCTCTCTTATACCTTAAGAGATTGCCTCAGGACACAATCCAGTCTTGTAGGTTGAGTCCTGCCTCACTAACACAACTGCGACCCATCCTCTCTCATTAACATCATAGAGGCAGAATTTACCGGGAATCCGGGGCCCAGTCCAACTGATAAACACATTTTTTGGCGGGACGTAATTCAATCCATGACAGCACATAACATGAGATGACATTGCTTCAGGTGACTATAAAATAGGCATTATAATATTTAGTAATAATGAGCTTTTTTCCCATACCCAGAAAATATTATTTACCCCAGAAATATTATTTAAAAGATAACCATAAGAAGAAATCAGTGACTGATGGACAGCAGTTTCTCACAGGTACACCAGTTTGCCATTCCTCCTCTCTGCTTTATTGCAACCTGTTCTTTGACTCAGATTATTTATAGAAATGAGAAATTTGAAGAATTGATTTCTTAGTGTGTCTATTTTTGAGTTTAGAAGTAAACATTCTATAATCCTATTTTCTGTTTATTTACTTAAGACTAAGAGAGAACCCTTATGGAAAAGTTTTATTGACTTGTGTATAGTAAATCTGCCAGTCCCACATTATTTTCTGTTTAAGAAGCCAAAAGAAAACATAGGGAGAAATTACATTTGCATTGTAACTTTTTTCTTGGGTTAGAATGGACAAAAGGATAAATGTGATTTCTGGGTAGAATGACCTCTCTCTCTCTCTCTCTCTCTCTATATTTAAATATAGAATTAGGTATGCACATAGATAAAAGATACTTAATTCCCTGGGGCTTGATTGGGAAACATGGGTCCCTCTTTCCTCCCTCTTTGCTGTTCCCACCCCACCCCCACCCCCTCAGTCACTTCCAGCTCATTAAGGGATTATATTTGGTTTTACTTTCTGTTGACAAGGTGTGCACAGTTGTCCAAGGTTCCCGTGGATACCAAAATTGGCAGATGCTTAAGCCCCTTCTATGAAGTGGTGTAGTATTTTGCATATCATCTACGCACATCCTCCCGTCTGCTTTAAACCATCTCTAGATGACTTATAATACCCAATACAGTGTAAATGCTCTGTAAATAGTTGTGACACTGTATCACTTAGGGAATAATGACAAAAACATCTGTACATGTTTAGTACAGACCCAACCACCGTAGACCTAACTGCATAGTACCTGTCAGCAACTACATAACTTTTTCCTCCCCGATACTTGATATTTTCCATCCACAGTTGGTTGATGTGGAACCCGCATGTGAGGAGGGCAACTGACTGTATACTTACATTGCTATGACTTGATTTTTTTTTTTTTTTAAAGTTTTCATTGCATTCATTCACAGTAGTGAGTACTCAGTGGTACCTTTCCATATGGAAACTCATATCCTTTGGTTTTGTTTAATAAGCATTATGTTGATTTTTCTGCCTTCTGTTTCTCTTTCTTGCTGGAGTGTTGTACTCGGCTGCTGAGCCTCCTGGACTAGTCCTCTAATTTTTACATTGTTCTCTATACTTTCCTATCTCCATGTTGTTCTGCTTGCAGGGAGGATTCCTGAATTTTTACCTTCCAACCTTTCTATTAAGTTTTCATTTTTGCTCTATTTTTAGTTTTCAACACTCCTTTTTGTGTTTTGAATTATTTTTTAATGACTTTTTTTTTTTTTAAACACCTGTTCCTGCGTTGCAGTATCTTCTCTTAACTCTCTGAGGAATTTTCAGTTTTTCTTCTCCGCCTCGGTGATTGATACGTTCAGGTTGTTTGTTTCTGTCCAGTTGGGTAGGCTCCCACAGCAGGGTCTTCTCTCCTGTCTGCAGTGGTGGGCCTGGCTGCCATCACTGGGAAGTGGGTGGGGAGCCTGGAGGTCTTAGCCTTCAGGGTGTCAACAGTTTCCCTCCCCTACCCCTTTGCTTTCAACTTTCTTAAGAAAATTAATTTCTTGTCTTTTGCTGGGACCAGGGAATGCTAGGTACCCAGCTATTTAGGAAAAAGGGATGTGGAAATTGAACTGTTTGTTGTGAGAACTCAACCAGCCCTCCAGTCTTAGCTTTTCCCGTATCCCCACCTCCAGTGCTGCTGATTTCCTCAGCTTTTTGGGTGTTCTGCAGTGTAATTTGGGTTCCCTCTTGGCTTTTTTTACTCTGTGGTCTCAGGATTTTACTTTCTGGGGTCTGCTAAGTCATTTATCACTAAGTCATCTGCTTTCTGGTTTTCAATTTTTTTTTTTACTGTTTCCTGTTGCATTTTTTTCTTATGAACTTATACATTTCAAACTCTATATTGCTTTAGAAGAATTTTTTTTTGAGGAAGTTAAAGTACATGATTGCATTGATCTCACCCACCATCTTTGGGAAATTCTTGTTTCTTCAGTGGTTTTTTTAACTGCAAGCAAAACTTTATTTTGAAACATTTAGGTAGGTGTAATTTTCTTTTTGTATTTTTAATTGGCATATGTTGTTGAATTAAGACTGTATGTTTACCAAGATGTTTTACAACTGAAAAATTTTATTTCTTCAGTAAGCACAGGAGCAAATTACAGTGCAGCTTTGTTCTCTGTTCCTGTCGTACAAATAGTCACCCTTCTCCCCATTTTTTTTTTTTAATCCCTGGCTTTTGTCATCCCAAAGAGGAAAATTTCTGTGGCAGGTAAGTTTTGATTATAGTTTAGCGTTCTTCGGCTTTTCTAAAATCCTTTGGACTGTAAGTGTTCTCAGATCGTCCGTGCACTGGTGTCTGTTTGCATTAATGTGTGTCACAAGCACACGATAGCTTTAATGTTTTTGCTGATTCTGACATTTGTCAGTTCTAGGTCGGTGTCAGTTGATTGGTTTAGCTTGTTGCCTGGATGTTCTGTATTCTACAAGTATTCTTGAGCTTTGTTCTGGGACACAGTTAAGTTAGTTGGAAACTATATAATCTTTTAGGTCTTGCTTTTTTTTTTTTTTTTGAAGGATTTTCTTTTGAGGCAGGTGGTACTGTCACAGGGCTTAGTCCAGCTTTAATTGTTCCCACGACTGAGGCAAGGCTCCTCAGTGTCCTCTCCCCAGTGCTGGGAACGTGAGGTGTTCATCCTGGCCTTGGGTGAGCACCAGGTACCTGCTCGTGGACCCTTCCTCCGGTGTGCACTGGTCAGGGTCAGCTGATGAGGACAGGAGGCCCTCTGTAGTTCCCCGGAGGGCCAGGACATCCGCCTCCCTGGGCTCTGGGGGCCCCAGGCTCCACCGGCCTGCCCTCCCTGGGCCATAGCCTGGAAATGCTCAGCTGGTGAGCTGGGTATCGTACTGCTCACCTTCCTTGTTTCTCACTCCGAGGGGTTACTGACCTTAGTTGCCTTCTGTCTAGTGTCTTGAAAGCTGGTGTTTCGTATATTTTAATCGTTCCTTGGTTGGTTCAGGAGAGAGTGTAAATCTGGTTCCTGTTACTCATCTTGGCCAGGAGCAAAAGTCCTTTATACATACATACGTACATACGTATGTACGTACGTACATGTTTAGGTTCACCAAATAATACAAGTGACTTTATAATGTGTATCTACAAACAAATTAGTCAATGAATAAAAATAGAAACTTTGGAGGGAAAATTTGGCAACACTTCTCAGCATAAAAATTAAAATATGGATTTTTCTTGCTACTTCAAAGGTATGGGTACAGATTTACATATTTTATGTTCTTTGGGAGCCTTGATTCATTATATCCTTGGTTTTTTGTGGTGCACCAGGAGAAATACCCAGCAGTTCCATTTATTAATCAGTTACTTCCAAACACCTTAATTACTATTTGTATTATAATAGCTTAGTATTCATTTAAAAAAAAAAATAAGCACACATAAATTGAAAGAAAAAATGTTATGATTTTAGTCTTAAATAGTCACAGGTATTTATTAATGTAATCTGTGGACAACACACTCTCATGTCCTGTTCCACATTGATTTTTGCCTGGATTTGCTTTTTATCAAAACCCTGGGTAGTGCAGATGGTTAACGTGCTTGACTCCCAGCAGAAAGGCTGGAGATTCGAGTCCAGCCAGAGGCACCTGGGAAGTAAGGCCTAGCGACCTACTTCTGAAAAATCAGCCATCGAGCACAGTTCTACTCTGACACACGTAGGGTCATCACGAGTCGGAATCGACTGAACAGCATCTGGTTAATTTTGAAATGGTCAGATATTTTGAACTAGTGGTTTGCGTGGCGTCTGACAGACAGTGACTGTTGCTGTACTTCACATAACATTAAAGTACCCCACTGCACCCTCGTGAGTTCACCATGCTAACTGTGAATCCATGTTTGGCAACACCTACATAGCCCATGGTAGGATTGCAGAAAGTGTATTTTATCTAATTTCCAGTTTCCTCTTAAAACATTTGGGTACGTTTTTATACTAAAGGAGAATAAAGGCAGAAGCATGTGTACATCACTGTTAGAACTTACTCCTACCCTCACCGGTTAAGCGCCATAGATCTTTTGTCGTATTGCTGCTGTAAACATGTGAGTTGTAGTAGAAAGCAACTAGTGCTCTTGCACTATTATACATAAATTCTTCTATTTTCTGTGATTGGCTTCACAATTTGGTATACAGTGTCATTTAAGATAGAGATTGGACAACAGCTCCTATTTATTACTTTTTTACCTTGCTCTGAGCAAGGTGCATTCATATCTCTGAAACTAAAAACAAGAAGCAAAGAATAGTCTTAAGCGTCAGGGAAATGTGACTCGCTGTGCTGCTAAAGCACCCTGTCTGTCACTTGACAAGGTTTCCAACATAGGGACGTCCCTTACTAGGTGATTTCAAGACATCACAGAGATGAAATGTAGGTATTTAATGTTTATGCCTTGATATAATTATAAAGAGTGATCTTAGCGTTAGTTCAGTGTTTAAAAGTAAGGTCTGATGGAAATAACAGCTAAGGCTATTCTTACCTTTAGTCCTTGTTGTGACTGTGAAGAAATATTTCTGTAATTACTACTTGAAATACTTAGTACAAATGACATTTCTCTTACACAGCAATTCCTGTGTGTAAAATACAGTTCCTAACCTTGAAGACAACCAGTGTACTAAAAGCAGTTAAGTGGAAAGGTCACTGAACTTGAGAATGAAAAATTTGGTTCAGCTCTTAAATTAGCAGTTTATTCACTGTGATCTTGACAAGTGACTTGTTTAACCTTGATGAGTTTCTGATTACTCTAAGTAAAAGAAATGATAACATGCTTCTTAAAGTATTTCCATGATCATTGATGGGTGAACCATACGTACATCTCTGGGTGCGTTGCAGGACTGCAGGGGTTGTGATTGTCTTGCTCACTGGTGTGTAAGCGTCTGGTTCCCTGTCAGGTACATAGTAGTAGTAGATGCTCAACAGATGGTCCTCGTTGAAGTAACTGTCATTCGACCTAGTACTGTCACAGCCCCAGACCTTTTGCCAGGAAAATCATTCAAAAGGTTTACATTGTCATCACAGCAAAATAATACAAATGCAGCTTAAATAATCGGCAACAAGTTACTGTTATGCTGGATGCACCCTGTCTTTGGAGAGAGCAACTTGTAATAGTGCACTTTGTCATTTTTTTAGGAGGAGCAAAATAGAGGCAAGCCCAACTGGGAACATCTAAACGAAGATTTACATGTACTAATCACTGTGGAAGATGCTCAGAACAGAGCAGAAATCAAACTCAAGAGAGCAGTTGAAGAAGTGAAGAAATTACTGGTACCTGCAGTAAGTAATAATTTCCAAATCTTAGATTTGGCTTCCAACCCCCTTTTCAGTTTGATTTTAAACTATTGTAATATTTATGCTAATAAAGAATAGGTAATTATTTGTTAGCAATTTTATTTAACCACAAAATGTCTAATTTATAACTCATTGAATGTAGTATAATAAACAAGCTTAGACATTGCTCAGACCCTCAGCTGGGAAAGCCTGTTTATTTTTTATGAAAGAAGTCTTGTGTGGGGCACAGACTCAACGGCTCACTTTTCAAAAGCAGTACTGAACTTTGACACTTTTGAATCACTCCGTCATTATAGGGGAAGATAAGAGCACGTTACTATCAGTATGAGTGATGAAATGCGCTTTTTTTTGAGGAGCAATATCCTTATAAGCAAGTCATGAATGTGCAGAAGTCTCTACATCCAATATGCTGGATGAGCTGTGTTGCTAGGAAGATGTTCTGTGACTTGCGTGTGTGTGCCAGTCACTCTCCTGGCGCAACCTGTGTCCCACAGAAAGATTAGTGTCCCAAAGTGAACTTTCCCGTAGGATAAAATGTACTTTTAATAAAAATAAAAGCTCACTTTTACTAATGTACCAGGCACCATTCTGAGAACTTCTCATACTTTAGCTCTGTTAATGTTCATTTCTAACATATTAAGAACAATTGAAGTTCATATTAGGGGCCTTAGGTAAGGCATTACAAGTAATTTTGGAGGGTGACAACTCAAGAGAAATGCGCCCAGACACCTTTAGATTTTCATCATCCCTCCTTCTTCCGCTCCCTCCTTCTCTCTCTTTCCCTTCTCCCCCCACCCCCACAATCTAGAAATGATGGTTGAACTACTATCAGATTATAATCTTTTTCAGTGGGGAATGAAAATAAATTATTGGTTTTCTAAGTCTTCAAAATATTTTTCTTATATTAGTAAAAATACGTGGAGATGCAAACCCTAACTAGCTATAGAAAAAACTAGGACAGTTATTAGTATTCTGTCCAAAAAAATTTATTGGCATTTACATAAAATGGGTATTGTATCTGGTGTTCTTTATTGTCCAGATAGTCTATTCTACAAATAAACTCACAAAGTCATAAACATTTCTCCTTTCCTTGACAAAATCAGCTCGTTGGAAGAAAAAAATTTCATATAAATTCTGTTTAATAGGGCTTATCAGAAATATAAATTGAAATCTATATTTGTATACTATTAAGCTATATAATCTTCCTCCTCTTTTTCCTCCATAATTGTTGTAATTTAAAAACTATAGAAAAGAGGGTTTTTGTCAGCATATGGGGCTGTTAGTCCTATGCTCAGAAAAAGTTATTTAACATTTAGCATTTTATTGCTATGTGTAACCAAAAAATATTCAGCTCATATTATGCTAGGCAAATGAGTTCACCAGTGGGTTTTTGTTTTAATATAGCAAGTAGAGCTGTGTGTAATAATTAAAACTCTTACTATTATTCTAATTCTGTAAACTAGTTCTAAAAGATATTAACCTGGGCAAGAGCGTTGAATTAGGAGCTGTGATACTAACTAGCTATGTGTCTTTCAAAAAATCAGTTAACTCGTTTGTGTCTGTTTCCTCTTCCTTTCACACTTTCGCGCTCACACCATACACATACAGACACGCACAGTTTTCTCCACACCATGCCCACAGATTTAGTCATTCTGTGTTCATTTTAATTCCTCAAAATTTCATACTTTTTAACCCGTGATGCATTGTAGTTCATTCAACAAGTGTTTATTGCATGCTTACTGTAACGGTAAACAGTAGTCTAGGCACTGTTTACCTTTGAGGAGGTAGAGAGTATAAAGCCGACTGACGGAGTTCCTTTCTCATGGAGTTTATGTTCTGTTTGTGGTGGGGGGGGGGATTGGATCACTGACAAGCAAAACAAATATAAGCTAGGTTGTCATAAAGTGCTGTGAAGAAAAAATAAAGCAGGGTAACGGAATGGAGAATGGTGGATTAGGGAAATAGTATTTTATGTAGAATGAGTAGAGAAGGTCTCCGAGAAGGTCACATTTGAGAGTAAGCCCTACTGAAATGTGGTGCAGCCATGTGGATATAAGTGAGGAGTGTTCTAAACAAAGAGGGTGGTAAGTGCAATGGCCCTGAGGGACATTCGAAGAATACCTATGAGTCCATTGTAGAGCCTGGTGAGCAGAGTAGGAGAAAGAGGTAAGAGGAGGGGATGGCAGATGATGCAGGCTTTTAGGCCGTGGTAAGTGTCTTAGTTACCTAGTGCTGCTATAACAGAAATAACCACAAGTGGATGGCTTTAACAAAGAGAAATTTATTTCCTCACAGTAAAGTAGGCTGCAAGTCCAAACTCAGGGCGTCAGCTCCAGGTGAAGGCTTTCTCTCTCTGTCAGCCTTCTCATCAATCTTACCCTGACTAGAAGCTCCTCCGTGCCGAGACCTCAAGTCTAAAGGACACACTCTGCTCCCAGCACTGCTTTCTTGGTGGTGTGAGGTCCCCCCTCTCTGCTCTGCTTACTTCCCTTTCCTTTTTACCTCTTGAGAGAGAGGGAAGGTGGTGCAGGCTATACCCCAGGGAAACTAACTCCCTTTACGTTGGATCGGGGATGTGACCTGGGTAAGGGTGTTATAATCCCACCCGAATCCTCTCTAACCTAAATTTACAATGACAGAATGGAGGACAGCCACATAATACTGGAAATCGTGGCCTAACCAAATTGACACATACTTTTGGGGGATACAGTTTAATCCATGACAATAAGGATATTGAATTTTAGTTTGAGATGAGGAGCTATTGGGGAATTTCAAGGAGAGAAATAAGAAAATGTAATTTATATTTGAAAGGATCATTCTAGCTGCTACTCTGAGAATAAATTTTGAGGGTGACAGTGAGAGCAGGAATGCCAAATAGGAAGCATCTATACTTCATGAAGAAATGAAAGTGACTTGGGCTAGCGTTGAATGCGGTGAGAAGTGTTCAGATTGTGGATTTATTTTGAAGGTGAGGCTGATAGGAATTTTGATGGGTTGGGTGCGGTATGATATGTGGTGACTTCAAGGTTCTTAACCCTGAGCAACTGAAGTTGTAAGTTGTCTTTTATTTACACTGTTGGGGGAGCAGACTTAAAAGGGAAGTCAGGAAATTGAGTTTGGAAGTGTAGAAGTTGAGATGCTTATTAGATACCAAATGTTGGATATGCATTTTAGTTTTAACAGTCAGAAGTTAGGCTAGAAAATGACACAAGAATATGTCAGTTTTGGAGTCATCATCATACTAAAAGTGTTGAGGTCCATAGAAATGGGATATGGATAGAGAAGGCCCAGGGGAATGTCAGCATAATAGGGAGGTCAGGACCAAGAAGAAGATCCAAAGGAGACTTGACAGGGAGGAAAACCAGGACAGCAAGGAGCGCTGGAAGCCAAGTGAAGACATTCTCAAGAAGTGAATGATCCGTTTTGTTCAATTAAAATGCTAGTGGAGAACCATCCAGTGGATTTGGCAAGTGATGGTCGTTGGTGGCCTTGCCATTCAGGTTTTTTGGGAATGTGAGTGTTAGACATCTGATGGTGGTGGGTTTAGGACAGAATGGGACAAGAGAAAGGAACTGGAATTTTTTTTTCTGCCAAGATTTCATTATTAGGTAAATGATCCTGAGCTTCCCCTCCAGGGATCTTATCCTCTACTCCACCTCAGCTACCCCCTCCCAGGGTGGTCGCCTGAGGCCTTCTCATCAGGAATAAAAGCACCCTCCAGACATAGAGTAGCAGAGAGTCCAGCAGTGGGCGTTTCCCTCATTTCAATGAGGAGATAGATGCTGAGTTATGTACTTGTGGGTTAAGTCTCTTGAAGTAGAGTTACTGGGTTAAAGGATTAGGTGTATTTTAAAATTTACTACCTTACTAACACTGAAATTTCTAAGTTGCCTTTCAGAGGATTTGTACTAGTTTATAGTCCTGCTAATATCGTATGAAAATGTCTGTTTGGGGCAGCCTCAATCCTTGGCTGTGAACAGAATTCTCATCTTTGCTTTCCTAATGGGGTTTTTTTTTTTTTCTAAAAGACTTTTTATTTTCAAAAATTTGAATAAAGTAATTTTTATTATTTGTTATTTTAGGTCACTTCCTATATTAAAGAGATATTTGATATTGTGGATATTTTTGTAACTTAAAAACTGTTATTTTTTATCCTCGCATCTATATTTTGATCAGGAACACCAGCACTAATTTCATATTGTTTCTGTGGGGAATATGATTTCCTTTACGTTATCATTCACAGAAAGAATTTGTAGGTAAAGTTGGAGTTGTCTCTGTATTATTCCAGTATAAAATGTTTCTTACCTTACTGTGTTGAATAGGGTCTTTTTTGGGAGATGTAGAAAGAGAGTTGATTGTATTTTAATGGCTTTCTGCTTGTTTTGTTCAATGTTACATAGCCAGAGATCTAGTTGTGGCCTGAGGGGCCTGAGAGTAAGCAGTGGAGAGGTGGTAGACTTTTTCCTTGTTGTAAAACTTGATAACTCAATATAGTAAATACTCCATTTTGTGTTTTTGCATCTAGTGATATTGAAGGTTTAGAAATCTGGGTAAAGATTGTACCTATACTCCTTGTGACAAGTTTTATATTTCTGATAATTCGGTGATTTGAATGTATACCCCTTAATTCACATCACCCTGCATATAAACTTGCATATAAACTAAAAGTGTGGTAAACAGTTCATATCCTTTAAATTCACCTTCAGGTTTCAAAACAACCTTATGAAGTAGTGACACCCCTCCCCACCAACAAGCAAACTGCCTCAGCATTGTTAGAGCACTTGGTAATTAGTTTGTGTGTGTGTTCAGTGTTCAGATTCCATTGTAAAAGTACTAAGGATTTTGAGGTGATCACATTTCATTCAACATACTTCATTCATTAGTAGAGTTTAACAAATAATATTTTGTCTAGAAAACCTGTTTTGTTGGTGGCGTGAGTTGTCAAGTTGATTCCAGTTCATGGCGACCCCGCGTGTGCAGAATTCCATGGGGTTTTCAAGGCTGTGATCTTTCAGAAGCAGATCACCGGTCCTGTCCTCCAAGACACCTCTGGGTGGACCTGAACCGCACACGCTTCAGCCAGTAGTCAAGCACTTAACCGTTTGCATCACCCAGGGACTCCAGAGAACTTTATCTGAAAATCACCATTTTTTTTGTTTTAGAAATTTCTTTGACTTATTTTAATCCCTTTTGTTTTTGTTTTAATCCCTTTTGTCTCTACTTCCTAAATCACAAAATAATTTTTAAAAACTGCAAAGCTAGGCAAGAGTCATTTCTCAGTCTGTTGTTTTCAAATATCTACTAAAAATACCCACTTCAGGATAAGTATAATCAATCCAGTAGTTACAATCTCAGTTCCATAAACTTGAACTATACCTGCTTCAGATTCCCAGAGCCTTCTGTATGCTGCTGTAATCACAGTGTGACATCCTTGGTGGAAAATTAAGCTCATTGATAGAAAAGGACTCTAGAGCAGTGTTGTCCTTGCTGATATTTAGTAACTGTGGTCTTGTTGGGCAGACCTAAGCTGTTAAGTCTATCTCCACAGTAGGATACATTTATTTTTGCCTCCCTGGATGAAGCCAGACTATGGGCTGCTTACGCTATTTAGTGATCTTTCTTCTGTTCATTGTCAGTCTTATTCCTTACAGTTCATTGTCCCTTAAGTTAGTTAAGTATAGATCAAGTTAAACATTGCCAGTGGCTTGCCATTTTACTTAGAATAAGATTCGAACACCATACTTTAAAAGTGGGGATAGCAAGTGAGCGTTTTGTTGTGTGGTGAAAAAGTGGCTCATAACTGTAAACAAAGTATAGACAATCATGAGAAATGTGTAAAGTCAGAGAGGGGAAATGTTAATGAGATAATTATAGAATTTTGGGTAGCTTTATGTTACTACAATCATTCCCCATGGAAGCAGGAGACAAGAAATCAAATGACATATTGTGTTGAGCAAATTTGCACAGGATCTCTTTAAAGTTTTAAAAAGCAAAGATGTCACTTTGATGACTAAAGTGTGCCTGACCCAAGCGTACCACAGACTGCCAGAAGAATGAACAAATCTGTCTTAGAAGAAGTACACCCAGAATGCTCCTTAGAAGTGAGGATAGAGAGACTTTGTCTCACGTATTTTGGGCATGTTTTCAAGAGAGAGCTGAAGAAGGACATCATGGTTGGTAGAGAAAAAGAGGAAGGACCTCGGTGAAATGGATTGACATGGTGTCTGCAACAATGGGCTCAAACATGGCAGTGGTTGTGAAGATGGCACAGGACCAGGCAGTGTTTCGTTCTGTTGTACATAGGGTCTCTATGAGTAGAACTGACTCGATGGCACCTAACAACAACAACATGTATGTTTAATTTGTTTATTAGAAAACTTTTTTCAGAAAGACATTTGACATCACAATTCTCACACTTT
The DNA here is from genome assembly GCF_024166365.1 of Elephas maximus indicus. Lineage (NCBI taxonomy): Eukaryota > Metazoa > Chordata > Mammalia > Proboscidea > Elephantidae > Elephas > Elephas maximus. The sequence goes on from NC_064819.1 coordinate 235,731,194, forward strand.
CTCTGTAAGCCCTTCAGAATAAACTGGTATGTTAGCTTCTTGGCCGAAAATTTTGCTTACAGTCTTCGCTTAGTGTTTTACCTAATAAGTTTACAAGTATAACTTCATTTCTGCTGTGAACTATGAAATAATACTTTCTTTTATGTGGTACTTTTCAAATTGCTTTAACATGTATTTGATCCTCACAGAATGTGTGTAATTTACATATTTCATTAATAAGTAAATTATTTTTTATCATTAGGTGATTAGATGTTTTTATTTCCTTTATTCGTTCTATACTAACACTGTAATGTGTTACAAACGTCTAGTGTATTTTGCTTTGTATAACCTGCTTGTAATTAACTTGCCTTGATATGCTCGTGTATTTATTAGGGCAATTGGTTGTGGTGGAGGTCCTTCTTGACTATTTTAAGGACTTTGGCTTTTATGCTCATAAGTTGAAGCCATTTGGAGGATTTTGAGCAGAGGAGTGATATGAGCTGGTCAGTATTTTACAAGAATTACTCAGCACGCTCTGTTTAAAACAGACAACATAGCACAAGAATGCAAGTGAGGAGATTGGTTAAGAGGCTCTGGCAGGGGTCAGCAAGCTACGGCCCGAGGGTTAAATTCAGCTTACCACCTATTTTTGTACAATCCAGGAGTGAAGTTTTTTTTTTTTCTTTTTAACATTTTTTAATGGTAGGGGAAAATCAAAAGAAAAATGTTCCATGAAATATAAAAATTACATGGAATTCACATTTCACCATCCACATAAAAGTTTCTTTGGAACACAGCCATTCTTATTCATGTACACGTTGTCTGTTACTGCTTTTGCATTTAATGGCAGAGTTAGCTGCCACAGAGACCACATGCACAACAAAACCACTTACTGTCCAGCTCATTACAGAAGAAGCGTGGAGCTCCTGGACTGTTGCATTCGTCTAGATGGGAGATGATGATAGTTTGGGCCAAGACAGAGGTGAGCGAGGTGGTAAAACATGGTCTGATTCTGGACATATTTTGAAAGTGAAGCTGTTGGGTTTTACCAGTGGATTGTCCTTGGGGTGCTGGAAGCAAGGAGTCAAGGACAGCGCCAAGGTTTTTAGCCTGAGCAGCTGGCAGGATAGAATTACCATACCCTTGATGGGGAAGATGTTACCAGGAACACACTTTGAGTAGCTTAATTTTTGACTTAGTTAAGTTCAAGAGATGCCTGTTGTCCATCCAAGTGTAGCTGTCAAGCAGGCAGTTGGTTATGAGTCTGGAATTCAAGGGACAGAGGCTCATTGTTAACTGTTACTATGTGACATCAGTTCCAACTCTGAGCAACCCTGTATGACAGAATAGAACTGCCCCGTAGGATTTCCTAGACTTTGTTACAGAAGCAGATTGCCAGGTCTTTCTCTTGGGAGCTGCTGGTGGGTTGAAACCACCAACCTTTTGGTTAACAGCCAAGCAGTTAACAGTTGTACCACCAGGTCTCTATTGCTAACCAGTGGGATTAAAAGCCACATACCCTGTATGAAATGACTGGAAGGAGCGAATGAGACAGAGAAATATTCCAAGAATTGAGCCCTGGGGCACTCCAAAGTAAAGACGTCAGAGAGATGAAGAAAAAAAGGAGCAAGATGAAAACAAAGTCAGGAGAGTATGATATCTTGAAAGCCACACAAAGAAGGGAATGACCCTGTGTTCTAGATATCACACTCAGCTCTGAATGGGAAGGCCGTTTTAGACGTCACACTCAGCTCCGGACGGGAAGGCCGCTCTGGATGTCACGCTCAGCTCCGAGTGGGAAGGCCGCTGTGGACGTCACGCTCAGCTCTGAGTGGGAAGGCCATTCTGGTCGTCACGCTCGGCTCAGGACGGGAAGGCCACTCTGGACGTCACGCTCGGCTCTGAGTGGGAAGGCTGTTCTGGACGTCACGCTCGGCTCTGAGTGGGAAGGCCATTCTGGATGTCACGCTCGGCTCCGGACGGGAAGGCCATTCTGGACGTCACGCTCGGCTCTCAGTGGGAAGGCCGCTCTCAACGTCACGCTCGGCTCTGAGTGGGAAGGCCATTCTGGACGTCACACTCGGCTCTGAGTGGAAAGGGCATTGTGGACGTCGCGCTCGGCTCCGAGAGGGAAGGCCGTTCTGGACGTCACGCTCGGCTCCGGGCGGGAAGGCCGTTCTGGACGTCACGCTCGGCTCCGGGCGGGAAGGCCGTTCTGGACGTCACGCTCGGCTCCGGGCGGGAAGGCCGTTCTGGACGTCACGCTCGGCTCCGGGCGGGAAGGCCGTTCTGGACGTCACGCTCGGCTCCGGGCGGGAAGGCCGTTCTGGACGTCACGCTCGGCTCCGGGCGGGAAGGCCGTTCTGGACGTCACGCTCGGCTCCGGGCGGGAAGGCCGTTCTGGACGTCACGCTCGGCTCCGGGCGGGAAGGCCGTTCTGGACGTCACGCTCGGCTCCGTGCGGGAAGGCCGTTCTGGACGTCACGCTCGGCTCTGAGTGGGAAGGCCGTTCTGGACGTCACGCTCGGCTCCGGGTGGGAAGGCCGCTCTGGAGGTCACGCTCGGCTCCGGGCGGGAAGGCCGCTCTGGAGGTCACGCTCGGCTCTGAGTGGGAAGGCCGTTCTGGACGTCACGCTCGGCTCTGAGTGGGAAGGCCGTTCTGGACGTCACGCTCGGCTCCGGGTGGGAAGGCCGCTCTGGAGGTCACGCTCGGCTCTGAGTGGGAAGGCCGTTCTGGACGTCACGCTCGGCTCTGAGTGGGAAGGCCGTTCTGGACGTCACGCTCGGCTCCGGGTGGGAAGGCCGCTCTGGAGGTCACGCTCGGCTCTGAGTGGGAAGGCCGTTCTGGACGTCACGCTCGGCTCCGCGCGGGAAGGCCGTTCTGGACGTCACGCTCGGCTCTGAGTGGGAAGGCCGTTCTGGACGTCACGCTCGGCTCTGAGTGGGAAGGCCGTTCTGGACGTCACGCTCGGCTCCGGGTGGGAAGGCCGCTCTGGAGGTCATGCTCAGCTCTGAATGGGAAGGCTGCTGTTACTGTTTTTGTTAGGTTCCGACTCATAGCAACCCTGTGTGTAACAGAAGATGCTGTTGTCAAATGCTCTGGCGTCAGATCCAACTCCTGTAGCGACCTGGGTAATAGAGTATAATTTATTCACTTATTAAGTATTGTATCAGAGCATCATTTCTATTCAGATCAACAGATACTTAAACTGTAAGTTTACTGTATGCTAGGCGCTAGGGGTACAGGAAATTGTTTAAGGCAAGATCCTTCCATTTATAGTAGAGTGTCATTTCCATAACTATTTCATGAGACACTTTTCATGAGTATCCTGGGTAAAGGAAGCCTTCAATATGATGATATAAGCATTGTAAACCTCTGGGAGGAACCATTTTGAAATTCAGTTGACCATTCAGAAAAGGGGGGGGAGGGTATATTCACATGTAACGTTCTAGAGATACCCATTTGAGCAGTGAAAAGTTATAAGTCTAATTTAAATATAGTTGAGCTAAGCTGTTTTAATGCTAAAGAATGGTCACTCTGAAGACAATTGAAGAAAACTCTTTAGCACCCCCCCTTAACACATGCAGTAAAAATGTACCCATTTTAAGTGTACAGTTTGATGACTTAAAACCACTACAATTTTAAGACTCTGTCACTACAAAAATTTCTTCGTGTCCCTTAGACATCAGTTTACCACTTCCCCTAGGCAATCACTAGGGTTAGTTTTGCCTTTTCCAGAATTTCATGTATATGAAATAAGTTTAACTTATTTTCATTCGGCATGTTTATCTCTTTGAGATTCACCTACCTTGTTTCGTGGGTGTTTCAGTGGGTTGTTCCTTTTTGTTGATAATTAGTATTATATCTGAATAGCTAGGCCACAGCTTGTTATCCATTTACTTGTGGTTTTGATTTTCATTTCCCTGAAGACAAATGATGTTGAACATTTTTTCATGGGCTTCTCGACCACTGATAGATCTTGTTTGGTGAAGTGTCTATTCAAATCTTTCCATCATTTTTTTTTTTTTTTTTTAATTGGGTTGTTTGTCTTCTTAAGCAGTTATAAAAGTTGTTATATATTTAGGGTATAAGTCCTTTGTCAGACAGATACTTTCTCCCAATCTGTGGCTTGCTGTTTTGGTTTTGTTTACTTGCTTTGTGTGTGTGTTTCTTTGTGTTTTGTGGGCAGATTTTTAATTACAAATATAGTTTCTTCAGCCAATAAAGGGCTATTCAGATTTTCTGTTTTCTTATTTTTCAAACAATTTGTCTCTGTAATCTAAATTGTCAAATCTGTTAGAATAAAGTAGTTCATAATACTCTTTTTATTTTTTTAATTTCTGTTGGATCTGTAGTAATGTCCTTTCTCATTTGTATTTGTGGCTTCTCTTTTTTTTCTTGATCAGTCTAGCTGAGCTTTATATATTTTATCGATCGTTTAGAGGCACCAGCTTTGTGGGCTTAATGATTTCCTCTGCTCTTTTTCTATTTCATTGCTAACTGCTCTTACACCTTCCTTCTGCTTTATTTGGGTTTAATTTTATTTTCAAGACTCTTTAAGTGGAAGCTAAGATTAGTAATTTGAGACCTTTCTTTCTACTTTTGAGACCTTTCTATTGAAGCTATAAAGTCCCCTCTGAGTAATATTTTAGCTGCATTCCACAGATATTCTTATGTTGTATTTTTAATCATCATTCAGTTGAAAATATTTTCTAATTTCCTTTGTTATTTCTTCTTTAATTCTGGGTTATATTCAAATATTTGAGGTTTTCCTATTTACCATATTGTTACCGATTTCTAATTTAATTCTGTTATATGTAGAGAATGTAATCTATAAGGTTTCAGTCTTTTTTAACCTAAGTGACATTTTTATAGCCCAACATGTGGTGTTTGGATGAACGGTCATGTACACTTGAAAATGTGTTTTCTAGAGTAATTGGGTGGGTATGTGTTCTACTAATGGCATTTAGATAAAGGTGGTTGAAAATGTTGGTCAGGTCTCTGATCCTTACTCATTTTGTTCTAATCTTGTCAATTACTAGAAAAGGTATGTAAAGATCTCCAGCCAGAATAGTACAGTTTTGTTTTATTTATCCTATAGTTCTTATATTAGATGTGTATACATTTATTATTTTTACATCCACTTGGGTTTGAATCTTGATTCTATTTATTAACTGAATTACCTTAAAACCGTTGTGCATCAGTTTACGTTTATGTAGTCAGAGTAATAGCCCCACTTTGTAGTTTTGTTCTAAGGATTAAATGAGTTAATAGAAAAAAAAAAAAAAAAGCCCGTGGATAGAAAGTGCTAGCTATTGGTCTTAACTATTTCTGTGCTTGGTTGAATATTTTTGCAGGAAACGTGTCTGGAAAGTGACTCACTGAGATTTGATCTGTGATTTCACAATGAAATGGAAATGTTTTATTCTCTGCCTTGGCAGTTTGTGTATCTTTTTATCAAATTGGTAATTAATTATCCCTATTAAAATTTATGCAGAGATAAAGTAATCTCTTAATTCTGTTCTGGATAGGAAATCAACTCTTAGGAGGGTCATTCTGAGGTCATCAGTGATTACTAAAGAAGACTTAAATTTCCAGTTAGGGAGTTATTTCCTCTCACCTAAAAGCAAAGTAAAATCTTGGATAAAAACTGTGTGTCCCATTAGTAAAAAAAGTGCCTTTTAGATTGTGTGTTAGGCTAATCTTTGAATTATCTGATAAACGTGTTGATTTAGAAGAATAATTGCGCTCTGTAGGAATGTACTTCATGAAATAATTGGCATTTGAATATAAAAAAAAAACACCCCAGAGCCGTCGAGTACATGTATATAAAAATAGTTGTTCCTATCTGAAACAAAGAGTGAAGTTTTCTAACGATGCCAAGCCCTGTTTATGTAGGTGAAGCACGTCTGTACAGAGATACGATATTAGTGTGCTCTTACGGAGCCATCGAGGAGCACACACTAGTCTTAAGATAATGGCAACTGTTAAGAACTGGTTACCTCTACTACAGCATTGCGAGGTCAGTTGCAAGTTCAGTTCCTGGTCTCAGGGTACCACATGAAAGAAAGTCATTCTTCCTTATCCACAAAATGTACCTTTATTGCTAGTCCACGATCTCATCAAGGCAGACTTTTGTTCACAGTGGGAGAGTAACCAAGAAGCATTATGAAATCATCTGTTAACCTCACTAAAAAATGACATCCTGTGTAAAAAAAAAAAAGTCTCTTCTGTCTCGTGTGTATGCACACATGCACACACACACGTTATGGGATGGCTCTGCTGTCCCAGGTCTCAGATATCCCTCTTTCCATTAATCCTCATTCCATTTGGCTGTAAAGTATTAAATAATATTTTTCCTCATCAAACTCAAGACTTGACTCGGGCATATGCCCTATGATCTTTTCTAGTATTCTCACAAGAGACCTAAAAAACACTAGAATTTGAAATCGGGGGGCTGCTCTGAATGAAGCTAGTATGAAGACTGAGAAAGTAGAAGTGAGAGAGATATATACCCAGATCTTTTTTTTATACCCACGTATATACTCATGTTTCCTTTTCTCACTGTGGTTTCTTCTCCTGTTTAAATTGGAATGGAGGCCAGAAGTTTCTGTAGGGGAGATGGAATACTAAACTGGAAAGGCTAAACTAATTGAGTAGCATTAACCCGTATTAGAGAAAATAAGTGATGCAGCTTCTGAAGTTTACTTTATATCCTGATAATTCAAGACACATTTTGGCACACAAAATGTACCAGTTCCAGTCAATCAGTAAAGTGTTTATCGTCAAGCTTTTTGACTTTATGTGGTGGTTAGTGGATATAATGGTGTCTTGAGGGGTGGGGTTCTGTAAGTTTACTTATAGGTATTTGAGAACTTGAATATAAATCAATTTTTAACATAACTGATCTCTTTATGAAGCTGCATAACCAAATATATATACATAGCTGAAACCCTGTTGCCATCAAGTCATTCTGACTCATGGCAACCCTGTGGAACAGAGTAAAACTGCCCCCAGAGGGTTTCCAAAGCTGTAATCTTTATGGAAATAGACTGCCACATCTTTCTCCTGCAGAGCAGCTGGTGGGTTTGAACTGCTGACCTTTCAGTTAGCAGCCAAGTGCTTTAACCACTGTTCCACCAGGGCTCCTCCTTTCAGTGTGTACATAGAATTCAGCAATATTAAACTAAATTGCTCTAATGACACATTTCCAGTTGAGGATTGTGAAATGTAAAGTTGCTGTCAGTTACTTCAAGGAACATTGGGAAATTTAATAATATTTATCAAAACAAAATCAGTTTTAAGTCACTTTTTAAAAAGCTACAAATGTCAGTATCATCAAAATCTGGGAGAGTAGTAAAGAGAAAAGAATGTCAGGAAATATTTTTTAATAGTTTGTCTTTTATATTTCTCAAATATTCTGTTGTATCTGTTGCCATCTGCATTTGACTTGGAGTTAACTGTATTGCTTATCACCTGAGAGTAAGTTAAAAGGTTTAATGAGTAAGATAGTGAAAGAGATACTGACTGTAAAGATAGAGGGAGTTGTAAGTTTCTAAGGGAATTGTTAATAAACTGATGGCAGTACCTTAGTTCCTGACCAAAAGTGTCAAAAATTGAAGTAGATTGTATTGTTGGCCACATTGTCATTTTATTGGGAAAGAAGGCAAGACATCAAAAGGTACATCCAAAGGCAGCCAGCTGTAGTGCACTTGCTCCTTGATAGAGCTGTAACATGAGAGAGCGTCTCTCTCCGGTAAAGAAAGGTGTTGCCGCTTGCAAAGCCATCTTAATCTGAATGGGAGATCTGTCTAGGGACCCGCAGCACAGTAATTAGCGGTCTCTTCAGAGTGTCAGAGCAGAATTACCATTGTAATGGTTTAGCTGCAGGATGAAAGGATTGAATTTGGGCCTGCCTGTCTGCCAACCTAAATGAGTTGCCATGGGAATTTTCGAATGTGAGAGGCGTTTACTTAAAGCAATTTGGCGGGTTTGAATAAACTCATAAATTACAGGTTTGAAAGGAGCCAGTCCTTGCTTTCTCTCACACAGGCAGGACTGTATAGAAGGCTGATAGCTTCTTAAATTCTTAATGAGAAGGAGTTGATCCAGCTCCCATGCAGACGATCGGCTTATTAAGGTTTGTTTTGTACTAAATACAGTATGATAAGCTCATTCAAGGAAAGACAGTTTGTTCCACATCTCTGGTAAGAAAAAGTGACAACTCTGGACAAAATCGAATTTCCCTTCTTAATGTACCTTCAAATAATGCTCCTAAAATGACTCTGTATTGTTTTAATCACCATTAACCTGATCCTGACATTAATTCTGTTCAGACACTTGTCATATCTGTCTCATGAAGTAAGGTGAACATTGAAAGCTTTTTTGGAAGCAGGTAAGGTACTCAAGCTCATAAACTGGATTATTTGGATTGTATGTAAATACTTTCAGAGCTTCGGCTCTCTTCTATCTCTGAAAAGAATTAGGCTTTAGTTTAATGACTTGCTAGTGAGAAAATGGTCTCAATGCTTCCTTAAATGCCTAAAGTGATGAACATCACTTAGGCTTGTATAACCACCCATCCTCAAGAGGACCAGTGGTAATAATAGTTCTTGCATTGACGGTCTGAGGAAAACCGCTCAGACTGAAAAAGTAAATATTTTTAGGTTTTGAGACTATAAAGCACTCTCACACGATAAAGTCTTTTGGAAGGTTCATTGACATTTTCAAGCTACCTAGCTTACAGTTTCATAAGGAAAGTACTAAGTTGATCGTTGCTACCCTAGTGGCCTGAAAAGTAGGTGTGTCTTTCAAAAACGTTTCACCGGGGAGGAGTGAGCCTCTTGGCTGAAGTAGACACGTGAGACTATGTGGGCAGCTCCTGTCTGGAAGAAAGATGAGAAGGCAGAGGGGGACAGGAGCTGGTTGAGTGGACACAGGGAATACAGGGTGGAGACGGGAGGTGTGTGGTGTCTCATTAGGGGAAGAGCAGCTAGGAGTACATAGCAAGGTGTGTATAAGTATTTGTATGAGACCGACTTGATTTGTAAACTTTCACTTAAAGCATAATTAAAAAAAAAAAGTTTCACTGGGGAGATGCTGACATATTGAGAGAGTATGGTTGCTTATTTTAGACAACAAGTAAATGTAATCTTTTTACAGGTACAATACACATTTTTTGTTTATACATTAATCACCACTGCTTAAAGTATAATTACATGTCAAAATAGTGTGATTAGAATCCTGTAGTTCTAAGATAAGTTTGGAACCATTAATAAAACTTGCTTCAGTGACAGATAAAACTTAATCATAAAAACAGTAAAATCTCATTTTTAACTGGTGAATTTAGTTATTATCTACACATCTATTTAAGTTTGGGATACAAAGACCATGAGAGAAGTCTTTACCAGAGAGAGACGCTCTATAGTTTGTGTAGGACTCCTTGGAACCAAAATGGCGTCAGACATAGTGAGCTGTTTGTCAGATGCCCTGATAGGGTGTGCCCTGCTTAGGAAGCGAGGTGGGTGAGAGAGACACTGGAGAGAGACATTGAAATGTGCTGATCATCCTTATTTTGCAAAAGAGGAACAGTTCTAACTAGTTTAATCTGATTCTGCATGCAGTGTCTTTTTACACCCCGTCTCCATATTTCAGCTGTATTGTTTTTTCTGCATCAGGGCAACAACAGGAACATTGTTCCAATGAGAATTTTTATAAATAATAACAAGTACTGTTTCTTTGGATAGCAATCAATACATGCAGATAAGTTAGGTGTGACAAGCTTTGGGTCTTCAAACTGCAGTCTCTGTCCTCCTGAAACCATGTAAGTCACTGGGCAGTTGTTGAGCAGTGTTAAGTGTCTGTTCAACCATAATATTCTCAGGCAGGGAGTCAGCCTTTTAAAACCCACAGAGGAGCATTCCCCAGACCTGGAGCTGTAGTTTGAAGAAAGAAGCTCCTTGGTGATGACAATAAAGTATGTGAAGAGGGCTCACAAATATGATTGACATCCTTCTTTTGGTTCTTATAATATTGGTTGTTTTCCCTGTAGATTTACTTTGAAGTAAGGATTCATTGAGGAATAGCCTCTCCAAACACAAGGTGTTGTTTGGGTTGACAAACAAGACAACTCACCGCAGTGAATTTGAGGTGTTGCGAATATAAAACAAGGGACCTGGGCAGAGAATATATTGTTTTTTTTACTTATTGAAGAATTAAAATACGTTCAATACAAGAAAAATAGGTGGGTGATTGCTCAGTGTATCTTTAGTTCAGTTATTTTCATACACCCCTTTAATTTATTTGTGTGGCCTTCCGATGGCTGCTAAATAGCATCATGTTCCTCTTATATAGGCAACACGTTTATAACCCATTCACTTCATATTACGATATGCTGAAATCGATTGGGCAGAAAAAGTTAAGAGGAACAAATGCCCCTGCTTTATTTATATTTGCTTATATTTTTAAGTTCTTATATACAACTTTTCTCAGCATTTAAATTGTTTTAGTTATGCTATTTATAAGTAAAATTGTTTTACTTGTGACATTTTAATATTTTACTAAGATTGCTCCAGGTAAGCTTATTTGGTAGCTCATATTATGCCTTGATTTTCTTCTGTATTTTTGTTAACTGGATTTTGAAAATTTGATTTCAAAATGACTGTTAGATTATCCTGCTTATTGATAACAATATTCATTTGTAAGAATTACTCTGAAACCTTACTGCTGAACTATGTAAGTGGATTTGTTTTATTTTTTATTTTCTTAATCTTTTCTGTGGAAAAACAATTTAAACTTTAATATATAAATTAAATATAAAATATATATTGAATATTTTTTTAAGTTATGCCTTTAAACTAACATGTTGGGTGCTGTCAAGTCGATTCCGACTCATGAGGACCCTATAAACAACAGAACGAAACACTGCCCAGCCCTTGCAGCATCCTCACATTCGTTGCCATGTTTGAGCCCATTACTGCAGTAAATGTGTTAATCCATCTCATTGAAGCTTTTCCTCTTTTTTGCCCACCCTCTATTTTACCAAGCATAATGTCCTTCTCCAGGGACTGGTCCTTCCTGATAACGTGTCCGAAGCATGTGAGACAAAGTCTCGTCTTCCTTGCTTCTCAGCAGCATTCTGGCTGTACTTCTTCCAAGATGGATTTGTTCGTTCTTCTGGCAGTCCGTGGTATATTAAGTATTCTTCACCAGCGCCATAATTGGAAGGCATTAATTCTTCCATCTTCGTTATTCACTGTCCAGCTTTCAGATGCCTATGAGGCGGCTGAAAACACATGGCGCTTGAGTCAGGCAAACCCTAGTCCTTAAAACTCACATGTCATCAGCTTATTTTTTGGTAGCTTTTCTCTTTTTAGTGTTTAATATCCCTGAACAAGTTAGCAGATTCATGAGCTAGCTTACTTCATGATACTTTACTTTATGAATTCTCCTGTGAAGGATGTGATAATATGCTTATTTTAAATAAAATATTTTGGTTATGGAATTTAGCATCTGTAGAATTAGAACATACCTGTGGAAATTAAAAGAATCATTTAATGACTGTCAATAACAATTCACTTCACAAACTTCTTTGAGAATCTGCTGTTTTCCAGGCTAGAAGAGTAGGCTTAGTACATACAAAGCCTTAGGCTTAGTAATATAATTGAGGATAACCAAAAAACCAAACCAAACCCAGTGCTGTTGAGTCGATTCTGACTCATAGCGACCCTGTAGGACAGAGTAGAGCTGCCCCATAGAGTTTCCAAGGAGCACTTGGCAGATTCAAACTGCCGACCCTTTGGTTAGCAGCTATAGCACTTAACCACTACGCCGCTAGGGTTTCCTATAATTGAGAATAGGGCAAAGTTAATGAACTTCCTAATTACTTATTTGATGAATTGACATTTCCTCTTTAGAATTGTTACATTCTCACTAAAGGTAGATATTTTCCACAGTGATCTTTTCTCTCATTTGATCTTCTGGGCAGTCGCATCCATTACTGCATCTCCAGTTAAGACTGCAGTGCTGATAGTTCTTAAATATGCTTCCAGTCATGGACTCCAGATCACTGAACACCTCCACCTGGGTGCCAGGTAGGCATCTCAGACAGCATTTCCCAAACTGAAAACATGTTCTTCCTGCCCTCCTCGTATATCTGTTCTTGTTTTGTCTGTGTGAATGGCATAGATTGCCTAGGTGTCAGCTACTACTGATTTTTTTTACCTTCTGTTTCTTTCCTGCCTCACTCCTTCCCATGTACTACATCACCAACATCTACCTGATTCGGCCGCCTAATATCCCATGACTGTTTTCTTTCTTCTCTGTTCTCACTGTTGGACAAGTTCTGCTATGGCATTCTCTCTCATCCATTTTCTACTTGCTGCCAGAGCCATCTTCTTAATATAATATCGTCACAATCCCTCTTTCAAGTTTTCACAAGCTTTCTGTCACCACATGGTAAACATTCAACTCATTGGCACGGCATTCAGACCTTTCCTATCATTTTTCCCGTACCCACTTAAGCCCTACTCATATGAAATAACGTGCCATTCCAGGAGCACCGGTATTTACTTAGTGTATTATAGTCGCCTCTGCCAGAAACACCTCTCTCCTATTGGCTAATTTGTTTTAGAAATTTAGAGCTTGAGATACTAATGGAGCATCCAGCTGTTGTTGTTAGATGCCGTTGAGTCGGTTCCGACTCATAGCGACCCTGTGCACAACAGAACGAAACGCTGCCCGGTCCCGAGCCATCCTTACAGTCGTTGTTATGCTTGAGCTCATCGTTGGAACTACTGTGTCAGTCCACCTCGCAAAGGGTCTTCTTCATTTCCCCCCAACCCTGTACTCTGCCAAGCATGATGTCCTTTTCCAGGGACTGATCCCTCCTCACAACATGCCCTTGCCTTTAAGGAGCATTCTGGTTGTACTTCTTCTAAGACAGATTTATTCGTTCTTCTGGCAGTCCATGGTATATTCAGTGTTCTTCACCAGCACCACAATTCAAAGGCATCAGTTCTTCTTCGATCTTCCTTATTCATTGTCCAGCTTTCACATGCGTATGATGTGATTGAAAATACCATGGCTTGGGTCAGGCTCACCTTAGTCTTCAGGGTGACATCTTTGCTCTTCAACACTTTGAAGAGGTCCTTTGCAGCAGATTTGCCCGATGCAATGCGTCTTTTGGTTTCTTGACTGATGCTTCCATGGCTGTTGATTGTGGATCCAAGTAAAATGAAATTCTTGACAACTTCAGTCTTTTCTCCGTTTATCATGATGCTGCTCACTGGACCAGTTGTGAGGATTTTTGTTTTCTTTATGTTAAGGTGTAATCCATACTGAAGGCTGTGGTCTTTGATCTTTATTAGTAAGTGCTTCAAGTCCTCTTCACTTTCAGCAAGCAAGGTTGTGTCATTTGCATAACACAGGTTGTAATGAGTCTTCCTCCAGTCCTGATGACCAACAGAACGTCTTCCTCTTTTCTCCTCTTAGGTTAGACATTATCTCGTCTGTAAAACTCTCCTAACAACCCCAACATAGAGGCATTTCTCCCCAGTTCCCATGACAGTATCTTGTACTAGTATTACAGTAGTATGCATTGCTTATTATAGTTACAATAATTAAGTGATTTTTCTTTGTTTATTTACTCCCTTTCCCTGACTGTGGGTGTTTCAGAGGCATGCGTGGGATCTACTTCATCTTTGTATCCATCCCTCACTGGCTAGCAGCAACTTGCACATACATAGTAATTGTTTGAATTAATGAATGAATGTTTATTCTGTAACAGAATATCCAATGCTTGCTTTCTGCAGTAATTGTAGACTCTAGAAAAACAGTAATGGAAACCTTGGGTTGGCAAGTCACTTACGCTCTTTGTGCCTCAACTTTTTCATCTATAAAATAAAAGGATAATAACTGTGTCTGTCTGATGGGTTGTTCTGCCGGTTACATTAGTTAATGCATGTATAAGCTTAATATGCACTGATGGTTGCACAACTGTGTAAATGCGTTAAAAAAGCATTGGATTTAAACTTTAAATAGGTGAACTTTAATGGCATGTAAGTTACACATCAGTAAAGCTGTTTGACATAGTGTGTGCTCTTGAACTTAGAGTAGCTAAAGCAAATGGAACAAAATGATCATGTAAAAGAGCTGAACAGAAAATTTCAAAGGGAAGCCCGAGAAGACATAGTAAGGTATTATAATGAATGGTGCGAAGACTTGGAGTTAGAAGACCGAAAGGGAAGAACACGCCTGGTATTTCTCAAATTGAAAAACCTGAAGAAAAACATTCAGGCCTCTAGTTGCAATATTGAAGGATTCAAAGGGGAAAATATTAAACGACCAGGAAGCATTAAAAGAAGATGGAAGGAATACACAGAGTCACAGTACCAAAAAGAATTGATTGATGTTCAGCCATTTCAGGAGGTAGCATATGATCAAGAACTGATGGTACTGAAGGTAGGAGTCCAAGCTACACTGAAGACATTGGTGAAAAACAAGGCTCTAGGAAATGACAGAATACCAGTTGAGAAGTTTCAGCAAACGAATACAGTGTTGGAGGTGCTCACTTGTGTATGGCAAGAAATTTGGAAGACAGCTACCTGGCCAGCTGACTGGAAAGAGATCCATATTTGTACCCATTCCAAAGAAAGGTGATCCAACAGAATGAGGAAATTATCTAACAATATTATTAATGTCACATGCAAGTAAATTTTTGCTGAAGATAATTAAAAACTTGTCGAAGCAGTACATCAACAGGGAACTGTCAGGAATTCAAGCCGATTCAGAAGAGGATGTGGAAAAAGGGATATTGCTGATGGCAGATGGATCATGGCAAAGGCAGAGAATACCAGAAAGATGTTAACTTTGCAGACTCATTTGACTGCATGGATTATAATAAGTTATGGGTAATATTGCAAAGAATAGGAATTCTGGAACACTTAATTGTGCTCATGAGGAACCTGTATATAGACCAGAGGCAGTTGAACAGAACAAGGGGAATACTGAGTGGTTTAAAGTCAGGAAAGGTATGCATCAGAGTTGTATCTTTTCGTTGTACTTATTCAGTCTGTATGCTGAGCACATAATCCAAGAAGTAGGGCTGTATGAAGAAGAATGCAGTGTCGAGACTTGAGGAACACTCATTAACAACCTACGTACCGTATGCTGATGACACAACCTTGCTTGCTGAAAGTGAAGAGGACTTGAAGCACTTACTGATAAAGATCAAAGATTACAGCCATCAGTATGGGTTACACCTCAACATAAAACAAAAATCCTCACAGTTAGACCTGTAAGCAACATCATGATAAATGGAGAAAAGATTGACATTGTCACGGATTTCATTTTAGTTGGATCCACAATTAGTGCCCATGGAAGCAGCAGCCAAGAAAGCAAACCATATATTGCATTGGGCAAATCTACCACAAAAGACCTCTTTTAAAGTGTTAAAAAGCAAAGATTTTACCTTGAGGACTGAGGTGTGCCTGAACCAGGCCATGGTATCCTCAGTGGCCTCGTGTGTGCAACAGCTGGACAGTGAGTAAGGAAGGCCTAGTAAGAATTCACTTCTTTGAATTATGGTGTTGGTGAAGAATCTTGAGTATTTCATGGACTGCCAGAAGAACAAATAAATCTGTCTAGGAAAACGTAACAGCCAGAATGCTCCTTAGAAGCAAGAATGGCGAGCCCTCGTCTCACGTACTTTATAGACATATTATGAGGAAGGACCAGTCCCTAGAGAAGGCATCGTGCTTGGTAAAGTAGAGGGTCAGCAAAAAAAAAAAGGAGGACCCTCAATTAGATGAGTTGACACAGTGGCTGCAACAGGGCTCAAACGTATCAATGAGTGTGAGGATGGTGTAGCACCGGGCGGTGTTCTGTTATGTTGTACACAGGGTCGCTATGAGTCGGAACTGACTAGACAGCATGTAACAACATCAGCAGAGCTGTTTACAAAAAGGTGGTAGGGCACATAACCGACTCAAAGAACTGTAAGATTGTGTGGCTGAAGTGCATAAATGAGAGATTGAGCTGAGACTGGAGGAGTCCTCAAGGAGCTGACCCAGCAGGGTATTTTTTTAGTATGATGATATTGCCTGCAGAGCAGTAGGCACTACTGAGTGTTCTAAGGAGCGGGATCCACTCATGTTTTCGTGTCGTGTAGATCCCTCTGGCAACAGGGTGAGAGAAGATTGGAGGTAATCTCAGCCTGTAGGTAGCTTGGACTGAGGGAATGGAGTTTGAAGGAACTGGGTAGGGTGGGGTGATATTTAGGCATAAACTACTCAGGGATTGGTGATATATTAGAGGGAACTGTGAAGGGTGATGTAGAAAGAGGTATTGTGTATAACTTGAGAATTCTGACTTGAGTAATTGGATGGATCATGGTACTATCGCCAAGATGGGGAACATGGAAGATGACTCAGTCTTTGCAGCAGAAGTTATGGGTTCCGTCTTGAACTTATTTAATACGAGATGCCGTTGAGATGTGCAGGTCTACTTAGAGGAGAGGTCTAGGTTAAAGATGTATAGTTGCGTTATTTGTCTGTGGTTAGTAACTGAAGATACAGCCTTTGAGCTTGCTGAGGGAGAGGAGAACTCCCTAGTGCTGGTTTTGAGGCATTCTAGCCTGGTAGCTGGGTGAGGGAGAGTTCACATTTCCACCCCATATATACTAAATCAGAATCTACATTTTAAGAAAATCCCCAGGTGATTCCTACATTTAATAAATTTTGAGAACCACTGATCGTCTAGTGGTTCTAGAATTGGTCCCTAAGCAGCAGCTTTAGTATCTCCTGGGAACTTGTTAGAATTGCAAATTCTCGGCAGGGGTTTGAACCTAAAGGAACTTGTCTGAAGCCCAGAATGTGAAGTGCAGAGGAGAACTAGGAGAGTGAGGTGGAAGAGGTGGGGAGTAAGTAAGTTTAGATGTGAGAGTTGATCAACAGTGTCAGGTGCTTTTCAGGGTCAAGAAAAACAATGTCTCTAAGCTGCCAATTTGATTTGGTGTTGTAGAGATTTTTAATAGCATAAATGAGAACTGCTTTGGAGGAGTGATATATGATGGGGGTGAAGGCCAGTTTGGAGTAAACTGAAGAAGAAATTTACGGAGAAGAAGTAAATGGAGATAGTAAGGTTTTGTGGAGTTGAGGCAAATGTTAAAGAAGTGGGTTAAAGGGGATGGAAGATGTAGTCCGAAATTATTTTTTAAGAATGCGAAAGTTTGAGTAAGTTTCATTGTCAACAAAAGGATGTAGTTCATGAGACATCATAATTGCCAATGTAAAATTTCTGAGTAGGTAATCAGGAGTGGAGAGGTGAGCCTTAAGAAGGTGGGAAACTACCTCTAGCCTAACAGGAACAGAGAGGACAGGCGAGGAGGAAGTTCCATTTGGTTATGTTGGTAAATTGAGAGAGGGCTGGTGAGGTTATCTGCTGAGGGTGAGGTTTAGAGAGGCAAGCACAGCTGAGGGCCCATTTGAGGTTGGCAATATGTAATGAAGTTTGAGTGCTCAGTTCTGTGACGTGTGACTTTGTGCTGTAGTGCTGGAGCAGATGCGGAGGAAGTGGAAATTAAGATAGGAAAAAGCTCAAGGAAAACAAGGACGATTTCTCCTAGCGATCCAGTGCTTTGAGCGACGAGACTTCCTGTAAAAGATCAGCTCATAGAAAACTTATTTCCTAAAAACAATACACAGTATTTAGTTTTATGTAGTTTTTAAATGGTGCACACAACAGTAACAACATATTAATGTGCAAGACTTGTAGTGTTTCACTTTATTTACTTCTTAAAGAATGTTACATTCTTTTTTAATCTAACACTCTACAGTTTAAACAGGTGTGTTAAGCATTCATTTCTGTTCATGGAGCAAATGTTTAGTGTTTTATGTACCACAAACTTAATAGTGTGTTGCTTTTCAAAATTAAAGTGTCCAGTCTGTTTGGCAGTAAATCCATAGATACGCTTCTAGTAGTATGCAACCAAAACTTTAGTTAAGAAAAGTTTTTACAGGAGGTTGGAGAGTTTCATATTCTGAATAACAAAGTTACTTTGTCCTATAAGAATTTTGGTAATCTCAGGTTTTTTAAAAATAACGATACCCTAAAACCAAATGATCACAGGGCAAATCCAGAGTCGAGTTACCTTTAGCTCTAAAACTAGAGCAGTTGCCTTTCTTTTATTCACCACCAGCAAATTGTGTCTTAAATATTCACACCAGATACTCAAAGCACAGCCACTCCAACTAAAGCAACTTACCTGTAGAGCATCAGTCCAGGTCTGAACTAATGGTGCCAGCAAGTGGAGTGTTTCTCTCAAATTCATTGCTTCCTAACTCCATTTCTTACCATGAGAACTCCATCTGTTAGAAAGATACCAGTATTTATTACAGCTGGTAGGAATTGTGCCCAAAAAACCCACTGCTGTCAAGTCAATTCTGACGCGTAGTGACCCTATAGGACAGAGTAGAACTGCATCATAGAGTTTCCAAGGAGTGCCTGGCGGTTTCGAACTGCTGACCTATTGGTTAGGAGCTGCAGCACTTAACCACTACGCCACCAGGGTTTCCTGGAATTGTCCCACTGCTTGGAATAACCATACGTTAGAGCTTGTTGAAATGAAGAAATGCTACTACTCTGGTTTTGAAACCAAGGAAATAAATGATTTTTAGATTTGATTAGGATTATAGTTGTGAGCCAATTAAAATGCTCTTGATATTCAAGTTAATCTGTTGTGGGTATTCCTAAATTAAAGAACTATATTTCAAGAGATTGTTCTAAAGCATTTTTTTCTGTTACACGAAACTATTGTATCCACTGATTTTTATAAATTATAAATGTTTTGAGAATAAAATTTGAAATGTAACATTTTAAAAGTATACTAATTTTATGTAGTCTGGAATTTTCATGATAAAGAAAAAAAACTTTTAAAAAGTACAGGTAACTTTTAGAAACTGTGTATCTAATAGAAAAGTAGTAACAACGAAAGCTGGGTGAAAATACAAATAATACTTGTGCTCTGTAGCGTCTTCTCTGCACTTAACTCAGCTAGCGTGTCAGATGACATACCCCCAGGTACAGGGAAATGGTCAAGTTCACTATGTGTGTATCCTTTATAGTGAACAAGCATATTTTAATGTAATCTTAACAGATAGTCAGTTTTCATGGGGAAAAACACAGCGTAGTCAAAACTGTCCAAGAAGAAGTCCAATTTTAACCTCTGTTAGAGAAACTCAGTGGTATTTTCCCAAAAAGGTTAGCAGTTATTTTGTTCAGATTTTTTTTTTTTTAGTAAAACAGTTATTGAGTCGGTGATAAAATGAGCCCCCACGTGTCTGTCAGTTTGTTGTACTGTGGGGGATTGTGTGTTGCTGTGATGCTGGAAGCTATGCCACCGGTATTCAGATACCAGAAGGGTCACCCATGGAGGACAGGTTTCAGCTGAGCTTCCAGACTAAGACAGACTAGGAAGAAGGACCCAGCAGTCTACTTCTGAAAAGCATTAGCCAGTGAAAACCTTATGAATAGCAGCAGAATATTGCCTGATATAGTGCTGGAAGATGAGCCACCCAGGTTGGAAGGCACTCAAAAGATGACTGGGGAAGAGCTGCCTCCTCAAAGTAGAGTCGACCTTAATGACGTGGATGGAGTAAAGCTTTCGGGACCTTCATTTGCTGATGTGGCATGACTCAAAATGAGCAGAAACAGCTACAAACATCCATTAATAATCATAACCTGGAATGTATGAAGTCTAAATCTAGGAAAATTGAAATCGTCAAAAATGGAATGCATAAACATCAATATCCTAGGCATTAGTGAGCTGAAATGAACTGGTATTGGCCATTTTGAATTGGACAATCATACAGTCTACTATGCTGGGAATAACAACTCGAAGAGAAATGGTGTTGCATTCGTCGTCAAAAAGAATGTTTCAAGATCTATCCTGAAGTAGAACGCTGTCAGTGATAGGATAATATCCATACACCTACAAGGAAGACCAGTTAATCCAAGTATTATTCAAATTTATGCACCAACCACTAGGGCCAAAGATGAAGAAATAGAAGATTTTTATCAGCTGCTGCAGTCTGAAATTGATCGAACGTGCAATCAAGATACATTGATAATTATTGCCGATTGGAATGCGAAAGTTGAAAACGAAGAAGGATCAGCAGTTGGAAGATAATGGCCTTGGTGATAGAAACAATGACAGAGATCGAATGATAGAATTTGGCAAGACCGACGACTTCTTCATTGCAAATACCTGCTTTCACCAACATAAACGGTGACTGTACACGTGGACCTCACCAGATGGAACACACAGAAATCAAATTCACTACATCTGTGGAAAGAGATGAGGGAAAAGCTCAATATCATCAGTCAGAACAAGCCCGGGGCCAGCTGTGGAACAGACCATCAATTGTTCATATGTAAGTTCAAGCTGAAACTGCAAAAATCAGAGCAAGCCCATGAGAGCCAAAACATAACCTTGAGTATATCCCACCTGAATTTAGAGACCATCTGAAGAACAGATTTGACGCACTGAACACTGGTGACGTAAGACCGGACGAGTTGTGGAATGACATCGGGGACATCGTCCATGAAGAAAGGAAGAGGTCACTGAAAAGACAGGAAAGAAAGAAAAGACCAAGATGGATGTCAGAGGAGGCTCTGAAACTTGCTCTTGAGCGTTGAGCAGCTAAAGCAAAAGGAAGAATTGATGAAGTAAAAGAACTGAACAGAAGATTTCAAAGGGCCTCTCGAGAAGACAAAGTATTATCATGACGTGCCGGACAGTGAATAAGGAAGACCGAAGAAAAGTTGAGGCCTTTGAATTGTTGGTGTTGGCAAAGAATATTGAATATACCATGGACTGCCTAAAGAACGAACAAATCTGTCTTAGAAGAAGTACAACCAGAATGCTCCTTAGAAGCAAGGATGGCAAGACTGTGTCTTACATACTTTGGACATGTTGTCAGGAGGGATGAGTCCCTGGAGAAGGACATCATGCCTGGCAGAGTACAGGGTCAGCGGAAAAGAGGAAGACCCTCAACGAGGTGGCTTGACAGAGTGGCTGCAACAATGAGCTCAAGCAAAGCAACGGTTGTAAGGATGGCGCAAGATCAGGCAGTGTTTCGTTCGGTTGTGCACAGGGTCGCTATGAGTCAGAACCAACTCGACGGCACCTAACGACAACAGTGACGTGCAAAGAGCTGGAGATGGAAAACCAAAAGGGAAGAACATGCTCGGTGTTTCTCAAGCTGAAAGAACTGAAGAAAAAATTCAAGCCTCGAGTTGCAATAGTGAAGGATTCCATGGGGAAAATATTAAATGATGTAGGAAGTATCAAAAGAAGATGGAAGGAATACACAGAATCATTATATCGGAAAGAATTAGTCAATATTCAATCATTTCAAGAGGTATGGCATATGATCAGGAACCGCGATGGTACTGAAGGAAGAAGTCCAAGCTGCTCTGACGGCATTGGCGAAAAACAAGGCTCCAGGAAATGCTGGAATATTAATTGAGATGTTTCAACAAACAGATGCAGCGCTGGAGGTGCTCACTCATCTATGCCAAGAAATACGGAAGACAGCTTCTTGGCCAACTGATTGGAAGAGATCTGTATTTATGCTTATTCCCAAGAAAGGTGATCCAACCAAATGTGGAAATTATAGAACAATATCATTAATATCGCACGCAAGCAAAATTTTGCTGAAGATCATTTGAAAACAGCTGCAGCAGTGTATGGAGAGGGAACTGCCAGAAATTCAGGCCAGTTTCAGAAGAGGATGTGGAACCAGAGATATCATTGCTGATGTCAGATGGATCCTGGCTGAAATCAGATAATACCAGAAGGAGGTTTACCTGTGTTTTATTGATTATGCAAAGGCATTTGACTGTGTGGATCATAACAAACTATGGATAACACTGCAAAGAATGAGAATTCCAGAACACTTGTGCTCATGAGGAACCTTTACATAGATCAAGAGGCAGTTGTTTGGGCAGAACAAGGGGATACTGATTGGTTTAAAGTCAGGAAAGGTGTGCATCAGGGTTGTATTCTTTCACTATACCTATTTAATCTGTATGCTGAACAAATAATACGAGAAGCTGGACTATATGAAGAAGAATGGGGCATCAAGATTGGAGGAAGACTCATTAACAACCTGTGTTATGCAAATGACACAACCTTGCTTGCTGAAAGTGAAGAGGACTTGAAGCACTTGCTAATGAAGATCAAAGACCACAGCCTTCAGTATGGATTACACCTTAATATAAAGAAAACAAAAATCCTTACAACCGGTCCAGTGAGCAGTATCATGATAAACGGAGAAAAGATTGAAATTGTCAAGGATTTTCTTTTACTTGGATCCACAATCAACAGCCATGGAAGCATCAGTCAAGAAATCAAAAGACGCATTTCATTCGGCAAATCTGCTGCAGAGGACCTCTTCAAAGTGTTAAAGAGCAAAGATGTCACCCTGAAGACTAAGGTGAGCCTGACCCAAGCCATGGTATTTTCAATCACATCATATGCATGTGAAAGCTGGACAATGAATAAGGAAGACCAAAGAAGAGTTGATGCCTTTGAGTTGTGGTGGTGGTGAAGAATATTGAATACACCATGGACTGCCAAGAGAATGAACAAATCTGTCTTAGAAGAAGTACAACCAGAATGCTTAGAAGCAAGGATGGCGAGACTGAGTCTTACATACTTTGGACATGTTGTCAGGAGGGATCAGCCCCTGGAGAAGGACATCATGCTTGGCAGAGTATAGGGCCAGCGGAAAAGAGGAAGGTGCTCAACGAGGTGGATTGACACATTGGCTGCAACGGTGGGCTCAAGCTAACAACGATTGTAAGGATGGCTCAGGACGGAGCAGTGTTTCGTTCTGTTGTGCATAGGGTCGCTATGAGTCGGAACCGACTCGACAGCACCTAACAATGACAACATCGTAAAATGAACACCTGTACTTTTGTGTAGTCATATAAGGTGGAAAACCCTTGTCAGGACACTGTGTGATATCGTGTGCACTAGTTCAGGATCTCATCTGTGCTGCCTGAGTTGGGGACCTATCATCGCATTTTTGTCTGATCTTGGATTTCCTGGTGTTCTCCATACTGGAACTAAAGGGCTGCTTCTAAAATGCAGGTCTAGCCATCACCTTCCCTAAGTTAAAACACTTGGATGAGTGACTTCTCATTATTCCTACAAGTGAGTCCAGTTGCTTGAACACGGCTTGCAAATGACTGTTACCTTACCAGCTTCATTGTACGTCGTCTTGATTCTGGGTATTTGAAGATGTTCTTCCTTCTTCTTAGAACCACCTGCACTCTTTCTCCACTTTTGCTTTAAGTTCCTTTAACTCTTTCTTATCCTTTGAGTCCCAAGTTATATGTAGAAAACCCCAAAGCCTTCCTTGCCCCGCTCACCACCAGCCCACATTTAGAATGTACTCTTGTACGTTCCTGGAAAGTCCCGATTGTCATATTTGTTGTAATTGCTTAATCATCTCTTAACTTGCTCCATCTCCACACCCCACACGAGTTTCCAGGAGGGCAGACTTTTATCTGTTAGTTAATACTTCTCTTGTAGAATAGTTCTCAAAAGTATTTTTTAAGAATACAATCATGTTTTTAAAGTTCCAAGGGCTACACAGTCATGTGCTGCATAACGTCCTTTTGGGCAATATCCAACCACATACACACCTGTAGTCCCATAGGGTTGTAATAGAGTTCAGAAATCCCCATCAGAGAATGGGATGTAGCAGATGTAACTGGACACAGCGAATGCACACACTTCCTGCGCGCAGCGTGCATATCTTATGTCTCTTGTGTGCAAAGCGATTGTGCCACCAGGCATACGATGGTACTATACATACATAAAGTATAATGCAGATGTCTTGATAGTCAAATGCCAATGTTACCGGCTTAGGTATGTACCGTCCTGCATTTTGTATTATTATTTTTAATTGAACTTTCCCTGGTTACAAGTTAGAAGTTTACAGAATAACAGTGTATGCTTCAACTCGTAGGCAGCAGCATCCAATCTCATGTATCACATGTCTCTTTAGTGTTGTAGTGTTCTCTCTCAGCTTAATTTTCTTTCAAAAATATTACCTCGAAGTGGATCGTTGCTTCCAAACACAGCAAAACCCAGTGCTAATGATAGCAGCAAGAGGCAAAGGGGAAGGAAGTACTGACTCGAAGTGAAACAAAAGATTATTACACAACGTGAAGGTGGAAAATCTGTGATGCTATTGCTCTCAATTTAGGCATGTGGAGACAACGTCCAAATCACGTAATGCCTTATTTCACAGAACGTATTGTGGATGTTAAGCAGCATCACATGACTGTAATGTATTAAAAAAAAAAAAAAAAAAAGTTGATAGAGTATTTTATGAAAAAAGATATAAAGTTATATTTGTAGCAACTATTAAAGGGAAAAAGCCTGTTCATAATAAAAATCTAGAAGGAAATAAAAATGTTTTTCTAGAGTAGTAGATTATGGATAAATTTTAAAATACAATTTTAAGGGAATGTAGACACTCTCCTAGACTCAGATAGTACCTATATTCATTTGTTTATCAGTCCAGACTAATTAAGAGTTTTCTGCTTTCAGTCCTTGTGTATATTTCTCCCAAATAGAAATATGATGCCATCCTTTGTAGCTTAAGAATTTTCACTGTATTCTCCCATCTTGGTAGTGTATCATCGATAACCTTTTTCAAAATGGATCAGACTTGTATATATGGACGGGGTTGAGGGGAATCTGTTGAGGCAGGCAACTCTCTTCCTTAGTGATCTCATCAAATAGAATAGGGAGTTCCTTGGCAGCCAAAGTATGCCCGTTTCCTGTTGCTCATTTTGACATCATGTACAGTTTGCGCACTTCTGCAAGCCTTGATTCATGGACAATCATCCATGGCTTGGACGCGCTTCATCTCCTCTTGGACCATGCTTAACTTAACCTCGGATTCTTAAAGTGATTTCCAGTACGTGGTTTTTCCTCACCACTTTTCAGTTTTTGTTTCTGTTGATAATTGTATCTTACTAAAAGTTACAGGCTCACTGTTGTTACTTTTATTAGCTATGATGTGATTCTTAATGTTCATACCAAAAAAAACCCAACCCATTGCCATCAAGTCAATTCCAGCTCATAGCAACCCTGCAGAACTGCCCCATAGGATTTCGAAGGAGCACCTGTTGGATTCCAACTGCCAGCCTTTTGGTTAGCAGCCAGGTTCTTAATCACTGCCCCATCAGGACTTCTATGTTCATAAAACACCTCAAAATATGTCGCAAATATAGCCAGCACCAAGAATCAACAACCATGCATAGTCAGTAGTACCATCACTGACCGCAAGCAAAGCTGCTGGGCACTGTTACTAACGTTGAAGGTCTTAAGTAGTGGAATTTCTTAAAGTGATTTCCTCAGAAATAATATATGCTGCACTCCAGCACAAGAGTGCTTTTAGTCATAATTGGTCCTACTGTAGAGGAAAAAGTTCCGAACCTCTTAGTTCTAGAATTGACTCCAGTACCTAACACTCAATCCCTGTAACTTAACTCTCACTGATGTATTTTATGCCTGCTTAAAAATGCATTATTTAGATTGGTATATAGAGTGTTTCCCAAGAAATAGGGGAGTATTTGCAATTTACTTCAGAAGTAGAATATTCTTCATCCCTAAAAGGGACGTGGTGTTTACATTTCACGTTTTATTTATTGTCATATGATTCTTCAAGTGTTACTCCATAGCCCTTGTTAGATAGCCAAGCATAACAAGTATTCAAGTGTTTTGTTTACAAAGTGGCACAAATTCCTAATTTCTGTTTAATTTTACTCTAAAGTGCAGCTGATGGGAGACATAGGACCTTGTTACATACCTTACAGAGTTAAGAGGATCAGATGAGATAAGAAAGATTAAATACTTTATAAACTATAAGGCACTGTTAAAATATGGACTTTTATTTGCATCTGAGAAAAAGGCCTTTTATAAAAAGATAGATTTAATTACCCTTTTTTTTTTTTTTTTTTCCTAAACAAGGAAAAGTGAATCAAAGTTCTTAACTGTCTGGAACGAAATGGTGCAGAAGATTTAATCTTATTTGACTCCACGGTAGTTTCGTTGTTGTTGTTAATCATATAAAAAAAAAACTAAGCCAAACCTGTTGCTGTTGAGTGGATTCAAACTCGTAGTGACCCTGTAGGACAGAGTAGAACTGCTCCGTAGGGCTTCTAAGGAGCAGCCGGTGGGTTCGAACTGCCAACCTTTTGGTTAGCAGCCAAGCTCTTCATCATGCGTGGTAGAGGTCGAATATTCTTGGATGACATTTGAAGAAATTATCAGCCTTTTTTCCCGTTTACTTTGTTCTCTTTTGGCCGTAACTTGAGGTTCACAGTTTAAGTACGATATTTACTACAACAAGGGCCTGCCTTTGGATATCTTGTGGCACAACAAAGAGAAGGTGGGAAGCAACTAAAATCACTTATCTTGGATGTCACCATGGTGCCCACATCCAAAAATAGCTTGGGTGACTTGTCACATGGCTCTGGGCGCCAGGCATCTCTCTGCTCCTGGTCTTCTCTGAAATCAGCAGAAGTCTCACGAATGTCTCCTTGTGGGCAGTGAGGTATTAGAAGGGTTCTCGGACAAATGGGCATTAGACAGTAGTCTTGCCTGGACATCGTGCAGGATCATTTGGGGTAAGCTTAGCTCTGCAGTTACCCCCTAAAATGATGTGTAATAGTTTCATCTGTATTCTTTCTAGAGATGTCTATAGTCAGATACTTAGAAGCGCTTTGTGGTCTTCTTCCTAAATTTTCTCATTTGTTCTTCCACTGACAGCGTGTATAAACTTCATATTAATACCATGTTTAAACCAAATTCATTGCTGTCGAGTCGATTCCGACTCACAGTGACCCTAAAGGACAGAACTGTCTCACAGGGTTTCCAAGGAGCAGCTGGTAGATTCGAACTACAGATCTCCTGGTTAGCAGTCATAGGTACTGCACCACCAGGGCTCCAGTTCCATTTGTACTGTCACTGAATTTGCTTTGTCTTTCTGCAAAGACTGTAAATCTCAAGGACAAGGACTGTCTCATTCTTTATATCACTGGGACAGTAACAGGCCTTTGATACGTAATCAGAATCAGATAAATTTCTTTTCCTTCCTGTACACTCAGTGTTCACTCTAAATGTTGTGCTGTCTGAGTCAGTTACCAACTCATAGCACCCCTGTGTACAACAGAACGAAACACTGCTTGGTCCTGCGCCATCCTCACAATCGTTGCTATGTTTTAGCTGATTGTTCTAGCCACTGTGTCAGTCCATCTCATTGAGGATCTTTCTGTTTTCACTGACCCTTTACCAAGCATGATGTCCTTCTCCAGGGACTGGTCCCTCCTGATAACACGTACAAAGTACATGGTAGTATAGTTTAACATAGTCCTACTGTTAGAATTTTTTGTCAGTTATTCATTGTAACATCCTACAGGATCTGTCTCTTACTTCCCTTCAGACTACCACTACCACATGCATACACTTTTTAGAATTTTTCTGCCTATCCCTGACAGACATCTCTCGCAACTGATAGTTTCTTAGGTCATCATTACCTTCAGGTTCCTCCTTTTCTCTTCATCTTCCACTGTAGAGCAAGGGTCTGGTTTGTATTTATATATCATGGGGCTGCTCTGAGCTGGAATTGACTGGACAACAACGGATTTGTTCTATTGCTGTGACCATATAATCTGATAATACCTATCTAAAATATAATAAAATTTTAGAGATCTTTTTTCTCTACAAAACAATGATCTGAACCCAGTAATGCTGATATTTTAGCCTGAATTGTGGACATACAGATCTTTAAAAGGTTTGTCATTCTTATTATAGCTTAGTGTAAAATATAAAATGTCAGATTGTACATACTGTATTTAACATAGAAAGAAAAAAGAGCTTATTAGAGACGTGATTTTTTTCATTCTGGGGTCATTACTGGGGCCTTGGTGGTGCAGTGGTTAAGAGCTATGGCTGCTAACCAAAAGGTTGGCAGTTCTAATCCACCAGCCACTCCTTGGAAACCCTATGGGGCAGTTCTGCCCTGTCTATAGGGTCGCTATGCATCAGACTCGACCTGATGGTACCAAGGTGTGGAGATCATTACTACTTTAGAATACATATATTTGTACCTTACTGAAGAAAGGCAGAACGTACCATCCTAATGTAAAACTCTTTATTAGTTTTATTTAGTTTAAATGAAGGTAACACTGGTGAAGAGCGAGCTTCTTGGATCAAGTGGACACATGAGACTATGTTGACATCTCCTGTCTGGAGGGGGGATGAGAGGGCAGAGGGGGCTAGAAGCTACTGGAATGGATACAAGGAGAGAGAGTGGAGGGGGAGAACTGTGCTCTCTCATTGGAGGGAGAGCAATTAGGAGTGTATGGCAAGGTGTATGTAAATTTTTTGTATGAGAGACTGACCTGATTTGTAAACTTTTCACTTAAAGCACAATAAAAATTAAAAAGAAAAAAAAAAATGAAGGTAACACTATGTGTCTGTATTTTGAATGTTTTAAGCTTTTCTACTTAAATAATATGCTTCATTCTTTACCTTGTTCTGTCTGTGGTGGAGTTGTTGCTACTAAGCTAGGTGTTATGATTAAACGGGAGGATGTCAGTGTAATGGACAGCACAGAAAGATAAGGCGAGCCTCCCCTTGGTGTGTCTCTAACGTTTCGGCCAGCGCATTTCTCAGTCAAACAGTAGGGTCTTCTTGGCATGTCATTTGAACTAAGGGCTTGCTTTGAAAAAGATAAGCCAGCTTTATTGCCCAGATGAAGTAATGATGCTAATTTATCTTTGCCTGTCCAGCTAAGCACAGCATTGTTGAAAGGGATAGTGAGAAATAACTGAGCCTTCTGATACAGCTACACAATGTTGCATTTCTGTAAAGATTCTAGGTGTTTCACGTGGTTACATTTGTAAGCATCACTGTTTTTGTATTGAAATCAGCATCATATCTACATCATGGTTTGGTTTTTAGGTGCCGTCCAGTGGGTTCTGACTCATAGCGACCTATGTATGACAGAAGGAAACACTGCCCAGTCCTGCGCCATCCTTACTATGTTTTTGAGCCCATCATTGCAGCCACTGTGTCAGTCCATCTTATTGAGCGTCTTCTTTCTTGCTGACCTTCTACCTTAGCAAGCATGATGTACTCCTCCAGGGACTAGTCCCACCTCCTAACATGTCCCAGGTACAAAAGACAGTCTTGCACCCCTCCCTTCTAAGGAGCATTCTGGCTGTACTTCATCTAAGACACATTGGTTCATTCTTCTTGCAGTCCATGGTATAGTCAGGATTCTTCACCAGCACCACAGTTCATTCGTCACCAGCACCACAGTTCAAGTGCATCAATTCTTCTTTGGTCTTCCTTATTTACAGTCCCGCTTTCACATGCGTATGAGGCGATTGAAGATACCATGGCTTAGATCAGGTGTACTTTAGTCCTCAAGGTGACATCTTTGCTTTTTAACACTTTAAAGAGGTCTTTTGCAGCAGATTTACCCCCATGCAATATGTCGTTTGATTTCTCAACGGCTGCTTCCATGGACGTTGACTTTGGATCCAAGTAAATGAAATCCTCGACAACTCCAGTGTTTTCATAATTTGTCATGATGTTGCTTATTGGGCTAGTTGTGACAGTTTTTGGTATTTTTATGTTGAGGTGCAATCCATACTGAAGGCTGTAGTGTTTGATCTTCATCAGTAAGCGCTTCCTCTTCTCTAGGCAAGCAAAGTTGTGTTACTTGCATATCACAGGTTATTAATGAGTCGTCCTCTGATTCTGATACCGTATTTTTCTTCATATAGTTCAGCTTCTCAGATTATTTGCTTAGCATACAGATTGTCTAAGTATCGTGAAAGAATTCACCCCTGTTGCACACCTTTCCTGGTGTTAGATCACTGGGTATTCCCCTTGTTCTGTTCAAACAACTGTCTCTTGGTCTGTGCAAAGGTGTTCCACATAAGCACAATTAAGTGTTCTGGAATTTCTGTCCTTTGCAATATTATCCATAATTTAATTTGTTATAATCCACACAGCCCAATGCCTTTGCATAGTCAGTAACACACAGATAAACATCTTTGTGGTGTTCTCTGCTTTCAGCCAGGATCCCTCTGACATCAGCAATGATACCACTCTTTCCACATCCTCTTCTGAATCAGCTCGGATATCTGACAGTTCCCGTTCTACGTTCTACTGCAACCACTTTTGATTTGTCTTCAGCAGAATTGTGCTTGTTTGTAATATTAATAATTGATAATTTCCACATTCTGTTGGATCACTTTTCTTTGGAATGGGCACAAATACGGATGTCTTCTAGTTTTTTTGGCTAGATAGCTGTCTTCCAAATTTCTTGACATAGACCGGTGAGCACCTCTAACACTGCATCGTTTGTTTAAACCTCTCACTTGGAGGGCTAGGAGAGAGCGCAAAGAAGTGTTCAAGATGGAGACAATGGTTGTACGCGCATAGATGAAAAGGCATAGATCTCTCAGTGACTAGGCAAGGCCTCTGTACGTATGTAGGATGCATGTTTAAAATAGAAGATCATGTGGGGCCAGATCATAGATAGCTTTAGATACTGAATCATTTATATATTTTTAGAGAACAAGAAACTTGAAAAGTTTTGAGACATGGGAATATTAAGAAATGTTAAGATGAAAGCTGTATTTTGGAAATTCAGTCTTGCCATTAGTATAGATTTATTGGTGGATGGGTGCTATTAATAGAATCTTGCAGTAGTTTTGGTAGTAAATCAACAACTAGGACAAGATCAACAACAGTAGATGGAAAGGGTAGGGCCAAATCCAAGGTAAATGGAGTGGCAAACATTATCATGACTGGGAACAATCCTGGTTTATACCTGCTATTGAAGCACAATATTAATAGTGCTTTTGAAAGTTTCTTGGTTTTAACAATAGATCACATGGTGACCCTGAAGATAGATTGCCATGAAGTTGATAAGCCGTTGCTGTTGAGCAATTCCAACTCTTAGTGACCCTGTAGGACAGAGTAAAACTGCCCCATAGGGTCTCCAAGATTGTAATCCTTATGGAAGCGGACTGCCACATCTTTCTCCTGTGAAACACCTGGGGGATTCTAACCACCAACCTAGAAGTTGGCAGCCGAGCACTTTTACCACTGTGCCACCAGGACCCCTTATAGAATTGATAGCACTTGATAGTGATTAGATCAAGAAAGGGGAATGATGATGGCATAAGAAAGCAGAAAATATGTGCAGTCTTTTGAAATTCTTACGATCATTATAATTTCAATGAATTTTCCTTTTTGGGGAAATAAATGTAAAATTCTTGTTCCTGAATACCACAATCAAATCTTGTATGTTTAAAATCCCAGGTTTTTTTTTCCTACTAATGAACACATCTGAGCTTTGAAATATTTGCAAAGTGATAGATACTGAAGAAAATATACTGTATATTTAATCTTATCTAAGATTTTCATTCATTCCAACTAAGAGCAAGGCTTTTTATTTATTTATTTATTTATTTTTGAAAATATGCACAGCAGAACATACATCCAGTTTCTACATGCACAGCTCAGTGTCACTGGTTAGTTTCTTTAC
Organism: Elephas maximus indicus; assembly: GCF_024166365.1. Lineage (NCBI taxonomy): Eukaryota > Metazoa > Chordata > Mammalia > Proboscidea > Elephantidae > Elephas > Elephas maximus. The sequence continues at coordinate 235,762,829 of NC_064819.1, forward strand.
ATCATATCACCGTTCTCATTAATCTGTACCCATAATGTTACACCACCGTTGCCTTAGATGTAATACCCCCTAAACTTCTCATCTATGCTTTAGAGTTACTTTTGTCAATTTGATCTCATGTAGATAATTCTTTGATACAGTACAGCGCTCAAGGCTGACGTTCTTTACTAATGTAGCTAAGCTGTTGTTTAATTTGGAAACCCTGGTGGCGTAGTGGTTAAGTGCTACGGCTGCTAACCAAGAGGTCTGCAGTTCAGATGCGCCAGGTGCTCTTTGGAAACTCTGTGGGGCAGTTCTGCTCTGTCCTATAGGGTCGCTATGAGTCGGAATCGACTCGACAGCAGTGGGTTTGGGTTTTTTTTGGTTTGTTGTTTAATGTAAAGTTGACTTCAGAGGATAGTTTTGGTTTAAGGCTTAAAGATTTATTCAGAGCAGTAGATTCAGGGTGTGCTGCAGCCTCCAAGGATCTAGTAAGTCTGGATTCTGTAAGAATTTGAGATTCTGTTCCTTACTTTTCTCCCTTTTGATCAGAATCCAGCTTTGAGTCCATAGTGAAAGCGTTCAGTAACAGCAGCCAGGTACCATTTGGTTCTGGTGTCATGGCATTGGAGGCATTAGTTCATGGAGGCAGTTAGACCTGCAGACCATTGCCTTCTCCAATTCCTGGGTTGCCGTCTTCCTCTGTTGCTTCCGGTGATGAGACCAATTGTCTTGTCTTGAATGGCTGCTGGCAAACTTTTAAGACCGAACCAGGGAAGCAGAACAGAAACTTTTAAATGATACTAAGCCGGTTGACAACAGTCGCACAACCATGCCCTGAAACATTCAAAGAAAGCCAATCCCATGAGGTGTGTGGTTGTACCTAAGAAGTATCAGCAACTGCAGCCTCTTGTTTTTCTTTTTGGTTGCTGTTGTTGGTATAAAGTTATAGTTAAAACATTTGCCATTTCTCCCTTTTTCTGGTGGACCACTTACTGGTATCAGTTACGTTAGTCAGATTGTGTAGCCACTGCTCTTAATCGGTGCCAATTTTCTCATCACCCTTAGACCTAAACTCACCACTTTCCTGAGAATTTTAAGAGAAGTCTAATAAATTTGATATAGCTTACCTGGAATGTTTTCAAGTAGAAATGCAGCTAGTTGAGACCATCTTGTATGTTGGCACACTGTGGCCGTTACATCTCTGATAGGATGAGCTTTAGTGGGCCGCATCTCTCTGTTTCCTGGAGTTTTTCCCCTGATGTAAACAGGTGACCATTGTCACCTAGTATCTATTTTAAGACTGCATAGATGCAGCAGTGATGTATATGGACTGTCTGCAAATGCTTAATGTTCTTCTGTTTTCTGTATGTAGGCGGAAGGAGAAGACAGCCTTAAGAAGATGCAGCTGATGGAACTTGCGATTCTGAATGGCACTTACCGAGACGCCAACATTAAATCACGTAAGAACAAGACTGAGGCCCAGTGTTGCTGGCGTGCCAGCTCTCGTCTGCAGACCCTTCTCCTTTTCGCAGCACAGCTCGTGAACAGTTAAACCCGTAGGAAGAGTTGAAGTAATTGTGTCCCTTGATAACCAAGCATACTCTTATCAATTTTATTATATGCCAGCATATCTAAGCTTTGGGTTTTGTAACTTGTATACTTTCAGTGAAATTTCAACTGTAAATTCAAGAGTTGCCAGAAATTTTGTGTTCTGTTATCTACTGAATATTTAAGACTCTCAGCTTATTTTGTTAAATTTATGCACAAGACGGAAAATTTTGAAAGCTTTTCTTAAAAAAAAAAAACCTAATTTGGAACATACAGTCAAATTTATCTGAATGAAATTGTCTTTTTGTTAAATTCTGTCTTTTCACCTTGCTTGGCATGTTTTCCCAACAGTATTTTTTCCCTGTTGATTTCATGTATGAGTTCACAGAGATTACAGATTCCTGTTTTTACACATTTGAGTATGTTTTCAGAAGCTGTAAGAGCATTAGTTTTTTTTTAGTTTAAAATAGAATAACATGAAATGTATATTTTGAGACAATGTAAACTATAACATGTCATTTATATAAACATACTATCATTATATTAAAATTAACTAATGTTTTAGAGAAATAGAATTTTAAAGTCCCAGCCAACTTTCCAAACTGAAGGCAACGCGCAGTAGGTTTAGGAGTGGTTGCTTTATAAATGGTTGATTTTAATTTCCTCATGAGAATTGAGCATGTCATTAAAAGTCATGTATTTAGGAGGGTAATATTTTTTGTCTTTTCGTTTTCTTTGAAGAATTCCTAAATATGCCCGAAATTTACATATACTTTTAGTGATTACTTGACTAACTTAATACAATGAAAATTTTTTTCTCTGATTTGAAACTGAGGCTTCTGTTTAGAATTATGCCAGAACTGTGTTTCTGTGGACTCCGATTACAAATTTTTTTTTAACAACTTTCAGTGCAAGTGTTTTCTTGCTTCTGCATGCATCTTAGTCTCATGAAATCTTAAAAACATAGATGTATCCAATATGTGGACTAAATGCAATCTATTTTAATGATCTCGTTCATTTTCTTACAATGGCTTTTTAAGTTGTGCACATTTATTCTTTAATCACACTGGGAGAGGGAAGCCATTTGCATTTGGTGTGCTTTGGCATTTTTGTGTGATCAGCGCATGTACTAATGATTTCCTTTTGTTTTTCTTCCTTCCTGCTTTTCCCTTTCTTTTTTCCTACTGCCCTCTCATTTTTCCGTGTTTACACTGCTATCTCTGTACTTCCTTCTAAATTTCTTTGCTTACTGTAGCAGCCCTTGCCTTTTCTCTTGCAGCAACAGCCCAGGCTGCTCCAAGGATTATTACTGGCCCTGCGCCTGTCCTCCCACCAGCTGCCCTGCGTACCCCGACGCCAGCTGGCCCTACCATAATGCCTTTGATCAGACAAATACAGACCGCTGTCATGCCAAACGGAACTCCTCACCCAACTGCTGCAATCGTCCCTCCAGGACCTGAAGCTGGTTTAATTTACACGCCCTACGAGTACCCCTACACGTTGGCACCAGCTACATCGATTCTTGAGTATCCTATTGAACCTAGTGGTGTGTTAGGTAAGTTATTCTCCCTACATGGTTAAGAGACATCCCTTCATAGTTTTTGCTGCCCTAGACATTGAAATGATCATATCACATATAAAGAGGCAAGACAAATTTCCATGAGGAAAGACTGACACTTGAATTTTGCTTTTTCTCAAACTCCCAAAGAGTTTACTCTTTTTAATAATTGTACCTTAAATTTGTTCAAATTCACGTTGTTGTATGTCTGGGTAAATTTCCTCATTTGCCATTACTAAGGTCATTCTGAGTTTTAGGTCTTCCCCACATCCCCATCACCCTATCACTGAAAAAAACAAACCAAACCCACTGCCGTTGAGTCAGTTCTGACTCATAATGTCCCTATAAGATAGAGTTGCCCCATAGGGTTTCTGAGGCTGTAATCTTAACAGAAGCAGACTGCCACATCTTTCTCCTGAGGAGCCACTGGTGGGTTCGAACCGCCAACCAAAACAAAAAGAACAAGAGAACTTGGCGGCTGAGCGCTTTAATTACTGCATCACCAGGGCTCCTTTGCCCATCACCACCACTACCCAAATTTAGATTTCTTTGTTTTTGAGATTTATTTAATTGCTGGCTAAATTTTAAAATTCTGTGTGAAAGCATTTTGAAGTCTTTATAAAACTTAAATTACTGTGAACATTTCTTCACTTTTTCTCTTCTGAAACTCTAGTTAGTACTAGACTTAGACGCTCTGAATGTCGATAGTACAGTCCATGATTGATGAGTCAACCCAAGACGCTGGATGCAGAGTCACACTTTAGGCAGAAATGAAGGTCATACTGTAAACGCTTAGTTAAGAATTGCAATACATGAACAAAAAGTGGTGTGCTCGAAGACATTACTAATGCCTTTTTTTTATAGAGTGGATTGAAATGCCAGTCATGCCTGATATTTCAGCCCATTGACTTGCGGGATGAAGGACTAGAATACAGCAGCCGTAAAACACGACCAGTCAATGTGGAACACACTGTTCAGTGCAGCCCCTTTGTTTCACCAGACAGAATCCGAATAATTGTTTTTTTCTGAATTGTATATGACCTTGGTGCTGCATGCATGCTGTTTACTTTTAGGACGTTGATTTTTTTTTTTTTTCCAGCATTAATACTGATTTATAAAATATTTGAAAGTCTTTAATGAACGTGGACACTAAGATATAAACTCAAAAATCCATTGTTGAATTCAATAAAGCCACGATGCTCTGTATGTTATCTGTGTGTATGCATGCACTCAGGAGCCTTTTGTTTTATGAACAAATACGTTTTATTGTACATGTTTTCCGTTCACCACTAAATCATTGTACGAAGTGATGACAGGTCAGAGTTACACCACAGAACTGTCTAGGAGAGGCTTGTTTCTGTTGCACATTCTTGAAGCATTTTTTTTTTTAAATAACATGTAACATATAACCTTTGTAAGTGTTTCTTTCCTATTAATACTCTGTCCTGTGACCCCCGCATGCTCCTTCCCCCCGAGAACTCCTCTCTGCTGCACCCACAGCATCTGTTGCTGAGGAGTTTCAGGACTGGGCCACCCTGCGGGTTGTGGCCTCTGTGGGCCAGATCTCCCTGGTGACAGTGTAGGACAGTGAAGAGGGGCGCGGGGAGTTTCCTGCTTAGAGACAGAGACAGGCACTGCAGCAAAATGTCTCATTTTAAAGCAATGTGGTTTTTGTTTTGTTGAGAAGTTTTTTTTTTTTTTTTAATAAAAGCCTAATTATTAGACTGACAAAATTAAAAGCAAAATGTGTGGATACCAAATTGGCACGCATAAGGTGGATAATAATGAGCACTAAATGAAAACAGAAAATGATGATTTGATTTAAATTCTCGCTTTGCCACCTAAGCAGTCAACTGTGACATTGACCACTTGGAAAACTGAGAAAATTATTTTAAACTGCTAAGTTACAATAAACTTGCACACAGATAACATGCATGCTCTATGTCAATTCTCACATTAAATCACATTAAAACAAGCAGTGCCCTTGAAGACAGCCGCAGACATGTGTGTTGGTAGTAGTGAGGAGATTGGTATCAGCGTCAAGTCTTCACTGGTGACTAATTTTTAATTCCCTTCCTTTTATCTTTAGGTATGGCTTTCCCAACGAAAGGCTAAGAATTCAAGAACGGTCTTAACTGAACCCTCATCAGATCTGAATTTAACAAATGCTTAGTCTCAGCAGCCTCCGGGGGAAAAAAAAGCTTAGCCTAGCAGTCAGTGACTTACTTGCACTTTTTGCACATAGATATAAAGTAAAATTATGTGATTAATTTGGTTTAGTCTGCAACATGACACAGTAACTGTAATTTATAAAGGAGTGTATAGTAGTATACTGACTGCTAAGTGTACTACACTGTTTGCTTTACTAATCACCTAATTCATTGCAGTTCATGCTCATTGACGCAGAGTGTAAAACCACGATCTGTAGGCTTTAAGAATTGCTTTTAAACCTTTGTAAGTGATGAACTCTGGAAGTGGTCTTAAGGTTAGCAAACAATTGTCAGTATTGAACGTGGCATCATTCAAGTAGGCCTGCTGCAAGAAAGGCACTTCAGTGAATATGTGACTAGTAAAGCTTAAATGGGTCTGTAGAGGTCACGGCACCCTGTAACCTGGGATTGTAAATGAGTGGACGAAATGGGTTAAGGCCAGGATGTTTGAAATGAATGCAATATTAATAGATGCATATATACGCGACATAGTATGGTTAAGTTTAAAACTACTGTGCCTTAACGTGTTTCTTAAAACAAACTTTTGTAGTAAATGAACATTTGAAATCCATTTTGATAAACCTGCTGTTAATGTTTTTTGTTTTGTTTTTTCCCTTGTGAATGTTTCTAACTTTGTCTTGGTAATTGCGGTTTAACTAGGTGCGGTGGCTACTAAAGTTCGGAGGCACGATATGCGCGTCCATCCTTACCAAAGGATTGTGACCGCAGACCGAGGTCAGTGTAGTTCTGCAGTTCTCGTTTGTAAGACATGCGCTGGGGGTCCGTCAAATTTGCAACACCACACCTGATGGAAACATGCAATAACTGCTTACCTGCACACCGTCTCTTTTCTTTTTCTAAATTCATTTGTTAGGATTGAGAGATTTAAGGGTTGGGTGTTCGTTTCCAATTTTTGGTTTTGCTCACTTCATATTTTAACTGAATAAATTCTGTGTTAGGACATACTATGGTTTATTCCCACTAAAACATACATTAGTCAGTTTGGGGAGCTGAGAAAATGTGATGTTGCCCCAGTTATTTTTCAGTAATGACATTTGCTAAAATTTACCTTTTAATTGTTGTAAAACTTCTGGTTGGTTTTGCAAAACAAATTGAGCGGATGGTGCTTTAATGAGAGAAGTAAAGGAATGTATGCCTCCTGTGTACTTTTGGAGAAAACTGAAGATTTGGCTTCATTTTCCTGTACAATACTTAGGCCGCAGTATGCGCCTGAGGGTGTGCATGTCAGGTACTCAGCTGACGTCAGCAAAGCCAGGCCTGTGAAGATGACTGGGATTGGTTGGGTTTTTTTATAAATCAGAAAATCAAGTCCCTTCTATTACGTTTCTCTTGCCAAAATGGATCCTCCGATGTTTGTCATTTGCTGCTAAACTATATTATCTGAAGGTAAATTATCTCTTGAAGTTCTGTGGTGGTATGAGATCCAGCTGTTATCGTATATCTTTTTGGACTAACCTGTGACTGGAAAATAAGTCTTCATTTTTCTCCTTTTTACCGTTTATAATTTGTGTCCTATATATACCCTTGGACTCTTTTATAAATTATTAAGTTTTTTGAGGAGTGATATTTTCGGTTTATTGACATTGAATTGCTTTCTAAGTTTTTTCATGGCAAGATAGGAATCCCAAGCAAGGTAGAAAAGAGCTCTTTATAAGCTTCTATGATACTGCACATTTTACTAATTACATTGATGAAGGTCTCTCATGTTGGTAGGAAAGAAGTGGTAGGATTCACACTCCGATCGTATCATCTTCTCTGAACTTTGTGCCTGCTTTACATTGTAACCTTAAAAACTGGTGGTAAATATCGGGCACAGCTGTTGTCCACATCAGACATATAAGGCCTTCCCAAAGGCAGCATTTACACACCATGCATCAAACGTAATTAAAGAGCCTTGGAGACTTCCAACTAATACGTACCTTACTTGTAGTGATTATTCAAAGAACAAAATAAACCTCAAGATACAATTACTCCTTTTAAGTGTGTTATATACCATCCTTGCAGCAGCAGAGCAAGTTCCCTAGGGAAGAGAGAAATTAAAAAAAAAAAAAAAAAGTCTCATTAGGCTTAAACTGGATAATTTCATGAATAATTTGAAGCTTTATTCATATTGCAAATGTCTAAAATAGTTTTAAAGAGTGTTTTACGGTGATTTTTATTCTGTTAACCTTTCCCTGTATGTCCCCTACACCCCCCCCCCCCCACCCTTTTAGGCAATTTCTCATAATTTTACCTTTACACAGTAATTACTGGCCTACTGAGTACCCCTGTGCCTTGAAATGGTTGAGAATATTGGAGGAAGATTTTACTGTATTTGGAAAATGATAACACATTCCATGCTTGGCTCTTTTGTACTTCCATGTTCTCATTAGTCTGTCACTGTTTTTATTCAAAATGCAATGTCAGCAAACCGAAATGGTGTTGTTGTTGTTGTTGTTGTTTTTTAAATAACAGAATACTTGTACTGCTGTTAGTCTCACTGTATGTACCCATTGGGTCTAAGGGAGATGTCTGAAGTCCTTCACTTAAATTATTTTATTATGATACTACTGTGTTCTCTATTTTTTGAGGGTTTTTTTTTTTCTTTTGCTTTGTTTTTAATCTTTTGAAGAAAAAATTAATATAAACATTCATTTACAGCAAGGAAACTCAGCCCTTGAACATATAACCATGTGACTTTATATGAGCATTTAGACTATGGCGCATGGTTGACATATACCTAGCTCTTTACTAAACATAAAAGCACCTCTACACGTATTTCAGAGCTCAATTGGAAGTTTATAAACAACCAGCGGACTTTTTAGCTGTAACAAGCTGCACGGTTTTGCACGGCTGACACGTGTGTCCTGTAGGGGCCAGGGCTTGGCAGAGGATGTGTTCTTAGTGTCGTGGGATGTATAAATGGTGGTTGGCATTGTTTATATATTCCACACGCCCATAAAATCAGTTCCTGAATAACAACTTTACAAAAACCATTGCTTACATAATTTGTCTAAGAAATATAATACCATTTTAATCAAAATTTAAAATAATTTCAAAAATGCTTTAAGGTTCTGTATTTCTGGAGTACCTGTGAAGTGGCATGGTTATACCATGTTAAATATTTATTTGCTTTTTTGATTTTGAAACAGCAGTTTTTATTTTAAATAAAAGTCCACTGATTTTTAAGAAATTCAGGGAAGATTTGGTTACATTGAAGATGCCGTATTTTTGTAGTATTTATAGAGTATCCTAAATGATAGACTGTAGAGAGCCGTTTTATTCTGTGAAGGCTAATCAGTCCATTATAGAGATCATGTGAACTCTGCAAACGTGACCCCGCCTGGGTGTTGCTGTGTAGAGTGGCACAGAATCTAACTTTGCCCTGAGCACCCTTTCATTCACATCTCCTCTGCCTTAGTCACAGTGGCAACAGTACAAGAAATCTATGAAACCTCAGAATATAGTAGAAATAATTAAGCTGTTGAATGAGTCTTAAAAATCATACTACTGTTAAGTGGACCAAGGTTGGTGGAGCAGAAGGTGGTAGAGGCGGAATAAGGAAGGAACGACACAAAGACTTTGGGGATGGTGACTTTTCCACTTGAGAACTACTTTATGTTTTACTGTAATTTTTTTATTTTATTTTATTTTTGTTCTGTTGTTTTGCAAAAGAAAATAGTATTTACAGGTGGCTTCTTTTAAAATATAAAATGATAAAGCAGGAATGTATATGAAGTGTCAGATTTTATTGTATTTGCAGAGTATTAGCTTTGAGATTGAATAAAGAAAGCTGTTTGTAGTTTCCAAATGCCTTATTGGTCTCAATTAGAAATTTCTTCTATTTTTTGATGTACTTAGAGCTTTTTGAGTATAGAATTTTAAATGGCAGGATTTTACAGTGTTTACATGCAAGTGCATTTTATAAGTGTTCTATATGTGTAAAATAGTATTTCAACTGGAAAGTGTTGGCTAGAGCAGAAGGCCTGGCCTTTTTCTGGTTCCCATGATGTTGCTACACTGCTAGACCACAGTTGAGTGTGCTCTGTATCATGAGGCCAAGAAGTTCCATGTTGTTTGTAAATAGAATAATTGAAAAAGCAATAAACGTTTATTGAACAAAAGAAACCTTGTTCGGCCCAGAGTCTATGTTGAACCAGAGTGCTGATAGAAATTTAAATTTCCTTAGACTCATGTCTGTTAGTCATCAGTTATTAATAACCACACCATCATTAATAGTTGCTTCAGTGCTTGCATCGGAGAGAATACTAATGCTTAATAGCAGTCAGACACCAGTAACCGCGCTGACTGTTTCAGGGGTCTGTACCCCAGACCTACTCATTGTTGTTGTTTCCAGTTTCTTCCATTGACTGCTACTAACTATTAGTTGTTAGTTATATTTTATTTCTATTTTTCCTGTTAACCAGTTTTTTGTTTTGTTTTATTTATTTTGGAGGGGGCGGAGTGGGCTCTCCTTCATTTGTTCAAATCATGATATGAAATTGTCATGATTTTCATTGTATTCTGTAGATGGTGTCAAATCAGTTTGTCAGAATTAAACATGCTTTTTTTTATTAGTTGTGATTAGTTTTTCATGTTGTCATTAAGCCGTCACTAGCTGAAACTAATCTCTTCTCTATCTTTTCTTTCTTTTTTTGTTTTGTTTTTTGTTTCTAACCACCCAGCCGCCACCGGCAACTAACCTATGACCTTCTGACCTCTGAACTCTTCACCCAATGATGACCTGACCATGCCTGCCTGCTGATCAGTTAACTGGTAATCGCCTTTGCTTGCCTGTCGTCAGCGCAGCGAGCTGAGGCACTTGTCCGTTCGTCTCACCATCTAACCAAACAAAAGACAAAGAAATTGTTGTCCTCCAAATCAGCTTTTTTTTCCTGTTTGGGTGAAAGCGGTTCTAGAACCTGCACTGAATAGTAGTAAAGCAATAAGGCCCAACTCATCCCACAGCACTGGTCACCTTCCATACCCCACCCCAAGCGAACGGTAAGAGGCCTCACTTAGAGGGGAGACAGATGGTCTTCAGCCACTCAGTGACAGGCAGTTACTGTGAGAGACTTCCGGAGCCTTCCTTCTCTAGTGGAGTCCCAGCTCTCTCTGAATGTACTGTGTGGTGACGCATCATGCATGCTCCTTTGGTCAGGGATGTCATTGGTGAAGCAATCTCAAAAGTATTCAAAATTTGACATGCTCTTAGTCACTACAGTGCCCTCAGAGGGCAGACGTTGCCGCCTTTTTTACATTGCCTGCCAAAATTTGAAGTGTTAGAGGAAAGTGTGCCATGAGAGAACAGTTCACGAGGAATTTTAAAAAGTAATACAAAGAACAAAACTGCAACACTATTTTTTAAAAAAAGTAACTGAGTTAAAATTACTGACCCCTTCTTCTACACCTCCTTAAAAAGTGTGTGAGAACAAGGTACATGCATAATGTGTCACAGTCCTGGGCAGACCCTTGCGATGTTTTTTGAACCTCCCTGTACAGAAAAGCTCGTTGAGGATGTAAAGCCATGCTTGCCTACTTGCTGTATACATGTAATGAGGTTGTAGATAAAGTGTAGTGCATTGAAACAAATGAACAAAAGTAGATACTTTTACTATACAAGGGTGCTGGTGCAGAAAAAATATATATATTTTTGGAAATGTAGCATTTTATACTTTCAAGTGTTATAAAAAAAGAAAAAAGAACAAAGAAACCCTTTATTTCATTAAATGATTTTTTCTGGTGGTTGTCAAGAAACAAAAGACCAAAAGAGCCTTTTTGTCTTTCTTTTTTATTTTTTAAGTATTGGAATAAGTCTAAAGAAAAGAAAGTGCCTTATTTTCCTTCATGGTCATTCAGTCAGTGTCTCGTGAGAGCAGCTCCTCCCTTGGAATGCAGTCAGTGCCCGTGGCTCAGTCGCCCAGAGTGTGAGGACAAGGTGGGAGGGAGGGAGGGAGGCAGGAGTTGATGGCTTGAATTGGACGATTCGGGCCACATTACCTTGATGCAAATTTGCCAAATCTGATACTGTGAAAATATTTGATAACTTTTCTAATGCTTGACTAGTAAGTTTTAAAACATCATTCTTGTGAAATCATAACTGAGTACTTTTGGTTATTATAGTCTTCACTGTAAGCCCAAAGGATGCTGAGATAAAAATTACGTGTGATTTTTTTTGTTTAAACTGAACATCAGTTTACAGACAAAATTAGAGCTTTATTTTATTTGGAAAAGGGGGGTACGTTGGATTTTTTTATTAGTTGGAGATAATAGTATACTGTGGCCAACCTCTTCACAAAAATGAATCTTTGTGACCATCATTCTGAAAAAGAATGTTTTTAAATGACCCAAATTTAATCAGACTTCTTTGTACCATACCAGATGACTGGTATAGTCCATCTCTTTGCTGGTCTTAACCAACACACACCCCCTTTTTTTTTCTTTTCTTTTTTAACTTAAAAGGATGTGAAAAACCAGCATCATTTTGCATGTAAAGGATCAACTACATTTCCGTTTAAGCGTCCACTTTCTCATGAAGTTGAAAGAGTCGGTATTGTAGTTGAAGCCATTTAATGTGCGTAACGCCTACACCTAAATACTTGAGTTGATGATCATTAACTGCTCAGTACCAGACATGGCAAATCTCAAGTGACAGTGGCTGCCTAGCTTATCAACTCGGTCCCTCTTCCATACCTTCACAGCTTCAAGGTCAAAGGTCGGCAGTCAGCTCAGTGAGCACCTCCGTGCGTGGTGACCTCAGCCATCTTGTCTCACTTGGAAACCGTTTTCAGTTTATTTACTATGCAATAGACATTCATGGTGTTGCACTCAGCTAGCTTTGGTTTAGCGTGCCACTGCTTTGTCTTCCTGTTACACATACAGTTGTTTTGATTTATTACAATATATGCTGTGCCATTTTGATTTTTGTTTGGTTGGTTGAATAAATTCGCGACACTCAAAACACTTGAGGTGATAGTTGTTAAAGAGGATATACCAGTATTTGATCCAGTTTCATCTCAACTATGTTATACCTGGGTATTTTAGATGTTTGTCAAAGGTCTTTTATTGGGAAGAAAGTAAATGTATGAAATAAATGTTTGACATTTATGAGTAATGTTGGCTCTGAACAAACTTTTGAAAACTTAGTTGACAAACTTTTGGATCAACTGAAAAAAAAAAAAGCATGACTTTTGAATGCCTTGGTTCTCAGTATTATCATTCTTTATTGAATTTATTTCTTATTAAAATATGTAGTTTTTAAGATTTTTTTTCTGACAGTATTATGTAATTTTTTTAGAGTGGGTAGGTGGGAGTGTCGCTTGTATGTTACCGTACAGCTGACATGTATTTCGTCTATTCTTTATTATCTTAGTAGTTTCATGCTCTGTATGTACCATAACCAACCTATTGCCTATGAGAAACATGTAAGATAATGTATTTACAGCCATTGTTACAAGTTTATAATGTATTTTTCTATCTTGTTTTATATGTATGTTATATAACATTCAAAAAAATTTTTTTCTTGATTGAGAAAAGGATACAAAATGCAAAATCCACAATTTTGATAACTGAAAATTGCCCATTGTTTTGCAGTACTTTATTATATTGGGTGTCTTGTCTTTCCTGGGCTTTTAGTTAGCTAATGAATGAATACATTAGACACTTTTGGGTTTTAGTTGGGATTTTACATAGCTTGCATTTTAATTCTTTGGTTCTTTGCTGTTTCTATTAACCCATAGCATTATTTTAATAAATGTTATAATACCAACCTACTAACTCTGGACTGTGTCTGTTTATTAACCTTTACATGTTTAATTAAAATAAACAAATAAAGACAAAAGAATGTAAAGTCTTGAGTTACTGGACTAACCCTGAAGAACGTGACCACAGATAACCTAGCGTGACTTGTTTCTGTGTTGTTCGTCAGCTGACAGTTCCGCACACCACTGTTCAAATGGCTTCGGTTGTTCTGGCCTTTGACCTTGCGGGGTAGGTGCCAGCAGGGACGGGAGCAGAGTAGCCTTCGTTCGAGGAAGCCGTCTTCTGGTCTTGCACTTGCCTTTCAGTGTCTGCGTTACTAATGCCACACTTTCTTACTGTTTTCTTCTCCGAAATAATCACTGTCTGCTCGCAGCAGAGAAAGAGACTCACTGTCACGACACACCTGGAGAAAACCAGTTTGATTCTTTGTTGAACCATTTCTTTTAACTTCCACAAATAGGTGTAATCTTGTGGTCACCTTAGGAAGCCAAGATTCTGATTTTGTCTCATCAGTATTACGGAGTTTTGTTTTAATTTGACATTTTTCTTTTGTAAAGTGCTGGACTTTAGCCAGCTGCTCCTGTCGGAGGAGCACCACATAGGTAAAGTCAGAGGCCAAAAGGGCTCTGTCTCTCCTGATGGTTCACAGCAAGCCCTTGGTCAGAGCACCGCAGCCTGTCCCCAGGAGGCCAGACAGCAGCACTGGGTTTTCTTCCAGTACATTTCCTCTCACTTCCAAAGCACAGTCCAGAAAGAGCATGAAGGCAGGAAAAGGCAGTGGGGGAGAACCCAGGGCTCCTGTGGTTACATACGGGTGACATCCTGTATGCAAATCAGTTTTGAGAAGATTTCTTAAATATCTTCATGGTTTTCTTGGCTGCAGCCTGGGTAAATTGACCTCTGTTTATGAATTCTTTATCTCTTGAGGTGTATTTTTATTTCACAGATACTGTTCGTACTTTCCTTTTCTGTGAAACAGTTATCCTGCTAGTAAAAGTTCTCAGGATGAATCTTTGCATTTGTAAATAATGGTTTATTTTTGGAAATCACGTTCTATTTATTCTAAAGTTCTTGCGGGGGGCGGTGCTTAAGTAAGTCACATGTTACAGAAGATACAACTGTACCAGTGTACTCCATCCCAACAAATCAAAGACTGTCAGTGTTGCTCTATTTCATACATGTTTATATGCATATATGAAATAGATAGAATAGTGCCAACAGCTGGTTTACTCATGACTAAGATGGCCGTTTGGATGATGGAGGCAAACACGGTCGTTTCTCGGATGGAGAGCAGTGTTCTCGCTAGACAGACAGGGCGTTGATACGCTGCTCCTAGTCAGAGTTACTGTTGCAGTAACAGTGCAGAGTACTCTTCTGTGAACATTTGAAGAAGTCTGTCAAGCTGCTGATACTCCAGCCGCCATGGTGCCACATCACTTAAACTGATGACGAGTTTCTGTGCAGTTACTCTGCCTTCTGTATGAAGTCTATAAATGCAGTCTCATCTCATTTTCAGTTAATGGTACTTTATGTATAATTAGGTTGTATTGTCACCTTTTATGTTGGAAAAGTTGTAAAAGCCAGTTTTTTAAAGGTAAAAATAACATAACAAATCCCAGTTTTTACAGGGTGTAGTGGTATTAAACTTGAAACTACCGAATTCTTATAATGATAGAATTCTAGAGTCCATTTATTGCTTTATCCTGTTATTTGACTAAATAAATGGAAGTTAAGCTTTCAGTCAGGAAGCTGGTGAAATTAATGTACTTAGTAGCTGATTTTTTTTTTTCTCACTTAGGCAAAATGTCAGGGAAAAACTGTAGGATGACAGCAGGTATTCACGGAAGGTTTGGTGCCATAATTACAAGCGCGGCGGAGTCCACTTAGGAGGTTACATGAGCACCCTGTCTGTGAAATCAGAATGTGTGGATATATTCACAGAGTATGTATTTGGGTAAAGTTAGTGACTACTACATGACCATAGAGGGTCTGGACTGTTTTATTTTCTAGTGCACTAAGAGCAGACACTAGGTTTAAGTGAAGTTCTCTTCTACCAAATCACAAACCTTTTTAACAGCACAATCTAACACCTTCATATGGGACATTCAGACGTTTCTCTAGATGTTCTGATTTCTTTGTTTGGCCGGGGTGGGTGCGTCTCTTTACCCCTAATAACAATTAGCTGTTACAGCATTTCCAACAAGTAATTTTTCGGTGGAATGGAACAAATTGCCAAACTACAAGTCACTGTTCAGCAAAAGTTAATCAGAAAACTTTTGGAACCACAAACTTTCTAAGAAGTACATAGAGTAATTTTTTCAGTGTTGTAGAGTCTTTTATTTAAAATGGAAAAATAATTTTACTCATTTATGAACAATAATAAATGCCTTTTGGAAATATGTGGTACACATTGGTCATTTTACCTGGGGTTTCTTTAAATGTATCTAAATTGAAAGATTACTATTATGAAGAGACTGAACAAAATTACATACGTACCTGGTACTCAATGCTGAATCAAACTGGTTCCCCTGAGCACAGTCCTTTCTGTGTTTCTGCTGCACTACTAATTGCCCGGGAAGGGGAGAGGGCCACTGAGAGTGGAGGTGGGTGGTAGGTGCAGCAGGTAGCTACACACACAAGTGACTTCACGCTGCCTACGAGTGTGATGTCCCTTCTTGGCAAAGAACACCACTCTGTGGAAAAAATCTCAGCTTCCAGGGCAAAAATTTATCTTTTTAGAAATGCTATTCTTAAAAAGTTTTGATTACCAAATACATCTTTTATGGCTTATATTGTAGTAGTGTGTATAAGACATTTAAGATTTTATTTGTGGACATTGTATATATTTATATAGAAGTCGGAATAGGTCTTCCCAGGTCACATGTGAACGGAGAACCACCTATGACTGTACGTGAAATGCAATAAACCAACTGGAAAAAATGCACGTGCTTTCTCCTCTCAGCCAACTGCAGTCGAAATGCCGCTCATTCCCCCCCCCTCCCCGGAAAGTATATGTATAAATATCAGAATAAAGAATGCACATTTTCATTTTTAATTTCCTCTGATGCTTTTAACACTATTGAAGAGAAACGGTGAGAATCGGGCATTCTGGAGTTCTAGTGTCACTAGCTAAAAGGGAATTGCCTGTTTCCTCTGATTTCAGTGATGTTAGTTAGCAGACTTCTGCAGGGTTCCTGCCAATGGAGGTGATTAGTTTGTAAGGAACTCAGGCTCAAGTTATGTGTAGGTATTTAGATGTAAGAGCGAAGAAAGGAACGTTTGTTCTCATCAGCTGTATGCCAAGGACTGTGGCATCTCTCATGCACGGTGGAAGAACTGGTTGCGCGCTTCCATTTTTTCTCTGTGGTCCCAGCCTGACCTCTAAGCGTTAGACCCCTCTCAGGAGCTCTGGCGCTCTGCATTCTCTTGCTCCCGCAGGCGTCTCCCGGGGCCTTTTTCTTCTGAATGCTCTCCAGGAGCTGTGTTTTCCTTGGCACACTCAGCCGAAGGATCCACGTCACAGGTCACAAACTAGCAACTCACAGATGCACGTGGTTTGGCCTACCCAGAGTTGTTTGGTTTTGTTTCTGCCTTTTTTTTTTTTTAATTGCCAACATTCAAAGTCCAAAGATAAGACATTTTTAAAAAAAGGTTTCAAACACTGCCCTTCTTCAAAGATAAAAATACCTAGAAATATCAAGCTTGTGTTCTCACATGGTAACTGCCAGCTGAAACTGAATAACTGCCCCCTTTAAACCAGTTAAGCACTCTTTTGTAAAATTTTCTCCTTCCTGGGGTATAGGCACACCATCAAAGAAATGCTTGTTTTTACGTGTTATCCAGCATTTCCATTTTTAGAGAACATCTCAAGATTAGGATGAAGATTTACTGTAGTCCTAGTTTTCTTAATGCACGCTCTGTTATAGTCACTGGTTACTTAACTGAATGTTAATGAAAGTTGTTAGGGGACAAATGAGTAAAATGACAAATACATGTTTGTAAATTAATCCACAGATACAAAAACAAGTTGAAAACAAATGGCTTGTTAATGTTTTTTGCCCATTGTTTCCTCATTGAGGTAAAAGAGCATGGAAAATGTCAAAGTTTAGACAGCTAGGTTTCTCAACGGTGGGGATACCTAAAACAGGGAAGTCAGTGGGTGAAGCGCTATACGAGTGAAAATACAGGCTGAAATCCGATTTGGTACCTCAGGAAAGAAAACTAGCCAGCAAATCAACCAAATGCCCCACCCGAAACTATTAATTCAGACATCGGCTTTGGGGCAGGGGAAAACTGAATGCATTATTGCAGGAAACTTGGTTTTTAAGTCAAAGGAAAAAAGTAACTAAGAGTTTGATACCACATCTAAAAGTGAGCAGCAATTGCTGGAGGTATTGATGTTCATTCCAAAATGAATTCGAGCCGTCCGGCTCTTGTAAGTTTGTGATAAAAGCAGCCCACGTGGACAGAGACAAAAGGAAAAGTGTAGCATAAATTTTTACATGTTCCAAAGAGCGTTACATTTGTGATGATTCTGTTAGAAGATTTTGTACTATTCAGAGAAAGCTTCACTGATGTGGACAACACGGATACCCCTGAGGTGACAGACTCCAAGGTGGCCTATAAATACCTTGAATCTGTTGAGGGAGAATTAACCCCAAGTCTTCACAACAAAACCATGGACCACATGAACCACAGCCTACACACCCCCGAGACCAGAACTAGATGGTAACCAGATACCACTACCAACTTCTCTGACTGGGGTCCCAAGAGAGGGTTCCAGACAGTGGGAGAAAAATGTAGAACAAAAGGTCAAATTCACATAAAAAGAGTAGACTTACTGGTCTGGCGAGACTAGCCAAACCCCGAAGACTGTGGCCCCAATACACCCTTCTGACCTGGAACTGAAGCCATTTGCAGAGACCACTCTTCAGCCAAACGATAGGCCTATAAAATAACACCCACTCGAGAGGAACGCATCCCTTAGAACAACCAATGATAAGATCAAAAAGAACATTTGCCCAAAAGGCAGGAAGGGTTAGTAAAAAAAATCCAGGTGAAATGGGAAACCCAGGGCCGAGATGGGGAAAGTGCTGACACGTGGGGAATGCAGCCAACGTCATAGAACACTGCACACAAACGATCGAATGGGAAACTAGTTCACTCTGCAAGCTTTAGCCAAAAAAATAAACCCATTGCTGTGAGTTTATTCCGACTCAAAAGCGACCCTGTAGGACAGAGTAGAACTGCCCCATAGGATTTCCAAGGAGGAGCTGGCGGATTTGAGCTGCCGAGCTTCTAGTTAGCAGACAAGCTCTTAAACCACTGACGTCACCAGGGCTCCAGGCTTTCACCTAAAACACAGTAGAGTTTAAGAAATAAGAATAAACCAAACCTGTTGCCATTGAGTCAATTCTAACTCGTGACAATCCCATGTATTACAGAGTAGAACTGCTCCATAGAGTTTTCTTGGCTATAATCTCTATGGCAGCAGATCACCAGGCCTGTCTTCCACGGTGCCATAGGGTAGGTTCAAACTGCTTGTTACATTCTACTCAAGATTCCCCACTTCCATCCTAGCCCAAAACCAAACCCACTGCTGTAGAGTCCATCCCAACTCATAGCAACCCTATAGGACAGAGTAGAACTGTCTCATAGGATTGCCAAGGAGCGCCTGGTGGATTCAAACTGCTGAACTTTTGGTTAGCAGCGGTAACTCTTAACTTCTACACCGCCAGGGTTTCCAGCCTGGAGAAATTATTCAAAACAAAAAATATCTTGCCATCGAGTCGATTCTGACTCACAGTGACCCTATAGGACAGAGTAGAACTGCCTCAGGGTTTCCAAGGAGCAGATGGTGGATTTGAACTGCTGACCTATTGGTTAGCAGTTGAGCTCTTTAACAACTGTGCCACAGGGCTCCAGAGAGAGAGAGAATATAGCAAGGAAAATTTACTGACTCAGAAAGCATATTTTGCATCTGATCCAAAACTAATAATTGCTGGAAGGTATAACCAAAAAGACCAAGCCCATTGCCGTCGAGTCAATTCCGACTCATAGTGACCCCATTGGACAGAGTAGGACTGCCCCGTAGGGTTTCCAAGGACCAGCTGGTGGATTAGAACTGCTGACATTTTCATTAGCCAGACACTTAATCCGCTGTGCCACCAAGTAAAGCTGGTTTTAATTACTGAAACGCACATGGAACAGTTTTATCTATAGAACGCCACACTTGAGTGAGTGCGCAGTGAACTGTGGTCAGAAAGAACGAGTATTATTAAGGGAAACGTTGGAAACCTCATTCTTTCCTTACTGCTGTGTCCCCTAAATTCAAGGCCGAGACCTACTTTTTTCATGACTTCGCAGAGCTAACTGAAAGGAAAAATAGAAAAGCGTGTACGATGAGTCTAAATAATATGAACTTGAAAAATGTAGTTGGGTACCATGCCAACTCCCATTTCTGTAGTATTTTTTAACATCGCTCTACTGGGCCCAAAGGAAGGCACTCGGCGAGCTCCGTGTCTGCGCAGGCTGCTGCTCTGAGAATCTGGTGATGAGTCAGAAGGAGCCTTCTCCCTGAGTTCCTCAGCAGGGTGAGAGGAAGGCCTGCAGACTGAATGCTCGGAGACCCTCCCCGTGCCATCCCTGGGAGTGACTACCTGGTCCTCAGACACTGTAATGGAAGTAGAATGGAGAAGTGTTAGGGGGAAAAGCTGTTGGACCATGTATTAGAAAAGGGAGTATCATATACCAATGGCTTAAAAAAAGAAAAGATATTAGGCCACTAGAAAGCATCCCATCAGAACTCCTGTGTGCCATGTCACCAGTGTTACTAGTACTAATAAATGCCAGCACCACAGTCTTTTTTTTTGAGTGCTTAGTTGCTCATCAAAATTTGGTGGTCAAAACTCACCCAGCGGCTCCTTGGGGGAAAGATGTGGCAAGCTACTCCCGTACAGATTAGAAGGCCCTATAGAGCAGTTCTACTCTGTCACATGAGTCAAAGATAGACTCCAGCTAACAACCGTGGGATGTATGGTGTTAATTAGATATGGCTATTGGTGTGCAATTCAATAAAGACAGCACCCGACTAAAAAAACCATTTCTCTCTACTTCAAAATGCATTAAATAAAACCAAACTGTTGTGCATCAGATTTATGGTATCCAAACACGGTAAAACCCACCTAATAGTATAATTAATCCTTGTGCATTTGCTATTTAAAACCAGAAACAAGGAAATTCGCATACCTTGGCTATCCGGGTCCTTTCAAAAATACTCATTTGGGGACCGGTTTGGGAGGTTTTGTCATTGATGAAGTTGTTACTGGTAGATCCCAAATCAGTGGCCCGGGTACCCAGCAGAAATAGGAACTGTTCATTGGAGGTGTCTTCTATGTTACAAGTTGCTCCTAGGCTCTTTTAAAGCAGAATTTGTGAATGTTTTACTGCCACCCTTCTTTAAATTAACCCCTTCAACAGTTACAAGAAATTTAAAAGCAAAATATTTGTGAAAGAACACAAATTAAAAGCCACAGAGATAAATAAGCATTGTGCTGTGCATTTTTTAATTTTTTTCAGAGCAATTTAAGCTTGTTTTCCATGGTTGCACATGGACACCAAAAACACATAAGTGTCCGAAAGCTTGGTAACACACAACAAACTGGAAAACATATCCCCTTTGGTGTTCGTGTGCTTTGTCAACAGGGACATACAAGCTTGATGTTTGTTGTCCAAATGAAGATTTCAATTCTACATTTACATTATAATAGACCAACCTGGACTGGAATATGTGTGTCTATAGAGATGAGAAGAAGTCAGAGTCTTCAGAGAGGATGCTGGCTCATGTCAGTTATTTTTCTATGTGCCTTTCATGTCACTAACAGAGAGGCATTCTTAACATTGAATGTGCTGGTGACTATAGTGAAGTGGGTGTGCTTAGTTTTTCATTCTATCTCTATTCCCGCTCTTTGAACACAGAAATAAGTTCACTTGTGCTAAATTTATTTCACATCTAGGAAATGTAATGGGAGGTGACGATTAAGGAGCTAGCTAAGGTACCTACAGGACTGGAGACTGAACTGTCAGTTGCATTGTTTCTATAGACAAATGCAGTTTTGGAAACTCATGCTGATTTATTCAAATCCCAAATATGAATGAAAGAAAAACTCCCAAAACAGCCAAGCCATTTTATTCATTCCAGAAGTATTTATGTGCTGAGGTGGTTACGCTGAGTACCACGCCGGCCTCTGGGCAGACAACACTGAAGGCAGACCCTGCTTCAAACAGTTCACGTCTAGCATTGGGCACGACAAACATAAAATAAAAATAGCATGATAATTATCCAACGTGCATCACAAAAGCGTGCCAAAGCCCAACTTTATGCAGAGAACCTAGTAAATTTCTGATTCTCTTTTGTGAACAAAGGAGCAAAGTGTTTTGCAGTATATTCACATTTCACGACGCTATTTATCTTGTCTGTTTATGGTAAAGATGCTTAAAGTTTAGTAGGAAGTTTTGCTTCTTAATATAGCCTATATGAAATAACCCATCCCCTAAAACCATATGCTGCTGAATTGCTATTTAACAGAATACTTCGAAAAGCCACTGTGTTCCAGCTGATCAGTCTTAGGGGCAAGTACCAGTCCACCCTCATCCCCCTGGCTGCTTTTCAGAAGGGCACTCCTCAGGTGCTGCACAGAGGGCCAGGTCTGCGGCCCCGCCGTGCCCTCCTAGGGCTTTCCTTTTCACCTGGAAGGATGTGCCTGGACCCAGCCAAGCCCAGAGTGATGTCCCCCTACCAGGCAGGTTGCTTGCGTTCCTAGTACCCTTAACTGCTACCGGTTTCAGAGGCATTCTTTCTGTCCACCTGGGATACAACTTTATCATAACATTGAAATTACCTTTTTTTTATTTTGTTGTTGAGAATACACAGAGCACAACATACACCAGTTCAACAGTTTCTGCATGCGCAATTCAGTGACATTGATTACTTTCTTTGAATTGTCTAACCGTTCTCACCCTCCTTTTCTGAGTTGTTCCTCCTCCATTAACATAAACGCAGTGCCCCCTAAGGCTCCGATCTAATCTTTCGAGTTGCTGTTGCCAATTGAATACCATACACATAGTTCTTAAAAGTATAATGCTCAAGGCGGATATTTTTTACTAGTTAAGCTAAACATAAAACAAAAATCCTCACAACTGGACCAATAAGCTACATCATGATACACAGAGAAAAGATTAAAGTTGTCAAGGATTTCATTTTACTTGTCCATGAAAGCAGCAATCAAGAAATCAAATGACATTTTGTGCTGGGCAAATCTACTGCAAAAGACCTCTTTACAGAGTTAAAAAGAAAAGATGTCATTTAGAGGGTCAAGGTGTGCCTGATCCAAGCTATGGTGTTTTCAATCACCTCATATGCATGTGAAAGCTGGACAATGAATAAGGAAGATCAAAGAAGCATTGATGCCTTTGCATTGTGGTGTTGGCGAAGAATATTGAATACACCATGGACTGCCAAAAGAACGAACAAATCTGTCTTGGAAGAAGTACAGCCAGAATGCTTCTTAGAAGTGAGACTTTGTCTCACGTACTTTGGACATGTTATCAGGAGGGACCGGTCACTGGAGAAGGACATCATCCTTGGTGAAGTAGAAGGTCAGTGAAGAAGAGGAAGACCCTCAACGAGACGGATTGACACAGTGGCTGCAACAATGGGCTCAAACATAACAAGGATTGCAAGGATGGTGCAGGACCAGGCAGTGTTTGGTTCTGTTGTGCATAGGTTTGCTATGAGTTGGAATCGACTGGACGGCACCAACTATCCTTTAATCCTTCTACTATGGTTGTGGTCTGAGGAGTTCTATTAATCTTAGTAGTCTACATACTTTTAGATCAAGATTACTCTTTCTTGAAGTTGTTAGTCCTTTCGTTAGCTCTGTCCTGTGAAACTGGCTATAGATGTGAGTGGAAATATATCTATAGTGGTCTTAAATGTAGGAGTACTGAGTATGTTTTGCTTTCGTTTTAAATGTATTACCATTTAATTGTGAATTGTTGGTAGGGGGTTGTCTTAGTCATCTTAGTGCTGCTATAACAGAAATACCACAAGTGGATGGCTTTAGCACACAGCAGCTTTTTCTCTCACAGTCTAGGAGGCTAGAAGTCCAAATTCAGGGTGTCAGCTCCAGGGGAAGGCTTTCTGTCAGCTGTGGAGGAAGGTCCTTGTCATCAACCTTCCCCCAGACTAGGAGCTTCTCCACGCAGGAACCCTGGGTCCAAAGGACATGCTCTGCTTCCGGTACTGCTTTCTTGGTGGTATGACGTCCCCCACTCTCTGCTCACTTCCCTTTCCTTTTATTTCTTTTAAGATAAAGGGTGATGCAGGCCACACCCCAGGGAAACTCCCTTTACATTGGATCAGGGACATAACCTGAGCAAGGGTGCTACATCCCACCCTAATCTAATCTTGCCTTATTAACCAAAGGCAGAGATTAGGATTTATAACACATAGGAGAATTATATCAATCATAAAATGGCAGACAACCACACAATACTGGGAATCACGGCCTAACCAGGCTGACACGTATTTTGGGGGGACATAATTCAATCCATGACGGGGGTCAGATATCCCCGCACAGTGATGGGAATGCATGTGCTCAGTACACATTCGTTGAGTGAATAAATACCAGTACACACCCTATTCCCAAAGCTGTCCCTAGAGAATTATAAATTCAAGTGATACGTGCAGACCTTGTCACTGCATGTGGAAACCAGGTGACCAACTGGCTGGAGCTCAGGGAAAGAGGTTTAGTGGACTAGTGGGCTCTAAAGTGAACCAGAGCCTATGTATGTAGGCTTGCCTGGGCCACTGACATCCCTCCCATACCCAAACCCAAAGTGTACTCCTTACCCATATGTTAACCTTCTAGACTGTCTTTGCCATCCATTCTACACTTACAGCTATATTACATTATTGAGGCAGAGGCAGGGTAAAGAGACTAGTTTATCCCGGTTTCCATGCCTGAGAGATAGCCCAGCATCTTCTGCATCATAAATAAAAAGATTCAGGGGGAAAAATTGATCAAAGGCCCTTCTAAGCAAAAGAAAGGTTGACCATTAGGACTGATACCCCTATTCATTACAGGTGAGGAAACATACCTGGAGACACACTCCCAGAAGTGGCATTCCTGAGTCCATGCCCTTGGCATGGGGATGTAATCTCTTGCTGTATTGAACCTTTACAACCTGCTGAAAGGGCTGGCCCTTCAGAGCAGAACAAGCTGGACCCAGATTTAAAGGCATGCTTTTTTCATGGGACTTTGGCTTCTTCAATGTAAAGACGTCTCTTGTAATTACACCCCCACACTTCAGTCTCATTTATTTACTTTTTCAGGTGGTATTTCCTGAAAGAAAAAAAAAAACGCACATTTTCAGAACACCTGTCTTAAGGAACTCTACAATAAGATGTAGTCATTACAGAGGACCTGAGTAGGTACATATATAGAAAATATATAAGTAGGTACGTATATAGAAAATTCAATCCACTAGTTCTTCTCTTTTCCCAAATGTGCTTGGTACTTCAGAGGTGCTTGATAAGCAGTGTCTGAGCAGTGATTTCTCCAGTCTGAGCCTCCGTTGCTTCGTGTTTCAGTTACTGCGGCAGCCTCTTCACGCAGATCCCTGCCTGCGTTTCTCTCCTGACCCCTCTGCCAAAGGAATCCACAGCCTATGGCATCCCCACCCCCACCCCGCTTCCCAGCCGGTATGGCCCATCCTCATTGTCCTCCTTTTACTCTGTCTTCTCTGTGCAGGTGAGGGATAAGAGGAGAAGGTGATGTTTTAGGAGGCCTTGCTCCTTCCCCAAGACTCTGGGCCCCAAGGAGGGCTTCTCAAACTTTCAGGTCCTGGTACCCTTAGAAAATAATGCTTTGAATGGGAGACTGGGAGCAACTGGTGAGGTTTTTCATGGTGACAGTCACAAGTCCAGGGGTCCAAGCTGAGCAAACTGTACTTTGAATGCAACTGTGATCTGTTCCCTTCACACTGGGGTGGGGAGTGCTGGAAAGCCAAACTCCCCGTTACTTTGCAGATGGGTAATGTCAAGTGTGGCAGCCCACACAAAGTCGAAAGAGTTAGACGTAACTGGAAAACTAGGAGCATTAACTTACCCATTTATGTTCTACTTAGGAAACGGTAAATACCATGTGCTTCACTACTTAAAATTCATAATGAATTTTTGGTAACAGAATGTCAACCGAACCTGTTTTTCCTATCAAGACGTAAGTGACGACCTACAACACATGATTTTTGGTCTTCCTGGCATCCCGTGTTTAAGTTCTATCCATGAGTCATGATTCACCTACTAGAGCCTGAGCCAGGGCACATTTTACCAAGAGTTGATCTTGGGGACATCCTTTCATAGCACTGTACGCACAGATAAGAAAACTCTAGAATACTCTGAGTGTAATAAAGCTAGCTTTTTTCTCACCTCCGCTCACAAGGTTTGTGTATCACGTGTGTGATCTGCTCACATCATCAGGAATTTAGGGGCTATTTGGATCAACCAGTTACTTGGTCCCTAGATACTCTGAACCTCCATTTGAAGAGCGATTGCTGATGGAAGATATTCCTTTGGTTTCAATGATTCTGAGTCAACTACATAAGACTTTTTTTTTTTCCTTTTTATCCTAGTAAAGTAATTCAGATGCGCTGTTTCCTTTTATGGGATTTCAGTTTGTTGAAAACTAGCACCATTTGATTTTCTTCCCAGGGAATTTAGTTCTTGGTGGATTATATGATCTGGCATAGTGGTCAGTAGGTTCATCCACTATACTGAATGTTTGCAAACTGCAACAGTTTATTTCTAGAAGAGGCATTCACACTCAGCCTTCGATGAGAAAACTTACCTCATTGAGTGTGTGCACTTAAAAAGTTCTTATATTTATTTGTGGGTTTTTCCAAACAATGTGGTTTACCATTTAAATATAACTGAAATACCTACTATTAAAATATTATACTCATTTAACAACAATGACTAAAAAAAAAGAGAGAGAGTAGCTGCTGAGGCTGCCCATGTACAACCAAACACCTCATGGGATTTGGTCCCTTGGTTTGGAGGTATAGGGTCATGTTTTCATGGAACATGCCAGTTAATTGCCCTAATAACATGTTTAGTTCTTCTGTTCTCTCTCCTGGTTTGTTGGGTAGTGCCCGGGGTCTTAAAACCTTGCAAGTGGCCATCCAAGGCACAACAATTGGTCTCTATTTGCCTGGGGCAACAGAGGAAGAAGAGTCAGGAATCAGAGGAGGATAAGGGATGTGTGGGTAATTGCCTCCGTGAACAACTGCCTCCTTTGCCACGAGACCAGAAGAATGACTATTACTACTCGAAGAACTATCATTACTCAACATTTTGATTAAAGATTCCATAGAATAATCCTGATCAAAAAGGGTAAAATGCAGAACAGAATTTCGAATTCTAATGAGAGCCATGGAGGCTGGATGAACCTCTGGAACTATTGCCCTGAGATAATTTTTAAACCTTAAACCAAAAATATCCCCTGAAGTCTTCTCTAATCAAAGAATAGCTTAGATTAACTAGTAAAAAATGTCTGCCTTGAGCATTATTCTTTCTTAAGAATTATCTATATAAGATCAAATTGGCAACAGCAACTCGAAACATTAGATAGGAAGCTTAGGCAGCAGTGTGTTTATGTTATTGAGGGAGGAACAGCTTGGAAAAAGGAGGGTGAGAATGGCTGCACAACTCCAAGAAAGTAATCAGTGTCACCGAATTGTGCATGTAGATACTTTCGAATTGGTGTATGTTTTGCTGTGTAGATTCTCAACAACAACAAAATAAATAAAATTTAGAAAAAAATATTATACACATTTAAATGACCCTTAGAATACAAACTCTGTTTGTTTTTAACCTAAACATTATTTATAGAAGTAATTACATGGGAATACAAACGCCTCATTCTTTAAAATTAAAAAAATTCCAAAAAACCTGTACTGCTAATATTTGAAACAGTACATAGAACACTAAAAAGTATACTACCTAATATGTGTCTGATTGATATAGATTGCCTTAAAATATGAGCATTTGGGCTTCTAATAGGAACCCTGCAATTATTTTAACAACAATAAAAATCAATTAACTTTGAATTGTCTTCACTAATTATTAAAAATATCCAAAAAAAACCATTGCCATCAAGTCAATTCCAACTCACAGTGACCCCACAAGCCAGAGTAGGACTGCTCCATAGGGTTTTCAAGGAGCAACTGGTGCATTTGAACTGCTGACCTTTGGTTAACAGCCAAGCTCTTAACCACTGCACCATTAGTGCTCTGAGGGAACTGAA
Source organism: Elephas maximus indicus (assembly GCF_024166365.1). NCBI lineage: Eukaryota > Metazoa > Chordata > Mammalia > Proboscidea > Elephantidae > Elephas > Elephas maximus. The sequence goes on from NC_064819.1 coordinate 235,790,254, forward strand.
ATACCCTAATTTTAAGCACTTTTCAGTGATCAAGAAGTGGAGGGTGTAGTTGAAGTTCGTAAACACAGCACAGGAAAGCACCAATAATGCAGACAGCACTGACCAGCTATGGTCTTAGGGCAATACCACCTTTGTAATCACTCAGGAACACTAGGAAGTGGGAATAATGAGAGTTTTGAAGGAACATTTGTTCTTCTACTTCCTTTTCCGAGGTTTTGTACGTACATATGTGTGAAACTGTCCTTGTACATATGTAAGAAGGAAATGTTTAAGGAGAAAAAAATGTTTGAAATAAAATCATAAAAGAAGAAGGGGAGTAAGGGGGGGAAAAAAAAAAAGAGGAGGGAAAGGAGGAATGAAACTCATTTTCGAGGAAAAATTTCAGCCCATACAGCCATTCATGCCTCTGAGCAGGAAAGGGTATTTCATAAGAAAGCATTTCAAAATTAGATTTCCTTTCTCATCGCTTGAGTTTCCGTTCCCTCGTAAGTAACAGAAATGCAAGTGAGGGCCTGGATGGGGATTTTCATTTTTAAAAAGTTCCCAAGTTGCTGCCTACCCAGAACAGAAACCTGCTACCCTCTTCATTATAGACTCTTTTTTTCTTTCTCCTGAGCTGGTGTTCATTGAACAGCCTGTTGGCTTGACAGCCAGCTTCAAACCGCCCTTGCGTATTGATAGGTGCCAGAAGGATCTTTAAGAAAGCCAGATGTCTTTTAAAGATGATACTGAGAAAAGAGGACCATCTAAAGTAAAATAAAATTCTTAGAGAGAGAATCCTTTGGAAAGAAAATGAGTTGAGATTAGATACATAATACCTGTTTTTACTTCCTTTTTTCTTGGAAAATACATATTTTCTGGAATCAAGAGCAAGGCTACTGTGTGAGCTTTTTTCTTTATTTAATTCCTAAAAGGTTTTGAGAATAATCATTTTCTTTTATCTTCTTCTCACAGTTGAGACTGAACCTGTTCTCACTAAGGTCACCAAAGAACTAATTCTAGTTAATAAATATCTAGATAATGAAGAAAAACCAGTTGCCATTGAGCCAGTTCTGACTTGTGGCGATCCCATGTTTGTCGGAGTAGAACTGTGCTCCGTAAAATTTTCAGTGGCTTATTTTTTGGAAGTAGATTGCCAGGCCTTTCTTCTGAGGTGTCTCTGGGTAGACTCGAACCTCCAACCTTCTGGTTATCAGCTGAACCTGTTAACCATAGGAGCCACCCAGGAACTCCAATTATGGAACGGCAGGGATATAATGTGCGATGGCATCTTTCCCAGGGAGTTCTGGGACAACTTCAGAAGCCTTTCCTTACCACGATCCGGTTGGAGCTGTCTTTGCCATCCTGACATAGGAAGTTCACCTGCAGTGGAATGGGGTCACAATGGCCAGCAGAAAAGAAACAGGACGACAGCAGGTGGACGAATGGCGAAGACAGCATGGAACGCTGTAAGATAGGGGTAAATAGACAAGTAGATTGAAGAACCAGGCCTGCCTTTGGGCAGTGCTCACAGGGTCAGAAAGGGGAGGCTTGGTAGGAACCACAAGGGCGAATACTCGGAATGAAACTCTGGGGTCAAATTGCTCCAGTGCTTGTTTAAGGTGAGGTTCCAGGTCTTGGTCAGAGGTCTAACTTTATTCCACTTGAAGATTTAATTTAGGGTCCCAAATAGAACTCTGATGAAATTGTGTTATGTGTGTGTGTCCTGTTATTGCTCTTGAACTCTTACTATGCTGGTGGAATTGACAGAAGCTTCCATTTCTTTCAAGCTTTTTTTTTTTTGGTCTAATCCATTCAACTGATTCTGATGGATTCAGTAGAGAGGTACAGTAGGAACCCCTAGATACATGCAGGGGGAACTGTGGCCAGTGACTATATACAAAATGATGTTAGCCTAATGGGTGAGTGCCACAGAACTGGAGAAAACTTTAGGGTCATCTCCAGTCTAACTTCCCAACCAGCGTAGACGCATACAAGTGTTTGGACCCACTACTGAAGCACTGCGACCATGCCGGTTCCCTTTTCTCTGAAACCCTTGTAGTGATATGGAGCTGACTTCCTCACCAATCAATACATTTTTCACGTACTGAATTATGAATGAAATGTTCTTCATGTTGGTTGAAACTCGTCTGTCTGCTCTCCACCCTGCTGGTTCTGGGTCTAGTCATGGAAGCTGTACACACCATGTCTCTTTCCTCCCAGTGCAAGCCCTTCGAAGAACTAAACATTCCCAGGTCCCTTAACCACTTTCCACACGCTAAAAACCATTGCAGCCACGTCTTTAAATCATGAAAAGATTTCCAAACTTCAGTCAGTAATATTTTTATTCCCAGCAATCTTTGGTGCAAGAATATTACATACAGCACAATAAAAACACCAAAATAGCTACTTGGATGGAAGGACTCGGGCGATTTTTGGCTACTAGATCTGTCTATTATTGGAAAATGAGAAATAGAAAAGGGATAGATCAAAACTGAGGAATATTTTTAGGCATATCCATTTGTCAGCTGCTGAGAAATGCTAAATTAAGTTACCAACAAGGCTATGTATGAATCAAGGGTTACCAGAGAGGGGAAGCAATACAGTGAGAATGGGCTAAATGTTTTTGCACTATGGGAAAAGAGACTAATAATAAATCCAGCCCACGCTTGAAAATACTGCCATTTAATAGCATACAGCATATGTGCGAATAGGTTTCACTTTTTCTTTTACACTTCCAATAAGAAAAAAGGTCACGTAAGTATTAATAATGCTGCTTGTTGTTATCTGGTGCTGTTGGGTCAATGCTGACTCATAGTGATCCCAGGCGACAGAGTAGAACTGCCCTATAGGGTTTTCTTGGCTGTAAACTTTACGGAAGCAGATAGCCAGATCTTTCTCCCTTGGAGCAGCTGGGTAGGTTTGAACGACCAGCCTTTCAGTTAGCAGCCAAGTGCTTAACTGTTTGCACTATCGGGTGCTGCTCATGATACTTTAATGTAAGTTCAGATCACCTTCCAAGTGCTCTTAATGATTATTGTTGTTAGTCGCTGTTGACTCAGTTCAACCCAGGGCAACCTTACGCACAACAGAATGAAATATTGCCCAGTCCTGCGCCATCTTCACGATCGTTGGTACCTTTGAACGCATGGTTGTGTCTGTGCTCTTAATTAGATACACTGAAAACAGGATAAAGGCTTAGAAAGTTTTTGCTACTCTATTTTAAAAAAAGTGTAACTCTAAAAAAAAAGTGAACATGGGAAGGGCTCTAAATGGCAGCTAGTTTACTAAGTTGGCTCCGTAATGTATATGTCTTCCTTGTCGTTATTATTCTAAAAGTGACAATTAACTAAATTCAACATCCAACATTTGAATATTGCAAACTTTCATGTTACAGTTACATAAAAAGATTTGATATACTGAGGAGCTAAATATTCAGCAACAAAGAGCAAGAAAGGAATATTATTTTTTGCTAAAAATATTTCATAAAGTATCCATGGCACATATTCAGAGAAATTATAAAAATTTATTAGAGATCAGTTTTCTGATGCTGTTTTCAAATATTCAACCCAAAATATTGCAGAGTGCTTGCACCATGCTAATGTTCTAGTTGCTGAGGTTGGGGCTGAAGGGAACCTAGTCTTTGCCTTCTAGAAACCCAAGGGATAGGGGAGGAAGAGTCATCAGACATGGTGGTTAGCGCAGTAAAGGAGATTTGCCCAGGGTAAAATGGGAATAAAAGAAAGAGGGTGAGAATAGGAGCGGGGGAGGAGAGGAGGGAGAGGATCATGGAAGACTTTCTAAAAAGGAGGCTCCTCATTCTGAAATGGAGCCCTGGTGGTGCAGTTGTTAAAGAGCTCGGCTGCTAACCCAAAGGGTGGCAAGTCAAATCGATCAACCACTCCTTGGAAACCCTACCAGGCAGTTCTACTCTGTCCCGTAGGGTCGCTATGAGTTAGAATCGACTAGACGGCAAATGGTTATGAGTTGGGTCCTAAAAAGTTTCGGATCTCATGGGCCAGTGAAGTTCCACCCCTGCTGTGATGGTTAATTTTATGCGTCAATTTGGCTAGGCTGTAATTCTCAGTGGTTTGGCCAGACACTTAACTGGCTCTTGTTTCATAATGTAATGCAATTAATGTAATGCGATCACCTTCACTGATGTGATTTGAGGTGATGAACCAATCAGTTGAAAGGAGAGTTTCCTTGGAGGTGTGACCTGCCTCCAGAATATAAATGAATGTTCTTGCAAAGTTCGCTCTCTCTCTTGACTTTGCACTCTTCCGGTCACCTGAACTCCAATTCCTGGGACATGAGCCAGCAGAGATCTCTAGCCTGCCACTTGGCCTATGGATTTGTGACCTTCCAGTCATCGCAATTGCATGAGCCATTTCCTAGAAGTAAATCTCTGTCTCTATATGTATATGTACATATACATACATACATATATATATGTTGCTGTTAGGTGCCATTGAGTTGGTTCTAACTCGTAGCGACCCTATGTACAAAAGAAAGAAACACTGCCCAGTCCTGTGCCATCCTCAGAATTGTTGCTATGTTTGAACCCATTGTTGCAGCCACTGTGCCAATCCATCTCGTTGAGTCAACTTTGACTCGCAGCAACCCTATAGCGACCCTATAGGACAGAGTAGAACTGCCCCTATATGGTTTCCAAGGAGTAGCTGGTGGATTCAAACTGCTGACCTTTTGGTTAGCAGCTGAGCTGTTAATCACTGTGCCACCACGGCTCTAATGATTGAGTGGGACTATGCAAATAAGGTATATGGAACCTGTGATTTTGGGGTTATGTATCAACTAGGCTATGATTCCTAGTGGTTGTCCCCCATTTTACATGTTGTGGATCCTGACCTCTACTTGTTGATGAGGCAGGATTGGTGTAAGGTGTGTCTTGGGTCAGAGCCTTGCAGTGGGGCATGACTTCAGTCCCACCCTTACTCCAGTTAAGCCCTTCCTTGGGGTGTGGCCTGCATCTAAGGTATATATGTGTAGATGATCTGGTGGGGCTCTCTCTCTCTGGATCTGGATCCCGTGCCTGGTTCGTGATCAACTGACTTCCAGTTCTTGGGACTTAAGCCAGAGCCCTGCTGTCTGACTTACTGATTCCGGGATTCCCCGGCCTCCCCAGGCCTGTGGGCCAGCTGCCTATTTGACCAGGTTCACCAGCTTCTGCAGCACTTTGAGCCAGCAGCCTGTGGTCTGAACTGCTGGCTTGGGTTCGTTAGCCCCTGAAGCCACGTGGGTTGGGAGGAGCCTATGCTCGATCCACTTATCTGGAACTTGCAAGTCTCTACAACCACGTGAGCCATTTTGTTTATACAGTTTGATGTGGCAGCAAATTAGGGAACCCAAAGATAGGAGGGAGAGTACTGAGGCGAGAGAGAGTAGTTGATGTTAGAGATGATGGAGTGGTACAGCAACTTGGAAAAGTTGGACATTTGGGACATCTTTAACCTCCATCCATAGAAACAGCTTTGTGCTGGTTCTTATAAAATAAATTATTCTTTTATTTACTGGTCCTAATCCAAAAAAACAGAAAATAACAAATGTTGGAGAGGTTACAGGGAGATTGGAACTTTTATGCACTGCTGGTGAGAATGTAAAATGGTACAACCCCTATGGAAAATGATATGGCACATCCTTAAAAAGCTAGAAATAGAAATACCATAAGATCCAAAATCTCACTCCAGGAAATATATCCTACAGAAATAAGAGCTGTCACACAAATATGCACACCCATGTTCATTACAGCATTATTCACAATACCAAAAAGATGCAAACAACCTAAGTGCCCATCAACAGATGAATGAATAAATTATATTACATACACACAATGGAATATTAAGCAGTGATAAAGAAAAAAGTTGAATCTGCGAAACATCTCACAACATGGATGAAACTGGAGGGCATTATGCTGAGTGAAATAAATCAATCACAAAAGGACAAATATTGTATGAGATGACTTTTATAAAAACTCAACAAAGGATTTGTTGATGTTGTTGTTAGGTGCCCTTGAGTTGATTATAACTCACAGTGACCCTATGTAAAATAACGGAACACTGCCCAGTCCTGCACCATACTCATAACCTTTGTTATACTTGAGCCCATTGTTGCAGCCACTGTGTCATTCCATCTCATTGAGGGTCTTCCTCTTTTTCCCTGACTCTATTTTACCAAGCATGATATCCTTCCCCAGGGACTGTTCCCTCCTAATAACCTGTCCAAATATGTGAAGACGAAGTTTCACCATCCTTGTTTCTAATGAGCATTCTGGCTGTTCTTCTTCCAAGACAAATTTTTTTGTTCTTCTGACAGTCCATGTTATAGCTAATATTCTTCACCAACACTGTAATTCAAAGGCACCAATTCTTCTTCAGTCTTCCTTATTCATTGTCCAGCTTTCAAATGCATATGAGGTGATTGAAAACATCATGACTTGGGTCGGGCACATTAACCTCAGACTTTAATGTGACCTCTTTGCTTTTCAACCCTTTAAAGAGACCTCTTGCAACAGATTTGTCCGGTAGAATGTGTCCTCTGATTTCTTAACTGTTACTTCCATGGGTGTTGATTGTGGATCCAAGTAAAACGAAATCCTTCACATCTTCAATCTTTTCTCTGTTTATCATGATGTTGCTTATTGGTCGAGTTGTGAGGACTTTTGTTTTCTTTATGTTGAGGTGTAATCCATACTGAAGGCTGTGGTCTTTGATCTTCATCAGTAAGTGCTTCTAGTCCTCTTCACTTTCAGCAAGCAAGGTTGTGTCATCTGCATATCGCAGGTTGTTAGTGAGTTTTCCTCCAATTCTGATGCCTCATTCTTCTTCATATAGCCCAGCTTCTCAGATTATTTCTTAGCATACAGATTGAATAAGACACCACACAGTATCCCCTTGTCCTGTTCGAACAACTGCCTCTTGATCTATGCACAGATTCTCATGAGCACAATTAAGTGTTCTGGAATTCCCATTCTTTGCAATGTTATCCATAATCTGTTATGATCCACCCAGTTGAATGCCTTTACATAGTCAATAAAACACAGGTAAACATCTTTTCGGTATTCTCTGCTTTCAGCCAGGATCCATCTGACATCAGCAATGCTATATCCTTTGTTCCATGTTCTCTTCTGAATCCAGCTTGAATTTCTGCAAGTTTCCTGTTGATGTATGGTTGCAGGTGTTTTTGAATGATCTTCAGCAAAATTTTACTTGTATGTGATCTTAATGATCTTTTTTGATAATTACTGCATTCTGTTGGATGTCCTTTCTTTGGAATGGGTACATACATGGGATCTCTTCCACTCAGCTGGCCAAATAGCTGTCTTTTGAAAATGAAAGGTTGACACATAGGAAAAAAAACAAAAAAACAATCTTTGATGGTTACGAGGGAGGAAGGGGGTGGGGAGGGGAAATCACTAAGACAGGGTTAACTTTGGTTAAGGGAAAGACAACGCATAACACTGGGGAAGTCAGCACAACTTGACCAAGGCAAAACCAATAGAAGCTTCCTAGACACATCCAAACACCTTAAGGGGCTGAGTTACTGGGGCTGAGAGATAGGGACCATGGTCTAAGGACATAGCTTGGTCAATTGGCATAACATAGTTCATAAAGAAAATGTTCTACATCCTACTTTGGTGAGTAGTGTCTGGGGTCTTAAAAGCTTGCAAACAGCCATCTAAGATACATCTATTGGTCCCACCATGTTCAGAGCAAAGGAGAGTGAAGAAAACCAAAGACACAAGGAAAAGATCAGTCCAAAGGACTAACGGACCACATGAACAACAGCCTCCACCAGCCTGAGCCCAGAAGAACTAGATGGAGTCTGGCTACCACCACTGACTGCTCTGACAGGGATCACAATAGAGGGTCCTGGACAGGGTGGGAGAAAAAAGTAGAACAGCATTCAAATTCACAAAACAAGGCCAGACTTACTTGTCTAACAGAGACTAGAAGAATCCCTGAGACTATGGCCCAGGACACGTTGCTAATTCAGAACTGAAGCCACTCCTGAAGCCCACCTTTCAGCTGAAGGTTAGGCATGTCTGTAAAACCAACAATAACACACGTGAGAAACAGCTTCTTAGTTCAATCAAGAATACGAGACTAAATGGGCAACACCAGCCCAAAAGCAAAGATGAGAAAGTAGCAAGGGACAGAAAACCTGGATGAATGGACACGGGGAACCCGGGGTGTAAAGAAAAAAGCTGAGAGGGCTGATATAGTGCAGAGACTGCAACCAATGTCACAGAACAATTTGTGTATACATTTTTGAATGAGAAACTAATTTTTGCTGTAAACTTTCGCCTTAAGCACAATAAAGTAAAAAAAAAAAAAAAGATTATTTTTAATGAGGAGCCTGGTGGCACAGGTGGTGTGTGATCAGCTACTAACATAAAGCTTGGCAGCTCGGACCTACCCAATGGCTCCATGGAAGAAAAGTCTGGTGAACTGCTTCCATAAAGATTACAGCCATGAAAACCCTACTCTGTAACACATGGGTCACCGTCAATCAGGGCCTGCTCAATAGCGGCTAAGAACATTTTTTATATATCTTATTTATTTTGTTGTTGTTGAGAATATACACAGCAAAAAGTACACCAATTCCACAGTTTCTACGTGTACTATTTAGTGACACTGAGAAGATTCTTTGAATTGTGTAACCATCTTCATCTTCCTTTTCTGAGTTGTTCCTCCCCCATTAACATAAATTCACTGCCTCCCTAAGGTTCCTATTTAATATTTCTAGTTGCTGTTGTCAGTTTGATCCTATATAGATAATTCTTAAAGGGGTGTAATGCCGAAGGCAGTTTTTTTTTGTTTTTTTTGTTTTTTTTACCAGTTAAGCTAAAACGGTTGTTTGGTTTTAAGAAGACTTCAGGGGATAGTTTTGGTTTAAGATTTAAAGAGTTTCTCATGGCAATAGTTTTAGAAGTTCATCAAACCTTCATGACTCCAGGAAGTCTGGAGTCCCTGAGAATTTGAAATTCTGGTCTACATTTCTCCTCTTTTAATCAGGGTTCTTCTATGGAATCTTTGATCAAAATGTTCAGTAATGACAGCCGGGCACCATCCAGTTCTTCTGGTCTTGTGGCAAAGGAGGCAGTTGTTCATGGAGGTCATTAGCCACACATTCCATATAGTGACGCTCATACTCCCCAGGATGTTTTCACCTTTTCAAAATGGGCTACTGAGTGCTTGACATAACTAATGCCATGATGAACTTATAAGTTTTTCTCCTTCCTCTGCCTGCCTCTTCCTTCGCATACCTCTGTTAATGACTTTGTTTTGACCTAATGTTAATGACTGTGTTCTTTGTTTTAATCTGATGCAAATAACTTTGTTTGGTTTTGTCCGAGACCGCCTGTGACTTTCAACCCTCCATATAGAGATTAGAGCCCAGGTGTCTGATATGTATATCTTTAGCCTGGCAAAGAGATGTCTGGCATGTATCTCTTTAGTCTGATAGAGTCTTTTGTCACTATCTTGTGATGAATAGCTCCTCCACCAGACCATCTGTGGACTACAAAGACTCTTCTAACCCTGTGAGATTCTATATAGGCGCTAATGTAAAATTGCTCTTTGGGACTCCATAGAGACAGCCTGTGATGCTGCTGGGTCCCCGGGGATGATGTATACATCTCCTTAATAAACTTTCTCACTTTTTCTGACCTGGGGTACCTTTCATTGTCATGACTGCTCCAGGGCATGGACCCTAATCGGAAAACACATCTCCTCCTCCCATTTATTCCTGACTCCTTCTTCCTCTGTTGCTCCAGGCAAATAAAGCCCAGCTGTTATGCCTGGGATAGCTGCTTGCAAACCTTTAAGATCCCAGGCGCTATGCATGGACAAGGAGGTAGAACAGAGGTGGTAACCACATTATTAGGCCAACTAACTGGGATGTCTCAAGAAATCATGACCCTGAACCTCCAAACCAAGGAACCAATCCCATGAGGTTTTTGGCTGAACACAAGCAGCCTCAGCAGTTACTCTTTGTGTGTGTGTGTGTGTGAGAGAGTATTGTTGTAAATATATCCATCACACAACCTTTACCAGTTCAGTCCTTACAAGTGTCCAACTTACTGACAGCAATTAAAATAATTGGCCGTGCAGCCTACCCTTGACCGACAGGACATTGCCATCCCCGTTAAGCCCTTTCCCTGCTCCCACCCCGTTACCACTAATAAGCTTTGTTCTCTGTACCTTTGCCTTTTGTTGTCTCTTTCTAGAACATTTTCACTGAGTTCTTCAACACCGCACACCTGTCCCCTCTCCCACAACCAACAGGCTGTAAACATGGTTAACGTTGCCGTGGAGCAGCTAAGAACTGATGGTTGCTGTGTGCGGATGAATCCATTCGGACTCATAGTGGCCCCGTGTGGAAGAGTGTAACTGCCCCGTAGGGTTTCCCTGGCTGTAATCTTCACGAGAGCAGATTGCCAGGTCTTTTCTCCCGCAGACTGGCTCGTGGGTTCGAACTGCCGATCTTTCGGTTGGCAGCCAAGCACTTAATTTCTGTGCCACCAGGTCTCCTTGAGAACTGATTAGTTTACTCTAAAAAGAGAACTGAATGTTCTCTCCCTCCCTATCCCCTTGAACCAATGCATTGAAATTGAACTGGTGTGACTCTGCAGAAAATGTATGTTCCTGGAATCCGCCTCCTCCTCCTTCTCCGCAGCCAGCACACTCCCACCTCCACCAGTAGACACACACAAATGCTCATTTTGGAAAGGGACAAGAGTTAAGAATAGCCTCTTGTGCAGACAAATACATTTTTATTTTATATCCAATGGATGCCAGCCAATTATTAGTTCTGTATATCTTTTCTCTGTTTAAAATAAACAGAAATGTATATTGTACTTGATTTTGACCTTCAAAATAGTATTATTAATAATAATCTACTGGTGTATTTCTGAAAGTGATGTGATAATATTTTTCATGTTTTAAATGTGAGAATAATCTGTGACACTTGGCTTAAGCTTTACTATTCATTTAATGGAGTCCCTGGGTGATGCAAACAATTGACACACTCGCCTGCTAGCCAAAAGGTTGGAGGTTTTAGCCCACCCAGAGTTGCCTCAGAAGAAAGCCCTGGTGATCTGTTTCCAAAACCTCAGCCACTGAAAACTCCATGGAGCACAGGTCTACTCTGACACGCGTTCGGTCGCCATGAGTGGTGACCAACCAGATGGCAACTGGTTAGTTGGTTGGATTTATTTAATGAATGTTTCTGGAGTGCTTATCATCAACATCATATTTTTCTCAGCCCTTGGAAGAGGTTGAACAATACTACGTTGCACTCTAAAACAGAGGATCTCAAAGTATGGTCCAGATGATGGGCAAGTTGGCGTCTTCTCCTGTGGTCACTTATAATATGACAATGTCTGTATCTAATTCCTGGAGCTATGGATTGTTCACTTACAATACATTTTATTATGATATCATCAACCTGGAACCACTCTTTCTGTAATTTTGGATATTTAAGATTTGGGTATCAGGAGTGAGTGTAGCAAATGGAAACCCACAAATGGATAACAATAATGAAAATGTCCCTTACGTTTTATAACACTTTACAGTTTACCAGTCATCATTGTTTTACTGTTGCCTTTTGACTTTCAAAATAACACATAAGAAATAGTCCTTTTTTCCCTTCATTTTCACATAGAGAAAATAAAGATTCAGAGGTTGACTAGCCTGAAGTTGTAATGCAAGTCTGTGAATCCAAGTCCCAGACTCTCTCCAGCACAGGCTGTTGGGGAGTGAGTGATTCACAGGGTTGGAACTACAGCTCTGAAGTTTGCCATTTTCTGAAACACCTGCATCCACACACTAGAACAGATACACCCTCCATGAGAGCGAAGCACGTTGGGGGAAGTTACTTTATAATAGCAATACGAAGATTGTGCGGACGGCACAGGACTGGGCTGTGTTTCATTCTGGCATACATAGGGTGGCTATTACTGAGAACAGGCTCAACAGCACCTAACAACAGCAACAATATTCTAGAAACACTGTGGGTCTATGATGTTGCCTTTGATCCTTTTGGAAACCCTGGTGGCATAGTGGTTAAGAGTTTGGCTGCTAACCAAAAGGTTGGCAGTTCTAATCCACCAGCTGCTCCTTGGAAATCCTATGGGGCAGTTCTACTTTGCCCTATAGGGTCTCTCTGAGTTGGAATCCACTTGTCAGCATTGGGTGTATATATATACACACATACACATGCACAAACACAAACACACAGTCATGCATTGCTTAATGTCCAGGATAAAAAGAAAAAAACATTCTGTGAAATAGGATGTTATAAGATTTGGACTTTGTGTGAACCCTGTATTAAATACCGTATAGAGGCGTGGCTGACAGAAGCAATCTTCAGTCTGGGCGTACAGTGCATCCCGCAAGTCAAGTGTGTGTCACAGATCATTTCCCACATGAGCCAGTTGGGCCCCAAAGGCAAGGTTGAGGTCCTGATATTTGGGCTACAGAAGGACATAGCCAAAATGATCATGAACTTGGCTGACTATTGCTGCTAGCACCAGGCAGAGAGAAGGGCCCTGCCCCTGAGGCTGGCACCCAGCGGGCTCTGAATACCGCACAGGGTTGCCAGATTTTGAAGGTAGCTCACACCTCGAGGTGGGAACCATGCCGAGGCTAAAGTGGAAGCCCTGTCTTGAACCTTGTTCTTACAGGTCCTGCTTCTACCCACTGGGTTAAAAATGATGGGGTGGGGTTTGTTTCTTTTCCTGTGTTAAACGTTTACAAACATGAATTTAAAGAGTTCTAATAAAGAGTTAATACAACCACAGACATATATGTGATCAGATGTTGCTCGAACGAACGTTAGTGGCGCATGACTGTACATATACGTCTCACTGGTAACACTCCTCTAGAGAACCCAAGCTCAGACACCTGCCAACACACCCACCTTGTTGTTGTTTTGCTAAGTTTTAGCTTTTCAAAATACATCTTTAAAAGCCACTGCCTAATATCATAAAAGAAAATTTAACACTTAAAAGACAGTTTTATAATGAAAAGCAATCCTTTAAATAGAATAAACTTAGTTTTATGAAAAACTCACTATATTGTCCTATTTATCTAATGTCTCCATGGACTGAAGAAAAACTTTATCCTGGGCCAGTAGCAAACCTCCGAGTAACGTAGATGATCAATGTTTTAGAGGAAGTGTTATTTATATAGGGAAACCAGGTAAAATGTGGAGATTAAGGAAGAGGTTATTGATCTTTGACAAAGGACCAAAGTCCACTAAATGGGGAAAAGACAGTCTTTTTAACAAATGGTGCTGGCAAAACTGGTTGTCCATCTGTAAGAAAATGAAATGGGACCCATACCTCACACCATACACAAAAACTAACTCAAATGGATCAAAGACCTAACTGTAAAACCTAAAATGATAAAGATCACGGAAGAAAAAACAGAGATAATGCTGGGAGCTCTAATACGTGCCATAAATACATTACAAACCATAACTAACAACGCACAAACGCCGGAAGATAAGCTATGTAACTGGGAGCTCCTAAAAATTAAACACTTAGGTTCATCAAAAGACTTCACCAAAAAACAAAAACAGAACTCAAAGACTGGGAAAAAAATTTTGGCTACAACATATCCGACAAGTGTCTAAAATCTAAAATCTATAGGCTATTTCAATACCTCAACAACAAAAAGATAAATAATCCAATTAAAAAACGGGCAAAGGATGTGAACAGACACTTCACCAAATGAGACACTTAGGCAACTAACAGACTCATGAGGAAATACAGTCATTAGCCATTACCCTCCTTCGACCAAAAAAAAAGGAAAAACACCTCACGGCCTTCAAGTTGACTCCGACTCATGCGGACCCTGTAGGACAGAGTAGAACTGCCCCACAGGGTTTCCAAAGAGTGCCTGTTGGATTTGAGAAATGCAAATCAAAACTACAATGAGATACGTCTGCAGTGTACTGAATTACATCTAGCCGTGGTCTCTGTGACTCATACACAATGTTTGAGTAAAAAAAAACCAAACCAAGTCCGTTGCCATCGAGTCAATTCTGACTCGTATGTAGCAACCTTATAGCGACCCTATAGGACAGAGTAGAACTGCCCCTATACGGTTTCCAAGGAGTGGCTGGTGAACTCAAACCGTTGACCTTTTGGTTAGCAGCTGAGCAATTTATCACTGCACCACCAGGGCTCCAGCGATTGAGTGGGACTATGCAAATAAGGTATATGGAACCTGTGATGTTTGGGGTTATATATCAACTTGGCTAGGACATGATTCCCAGTGGTTATCCTCCATTTTACATACTGTGTGGATCCTGACAGCTACACGTTGATAAGGCAGGATTGGTGTAAGGTGTGTCTTGGGTCAGAGCCTTGCAGGGGGTGTGACTTTAAGTCCCACCCTTATTACAGTTATGCCCTTCCCTGGAGGTATGGCCTGTATCTAAGTTATGTATGTGTAGATGATCTGGTAGGCTCTCTCTCTCTGCAGCAGGCATCTCACTTTGTGTCAGCTTCTCTTAGAAGCTGTTTGATTCTCCTCCTAAACCTTCTCTCTCCTTGGCATCATGGCTTCCTCACAAGACCAAATTGAGTTCTCTTCATTTCAGTTTGTTTACGACCTCTCATCTACCTCATTGCCTCTACATTTCAGCTTCAGCCTCCATTGTGAACTCCCTGGTTCTGTATCTACTGGGCCAGATTTCTTCATCTGAGCATCTGATTAGCACAGTTTAGCCCTGCTTGAGCATAGCTTTTGTTCCCAGTCCATCTAGCAGATTACTGCTAAGCCCAAGGATTAGCTACTCTTGGCTCAAGTGAAGAGCCCACTCCTTGGTCCTGGCTTCAAAGGAGGGAATGGTGTCCTGTTGGACAAAACATGGCTGTCCTGTTAGGAGGGGCTGTGGGTAAGGCCAGCACCACAATGGACATGCCTAGGGATGTGTGACTCATTATAAGCAATGCAGAAGATTGAGGTCCTGTGGCCCATACAGGTCTGCAGTCTCCAAGAAGTCTACATTCACTCCCAAGAAAGGTCTTCTCTAATATCTTACTAGGAGTCCCTGGGTGGTGCAAATGGTTAAGTGCTTGATTACAAACCAAAAGGTTGGTGGTTCAAATCCACCCAGAGAGGCAGCTAGGAAGAAAGGCCTGGGATCTACTTCCAAAAGGTCACAGTCTTGAAAACCCTATGGAGCAGTTAGAATCAACTCCATGGCAACTGGGCTCGGATTTCAAACTTTCTGCCTGGTTCAGTCATGGCCAAAGAAGTGAGACCCAAACGAACCTGGATTTTTAAAATGTGGGTGAATCAGAGTGATAACCAGAACAGGAAGAATTACATGCTGAAGTCCTGCTGGAAACTTAATTTCCCTCTTAGAAAACAAGGGCAGTGTGCACATTGGAGAGCCACCAAATCTCTTGACTGGCAGAGTTGGAAACAACAGTGCCCCGCTCAAAGATGGTGGCTCACTGCACCCCTTTGAATGTGTGTGGCTGTCCACAGTCCCAGCAATAATCCAATCTCCTGCATCAGGGCTCCTAAAAGGACCCACTACACCTCTTCCCTGTCTACCTTTCCAGGGCTCCCACCCGTAATTTTTCCCATTCTGCTTGTCATTCCGCTTCACTCACATTTTAGAAATTTGAGTCTGTTCTGATTTCACTTTGTCAGCCATGACTGATATGGTTCCAACCAGTTCAAAGCTCTGTTTTTAACATCATGATGTCGGTCCCTTGAAGTTGTCCCCTGTGAGCAAATCAGCAGCAAAATCCAGAGTCTCTTGCTTTTCTTCAGCTTGCCAGTCAGTGCTGCCCACCCCCTCTGTAGGTACCTGCAGCTGAGACCCCCAGGAACAGTGTTAGCGTCCTCGCTTTCCCAGCCCACACCTGCGGGGAGCTGTCAGGTGTGTACTCTGTGATGATTTGTTCAGCCTATTGCTACAGCAGCTCTATTTGTTTAGAAAGAGACGGATAAATCCCATACTGCCACGTTTCCTGCAGTAAGTTACTATTACCCATGAGCCTTTAAAAACATGGCTTGCTCAAGAAGGCATTAGAGCTAAGTTATCGTTTACGTTTGTCACAGGGGCTGCGAATGCGTAATGAGATTCTAGAGTTAATGTGTTGGGCAAAGCACTCAGGAAAGCCAGGGCAGAATTCATTCAGAATTCTGATGTGGTGTTTTAATTAAAGATAGTTTCTCAACATGAGAGGAGCAAAGAAAGGCTGCTTAGAAAATGAGAGTTCGTTGTCTGATGCACTGTTGTGACAAGGGCCCTGCTGTCTGTGTTGTGTCACTGATGCCAAGAGAATGACAGCACCCAAGGAAATGCACCTAGAAAGCGCCCATGAGACTTGCTGGCCTGGGGTGCTGCTGGACAACTAGGCCCAGCACCAGGTCTCCTGTGCCCTGCACACCCAGCCATGTGGCCGTGCTCTGCACCCCAATTCCAGTGGGTTCAGGTTACCAGCACTGGACGCCAACTGCATGCAAATCACTGAGGCTGGGACACACCTCTGCCTCTGCACAAGGTCCCCTGGAGGGGCCCCCTCAAAATCACTCTGCCAAAAGAGCAAGAGCACGGGCTCCCCATTCATGGTCTCTTGGTGCCTGTGGCTTTCATACCTGCCAGGTCTCTCAGAATCCTTGCTCTGAACAAGCTGTCCCGGTAGCAAAGACACTGTTGGAAGAGACTAGCCTCACATGGCAATATAGGGATATAAGGAGACTCTATAGATCTGATGTCAAAGCCATGCTTTTGGACTTTTGATGAGTAAGAACTGTTTTGTATTAGTTTTCTAGGGCTGCCACAAGACAGTACCACTAACTAGTGACTTAGAAGAACACAAACTTATTGTCTCACAGTTCTGGAGGCTAGAAGTCAGAATTCCGGGTGTCAGCAGGGCTGTGCTCTCTCTGAAGGCTCAAGGCGAAGATCCTTCCTTGTGTCTTCCAGCTTCTGGTGGCCCCAGGCATTGCTTGGTTCGTAGATGCGTCTTCATATGGCCGTCTTCCATCTGTGTATGTCTGTGAGTCTTCTCTTCTATAGCACACCAGTCATATTGGATTAGGACCCGCCCTATTGCAGCATAACCTCATGTCAACTTAACTGATAACATCTGCACAGACCCTACAGTAGCCCCCCCTTATCTGCGGGTTCTCTTTGCGAGGTTTCAGTTACCCATGGTCAACCACAGTCTGAAAGGGTTAAATGAGTAAAATGATGAAGTCTCTTGTCTTCCCGTTCCATCCTGCTCGGGGAGCACACTGACCTAACTTTTATTGAAGTATATTGTTATAATTGTTCTATTTTATTATTAGTTATTATTGTTAATCTCTTACTGTACATAATTTATAAATTAAACTTTATTATAGGTGTGTTTTTTATGTATAGGACAAAACAGTGTATTTAGGGTTCAGTACTCTCTGAGGTTTCAGGCATCCACGCATGTCTTGGAACATATCCCCTGTGAATAAGAGGGACTACTGTATTCCCAAACAATATTTCATGCTCCATTTTTGTGAGTCACACAGAGAGCAGAGATGGTCTCTGAGCTCTCTTCTAGTTGTTAACCTTTCTGGGTTCAAGGTGAGAAAGGAAAGAGAGGGCTTGTGTCTCGGTGAAGAATGCTTCTGCAGAACTCGATGGTTGCTCCTTTTCTCTTGTTGCCATTACTCTTCCCTCCTTACCCCCAAAACGACTCTGCCTACTTACACATTTTCTAACCTACAACTGTCTTCTTGGCTCTGGGTATTTGGGGGCAGATTATAACTCTGCGTCAAAGAACTAAATCTCAGATATGTTAAGTTTTGAACCGCACGTAAACGTATGAAATCTCCTATCCTCTGAGACAGGGAGCCCAGTGGCTATTGGGAAGGTGGGGTCCTGGGTAGGTTTCTGGTCTAGTTGTTCCTTACCTCTAACCCTGCTCCCTGCTTTCACATTCATGCAACGCAGCTAGAACTAACCAAACCACACCAAATTACCCTCCTGCTTTAAAACCTCTAATGGATTTCTATGACACCAGGAATCATAAGGATAAGAGGATCCTTTCCTGACCATCCTGACCACCTTTCTGACCCCACATGGGACACTCCCCCTCTCACTCACAGTCTCCACATCCCCTGGCCCCACTGTGATGCCACCATGCCACGCTCACCCCCATCACCTTGTCACTTGGTCTCTGCCTGGTGTCACCTCCTCCTGACAGCCCTGCCTAAAGTGGCCTGGGCGGCAACCCCCCAAGCATCTCAGAGTACGTCCTTCGGGGTGAAGTCATCTTATTCATTCATTCCCTTCTCTTCCACCTGCCTCCTTCCGCTAGAATATCAGCTGTAGGAGAGCAGGGACCTCGTCTGCCTTTGTCACAGCACCCTCAACATTGTGGACTCAATAAATCCCCAATAAGTGACGCAGAGAGTGGTGGGCAAGATCTCCATTTCCATGACCTCAGTCCTCTTATTTGTAATGTGGGAATCATGACACAGACCTTCCTGTCTGCTAAGCTTGTTGGGAGAGAGTCACCCATGAGAGTCTGAGAGCGGCAAGGCCTTTATTGCTGTGTGACATTATCCTTAGCTGCTTCCCGAGTTAGCTTAAATGCATTTGCCGTTTCCAATAAGCATCTTATTAATCCTCATGGTAGAACAGTAAGACCACCTTATACGAGAGCCATGTTTCACCGAGTTGCATTATATTGAGGGGGGTGCTATGGGTCTCATTTTACAGGCTACGAGGGAGGGGCGGGAGGTGGGCAGACACAGTGTGACCTACAGTTGTTGCCATTGCAATGGAGCCGACTTTGGCTCATGTGTCAGAGTAGAGCTGCACTCCATAGGGTTTTCTTCTCCAGTGCTTTAAACGACTCAATTTTTTAAAAATTGTACTTTAGATGAGGGTTTACAAAGCAAATTAGTTTCTCATTGACCAATTAATTCATATATGTTTTGTGACATTGGTTGCCACCCCCACGACATGTCAACACTCTCCCCTTCTTGACCTTGGGTTCTGCATTACCAGCTTTCCTGTCCCCGTCTGCCTTCTCGTCCTTGTCCCTGGGCTGGTGTGCCCATTTAGTCTCATTTTGTTTTATGGGCCTGTCTAATCTTCGGCTGCAGGGTGAACTTCAGGAGTGACTTCAGTGCTGAGTTAAAAGGATGTCCGGGACCATACTCTCAGCGTTTCTCCAGTCTCCGTCAGGCCAGTAAGTCTGGTCTTTTTTTTTGTGAGTTAGAATTTTGTTTTACATTTTTTCTCCAGCTCTGTCTGGGACCCATTATTGTGATACCTGTGAGAGCGGTCGGTGGTGGCAGCTGGGCACCATCTAGTTGTGCTAGACTCAGTCTGGTGGAGGCTGTGGTGATTATTGGCCATTAGTCCTTTGGACTAATCTTTCCCTTGTGTCTTTGGTTCATAGGGTTTTCAATGGCTGATTTTTTGGAAGTAGATCTATTGCCAGGCTTTTCTTCTGAGACACCTCTGGGTGGATTTGGACCTCCATCCTTCTGGTTAGCAGCCCAGCATGTTAACAAATCCTTTGCACCACTGTTGTTGTTGATGATAGGTGCACCACTAAATCTACTTAAGTCAGGTAACAGGGGATGTAGAAGGGCAGTCCCTCTGTGGACTGTGGGCAGTGCACACCACACTTCTGCTTTGTCCCATTTCACAGGAGCCATGAGCGTACTCACTAACTCTGCTGGGCACTGCCTGGCAGCTCACTTACTCTTCAAGGGTTTGTATGCAGAGCAAGCAGCCAGCTCCCAGCAACCTCACGCCAGCATTATTGAAAGCAACAACTTTAATGGGGACTCTGCATCAGTGTTTGAAGAGGGACCCACCTCTGAAAGGTCTGATGCAAGACTGCAGTCCAGGTGGGAAGCAGCGATGGACAGTCTGCTGGGCTCCATTCCATTAGTGCCGTTGCTCTGAAACCAGAAGTAAGCTTGTGAAGAGGACAATCCTGGGAAATAGGCATCTTATATTGAGGTCACGGTGACCGGCGGGTCTTGTGGTCACTAATGCATGCACCTGATGAAAATGATGTCTGAGGACTTCCTTGAATATTTGTCATTGTTGTTAGGTGCCATCACATGAGTCCAGATCATAATGACCCTATGTACAATGGAATAAAACACTGTCCAGTCCTGTGCCACCCTCACAATCGTTGCTATGCTTGAGCCCATTGTTGCAGCCACTGCGTCAGTCCATCTCGTTGAGGTTCTTCCTATTTTTCGCTGGCTCTCTACCAAGGATGATGTCCTTCTCCAGGGACAGGTCCCTCCTGACAACTTGTGCAAAGTACGTGAGACATAGTCTCGCCGTCCTTGCTTCTAATGAGCATTCTGGCTGTACCTCTTCCAAGACAGATTTGTTCATTCTTCTGGCAGTCCACGGTGTATTCAATGTTCTTTGCCAGCACTGTAATTGAAAGGCACCAGCTCTTCTTCGGCCTTCTTATTCATTGTCCAGCTTTCACATGCATATGAGGCGACTGAAAACACCTTGGCTTGGGTCAGGAGCATCTTAGTCTTCAAAGTGACATCTTTACTTTTTAACACTTTAAAGACGTCTTTTGCATTTATGTATTTTTATATATACTTTAAGGTTTAGATAGCCTTCTGGTAGTTTTGGGGCTGTCCTAACCAAAAAAACCAAATGCGTTGCTCTCATGTCAATACAGGCCACAATATATCCTGGTAAGATTTTTCTTCAATTGCGGTAAAGCGTATATAACAAAAAGTTTGCCATTTTAATTACTTTTAGGTGTAGAATTCCGTGACTTTAGTTACATTCACCATGTGGTGCAGCCATGAGCACTATCCATTTCCAAATGTTCTGTATCGCCCCAGACAGAAACTCAGCATCCCGGGGCAATACCTCCTGTTTCCTCCTCCCCCAGCCCCTGGTAATCTCTAATGAGCTTTTTAGTGTGTGTGTGTGTGTGACGAAAATATACACAACAAAACATTTGCCAATTCAACAATTTCCACATGTATGTTTCAGAGATACTGATCACGTTCTTCGTGTTGTACAACCATTATCGCCGTCTTTTTTCCAAATTATTCCACCACCAGTAACATAAATTCAATGCTCCCGAAGCCAAACCGCCCCCCCCCCCCCGCCTTTAGCCCTCCCTTCCGCTACACTGGTAAATAGCCACTAATAATCTTTGGTTTCTACATATTTGCTTATTTCATTTAAGTGAGATCATACAGTATTTGTCCTTTTGTGTCTGACTTATTTCACTCAGCGTGATGTTTCGAGGTTCAGCCAGGTTGCAGCATGTATCAAAACTTCATTTCTCTTTATGGCTAAATAATACTCCATTATGTTTGTACCACGTTTTGTTTATCCATTCATACTGATGGATCCTCGGGTTGTTTCTACCTTTTGGCAACTGTGAATAACGCTGTAATGGACATTGATGTACACATATGCTGACAAGCGTTAACACGCTTTGTGTGTGTGTGTGTGTGTATCACAGAGTAATAAAATCAGTTAGTGTTCTTTTTTTTTTTTTTGATCCGGGTCTCAGGCCTTCCGTTTCTTTATATGACGGTCCTTTTACTGTTAATTTGCATTAACGGCAGCTGGGGCAAAACTTTTTGTGTGAGTTGAACCTATAAATAAAAAGGTGGTTGAGATTTTACTGAATAGACACTTTCTCTCCTCCCGAATCCAGGGAGAGCAGTGAATAACGGAATGGCCTGGAAGGAAGCAGAAATCCTGGACAGTTCACTCAGGAGAAGGTGCTCACATGGCCCCCCTGCCTTGATTTACGTTTACTGTCCACTTGGAACTTGGTTTTCTGCTTCCTGAAATTCTCTTGTTTATACGATGCATCCTCGGGGAGGGAATTTTTGTCTTTCACTAAAACGCAAATGTCCCTTGGAGAGGGCGAATTTTAACTCTTATTGCTCATTATATTCTTGGGGTGAACAGGTTGAGCTCCTTTTCCTACAAGCAGAGTTCTGAAAGGAGAGGCTGGGGTCCACGCCTTGCTCAGCTGACCCCCTGCCAAGCTGTGCCTTCAACCGAGCACATCCATGTGACTGTTTTCCCTCCACGTTTGTTTGCATGTTCAGATTTTAAACTTGTCACTTTGAAGTTTCAATCACAGGATAACATCACTGTGAACTGACATCTTATATTTCAATGTGCTGATTTAAATCACCTTTTAATCATTTGAGGTCATTTGTATTGTTTAAAAATAAAAAGCCAAATCACTTTTCCATTTTCATGCATGATAGTCGCTAAGGTTATTTCACTGCCTGAGTTAATAACAGTCTGCCAGCCGAAAACTAGTTTGCATTTCATTTGGGGAAAAGATTTTAATAATTATATATAATCAATAGTGGAATTGTCATTCTAGCAAATATCTGAATCTGAGAAAGATGTTGCCAATTTGTGCTTGTTGCCAGGGCTATTTATTCCATTAACGGCTCTTATTTTAACACGCTTAATCATCCTGATATGTGCCTCTCCTGTTCTATCTTCTTTCCCTTTTTCATTGCTTTGCTCATATAAATGCTTCCTCAATTTAGTTGATTGGGTAGGAAGGAGGTGAAGCACTGGCGGTGAAGTGTTTAAGAGCTTGGCTGCCCACCAACCGCTCCTTGGAAACCCTACGGGGCAGTTCTTCTCCGTCCGTTAGGGTCACTGTGGGTCGGAATCCCCTCGATGGCAACGGGAGTGGGGGAGATGCCTGTTCTCTTCACTCGATTTTAACATTAGGAAATCTCCTTTGGGGGCCTCTTGATCATTCATAGAGCGAGTGGGCTATAGGTGGTTTTCAAAAAGCACATTGTCATTGTTGCAGACCAGCCTGGAGTGGCCCCCTGACTCATGCGGACCCCATGCACAATGAAGGACACCCTGCTCGGACCTATGCCATCCCCATGATCTGTTGTTGATGAGACCATTGCGACCTATAGAAATTTCATTGGCTGATTTGGAAGTAGATCATCAGGCCTTTCTTCCCAGTTCGTCTTAGTCTGGAAATTTTGCTGAAACCTGTTCAGCATAACAGCAACACGCAAGCCTCCACTAGCAGATGGGTGGTGGCTGCACATGAAACGCATTGATTGGGAACTGAACCTTCCCGCATGTTGTTGTCGTTAGGTGCCATCGAGTTGGTTTGACTCATAGAGACCCTGTGTACAACAGAACAAAATGCTGCCCTGTCCTGCGCCATCCTTACAATCGTTGTTATGCTAAAGTCCCTTGTTGCAGCTACTGTGTCGATCCACCTGTTGAGGGTCTTCCTCTTTTCCGCTGAATCTCTACTTTACCAGGCATGATGTCCTTCTCCAGGGACTGATCCCTCCTGATAACATGTCCAAAGTATGTGAGACAAAGCCTCACCATCCTTGCATCTAAGGAGCACTCTGGTTGTACTTCTTCCAAGACAGATTTGTTCATTCTTTTGGCAGTCCAACATTCTTCTCCAACACCACAAGTCTAAGGTGTCAATTCTTTGGTCTTCCTTATTCATTGTCCAGCTTTCATATGCACAGAAGGCGACTGAAAACACCTTGGTTTGGGTCAGGCGCACCTTAGTTTTCAAGGTAACATCTTTGCTTTTAAACTCTTTAAAGAGGTCCTTTGCAGCAGATTTGCCCAATGCAATGAGTCTTTTGATTTCTTGACTACTGCTTCCATGGGTGTTGATTGTGGATCCAAGTAAAACGAAATACTTGACTTCGATCTTTTCTCCATCTATCATGATGTTGCTTATTGGTCCAATTGTGAAGACTTCTGTTTTTTTTATGTTGAGGTATAATCCATACTGAAGCCTGTGGTCTTTGATCTTCATCAGTAAGTGCTTCAAGTCCCCTTCACTTACAGCAAGCAAGGTTGTGTCATCTGCATATCAAAGGTTGTTAATGAATCTTCCTCTAATCCTGATGCCCTGTTCTTCTTCATACAGTCCAGCTTCTCGGATTATTTGCTCAGCATACAGAGTGCATAGGTATGGTGAAAGGATACAACCCTGACTCACAACTTTCCTGACTTTAAACCAAGCAGTATCCCCTTGTGTTCGAATGACTGCCTCTTGATCTATGTACAGGTTCCTCATGAGCACAATTAAGTGTTCTGGAATTCCCATTCTTTGCAACGTTACCCATAATTTATTATGATCCACCCAGTTGAATGCCTTTGCATAGCCAATAAAACACAGGTAAACATGTTTCTGGTATTCTGTGCTTTCAGCCAGGATCCATCTGACATCAGCAATGATATCCCTGGTTCCACACCCTCTTCTGAATCTGGCTTGAATTTCTAGCAGTTCCGTGTAGATATACTGCTGTAGTTGCTTTTGAATGATCCTCAGCAAAATTTTACTTGCATGTGATATTAACGATATGGTTGGATAATTTCCACATCCAGGGGGATCACCTTCTTGGGAATAGGCATAAATATAGATTTCTTTCAGTCAGTTGGCCAGGTAGCTATCTTCCAAATTTCTTGGCATAGACGAGTGAGCACTTCCAGTGCTGCATCTGTTTGCTGAAACATCTCAATTGCTATTCTATCAACTCCTGGAGCCTTGTTTTTCATCAATGCCTTCAGTGCAGCTTGGACTTCTTCCTTCAGTACTGTTGGTTCCTGCTCATATAGTACCTCCTGAAATGGTTGAATGTTGACCAATTCTTTTTGGTATAGTGACTCTGTGTATTCTTTTCAACTTCTTTTGATGGTTCCTGAGTCATTTAATATTTTCCCCATTGAATCCTTCAGTATTGCAACTAGAGGCTTGAATTTTTTCTTCAGTTCTTTCAGCTTGAGAAATGCAGAGTGTGTTCTTCCGTTTTGGTTTTCTATCTCCAGGTCTTTGCACAGGTCATTATAACACTTTATATTGTCTTCTTGAGCCACCCTTTCGCATGGAATGGGATAATTCTACTACTGAACAATCAATGCCCCCTGAAAAACAAACACACACACAGAATAGATGAAAGAAAAGGGTAAACCTCATGTCCCTAACTTCAGGACTCAAAGGAACTGCGCTGAGTTCATTTCTAGCTAAGCGCTCACTTGCTTTTGGGTTGTTTGACAACACTAGGAAGGAAGCATGTTGGAAGGAAAGGTGATCGGCAAATTCACTAAGGCCAATCTTCCCTAAAATATCGCCCTATATAAACGACCCTAAGAGCTACCTTACTTGTTGAGTGTTTATCAGTATAAAAATATGGCAGAGTTCCTGCAGGACTATTGCATACTAGTAAGTGTGTCTCTAATTCTTACAACCTCTACTTGAGACACGGTTGGGTGAAAGGTGACTCCGGTTCTCCCCAGGCCTTGCTCTTTTTTCCCTCTGCAAATGCCACTTCTATTAGTAACAGGCATGGGAATTACAGGTGCGGGCCGAGGGGGCACGTCCCAAGGGGATCAGTTCCCCAGGACACATTTCCACACACTGCTTCCCTATCCCGACAGACCGGACAAGGTCAGGGCTCGCCTGCTCCTATTTTACCAGGAAGATCTGTGCAGGGACAGGCTGAGGACTGAGTGGCAGGGAGCTGAGCGGTGTGATGGGGACAGCGGTGCCGGCCCTGGCGGTGCTCCGCCGCGTAGCCCGCCCCCAGGAGCAGCCCTGGCCCTGGAGAGCCTCCTGGGGGCCGGAGTTGGCCCTTGGTCCGGTGGAGGCTGGAGATGGGGCTGCACGCTGGGATGTTCCACAGGCGCCCGGCCCTGGAGACCCCCTGGGTCGTGCGCTCCGTACGCTGAGGGAGCACCCTTGGACCTGCTGGCGCCTCCAGTCCTCACCTGTGCCTGTGCGGGGGGCGACGCCGTATCCCTCGGTTAGTGTTACTTCTGTTTATAACAAACTTAAAACTCTGTTGGTTAGAGCCTCCGACCTCACCTCTGCAGAGCGTGGTGTGTCGGGTGGAGATGAGACTTCCCAGCGGCGATGTCCGGCTTCTAGCAGCCCATGGCACTCTGGACCTTCACCTCTGGCTCCAGCCAGCTTTCACCCTGCCCGCCCCTGCATCCTTGCCTTGCACCCCAGCCCTGCACCCCACACCCCAGCCCCGCATCCGGCACTCAGCCCCGCACCTCACACCCCACCCCGCACCCCCGCCCCACACCCATGCACCCCGCCCTGCAGCCCACAACCCCGTCCTGCATCTCACACCCTTGCTCCGCACCCTGCATCCAGCCCTGCACCTCACACCCCACCCCGCACCCTCGAGTACTGGCATCTCCGCACTCAGCGCCCCTCGCGCACCGCATCCTCTCACCCCCATGCCCTTGCGCCCAGCCTGGCTCTGGCCTCCGCGTCCAGCGCCCGGGGAAACCCGGTGGGAGGTGGTGGGCGCAGCACTGGGCTCAGAGCATCTCACCTGGAGTGGACCCCGCCCAGCGGCCTGTGCCCACTCGTGAACAGCAGTGCGGTTCGCGCACCCTGACATGCAAATCATCAAGTCACAGGACATCCTGTGGGGACCGAGCTGGCAGCACGCCTCTTCACAACTGGTTTCCTTCCCTTGACGCTCTCGGGCCTCTGCCCTACCCGGGTGCTGATGAGGAGCAGGCCTCAGGGGCCTTTGGAGGGACGCTCAGGGGCTGGCAGGAGCTTCGTGTGAAGTCTCACGGCCACCCGACAGACAGCGAGGCTCAGAGGGGTTCATCTGAGCCTGGAAGCCGGAGGAGGGGTCTTGTGCAGACGGGTCTGTGCTTTGAGGCCTCTGCAGCCCCAAAGATCTGCTCCTGGGGGCGGGGAGGGGGGTAAGTGAGAGAAAAGGGGCATCCTCCTTTCCTTCCTGTGAATCAAGAGAGGGGTGCTCTCTCCCTTCACTGGGAAAAGCCAGGCTGAGTGATGGAGTGAGGTGAATTTTAGCTTTGAAATTGGAAGATGAACCCAATTTTAAGGTCCAGGAGGAGCAGTTTTAACAGTCAGCTGCTGCCCTTCTTTATGCTTCATTTATTGTATGATGCAGGCTCTGGGTGGCACAAACCGGTAAGCGCTAGGCTACTGACTAAAAGGTTGGTGGGTTGAACCTACCCAGAGGCACCTCAGAAGAAAGGCCTGGTGATCTGCTTCCAAAGTGTCACAGCCATGAAAACCCTGTGAAGCAGTTCCTCTGTACACAGGGTGTGGTCATGAGTCAGAATGAACTTCATGGCAACTGGTCACTTCATGCCATGTGTGAGAATAACAACAATAAATATAATGTTTAATAATAACAAATATGGTAAAAACTGTGAAGACAGATTCAATAGTTCTCCCCCGGCATTGCTGAACGGAGTGCTAAGTGCAGAGCTCTGTGTTTTCTGTGCACCGGTGTCTCAGGGTGAAGCTGCCTCAGAGTCACCTGGAGGGATCATTAAAACCCAAACTGCACCCTGCCCCCAGAGGTCCTGACTCCGTAGGTGTGGAGTGGGGCCGGAGACTTTGCATTTTTAATCAGTTCCCAGGTGTTGCTGATATTGATGGCTCACTTTGAGAACCACTGATCTATATTCACTGATTTAATCTTTATAACAAGCCTACGAGATAGCAACCCTTAATGATCTCCATTTTACAGTTGAGAAAACTCAAATGTAGAGCCACTTGCTAATATTCGGACTGAAGTCTGACTCTGAAGCCTGTGATTCTAACCACTCCATTCCTTTGTCACATGGGATACGAAGACCACATAAGTCAGTCAGTAAAGGTGGCAGTATACTGCAGCACCATCTTAATCAGAGCCCTCAAACACGAGGGGTTTAGAGAATCCACTAGAAGCTAGCAATTGGTGCCTCCTTTGCCATGAGACCAGAAGAACTGGATAGTGCCCGGCTACCATTACTGAACTTTTCGATCAAAGATTCTGTAGAAGAATCCTGATAAAAAGGACAGAACAGAATTTCAAATTTGCAGTGGAATCCAGGCTTTCTGGAGCCATCAAAGCTGGATGACCCCCCAAAACTGTTGCCCTGAGACAGTCTTTCAACTTTAAACCAAAACTACCCCTTGAGGTCTTCTTTGAACCAAAAAATAGCTTATCTTAACTAGTAAAGTACATCTGCTTTGGGGACTGTGCTCTCAAAGAATTACCTCTGTGAGATAAAACTGACAGCATCATCTCGAAAGCTGTAGGGGAAGTTTAGGGGGCAGTGAATTTAAGGTCACGGTGGTGGAATAATTTGGAAAAGGAGAGTGGTAGAGATAGTGAGAATGGCAGCACGACTTGCAGAGTGTCATCAATGTCACTGACTTGTACATGCAGAAATTGTTGAAATGGTATATCTTTGGCTGGGTATACTGTTACTAAGTTAAAAATTAGGGAGAAAAAAAAACCTAGCTGTTGTTCTTGGACTTCGAAATTGGCCTTTTGATTTCCCATCATCTTCCTTATTTTCTCATCCTGAGCGTGATCAGGCACTGAGTGAACGAATGATGGTAACGGACTTGCAGCTGTACTTTGTGACCCAATAATAGACACTGAGTCCTGCTAGCAAAACCTGCTTAAGCGGGTGAGGCTGCTCTTCCTAGCAACAGGGCTGTGATAGTTCCCTTTGCTGAAATTGAAGAAAGGCACCAGGTTTTATCGCTAGTCTGTTTTTTCCTGAGAGCAAATCCCTCCACCTCCATATTCTCACAAAAAAAGCAAGTTTTAAAGGCACAATAACAAACTATTGTTAATGAATTTTAAATATTGCTCTTTTCTATCTGTATTTAATTTTCATTCTCAGCATCTTATATTTTCATTTTAAAAACCTTGAATGACAGGACACATTTAATCTCAACATCAGCCCTAAAACACCTGGAAGGGGATTCAAACTTTAAGAGCCAGTGGACTGGTAGGCTCTTTAGAATTGGAATGTTCTAGAACTTGTCAGAGTCCCCAGAGTTTCCTTCATCAATTATAAATCTGTACTTGGTGTTTACAAAGGTTTCTTGTTTACCATTAAACATTTATTTCCAGACTTTACATCTGCTCTCCAGACAGATGACAGTCTCTTCTGTTTTCTTTGAAGGAATAAAACTCGGAAATTACCCAAGTGACATAGCCCAGGCTCTTTATGTGGCCCATCTTGGAAGCAGAGACGTTCTTTTAGCTAGGCTGACTTGTCTGATTTGCAAAAGAAACACATACACGAATGTACTTACATGACACTGAGATTATTTAATTAGTTACCACTATGATAATGAGCACTATGATAATGAGGCCTGATGTGCCTCCTGGAGCTCAGTTGCTTACAACAGCAAGAATGCATTCTCACACGCAGGAGTCTGCAAGTCACCTGAGATTCAGCTGATCTGGGCTGGGCTGTGCTGGGCTGGGCTGGGCTGCGCTGGGCTGGGCTGGGCTGGGCTGGGCTGCGCTGGGCTGGGCTGGGCTGGGCTGGGCTGGGCTGCGCTGGGCTGCGCTGGGCTGGGCTGCGCTGGGCTGGGCTGGGCTGCGCTGGGCTGGGCTGGGCTGCGCTGGGCTGGGCTGGGCTGGGCTGCGCTGGGCTGCGCTGGGCTGGGCTGCGCTGGGCTGGGCTGGGCTGCGCTGGGCTGGGCTGGGCTGCGCTGGGCTGCGCTGGGCTGGGCTGCGCTGGGCTGGGCTGGGCTGCGCTGGGCTGGGCTGGGCTGGGCTGCGCTGGGCTGGGCTGCGCTGGGCTGGACTGGGCAGGGCAGGGCTGGGCTGGGCTGGGCTGGGCTGGGCAGGGCAGGGCTGGGCTGGGCTGGGCTGGGCTGCGCTGGGCTGGGCTGGGCTGGGCTGGGCAGGGCAGGGCTGCGCTGGGCTGGGCTGGGCTGCGCTGGGCTGCGCTGGGCTGCGCTGGGCTGGGCTGGGCTGCGCTGGGCTGGGCTGGGCTGCGCTGGGCTGGGCTGGGCTGGGCTGCGCTGGGCTGGGCTGGGCTGGGCTGGGCTGCGCTGGGCTGGGCTGGGCTGGGCTGGGCTGGGCTGCGCTGGGCTGCGCTGGGCTGGGCTGGGCAGGGCAGGGCTGGGCTGCGCTGGGCTGGGCTGCGCTGGGCTGGGCTGGGCTGGGCTGGGCAGGGCTGGGCTGCGCTGGGCTGGGCTGCGCTGGGCTGGGCTGGGCTGCGCTGGGCTGGGCTGCGCTGGGCTGCGCTGGGCTGGGCTGCGCTGGGCTGGGCTGGGCTGCGCTGGGCTGGGCTGGGCTGCGCTGGGCTGGGCTGGGCTGGGCTGCGCTGGGCTGGGCTGCGCTGGGCTGGACTGGGCAGGGCAGGGCTGGGCTGGGCTGGGCTGGGCTGGGCTGGGCAGGGCAGGGCTGGGCTGGGCTGGGCTGCGCTGGGCAGGGCTGGGCTGGGCTGGGCTGGGCTGGGCTGCGCTGGGCTGGACTGGGCAGGGCAGGGCTGGGCTGGGCTGCGCTGGGCTGGGCTGGGCAGGGCAGGGCTGCGCTGGGCTGGGCTGCGCTGGGCTGGGCTGGGCAGGGCAGGGCTGCGCTGGGCTGGGCTGGGCTGCGCTGGGCTGGGCTGGGCTGGGCTGCGCTGGGCTGGGCTGGGCTGGGCTGGGCAGGGCAGGGCTGCGCTGGGCTGGGCTGGGCTGCGCTGGGCTGCGCTGGGCTGGGCTGGGCTGGGCTGGGCTGCGCTGGGCTGGGCTGGGCTGGGCTGCGCTGGGCAGGGCTGGGCTGGGCTGGGCTGGGCTGCGCTGGGCTGCGCTGGGCTTGGCTGCGCTGGGCAGGGCTGATCTGGGCTGGGCTGCGCTGGGCAGGGCTGGGCTGGGCTGGGCTGGGCTGCGCTGGGCTGGGCTGGGCTGGGCTGCGCTGGGCTGGGCTGCGCTGGGCTGGGCTGGGCTGGGCTGCGCTGGGCAGGGCTGGGCTGGGCTGGGCTGGGCTGGGCTGCGCTGGGCTGGGCTGCGCTGGGCTGGGCTGGGCAGGGCAGGGCTGGGCTGGGCTGCGCTGGGCTGGGCTGGGCAGGGCAGGGCTGCGCTGGGCTGGGCTGGGCTGGGCTGCGCTGGGCTGGGCTGGGCAGGGCAGGGCTGCGCTGGGCTGGGCTGGGCTGCGCTGGGCTGGGCTGGGCTGGGCTGGGCTACGCTGGGCTGGGCTGGGCAGGGCTGGGCTGCGCTGGGCTGGGCTGGGCTGCGCTGGGCTGGGCTGGGCTGGGCTGGGCTGGGCTGCGCTGGGCTGGGCTGGGCTGCGCTGGGCTGGGCTGGGCTGGGCTGGGCTGGGCTGCGCTGGGCAGGGCTGGGCTGGGCTGGGCTGGGCTGGGCTGCGCTGGGCTGGACTGGGCAGGGCAGGGCTGGGCTGGGCTGGGCTGGGCTGGGCTGGGCAGGGCAGGGCTGCGCTGGGCTGGGCTGCGCTGGGCTGGGCTGGGCAGGGCAGGGCTGCGCTGGGCTGGGCTGGGCTGCGCTGGGCTGGGCTGGGCTCGGCTGGGCTGCGCTGGGCTGGGCTGGGCTGGGCTGGGCAGGGCAGGGCTGCGCTGGGCTGGGCTGGGCTGCGCTGGGCTGGGCTGGGCTGGGCTGGGCTGGGCTGCGCTGGGCTGGGCTGGGCTGCGCTGGGCTGGGCTGGGCTGGGCTGGGCTGGGCTGCGCTGGGCAGGGCTGGGCTGGGCTGGGCTGGGCTGGGCTGCGCTGGGCTGGACTGGGCAGGGCAGAGCTGGGCTGGGCTGCGCTGGGCTGGGCTGGGCAGGGCAGGGCTGCGCTGGGCTGGGCTGGGCTGGGCTGGGCTGGGCAGGGCAGGGCTGCGCTGGGCTGGGCTGGGCTGCGCTGGGCTGGGCTGGGCTGGGCTGGGCTGCGCTGGGCTGGGCTGGGCTGGGCTGGGCAGGGCGGGGCTGCGCTGGGCTGGGCTGGGCTGCGCTGGGCTGCGCTGGGCTGGGCTGGGCTGGGCTGGGCTGGGCTGCGCTGCGCTGGGCTGGGCTGGGCTGCGCTGGGCAGGGCTGGGCTGGGCTGGGCTGGGCTGGGCAGGGCTGGGCTGGGCTGGGCTGGGCTGGGCTGGGCTGCGCTGGGCTGCGCTGGGCTTGGCTGCGCTGGGCAGGGCTGATCTGGGCTGGGCTGCGCTGGGCAGGGCTGGGCTGCGCTGGGCTGGGCTGGGCTGGGCTGCGCTGGGCTGGGCAGGGCTGGGCTGGGCTGGGCTGGGCAGGGCTGGGCTGGGCTGGGCTGGGCTGGGCAGGGCTGGGCTGGGCTGGGCTGGGCTGCGCTGGGCTGGGCAGGGCTGCGCTGGGCTGGGCAGGGCTGGGCAGGGCTGGGCTGCGCTGGGCTGCGCTGGGCTGGGCAGGGCTGCGCTGGGCTGGGCTGCGCTGGGCTGGGCTGCGCTGGGCTGGGCTGCGCTGGGCTGCGCTGGGCTGGGCAGGGCTGCGCTGGGCTGGGCTGGGCTGGGCAGGTCTGCGCTGGGCTGGGCTGGGCTGGGCTGGGCAGGGCTGGGCAGGGCTGGGCTGCGCTGGGCTGGGCTGGGCTGGGCTGCGCTGGGCTGGGCTGGGCTGGACAGGGCTGGGCAGGGCTGGGCAGGGCTGGGCTGGACAGGGCTGGGCAGGGCTGGTCGAATTGGAGCCCAGCAGATAGAGCAGCAGCGACCAGAGACTTGCTGTTCTCATGGTGGACCTGGAGTACAAGAGGCAATTAGTTATTCCAACAAGTCTTATAGATGGCAAAATGAAGGAATTTGGAAAAGCTTTAGCTTTTTTATGGAAACCAGATTTACTAGGAGGTCTGCGTGAGTACCAGCAGACACCACTACCAGATCTTCAAACCAGTTCATTCTGGTTCTAACCTCTGATGAGAATTTGCATTTCTGTTCCAGATATACTGAGTCAGAATCTACAGTTTGACAAGATCCTCAGGTGATTCTTATGTGTAATAAAATTTGAGAATCACTGTTCTACTAATGGAAACCCTGGTGGCGTAGTGGTTAAGAGCTACAGCTGTTAACCAAAAGGTCAGCTGTTCAAATTCACCAGGCGCTCCTTGGAAACCCTATGGGGCAGTTC
Source organism: Elephas maximus indicus (assembly GCF_024166365.1). Taxonomy (NCBI): domain Eukaryota; kingdom Metazoa; phylum Chordata; class Mammalia; order Proboscidea; family Elephantidae; genus Elephas; species Elephas maximus. Next base: position 235,823,118 of record NC_064819.1, read on the forward strand.
TACTATGTCCTATAGGGTCCCTGTGAGTCAAAATGGACTTGACGGCAACAGGTTTGGATTTTTTGGTTTTTGGTTCTCCTAGTGGTTCTTAGAATTGGCCCCTAACCAGCAGCATTAGCATCTCCTGGGAACTTGTTAGAAATACAAATTCTCAGCACGGGTTTGAACCGGAACTGAGCTGTTTGAGGCCACCCCCCTCCCCCATTACTACTGAGACTTCCTCATGGACTTTTACCAACAGCTTTCACCTAACATCTAACACAATCTGCAAAGTCTTGGGACAGAAATGTAGAACCAGCAAACCAGGCCTTTGGTTGATGCGTTAAGCTGTACCCTTAAGAAGGAGAAAGAGCCAAGTTTTGGAGATGTATCTTAGGAGATCATCCAAACAGATAAAGATTTAAATCTTTAACATATAGGGATTCTGAAACAAATTTTATAATGCTGAAAACAACAATAGAAGAATGGGTAAAGGGCAAAAACAACAAATCACAAAACAAGAAATATAAAAGATCAATGTACCTTAAACATTTTCAAACCCTGTTTTTTTTTAAAGAAGTGTAATTGAAACAATGAAATAATTTTTTTTTCTACCAAAGTAACAAAGGTTTTAAAAAATACAAATTGCTAGCTCTGCTGATGGAAAAAGGAACAGAGCAACTTCATGTTCTACAGAAGATCACAGTGAAGTCTTTCTGGACGCCAATTTGATTACACTTGCCAAATGCCTTAATAATTTCCTTTGTCTGAGTTATTCCACTTTTCTGTTAAGTTGGAACAAATGAAATAACCAGTATTTTATCAGTTTGACCTACAAAAATGACAAACATTCCCCTAATTGTTGAACCTATTAATTTATTCTGAGAAAATTATCTAAGGGGGTCGTGACAAAGATTTAAGAGCAAGGATGTAACCAGTAGTATTACTTATGGTGACATGAACATGTGTCTGTCAGTTTGTTGTGCTGTGGTGGCTTGTGTGTTGCTCTGGGAGCTATGCCACCAGTCTTTCAAATATCTGCAGGATCACCCAGGGTGGACAAGTTTCGGTGGAGCTTCCAAACTAAGGCAGACTGGGATGAAAGACCTGGCAATCTACTTCTAAAAAAATTGACCAGTGAAAATCTTATAAACAGTAGTGGAACATTGTCTGATATAGAGCCAGAAGATGAGCCCTTCAGGTTGGAAGGCACTCAAAAGCCCGGGGAAGAACTGCCTCCTCAAAGTAGAGTTGACCTTAATAATATGGATGGAGTCAAGATTTCTGGACCCTCATTTGCTGAGGTAGCATGGCTCAAAATGAGAAGAAACAGCTGCAAATATTCATTAACGATCAGAACATAACCACTGCCCCCCCCCAAAAAAAACCCAAACACATTGCTGTAGAGTTGATTCTGACTCATAGAGACCCTATATGGAATGCACAAAGTGTGAATCTGGGAAAATTGCAAATCGTCAAAAATGAAATGCATAAAGATCAATATCCTAAGCATTAGTGAACTGAAATGGACTGGTATTAACCATTTTGAATCGGAAAATCATATGATCTACTATGCTGGGCATGACAAAGAGGAATGGTATCAAATTTATCTTCAAAGAGAACATTTCAAGCTCTATCCTGAAGTACAATACTGTCAGTGACAGGATAATATCCATATGCCTACAGAACATCAGGATTGGTGGCAGACTTATTAACAACCTGTGATATACAGTTGACACAGCCTTGCTTGTTGAAAGCAAAGAGGACTTGAAGCATTTAGTGATGAAGATCAAAGACCACAGCCTTCAGTATGGATTACACCTCAACATAAAGAAAATAAAATGCTCACAACTGGACCAATAAGCAACATCATGAAGTATTTGGGAATTAAAGACATGACTGCAATGTACTCTCAAAGGGTTTGGGAAAAATAGTCCACATAACGTAAAGAGAGAGAGTGTGCCAATGATAAAGCAAATGGGGCAAAATGTTAACAATTGTTGAAACTGGTAAAGGAGTTCTTCGAAATCTTCTTGTGATTTTCCTCTAAGCTTGAAATTTTGTCAGAATAAAAAGTTACCAAAAATTTCTACAGAACAGAAATCATGTTCTCGATGTAAAAATATGGAAAAATTCTCACTCTATAGTTTTAAGTGGAAAGAGTAATTTACAAAGCTCTCAGTCTATCTAGCTATGACTCTCTCTGGATATCTAGCTAGCCTTATATGCATGAAGACTTTTACCTTTGTAAATACCATAGGAAGGATATTCGCCACCATGTTAGTGATGTGATACAAGTACCATTGGAAGGATATTCACCAACACGTTAGTGATGTGGTATAAACACCATTGGAAGGATATTCACCACCATGTCAGTGATGTGATATGAATACCCTCAGAAGGATATTCACCACCCTGTTAGTGATGTGATATAAACACCATTGGAAGGATATTAACTACCATGTTAGTGATGTGATATAAATACCATCGGAAGGATATTCACCACCATGTTAGTGATGTGATATAAACACCTTTGGAAGGATATTCAACAGCATGTTAGTGATGTGATATAAACACCTTTGGAAGGATATTCAACAACATGTTAGTGATGTGATATAAATACCATTGGAAGGATATTCGCCACCATGTTAGTGATGTGATATAAATACCATTGGAAGGATATTCACCACCATGTTAGTGATGTGACATAAACACCACTGGGAGGATATTCACCACGTTAGTGATGTGACATAAATACCACTGGGAGGATATTCACCACCATGTTAGTGATGTGATATAAATACCATTGGAAGGATATTCACCACCATGTTAGTGATGTGATATAAACACCATTGGAAGCATATTCACCACCATGTTAGTGATGTGATATAAACACCATTGGAAGGATATTCACCACCATGTTAGTGATGTGATATAAACACCATTGGAAGGATATTCACCACCATGTCAGTGATGTGATATAAATACCATCAGAAGGATATTCACCACCATGTTAGTGATGTGATATAAATACCATCGGAAGGATATTTGCCACCATGTTAGAGATGTGATATAAATACCATTGTAAGGATATTCACCACCATGTTAGCGATGTGATATAAATACCACTGGAAGGATATTGACCACCACGTTAGTGATGTGATATAAATACCATTGGAAGGATATTCACCACCATGTTAGTGATGTGAGTTTTTTTCTCCCTGGATGATGGAAGCACATGAGAATTTCTTTTCCTGGTTTTCCACATTTTCTATCTTTCCAAGAGTGGGAAAGCACAGAGATAATTTTTCATCTCAGAAATGGAGAAAAAATCCCTTCCTTTTGGAATTTGTTCATCTTCTGTCTTTAACCCACCCTCGACTCAATATTTTAAACCTGGTTTTCTCATACATGAGAAGTAAAAGTCATAAACTACGTTGACCATGGGATTTTGAGAGATGCTTTCAAACCGCAAGATACTGAGACCCTGTCTTAGGATTCTCGAGAGAAGTGGAAACAGTGATCTACCCAACTAGAAATCATAGTACTAACAAAGCTTACCAAATTCATGCTCTCAATTGTTTGACTAGAGCTGGGTGAACCCCAATTATTTTTTAAAATATTTTATTTTATTTTTTGTTATTGTTGACAATGTAGTAAAAAATAAACAAAAACACACACACAAAAAACAGTGCCATCACATCAATTTAACAATTCCTACATGTACAATTCAGTGACACTGATTACGTTCTTCAAGTTGTGCTACCATTCTCAGTATCCTTTCCCAGATTATGCCACCGCCATTAACATTGTCCCCTAACCTCCCCATACAATCTTTTGACTTTACTCTCTGCCCCTTAAGTCTCTTCTCTAACCTTTCCCTAGTTGCTGTTGTCAGTTTGATCCCATAGAGATAGTACTTTAAAAGAGCACAATGCTCAAAACGGACATTCTTTACTAGTTGAGGGAAACTATTTGTTTTAAAGAAGACTTTGGGGGATATTTTTGGTGTAGGGTTTAAAGATTATTACAGGGCAATGACTTTAAGGACTCATCCAGCCTCAATGATTCCATAAAGTCTGGATTCCATGAAAATTTGAAATTTTGTTTCACATTTTTCCCCTTTTTGATCAGAATTCTTCTACAGAATCTTCAATTAAAGCTTTCAGTAATGGTAGCTGGGCACCATCTAGTTCTTCTGGTCTCATGGTAAAAAAGGCAGTTTGAACCCTAATTCTTAATCTCTGGCCCCTCTTTTCTCACGACTCCCTGAGGAGCAGCTTCCTTCAGTTGCTACCTGCTTTCTTTTTTACTTTTCATGTTTTTACTCTTTTTATTTGAAGTCATTACAAGCTGTTAAAACACACACACACACATACACACAAAAACCACATAAACTATCTAGGTGGGAGCCTTAGGTTTTCTGAATGTGTTGAAAAACAAGCTTTGGTGTTTTTTCTTTTACACTATCATATGGAGTTCATTCCTAGGGGAATGTATCGGTATCAGTTTTGCTAGGTCTGGAAGTCATTCTGGAAGTGCCCGTTTCCTCATTCATTTCCGGATCCCACACCCTCCTCTGTGGTCAGAACACTGAGGACAAGAAAAGATGATATAGCTGTATGCTGTCTTTTCTCCTCATCTATTCCCAAATCCTCTTCAACAAGGGACAAACATCCTACCCCTGCCAGTTATAGATTAAATTAGAGGCAAAGAGTAACATTAGCAATAAGATTTATAAGTTGTCCCAGGCTGAAACCCGAAATTATAAAGTATGTATTTATCTCCGGGATAAGGAAACTACCTCCTTTCTTCAGTTGTATTAGAACAAATGGCAAGACTTTAGTATTCCTTAGCATTCAGTACTATCTTCCTGGATGCCTTTGAACCTCCAGCCTTTTAGTGAATGGCTGACTGCTTAACTCTATGTGCCACCCAGGGACCCCATGAGCCATCCAGCTTGCGGCAATTTGTTAAGGCAGCCACAGCAAACTAATACAACCTGGCTGACAGATCAGCTTTAAGTGGGCCTTTAAATGACCAGAACTGAGCCTGTCACATTGTCCTCCCTCCACCCGAAGAAGCCTGGCTCTCCTCTGGGGCTGAGCTGGCATAGGCTCCAAACCTCAGCCACAGGGCTCAGCCTGCCTTCCTATTTGGAAAACTCTTCCAATCCATCTGTGCACGGCCTGGTATTTCTGGTGAACTGCCTTCCTCTAGACATCCCTGTGGATGTTAGAGGTTTTGGAGACACGTATTCTCAGACCTCACGTGTTGGGGCTTTTGGTCATATCTTCAGTGATGCATCTGCAGGAAGAAGATAGGAACTGATCAAAAAAGAAAAAGAAAGTTGCAAACTCTGTGGCCTTATTATTCCGAGGAGATTTTCTGGTAGAGTTATGTTGAAATTTTTTCAATAAATTAATTTTACAGACTTTTAAGGGATAGCTTTTAGATGAATGGAAATATTACTTGAATTTAAATTCAGCCCATTAAGCCATCAATTATATCGTTGTTGCAACATCATGTGTGTAATGTTAATGCTACACAAAAAAAAAAGAAACTACTCAAGAAGCCGTTTGCTTTACTGCTTTGAGTGACTGGAGCCAAATGCTTAATGAGATTTACCCTTAGAAGCTAAGCAGAAGGAGGGCCTCAGGGAAGGAAAAGTAGAGGCAAGATCTACAATATCAGGAAGTATTCTGGGATGAGTCAGAAGATGCACCCATACCCACCAAACGGTGAAAAAATAAAGCTTCCTACATGCATCTCTCTTCTACCTTCCTCTGTTCTGTTTTCTTCAGGTTCCCTAATATAGTCATTAGTCTCCTGGTTCCTCTCTCAAAAGTTCCTGGGTAGCGCAAATTCTTTGCGCTTGACTACTTACCTAAAGGTTGGTGGTTTGAACTCACCCAGTGGTGCTGTGGAAGAAAGTCCTAGCAATCTGCTACCCTTATGATTACAGCCAAGAAAACCCTGTGGAGTGGTCCCACTCTGTAACGCGTGGGGTCTCCACGAGTCAGAGTCAGCTTGACGGTAACGGGTTTGATTTCTTGACTTTTCCCTCTCTGATTCCATTTCTCCTAACTTTACTTTCTTCCCTGATTTCTCCTTCAAATATCCTCCCATTGCGTTCAATTTGAGAGCGATGAGAAGCTACATTCTTACTCCATTTTTAGTGCTTTTGCGCGAATTAGAAAAAGGTGTCCTCTTTTTGGACAGACGGATTGGAAAACAGTTTCCCCTCTGGGTAGTCCCAGACCCTCATGCTTGGGGCTTGATCAGGGAGTGCAGAGTAGTGTTCACCCCACACAGCCCCTTTGCTGAGCTCCTGGGCACAGTGCAAAAGTGACGTGGTCATCTCTGCTTTCCCCTTTCTCGCTCCATCAACCTCCACTGACCCTCACCGGCATGTCCACTGCTAGACCCTTTGGTCAACCTTTCAAAGATGCTCTCAGTGGTAATCTTGGGCTCCTTTTCCTCCTTGTCCTCATCTTGCTAGACCTGACTCTGAGAGAGCAGAGAAGGTGTCTGTCTGAGGAACCACTGGGTCCCCAGCCCGGCCCATGTGGCTGCTAGCATGGCACCACCACTCAGGATTCTCTCTCTAAGAGCTCAGCGGTGTGTGTTGCACGGGAGAATGCACTGTCTCCTACCAGCCAATCAGCCTCACATCTATTGCTTTCTCTGTTGCTGAGTGTTGCTGAGGAAGTTATGTATCTAGGCAGACTGGTATAGATTCAAATTCATGCAGTAGAACTTGGTCACCTCTCAGTGTTGCTTGGTGATCCTTCTACTCATTTCTAAATGGCTTCTTCTCATAGGGTCGCTATGAGTCGGAATCGACTCAACGGCAATGGGTTTATATACATTTCCAGTACTCCCAAACCAAAAAAAAAAAAAAATCTGTTGCTGTCAATCTGACTCAGGGTAGAACTGTCCCATAGGGTTTCCAAGGCTGTAAATCTTTATGGAAATAGACTGCCACATCTGTCTCCCGTGGGCAGCTGGTGGGTTCAAACCACCAACCTTTTGGTAAGCAGCCAAGTGCTTAACCACTGTACCACTAGGGCTCCTCCAAATCTCCCACCCTTCTCAAATACCCAATTTATTTATTTATTTATTTTTGTTACTTCTTTTTTAAACTTTAATTTTTTTTTTAATTGAACTTTAGATGAAGGTTTACAGAATTAGTTTCTCATCAAACAGTTAGTACACACATTGTTGTATGACATTGGTTAACAACCCCATGATGTATCAACACTCTCCCTTCTCAACCCTGGGTTCCCTATTACCAGCTTTCCTGTTCCCTCCTACTTTCCAGTACCTGCCCCAGGGTTGGTGTGCCTTTTTAGTCTAGTTTTGTTCCATGGGCCTGTTCAACCTTTGGTTAAAGGGTGAACCTCAGGAGTAGCCTTATTACTGAGCTGAAAGGGTGTCCAGGGTCCATACTCTTAGGGTTTCTCCAGTCTCTGTGAGGCCAGCTAGTCTGGTCTTTCTTTTTGAGTTAGAATTTTGCTCTACGTTTTTCTCCAGCTCTGTCTGGGACCCTCTGTTATGATCCCTGTTCAGAGCAGTCAGTGGTGGTAGCCGGGCACCATCTTGTTCTGAACTCGGTCTGGTGGAGACCATGGTAGATGTGGTCCATTAGTCCTTTGGCCTAATCTTTTCCTTGTGTCTTTAGTTTTCTTTGTTCTTCCTTGCTCCCAAGTGGGTGAGACCAGTGGAGTGTCCTAGATGTCAAATGCCCACTTTAGTGTCCATTTTCGAAAGGAAATGTCTTGCCTTCTACCTTACTAAATTTTCGAGGCCATCTGAGTTTTCCCAACTTCTATATTGTCCGTTATCTTTATATCTTCATATACACTATACACTCAAATCCTCCCTCACACCCCCAAAAATGGTGTGTCCTTCCTTCTTTTCCAGGCTAACCCCTCTGCTCACACCATTAATCAAAGCCCTGACCGTTCATCTCTTCTGCAAACTCGCTTTACCAATTTTTGCCTTTCCTCTCTTGGCTCTTCAATCTTTCTTTCTACTGGACCCATCCTGTCAACTGACAAGTATTCCATGCATTTTGTATTCAAGGAAAAAGTATATTTTTTTAAAAAATTGAAAAAACAGTTGGAGACTATTTTTAACCATAAAACTTCCCTCACTATCGTTGCTTCTCAAGCTTTCTCTTATTCCTTCCCACCTGCCTTCTTCCGAAAGTCCTCTATGACTTGTGCAAGTTTCCTTTGTAATTCCTTGTAATATGGCCCCTAGTCCTGCCACTTGGGAAACCCTGGTGGCATAGTATGTTAAGTGCTACAGCTGCTAACCAAAAGGTCGGTAGTTTGAATCCACCGGTAAAAGCCAGGCATATAATGGGCTTGATAAAATAAATGTAAAGGTGGAAAACACATAGAGGAAAAAGTGGACAAGAGACAAGAACAGACAGTTTGCACACACGTAAAGATATTGAGTTGGCCAAAGACATAGGAAAAACTTCCTACCTCACTAGTAATCTAAGAAATAAAACTAAGACAGCAACAAGTTACTGTTTTTCAACTATCATATTGGCAACCAGTAGCAGAAAAACAATAACTCCTAGCAGTGAAGAGGGTACAGGATACAGACACTTTTATGCTCCACTCTTGGTGTTTACACGTATTGTAAACTTTTTGCAGGCTACTTTGTCAATACGCTTTTTTTTTTAAACCTAAATATTGTATATATAACAATTTTATTTCTAAGAGATTATTCTATGGAAGTATTTGTTGATGAACACAAAGATTTAGGTAACACTATTTTTATACATGAGTCCCTGGGTGGTGCGAATGGTTAAGGTGCTCGGCTGCTAACCAAAAGGTTGGAGATTCGAGTCCACCCAGAGGTGCCTCAGAACAAAGGCCTGGCAATATACTTCTGAAAAATCAGCCATTGAAAACCCTATGGCGCACAGTTCTACTCTGACAATCACGGGGTTGCCAGGAGTCTGACTTGACTCGACAGCAATGGTTTTTAAAATTTTTTCTTATCAAATCAAAACCACTGTGTTTACATAGGTAACTATTTCCCTTAAAGAATACCCGCCAACCTAGGGTTTGGTACAACTGTCAGTTTGGCCTAATGACTAATATTTCATGGTGTCAACACCCTCCAGCCAGACTACTGCAAGTATGCCTGTAGTTGAACAAGTTTACTACTTGCTGAAGCGAGACAGAACACACCCACTGGGAACTGTGATGTCTCTGGAAGAAGGTGTCAGAAAGGACTTAACAGAGGTTTTGAGTTTTTGGTGGGGACTTTGGAGAGAGTTTAAGGAAGCAGGGCTTTGCTCTGGCTTAGATGTTGGGAGGAAGTAGGGCCAGGAGAGGTTATCTTAACCAGTCTTGTCTAGAAGGAGGGAAGATTAGACCAAGGTTGAAGCCGTGGTTCATAAAGCAGCAGTGGATACCTCTATTAGGGGTGTCTGGTATTCTGTGTCTTGGACAATGTTACGGATTTAATTGTGTTTCCCAAAAATAAGTATTAAAATCCTGGCCCCTGTACCTGTAAATACCACCCTGTTTGGAAATAGTGTTCTTCGGTGTGTTAATTAGGTCAACCTGAGTAGGATGGGTTCTAAACCCAATCACTTTGAGTTGTAGAAAGAGCAGAATGGACACAGAGGTGCAAACAGGGAGAAGAGGAATGCAGGTGACAGAGACAGGTGATCTACAAGAATTGCTGGCAGGTATTACAAGGTATTCAAATGGAGAAAAGATTGACGTTGTCGAGGATTTCATTTTACATGGATCCACAATCAGTGCCCATGGAAGCAGCAGTCAAGAAATCAAATATGTATTGTTTTGGCTAAATCTGTTGCAAAAGACCTCTTTAAAGCACTAAAAAGCAAAGATGCCACTTTAAGGGCTAAGGTAGACCTGACCCAAGCCATGATATTTTCAATTGCCTCATATGTATGTGAAAACTGGATGATGAATAAGGAAGAATGAAGAAGAAATGATGGCTTTAAATTATGGTTTTGGCAAAGAATATTGGGTATACCATGGGCTGCCAGAAGAACAAACAAATCTGTCTTGGAGAAGTACAGCCAGAATGCTCCTTAGAAGCAAGAATGGTGAGACTTCGTCTCACATACTTTGGACATGTTATCAGGAGGGCTCAGTCCCTGGAGGGCATCATGCTAGGTAAAGTAGACAGTCAGTGAAAAAGAGGAAGACCCTCAAGGAAATGGATTGACACAGTGGCTGCAAAAATGGGCTCAAGCATAGCAATGATTGTGAGGATGGCACAGGGCCAGGCAGTTTCTTTCTGTTGCACACAGGGTTGCTATGAGTCAGAACCAACTCAATGGCACCTAATAACATTACAAGTTGAAATAAACAAAGAAGGACCTGTCCTATAGCTGGTAACCTGAATTTGGCCAAGGAACGCTGGAGCTAGAGAAGCTGAGACAAAGATCTTACCCCAAAGCGGACAGAGAGAGAGCCTTCCCCTAGAACCAGTGCCCTGAATTCAAACTCTTAGCTTCCAAAACTTGAGAAAACAAGTCTCTGTTTGTTTAAGCCCATCACTTGAGGGTATTTCTATTACAGTGGCACTAGCTACCTAAGACACTGGGAATACTTGGAGTTCACTGAAGGAATCAGCCTTTTCCACCAGAGAAACAACTTCAAAATAAATCTTCTCTCCAGGACCCCCCGCAGCTCCCAGCCTGCACCACACCTCAAGCCTTCTCCATGTTCAAAGTGTTTGTCAGGCAACTGGAATGAGTTTCCAGGGCAACGGGAGCAGATCCAACAAAACCGGTATTTAAAAAAAAAAAAAAGAATCAAATCTTTGTATGGTTTCCATTTAAGTTCCTCCAGGAACTAAACAAACTATAATTTCTGCCTCTTTGTCTACACTAGACAGTGGTGTTCCCTTCCTTAGTCTAAGGCCTTGGCCATTTGGCCATTGTAGGTAAAGTTAATTATCAGGTCACATTCTGAGCTTGGCAGAAAGTTACCAATCTTCCCCTTTGGAAGTGATGCAGAAACGGGCATTATTTTGGATGAAAAGTTATTTACTGATTTGATGCTCATTAAGCAGTTAACTGTTGAGCACTCTGGCTGGCAGGATGATGGCCCCAGGGACGTTCTTGTCTGAATCTCCAGAACCTGTGACCATGTTGCCTTACATGGCAAAGGGGAATGAAGGCTCCAGATGGAATTAAGGTTACTAACCAGCTGACCCTACACTAGGAAGATTGTTTTGGATCATCCAGGTGGGCCCAATGTAGTCACAGGTCCTTAAGCGTGAGAAGAAGAGGAGGGTGAAGAATCAGTGTCAGAGAGATGCTACGTGAGAAAGACCTGACTGGTCATTGCTGGCTTGGAAGACTAAGGAGACCATGAGCCAAGGAATGTGGTCGGCCTCTAGAAGCTGGAAAAGGCAAGAAATAGGTTCTCCCAGAGGGAAGCTGCTCTACTGACACCTTGATTTTAGACCAGTGAGACCCACACTGGACTTTTGACCTCTGTGAGATGATACATTTGTGTTGTTAAGCCACTGTAGTTGTGAGAATTTGTGACAGTGGCAACAGGAAACAACACGGCACCTTCCACCTGATGAGAGGAGCCTGCGAGGGGACTGTGATCTATGATAATGGTGCCCAGTGTGAGGCCTGGGGACAGTCCACATCCTCCCCTTCTCTTCATCCCACCCACACAGTGTGAGACACCCTGTCACCCCAGCGGGACTCCGTGGAAAAGAAATGGCTGTTTGAGTCTTTATCTAAACCTCCTTCACTACAGTGAACTGCATTACAAATTAAAGAAATTTTTTTTCCAGCTGGTTATTTTGACATTGTATAGCCACAGTTGAACTTCACAGTGAATTCTTTTCTTCTGGCTTTCCATTAGTTACTCAGGTGTGAGGTTATCCTAAGCCTCTGTGTTGAGGGCTCAGGTGCCCAGGTCAGGGTCATGGGTTTCTGAACCTGGCATTCGGAGGGGGCCTCCCAGAGCGGGAGGGAGCAGTTGGCATTAGCAGGACTTGCCCTCGTCCAAGGCCCAGAGCCCCTTCTCATGGGTTACAGGGTGCTGCCCTTGGTTCAGACTATTTGGAATTTGTTTTGTCATCGAGATGTCAATGGGCGGAGGAGGAGGCAGGGGCAGTTTGGGATCTGGAGAAGGGGCTGAGAAGCAAATGCGGACCTTCAGGAAATGGAGGAGGAGCAGGTCTGTGCAAAGAGCCTGGAATCACCTGAGCGGAAAGCAGCGGAATCTTGGGCTTAGCTGAGGTTGGACCCAGGTGAGCAGAGCTGGGCCAGAGCCGGGAGTGGAGCAGAACGTCCTCACCGCACCGCAGGGACTTGGCTCTGAAGAGAGAACAGGACAAGGCGTCACTGTTAGACCGAGCCAGGGTCTAGGCCAGTCCCAAGGCGGCATGTCCGTCTGCTGTGCCGGCTGTCGGGCCGCCGGTGTGCAGGCCGCGGGTACTTGGCTGTTAAGGGACGCGGAGCTGGCAGTGGGTCCTGAGAGCAGCCATTTCCCCGCTATGGCCACTTAGGACAGTGACAGTCGCGGCTTCTCATTATCCCTGTTACCTGTCGTCCCTACTGGTGGCACACGGCTTGCTCTAGGTTTAAAAAGCCCAGATAGTCCATGCAGAGGAAATATCTCCAGCTCGTGTTCTTTTTGTCTTTTGCTTTAAGAATTAAAAAATATAAAAACTAAACTGTGGTATGAATGTTTTCAGGTCCTGTTATAAGCAGGGTGGAAAATGGAAAGGTGATTTAAACGGTAGTGGCTAGATTTGGCTTTTTTTTATGAGCAGCTCATAAAATTTCTTACTGAGTTAAAATTAGATGAATAAATAAAAGGCAACTTGTCTGCAGCTTAGGGAAAATTTAAAATTCTATTTTTAAGGAAAATAGTATATAGGCAGTGTCTTGGTTATCTGTTGCTGCAGAACAAATCACCCCACACTTAACGGCTTTAAATAACAAGCATTATTTTTTTTTTATCTCACAGTTCCTGCAGGCCAGGGGACTGGGTGCAGTTGAGTTGGCACTGCTGCTCTCAGTCTTGATCAAGGCAAAGCCGGGCTCCGCCTCACCTGGAAGATCAGCTGAGGAGGAGCTGGTTGCTGGCAGGGCTCTGCTGCTCACTCTTTGTTCCTCCAACCTGAGGTTTTCAGCTTTAGGGCCATACTTTTGACATTCAGTTCAAAGGCAAAGGAGTTTCTGCTCTCTCTGCTTCCCAGAGCCCAGACCTCCCTACCTTCTGCCTCGCTGGTGGCACGGCTCATGGTGGTGGAGTGTTCTGGGGGCTTAAATAAGTGTGTCTCTGTGCATGTGTCTCCCTGTGTGTGTGTCTGTGTGTGTCTCTGTGTGTACATTGGGTAATATCCAATAGGCATTATCTGGTCACAAAAAGAAGGAAATCAAGAAGTCTCTGGTCCTAACTGGAGTTCCATGAAAGTGATTGGGGCAGGGACTCTTCAGGTGTTTGGAATGTCAAAGAGCTGGAGGCTACAAATAGGGAGAAGGGTGGGAAGTTTGGAAGAATTCCCCTTTGACAGAGAGAGTACAGAAAGCAACCTTCCCCCCCACCCCCATGTGAAGTTATTAGGCCATAGACTGGGAGATGTATCTGAGGAGTGAGAGGGGGGACCCAGAGGCTGGGAAGGCCAGGGCCAGGGCATTTGAAGGTCTCTGTGCCATTTTACAAGATCATTGATTGAGGAAGCAGAGGACTTCTTACTCTTCATTCAACAGCTGATGTTTGAAGTCGGCTGTGAGCCACGTGCTTCATTTGCAAATATTCTGAAAGGCTTTGGGCTGAAAGAGTCTACCTCTTTATAATTATACATAAAGAGAAATTTCTATTTAAGATTTACAAATAAAATAATATAGCCAGATTTGCCTATTAGAATCCAAATCCAATATTAGAATGCAAATTTGTCTTTTGATGCTGAAGAAGATTTAAATAATACAATTGCGTGGAGAGTTATTTACCATTTTTAGATTGTGTACGTTTTATGACCACTACGTGTCTGTCAGTCAGTTTGTCATGCTGTGGTGCTGTGAGCGCTGCTATGATACTGGAAACTATATCATCAATATTTCAAATACAAGCAGGGACACCTACGGTGGCCAGGTTTCAATAGAGCTTCTAGACTAAGACAGACTAGGAACAAAGGCCTGGAGATCTACTTCTGAAAATTAGCCAATGAAAACCTTATGGATCATAACAGAACATTATCTCTCTTGCTTTGGACATGTCAGCAGGAAGGTTCAATTCAAGCCTAGAGTTGCAATATTGAAGGATTCTATGGGGAAAATATTAAATGGCACAGGAAGCATCAAAAGAAGATGAAAGGGATACACAGAGTGACTGTACGAGAAAGAATTGGTCAACATCCAGCCATTTCAGGAGGTGGCACATGATCAAGAACCGATGGTACTGAAGGAAGAGGTTCAAGCTGCACTGAAGGCATTGGTGCAAAACAAGGCTCCAGGAATTTGTGGAATATCAAGAAATTTGGAAGACAGCTACCTGGCCAACCAGCTGGAAGAGATCCACATTTGTACCCATTCCAAAGAAAGGTGAGCCAACAAAGCAAGAAATTATTGAACAATATCATTAATATCACACATAGGCAAAATTGATGCTTCTGAGTTATGGTGTTGGCAAAGAATATTGAATATACCATGGCCTACCGGAAGAATGAACAAATCTGTCTTGGAAGAAGTACAGCTGGAATGTTCCTTAGAAGCAAGGATGGCAAGACTTCGTTTCATATACTTTGAACACGTTGTCAAGAGGGACCAGGCCCTGGAGAAGGACATCATGCTTGGCAGAGTACAGGGTCAGAGGAAAAGAGAAAGCCCCTCAGCGAGATGTATTGACACAGTGGCTGCAACAATGGGCTCAAACACATGTGAGAATGGCACAGGACTAGCAGTGCTTTGTTCTGTTGTGTGCAGTGTCCATAGGAGTTGCAGCCAACTCAACAGCACCTAACAACAACCTAACACTATATGGACTTTGTTGGGTTGGTCATGTGAGTACATTTTTACACTCAGCCCTGACTAGAGTCTATCCTGCATGGCAAGTGTTCTTAAGAACACTTTGCAGACCAGGAGACTAAAGCTGGAGTGATTAAACAATTTGCCAATTTTACCAGCAAGAAAAGTGGAGAGCTGGGATTGGACAACCCAGTTTGTCTGATTTGAAAACCCCGCCTCTCCCCACTGGAACGATCTGCCTGTCTTGTGATACTTATGTTACTAAAAAAAGTGTTAGCTTTTTGAAGGTAGAAACCTTGAACACAGTAGACAATCAATACATAATTATCAAAATGATTAAATATTAAACATAAAGGAATTAGGTATGTAGGTAATTAAGGTAAAATAAAAAAAGTGGTTTTACAAAGTGGCTGAAAGTTCTTTTTAAATTTTTTTCTTTTCTTTTTGGCAGGTAGGTGTGTTCCTTTATACCCTCCCACACCTCTTGGCATAGCTATCTACCTATGTATCCATTCATAAGTTAGTGTTTGGTAATACTATTGTTGTAGGATTGTCTATGCTGTAGTGATTGCCATTGTTGCTCTTTGTTCTTTTGTTCCTCTCAGTGTCCTCCCATGCTGTGGTTATGTTTTGCTGACTTTGTTAATACTGGTGAAAGGAAAGGCAATTACACAATATGGAGGAAAATTCTTTTTATAAATATAATGTTCTATAAGAACTTGATATTTGTAAAGAGATCGTACGCAGCTCAGTTACCAAGAATGCAAATCCGTGACTGACTGAAGACAGTACTGTACTCCTGACAAGTAATATTTGTTCAGACAACAGTGGTTTAGTGTTGTGAATTATTTAATTTCTTCTTCAACATGGAAAATAATTCAGATCTGATTTCATCTTTTTAAAATGTCAAGTGTGATGTTGAACCATTTTCTTAGACTCTTTGCTGGTGGCAAGCAGGGGTCACTGGATAAATACTTACTGATAGTCCATTCCAAATCAGCACACAGGGTCTAATGATGCTTCAAAATGAGCTCACAAGGGTCCTGGGAAGTAACTAAGAGGTGAAGTGGAGACAGAGTGATGCCTGGAAACATCATCAATGGTTTGTTGATTAGAGATGTGTTTTCAGTATTGCCAGGTGCAGTAAGAGAGCTATGGCAGACGTAGAGAATCTGGTGTCCACCCTCAGAGGACTTACAGTAGAGCCAAGGGGATGGAACTCTGTATGTGAGACACTGGGACAAATCTCACAGTTTCCTAGGATAGTCATGACAAAGTACCACAAAGTGGGGGGCTTAAAACAACAGAAACTCATTCTCTCACAGTTCTAGAGACTGGAAGTCAGAACTCAGGGTATAGGCAGGGCCAAGCTCCCTCTAAAGACTCTAGGAGAAGATCCTTTCTTGTCTCTCCAGCTTCTGGTAGCCCCAGATGTTCTTTGTTTTGTGGTGGCATTGCTCCAATCTCTGCCTCTCTGATCACATGACTGTTTTCCCTCTGTGTACCTTCTTTTATAGGACATCACTCAGATAACATTGGAACCCTTCCCACACCAGTATGCAGGGCTTTGAACTGGTTTGGAATATTTCAGTAATTGCTGAGGTAAACGAGGGCAGCACACGCATTGCATAGCAACCAGATTTGTTGCCCATGGAATTTTGACCCAAGTAGGAAACAAACAGCATTGCCCCGCTCAAAGATGGCAGCCGACTGCACCACTTTGAATGTATGTCACTCTCCACAGTCCTACCAATTATCCAGTCTCCCACATCGGGCTCCTGAAACTCTCAGGATTCACGTGGGAGATTAGATTTTTGGCAGGACTGTGGAGAATGACACACACTCTAAGTGGTTCAGTCAGCCACCATCTTTGAGCAGGGCGCGGCTGTTTGTTTCCTACTCTGGTCAAAATCCGACAGGCAACAGATTTGGTTGCTATGCAATACATACGCTACCCCTGTTTACCTCTGCAGTTAGTGAACCGTTCCCAACTGGTTCGAAGCCCTGCCAGTATGATCTCATGCTAATTTAACTGATAATATCTGCAAAGATCCTATTTCTAAATAAGGTCACAGTCGTAGGTACTGGGGGTTAGGACTTCAGCATACCTTTTTGGGGGACAAAATTCAATCCATAAAATGCCCCATTTTATGAACTAGCTGCCTAAGTCTCAGAGAGGTAATGTAACACCCTCAAAGCTTTACAGGTTGGTTAGAGTTTGCACCTTGATATTCTAACTTTTGGACATCTGCTCCTACCACAACATGATGCTGTCTTTCTCTGGAGTCTGGTGATTGGTCCAAAACATTATGTAAATTCTGCATTCCACTCTGTAGTATATGTGCATTTTAAACAGTATAAGTGTGCTGTTCATTGGTCTTCAGAACCTTGACATAAAATTGGTGCTCCAGAGAGAAGCTCCTTGTTTATTAGGCTGCTGCACACAGTCCTGGCCACTCATTCACTGTCTTGGGAGGGCTCGGGTCTAGAAACATGGGCCTGAGGGATGTGCTGATCCTCCAGGCTCTATCCTCATGACACTGAGCGGAGAACAATGTCCTTGGTCCACATCAGCTGGATTCTCCATGGAGATGATTATCCTGAACCAGAGTCAATATTAAATCCTGGGATTATTCTGGCAATTAATCTGTGCTTTCAATAGCACCTCTGCTAAAGATGCTGTCCCCATATAACTTAATGTCCTTTATTTCAGTGTGCTGGTCAATTTTATATGTCAACTTGGCTCAGTTGTGATTCTCAGTGGTTTGGCAGAATCTGGACTGGTTGCTGGGTTTCATAATGTAATGTAATGTAAAGTGATATGATGTGATGTAATGTAATCACCTTCCATGATATGATATGAGGTGATCAAGCAATCAGTTGAAAGGGGACTTTCCTTGGGGGTGTGGTCTGCCTTCGGTATATAAATGGATGTTCAGGCAGAGCCCACTCTGTCTCTTGATTCTGCACTCTTCTTGTTGCCTGGCCTCCAGCTCCTGGGACGTAAGCCTGCAGACTTTGGACTCTTCAGGCCCTGCAATCCCATGAACCAGCGGAGGTCTCCAGCCTGCTGCCTGTCCTAAACACCCCAGTAGACATTCTTTCACTGGACACGTGCCCGAGAAGAGCCAAGTTAACTTAGCAGCTTTACGTGCCCCTTAGAGTGGTTGAGTCAAGAGTAATCATGTGAGTGAATTTCTCTATAAAGTGCCATTTTATAGGAAGTATGGTTTCAGAGTTATGGTGACCCCTGGACTATGACATTTTTCAACAGCAGTTTTTCCAGGGACCCATTTACACTAATCGCTCACCACCAACTTCTCCATTCTACTCTTATTTAAATTTTGGGAGAAGTTTGTTAAATTATGTATTTATATAATTTTTAAATCCACTGTCATGGATTGAATTATATGTCCCCCAAAATGTGTATATCAACTTGGTTAGGCCATGATTCCCAGTATTGTATGGTAGTCCTCCACTTCGTGATTGTAATTTTATGCTGAGAGGATTGGAGGGATTGTAACACCACCCTCGCTCAGGTCACCTCCCTGATCATAGGTAAAGGGAGTTTCCCTGGGGTGTAGCCTGTACCACCTTTTTTATCTCTTACGAGATAAAAGGAAAGGGAAGCAAGCAGAGAGTGGGGGACCTCATACCGCCAAGAAAGCAGCACCAGGAGCAGAGCACGTCCTTTGGACACGGGGTCTCTGGACCTGAGAAGCTCCTCGACCAGGGGGAGATTGAGGACAAGGACCTTCCTCCAGAGCTGACAGAGAGAAAGCCTCCCCCTGGAGCCAGTGCCCTGAATTTGGACTTGTAACCTACTAGACTGTGAAAAAATAAATTTTTCTTTGTTAAAGCCATCCATTTGTGGTATTCCTGTTATGGCAGCACTAGATGGCTAAGACATCCATATTGTGAGTATGGGAGAGAATCACAAGCCATTCATTCTGAAACTTGACAGATGGGAGTTGCTACGTAGATACTGAATCCACAAATGGAAAAAATCGTGAAAATAGAAGCAATAACATGTATAATTAGGGCAAAGCTATTTTTAAAATACTTGAGTTAGCCAAATAATTTTCTTCCTTCCCATTTTGTCCATGTAAACATAGCCTTAGTTAGCTTAGCTAAACTCATGAAAAGTCACTGAGATGAGAAAAATCTGTATTAGAATAACATTTAAATGAATTTTCAGTATGGACTGAATGCAAGAGCCCATAAAAATGTATTGTTATTATTTCAAACGTCATTGAAATTAGACTTAATTATCTGTGCAATTTGCTAGAAATAACATTTTAGCATTTTTGATCAAGTGTATGTCATTAATTTTAAAATAGAAATGTACCAAGCTGCTTTGAAAAAATATCCTCAAAAAACATAATCTCTAAATCTGCCTTTTGGAAAAAGCCTCTCTCCTCTTCCCTGGCCTCATTCCTGAGTATTTTGCCACCACCTTTACTTCTTACAATGGTGAATCGAGCCTTTTTCTTAGTTGGCTTACGTCTTCGTTTTCAGACCATGACGTTTGCAGTGGCCAGCCGGGTTCATAAGAACGCAGATTTTCACTTTAGAGCCAGAAAAGAAACGGCTTCACTCTCCTGTAAGTTTCCGACTTTGAGAGGACACAGGTTAATGGCTTTTTATTACTGGGCTTTTCCTTGGGGAAAAGTCATCTTATATTTTCTCAGGCCATGCCTAGGTCTACGTGGGAAAAGCTGAAATTTATCAAGTTAATTAACTTGGCTATTTCAATGAAACCATCAGGCTCCACAGTATATCTTTTTAATGGCTCATTTTCTATCAAGGCGACCATGTTAAATGTATGTTACCAAGGCACTTGAGGCTACGATTTGTTTTTTCATCATTTCTTTCTTCATGAAAATCCGTAACACAGGTTAACGAAACGCCTTAGCCTTCAAGCAAGCCGCGTGTACAGAGGAACTTTTTCTTCATGAATTACTTGTTTCTACCTTAGTTGTCCTGTCAGGTCTAACTTTTTACTGTTTGTTCCAGAATCATCTTCAAGGCTCCTCGCTGAAACCCACTTTGATAGAGAGCTTCCAATCTGCCTGTTGACCTGCCCTCCGGGCCCTAACTTCTGATTTGTTCTTTTCCATGTCCACCCAGGAAAGCCTGCTTTCTGGTTGGTTCTGGTTGTCCATCTGGCCAGCTCCATTCCTCACCACTGTTACTGTTCCTGCCCCTGCCTTTAGCAACCTGCCTTGTTCCCTGTCTCTCCCTGATCTCTGTATTCTGGATGTCCTTCTGTAAAAGTGCTGCCTGCACATACAGTCCCTGGGGAATCAGGGTTCCAGGAGATCATAGACCCAGCCTTAGTTCTTATTGACCCATCCACGGGTTGTGGTGAGGATTCCCTAGATGATGTGAGTGTGGAGGTGGCCATGTTGGAGACAACACTGCGCCCAGGCTTGGATGAAGGGCATGTCCAATCTGGTCAGCTTGGGGGCGGAGGGCCCCTTGGAATCAGTGTGTTTGAGGGGCTGAGTAATCTTTTTGGGGGGAGCTTATCCTAAAGAGAGTCAGGCAGACAAGCTTGGGCCAATATCAAGGGGAAGAAAGAGACACTGAGTACATCACTGTTCATGTCACTTGGGCTTGTCTCTGGGTCCAGTGTCCTATGGGCTCATGTCTGATTTTTAAGTGTTAAGTGTGTGTGTGTGTGTGAGAGAGAGAGAGAGAGGACAGGAGAGGGAGAAAGACAGCTCACACGAGCATGAGTGAGAGAGAATGGAGTAAAAATAATAAAAAGAGCTTTGTGATAGGATGCAAAACACAGTTTCAAATTACTTTCCCCAAGGTGTAGCAGCCCCTTTGCAGTGTGACTTTGTTGCTCTTCCCATCAAGAAGTAAAGCCCACCCCCCCACCTTGAGTCTGGGGTGGCGTCCTGCTTTGACCCATAGGACATGGTGGAAGTGACCCTTTGTGACTTCTGAGACTCGAAAGCTGCCCTGAGCCCACCAAGTACAGAAACCAGTCTAACCAATGGGGGAGGAGAGGCCACATGGAGGGAAGCGGCTGCATGGAGGGGAGCAGCCACATGGAGGGGAGCAGCCACATGGAGGGGAGCTGAGGTGGCCAGTGACAGCCGGAACCACTTATGAGATGTTTACATGAAGCCAGCTTGGGCCTCAGGCTGGCTGACTGTCCAGTTCCGTGCAGCTGCAAGTGAGCCCAGGGGAACTAGCAGAGAAACCTAGTTAGCCCACAGAAACATGAAAAATAATGAACCACAGTGTTCTAAGTGTCTGAGTTCTGGGCTGGTTTGTCACACATTAAAGGCTAACCGAATCAAACTGCTTTACTACAATTCCTCAAAGATATTTTGGATTCTATCTTCCACTTCTTTGGAGACTGTAATATGTCTCCAGAGAGATGAGAGAACTTATTATCTAAGCAGGTGGCAGTGAATTCCTCTGAAGGAGAGAATATTCTTTGTGGGTGTGTGTTGGTGGCGGGCATAGAGGCTGCTTGGAGAGTTGCTTTGGGCAGAGAGACCTGGGGGGCCAAGGCAACCAAATTTATTTCTCATATAGGGATTTGGGGGCTGGGGAGAGAGGAGGAGAGGATGCAACTGAACAATGCTTTAGTAGGTGGGAGCCAGTTTGTGAAAAAGTCCAGGGGACTTGTATGAAGAGGCTATAGTTGATTTGCTGCAATGTAAATGTAAGTCCCTCAGTTATTTCCTTTATAGTGAAATGCCTTCTGTGGATTTTATGTGTCTGGGCCCCCAGGGATCTCTGGGTAATGCATAGTGTCAGGACATGGAGGACTCCAGAGCTTCCAACATGTTGTAGGTGTTGGTGATGTTGGTGGGAAAGAGATGTTAAGAGGGTTCCCAGAGACCAACTGATCAGATACATGCCAATCTTTCATGGCAGTGAGCTTCCTGGAGAGATTAATATGGAGCTTGTTATGGACTGAATTGTGCCCCCCCCCATGTATGTCAGCTTAGTCCATGATTCCCAGTATTGTGTGATCGTCCACTATTTTGTCACCTGCTGTGATGTTCCTGTGTGTTATAACCCTGGTGGCATAATGGTTAAGAGTGACGGCTGCTAACCAAAAGGTTGGCAGTTCAAATCCACCAGGTGCTCTTTGGAAAGCGTATGGGGCAGTTCTACTCTGCCCTATAGGGTTGCTATGAGTCAGAATCTGCTCGACGGCAATGGGTTTGGTTTTTTTTCCTGTGCTGTTAATGAGGTGAGATTAGTGGCAGTTATGTTAATCAGGCAGGACTCAATCTACAGGATTAGGTTGTGTCTTAAGTCAATCTCTTTTGAGATATAAAAGAGAGAAGCGAGCAGAGAGACCTGGGGACCTCATACTACCGAGAAACAAGAACCAAGAAAAGAGTGCATCTTTTGGATCCGGGGTTATGCATTGAGAAGTTCCTAGAACAGAGTAAGATTGATGACAAGGACCTTCCCTGTCAGAGAGAGAAAGCCTTCCCCTAGAGCTGGCAACCTGAATTTGGACTTGTAGCCTCCTAGATTGTGTGAGAATAAATTCCTGTTTGCTAAAGCCATCCACTTGTGGTATTTCTGTTATAGCAGCACTAGATAACTAAGACAGTGCTGATTTCAACCCTAGTGGGGCAATCTTAGTACGCCCAACTGGAAACTAAGCGCCGGTGCGTTCATGCCTTGTTAGACTTTCCTGAGGTCTCTAGATGACAGCTCTAGTCATCTTTTCTCTGCTCTTCAGTGTGCACTGCTCATTCCAAAGCAGCCTCTGCTGTGTTTCTGCAGCCGGTGTTGGAGTGCTGAGGTGATTCAACGAGGTAATTAACGCCCAACACGAAACATCAGCATGCGTGGGTGATCAAGTCTAAATAACTCAAGAAGAAATACTTGACATGTTTGGCATGTTTAGATACAGACGTTCACCTCATTTGCCTTCGGAATAGGCTTGTGGATTCCAGGTTGGTTTGTAGATTATGAATAATGAGAATATTACTCATGGCCTAAAAGCAAGACATTTGCAAATCACATTATCGTTGCCTTCTTCAGGAAATACCACGTTATTCTATTTTGACATATTTTATTTTCTGGAAAGAGAGTGGTTATCTATACAGGCTCACCTCAAAGCGCCTACAACCGGTGGTGCATTATCACATTACACAAATAATTTAGGCACGAGTGTCATTACAGGTAGAAATCAAAAGGACATCTTATGCTTCCTGATTTGCCTGCTTGTAAAATTTATATTGAGTTTAGTAAGAAGTAAGTAACCTGCAGAACCACTCACAGACTGAAACCTCACCAGCTGTTGGGAGCCAGCCAGCAAAAGCAAGAAGCTGTAACTTCATTGGCTGGTGTTAAAAAGAACGGATGTTTCCTGGGGAGATGGGAGGGGATATTTTTTGAAAACTGGATGGGGAGTGAACTTGGTGTAGAGCAGCTGCTCTCTCCCTGGAGCTTGTGTCAATCACCTGGTGGACTTGTTAAAACCGAGACCGCTGGGCTCTATCCCCAGAGTTTCTGATTCGAGTGGGGTCCAAGAATTTGCTTTTTTCTGGTTCCCAGGGGATGCTGAAGCTGCTCATCAGGGGACCACAGACTGAGAACCTCTGCTCTAGAAGAACAAAGAATTTTTTGAGATCGGGAAGGGCAATGAAGCTCCAGAAACAGTGGAGTCTGATGTTCAATTTGAAGTTTTCCTGAACTATGCTGATACTCTCCCGTCTGACATTATCCCAACATTTGCTAAAAATCTTTTGTGATGGCTAGTTTTATGGGTCAATGTGGCTAGATTATGGTGCTCAAGTGTTGGGTCATACATTAGATTCTGTTATGAAATAATTGTTAGTTGCCCTCTGGTCGATTCTGACTCATGGTGACCCCACATGCAGAAAGCAGACTCTTCCATGTTGTTTTCAAGCCTGTGATCTTTCAGAAGCAGATCACCAGGCCTGTCTTTTGAGGCACCTCTGGGTTACCCTCTGTAATGTGGGGGGGCCTCATCTAATCCATTTGAAGGTCTTCAGAGCAAAAAGGGAGTTTATCCGAGGGAGAATTCCACCTCCAGACTAGAAATATACATTTTGCCAGAACGCCGCCTTTTTCCTGTTGCTTAACCTACGGATTTTGGGACACAAGACTGCAGGAGTCTCCAGTCTGTCACCTGACCTATGGATTTTGGACTTGCCAGACCCCACAATCACGTAAGTCAATTTCTTAAAATATGTCTCTCTTTCTCTATATGTCTCACTGGTTCTGTTTCTCTGGAGAACACTGACTAGGACAATCTGCTGCATTTAGTAGCCTTGTTTGGCTCTTTAGGGTGTGGTTTGTGGACCTATAGCTTTGGAAACCCTGAGAGGTTCTTAGAAATGCAGACTCTCAGGCTCCACCAAGACCTTCTGACTTGAAACCTACAGTTTAATAAGATCCCCAAGAGACTTGTTTGCACACTGACGTTTGAGAAGCACCGCCTACCTTTAAAACATGAGCTTCATCTGGGATGCTTTTTAAGCCCATAGATTCTAGGGCTCAACCCCAGCCCTCTGAGCCAGGTGTCTGGGAGAGGGGTCTGAGAATCTGTGCTTGACAAGAGGATCAGACGATTCTTATGACCAGGCACATTTGGGGAGAAAACTTCTTTAAGGGAATAAAAGGAGTCATTTCCATGCTTGGAGTACATCAAGGCAGGGTGCGGGTAACAACACGGGACAGCAGGGGTAAAAAGGGAACAGAAGGTAGGGATGTGGAATGAGAGATGATGGAAGAATGTAAGCCTGCGCCCCAAGAACCCTAACACAGACCTGGCGATATCAGAAAAGACTGTTTTTTTCCTCTAGACCAGTGGTTGTCAATGGTAGGAGAGGGGAGGATATTGCCCCTAGGGGATGTTTGGTAATGTCTGGAGATATTTTTAGTTGTCACAACTGGGGGTAGGGTGCTATTGGTATCTAGTGGGTAGAGGCCAGGGATACTGGTCAATATCCTACAATGCATAGGGCAGCCCCCACCACAAAGAATTATGGGGCCCAAACTGCCAATAGTGCTGAGGTGGAGAGACCCCAGTCCAGCCCAGCGGCTCTCAAAGTGCGGTCCAGCAGCATCAGCATCACCTGGGAACTTGTTAGAAATGCACATTGCTGTGCTCCTTCTCAGACTTACTGGATCAGACTCACTAGGGCTAGGGCGTAGCCATCTGTGTTGTAGAATGTTCCGGGTGATTCTGATGCATGTACTGCCTGAGAACCATTGCTGTAGTAGGTAGTGTGGGAGATCACGGTATTTTATAAGTGAACATATGAAATGAAAGGGTAGCCCTAGAAGGCTTGAATACTTGGGGATATCTGCTTTCAACCCATATTACCAGCCACCCAACCATCATTCCAGTGATTCTCAGAATGGTCCAAGCAGGGCCATCTGCATGTTCTGGGAGGCGCCATCAAAAAATAGATTCTTGCCCCCACTCTGGGCCTAAGGACTACAAACCAATCAGGTGAGTTGTATATACTTTAAAAGTTTTGGGAAGCACTGCCTGACCTTTACCAAAATGAAGGTCACTGTTTCCTCTATTGCCTGCTCTGACTACAAATGGTTGTTTTCTTTCTTTCCATTTTAAAGCTATACTTGGTATTTAATTTAACCTGATTTCATGGGTATATAATGGTGGGTATACATACCCTCAAGGCCATAGTTTTTTCATTTTTCTGCAGAGCCCTCAGCATCTGGAGAGGGGCCATAGGGTCTTGCCAGGTGGGGTGGGCACATTTGCTATTGAGTTGGGCTGGTTCTTGCTCCGCTCTTCACCCAAGCACAGAGGCACCATTTGTAACTGTTTTCTGAGCTGGGCTGCTAGGGAAGAAAGTTGTGTGCTGCTGACAAAAGGACAACGCCTCCTAACGTCTTTCACATCCCTGCACACAGAGAACGGTGCACTTTACACAGCACAGGGATAAATGGAAAGGGGCTTTGGAGCTCTTGCCCAGGCTGCTTAGAGGTGAGAAGGTACCATGTGGGGCTGCATTGGCCCTCACCCACCCAGCCATCCCATAGGCCCACTGGATCAGCGTATCCTGCATGACCACATGCTACCGCACACTGGTTAGGAAGCCCCTATCTGGGAATGAGCACCAGCTGCTGCCTTTAGATGCTGGTTTGACCCAGTCCCCACCAGCCTCCTCTGTTTACAACTGGTCCTCTTTCATTAGGTCTCTTGTTGGCCTTTATACATTTACATTTTCAACTCTTGGATTATGCTTTATGTAAGAAGGAGATCATGCTTGGTAGAGTAGAGGGTCAGTGAAAAAGAAGACCTTCAAAGACATGGATTGACACAGTGGCTGCAACAATGGGCTCAAATATAGCAACGATTGTGAGGATGGTGCAGGACCGGGCAGTGTTTCATTCTGTTGAACACAGGGTCACTATGGGTCAGAACTGACTCGGCAGCACCTAATAACAACAACAATAACATGCCTTTATTATTAATAATCACCACTGCTGTCGAGTCGATTCCGACTCATAGCGAACCTATAGGACAGAGTAGAACTGCCCCATAGAGTTTCCAAGGAGCGCCTGGCGGATTCGAACTGCCAACCCTTTGGTTAGCAGCCATAGCACTTAACCACTACACCACCAGGGTTTCCTATTTTTAATACAGTAGCTTAGAATTTATAAATAATACCACATTAAAAAAATAAGAGCAATATATTCAGCATCTGGGGCCACTAATTGAGTTCAGTAATATCTACCATGTTATGTTATGAACTGATAGTTGGACATCTCTCAGCTACAGCCAAAATGAGGGGAGAAGATTTGGATTCATACTGGCAAGGAGGCTAAGAGGGAGGTCCTCAATTAGTTGGCATTCTTTGGCTCTGGGCTTTTGGCTTCAGGGAGCTTGGATGACCTGAGCCTGCCATCGTGGGCCTTAGCTCCACTGGAGAGAATATAATCTTACTTAATCCTTGGGAAGTTGAGACACGTGTTTAGGTAGCCTGTTCCATTCTTTTCCTCTGAACTGTAGTGCTATATAACTTCTGCAAGGCTGAAGAACAAGGAGTCATCACCGACATCCTCAGTACATACTATGTTTAGTTAGATGAAGACTGGCAAAAACCACATTCTTAGGTCTTCTAATAAGGTCAGCCCACAGGAGGTGCCCATTATCCCAGTAAGAACCACTGCCCTACAAACAGTAAAACACCCTCCAGGAAAATTCAATAGAGAGGTAGGGACCAGGGATAGCAATCCCTCCCCTGAAAGTGTTAATATACCTTCCTAAGAACAAAACTTACATCAAGGACAGACTCTGGCAGTACAGTAGGGGAAAATATCTTGCAAAGCAGTTAAAAGCCTGAGAGCCAGGAGAAGAAAATTTGAGAAAAGGATCACCGAGAACAAGCTATGTTTAATTCAGAGAGGAGCCAGAACTGCTGTGGTACTGTGTTACTGAAGCTGAAAAAATTGTGCTTGCCACTTGGAATATAGTTAGAAGTTTGATTTTGTGAAAATGAAGACTTTTCCTATGCAAAAAAAGAAAATAAGATGGAAACATTGGTGTATGGGGAGTCAACGAATGGATTCCAAGCCATTTATTTCAATTCCATTCAATTCAAGAGATCAGTAGTCGTTTATTATTCTACCTTGTTTTGAAATAGTGTGAGTTTCATATTTTTCATCATGGCTATGAATAAAATAAGTCCCTCAGTAGTAAAATATAAAAAAATTCATCGCAGTGCATGAAAACATTTAGGAGTTGTTTGCAAGTGTTGTTCTTGGGATTCATGCACAAGATGGACAAGGGCATTGTGTGGAAAAGATCCAAGGGTCATGCTAGATGAAAACTGACCATGAATCATCAACATAGGCCCACAGGAAAGCAGGCGAAGCAGGAAGAGATACTCACAGAAGGCTGACACAGCACAACTGTGTAGTAATCCTTGTTTTATGCTCTGAGCTGGGTAGTCTGTGGAAAACATGCTTTGCAAATAGGGGCTTTTCATTGAAGAATCCATGGTAGAGGTCAGAAGAGGGTCACAAAGGTGGTTTAATTTTGGAAGATTGGAATCCTGAGGAAAGAGTAAGTCAGTTCTCCTTAAAGTGAGGTCCTCAGACATTCCGAGGCATCAGCTTCACCCAGGAACTTGCTAGAAATCCAGATTCTAAGGGCCCATCTCATACCCACTGTCTTAGCCATCTAGTGCTGCTATAACAAATACCACAAGTGAATGGCTTTAACAAAGACAAATTTATTTTCTCATGGTCTAGAAGGCTAGAGGAAACCCTGGTGGCATAGTGGTTAAGAGCTATGGCTGCTAACCAAAAGGTTGGCAGTTCAAATCCACCAGGCACTCCTTGGAAACCCTATGGGGCAGTTCTACTCTGTCCTATAGGGTCGCTATGAGTCAGAATTGACTCCACGGCAACGGGTTTGGTTGTTTTTTGGTTAGTAGGCTAGAAGTCCGAATATAGGGCGTCAGCTCCAGGGGAAGGCTTTCTTTCTCTGTTGGCTCTGGAGGAAGGTCTTTGTCATCTATCTTTCTCTGGACTAGGAGCTTCTCTGGGAAGGAACCACGGGTCTAAAGGACACTCTGTGCTCCCAGCACTGCTTTCTTGGTGGTATGAGGTCCCCTACTCTCTGCTTGCTTCTCTTTCCTTTTATCTCTTATAAATAAAAGGTTTTACAGGCCACACTCCAGGGAAACTCCTTTTACATTAGATCAGGGATGTGACTTGAGCAAGGGTGTTAAATCCCACTCTAATCCTTTTAACCACAGGCAGAGATTATGGTTTGTAACACATAGGAAAATCACAAAATGGACGACAACCACACAATACTGGGAATCATGGCCTAACCAAGTTGGCACATATTTTGGGGGACAGAATTCAATCTATGATACCCACTGAATCAGAAACTCCCAGACAGGGCCCAACAATCTATGTTTTAATAAACTCTCTGGATGATTATGATGCACGTTAAAGTATGAGAGGGCTAGGTCAAGGGGACTGGGTGCATTAACACAGAAAAGAGAGGGCGGAAGGAATTCTTGAGACATCTTTAACTCAAGCTCACGATCGGCAACTTGCTTCCCCCCATTTCCAACTCATTCCTCCTGAGGACAAAGCAATGGAGTAGGGAAAGGTAAGCTTGGGGAATTCCAACCCTGGTCATTGATTAGAATCACCCAGGGAATGTTCATAATAGCATGCACACTTGTGTATTCTGATTTAATTGTTATTCTTATATATTTTTAAAGCTCCCCAAGTAAACCTACTGTGAGCCAGGGTTGAGAACCAAAAGCACCCATAGGACTTCCTAATGATGGCAGTAAGTGGATGGGAGACGTGTGCTCCTGACCTATTTGAGACTCCCAGAGACCTGGGAGGATATGTTCCCAAGGAAGCCAAGCTGTTGAAGGCCCTTTCGGGATCACCGATGCCACTGGTCCCAGAAGTGGTTCCCAGCTGTTTCAGGACTCTCCTGAGAAGGTTCAGACACCCCAAACTCCTCCCCTTGCCCGTGGCCCTTGCTTGATGTGAAGACCACCTTGTCATTTATCTTTCCTAAAGTGATATTGTCCTGGGTATAGTTCCTGCCTTCTCCTCCATCTTTCCTCCCTGCCCCAAGGAAAACAGCTGTGTTTTCTTTCCCACCATATGCAAGACTGGGCGGTGTTTCGTCCTGTTGTACGTGGGGCTGCTATGAGTCGGAACTGACTCAGTGGCACCCAGCAGTAACAACAACATGCTACACACTCAGCCCAACATCACTTCTAACCTGACAATATCGGGCTTCAGTGAAATATCAGTTCAGTCTTGTGGCTGAAGAGTAGTGCTTTCTTCTGGATGTTCATCAGCTTGGCTTTAGGTGCAAGGAATTTATTCATTTTCAACATTGCTCTAGGTTTTAGCAAAAAGAAACAAATCTTTAAAAATTATTCATTTCTTCATTTTCTCAACTGTCAGCAAACAATAGATAATATGGTAGAAAATTCTTTTTCAGAGGTGAAATGAAATCTGTTCAGAAGTAAAATGGAATGAACATGTTCTAGAATTTAAGGCCCTGACGGTCTCTACTTTCCTTTATAAATAAGTCCTACCTTTATTGTAAGCCTGCCTTTGAAGTGGATGAGGGAATGGCATACCTGGTTTACGTGGCACTGTTTTTTGTACCTTTTCCCCTAGTGTTGTAGCTAGTCTTTTTGTGCCTAGGGTTATGATAGCTTAATTTGTTCCCAGACCTTTCCTCTACCCTGTCCAGGGTTTCCTTCAAGGAACTCTTTCAGTGATGGTAAGTGGGGCTGAAGATAATTCAGTAATGGTTATAGCAGTACATTGACAGGGAACTGCCAGAAATTCAAGCCGGATTCAGAAGAGGACGTGGAACCAGGGCTATTATTGCTGATGTCAGATGGATCCTGTCTGAAAGCAGGGAATGCCAGAAAGATGTTTACCTGTGTTTTATTGACTACGCAAAGGCATTTGACTATGTGGATCATAACAGGCTACTGTGACATTGCAAAAAAAAAAAAAAAACCAAACCCAGTGCCGTCAGGTTGATTCTGACTCATAGTGACCCTATAGCAACCCTATACGACAGAGTAGAACTACCCCGTAGAGCTTCCAAGGAGCACCTTGCAGATCTGAACTGCCAACCCTTTAGTTAGCAGCCATAGCTCTTAACCACTACACCACCAGGGTTTCCAACGTTGCAAAGAACGGAAATTCCAGTATACTTAATTGTGCTCATGTAGAACCTATACATAGACCAAGAAGCAGTTGTTCAAACAAAACAAGGGGATAGTGTGTGGTTTAAAGTCAGGAAAGGTGTGCATCAGGCTTGCATCCTTTCACCATACTTATTCAGTCTATTTGCTGAGCAAATAATGCAAGAAGCTGGATTATATGAAGAAGAACGGGTCATCAGGATTAGGAGACTTATTAACAACGTGTGATATGCAGATGACACAACCGTTCGTGTTGAAAGCGAAGAGGACTTGAAGCACTTACTTATGAAGATAAAAGTCTACAGCCTTCAGTATGGATTACACCTCAACATAAAGAAAAGCAAAAATGCTCACAATCGAAAAATAAGCAACATCCTGGTAAATGGAGAAAAGATTGAAGTTGTAAAAGATTTCATCTTACTTGGATTCACAATCAATGCCCATGGAAGCAGCAGTCAAAAAATCAAATGGCACATTAAATTAAAAAACAACGATGTCACTTTGGGGACTAAGGTGCACCTGACCCAAGCCATGGTATTTTCAATTGCCTCCTATGCATGTGAAAGCTGGGCAGTGAATAAGGAAGGCCAAAGAATTGATGGCTTTGAATTGTGGTGTTGGAGAAGAATATGGAATATACCATGGGCCGCCAAATAATGAACTTCTTCTGTTTCAGAAGAAGTACAGCCAGAATGCTCCTTAGAAAAGAGGATGATGAGACTTCATCTCACAAAGGGTTTCAAGGGAGCAGCTGGTGGATTCAAACTGCTGACCTTTTGGTTAGCAGCCAAGCTCTTAACCACTGTACTACCAGGGCTCCAGTTCAAAGAATAAGTAATTGGTAGTCTGTGATAGTATTTCAGAGCATAGAATTAGATGAAAAAGTTTCCAGTTTATTTTATGAGGGGAGTAAAACCTCGATACTAAAATCTACCAAAGGTGGCACATCAAAAACATCGGCAACAAGAAAACAATATATACAGATGAATCTTGTTTACAAATATGAATTGAAATATTGAGTAATTTCATAGGGCCTCTTTAAACTATAATCATGACCAAATTGGGTTTGTTCAAAGAATACAAAACAGTTTGACAGTAGGAGACCTAACAATATAATTATTTTATTAATAAGCCAAAAGGAATAACCATATTATAACATCACTATATTCCATAGGAAACCCTGGTGGTGTAGTGGTTAAGTGCTATGGTTGCTAACCAAAAGGATGGCAGTTCGACTTTACCAGGTGCTCCTTGGAAACTATGGGGCAGTTCTACTCTGTCCTATAGGGTTGCTATGAGTTGGAATTGACTCGACGGCAATGGGTTTATTTATTTTGGCTTACATTCCATAAGAATATTTTATAACATTCAAAAGACATTCTTGACGATTGCCTTCAAATACTCTTACTATTGTTGTTGTTGTTGTTTTGAGTTGACTCTGACTTGTGGAAACCCCTTGTACAACAGAAAAAAACATTGCCCTCTCCAGTACCATCTTCACAATCATAAATACGCTTACTAAACTAGGAATAAGTATTTAATTTTTAAAAATCTTTATTGGGGAATGGTTGACGTAAAATACAATTTACCAAATTTAAGTGGACGTGATGATGATTTTCCTCCCCTTTTTCCTTCCCCTCATCCCCTTAGAAATTTAATTATAAACCTGAATTCAGGGTCTATTCAATCATTTCCTATGATAACATTGCCACTAAAGTAATTATAGACTTTGTCACTGCCTATGCCATTGTGAGCACCTGACACAGATGGAGCAAAGCATTTTTTATTTGTATCATTAAGTGTCATTGCCCGCTCCACAGCCATCGAACAGTAAGGGGATACATGATTGACAGCCCAGGAAATCCAGTAGATGGCTATCCACCCCTTGTTAGGTGGCCTTCCTTGCTGTTCCTGCTGGCACAGTCAGCCCTGACAGATTGCCTTCACTACAGTGAGTTACTACTCTTAATTACATGCCAGGGCTGGAATGCGGAGTGTGTTAAAAAGAACACATAATTTCAAGAATTACTGGCTGTCATCTATACGAATGTGTAATTCTTAGAGAAAAAAAAAAAACCTCACTGATTCTTTGCCTTATTTATTCCAGATATCTCCTTTCAACACTTGTTATGTCTCAGGGTTCTTCAGTCACCACAGAAGATAGTCGAACTGTAGCTTCCTCACTTAAAAATAAATGAAATTCATTAAATACAAATAACTGTTATAAAACAGATGCTACTGTAAAGGATGGAATTTCTGGTAATTCACTTTTGAATGTATGTAAGGAATCCTCAACCATTTTTGAACATTTTGTTGTTGTAGTTAGGAGCCGTCTAGTCAGTTCTGACTCATACTGACACTATGTACAACAGTAAAAAATACTACCAGGTCCTGCACCATCCTCACAATCATTGTTATGTTTGAGCCCATTGTTGCACCCACTGTGTCAGTCCATCTGGTTGAGGGTCTTCCTCTTTTGTTCAGACCCTCTACTTTACCAAGCATGATGTCCTCCAGGGACTGGTCCCTCCTGATAACATGTCCAAAGTACGTTAGAATCCTCACTTCTAAGAGCATTCTGGCTTCCAAGACAGATTTGTTTGTTCTTCCGGCAGTCCATGGTATGTTCAATAGTCTTCATCAACACTAACAATTTAAAGGCGTCAATTCTTCTTCAGTCTTCCTTATCGTCTAGCTGTCACATGCATATGAGACAACTGAAAACACCAAGGCTTGGGTCAGGTGCACCTTAGTCTTCAAGGTGACATCTTTGCTTTCAACACTTTTAAGAGGTCCTTTGCAGCAGATTTGCCCAATGCAATGCACAGTTGGATTTCTTAACTCCTGCTTCCATGGATGTTGATCATGGACCCAAGTAAAGTGAACTCCTTGACAACTTTAGTATTTTCCCCATTTATCACAATGTTGCTTATTGGTCCAGTTGTGAGAATTTTATTTTCTTTATGTTGAGGTGTAATCCGTACTGAAGGCTGTGGCCTTTGACCTTCATCCGTAAGTGCTTTAAGTCCTTTTCACTTGCAGCAAGCAAGGTTGTGTCATTTGCATATTGTAGCTTCTTAATGAGTCTTCCTCCAATCCTAATGCCCTGTTCTTCTTCCTATAATCTAGTTTCTCAGATTATTTGCTCAGCATATAGACTGAATAAGTATGGTGAAAAGGTACAACCTGGCACACACCTTTCCTGACTTAAACCACACAGTATTCCCTTGTTCTCTTTGAATGATTGCCCCTTGGTCTATGTACATGTTCTGCATGAGCACAATTAAGTGTTCTGGAATTCCCATTCTTCAAAATGTTACCCATATTTTGTTATGATCCACGCAGTTGAATGCCTTTGTGTAGTCAATAAAACACAGGTAAACCTCTTTCTGGTATTCTCTGCTTTCAGCCAGGATCCATCTGACATCAGCAATGATAGCTCTTGTTCCTTGTCCTCTTCTGAATCTGACTTGAATTTCGGTCAGTTCCCTGTCGATGTATTGCTACAACTGCTTTTGACGGATCTTCAGCACAGTTTTACTTGCATGTGATATTAATGACACTGTTCAATAATTTCTGCATTCTTTTGGATCACCTCTCTTTAGAATGGATACAAACATGAGTCTCTTCCATTTGGTTGGCCAGGTAGCTGTCTTCCAAATTTTTTGGCATAGATGAATGAGCACTTCCAGTGCTGCGTCCGTTTATTGAAACATCTCAATTGGTATTCTGGCAATTCCTGGAGCCTTGTTTTTTGCCAATGCTTTCAGTTCAGCTTGCATTTCTTCCTTCAGGACTATCAGTTCTTGATCATATGCCACCTCCTGAAATGGTTGAATGTTTACTGATTCTTTTTGGTACAGACACTCTGTGTATTCCTTCCATCTTCTTTTGATGCTTCCTGTGTCGTTTAGTATTTTCTCTGTAGAATCCTTCAGTATTGCTACTCAAGGCTTGAATTTTCTCTTCAGTTCTTTCAGTTTGAGAAATGCTGAGTGCGTTCTTCTTTCTTGGTTTTCAAACTCCAGGTCCCTTTACATATCACTGTAATACTTTACTTCATCTTCTGGAATTGCCTTTTGAAATCTTCTGTTCAGGTCTTTGATTTCATCGTTTCTTCCTTTCACTTTAGCTACTATACATTCAAGATCAATTTTCAGAGTCTCTTCTGACATCCATTTTGGTCTTTTCTTTCTTTCCTGTCTTTTTAATGACCTTTTGCTTTTCTTCATGTGTGATGTCCTTCCACAACTCATCTGGTCTTTGGTCATTAGTGTTCAGTGCATCAAATCTATTCTTGAGTTGGTCTCGAAATTCAGATGGGATATACTGAAGGCAGTATTTTGGCTCTCTTGGACTTGTTCTAATTTTCTTCAGTTTGAACTTGCATATGAGCAATTGATGGTCTATTCCACATTCGGCCCCTGGCCTTTTTCTGACTGATGATATCGAGCTTTTCCATCGTCTTTATCCACAGATGTTGTCAGTTTGATTCCTGTGTATCCCATCTGGTGAACTCTAAGTGTATAGTTGCCATTGATGTTGTTGAAAAAAGTATTTGCCGCGAAGAAGTTCTTAGTCTTGGAAAATTCTATCGTGTGATCTCTGTCTTCGTTTCTATCACCAAGGCCATATTTTCCAGTTACCAAACCTTTGTTTCCAACTTTTGCAATCCAATCGCCAGTAATTATCAATG
This sequence comes from Elephas maximus indicus, assembly GCF_024166365.1. Taxonomy (NCBI): domain Eukaryota; kingdom Metazoa; phylum Chordata; class Mammalia; order Proboscidea; family Elephantidae; genus Elephas; species Elephas maximus. The sequence continues at coordinate 235,858,510 of NC_064819.1, forward strand.
CATCTTGATTGCATGCTTGATCAATTTCAGACTGCAGAAGTTGGTAAAAATCTTTAATTTCTTCCTCTTTGGTCTTAGTGGTTGGTGCATGAATTTGAATAAGAGTTGTATTAGCTGGTCTTTCTTGTAGGGATATGAATATTATCCTATCACTGACAACATCATAGTTCTTGAAATTGTTCTTTTTGACGATGAAAGTGAAGCATTCTTCTTCAATATGTTTTTCTTGGCATAGTAGACCTTATGATTGTCTGATTCAAAATGGCTAATACCAGTCCGTTTCAGCTCACTAATGCCCAGGATATCGATGTTTATGTGTTCCATTTCATTTTTGATGCTTTCCAATTTTCCTGGATTCTTACTGCATACATTTCATGTTCCGATTATTAACAGATGTTTGCAGCTGTTTTTTTCCCATTTTGAGTCGAGCCACATCAGCAAATAAAGGTCCCAAAAGCTTGACTGCATCCATGTCATTAAGGTCGACTCTACTTTGAGAAGGAAGCTCTACCCCAGTCATGTTTTGAGTGCCTTCCAACCTGAGGGGTTCATCTACCAGCACTATATCAGACAGTGTTTTGCTGCTATTCATTAGCTTTTCAGAAGCAGACAACCAGGTCCTTTTTCCTAGTCTGTCTTAGTCTGGAATCTCAGCTGAAAGCTGTCCACCATGGATGACCCTGCTTGTATTTGAATACCGGTGGCATAGCTTCCAGCATCACAGGAACATGCAAACCTCCACTTTACAACAAACTGGCAATCATGTGGGTAGAACATTTAGAATGTTGTTAGTTAAAATCCTGATACACTAGCTGGTAGCATACTTTCAAACTCAGAAAAATTTTCATTCTTATTCCCCTAAAGGAATTATTTTATACCATCATTTTGAAGGCTTTGCTCCATTGCCTTCTAACTTACAGTATTGCTATTGCAAAGTTTGATGACATTTTGATCTGCCATATGATACCTGATTTTTCTTCTTGGAAGGATATAGGAGTTTTCTTTGTCCCTCCTGACATAATTTCATGTTGGTGTGCCTTGCAGTGGGTCTGTTTTCACCATTGTGCTGGGCATTCAATGGCTCCCTCCAAATTGGAAACACTTGCCCTTCATTTTATGTAAAAATTTTCTTGAATTATTTTTTTGATGATTTCTTCTTTTCCATTTTCTCTGTTCTGTCCTTATGAGACCCTTATGATTTGAATGTTGTATTTGGATGTCATAGCCTGTGTGATAGTTAAGATTGTGTGTCAACTCGGGTAGGCCAGGTAGTATTCGAGCACTTAACTATTTGCACCATCCAGGGACAGGCTGTCTTAGGCTGAGATTTCTAGAGAAGCAAAACCAGTAAAGATTATAAATATATACAGAGAGATTTATATCAAGGAAACAGCTCACTTGACTGTAGAGGTTGGAATGTCCCAAGCCCTTGGATCAGGATAGAGGCCTTTCCCAATTCACCAAGCCACAGAAGCCAGTGAACCCAAGATCAGCAGGTTGGGGAGCAGGGCTCCCCTTCACAGGCTCTGAAAGTTGAGAAATTCCCAAGGTCGGCAGGCAAGGCTGCAAGGTTGCTCCTGATTCACGTAGCTGCAGAGGCTAGCAAACCCAAGATTGGCAGGTCAGGGAGCAGGACTCTTGTTCACAGGCTGTGAAAATCAATGAATCCCAAGATGGCTAGGTAAGCTGCTAGCTTAAGTACCAAGAACTGTAGGTCAGGCAAGAGACAACTGCTGGATCCAGAACAAGCCAGCAAACTTGACAAGGCAAGAAGGAAGGAAATAGGTGGCTGAAGGTGGAGAGATGAAGGCTGAGGGGGCAGTGAGCCGGCTCAAGCCCCACCCCCACCGGTACCACTCAGCAGATTCCATCATGGGGGTGATCACATATCAAATTTCAACAAGCACTCCCTAAGCCACCATCCATTTGTGCCACCTCTTGGTTACAACAAGAGTCTGGGGTAAGTCACCTCAAGAGGAAGCTGGGAATTGCACAGACCTGAGGACCAGCCTCATGGTTTTTCCCAGTCTCAGCTATTTGTTTCTAACTGGGCATAGGCAAAGAGAAGCTAAGTGCAATTCTGCTTTGTCCTTGAGAGTGAGAGGAGCTTAGCAGGAAAATCAGTTGCTTTCCATATCTATGAATCTTTCCCCCATTGCTAATGCCTGTTGTAACTGGAGTAGGCCAGCCAGACCAGGCGATTCATGATTTTATGGTGAATGAAGTAGAACAGACCTGGCCTTGCTGGCAGGAATTCAAAGCTCATATAACTTCCTCAGACCTCTGACTTCAGTAATGAAAATTCAGCCGCTAAATCCAATTGGGATCCAGGTAAACAAGAGAGGGAAAGGTGAATAGGAGAGGGTAAATTAAATTATGAAGCAAATGTCAAGTAGGGGTCAGCCTACAAGTCAGCCACAAGGGCAGGGGACTATTGGGTACACAGTCAGATTTCCTGCTACTCTTCTGATGGGATCAAATTAAATTTGGTAAATGGAGGCAGCTACAGAATAAGGATTTGTAGAATTGACTGCAGAATGAAACTGTCTAAGCCCACCTACTGAGACGGGAGTCGTGTCTTCAGTGTGGACTTGCAGATGGTATGTCCTTTCTGTCCTTGGCTTGTGTCTAACGCATTTACGATCCCCAGAATTCACTTCTACCCATCGCATTCTGTGCAAACGACTGCAACCTAGCTTGCTTGGTTTTGCTCAAGAAGATGTCTCGGCACAAATCCGCCATCCCCCAGCACTGCATCCTCTGGAGACCTGGGAGCACAGCTCTTTGATTTGTTCACCTCTTGCTTTTTTTTTTGCTTTGGCTCTAACCAGTGGGCTCTGGAATGAGTTGAGCTTTATTCATGTGCAGACTGATTTTTCTCTCAATATAACCATGTCTCTAGCTCCCAACCTGAGAAGTTCTCTCCTCTGCTCAGTAAAAAGCCTGACTCCCAGGAGGGATATATGTGTGGAAAGAGTCAGAGATCCCCTGCCCAGCTTGATACATGCAGCCATTCTCTAGTAACAAAGATGCAGATTGAATGAAAGGAAGCCAAGTGTACTAAGCCAGTTCGCTGTGGGTGCGTGGACTTGAGGGGTGTATTTGAGGGACCCCGAAGTGAAATATTTTGTAACTCTGTGGATTGAAAGCAGAACAGAGAGTTGCTTGACCAAGGTCCTCAGAATAGTCCCAGGAGGGGGACACCCACTCCTGGGCCCTCCTTGACACATGCCAGCTTCCTTTTGAGAAGTGTGGGTCTGGTCCTGGCCTCATTGAACTTGTTATCTGCTTGGAAGAATGTCAACCCCCCCCCGAAAACCAAACCTATTGCCTTAGAGTTGATTCCAACTCATAGAGACCCTATAGGGCAGAGTAGAACTGCCCCATTGGATTTCCAAGGAGCAACTGGTGTAGTTGAACTGCCAGCCTTTTGGTTAGCAGCCTGAGCTTTTAACCACTGCACCACCAGGGATAGATGACAAGGGCACATAAAACAACAAAACCTTGGGCTGTACCTCAAACTGTCAGATGAAACAGTACCAGGAGAGCTGCCTCAGAGCCCGTGGTGGTTCCAAATACCAACTCTGGGCCAGATTGCCGGGCATTGTGTTCCTGCTCAGCAGCTTGTTAGCGTGATCTTAGGCCCATTAATGGTCCTCTTTGTGTCTTGGTTTCCTCAGCCATGGATAAAATTTGACCCACAAAGAAGATTAAACTAGTTATACATGTGTCTTAGTTATCTAGTGCAGCTATAATAAAAATACCACAAGTGGATGGCTTTAGCAAACAAGTTTATTCTCTCACAGCCTAGTAGGATGGAACTCCTAATTTAGAGCACCAGCATCAGGGGATGGCTTTCTCTCTGTCGGCTCTGGAGGAAGGTCCTTGTCATCAATTTTCCCCTTGTCTAGGAGCTTCTCAGCACAGGAACCTTGGGTTCAAAGGACACACTCTGCTCCCGGCGTTGCTTTCTTGGTGGTGTGAGGTCCCCGTGTCTTTCTGTTCACTTCTTTCTTTTATATCTCAAAAGACATTGACTTAAGACAAAATCTAATCTTGTAGATTGAGTCTTGCCTCATTAACATAACTGGCACTATTCCCACCTTATTAACAGCATAGAGGTAACGTTTACAGCATTTAGGAAAATCACATCAGATGACAAAATGGTGGACAGTCACACAATACTGGGAATCATGGCCTAGCCCACTTGGCACACATTTCTGGGGGACACAATTCAATCCATAACAGCATGTAAGCTCTTACAAGAGCACCTGGCATGGTGCTCCGATCTTATGAGCTGAGTTGAAGGTTCTCTTTCTTGATGAATAAGTCTTGTAGGAAGTCATGGGAACAAGCCATCCCATCTGGTTGGGTCAGGTTGAGCAGAGGGGTCTTCGTGGAGGAGGCAGGAGTTGAACTGGGCCTTGGGAGATGTGGAAGATTTTGTTAGGTGGAGAAGACAGGAGACGGTGTTCCTGCTAGGGAAACTGCTAAAACACAGGTGTGGAGGCAGGAAAGATGGAGGACAAGGAGCCTTCTTGTTTTGAGGTGGGGGCAGGGTATAGGATGCAAGTACTGTAATCACCCACTCCTGGCAGTCAGTCTTGTTGGATGAGGAGCTGGATGACTCCTGAGGATGAGTCACAAAAGTCTGCAGCAGCTTATTGTGCCAACCTGCTGACCTGTAGGCACAAGGACTGGATTCACCTTTTGAATGGGGCAGTTGGTTCCAGCTGGAACACAGGGTTTAGTCTGAAGAGAAGTGAGGGACATTGAGAGCAAGATTGAAGCAAGAAGTGGTTGGAGGAAAGGAAGGAGGGTGCTATCAAAGTGTCATCATGGGGGTAGATGACAGCTGAATATTAGCTGAGTTCACATCAGCACTGGGGTATTTTAAGTCATCCTGAAAAAATTCTCAAGGGTCTTTCTCATAAGACATTTCCCTTTGAGCTTCCCTTACTCTTTTCACCTTGTTCTGTTTGCTGAACCATTATATGAGCCCATCTTAATCCCATGGTGATGTGAGATCCCAACTACAGGTTTGGGGCAGCTCCTTCTTTCTCCTATTTTAGGAGTCTTCCCTCTGCAACAGAGACAGACATTGTCGTCCATACGCATGGCCTCCACACGCTAGTCTAGTACCCTTGTTGTTCTTGGGGCCCTCCACTGTTATTTAGATCTGTATCCCTTCTCAGTAATGTTGTGGCTCCTTTCCAACAATAGGAAGAATGCTGGAGCCCCTGGTGATATGGTCTGTGTACAGTTTGTGTTTCATGGACCCCAGGTTAATTTCTGGTAGAAGTCACTTTAAGTATGTCTCTGGGCTGCCATAATACAACACCACAAAGTGGGTGGCTTTGAAGGACAGGAATTTATTTTCTTACAGATCTGGTGGCTAGGAGTCCAAATCAGGGCATCAACAGGGCTAGATTCTCTGTGTGGCTCTAGGGGAAGATCCTTTTCTTCACCCCTTCAGCTTCTGTACCCCAGACGTTTCTTGGTGTTCCTTGGCTTGTAGACAGATCTTCACAGGCTGTTTTCCTTCTGTGTGTGTGCGTGTGTGAATCTGTTTCCATGTCTGTCCTTCCCTTTTATAAAATGCCACTCAGAAGGGATCAGGATTAAGACCTACTCTACTCCAGTATGACTTCCTTAAGTAATAATATCTGCAAAGAAAAAACAAGGCGCAGGGGCTCACTGGTACAGGGGTTAGAACTTCAACATAACCTTTTGGAGGACACAACTCAAACCATAAGAGTACAAAACTCTGGAGTGGTTCTCCAGACCTTATTAGTCACAGATATCTGGGAACCCCAGAAGGTTCCTGTAAATTCTAAGGAGAAGACAGGCAACTTATCATGGCATCCTGGGAGCAGATTTGAATCTTTGGTAGATGAGAATCAGGTTTGGTGGAGAGAATTCTCCCAATGACAGCCAATGTACACATTCTAGAACAGCCATGGAACATCCCGGCCCACACATAAAGCACTGTGTGTTATTCTGGCTCCTGTGCGGTGACCATTTTCTGTTGAAGTGGTGGGGCTGCCCCTTAGGTAGTCAAAATTATTCTTGGATGAAATGCATTTCTTTATAAACCATAAGTACAAGAAATTACAGATTGACAAGCTCAGTTAGAATTGCCTTAAATAAGCAGACTGGATCCCTTGTCCAAGACTCCAATACCCACAGCATTCGTATGCAAAGTAGAGCCTGACCCTTGGGGGCCAATTGTTTCAGGATATCAAAGTTTTATCAGTCTTGGTTTTTCTCAAAATTAGAAATAAATTAGGCAGTAGATTTTGAGTACATGGCCTCTAATGCCCTGACTAATTTATCTTGAAGGGATAGAAACTATGGAAATTGACAAGGGCTGAATTGAATCAATCAGTTAATCAACAGGGATACATTGACAAGGTGGTTAACTTCTACTTGGAGAGTGTGGCTCTGGTCAATCCTATTTTAAATCCAAGTAAGGATGATAGAAAATATGTATTTTCCAGTTTGGCCTAAGATTATACATACATATTTTTACGCAAATTATGCACACCTTCTAAGTTTGTTGCCAATTGTGCCCTCCCCCTTACGTCATTTTATAAGCGCGCTATGCTAATTTTTTGCAGCAACATGTAAAAAAACACTGATGTAGTGCTGCTCATGAAACTGCTTCCCGCGGGGAGGGCGTGGCTGGCAAGCAAATGCAGAAGGCACACATTATTTGCATAAGAATGTGGTACCCACATTTCATAGATTGGTGCAAAAATAAGTGTCTGGGGAGGGGGAGGACTTGCGTCATTTATTAATTCTTCAAAAAATTATGTGTCTGCTATGTTCAAGCCACAATTTTTAGCATTTTGGAACACGCATTCTAGACACACAGGCATGCACACACACACACCTCACGCACATTCACATTCTGCCCTTGTGAAACTTTACATAGAAGTTTCTGATCTTTCGAACTGATATATAACATCAATTTAAAGCATTTTAGCTGTAGGGGCAGGGAAGTGATCCACCTGTGCTTTGGAGAAATGGGATAGGCAAGAAGAAAACTGGTACAAAGACCATCTGCTAACATCTGTCTATTCTCGTGTTTGATACTCAAGTTAATAACCACCACTCTTCCCTACCAACCTCCCCATGGTACTATAGGATTATATAATAGATCTCAATAACTCTAAATGAGCTATTGTACTCTACCATATAATTACATATTTAGGACACATGTATGGTTAAAAAAAGAAATTAACATGAAAACCCTGAAACAAATTGCAGAGCAATTTCAATGACTAATTATATTTAAGCTGCAGGGTATCAGCTGTCCTGTTTTTTTTTTTTTTTTTTTTTTTCCAGAGATCCCAAATCTATTATATGATATTCTGGAGCTATGAAATATTGGTCTTTATTTTGGAAATCGAAGTCATTTTAGAGATGTGAAAACCCCACTTCTCTGATCTTTTCTTTTTGAGAATAAAAAATACAAAAGTGGCATCTCATTGATTTGTCCTACTCAAATAATAATAATACTAACAAAAAAATTTTTTCCTTTTACTGAGCTTTTAACTTTGTGCTGAGTGCTGTGGTATATGTATTTTATCTCATCTTAGTCTTCACAACAAACTTGTGAGTGAACTGTGAGTTGTGCAAAGACCCTGAGATTGAGGGAATTAAGGACACATGGCTCTTATTAGTGAAGTCATGATTAGAACTGGTTAGCCCATTCTTGTTTTTCTTATCCCTTTAATCATCGTTGGGACATACGGTTGCCCACCCACATTTTTCACCTCTCAGGTTTCTTGGGAGGCTACTTGTCCTACTAAAAGTATTTGCAGCCCTCCAATGGGGACTTATGATGAAAAATGAAAGAAACATTAGTTGGTGCAAAATAGCTGGGGTAGAAGTTTATGTACGAGGCAGTGCCTCCAAGAAGTGTGATTGGGCTAAGTTTTTGTCTCTTTTGGCTTTTGTATGGCTAGATAAGCCTTGTAAGGATATTTATAGTTTCCTGTGTGATAGTTAAGGAGCCCTGGTGGGCTTGAATTTTATTGTTTTGTGTCCTATTTGGAAAACATAAGGTGTCTGGTGTAACAAAATGGAAGGGGCCTCCAATGAATCTATCATGCTTCCCAGGATTGTTGGGACAGATTTCATCCCAAGAATCATGGTACCAAAGTGCTGCCAGTGACTGATGAGAATGTGGATTCCCACATAATATTTGTCAAAATCCATATTACCAACCAAAAATTTAAACACAGTCCATTAATCTGCATGCATTCCACTACTGAAAACACACGCCATCAACAAAAAATTCAAAACATAAAAAAATTCAGGTATAAAAGGGTTAATAGCAATAACAACAACTAATATTTTGCTAATGTATTTCCATTTTGTAACACATTTTCACATATGTCATCTCAGTGATCCTTACAAAAATCCTGTGGGTATAAACTTTAGTATTATCCCAATTTTACAGATGGGAAAACCAAGGACAAGAGAGATTGTGATTTGCCCAAACACAGCTCACACTGGTGGCCCGGTGAAAATAAAGCAAACCTGGCATCCACATTGCGTCACTTGACTCCAAGTTTAGTGCCCAATCACAATCCTACACTGAAAAAACAACACAACACAGCAAAACAAATGAACAATATACACAAAAAACATACAACAAAACACACACACACAAAACCCCCAATTTATGGTATCAGTATAGCCTGTCCCCCCAAGCATTAACAAGGCCGGAATAGGATTCGCTGCTAAAATCAACCAGATGATACTCATTTAGCAATGACTCTCACAGGCAAGAAATTTGGAAGACAGTTACCTGGCCAACCGACTGGAAGAGATCCACATTTATGCCTATTCCAAAGAAAGGTGATCCAACGGAATGTGAAAACTATCGAACAATATCGTTAATATCACAAGCAAGCAAAATTTTGCTGAAGATCATTCAAAAGCAGCTGCAGCAGTACATCGACAGGGAACTGCCAGAAACTCAGAAGAGGGCGTGGAACCAGAGATATCATTGCTTTTGTCAGAGGGACCCTGGCTGAAAGCACAGAATACCGGAAAGATGTTTACCTGTGTTTTATTGACTATGCTAAGGCATTTGACTGTGTGGATCATAACAAATTATGAATAACATTGGGGAGAATGGGAATTCCAGAACACTTAATTGTGCTCGTGAGGAATCTGTACATGGATCAAGAGGCAGTAGTTCGAACCATACCTATTCAATCTGTATGCTGAACAAATAATCCGAGAAACTGGACTGTATGAAGAAGAACGGGGCATCAGGATTGGAGGAAGTCTCAATAATAATCTGCATTATGCAGATGACATAACCTTGCTTGCTAAAAGTGAGGAGGACTTGAAGCACTTAGTGATGAGGAACAAAGACCACAGCCTTCAGTATGGATTACACCTCAACTTAAAGAAAACAAAAATCTTCACAACTGAACCGGTGAGCAACATCATAAACAGAGAAAAGATTGAGGTTGACATGGATTTCATTTTACTTAGATCTACAATTAACACCCATGGAAGCAGCAGTCGAGAAATCAAAAGACTCATTGCATTGGGTAGATGGGCTGCAAAAGAACTCTTTAAAATATTGAAAAGCAAAGATGTGACCTTGAGGACTAAGGTGCTCCTGACCCAAGCCATGGTGTTTCCAATCGCCTCATATGCCTGAGAGAGCCGGACAATGAATAAGAAAGACCCAAGAAGAACTGACGCCTTGGAATTGCAGTGTTGGTGAAGAATATCGGGTATACCACGGACTGCCAAAAGAAGGAACAAATGTATCTTGGAAGAAGTACAACAAGAACGCTCCTTAGAAGCAAGGATGGCGAGACTATGTCTCACATACTTTGCATGTGTTATCAGAAGGATTCAGTCCCTGGAGAAGGACATCATGCTTGGTACGGTAGAGGGTAAGCGAAAAAAAGGAAGACCCTCAACAAGATGGATTGACACATTAGCTGCAACAGTGGGCTCAAGCATAGCAGCAGTTGTGAGGGTGGCACAGGACTGGGCAGTGTTTCTTTCTGTTGTGCAGAGGGTCATCATGAGTCAGAACTGACTCAACGGCAGGTAATAATAAGAACAACTCACATGCAAAGTATTTAGTACACCCCTTTCTTTGCCCTGGGCAGGAAGCTGCAGGACAAAGGGTTTGGTTATGATTCAGACCCTGACCGCCATTGGCCTAGCTGGCTGGCTGGCTTTACTGGAGCGATGGGGTTTGGGTTTGCTAGGCACTGGGTGCTGCAGCCACCATCCAGCCTCAGCACCACGTGGACGGTGAGTTGGGGCAAAATTAGAGTCATGGGTTGAATTCACATTGACTCTTCTTCCAAGCAAGGGCAGAAGGCTGGAGGAACTGAGCCAGCCAAGAGCTAGGGAAGAGTGTGAGGGTGGGGGTATGATGTGCCTGGCTTGGAGGCTGGAGGAGGGTGAGGAGAAGGGCATGCTGGAGATGTTGGTGAACCCTGCCACCATGCACCCTGTTATCTGGGAGAACACTAAAGGAAGTCATTTTAATCTTCAGAATGAACTCAGATGTACAGAGGGTGGATCTATAGCCTCTATTCATTCACTTAATATATGATTAGATGTCAGTGTTGTTAGAGTTAAATTTTAGGAAATGACTATTCATAATGGAAGTCCTGGCAAGGTTTCTTTATAATCAGCGAAACAGGGGGTGGAGGTTCAGTCCTGGCACCCTTGCAGGAGGCTCTTAATTTACCAGTGATGTTAAATTATGCTGGCGGCTGAGAGTCAGATACGGGAAGTAATACAATAAGTCATTGGGGATATGCTAGTTTTTCTTTTTTCATTTGACAACCACAGGAAGTGGCCATTAGCCAAACAATCTGAGGAGAAACATCTGATTGCTGTGCTACGTGCATGATTTCTTGAATAGCTCCAAAGGCCCAACGGGAAAGGCTGCTGGGGTGGGAGTGGGACACCGAATCAGGAGGACAGAGAGCTGGAGTATTTAGCGTTATATACTCAGGCTCATCAGAAACAGGCCTCTGAAGGGCTCAGGGGATCTGTTTTGGTTCAAGCTCCCCTGGGATTATTCCTGGTTGGGCTGACTATACTAAGATATGTCATAAGCCTTACAAAAAATATTCTGGGGGGATTTGGGGAAAAATTATGTATGAAGACCCTAATATATCTAGTTTCTTAAGTTGTCCTTTTGTAGAATGGGAATCCAATATTTTCAGCCTGCCATTTTTTTTTTTTTTATTTCACATGGGGGTGGAGGCAAATTGTGGGCTGAAACAGGACTTTGTAGCCAGGACTAGTTACTGACTGTGACGGGTAGCCTGCTTCTCTCTTTTCTAAGCCCTAGACTGAGATTCGGGACTGGGGAAATTACGAGTTATAATCGGGTTATAACCTGAGCCTAACCCTCTGGGGAAAACAGTGGATTTGCACGTTAGAGAGATTTGCAGTTTTTAAAAGAAATTGCAAGGCTCATAGGTAATACATGAATTCTTGAGAAAGATACTGCCATACTTTGCTGAAAAGTGACCCTTTGAGATGATGTCAGGGAACCAGGGTGACAGAGCGTGGGGTCCCTTTAAAGACGTACTAAGGTGACGCTGCAGTAGTGTTTGGAAAGATTCCTTCCCTTTTTCTCTCTGGACTGTATATGGGACACTGTACTTAAGGGCAAACTTGATTTGCTCTTTGGCTTGGTAGCTTCCTTTTCTGGCATGGCCATCCTTGCTCTTTGACTTTTTTGAAATAAATATTTTTCTGTTCATCATGAAAGTGGTACTTTTTAATTAAGAGAAAAGGCTTTAATGGAATGGTTTCCAAACTTTCTTGCACATTGGAATCACATGGGGAACTTTATAACATTCTAACGCTTGGCTCCCAGCCCCAGACATTCTGAGTAATTTCTATTGAGTGTTGACCTGAGCAGCAGGCTATTTAGACGGTCCCCAAGTGATTCTGATGTGCAACAAAGTTTGGGAACTACTACTCTTGTTCTTCACTCTTCCATAACATTCCTGGCGTAGCTGCTTAAAATTACTTAGCAAGATTCTCAGGCTTTTCATAGGTTCTATTCTTTGCCAACACCACAATTCAAAGGCGTCAATTCTTCTTTGGTCTTCTATAGGGTTGCTGTGAGTCGGAATCAACTCGATGGCAATGGGTTTGTTTTTTTTTAATTCTCCAATTACTGGAGTGCTGGTGGCACAGTGGTTAAGAGGATGGCTGTTAATCAAAAGGTTGGCAGTTTGAATCCACCAGCTGCTCCTTTGAAACCCTAAGGGGCAGTTCTACTCTGCCCTGTAGGGTCCCTGTGAGTCAGAATCAACTTGACGGCAAAGGGTTTGATTTTTTTCTTATTTATTTATTTTGGTATTCTCCAACTACTTTCACTCGAGAGCAAGTTTCAGAGTCTCTTCTGACACCCATTTTGGTCTTTTATTTATTTCCTGTCCTTTTAATGACCTCTTATGTTCTTCACGTATGATGTCCTTGATGTTATTCCACAACTCATCTGGTCTTCTGTCATTAGGGTTCAATGCATCTAATATATTCTTGAGATGACCTCTAAATTCAGGTGGAATATATTCAAGGTCATACTTTGGCTCTCATGGACTTAATCTAATTTTCTTTAACTTCAACTCGAACTTCCATACGAGCAATTGATGGTCTGTTCCAGTCGGCCCCTGGCCTTGTTCTGACTGATGATATCGAGCTTTTCCATGGTCACTTCCCACAGATGTAGTCGATTTGATACCTGTGTATCCCATCTGGCAAGGTCCGTGTGTATAGTCACTATTTATGTTGTTGAAGATAGGTCTCTGCAATGAAGTAGTTGGTCTTGCAAGATTCTATAATGTGACCTCTGGCATTGTTTCCATCACCAAGGCCGTATGTTCAAACTTCCTTTCCCTCTTCTTTGTTTCCAACCTTCACATTTCAATTGCCAGTAATTATCAATGCATCCTGATTACATGTTCAAGATGCAGCTCAAGACAAAAAAAAGTATTATAAAATATTATAGTGACATGTGCACACTAAAGTATTTTAAGGAGATGTGCAAAGACCTGGAGTTAGAGAACCAAAAGGGAAGAATGCTTAGCATATCTCAACCTAAAAGAACTGAAGAAAAAATTCAAGTTGCGATAGTGAAGGGTTCTATGGGTAAAATATTCATGATGGAGGAAGCATCAAAAGAAGATGAAAAGAATACATATGGTCACTGTACTAAAAAGAATTGGTCAACATTCAATCATTTCAGGAGGTAGCATATGATCAAGAACCAATAGTATTGAAGGAAAAAGTCCAAGCTGCACTGAAGACATTGGCGAAAAACAAGGCTCCAGGAATTGATGGAATACCAATTGAGATGTTTCAACAAATGGATATAGTGCTGGAAGTGCTCACTCATCTATGCCAAGATATTTGGAAGACAGCTAATTGGCCAACCAAATGGAAGAGATCCATATTTATACCAATTCAAAGAAAGGTGACCCAACAGAATGTGGAAATTATCAAACAATATCATCAATCATCAATATCACACGCAGTTAAAATTTTGCTGGAGATCATTCAAAAGCAGTTGCAGCAGTGCATTGACAGGGAACTGCCAGAAATTCAAGCCAGATTCAGAAGAGGAAGTGGAACCAGGAATATCATTGCTGATGTCAGTTGGATCCTGGGTGAAAGCAGAGAATACCAGAAACATGTTTACTTGTGTTTTATTGACTATGGAAAGGCATTCCACTGTGTGGATCATAATAAATTATGAATAACATTGTGAAGAATGAGAATTCCAGAACACTTAACTGTGCTCTGGAGGAAACTTTACATAGATCAAGAGGCAGTTGTTCAGATAGAACAAGGGGATACTGCCTGGTTTACAGTGAGGACAGGTGTGAGTCAGGGCTATATCCTTTGACCATACCTGTTCAATCTGTATGCTGAGCAAATAATCTGAGAAACTGGACTATATGAGGAAGAACGAGGTATCAGGATTGGAGGAAGACTCAATAACAACCTATGTTATACAGATGACACAACCTTGCTTGCTGAAAATGTAGAGGACTTGAAGCACTTACTCTTGAAGATCAAAGACTACAGCCTTCAGTATGGGTTACAGCTCAACACAAAGCAAAAACGCTTACAACTGAACCATCAACATCATAAGCAACAACATGATAAAAGGAGAAAAGATGGATGTTGTCAAGGATTTCATTTTACTTGGATCTACCATCAACATTCATGGAAAGAGAGGTCAAGAAATAAATGATGCATCCTTGTTGTTTTGTTGTCAGGTGCCGTCGAGTCAGTTCCGATTCAGCGACCCTATGCACAACAGAATAAAACACTGCCGGCTCCTGAGCCATCCTTACAATCGTTGTTATGCTTGAGCTCATTGTTGCAGCCACTGTGTCAATCTGCCTCATTGAGGGTCTTCCTCTTTTCTGCTAACCCTGTACTCTGCCAAGCATGATGTCCTTCTCCAGGGACGATCAGAGATCACCTCCTGGCAACATGTCCAAAGTATGTAAGACACAGTCTACCCATCCTTGCCTCTAAGGAGAATTCTGGCTGTACTTCTTCTAAGACAGATTTGTTTGTTCTTTTGGCAGTCCATGGTATATTCAATATTCTTTGCCAACACCACAATTCGAAGGCGTCAATTCTTCTTTGGTCTTCTTTATCCGTTGTCCAGCTTTCACATGCATATGATGCGATTGAAAATAACATGGCTTGGGTCAGGCCCACCTTAGTCTTCAAGGTGACATTTTTGCTCCTCAACACTTTAAAGAGGCCCTTTGCAGCAGATTTACCCAATGCAATGCATCTTGTTGATTTCTTGACTGCTGCTTCCATGGCTGTTGATTGTGGATCCAAGTAAAGTGAAATCCTTGACAACTTCAATCTTTTCTCCATTTATCATGATGTTGCTCATTGGTCCAGTTGTGAGGATTTTTGTTTTCTTTATGTTGAGGTGCAATCCATACTGAAGGCTGTGGTCTTTGTTCTTCATACGTGCTTCAAGTCCTCTTCACTTTCAGCAAGCAAGGTTGTGTCATGTGCATAACGCAGGTTGTTAATGAGCATTCCTCCAATCTTGATGCCCCGTTCTTCATATAGTCCAGCTTTTCGTATTATCTACTCAGTATACAGATTGAATAGGTATGATGAAAGAATACAACCCTGATGTACACCTTACCTGACTTTAAACCAGTCAGTATCCCCTTGTTCTGTCCGAACAACTGCCTCTTGATCTATGTAAAGGTTCCTCATGAGCACAGTTAAGTATTCTGGAATTCCCATTCTTCACAATGTTATCCATAACTTGTTATGATCCACACAGTGGAATGCCTTTGCATAGTCAATAAACACAGGTAAACATCCTTCTGGTATTCTCTGCTTTCAGCCAGGATCCATCTGACATCAGCAATGATATCCCTGGTTCCACATCCTCTTCTGAAACTGGCCTAAATTTCTGGCAGTTCCCTTTTGATATACTGCTGTGGCCATTTTTGAATGATCTTCAGCAAAATTTTGCTTGTGTGTGATATTAATGATATTGTTCTATAATTTCCACATTTGTTTGGATCACCTTTCTTGGGAATAGGCATAAATATGGATCTCTTCCAGTCGGTTGGCCAGAACGCTGTCTTCCATATTTCTTGGCATAGCTGAGTGAGGACCTCCAGCGCTGCATCTCTTTGTTGAAACATCTCAACTGATATTCCATTAATTCCTGGAGCCTTGTTTTTCGCCAATGCCTTCAGAGCAGCTTGGACCTCTTCCTTCAATGCCATTGGTTCCTGATCATATGCCACCTCTTGAAATGATTGAACATCGACTAATTCTTTTTGGTATAATAACTCTGTGTATTCCTTCCATCTTCTTTTGATGCTTCCTGCGTCGTTGAATATTTTCCCAATACAAACTTTCACTATTGCAACTCGAGGCTTGAATTTTTTCTTCAGTTCTTTCAGCTTGAGAAATGCCAAGTTCGTTCTTCACTTTTGGTTTTCTGTCTCCAACTCTTTGCACATGTCAGTATAATACTTCACTTTGTTCTCTCAAGACGCCCTCTGAAACCTTCTGTTCAGTTCTTTTACTTCATCAACTCTTCCTTTTGCTTTAGCTGCTCCACATTCGAGAGCAAGTTTCAAAGTCTCCTCTGACATCCATCTTGGTCTTTTCTTTCTTTCCTGTCTTTTCAGTGATCTCTTGCTTTCTTCATGTATGATGTCCTTGATGTCATTCCACAACTCCTCTGGTCATTCATGTATGATGTATTTTTCATGTATGATGTCTTTGATGTCATCCCACAACTCGTCTGTCAGTTTGTTGTACTGTGGAGTCTTGAGTGTTGCTGTGATGCTAGAAGCTATGCCACTGGTATTCAGATACCAGCAGGGTCACCCATGGAGGACAGGTTTCAGCTGAGCTTCCAGACTAAGACAGGCTAGGAAGAAGGACCTGGCAGTCTACTTATGAAAGGAGTTAGCCAGTGAAAACCTTATGAACAGCAGCGGAACATTGCCTGAAATAGTGCTGGAAGATGAGCCCCCCAGGTTGGAAGGCATTCAAAAGATGACTGGGGAAGAGTTGCCTTCTCAAAGTAGAGCCGACCTTAACGACGTGGATGGAGTAAAGCTTTCTAGTCCTTCATTTGCTGATGTGGTGCGATTCGAAATGAGAAGAAACAGCTGCAAACATCCATTAATAATCGGAATCTGGAATGTACGAAGTATGAATCTAGGAAAATTGGAAATCGTCAAAAATGAAATGGAACATATAAATATGGATATCCTAGGCATTAGTGAGCTGAAATGGACTGGTATTGGCCATTTCAAATTGGAAAATCATATAGTCTACTATGCTGGGAATGACAACTTGAAGAGGAATGGTGCTGCATTCATTGTCAAAAAGAACATTTCAAGATCTATCCTGAGGTAGTGTCAGTGATAGGATAATATCCACACTCCTACAGGGAAGACCAGTTAATATGACTGTTAGTCAAGTTTACACACCAATGACTAAGGCCAAAGATGAAGAAATAGATTTTTATCAGCTGGTGCAGTCTGAAATCGATCGAACATGCAATCAAGATGCATTGATAATTACTGGCGATTGGAATGTGAAAGTTGGAAACAAAGAAGGACCGGTAGTTGGAAAATATGGCCTTGGTGATAGAAACAATGCTGGAGATCACGTGACAGAATTTCAGAAGACCAACGACTTCTTCATTGCAAATACTTTCTTTCACCAACATAAACGGCGACTGTACACATGGACCTCGCCAGAGGGAACACACAGAAATCAAATTGACTACATCTGTGGAAGGAGATGATGGCAAAGCTCAATATCATCAGTCAGAACAAGGCCAGGGGCCGACTGTGGAACAGACCATCAATTGCTCATATGCAAGTTCAAGCTGAAACTGAAGAAAATCAGAGCAAGTCCATGAGAGCCAAAATATGACCATGAGTACATCCCACCTGAGTTTAGAGACCATCTGAAGAATAGATTGAATGATGCATTGCATTGGGCAGATCAGCTGCAAAATACCTCTTTAAAGTGTTAAAAAGCAAAGGTATCACTTTCAGAACTAAAATGCACCTGACCCAAGCCATGGCTTTTTTCAGTTGCCTCGTATAAGTTTGACAGCTGGGCAGTGAATAAGGAAGACTGAAGAAGAATCGATGCTTTTGAATTATGGCGTTGGTGAAGAATTTTGAATATATCATGGACTGCCAAAAGAATGAACAAATCTGTCTTAGAAGAAGTACAGCTAGAATGCTCTTTGGAAGCAAGGATGGCGATAGTTTGTCTCACTTACTTTGGACAGGTTATTGGGAGGAATCAATCCCTGGAGAAGAACATCATGCTCGGTAATGTAGAGGGTCAATGAAAAAGAGGAAGACTCTCAATGAAATGGATTGACACAGTGGCTGCAACAATGGGCTCAAGCATAACAACGATTGTCAGGATGGTGCAGGACTGACTGGGCTGTGTTTCGTTACATGGTACATAGGGTCGCTATGAATCAGAACCCACTGGGCAGCACCTGATGACAAAAACAACAACATACTACAACTAAGGAGCTCTGGTGGCACAGTGGTTAAAGTTCTTGGCTGCTAACCAAAAGGTTGGTAGTTTGAACCCCCAAGCTGCTCTGTGGGAGAAAGATGTGGCAATCTGCTTCTGTAAATATTTACAGCCTTGGAAGTCCAATGGGGGCAGTTAGACTCTGTCCTACAGGGTCACTGTGAGTTGGAGTTGACAGCAATAGATTTTTTTTTTTCAATTATTCTCCACCTTGATAATCCTGCATTTTCTAGAGCATGCATGCTAACATCGTGGATCAATGTGATAGGATAGGTTTTGTTGCTGTAACAAACGAGTCCAATGTCTCAGTGACTTAATACAATAAAGGGTTATTTTTGACTCAGGTTGCATGTTCAGTTTGGTCAACAGGGGGCTTTATTCCTAGTAGATCTTCAGAGACTCAGGTTGACCACATGTTCCATCTCAACTTGTGCTTCCCTATAATTACTTTGTTGTTGTTAGGTGTCATTGAGTTAAATTTTGATTCCTAGTGACTCCATGTGACAGTAGTACTGCCTCATAGGGTTTTCTAGTCTGTTATAGTTATGAAAGTAGAATGCCAGGTCTTTTTCCCATAGAACTGCTGGTTGGGTTTGAACCATCCTTTCAGTTAGCAGCCAAGCGCTTAACCACTGGCAATGCACACATTGGTTTTTCAAGCTTAGGCTAAGGAATGACACTTCATTTGGCTTCTCATATCTTAGGCTAAAGCAAGTCATATGGCTTTGCCTCATGTAAAAGAGGCAGGGAAGCACAATCCTACCATGTTCTTGGAAAAGCGAAAGTCAGAAATACTTGGAGAATAGCAACGACTATTACACACGGACTTCCAATTTTGCATTCAAGATTCTTCTAGCTTGGCTAATTCCTCCAAGACTTCTTTTCTTACACTTATGAGAATTGAGGGATTAATTTTTCTGCTTCAAAAATGGAGATATTTTATTGGTCTAGAACCAGGAGCATAGGCTCCTCTGGCTTTCTCGGTCTCTTTGTGACCATTTTTTTGGTCTTATTACTCTATCAGTTAGGAATGTATTGTTTTGTTTTTAGTAAATTCTACTGGCAGATCCAAAACAGACCATGAATTAGATTATGTCTCACATATCAAAAGTCTGCGTGGCAATAGTCCAAGGCTGATCCCACTCCATTCAGGACTCAAGTTACTTCTGAATTTCTGCTCTGCCATCTGTAGTACTCAGGTCTTTGTCTTCATGTGTACCGACCCATGATTACAAGATGGCAGCTGCTCATTCAGACTCCTAATCTAAGACACAGGCAGAAAGAAAACAAGGGCAAAGGAATCAAAAGAAGCAAAAGCCTTTTTTTTTTTAAGGCTTTGCTTTTTATTGGAAAAGGTATCTGACTTAGGCTGGGCTCTCCAGAGAAGCAAAACCAGTAAAGCATATGTGTACGTAAAGAGAGATTTATAACAAGGAAATGGTCCACGTGGTATTTAGAGGCTGTAATTTCCAAGCCTGTGAGGCAGGAAAGAGAATTCTCCTGATTCACTAGCCACAGGGGCTGGGAACCCAAGATCAGCAGGCCAGAGAACAGTGCTGCCACAGGCTGTGAAGATTGATGATTGGCAGGCAAGACCACCAGCAAGCTGCTAGCCCAAGTCCCAATAACCAGAAGTGATGAACGAAAGACAGCTGCAGGGTCTGGAAAAAGCAAAAGCCCTGGTGAGGCGAGCAGGAAGGAAGTAGGCGGGGTGGGGGGGGCAGGGACATGAAGGCTGGGGTGGTGGTGAGCCACCAACAGGTCGCGCCCCCACTGGTACCACTCAGCAGATCCCATGATGGGGGTGATCATGTATTAGATTTCAACAGGGAAGTGATTACAACATTATACAACTGCCGAAACACCAAGAATCATGGCCCAGCCTAGTTGACACACAATCATAACCATCACAGTATCCCTCCGCTGGGACTTGCAGCTCCATCTTGTTGACTGGAGCTGTGTTCTATGGCCACCTGGAGCTCCAAAAGAGCCTCACTAGCAGCAGAAGGAGAGAAGGGAGTTATGTGAGTAGTTTTTGTGGAGCCAATTCAGTATAAACCACCAGAAGCGAGCTAAACTTTTGCTGGAGCCTCTAAGTCTGATAGGCCAATAATGTACCACATTCATTTCCAATAACTTAGGGGCCTAGAAAATAGACTCCAAGCTCTAAGACAGAAAAACAATAAAAAACAAACGAAAAAAGAACACCTTATATCACATTATGAGTTTCCATTAGGCCACCCATGTATCTCTTTACAGTTTGCCCATATCTAGGCTTTGGGTCATGATGAGCTAAACAGAGCTTGCTTGATATTGTCAAAAATGGAAACTGTCTCCACCAAAGTGATACACCTGATGAAACTGTAGTTCACAGATGTCTTATAATGGAGCTGGAGAGTGCCGAGGCTGCATGGAAAAAGCAAAATGGAGAAGCTAAAGTCGAGCATCCTTCTTTGAAGTGAAGCAGAGACTCAAGACACTCATCTAGTCATTCAGGCAAAGAGAGGAAGTGCTTGTCTTTCTGAGTACTGACCGTCTTGAGTTCTACAGCTTTCCCCAGGCCACCAAAGATATGTGTGGCTATTCCCATCTTTCCCTGGACGGCTGCGCTTTTTCATTTTGGAGGAAAGTGGTTCTCGGGAGTAAACGGCATTAAGATGTGGCCTGGGTTTTTGGCTGGTAGCTCTTCAGTGAAAGCAGATGGCCACAATGGTATTAAAAACTAAAGACTGCAGTAAAGCTTTTAATTGAAAACAATTGGACCCTGCTGGATGATAATTACCTTGGCTGCTTGCAAATAATCTCCTGCCCTGAATGCTGTGAAAGAAAAGCTGGAAGCGAGTGAACGGGATCTTCCTGATCTGCATCTAATAAGGATGGAGCCCCCCAAAGTACTTTCTCTAGGGGACCTCCAGTAAAAAGGGTTAGAAATGAAGAGGAGAATTGGCCATAGCACGAATTGTAAAAACAAAGCATTCATTTATAAGACATCTAACAAGTTCATGTATACTTGGAGAAGATTGAAATTCCAGCTACTTTCAGGCAAAAGAAAAAAAAATACTTTAAATACTTCTATATTTTCTCAGTTAACGATAAACACTAATAAGGGTGACGTCTCATTTGGATGATTTCCTTTAAGATCTTTGCACTGTGAACAGCTACCGTGCCTGAGAAGTCACAGGGATCTAGAAGCTGAGGCTGAATTATAAAGGTATTTTCCTCTTTAACCTCTCAAAGCAACCCTTGGCTGAGATAACATTTAAATGTGGACTATGAATATTCAGGAGGCAGTGATATGACAATGCTTAGAATGACTCAGCCTGGGAGTTCGATGCCATTGCAAATTTTGGCCATAGGCATTTCCTTTCTAAATCCAAGGAATGGAGTCAGTCTTAGAAGACAGGATTTGTAGGGAAGAGGGGTAGGAAAGGATCTTAGGAGGCCATCAGCTCAGTGGTTCCCAAACCTGGCCAATCTTTAGAATTATCTGAGGAGTTAAACAAATACAGATTTTCAGAAACCACACCCAGAGACTCTGATTCAGTGGGATTGCAGGGGCCATGGAATCTGCATTCTTTAAATGGTTTCCAAGTCTAGAAGAACTGGAAGGTACCCTGCTACCAATACTGACCATTTTAATCAAAGATTCTATAGAAGAATTCTGTAGAAGAATCTTTGATCAAAAGGGGGAAAATGAAGAACAGAATTTCAAATTCTCATGGAATCCAGACTTTCTGGAGCCATTAAGGTTAGATGAACCCCTGAAACTATTGCCCTGAGATAATCTGTAAACCTTAAACCAAAAATATCCCTTGAAGTCTTAAAATCAAGTAACAGTTTAATTTAACTTGTAAAAAATGTCTGCCTTGAACACTGTGCTCTTTTAAAGAACTATCTGTGAGGTCAAATCGACAACAGAAACTCAAAAGGTTAGATAAGAAGTGTAGGAGGCAGTGGGTTTGTGTTAGTGATGGCGAAACAATTCAGAAAAGGATATCAAGAAAGGTGACACAACTTGAAGAATGTGAACAATGTCCCTGGACTATACATGTAGAAATTGTTGAATTGGCCTCTAGTCTGCTGTGTGTATTTTCAACATTAATAAAAAATAAAATAGTTTTATTGAAGGGGAAAAAAAAAGAAAAAGATCTCCAGGTAATTTTGTTGACCAGCCAAGGTTGAAAGGCCCTGATCTGACCACTTCCGGGGATTTTACCTTCCTGGTGGTTCTATACAAAAAGGAAGAAACTGCATATTATGGGTTGAACTGTGTCCCTGAATCCTAGCCATCCTAACACCTGTACCTGTGAACATGACCATGTTTGGATAGAGTCTTCGCAGGTGTAATTAGCTAACATGAGGTCATACTGGAGAAGGGTGGGTTCTAACCCTGCATGAGTGGTGTTCTTACAGGAAAAGCAGAAGAAACACAGACAGACAGACAGAGAGGACAAAGGCCGTGCAAAGATGGAGGCAGAGACTGGAGCTCTGCTGCCACAAGTAGAGGAACGCCTGAGGCCACCAGAAGCTGGAAGAGGCGAGGAAAGATCTTCCCTCCGCTAGAGTGGACAGAAAGAGCAAGGCTTTGCAAACCAAAACCAAAACCAAAAACAAAAAACCTGTTGCCACCAAGAGTCAATTCCAACTCATAGTGACCCTCGATGACAGAGTAAAACTGGCCCATAGGGTTTCCAAGGAGCGCATCGTGGATTCAAACTGCTGACCTTTTAGTTACCAGCCAAGCTCTTAACCACTGTGCCACTAGGGCACTCTGCTGCTTTTTAACAGTCACAACGTTGATTCAATTATGTCCAAGAAGTCAGGACTTAGAACGAGCCGTAGAAGTCACTGATTTCTACCCCCTGCAAAGGCCAGAATGCTCCTTTGCTCATCGACGGAGATCTGGTTTTGGTTGTCTTCAGTGACAGGAGCTCACTGGGTTGCCCCTTCCTAGACGGGGGCCCTCATTTTTCAGAAATCCTTCCCTATATTGAAATAGAATTTCCCCCAACAGCTCCCAATTTTCAGGCTGTGGGTCCTTGGAGAACCAGGCTCATCGTGATTAAGTGACAGCTGTTTCAGTATTTGAAGGTGGTAGTCCTGTTCCTCTGTGAGTTATCTCCTTCAGGGTAAACTTTCCCACTTTTTCCATCTGTCCATTCATACAGTGGAGCAAGTAGCGCATCTATAATCATTTATTCGTGATTATATTTGGCCATGGTCCTTTTAAAGATATGGTCTTCAGAACTTGAGCCTCATAGGCCTTCTTATCAGTACAAAGTTGTTAGCTGCCATCGAGTTGGGCCCGACTTATACTGGTCCCATGCCCATGCTCAATGGAACTAAACACTCCCCAGTTCTGTGCCATTACCATGATTGGTTGTGGATTGGAGCACTGTGGTCCACAGGAGTTTCCTTGGCTGGTTTTTGGAAGTAGATGGCCAGGCCTTTCTTCCTAGTCCATCATAGTCTGGAAGCTCCCCTGAAACATATTCAGCATCATAGCAACATGCAAGCCTGCACTGAGAGACAGGTGGTGGCTATGCATGAGGTGTATTGGCTGGGAATCAAACCTGGGGCCTCCTGCATGGAAGGCGAGAATTCTACCACTGAACTCGTATCAGAACAAAGCACTGGCCTTAGGAACACTTTTATTAATGTAGTCCAGAAAACCTAATACAGATTAAAATGATTTTCAAACTATTGGATCATATTTCATCTCTTCTCTCTTCTAGCTTTTCCTTCCGTCATTTCTTCTCTTCCCTTCCTTCCCACTCCTTTTCTGTCCCCTAGGCTTTGGGCTGTATGAACTGTTGTTAAGGCATGGGTAATATGCTTGTTGCTGCTGCTGGTGGAGGACCCTCACCGGTGCTAAGGGACAGCTGGGCTATATTGTGAGCCAGAAATTCTGGAGTCTAAAGAAGTCACAGGGTCAATGGCACAGATGTCTGGCTGTAGTGAAACAGCGCCTCCCACTCATATATACTGGGGCAGGGACAACGAAGAGTCACAGGGACCCATGAAAGCGTCCGAATGTGTGGGCCAAGGATGCAGGTGCTCTGAGCCTGGAGATGTGGCCTTTGTGCAGCCTCAGGCCCTCTCCCACCTGAGACCACAGGGAGCTCACGCTCTCTATACAATTTTTGAATGAATCCATTGGTCCTGTTTAGCACTGAACATTGCAATTTTGGTGACAATGCCAGAGTGTGTGAATTAAGGACTACAAATATACCTCCTGATACAGGATTTTGTTTGAGAAAAATGTAATAGGAAGCAAGTTAGCTTGAAGCATCCTATAATTTTTCATGGGCAGTTAAGATAAGTACTTGCTGTTGGTACCATGCATATAATTGCACAGTGTAATTGCTACTTGTGGTCTCATAGTATTTGTTCTATAGCATCCTATTTTATCGATATTTTTAAGGTGCATTTTTATTGATTTGGCATACACACAGCAATAAACTGGGGTTGGATTGATTAGATGCTAGAATGAGGCTGAAACATTTAGTGTGTTGATTTTTAATCTGTAAAGATGTTTATTTGCAGTTCTATATCTGTTTATTACTATGGGGTAAGCAACATTAATGTTAAAAGATTTTTTTTTTAATGATGATAAATTAAAAATTCCTTGGTTAGCTCTCTCATGATACTGCCCCACATAAGTCTAGGTCAATGGTAGAAAACCTAAAGCCTGGCCAATGAACCACCTTGTAGGAGTGTGCAAGTTTTTGTCTTTTCCATGCCTCACACAGTGCTTGGCACCTTGTAGGAACTTGATTAATGTTGTTTTTTTGAATAGCTCTAGGGAGGTTATGAGTTGGAATTGACTTGACGGCACTGGGTTAGGGAGGTTATAGTTGAATTCTCCAGAAACTAACATGGTGAAATGATGAGTTTCCTCCACCTTTACATTTCATGAGCAAAAATGGAATGGTTCTGTGGACTCAAAATACCAATGACCATGAAGACAGCACAGGACTGGGCAACATTTTGTTCTATTGGACATGGGGTCACCATGAATTGGAGCTGAGTCAATGGCAGCTAACAACAATAACAACTGGGTTGTTGATAGAAGGCTGCTGCAGGGGTTCTTTTCTCTTTGTAGTGTTTTACTGATGTTTTTCTCCTGGCAGCTACAATTTGTATACTTCAATATTGTCTGACTTTAGACATTATTTTCTTTTGAGTAGTTCTATTATCTTCTTTCCATTTCACTTCCATTGGTGACCAATGGTAGCTTGCAGGTTACAAGACTGAGTGTAATTTTATGTGTTGAGTGGCAAGAGAAGGTAGATAAGATGGAATGAAGACTTGTTCTTTGCAATGACATTAACCTTTCAGAGTAACGGGGTCATTTAGTGTATTGATTCTTAGGTTTGTGGAATGTCCTCATTTTCTCTTTCCACATTTCCACTTGATAAGTAGAAATCAGAGTGATGAGGAGAAAGATGGTATGTGATTGGAGATAGGAAAGATGGATAGAGAGAGGACATGGAGAGAGCAGGTCTGGTCTCCCTGGGCCCTGGAAAGCCTACAGATGGATGTTAGCCTGTAAACTTTGGAGGAGCTGGGTTTGATTTATCACTGTTAGAGGTAGTTGGCTGACGGAGCCAGGAAACGTTATTCACAGCTCTCTGTAAAGTGAATAATTTACTCCCTTCCCTCTGATAGAATGAAATCTGTAAAACCTTTGGGACTCTTTGGATACAGTGCTCTACAAACATGTCAGATGAGTTTTGGTTTTATTACTGAGGAGCCGGGTTAGGATGGAAAATGGGAGTTAAATTAAATGTAAGGATTTATTGCCTGGGGGAACCTCTTTTAAACATAATTATTTTAAGAAAACAAATAAATGATAAGGAGTTGGAATCATCTGTGTGTTATAAATTTCGTTTGATATAGTTACATTTGGACTGCAGGTGCAACTCATTTTTTTGGTAAATAATTAATACTATATCTTTAGACTTGCAAAATCCCTGTGTTATCACTGGAATGTAGTGACTTCTATAAATGATCTTGTTGCTAAGCTTCTAGTTACTAGGTGTTACAGGTGTGCATAGCAAGCACACTGCACCAGTCACTGACTTCTACTGAAAATGGAAAAAGTGAATGGTGTGCTTAATGTTGTATGTGAGTGTATGCATGTATGTGTATGTGCATGTGTGTGATCAACTACTACTGTGGGGGAAGGGGAAAGGGCAGTGATGGAAAGTGAGTGAAGTGAAGATGGTTAGAGCAGAGAGTCTTGAACCTGGTTTCCAAATCCTCCATTTTGTTTCCAAGTCCTCCATTTCTTCCTTAAGTGCTCAAACTGATCATGGGCTTAAGAGGCCTACTCTTGTTTTAAGCAACAGTGAGTCATAGTGAAGTGCCCCTTGTGTTGCTGGATGGGATGGGAATATGATGATGAGCTGACAAAGCACTTTGTACTCCTTGGAGAATGGTGGCATTTACATTAATGTCGACCAAAATAGAAGTGGTTTTCGGAAGAAGAAAATGAGAAAAAGGCAAAATGAAATTTAGTAACAGGAGATTTCTTTGAATGAGTTTCTTATTGTGTTCTGGTAGCATAATTTCAAGCAGATAAGTAAGAATTATTTCCTTTAAAAAAATTTTTTTTTCATGACTGCTGTAATGGATTTTCAATGTAATTGATCAGAATGTATTCTTGGGCTCCAGATTAAAGTCATAACTGTGGACGTCAGGTCTGAACAAGGAAAGGAAACATTCTGGTCCAAAGACCAGGGCATTGGGGTTATTTAAATAGGCTGGAGAACTTTATCTTGTAGCTTTCTGCTCCTCTGAGCTTATTCGTAACTAAAGTGGGTTTTGATTTACTACACTATATCCAGGGAGGAATTACAAGATATGGCATAAAACGTGAGAACAGCTTCAAATTGGTCATCTGCCTGGAACCTTAGATCGGTGACTGTTTGCCACTTCCCTAGGGTCGTGGAACACTTGGACAAAATACAAACAACTCTCTTTTGAAGCAGTGCTTATTTTAAAGCACTTTATTTACTCATAATGCACGCAAAGTTGAGAGGCACCAAAGGAATTAAAAAAAAAAAAAGAACAAGTTCTGCAGTCCCAGAGTCCCTCACTGGGGATGTCTCACATGACAGCCAGGCTCTGGACTACTGATCTGTCTCTGCTCCATGAGAAAATATGTCTGGATACTTGAGATTCAAGTTCAGTTAAATTCATTGAGAATTAATGGACGAATGGTCATCCACCGAAACCCAGATGGTTAACTCGGCAGTTAACTGGAAGTGCCCACTGGAAGCTCTACTATGGACGGCTAATCCACAGTGCTGATTTATTAGTTTTGCTTCATAGCTTTGGTTTTAACATTGGGTGAGAAAACTCATAGTGTGTCCTGACATGCTAAAAAAAAAAATTTGTTGTTCGAAGTTTTCCTCCTTTGCTTGATGATTTTCAGAAGAGAAAGGCTGTAAATCTCTGCTTTGGTAGCTGGTTTGAAACAGGTCATTATTCTTTTCACTAAACACAGCAGGTAAGAAAGGTTTCCTGAAACATCTGGTTTGGGATATTGGCCTCAGGCTCCGACTTCATGTCCATAATAAAATTAGGCTTAGCAGCCACCTCTGACAGCCAAAAAGAAAAAAAGCCAAACCCACTGCAGTCCAGTGAATTCTGAGGAAGGTTTTTGTGGAAAAACATCAAACACTGCAGCAAAATGGTTGAGTAATAGAGTAATGTAGAGAAACCTGGATCACTGGTGTGCAGCTGGTGGGATAAGCAATGGTTGCAATTTCCTCACGCACAAGAATTGTGGCTTATTTGTTTTCATACATCCAGCACTTAGCACAGTACTTGGTATATTGCAGCCAATAGGTAGATGTTTGTTGAATGAATAACTGAAAAAGTTAGAAGGTAGAACAAACAACAACCACAACTACCACCAAAAAAAATATTCTGTGAGTGGCTAGTTGCTCATTTCACTATTATATTGTAACATTAGCCATGGCCCAGTGTGGAAATATGCACAGAACCCTCCTTGCTGTTTTGCCACACAAAGGAAATGGCAAGCAGAATTCTCTGATGACCCCCAATGACCTATGCCCTTGTATAATATCCTCCTCTTGAGTGTATGTGGGACCTGCAACTTTCTTCTAACCAATAGAATATGGCAAAGGTGAAGAATTTTACAGAAGTAATTGAGGCCCCTAATCAGTTGACTTTAAATGACTCAGAAGGTAGATTATCCTGTGTGGGCCTGACCTAATCAGACCAGCCTTTTAAAAGAAAATCTAGAAATTTAGAGACTAGAAAGTCAGAGACACTCTCTTGCTGGCTGTCAAGAAGCGAGTCACCATTAGTTCTAAAGCTGCAATGAAATGAATTCTTCCAACAACCATGTGAACTTGGAAAAGAACCTGAGCCTCAGTGAGGCTGATGCCTTCGCTGACATTTTGATTACAGCCTTGTGAGATCCTGAGTAGAGGACCCAGCTAAGCCATGCCTGAACTCCTGGCCCAGAGAAACTATGAGATAATAAATGTATATTGTTTTAAGCCACTAAACTTGTGGTAATTTTTTACATGGGAATAGAAAACTAACACAAAGGACAA
Source organism: Elephas maximus indicus (assembly GCF_024166365.1). Taxonomy (NCBI): domain Eukaryota; kingdom Metazoa; phylum Chordata; class Mammalia; order Proboscidea; family Elephantidae; genus Elephas; species Elephas maximus. The sequence continues at coordinate 235,887,216 of NC_064819.1, forward strand.
CTATAGATACCTATACTGTGTTATGTTGTATTTCAGAGCCCTGGTGGCATAGTGGTTAATTGTTTCGCTGCTAACCAAAGGGCTGGTGGTTTGAATCCATCAGCTGCTCCTTGGAAACTCTGTGGAAGAGTTCTGCTCTGTTGTATAGGGTTGCTGTGAGTTGGAATTGATGCGACAGCAACAGATTTTTGGTTTGGTGCTATATGTCAGTACTGTAATCTAGTGTATATGACAGATAGCAGTTAATTCTATTTATGACCTGCAGTCTGTTTCCTTTCATGTTAAAACATCTTCTTGTGTATGTAGAATCTTTAACCAAATGAAAGTTTTAGAAAGAAATTTTGCTTTCTGTTTCTTGAATTATATGTCTTAGTCATCTAGTGCTGCTATAACAGAAGTACCACGAGTGGATGGCTTTAACAAAGAGAAATTTATTCTGTCACAGTTTAGGAGGCTAGAAGTCCAAATTCAGACTGCCAGCTCCAGGGAAGTCTTTCTCTCCCTGTTGGCTCTGGAAGAAAGTCCTTGTCATCAATCTTCCCCTGGTCTAGGAGTTTCTCAGTACAAGGACCCTAGGTCCAAAGGACACACTCTGCTCCTGGCATTACTTTTTTGTGACAGTTTGCTTCCATAAAGATTTATAGCCTTGGAAACCCTGTGGGGCAGCTCTGCTGGGTCCTACAGGGTCACTATGAGCCAGAATCAGCTCAGTGGCAACAAATTTGGTTTTTGGTTTGGTTTATAAGAATTTCACAATTCTTCGTATGTGTCATCTATATTTTCAGTATTCTTTTTTTTTCAGTTGATAATAATGAAGATCACTAGTTTAAATGAGCACAATTCAGTGTCATGGGTTACTACCAACTTAAGTATTTGCATTTAGCTTGAAATTTCTTCTTGGATTGTTGTGTTTTCTGTTTTAGATCCAAGCTTTATGACACAGCTATCTTGTGGCTTCTTTTAGATCCTCATATGTAATGTGAAAGGAACTAGGAAAATTATTTGATTTATTGGAAAAGAAAATGTGGTTTGTATAATAACAATTTTTAGAGATGTGTTGAATCTTGTCTTATGGCAGTATATGGTCATTTTTTAATAAATACTCACGGATGCTTGAAAAAATACATATTTTATGGTCTTGGGAAGCAAGTCAACCTAGCTAATTTTAATGTTTAAATATTCTCTATTTTTCTGTGACTTTTTTGATTCCTTGGTCTATCAATTATTTAGAGAGACATGTTAAAATTTTCTCTATATGGGTATATATGTCAACTTCCCTTGCAGTGTTGCTATTTAAACAAATATGTATTTGAGGTTATATTGACAGGTACATAGAAGTTTAGGATATTTGTATCCTCCTAAATGATTGATCATTTTGTTATGATCTAGGCACCTCCACAAATGCTTGTTTTAAAGACTATTTTGCCTGTTATTAATGCCAACTCTCTTCTTTGTCATGTATATTTTTTATTTTGAACTTTTCTGAGTCTTTTGGCTGTAGGTGTGTCTACAGTATACTATATATATCATTAAAAAAAAAATCCAGTCTGACAATCTATGCCTTTTAAATGATGAGTGTAGTCCATTTATATTTACAGTTATTATTGATTTATTTACATCATCTTATTTTTGTGCCTTCTATATATGTTCTGTTTTTCTTGTGTTATATGTTCTGTTTTTCTTAGTACTTTTCTTCCTTTTTTTTTTAATGTTGGATTGTCTGGGCTTTTATTCCTCCCCCTCTAGCCCTCCCCATTGTCATAATTTTTCCTTCTATTTGTTTGAAGTAATGTGTTATCTTTTAGTGGTTTTTGCCTAAAATTAAAAAAATATAGTTAACAAAATCTGAAATCAAAGCATATCTTTACTTCCTCCTAAAGAGTGTGAGATCCTTAAAATGTCTTAATTGTGATCACACCTCTCCCAACTCTTATGCATCTTTCTCCAATATTTTAGTATTCATTTTCCTGCTTGGGATTAGTTGGGCTTCTTGAATCTGAAGATTTATGTCTGTTATCAATTTGGAAAAAATTCTCAACCATTATCTCTTCAAATATTTCTTCCTCACCAGTCTATTATCCCCTTCTGATACTTCAATTAGATGTATAGTAGACCATCTCACTCTATTGCCATATTCCTTAACTCCTTGTTAATATTTTTTTTTCTTTATGTATCTGTGATTTGTTATGGGAAATTTCTTCAAATCTATCTCCCAATTTACTAAATCTCTCTTCATAGGTGTCTAATCTTCTGTTTAATCCATCCTTTGCATTTCTAAATTTTGTTATTATATTTTTCAATTTTATAAGATTTGTTTTTTCAAATATCCACGATTTTTAATACTTTTGCATCATAAGTTTAATATTCTTTTACATTTTTAAAACATATTACACATACCCATACCAAACCACACCCATTGCTATTGAGTGGAGTACAACTCAGAGTAGAGCTGCCCCATAGGATTTCCTAGGCTATAATCTTTATGGGCCCCCATTGTCGTACTGTGGGGGCTTGTGTGTTGCTGTGATGTTGGAAGATATGCCACCAGTATTTGGATACCAACATGGTCATCCAGGGCATACAGGTTTCAGCTGAGCTTCCAGACTAAGACAGACTAGGAAGAAGCACCCAGTAGTCTACTTCTGAAAAGGATTAGGCACTGGAAACCTTATGAATAGCAGTGGAACATTGTCCGATATAGTGCCAGAAGATGAGCACCCCAGATTGGAAGGACACTCAAAAGATGACTGGGGAAGAGCTGCCTCTTCAAAGTAGAGTCAACCTTAATGACATGGACAGAGCCAAGATTTTGGGACCTTCATTTGCTGATGTGGCATGACTCAAAATGAGAAGAAACAGCTGCAAACATCCATTAATAATTGGAACCTGGAATGTATGAAGTGTGAATCTAGGAAAATTGAAAATCATCAAAAGTGAAATGAAACACATAGACACGGATATCTTAGGCATTAGAGAGCTGAAGTGGACTGGTATTGGTCATTTTGAATCGGACAGTCATATGGCCTTCTATGCCAGGAATGACAGCTTGACAAGGAATGGTGTTGCATTCATCGTCAAAAAGAACATTTCAAGATCTATCCTCAAGTACAATGCTGTTGGTGATAGGATAATATCCATACATCTACAAGGAAGACCAGTTAATACAACTATTATTTAAATTTACCCATCAACCACTAAGGCCTAAGATGAAGAAACTGAAGATTTTTATCAGCTTCTGCAGTCTGAAATTAATTGAACTTGCAGCCAGTATGCATTGATAATTACTGGTGATTGGAATGCAAAAGTTGGAAACAAAGAAGGATAGATAGTTTGAAAATATGGCCTTGGTGATAGAAATGGTGCCAGAGATTGCGTGATAGAATTTTGCAAGACCAACAACTTCTTCAATACTAAGACATTTTTTTACTGACATAAATGGTGACTATACATGTGGACCACGCCAGATGGAATACACAGGAAGCAAATCGACTACATCTGTGGAAAGAGATGATGGAAAAGTTCAATATCATCAGTCAGAACAAGGTCAGGGGCCAACTGTGGAACAGACCATCAATTGCTCATAGGCAAGTTCAAGCTGAAGCTGAAGATAATTAGAATCGGTCCACAAGAGCCAAAGTATGACCTTAAGTATATCTCACCTGAATTTAGAGACCATCTCAGGAATAGGTTTGACGCGTTGAATATGAATGACGAAAGACCAGAGGAGTTGTGGAATAACATCATACATGAAGAAAGCAAGAGGTCATTAAGAAGAAAGGAAAGAAAGAAAAGACCAAAGTGGATGTCAGAAGAGACACTGAAACTTGCTCTTGAACATCGAGTAGCTAAAGCAAAAGGAAGAAATGACAAAGTAAAAAAGCTAAGCAGAAGATTTCAAAGGGTGGCTCCAGAAGACAAAGTATTATAATGACATGTAAAAAGACCTGGAGATAGAAATCCAAAAGGGAAGAACATGCTCAGCATTTCTCAAGCTGGAAGATCTGAAGAAAAAAATGCAAGCCTGGAGTTGCAGTTTTGAAGGATTCTACAGAGAAAATATTAAACGATGCAGGAAGCATCAAAAGAAGATGGAAGGAATAGTCACTAGACCAAAAAAGAACTGGCTGATGTTCAGCCATTTCAAGAAGTAGCATATAATCAGAAACTGATGGTACTGAAGGAAGAAGTCTGAGCTGCACTGAAAAAAAAAAAGGCATTGACAAAAAACAAGGCTCCAGGAATTGAATGAATACCAACTGATATATTTCAACAAGCAGATGCAGTGCTGAAACTGCTCACTCATCTATGCCAAGAAATTTGGAAGACAGCTTCCTGGCTAACTGACTGGAAGAGATCCATATTTATGCCTGTTCCAAAGAAAGGTGATGCAACCGAATGCAGAAATTTTCGAACAATATCATTAATATCACATGCAAGCAAAATTTTGCTGAGGATCATTCAAAAATGGGTGCAGCAGAGAATATCAGGAAGATGTTCACCTGTGTTTTATTGACTATACAAAGGCATTCGACAGTGTGACCCATAACAAATTATGCATAACATTGCAAAGAATAGGAATTCCAGAACACTTAATTGTGCTTATGAGGAACCTGTACACAGATCAAGAGGGAGTTGTTTGAACAGAACAAGGGGACACCGTGTGGTTTAAAGTCAGGAAAGGTGTGTGTCAGGGTTGTATCCTTTTATATTTATTCGATGTGTACGCTGAACAAATAGTCCTAGAAGCTGGACTGTATGAAGAAACATGGAGCATCGGGTATGGAGGAAGACTCGTTTAACAGCCTGTGTTATGCAGATGACATAAAGTTGCTGGTTGAAAGTGAAGAGGACTTGAAGTACTTACTGATGAAGATCAAAGACCACAACCTTCAGTATGAGTTACACCTCAACATAAAGAAAACAAAATCCTTACAAGTGGACCAATAAGCAACATCATGATAAATGGAGAAAATACTGAAGTTGGTAAGGATTTCATTTTACTTGGATCCACAATCAACACCCATGGACGCAGTGATCAAGAAATTAAATGACGCATTTCATCGGGCAAATCTGCTGCAAAAGACCTCTTTAAAGTATTGAAAAGCAAAGATGTCACTTTCAGGACTAAGGTGTGCCTAACCCAAGCCATGGTGTTTTCAATCGCCTCATATGCATGTGGAAGCTGGACAAGGAATAAGGAAGACCAGAGAAGAATTGATGCCTTTGAATTGTGGTGTTGGGGAAGAATATTGAATATACCATGGACTGCCAAAAGAACAAACAAATCTGTCTTGGAAGAAGAAGAACCTGAATGTTGCTTAGAAGCAAGGATGATGAGACTGCATCCCACATACTCTGGACATGTTATCAAGAGGGGTCATCCCCTGGAGGACATCGTTCTTGGTGTAGTAGAGGGTCAGTGAGGAAGCAGAAGACCCTCAATGAGATGGATTGATACAGTGGCTGCAACAGTGGGCTCAAGCAAAACGGTATTTGTGAGGATTGCACTGGACTGGGCAGTGTTTTATGCTCTTGTCTGTAGGTTACTATGAGTCGGAACTGACTCCGCAGCACCTAGCAACAACAACGATCTTTATGGGAGCAGATCGCCAGGTCTTTTCTCCTCCGGAATGTCTAGGCTGATGGGTTGGAACTACTGACCTTTTGGTTAGCAGCTGAACTGGTTAACCACTATGTCACTAAAACCCCCCCAAACTCCATATTTGTTGCTGTTGGTTCTGACTCATGGTGACTGTATAGGAATGATATGTATTTTATATTTTGTATATTGGTGGCTCAGTCATTAAAAGCTCAGTTGCTAACCAAAAAGTCAGCAGTTCGAATCCACCAGCCATTCCCTGGAAACTCTACGGGACAGTTCTACTCTGTCCTGTGAGTCACTATGGGTTGGAATTGACTCAATGGCAACGGGTTTTATATGGTAACTGTAAATTCTTCTGTGGGTTTGCTTTTGGTGTTTATTGCTTCCTTTGATTCTTAGTCATGGTGACTTGTATCCATGATTGTATTGTCTGATTTTGAATTGTGAAACATAGTACTAGGAAATTTACGTATAGGGATTCTTTGAGGCCTGTTTTTAAGGTTCTTGCTCTTTGCCTGTGAGCACAAACACCAGAGATTATGTGGGCTACACAGGTGGTGTGAATTCTGGACCCAAGCTGAGTGAGGACCAGACTGTAGTTAGAGATTTTCAGGGTGGAATATTTCCCCCTGCACTCAGAACAAAAGCTGAAGGAGCCTTTTCCTACTTTCTTCTTCTTGTGCGTGTTGTTTTTTTAAGGATCCTGACATTTATTATGTGGTGTTTCTGATCTGATTTAATGCCTTGCACAGACCCTGTCTTAGTTTCTTAGTGTTGCTGTAACAGAAATACCACAAGTGGGTGGCTTTAAAAACAAATTTGTTTTCTCACAGTTTAGGAGGCTAGAAGTCCAGTTTAGGGTGCCTGCTCTAGGAGAAGGCTCTCCCTGTCAGCTGTGGGGGAAATCTTTGTCTCAGCTTCTCTAGTGTTCTTGGAGATCTCCATGCGGTATCTACCTTTCCTCCATTTTTTCTTGCTTGTTCCTGTGCCTAATCTGCTCTATTGTTTCTCAAAAGTGATTGACTTAAGGCATGACCTACACTGATATGGCCCTATTACTATAACAAGGAAAACCCCATTCCTAAATGGGATTACATCCACAGGTATAGGGGTTAGGACTACAGCACATAATTTTGAGGGACATAGATCTATCCATAACAGACCCTAAGCTTGCTTTCCTATTCTGCCTTTCCAGCCCATAAAACAAAATTTCTCAGACGCCAGATATTATCAGATATCTGCACCTTCCAGCCTTAGCCCTTGCTTATCTCTTTCTAGCCATGTTTCTTTATCATTTTTGTTATGTGAGAATTTTCTTTAAATTCTTGCCAGGTGTGTTAGTTACCTAGCGATGCTGTACCCAAAACTACCACACAGGGGTGGCTTTAAATAACAGAAATTAATTTTCTCGGCTTAGGAGGCTAGAAGTCCAAATTCAGGGCATGGGTCCAGTGAAAGTCCTTCTTTGTAGTATCCCTGGGAGTTCCTTGGAGTTCCTTGTGTTCTTGGCATCTGTCTTCCCTGAAGTGCATCTCTTATGTCTCTTCTGCTCTTCTTATGACTCAGAAACGATTAGGTTTAGAGCTGATCTGACTCAGGCATGACCTATTTAACATAAAAAAGAAAACCCTATTTTTAAACAGAATCACATCCACAGATCTAGAGGCCAGAATTTTAATATATATTTTTTAGGGAAACAATTCTATCCATAGCACCAGGTTATCTGTGTATTTCAAAAGATTAAACATAAATATTTTATGTATCAGCTTTGACAGTTTTGTATTTGGAGACTTTTGTGTTAACGTAGTTGGTTATTATAACAAAAATGGAAGGTACTAGAGTGCCACTGGAAGCTAGGTTCAGCTGACCCAGCTAATTAGGCTGTAACTCCCCTAGAGCTTTTTTAACACAGGACCTCCTGATGAAAAGAAAAAGGTGTGGAGTTTGAACTCCAGCTATGGAATGCAGAGGTTTCAGTTACTGAACAGTTTCTTAACAATAGGATGTCCTTGTTGTCTTTTTTTTTTTTTTTAACTTGGTCTCCTCAGTTAAAAATTTGCTTAGAGAAAATAAAAGTCATCATAACATAAAAATAATCACTAATAAACCTTAGAATGACCAGTCATCATGGAAACCCTTTTTCTTATCGTCGTTGTTACATCACCCATTGCCATGCAAAGCATGCAGAACATTTACAAAGTGAAGTTGGAAGTCTCACAATAGAGGCAGGATTATATGAGGTTGATGAAAGTGATGTTGGAGAACTGTTCAAATCTTGTGCAAAGCCTTTGAAAAGTGAGCATGTGTGAGAGTTATGCCAGCTAATGAGTGGAGAGTAGATCGACAAGGATGATGGCATGATAAGTGTTTCGAAAGATCAAAAGGAACACTTGAAAAAACTGATGATGCTCTCTGGTATTTGAAAAACTGAGCTACTCTTTGATGGTGCTGAGAAAGTTGAATATAAAATGTAGGAAGCCATGTCATGCCAGCTCCCCCCATCCCCATCACTATTTGATTTATTGTTTATCTCAATAATAATGTAAAATGATGTTAAATATAAACAGTTTTGTTTTTATGGTTTTCAGTTTGAGGTTAAACCCCAGTCAAATGGTTTCTTACACTGTGAAAAATGGTTTCTGATTCATTTTAGCTGACTTTTCTTCCTGTAGCTAGCAATTTAATGAGAATGTGGCCTCCTGTATAACAAATCACGTGTAGCATAAGTCTGGTGGAAACTCCCAATTCCTTCATATCAAAGAATTGATGAAAGGCCATAGCCAGGCTGGGTAAGAACTCCATCCCGGCCTGCATTCCTCTCCTTATTCTTGTGTAGTCTGGATTTTGCTGACCCTTTTCTTTGTGTTCCATGCAGATCTGTATTTGGAAAGTCATTTTCTTGGACGAGGACCTTTATATGTTTTAGAAAAACTCAGAGTCCACAATGGTAAATATGAAACTTTTATTTGGACTATCAAATGTTTCTCAATAGTGTTCTTCAGCTTTGTTACAAATTGAATTGTGCCCCACAAAAAGATGTATTGAAGTCCTAACCCCTGTACCTATGAATGTAACCTTGTTTGGAAATAGGATCTTTAAAGATGTTATCAGTTACCATGAAGTCACACTGGAGTAGTGGTTTTTGTCAGGTGCCATCGAGTCAGATTCAACTCATAGCCACCCTACGTACAAGAGAGTGAAACACAGCATGGTCCTGTGCCATCCTCACAATTGTTGTTATGCTCCAGCCCATTGTTGCAGCCACTGTGTCAATCCATCTTGAGGGTTTTACTCTTCCTTGCTGACCCTTTACTATACCAAACATTACGTACTTCTCCAGGGACTGATCCCTCCTGATAACATGTCCAAAGACTATGTGAGACATAGTCTTGCCATCCTCGCTTCTAAGGAGCATTCTGATTCTACTTCTTCCAAGACAGATTTGTTCATTCTTTTGGCAGTCCATGGAATATTCAGTATTCTTTGCCAACACCACAATTCAAAGGCTTCAATTCTTCTTTGGTCTTTCTTATTCATTCTCCAGCTTTCACATACATATGAGGCGATTGAATACACGAAAACTTCAGTCAGGCGCACCACACCTTTGTCTTCAAGGTGACATCTTTGCTTTTCAACACTTTAAAGAGGCCTTTTGCAGCCGATTTGCCTAATGCAATACATCTTTTGCTTTCTTGACTGCTGCTTTCATGGATGTTGATTGTGGATCCAAGTAAAACGAAATCCTTGACAACCTCAATCTTTTCTTCATTTATCAAGATGTTGTTTATCGGTCCATTTGTGAGGATTTTTGTTTTCTTTATGTTGAGATGTAAACCATACTGAAGGCTGTAGTCTTTGATCTTCATTAGTAAGTGCTTCAAATCCTCTTCACTTTCAGCACGCAAGGTTGTGTCATCTGCATAATGCAGGTGGTTAATGAGTCTTCCTGCAAACCTGATGCCTTGTTTTTCTTCATATAGCCCAGTTTCTTGGATTATATGCTGAACATACAGATTGAATAGGTATGGTAAGAGGGTACAACCCTGATGCACACCTTTCCTGACTTTAAACTGTGCAGTATCCCCTTGTTCTGTTTGAATGACTATCTCTTAATCCAAGTACAGATTCTTCATGAGCACAATTAAGTGTTCTGGAATTCACATTCTCTGCAATGTTATCTATAACTTGCTAACGATCCTCATAGTTGAATGCCTATCATAGTCAATAAAACACAGGTAAACATCTTTCTGGTATTCTCTGCTTTCAGCCAGGACCCATCTGACATCAACAATGATATCCCTGATTCCACATCCTTTCCTAAATTTGGCTTGAATTTCTGGCAGTTCCCTGTTGATCTATTGCTACAGCTGCTTTTGTGTGATCTTCAGTCTAATTTTGCTTGCATGTGATATTAATGATATTGTGCGATAATTTCCACATTCAGTTGGATTACCTTTCTTGGGACTAGGCATAAATACGGATTTCTTCCAGTGGGTTGACCAGGCAGCTATCTTCCAAATTTCTTGGCATTGGCATAGACGAGTGAGCACTTTCAATGTTGCTTCAGTTTGTTGAAACATTTCAATTGGATTCCATCAATTCCTGGAGCCTTGTTTTTTGCCAGTACCTTCAGGGAACCTTGGACTTCTTCCTTCAGTACTATCTGTTCCTGATCATATGCTACCTCCTGAAATGGTTGACCATCGACCAATTCTTTTTGGTATGGTGACTCTGTGTATTCTTTCCATCTTCTTTTGATACTTCCTGCGTTGTTTAATATTTTCCCCATAGAATACTTCAGTATTGCAACTTGAAGCTTGCATTTTTTCCTCAGTTTTTCAGCTTGAGACATGCTGAGCCTTCTCTTCCCTTTCGGTTTTCTATCTCCAGGTCTTTGCACATGTCATCATAATACTTTACTTTGTTATCTCAAGCCGCCCTTTGAAATCTTCTGTTCAGCTCTTTTACTTCATCATTTTTTCTGTTTGCTTTAGCTATTCAAAGTTCAAAAGCAAGTTTCAGAGTCTCTTCTGACATCCATTTTGGCCTTTTCTTTCTCTCCTGTCTTTTTAATGACCTTGCTAGGCATTAAAAAAAGCTGAAATTGGCCATTTTGAATTGGACAGCTATACAGTCTACTATGCCAGGAATGAGAAATTGAAAAGGAATGGCATTGCATTCATCCTCGAAAAGAACGTCAAGGTCTATCCTGAAGTACGATGTTGTCAGTGATAAGATAATATCCATATGCCTACAAGGAAGAGCAGTTAATACGATTATTATTCAAATTTACACACTAACCACTGAGACCAAAGATGAAGGAATTGGAGATTTTTACCAGCTTCTGCAGTCTGAAATTGATCAAACATGCAGTCAGGATGCGTTGATAATTACTGGAGATTGGAATGTGAAAGCTGGAAACAAAGAAGAAGGATTGGTAGTTGGAAAATATGGCCTTTGTGACAAAAATGATGCCAGAGGTGGCATGATAGAATTTTGCAAGAGCAATGACTTCTTCATTGCAAATACCTTTTTTCACCAACATAAATGGTGACTATACATGTGGACCAGTTGGAATACACAGGAACCAAATCTACTACATCTGTGGAAAGAGATGATGGAAAAGCTGAAAAGCTCAATTTCATCAGTCGCAACAAAGCCAGGGTTTGACTGTGGAACAGACCATTTAATGCTCATATGGAAGTTCAAGTTGAAACTGAAGAAAATTAGAACAAATCCATGAGAGCCAAAGTATGGCCTTGAGCATATCCCACCTGAATTTAGAGACCATCTCAAGAGTAGATTTGATGTGTTGAATACATCACTGGAGTTGAGTGGGTCCTAATCCCGTCTGAGTGGTGTCTTTACAAAAGAAGAGAAGAAGCACAGAGGCAAAGAGACAGGAAAGACACTATGTGATGGTGCAGCTGCAAGCCAAAGAACCCATGGAGCTACCAGAAGATAGGAGAGAGGCGTGGAACAGATTCTCCCTTAGAGCCCTCAGAAGGAATCAACACAGCCAACACGCTGATTCAGTTCTCTAGCCTCCAGAATTGAGAGACAATATGTTTTTGTTCTAATATGTCACTCACTTTATGATATTTTGTTATCAGATTCACGAAATGAATACAAGATCATTCCCTCAACACGGGCTATAAATTGTCCCACTAACTCCTTTTAGCCCTGAGAATGCCTTTTGTTCTGCCTGGGGACATAGATCTAACTAGATACTTGCAATGTTTCTTTTGTTGTCTCTTTGTATCCTGTTGTCAACATACCATGCTAATGGAAAACATTTACTCTTGCTCACAGGTTGATAGGAGGAATAACTGCTAGCTGAGAATGGATTCTCCAAATTGGGCAGAGACATCCCTCTCCCCAATGTCTTGACCCTTCCTGAGTATACAGGCAGAAGGCTATAGCAGGCCTTGGATGTCACTATTCATCTCTTTATGACCAACATGTTGTTGTTGTTGGTTGCTGTTGACTCTGAATCATGGCGACCAGGTGTAGAGGCAGCATAAAGGTTGAAAGTACAACTTAGGAGAGCTTGCCTTTAGATATCCTGTGTTTGAGCCCCCGTTCTGCCTCCTACTAGCTGTGTAGTTTGGAGAAGTTGTGTAACCTCCCTGTGATTTTGTTAACTCATCCTCCAAAGGAGCATTCATGTTTCCTACCAAATAGGGTTGTTATGAGGACAAAGATGGGTTGATATTCAGGATGTGTTTTGACTTGTTGACTTCAAGGCAATTCCAGCTCTTAGTGACCCTATAGGACAGAGTAGAACTGCCCCATAGGGTCTTCAAGGGTGTAATCTTTACAGGAGCAGACTGCCATATTTTTGTCCCACCGAGTGGCTGGTGGGTTCCCACTGTTGACCTTTCAGTTAGCAGCTGAGTGCTTAATGACTGCACCACCAGGGCTCCTTGGGATAGCAATTAAGTGTTTGGTAAATAAAATAAATCACATAAACCACAAAAGCCCCATCATATTAAGAATGATTTAATTCTGAGATTTTAGACATAAAATGATACAAAACAGCCAACAGGAATGTGTGTGTGGATGAGGGTGCATGCGTGTGTGTGTGCACGTGTGGTTGGCGATGATCCTGAGTTAAGGAGGCCTCAGCACCATTAAACCTTCTTCAAATGTCAGAGCCCAATATTGGCACATAGAAAGTAAAGCGAATATTTGCTGGGAGTAGAGGATCCTAAATTATTCATGAAGGCTTTGCAATCTGGAGTCCTTTAATTCCTTTACATCTCCAGTACAAAAGGCAAAGCCAATGTTCTTTGGTTACAGATCTTGTAAAATAAAATCCTTCAACTGTGCCAACCTGGCGAAGCTATTTTTTAAATACCAGGTATCAGCTGCTGTAGCTGTTCTTTTAGTAAAAGCCTACCACTGGAGAAAAACCAGGAAAGGCCTAACCCCGTGGAAAAATTCATGTAAGGAGATGTTTTTAATCTCTGGGTGTAGTGTTAATCTTGTGGGACTGTGCTTGGGGATTTATATACAAAGACAAAGGCTTGAGATGGCAAAGTAATTCTTTCCTAAGTGAAGCAATATTGTCTAGTACCTAGTGTTGAAGACTTAAATTCCTGGTATTCTCTTACTCAACGAAGCACCATTGTTCTGTTCATGGTTTTATGCCTTTTTTGCTCATGCAGACACCCCTTGCCTGCCACCCTACTTTGTTCTCTTCTCCACATCTCCAATCCTACCATTCCTCAAATCCCAGAACAGATTTCACCTATTTGCAGGGAGTCCCCAGACTGACCTAGGTGGACGTGACCTCTCCCCATGGAAACTCCAAAAATACTTGGGTTCTCTACCCTTCATGTGACGTGTAGACTGCATTGTCGACCACTAACTACCTGTTCATATATCCAGCTAGACTGTAACGTCAACAAGGGTAAGAATTTTATTTACGCTTCTTTAAATGCCCACACACCAAGCACAGCGGATGTTAAATAAATAGCTACTGAAGAATAGGATTCTGGAACCCTTGATTCCAATCCTGGCTTTGCCCTCGACTTGCTAAGGTAGCTTTTGGTGTGTTGGCTACTTACACTGCCATACATAAATGTCGTAGAGAATATGATGACAGTAATAATAGATAACACTTAGCGAGGGCCTATTTTTCTAAGCGTTTTACAAGTTAGCTATTTTAATCATTTTCAAAAATAGGTACTGTTTATCATCATCATTTTACAGAGGGGAAACTGAGGCACTGAAAATTTGAGTAACTTGTCCAAAGACACAGAAATGGTAGAAAGTGACAGAATGAGAATTCTGACCTAAGCAGACTGGCAGAACAATTTATTGAGTCCAGCAACAATTGAAGTAAATTGATACATCCAAGAAGTTGCTGCATCAACTTGTCTAGGCCACAGTCTCCAGTTATTCAGTCAAACACTAGTCTGGGTGTTGGTGTGAAAGGATTTTGCAGGTATGAAAATGTCCCTTACCAGCTGACTTTATGTGAGGGTGAGTATGCTGGATAATCTGGGTGGGCCTGACTTAATCAGTTGGTTTTAAAGCTGCGGCTTCCCCAGAGAAAGCAGACATTCTGCCTGTGGACAGCCACTTCGTCTGTGTCCCTGGAGTTCCATCCCACCCACAAACTTCTCTGTTTGCCTTATGGATTTCAGACTTGCTTAACCAGCCCCACTCTCTCGTAGCCAGTTCCTTTTCACCCATCTCTTCACGTGTGTGTCTTGTACGGATTCTGCTTCTCTGGTTGAACCCTGACTGACACACACCATGAACGTGATCTCAGGATTAGAATGTGCTGAGAGCTGCCTTGGGCTCCTTTTTCAGACCATTCCGTTCCCTTAGAGGCTCTCTGGCATCTCTCATGTCTGTCCCTGAAAATCCTACCTCCCCTGTAGGCCCAGCTCAGCTGCCACACCAAACAGGATGAGTGCTTTCTCTGGGGCTCCAGCAGCGTTTGCTAGAAGCCTGTGTGTCTGTGACACTGAAGTTCTTCTTTGCATCACAGGTAGTTCTGCCCCCTCCCTGCAGTGGACGGGGCAGTTGGAAGGCAGGGCCAAGTTCTTGCATTGATAATCTGAGCCAGGCACGACGAGGTCTCATAATGGGTGTGTCATGTTTGTGGGCATGAAAGGGTTAACATTTTCTGATCAAGCCTTCCTGCTTTTGTGATCAGGAGATGTGGTTTTCTTACTGGGGTGTTACTAAGTGCTTTTAAACCTAGGAGACAGTGTAGCTGGAAACATTCCGAGTGGTGCAACTAACTGGTGATATTCACACTCATGATTCACGGCTTACAAATATTACCTCTTTAATTACAACACTTAACCCTTTTCATTTTGATCTACAACCTGCTGCTCATCTCCCAAGTTTCCGAGAGAGAGAGAGTGTGTGTATATTTGTGTTTTTCCTCACCTGATCATGTGTATTCATTAGTAATGACCTTGCACGAGTCGGTGTCCATTCACAGTTACCAGAAATGACTGTGAACTTGTAGAATAATCGAATAGAAAGAATCTTTCTCCAGCCTATCCAGGTCCTGCGTTAACTGAAATATCACCGGGGTGATGTTTTAATTCCCTCTTTTGGTTCTGTCCCTTTTCTGTGCAGCAGACAAGAATGGTCCCCTGCAAGTGGCTGGAATAAAACTCAGAGTATGTTAATGTGTGGTCAGGTGTGGGGATTCTGTTCTCTGACATAGCAGGGGCAGCATGAGAGTGCTGAGAAGGCAGAGAGCTCAAACAGGAGAGGCCCAGCCTGGAGAAGAGTTTTTGTTTGATTGGGGTCCAGTACAGAGCTCCTTGGTTTTCTCTGTCCTGGCTCAGGATGCAGAAGGCGTATATACTTGGGTGGGGCCGAGCTGGTCTTTGTGTGTATACAATGTACTACTGCCATGCAGGGCGTGACGATCTTATCAGGAAAACGTTGCTGCAGACGTCATTGAGCTGAGCCTCTGCTGTACAGCAAGGCTGACCTGGATGCCACATAGTATTGCTGCAATACCTATGTCCGCTGTGAATGTTTGAAGAAAACGCAGCTCCCAGCTGATCAGCTGGTGTTTAATATGACTTGTGCATTCAACGTATGGACAACTCACCAAGTCCTTCTAGAGTGAATGGTCTCTAATGAAAGTGCTTAATTAATGGGATTAAAAGCAAATTAGTTTGGAGTGCGAAGGACAAGCAGGTGGTAGAGAAATTTGATTTTAAGTTCAATTCAAATGTTTTCTTGTAAAGTCGAAGAAGTGCAATCTTTATCCTTTTGTTTACTCTGCACTTATGTAGTTCACGTAGGATTGTGTGTGCGCATGTGTGCAAGTTAAATAGCCAGAGATCAAATAGTTTGATTTTGAATTCAATTCATGTCATTCCTAAAGCATAATTCATTTTCATTGTTCTTTGGAGAAAGAAATGATCTTCCTTAATAACGCTCTGATAATGTTCTAAAAACAGTAGATGTAGCAAAAAGAGGAATTTATAAATATGCTCTTCCCACTCTTCCGTGCTCACGTAAAAATTTTCGGTATAGCCGATGACATACAAAAATGCCCTGACCTGGTGTGAGGACCAACTGGTGTTTTAGAGATTGATCAAGCTTGATGTTTAGCAACCCTGGGCTCTCAAAGAGCAACAAAACTGTGAGAAAGAAGGAGTTGCTTATTTTCCTTTTGACGTGGGTAGCACAACCTGGTGAGGCTGAAGAACATTGGAGTGAAATCTAACATGGTTCTATTTCTTTGTGTTAGAACACTTCCCCATGCTACAGATGGGGAAACTGAGTCCTGAAAAGCTTTAAGGGACCCATCAAAAGTAAGCATTTCCTCCTGGTGAGGGTGAATACCTCTGATATCTAAGCCAAAAACTGGGGCTTCCTTCCTGTTGTGAGTGGCTTTTTCGAGTTCTCACACCCAGCCCTACCTTAAAAAAGAATCTGTTGTTGGTTTCTGGATGGGAACAAAGTGAAGGCCTCAGAAGTATGTTCTTGGTAGGCTCGGAGGAGGAGAGGAAATGGATCATGCCCCTATCTGACTCTTTTGTTAGAGGTGAGGCCATAGTCGGTCCCAGGCAGGGCTGTTGTGGAACAAAGTCCATAAAAATTCGCAAAGCACTTGGAAAGTGCCAGATGAAAGGCCCTGGGAAAGAGCAAAGTATCAGAATATGATTGAAGCTAAGAACGGAGAAATGAAATAATTGTGATTTTTTTTTTTAAGTTTTTTAATCTGTTAGCAAGGTCAATCTGGTACCCATCTGTAGAACTGAATCTCACATGGAGAGACTTTAGATGTATGGAGACCATTTCTCAAGGATGTTTATGTCTCGCTTGAAGGAGGGCAGTGAGAACGTGGTGTGTAGTGAGCGGTGGTAGGAGCCAGGGTTCCAGTCGGTCAGACCTGCAATGAAATCCCAGCTCCTCAGCAGCTCTGTACAGCTGGCCAAATTCCTGAGCCTCTTAGTACCACAATTTTCTCAATGAAAATGTGGGTAAATCCCAATGTTATGGATTGAATTGTGTCCCCAAAAGTATACGTTGAGGCCCTAGTTTCTGCACTTATGAATGTGACCCTGTTTGGAAATAAAGTCTTTTGTTATATTGATGAGGTCATACCAGAACAGGGTGGGTCCTAAGCCTTATCACTTCAGAGCGACATCTTACAGAAAACCAGAACAGGCACAGACACACACAGGGAAGATGCCTCGTGAAGACAGATGCACACAGGGCAGACACCTACAAGCTCAGGAGCCCCAAGGATTGTGGCAGCTACTAGACGCTGAAATAGACATGCCCTGAATTTGCACTCCTAGCCTCCTGAAATATGAGAAAATAAGTTTCTGTCCTTTAAAGCCATCCACTTGTGATATTTCTGTTATAGCAGCACTAGATAACTGAGACCTCTAGTAACTTGCTAGGTTTTGATTGTCCACCACAGTCCGTGACCTGTAGCAGGCATTTAATTAAAATTATGACCATTTCCTGTGATGAGCCATGGAAGCCAGTCTATGGGACAGTCACACATCTGGTCACATGTCAACTGCTCACGCCAAGGCATGTCATTCTGATGGACAGTGGCTATTTCCACACATGGGTGCTTCTGCTGTGGAAAGTGGAAACTTGTTCAAAAGGCTTGAAGGATTTTACTGGAAGAAAAGTAATAGTTGAACCAGTATCATGTTGGTCTGTGCCTTAAAATGGAAAGCTGTATTCAATTCCATGAAATGCCAATCAAATCATCCACTATAAACCCTATTGAGTGAGTCCGTGAAATGCTCTCAGTGTTGTGGGAAATGCTCAGGCAAGAATAATTACAATGTTGCTTGGTAGGCTGGACCAAGTGACTGTGCACTGGTGATGGAGGAGGGAGCTGGGAGAGACTTCAGCGGTCAGGCTGCTTCTGAGCTGAGTTTTGAACGATGTGTAGGAGCTGGTGTTAGGAGGGTGTTATGGATTGAATCATGTTCCTCTGAAGTGTGTGTCAACTTGGCTAGGCTATGATTCCCAGTATTGTATGATTGGCCACCATTTTGTCATCTGATGTTATTTTCCTATGTGTTTATAAATCCTACCTCTATGATGTTAATGAGGCAGGATTATAGGCAGTTATATTAGTGAGGCAGGATTCAATCTACAAGATTAGGTTGTGTCTTGGGTCAGTCTGTTTTGAGATATAAAAGAGAGAAGAGAATAAAGAGATGGGAACCTCATGCCACCAGAAAGTACAGCCAGGAGAATATTATGTCTTTTGAACCCAGGGTTTCTGTGCTGAAATATTCCTTGACTGGGGAAGATTGATGATGAGGACCTTCCTCCAGAGCCAACAAAGAGATAAAGCCTTCCCCTGGAGCTAGTACCCTGAATTTGGACTTCCTGCCTCCTAAACTGTGAAAGAATAAACTGCTGTTTGCTAAAGCCACCCACTTACAGTATTTCTGTTATAGCAGCACTAGATGACTAAGACAGGGGGAGAATACTCTCACACGCTGAAGTGGTGACCACTGATTCTGGCCACCTGGCCTGGTGGTTCTTCTTAAGTTGTAATGACCAGAATGTCAGATGCTTGTCCTGCAGTTTGGTGACTGAATCAGTGCTCCATGCTGGAAAGCCAGGGTGCTAAGACTGAACTGAGTTCTTTTCTTCTGGTCAAAGTGGCACTTTTGGTGAAAAAATGGTCCAAGAGGCCCTAGAAGCTCAGGTGCGCAGTGGACTCACGACTCCTACTTGTAAGTGCACACGCTGGTTAACCCAGCTGGTAGGCTGAGCTTTCACATGCATATGAGGTGATTGAAAATACCATGGCTTGGGTGAGGCGCACCTTGGTCCTCAAAGTGACATCTTTGCTTGTTAACAATTTAAAGAGGTCTTTTGCAGCAGATTTGCCCAATGCAATGTGTCATTTGATTTCTTGACTGCTGCTTCCGTGGATGTTGATTGTGGATCCAAGTAAAATGAAATCCTGGACCACTTTAGTATTTTCTCTGTTTATCATAATGTTGCTTATTGGTCCCAGGATTTTTTTCATGTGTGCTATGCTTTCTCCCAAGAGGATAAAGTCCTCTGCAGGTCACAGATATTCTCTAGAAAAATAAGCCACACAATGAAACTGTATCTCATACTGTGTATTTAACAATAGGGTATTGATAGGGGGAAATATGCCTCTTCCTACCTCCCCATCAACCCACAAAATAAGAACTTCCACCAATGCTTCCACCCTCTCAGGAGTATTAGGGAAGAAGCAGCTGCCTTCTCTCCATTTACTTCTGGTTCTTCCCTGAGGAAGTAAAAGAAATATGTGTCAGTAGTGAGACACTGAGAGTCTGACCACCACAGGTCCTCGTTTCTCCGAGAGTTGAGGTTGAAGAATTGAAGAAAGCTCCTCAGAAGTGAAGTTGTCCTGCTTGTCTTGGTTTTCTTCTGGAGCTGCCTGTCCCCTCAGACCATCAGGTCACCATAGCAGGCCCTGTCCACTGCTGGGCCAACAGACTCAGCCAGCAAGTTCAATTTAGGGGAAAAGAGGCAGGAGCTCATTTTAGCCACACTCAGAATCCCATCCTATCCAGTTTTCCCCGTAAAGAACAAATTTGACTCCTATCTGAATTCTGTATATCTTTCTCCATTAATTCAGAATTCAGAGGGGGTAAATATCACTGACTCCCTCAAAACTCTCTCATACCGTCATCCTGAAAGTCAGAACAAGAAAAGCAGAACTTCAAGCGAAGCATCAGCCCATTTAGCTGAGAGTACAGAAATGACAGCTGGTGCCAACAGTTACTCATGTGGAATTCCCTAACTTCCTCTAAATAAGACTCTGAATATATAGCACTGCCCCAGGTAAATAAAGCTCCGTGCTGTCATTTGTCAACTTGTTTCAAAATGTTCTGGAGCCTCATGCTTGTCCTCCTCCTTCTTTTCTCCACTTCTTCTCTCTTTGTGCAGGGGAGGTGGCTTCCTACGGAGCCTCCCAGGGGTGTGCCTATTGTTAGCAGCACTGATACCAGCCTGGAAATGGTGTTGACTGCTTAATCACGGGCTTCTGAGATGTGCCGGAGAGCCGCAGTGTCTTTGAGGGCCAGATGGTGGTAATATGTTTTCATGGTTACCTTTAAAAAGAAAAGGACAATGAAGCAGCTCTAGACCCACAGAGAAGGGAAGAAAGCAACTCTTAAGTCACTACAGCCTGACCAGTTCCATCTGCTTCTCAGCCTGAATCCTAAAGCCACCCCTAGGGCTGACGTCTCTATCCAGGGTGCTGATCCTCCTCCTCCCAAGTTTGTTGCTGTGGAGTCCATTCTAACTCATGGTGACCCCATGTGTGCAGAGTAGAACTGCTCCATAGAGTTTTTAGGCCTGTGAACTTTTGGAAGCAGATTGCCAGCTTGCTGCCCAAAGTCCCTCTGGGTGGGTTCAAATTACCAACCTTTTGGCTAGTAGTTGAGTGCTTAACCATCTGCACCACCTAGGGACTCCCTCGGAAACCCTGGTGGTATAGTGGTTAAGTGCTACAACTGCTAACCAAAAGGTCGACAGTTCAGATCCACCAGGCACTCCTTGGAAATTGTATGGGGCTGTTTTACTCTGTCCTGTATGGTTGCTATGAGTTAGAATTTAGCTGATGGCTATGGGTTTGGTTTTTGCTTTAGGGACTCCCTCCTCCAAAGTTAATGCTGCCAATTGTGAGCCAGGTCCCATAGCTTTCCAAATTGTGCCTTCTCACTCTCAGATCTTTCCCTGTTGGCTGGTTCCCTTCCTCAACCTATATACTTGCCCAAGTTTCTCCATCCAAAGGGAAATAGAAAAAACCTTGACCTTACTCATCCTCAAGCTCTGCCACGCAATGCAATCTGGATAACCCATATCACTTCATTGAAACTTCTCTCTGACAATCTCTAAATATGGCCTCTTTCCATTCCTGATCCTCTCCATTTCTTTGCAGAACTTGGCACTCTTTATATCTCTGTCCTTCTTGAAATTCTCTTCATCCGAGGTTTTAATAAGGTAACTCTCTCTGGCTCCCCTCCTAACTCTCTTGTTGTTCCTTGATTTTTTTCCTCCAGAGTTCTGTCCTTATCCTTTTTTCTTATTTAATGTTTCTTTCCAAGGTGAGCTCATTCACCTTCTGTACACAATGACTCCAAAATGTACACACTCTCTCTCTGATACCTAAACCTGCATTTCCAAACACTTACCAGGCATTTTCACCACATATACCTCGTACACATATACCCTCTGCAGAACTAAACTCATTATTTGCTACCTTCATTTCTCTGAAACAGTATATGGTACCCCACCTCCAAATAACCATATCTCATTGTCCCACCACCACCCTGTCCAAACCTGTTCCTTTTTTAGTATAACCTATCAGTTAAGGTCATAAATATCCAACAAATCTTTCCCATTCTTTATTTAAAATTCTCTCATTCTCTCCTCTTTTCTCCATCCCCGTTGCCTGGTAGCATGTATTCATCCTCTCTTAAAGAGACTAATCATACTCTCTTTTACATTTTCCACTTCTACTTAACAAACCATCCCAAACTTAGTGGTGTAAAAGAGCAACCATGTTATCACGATCACGGATTCCACAGGGCCTCATCTAGGAAGAGTCAAAGGCTGAGGTGACTCATTGGTTGGGGGCTGCAATTGTCTCATTGCTCCCTGACTCATTCTCTGAGAGTTGATCCTGGCTGTCAGTTGGGGCTTTCAGCTGGAACACCTACACATGGTCTTTTCTGTGGCTACTTGGGCTTCTTCACAGCATGGCAGCTGGGTTCTGAAAGGGAGTAGCTTAAAGAGCACTAGGCAGAAGGCATAGAGCCTTCCATTTCCTAGTCTCATAAGCCACATTGTGTCATTTCTGCTATAGTCACAAGCCCACCCAATTCAAGGAGAGGCAGTGTAGGAGCCTTTCAATTGGAGATGTGGCAAAGTCACATTGGAAGAAGTGTTTGCAGAATGAGAACTATTCTGTGTGTTAGAAAATGCCATCTGCCAGAGCTTCCTAACCAGTCTCCTGAACTTAGGTTCTCATCCCTCACCCAAATTGACTTCCACATCTATGTCAAGATTCTGTCTCACCTTTGTTTAAGGGCCTTTGATGCATCCCATTTCCTACAAGATACATTTCCCAAGTTTTTCTATAGCCTGTGGGCTGATGACTTAGCTATTGGCCCTCCATTCCAAATCTAGCCTTTTATGCTCCTCTGTGAACGTGTGGCTGTGACTCTTGTCAGCTGGCACCTGTTAGGTTCTACCAACAGCAGACACTAGAAATAAACTGAAAGACAGAGGGGGCGGGTGAGAATGAACTCCCTTCTCCCATTTGTTCCCAACAGCATCAGTCCAGAAATGGCACTTTGGCCAATGGTGACAGTTGGTTCCAGCCTTCAACTTATTCCTGTGCTCCCAAAAACAGCCTAATTGTGCCCCTCAAAGGCCCTAAAAGCAGCTGAGTCATGACCCGTCCTCAGAAGCCTGAGTCCCACCTCTGTAGAGCACTTCCTCCTAGCTTCTGATACCCCATATCTTCCCTGGCCTGCCCAGCTATGAGGGTGGCCCCTGCTTTGTACAGCTGTTATGTTGGTGTTACCTCAGTGCTTCCTTTCGGCCCTTCAACTTCTTCAACAACTTACAACTTTGAGATCAATTCTCTATATTAAACTTCCTTTTCTGAAATACCTATTGTTCTTTCTGTTTTCCTGAGTGGACCTTAACTGATAAGACATGCAAACCCTCTGCATTCTATCCACAAGTACAACCTTAGGTTTTTCTCCAAACAATAATTCTTTTATGCCCGTATGTACAAGGAGACTTTTTGGTGCAACGGTTAAGTGGCTGGCTGCTAACCAAAGGGTTGGAGGTTTAAACCCACTCAGCAGCTCTGCAGGAGAAAGACCTGGCTATCTGCTTCCATAAAGATTGTTGTTATTGTTGTTGTGTGCTATTGAGTGATTCTGACTCATAGCAACCCTAAAGGAGCACAGAGTAGAACTTCCCCATAGGGAAGTTTATGGAAACTTCCTTTATGGAAAGGATCCTGGTGGCACAGTGGTTAAGTGCTCAGCTGCTAACCAAAAGGTTGGCAGTTCCAACTCATCAGTGGCTCCACAGGAGAAAAAACCCAGTGATCTGCTCCCATAAAGATTACAGCCTAGGAAGCCATATGGAGGCAGTTTCACTCTGTCACATGAGGTTGCTGTGAGTTGAAAATAGACTTGATGGCACCTAACAACAACAAGGAGCCATGGTGGCATAGTGGTTAAGAACTCTGTTGCTAACCAAAAGGTTGGTGTTTTGAATCCACCAGCTGCTCCTTGAAAACCCTATGAGGCAGTTCTATTCTGTCCTATAGGGTTGCTATGATTCAGAATTTACTCAACGACAATGGGTTTGTGTTTTATTTTGTTTTTGTTTTGTTTTTTAACAACAACAACGTGACTCTGTACATACCTCAAGAGGGAAGGAACTCTTTGCCTTATTTATTTTAGTCTCTGTCTTCCACACGTCCACCTCTTCCCTACCAGTGCCCAGTGTCTGACACAGCATAAAGGTTAGTTGAATGAGTGCATAAACTTGTAAGTCTACTCCTTATATGCTAATTTAATGATTTATTGATTTGATGCATTAAAGTGGTGGTGTTGGTGAAGAATTTTGAATATATCACGGACTACCATAAACACAAACAAATCAGTCTCAGAAGAAATACAACCAGAACGCTCCTTAGAAATGAGTATGGGGAGACTTCGGCTTGTTTACTTTGGACACATCATCAGGAAAGACTAATCAATACAAAAAGACACCGTGGTTGGCAAAGTGGAGGTGGGCAAAGGTGAGGGAGGCCCTCAGTGAGATGGATTGACCCAGTGGCTGAAACAATGGACTCAAACATACCAAGGATCATAAAGATGGCGTAGGACCAGGCAACGTTTCATTCTGTTGTACATAAGGTTGCTATGAATCTGAACTGACTTGATGTTGATTAATGACAAAGATTTACTGATGATGATTTATTGAATAGGTTTCTGGTACTGGCAACAGACATGTAAAATAGACATTCAGGGATAAGGTCTTACCCAGGCCTCACACACCGCACTGCAAACCTGTTTCTCACTTTTCCCACAGGTTAAGAGAGGGGCAAATAAGCCCTTGCAGTATTTTACACATAACTAGGGGAGCCTGCAGGTCTAGGCATATATCTGAACCACAAGTACTTTGAAATGCTAATAGTACATTGACATCTGACAATGTCTTACACATGCTCAACCACAGCTCAACTTTAAGTCTAAGAGGTGAAATTGCTATGAACAGTGTAATGGGCTGTTTAAATTACAGCATGAAGATAGCACTGAGAATTAATCTTGTCCCTTTTGCTGAGGAACCCAGGTGCCTCGTTACATTTAGTGTAATAACCCTGTAACTCTGGTCCGTAATCATCAGACATAAGGTTGGAGGACAGTAAGCTTTCGTGAGTCTCCCAGCACATTAGGAGCCTACCTGAGGTCCCAGGAATGCCGTGCGCCTTGCGTAGAGATGAACAATGGGAGAAGGTTCCTAAACACTTGGCATAGAAAATGAGTCATCTTTCAAACCCAACTCCCCCTTTCTTACCAAAAACAAACAAGCAAACAAAAACCAAAACTAATTCTATCTCAGGAGTTAATTTGTTTTCCATCCCTTCCATTTATTTAGCATGTTCTAGTTTAGCCTCGGAAACCCTGGTGGCGTAGTGGTTAAGTGTTACGGCTGCTAACCAAAGGGTCGGCAGTTCAAATCCGCCAGGCTCTCCTTGGAAACTCTATGAGGGCAATTCTACTCTGTCCTATAGGGTCGCTATGAGTCGGAATTGACTCAGCGGCACTTGGTTTTTTTTTTCTTTTTGGTTTAGTTTAGCCTCATTATGTTGCAGGGAACAAGACTCCAGGCGAGATGGAGCTAGTAAGGAGGAGTTTGTATGGGGAACGAGCAGAGACACCACACGAGCTCTCAGAATGAATGCCATCCTTGTCAGGATGGCACTCTGCCCACGTAAGCACATCTGCAAACTCCCACAGTGGGGGTTGGTGGGTCTTCACTCCCATGATTCACCATTGACAGTCACAGCCATACCCCCTGTCTCCCCTTTATCATTTTCTACTAGTTCTGGGGGCAGCACAAGCATTGTTAAGTGCTCAGCTACTAACTGAAAGTTTGGCAGTTCAAACCCATCCAGAGGCTCTGGGGGAGAAAGACCTTGTGATCTGCTCCCATAAATACTACGGCCTGGGAAATCCTGTGGGAAAGTTCTACTCTGTCACGTGGGGTTGCTATGAGTCAGAATTGACTCGATGGCACCCCAAAACAACAACGCATTCTTTGCTTCCAGTTCAAGTTCTTTGGAAAGAGGAAATTTGATCAGGCCAGCCCGTTATGCATCCTGGCTGTCCTGACATGTTAAGGACTCTCATATGGCTAGCAGATGTGTGTGTACGATATGTGTGCACTGGAGAGTAGGACATGGTTAATTAGACGGAAGAAGCTATAGATGTGTGCCTAAAAAGCATATGTGTATTGGGAAAAAACAAGACAAACAAACAAACCTTTGTAGCTGGAATCCACATTTTCTAAGTTTAGATTAACTTACTAATATGTACCTTTCTAAATTCAAATTCCATTGTGTCACTTTATCTTATGACTATATAAGGCATGCCTTGTATATTATCACTTAAAAGTTATGGAGGCAACAAGTCACCTTGATGCTTACTTTGATATTATTTGGGAAATTGCCTAGTTATCTAAGCACAAGGCCATTGCACTGGATGGCCTTTTATGCCCTAGCAGTTTATATGCTATACAGAGTGGGTTGCTAGAGGGGAAATGATGAATTTTGTGTAAGGACCTGGACTTCCCTGGAGGAAGGGACAAGACATCCTTACTCCTTCCCGAGAGGCTCCCAACCAAGTTTCCACTGGTGGGAAATGAGACCAAAAGCAAAGGGGAGCCCAGTAGGGGAGGCAAGACTACACTGGTATAACTCAATACTAGAATCTAAGATTTCTAAACCTGGAAGCCTTTGGAGGTCCATCCAAGCATGGTGGTTTGGGAATAACGTCTGAAAATGGGTGTGTGAACTGAAAGAGCCTTCGTCACGACATCCAGGGTGGGGCGCCAAGAAGGCACACACAGTAACCTGGGCCAACAAGAGCTTGCCCATGACAGGGATTCAGGTCCTTTGTCATGGGCAGGACCCAAGTGGCTTCAACAACTATGTCATTGCAATCACCAAGCCATAAACCTAGTCAGTTGACCAGACCCTCTCACTGTCCACCTGATGTTTGGCTTCTGAACTAAGTATGTCTCAAAGGTTCTTAGAAATTTTCATGGAGGGGAGGGAGAAATATCTACCATATTAGTGCTTCAGTCTAACTCCCAATTTTAAAATCCTATCATACATATTTGGACAATGACTAAGGAAGACTGAAGAAGAATAGACACATCTGAATTACAGTGTTGGCGAAGAATGTTGCATGTACCGTGGACTGCCAGAAGAATGAACAAATCTGTCTTGGAAGGAGCACAGGTAGAGTGTTCCTTAGAGGGGAGGTTGGCGAGACTTCATCTCACATACTTTGGATATGCCCTTAGAGAAGGATATCATGCGTAGTAAAGTAGAGGGTCAGTGAAAAAGAGGAAGACCCTCAATGAGATGGATTGACATGGTAGCTACAGCAATAGCTCAAGCATAACAACGATTGTGAGGATGGCTCAGGACTGGGTAGTATTTCGTTCTGTTGTACATAGGGTCGCTATGAGTTGGAACTGACTCAGTGACACTTAACAACAACATACCTGTGGATGTAATTGTGTTTGGAAATAAGGCTTTCTTTGTTAAGTTGTTGAGGCCATATCTGTTTAGGGCGTGTCCTAAATCTAATCACTTTTGAGTTACAAGGAACAGCAGATACAGAGACAGAGAAGCTCAAAGGTGGTGGTAGGGGGAGACAGATGCCAGGTGAGGGTCACCCAGGAATCGAGGAACGCTGGCAGTACAGAAACTGTAAGAGACAAGGACCTTCCCACAGACTGACAGAGAAGGAGCCTTCCCCTAGAGCTGGTGCCCTGAATTCAGACTTCTAGCCTCCTAACTGTGAGAAAAATAAATTTCTGTACTGTAAAGCCACTCACTTGTGGTATCTCTGTTACAGTAGTACTGGGAAACTACGATAGTGGTTCTTACAAGCTCGGAGAATGCTTGCTCAGAACTTCAGTATGCTGGGTTTTCCTGAAGGAGCGCTGCTGGCGCAATGGTTGAAGTGCTCAGCTGCTAACCAAAAGTTGGTGGTTGGAACCTACCAGCCACTCAATGGGAGGAAGATGTGGCAGTCTGTGACAGCCTTAGAAATCCTATGGGGCAGTTCTGCTCTGTCCTATAGGGTTGCTATAAGTCAGAATGGACTTGATGACAGCAGGTTTGCTTTGGGTTTGGGGGTACTGGATCCAAATATGTTGTCCTTATGTGTCCCAGTTTCTAGCCTGGGAAATACTTTTATAATTTCTAGAGCTAAAGGTAAATTGATCTTAAGACTTGGATTAGGAGAAGAGAGATTTCTTGAAGATCCTCCCTAGCCTTGGGGCGGGCAGGGGGGCTTGAAGGGAACCTATCCCCTCATTCTTGTGTGAATATATTACATTCATCCTCACCTCTCTTTTTGCTCCTGCTGCTTTCTAAATCGTCATCATCTAAATCATGCTGATTGTCTGAAGTGACTTCCCTCTCCTCCACTTGTCTCCGACCCAGCCTCAAGTCACAAGTGCAGGGTCTGCTCATCCATAAAGTTTTGCTTGATGACTCCAGCTCTCCACTTATCTACCTCCTGAAACACTTAGAATTTGTACCATGTAATTTAGAAGTTAATTATATCCTGCCTTGTTTGGTTCTCTAATTGTTAATTGTATTAGCTTTGTCCTTCTGATTGGATATAAAGTTTCCTTGAGGGCAAGGCCCACTTACCCTAAAGTATTTGGCTAGCAGGGTTTGTATCCTTCACCTGGGGTCCAGTCCCTTACCCCCAGAAGCATGTGATCTGCTCCAGGACAAATCTATGGGTTAATCACTGGGGCGGATATGACAAAGCCGTTGGGCAGATGAGACAAAGCTTTGTGAGAATCTGGGAGGAAAGAAATGGGCTTTTGCCTGGGAAGTTGAGGGCATACATCTTCCAAGGAAAACTGCATTGCACCTACGACTGATAGGGACTGGATAGGAATGGCTCTGTGTTTCAAAAGCTGGGATGGATGTTGGACGAGGAAAAGAGGCCATTCTGTACAGGAGGAATGGCATTCACGAATAGTCAGGGCACAGATTTGGGGGACGGTGATCAGTTTACATTTAGTGGGAAGTAAGGCTGGCTGGAAACCCTGGTGGCATAGTGGTTAAGTGCTACAGCTGCTAACCAAGAGGTTGGCAGTTCAGATCCACCAGGCGCTCCTTGGAAACTCAATGGGGCAGTTCTACTCTGTCCTATAGGGTCGCTATGAGTTGGAATTGACTCAACAGCAGTGGGTTTGCTTGGTTTTTGGTTAAGGCTGGCTAGGAGTCTCTGGGTACTGCAAAAGGTTAACTTGCTTGGCTGCTAGCTGAAAGGCTGAAGGTTTAAGTCCACCCAGAGGCACCTCAGAAGAAAGGCCTGGCAATCTACTTTCAGATAATTAACCACTGAAAACCCTAGGGAGCACAGCTCTACTCTGACACCCATGGGTTGCCATGAGTTGAAGTCAATTTGATAGCCCAGAACCGATGGGAGAGTGAAGAGACCCTTCCCTCTATCAAGACTCTCTCTATGGGAAGAGTCTTGAAGAAAGTGTGGCCATCTTTAATCTTCCTCAATAATTCATCGTTCAAGTTGATCTGTCATAAAAATTATTGACAAATACTTTTTCTCACTGTTTAGCACATAAAACCATTGCCATTGAGTTGATTCCAACTCTTAGCAATCCTATAGGACAGAGTAGAACTGCCCCATAGAGTTTCCAAGGAATAGCTGGTGGATTTGAACTGCTGATCTTTTGGTTAGCAGCCATAACTCTTAACCACTGCACCACCAGGGTTCTGCTTAGCACATAGTCAACCAAAAACCAAACCCATTGCCGTGAAGTCCATTCCAACTCATAGAGACCCTACAGGACTGAGTAGAGCTGCCCCAGAGAGTTTCCAAGGCTGCAATCTTTACAGAAGCAGACTGCCACATCTTCCTCTCACAGAGGAGTTGATGGGTTCAAACCACCAACCTTTCGGTTAGCAGCCCAGCACTTAACCACTGCGCCACCAGGGCTACTTAGCATATAGCAGGCATTTTCAGTTTTGGCTTTCTGAGTGAAAAATATTAATATATTACCCAAAAGGAATTAGAGAGTTTAGAGCAAATGTTGTACTACAGTAGAGTCTTGGCTTTTTATAGACTCACTCTATGAACTTGTACAAATCTCTTCACCTCATGGAATCTCAGTTCCTTTAATTACAAAATGTAAATAACGCTCTTTTACATTCCTCACAAAATGGCTGCCATAAGCAAATGAAACAAAATAGGGTAACATATTTTGTAAACTCTAGAGTGTTCACTATTCAATGTATCTTTAGTGATTCCGCATAGGAGCTTTGGGAACAGGTGAACCTGGGTTTGAATCTTAACTCCACCACGTACCTGTGCCTGTGACTTGGTTAGCTCTGTTTTCATTCACGGGAAAATGGGTCTTACAACCCCTGTCTCGTGTGGTATAAGGAACATAGTAAAGACTTGGTGACAGATTGGGTTATTTTTATTCCCATAGTTGTTACTGTTTTGTGCTCTGAGACTAGAAATAAGGATTAGAATTTGTGTGTTACTCACCTAGGATTTCTGTGTACAGGTCCGTGGTACCTTCGGTGAGGGAATCAACCCTTTAAAAGCACACCATTGTGGCGAGAGCAACTTCATCAATGCAGCACAAAGAGGACACAATTAAAAAAAATTTTACCCCAGATCAAGCCTGTTTGCTGCCATGTGTCAGCAAATCCAAGAATGAAAAATCCTTGCACTTAAAAATGAGGTTTCTTCCATAGTCATTTGATTTCTCTCTAATGAGACAGCTTGTTATTACTTGTTAAGTACCTCACTTAGCAGTTATGTCATACGTCCGTGTCTGTTACAGAGTTAATCCTCAGTGGATATGCTTTTTAGTAATCAATTGGTGCTTAATTAACGTGCAAAAATTTTCCTGTTCAGCCTAAATTAAATTTGTAGGACGTCTATTTGAGAGCATTTAGAATGTTGTCAGTATGACATTTTCCGTGGCTTAAGTACTATATTGTTAACTTGAATTCTAGGGTTTTGAACACTAAGTTGAGGAAGAAAATAAATAAGGGCTTTCTAAAGAAAGGCTTGGAAGAGTGGATTACCTAGTGTGATTGTTAGTAATGGGGTCACATCTTCAAACCAGTCTTTTCTTTGTGAAGTCTGAATGCCATGAGCCAAGCATTGGTTCTCAAAGTGGGGCCCTCAGACCAGCAGCTTCTGTGCTACCTGTTAGGAATGCAGATTCTCTGGCCCCACCCCAGGCCTACTGAATCAGAAACACTGCAGGTGGGGCCCAGCCATCTGTCTGAACAAGTCTTCTGGGTGATTCTGATACCTGAGGAGTTTAAGAGCACTCAGCTCAGATGTGGTGCCAAAACAGAGGCTGCCGTGAGTACAAACCATCCCTCAAAGGTTTAAACTCATTAAATCCCTACACCCAGAGGAGATCTGTATCTTCGAAATTTTTTTTTCTTTTGTGTCTTCATTATATTTAACATGTTAGTCAAACATACCTCGTTGCCATGGGGATGAGTAATTGAGATATAAACATACAGGTTTGGATGTAAATTCTGAAACCCAGGTAGGAGTTTCACGTTTGCCCTGCATTCAGTGGGAAAAGAAGGCTGTTTTCTTCTGCCTGGGTTGCAGTTTTTTCTCCGTCCATAAATTGGTTTAGCCACATCCTTTTCTTTATTTGCTCCTCTTGCCCATAACTTTAAACTTTGAGTACATTGGGAGGCTTCCTTGAACTCCATCACCAGCAAGAGTGAGAGTTAACGCATCTTCCTCCCCAGGGAGCCGCGAGGTAGAGCTCAGCTGAGCACTAGTGACGGCAGAGACAGGAGTAACAGGGACCTTTCTGAGGTGGGTGGCAGTTTTTGGAGAGTGTCAGCAAGGATGAGAAGTAAGGGTGTGGAAATGAACGCAGGTCTCGGAGTTGTACTCAGAGCAGCTTGTGGAAAGCCTGCTGGGGCAGGTGGGATTTTTACACGAGTGACTTTCACAGAGGACTTACATCAGTGCATTCGTTGTTGCAGAAAGGTGTGAACAACACCTCTCCAAAAGGCAAAATACAGACCCCTGGACAGAAACCCTTTATGTGCGGGGGGCGGGGGGGTGGATAATAGTGGGCAGTGCAAACGATTAATGCGCTCCGTTGTAACCGAAAGATTGGTGGTTTGAATCCACTCAGAAACACCTCAGAAGAAAGGCCTGATGGTCTGCTTCCAAGAAGTCAGCAGCTGAAAACCCTGTGGAGCACAGCTCTGCTCCGATACACATGGGGCCACCTGGAGTCAGGGTCAACTTCATGGCGACCGTTTTTGTCTCATTCCTCTTCAAAATGGACGGAAGGCAGCAAAGTTGTCAAGGACACAGAAGCAAAGGTGAGGGGGATGGAGTCACATCTGAACAAGAAGAGAGCCTGTGACTGAGGGTGGCTTAGGTGAATCTAGTTATGCTCCGATTGGGCAGACAGCTTGCGTTATTTGCCAAACACTTGGGACTGTGAGACACTGGGCTGTCATTTCGACTAGTGACACCATTGATTTTATTTCAAAAAGACGCAAAACTCTTCTAAGACTA
This sequence comes from Elephas maximus indicus, assembly GCF_024166365.1. Lineage (NCBI taxonomy): Eukaryota > Metazoa > Chordata > Mammalia > Proboscidea > Elephantidae > Elephas > Elephas maximus. The sequence goes on from NC_064819.1 coordinate 235,919,193, forward strand.
TTTGTAAGTATTTCCCTAGCTCAGTGTTCCCCCTTAGCTTTTCCCGGTCTCGTCTCTTGGAAGTTATCATTTTTCGAAAAAAAAAAAAAAAAAAAAACCAAGAGGGCCTTGGGTAGAAATGAGACATGGTATAGAAGACAGTGGACTGGTGTAGTTACAAGGTATTAAAACACAGCCTAGAATATTATTGTTCTCAGTCGCATCACTGGCAGAGGATCACCTAAGAGAGGGAGAGATGTCCCAGGTCAGGATGAACAGTCCTGGGACGGAGCGAGAAATGCCCTGAAGAATGCTGATCTTTCTTGAGAGCTACGTGAGTGAACGAGGGTTGACATAAGGTGGGACGCAGGAATAATGAAAACTGTCGTCTAGATTACTCAGTGTGATAGAAACCCTACCACAGTGGCACATTTTCATAGAAGTGAAAAGGTCTGCTTTCCCCACCACAGCCAGGCGATCCCCCATGTCACAAACAGCTTCATAAACCAAAGACTTAACCAGAAGGTAACAGTTCTGTAACTGGCAGTGGCAGGTTTTTCTTTACCCCAGAACCTGGGCAAGAGGCCGAGAATATAAGAAGCAAGGGGAAAAGGTGGGATGGGGAGACAGGATGACAAAAGGTTTTGGTTTCTTAGAGATGACAACTGTTTTATTTTTTATTTTGGGGCTCAGGAAAGCTCTCTGAGGCTTGAAGCACATCTCAGAAAGTGGAATTCACTTAGCTTCTTCATATGAGGAAGGATAGGGACCTGGCATCACTGGGAGAACCCTTTTTACTTCACCTTTTCTCTCTCCTCCACAATGACCACCTGGAAAGGTGGGTGTTCTATGTGTAGGTATGAGGGGCGAGTAGGTGTGTTTGTCAAACACGTAGGGTCCTCCTACCCTAAGGAGGGGGCATGGGGGAATCTGATTTCTCCTTCTCATTCTCTCAGACGTGCTGCTTTTCTTTCCGTAGGCACAAGTCAAGAACGTTGGGCTTTCGTTATGTTGTGGTGGTTGTTATGTGCTGTTGAGTCAGTTGCAACTCATAGTGAACCTGTTAAGAGAACAAAACACTGTGCAGTCCTGTGCCATGCTCACAATCGTTGTTATGCTTGAGCCAATCATTGCAGCCACTGTGTCAACCTGAGCGTTTGTTATGTTGTTGTTGTTGTTAGGTGTCCTTGAGTCAGTTCCAACTCATAGCGACCCTATGAACAACAGAACGAAACACTGCCCAGTCCTGAGCCATCCTTGCAATCATTGTTATGCTTGAGCTCATTGTTGCAGCCACTATGTCAATCCACCTCGTTGAGGGTCTTCCTCTTTTCCGCTGACTCTGTACTCTGCCAAGCATGATGTCCTTCTCCAGGGACTGATCCCTCCTGACAACATGTCCAAAGTATATAAGATGCAGTCTCGCCATCCTTGCCTCTAAGGAGTATTCTGGCCACACTTCTTCCAAGACAGATTTGTTCATTCTTTTGGCAGTCCATGGTATATTCAATATTCTTCGCCAACACCACAATTCAAAGGTGTCAACTCTTCTTTGGTCTCCCTTATTCATTGTCCAGCTTTCACATGCCTATGATGTGATTGAAAATGCCATGGCTGGGGTCAGGCACACCTTAGTCTTCATGGTGACATCTTTGCTCTTCAACACTTTGAAGAGGTCCTTTGCAGCAGATTTGCCCAATGCAATAAGTCTTTTGATTTCTTGACTGCTGCTTCCATGGCTGTTGTTTGTGGATCCAAGTAAAATGAAATCCTCGACAACTTCAATCTTTTCTCCATTTATCATGATGTTGCTTATTGGTCCAGTTGTGAGGACTTTTGTTTTCCTTACGCTGAGGTGCAGTACATACTGAAGGCTGTGGTCTTTGATCTTCATCAGTAAGTGCTTCAGGTCCTCTTCACTTTCAGCAAGCAAGGTTGTGTCATCTGCATAAAGCAGGTTGTTAATGAGTCTTCCTCCAGTCCTGATGCCCCGTTCTTCTTCATATAGTCCAGCTTCTCAGATTATTTGTTCAGCATACAGATTGAATAGGTATGATGAAAGAATACAACCCTGATGCACACCTTTCCTGACTTTAACCAATCAGTAGCCCCTTGTTCTGCCCAAACAACTGCCTCTTGATCTATGTAAAGGTTCCTCATGAGCACAGTTAAGTATTCTGGAATTCCCATTCTTCGCAGTGTTATCCATAATTTGTTATGATCCACACAGCCGAATGCCTTTGCATAGTCAATAAAACACAGGTAAACCTCCTTCTGCTATTCTCTGCTTTCAGCCAGGATCCATCTGACATCAGCAATGATATCCCTGGTTCCACGTCCTCTTCTGAAACTGGCCTGAATTCCTGGCAGTTCCCTGTTCATATACTTCTGCAGCCGCTTTTGAATGATCTTCAGCAAAATTTTGCTTGTGTGTGATATTAATGATATCGTTCTATAATTTCCACATTCGGTTGGATCCCCTTTCTTGGGAATAGGCATAAATATGGATCTCTTCCAGTCAGTTGGCCAGGAAGCTGTCTTCCATATTTCTTGGCATAGATGAGTGAGCACCTCCAGCACTGCACCTGTTTGTAGAAACATCTCAATTGATATTCCATCAATTCCTGGAGTCTTGTTTTTTGCCAATGCCTTCAGAGCAGCTTAGACTTCTTCCTTCAGTACCATTGGTTCCTGATCATATGCCACCTCTTGAAATGGTTGAATATCGGCTAATTTTTTTTGGTATAATGACTCTGTGTCTTCCTTCCATCTTCTTTTGATGCTTCCTGCGTTGTTTAATATTTTCCCCATCGAATCCTTCACTATTGCAACTTGAGGCTTGAATTTTTCCTTTAGTTCTTTCAGCTTGAGAAACGCCAAGCGTGTTCTTCGCTTTTGGTTTTCCATCTCCAGCTCTTTGCACATGTCATTATAATACTTTACTTTGTCTTCTCGAGCTGCCCTTTGAAATTTTCTGTTCAGTTCTTTTACCTCATCAATTCTTCCTTTTGCTTTAGCTGCTCAACACTCAAGAGCAAGTTTCAGAGTCTTCTCTGGCATCCGTCTTGGTCTTTTCTTTCCTTCCTGTCTTTTCAGTGACCTCTTGCTTTCTTCAAGGATGATGTCCTTGATGTCATTCCACAACTCGTCTGGTCTTCAGTCACTAGTGTTCAATGCGTCAAATCTATTCTTGAGATGGTCTCTAAATTCAGGTGGAATATACTCAAGGTCATATTTTGGCTTTCATGGACTTGCTCTGATTGCTCTTCAGTTTCAGCTTGAACTTGCATATGAACAATTGATGGTCTGTTCCACAGTTGGCCCCTGGCCTTGTTCTAACTGATGATATTGATATTGAGCTTTTCCATTGTCTCTTTCCACAGATGTAGTCAATTTGATTTCTGTGTGTTCCATCTGGTGAGGTCCATGTGTACAGTCACCATTTATGTTGGTGAAAGCAGGTATTTGCAATGAAGAAGTTGTCGGTCTTGCAAAATTATATCATTCGACCTCCGGCATTGTTTCTATCACCATGACCATATTTTCCAACTACTGATCCTTCTTCTTTGTTTTCAACTTCCACATTCCAATCGCCAGTAATTATCAATGCATCCTGATTGCATGTTCGATCGATTTCAGACTGCACCAGCTGATAAAATCTCCTATTTCTTCATCTTTGGCCCTAGTGGTTGGTGCGTAAATTTGAATAATAGTTGGATTAACTGGTCTTCCTTGTAGGCGTATAGATATTTTCCTATCACTGACAGCGTTCTACTTCAGGATAGATCTTGAAACATTCTTTTTGATGATGAATGCAACACCATTCCTCTTCGAGTTGTCATTCCCAGCATAGTAGACTAAATGATTGTCCAATTCAAAATGGCCAATACCAGTCCATTTCAGGTCACCAATGCCTAGGATATTGATGTTTATGCATTCCATTTCATTTTTGACGATTTCCAATTTTCCTAGATTCATACTTTGTACGTTCCAGGTTCCGATTATTAATGGATGTTTGCAGCTGTTTCTGCTTATTTTGAGTCATGCCACATCAGCAAATGAAGGTCCCGAAAGCTTTACTCCATCCACGTCATTAAGGTTGACTCTACTTTGAGGAGGCAGCTCTTCCCCAGTCATCTTTTGAGTGCCTTCCAACCTGGGGGGCTCATCTTCCAGCACTATATCAGACAATGTTCTGCTGCTATTCATAAGGTTTTCACTGGCTAATGCTTTTCAGAAGTAGACTTCTGGGTCCTTCTTTCCCCACGTGTCTGTCAGTTTGTTGTACTGTGGGGGCTTGTGTGTTGCTGTGGTGCTGGAAGCTGTACCACCAGTGTTCAGATACCAGCAGGGTCACCCATGGAGGACAGGTTTCAGTTGAGCTTCCAGGCTGAGACAGACTAGGAAGAAGGACCTGGCTTTTGTTATGATGAGGATTAAAACATGATTATAAAATTAAAGGAAAAAAAACAGGGTACTTAAATACAAGGTTTACTGTGAGTATCATTTGAGATTCATTTTATGTGCTATGCCACATTTACGAACATTCTGCAAGATTTTAATCTTGCTGTTAGTTGCCATTGAGTCGGTTCTGAATCATGGCAGCCTCCACGTATGACAGAACAAAATGTTGCCCACTGCTAGGCCTTCTGCACAATCATTGGTAAGCTGGGAGCCAGTGTTGCAGCCACTGTGTATTTAGAGTGCCTCCCAACCTGGGGGCTCATCTTCCAGCACTATATCAGATAATATTCTATCGTGATCCATAGGATTTTCAGTGGCTAATTTTTGGAAGTAGATCACCAGGCCTTCCTTCATAGTCTTTCTTAGTCTGGAAGCTCCAATGAAACCTGCTTACCATGGGTGGCCCTGTTGCTATTTGAAATACTGGTGGCACAGCTTCGTGAATCACAGCAACACGCAAACAGTAGGACAGACTGGCAGATAGGTGGTGGAAGATCTTAGTAGGGTAATCAAACCTTGAAAGGAGTAGGACCCGTACAGCTAGTTTGTCTCAAAGTCACTACCTTGGTTTATTAGCGAACGTCAGTGCTGAGGCCTCTGTTAGAGCTTTGTGGAGTGTGACACTTGCCATTTCTAGATACCACAGGCTCTCTTGCTGAAAAGCCCCAGTGGGGGAGCCGAGGAGCCACCAGAGCACTGGCACAAATGCACTTGGGTGCATGACCCATTGTGACCATCATAGCTACCTAGCCTCAGGGGGAGCAAGCCCCCCGTGGGCCGTTTTAGTGTGATTTCTCCTCATTTCAGAGAGAAGCTGACCGTGATGAGGAAGGGCATGGGATTTTTCTTCCCTACCCTGTCCTGGGAACATCTCCTGCCCTGAAGACATCCTGGTGGGCCTCCTCCAGGCAGATGTCCCCAGGCCATGTCTGTCCACTCAGCCAAATGGATGATTGGGAAGTGGCAGGGGGAGAGTCGTCTCCCAGCTGCCCAGGATCCGGGGTCTCCAACCAAGGAGAGAGATGCACTGTGTCTGACTGTACTTTCTCCCTGGGACCCTGCTGGGGTACCCTGAGGAGGCCAGCAGGTTTGGGGTCCTTGTTGTGTGCCATCGAGTTGATTCTGACAGCTAGTGACCTTTTATGACAGAGTAGAACTGCCCCATGGAGTTTTCTAGGCTGTAATCTTTTTTTTCTTTTTTTAATAATTTTTATTGAGCTTTAAGTGAACGTTTACAAATCAAGTCAGTCTGTCACATATAAGCTTATATACACCTTACTCCATACTCCCACTTACTCTCCCCCTAATGAGTCAGCCCGCTCCCTCCTTCCAGTCTCTCCTTTCGTGACAATTTTGCCAGTTTCTAACCCTCTCTACCCTCCTATCTCCCCTCCAGACAGGAGATGCCAACACAGTCTCAAGTGCCCACCTGATACAAGTAGCTCACTCTTCATCAGCATCTCTCTCCAACCCATTGTCCAGTCCCTTCCATGTCTAATGAGTTGTCTTCGGGAATTGTTCCTGTCCTGGGCCAACAGAAGGTTTGGGGACCATGACCACTGGGATTCCTCTAGTCTCAGTCAGACCATTAAGTCTGGTCTTTTTATGAGAATTTGGGGTCTGCATCCCACTGTTCTGCTCCCTCAGGGGTTCTCTGTTGTGCTCCCTGTCAGGGCAGTCATCGGTTGTAGCCGGGCAGCATCTAGTTCTTCTGGTCTCAGGATGATGTAAGTCTCTGGTTCGTGTGGCCCTTTCTGTCTCTTGGGCTTATAGCTATTGTGTGACCTTGGTGTTCTTCATTCTCCTTTGATCCAGGTGGGCTGAGACCAATTGATGCATCTTAGATGGCCGCTTGTTAGCATTTAAGACCCCAGATGCCACATTTCAAAGTGGGATGCAGAATGTTTTCATAATAGAATTATTTTGCCAATTGACGTAGAAGTCCCCTTAAGCCATAGTCCCCAAACCCCGCCCCCTTGCTCCGCTGACCTTCGAAGCATTCAGTTTATCCCGGAAACTTCTTTGCTTTTGGTCCAGTCCAGTTGAGCTGACCTTCCGTGTATTGAGTATTGTCCTTCCCTTCATCTAAAGTAGTTCTTATCTACTAACTAATCAGTAAATAAACCTCTCCCACCCTCCCTCCCTCCCCCCCTCATAACCACAAAAGTATGTGTTCTTCTCAGTTTATACTATTTCTCAAGATCTTAAAATAGTGGTCTTATACAATATTTGTCCTTTTGCCTCTGACTAATTTCACTCAGCATAATGCCTTCCACGCTCCTCCATGTTATGAAATGTTTCACAGATTCTTCACTGTTTGTCATTGATGCGTAGTATTCCATTGTGTGAACATACCACAATTTATTTAACCATTCATCCGTTGATGGACACCTTGGTTGCTTCCAGCTTTTTGCTATTGTAAACAGAGCTGCAATAAACATGGGTGTGCATATATCTGTTTGTGTGAAGGCTCTTATTTCTCTAGGGTATATTCCAAGCACCATTTGTTAAACAGACTATCTTTTCCCCAATTAACTGACACTGGGCCTTTGTCAAATATCAGCTGCTCATATGTGGATGGATTTATATCTGGGTTCGCAATTCTGTTCCATTGGTCTATGTGCCTGTTGTTGTACCAATACCAGGCTGTTTTGACTACTGTGGCTGTATAATAGGTTCTAAAATCAGGTAGGGTGAGGCCTCCCACTTTCTTCTTCTTTTTCAGTAATGGTTTACTTATCTGAGGCTTCTTTCCCTCCCATATGAAGTTGGTGATTTGTTTCTCCGTCACATTAAAAAATGTCATTGGAATTTGGATCGGAAGTGCATTGTATGTATAGATGGCTTTTGGTAGAGTAGATATTTTTACTATGTTAAGTCTTCCTATCCATAAGCAAGGTATGTTTTTCCACTTCAGTAGGTCCTTTTTAGTTTCTTGCAGTAGAACTTTGTAGTTTTCTTTGTATAGGTCTTTTACATATTTGGTAAGATTTATTCCTAAGTGTTTTATCTTCTTGGGGGCTACTGTGAATGGTATTGATTTGGTAATTTCCTCTTCGATGTTCTTTTTATTGATGTAGAGGAATCCAAGTGATTTTTGTATGTTTATCTTATAACCTGAGACTCTGCCAAACTCTTCTATTAGTTTCAGTAGTTTTCTGGAGGATTCCTTAGGGTTTTCTGTGTATAAGATCATGCCATCTGCAAATAGAGATAATTTTACTTCCTCTTTGCCAATCCGGATGCCCTTTATTTCTTTGTCTAGCCTAATTGCTCTGGCTAGGACCTCTAGCACAATGTTGAATAAGAGTGGTGATAAAGGGCATCCTTGTCTGGTTCCCGTTCTCAAGGGAAATGCTTTCAGGCTCTCTCCATTTAGAGTGATGTTGGCTGTTGACTTCGTATAGATGCCCTTTATTATGTTGAGGAATTTTCCTTCAATTCCTATTTTGCTGAGAGTTTTTATCATAAATGGGTGTTGGACTTTGTGAAATGCCTTTTCTGTGTCAATTGATAAGATCATGTGGTTTTTGTCTTTTATTTATATGGTGGATTACATTAGTGGTTTTTCTAATATTAAACCAGCCTTGCATACCAGGTATAAATCCCACTTGGTCATGGTGGATTATTCTTTTTGATATGTTGTTGAATTCTATTGGCTAGAATTTTGTTGAGGATTTTTGCATCTATGTTCATGAGGGATATAGGTCTGTAATTTACTTTTTTTGTGATGTCTTTACCTGGTTTTGGTATCAGGGAGATGGTGGCTTCATAGAATGAGTTAGGTAGTATTCTGTCCTTTTCTATGCTTTGAAATACCTTTAGTAGTAGTGGTGTTAACTCTTCTCTGAAAGTTTGGTAGAACTCTGCAGTGAAGCCGTCTGGGCCAGGGCTTTTTTTTGTTGGGAGTTTTTTGATTACCTTTTCAATCTCTTTTTTTGTTATGGGTCTATTTAGTTGTTCTACTTCTGATTGTGTTAGTTTAGGTAGGTAGTGTTTTTCTAGGAATTCATCCATTTCTTCTAGGTTTGCAAATTTGTTAGAGTACGATTTTTGCTAATAATCTGATATGATTCTTTTAATTTCAGTTGGGCCTGTTGTGATGTGGCCCATCTTGTTTCTTATTCAGGTTATTTGTTTCCTTTTCTGTATTTCTTTAGTCAGTTTGGCCAATGGTTTATCAATGTTGTTATTTTTTTCAAAGAACCAGCTTTTGGCTTTGTTAATTCTTTCAATTGTTTTTCTGTTCTTTAATTCATTTAGTTCAGCTCTAATTTTTATTATTTGTTTTCTTCTGGTGCCTGATGGATTCTTTTGTTGCTCACTTTCTATTTGTTCAAGTTGTAGGGAGAGTTCTCTGATTTTGGCTCTTTCTTCTTTTTGTATGTGTGCATTTATCGATATAAATTGACCTCTGAGCACTGCTCTTGATGTATCCCAGAGGTTTTGATAGGAAGTATTTTCATTCTTGTTGCATTCTATGAATTTCTTTATTCCCTCCTTAATGTCTTCTATAACCCAGTCTTTTTTCAGCAGGGTATTGTTCAGTTTCCAAGTATTTGATTTCTTTTCCCTAATTTTTCTGTTATTGATTTCCACTTTTATGGCCTTGTGGTCTGAGAAGATGCTTTGTAATATTTCGATGTTTTGGATTCTGCAAAGGTTTGTTTTATGACCTAATATGTGGTCTATTCTAGAGAATGTTCCATGTGTGCTAGAAGAAATAGCCTACTTTGCAGCTGTTGGGTGGAGTGTTCTGTATAAGTCTATGAGGTCAAGTTGGTTGATTGTACCAATTAGGTCTTCCGTGTCTCTATTGAGCTTCTTACTGGAAGTCCTGTCCTTTTCCAAAAGTGGTGTGTTGCAGTCTCCTACTATAATTGTGGTGGTGTCTATCGTACTTTTCAGTTCTGTTAAAGTTTGTTTTATGTATCTTGCAGCCCTGTCATTGGGTGCATAAATATTTGATATAGTTTTATCTTCCTGGTCAATTGTCCCTTTAATCATTATGTAGTGTCCTTCTTTATCCTTTCTGGTAGATTTAACTTTAAAGTCTATTTTGTCAGAAATTAATATTGCTACTCCTGCTATTTTTTGCTTGTTCTTTGCTTGATATATATTTTTCCATCCTTTGAGTTTTAGTTTGTTTGTGTCTCTAAGTCTAAGGTGTGTCTCTTGTAGGCAGCATATAGACGGATCATGTTTCTTTATCCAGTCTGAGAATATCTCTCTCTTTATTGGTGCATTTAGTCCATTTACATTCAGCATAATTATAGATAAGTATGTGTTTAGTGCTGTCATTTTGATGCCTTTTTATGTGTGTTGTTGACAATTTCATTTTTCCACTTACTTTTTTGTGCTGAGACATTTTTCTTTGTAAATTGTGTGTTCCTCATTTTCATAGTATTTGACTTTATGTTTGCTGATTTGTTATGTTTTTCTTGGTTTTTATTTTGAGTTATGGAGTTGTTATACCTCTTTGTGGTTACCTTAATATTTAGCCCTATTTTTCTAAGTTAAAACCTAACTTGTATTGTCCTATATCGCCTTGTTTCCCTCTCCATATAGCAGTTCTATGCCACCTGTATTTAGTCCCTTTTTTTGATTATTGAGATCTTTTACATTTTGACTTCAATGATTTCCTGTTTTGAGCTTTTTTTTTCTTTTTAAAGTTAATTTTAATTTGTTTTTGTGATTTCCGTATTTGAGTTGATACCAGAATGTCCTGTTCTGTGACCTTGTGTTGTGCTGCTTTCTGATATTATTGGTTTTGTGACCAAACAATTTTCTTTAGTATTTCTTGTAGCTTTGGTTTGGTTTTTGCAAATTCTCTAAGCTTGTGTTTATCTGTAAATGTTTTAATTTTGCCTTCATATTTGAGAGAGAGTTTTGCTGGATATATGATCCTTGGCTGGCAGTTTTTCTCCTTCAGTGCTCTATATATGTCATCCCACTGCCTTCTTGCCTGCATGGTTTCTGCTGAGTAGTCTGAACTTATTCTTATTGATTCTCCTTTGTAGGAGACCTTTCTTTTATCCCTGACTGCTTTTAAAATTTTCTCTTTGTCTTTGGTTTTGGCAAGTTTGATGATAATATGTCTTGGTGATTTTCTTTTTGGATCAGTCTTAAATGGGGTTAGATCAGTATCTTGGATAGATATCTTTTCGTCTTTCATGATGTCAGGGAAGTTTTCTGCCAACAGATCTTCAACTATTATCTCTGTATTTTCTTTTATCCCTCCCTGTTCTGGGACTCCAATCACACGCAAGTTATTCTTCTTGATAGAGTCCCACATGATTCTTAGGGTTTCTTCATTTTTTTTAATTCTTTTATCTGATTTTTTTTCAGCTATGTTGGTGTCAATTCCCTTGTCCTCCAGATCCCCCACCCTGCATTCCATTGCTCGAGTCTGCTCCTCTGACTTCCTATTGAGTTGTCTAATTCTGTAATTTTACTGTTAATCTTTTGGATTTCTGAATGCTGTCTCTCTATGGATTCTTGTAGCTTGTTAATTTTTCCACTATGTTCTTGAATAATCTTTTTGATTTCTTCAACTGCTTTATCAGTGTGTTCCTTGGCTTTTTCTGTAGATTGCCTTATTTCATTTCTGAGGTCATCCCTGATGTCTTGAAGCATTCTGTAATTTAGTTTTTTATATTCTGCATCTGGCAATTCCAGGATTGTATCTTCATTTGGGAAAGATTTTGATTCTTTAGTTTGGGGAGTTGTAGAAGCAATCATGGTCTGCTTCTTTATGTGGTTTTATATCGACTGCTGTCTCTGAGCCATCTCTAAGATATTGTAGTGATTTATTCTATATTTGCTCACTGAGTCTTATCTTGTTTTGTTTTCTTTCAATATACTTAGATGGGCTACTATATTGCGCTGTCTTGATTGTTGTAGCCCTTGACTCACTTATGTCCTATTACCAGTTGGTTTGGGCTGTTACCAGATATATAAGCCTAAGAGTCCATTCACTATTCTTGAGTAGATCTGATTTTGGGTCATCAAGTGTGTGATGCACCCTAACACCTATCCACCTTGAGAAGTAGTGGTGATAGTTGTGTGCACCAGATTCTAGAAGCAGCAGGGTTTCACACTCCGGGCGGTGGGGGGCAGGATGCTGACAGGCTTCCCCCAAGTGCCAGTGAGGTAGGTGTGTCTCTATTCCTAAAGCACTTTGGTGGGTGGGCTCTGCAGCTGTACCTTAGGCCCCCAATGCAAGTACCTCTACAGATTGGTAGGTGTCACCCTCCTTAGACCCCTAAGGCAGGAGGCTAGGTGGTCTGGGGGGAGCTTCAGCCCTCAGTTCCGTGTTTTGGGTCAGTGACGGCTCTGTTGAATACGCAGAGATATCAGACCTGGGAAACTTGTCTTTCCAGTAATCCTCTAAAACAATTACAGACAGATCCCTATCAGAAATGCCTTTGCATTTTAATAGCCACCTTGTTCCCTGTAGGGATGAAAGCCCAAGACTGTGGATCTCATATGCTTGGCTGGAGCTGGTTCTGTATTTTTAGTCCAGTTAGGGAAGGATTTTTGGTTCCTGGGTTTTTTGTAGCTGCTTCTCTCAGGCCAGGAGAATGGGTTAGGAAAAGATCAAAAAAAGAAAGAAAGAAAGAAAAACCGCAGCACACTTCTCTCTCTGGCTCAGGAAATTCCAATGTTAATGAAGCCGCCTGGGAAGGGGAGTGGAGGGTTCAGATAAATAGGAGAGAGTAACACCCCAGATTATAGACAAAGTTACTTATCTTTCTTGGATGACTGTTTTATCTGAGATTCCCGAGGGGCGCGTCAACTGTGTGCACTGGCTGGGTAGAGATTGCCCCCGCGGGTCAGGCCCGCGTCCTGTGCTTGCGCTGTCTCAGAAGCTGTGGTCAGTTCCTCCGCTCCCAGTCCAAAGCCCAGCGCCAAGGTTCCCTGGCTGGGACACCGCACTCCAGGCTCCAAAACCAGTCGCTGCCTCCCGGTGACTTCTCCTCCTGTCAGCCGTGTCACTTCGCTGCCTGCGTGCACTGGCTGGGCTTCCCCTGAGGTCACTTCTGGGGGCTAGGGCTGCGTCCCTTGTTTGTGCTGTCTCAGGATGCCGTGCTCAACTCTCCTGCGCCCAGTCCAAAGCCTGGCGCCAAGGTTTCCTGACTGGGACTCTGGCTCCAGGCTCCAAAAACAGTCACTGCTTCCCTGTGGTTGTTCTTTCTCAGTCTCTGTCACTCAGGTCAACTCTTTATATCTGTGTTTGATGGCCGGGGTTCTGAGATTGTCATGTATGTGATCCGTTCACTTGTTTTTCCGAGTCTTTGTTGCAAGAGGGATCCGAGGTAACTTCTACCTAGTCAGCCATCTTGGCCCCCCCGTAGGCTGTAATCTTTATGGGAGCAGATCGCAAGGTCTTTTCTCCTGTGGAGTGCTGGTTTGTTTGAACCTCCAACCTTTTGATTGGTAGCTGAGTACTTAACCATTGTGCCACTAGGGCTCGTTTTATGGCCATACACGCTTGCCTTCAAGTTGATTCTGACTCATAGCGACCCTATAGGACAGAGCCATAGCCTGTGAAATTTTAACTAAATGGGAGCCTTCAAATGAACCCTTTGATTGTCAGTACTCCCCTGGCTTGCTCTGTCCCTGTGGTGCAAATGCCCTGTTGTGCATGGTCCCTTCTAATTTTCAGAAGTAGATTTCCAGGCCTTTCTTCCTAGTCTGTTTTAGTCTAAACGCTCTGCTGAAACCTGCCCACCATGTGTGACTCATGGGGGATGGGTTCTAGGACCAAAATCTGCAGATGCTCAACTCCCTTATATAAAATGGGGGTAATATTTGCATATAACCAGTGTGCATTCTCCCGTCTACTTTAAATCATCCCTAGGTTACTTATAATACCTAAAAACAAAACAAAAACCAAAAAACCAAACGTCTAGGTGATTCCAAGTACAATGTGAATGCTATGTAAATAGTTGTACTGTTACACTGTATTGTTTAGGGAATAATGTAGTGGGTGATGACAAAGGGAAAAAAAACCAAACCCATTGCCCTCAAGTTGGACAGAATAGAACTGCCCCTTGGGTTTCCAAGGAGCACCTGGTGGTTGATTAGCAGCCTTTGGTTAGAAACCATAGCTCTTAACCACTGCACCACCAGGCTTTCCGTGACAAGCTGAGAGGTGAACAATGCTCAAGAACCAAGTGCTGAAGAGAGACTGAGGGTCTGTGCAGTGGTGGAGGCTACAGCAGGGGCTGTCTACACATCACTCCATTCGTGTGCTTTCAGCATCGTGTTCGGCCTGTCGCAAATTCAGATTTTGCTTCTTGGACCTTTTTTTTCTGAATATTTTTGATCCACGCTTGGTTGAATCCTTGGATGTAGAACCTGTGGATACAGAGGGCTGAGTGTAGCCCATCCTTCAGAATGGGCTCCGTTGCCTCCCTCTTGTATGAAAGGAAGCTGGTGCCACAGTCTGCGAGGAAGGAGAGGAGAAAACTTTCTCTTCTCTCTCAGCGTGTTTATTCCAGCTTGGTCTGCTGCAGTGGGGCTGGGAGGGGAGGCAGGGGAGAGGTGCACGGGAATACACAGTGGCTCAGCAAAGCGACCCCTTAAATCGCCCACACCCTGCCACATGGGCTCTTCTCCAGTTAGGTTTGGGCAGTCTAGGGCAGATTGCCAGGTCCAGGGCTACCGGGTCTCCCGTGCCCCATCCCCAGTGCCTGGTCCTGCTGCAGTCACAGCTGAGTGGGATATCTCTTTGCTTTGCACAGACAGAGGCTTGAAAAGGAGCTCATTGACATTCACTGATCCTTCCTGATGTCCTGCCAGGACTCTAGGGGCTTTACAGATAGATCTTCAACACACACACACACACACACACACAAACACACACACACACTCTTCAACAGCTTGTTGAAATTTAGCAGCGTTTTGGACAAGAGTCTAACCTAGTGGCTCCTGATCACCATTCTCTAATAAATAAAGCTGATTTTGAGACAATTTAGCTGTTGGAGGCTCTATCCTTTCAAAATTTGATTAGAAGATAAAATGCCGTATCATTTTTGTAACCAATAGAGCACATATAATGAATCTCAAAGTAATATTCAGAGTAAGCATGCATTTAAATAGCCTGGATATGTTCTTCTTGAATTTTTGTAATCCGTTTTCAATCCCTTCTATGACAAAAGCCAAATATTCTTTCACGGATATGGAAAGAGAATCAGCAGGTCTGAGTTTTGGACACTAGTCTAAATGTGGGTATGTGCCTGCATTGACTGGAAATTAACAAACAAAGAGGAAGATAGGCAGACAGACAGAGCCCTGGACAGGCAGGCAGACCGAAGACAAACTCCTAGACAGACAGACAGATGCTGGGGCTCTGCCTCAGTCCCATGGAATCAGAACCTTAGCCCTGGAATCTGCTTGACAAGGACCTTGGGTGATTGATAAACACCCTGCTCAGCATCCAAACAAAGACTGGAGATTACAGGCCTCTGGAGCGGTAGCAGAGAGGTCCCAGGGTTTGGGCTGCAGTCAGGCAGTGCTTCCTGGTTTTTTCTTACATCTTTACCTCTCAACCCCTGGTGACTTCCCTGGACTTTCTGTCCCATTTCCTACTTCCGTAAAAGTTAAACTTCTTCATTAAAACTTCAGCCAGCTCAAGAAAAGCAGTCTCCCTTTCTCCTCCACAGTCTACTTTTTGAAGGAGTAATGGGCCATTGTGTAGCTCTGTTCAACTCCAGCAGCCAGTTAGGAGAAGGTTTTATGTAACTTTTCCGTCTCTGCCATTTGCCAATCTTTAATTACTTAACACATTATCTATGTGCCTGAGTCTAGGAGTGAAATCCCCTGGGGTTTGTTGTTATTAATTTGCCATTGAGTTGGCCTCCAATTCATGGTGATCCCACGTACAACGGGCTGGGTTTTCATTGGCTGATTTTTGGTAGTGGATCACCAGGCCTTTCTTCCTAGTCTGTCTTAGTCTGAATACTTCACCGAAACTTGTACAGCATCATAGCAACACACAAGCCTCCCCTGACAGAAAGGTGGTGGCCATACATGAGGTGTATCGGCTGAGAATTGAACCCAGGTGTCCCGCATCGAAGTCAAGAACTCTACCACTGAACCACCCCCCTCCTGGAGATTAGGAGCTTCTTATAACAGCCCTGGTGGCACAGCGGTTAAGAGTTCGGCTGCTAACAAAAGGTTGGCAGTTTGAATCCACCAGCCGCTCCTTGGAAACATCCTATGGAGCATTTCTACTCTGTCCTATTGGGTTGCTGAGTTGGAGTCAACTTGACGACAATGGGTTTTTGGGTTTTATAATACCCAGTTCTTAGCTGTTCATATGGGCATCCTTGTTGAGTATGCTACTGCAGGGTAACTCCAGGATTTCTCTGATGGGGGCTAAAAGAAGTGATGGTCAGATAAACAAGAAATGAGACAGGACTAGCGGTTGTTTGAAATGGGAATCCTGTTTAGTCTCTAAAGTCTTAATTGACATGGGATGTAAGAACTAAGACCCTCTCACCTTTTTCTTACGGAGTTACTTAACTCTTGTTACAGGGCCTTTGTGTGTTCTTTTAGAAATTATAAACTTATTGCACACAAAACGTGTATCCTTGCTTGCACTTGATACGGTGCTGATACTTGGGATAAAAAAAATTGTCATAATCAGTTCTGGAACGAAAGGGATCAGGGGCAAGGTCACGGGCCTGCTGAACAATTATTGGAGCGCTCCATACCCATGGCTCCAGAATGAAATCAGTTTTCCAAACCATCCAGCCAGATAGAACTCTCTGTCCTCCCAGAGCCTTTGAGCAACGCTGTGTTTTGAACGTCAGATGAGAAAGGCAGATGTTTTTCTCACCTCCACCCACTCCAGCACTGCTATTTGCCAGGGAGCAGAGACTGGGCCACAGGTCATCACAGAAAGGGTGGCCGCTGGTGGAGGCGGGAAAGCTTTTCAGCCGAGTCCGCTCTCCCTTCTGCAGAGCGAGTCCACCTTTAATCAATTAACGGGTCTGCATTGAAGTGGAGAATAAAACCAGGAAGAGGCGTGGGAAGCTGGCTTTGACTCCTGGGTGAGGCAGGGTGGGAAGAAAAGAACTGCGTATCGGTGGTGCGAACATTTGCTGAATTTAGAGCCATTTACACTTGTCAGCTCTGAATTTTGTGAATATCTTTGAAGCAAACCACAACTCACTTTCTGGCAGGGAAGTGGTGCTTAGAAGTGGGGGGGGGGGGGAATGTATTAAGTAGAATTGGCATAAGACCCCACTGGTGAGGGGTGATTTTGGAAGTGCTCGGCAGCCCTCCTTCGGCGTCCATCACGAGGGTGTGATAGGAATTAGACACCTTTTGCTGTGTACCTACCAAAACACAGCTGCTCTCTGCTTGCCCGAGGCCACCCTGGAAACTAGATTGACCCACAGCTTGGAGGCGTCCCTGACACTTCCTTTCCTCTTTCAGCTGTGTACAAATGTAGACCCTGGAAGGGAGCCTTCAGCCCGGTCCCTGGGACCAATGTCCTTGTGGGTCCCATTCCCCTGGGGAGTAAGGGGTAAAGGAAAAGTGCTGACCCCATGTTACGGCTCTCAGCCAGAGGTCCCGAGAGGCCAGGGGTGGCTGCTGGGTGAATGGGGGTTTGGGGTGAAGTTTGGCTAAAGGGTCTTCTCCCTAAGAACAATGCGGCTGGGCAGTGGCCAAATGACTCAGGCATCTAGCAGCAGAAAGCGAGGATTCAGTTCAGTTCAACTCAGTTGAAAAGCCAGCTGCTGTCGAGTTGACTGCGACTCATGGTAACCTATGTGTGTCACTGGAGACCTGCACTCTGTCAGGACTCTGGGCAGGAGGTGTTCACAAGAAGGGCCCTTTGAAGGCCTATCGGGCCTGAATAAGCCTTGGGAGCTCAGGGTCACCCATGATGGACAGGTTTCAGCGGAGTTTCTATACTAAGACAGATTAGGAAGAAAGGCCAAATGACCTACTCCTGAAAATTAGCCAATGAAAACCCTGTGGATCACACAGAATCTTGTCCAATATAGTGCTGGAAGATGAGACCCCTAGGTTTGAAGGCACAAGTGGCTGCAACAATGGACTCGAGCATACCAAAGACCATGAAGATGGTACAGTACTGGTCAAATGTTTCGTTCTGTTGTACATGGGGTTGCCATGAACTGGAAGCACTTGCTCATGAAGATCAAAGACTACAGCCTTCATTACGGATTACACCGAAACACAAAGAAAACAAAAATCCCCACAATGTGCGTTTGCATGAATGGCGTGTGTGATGGTCACACAAAGTGGCTGTGGAATCAGGCCACGGCTAGCCGTCATCATCAGCTGCCTTCACCTCTCCACTCCCATTGGGCATGGCTGGGAGAGACTGTTGTTTTGTAGGGAGGGAAGAGGATCAGTGGGAGGGTCTAGAGGGGTGTGTACTCTTGGAAGGAATGCAGACCTCTAAGGGAAGTGAGACCGGCTGGGCCGCTGTTTATTATCTCATGTTTGCAGGATACTTCCAAATACCAGGGATTTTTGGCTACCTTCTTGACGAGTTTAGATGTCTAAAATCATTGCCAAACACATGGGCACTGTGTTGTGAGTAAACTGTTCACTGCCCTCACCCCACTCCTGTTCATGAGGACTGTGTCAGTGGGCACCTGATACTTCTTAGCTGAAGGCTTGGCATCACACTGCGTGTCGAACCCTCTGTCTCTAGGGCCACATAGCTGTAGCCCAGCACTCCATCCTTCCAATTCTGCCACCGTGACTGGTCTGCTCAGTTGAGTCAAATGATCAGAATCCAGGGCCACACAGGTGGCCCATTTACCCAGCATAGGTGCCATGGTTGAGAACCACTGCTGGTGGGTAACTTAAATGGAATGAGTCTTGGACTGAGAGTGAGTAGACCGGTTCCAGGCTAGCTTTGCTGCTTATTATCTGCCTTTGTCTCCTGGTGCTGCTGTAACAGAAATACCACAAGTGGGTGGCATTAAAGGATAGGAATTTATTATGTCACAGTTCTGGAGGCCAGAAGTCCAAATCAGGGTATCAGCTCTAGGGGGAGGTCCTTTTTTGTCACTTTCAGCTTCTAGTAGCTGCCAGCAATACTTGATGTTCCTGGGCATGTAGCTGTATCTCCAACATCGTCTCATGTTGTCTGTCTTCTCTCTGTGCATTTTATAACTCAAAAGTGATTAATCTAGGGCCCACCCTATGTTTGACTATGAACCAATGGTACTGAAGGAAGAAGTTCAAGCTGCACTGAAGGCATTGGTGAAAAACAAGGCCGCAGGAATTGGTGGAATACCAACTGAGATGTTTCAACAAATGGACGCAGTGCTGAAAGTGCTTACTCGTCTATGCCAAGAAAGTTGGAAGACAGCTACCTGGCCAACCAACTGGAAGAGATCCATATTTATGCCTATTCCCAAGAAAGGTGATCCAACGGAATATGGAAATTATAGAACAATATCATTAATGTCACACACAAGTAAAATTTTGCTGAAGATCATTCAAAAACAGTTGCAGTAGTATATCAACAGGGAACTGCCAGAAATTCAAGCCAGATTTAGAACCAGATATGGAGCCAGGGATATCATTGCTGATGTCAGATGGATCTTGGCTGAAAACAGAGAATACCAGAAAAATGTTTGCCTGTTTTATTGACTATGCAAAGACATTCAACTGTGTGGATCATAACAAATTATGGATAACATTGCAAAGAATAGGAATTCCAGAACACTTAATTGTGTTCATGAGGAACCTGTACCTAGATCAAGAGGAAGTCATTGAAACAGAACAAGGGGATACTGTGTGGTTTTAAGTCAGGAAAGGCGTGTGTTAGGGTTGTAACCTTTCACCATACTTGTACAATCTGTATGCTGAGTAAATAATCTGAGAAACTGCACTATATGAAGAAGAACAGGGCATCAGGATTGGAGGAATACTGATTAACAACCTGTGTTATGCAGATGACACAACCTTGCTTGCTGAAAGTGGAGAGGACTTGAAGCACTTGCTTATGAAGAGCAAAGATCTGTCTTCAGTATGGTTTATACCTCAGCATAAAGAAAACAAAAATCCTCACAACTAGACCAATAAGCTACATCATGATAAACAGAAAATATTGAAGTTGTCAAGAGTTTCGATTTACGTGGATCCACAATCAGTGCCCATGGAAGCTGCAGTCAAGAAATCAAATGATGTATTGCATTGGGCAAATCTGCTGCAAAAGCCCTGTTTAAAGTGTTAGAAAGCAAAGATGTCACTTTGAGACTAAGGTGCACTTGACCCAAGCTGGAATGTTCCTTAGAAGCGAGTATGGCCAGACTTGGTCTGACATACTTTGAACATGTTCTCAGGAGGGACAAGTCCCTGCAGAAGGATAAAGCAGAGGGTCAGCAAAGAAGAGGAAGACCCTCAAAGAGATGGATTAATACAGTGGCTGCAACGATGGGCCCAAACATAGCAAGAATTGTGAGGATGGCAGAGACTTGGGCAGTGTTTCATTCCATTGTACATAGAGTTGGAGTTATACACTATGTGGGCTTTCCTGACTGACTTCTTTCATTTAGCCATATGGTTTTAAGGTTTCCCCATGTCTTTTTATGGTTTGATTGCTAATTTCTTTGTCTTGCTTAATAGTACTCCAATTTATTGAAGGACATCTTCAATTATGAATAAAGGTGTATCAACATTTGTGTGCTGGTTTTTGCGTAGACGTAATTTTTCTGCTTATTTGGGTAAATATTGAGCAGGATTGCTGGAACATATGGTAAGACTATGTTTAGCTTTGTAAGAGACAGTCTGTCTTCCAAAATGGCTGTACCATTTTTTCATTCCCACCATCAGTGGGGTTCCTGTTGCTCCACATCCTCACCAGCATTTGATGCTGTCAGTGGTTTGGACTTCAGTCATTCTAATAGGTGTGGGGTGGTATCTTGTCATTGTTTCAGCCTGTACTTTTAACCACAGCCCCATACTATCTCTCTGAAAACTTGTACATTGCTCTGCCATGCAAGTGGGTTCCATGATGTCAAGTAAAAGTCTTAATTTATTAAATAAGTTTGAGAAAGGAAACTTTTAGTATTTGATGAAAATGCTCCTCAACTACGAATTATCACTTCAAAAGGAATTTTATTTTTAAAACCGTAAACACAAAACAAAGCAAAAACTCAATATGAGTTCCACACTGGATGTTGGATGGTTGTGGGTCTTGACATTATCATGTGCTGACTTCAAGGCAGCAGCTGTGCTTACCACTGTGTTAGACATTAAACACATTTAGGTAATCACTGGGCTCATAAATAGTCATAAATTTAAGCTCTGAAACAGCACAGTGGGACTTAGTGGTTATTCATCTAGATCATTTGATCTAGACTATTATCTATCTTTCTATCATCTATATCTATCTATCTGTCCGTCTATCTATCTCTCCCTCTCTCCCCCTCCCCCCTCCCCCTCCTTCTCCCCCTCTCCCCCCATCATCTATCTATCTATCATCTATCTATCTGTCATCTGTCATTTATCTATGTATTATGGATTGAATTGTATCCCCCCAAAATATCTGTTGGAATCCTAACTCCTATACCTGTGGGTGTGATCCTATTGGGCAGTAGTGTTTCTTTGTTATGTTAATGGGGCCATGTCAGTATGGGGTGGGTCCTAAACCTAATTACTTCTGAGTTATAAAAAGAGCTGAATAGAAACAGGTATAAGCACAAATGGGGAAGACTGATACCACATGGAGATCACCAAGGAATTGAGGGATGTCAGGGCTACAGAAGCTGAAAGAGACAAGGACCGTCCCCTGGAGTCAACAGAGAGAGAGAGAGGAGAGCCTACCCCTACAGCTGGTGCTCTGAAGGCTAGCTTTCTGAACTGTGAGAAAACATGTTTCCATTCTTTAAAGCCTTCCACTTGTGTTTGTTACAGAAGCACTAGGAGACTAAAACGCATCTATTCAAGATTTTCAAAATGAAGACACAAGTTATGAACATGTTCTCAGAGCTTACATTCAAACCCCCAAGACTGATACATGGACCTCAATTTAGGACAAATTGATTGAGAAGATTGTAAGCCTACAGAGGCACAGTGAAGCCAACAGCTGTCCTCAGATGTGAGACGTGGTCGTGTGACCTTGCTCTCCATTTTCACATCCAACTGGCATTGTTAATGTTTGGATGTATACAGAGATCGCTAACAAGCATGTGATTGTCAAAATGCCAAACACCAGAGACATCCGTTGCTTGCTCCAAATTCATCATTCATTTGTCAATGCTCTTTTTATAGATTTGTCAAGCTGGGTTTCTGAATCTCTTTAGAAAATCTGAGACTTTAATGACCTACCAAAATAACATGTGCTAGTTATTCTCAGCTATAAAGCTTTTAATTTTGAAGTTCAGCTCTATTTATTATTCTTTTCAAAAAAACCACTAAGAGTTTTTATGAATAACTGGCACATATAGAAAGGGTGGATAGGTGGGAGAAGGGGCAAGACTGGGGTAGGGAGACCAGCTGCGAGGCCACTGGTGATGAGGGTGTAAAAGGTGGCAGTGTCGATTATAATACAGAATTGTATTTTCATGTGCTGTAAATACATACTGTTGTCGTTGTTAGCTGCCACTAGGTCAGCCCCAGACTCAGGGTGATTACATGCACAATGGGACAAAATGCTGCCCAATCCTGTGCCGTCCCGATAATTGGTTACGCATCGAACCATTGTGATCCATAGAGTTTCACTGGATGGTTTTCAGAAGTAGATCACCAGTGTTTTCTTCCATACACACATTAGTGTACAGGTGTACAGTTAAGTAATGATGGGACATTTCTATGTAGTTTTAAGATGAATGAGCTATTATCTTGGGTTTTGTAGGGCAAGTATGTCGCATTTAACCCTTAAAAACACATGCAGTCAAATAAAATCATCAGGGTGGTTGCCTTGCAGTTTGCAGAACAAAGTATCCTGCCCTGTGAATAGTTTCTGCCTAGAGAGACTGTACCCACAGAACAGATAAGGCCTCACCACTACTCGCTCACATTCATGGATTAGCTGAGGGTAGACTGGAGTGTTGGAAGGTTCAGTGGTGCAGGCAAACGGGCAGGCTGTGTGCTTGGAGGGTAGAGAATCCCGGCAGAGGAAGCAGTGCTGGCGAGTCAGGGTGAACTGCAGGTGAGGGAAGTAGACAAGACTGTCTTCAGGAAATGACTCTGATTGAGACAAATCTGAAATTGGTACACTTGGGAGTAGGTAGGGTCTGTGCATACAGGTGGCTACCCTGTGTTAAGGAAGCCCACGGTTGTGACTCCTCTGGCAAAGAGTGCTTCTTCCCTGAGATCTAGGCCAGAATAATGAGCTGCTGCTTTTTTTGTGTTGTTGTTGGTTGACACTGAGTCAGCTCTGACTCATGGTGACCTTAAGTATAACAGAACAAAGTACTGACCAGTCCTTGTATCGTTGGTATGTTTGAGTCAATTGTTGAGGCTATTGTGTCAATCCGTCTCATGGAGGGCTTCCCTTCACCCTCCACTTCACCAAACACGATGTCCTTTTCTAGCAATTGGTCTTTCCTGATGGCTGGTCCAAATTAAGCAAGTTGAAGTCTCACCATCTCACTTCTGGTTCTATTTATTCTTAGACAGATTTGTTCATTCTTCTAGCAGTCCATGGTATATTCAGTAATTTTCGCCAATGCCATAATTCCACGCTGTCAATTTTCCCTTGGCCTTTCTTTTTTATTGTCCGGCTTTCACATGTATATGAATTGATTGAAAAGGCCATGGCTTGGGTCAGGAGCACCTTAGTCCTCAAAGTGACATCTTTACTTTTTAAAACATTAAAGAGTTTTTTGCAGCTGTTTTGCCCAAAGTAATGCATTATTTGATTTTTTGACTGCTGCTTCCATGGCTGTTGATTATTGAACCAAGTAGAATGAAATTATTCACAAGTTCATTTTTTATTTCATTTATCATGATGTTGTTTTCTTTTTTATGAGCACCTATTTGTACCCATTAACCCCTTTAAAGTCCTAACAAGCTGATGGGGTAGGTCTTATTAGTGTCTTCATTTTACTTCTGAGGGAACTGAGGCACTGAAGCGGGGAATAAACAACTCTCCCAAAGACACAGGTGCCTCTAGCTTTTTCATGTTTATCTTAAAAAGGACACATTTTTTCATCAATATGTCTCAAAATATTGTGATTTTTAATAAAAAGCACATTGAGGTTCTTTGTATGAAAAGCATGTGTAGTTTATTTATCATTTTTTCACTCTATAGAGCACCTGGTATGGGTAAGATATACAAGCTGGGAACCTTGCCTTCAGGAAGATAAAATCTAGTGAGCATAGACAAGTTATGCAGGTGTGTAGCTATGACATAAAACACAATATGGTGGTATAAGCAGGTCCCAACAATCAGAAAAGGAGCAATTGTTCCTGATGAGGTGACCAGGCTGAGCTGCTCAGAAAAGGTGGCCCTGGGGTTGGGCCTTGAAGACCAGGTATAGGCATATGCAATAGAGATGAGAGTTTGTCCACTGGGTATGCAGGTAATGAAGCTGTGGGGATTGGTGGGTAGCCTGGGGCATTTTCACCCATGACGCTATAGTCTTGGGGAAATGGAATAAGATCTAGGGCATAGATGTCTGGAATTCTGTGCAGTAGAAGTCATGCGTAAGCCTACTCTCTTCCAAATGGAGCTATACAGATAATGCTATGGGTTGAATGGTGTTCCCCAAAAGATATGTTGAAGTCCTAATCCCTGTACCTGTGAATGTGACCTTGTTTGCAAATAGGGTCTTTAAAGATGCTATCAGTTAACATGAGGTCATAGCAGAGTTGGGTAGGCGCTCATCCAATATGAGTGGTGTCCTTAGAAGAGAAGAGACACAAGACACAGAGGGAAGACAGCCACATGAAGACGGAGGCAGAATTGGAGTGATGCAACTGCATGCCAAGGAACGCCAAGGGTCACTGGCCATCACCAGAAGCTAGGAGAGAGGCATGGAACAGATTCTCCCTCAGAACCTTCAGAGGGAATCAATACAGCTGACACCCTGACTTTGGACTCCCAGTCTGCAGAACTGTGAGAGAATAAATTTGTGTTCTTGGAAACCATCTCGTTTGTGGTGCTTTGTTACAGCAGCCCCAGGAGACCAATACAGATAATAATTGCAATTGGATGGTGAGATCAACGGAAGGCGAGTGATCCTGGGAGGCTGGGTAGGATACAGAGAGGAGGGAGGACGGTATGAGAGGGGCTGGGAGGCCTGAACAAAAGGCAGGTGGGGACAAGAGGAAGGGGTAGCCTGAAGGATTGAATTTTACTGCCTTCTAAGTCTAAGCCTTGAAACCAAGATGCTAATTGGAATAAATATTAGATACTGATCCAGCAATTATTTTGCTTGCTCTTTAGAATTTAGAAGGGCTCTTGTGGGATTATTTAGATGATCCAGTTCACTTGGAAACCCTGGTGGAGTAGTGGTTAAGTGCTACAGCTGCTAACCAAGAGGTTGGCAGTTCGAATCCACCAGGCACTCCTTGAAAACTCTATGGGGCAGTTCTACTTTACTTAAGTAAGTTCACTTACTTTAAAAAAAAAAAAAAAAAAAGCTCAGGTGCGTTGAAGTTTATTTTCTCCCCCCAGGTACACAGATGGACATTCAAAATCATCTGTTGATTCCAGTTGTTGACAAGGCTGTGATCACTCTTTAAAAATGTAGGTTGAGTGGCATCATAGTCCTTGAAACTCAAAGAGAGCCAGAGTGGGTTTACTGTGAAGACATAGAAGTGAAGTGGCAACTGTGTATGGTCCTTTTAGTATGGGGAGGTGCTAGGGTTGTAGTATGTCCTAGAGGGGAAGAAAGTCATCCAAACAGGAGACTTGCTGGGTCAGCATTAATGGCCAATTGCCTAAAGATATCTCAGGAAGTAGGGGCCCGAAGCTCCAAGTCTCTAGTAATTTCTTTCTTTTCTTATTCTAAAATAATATTCATATTCATTCCTAGTTTTGTTTTTATAATGTTGTGATCTCGTTCTTAAAAAGAACAACCCCCCACCAAAAAAAAAAAAAAAAAACCCGTTGTGGTTGAGTACATTCTCCATATTTATGCCTTTTCCCAAGAAATGTGATCCAACCGATTATGGAAATTATCAAACAATATCATTAATTTCACATGTAAGTAAAATTTTGCTGAAGATAATTCAAAAGTGGCTGCAGCAGTGTATCGACAGGGAACTGCCGGAAATTCAAGCCAGATACAGAAGAGAATGTGGACCCAGGGATATCATAGCTGATGTCAGATGGATCCTGGCTGAAAACAGAGAATACCAGAAGGATGTTTACCTGTGTTTCATTGACTGTGCAAAGGCATTTGACTGTGTGGATTATAACAAATTATGGATAACATTGCGAAGAATGGGAATTCCAGAAAACTTAATTGTGTTCATGAGGAACCTTTACATAGATTAAGAGGCAGTTGTTTGAACAGACCAAGGGGATACTGATTGGTTTAAAGTCAGGAAAGGTGTGTGTCAGGGTTGTATCTTTTCACCATAGCTCTTCAACCTGTATGCTGAGCAAATAATTCAAGAAGCTGGACTGTATGAAGAACAGGGCATCAGAATTGGAGGAAGACTCATTAACAACCTACATTATGCAGATGACACAACCTTGCTTGCTGAAAGTGAAGAGGACTTGAAGCACTTACTGATGAAGATCAAAGACCACAGTCTAAAGTATAGATTGCACCTCAACATAAAGCAAACAAAAATCCTCACAACTGGACCAATAAGCAACATCATGTAAATGGAGAAAAGATCGAAATTGCCAAAGATTTCATTTTACTTGGATCCACAATCAACACCCATTGAAGCAGCAGTCCAGAAATCAACAAGACGCATTGCTTTGGGCAAATCTGTTGCAAAAGACATCTTTAAAGTGTTGAAAAGCAAAGGTTTCTCCTTGAGAACTAAGGTGCACCTGACCCAAGCCGTGGTATTTTCAATTGTATCACATGCATGCAAAAGTTAGACAATGAATAAGGAAGACCAAAGAAGAATTGATGCCTTTGAATTATGGTGTTGGTGAAGAGTATTGAATATACCATGGACTGCCAAAAGAATGAACAAATCTGTCATGGGAGAAGTACGACCAGAATGCTCCTTAGAAGCAAGGAGGTGAGACTATATCTCATATACTCTGGACATGTTATCAGGAGGGATCAGTCCTTGGAGAAAGATATCATGCTTGGTAAAGTAGAAGGTCAGCAAAAAAGAGGAAGACCCTCAACGAGATGAATTGACACAGTGGCTGCAACAATGGGCCCAAGCAAAACAGTGATTGTGAGGACGGCTCAAGATCAAGCAGTGTTTCGTTCTGTCGTACATAGGGTTGCTGTGGGTCAGAACTGACTTGACGGCACCTAACAAGAACAACAAATGTTGTGATCTTTTTATTAAAAAAAGAACCAAAAAAAACCCCAAACAAACAAAAAAAACCTGTTGCCACGAGTTGATTCTGACTCATAGCAACCCTATAGGACAGAGAGAACTGCCCCATAGGGTTTGCAAGGCTGCAGTCTTTACAGAAGCAGACTGCCACATCTTTGTACCATTGAGTGACTGGTCTGTTTGAACTGCCAATATTTTGGTTAGCAGCTGTCTTAGTCATATAGTACTGCTATAGCAGAAATACCACCAGTGGATGGTTTTAACAAACAAGTTAATTCTCTTGCGATCTAGTAGGCTAGAAGTTCAAATTCAGGGTGCTAGCTCCAGAGGAAGGCTTTCTTTTTCTGTCGTCTCTGGAGGAAGGTCCTTGTCATCAATCTTCCCCTAGTCTAGGAGTTTCTCAGTGCAAGAGCCCTGGGTCCAAAAGATGAGCTCTTCTCCTAGCACTACTTTCTTGGTGGTATGAGGTCTTAATGTCTCTCTGTTCACTCCTCTCTTTTATACATCAAAAGAGATTGACTTAAGATACAACCTAATCTTGTAGATTGAGTTCTAACTCATTAACATAACTGCCTCTAATTCTGCCTCATTATCATCATAGACTTCTTCCTTCAGTAGCATCGGTTCCTGATCATATGCCACCTCTTAAAATGGTTGAACATTGACTAATTCTTTTTGGTATAATGACTCTGTGTACTCCTTCCATCTTCTTTTGATGCTTTCTGTGTCATTTAATTTTTTCCTCATGGAATCCTTCAGTATTGCAACTCGAGGCTTGATTTTTTTCTTCAGTTCTTTCAGCTTGAGAAATGCCAAGTGTGTTCTTCTGTTTTGGTTTTCAATCTCCAGCAATTCGCACATGTCATTATAATACTTTACTTTGTTTTCTCAAGAGGCCCTTTGAAATCTTCTGTTCAGTTCTTTTATTAATTCTTCCTTTTGCTTTAGCTGCTCGACGTTCGAGAGCATGTTTCAGAGTCTCCTCTGACATCCACCTTGGTCTTTTCTTTCTTTCCTGTCTTTTCAATGACCTCTTGTTTCTTCATGTATGATGTCCTTGATGTTATTCCATAACGCATCTGGGCTTTGGTCACTAGTGTTCAATGTGTCAAATCTATTCTTTAGATGGTTTCTAAATTCAGTTGGGATGTACTCAAGGTCATATTTTTGCTCTTGTGGACTTGCTTGAACTTGCATAAGAGCAATTGATGGTCTGTTCCATAGTCGGCCCTTGGTCTTGTTCTGACTGATGATATTGAGCTTTTCCATTGCCTCTTTCCACAGATGTAGTCAATTTGATTTCTGTGTGTTCTATTTGGTGAGGTTCAAGTGTATAGTCACTGTTTATGTTGGTGAAAGAAGGTACTTGCAATAAAGAAGTTGTTGGTCTTGCAAAGTTCTATCATTTGATCTCTGGCATTATAGGAACTGATGGTACTGAAGGAAGAAGTCCAAGCTGCTCTGAAGGCATTGGTGAAAACAAGGCTCCAGGAATTGATGGAATATCAATTGAGATGTTTCAACAAACAGATGCAGTGCTGGAGGTGCTCACTCGTCTATGTCAAGAAATATGGAAGACAGCTTCCTGGCCAACTGACTGGAAGAGATCCATATTTATGCCTATTCCCAAGAAAGGTGATCCAACCAAATGTGAAAATTATAGAACAATATTATTAATATCACACACAAGCAAAATTTTGCTGAAGATCATTCAAAAACGGCTGCAGCAGTATATTGACAGGGAACTGCCAGAAATTCAGGCCCAATTCAGAAGAGGATGTGGAACCAGGGATATCATTGCTGATGTCAGATGGGCCCTGGCTGAGAGCAGAGAATAACAGAAGGATGTTTACCTGTGTTTTATTGACTACGTAAAGGCATTTGACTATGTAAATCATAACAAATTATGGATAACATTGCAAAGAACGGGAATTCCAGAACACTTACTTGTGCTCATGAGGAACCTTTACATAGATCAAGAGGCAGTTGTTCGGACAGAATAAGGGGATACTGATTGGTTTAAAGTCAGGAAAGGTGTGCTTCAGGGTTGTATTCTTTCACCATACCTATTCAATCTGTATGTCGAGCAAATAAGACGAGAAGCTGGACTATATGAGGAAGAACGCAGGGCATTAGGATTAGAGGAAGACTCATTAACAACCTGCATTATGCAGATGACACAACCTTGTTTGCTGAAAGTGAAGAGGACTTGAAGCACTTAGTAATGAAGATCAAAGACCACAGCCTTCAGTATGGATTGCACCTCAACATAAAGAAAACAAAAATCCTCACAGATGGACCAGTGAGCAATATCGTGATAAATGCAGAAAAGATTGAAGTTGTCAAGGATTTCACTTTACTTGGATCCACAATCAACGCCCATGGAAGCAGCAGTCAAGAAATCAAAAGACACATTGCATTAGGTATATCTGTTGCAAAGGACCTCTTTAAAGCATTGAAGAGCAAAGATGTCACCTTGAAGACTAAGGTCCGCCTGACCTAAGCCATGATATTTTCAACTGCATCATATGCATGTGAAAGCTGGACAATGAATAAGGAAGACAGAAGAAGAATTGATGCCTTTGACGTGTGGTGTTGGTGAAGAATATTGAATATACCATGGACTGCCAAAAGAACGAACAAATCTGTCTTAGAAGTACAACCAGAATGCTCCTTAGAAGCAAGGATGGGCAGACTGTATCTTACATACTTTGGACATGTTGTGAGGAGGGATCAGTCCCTGGAGAAGGACATCATGTTTCGCAGAGTACAGGATCAGCGGAAAAGAGGAAGACCCTCAAAGGGTGGATTGACACCTTGGCTGCAACAATGAGCTCAAGTGTAACAACGATTGTAAGGATGGTGCAGGACTGGGCAGTGTTTTGTTCTATTGTGCATACGGTTGCTATGAGTTGCAACCGACTCCACGGCACCTAACAACAACAATCATCATAGAAGCAGGATTTACAACACTTAGGACAATCGTATTAGATGACAAAATTTTGGACGATCACACAATACTGAGAATCATTGCCTAGCCAAGTTGACACGTATTTTTGGGGACACATTTCAACGTGTGACAGCAGCCCAGCAGTTAAACACTGCATGACCAGGGCTCCTTATTTCTTAAAAAGAGGGCCTCCAAATTATGTAAGATTCAGGCCTCACCCAACTTGGACCTGCCTTTGCTTAGAGTTACTGATGGGGTTCGGGTTGTTGGCATCTCTTGAACTAGTTCCTTTTTGTCTGTTTTATATTTTTTTCTAAACTTAACACCCTCTCATGATTGCAGCTGTGAAATAGAGACAGAGCCACACAGCGTGAGTGTGAAGAGTCTGTATTGGAAGGGGAGAGGCGGAGGGGGTCCTGGGGCCTGGAGGAGGGTTGGGCACGGGTTTTCAGGGCTCCACATACTCCTCACGTGCAGCCACCACCTGTCAGTGGACACGTGTGTGCTGTTCAGTGGAGGCTTGTGTTGAATGGGTTTCATTGGTGCTTCCGAACTAAAACAGACTAGGAAGAAAGGCCTGGTTATCTACTTCTGAAAATCAGCAAATGAAACACTGTGGGTCATAATGGTTCAATACCCACCTAATCGCAGGGATGGCTCAGGACTGGACAGCGTGGGGTCAGCATGAGCTGGAGGCCTGGATGGCAGCTAACAACAACGTGTGTACAGCACTGAGGTCCACTGCCTGCCTGGAGCACACGACCGAGCACGTTTCACGTCGCTGTGTTGCTCCTTTGGGGACTGCGCCCTGATCTCAAGTCTTACGTTTCCTTTGTAACCCACGGCATCTTGCCCAGGATTGCCAATGGAGACCGTATCGATAGTGAGAGATCAATAGCTCCCCGTGGGCTCAGGTGCAGCTACAATGCTTGTGAGTGTTGCTGACCTCACTCACGTTAGCCGTGCAGCAGCCCTCTGGTGGGGTGAGTCTGGTTCTCCAAGTGAGGTTAATTGACTTGCAAAGTTTGTGTAAATAGATCAATTAATTTATTAAACAAATCGTAAACTCCACAGGAAAAAAATAATCAAAGAGCTCCAATACTTGGAATAAGGCCCAGTCATGCCTGATGCTCACTGGGCAGTAAGGACTGGACATGTCTCACCAGCTGAGACCCAGGAGGCCGGCCAGGTGGCATTGGTGCAGGATCGACTTCAGGTTAGAGCCGTATGTGGACTAATAGGCTTGCTTCAAAATGTCAGGTGCTGTCGAGTTGACTCTGACTCATAGCGATCCTATGTGACAGGAGAGCTGCCCCACAGGGTTTCCTAGGCTGCAATCTTTATGGCAGCGGGTCACCAGGTCTTTTCTCCTGCAGAGCTGCTGGTGGGTTTGGACGGCCAACCTTTCAGTTAGCAGCAGAACGCTTAACCACTGCACCTCCGGGGTTCCTTTTTTACTGTAAAATGGGGAGCAAAATACAGAGATGAGTGTGTGTGCGCACGTGTTTGTGTGAGCATGTGTGTATGCGTGGTGTGAGTCTGTGTGTGTGGCGTGTGTGTGCTGTACGTGGTAAGTGGATGTGTAGAGAGGGGGTCAGAGGAGGGAACTTACCCTCCAGTACAAGTCCAAGAGGGTGTCAGAGACTAGGCACCCCAAATATGAAAGGTGCCTGACTGAGGCAGCCGGACAAGAGGGGCAGGCGTTTCTGCTGCTGTGTCACTATCAACCTCTGTTCATCTTGAAATGTTGGGGGGGTTGGGGGGTGAGGCTGGGGGTGGGGGTGGGCGCGCAATTTATAGATTGCCCCTGAGGCTCATCAACCTCGCTATCCCCTGTGTGTAAGGAGGGATAGAATGAGGGGCGGGGAGGGCCGTAAGCTCCCCTCCCCACCCCCCCCCCATGACAGTGACGCCTTTCTCACCATGACTGAGTCCTCTGGCGCTGTCCGCGGGCTGGGCAGAGCGCAGGCCAGGAAGGATGGTGCCTGAGATGCTTGGCTTCTCGCTCTGACAGCCTGCCGGTGATAGATACGATGGGTGGAAATTCGGCCAGGTGAAAGCCAAGCCAACAAAGAAAAACAATTACTCAGGTGTGGGCTGTGCTCCGTGTGCCTCCTGGAAGACCGGGTCTGGCTGCAAGGGCAGGAAGGAGATTTGTCAAAATCAAGTAATAAATTGGAGAAATCGGGCCTGCGAAGGAGCCGCTTGATCTCCCGGGCGCCTGCCTGCTCCGCTCCTTGCTGGGCATATGGGAGGTGCACGCCTCGGTGGGGCTCCAGACATCCAAGAGTTAAATTGATGGCTTCTGCCACAATGGTGCTGGCTAATGGGAAACCTAAAGAATGGGGCCTGCTTCATTCCTGCTTGTTCCCTTTTCTCACAAGAGAGTTTTCTTCACAGGCCAAACCAAGACCCTCCTGTGTTCAACAGATTTCTCCTGTCTTTTCCCTCTAGGGATGACTTACACCAACTTGAGATCTGTTTTGCAGTTCCAGCTCATTGGGCTCATCAGTTTATTCAACTGACTTTTTAAATGGCCTCATTTTTCCTGACGTGGGGAAAAGAGGCAACAGTGTAATTGCAGGAAAATAGCTGGCGGCCCTTCCCCGAATGGTGTCCGCAGCCCAGCTGGTCTTGGCCGTGGCGGTGGGGTCTGGGATACAGCTCGGGCGACACCTATGCCTGCTGCAAACTAACTCTGGGTGGGTTGCACTGAGTTCGCTGGCAGGCCTCAGGGAGCTCCCCTGGGCTCTGCACCCCTCCCCCGCCCTCCCCCTGGGCTTTTTGAGGCTTCGGAGGTTCTAAGTAGCTGAAGGGCACACGGCAAGAAGTCAGGCCGATGACATTGGTGGTTTTATTTTTGTACCTGCCTCTCGGCTTTCTTTCCCTTGTTGGCAAAACAAATGCTACAAGGGAAGGAAGGTGAGGGGGGAGGAGAGAGAAATGCTGGCACATTGACTGGGGGACATGGTGCTCTGGGATCAACTGGTCTGCTGGGTTCCTTAGCCTGAGGGCTGCTGAGAGAGGGGCAGGATCGGGCCTCCCCATCCAGCCTCCCCAGTGTGTCTTCAGGCTGTGGCTGAGGAGCAGGCAGGATGTTCTGCCAGTGATGTGGGTTAAATGGTGGATTGGACCCCCGCAGTCCTGGGCTGAGACCCTGGCTCAGGGACTTACTGCCTGTGGGATCTTGGGCGAGCCATCTGGAACCTCAGTGTCCTTGCCTGAAAAGCAGTAATAATGCTGCATTATCTTA
Organism: Elephas maximus indicus; assembly: GCF_024166365.1. Taxonomy (NCBI): domain Eukaryota; kingdom Metazoa; phylum Chordata; class Mammalia; order Proboscidea; family Elephantidae; genus Elephas; species Elephas maximus. The sequence continues at coordinate 235,952,273 of NC_064819.1, forward strand.
AGGGAGGGGGTCCCTGGGGGGTGCAAATGGTAAACACGCTTAGCTGCCAGTGCAAAGGTTGGAGGTTTGAATCTACCCAGAGGTGCCTCGGAAGAAAGGGCTGGTGACCTACTTTCAAAAACTCAGACACTGAAAACCCCGTGGAGCACAGTTCTACTCTGACACACATAGGGCCAGCGTGAGTGGGAACTGACTCAGCAGCAACAAGTTACCCTAAAGGTTGATGAAAGGATGGTGGGTATGCCAACCTGCACTGCTGCTTGATAAATTAAGTTCTTGATTTGTGCTCCACTTTCCTGAGCATCCGGAATAAGTCTTCTACAACTATATGCTAGCAATAATTGATGATATTAAATGTCCATGTACAGGAGTAAAGACTGGCAAGTTTTCTATTAATCAGCCCATACTCACTGCAAAGATTCTGACCTTCTTTGCAGAAGGCACGATATTAAAGATCAAAACATCAAACCTAGTCTCATGTTAGACGGTCGAGGGGCATCAGGCAAAAATAAACACCAAATTCCAAAGCAGAGACCCCCCGCCTTTCCAAGCAAATGATAATTTTCTGTAATGAAAGCCTTCATGAACACTTTAGAGATACATAGCTGAATGTTCAAGGCTTGATCATTTTGATAAAATATGGTGGTGTTTACTAATTTTAACTTACATTGAAAAACTTACCCAAAGATTTGAGAAATCATATAGCTTTTTTCTTTATCCACATACTTAAACATTCTTTCTTATCTATTGTCAGTAATTCTTTACCTTCTGAGCTTCTGATCCCTCCATATCACGCTAGCTGGGGGTGGTGTTTGGGCTTAGAAGATACGACTTTGTTGATACACTAAGAGATTTCCATTTCATTAACTCGTCGCTGTTGAGGTGATTCTGACTAGTGAAACTGCCCCATAGGGTTCCCAAGGAGCGGCTGGTGGATTCGAACTTCTGACCTTTTGGTTAGCAGGTGAATCCTTAACCCCTGCGCCACCAAGGTTTCCTCCATTCCTTTGGAAGAAATGGAGATTAAATCAGTCAGGATTGCAGCAAGTTACAGAACAGCAATACTCCCTGATCTAAAAACCAGTGGCTTACTGGACGGCGGTCATCTAGCGGCTGATCATTGCTGCAGGCTGCTGTCTTACGCCTCCTGGCTTTATTAGCTCCCAGAGAAGGGCACGTTCATGGGGCTGGGTGGTCTCCGCACCTGGTAAGGTTTACTCCTTCAGTGCAAGGCTGTCGGCAGGTTTCCTCGTTTACATGTCATTGTGGATTAATCCTGAACAAGAGTTCATGGTAACAGTCACGTAAAGACCCACCGACTGTTCCAACTTTGTTTATCAAGAATTAGCATGCCCCAAGGACTTAAAAAAAATGCATTAAATTTTAAGGCAAGAGACTTCAGGGACGAGCCAACTGAAGCTTGGTTGCCAACTACTTTTAGCAAAATTAGCTTTTCCTGGGTCACCTTGCAGCGTTTTCTTTTCAAAGACGGTCGACGTCAGTGCTTCTTCGTGCAGGTGGATTCAAAGTAGTATCACCATTAAAAAAAGGCTCCTCGGTAGGTTATCCTTTCAACAAGACTACTCTCCCCACTTTCAGGTTGTAAAGTCCAGTGTGGGTACGTGTATGTGTGCATGTGTATATGTGTGTGTGTGTGTGTATAGGTAACTAACACTGGCCACCGTGGAGCTGATTTGCGTCAGAGGATAACTGTGTTTCTTAGGGTTTTCAGCTAATTTTTTTGGAAGTAAATTGCCAGGTCTTTCTTCTGAGGCACCTCTGAGTGGCTTAGACTCTCCAACCTTTTGGTTAGCTGTCAAGTATGTTAACTGCACTACCCAGGGATTCATATGTGTATATATACATACACATACACACATATGCATAGGTATATACGTATATATGTGTGTACATAAATGCATATATATATTAAATAGGTTTATTTTATTGAAAAATTAACGGCTGTGCATGGTAAAACATTCAGCATACCAGAGGTACACACAATGCACAAACAAGGAAGCCTGCTAATATCTTCATGCTGAAGGAGCAAGTTCTACACACAGTCTCCAGTCTACGGAAGACCCCCACGGCTCTCCCAAGACAACTGCCACTGAAGGAGCAGGTTCCACACACAGTCTCCTGTCTACAGAAGACCCCCACGGCTCTCCCAAGACAACTGCCACTGACAGCATCTTACGCTCCTCACAGCAAAGTTCTCTGGACCCTCAGGCTCTTGGGTCCACATTTTAATTTTTCGCAAATGGAGGCAGACCATAAGCGTGGTCCCGGCCTTGCTTTGCTCACTTGACCAGGTTTCACAAGCAGGTCTTGGGGCCCATTCCACATCGGCATATATGGGTCTGCTTCTCATTTTAAATGGCTCCAGGAACCGCACTGTCCAAGCCTGATGTTTTTAAACCAGTGCCCTTTGGATTGGCAGGTGTGTTGTGCTCAGCCTTTGACAAGTACCTGCCATTTCCCTGTTGATTCTAACGCAGCTTCCCCTCACCTCCCACCAGCTTCCTTGTGTTTCTGCGGTGAAGGTGGTATTGGTGGTGGGTGGGAATGACAATCGAGTTCAACATCATACAAGAGTTCGTCTCTGTGGTGGCACCACTCCCTCGGCCTCCCCAGCTCTGCGTCGGTCCCTCTCACAGGGTGCTCCCTTCCTGTCCCGCAAGGCGGTTTATAGAAGTGGCTGGAACCAGGACAGATGGCCAGGAACTGGCTAGAATCCAGCGTCCTTGAGCTCTGGGCAACACTTTCCATTCTCTTTCCCCCTAGCCGGCAGTTCTCAACTGGGCTGATTTTCCTCCCAGGAGACATTTGGCAAAATCTGGAGACAGTTTTGATTGCCACCATGTTGGTCATGCTACTGGCACCTCATGCGGGGAGGCCAGGGATGCTGCTGAACATTCTGCATGGAACGGGGCAACCCCATCACAGAGAGTCATCCCCCTCCAGATGTCAGCAGTGCTCTCAACTTTCTCCCTAAAGCTTGGAGAAGATTTACTTGCAGGTCAAGAGGACACCTCAGACCCAAACCGGTCCCTGATGCATACTGGATTTAGGCTGAGATCAGGTATGGACAGGCTGGGGGCAGGCCAGGTGGCTGTAAGGGTGGGAAAGACACTGAGCCAACTTCCACGGATGGGGGCTAAGGTCCTGGGCCACTCCGTGGGCCATGCCAACAATAAGCCATGGCGACAGTGCTTGGATACTTTAGTGAGGGTGGCTACATGCCATACAGCAGCCCAAGTGATGAAGTGGTTAAGCCCCTAGCTGCTGACCCAAAGGCTGGCGGTTCAAGCCCACCAGCCACTCCTTGGGAGAAACGACCTGGTAATGTGCTTCCGTAAAGATTACAGCCTAGGAAACCCTATGGGGCAGTTCTGCCCTGTCACATGGGGTTGCTGTGAGTTAGAATTGACTTGATGGCACCCCACAACAACAACCACATGTGCCAGAAGGATGAAAGGACACCAGTCATTTTCAGGTGGTGCCTTCCTGTGTGGTCTGCTGTCTTCCCGAGAATCCAAGGAGCACGAGGCAAAGTGGCACTCCGATCCTGTATTCTGGTCATGGTTTCAGCACAGCTGGGGATGATTGGGGGTATTTAAGTGGGCAGAGGAAGATGGAACAGGCAGGGAAGGATCTGGCAGTGACAAGGGCAGGCCAGGGTATGTTCTGCACCTTTCCCGAAGGGCTTTAATTCCAAGGAAGGGAAATCCTATTTTGACAGGGCCGTAGGAAAGCCTGAGCGAGAATGTAAGGCCCAGGTGGCAGAAGCGAATCCGAAAATGCCTCCCCTTCTTCCCTGGCCTCCCAGGCTGAATGCAGATTGAAGACTGGATGCAGCAATTGGGGCACTTTCTGCCACTGAAGCAAAAAGCCATTCCTTCTTCCTCCCCTTTCATTTTTCTTATCGGGGGGAATTTTTTATGAGATCTTAGGGGAGCCCCGACCAGCCTATTCATTTAGAACATACCAAAGGTTGTTGAGTTGCCGTTTATTGCTTGACTTAGCAACAGACCGCATCCCTTGGCGCCTCTCCTCCTTGGTTTATAATTACATGGAATAAGCCTTACTTTTGCATAATTGACGTCCATCCGAGGACATGTCAGGCTGCGCCTAGGATTTTGGTGGGAAACGTGAAACCAACCTGGAAAGACAAAATGGGCTTTTCAGAAGTTCATCATCTGCACCATTTGAGACTGAAAAATCTGGCAATTCCATTCCAAATACATCACCAGTGTGGCCAGCAGGACCCTTCCAGCTGCAGAAAGGGAGGGCCTGCCCCTTTGGCCACGGTACCTGCTGGAAATTGATCGGAGTTGAAAAACGTATTAATTGTCCTTTGGGAGTGTTTTTGCCCCCTCTTAAATGAGTTCTATTGGAAGACGCATTTGTTAGAGTTTCCCCCGTGTGAGATAAATCTCTGCCTGAGTTCAGGACTAATTACCCTCAGGGACTCAGCAGACTGCACAGGGAGATGAGGTGGAAATAAAATGGCATCCTGTGGTCCAGCGAGAGCCACACAGACACACGCTGAGATGGGAGGGGCTGGGAAGATGTCGCGGTCCCTGTGAGAAGTGGCCGCACAGCTACTCATGTGAGTGAGTAAACAGCCGCAGTTCTAGGGCGATGTTCCGGTTACCACATATTGTGAACACACCCACTAGTTAAAGTTCCTGACGTGCACTGCCAGGCTGTGGGTTTGGAATGAGGCAAAGCCCATTTGAATGAGAGATGGGCCACTGGTGAACCACCTGACCTTGGTGTTTAGTTTTTGTTCACAGGAGTACTGTGAGAAGTGTTAGCTGCTCCGGAGTCCGCCCCCAGCTCATGCTGACCCCGCGCCGATGAAAGGAAAGGCCGCCTGGTCCTGCGCCATGCCCTTCGTCGTTGTGAATCCAGTGTTGAGATCCATTGGGTTTTCATTGGCTGATTTTTTGGACCTAGATTTCCACGCCGCTCTTCCTAGTCCTTCTCAGTCTGGAAGCTCTGCTGAAACCTGTTCAGATCGTGGCAACACACAAGTCTCCCTGGACAGATAGGTGGTGGCTGCGCACGATGTGCATTGGCTGGGAATTGAACCTGGGTCTCCCGCACGGAAGGTGAGAATTCTACCGCTGAACTACCACTGCCTTATGTTTTGAGGAATAAATGAGATAATGATCTCAATGGCGGGGGGGCTGTCTTCATTCCCGTGAGTGGTAAGCTGGGTCTTGTTTCTCCCGAGCTCACAACCCGCCAGTGGCTCCCCATTTTACTTCTAGTACAAGCCCAAGACCTCCAATGCCCGGAAGACCCTCCACACCCACAGTCCTCTGTACTCCCCTTCCAGCCATTCCCTCCTCCCTCCCTGGCCCTTAACTGGCCCCCAAGCCTGCAGGCGCCCCCTTCACGTGCTGCGTCCTCTGCTAAGATGTGTGCAGAGCTCATATCCCACGCAATTAGGGCGTCCCAGGGGGGCTTTCTCTGGCCACACTTGCGGAAATGGCGATTTTCACCTCACCCACTCACCCCCCCACCCTCATCATTTCTCCTTTCCTGCTTGTGGTAGACAGAGTAATGCTCCTCCCCCTACAAAGATGTCCATGTTCTAACCCCAGAAACCCAGATGGTCTGACTCCAGACATCCTGTTATTGTTGTTGTTAGGTGCTGTTGAGTCGGTTCTGACTCATAGCGACCCTATGTGAAACAGAAGAGCACACTGCCCGGTCCTGCGCCATCCTTACAATCATTGTTATGCTTGAGCTCATTGTTGCAGCCACTGTGTCAATCCACCTCGTTAGGGGTCTTCGTCTTTTCCACTGACCCTGTACTTTGCCAAGCACGATGTCCTTCTCCAGGGACTGATCCCTCCTGACAACATGTCCCAAGTATGTAGGATGCAGTCTCACCATCCTTGCTTCTAAGGAGCATTCTTGTTGTACTTCTTCCAAGACAGATTTGTTCGCTTTTTTGGCAGTCCATGGTATACTCAATATTCTTCACCAACACTACAAATCAAAGGCGCCAGTTCTTCTTCGGTCTTCCTTATTCATTGTCCAGCTTTCACATGCGTATGATGTGATTGAAAATACGATGGCTTGGGTCAGGTGCACCTTAGTCTTCAGGGTGACATCTTTGCTTTTCAACACTTTAAAGAGGCCCTTTGGAGCAGGTTTGCGCAATGCAAAGCGTCTTTTGATTTCTCAACTGCTGCTTCCATGGATGTTAATTGTGGATCCAAGTAAAATGAAATCCTTGACATCTTCAATCTTTTCTCTGTTTATCATGATGTTGCTCATTGGTCCAGTTGTGAGGATTTTTGTTTTCTTTATGTTGAGGTGTAATCCATACTGAAGGCTGTGGTCTTTGATCTTCATCACTAAGCGCTTTAAGTTCTCTTCACTTTCAGCAAGCAAGGTTGTGTCATCTGCATAACGCAGGTTGTTAATGAGTCTTCCTCCAATCCTGATGCCCCGTTCTTCATATAGCCCAGCTTCTTGGATTATTTGCTCAGCATACAGACTGAATAGGTATGGTGAAAGGATATAACCCTGAAGCACACCTTTCCTGACTTGAAACCTCTCAGTATCCCCTTGTCCTGTCCCAACAGCTACCTCTTGATCTATGTACAGGTTCCTCATGAACACAAGTGTTCTGGAATTCCTATTCTTTGCAATGTTATCCATAATTTGTTATGATCCACACAGTTGAATGCCTTTGCATAGTCAATGAAACACAGGTAAACATCCTTCTGGTATTCTCTGTTTTCAGCCAGGATCCATCTGACATCATCAATGATATCCCTGATTCCATGTCCTCTTCTGAATCCAGCTTGAATTTCTGGCAGTTCCCTGTAGATGGGCTGCTGCAAACGTTTTGAATGATCTTCAGCAAAATTTTGCTTGTGTGTGATATTAATGATATTGTTCTATAATTTCCCTATTCAATTGGATCACCTTTCTTGGGAATAAGCATAAATATGCATTGATTCCAGTCAGTTGTCCAGGTAGCTGTCTTCCAAATTTCATCGCATAGATGAGTAAGCACTTCTAACGCTGCATCCGTTTGTTGGAGCATCTCAATTGGTATCCCGTCAATTCCCGGAGCCTTATTCTTCTCCAATGCCTTCAGTGGAGCTTGAACTTCTCCCTTCAGTGCCATCAGTTCCTGATCGATGTCAAACGATTGAATGTCAACTAATTCTTTTTGGTGTAATGACTGTGTGTATTCCTTCCACCTTGTTTTGATGCTTTCTGTTTCGTTTTATATTTTCCCCATAGAATCCTTCACCATCGCAACTCGAGGCTTGATGTTTTTCTTCAGTTCTTTCAGCTTGAGAAACGTGTTCTTCTCTTTTGGTTTTCTATCTCCAACTCTTGGCACATGTCATAATAGTATTTTACTTTGTCTTCTTCAGCTGCCCTTTGAAATCTTCTCTTCCTTTCGCTTTAGCTACTTGATGTTTGAGAGCAAGTTTCAGAGTCTCCTCTGACATCCATCTTGGTCTTTTCTTTCTTTTCAATGACCTCTTGCTTTCTTCATGTATGATGTTCTTGATGTCATTGTACCACTTACCTGGTCTTCGGTCATTAGTGTTCAGTGCATCAAATCTATTCTTGAGATGGTCTCTAAATGCAGGTGGGATATACTCAAGGTTATATTTTGGCTCTCATAGACTTGCTCTGATTTTCTTCAGTTTCAGCTTGAACTTGCATATGAGCAATTGATGATCTATTCCACAGTTGGCCTCTGGACATGTTCTGACTGATGATATTGAGTTTTTCCACTGTCTCTTTCCACAGATGTAGTAGAATTGATTCCTGTGTATTCCATCTGGTGGGGTCCATGTGTATAGTTGCTGTTTATGTTCATGGAAAAGCTATTTGCAATGAAGAAGTTGCAAAATTCTATCATTCGATCTCTGGCATTGTTTCTATCACCAAGGCCATATTTTCCAACTACTGATCCTTCTTTGTTTCTAGCTTTTGCATTCTAATCACCAGTAATTGTCATTGATTCCTGATTGCATGTTCAATCAATTTCAGAGTGCAGAAGCTGATAAAAATCTTCGATTTCTTCATCTTTGGCCTCAGAGCTTGGTGGGTAAATTTGAATAATAGTCGTGTTGACTGGTCTTCCTTGTAGGCGTATGGATATTATCCTATTACTGACAGCGTTGTACTTCAGCATAGATCTTGAAATGTTCTCTTTGATGATGAATGCAACACTATCCCTCTTCAAGTTGTCACTCCTGGCATAGTAGACTATATGATTGTCCAATTCAAAATGGCCAATACCAGTCCATTTCAGCTCACTGATGCCTAGGATATTAATGTTTATGTGTTATATGTCATTTTTGAGGGTTTCTAATTTTCTTAGATTCATACTTCGTACATTCCAGGTTCCAATTATTAATGGATGTTTGCAGCTGTTTCTTCTCATTTTGAGTCATGCCACATCAACAAATGAAGGTCCCGAAAGCTTTACTCCATCCACATCATTAAGGTCGACTGTACTTGGAGGAGGCAACTCTTCCCAGTTGTATTTTGAGTGCCTTCCAACCTGGGGGGCTCATCTTCTGGCACTACATCAGACAATGTTCCACTGGTATTTATAAGGTTTTTACTGGCTAGTTCTTTTTAGAAGTAGACTGCCGGGTCCTTCTTCCTAGTCTGGAAGCTTAGCTAAAACCTGTCCTCCATGGGTGACCCTGCTGGTATCTGAATACCGGTGGCATAGCTTCCAGCATCACAGCAACATGCAAACCCCCACAGTACGACAAGCTGACAGACACGTGGGAGCCAGAAATCGGAGTGACTGCCAGATCTGGGGTTGGACTGAGATGTCAGACTCTGGAGGTCTTAAAAAAAGGAACCTGTTACTGTCGAGTAGATTCTGACTCATAGCGACACTACAGGACAGAGTAGAACTTCACCAGAGGATTTCCAAGGCTGTCGTCTTTATGATGGAAGCTGACTGCCATGTCTTTCACCCAATTGCCGACCTTTCCTTTCAGTTAGCAGCCAAGCGCTTAACCACTGCACTGCCAGCATGCCTTAGTATGATTACACTCTTCCAATTTTTGACCAAAGCATCTGAGTTTTTAGGGGTGTCACAAATGCTTCTGAGAAGTAGAGAGAATATAAATAAAGCAGGGCTTCAAACTGGTTCTATCTGGTTTGAACCCCTGCTGAGAATTTGAACCCCTGCTGAGAATTTTCATTTCTAAGAAGTCCTTAGGCTATTTTAATGCTGCTGTTTAGGGACCAAGTCTGAGAACGACTGTTAGAGCCGTAGCTCTCAATATTTATACAGAAGAATCACCCGAAGATCTGGTTAAAATGTAGATTCTGATTCAGTATATCTGGGCTGGAAATACAAATTCTCAGCAGGGGTTCTAACTGGAACAAACCAGTTCAAAGCCCTGAAGTATAGCAATTTAACAAGTCGATTCTATTGCACGTGTTCTGCAAATTATATAGTGATAGGAAGAATAAAACTGGAAATAGTTGCTGATTTTTCTACTCTTATTTCTCTTCACGTTTTGTGAAACATTTTTCTCTTGTCTGACACGTTTAAATTTAAGAGAAATTATATTAAATGAATGAGAACAATGATCTGAGGGCTTCACCAACTGCGAAGGTAGGAGCCATTCAGATCCTTTTTCCCTTTTTCTCTTTCTTTCAACTATTATTCCCCTTGCTTTGTTTTTGGCCTCGGTTTTCTCATCTGTAAAATGGAAGCGTGGAACTGAACAACCCTTAAGTTCTCTTCTGGCTCCATCAGCTTGAAATTGATAGACTGAGGTCCTAGGTGCTTCTTCTATCTGGGTGATTTACTTAGTGAGCTCCAGGCTACTTTCCTTGCTTCCTGTCACTCTTTCCCCCCGTTCAACCAATGGAATTCAGCCAGAATTGTGTTTAGAAGAACACCCTCAAGACATTTCCTGCTGAGAAGGGCCCTTTGGCACTGTGAGGTGCACATTACTAGTGCTCATTTTCTGAATGAGAAAACTGAAGTTCACCAGGCTACGATAGCTTGTCCAGGGCCACTTAGTAACTGAGGGAAGGAGAACCCTTTCTCTTTGATGCCACTAGTGGCTTGTGAAGTTCTGAGGATCCAGGGTCCTGCAGTGGGGCCGAGGGCCCGTCATGTAGGGGCCCGGCCACATCAGCAGCGATAACGCTGCATGTAAACCAGAGAGTCTCTGCTTTCATCTGTTTTGCACATTGAGGTTCCTTGGAAGAGTGTGATAAACTTCGCTCTGCTTTTCACAGCAGTTTGAAAACAACTACACCACACATTGGCGGCTCCTCCTTTTTATTTCTTTTGGAGTTAAAACTCACAGCCCCAGTGTTCAAACCCTCTTTCTCACTCCTCCAGGCTTCTCTCCAGCTGCTTCAAGGCAAACTCTGCCTGCAGTGTGGCCAGCCCAATGCCCACCCTTCTTTCTGCCTCCATGTTTTCTCACACGTCTGTGCCACTAAGACACACTGGGTCCACCTAATCCTGTGTTCCATGGAGCCTGCCTTCCCCTGGGTGTCTGCCCATAGAGTGCTTCCCTTCCAGAGCTCCTTGAGTATGTAGATTCGCTGCGTGGCAAGCAATTGCCCTCCACATACTGCAGAGCCAGTCTGTGCATAAAATGTTTTTGAGACAGATAATATGAAATAACCTCAGAAAGCTGTAATCCTGACACATACGCAATGTATCTTTTAAACTTTTACTGGAAATAATGGTAGGTTCTCTTGCAGTTGTAAGAAACAATGCAGAGAGATCCCATATACCCTTTGCTCTATTTCCCTCAACAGTAACATCTTATGTAACTGTATCCCAACTGGGAAATCAATATTGATACAATGCATCAATGCATCAACCTTATCTGGGTTTCACAGTCTTACATGCCCTCAGGGATGTGTGTGTGTGTGTGTGTTTAGTTCTATAGAAGGGTAGCATGAGTGTCCTTGTGATAAGCTGTTTGGTATGATGACTGTGGTGGTGGTGGTGGGGGGGGTCACACAAAGCTGTCCTGGGAAAATATCACATATGTAACATTTTTACAGTTCTCGTAATTATGTTCTCCGCAAGATGTCTACAGCTGCAGGACACATCATAACTGCTTGACAAATATTCATTATTATCAGAAAAAAAAATTATTATCAGATACACCAATAAATACATTATTCCTTAGAGAAAAGAGCAATGACTCAGAAAATATGAGACCAAATCGCAAAAGTGATGTTTCTGTGAAGAGTCACGTGGTAGAGTAGAGGTAACCTTGGACTTTGCAGCAGGAGACTTGAGTTCCAGAACTCGTTTTGCTGCTTTCCAGCTAAGAGGATTCACTTCATGTATCTGGACCTTGGCATCTTAATACATAAAAAGAGGAAGCTGGATTCATAATCTCCATGGTCCCTTCCAATTTTAAAAACCGTGTAATTCTAAGAACAAATGGCATCCTTTAACATTGTAACTGCCTTTCCCACTGTACACATTTTGGTCCTGGTATTTGAGTCTGTCAGCTCAGAGTGTAATTTCCAAGCTTTGAACCATGAAAGAAAAATAATCTTGTACTTGATTTCGTACCAACTCCAAGACCACTTGAAAGATCTCATTTGCATGAGATTCGAGAGCAGAGTTTTAGATTCAGGGAAACAGAGACATTTGGACACGTTTGCTGTGTGCGTGCCTGTGGCGCAGTCTGAGCAGTGGGACATGGTTCAGAGACACCCAGCCGCTAAGCCACTTCGCTGGACTCCTTCTTCTCCTCTTTCCAACCTTTAGTCTAGCAGATCTATATCAGACGGGATGGGTGAGGCTATGCTGCAGTACATACACTGCCCAAGTCTCAGTGCTTAGCACAAGGAAAGTCTGTTCCCCTCTCATGCAAAGCTTTCTGTGGCCAGAGAGCTTTGCAGGGCTCCGTGCCTGGCTGCCTGGATTGTCAGGCACTTTGGTGTCCAAACTGTGCTTCCGTGACCTCTGTAGCAGGGAAGAGGCTGCTGCTGAGCAGGGAGGGAGCTGGCAAGTCCACGCTCTGGCTTAGGATGGCCACACATCACTGCTGCTTATGTTTTATTGACAAACCACATCACATGGCCATGCCTGATGTCAAGAGAGGGGGGACCGGATACTGGTAAACTTCAGTAATGTCACAGAGTCCCTGGGTGGTGCAAACGGTCAGTGGACTCAGCTACTAACCAAAAGATTGGAGGTTTGAGTCCACCCAGTAACCACTTGGAAAAAGCCTAGTGATCTACTTCCAAAAACTCAGCCACTGGAAACCCTGTGGAGCACACTTCTGCTCTCATGCCTGTAGGGTTGCCATGAGTTAGAGTAGACTCAATAGCAACTTCTATTTTTTGTTTTTAATTGTCATTTTGCTTTGTTGCCCTTTGGCTCTGAGCTTGCCATCCATCTCCAGAACACGAGGCACCCTTAGCACTCAGCCTATGTGGCTGAAATCACGATCTGGGAAGTCTCGATGAGCCTGGGAGCTGTCAAAGTGGAGTCTGTCTGACCTTTATGCTTCTACGTGGCACTGAGTCCTAATGGAGCAGCAGAGGCTCCCCAGGAGCTCAGGCCTTCATGTTTTCTGCAAAGATGTAGCTGCAAACCACCACCCTGTCTGTCAGTTTGTCACATGTGAAGGCTTGTGTGTGGCTGTGATGCTAGAAGCTGTGCCCCTGGCATTTCAAATACCAGCAGGGTCACCCATGGTGGACAGGTTTCAGCAGAGCATCCAGACTAAGACAGACTAGGAAGAAAGGCCTGGCAATCTACTTCTGATACTTAGACGATGAAAACCCACGGGATCTTGGAAGATGGTGAAGGTCTGGGCAACTTATTCTGTTATTCATAAAGATGCCAAGATTCAGAACACATTTGAGAGCAACTACCAACAACATCTTAGGTGTGAAGCCTCTTTCCTGTGCACTGAACTAGGAGGCCTCTTCTCATGCACATGGAGCCTTGGAACAACTTTGAAAGATTAAAACCCAAAGCAAAGGGCCGCATCAAGGCCTGGGATATGGGCCTGTGAGTCTAGAGAGGATGTATGCTGTTTGTTCCTTAGGCAAGAAAACTAATGGGTTTTCACAGCACCTTACAGCAGCCTGCGAATCCTGTCCCTTCAGATGGGCAGTGCCAGCATGCAGGCTGCTTTCCTACATCAAAATTCTCTTCACATGGCTTCTCATAACTTGTGCACTCATACGTTGCTGCCACAAAGCTATGCATTTTCTGATTTTGTCACACTCTGATAAGATTAAAAAAAAACAGAGATATGTGCTCTTGCTGGCTGAATTGCAGAAGTAATTTGTTGTACAATTGAAATCTAAAACTAGTCAGATCCCTTGCCCAGTGGGACAGGAAGCAGTTTACCAATTCCCATTAACTTTGGCTACCAATCAGAAGACTGCTTTAGCCCAGATTCTTTCTGTCAGCATGGAAAACTTATTGCTCACTAGTTTCCCAGAGCAAGAGCGATTTCACAGAGCAAATTGGTCCTTGATGCTGAGCCTGGGCCTCTCTGTGTGTGTGTGGTGGGGGAATTTCTCGGGTCAAGTAGAAAACGCAAAATCTGTCCAGCATTACAGCTTCTCCTAGAAGGCACCACATTTAGGAGGAAATGAGATCTTTTCAGATTTGACCTTCTAAGTGGGGCTCTGTCGATCCTCAAACTTTGCCGAGTCCAGAAACGTACCAGAGAAAGTTTCTTGTGTTTTTGAACTTTCAATGTAGAAACCTTTGCCAAAAGTCCTTGTAGACATATTTCTTTCCATTCTACAATTCAGAAACATGAATTATGGACATAGCCTGCTTTCCTCCCCGCATCTTCGTTTCCCTGCATATTTTCCCTTTAAAATAAGTCAATTCGGTAACCACGTCTTAGACCAGCGCAAACCCTGATACAAGCATAGTTTTCCTGAAAGGAAGCTTGAGTCCCCATGGTTACCTGGCCAAAAGATTCAGAGTCAAGAGTCCTCTATGGAAGCTAGCTATATTGACTTTTACCTCTAAAGAAATTGGGAGAAACAAATATTTACTAAAACACCGAGGCTTTAAAATAGCCTAGATTGGAAATGTTCTTTTTTTTCTTCTGTGCTGCTTTTTGCAGAAAGGAAGGCTGCAGGCTGTGTTAAGGAGAATTTTGATGCTGTAACACCCTCTTCCCAGATTTCAGTGGGATTCGGTTGGCTACTGTCACCAGGGCCTGATGGGGCGAGTAGCACTGAAGAGGCGCATTCACATAGTTGGCTTTTTATGAGGATCTGGCTGGGTTCCAGACTGTGGGAATGTCTCGTGCCTCCAAGTGGGCTGGATCCAGGCTTCCAGTAAATTAGGGCAACTCAGGTTTGTCCAGGGCTGAGGAAACGCCACTTCAGACATCAACTGCTGAGGGAGGACTAGATGGATCCTCATTTGATTTATATATTTATACAAGTATATAAAATAAATAATATTTCTATATATACATATAGAAAGGGAGCACACATGAGGGAGCTCTGGTGGCACAATGGTCAAGTGTTCCACTGCTAACTGAATGGTTGGCAGTTTGAACTGACCCAGCAGCTCCAAGGGAGAAAGACCTGGCAATCTGCTTCCATAAAGATTACCTAGAAAACCCTATGGAGCAGCTCTACTCTGTCACATGGGATCTCTATGATTCGGAATCGACTTTACGACACACAACAACATATACATATGTTGTTGTGTTCCCTCAGGCACCACTCTTTGGGAGCTTGGTGTGAATTTGAAGAGCAGGCATACCCGAGCTTGAGCTGTGGGAAGAAATGCCCGCTGTCACCACAGTTGACCGCACCTTCACAAGTCATTCCTGTGGGCTTGCGTGTGGACATTTCAACCCTTAAAATGTGAATGACAGACACCAGACTGAGTTCAGCACAACTGGATGGTACCTACAACTAGATGATACCTTGCTCTGACAGGGATCACAATAGAGGGTCCTGGACAGACCTGGAGAAAAATGTAGAACAAAATTCTAACTCACAAAGAAAGACCAGACTTACTGGCCTGACAGAGGCTGGAGAAACCCCAAGAGTGTGGCCCCCAGACACCCTTATAGCTCAGTAATGAAATCACTCCTGAGCTTCACCCTTCATCCAAAGATTGGACAGGTCCATAAAACAAAATGAGACTAAATGGACACACCAGCCCAGGGGCAAGGACTAGAAGGCAGAAGGGGACAGGAAAGCTGGGAACAGGGAACCCAAGGTCAAGAAGGGGAGAGTGTTGACATGTTGTGGGGTTGGTAACCAATGTGACAAAATAATATGTGTACAAATTGTTTAATGAGAAGCTAGTTTGTTCTGTAAACCTTCATCTAACATCCAATTAAAAAAAAATGTGAATGGCAGAGCAACGGGCTCCTTAAGGACCATGATCCCCAGAAGGGTGGAGATGGATATCCATGGTGTTCTAGGCCCTGTGGCACTCAGCACCAGATGAGGAGAGAAGGGAGAATGCCTGGGGACCTGGGCCTCAGTGACCAGAGTGGTTTCCTCAGGCTGGAGGAGAGGGAGGAGTGGCCGGAAGGTGGTGCCACATCTCCCCAAAGCAGGTCAGTTAGGGAAGGTCAAGGACAGCCCCTCAGCCAAGTGACCAAGCACATGTCAGGGAGATATGAGCCACTGAAAGCCCAGGTGAGGCCGCCTGCTTGTGAGTAAGCTTCTCCACAGAAGTATCCATCACTTCAGGAAAAACAACCCACTTCCTCAGGAAATGGTGGCTTGATGGAGCTAAGTGGAAGTCAGGGCAGAACTAGGAAACAACCAGAATGATTGCCCAGTCCCTATCTGAGCACTGTCAGCACTTTTTCTCTGATGCACATCCTTCAGCTTGCTACTTGTGATGAAGGCCTGGTATGGGCTGGATTGCATTCCCAAAAAAGAGATGTTGAAGCCCTAACCCCAGTACCTGTGAATGTGACCTAGTTTGGAAATAAGGCGTTTGAAGATGTTATTGGTTGAATGAACAGGAGGTCACACCAGAGCAGGGTGGGCTCTAATCCAACCTGCATGGAGTCCTGTGAAACAGGAGAGACACAGAGGCGCACACACAGGTTGCATCTGCAAGCCAAGGAATTCCAAGGAACGTGTGGAGCTACTAGAAGCTGGAAGAGACAAGGAAGGTCTGTCCCTAGAGCCTTTGGAGAGAGCATGGCCCTGCTGACACCCTGAATTTGAACTCCTAGACTCCAGAACTGAGAGAGAATACATTTCTGTTCTTATAAGCTACCCAGTTTGTGGTTTGGGTTGTGACAGCCCTGGGAAGCTCAGACAAGGCCCTTTGTGGAGAAAAGCCAGAGTCCTGGGCCTTTGTCTTTGAGGAAGAGGCTCCTTCCAGCCCCTTAGAGGATGACCAGTGGAGACCTCTGTGGATACTTAAAACGCTTGTACATATGTTTGTTTGTATTCTAAGACGCAGAAACATGGAAACATGGATTAGGGATGTTGCTATTTCCTCTCCTGCACGCTCCGGTTCCTTCATTTCCCTGCAGGTTTTCCCTTTACAACAAATTAATGTGGTAATTATCCCTTATGTCAGTGGTCACAGGCAAAAAAAAAAAAAAAAAAATCAGCTAGAGTTTTTGGGAGATGGACAAGTTTGCTTAGACTCTGAAATTCCAGACCTCTGAAGGATTCTGCTCAAGTCTCTGCCAGGGATCATGACTTGCCTTTCAGGCCAAATTTTCCACCATCTTGGCCCATCAGATTCCAACTTTACTAGAACCTTGCCATTTCCTTACAACCAGAAATCCTTCTCTGTTCCAAGGCTTATTGTGGAGGTGACCACCTGAGCAGCATGATGGGGTAAGAGAATCATCAGTGTGTCCTGGGGAATTATTATCATTGACTTTCTTCTATTCTCCCAAGCTCTTTGATGGCAAGAGTTGTCGTCTTCTCATTCCCCAGTTCTTAGCTTGGTATCTAACACATAATTGATGCTCACGGATCATTTGTTAAATGGATTATGTGCTACAAGTAATAAGCCTTTCTTAACAAGGCACAAGCCTTTATCTGTGAGAGCTTCATGCATTCACTGTTTACCCAATTTACATCTTGGTCAGAAATAAGTGGGTTTTACCACCTATACAGAGTCCCTGGGTAGTGCAAATTGTTAAATGCTCGACTACTAGCCAAAAGGTTGGCAGTTTGAATTCACCCAGAGGCACCTCAGAAGACAGGCCTGGTGGTCTACTTCTGAAGAGTCACAGCCTTGAAAACCATACAGAGCAGTTCTACTCTGCACACATGAGTTGGAATTGACTTGACAGCAGATAAAAATGGCAATAACCATCCATACAGCTTAAAGCCACCACCCATCTGTCAGCTTGTTGTAGTGTGGTGGATTACGTGTTGCTGTGATGCTGGAAGCTATGCCACAGGTGTTTCAAACACCAGCAGGGTCACCCATGGTAGACAGGTTTCAGCAGAGCTTCCAGACTAAGACAGAATAGAAGAAATGTCTGGCCATCTACTTCCAAAAATTAGCCAATGAAAGTCTTATGGATCACAACAGAACATTGTGTGACTCACTTGCTTTGGACACGTCATTAGGAGGGATTGATCACTGAAGGAGAACATCATATTTGTTGAAGCAGAGGGCCTTGAGGGCAAGGGAGACCCTCGGTGAGATGGATTGGCACAACAGCCACAATGATGACGTGCTGGTGATTTTGAGGATGACCCAGGACCAAGCGATGTTTTGTTTTGTTGTGCATAAGATCACCATGAATCGAAGCCAACTCAATGGCAGTTAATAATAACTACAACAGCTTAAATACCTACATTTTACGGTAGTGTATTTAATTTCATTGTAGAAGGGTGGGGGAGTAAGCAAAACATTACCAAAAAGGAAAAAACCCATTGCTGTCAAGTCGATTCCGACTCATAGCGACTCTGTAGGACACAGTAGAACTGCCCCATAGTGTTTCCAAGGAGTGCCTGGTGGGTTTGAACTGCCGACCTGTTGGTTAACAGCCATAGCTCTTAACTAGTACACCACCAGGGGTTCCAGCAAAACATTGAGACCTTGAATAAGTTGTTTCACTTTTCTAGAATTTCACGTCTTTATCTGAAAAATGGGTATGAGAAAGTTGATGTTCATGTCAATGCTGCTGCCTTCAGACACTCTCAAATCTTCCAGTGACATCTCCTGCCCCAAGCGCAGCCACTGAGTAGTGAGGCCTTTGAGAACATAGGGTGTGTGGTGTAAGTGTGTGTCTTCCTCATTATAGTTACACCTTATGAGGGACTGAGGCCATGCTTCCCGGGGTCCTAATGTCTTTAGGGTTTTCCATTTTTGCTCACACCCCCTCTTGCCCTAGGACGTAGACAGGAATTCTTTGAGGCAGAGAAAAATGAGCTTCGGACATCCTGGGGTATACTCTGATTTGCCCCTTCCCTCCAATGAAGGGCTTGCTATAGGGCCATGTCTAGGTGACTTCTTGGCCTGGCAGCAGGGTAGGCTCTCTCACACCCCGGATGTGTCCCTGGATGTCTGTTTCTAGTGTGAGGAATGCAGATGAGGCTATTCTAGGGCTTTCAAATAAATGCTGATACTTACTGTCTTAAAGGTGCCCTGGGTGCAATGGTTAAGTGCTTGGCTGCTAACATACAGGTTGGTGGTTCGAACCCACTCAGTGGCTCTGTAGGAGAAAGACCTGGCAATCCGCTTCTGTGAAGACTGAAAAAACAAAAAAACAAACTTGTTGCCATCGAGTTGATTCTGACTCATAGTGACCCTACGGACAGAGTAGAACTGCCCCGTATAGTTTTCAAGGAGTGGCTGGTGGATTCGAACTGCCGACCTCTCGGTTAGCAGCCAAGTTCTTAACCACTGCGTCACCAGATTATAGCCTAGGAAAGCCTATGGGGCAGTTCTACTCTGTCACATGGGGTCACCAGGGGCCAGAATTGACTCAACAGCACCCAACAACAACAACAATAGTGTCTTAGATCCTCATACATGTGTGTGATGGAGGGAAGGGAATGGGGTCACATCTAGGGGAAGGAACTCGGGAGGGTGTTGTACACACAGATGGGTGTTAAATTCAATTCTATTAAACATCTTTATTAATGATCTTGAAGTAGGGTGTAAACAGAACATTAATTAGATGCCTGAATACTACGTTGGGAGGCGTTGGCACAAGACGGACTCATCACTTTATCATCCGCTCTGTGCACAGAGCTTGTATAATTGAGCATGTCTGCTGATTAAAGGGGAGCGTGTCTTTGTTGATAACACTGTTTGCTCAGTTTGTGGCTGGCATTTTGGTTGACTTTCTTCACATGTATGTTCTTACATTTGAAGCCTTTCTATTTATGTTAGTTTCGGAATAGTGAGTCATCCTATTTGTATAAAGAACCTAAGCAGAGAGAAAATATTTTTGAAAGAGTGGGGTGGTGCAAAGAGAAGCAAGGTCAGAGAATAACATGAAGTAGGTGAGGCTGGTTTACTCAACTGGTTGACAACTGAAGTCTTAAACCCTGATCCTGGGTAGGGTTTGTTCCATTTGTTTTTAGACAGTCATACTTCTAGCAAGTGTCCCACAAATGCATCTCTTTGGAGGAGCTTGGAGAGAGTAAGCATACAGCTCAGCATGCTCTTTGTTATGGTGTCTGTTTGGAAGCTGGAGATCTGGATTTTAAAAATCGTTCCACATCCATCTGGCTATGTAGCTTTGATGAGGTCATTTCGTCTCTCTGAGCCTTAGTTTCTTTATTTGCAGAAGGGGGTAATATGTATATATATCACGGGCTTATGTTATGGGAATTAAATAGAGTAATAGTTTTGAAAGGAGCTTGGGTGACACAATCGGTTTACCTTCAGCTGCTAACCTAAAGGCTGGCGGTTTGAACTCACCCAGTGGCTCTGCAGAAGAAAAGGCATGGCAACCTGCTCCCGTAAAAAAAACCCTATGGAGCAGTTCTACTATGTAACCAAGGGGGTCACCGTGAGTCACAGACTGCCTCAACAGCCCCTAACAGCAATAGTTTTGAAAGAATTTTGTGAACTCTGAAACTGCAAAGTTAGCCTGACATTGGAATAATTCTCAAAGAATGAGGAGTACTATTGCTGTGTGTACAAAGCACTCCAAATTATTATCAGTGGGCTGGCCAAGAACATTCAGAAATATGGACAGGAAATTCAATTTGGAAAAATGCTAGTAAATACTTCAGGACGGCAGAAAATTGGCAGTGTTTGGAGTTGGCAAAATTAATCAAACTGTTTTTCAAATGCTTGGGTTCAACAAATTAAAATGAGTTTGCCAAACACCTTTTCTTATAAATTTTGGCTCCTTTGTTTATTTCATCTAAAACATGACCCATAAGCTTCTGATTCCTTTACACTTAATTCACTACTTGTTAGCAGCGACCGGATGGTCCAGAAACCTCCTGGGGCCACTGCAGAGATGTTTCCCAGATTTCTTTCTGCAGAGTCTTCCCGAGCCCGGCACACACAAGAAATCTGGGTGTCCTTAAATATCATATAGATAAAATCCCACTTAATTAAAAAAAATTTTTTTGGTGAGAGTATACACAGCCAAAGATACACCATTTCAATAATTTCTGCATGTACGACTCAATGACATTGGTGACCTTTTTCAAGTCATGTTACCATTCTCACTATTACTCCTTTCTACATTATTCCACCACTGTTATCTTCAACGCACTGCCCCCTAAGGTTCCCATCCAACCTTTAAAAGAGCACGATGCTCAAAGCAGACTTACTTTTCGAATTAAAATACGATAATTTTTGGTTCAAAGAAGACTTCAGGGGACAGTGTCTGTTGAAGGTTTAAAGTTTAAAGATGAACGCAGGGCAATACTTTTAGGGGGATATCCTGTTTTCTTTTTTTAATGTCTCAGTTGTATGTTGCATATACTGTCATTCTGCACATTTATCGAGAGGAACTACCATGTGTCTGCCAGTATGTCATGTATATATATATAGAGAGAGAGAGAGAGAGAGCCCTGGTGGTGCAGTGGTTAAGGGCTCAGCTGCTAACCAAAAGGTCGGCAGTTTGGATCCACCAGCAGCACCTTGGAAACCTTATGGGGCAGTTCTACTCTCCTGTAGGGTTGCTATGAGTCAGAATTGACTGGATGGCAATGCGTTTGGTTTTTATATATATACATATATATGTATATACATACATATAAAATATAGGTAAAATATACACATACTGTATAGTATATATGTACAAATGTATATAACCCCCCCCCCCCAAAAACAAACTTTTTTGCCATCGAGTGGATTCCAACTCATAGTAACCCTAAAGGACAGGGTGGAACTGCCCCATAGGGTTTCCAAGGAGCACCTCGTGGATTCAAACTGCCGACTGTTTGGTTAGCAGCCATAGCTCTTAACCACTATGCCACCAGGGTTTTCACAAATGTATATACCTATATAAAAAATATGGTATATATAAAATATATACATACTATATAGAATATATATGTAAAAATGTATATACATATATATAAAATATATATACATAGTAACAGAGCAAATGTTAGATATTCAGGATGAAATTTGTTACTAGATTCCTACAGCTCGTCCTTCTCTCTCTTAAAAATTCTGACTAATAGCATATAAGCACAAAGAATTGAGCTAGCTACAGATCAAACCATGGCCTCTATTAATGGTACCACTGGGTTAGAGAACACAGCTTGTGTCTAGGGCCCATGTGGCGCTTCCTAGAACCTTGCCCTCCATTGGAGGACATCCCACCTGATTTGCCCAGCTGGTTGTACACTGAAAAAGCCAAACCCGGCTAGTGGTCTAAGTTCAGCATCTGGGTCTGCACAGCTGGGGTTGAGTGACTGCTGTTTTGGTCTTGCTCCTGTGTGGAGGAGACAGTAGGGGTGGAGAAAGGAGCCAGGAGACTTTACTACAGTGCACACCCTCCCTCCGTGGACAGAGGAGCAGGCTTCAGCACGCCACTGTAGTTCTTTAGGAGACTGAGAGCGTCATACCAGCTTCCTGGGAGTCCATTTGGACATTTCTCCTTGCTGCTCTTTCCTCTTTTCCACATGAGGCCAGCTCAGGGCTAAGGAGGCTTTCTTCCACTTCTGAAAATGTGACGGGTCTAACGATAGAAAGTTAGTCACTTGTAGGTTCTCCCTTTGATTGGTTTCAGGGAAAGTTGGTGGGAACTTGCATATGAGTGCTTGAAAATGTGACAGGGAGGGCAGAGAAGGGCCTGGGAGGAGGAGAAAATGTGTCTGTACTCAGCATCCATGGGCCAGGCTCTTGCCCTGTGTTAGCACATTCACAAAGAGTGTTATCACCCCACGTGTTACCTCAGAAAGCTCCCTCTGAGTCTTCACAACTTGAGAATATAGATTGGAATTGAACATAAGGGGATAACTTTGATAATTGGAAATATTCAATCAATAAACCAGCTGTCATCAAGTCGACTTCAACTCATGGCGACCCCTGTGTGTCAGAGTACAGTTGAGCTCCGCAGAGTTTTCAGTGGCTGGTTTTCTGACGGTGGATCACCAGGCTTTTCATCCAAGGCCCCTCTGGTCGGACTCAAACCTCCAGTCTTTTGGTTAGCAGCTGAGTGTGTTAATACCTTGCACCACTCAGGGAGTCCAATTCGATTAATAAGACTGCTGTGATTGCTACAAGATTCATTTTCCTGTTTTAATTTCCTCCCCATCCCCATTATAAAAGTGATAAAAGTGCACATTGGAAATTTTAGAAAATGCTGAAAAAGAACTAGTCTGTAATCCACCCGTTGAGAGTTATCATGAATGTTTTCTATATTTCCTTCCAGTCTGTTTTCTAATTGCGTATTTTTTTTTTTGTATTAGAGGAGACCTGGTGGTGCAGTGGTTAAAGCACTCGGCTGCTAACCAAAAGGTTGGCAGTTCAAATCATCCAGTTGCTCCTGGGGAGAAAGTGGTGGAGGTCTGCTTCCACAAAAATTACAGCCTTGGAAACCCTGTGGGATAGTTCTGCTCTGTCCTATAGGGTGGCTGGGAGTTGGAATCGACTCGACAGCAATGGGTATTGCTTATTTGTGTTACTGGAGTGGTCTACATTTTATGAAATTGGGGTGTAAAATGCAGAGGTTTCCAAATGCAGAATTTATTAGGAGTCGCAAAGATAAAAGGGTCATGTTCTCTCCTTCACATCCTTGGGAAGCAGAGGTTTGGCAAAGTGCAAACTGTCCAAGCTCTGAGGCTGAGCAGACTCCTGACACCGCCCCTCAGGCCAGCTCTTCTATTCTAGTCTCCGTTGCTGGGGATTGGATGGTGAGAAGAAAAACACTGTGTAAGCAATTTTATAATTTGCAGTTTTAAAGTTTGTGTATTATGAACTTTTTCCCATGTTTTTAACTATTTCTCAAAAATCTAATTTTTAATGGTGCATAATGTTTTATTTCTTATTGTTGAAAAATTAGGTTGTCCCCAGTTTCAGCGTTGTAATTATGGTATGATAAACATACTTATACAGGCTTTGTATGGGTCTCTGGTTTTTCATGAGGGTAAATTGCTAAAATTGGAATTACTGGGTCCAATGGTAGAACACTTTTGAGCTTTTTTTTTCTCTCCTAAATGGATATTGCTAACTTCTCATCAAATTATGCTGCTGGTGAAGAATATCGACTATGCTGTAGATACCAGAAGAACAACTCAGTCTTAGAAGAAATACAAACAAAAAGTTCCTTGGAAGAAAAGATGGTGAGATTTCTACTTGCTTACTTTGGACAGGAAACCCTGGTGGCGTAGTGGTTAAGAGCTATAGCTGCTAACCAAAAGGTCGGCAGTTCGAATCCATCAGACGCTCTTTGGAAACTCTATGGGGCAGTTCTACTCTGTCCTATAGGGTCGCTATGAGTCAGAATCAACTCAACCACAATGGGTTTGGTTTTTGGTTTTTCACTTCGGACACATCATCGAGAAAGACCCATCACTAAAAAGGACGTCATGTTTGGTAAAGTAGAGGGCTGGTGGAGATGAGGGCAACTCCCTGAGATGGATGGCATAACAGCCACAACAATGGACTCAAACGTGAGGTTGGTGCGGCCCCGAGAATGCTTCATTCTGTTGCACACAAGGTCGCCATGCGACTCAACAGCAACTAACATTAGCAAGAACAACAACTTTTTTTATCAAAAATTTTATGCCACCCTTATGGTTTGAGAGTGCCTACTTCCTGCATTTTGATAGCACTGTGTATGGTTATTTTTAACACCCTTTTCTTTGCTTTTGATGACATTTACACTCTGGCACCAAGAAGCTGTGACAGCAGGGCCAGCGTGTTGGGCATCAGGTTACGGTCCTCAAGATGCAGCCCCCCCGAGGGACCCTATCTGTGCCAACAGAACCCCTCACACCCCTTTGGAGGCCAGTCCTCCTCCTGGGGCCTGTGCAGCCCCCACCCCACCCATGCAGACTTGGCTACCCTCGCCTGGCCCCACAGCCCACCCTTGGTCTCGTGGGTGCCCCCACCCATTTCTGCACTTGACTCCAGGAGAAAGGCTGGGGGATGTCCCCAGGCCCCAAGCCTACCTGGGTCTCAGAAGATGTGTTTTCTCATCACATCTCTTACTGTGACTGGTGCCCCTTCTGGGAGAGCTTGCTTGGGCTGGGGATGATATTCAAAATGGAGTCTGAAGGAGCAGGAGAGAAGCTGGGTGCTCTTCCCATTCCCACAAGGGCCCCGTAGCCCGTCCTGAAGCACCCTTGCTGGCCGAGCATCAGGGTGGGCACCGCACATGCATTCCTCATCCCCTCCTGCCTGGAGCTTGGCTCATGGGGTCAGAGAGGTGGCATCTGGGGACAGAAGCATCTGCATGGCCCCAGAGCCGGCAAGAGGACAACAATGACAACGTTTCCCTAAAAGTTTCTGCCAAGAGGAGTGCTCTTCCTTATTAATTGTAAATGGGGAATTCTTTCCAAAATAGAGCAGCACCAACCTAATGAAATGCAATCCAACCCACTCAAATCATTCAGATATATTTCCATGTATCATGTGGGAAACATATATATGGGGTATATTTACACATACACCATTGCTCGTTGCAACTGCCCCATAGAGTTTCCAATGAGCGCCTGGTGGATTTGAACTGCTGACCCTTTGGTTAGCAGTCGTAGCACTTAACCACTACGCTAACAGAATGTCTTATCCACACATAATATGCACACCAACAGACTAACACAAATACGTGGAACACAGTGGCGCCTGTGATGGAAAATTCTCATTTCCTTCAGCCTTTGTTCATCTGCTTCATTTTGAAATGTGGTCCCCTCCATAGAAGTCCCTTGCCTTTGAGCAGGGGTGTGTGTACTCAGGCCCAGTGCATAGGGTACCTCTTCCACTCCCCTCTACCCCCACCGCCCCCTGACGCTGGAATGACCCTGTCTCAGCCTTCCTGACTGTGAGGGAGCCCTTTCTCCCATGGGCAGTCACAGAAATCTGCCAAGTGTGGCCAGGAGGGGCTGGGCTTGTGCCCCCGACTGCAGACTCCCAGCTGAGGCTGGGCAGACTCACGACACCACCTGCCCTCCTCTTCTTCCTCTGCTCTTGTGTCCATGGCTGGGCCTGGATGGTGAGAGGAGACACATGACTCTTCTCCCATCTTTATTTCTCGGTGTCTGCCTGGAATGGGAGTCCCTGAGTGATGCAAACGGTGAACGCACTCGGCTCTTAACTGAAAGGTTGGCAGTTGAAGTCCACCACCCAGAGGCGCCTGGAAAGAAAGACCTGGTGATCTACTTCCCAAAAGCCAGCCATTGAAAGCTGTATGGAGCAGAATTCTGCTCCGACACATGTCGGGTGGCCAAGAGTTGGCGTCCACTCAAGCGCAACTGGTTTGGTTTGTTTTCTTGGTGCACAGAACAACACAATTTGCACTTTTTCCAAACCTCTGCCTCCCAAGGATGTGAAGGAGAGACTGGACTCTTATCTTTGTGACTCCCAATGAATTCTGCGTTTTGTGACCTCTAAATTTTAAATTTTAACTAAGGAGCCCTGGTGGTGCAGTGGTTAAGCACTCAGCTGCTGACCGAAAGATCGGTGGTTGGAACCTAGCAGCCACTCCATGGGAGAAAGATGTGGCAGTCTGCTTCTGTAAAAGATTTACAGCCTTGGAAACCCTAGGGGGCCAGTTCTACTATGTCCTATAAGGTAGCTATGAGTTGGAATCAACTCCACGGCAATGGATTTGGCTTTTGGTGTTTGGCATCGTTAACTGTCCCATTTCAACTGCCCAGTGGGGAAACATTGCCTAGGATCCTGAACCAGAAAAATAGTAACTGAAGTGAAAATAGTTACTGGGTGTGCTAAGCTACAGGGGCCCGTGGAGCCATTTGCTCAGCCCCGCTTTATTGTCACGTCTATTGGGGACTCATGGCTGGGATGGTGACGTCATTTGCATCCACTCGTTGGGTTTCCCTTAGTCCATTGCAGGGTTCCCTTGGGCACAGGCTGTCGAGCATCTCTCGATTGCCTGGAGCCTCTTGTAATTAGCTTGGAGCTCATCATTCAGCAGACGGTACTTAAGATGGAGGAGTAGCCCTCTGCGGGCTTCATATTTTCTCACAAGTAGTACGAATGGGCTTTTCCAAGCACAAACAGCTAGACGTGACCCCACCACAGCAGAAGGCGCATCAACCTTCAGAGCCCTGTCAATGTAGCACTTTCCTAAAACTCTTTGAAGTTTGAGGCAGCGTCTCAAATAGTTAAACGTAGAATTACCACATGGCCAAGCAATTCCACTCCTAGGTATATACATTAATGACTTGAAAGAAGGGACTCAAACAGATACTTGTACACCAATGTTCATTGCAGCTCTATTCACAATAGCCAAAGGGTAGAAACAGTCAAGTGCCCATCAACAGATGAGTGGATAAACAAACTGGTATACAAACACAGTGTGTCAAAGATTGAATTGTGTTCCGTAAAAATATTTGTCCACTTGGCTATGCCATGATTCCAAGTATTGTGTGATCGTCCACCATTTTGTCATCTGATGTGATTTTCCTATGTGTTGTAAATCCTATCACTATGATGTTAATGAGATGGATTAGGGGCAGTGGTATTGATGAGCTCTACAAGACTAGATAGTGTCTGAAGTCAATCTCTTTTTTACATATACAAGAGAAAAGGGACCAGAGAGATATGCGGACCTTCTACCACCAAGAAAGCAGCGCCGGGAACAGAGTGCATCCTTTGAACCTAAGGTTCCTGTGAAGAGAAGCTCCCAGACCAAGGGAAGACTGATGACAAGGACCTCCCTCCAGAGCGAAAGCCTTCTCCTGGAGCTGGCGCCCTGAATTTTCTAGCCTGCTAGACTGTGAGAGAATAAACATCTGTTTGTTGAAGCCATCCACTTACGGTATTTCTGTTATAGCAGCACTAGATGACTGAGACACAATGGAATACAACTCAGCCAGAATGAGAAATGAAATTCTGACACGTGGGTGAACCTTGAAAACATTGTCATTGTCAGGTGCTGTCAAGTTGATTTCAATACAGAGTGGCCTTATAGGACAGAGTAGAACTGCCCCATAGGGTTTACAAGGCTGTAATCTTTATGGAAGCAGACTGTCACATCTTTCTTCTGAAAAGCACCTGGTGGGTTTGAACCGCCGCCCTTTCAGTTAGCAGTCAAGTGCTTAACTGTTGCACCACCAGGGCTCTTTGTTACACTAAGTGAAATAATCCAGACACAAAAGGACAGATATCTAGGACAGGCAGATATATAGAGACAGGAAGCAGACTAGAGGTGAGCAGGGGCTGGGGAAGGAGAAGTGGGGAATTTATACTTGGTGGGCACAGAGTTTCCGTCTGGGATGATGCAAATGTTTTGAGAATAGATAGTTGTGATGGTGGCACAACACGGTGGATATAATTAATGCCACTGAACTGTTAACTTAAAAATTGTTAAAACGGTAATTTTTATGTATGTTTCCTCTCTCACACACACAAGGTAGTGCAAACACCTAGAATTTAAAATCAAACCAAACCAAACCCAGTGCCGTCGAGTCGATTCCAACTCTTACCGACCCTATAGGACAGAGTAGAACTGCCCCATAGAGTTTCCAAGGAGTGCCTGGTAGATTCAAACTGCCGACCCTTTGGTTGGCAGTCATAGCACTTAACCTCTATGCCACCAAGGTTTCCCCTAGAATTTAACCTGGTCTGAATTAGTGTGGTCATTATAAGGATGCCCCAGTCTGACTCTGGACTCTCTGGTCCTTAGGGGCCTGGTGGTGGGTGGCATGGTGTGAGTCAGGGATGCCCCTCACCAGCTGGCTCACCTGCATCCTTCTTAAGGATGATCTGGCTCCCACAGCTTCTCTGGGAGGTGGGCCTGGGTGCGTAGTTTTATGTGTTCCACCCTGCCGTCCCATGCCCCGTTGTGAGCTGATTGTGTGAGGGTAGACTTCTGACCTTGGACATCTCAGCCATGGATGAGCCAGCAGCACGTTGTGTGTGGGGCCAGGCTTTGGAGAATGACCCGGAGCCATGGGGTCTTCTCGCAGGAATGTGGAAACAGCCTGAGCCAGCTGGCTGAAGATCTGAGGTGAAAATTCTAGAAGTGGACTCTGAGCCGGGGCCATCGCTGGATGCTGCAAGTTGTGAAGACATGGTTGGGTGAGAGAGGAGAATGGAGCCAACACATGGAGAGAGACAGAGCCTGCCTCAGAGACCCCAGGCCCGGGGAGACCGGGGGAGCACACACCCCTGCTCCTGAGCATTTGCAGGCACCCACTCCAGACCCTTCCATGTCCTTGAAGAGACAGGAACTCTCTCCTCCTTGCAACCAGAAGGGCCTGAACAGGCGCCATCTGCCCTGCCTCCACCCTGCCAGCGAAGCTGTGGCTGAGGCTGTGATCACACTGGGTCCACAGAAGTGTTTCGTGTGTTTTACGACCCTGCATCTTGTGCCTACAGGTGGCTGGAGGCGCGCCTCCCCAGAAGCCCCAGGTTTAATTTGCATTGGTTATGTTCTGGGATCATGGGAGTAGTGGAGTTTGCTGAAGGCTCCAGAATAATTCCCCGTCTATCCATTTTTTTTCCAAAACATAGTCTTTCGGCCAAACAGTGTGGTACTCACACCATGTTTGTTAAAAAGGTTAGGGAAAATGTCACCCAACCAACAGCTTGGAAAGGAGCTTTGAGCAGCTGGTGGAAGCTCAGTAGGTATTTTCCAAACAATCTAGAGCAAACAGAAATGGTGTTTTCCTGTGTGCTGAGGGCACCGCCGTTCACTCCCTGAGGCTTTGTGATTAGGGCTCATGTTGGAGCCCCTGTGCCTCTCTCAGCCCTCCTGTTACCTGGCTTAAAACCAGCCTCTCCATCACCACCCACCTGGCTGCCTTGTTCTCCCAGCCTGGCTTCTTCTCATGTCTCACCTTCCTTCTGAAACCTCCTAGTAGATTTTAAAAACAAAAACAGCCAGTGGACATCTCTATTAGGAATTTCATAAAGAAATTAAATTCTGAGTTGCTTTGCAGAATATGAAGTATTCTGGTGCCAGAGTAACTAAACAGTAAGGGGCAGATATCTTTAGGCAACACTTTTATTAATAAAGGAGAATGAATTTGACTATTTAAATTGAGCATTGCCTGTACAGTATTAATTATACTGGATGCTTAGCAAATTCTTTTTCAAAGAGACTTCAAAGGCAAATGTCAATCTGATTCTATCCAAATTATGTATACACATATATAAACCACTTCCGATGAATAGAATATGCATTAATAAGGCGTTTCTAGTCTTGGCTATCAGCGGTGTTTAAATCAGCTGTATATGACCTCAGCAGTGCTGGACACGAGCTAAATCATTGAAATGTTGTGTGTACACAGGGCATCTTGGAAATGGGCTATGCTGTCCACCTACTTTTCAAAGGGGATGCTGCAAAACGGTGTGCTTGACCTTTGCCAGTGCACACTACAGGACCTTGAGCTTAAACTTTGGAAAGTGTCTCCTTATAGTCGGCCACAAAACAAATGTCTTTTTGATAGAGTGGGCCTTTATAGGACCCTTTATGAGTCCCTGGGTGGTGTAAATGGTTAATATGATTGGCTGCGCACTGAAAGGTCAGAGGTTCGAGTTCATCGAGAAGAGCCTCAGAAGAAAAGCCTAGTGATCTACTTACAAAAAATCAGCCATTGAAAACCCTATGGAGCACAGTTCTACTCTGACACACATAGTGTCACCAGGAGTTGGAGTCAACTAGATAGCTACTGTTCATTTTTTAGGTGTTTTTTGGGCTTCTTTGGAAACCCTGGTGGCACAGTGCTTAAGAGCTATGGCTGCTAACCAGAAGGTCTGCAGTTCAAATCCACCAGGTGCTCCTTGGAAACACTATAGGGCAGTTCTGCTCTGTCCTGTAGGGTCACTATGAGTCGGGATCAACTCAACAGTAATGGGTTTGGTTTTGGTTTTGCAGTTCTTTGAGTGAATGACTGGCTAGAAAATGAGCTCAGCCAGGCTTTGTGAGCCACGAGGGATGGTTCAAGGACTTAATGGATGACCTACATGCAGAACTACACAGGGGCTGTCAACAACCATAGGGACAACCTGTTAGATAAGTCCCACTTGCCTCCTGATTCCATTTTGGCAAACACTCGTTAGGCAAAAACGTCGTCTTTTCTGATTAAATGGCTCGTGGCCTGAAGGTGGCAGAAGTAAAGAAGCCACTGGCAAGCGACTCTGTCTAGTGCCGGCTTAGGGGGATGGGCTGAGGGGAAGACTGCGTGATGTAATGGGAAGACCCAGGCTTGGCTCTTGGCTCAGCGTGATGTAATGGAAAGACCCAGGCTTGGCTCTTAGCTCTGTTGTCCAGAGGATGTAAGACCATGATCCACACATTTAACGTCTTTGAATCTCAGTGTTGTCATTTATAAAACGTAGATAAAACAGACAATAAGGTTAGTGTGAAGATCTCATCATTTAACGTATATTAACCCCCAACCCAGTGCTTGGCATGGAGATGGTGTTCAATACGTGATCATTGTTACCATCATCATCTGTTTGATTTGGATTTATTTCTATTTTGCTTCTTTCTCTATTTACTATTTTCTGTTATACAGGCACCCTCCCCACAAAGGCGTGTCTGCCTAGCAGAGTGGAAAGGCAGCTGAAGTCTCTGGGTGATGCAGACGGTTAATGTCCTTGGCTGCTAACTGAAAGGTTGGAGGTTTGAGTCCACCCAGAGACACCTTGGAAGAAAGGCCTGGTGATTGACTTCCAAAAAACCAGCCTTCGAAAACCCTGTGGAGCAATTCTACTCTGCACGCACAGGGTCGAAATCAGTCAAATTGACTTGACAGCAACCGGTTTAAGTATGATGAGCTCAGGGCTCTAGCTCCTGTATTTGCCATGTGTCCTTGGTAGGTTATTTGAAATTCCCTGTCTGTGGGCACAGCCTAGAGCAACATCCCGTGCTCTTCTTGTCCCTGAGTCTGTGTGAGGCCTGCAGTGCATTCATATGACAGTTAGAAAGTTGCTCTCCCTCCCCCCCCCGACTGAATATTTATTTAGTGCAGGCTAACAAATTGAAAATTAATAAACTGAGCCTTCCCCATCTTGGTCTGCAGTGTTAAGAACATTCTAGAATACCCTGCACGGGAATCTCCAGAGACCTATGCTGCAGTTTGCTCAGGATGTTGGTCCCTAGACACTTGATGCATATATAACCCAAAAAACTGCCACCGCTATCAAGTTGATTCCAACTCATAGTGACCCCATAGGGCTTCTGAGGCTGCAAATCTTTATGGGAAGGACTGCCACATCTTTCTCCCTCAGAGTGGCTGGTGGGTTCGAATGATCAACCTTTTGATCAGCAGCTGAGTGCTTAACCGCTGCACCACCAGGGCTCTCTCTATATAGGTATCCACACACACACACACACACGCACACACACACACATGGAAAGAGAGAGATTGAGATTTATTTTCAGGAGCTGGCTCATTCAATTGTGGGTTTGGATAGCCTGAAATCTGTAGGCCAGGCAGCAGGCTGTAAACTCAGGCAGGAAGTCTATTTATAGTTTTGAGGAAGAATTCTTTCTTCTCCAGGAAACCTCAGTATTGGCTCTTTAAGGCCTTCAACTAATTGGATGAGGCTCACCCACATTATGGAGGTTGTTGTTGGGTGCTCATAGTGATCCCATGTGATAGAATAGAACTGCCCCATGGGGTTTTCTAGGCTGTAATCCTTATGGAAGCAGATCTCCAGATCTTTCTCCCTCGCTGGGTGGGTTCGGACTTTGAGTTGGCAGCTGAGCACTTGACTGTTGCACCACCAAGGCTTCTTTTATGAAGGACAAGCTCCTTTACATACAGTCAACAGATCTTAAGTGTCCATTGTATCTACAAAATACCTTCTTAGCAACATCTAGACTAGCATTTGAGCAAACACCTCGGCACTGACACCTGGCCAAGCTGAGACATAGAGTTAACCTTCACAGGGGACAAGAAGAAACGCAAGGACAACAGCTAATGGAGCAAGGGAAAGGGAGTCTGAGTGCAGGGATTGTTATTACTGACTCTCCTGTTCCTGCTTTCCCCACTTCCACTCCTGGAGGGCACATGGAGTGGAGAAGGGGAAGAACATCTCCTGAAGCCGCCACTGGGAGACCAGGTGTCTGATGCCTGAAGCGCTGAGTGAGGAGCAAGGCCTCCTCTGAGTTCAGCTCGTCGGGAGCACTCTGATGGATCATCAGGAGAGCTGGGTGCATCTCACCCAGCACCAACCCCCGCAGCACCCATGCTGGCTGTGGTGGGAAGTGGGAGCAGAGTGGCACAAGGGTGCCAACCACTGTGGAAACATGTTCTTGTTAGGATGGGAGGCAGGGCCAGAAATACTTGCCGCTGTGAGCTGTGCAAATGGGTTGATGCTGCAGCAGGTCTCCCCAAGGAGGGTGGGAGGGAGAGGGCACGATGACTTCTACCCACAGACAGCTTGTCTATGGGTCTGTGCCCCGTCCCACTCCAGGATTTGAAAGAATTTGTGTGGAGGTCAGGAAGTCCTGCAATAGCGGGGCAGAGTGAGAGCTAGAGCCATGCTGTGACCCTCTTTGTGGAACCCCACTGCCAATGGCCTTGAAGAACTTAGATTATATGATGGTTATTTGTTATTAATATCCAGGTCTCAACATTCTTTCTCCTTTTCACATCTCTGTATCTATTTGTCTTCCGTTGGTGGAGAATGCCCGCATTCCTGAAACTTGCAGACATCTCAATGGCTTCTCCTTCATCTCAGGGCTGGAAAGTAGTTGTGGTGGTTGGTTGCAACGGTCATTACAAAGCCCCTGTGCTCCCAGAGCAATCTGCTAGGAAGCTGCTAGCAAGGAGGAGAGAGGATATTATGAGGTACATGGTTCTTCTCTGTCTTTGAAGAACTTGCAATCTAGTTGGGAACATAGGCACTGCACATGCAAAAAGGAATTGATATTCACTTTGAAATTTAGAGGCAACAGGCTTGGTGGAGGAGGCAGCCTTAGCATTGTCCCACTGAATTGACAAGACTTGTCTTTCTGAGGAGTATGATGCTCTCCACTGAGGAATTTCCAAAGTAAGAGGAGCGACAGTGCACTGTGCGTTGCCCTGTGCACAGAAGGCACAGTCTCCCCGAATTCCAGCAGGGCTGCAATGAGATTTCAATGTATTACGTGTGTGTAATATTGTCATTTGTCTGTTCTGAGGCAAACCTGATTGTAAGCTGCGCATGAATGCATAGGTACAGCATGCTTCCAGTAACCACACTAGTCTCTTTATAGTTCTCTTTTCTCTCCTCGGGGGTGTATTTAATACCCAAGTTCTTGCAGAGCAGTCTTGGACCAGCCACTTTAGGAACATCCCTGCTCCCAACACGCTTACCCTTCTTACTGAAGGATGCTAATTTGCCTAGCAACTCCTCATCCGCCTCTTTGCTCCTCTGGATTCTTCAGGCAAAGTTAATCAGCACTCTTTCATAACAGCTGTCTCAGCATCCCAGTGGCAGCAAGGACATTCTGTGGTAAGGACAGCCCTGCAAACTGGCTTCTGTCCCCGTTGAGCCATTGAGCCATCCATTTGGTTTCTGTTAAATCAGGACTTCTTCTAACATAATTTTCTGATATAGCAATTCCCCTGTCCAACTCCTTTGCTGAGACGTCACTCTTAGTCATCGAAGCTGGTGTTTTTTGAGCTTAATCTTTTGGATCAACTGGTAGAGACCCTGTGTGTGTCAGAGCAGAACCACGCTTCACAGGGTTTTCAATGGATGGTTTTTCAGAAGTAGATCACCAAACCTTTCTTCTGAGGTACCTCTGGGTGGATTTGAACTTCCAACCTTTTGGTTAGCAGTCCAGCACGTTAACCATTTGCACCACCCAAGGACTCTTTGGATGAAAAAAGAAAAGAAAAACAACCAAACCCATGGCTATGAAGTCAGTTCCGACTCATGGCAACCCCACGTGTTACAGAGGAGAACTGCGACCCATGGGGTTTTCCTGGCTGTAATCTTTACAAGGGTAGATCACCAGACCTTCTCCCATGGTACCACTAGGTGGGTTGGAACCGCCAGCCTTTTCTTAAGCAGCCCAGAGCAAGCTGTTTGTGCTACCTGGGGGCCACGGGTAGTAAATAGGGGAAGGGAGTTGGAAGCTTGATTTCTCCAGCGAAGATGCTTACACCACATTCACACCTGTGCTTTGCCGTGTGTGAGTAGGGCACTGAGCAGAGGGAGTTGGAGTTGGGGAGAAGAGGTGCATGGGAAGCTGCAGCACCCATCACGCCTTCTTCCTATGCGTCAACTTCCCTCAATCCTACAGTCAGGGCTACTGACTCCAGGCCTGGCTGGGCACATGCTGCTGAGAAGCAGTGGATTTTTTGCCTTGGGAAATAATTCATTTTTTTATTGCTGTCTGAGTTTTTTCTCTCTTTTAATATATATTGCACATATGAAGATGTTTCAAAGAACTGATTGCTGATTTATTCCCTCTCCACAAACTCCAAGCTTGGCCTGCACCAGTCTGCTCAGCTTCCCACTAGCTGTTCCTTCCTCGCTATGATTGTCTCAGCCTCCATTCCTTCTAAGCCCTGGTGGCCAAAAATGGAAAAGACAAAAATCTGAATTCCTTACAGTGGCATCCAAAGCTTGGTAGACAAATAACACACCTACAATTGAAGTTTTATGTGTCTAAATATTTCAATTTTGTCTGCAGATAAGCATGAGATATGTGTAAGTGAATTGGGCAGGCACCCATCTAGGCGGCACCACTGCTGCTGGATGACCTTCCTTGGAACAAAGAAGGATTTTCTATTCTTAAGTTTCCATTAATTTAACTCAAAATGAAAGTTCACGGTATCTCCCTTCTATTGGTGACATTTTTCCACTTCACAAGTTGTCAACCTCATTTAACATTTGGCTGCAGCCACCTCAGAGGGAAACTATACACCCCAAACATCAGCCACTGTTTTTTTGACTCTGCTCCTCATTCCCCCTTCCTGTCTTCAACTTTTCTTTAGGCCAGCAACCCTAGTACAGGGAGCAGGAGAGCTAACTGAAAAGTTTGGTAGTTCAAACCCGCTCATCAACTCTGTGGGAGAATGACCTGATGATCTACTTCTGTGAAGATTACAGCCAAGAAAACCCTATGGGACAGTTCTACTCTGTCAAATGGGGTCACTTTGAGTTGGAATCAACTGGACAGCACCCAGCAACAATAACAACTACTTATTATCAGCCTTTTCTACCTGCCAAGGTCTACTTGGAAGACAAAAAAACTTCTCAAGGCCTTTCCAATTCTTGGACTCTGTAAAGGTGTCTGACTAGACAGAGAACTTAGATCCAAGGTGTACTTCAAAATATTGCTTTTACAGTTAAGACAGAAATTCATGAGGAGGTGGGGCCAAGACGGCAGACTAGTCAGATGCTTCCTGTGGTCCCTCTTACAACAAAGACTCGAAAAAGCAAGTGAATCGATTATATACGACAATCTAGAAGCCTTGAACACCAAAGACAAAGTTGAGGAGTTGAACTGAGCAGCAGGGAGAAGGAGAGACACTTCAGAAGCAGCGAGGATTTGCCAGACCTGACCTGGCTGACACCCTACAGGCTGGATCGGCTGGTGTGTGCAGGCTGAGGCAAGTAGTAGCACTCAGGACATGTTTTCTACACCAGCAGAAACCGAGCAGCAAAGTCTGCTCGACCCTCTGGAACCAGGAAGAAGTGGCTCTGAATCTGAGAAAATGAAGTACAAGTGCCTAACCTACCGTGTGGAATAATAATAATAATAAACCCTTCTCTACTCTGGGAAGTATCTCTGTCCCATTTACCCGACCCCCTCCCCACTCTGGTCTGGTCTGGTCTGGCCTCAGCAATTGCCAAACCCCTTGGGCTGGAAGTGGGACCTGTCACCTACCCTGAGCCAGTCTCCCAGCTTTGGAAAGGGAACAAATTAACAAACAGGAAAAAATAATCTTCCAGCCCCCCTAATCTGGGAACTCGGGGCAGGCACAGCCCCTTTGCCTAGACACAGGTACAAGGGGTCCACGGACTTTGAATGCCTTTCACCTCTGCTTAGACCTGTGTGGGCCCATTTCAAGAGTGTAGGCTATTATTAGCACAATATGACAGGGTATACACCTGAAGCCTATTTTCAACTGCAACAGCTAAGGGGGAGTAGCACATTTGTGACATTTGATACTGCCCTGCCTATTAAGCAGGGTCCTCACCTACCCACATCAGGGGCCTGAGGACTGGCGACTCCACCCACTCCACCTAGCCACCTGTGACAAGGGCCTGAGAAGGAGTGGTACCTCCCAGTCCTTATGGCCAACAGCATTGGGTGCCCAAAGTCCATTTGCAAAATCCACCTATCTATGTGCTCTAAGGAACAGGGACATTCGTTCCATCCAGGCACTCAAGGGCAGATGCCAGCCCCCTACCTTGCTCAGCACATAAACCCCTACTGTAGCCAGATACCTGTGCCTACTTCAATCACCCCTATGTAGCCCTGCCCATTTAGGACTACAGGTGAAAACCTGTACCACACACTCAATGACTGATGACTGGGACACCTGAACTGAATCCACACAAGAAAAGTAAATGGATTCCTGGGCTCACATACTTAGTAACAGCTCTAACCACCAGGTAGTAGGACATGAGAGCTTCAAAGACATCAACAATCAAAGTAGCTCATATGACCAGCCTATTTGGGCATATCAAAACAATACAAAACAAGAAGCTAGGACACAGTAAGCAAACATAAAATAAATAAATATAATAGCTTACTGATGGTTTAGAGAAAACACTCAATATCAAATCAGGCAGACCACGATGACTTCAGCAAGTGATCAAAACAAAGTACCAAGAAACATCCCGGAGGAAGAAAATGCCTTGGGATTACTGGAGGTAGAATTAAAAAGATTAATACACGGAGCTCTTCAAGAGATTAGGAAGATGAGGCAAAAGGCAGACTAAGCCAAGGAACACACAGATAAAGCAACAGAAGAACTTAAGAAGGCTATACAAGAGCATAATGACAAATTTAATAGGCTGTAAAAATAAGAATCCATAGAGAGACAACAAATAGAAATCCTAAGGACTAACAATAAAATTTCAGAATTAGACAACTCAATAGAAAGTCATAGGAGCAGAACTGAGGCAATGGAAGTCAGAATTGGTGAGATTGAAGATAAAGCACTTGACACCAATTTATTTGAGGAAAAATCAGATAAAAGAATTAAAAAGAAGAAACCCTAAGAATTATGTGGGACACTATCAAGAGAAATAACCTAAGAGTGATTGGAGTTCCAGAATGGGGAAGGGATAGCAGAAAATTCAGAGAGAATTGTTGAAGATTTATTGGCAGAAAACTTCCCTGATATCGTGAAAGATGAAAAGATATCTATCCAAGAAGCTCATTGAACCTCACACAGGGTAGATGCCAAAACGAAGTCACCAAGACCTGTTATAGTCAAACTTGCCAAAACCAAAGATAAAGAGAGAATTGTAAGAGCTGCGAGGGATAAACAAAAAGTCATTTACAAAGGAGAGTCGATAAGACTAAGCTCTGGCTGCTCAGCAGAAACCATGCAGGTGAGAAGGCAAAGGGATGACACATACAAAGCCTTGAAGGAAAAAAAAAAAAAAATGCCAGCCAAGAATTATATATTCAGCAAAACTGTCTCCCAAATATGAGGGCAAAATTAGGGCATTTCCAGATAAACAGAAGTTAAAGGAATTTGTAGAAATAAGCCAAAATTACAAGAAATACTAAAGGGACTTCTCCAGTAACATCAGATAACAACCTAAGACTAGAACACAGGACAGAACAACCAAATATCAACCCAGATAGGGAAGTCACACACAAAAAAAACAAAGCTAAAACACGAAAAATAGGGAAACGGAGACATCAGTATGTAAAAGATGACAACATTAAAAAAAAAAAAAGAGGGACTAAATAATGTAGTCATAGAACTTTCATATGGAGAGGAAGTCAAGGCGATATCAAGAAATAATAGATTGGTTTAAACTTAGAAAAATAGAGGTAAATATGAAGGTAACCATGAAGGAAACTAACAATCCTACACATCAAAATAAGAAAGAAGAAAAACATAAAGACTCAACAAATACAAAATCAACAACAATGGAACAGATGAAAAGAAAATACATAAAGAAAAATGACTCAGCACAGAAAATTAAGTAGAAAAAAGAAATTGTCAACAATGTACAAAAAATACATCGAAATGACAGCACTAACTTTTACCTATCAGTAATTACTCTGAATGTAAATAGACTAAATGCACCAATAAAGAGACAGAGAGTGGCAGAATGGATTAAACACACACACGCGCACACACACACACACACACACACACACACACAAAATCCTGTCTAACCACAATCCTGTCTATATGCTGCCTATAAGAGACACACCTTAGACTCAAAGACAAAAACAAACTAAAACTCAAAGGATGCGGAAAAAAAAAAGTGTATCAAGCAAACAACAATTAAAAAAGAGCAGGAGTGGCAATGTTAATCTCTGACAAGACAGACTTTAAAGTAAAATCTACCACAAAGGATAAGGAAGGACACTATATAAAGATTAAAGGCTCAATATACCATGAGGACATAATCATAGCAAATATTAACCCACCCAATGACAAGGCTCCAAAATACATATAACAAACTCTAACAGCACTGAAAAGAGAAATAGACAGCTCCACAATAATAGTAGGAGACTTCAACATACCACTTTTGGTGAAGGAAAGAACATCCAGAAAGAAGCTCAATAAAGATACGGAAGATCTAAATGCCACAATCAACCAACTTGATCTCGTAGACATATATAGAACATTCCACCCAACAGTAAAAAAAGCCAAGTATATTTTCTTTTCCAACAGAATTTAACAAATATCAAAAAAATAATTCACCATGAGCAAGTGGGATTTTTTTTTTATTCAAGGATGGTTCAACATTAGAAAAATAATCAATGCGATCCATAACATAGATAAAACATAAGAACCATGTGATCTGATCAATTGATGCAGAAAAGACATTTGACAAAGTCCAACACCCATTCATGATAAAAACTCTCAGCACAATATAGAAGGGAAATTCCTCAACATAATAAAGGGCATTTATACAAAGCCAACAGCCAACATCATCCTAAATGGAGAGAGCCTGAAAGCATTCCCCTTGAGAATGGGCACCAGACAAGGATGCCCTGTATCACTACTTTTATTCAACATTGTGCTGGAGGTCCTATCCAGAGCAATAAGGCAAGAAAAAGAGATAATGGGCATCCAAATTGGTAAGGAAGAAGTGAAAGTTTCTCTATTTGCAGGTGATATAATCTTATACTCAGAAAACCCCAAAGAATCCACAAGGAAAGTACTGAAACTAATAGAAGAGTTCAGCAGAGTATCAGGATACAAGATAAACATACAAAAATCAGTTGGATTCCTCTATACCAACAAAGAGAACTTTGAAGAGGAAATCACCAAATCAATACCATTTACAATAGCCCCCAAGAAGATAAAATACTTAGGAATAAATCTAACCAGAGATGTAAAGACCTATACAAAGAAAACTATAAGACGCTACTACAAGAAACCAAAAGAGACTTACATAACTGGAAAAACATACCTTGCTCATGGATAAGAAGACCAAACGAACATTGTGAAAATATCAATTCTACTCAGAGCAATCTACAGATAGAATGCAATCCCAATCCAAATACCAATGACATTTTTTAATGAGAAAGAAAAATAAATCACCAACTTCATATGCCTAGGGAAGAGGCCCCAGATAAGTAAAGCATCACTCAAGAAGAAGAACAAAGTGGGAGGCCTCATACCACCTGATTTTAGAAACTATTATACTGCCATGGTAGTAAAAACAGCACGGTCCTGGTACAATAACAGATACATAGACCAATGGGACAGAGCTGAGAATCCAGACGTACATTCATCCACCTATGAGCAGCTGATATTTGACAAAGGTCCAAAGTCTGTTAGAGGGGAAAAGATAGTCTCTTTAATAAATGGTGCTGGCATAACTGGATATCCATCTGCAAACAAACAAACAAAAAAACAAGACCCATAGCTCATGCCGTGTACAAAAACTAACTCAAAATGGATCAAATGCCTAAATATAAAGTCTAAAATGATAAAGATCATGGTAGAAAAAACAGGGACAATGCTAGGAGCCCTAAAATATGTCATAAACAGAATATAAAACATAATAATGCCCAAACACCAGAAGAGAAACTGAACAATTGGAAGCTCCTAAAAATCAGGCACTTATGCTCATCGAAAGACTTCACCAAAAGAGCAAAAAGACAACCTATAGACTGGGAAAAAATTTTTGGCTATGACATATCCAATCAGGGTCTAATGTCTGATATCTACAAGATACTGCAAAATCTTAACAACAAAAAGACAAATAACACAATTAGAAAATGACCAAAGAATATGAACAGGCAGTTTACCAAAAAAGACATTCAGGCACCTAACAGATACATGAGGAAATGCCCACGATCATTACCCATTAGAGAAATGCAAATCAAAACCACAATGAGATACCATCTCTCCCCAACAAGGCTAGCATTAATCCAAAAAACACAAAATAATAAATGTTGGAGAGGTTGTGGAGAGACTGGAACAGTTATACACTGTTGGTGGGAATGTAAAATGGTACAACCACTTTGGAAATCAATTTGGCACTTCCTTAAAAAGGTAGAAATAGAACTACCATAAAACCCATATGATCCAGCAATTCCACTCCTTGAAATATATCCTACAGAAACAAGAGCTGTGTCATGAACAGATATATGCACATCCATTTTCATTCCCTCCACGTGTCTGTCAGCTTGTTGTACTGTGGGGGCTTACCAGTTGCTGTGATGCTGGAAGGTATGCCACCAGTGTTCAGATACCAGTAGGGTCACCCATGGAGGACAGGTTTCGGCTGAGCTTTCAGACTAAGACTAGGAAGAAGGACCCAGCAGTCTACTTCTGAAAAGCATTAGCCAGTGAAAACCTTATAAATAGGAGCAGAACATTGTCTGATATAATGCTGGAAGATGAGCCCCCCAGGTTGGAAGGCACTCAAAAGATGACTGGGGAAAAGCTGCCTCCTCAAATAGAGTCAACCTTAATGATATGGATGGAGTAAAGCTTTCAGGACCTTCATCTTCTGATGTGGCACTACTCAAAATGAGAAGAAACAGCTGCAAACATCCATTAATAGTTGGAACCTGGAACATACAAAGTATGAATCTAGGAAAATTGGAAATCATCAAAAATGAAATGGCACACATAAACATGGATATCCTAGGCATTAGTGAGCTGAAATGGACTGGTATTGGCCATTTTGAATTGGACAATCATATAGTCTACTATGCTGGGAATGACAACATGAAGAGGAATGGTGTTGCATTCATCATCAAAAAGAACATTTCAAGATCTATCCCAAAGTACAATGCTGTCAGTGATAGGATAATATCCATACACCTACAGGGAAGACCAGTTAATACGACTATTATTCAAATTTACTCATCAACCACTAAGGCCAAAGATGAAGAAACAGAAGATTTTTATCAGCTGCTGAAGTCTGAAATTGATCGAACATGCAATCAGGATGCATTGCTAATTACTGGAGACTGGAATGCAAAAATTGGAAACAAAGAAGGACCGGTAGTTGGAAAATATGGCCTAGGTGATAGAAACAATGTCGGAGATCGAATGATAGAATCTCACAAGACCAACGACTTCTTCACTGGAAATACCTTCTTTCACTGACATAAATGGCGACTATACACATGGACCTTGCCAGTTGGAACCCACAGGAATCAAATTGAGTACATCTCTGGAAGGAGACACGGAAAAGATCAATTCAATATCATAAGTCAGAACAAGCTCAGCGGCCGACTGTGGAACAGGCCATCAATTGCTTATATGCAAGTTCAAGCTGAAACTGAAGAAAATCAGAGCAAGTCCATGAGAGCCAAAATATGACCTTGAGTATATCCCACCTGAATTTAGAGA
Organism: Elephas maximus indicus; assembly: GCF_024166365.1. Lineage (NCBI taxonomy): Eukaryota > Metazoa > Chordata > Mammalia > Proboscidea > Elephantidae > Elephas > Elephas maximus. The sequence goes on from NC_064819.1 coordinate 235,994,813, forward strand.
CCATCTCAAGAATAGATTTGATGCGTTGATCGTTAGTGACCGAAGGCCAGACGGGTTGTTGAATGACGTGAAGGACATCATACATGAAGAAAGCAAGAGGTCACTGAAAAGACAGGAAAGAAAGAAAAGGCCAAGATGGATGTCAGAGGAGACTCTGAAACTTGCTCACAAATGTCGAGCAGCTAAAGCAAAAGGAAGAATTGATGAAGTAAAAGAACTGAACAGAAGATTGCAAAGGGCGGCTAGAGAAGACAAAATAAAGTATTATAATGACATGTGCAAAGAGCTGAAGATAGAAAACCAAAAGGGAAGAACAGGCCTGGCATTTCTCAAGCTGAAAGAACTGAAGAAAAAATTCAAGCCTCGAGTTGCAATAGTGAAGGATTCTATGGGGAAAATATAAAACGACACAGGAAGCATCAAAAGAAGATGGAAGGAATACACAGGGTCATTATAACAAAAAGAATTAGTAGATGTTCAATCATTTCAAGAGGTGGCATATGATCAGGAACTGATGGTACTGAAGGAAGAAGTCCAAGCTGCTCTGAAGGCCTTGGCGAAAAACAAGGCTCCAGGAATTGATGGAATATCAACTGAGATGTTTCAACAAATGGATGCAGCGCTGGAGGTGCTCACTCGTCTATGCCACGAAATATGAAAGACAGCTTCCTGGCCAACTGACTAGAAGAGATCCATATTTATGCCTATTCCCAAGAAAGGTGATCCAACCAAATGTGGAAATTGTAGAACAATATCATTAATATCGCACCCAAGCAAAATTCTGCTGAAGATCATTCAAAAACGGCTGCAGCAGTATATCGACAGGGAACTGCCAGAAATTCAGGCCCAATTCAGAAGAGGATGTGGAACCAGGGATATCACTGCTGATGCCAGATGGATCCTGGCTGAAAGCAGAGAGTACCAGAAGGATGTTTACCTGTGTTTTATTGGGTATGCAAAGGCATTCGACTGTGTGGATCATAACAAACTATGGATAACATTGGGAAGAATGGGAATTCCAGAACACTTAACTGTGCTCATGAGGAACTTTTACATAGATTAAGAGGCAGTTGTTTGGACAGAACAAAGGCCTGCTGAATGGTTTAAAGTCAGAAAAGATGTGCGTCAGGGTTGTCTCCTTTCACCATACCTGTTCAATCTGTGTGCTGAGCCAATAGCCTGAGAAGCTGAACCATATGAAGAAGAACAGGCCATCAGTATTGGAGGAACTCTCATTAACAACCTGCATTATGCAGATGACACAACCTTGCTTGCTGAAAGTGAAGTGGACTTGAAACACTTAATAATGAAGATCAAAGACTATAGCCTTCAGTGTGGATTACACCTCAACATAAAGAAAACAAAAATCCTCACAACTGGACCAACGAGCAATACCATGATAAACGGAGAGAAGATTGACATTGTCAAGGTTTTCATTTTACTTGGATACACTATCAACAGCCGTGGAAGCAGCAGCCAAGAAATCAAACAATGCATTGCATTAGGTAAATCTGCTGTAAAGGACCTCTTTAAAGTGTTGAAGAGCAACGATGTCACCTTGAAGACTAAGGTGCGCCTGACCCAAGCCATGGTATTTTCAATCTCATATGCATGTGAAAGCAGGACGATGATTTAGGAAGACCGAAGAAGAGTTGACGCCTCTGAATTGTGGTGTTGGAGAAGAATATTGAATATACCACGGACTGCCAAAAGAATGAACAAATTTGTCTTGGAGGAAGTACAACCAGAATGCTCCTTAGAAGCAAGGATAGTGAAACTGCATCTTACATACCTTGGACATGTTATCAAGCGGGATCAGTCCCTGGAGATGGACATCATGCTTGGCAAAGTACAAGGTCAGCGGAAAAGAGGAAGACTCTCAACAAGGTGGATTGACACAGTGGCAGCAACAATGAGCTCAAGCATGACAATGATTGTGAGGATGGCGCAGGACTGGGGAATGTTTTGTTCTGTTGTGCTTAGGGTCGCTATGAGTTGGAACTGACTTGATGGCACCTAATAACAACAACAACAAGAACAACAAGTTCATTGCAGCACTGTTCAGAATAGCAAAAAGATGGAAACAACTGAGGTGCCCATCAACAGATGAATGGGTAATCAAATTATGGTACATACGCACAACGGAATACTATTCAACAATAAAGAATAATGAAGAATCCTCAAAATATCTCACAACATGGATGAATCTGGAAGGCATTATGCTGAGTGAAATTAATCAGTCACAAAAGGACAAATATTGTATGAGATCACTATTATAAGAACTCAAAAAAAGGCTTAAACACAGAAGAAAATGTTCTTTGATGGTTACGAAGGTGGGAAAGGAAGGAGTTGGGAATTCACTAACTAGATAGTAGACAAGATTTATCTTAGGTGAAGGGAGACAAAAGGGTCGCATAAACCAGAGACTCCATCAGCCTGAGACCAGAAGAACTAGATGGTGCCCTACCACCAATAACCATCCTGACAGGGAACACAACAGAGAGTCCCTGACGGAGCAGGAGAAAAATGTGGTGTGGAACTCAAATTCATATAAAAAGAGAAGACTTAATGGTCTGACTGAGACTAGAGGAATTCCAGAACACACAGCCCCTGGACTCTCTGTTAATCCAGAACTAAAACCATTCCTGAAGCCAACTCTTCAGACTAAGATTATACTGGACTGTAACCCAGAAAATAATATTCACGAAGAGTGTGCTTCTCAGTTCAAGTAGATACAGGAGACTAAATGGGCAGCTCCTGTCCTGAGGTGGGATGAGAAGGCAGAAAGAGACTGGAGCTGGTTGAATGCACTTGGGAAACCTGGGGTGGAAAGGGGGAGTGTGCTGTAATATTGTAAGGATTGCAACTAGGGTCATATAACAATATGTGTATAAAGTTTTGTATGAGAAATTAACTTGAGCTGTAACTTTCACCTAAAGCACACACACACACAAATATATATATATACACACATGCACACACATATGTAGAAATTCATCAAAGCAAATGAATTAAAGGGACATCCCCCCTTTATCTCCCCCCCCAAATCACAACTTTGTCACTTGATTTGCTGTCTTCCTTTCCACATGGATTCCTCCCATCCTCAGGGCTGGCTTCAACTTAATGGTTGACCAACAGCACGTCAACACTTGATAGCCTGGCCTTTTGGTTCTTTGACCTTCATATCCCACTACCCACCTCCCCCACTTCATCATAATAACCCCTCAATTGATGACCCGGTGTCAAGATCACTAATATACGTGTTCCTCTCTCTGACTACATTTCTTTCCGCTTCCTGCCTTATCAGTCAACTGCTCCCACCAAAACCATCTCTGTTCCGCTAGGACCTCTAGTTCATTCATTCATTAATAGTTTTATTATTCATAATCCCCTGTCTTTTTTTCCTTCTAAATCCAACTTAAATTCTTTGATCCATGAAATTATTTTAAGGTATCTCTTACCAAATGAACTCTATATCTCTCTGCAATTTTGCATGTTTTACAATCCCAACCCTGAATCAGCCCAACAATACGTTTTCCCTGTGTCTGTACCTAAGTATCTCAGGATGGTAGAGAAAATCACACACGAGAGTAGATAGGAATCCAGGTAAATTCATCCACACCAGCCTTAGTAGGAGCTGCACCCTTCCCAGCAGTTCTACTACATTCCTCAGGCCAAGAAGGTCTCTTACACTCATTATGACCATTTCAAAATTTATTCACTCTTCAGAAACTCTAAAGCCTCAATAATATCCTCTTTCTCAGAGGAAAACCCAGATTCTTCTCAGGGAAAAGAAAGTCTTTAAACTAGAACTCAGCTTCCTGCCACCAGCCCAATCCACTCCTCCTGTGTGGATCATAACAAATTATGGATAACTTTGTGAAAAATTGGAATTCCAAAAAAAAAAAAAAAAAAAATCCAGAACACTTATTTGGGCTTATGAGGAACCTATACATAGACCAAGAGGCAGTTGTTCTAACAGAACAAGGAGATATTGTGTGGTTTAAAATCAGGAAAGGTATATGCATCAGGGTTGTCTCCTTTCACCATACATATTTAATCTGTATAATGAGCAAATAATCTGAGAAGCTGGATTATATGTACGTGAACATAACATCAGGATTGAAGGAAGACTCATTCACAACCTGCATTATGCAGATGACACAACCTTGCTTGCTGAAAGTGAAGAGGACGTGAAGTACTTACTGATGAAGATCAAAGACTACAGCCTTTGGAATGGACATAAAGAAAACGAAAGTTCTTACAACTGGACTAATAAGCAACATCATGACAAATGGAGAAAAAACTGAATTTGTGAAGGATTTCATTTTACGTGGATCTACAATCAACATCCTGAAAACAGCAGTCAAGAAATCAAATGACGTATCGCTTTGGGAAAATCTGCTGCAAAATACCTCTTTAAAGTGTTGAAAAGCAAAGATGTCACTTTAAGGATTAAGGCGTGCCTGACCCAAGCCATGGTATTTTCAATAGCCTCATCTGTATGTGAAAGCTGGAGCATGAATAAGGAAAACCGAAAAACTGATGCCTTTGAATTACAGTGTTGGTGAAGAATATTGAATATACCGTGGACTGCCAGAAGAACTAACAAATCTGTCTTGGAAAAAGTACAGCTGGAATGCTCCTTAGAAGCAAGTATGGTGAGACTGCATCTCATGTATGTTTCACATGTTATAACAATGGACCAGCCCTGGAGAAGAACATCATGCTTTGTGAAGTAGAAGGTCAGCGAAACAGGGAGACCCTCAATGAAGATGCACTGACATCATGTCTGCAAGGACAGACAAGCATAACAATGATTGTGGGGATGGTGGCGGGCCAGGCAGTGTTTCATTCTGTTGTACATACGGTCACTGTGAACTTGAACCAACACGATGGCACCAAACAACAACAACACTATGTAATTTCTCCCTTGACATTTCCAATTGTGTTTCTTAAGGTTACTTCATCATATTTGAAACTGAACATATGATTTTTGTCCCTAAAATTTGTTCCTCCACCTGGATTTCCTACTTCAGCAAAAGTCACCATGATTTGGTCACCAGAAACCTCTGAATCGTATCTTTTTCTTCCTCATTCTCTCCCCCAAGCTCTGAGAATTTCAACTCCTAAATATACTGAATTCCTGTCACGTATGTCCATTTTTATCCATTCCTGTCTATCTTCATTACCACCACATTTATCTGGGTCTCATTATAGCCTTCCTGCAAAGCTCCATGAAGAAAATTTTATGGATAGCAGCAGAACATTGACTGACATGGCGCTGGAAGATGAGCCACTCAGGTTGGAAGGCACTCAAAAGGTGACTAGGGAAGAGCTGCCTCCTCAAAGTAGAGCTGATCTTAATGACATGGGGAAAGTCAAGATTTTGGGACCTTCATTTGCTGATGTGGCAGGACTCAAAATGAGAAGAAACAGCTGCAAACATTCATTAATAGTTAGAATGTGGAATGTACAAAGTATGAACCTAGGAAAACTGGAAGTTGTCAAAAACGAACACATAAACCTCCTGTATCCTAGGCATTAGTGAGCTGAAATGAACTGGTATTGGCGATTTGAATCAGTCATATGGCCTACTGTGCTGGGAATGACAAATTGAAGAGGAATGGCATCATGTTCATGTTCAAAAGGAACATTTCAAGATCAATCCTGAAGCACAACACTGTCAGTGGTAGGATAACATTAATATGCTTACAAGCAAGACCAGTTAATACAACTATTACTCACATTTATGCACCAACTACTAAAGCCAAAGATGAAGAAACTGAGGATTTTTACCAACTTCTGTAGTTCGAAATTGATCAAATACGCAATCAAGATGCATTGATAATTACTGGTGTTTGGAATGAGAAAGCTGGAAACAAAGAAGAGGAACTGGTAGTTGGAAAATAATGCCTAGGTGATAGAAATGATGCTGGAGATCACACGATAGGATTTTGCAAGACCAATGATTTCTTCATGGCAACTACCTTTTTTCACCAACATAAAGCAGTGCCTATACGCTTGGACCTTACCAGAGGGAATACGCAGGAACCGACTACATGTGAAGAAAAAGACGATGGAAAAGCTCAATATCATCAGTCAGAACAAGGCCAGGGGCTGACTGTGGAATAGACCACCAATTGTTCATATGCAAGTTCAAGTTGAAGTTGAAAATAAGAACAAGTCTGTGAGAACCAAAGTATGGCCTTGACTATATCCCACCTGAATTTAGAGAGCATCTCAAAAATAGATTTGATGCATTGAACACTATATGACTGAAGACCAGATGAGTTGTGGAATGACATCAAGGGTATCATATATGAAGAAAGCAAGCGATCATTAAAAAGACAGGAATGAAAGAAAAGTCCAAAATGGATGTCAGAAGAGACTCTGAAAGTTGCTATTGAATGTAGAGTAGCTAAAGTGAAAGTAATAAATGTTGAAATCAAAGAGCTGAACAGAAGATTTCAAAGGGTGGCTTGAGAAGACAAAGTACAAATATGCAAAGACCTGGAGATAGAAAATCAAAAGGGAAGAACATGCTCAGCATTTCTCAAGCCAAAAGAACTGAAGAAAAAATTCAAGTTTGGCTTTGGAAGGATTAATTTTGAGATGTCTATTATTAGATATCCAAGTAGTGTTGTTGAGTAGGCAATTCAGAGTGCTGTCAGTCCTGGGGGTTAATTTGAGAGTCTCCAGTGTAATTCAAGTCATGGAAAGGAGGACACTTATAAGGAGTGCCTGTCAGACAGGCTAAGTTATGCTGAAGTAACAAACAATCCCAAAATCTCAGTGGCGTAACATAACAAAGGTGTATTTCTTGCTTAAGCTATGTATTCATTGAGAGTTAACTAGGATCTTCTTCTGCCTTGTTTGTGTCATTAATCTTCAGGCTGATAAATGAGCCTGGAGTGTTTTTCCATTTGTAGCGACAGAGGGTGAGAGGGAAGTACGGCAAGAATACACTGGCTCTTTAGACATCTTCCCAGAAGAGACATATAGTCATGTTTTATTGTCTGAGGCAAGTCATGTGGCTCAGGGCAGCAGAGAACTGTGATCCTCCCTTAGTAAGGGGCACTGAGGACTGGAGACCAGAGATGAGGTCTATCACAGAGTGAGAGTGTAGAGAGAAAAGAGTACAGAGGATTGAGCTCTAGAGAAAACCAACCCCTGAAGGTCTGAAGAGTGGGATGACCCAGGAGAAGAGGAGGCCAGGAAGGCAGGAGGAAAGCCAGGGATGGAAAGGCCATGAAGCTAGTAAAAAAGTGCTTCAAGTAGGAGGAGTGATCCATTCTTCAAATGATGCTGAGATGGGGAGAAGAGTGAGGACTGGGAAAGGGAAAGGTTTGGAATGAGCTGAGGAGAGAACTTGAGGCAAGGAAGTGGGAACAGTTCTTTTCAGTTTTGCTATAAAATGGAGCTGGATGGGGAATGGGGCCTGGGGGCATTTTGCCACCACTCGTAGTCCTCTTCTACAGAAAATATTTGGGATTGGCCCTTTTCTTCCTCCAAGGTTTCTCACTTCTGTTTTCTTTATCTAGTAACTCTTAATTATCCTCCCTTTAGATCTCAAGGAACCCTGGTGGCGCAGGGGCTAAAGTGCTCAGCTGCTAACCAAAGGGTCGAAGGTTCAAAACCACCAGGCGCTCTGTGGGAGAAAGACGAGGCAGCCTACTCCTGTAAAGATTTCAGGTTTGGAAAACCCTACAGGACAGTTCTAGTCTGTCCTATAGGGTCGCTATGAGTTGGAATTGATCTGCGGCAGTGGGTTTGGTTTTTGTTTGGTTTTAGATTTCAGTTAAGATGTTCCATCTTTAGATAACACTTTGCTAACCTTCCAAGTTAATTGTTTACTACAGTTTACCTAAAGTTTTCTTTGACAGCACTTACTAGTTTGTAATCATTGACTTCTGGCTGTCTTTGATCAATGTCTCCTTACTGGCCTGTAGACTCCATGACTGCAGGATCCTCGAGTGTTTAGCTCAGCTCTGTGTCTTGAGGATTCAGTGGAGTGACTGGCACAGGGTAAATGGCAATAAATATTTGTCAAATAAATGGTCGATTGAAAGAAAAAAATCAACACACTCCCTGGTAAACATTTATTTTTTGCATACTTCTAAAAGTATATACCAGAGACTCAGTGAGTGATGGACATAAATATAAAAACAGTACATTTAAGGAAGAGATCAAGGCCCACAATAATAAGGAGCCCGAAATAGAAAGCCTCTCTGGTAACCTTCTGCAGATTTTAAAATGCTAATTACCATATCATGTAACATCTCATATTGAACCATAAGCCAGTTTCTTAGGCCTTTATGCATTTGAAGGATATTATAAATTTTCCTCTTTTCCAGCATGTTCTATAAATATACATTAAAATACGTTGACTGCAGGAAAGTTAGATTTTCGAAGCTATGTTCATATTTAGTTTTCTTGTAACGATAATTTTACCAAGGCATTTGGAATCAGACCCACATTCCGTATGTGGAGCAATCAGGTGTCTGGGTGGTTAGCTGGGACAGGGAGCCAAGCTGAGAGTAACAAGAAGCCGATGTGCACTTACTGCCACCATGCAAGCAAGAGACAGAGAGGGGCACTGGCACCCAGCGTTCCAGTTTTCTTCTGGAATGGCACCAGTTGGGGGTCAGGTGGATGCAGTGCAGACAGGGGCAGTCTCCTTGCTGTCCAGGGGCCCCCAACAAAAGGCTCCTGGCTTTTTATGGGCCTGTGGGCTGAGATGAGTGAAGGCAGAGAGGGAAAGACTAAGAACGGAAGATACTTAGTCAAAGGGGTGGAATGTGCCTCAGGCCAGGCCCCCAATGAGGAGTCCTTGAGTGGAGGTGACTGGCTAGGAACGCAGACACACGTGCGAGCAAGGCTGACCTGGCTGGGTGGGGGGGGGAGGGGGAAGAGCGGTTTAGTCCTTGATCAAAACTCCCTCCAGAGATCGCAATGCACTGGTCCGCCACCACGGGTGATTGGGGAGGGAAGCTCCGCTCCATGAGGCCTGCCAGGCAAAGGCTTTTAATGACCTGTGTTCAGGCCAGAAAGATCACACGTAGGATTCTGGCCTGGTGGTGGATTCCTCACTTGCCAATGCAAGGCCTGCCATGTCTACCACTTGTCTCCCCCTCCGACCGTACTGGCTCCGTTGCTCACTGCTGCTGTTGGCCCACACTCGCCCCTTCCCTGTCCTTTGGATCCACCAAGTCCTTCCTTAGCTCAGGGACTGTGAACCTGCTGGGTCTTCCAGCTGGGTGCATTTCTCCCAGCACTTTAAATGGCCTCCATTCTTCTGGTCACAACTGAGATGCCACTTCTGCCGACAGGCCTTCTTTGACTAACTTAGTAAAGGTAGCAGCCTTCCAGTTATTCTTCATGGCATCGATGGTTACAATTTCCCTTATCACCTTTCACAATTAGTAAATAGATTATTTATGTCTTTGCTTGCTGTTTAGACATCTGTACTTCCTACTGTCCCCCATCTGCCAGTTTGTGGTAATGTGTTGGCTTGTGTGTTGCTGTGTTATGGAAGGTATTCCACGAGTATTTCAAATACCAGCAGGGTCACCCATGGTGGGCAGGTTTCAGCAGTGCTTCCGGGCTAAGATAGGCTAGGAAGAAATGCCTAGCTATCTCCTTTGAGAAATTAGCCAAGGAAAACCCTATGGATCACAATAGGATATTGTTTGATATACTGCTGGAAGATAAGCCCTCTAGGCTGGAAGGCACTCTAAATATACAGTGGCTACAACAATGGAGTTGAGCGTACCAACTGTTGTGAAGGCACAGAACTAGACAATGTTTTGTTCTATTGTACGTAGGGCCGCACTGAGTCGGAGCCAACTTGATGGTGACTAACAACAACAACAACAACAAGAGTTTAGTATTCAAAAATTTCCCTGCGTGGAGAGAGGCTAAAATGTGGCTTCACCCTCTGGTACTTAGGAGTATGTTGGATGTTCCTGAAGCTACAAGATAAACATGATTTTCTTCTGAAAGTGGTAATTTTATGAAAATAGAAATTTCAATTTGCTAGTAATTCATTAAAGACAGTGTTTGCAAACCAGCTATGCTAGGGCCTTTCATGGTTCAGTCTCTGCTTGGTCAACAAAACATGTTGAAATCAAGTCCAAAAAATGCAAAGAAGAGTAAATCAGAATATTTCTTCGTCTCTCTGGAGGAAACAGCAAAACGGAACACGTGTTTTTATTTCGCCATAAAGGCAAAAAAAATCCTCTCTCTTCATTTCTTGTGGCACAAAGGGTTTGAGCTGGGCTGCTAATCAAGGGGTTGGCAGTTCAAACCCACCCATTAGCACCATAGAAGTAAGGCCTGGCAATCTGCTTTTGTAAAGTTTACAGCCAAGAAAACACTGTGGACCTCAGTTCTACTCTGTAGCATACGGAGTCACCATGAGCTGAAATCGACTTGATGGCAATGGGTTTGGTTTTTTCCCCTTCATCTCTTGATGTTTTGACATCAAGACGTATGACAGCAGCACGTTTCTCAGTGCACACTGTAGTTCACTGCCCATGCTGGCTCCCACTGGTGTGTGTCTTAGAATTTGGCCTGTGGATCTCAGCAACAGCCCACTTGCCGTAACTTTTCCCTAGGACAGCGAAGTGCTTTGTTCTGCTTTTCAAGTTCACAGATGACCCTCACCAGAGACTTTATAGACTCCTTAGCAGCCTTTCTCAGCTTCCAGGGCTTTCCATTCCTATACCGTTTTGGTGGCAAGCTCTAACCCTCTAACCATGACTCACAAATCCTTTTGTCTCTGGTCCATGTCTTGGCATGTGCTGGGTGTTTCTCAAGTTTATAGCAGGAATCAATCTGTTCAAGTAGCTTCAAACTGGCTTGATTACAAGCCTTACAACAGCTGCCAAGCTCTGGAAGGCTCTGGTGTATTGATCAATCAAGGCCTTGAACTAACCCAAGCATGATTGCTCTCACTGTCCCCCTGCCTTCCAGAAAGACCAATTCATTAGGAAAATGGGTGTCTGTGTAAGTTGAGGTAAAGAAGAATGGTTGGTTTGCAGGTTTGCGAGGCAAGGTTTAGAATTCCCTGTGACATGAACTTACATCTGGTACTGTGCTTGAAACATCGAGTCCCCAACAGTGGCTTCTTTTTCAAACCATAAACCTCGTCTCTCTGTGGTCTGCACCACATTTGTGACAGATGTACTTGTTTCCAACAATGGTTCCAGCTCCCTTCCTTTTTCTTGAAACAGGAAGACTGCTTCCTCAGGCCCTTTTGCAGTTGGGTGGGGCCAGAATAACTTCTACAGTATCTGTGTGTAATGACCTATGATTTTGTCCCCTGGCTTGGCTAATGCTGAAGCCTTGTGTCGTGAAGGAAGTGCCACAAGATTGAAGGAACCTGAGATCTTGTGCTCCTCGTATAGGACAATGGTCCTCCATCAGAATTCATTCGATTTTGCACATCCGTCAGATTTTGTGTGAGTGAAAAATAAATTTTTCTTTTAAATTTGGTGCTGTTTGCACCAAAGCATAACCTAAGCTGTGGTGATTGAGATAATGTCCTCCCGACCTCAGGGTGTTGTGCTGAGAACTTACATGCCTTGTTCCTTTACATCATTGGCCATGGCCTTGTGCTAACAGTTAAAGCATACCCTTGGGCAGGTATAGGGTCATGGATTGAAAACAAAGTGCAGCTAAGAACCCCAACTTGGCCTTAGAACATCGAGCTTAGAAAATAAACTGAAATATATTACCTAGGTATAACTGGCCCAATAGTTTTTGTTTAACTTCAGTTATCAAGGAAAATATCAGAGGCGGTAGAGAGTACAGGCTCAGTGCACAGAAAAAAGAAAAAAACCTTAAACTTCTTTCTCCCTGTTTCTCTGCTCTCAATGTCCTCCACGTGCATGCCAGGGGCACTCTGAGATGTTTGCTCTCTCTGCGTTTTCTGTTCCCAAACCTTCAAAATTCCACAGCAAACAATACAAGACAGATGTGCCCTCCCTTCTTCTGATTCATTTTTATTTTATTTTATTTTTTTACTTTCTCTGTCAGTTTTTCTTGGTCTTTTTTTTTTTTTTTTAATTGTGGTAAATACATATGTAACCGAACATTTGCCTTTTTAACATTTCTTCCATGTACAGTTCAATGACATTAACTACGTTCATCCGGTTGTTTGACCATCACATTTTCTGACAGAAGAACAAGCTATATGCACTCTCATCCACAAAAACTTCTGTCCCTTCTGCAAATGAAGACAAGTATCAAAAGGCTACACAAAATTAGCATGCATTTATTAGCTAGAATAAGAAAGTTCAAACTTTGGGCAGACCGTAGTAGTTTAGAACTTGGGTCCTAGAGTTTGTTTCCCTTGTCTGTCGTTCACCAGCTATGTGAATTAGGCAGCAGGTTAAACCCTCCACATGTTGGTTAGTGAAAGAACTTGTAAAAGGAAGTTAATGATGCTGCCTACCCGACAGGATTATCACGAGATCTTAAAGAGATAGCCCATGCAGTTAACAGAGTGTTTGGTAAGAGCGCCATAAATGTTAGCTCTCCTTCTTCTTTTCTTCTCCTCCTCTTCCTGCTTCTCCCAGACTCCTAGCCCATCATGGTTTATTCTCCTGTCATTTGAGAAGCATTAGTTCACCACATCCTTACAACAACTCTGAACCAGAGTTAATAATATTCATCTTGCAGATGAGGATGTGAAAGAAGACAGGAAACACAAAGAAAGGGGGAAAGGGGAAAAGAGAAATGAAGTACTGTAGAAATCCACTTCCCTCATTTCAATTCTTCTTCAAGTTGAGAGTGTGCACCAACCTACTGCCTCCACTTCCCTTGCAAATTCCAACTAACAGCCCTCTTCTATATTTCTAGGCTTAGGGTAGACACCGAGTCAGGTGATCCTGAGGAATCCTTAGGGGTTAACATGAAACAACCTGGCAAAATCAAATATGGATTTATATGGTCCAAAGCATATCATTGAACTTGACTGATGGAATCTGAGAATGTGGCTGATGGAATGAGAATTTCCAAACATTCTTCTTACATGTGAATTAACCCTTCTGCATTAGAAATGATGGGATAAAAGGAGATAATAGAAACCCTGAATATACTTTTCAAACATTAATAAGTATGAAAATTTTTGATGTGTGCATAAATTCATTGCTTTTCATGCAACAGGCTTTTAAAAGGTCAATAACACCAAAGTGAACTTGAAAATCATGGTTTGTGTGTGCTGTCTTAGGAGGCTGTGGGAGGGGAAGCTCATTAATGTTCATTTTGGTTATGATTTAATCATGAAGAGATGATGTATTAATGGCTCAGAAAGTCAACTCAAGAAGTTGAACTTGGGATGATTCTACTTAAGCTTGACTATTGTAAACATGGCTTGAGAGGGAAACTAATAATACATAAAGGAAAATAACCACCATTCCCTGAACTCAATTTAAAGAGGAGGAACTTGCCCAAAGTTTAAGGAGGAAAGATTTTCAACAACAGCATATTCTAAGGCCAGAGTGTTTAAAAGTGCCTTGGCCTCAATATGTCCCAGAATTATTTGACACCATCGTCATAAAAACCTATTGGATATTTAAAAAAAATCCTCAAGCTGTTTTATTTCTATAGAGCACTATTTCACAGTGGTATCTGCTATTTTGGGTTGGATATTTTCTGCTTCTAATTTCCTCTTTTAAAGCAAAACCAGGACCTCAGGAGCTCAAATTCTTGTCAGAAGCAGAGGACCCCAGGTGTGTTGGCAGAAAGCGAACACGGATGAGTCTTCCTTTATGCCTTTGTCAGCAGGTTGGGACCAGAATGAAGGCCAAGATGTGGGTAACAATGCTGTTCTGCTTCTCCTTATCTGATAATCTTGTTTTCCTGGGGAGGTCTTTCATCTCAGAGTCAGATGCACTCTGGCCATGCCATGAAAGCGACTGGGATGAGAACTGAATGACAGGATGAGAAGCCCCTCTTGCAGACAGAAAGTGGGAGCTGGAGGGTAGGGCTGAGTTCCACCATGAGACAGAGCCCACAACACAGGGGAGAAATGGCCCACAGGTCTTTGGTTCTTCTTGGCCCTCAGAGGGTATAGTTTGAACTCTTGGCTCCTTAACATGGTGATCTCTCCCAGCCGAGAGTCTGGTAGTCACTTAGTCCTGGTGAGGGAGCTGACAGTCACCTTTGGTTCTGGTAGACAAAATTTTTCCATGTATAAATAGAGGCCTGGTGAGTCCAATCGTGAGTGATTTTAAAGTTATTTTAAGCTTTTTCTGTAATGTTTTTATCATACATAACTTTTTAAAAAAGTAGTTGCTGTTGTTAGCTTTTGTCGTGTTGGCCCCCAACTCCTGGCGGCCCCACATACAACAGAATGAAATGTTGCCTTAGCCTGTGCCGCTCCTATGATCAGTTGCAGATCAGACTATTGTGATCCATAGAGTTTTCACTGGCTGATTTTCAGATGTAGATCACCAGGTCTTTATTCCTAGTTCATCTTAGTCTGGAACCTCTGCTGAAACCAGTTCAGTGTCATAGCAACATGCAAGCTTCTCCTAAGAGACGGGTGGTGGCTACACACGAGGTGCATTGGCTGGGAATCAAACCCAGGTCTCTCTCATGGAAGATGAATATTGTACCACTGAACCACTAATGCCTCCATTCAGTGAAAGTCAAGGATCCTAAACATAATACTCAAATTCAACTAATCTTCACAAGACTTACCCTAGTTGACACCCTCCATGGCTCCACAGCTGCCCAAGAGCCTCCGCTCTCTCTCTGCTTAACCCCGATGAAGCTCCCACCTGTCTGCAGCTTTAGCTCTCAGCTGCGCATGGGGAGTGCTGACCTTCTCTCCTGGCTTCTTCTCAGTTCCTCAATCTCGTTGAGTCTACCCCTTAGAGCACAGTGTTGCTTGAACTGGATGATCTGTCTCTAACACATAATTAATAAAGAAAGCCTGGTGGTGTGCAAGCCGTCGCTTAGCTCTAAAAATTGTGTAATTCATTTTCTCATCTCCTCAATGCACCTTTGTTTTATCCCATAGGGGCAATATAAATCAATTTTCCGTCTGCTCTTCAGTCAAGGCAGTTGCAGAGTTCTCAACTGTTTCTTGGGCTTCTCTAGCTCTTTCTGCTGCCAAGTACTGCCAGGATTGTTTTCCATGGCATATTTCTTTGTTATCCTTAGTTTTAAGGCAATGTGAGTTTCACAACATTTCTGAAATAAGTAAGCTTCCAATATTTCAGCAGGCAAAGCATTTGGCAAGTTCCCATATTTAAGGGAGTTAGTGAAGTATGTTCTAAATTTTTCCTAGTTTCTCTTTTACCTTATACTAGGTAAGCAATTATTTTTGCCATCCTTTCATCGTTTGTCTCCTTTCGCAGGCCCCCTGAGGCTTGTGGCCAACCATTACAGAGGTAGTTTCTCTGAATGATAGCCTGTCTACCGTCAGCATTTCCCTGGGAGGCGCTGCTTTTTCTTTACAATCCAAACAACCAAACCAGAATAAAATCTCAGCAATGTTTCTGGCCTATAAAGACAAGACTTTCCTTGGTTCACTTCCTGTCACCTCCCTGGGCTGTTTGGGTTTTTGCAAACATCCTTACTGGCTTCAGGAAGGGTGGGATGAAATTGTTTAGTTGTTCAAGGGGTTCTGAAGTCTTTCTCATCAGCCAGCAGTTCCTGAGGGGAGTAGAAGCAGAAAGAACAAGGCACTCCAGAAGGAGCAAGGCAAGGGGCACAACAAAGACAGAAGCAAAGGCGGAGCTCGCTCCCAAGTGGGAGTCTTGAGAGGCTTGGAGAAAGCAATTGCATTTCATTCCTAGCAGGTTTGTTCATGTGTAGCCATTAAAAGCTGTATCACAGTTGTGTTTTGAATAGCCTCTGAGCCACTCTGCTTTGCCCTGTTTGGCTCAGACTCCCAAAATTGTAAAAGCCACTTTACCAGACCGTCACGGGAATGCCACTTCAAGGGGAAAGAACCCAGTCTTGCTTCTTATGCTGAAGCCTGACAGGAAACTCTTGGCTCTGACCAGTCAGTATAGTTTTGTGAATGTCAAAAATTGGGCTGATACGAGAACGCATCCTCTCCTGGACAAGATAACAGGAATAAACCTGTAAGGATAAACAATTGTGATTTTTCTCCTTCATTTCTTTCAATTCTAAACAGAAGGGCAGGGAGCTAGGACTAAATGGATTGTCTTTCTGTTCTCTGTCCTTCCTGTGACAGAACAGCTGTACATTCCGAATGACAAAGAAAGAACAATTTGCATAGACACTGGGCCAAATTATCTACACTGGGTTCCTAATTTGCACATGGAAAATACGTGACTTTTAGGAGGACTCCTAGAAAAAATTCTGATTTGCATTTGTGTAATTGGATGCTTGTGCCCCATTGCATTTCTGCTGGGCAATTCTGCCATTGCACAAACCTGCCACGCTGGAGCCATCAGGCATGAATGGTGCGTAGCCACGTGTGGGCGTCTGCAGTTTATGCTTCTATTTTGAAACTTTCTTATTAATAGTAAAGTTTTAGACCAAATAAACCCATAAATGTGCGTTTTTCTACTTTTTCAGTGTTTAGATATATGTCTTCAGTATGGTTTTAATGTGTTACATGCATTGCTCTACAGTTGTTGTTGGATGCCTTCTAGTCAGTTCCGATTCACAGTGACCCTATGTAAAAAAAACCCCGGTCCTGAGCCATCCTCACAATCATTTTTTATGCTTGAGCCCATTGTTGCAGCCACTGTGTCAATCAATCTCTAGGGACTGATCTCTCCTGATAACATGTACGAAGTATCTGAGATGGAGTCATCCCATCCTCACTTCCAAGTAATGCTATACAGTAATTGTCTTAGTTATCTAGTGCTGCTATAACAGAAATACCACAAGTGGATGGCTTTAACAAAAAGAAATTTATTCTCTCACAGTCTAATGGGTTACAAGTCCAAATTCAGGGCATCGGCTCCAGGGGAAGGCTTTCTCTCTCTGTTGGCTCTGGAGGAAGGTCCTTGTCCTCAATATTCCACTGGTTGAGGAGCTTCTCAGGTGCAGGGGCCCCGGGTCCAAAGGATGTGCTCTGCTCCCGGTGCTGCTTCCTTGGTGGTATGCGGTCCCCATTCCAAGTTTCAGAGTCCCATTTCTTCCCAATCAATGCCCTCACTTTAACTTCAGACATTTCTCTAGGTTGGCAATTGAGCTGGCATTGTAATTCAGCCACTCTTACAATTAGAGTCTGGGTTCGACTTTTGGCAATATCAGCTGTTACTACAAGAAATAAGGCTTTCTTTCATAGCACAAGTGGAAGATTTTAGGTTTATTCAACACTTGAGCTTTGACTCTGAAGCCCTAAGTGCATCTCTTTCTTTCACCACTTTGTCTGGTGAAAGTAGGACCCACCAGCCAGCTTCCTTATACTTCTCATTCTGACAAAACTCTAGAAAGATACTACGCATGTGTTCACCCAGAGCCTCGCCTTTCACCAATGCCTGATCTACGGGTGGTGGTGTTTTGTGTGCTTTTATCACCACCTCAGCCCATGGGTTAGCAGTTTACTGTTGGAAGCAGAGTTATTACCATCTTTAAGACTAACCAGAATTTAGAGAATTCATCCTTACAATTTTGTTTCTCTAGAACTGCTCTTGGTACCAAATGTCTTAGGCTGGGTTCTCCAGAGAAGCAAAACCAGTAAAGTGTATAAGTATATACAGAGAGACTTACATCAAGGAAACAACTCACACGGTTGTAGGGGTTGGAACATTCCAAATTTTTGGATCAGGATAGGGGCCTTTCCCAATTTACGGAGCCGCAGAAACTGGTGAACCCAAAATCAGCAGGTCGGGGAGCAGGGCTCCTGCTCACAGGCTGTGATGGTCGAGGAATCTCCAAGGTCAGCAGGCAAGACTGCAAGGTGTTTCCTGAGTCACATAGCTGCAGAGGCTGGTGAACCCAATACAGGCAGGTCGGGGGGCAGGACTCTTGCTCACAGGCAGTGAAGATCGGCAAATCCCGAGACGGACAGGTAAGCAGCTGTTATGCTTGAGCCTGCTGTGGCAGCCACTGTGTCAGTCCATCTTGTTGAGGGTCTTCCTTTTTCTGCTGACCCTGTACTCTACCGAGCATGATGTCCTTCTCCAGGGACTGATCCCTCCTGATAACATGTCCAAAGTATATGAGATGAAGTCTCCCCATCCTCACTTCCAAGTAATGCTATATACAGTGATGCTTAGCAAAATGTATTTAATATATTTTGTATGTGTTTATAGTGAAAGTGTCTTTAACATTAACGAGTACTTGTGATCTTAAGAGCAGCTAGTTTCCGGGGCTGCCAAAACAAAGTCCCATAAACTGGGTGGTTTTGAGAACAGACATTTGCCTCGCAGCTCTGGAGGCTAGAAGTTTGAAATCTGAGTGTTAGCTGCATTCATTCCTTCAGAGGGCTCTGAGGGAGAATGAATTCCCTGTCTCTCCTAGCTCCTGGTGATGGCTGGTGTCCTTGGCATTCCTTGGCTTGTAGATGCATGACTCCAATCTCTGTCTTCATCTTCTCATGGCCCTCTTCTCTCTATATATCTTTGTTACTTCTCCTTTTCTATACGGACACCACTGATAATGGATTAGGATGCCACCTATTCTAGTATGACCTCATATTAACTTAAGTGACAACATCTTCAAAGATTTTATTTCCAGACAAAGTCACTTGAATTAGGAAATGACTCAGACAGGTTACGCAATGGCACAAGCAGATTATAAGTGCTTTCTTCTTAGTGCCCAAACTCTCTAAAACACGTGTCACTGGGTACTGGTGCAGGTTCTGGTCCAGCGGTTCCTATGATGCACATGTATCTTCAGGGAGGTCTTTGCTTTTCTGCTATTTTAATCTAAGAATGATAGTTTTCAGAGAAAGGTATCAGGCAACCAGAGTAGGATGATTCTCCTAAGGGCCCTGTAAGCTCTGAATGTGATACGTAAGCTGCGTACCTTGGCAAATATTGGCTCCCACAGACTACTAGGACTCTGTATAGGAAAGGAAACAGACAGATGAGTGCTTATCTAAGGGTGACCTATGCTGCCCTGTGTTTCTACAGTGGTCACTTTTGTCTCTCCCAATGGAGCTAACCATCTGTAAATGCCAGAATGGTGGTCCATGACTACTGTTTGAGATCATAGACTATGGTGACTTGGGTTGGATGTCCAGATTTAGGCATACCTGGATACAGATTAGTCCCCTGGGCTCAGGATTAATTGGAGGTTCCAGATAGTTCCAGGGAAAGCTTCTATGTGAAATCCTGTCTAGTCTCTGATGATGGGGAGGGCAGTGGGAGGGTAGAGTAGAGTTGGGGCCCAGCTAAGTATTATGTATTCAGAGGGGATGAGAAAGTCCCCGAGTTCCTCTAGGATTTGGGAAGATACAGGGAAAAATAGTTCTATGACATCAAGGACAATCCCTTAAGTAAATACAGAATCCAGGGTTTGGAATCATACTGACTGACATACTGACTACCTTTATGTTTGTTACCTATGAGCTTTTTGCCGTCGTTAATAAGATAGCCTATTAAATGGAGTACAAGGGGTAAGTGGTATCAAATATTGCTGATTTACAAAGATTTTAATGTCACACTCGAATAAACCCCATCCTACCCAGCTTCATAGCTTTACTTTTGGTTAGAGTATTAATAAAAAGTGATGGCAGCATCCTCTTATGATTTCTGTTCATGTCAAATTTGGTTTGCTATTTTTCACTGCTGTGTCGCTAAGAGTCGGAATCATCTCAACGGCAATGGGTGTTGGTTTTTGGTGCAGGTAATTATATCTTTATGTTTTGTTACCCTGTTTGATAGTCACTTTTCTATTCTGAGTTTCTAGAGGACAAGAGGTCTTTCCTATCCTTCCTATCTAGGTTAATTTAATTAACTTTTTTTTTTTTTTTTTAACTTTTCAAGACAATGTAGTGGAAAGAGCCCAGGAGATGGAGCTAGTACCTTGGCTCCATATCCCAACTCTGTGGCCATATGACCTTTGGTGACTCACTTGGTCTCACTGACTCAGTATTTTATCTATAAACTGGGGATGAAAATGTGTTCCACTCCAAAAACTGATGATCAAAATGCTTCATAAACTTGAATGTCATAACTACTATTAAGCCATTTAAAACTCAGGAATACTAATTTAGGCTTTTTTTTCGTTATAGTAAAAATACCCTCTGAACCTAAAAAAATAGTGCCTATTTCTATCTTTGCTTATGCAACCATGTTGCACAAGACATATTCTTGGTTAAGGAACAATTCTATTCCGTGGTGTTTTGTCAGCTCCAAAGATTTCAAAAAATAAACTGGTGAAGGGATTCCATTTTTATTTTCACTAGATTGATTTTTTCTGTTTATCTTCCCTTTCTACGTGGTGTAATCTGAACTTTTAATACCTTCTCAGGCCTTTAGTTTTCATGTTTAAAATCTCGTTTTGTAGTCTGGGACTTCTGCTTCTGGCAATATCTCAGAATAGATACTCTGACGGGACATTTGATTAAAAATGATCGATTATGGATATATGACAATACCGTAACTTTATATGTGTTCCTGAGCTCAAGAGGAATATCTGAATACACATAAAAACCAAAAAATAACAGGGCTTTAAGACCACAGGAGAGAGTGCTGAACAATAAGCAAAGGTGGCCTTGAGATCCCGTGCCTAGTCCCGCATCGAGCCCAGCTTGGGCCCTGGTCAGGTGGAGGAATAGAACCTAAAACGTCCACATTCAGCCCGTTGTCTCAACGGGGCAAGATTAGACGCAGGTGAGTAGTGCCCCCTGGCTCCTGGGAGCAGCAACACAAATCTCCCCTAGATGATGGCGTTACCAATTTATTGTTGATATGCTACAAACTAAGAAAATATGGATTAACAAATAAATAATTGCCCAAAAATAAAGGTATAAACCAATATAAAAGAAAATAAGCTGAAACGATAAACGCCGTATGTAAATCCTCAAGTTTTAAAATACTGGAATTACGTAACCCAAACCCACGGCCGTTGAGTTGACTCTGACTCATAGCAACCCTATAGAACAGAGTAGAACCGTCCCACAGAGCTTCCAAGGAGCGCCTGGTGGGTTCCAACTGCTGCCCTTTCGGTTAGCAGCCTATCGCTTAACTACCACGCCACACAGGTTTCCACTGGAGTTAGATACACAATACAAAATAGGCACAAATGAACTATCCTAGCAAATTTAGTGCACGAAAATGGAGTGTTTGTGAAGAGGAATCTTAGATTAAAAAGACTTAAAAGACATATGTATCAACCAAACATAATATGTAGACCATATCTGGATCCCAATTCAAGTAAACTGTTAAAAAAAAAAAAAAAACAAGCTGATATTTATGAGACAATTGGAAATTTGAATACTGATTATATATCAATTTTGAATAGTCAATAAGATACATTTCAATATAACACTATTAAAGAATTATTACTAGTTATAATTCTGATTTACGGTGCCCTTATGTGTGTCAGGATAGAACTGTGCTCCATAGGGTTTTCAATGGCTGGTTTTTCAGAAGTAGACAACCCAGCCTTTCTCCAGAGGCACCTCTGGGTAGACTGTAGCTTCTAGCCTTTCAGTCAGTAGCTGAGCATGTTAACCATTTGTACACCATCCAGGGAGTCCATGGAGTTATTAAGTATGCGATGATGGTATTATAATAAAGACAGTTCTTACATTTTTGAGATTCATACTTTGATCAGTTATCTATAACCACATGAGCACAACCACAAAACATTGGTGGCATACTATAATAAGAATCTATTGTTCACACCTCTGGGGTGTTTGGTTAGGTGGCTCTGCTGATCTGGCAGGGCCTGGCGGAACATTTCTTCTCATTTCAGCTTGACTTGTTTACGTGGGTGTCAGCTGTCAACTGATTTGGATGGCCTTGCGTCTCATGTCTCTCTCTTTCTAGCTGTCTACTCAAACATCTTCTCAGGATGATGACAGGGCACGTGAATTGGAATAAGCCTGGTTTTTAAACCTCCACTGTGTGTCGCATTGGCTAGCATCCTGTTTGCCCAAGCAGCCCCGTGGCCCAACCCAGAGTTTGATTGGAAGGACACTGCAAGATTCTACCAACAGGATGTGGCTACAGGTAGGGGAGAAGAACGGGGGCCATTTTTTTGTGATATCCCACAATATTATATTAACCCACTGCCGTTGAGTCAATTCTGACTCATAGTGACCCTACAGGACAGAGCAGAACTGCCCCTTGGGGTTTCCAAGGAGCGCCTGGAGGATTTGAACTGCTGACCTTTTGGTTAGCATCCGTAGCACTTAATCACTATGCCTTTAATATTACATTAAAAAAAAGGAGAGTAAAAAAAAGAAAAACCATTGCCACCAAGCTGATTCCAACCCATAGCAACCCTATAGGACAGGGCAGAACCACCCCACAGGGTTTCTGAGGGGCATGTGGTGGATTCAAACTGCTGACCTTTTGGTTAACAGCCAAACTCTTAACCACTAAGCCACCAGGGTTTCCTAAGCCACGACAGAGTGTAGGCAAATTTAAAAGAGCCCTGGTGGTACAATGGTCATGCTCTTGACTGCTAACTGAAAGGTTGGTGGTTCGAACCTACCAGCGGCTCTGCGGCAGATCTGGTGATCTGCTTCTGTAAAGCCTAGGAAGCCCTATGGGGGAGTTCTACTCTGTCATATAGGGTCGGTATGAGTTGGAATCGACTTGCCAGTACACACAACACAAGAAGAAGCAGGGTTATAGATGAAATAAGATTATCTGTGAGTCGGCCATTGTTGGAGCTGGTCAATGAGTACATGAGGATTCAATTCTGACTAGCTTTGTGTGTGTCTGGCATTTTCCATAATAGAAAGGTAAATTTATAAAATTCTCCAGTACCTCCATTTAGGAAGGTTTAAGTTCGTTTCCTTGAGAGTATTTGGTGAAAACACTGTTCTCCACTGTTCTTTCTTATTCTAAGTAAGCTGATTCAGATCATAATATGATTTCTCCACATGGTTGGAGGGGGGTAGGCTGTGGGTGAGAGATGGGTAGGAAGGTGTGGGAGAAAGACAACAGATTCCTAAGCAAATCGGTGTTTTTGCTTTCTCTGAGGAGGACATCTCACAGCAGTTCTGCCCTCAATTACTAAGTTCAAATATAAGGATTCTTTCAACTCCTGCCTGGCTGCCTTTCCTTATGAAGCATGTGACATAAGAAAGGGGTTCTTTATGTTCCACATATTATGTGGTTCAATATTAACACATGTTCTGTTTGAAAATGGCATATGCTCAGGTGAATACGTGCTTGTTAGGAAAGAACAATAGGTAGGAGAGGACATCACGCTTGGTAAAGTAGAGGGTCAGCAAAAACGAGGGACACCCTCAGTGAGACAGATTGATACACCAAACACAACAACAGACTAAAACGTACCAGCGATCATAAAGATGGTGCAGCACTGGGAGACGGTTTGTTCTGTTATACTTAAGGTAGCCATTAGTCAGAGTCGACTCTACGACAACTAACAGGAAGCTTGAGACCTTCCTTCCTCTTTCTTTTCTTCTCTATCTCTTTATTTATTTTTTCTTTCCTTGCTTTCATGTATTTATTTAAAAATATTTATTAAACTTCTGTTAGGACCAGGTACTGTGCTGTTGTTGTTAGGTGCAGTCAAGTCGGTTCTGACTCATAGCCACTCTGTGTACAACTGAATAAAACACTGCCCAGTCCTGCACCATCCTCACAATCATTGCTATGCTTGAGCCCAGTTTCGCAACCACTGTGTCAGTCCATCTTGTTGAGGGTCTTCCTCTTTTTCACTGATCCTCTGCCAAGCATGATGTCCTTCTCCAGGGACTGGTCCTTCCTGATCACATGTCATGTCCAAAGAACATGAGACAAAGTCCTTCTGGCCTCTTTTCTAAGGAGCATTCTGGCTGTACTTCTTCCAAGACAGATTTGTTCATTCTTCCAGCAGAAACTAATAATTATACTAGTAATAAAAGGATGGGTAGAAAAACAGATCTGCCCAAATCGAGCCTACAGTTTATTGTTTCAAGCTCAAATTCATGTAAACCTCTATGATGGTTCACATTGATCAGAATACTTTTTTCCCCTCTCTCTTAACAACAAAAACGTAGAGCAAGGTCTCCTAATACAGAGCAATCACCCTCTGCACGTCCACATCTTCCATGACTGTACTTCCCAATCTATGTATTTCAAATCGTAAGTCTCAAATTTTTTCTGGAAATAATTTTTATAGCACGTCCCAGCAAACTGCATGTTTGGGCCACGTTGAACAATTCATACACAGTGAGGTAGTTTACACTCAAAAAATGAGAGATGTGGGGATGGTTGGTGTTCATTTTTCTAAGAGCACATGAAAACGACTAACTCTATGGCTTCATTAATGCAGTTTCACCCTGAATCAATGTTACATTTTCCACTTGTCTTGCCCAGAAAATCTTATTTTGTGGCATTTTTCTCTTTTGTGTATGGTGAGTAGAGCTGTCACATAGAGAAAGTGATGCTGTGTGTCAGAAGTGAGCACTCTACCTGTATATCCATCTACCTGTATATCCATCTTTTCATATCCCTTAATCCACCGCCTATGAGTTGGAATCGACTGGACGGCAATGGCTTTGCTTTTTTTTTTTTTTTTGGTTTAACGTCTCTTACGTCCTGAAACCATTATTCTAGGTTCTGGGAGAGTCGAGAGAATGAGGTGGAGGATGGGTACACCCATTTGGATAGAAGGAGAGGGACAAGGAGACACTCATTCATCTTTGAGATATCACCAGGCTCCTGCTAATTCCAAAAAGCATCACATTAAAATAAATGCTCCCTGATGACAAACAAAGGCGCATTTTTCATTTGCTGGCCACCATTGTCCATTTGTAACTGTCGATAGCGGCTAGGAAGATCAAAGGCACTTAAAATGGTTTTGCTTGATTGAGAAAACCTAGCGCATTCTAAATCCCAGGCCATGGATGGTCTTTTACATTTTTGTTTTGTTTTAAATGGAATTCCATTGTATCTCTGTGATTGCTTTGGGAACATATTTTCTTTTGTACCAGCTATTTCCAAGGAGAGAGACCATGCCGGGGTGAAGTCCATGTGCCACCCCCAGCTTGGCTTCTGGCCATCTCTCAGCTGAGAAAAAAAATAAATAAAGATAAAAAGCAAATGTGGAAGGCTAATGAGGGTGAGAGCTGCATGTATGAATTCAAGTGCAATGGCTATAGGTCTTCCCAGCTGTTTACAAAATGCTTCTGCTCAGGGCACATGGATGAGCTTGCTGGCCCTTAGCTCCTGCGGAGCAGAATTGGCAAGGCTGGAGTTGCTGCCATCCTTTTGAATCCATAGCTATTTATGGTATCGATAAAATGGGTGTAATGAGCCCAGATGGTGGTAAAGGATTTCGGCCATGAGCATCTTTGGTTAGCATTCATATACTATATTGCAAAGTAATGGAGCAACAGTTTTTCTTCTTTAGTTAAGACAGTGGCCTTTGCGTAATTGGAGACCTGGCTTTGAATCTGGGCTTTGCAACTTTCTAGTTAAGTGACTATTGTCAGGTTAGGAATACAGTCAGCTGCCTCGTCTGTAGACTGTTGTGAAGATTAATTCAATACTGCGGTGGAGTACAGAGTATAATGTTTTAACAAAGGGTAATTTTATAAAATATTGATGAGGATAAGGATGATGATGATAATAATGATGTCTTTCCAAAGCCATGTGACCTGGAGAATAGCCCTGTAGAAGTGACGTACATGTCCCCAAGCAGCCAGGTGTCTCGTTTGTTGTTCAGCTCCGTGGACCTTCATCCACTGAAGGCTAGTTTCTGTACCTATGTCTTTTTGTAAATCACCTTTTATGAGGCTACCAGTGACCTCCCAACGAACCCTTCTCTAATCCGAGTTCAGTAGGCATTGACACAGTTGTTCGTGTGGCATTTCCACAGTCCTCTCTGTGCTGAGTTTTCCTCCACTCTTATTTCACTATTCTTTTTAAATTTAAACTCCAATAATTTGAACAGAGTCTTATCCTTGAGATGGAGACTCCGTTCGAACGTGTGGATAAGTGTGCTCTCTGCAGTCAGTGATGGCTCTTGTGCAGATAACTGCAGCTTTCTAGACAGGCCGTGGGTACCACTGACCGTAACGTCACACTGGTTTAGGGCAGCAGTTGGCGAACTACCACCTGCAGGCTGAGTCTGGCCAGGTACCTGCTTTTATAAGTAAAGTTTGTCGTGATTCCTTTATGTATTGTCTATGGCTGCCTTGGTCTTGTGACAGTAGAGTTGAGTAGTTATGAAAGAAATTGTATGACTCACAAAACCAAGAATATTTACTATCTGCTCCTTGACAGGGATTCTTGGATGCTACAAGAGGAGCTGGATGTCAGTAGGGACCGAAGCATTGCAATGTGGGGGTAGAAAAATAGCTAACATGGACCTCAGTTTACCTAACAGAGAGAGCATGATGTTAGGAAATGGAAAAGACTGCACTGTAAGTAATAGGGACGAATTCCAGGTCCCGTCTGCCACCACCTGTCTATGGGAGTGGGGCAGTCCCCTAACCCTAACTGCCTCAGCTTCCCCACAGATAATGTTGGGTCAGATGGGATGGGTAGACAGATGATGAAATCTAGTGACGCGTCTGGCTCCAAAATGCTATTGCTTTATGTTCATGTTATATGTGCATGTAAATGTCGGTGGCACAAATCTATCTATTCACTATCTATCTGTCCATCTGTCTGTCTATTTATCTCATCTCTCCGTCCATGCATCCATCCATGCATGCATGCATCCATCCATGCATGTATCCATGCATCCACCCACCCACCTATCCACCCACCCACCCATCCACCCACCCACCCACCCACCCATCCATCCATCCACCCATCCACCCATCCACCCATCCACCCATCCACCCATCCATCCATCCATCCATCCAACCAGCCATATCTATCTGTCCATCCATCATCCATCTATCTGTCTATCCATCATCTATCTTATACTATCTGTCGTCTCTCTAATATCTACCTTGCCGTAACACTGTCATTGTTTGTTTTGCCTCAAGAGGAGTGAAATGAAGTTTGTCTTTGAATTGAAAATGCCTGTGTCTCTTTAAGAGTTTGCATCAGTCAACATAGCTTGATGATTGGGAAAATTCTAATCAGATGAGTTCTGCTTTTGACTTCATTGTAGAGTGAACACAATAAGCAGGAAAAAAAGAAAAAGCCCAGAAAGCCACAAATAAAGACCAATAAAACTTTGAGTATGGTTTAAAAAAAAAATTATATTTGGAAAAATCACAGAATTTACATGTTTTGGTATAGCTTCTGCTGAGACAGATGGGAGGGTAGAGCCAAGATTTAAAAAAAAAAAAAAAAGCTGCCATTTCTTGAGGGCTGGAACTGTGCTAAGCCCTGTAACTGCACTAAAGCAGTTGCCACTGAGTCCACTCAGACTCACAGCTACGTCATGTGTGTCAGAGTAGAACTGTGCTCCACAGCGTTTTCAATGGCTGATCTTTCAGAAATTAATCACCAGGCCTTTCTTCTGAGGTGCCTCAGGGTGGACTCAAACCTCCAATCTTTTGGTTAGCAGCCAAGGTCTTTAACCATTTGTACCACCCAGGGACTCAGCATCTGCATTAGCTCCTCTATCACTCACAACAAGTCCAAGAGTAGGTGCTGTTACCATCCTCACCTCACCTCAGGTAGAGATGAGAATTCTGTCTGGGAGACATTAATCGACGTGCCTGAGGAGGAGATGGAGGTGAGATGTGAACATGTGCTTCTGTCCCCACAGTCCCTGCTTTTAACCAACGTGCTCGCCTGGCTTGCTGGCTTTGTCATTGGAATGTAAGTGTCATTACATCCTCATACTTGCACTGGGGGTCAGTGTGACCACTGTAAAGAGCACACTGGCCATCCCAAGATTCCCACTCCCACTCCACCACTTACCAGAAGGGTGAACATGCACCAACTCATTTCCCTATTTGTCCAGTAGAGACAAAACATGCATCTCAGAGGATTGTTGCAAGGAGAAAGATGTTACACTTATTAAATGTCTGCCATGTAATGGGTACCCTGGTAACGATAATTTCCTTCTCTTTATCTAACCTTCAGAGCATGTACCACGTTGTGTTAGGAAATATGGCAAGAACCAAGGAAGGCTGGGCCCCTGGTATTGGCAAGGCTTCAGTTTAGTTGATGACAAGAGAGTAGAAGAGAAGAAAATAATGCACAGTGACTGCTATGAATTGTGTCCTCCCAAAAGATGTGTTGAAGTCCTAACGCCTGAACCTGAGAACGTGACCTTATTTGGAAATAGGGTCTTTGAAGATGTTATCAGTTTACATGAAGCCATACCTGAGTAGGGTGGGCCCTAATCCTATATGAATGGTGTCCTATAAAAGGGGAGAAGAGACACAGAGACAAATTCAAGCCAAGGAACATCTGGAACTACCAGGAGCTAGGAGAGAGGCATGGAGCGCTCAGAAGAATCAACATGGCTCTACAGATTTCATACTTCTGGTGGTTAGAACTGTGAGACAATAAACTTCTGCTGTTTTAAGCACCCACTGTGTAGAACTTTATTACCATGGCCCTGGGGAGCTAATACAATGACATACGTTGCATTTGTCTTGTCCCACACTTACATTGTTCCACAGAGCTCCAAGGCTGTGGCTGGGTTTGGTAGGGAAGGAAAGGTTCCCAGAGGGACTCAGTTAGGATCTGAGGGCCCTGAAGGAGAATGTCTATGACTGCATGGGGGTGGGGGGAGGGTCCTATGGAATTTTACACAAAAGAAGGAGTGTGAGGCAGGCATAGGAGCTTGAATGGAGACCCTCAGGTTCTAGACAATAAGAGGACTCAGCTGGTTGGAATGGAGAAGTATTTTTTTTTGGTTGAACAGGGTGAAATGATTGTTGGTCTGATGGTAGCTTGCAGCACCAAGCTTGATTGAGATGCTGGGAGACCTTATGGTAATCCCTGATGGAAACTGATAGTCTGGTGACTCTAGACATGAAAGGAAGAGTCAAATCCAAGAAACACTTGAAGGTTTGTGACTGTCCGAATAGGTGTGAGAGAGGTGGGAAGGGATCAGACAGCTCCAGGTTACAATTGAATGTGACCAGGAGGGTTATGGGCAAGTTCTCAATTCCTAGTAGTTTGGGAGGAAGAGCCTGAAATGCTTCTGTTAACTAAATTTGAAACTGTTTTGATAATGCTTCAAAACCCGCTGCTGTTGAGTCGATTCCAACTCATAACCACCCTCTAGGATAGAATAGAACTGTCCCATAGAGTTTCTAAGGAGCACCTGGTGGATTCAAAATGCCGACCTTTTGGTTAACAGTCATAGCTCTTAACCACTATGCCACCAGGGTTTCCGATAATGCTTCAAGTATCACTTAAATGTCCCAGGCTTTCCCATCTTCCAACTGGATCCCAAGGGTCCTCAGAACCTACTTCAAAATTGACACAACAGGGAAGGATAAAACATCTAAAACAAGCCCTTTGAATACTTTGAAGCATCAAAATACCTTGAAGCATCTTCAATAGCCCCCCTGGAGTACCTGGAAATATTTGCCTTAAAATTATATCTATTGGTTATCTATTGCTGTTATATGATGACCTTAGCATTTAGCAGCTGGAAACAACAATATTTATTACCTCCATTTCTGTGGGTCAGGAGTGAGGAGCAGTGGAGGTGGTGGTTCTGGCTCAGTACCTCTCATGAGGCTGCAATGAAGGTGTCACCAGAGCGGCTGTCCTCCATGGCTCAACCAGGGAGCACTGGCTCTGAGCGCATCCAGGTGGCTGTTGGCTAGCTGCAGGAGATCCATTCCCAAGGTTATTCACATGGCCTTTCCACAGGGCTTCCTCACAACATGGTCACTGGCTTCCCCCAGAGCCAGAAAGAAGATCAGAGAGAAAAAAAGCTACCAAAATGGAAGCCAAGGTATCTAATCTCAAAAGGAACACCCCCTCCCTTCGGCCATGTTCTGTTGATTAGAATCAAGTCAAGGAGCCCTGCCCTCACTCGAGCAGAAGGGATTACGCAAAGGCACGGACACCACAGGTAGGGTCATTGGGACATCTGTTTTCTCTGAGATCTCCCGTTTTCTGTTTCAGAGCTGAGCTTGAAACAGCTGTTGTGCCATCGTCATCATTCAAGCCTTCCCCCCATCTATCCTCACCAGTCGTCAGGTCGTCATAGAACCGGGTAGTGTTTCCTTCGCCACGATTGGACGCTGACTCGACAGCAACTTAAAACCACAATGTGCAAAGCCAGGGCACACCAGCAGGTCTGAGCCCCACAATGCACTGCTTCTGAGAAATGTGACGTCATCGTTCGAGAGCCAGATAATGTATGAAGTGGTTTATGGATGTTTTCTCACTGAAGAGAAGGAAAAAAAAAAAAACAAAACTTTGGGTTTTACATGAAAGATAATGACTCTGTCAAACGGTAGTCCCCCAGATATTATTTTCAAGAGGGAGATATTTCCTTTTCTTCCTGAAATATTGAACGTAAGATGTTAATGCCCCTGGATCTGTGTCATTTGCATATGCTATACTTCGTCTTTCAAAGATAATTAGGAGCTTATTTATGGAGTTGATTCCTGAGGTCTTCACAGCTGAGTTGGTGTCAGTAAGAATATTTTCCCTCAAATCTTTTTATTCCTCTAAGTTTCAGAAATATGTTTAAGTACTTTCAGAATCTCGTCTTTTCGGTTGAGTACATTTACATTTGTTTTGTTTTAGCTTCAAGCACATCCATGCGTTTTGGTGAGCCTTTCAACTGTCTTAGGATTTTTTTTTTTTTTTAACTGAGAAGGGCATTTGACATAGAGAGTCTTATTCATGCTGGTTTAAACTTTAGGAGGTTAGAGATTGAGTAAATAATACTCTAAAAATAATGCCTTTTAAGAGCCTGGAAAAATAAAACACACACACACGCACAAATGCATGAAAAGAAAAAGCGTATTACCCTGTAGGACAGAGTTGAACTGCCCCATAGGGTTTCCAAGGAGCAGCTGGTGGATTTGAACTGCTGACTTTTTTGGTTAGCAGCCATAGCACGCTGTAGCTCTTAACCACTGCACCTCCAGGGCTACATGTTACTGTCTGGTTCTCATCAAATTAAACATGAGTCAAAATAGACTTCTCAGTTTGTAGAGGTTCCTTGCTGAGGAGGCTGATTTTGTTTACCACGCCTTTCAGGTGTGATGGCTTTTCATTATTAACTATTGGATAGGCTGGATAAATTTTCCTCAGTGAAAGTCACCCTTAACTATCAGGGCCCACCTAATGAAGGACCTCTCTCTCCTTTTGCGTTGAAGTAGCTGTTTGTCCAAAAGCGCCCGAGTAATCTGCTTTGCGTTGCTCTTTACCACCTGAGGTAATCAGTCACCCTGCTTCTTTGTTTTTCACATGAGAATATCCCTAATATTTACTGGCCCAATCAGTGGCCAGGTACGGGAGTGCTTGATCCTTCAGTAAACAGTGTTTGTAAAGCCAGGGCATTTTCTGTTTCATTTCAAACTTTTTACCTTAATGAGAAATCAATTTTGCAGAGTCTATTTTAACCAGTTGCCCTTGAATCAATGTTGACTCGTGGCGACCCCACTCGTGTCAGAGTAGAACTGTGCTCTTTAGGGTTTTCAATGGCTGATTTTTCATAAGTTGATTGTCAGGCCTTTCTTCTGAGGCACCTCTGGGTGGGTTCAAACCACCAATCTTTTGGTTAGTAGCTGAGCACTTAACTATTTGTGGAGCCGGGTACTCCACAGTCTACTTGGACACTGAGCTCATTCCCATGCTCTCAGATTTGAACACGAGAGATAACCTAGTGTGTATTCCTACCATATCATAGAAAGGAAGTTTTTTTTTTTTTTCCTTTTTAAACACATAGAGGAACTATGCTGAGGCCTGCTGGGCTTCTGGGGAGGACAGCTGCAAGGAAGTTGATCTTGTTTGGGGCAGGCCTCAGAGTCACAGCTGGCCTGGGCAGGCAGCTGGCCTGGGCTTCAGGTCCTCCCTTACTGCACACTGACTCCAGGCCTACTGGTGGGGGTTCTGAAATCCTGGGCAGACACGACAAATGCTTTAGGGAACAACTGTTTTGAAAAAAGAGCCTGTTTGACTCTCCCAGCTGTGAGGGCCATTTGTGAGAAAGCCTCCACTCCAAGCTTGGGGTCTAAAACAGTTGTCGCCTGAGGCTTAGATTCCAAACCAAAGTAAATTGCTGGCTCCAGGACCAAAATTTGATCATATATGGATTTGTTGAAATTCTGCTGTTGACTTCTCTGGGCTATGCCTTTGGCCACAAATCTAAAGGTCTTCGGCCATTTCAGGCTTTGCCGGCTAAAAGCAAGCCCCATCTAATCATCGCAGAGTCCCATCTGATGTGCCAGAAGCAAGGATTTCACTTTTATTCTTTTTTTAAAAATAAATTCACAATGTCAATTCTCCCAGGCTCCTGGGAAACCAATGCCAAACCCATTGCCACCGAGTCGATTCTGACTCGTGCCTGCTAAAACACCTGCCATCCCACAGGCTCTAACTCTGCGTTCGGTGGGTGAAAGAATAATTATCTCAGTTAACTACTCTGTAAAAGACCTGCATGGGGTGGGAAGAGGATTCTCTATACCAAATGATGGAGTAAATAAGGTGTTCCCTCATCTTCTCTGAGAAATCACATAATGGCAGTAGAGAGAACAAGAAAAAAGCCACAAACCCCAACTTTGATGAAACTATGAGATATAAGTAACCAAACCACAATATGTAAGAGAATGCTTTGAAGGTCAGAGACAGAGCCAGGAATATGTGAAAAGAGAACACCACACATACAGATTGCTGGAGTGCTTCAAGGCATAAGAGGCAAATCCAACAATCCTGTCTCTTTAGGGAAAGGGAACTTCCCTCCTCTTTAGCAGAAAGGGAAACCAGGAAAGATGGGAATGAATGAGAACTCTCCAAGATTGGTCATGTTATCAGAAAATGGTTTGTGGTACATGTCAGTGGTTTGGGGAGAACCAAAAACTAAATACTTCTGCTGTGTCATAAGAAGAATCCCACCTAGCCTATAGCAGAGCCCTGCCTCACGACCCTTCTGTAATGAACTGGCCTGGGGTAGGGGCTGGGGGACATTGAAATAGAATAGGATGTATGTCTATGCAAAGGCATTATAAGAAAGACACATAAAAGCAAATGCAATCTGAAATGGATCATGGTGATGGTTGAATAACATGATAAAATACTTAATGTCACTGAATTGTACATGAGAAGAATGTTGGAATGGCAAATATTTTGTTACATATATTTACCACGATTAAAAAACAAAACAAATGGCAGATAAAATATAACATGTCATCATAAAGCAGATTAAAATTGTGGCCAAGGAACAGCTATGGATTAAAAGAAAAGCAAAAATGAGAACGAAATAACCTAAGCAATCACCTCTATAAAACTGGAGCAGGAAGAAGAGTTACGAGATCTGAAGGAAGATGTGGTGAGATGAAGGGAGAAAACATGAACTGTGCGAGTTTTAGAAAGGCAATGGAAGGGAAAATAAAACTACCATCAAAATGAAGATTTGGCTGGAAGCAGCACAAAAGAGAATATACAATGTGGAAAAGAAGAAATAAGGAGAACAGGACTGGAAAACTCAGCAAGACAAAGCGGAAATGATTAAGACGAAAAAAGATGACCAGATAAGGGATAACATATATAGAAGACAGACGACATTCAACAGATGAATAACTGGTGTCCCTGAAGAAGTAAACCAAAATAATACAATAGAAAAAAAAAAAATAGTTCAGATGTGATTCAAGAAGGCATTTCATAAATTAAAAGAAAACTCAAATCTACAAATTAAGAGGACAAATAGAATTCTAGGGAAAGTTCATTCCAAATTCAAATACAAAATACATGCTCGTAAAGTTATTGGATTTAAATAAAAGAAAAAGTATTCTCTGTGAAGCTAAGGAAAACTATCTCCAGGAATAAACAGCTTCACACTGGCCTTGTACTCATCTGCAGCACATTCCATGATAGATCAGGGAAGAACATATTTTAGAGACACATCCAAAACAAAACAAAATGAAACAAAAAGGAAAGATTAAGATTTAACAGTAAAATAAGGCAAGAAATGAGTACGTAAATTCCTAGCAAATGCAAGCAGAAATAAATTCAGAGGCCATGATTTGTTTTATAACATTCAAAAATCATTAAACAAGACAAATATGGGAACGTAAAATACTCCACAATGAGCAACTGTGTACCAGGTAACATAGCATCAATATTAAAAATAAAGAAGTGAACAAATAAATATACTAATAGAAATACAAATAGAGAAATGGATTATTGCCTAAAGAGATAATTTGGTTCATTTCTCTCAACTAATCACATATCAAGCAGATAAAACATAGCATATTTAATAAGGTAAACCAAAGCCAAACCAAACCTGTTGCCATCGACTCATAGTGATCCTATGGGATACCTATTTGATATAACCAACACCCTACCCTTAGAACAGAATATATATCATCTTTTCAGATATTCACAAAGTATTCATAAAAATGCACCAAAGAAAATCACACTGATTTCCAAAAAGTAGAAATCATACAGGTAATATTCTCTAATCATAAGGAAACAAACAAGAAATTAATAATAAAAATCCCTACCTCTTGTACATGAAGAAAAAAAAACAATAATAAAATAATAATAATACAACTTCTCATTTGTAAGCTACTGTTAAGTGACAGAGAAAATAAAAACTAGAAAATGAGGGCTATCTGAAAAATAAGGATAATAAACACTACATATCAGATACTATAGAATAAAAAATCCCATGCTTCAGTAACATTTATAGTTTTAAATGTGTATATATGTTGATATCAAAGGAAGATAGAAATAAATTGATGATGAATCCAACTCAGGAAAAAGAAAATTAATAAAACCAAAGAGAGAAGAAGAAAAGTGTTTATAAAAATACAAGATATCATTGCATTAGAAAGCAAAATATCATAGGACTAATAAATTCAAAAGCTAGATCTTTTAAAAAAAGAGGGGAAAACTAGATGAATTGCTGGCAAACCCAATCAAGACAAATAGAAAGCTGTACTCAATAATTATAGGTAAGAAGAAATTAAGAATCATAACAAATTATTTTGCTAACTTCTATATAAATGATTTGAGATCCTGAAACAGGTCATTTATTTAAAAAATCTAAATTAGCATCCTTTACACAAAAAGAAAGGAAAAAATTTAAAGAGGTCAGTTATTGTGGGTGAAATATACAAACTGTCAAGAAATACCTTTTAAAAAATACCAGGTTCGGATTATTTCATAGGAAAATTTCACCAAACAGTTCAGTACTATAAAACTCCAACATCATTAGAATATTCTGGAGCATATAGAAGGGGAAAAAGGTCAGCCTCTAAATTCTTTTGATGCATTATCAATGTTGACAAAAACAGCACAGCAAAAGAAAATAACTACAGATGCAATAACCTTATATAAAGTATTTGGAACAAAGTCTAGCAGGAATAAATCTAATAAATCTAAAGGAATAAATAAAATGGACTTTATTTCAGGAATGCAAGGGTAGTTTAACATTGTTGTTGTTGTTAGGTGCCATCAAGTCAGTTGCTACTCATAGTGGCCCTGTGGACAACAGGAAGAAATACTGCCCAGTCCTGCACCACCCTCACAACCATTGCTGTGTTTGAGCCTATTGTTGCGGCCACTGTGTCAGTCCATCTCATTGAGGGTCTTCCTCTTTTTTGCTCACCAAGCATGACGTCCTCCTGCAAGGACTGGTCCCTCCTGATAACACATCCAAATTACATGAGGCAAAGTCTCTCCATCTACGTTGCTAAGGAGCATTCTGGCTGTACTTCTTTCAAGATGGATTTTTTCATTCTTCTGGCAATCCATGGTACGTTCAATATTCTTCACCAACACCATAATTGAAATGCATCAATTCTTCTTTGGTCTCCTTGTTCATTGTCCAGCTTTCACATGCATATGAGGCAATTGAAAATATAATGCTTGGGTCAGGTGCACCTTAGTCCTCAAAGTGACATCTTTGCTTTTAACGCTGTAAAGAGATCTTTTGCCTCAGATTTGCCTAATGCAATACATCGTTTATTTCTTGACTACTTCTTCCATGGGTGTAGATTGTGGATCCAAGTAAAAAAAAGTTCTTGACAACGTAAATCTTTTTTCCATTCATCATGATATTGCTTATTGGTCCAGGTGTGAGGATTTTGTCTTCTTTATGTTGAGGTGTAACCCATGCCAGAGGCTGTGGTCTTCGATCTTCTTTAGTAAGTGCTTTTTTAAGTACTCTTCACTTTCAGCAAGCAAGGTTGTGTCATTTGTGTATTGCAGGTTGTTAATGAGTCTACTTCCAATCCTGGTGCCATGTTCTCCTTATAGTTCATCTTCTCAGGTTATTTGCTCAGCTTACAGAATGAATAAGTATGGTGAAAGGATACAATCCTGACGCACACCTTTCCTGACTTTAAACCACGCAGTTTCCCCTGGTTCTGTTTGAATGACTGCTTCTTGGTCTCTGTACAGGTTTTGCATGAGCACAATTTCGTGTTCTGCAATTCCCATTCTTTGCAATGTTATCCGTAATTGGTTATGATCCACACAGTTGAATGCCTTCGCATGGTCAATAAAACACGGGTAAACATCTTTCTGGTATTCTCTGCTTTCAGCCAAGATCTATCTGACATTAGCAATGATATCCCTCTTTCCATGACCTCTTCTGAATCAGGGATGTAAGGGTGTTATAATCCCACCCTAATCCTCTTTAGTATAATCTAATCTTGCCTTATTAGCCACAGCCAGAAATTAGGATTTACAACACATAGGAAAATTACAATCACAAAATATATGACAACCACACAATACTGAGAATCAAGGCCTAACCAAGTTGACACATATTTTTGGGGGACACAGTTCAATTCATGACACTGTAGATGACGTTTGTCAAATTTTTTGTCACGTAGATTCTGAACTCCCTTATTGCTTTTGAAAAACCCCAGCTAATAAGAGTCTTCCTTCCACGAAAAATAATTTCCCTGTCTCTTTTGCTTGGGCCCGTGACCAAGGATCTGCTTGTGAGGTGCGCCTACCCTCCCCAGATTTTAATCGGAAGCCAGTTCTTTAAAGAGGCAGGCACTTTCATGAATCTACTTTTTTAAACAGCTCTATTGAGATAAAATTCACATACTATACTATTTACTCATTGAAAGTGAACAATTCAGTAGTTTTCAGCATATTCACAAATACGTGTAAGCATCACCACAGTCAATTTTAGAACATTTTCACCACTCTTTAGTCATCATTTCTTTTGGTGCCCCCATAAAGATTCTTAGATATGACACCAAAATGACAAGCAAGAAAAAAAAAGTAGATAATTTGAACTTCTTCATAATTAAAAACTTTTTTCTTCAAAGGACTTTATCCTGAAAGAGAAAGAACAACCCACAGAAAGGCTGAAAGTACCATATTTTTTACACAAATAACATATACATTCTACATTTTTTTTTGGCAATGGTGCTCTTTACTGCAAAAAAAAAAAAAAAAAATTGACATAGCATGTTTATGAAAACATCTCATGGGAGGAGGGCACAGTTGCCAAAAAAACATAGAATGTGCACGTTATTTGCTTTAAAATAAGGTATTTTTCAAATTATATATCTGATTAAGGACTTGTATATAGAATAATAAAGAACATTTGTACTGTAATAATAAAAACATAAATAACCCAATTAAAAAATTGGCAAAGGATCTGAATAGAGATTTCTCCAGGGAAAATATAAAAAGGACCAACAAAAAGATGAAAAGATGCTCAGTATCATTAGTCATCGGGAAAATGTCAATCAGCACCACAAAGTGTTATCACATGATGCTAAGTGAATACACCAGACACAAAAGGCCACGTATTGAACAGATCCATTCATGTGAAATTTCTAGAATAGAGAAATCTATGGAGACAAACATACCAACAGACATGAAATAGTGAAGGACTGGGTAACATTTTATTCTGTTATACATAAGGTTGCCATGAATCAGAGTTGACTCAATGGCAACTAACAACAACTAGAGACAGAAAGTAGGTTAGAGATAACTAGCGGGTGATGGAAGGATTGGGAGCGACTGGTAATAGGTCCAGGTTTCTTTTTGAAGTGGTAGAAATGTGGAATTAGATAGTAGTGATAGGCACACAACACAGTGAGTGCACTAAAAACCACTGAATTGGACACTTTAAAATGAAGAAGTTTGAGTTGTATGGATTATATTTCAATTTAAGATAATCTGATGGAGGAAGGCTCTTGTTAAAGATACTCGAATATACAGTAATATGCCTATTCCCAAGAAAGGTGATCCAACTGAATGTGGAAATTATCGTACGATATCATTAATACCACATGCAAATAAAATTTTGCTGAAGATCATTCAAAAGTGGCTGCAGCAATATATATCAGCAGAGAACTGCCAGAAATTCAGGCCAGATTCAGAAGAGGACGTAGAACCTGGGATATCATTGCCGATGTCAGGTGGAGCTTGGCTGAAAGCAGAGAATGCCAGAAGGATGTTTCCCTGTGTTTTATTGAGTATGCAAAGGCACTCGACTCTGTGGATCATAACAAATTACTGGTAACATTGCAGAGAATGGGAATTCCAGACCACTTAATTGTGCTCATGAGGAACCTGCACATAGATTGAGTGGCAGTCATTTGAACACAACAACGGGATACTGCGTGGTTTAAAGTCAGGAAAGGTGTGCATCAGGGTTGTATCTTTTCACCACACCTATTCAATCTGTATGCTGAGTAAATAATCCAAGAATCTAGTCTGTATGAAGAAGAACGGGGCATGAGGATTGGAGGAAGACTCTTTAACAACCTGTGTTATGCTATGTTGTCAGGAGGGATCAGCCCTTGGAGAAGGACATCATGCTTGGCAAAGTACAGGGTCAGTGGAAAAGAGGAAGACCCTCAACGAGATGGACTGACACAGTGGCTGCAACAATGGGCTCAAGCATAACAACGACTGTAAGAATGGTGCAGGACTGGGCAGTGTTTTGGTCTGTGGTACATAGGGTTGCTATGAGTTTGAACTGACTCAACGGCACCTAACAACAACAACACATACTATAAACAGAAAAGACATGGGAAAAAGAATTGTCCTGCAAGAACAAAGAAACTAAAGGAAAAAGAGAAGTGACCTCTACCCAAACTCACACAATATCTTTGTAAGCTGGAAGCTAACGTAGCCTAAAGCCAACAGTTGAAAGTCTAATAAAGGAGGTATCATTCCTTGTACCTGTCCTTGTAACATTGCTATCATCCCAGGAAGAAACAAAAACAAAGAAACAAAGCTGGTTGGGGATGTAGATTTGTGCAGGACCTCAGGACCACAAATAGGATAGCTGTTTCCTGCTTCCCTGTGTGGTGGTGTTGGGGTGCCGTTGAATGGACTTCCAACTTGTAGCAACCCGTGTGACAGAGTAGAACTGCCCCACAGGGTTTTCTTAGCTGTAATCTTTACAGAAGCAGATCACCAGGTCTTTCTCCTGTGGAGCCACCAAGTGAGTTCCAGATACTATTTTGTCTTTGGGCTTCCCTAGGATGCATATTTTACACTTTCATGTTATGTTTTGCTTTCTTTCATGTTCCTTTAAATAAATGTAGTCACTATGCTTGCTTTCTTCTGGGAGGATCAGCAATATACCTGGGCTGTTATGACCCTAGGATTTCCTGAAGGCCCACCTACTTTTCCTCAACTGTGACCTCAAAGACTATAAATTTCCCTGTGATTCTATTCTTAGCCAAGTGTAGATGACATTTTGTTGAGTTTCAAAGATGAGGCAAGCCCTACGACAGAATCCATCTATCTTATTGCTTTATCTCAGATGGAGCACGATGTTGTTGTTGTTAGGTGTCATTGAGCCAATTCTGACTCAAAGTGACCCTGTGTACAACGGAATGAAACAGTGCTTGGTACTGCACCATCCTCACAATCATAGTTTTGCTTAAGCCCTTTGTTGCAGGCACTGTGTAAATCCACCTCTTTTTTGCTGACCCTCTACTTTAGCAAGCATAATGTCCTTCTCTTGGGACTGATCCCTCCCGACAACATGTCCAAAATATGTGAAACACAGTCTCGCCATCCTTGCTTCCAAGGAGAACTCTGGTTGTACTTCTCCCAAGACAGATCTGTTCATTCTTTGCTAGTGCATGGTATATTCAATATTCTTTTCCAACACCACAATTCAAAGGCATCAATTCTTCGGTCTTCCTTATTCATTCTCCAGCTTTCACATGCATCTGAGGTGACTGAAAACATCATGGTTTGGGTCAGGCGCACCCTAGTCTTCAAGGTGATATTTTGCTTTTCAACACTTTAAAGAGGTCTTTTGCAGCAGATTTGTCCAATGCAACGTGTCTTTTGATTTCTTTACTGTTGCTTCCATGAGTGTTGATTGTGGATCCAAGTAAAATGAAATCCTTGGCAACTTCAATCTTTTCTCCGTTTATGATGATGTTGCTTATCGATCCAGTTGTGAGGATTTTTGTTTTCTTTATGTTGAGGTTTAATTCATACTGAAGGCTGTGGTCTTTGATCTTCATCACTAAATGCTTTAAGTCCTCTTCACTTTCAGCAAGCAAGGTTGTGTCATCTGCATAGCACAGGTCATTAATGAGTCTTCCTTCAATCCTGATGCCACGTTTTAGTTCATATAGTCCAGCTTCTCAGATTATTTGCTCAGCATACAGATTGAATAGGTATGGTGAAAGGATACAACTCTAATGCACACCTTTCCTGACTTTAAACCATGCAGAATCCTCTTGTTCTGTTCAAACAACTGTCTCTCGATCTATGAGCAGGTTCCCCAAGAGCACAGTTAAGTGTTCTGAAATTCCCATTCTTCGAAATGTCATCCATAATTTGTTATGATCCACACAGTCGAACGCCTTTACATAGTCAATAAAACACAGGTAAACATCCTCCTGGTATTCTCTGCTTTCAGCCAGGACCCATCTGACATCAGCAATGATATCCCTGATTCCAGGTCCTCTTGTGAACCTGGCTTGAATTTCTGGCAGTTCTCTGTTGATACACTGCTGCAGCCACTTTTGAATGATCTTCAGCAAAATTTCACTTGCATGTGATATTAATGACATTGTTGGATAATTTCTGCATTCAGTTGGATCACCTTTCTTAGGAATCGGCATAAATATGGCTCTCTCCCATGTGGTTGGCCAGGTAGCTATCTTCCAAATTTCTTGGCATAGTCAAGTGAGCGCTTCCAGTGCTGTATTCATTTGTTGAAACATCTCAGTTGGCATTCTGTCAATTCCTGGAGCCTTGTTTTTTACCAATGCCTTCAGTGCACTTTGGACTTTTTCCTTCAGTACCGTAGGTTCCTCATTATATGCTACCTCCTGAAATGG
Organism: Elephas maximus indicus; assembly: GCF_024166365.1. NCBI lineage: Eukaryota > Metazoa > Chordata > Mammalia > Proboscidea > Elephantidae > Elephas > Elephas maximus. The sequence continues at coordinate 236,036,301 of NC_064819.1, forward strand.
TTGAATGTTGATAAATTCTCTTTGTTATAGTGACTCTGTGTATTCCTTGCATCTTCATTATGGTTCCTGCATCATTTAACATTTTCTCCATTTAATATTTAATATTTCCTTCAATACTGCAACTCAGGGCTTAAATTTTACCCTCAGTTCTTTCATCTTGAGAAATGCCAAGCATGGTTTTCCCTTTTGGTTTTCTATCTCTGGGTCTTTGTACATGTCACTATAAAAAGGGCATAAGATTCCCAAATAGAAGCTAACATTGTTCTTTTTTTTTTTCCCCCTTGTCTAAGAAAAGTTAATTATCTTAGACATCATTTATCCCTTACTGACCACAGACTTCGAAATTTTCAAGGCCAGTATTGTAGATACAACTAAGAAGATTCCAAGTCTTATTTGTTACTGCAGAGAGTGAGTTCCTAACCTTTGTGAAATTGTCGTATCACTACATGACTTAACCAATTTCTTGGTAGCTGCACCTCTTTCTTAGAAACCTAAACATTCACAGGTTTTCTGCGAGGTAAAATTAGCCCTTCAACAGCTTTGCACAGTGGGCCTACATAAGATTTTCTACGTATTTTTACGTAAGAGACAAGCTCTAACGTTCTGATTCAGCTTCATGGGAATCATCAGAGATTAAGAGCTTTCTACCCAGTGGCAAAAGCCCACCCACGTAGTTTAAAGCAATAGCCCAGCAGCTAAATTAGTGGAGGGTTTTGTTTAGTTTTAGGGTCTCTTTTAATTTTGATGGTCCTTCACGTTGTACAATCTTTATTGCTCGCTGAAAATACATAACCATTTTCAGCAAGTAGGCTTACTATGAAATCATGCTACTTTCTTCCTCACACATTGTTAATTCATTAATACTTTGAATCCTGCTACCCTTCTTCAGTAACCTTGGAAAGGGAAACTCATGACTGTAACCTTGGTTTGTGAACTACATATACACCTAATATATTTATTAGAAGTCCTTTAAGAAAATCCAGGCTTACTCTTGGTTGTCGATGGGTCATATTTTAAAACCGACACAGGAAGATATCAAGTGAGTTACACCAAAACAAATCTCACTTCACTCCTAGAACATGACCCTTTAAACCAACCAGAAACCAGTTGTTGCCAAATGAGTTCAGACTGTGGCAACCCCATGCATGTAGAGGAGAACTGCACTCTATAGGGTTTTCAAGGCTGTGACCTATTGGAGGCAGATTGCCATCTTTTCTTCCAAGGCACCTAAGGGTGGATTTGAACCACTAACCTTTAGGTTAGTAGCTGAGTGCTTAACCATTTGTGATCCCCAGGGACTCCCTATGACCCTCTACTAGAGGCAGAATTTTCCCAGACCAGCCGAATTCACGGTGTTTACCAGAGCTTGGTGGTTTGCTGGAGAAAACAGGATTAATATATACACTGGTCATAGTTATGCTTTTAGGGAAGTCTGTGATCTTGCAACACTTTGGAAACAGAGAATTGTTTCAGCAGGAACCCAGTTAAGAATGGTCAGCAAATTCAAGACTATTTGAGTGCCGTAAGGCTACTATAAAAGTAAGAGCTCACAAAAAAAGGGATAACATGGTGGCTAAGGGAAATGTCCTGTTAGTTTTTATGCCAGACAATCCTTATTGTGATCCCAGCCCTCATAATCTGCCAAGAAACTTCATCTTTGGAGAGATTAAAAAAGTCTATATATAATGTGAGACATAAGCTCCAAAGGAAGGAAATCTAAAATGGAATTTTACAAAAATTTTTACATAAAATTATCTACTGCAGCATGAAAAAAATGATCTATGTACTCAACAACACTGACGGAGAAATATTACTAACATTTCTGAGGGCCGTCTCTGGTGCATGTCTCATTTGTCACCAGCAGAATCCTGGTAAAGCTCTACTGGTGGACGTTAATGGATTGAATTTGGTCCTCCCAAAAGATGTGTTAAAGTCCTAACCCCCGGTACCTGTGAATGTGCCCTTGTTTGGAAATAGGATCTTTGAAGTTGTTATCAAGTAAATTAACACGTGGTCATTCTGGAGGAGGATGGTTTTATTCAAATATGAGTGGTTCCCTTATAATAGAAGAGACACAGAGAGACACAGAGGGAAGACAGCCATGTGACTATGGGAGCAATATTGGACTGATGCATTTACAAAGCCAAAGAATGCCAAATATTGCTGGGAGCCAACAGAAAGTAGGAGATAGGCATGGAAAAGATTCTGCCTCAGAGACTTCAGAAGGAACAAATCCATGCCAACACCTTGATTTGGATTTCAAGCCTCCAGAACTATGGGACAATCAATTTCTGATGTTTTAAGCCACACAGTTTGTGGTACATTTTTATGGTCACCCTGGGACAGTGGGTAAAGGTGGGGCATAGGCAAGAGCCTAGACCTCAGGGTTCCTTTGAACATCTCCAAATGGATTTCATACAGCTGCCTCCTACAGTGGGCTTGCTTATGTCTTCAGCGTGTTTGCTTATTTTCAGGATGGACTGAACCCTTTCCTTGTTGAAACACTGTAACCCACAGAATCCCTGAGAGTTTTGCTAATCTGAATTTTAGAATTCCCTTCATTCTCTCTTCCTTTACTGAAGACTAGAGATGATATGGCAGTTTTGCAAATCTCAAAAAAAAAAAAAAAAATAATAGTCCCAGTAAAATGGATTTCCTTGTTAGTGGAGAGAGAGGTCAGAATTCCTCAAGTTGGGAAACACAAAATAATAGTTTTTTTTGTTTGTTTTTTGCTTTTCTCAGTTCCAATTTCTTGTAATAAAACAGTTGGTTTCTTGGATAAGTTGGCTCCACCATTAGGTGATTTTTTTAGATGACAAATGCCACAATAACCAGAAACTTAAAAACCTTTATCTTGCCAAACCTAGAAAATGAGGCTCATGTCTCCATCAAACAACATTTGGGGACTTTTTTTTTTTTTAATAATTTTTATTATTCTTTAAGTGAAAGTTTAAATATCAAGTCAGTCTCTCACACAAAAACCCATATACACCTTGCAAAAAAAAAAAACACTCCCAATTACTCTCCCCCTAATGAGACAGCCTGCTCTCTCCCTCCACTCTATCTTTTCGTGTCCTTTTTGCCAGCTTCTAACCCCCTCCACCCTCTCATCTCCCCTCCAGGCAGGAGATGCCAACATAGTCTCAAGTGTCCACCTGATCCAAGAAGCTCACTCCTCACCAGCATCCTATTTGGGGACTTTTTGAAGGAGCTAACTTTTATAAGTGAACTTTGAAAAGAACTAGGGAAAGTAAGGGATATATTTGGAGATGGAATCACTTTCACAAACTCTTACAAGTAAGATGTGTTTTTCATTTACTTTAGATGTCTCTAATCATCTGGATAGTAAAAACTTTATTGCATGGTACTGAACTCTTCGTGATGAACAGTGCTAAAATATTACAACAATATTTGCTAATCCTATGGAAGTATTTTGGCCAAAAATAGATTATTGAGTGTCCCCTAATAACTGGTATTATATTTGTGGCATGAAAACATACTAAAGAACAGAAAAGATAAATAGAAAACAAATAGCAAGATAATAGATTTAACCCTATTTTTTTATTATAATAATTACATTTAATGTAAATGGTTTAAACACCCCAAGTAAAAGGCAGAGATCATCAAATACAATAAAAAATCAAGACATGGTTATGTGTTGCCTATAAGGAACACACTTTAAATGTAAAGGCACTAGATGGTTAAAAATAAAAGTATAAAAAAGATATTCCATGCCAACAATATCAGACAAAGTATATTTCATAGCAAAGACTATTACCAGGGATAATGGAAGTCATTTCATACTGATAAAGGGGACAATAAGTCAAAATAACCGTTGTAAAAGCTCATATTCCTAATAACAGAACTTCAAAACATAAGAACAGAAAATTTATAAAACTGCAAAAAGAAATAGTATATCTACAATTATAGTAAAAATTTCAATAACCATTTCTCAAAATTGATAGACCATATTCCGAGCCATCAACAAGACTCGATAAATTTGAAAGCATTCAAGTCATCTAAAGTATGTTACATGCCTCACAAAAGAGTTAAATTAGAAGTGAATAACAGAACGATCTCTGGGAAATTACCATATATTTGGAAACAAAATAATACACTTCTGAAATAAAAAATCAGAACAGATATTAGGAAGCATTTTTAACTGAATAAAAATGAAAACACTTCATTATCATGATTTGTGGTGTTCCGCAAATGCAGTGTTTAGAGGTAAATTTATGGCACTAAACCTCAATCTTAGAACATTTTTAATTTAGTAACTTTTTAGAAAAAATTGACAAGCTGATTCTAAAATTCATATGAAAATGCAAAGGCTCTAGAACAAATTTGGAGGGCTAACACTACCTGATTTCAAGAGTTATTTTAAAGCTACAGAGCCAAAACAGTGCTTTACCATAAGTATAGACAAATAGGTCAGTAGAACAGAATAGAGTATCCAGAAATAAACCCACAAATATATGGACAACTAGTTTTTTAACAAAGTTACAAAGGCAATGCAGTGGAGAAAGGGTAGCCTTTCCAACATATGATGCTGGAACAGTTGGGCATCCTTATGCAAAAAATGAACTTTGATCCATAGTTTGCACCACATAAAAATATTAACTCAAAAAGAGTCATAAACCTAAGTGTAATGCCTGAAATTATAAACTTCTAGAAGAATCAAAAGAAAAATCCTTTTGACTTTGGGTTAAGCAAAGTTTTCTTTAATACAAAAACATGATCCATAAAAGAAGAAATTGACAAATTAGACTCTTCATCAAATGAGACTTCATCAAAATCAAACTTTATCAAATTGGTAAGTTGGACTCTTTAAAAGGCACTCCTAAGAGAATTAAAACCCAAACCACAGACTTAGGAGGAAAAATTTGCATGGAATATATCTTATAAAACACTTGTATTCAGCATGTGTTATTAGAGTTAAGAACTCCCAGAACTCGATAAGAAAACAAACACCTCAATAAAAGTGAGTAAATAAGCACACAACAAAATTCACCATCATGCATCATTAAATAGAACAGAAATTAATAGAAGACCCCACTATATACCTGTTACAATGGATTAAATTAAAAAGACTGGTTCTACCATGTGTTGGTGAGGTTATAGAGACCCTAGAACTCTCATACACTGCTCGTGGGAGTGTAAAATGATAAAACAACTTGGCCTATTACCTAACCATTCCAATCCTAGATATTTACCCAACAGAAATGAGAACATATGTACTTACAAAGACTTGTACACAAATGTTCGCAGCAGCTTTATTTGTAAAATCCCCAAACTGGAAACAACCTGAATGTCTTTCAACAGGTGAGTGGATAAACAAATGTTGGTACATCCATATGAAGGACTAGTACTCGACAATAAAGAAGAATAAGCTATTGATACATGCAACAACTTGGATGAACCTCAAAATGATGAATCTGAGTAAAAGAAGCCAGAGACAAAATAGTACATCCAGTATGATTCCACTTATGTAAAACTTTAGAAATACAAATTAATCTATAGGGACAGAAAGTAGATCAGTGGTTGCTAGACCTGGGACTGGGGAGGAGAGTGAGGAGGGGATTATGAAGGGGCATGAGGAAACTTTTGGGGGTAATGAATATGTTTACTATATTGATTGTGGTGTTGGTTTCATGGGCATACACATATGACAAAACTTATCAAATTCTCCACATTAAATATGTGAACTTTATTGTGCATCAATTTTACCCTAACGAAGTTACTGAGAAATAGGCTATTAACAGAACCAGAAAGAGGAAATTGTTTCATTATCCTTACCCAGTCTCCATACTGATGAAGACCAAAGACTACAGCCTTCAGTATGGATTTTACCCCAATGTAAAGAAAACAAAAATTCTCACAACTGGACCAATAAGCAATATTATAATAAATGGAGAAAAGATTGAAGTTGTCAAGGATTTCATTTTACTTGAATCCACAATCAATGCCCATGATGGCAAAAGTCAAGAAATCTAACAATGTATGGCATTGGGCAAATCTGCTGCAAAGGACCTCTTTAAAGTGTTAAAAAGCAAAGACGTCTCTTTGAAGACTAAGGTGCGCCTGACCCAAGCCATGATATTTTCAATCTCCTCATATGCATGGAAAAACTGGTCAATGAATAAGGAAGACTGAAGAAGAATTGATGCATTTCAAATATGGTGTTGGTGAAGAATATTGAATATACCATGGACTGGAGAAGAATGAACAAATCCATCTTGGAAGATTTACAGCCAGAATGTTCCTTAGAAGTGAGGATGGCGAGACTTTGTCTCATGTACTTTGGATGTGTTATCGGGGGGACCAGTGCCTGGAAAAGGACATCATGCTTGGTAAAGCAGAGGGTCAGCAAAAAAGAGGAAGACCCTCAACGAGATGGAGTGACACATTGGCTGCAACAATGGGCTCAAATATAGCAACCATTTTATGAGGATGGAGCAGGACCAGTCAGTGTTTCCTTCTGTTGTACACAGGGTGACTATGAGTGGGAACCAACTCTATGGCACCCAGGAACAACAACAATACCCAATCTTAACCAAACCTCTGCATTGAAAAATTCATCTTAAACTCTTTTGTTGTTGTTGAGTGCCATCAAACTGGTTCCAACTGGTGGCAAACTTATGTATAACAGAATGAAATGTTGCCTGGTCCTGTGTCACCTTCACAATCATTGCTATGTGAGGATGGTGCAGTGTTTTGTTCTGTTCTACATAGGATAGCTATGAGTGGGAACTGACTCAACAGCACCTAACAACAATTTTAAGTGAGAAAAATCAGTTGCAGTCAGGTCAACTCTGACTCACGTTGACCCCATGAGTGTTAGAATAGAGCTGTGCTCCATAGGGTTTTCATTGGCTGAATTTTCAGAAGTAGATTGCCAGGCTTTTCTTCTGATGTACCTCTGGATAGACTAGAACCTCTAATCTTTTGGTTAGCCTGGAACATATTAACCATTTGCTCCACCAAAGGACTCCTAAGTGAGAAAAGCTATATACAAAGAAGAATTTTCAATTTTTGTAAAATAATGCTTAAATAAAACAACATACTAGATGAAAGTACATATATGCTTGTGTCCCTGATTATGTAATCCGTGGAGGAATGTATAGGTGGAATCACACCAGATGGTCAACATTGGTTAACCGGGGAAAGTGAGGTAGATTTATGGGCTAGGAAAGTAGGGAGATAAGTGAAAGGGGGAGGGGAGTAAGTAAAAAAGCAAACAAACAAAAATAAACATGTGGAGAAAAAGGGTCCGTAATCAAAGTAGCATTTGTATTATAAGCCCACTTACATGCTTATGAGATTGCTTCAAACTGTTAATGGTGATTATGTCAAGTTTCCGTAAATTTCCTCTTATTAGCAAACAAACATACGATAGTGTTATTTTTATTGCTCTCTGTTACCTCTATTTCTAACCTTACAGACCTAATATCACATTAATTTTAATAATTCTAGAGTACGAAATAGAGAATTTGGTAATAAGATCTCCTTAACAAAGGTCTACTTTGCAAATGATTGTAACTTTTGCTTTATCATTTATTTTACAAATCTCATTAAAACTTCACTGCTCGATCAATGTTTCATGAATTTTTAAAGACATAAATCTTCCCCTACATAAATATTTTTTAAAGGGAAAACTGCTCTTGTGGTCACGCTGTTGCTTCTACAAAACTAGTCTAATTCCGTACAAATTGAAAAGACCTTGGCACCGCCTTTGTTTCCAGTGAAAAATGAGCCCCATTTGATGACTGACCTTCCAAACAACTGTAGCTTCCGCAGGAATATAGGAGAGCTATCCACACACACAGCTGTTACCTTCTAAGAATCATGACTTGAGTGCTCAAGGGAAAACTAGTTTCCTTGGTAAGGCCGAGCTGATGGAACACTCAAAAATACAATAAAATGAAATGGATGCACATAAACGCAGAGTGCAGTGCTTTGATTAGAAGCGAAGATGAATATTCTTGTGCTGAAGACGGTGAGGGCTGCATTAGTGTTTGCGAAAATTGGTTGTTAACATCCCTGATTAAATGAGAGACTCAAAATGGATGCGTTTTGCTGCCCTTGCACGAAATGGGTATGAGTGAAAATTTCACAAAGAATGATGTTTATAAAACAGCATTGCAGCTGAGAGTGTATTAGGTCGTGTTGGGAGGCAAATTAGTGTCTTTGTTCTATTGCTGGTCTCTTGTGAACTGCTCACACAGGCAGGGAGAGGAGATAGCTGTGTCTCTTGGCCAGTTCCTTTCCATGCTGTTGACTTTGATTTGACAGAATTGCCCCTTATCCCCAAGTGAACAGATTTGCTGATTCTTTAATATTACCAAGTGAATCTCTGTTATCCCAGGTGGCCAGAAACAGATGTTTCCCCTTCTTATTTCCTTAAAGGTGGGGCATTGCAGAGTTTGATGGATGATGGAATCCTTTTCATTTATAACCTTCCAATTTCTGAGTCTCTCAAACTCCCTGGCTCTAGACTACTAACTGAAAGGTTGAAAATCTGAACCCATTCAGTGGCACCTCGAAAGGCATCCCTGTCAATCTGCTTCCATAAAGATTAGAGTTAAGGAAACACTATGCATCAGCTCTACTCTGTACCACTTGAGGTCACCATGAGTTGGAATCGACTGGACGGCAACCGGTTTGGTTTGGGCTTGATACTCCAGTCATGCTACAGGTGGCTTTGCAAAAACAGCAACCACCTTGGGAAGTTGGGGCAAATGTTTTGTGTTTGTTGGAATGAGAAATTTGACTCATGCTATGATAATCTGAAATGAATTTCCTGCACCTAGGGTAGCATCTTCGTACATAATTTTACAGTTTCTGTTTTTGTGACCCCTCTTCTTTTCTTATTACCAGTTCCTCCTGTGGTCCCTAATGGGACATTTGGGTGCTGTTCTGAGGTTTGTTTTATTGTTATACTTCAAAGGTAAAGCTTATGACGCAGGGAATTCAAAGATTAGATTGCTGGTACACTGACAATAAGCCCTTGTAGATAAGCATGGGGGAAAAAACATTTTTAATTAAAACCAATTAACATGAAATTGGAGTTTCTGGTCATTAATTGCGCACAGTCTGATTTGAATTTGTGAAGCTCCTTGGGTTTTGCACTAGTGATTGAACCTGTGGGAACAAGGATATTCATGGTCTTTGTCTTTGTAAGTGACTTTGCTCAGAATTTCTTCTCAACTTTTATTTCTGCTGCGGAATGAGACTGAGGTGCTGAGCCTGGGGATGGAGTAGGGGTGGGAGTAACAGAGAGCTCTAACTGCACTTCCCTGGAGCACAGGAGCCTAGATGCTCAAAATTCTATTCCTCTGTGGCAAAAGAGATACTATTTTAAGTTTCAATAAACCATTAAAAAAAAAATGGTCATCGAGCCGATTCTGACTCATAGTGACCCCGTGGAACAGAGTAGAACTGCCCCCATAGTTCCCAAGGGTGTAATCTTTAGGGAATTTGACTGCCACATCTTTCTCCTGCGAAGTGATGATGGGTTTGAACTGCCAACCTTCTGGTTAGCAGCCGTGCACTTTACACTGTAACACCGGGGCTCCTTGAAGTATCAATGGACTTTGTAAAATACTCCAAGTAATAATAGTGAAGTCATTTTCGAAGAATAGCATTTCTTCCCCTTGAGCTCTCAGCCCCTCACGGACTAGGTAGATAGCTGCTGGTGAGTTGACTCTGACTCATGGTGACCTCATGTACAATAAGAAAAAACATTGCCTAGTCCTGTATGAGCCTTGCTATTGCCAGCATGTGTGAGTCCATCATCTTGGATATTGTGCCCATCCATCTCACCAAGGCTCTCCCTTGCCCTCATTGATCCTCTATTTTATCAAGCATATCTTCCTCTAGGGATTGATTCAAGCCAAACAAATCAGACAATGATCTGTTGTGATCCATTAGATTTTTCAGAAGTAGACGACCAGGCCCTTCTTCTGAGCCCGTCTTAGTCTAGCAACTGCACTGAAACCTGTCTACTAAGAGTGACCCTGCTGGTCGGTGGAATACTGATGGCAGAGCTTCCAGCATCACAGCAACATGGAAGCCACCACAGTATGTCACACTGACAGACCGGTGGCAGGAGTACAGGCTTAGGGTCAGGATATCTGTTAGAGATTCTCTGTGGTACTTGACACTGAGGAGTAAGGGTGGGGTGTGCAGCCCACAGCAAGGTTTTGGGACCATCCCCAGGCTAGTGGAATAAAGTCACTCTCGGTCTGGAACATCCAGCTCTTCGTTTTTAAATTCAATTGAGACAGTGGTCAATTTAGAGATTAAAATGGATTCCAGCCATCAAGGGCCGATTCAATCTTTTAAATAAATTACACACAAGATCTAAGCTAATACGAGATAAAAGCATCACGAGCCCTATAAAATAAACCAGGAACACTTAGAAATGAAACTCACCGTGTTTTACAGTACAGGAAGTCTGGACTCCATGTCTGCTTTGTTAGACGGGGCTGTGCCTGGTGAAACACAGAATTTTGCTGAAGAACAGCAAAAGGACGGGGGACTAATAAAGATATTAATCTTCGTATTATTAATTAGCACTTACAAAGCACTAAATACATGACATTCATGTATCTTTTGGTTACTCATTAACCCCTTTTTAAAATAATTCAACTTCCAGTTTCACAGGTTTTTAAATTTTCCCCTCAAATTCATATCATGGCCCAAATTCATTGGGTTTCCTTGGATTTTTGTTAAGATTTTCCAATTTCTCAAAAATGATATCCAGGCACTGAAGCTTCTGCAAAGAGTGTGAGAACCAGATTTCGTACATAGAGTTTACCTGATAAAACAAGTATGTTCTATTTCTACATTTAAAAGGCACTTGAATGTGGGATCCTTTCCTTATCCTGGGATGCTAAGACCTTGAGAGAATTTTGTGAAGATAAAAGATGGGAAGAAGAGAATGGGACGGTTATCGACAATTCAAAAAATAGTACTGAAAGTTAGAGAAGATTTTCCTTTAAAGACCTGCTTAGAAAGCTGGACAATGAATAAGGAAGGCCGAAGAAGAATTGAGGCCTTTGAATTATGGTGTTGGTGATAAATATGGAATATACCACAGACTCCCAGAAGAATGAACAAATCTGTCTGGGAATAAGTACAAGCAGCATGCTCCTTAGAAGCAAGGATAGCAAGACTTTTGTCTCACATACTTTGGACATGTTATCAGGAGGGACCAGCCCCTGGAGGACAGCATGCTTGGTAAAGTAGAGGGTCAGCGAGAAAGAGGAAGACCCTCAACGAGATGGATTGACACAGTGGCTGTAACAATGGGCTCAAGCACAACAGTGATCATGAGGGTGGTGCAGGACTGGGCAGTGTTTTGTTCTGTTTTTCATAGGGTAGCTGCGAGTTGAAACCAACTGGACAGCACCCAGCAGCAACCACACTGAGGTTTGCAGGTGTTCAGAAGCAGGACTCCTCACAAGGGTTCAGAACTACTAGTCTCTTGATGGCTTTTTCAGGTCGATAAGCAAGACTGGATTGGGAAATATGTATTCAAGTGGCAAGAGGACAATGGGTTAGAATCATTCTAGTTGTCTGAATTTTACCGAGGGTATTACAGAGGGCCTAACATGGGATATCAATAACGGAGCAGGGGAGGAAATGTTACCGAACAAAGAATATTCTAGAAATTTGCTTGTTTTATAGAAAATATGGAAACCTTGGGGGCGTAGTGGTTAAATGCCACAGCTGCTAACCAAAAGGTCGGCAGTTTGAATCCCCCAGGTGCTCCTTGGAAACTCTGTGGGGTAGTTCTACTCTGTTCTATAGGGTCGCTATGAGTCAGAATCGACTCGATGGCAACAGGTATACAAAATATCCTCTCTTGTTTTCCTTCACAAGGTACCAGACCGAATGCACCCCAGGCAGGAGTGGGCTCAGAGCAGCTCAGGTGTAGAGAGGCCACTGTTGTGGACGTGAACATCCTTATGCTGCTCTCCGAAGGGAACGAGTGCCTGAGGAACACAGCAGAGAGATGGAAAACGCACCCCCCAGACTCTGCGGACAACTTCCAGCCCTTCTTTTATAAACAGAGACCCCGCCAAGCCTGATTTTGGTAGTGTTGTCTGCTAAGATGGAAATTTTCTTAATTATCCTAAGGATGGAACATCGTGGATACACATTTTTTAAAGTGCAGTCGTCAGTCGAGCTACGAACAAGTCAAATGTTTTTGGACACATACCGAATAACCAAACCTGGTGCCATCAAGTTGATTCCAACTTATAGCAACCCTAAAGGACAGGGTAGAACTGCCCCATAGGGTTTCCAAGGAGCGCCTGGTGGATTTGAACTGCTGACCTTCTGCTTAGCAGCCGTAGCTCTTAACCACTACGCCATCAGGGTTTCCTTTGGACACATAGGTCATATAAATAGTTAACAGCTACCTTAACTGAGATTTTTTCAGTCAAAGAAGGTTCTTTTTGAGCCCTAAGTGCATGTAGAAAAGCAGCAAGTAGCGTGTATGGTTTAGGAAGATTTGTTTCCCTGTGTTAGAGATAAAAGCAATCATTTGTATATAGACACTGTTGGATCTGGACGAATGACACTGGGAGCTCCCTTGGTATTTTGATGCAGATGGTGTGTGGCTACAATTAGAATGGCAACAGGCATCCTGTGGGATCTGTGAGTGTGTGTGTGAGTTTCGTTGGTGGGTAAGGAGGTTTTGTGGAGTCATTGGTGGTTCAATGATAGAATTCTCCTTGATTTCCGTGCTGCAGACCTGGGTTCAGTTCCCAGCCAATGTACCCATGTGCAGCTACAACCCCCACCCCTCTGTTAGTGGAGGCTTGTGTGTTGTTATGATGCTGAACAGGTTTAAGTGGAGCTTCCAGACTAAGACAGAATAGGAAGAAAGGCCTGGCAATCTACTTCTGAAAATCAACCAATGAAAATCCTATGGATCACAAAAATCCAATTCCATTGTGCATGGGGCTGCCATGAGTCGAGAGCTGACTCGATGGCAGCTAACAACAACAAGGAAGCTTTGGGACCAAACCACTCTCTAGTCCTAGTCTTTAATGGTAGTTGAGGAGTTTATATAGTGATCGTGTATACGCGCCTGTGTATGTGTATAGGTAATCCCCGACTTACAATGTACCTGAGTTATGATGAACTGTGGTTAGGACTTCCAGTGTATCTGGAACACAGCCTCTTCCTGGGAGGACATTACGGGGGAGTGCATGCAGGGGATACAGAAACGATTGCTGAGTTGTGTGAACGCGCTCCAAGCATTTGATCAGGATAATATGATGGAAGAGATCAGTGGAAAAGTCATCCATATGGCAAGCATGCTGAACTTAGAACTTGATATCACCGACATCAAGCAGCTCACAGATCACGAATAAGGGGAATTGACAAAGGACTTAACGGATTTTGAAGATGAAAGACATGCTGAAGAAGAAGAAGAAGAAAAAAAAATAGTGAGGAAGAGGAAGGAGAAAAGTTGTCAAAAATTTTACAGTGAAAGGATTAGCTGGAGTTTTTTCTAAACTAAATCAGGGGCTTCAGTTGCTTGAAAACATGGACCCAAATGCTGGTCGCTTGGCTAAAGTTGAGAGGCAGATACGGGAAGCAATGAGATGTTACTGGGAAATACATGAAGAAAAAAAGGAAAGGACCATACAGACAACTCTCACTGATCTTCTGACTAGAAATGCCATCCCCATTCCCAGGGATAATCCAAATGATCCAGAGCCTTCCACAAGTGGAGTTATTACCCCAACTGAAAAACAATATTGTCCAACTTTTCTTCATCATCAGAGTAAATTTTTGTATTTGTGTATTTTTTATGTATGTATGTATTTAAATATATTCATAAGTTTATATGTAGTGTTTCCAACCCCCAAAGACAAATAAAAATTGGATTTATAAAGATGTTGATATTAAAAGGCAATAATACGGAAAACTAAAAAAAAATGAGGTGTTCGACTTACATCAGAACTGGCTTACGATGGAGCCCTTGGAATGGAACCCCAAAGTAAGTTGGGGACTACTGTGTATAAGTACACGCACACATACACACATACGAATAAAACTCAGGTGGTTTGCTGGTTTGCTTGTTGTCACACCAGCAGACAGCATACTACCCCTTGTCACCCTCAGTGGTGCAGTCCTCTCCAAAGCTCAACGGCTACAACAATTGATGGAATGTGTTCTGTGCTGGGGTTGGTATCTCCAAGGATGTGGAGCACAGCATTTATTGTAACTGCCTTTTCACATGCATTCATCAAACCTTCTTGAGATCCTCGTTGAATTAACTCTGAAGAGTAGAGTGCAATCCACAGCATGGTATTTAAACTGCAGGGGCTGCCGGAATGGATGTCCTTATCTGTTGGAATTTAAACAAGGGAAAGGGTTTTAAATGCAAAAGTCAAGGGCTTTGACACCATTTAAGACAATGGGGACTCTGACATTTTGGCTCTTACTATAAATTTAGCTTTCTCAATTATTGCTTTGGGGAAGTAGAAATTGCTGTACTTGGGTGTAATAGATACAATAAAGTGAAAACTGTACCCAGTAGATAAACTAAGGATGGATAATAATTATAATCTACATCTTTTCCCTGTTCTCTGCATCCCCTCAGTAAAAGTGGGGGGTTGCCTCTTGGATGTGACATTTAAAATCAGCCTGGTCTTCCAGGGCCTCTTCTTCCCTCAGAGCTAAACACACACACGCTCTCTTTAGTATTTTTCTGCAGCTTCTTGCAGTCATAGTTAAAGGTCTCAAATGAAGTTGCAGAGGTATTCTAGTTCAAGCCCCTGCCTCAAGCGACTCTAGCCAGCCACATGGTAAAGATGGCAATAAATCCTATCATTGGAGATCTCAGTGACTGTAACTTCTCTGGGTGGTCTGCTCTAGCCTTTAATCATCTAGACAAGAATTTTCCTGACAGCCGAACAAATTTCCTTTGTGTCTGAAGGAGATTTACGTTATTTAGGGTCTTTACTTAAAGATAGTTAAAACAATTTTTATTTGGAGGGATGGGGGTCTCAGAAATCTTCAGCCTGTCTGAGAAATGCTTAATGGATGGCAGATGTCACCGTGACTGACTCAGACTGGCTGTAGCAAAATGGCCACTTTATGACTCCACCAAGTGTATTTCTGCTGTGCCTGTTAGATTCTTATAAAAAAATACTGCATTGTATGGCTAACTGGATTATTCTTTTAACTGTGTGTCTCACTTGAGTCTTTAGTTCTCTGTTACTTTCCTTCTCTCTCTATTTTAAAGATTTGCATTGTTCAATTCTTGGCAAATGTGGCACTAAATGAATCTATCCGTGGGATGCATGGACGAGTATTCCTCAGTATTTCACAAACTGGTGTTAGTAGGGGTCATGCAGAAAGTGGGTTCCCTCAGCAGATTCATTCAGGCTGTATCAGATTTAAATAGGTGCCTTTGCTGTTGCCTGTCAGAGCCTTCAACACATCGATGTATGTTGTGTGTTTGTAAGAAGGAGGTAGACTATGCTGAGTTTCCTGAAGACGTTTGGCTCTTACAGTAGTGCTTAGTATGTAGCCATACGAGTGTGTGTGTTAGCTGTTGATATTATTATCGTTGCGATTTCATTTGTCTTTGTAGCCCTTTTTCTCATAGAGTTTTTAGAACCACAGTTCCACTAAGGAGCCCTGGCTGTGCAGGGGTTAAGCACTTGGCTGCTAAACGAAACATCAGTGGTTCCAACCCACTAGCCACTCCATGGGAGAAAGATGTGGCATTCTGCTTCCGTAAAGATTACAACGTTGGAAACCCTTAGGGCAGGTCTACTCTGTCCTATATGGTTGCTCTGTGTTGGAATCGACTCCACGGCAACGGGTTTGGTTTTGGTTTTAGAGCTCCATTAGGACACGATTTTGGGAAAGGCTGACTTATCCTCTGTCTATATTAGGACTCGTTGATTTATTTTACAATAATTAGGAATTGAGGGCATTGATGGCTCAGTGGTAGAATTCTCTCCTTCCATACAGGAGACCCAGGGTTCAATTCCCATCCAAGGCACCGCCTGCACAGCCACCACCCCCCGTCATTGGAGGCTTAGGTGTTGCTTTGATGATGAACAGGTTTCAGTGGAGCTTCCAGACAAAGACAGACTAGGAAGAAGACCTGGCAATCTACTTCCAAAAATCAGCCAGTGAAAACCTTATGGATCACCATGTCTTGATCTACAACTGATCATGAGGGTGGCACAGGACTGGGCAGCGTTTCATTCTGTTGAGTATAGAGTAACAATGAGCTGAGAGCCAGCTCAATGACTGCTAACAACAACAACAATTAGGAATTCATAATAATTCACTAGGGCTTTTCTAACACTTGGGAGCCATGGTGACGCAGTGGTTCAGAGCTTGGCTGCTATCCAAAAGGTCGGCAGTTCCAAGCTGCTCCTTGGAAACCCTACGGGGCGGTTTTACTCTGTCCTGTAGTGTTGCTATGAGTCGGAATTGACTTGACGGCAACAGGTTTGGCTTGGTTTTAGTCTAACATTTGTCTTTGCACTATCTATAACAAGGTAATTTGTTAGAAAATCAATATGGCAAAACAAATTTCAGGAGGAATGCTTAGGTTTAAGCAAATGAAGTCTACAAAATACCCACAAGCGCTTTAGAAACACCCATTTAAGTCCTTTAAAAATACCCATTTATTTACTCAGAGGTGTTGCTATGCCAATAATGCCATAGAATTCACCTGGAGCCCATTCTTGGTGACATTTTATTATTTTAGTTTACTTTATGTATTTTAAAATGAGGAAACAGCATGTGTAGTCTTCCCTTATTAGTCAGAAAGGTGCCACAGCATCCTCAGTTTTTTCCTTTTCCCCTGAGTTGTGTCAACATTAAATTTCCTCGTGTTCTTAGGGCTGATCTGTGATGTTTATCACGGTCCCTTTGACATATTCTCACATTCTAGCATGGGAGCTGGTTGTTCTTTATCAGCATGCCCTTGATCCCTCACCCCAATCACTGAGAGGAAATCATGGGGAGAATGATTGCCCTCTCCCCCCACTCTACTTACATGGTGGGGGAGCGAAGGAGGGAGGAAGGAAAAGGTGGGAAACACGGTTAGAACATCATCACCTGCAACACCTTCGGGTGCTCCTGGGAATAGGTCCTAACCACGTAGACCGTTGCCTTTCTCTTCTGTTTTCAAACCTGATGTTCTTATCGAAGCACCGATAGATTGTGCCTCTGTTCATTTCTTATCCCTGAGGGCTGTTATTGTCAGAGAAGGAGCTGGGATGGGTGAGAAGGGATTTTCTCCCATGTTTACATCGTGTTCCTCAGTGTGCTCTGGCAGAGGCACCCTTGTTTGGAATAAACTCTAGTGTTTCACCAAACGCTGAACTTTCACCGACTGGCCTGTAATTACCAAGGGAGGCCTCCCTCCTTGCCTTTCTCTTGATTATATTTTGCTGTTGTTGTTCGCTGCTGTTGAGTCTATTCTGACTCATAGTGACCCCATGTGTCATAGCAGAATAGGGTTTAAAAAAATTTTTTCTTTCTTTCTTTTTTTTTTTAATCTTTATGAAAGCAGATGGCCAGGTCTTTTCTCCTGTGGAGCCATTGGTAGGTTTCAACCACCGACCTTTTGGTTAGCCGCCAAGCTCTTAACCAATGTACCACAAGCTCTGTTTTCTCCCTCCCTCCTTCCCTCCCTCCCTTCCTTCCTCCCTCCCTTCCTTCCTTCCCTCCTTCCCACCTTCCCTCCTTCCCTCCTTCCCTCCCTCCCTCCCTCCCTCCCTCCCTCCCTCCCTCCCTCCCTCCCTCCCTCCCTCCCTCCCTCCTTCCTTCCTTCCTTCCCTTCTTCTTTCCTTCCTCTTTCACAGAAGCCCAAATTTGACCATTTTCCTGTGTTCCACATCTAATACGATAGCTGGTGGCTCTGCAGTACGTTTGCCGATTTGCCGATGTAAGTACACAACTTTCTGGGTTGTCTTTAGCATCCTTCTCCTCCTGGCCAGAAAGAAAGGCTTTCTGGGCCCTGTTTATGTCTAGTAGCAGCGAGAAAATTACAAATTCATGCACACAAATTTGTAAGTAGGATTTCAACACGATTTTCTGTTGTCAAATTTAAACATAAAAACAACTTAAAGTTCAGTTCATTGTAGCTCCAGCAGAGTTGGAAAAGTGTTCAAAACAATTATTTTTGGGATCAGAACATGCGTGAGGTCACTTTGCCCTTGCAGAAATCTTCTCATGGGGATGCAGACGGTAATAGGAGCCGGAAATCTGGAGTCTATTCCTGGAACCTCCACTGATTCATCCTGTTTTCCTGGGCAGCATTCTTCATGTTTCTATGTTGCTGCTCCATCCGTAAAATGTGGATGCATGCTCGTATGCTAACTTTCAAGCATCCTTGAATCTTCAGTTGTCTTCAGCAGTTTCCTGGGAGCCACGCAGGAAGGGCAAGTGGGCCAGAAGCCCCGGGCATAGAGGGCCTTGGGGGTTTCAGATCTGGCTGCAGAGCCTGGGGTAATTGCAGAGGTGAAGTGGTCATGGAGAGGAGGCGTTCGTCAGGCTAATACACCCTCAGGTTTTTTGGGGGCATGTGGGAAGCCCTGAAATGCCTTCTAAATTTAGGAAGACGAGGAGACATTTTTAAATAATGAACTTATTTTTTTTCTGGTTTAAGCATTGTAAGAGGGTTCAATTCATGGAACAGGTGTGTTGTATGGTCTGGTCACAAACCTTGAGGTTCAGTACAATTGCACTGCAATACACTCTGACCCTCAGGGGCATAGGCCAAGTGATTAATATTATGACTGTTACAACAGTTTACAGATACCGAGTAGATATGCATTTTAAACTCTTTGTAGGGGAATAGGTGGTTGGAGTCCACCCAGACGTGCCTCAGAAGAAAAGCCTGGTGATCTACTTCTGAAAAATCAGCCACTGAAAACCCTGTGGGGTACAGTTCTGCTCTGACACACACGGGGTCTCCATGAGTCAACCCTATAGTAACTGTTTTATTTTCCATTTCCCTTGACTTAACCTTGGTTGGGGAGTGGAGAGAATGGAGGTGGTGCTGGTGAGCTGAGGGGATGCAAGCCCTCTCTAGATGGCTGTCAGTGACAGAGGTACAGGTACCTGTGAACAGGTGTCTGAGATCAGCCAAGTGGAGCACGGCTAGATTCTCTCCAAGATGCCAAATCCTGCTGGTTTCTAGGAGAGTCTTCTTGGTTCTGTCTGTACAGTGGGTGGGAGTGTTGGAAGTCATGGTGACCATGCTGTGACCACAGGGGCTCTCCAGAAACATCAGATCCAGTTGGAAAGGTGTGTCTTAAGCTGGATTACCCAAAGAAGCAAAACCAGTAAAGCATATAAATATATATATAGAGAGAGAGAGAGAGAGAGAAAGAGAGGGAGAGAGATTCCTATCAAGGACTGCCAAACTACATCATAACTGCCAAACCAATGAGAATCACGGTTCAGCCAAACTGACACACAACCTTAATGATCACAAGGGGCATGCAAACAGACATCTGCCCTGTGGCACAAGGTCGAAAACCCTTTGGCGGTAAGTGGCTTCCATGATGTTTAACAAGTCTACGATGAAGACATCCAGCAATGCTGATCCCATCATGGCTGTGATAATGGGTATCAGAATGTATCGCAGTGCAATTGTACTGAGCCTCAAGGTACGTGACCGGACCATACAACATGCCTGTTCCATGAATTGAACCCTCTTACAACGCTTAAACAAGAAAAAAGTAAGTTCGTTATTTAAAAGCATCTCCTTGTTTTCCTATTTAACCCAGTTGGTCAAGAATCGAGGGAGAGGGAGGAAGAAAGAGAGAGAAAGAGGGAGAGAATCTCTGTTTGTTATTTTCCTGGTATTGTGAGGTGTGATCTGAGCACAGTCTGGGGACCCATCCAGGACTGAATCTGTATCAAGGGACCAGGACTGAGGACCCGTCTCCAGAGTCTGAGGATTGCTCTCAGTGGATGATGTATTGTAAGGAACCACCAACAGGCACGGGAGCTAGAGAGATGACACGGGCAGGAATCATCACCCCACTCCACCAGCATGGACAGGGGGCCACATGCCTGCAGTCACATGGTGTCTCCAACTAACATGCCCAGACTCTCCTGACTGTTCCTTCCCGGCAGTCACCCGTTTGCTGGTGCCAAGGCCATGGGTACCACTTGGTGAAGTGGTTCGGGTGTTGCTTGCTTCTGAGGGGGTCCATGATGGTGAAGCTCAGTGAAAGGATGGATGGCATCAAAGTCTCTAGAAATCTCTGCTCTTCCTTCTCTCTTCCTAAGGAGGTATGATGATGATGGCTGAAACTTGCTGAAACCTTAGTATGTCCCAGGTAACCGGGAAGCACTTGATGTACCATCATCACAGCATCCTGTGGCACTGGTACCATTGAAAGCCATGTTGTGTATGTCCTAGCAGCCAAGTGTGACCCTGGAGCCAGATTAGGGATTCGAATCCCACTCCAGCTTCTATTAGCTGTGTTGCTTTGGGCAAGTTTTTAACCTCTCTGAGTCCCAGTCCCCCATCTGTAACATGTGCCACAGGCCTGTTAGACTGATGAAATTATGTAACTTTTTTAGTATAGACTGGTATCATGATGGAGCCCCTGTGTGGTGCAAAAAAGGCCTGGCCATCTGCTTCTGAAAAATCAGCCACCGAGAACCCTATGGAGCACAGTTCCACTTTGACACACGTGAATCAGAGTTAACTGGACAGCAATTGGTTCCTTTTTTTTTTAATGTCACGCCTCTCGCCGAGCTCGCAGAGAAGAACAACATTTGCGCAGTTCCGCAGTATGGCAGCTTGGACCAGGGACTCCTTGAGGGCCGTGTGTGGGTAAGTGTGGGCTGACTGAAGTTATTTGCCGTGTGGTCCGATGTAGGCGGTAGCTGTCACCGGTGCACTGAGATATCTGCCACATGCATGGGACACCAGCCTTCCTGAAGCCCCACAGTCTACCACAAGCTGGGCATGTATCACTGTGGGCCACACCAGGAATGACCTGACTTTTGCCAGGAGGACACTTGCTTTAGGGGCTGAGGATGAAGGCAGCCAAGGTGCCATTCACACAGACTCTGGCCTGCCACCTCTTGGACCTTTGGTTCCACATGCATGCACTCGATTTATGGGTCTGTAATACGATCACGATCGGCGTTTGCTCCGGTAAATAACATCCATTGCAATTTCTGCTGAGGAACGACCTTCTGTTGCAGGAACAGATGCTGTCAGGGCGCGGGCTCATCCATCTCCCGGGGGCCGGTAGGGGCGGCGGGTCCACGGAAGGACAGACCTACCTCACTAGCGATGAGTCGGGTGTAAAAGGAGACAGCGATGGGTGTGGGAAACGCAACTGCTTCCTGGATGCGGGTTTCACTCCGGTTACCTCCAGGGCTTTTCAAGTTGAGCAAAAAGACAAAATAAAATCCAACGAGCTCTGGGATACATAAGCGTACTGATTTATTATTTCTCCACTTGTTACAAACATTCTGGTTATAGAGAGAATGTACTCTCGCTGAAGAACATTTAAGGAAAGAGAGTTTTAAAAGGAATAAATTAAACACATTCTAATTTTGCTATCAAGAGGTGATCACTGTTTACTTTTTCAATGGGTTTCTTTGAATATGATTTTTAGTGGATGTGAGCACATTTGTACATATGTGTAAAAGAGACATTACGCAACATGGGGAAATGTGAATGTTGCTTTTTATACTGGGAACTTTTCCCCATGTCATTCAATAATTTTCAGAGACACGAGTTCCAGTGCTCTCTACAACCTCAGCAGACCTGAGCGTGCTGTTTTTAATGGTGTGTTCCATGCTTTTTGTTTTGTGTTGTCTAAATTTTTCATGTTCATCTTTAATTTCTGATGTTTATCTTTAAAAGTGATATTTCTCATTATAAAAATTCAAACCATACAAAGTGAAAAGGAAGTCTCCCTTCACCATTCTCATCCCCCAAGGAGAGTAGCCGTTAATAAAATTTGACGTGCATCTTTCCAATCACATTTTTTTCTCACATTTATAAAATCTTATACGTGCATTGTTGTTGTTAGTGGCTGTTGGGTTAACTGTGACTCACGGTGATTCTAAGTACGACAGAATGAAAAGCTACACGATCCTGTGCCATCTCCATGATCACTGGCATGGTTAAATTCGTTGTGGAGGCTACAATATGTCGTGAGTACCTTCCGGCCACGGGGGCTCATCTGCCAGCACTGTGTCAGACAGTGTTCAGTTGCAATCCACGGGGTTTTCAGTGGCTGATCCTCAGAAGCAGATCACCAGGCCTTTCTTCTTAGCCTGTCTTAGTCTGGAAGATCTACTGAAACCTGTCCGCCAGGAGTGACCCTACTGATATTTGAAATACTAAAGGTATAACTTCTAGCAGCACAGTAACACCCAAGCCACCATCATATGACAAATCAACAGACAGATGGTGGTATATATATACACATTGTTGTTGTTCATGTTAGGTGCCTACAAGTCAGTCCTGACTCAGAGTGACTCTATACAACAGAATAAAACACTGCCTGCTTCTGCCCCACACTCACAATCTTTGCTATATTTGAGCTCCTTGTTGCAACCACTGTGACAATCCATCTCAATGAGGGCCTTCCTCTTTTTCACTGACCCTCTATCAAGTACGATGTCCTTCTCCAGTGACTGGTCCTACCTGAAAACATGGCCAAAGAACATGAGACAAAGTCTCACCATCCTCACTTCTAAGGCATATTCTGACTCTACGTCTTCTAAGACAGATTCGTTCCTTCTCCTGGCAGTATATTCAATATTCATCTCCAACACCATAATTCAAAGGCATCAACTCTTCTTTGGTCTTCCTTAGTCATTGCCCAGTTTTCACATGCATATGAGGTGATTGAAAATACCATGGCTTGGGTCAGGCACATCTTAGTCCTCAAAGTGACATCTTTGGTTTTTAACACTTTAAAGAGGTCTTTTACAGCAGCTTTGACCAATGCAATACCTCATTTGATTGCTTGACTGCCGCTTCCCTGAGCTTTGATTATGAATCCAAGTAAAATGAAATCCTTGACAACTTCAATCTTTTCTTAGTTTATCAAGATATTGCTTATTGGTCCAGTTGTGAGGATTTATGTTTTCTTTTTGTTGTGGTGTAATCCATACTGAAGGCTGTGGTCTTTGATCTTCCTCGGTAAGAGCTTCAAGCAAGCAAGCAAGCAAGGTTGTGTCACCTGCGTATCCCAGGTTGTTAGTGAGTCTTCCTCCAATTCCGATGCCCCATTCTTCTTCATATAATCCAGCTTCTTAGATTATTTGCTCAGCATACAGATTGAATAAGCATTGTGAAAGGATACAGCCCTAACCCACACCTTTACAGATTTTAAACCAAGCAATATTCCCTTGTTCTGTTTGAATGACTGTCTCTTGGTCTACGAACAGTTCCTCATAAGCACAATGAAGTGTTCTGGAATTCCTATTCTTCCCAATGTTATCCATAATTTGTTATGGTCTACACAGTAGAGTGCCTTTGCATATTCAATTAAACAAAGGTAAGCCTTTTTCTGGTATTCTCTGCTTTCAGCCAAGATCTATCTGAGATCAGCAATGATATCCTTCATTCCTTGTCCTCTTCTGAATTTGGCCTGAAGTTCTGGCAGTTCCCTGCTGATGTACTGTTGCAACCATTCTTGAATTATCTTCAGGAAAATTTTACTTCATATGATATTAATGACATTTTTTGATAATTTCCATATTCTGTCAGATCAACTTTCTTTGGAATGGGCAAAAATACGGATCTCTTCTAGTCGGTTGGCTAGGTAGCTTTTATTCAAATTTCTTGACTTGGATGAGTGAGCACTTCCAGATCTGCATCTGTTTGTTAAAACATATCCATTAGTAGTCTGTCAATTTCTGGAGGCTTGTTTTTCGCCAGTGCCTCAGTGTAGCTTGGACTTCTTCCTTCTGTATCATCAGTTTTGATTGTGTGATACCTCCTAAAATGGTTGAATGTCAACTAATTTTTTTTGGTACAATTACTCTGTATATTTCTTCCATCTCCTGTTGATGCTTTTTGCCTCATTCGATATTTTGCCCTTTTTGTTGTTGTTAGGTGCTGTGGAATTGGTTCTGACTCACAGGGACTCTATGTACAACAGAACGAAACACTGTCTGGTCCTGTGTTAGCCTCACAATCTTTGCTATGCTTGAGTCCATTACTGCAACTACTGTGTCCATGCATCTTACTGAGGGTCTTCCTCATTTTTGCTGACCTTCTACTTTGCCAAGCATGATGTCCTTCTCCAGGGACTGATCCCTTCTGATCACATGTCCAAAGTATGTGAGACAGAGTCTCGCCATCCTTGCTTCTAAGGAGCATTATGGTTGTACTTCTTCCAAGATAGATTTGTTCATTCTTTTGGCAGTCCACAGTATATTCAATATTCTTCACCAACACCACAATTCAAAGGCATCAATTCTTCGGTCTTATTCATCCAGCTTTCCCATGCATATGAGGCAATTGAAAATACCATGGCTTGGGACAGGTGCATCTTAGTGTTCAAGGTGACTTCTTTGCTTTTCAACACTTTAAAGAGGTCCTTTGCAGCAGATTTGCCTAATGCAATGCATCTTTTGATTTCTTGACTGCTGCTTCCATGAGTGTTGTATGTGGATCCAAGTAAAATTAAATCCTTGACAACTCCAATCTTTTCTCTGTTTACCATGATGTTGCTTATTGGTCCAGTTGTGAAGGCTGTGGTCTTTGATCTTTATTAGGGAGTGCTTCAGGACCTTTTCACTTTCAGAGAGCAAGGTTGTGTCCTCTGCATAACGTAGGTTGTTAATGGGTTCTCCAATCCTCATGCCGCATTCTTCTTCATGTAGTTCAGCTTTGTAGCATGCAAATTGAATAACTATGGTGAAAGGATACAACTGTGACACACAGCTTTCCTGACTTTAAACCACGAAGTATCCCCTTGTTCTCTTCAAATGAGTACCTCTTGATACATGTAAAATTTCCTCATGAACGTAATTAAGTGTTCTGAAATTCCCATTCTTCGAAATGTTATCCATAATTTGTTATGATCCGCACAGTGGAATGCCTTTGCATAGTCAATAAAGCACAGGTAAACATCTTTCTGGTAGTCTCTGCTTTCACCCAGGATCCATCTGACATCAGTAATGATATCCCTGATTCCACGTCCTCTTGTAAATCCAACTTGAATTTCTGGCAATCCTCTGTCGATACACTGCTGCAACTGCTTTTGAAAGATCTCCAGCAAAATTTTACTTGTGTGTGGTATTAATGACGTTGTTGGATAATTTCTGCATTCAGTTGGATCACCTTTCTTGGGAATAGGCATAAATATGGATCTCTTCCAGTCAGTTGGCCAGGTAGCTATCTTCCAAATTTCTTGGCATTGATGAGTGAGCACTTCCAGCACTGCATCTGTTTGCTGAAACATCTCAACTGGTATTCTGTGAATTCCCGGACCCTTGTTTTTCACCAAAGCCTAGAGCACAGCTTGGACTTTTTCCTTTAGTACCATCAGTTCTTGATCATATCCTATGTCCTGAAATGGTTGAATGTTGACCAATTCTTTTTGGGATAGTGACTCTGTGTATTCTTTCCACCTACTTTTGGTGCTTCCTGTGCCATTTAATATTTTCCCTGTAGAATCCTTCAATATTTCAACTTGAGGCTTGAAATTTTTCTTCAGTTCTTTCAGCTTGAGATATGCTTAGTGTTCTTCACTTTTGATTTTCTATCTCCAGGTCTTTGTACATTTCATTATAATACTTTGTCTTCTCCTTTGAAATCTGTTCGGCTCTTCTACTTTATTTCTTCCTTCACTTTAGCCACTTTATGTTCAAGAGGGAATTTCAGAGTCTCTTCTAACATCTGTTTTGGTCTTTTCTTTTCTGTCTTTTTAATGACCTTTTGCCTTCTTCATGTCTTGATATCATTCCACAACTCATCTGGTCTTTAGTCATTAGTGTTCAGTGTGTCAAATCTATTCTTGAGATGGTCTCCAATTTCAGGTGGGATATACTCAACATCATATTTTGGCTCTGGTGGACTTGTTTTAATTTACTTCAGCTTCAACTTGAACTTGCATATGAGTGATCTTGGCCTTGACTGATAATATTGAACTTCTTCACAGATTCGATCGATTTGACTCCTGTGTATACCATATGGTGAGGTTCACATGTACAGTCACCATTTATGTTGTTGATAAAAGGTATTTGCAATAAATAAGTCATTGGTCTTACAAAATTTTCTCATGGTGTCGTTTCTGTCACCAAAGTCATATTTTCCAACTACTGATTCTTCTTTGTTTCTAACTTTTGCATTCCAATCACCAGTAATTTTGAAGAAATCTTAATTGCATGTTTGATCAATTTCAGACTTCAGAAGTTGGTATAAATATTCAATATCTTCTTCTGTGGCCTTAGTGGTTGGTGCATAAATTTGAATAACAGTTGTATTAACTGATCTTCCTTGTAGGTATATGGATATTATCCAACACTGACAGCATTGTACTTCAGGATGGATCTTGAAATGTTCTTTTTGATTATGAATGCAACACCATTCTGCTTCAAGTTGCCATTCCCAGCATAGTAGATCATATGATTTTCTGATTCAAAATGGCCAATACCAGTTCATTTCAGCTCACTAATGCCTAGGATATTGATCTTCAAGAGTTCCATTTCATTTTTGACAACTCCCAGTTTTCCTAGATTCATACTTGGTACATTCCCCATTCTGATTATTAATGGATGTTTGCATCTGTTTCTTCTCATTTTGAGTCATGCTGTATCAGCAAATGAAGGTCCAGAAAGCTTGACTCCTTCCATGTCATTGCGGTCAACTCCACTTTGAGGAGGCAGCTCTTCCCCAATTATATTCTGAGTGCCTTCCAACCTGAGGGGCTAATTTTCCAGCACTATATTTTTTATATAAGAGAATGTTCTGCTGCTATTCGTAAGGTTTTTGCTGACCAAATTTTTCAGAATTAGATCACCAGGCCCTTCTTTCTAGCCTGTCTTAGTCTGGAGGCTCCACTGAAACCTGTCCTCCCTAGATGACCCTGCTGATATCTGAAATGCCAGTGGTGTAGCTTCTGGCATTACAGCAGCAGGCAAGCTACCACAATAGATGAACTGACTGACAAACTGACAAATGGGGGATATATATGCACAGGCAAATATAAATATTAGAATCATAAACTACATACTATTTTTCATTTTGCCTTATTTTTCCTCTTAAAATATTGACATCTTTCCAGGGCAGTATGCTTAGAGGGTATTTTTTATGTAGATATAAAATGATTTTCTTAATTACTCCCTTACCAAAATGAGGCAGTGAACATCATTATGCATTCATCTTTGACCATTTATGTGCACATTTCTGCAGGATAAATTTCAAACCAAAATGCTCCATCTGATTGCTTTTGATAGCTTTCTCCAAACTGACTCCAAAAAATATTGCAGTAGTTTACACTTCTACAAAGTGCTTATGAGGGCCCATCCCCCACATCTGATATTTTCTTTTTTTTCACTCTTTGGGAGAAAAATACTGTCACATCTTTGTTTCAATTTGCATTTCTTGCATTTCATAAAGTTAATTGTTCTTTTTTTTGTATCAGAAATGGCTTTGAAATTTGATTTATGTTACTGGTTTACTCACTGTATTTAGATGGAGAGGAGGATATAAAAATGGGGCAATATTGCTGTTTGTCAAAGAGAAGAGCTTACTCCACATCCTCTTCTGGTTATTTTTCTTTCACAGCAAAATGTGTGTCTGTGTGTGTGTGTGTATGTGTGTAATCCATTTTGACATCTTACCATAGGTTAAAAAACCAACTGCCATCAAGTCAGTTTCAACTCATGGCAGCTCCATGTGTCAGAGTAGAACTGTACTACACAGTTTTTTCAGTGGCTGATTTTTCAGAAGTAAATCAGGCCTTTCTTCCAAGGTGCCTCTGGCTGGACTCAAACCACCAAACTTTTGGTTAGCAGCTAGGGTCTTTAACTATGTGCATCACCCAGGGACTCCTAGGAAATGAATAAAATCCAGTTGACATAGAGTTTGTTCCAAATCATGGCGACCCCATGAGTGTTAAAGTAGAAATACACTCCATAGGGTTTTCGAAGGCTGAGTTTTCCAAAGTCAATCATCAGGTCTTTCTTCCAAGGTGCCTTTGGGTGGACTTGAACCTTCAAACTTTCGGTTAGCAGCTGAGTGCGATAAGCGTTTGCACCACTACTTAGAGTAATCTCCAACTTAATTTGGCTAAAATGGAATTTTCTCTCTAAATTTGCCTTTGTAGAGGCATTCGTATCTCAGAAACAAGATCTGCCGCTTACTTAAGGCAAAAACCTTGGAGTTATCTTTTATTTTGCCTTTTTATTCAGTACTTATTCCAAGTCTATCAGCAAGTCCTGTCAATGGAACTCTAAAGAACACCCCTAATGCATTCACTCCTCTCCACCCCAATACTGTCCCCCAACACAAGCTATTTCCGCATCTTACTCTGATAATTGAAAAGGTTTCTTCTCGGGTGTCTCTGCTCCCACCTTTGCCAATATCACACAGCAGCCAGGCTGATCTTTTGAAAATGTGAATCTGATCGTGTCACTCCTCTTAGAGCCCTCCATAGATTTCCCATCTCAACTAAAACAAAATCCTAATTTTTACCCAGGTTTTCAAAGCTCAGCATTGTCTACCATTGCCTAGCTCTTTTTTGTCCTCACCTGTTCCACTCTCCCCTACCCCTCTAGACCTGGCCACACTGACCTTCTTGCACACGTTTGAGGTCAAGGTCATTCCTGCCTCAGGGCTTTTGTGCCCGCTGGTCCCTCTACCAGGAACCCTCCCACCCTGTGGCTGGACCCATACCATGCAAAGCTCAGCCTGAACGTCACTCTCAGTGAGAACATACCCCAGCCTCCCAATCCAAGTGGCCACGTAGTCATTCCCTATGCCATCATCCTGGTTTAATTGTCACCCACTACTCTGTGATATTTTTAAGTGCCATATTTATTATCTATCACTAAGCTGTAGGAGAGTAAGTTTCATTCATTGGTGTACCCCCTATACTTACAGCAGTGACTGGTATAAAACAGGCCCATCCAGGCTCATGTTCACAAGAAATGCCTCAGGCCAGAGGAACCAAGGTCTAATTCTGGCCCTTGAGTTTGGCATCGTGAGAGAAACACATAGTTTTCTAGAGTATTTGATGGGAATCAAATTAACTCAGCATAGCATCGGAAGAACCCCATGCGGGCGAGTCAATTCCAACTCATTGTGACCCCGTGTGTTACAGAGGAGAACGGCTCAATAGGGCTTAATTAATTTGTTAATTAACTAATGAATGGGAGGGTAGATGACCTTTATAAGTCCTGTACTTTCTTACTATCATGCTGTATTTATGCGCTCCCTCAGGCTGGGTTTCATTCTTTGACTAATTGTGTTTTTTTTTTTTAGATAATTTCTGTCCTTTGAGCTCTTTCTCAGTGTCCTTACTGAACCCTTTTCTGAACCTCTCATACTCAACAGCACCTTACACTTCTCAGTATAAAAGTTCTCATCAACACCTTTGTCTCTGTATTTCATAGTCATTCGTGTAACTGTCTAATTATTCCAGTACAGTTAAGGGCAAGAATGCTGTCTTTCTTAGCTCCCTTTCTCCCGCGCAGTGTCCAGCATAGGTTGGTGCTCTGTTGACATTTCTTAATTGAGCCCATGATTGCTGAGACACTTGGGGCAGTAGCATTTTAGGGCCAATACAAGTATTTCCTGAAATATGCCCTGATCTGCTTCCTGGTTTCAAGAAAAGTATTTTGATCTTGCCATCAGTTAGAGCTTTATGGCTTCCCCGTTGGTGTGTGGGGTGGGGGGGAGAGATGGATAGTGCCAGTCAGGAGTGTACTGTGGATTAGTTCTGAGAACATCCAGTAGCAATTCCGTCTAAAATCAGGAACACACTTTCTTCATAACTCAAAGGTCGTTAGCATATTTACAGAGAAGATCCTCCAAACCTTTATTTTTCCTGATTTGACAAATGCATGTTGGCTCTGCTCATCTCTGGATGTATATCAAGGGTTGTCATATTGCCACCTCCCTGATGAACAGGGCTTCTGGTGGCTGGTGACATCACTGCAGAGTGTCTGCACTCTGCAGAAGGACATGCCTGCCACTCAGCTCTGCTTCTGCCCCATACTTGAAGGGACAAGAAGGAGATGCCTGCAGGTGGTAGTAACACAGATGTTAGTCCTCGGAGGCAGGTGCACCATGGGGTGATGTTCACTTCTCAAGGCTCTCTAGCTGGGTGGGACAAACAGGGGAGCAGTTAAGAGGGAAGGGCAGAGAGAAGACACACTAACATTTGTCGGTGCTCTCCTGAATTTAGTACAAAAAATAGCATTGCTGACACTCTTATCCTCAGAGCTGGCATTCCTCCATATTCTGGTCACTCGGACTTTAGGAGAACTTAACCTGGCAACCCCAAAGGGCTTTTTACCTTACCTGTCCCAGGTCCTTCTTGGGGCGGCCTATCCTGAGTACGTTCTTGGAAGAAGGTAGCCTAGATTGGAAACAGACATTTCCCCCTAATTCCTCTTGTACTATGCCGTTGTCAAATTACGGCACTATGGTTTCATCTTCTACCAAGACGGCAACAGTGAAAACATTTTCTTTGACACAATCTTTATTCTGGGGCTTCCTACAGGACTTACTCCATTTAAACATGTGGTAGGATTGATTTATAAGCTTTTGGATGTGAGTACTTTTAAGTGCAGGGTATACTTTACAGGAGCAGAGACTGTGTGTCCTCGGCCAGCAGCCACCGGTCGCCTTCTGTGTTGTTGAAGGACGTGACAGCTGCAGGCATGGAGAGCAGAAGCAGGCAGGCAGCTGATCAAGGCTGTGGTTATTCTAAGACGCTGGTGGCAAGAGAGGAGGCAGAGACAAATGTTGTCTTTCTGTCCCCATCCTCTTAATCAGAATTGTTACCTCTTTAAAACAGCTGTTTTGCTCTTTTTGCCTTTCTCACAAAAACCATCAAACCAGTGGGGATGGACACGGTGGGGCATGAGGACATTAAATAATACACCATCAGGAGTGGACTGGCCAGAGGAGGTCTGGCTGTGTGTCCTGAAGATGAGGGTGGCTGGATAGAGAAGTGAAACCTGTACCTCACATTCCAGCATGTTACCACCAAGGGTGCCTGGGAGCTTGAGAAAGACGTTGAGTCCTGCTTCATCCAGGAGGCCGTAACGATGGCACCACCACCGATGACGATGCCAGAGCCACATGTGGAGCTTATTCACCAGGCGAGGGGTCAGCTCATTACTGATGGCACCACCATCATGGCCAACACCAGCCCCACATGTGGAGCTTATCCACCAGGCGAGGGCTCAGCTTATTACTGATCGCATCCTACCCTACCCTGGAGAACAGGACATTCAGATTTGGCAGGATTAAATAACATGTCCAAAATGGCAAATGTATTAAATGGTAGAGCTGAAATTCAAATCCTGGTTTGTTTCCTGAGTCACATGATTATAAGAAGTGCCTCAGTCAAGAGGAACCACGATCTAATTCTGGCCTTTGAGTATGGCATTGTGGGAGACAGTTTTCTGAGCTATTTGTTGGAAATCAAATTAACTCAGTATAGCTTCTGAAGAATCCCTTTCCATTCAGTTGATTCCAACTCATAGCAGCCCCATGTGCTACAGAGAACTGTTTAGATGGCTCTAATCTTCACGGAAATAGATTACCAGGCCTTTCTTCCATGGCACCACTAGGTGGAATCAAACCACCAACCTTTCGTTAAGTACCCCAGCTCAAGCCATTTGTACCACCCAGGGGCCTTCAGTGTTGTACAAGCAGTTGCTATAAAAAAGGATGAGAATATCGCAGGGGCTGCTGCTGCTGCTATGTCCTTGCTGACTCTGTGTACTCAAATGCAAAGCAACCACGTAAACCACCCCAGGTCCCTCAGGAACAGATGATGAGGTTCACGGGTGGTATAGGGTGGGGTGGGGCGGGGGGGTGGTAAAGGGCTTGGTTCTTTTCCTAGTGGTGACCTTTATGGGGAGGAGTGCCAGGGAGGAAATACTGTGTCCTGAAAGGACTGGGCTGAAACTGACCAGCCTGGCTGACAGTGACTGGAAGATACTGTAAAACTCTTTTATGGAATTCTTGTTTCATGAGTAGGCAGTGAGGCTGTGAAGAGTAAAGATCTTCCAGCAGCCAATTCCTGGATGCTGATTCTTAGTCAATATCAGCCTGAGTGTTTTCATTTTATCGCGCTGTCCTGCTTGAAATCTCACCAAGCCCACAAATTGATGAATCTTTGGAGATAATGTGAATCCTTAAAAAAAAAAGAAAAACAAGACAGGTACCTTTTGAAGGGCTGCTGTTGCTGTTAGCTGCTGCCAAGTCAGCTTCTGCTCTTGGGGACATTGTGTACAACAGGACAAAACCCTGCTCAGTCCTGCTCCACCTTTATGATCCTTGGTATGTGCAAGTCCATCGTTCCGGCCATTGTGTCAATCCATGTCGTGGAGGGGCTCCCTCGCCTTTGCTGGCCCTCCACTTTACCAAACATAGTGTCTTTCTTCAGCAAGCCATCCTTCCTAATGATACATCCAAAGTAAGCAAGTTGAAGTCTCAGACAATATTCTGTGATCCATAGGGTTTTCAGTGGCTGATTTCCAGAGGTAGATCACCAGGCCTTCCTTCTATCTGTCTTAGTCTGGAAGCTCCCCTGAAACCTATGCACCATGGAGGATCCTGCTGATACTTGAAACACTCGTGGCATTACTTCCAGCATCACAGCAACCCACAAATCACCAGAGCATGACAAACTGATGGATGGGTGGTGGTTTGGCGGGTTAATGAGTTATGATTCAGAAGCATATTCATATAATTTTTACAAGTAAGGGGCTTTCTTCCTAGCACTTGCCACTGTTGCTGTTGGGTGCTGTCGAGCTTAGTTAACATTAACTGCACTGAGGAAATGTCAGTTTTATTTGGGGAGAAATGAAAGGAAAATTTGAAACACAGAGAAGGCACAATAACACTCACCAAGTGCCCACATGTGCCAAACC
Source organism: Elephas maximus indicus (assembly GCF_024166365.1). Classification (NCBI taxonomy): domain Eukaryota; kingdom Metazoa; phylum Chordata; class Mammalia; order Proboscidea; family Elephantidae; genus Elephas; species Elephas maximus. The sequence goes on from NC_064819.1 coordinate 236,069,418, forward strand.
CTCTCAACACCGTATGTGGTGAAGTAGATGCTGCTGTCTTCCATTCATCTGATGAAGAAGCAGGACAGGAAGAGCAGTGGGTGAAAGAGATTAAGAAGGGGCTGGACAGAGAGGAAGCTAACCCAGAAACAGCCATGACAGAAGCTTCTAGAAAGGGAAGGAGAGGTCGAAGGCAATCACTCCCCTTCCTCTAGGCCTCATGCAAACATCCCCTTGTGCTAACATAGTCTTTTATCAATCAAGGCTCAGTTGCCTAGGTTACCAGTTTCTCTTGTATTCAAACATATTTCCTTGAAATTAAGCCCAAGGCATGTTGTTTGAGCTTGGGGGTTCCAATATCTCCTCCGTCTTATGTATAAACCATTTCTCAGGGCTGGTTTCTTTCCAGATGGTTGGCTTTATCCATTACTTATTGATTCTTCCTTGTTTCAGTCTCACGAGGCAATTTAGTTTCCGAGTTCTTTTGGACACCTTATTGCCCTCCTGTCATATGATTTCTTTAGAATGGAGAAGAGTTGATAATGTGGGGTGGGCTGAAGGAAAGGGGCAGAGCCACTGCCGATGATTGTAACTGTTGGGCACTGCAAAAGGGTCCCAGCCAAGGGGGCTAATGGCGGTTAAATCAACTCCATGCATGGCTTGCACACCTTGCTGCTGTACCTGGCCTGTGTGGACATGATACTGCATATCAAGTTTTACTCTTCTGAAGTTGTGGGTACCCCACCATTACTGGAGTGGCAACAGCTCTGGGAGCAGGTTAAGGACACAGCTGAGGTGTGTGCCTGGGCTATAATGTATAGCTGGGGCACTCCCCTCTCCAGCTCAACAAGGCAGCACCTTTGGTAACATTCTGTCTCCCAAACTTGAGAGGCGACTGTACTGATTGGATTAAAAATCTGTCGTGTTTTCTTTTGTATTGTTGTTGCTGTGTGCCATAGAGTCAATTCCAACTCATAGCAACCCTATAGGACAGAGTAGAACTGTCCACAGGGCTCCCTATGCTGTCATCTTTATGTTAAGCCCTTAATATTGTGCTTGAAAACAGCCACGAGAGATGGTACTAATTAATTTTATCTTATTTTATCCTCTTAGAATGTAAGGACCTCTTGAACTGTGTGTGGGGATTTAAGGAACAGGCTACAGGAATTTTCACTTGGAGCCAGAAGCTTGGCCGCTTTGGTTAGCAGAGTTTCGGTAAGAGTTAGGTGATAAATTTTCTCCCATAGCTTCTGTGTTAGCAAACTCCCACTCTCTCAATAAATGCACCTACTACAAGTAAGGAAATAGTCCAGAGTTGGAGGGGATATTGGGAACCAGAAGGATTTCTTTAGGAAGCAGCAGGTGTACCAAACCAGAAAAAACCAAACCCAGTGCCATCGAGTCGATTCTGACTCATAGCGACCCTATAGGACAGAGTAGAACTGCCCCGTAGAGTTTCCAAGGAGCGCCTGGCAGATTTGAACTGCCGACTCTTGGGTTAGCCACTGTAGCACTTAACCACTACACCACCAGGGTTTCCAGCAGGTGCACAGCTACCTACAATAAACAGGCAAAAGGGAGGGTGATATCAAGCTTATGGTATTTGGATCAGAGTAGGGTCCCCATTGCTGTCTTGGGCTGGATAGTTCTGGTTCCGGGGACTGTCCCTGTGCACTGCAGGATGTTTGGCAGCATCCCTGGTTTCTACCCCCATAAAAGGTAGTAGTACCAGTTGTGACAATCAAAAATTTCTCCAGACATTGCCAAATGCTCCTTGGGGTGGAAAATCTTGCCTGGCTGAGGACGGCTAAGCTAAAGGGAGGTGAGGGAAAGCTTCGATAAAGGTGGGGGTGGTACACAGAGCACGGTCAGGGAGCAGGATTCAGGAATGACACCAAGGTGGCACTCACCCTTCGTAACTGTAGGCACAGCACTTTCTCTCTGGGCCCTTAGTCAGTATACTAAAAATGTCTTTAATCATTCTGCCATATGCTACTACTCTTTCCCTCCTTGTCTTTTCTGGTGCCAAGAACAACTAAAATCAACAACAAATTATACATTTAAGACAAGTGTCTTCTTGTCACTGGGGAGATAGAGATAGTAAGCAAAGTTCCTCAGAGAAATAATAATTTCTGGAAACTACGATGCTCTCTTGTGGATATCCACATGTGCCCTTAGTGAAAAGTCCCCTGCTCAGAGTCTCTCTGTGGATTGTTGTCCTATTCTGAAATAAGAGCCACAGTCTTTGCGGTGAGTGTTCCCCCTGCCCCACCCTGCTGCCACGACCTCCTCTCCTACCACCTGCCCCCTTCTCAGTCACCCAGGTCAGTCCTGCTCAGGGAGCCTGGCACCCCCAGGCCATGCTAGGGCCTTGCACACTGATTCTTTTGCTTAAAATGCTTTCTGCCAGTCAGCTGCTTGGCTACTCCTCAGTTTTTTCTTAAAATCTCAATAAGACCTTCCCTTTTCTTCACAGCAATTACCTGCTAGCTTACGGTGTATTTTACTTATTTCCTTTATTGTCTGGTTTCCCCTGCTAGAATGCAAATTGGTGAAGGTGAGAATTGCACCTGGTTTTCTCACTGCTGTAATCCAGAGATGTTACAACGGAGTCTAGCACAGAAACTCGATCCCTACTCGTAGTGACTCTGTAAGTCACAGTGGAAATCTATAAGCCCATAGGTTTCCAAGGCTGTAATCTTTATGGAAACGGACTTCCATGTCTTTCTCCCTCGGAGAGCCTGGTGGGTTCAAACCGCCGACCTTCGGATTAGCAGCTGAGTGCTTAAACCACTGCACTACCAGGGCTCCTTGTCTGGCACACAGTACCAGTTAAAACAGGTACCATCAAGTCAATTCTGACTCACAGTGACCCTATGTGTGTCAGCGTAGAATTCTGTGCTCCTTGGGGTTTTCAATGGCTGATTTTTCAAAAGTAGATTGCCAGGCTCTAAGTACATGGCCGTGAACTCTCTCCGCCAGCTCAGCTATCCAAGGTGATCCCAGGAAGACTGATAACGGTAAGACGTGGTGCTTTTTTGAATAGTCATGGTCTGTTGGATCCTTGTGAGTCTGAGCTTGACTTGGCTTGAAAAGAATAATCACATTTGGGTAGAATAAAAGTAATTACTCTGTATTGCTTAATATACCTAATAACTGTTTAATAAAGGATATAAAAGTTTCCCTGCTTTTCACCTTAGTAAATGTCACTCAATCTGTAACCTAATTACTTCACTTTTCCATTTAGAAAATTAATTCATTTTGAAGGCATGAAAAAGCAGCTGAGAAATTTTCCTTTCTGGCCAAAGACTTAGAAATTCCAATGAGTTCAAAGACCTGCTAGTTCTCCAAGGTCAAGAGCAGAGCGATCCAAGCTAAATGGACTTCCACTGTGACACTCAGTGCTCCTTGAGCTTGGCCTGCAGTAAATCAATTAAGGCAGGTACAAGAGCCTCCTGTTCTGTTTCAGCTTCTTCTTGCAGGGACTCGATTGATGCCAGGAGCTCTTAGCAGCAACACGAAGCGTGGTGGGATGGAACTCAGTGTCTTGTCTCTGTATCTTAGTTTCCACATTTGCAGAAAGGAACAGGGAGATAAAATTAACTGTGCTGGGCACCTTGTCTTAGTCATCTAGTGCTGCTATAGCAGAAATACCATGAATGGGTGGCTTTAACAAACAGTAATTTATTTTCTCACAGTTTAGGAGGCTAGAAGTCCGAATTCAGGGCACCAGCTCTAGGGGAAGACTTTCTTTCTCTGTTGGCTCCAGAGGAAGGTCCTTGTCTCTTTGAGCTTCTGCTCCTGGGTGATCTTCGTGTGGCTTGGCATCCCTCTGTCCCCATCTCTGCTCTGCTTGCTTGTTTAATCTCTTTCATATCTCAAAAATTGACTCAAGACACACCCTACACCGATCCTATCTCATTAACCTAACAAAGAGAACCCATTCTTGAGTGGGATTATAACCACAGGCATAGTGGTTAGGATTTATAATACATAATCTGGGGGACACTATTCAATCCATAACATACCTACTATGTGCTAGGCATTTGGTTGGGTACTGTGATACCTTCTCTTATTTAAGTCTTATGCCTTTGTTCAATGAACAGAGGAATGGATGACTAAGCACCACGTTCATGTTGTCTGTTGAGGCTTACCTGTTGCTATGATGCTAAGTGGGTTTCAGTGGATCTTCCAGGCTAAGATGGACCAGGAAGAAAGGCCTGCAGATCTACTTCCGAAAACCAGCCACTGAACACCCTATGGATCACGGTGATCCTATCCTCAACTGATGATGGGGATGTCCCAGGACCAGGCAGCATTTTGTTCCATTGTGTGTGGGGTCACCATGAGTGGGTGCTGACTCGATGGTAAGAAGATGAAGGTTTAGTCAATCTATATAGTTTGCCCAAATCACCTGGCTTATAGGTAAAACCTGATCTTGAGTTCACTCTGAGTCGAAATCAACTCAATGGCAATAGGATTGGTTTGGTTGGTGTGATATTATTATTTCCTAATTTAAAGAAAGCTCAAAACCCTCAATACCTTCTCCAGGATCACCATGCTAACAGACTAGATCACATAATGTTTCTTTGTATTACATGCTTATATTTTTCAAGGGGGTTTCATGCAGATGGAGATGTTCCATTTAATGTGGAGATGACCCTTGGGTGCAGAGTTGAGATGGATGGGAAACGTGCTTGCTCAGGGCAGTGGGCTGGCTGGTGCCAAGGAGCTGTGATGGGAGTCTTCCTGTCCCCATGCTCTGCGTGACACTGAGCAGTGCTGGAGTTCTGGGGTATTTCCATCTGGGTACTCTCTAAGACTAGCATCAGGAAGCTAATGTCTGGGGAGGAGCCCAATCACAGGGACTCCTTTAGCCCCAGCCCTGGAGAACCAGGCATGCCTAGAGAGAGATCCCGGACAGTGCATGGGGGACAGGAGAAAGGGCAAATGGAGAAGATATACTCAGCCGTGAGCAGGCATCTCCAAAGGTGTTTTTCTTTGACAAGAAGCATATTCCTCCTTGGCAGGGACTATCTATATTAAATTTGGAATTTAAGCGTGATCCAAATGAGTTTACTGAACACTGGTGTTAAGCTCCTGTGAGCAGGGATTTAAACAGGAAGCTGGCACATCATTGGCTGAGGTGGCATTATCAGACCACTGCAGCCTCATTTAAAAACTGACACACAAAATACTAATTACAAGTTTCCTTTGAGTAAGGAGGCTTTAATAGATCCTTGGCATTTTGTTCATTTCCTCCTAGTGATAAAAATTGATCGTGAGTCAATCTGAATAATACTTAACTTTCCTCCTTTCTCGTGTTTGCTCAAGACAGGAAGGCACATCAAGTAAAGCTGAGTGAGCCCCTTGAAGGCTCACCTTATTCTAGGCAGGCGCCCATGTGCAGGGCCAGGGTGATCCCTGCTTAGAACATAGTGGGTCCACAGTGGATATTTATTACTCTACTGATGACGATGGTGAAGCCAAGGCAAAGTCCACACATGATAAAAGAGTGATGGTCTTTCCCTTAAACCTTCTTTAAGCCAAGGATGGAAGGAGGGGTGTGTGTAGGGGTGGGGGACACAGGGCGCAGCTAGACTGCAGTACTTGACTGGGACTTGATGGCTAATAGAATTCAATATTCTGTTCTCGAGGGTGACTGGGTGTGATTAAAGAAGCCACTGATAAAAATGCAAGGCCCACCCCTCCCTCCTTCCAGAACTGCAAGCTTTAAACACAGATGCATCAGTGGGCTATTGCTATTAACAGCAATAATCAAAATGGTGTTGCCCCCAAGAGTGAAACCCTTTCAGGGAGCATGAGAGATCACTCCTTTCTTAGGCTTGGAGATTACCAGTGAGATAGATAGTGAACTTTCACCCTACATCTTACAGATTTAAGAACTCAAATCTGCACAAGGCTAGACGCAAAATATCACTGGGGAAGGACCAATGGAACTGGGGATTCTTGACTTGTGCCAATGGCTCTGCCTCTACCACACCGCCCATAGCAAACACCTTTTTTGTTCTTGTCTGTTGTTCTACGGTTCTGTAGTGATGACGTCCACTACTGGAATTTAAAGGATGAAAAGATGAGTCAGGAGGCATTGAAACAAGCCAATTGGAATGTGGGGAGTGACAAAAATGGTTTTTACTGAGGTGCAGATGAGAGACCAACAGCTATTTTTAGTTTAAAAGTTACATTTTAGATAAACTGTATGTTTAAAAGTTATCAAATTTTATGTAAGTGGGATCTTAGAAATATCTAGAATAGGCAAACGTCTAGAAACTGAAGTTCATTAGAGGTTACCGGGGGCAGGAAGGAGAAGGGAAAGAGTCACTTCTTAGGGGACACTGAGCTTCTGTTAAGGGCGATGGAGAAATTTGGAAAGTGGTAGTGGTGACGGCTACACAACATGACAAAGGGAATTAATGTCACTGGACTGTACATAAAAAAAAGTGGAAAGGGCAAATGTTTTGTTTTATATATATAATTACTATAGTTAAAAAAGCTATAAAATTTAGTATTTTAAGAGTCAAGGAAGAGACTTGTAGTTCATTTTAGTTCATTGGGACTGTAAGCCTGCCAGGAGCTGTGTTGGGTGCCAGGAATAGCAGCTCATGATGGTAATCAGAAATTAGTTTGAGGTTTTACACAGGAGCACACAGGAGGTGAAGGAGTGTCTGGCAAGGCCAATGCCTTAAACATGGTGTTGTTTGTATTGCGCCATTTCTTGGATGTATCAGGATTACATTTCGCTTGTCTATATTTCCTTTTTTTTTTTTTTTTTTTTTTTACAATAAGCCTTGTCTTCATCTCCTACTGCTGCAGTAACAGAAATACCACAAGCGGGTGGTTTTAAAGAACAGAAATTATTGTCTCATAGTTCAGAGGCTAGGAGCCTGAATTCTGGGTGTATTTCTAGGGGAGGTCTTTTCTTGTCTCTTTCAGCTTCTAGTAGCTGCTGGCAATCCTGGGTGTTCCTGGGCTCATGGATGCATCTGCCTCCATCGTCATCAGTCATCAGGTGGCATCTGTCTTGCCCATGTGTTGGCTTACTTCTGTGTCTAACTGGCTCTTCTTATGACTCAAAAGTGATTACGTTTAGGACACACCTTACATTGATATGATCTTATTAACATAACAAAGAAAACCCTATTCCCAAATAGAATAGCTATAGAGGTTAGGAGTTCAATACATATTTTGAAGGATCACAATTCAATCCATAACAAGCCTTTATTACTTTTTAAGGAGAATATTTTTTATTTTAAAATATACAATATGTAGTTTGCATCCTTTTCAAAATGTATGATACTCCTCTGTTGTATGATGTTTACTCTAAGGTGGGAAGCAGTGAAGGAACAGCCCAGTTCTGTCATGGCAAAGCCTGAGCTCCAGCCCTGACCTTCCAGGACACATAAGCCCTGGAGACAACTGAGTGGTTGGAAGATAATTATGAGGGTGTTTATTCACCCTGGGTTTCAAAAAGGGCAGATTTGGATCCTCATCCCGTGTCCACCATTCTTTGACTACAAGGCAAGTTATGAGTTCTGGATGAAAATGGAAACTACATCCAGCTCTCATATTGCCATGGCCCTCGAGGACTGTATGCATAACACATAGATCAGTGCCTGTCACATAGCAAGAGTTAATGAACCAGCACTGTTGTCATGTTGCCTTACTGGTTTGTAAATATTTTGCATTATATTAAGTTGAATCAGGTGAAATTGTCCATATTTGTCCATTTTTTATCTACAAGAATGCAATTTGATATGATTCAACCTCATAGTAATTCTTATTTGTGCTTGCCAGCTCCAAGGAATTGAGGTGGGTGTTGGGAAGACGACACCTAGAAAGTGTGGAGGTGGGCAGAAGGAATTGGAATTATTGATGGAGGTCTTTATAGGCGAGAGTACCAACTCCTCCCTCCCTGTGTGCCCTGAGTGGTATAAGGGAGTACTTGACACCCTCTGGTTAAGATGTAAGTACAGGGGAACGTGACCAACTCTACAGCCTATGGGGGACATTGGGCACTTCAGGACCTGCTAACAAGGAGCCTGAGCTTCTTCTCCAACACAGTGTTGGAACTGAGACAGGAGAAAACATTTCCCCCAAGGTGGAAGACTACAGCCTCACTTTGGGTAGGGTGGGATGGGGACTTGTCAAGGGGGCTTCCAGTTGATAGAGGGCTGAGTCTCCCTTACTCACTCCAGCTCACTGTAGAGTTTTAAAGGCAAGTGTCCAATCCCTTCAACAATGTGCTTTACAGGGCATCTTAATTATCTACATTATCTTATAAGCCTAACTACTCACATCAGGACTGGAGGAAGACTCATTAACAACCTGCAATAGGCAGATGACACAACCTTGCTTGCTGAAAGTGAAAAGGGCTTGAAGCACTTACTGATGAAGATCAAAGACCACAGCCTTCAGTATGGATTACACCTCAACAGAAAAGAAAACAAAAATCCTCACAACTGGACCAATAAGCAACATCATGATAAATGGAGAAAAGGTTGAAGTTGTCAAGGATTTCATATAGTTTGGATCTACAATCAACTCCCATGGAAGCAGCAGTCAAGAAGTCAAATGACGCATTGCACTGGGCAGATCTACTGCAAAAGACCTCTTTAAAGTGTTAAAAAGCAAAGATGTCACCTAGAAGACTAAGGTAAGCCTGACCCAAGTCCTGGTTTTTTCAATTGCCTCATATGCATGGGAAAGATGGACAATAAATAAGGAAGGTTGAAGAAGAATCGATGCCTTTGAATTATGATATTGGTGAAGAATATTGAATATACCATGGACTGCCAGAAGAATAAACAAATCCATCTTGAAAAAAAGCACAGCTAGAATGCTCTTTAGAAGCAAGGATGGTGAGACTGTCTCACAAACTTCGGGCATGTTATCAGGAGGGATAAGTCCCTGGAGAAGGACATCATGTTTGATAGAATAGAGGGTCAGGGAAAAAGAGGAAGACCCTCAGTAAGATGGACTGACACAGTGGCTGCAACAATGGATTCAAACATAGCAATGATTGTAAGAATGGTGCAAGGCGGGGCAGTGTTTCATTCTACTGTACATACAGTTGCTATGAGTTGGAACCAACTTGATGGCACCTAACAACAACAACACTTTCTTCAGAGTGTCTTGTTCTAATGATAACTCTTAAAACAATTCTTTATCCACAATATTCTAAACGCTTGCTGTAGAGTTGATCTGACTCATGGTGACCCCATGTGTTACAAAATAGAACTGACAGCACAACTTGACCAAGGAAAAGTCAAAGAAGCTTCACAGACACATCCAAACTCCCTGAGGGACTGAATCACTGGGCTGAGGGCTGGGTACCGTGGTCTCAGGGAACATCTAGCTCAATTGGCATAACACAGTTTATAAACAAAACGTTCTACATCTTACTATGGTGAGTAGCATCTGGGGTCTTAAAAGCTGTGAGCTGCCATCTAAGATATGTCTACTGGTCCCACCCCATCTGGAGCAAAGGAGAATGAAGAAAATCAAAGGCACAAGGGAAAGATTAGTCCAAAGGACTAATGGACCACAACTACTATAGCCTTCACCAGACTGAGTCCAGTACAACTAGATGGTGCCCAACTGCTCTGACAGGGATCACAGTAGACGGTTATGGACAGAGCTGGAGAAAAATGTAGAACAAAATTCGAGTTCGCAAAGAAAGAGCAGACTTGCTGGTCTGACAGAGGCTGGAGAAACCCCGAAAGTATGGCCCCGGACATCCTTTCAACTCAGTACTGAATTCACTCCTGAGTACCATGGATACAAGACTAAATGGGCACTCCAGCCCAGGGGCAAAGGTGAGAAGTCAGGAGGGGACAGGAAAGCTGGATGTGTGGAAATGGAAAACCCGTAGTCTAGAAAGGGAGAGTGTTGACATGCGGCGGAGTTGGCAACCAATGTCACAAAACAGAATGTGTATTAATTGTTTAATGAGAAACTAATTTGCTCTGTAAACTTTCACCTAAAACAGAATTAAAAAAAGAGGAAAGAAAGAACAATAGAACTCAGCTGTGTAGGGTTTTCTTGACTGTAATCTTTATGGAAGCAGATCACCAGGACTTTCTTCCATGGTGTGGCTGTACGGGTGCGAACTGCCAGACTTTCTTCCATGGTGTGGCTGTATGGGTGTGAACTGCCAACCTTTTGCTTAGTAGCTGAGCACAAACCATTTGCGGTTTGCGCCACAATATCCTAAAGGTCGTCTAACGTACATGAAGATCCACAGAAGTTCATTTTAGCCCTGTTTATATGTTGCAAATACTGCATGCAAAACTGTTTTTTTGTGTGTGTGGCACATTTTTCAGTTGGAATCAGGAGCACTTGGAGCCATTTTTAGAAGGTATATTCTACAAGTGAGATGTTCTTCCTTGAAAAGGTCCAGCAAAATCAATATTGATTCTTAGAATGAGGCAGATGAGATGCACCTCCCCAGTGTTTTCTATATCAAAATCAATTCCAGGCCAACAGACACCACTTTGAGCTTTAAAGATTGGTGACCTTAATAACTTTGGCAAAAGACCTTGTTAGAAACCATTGTGAAGGATTCTTTATTGCTACATCCCACACATGGAAATAACTTTCTGCTTTCACTCTCAGGCACTTATGAGTATTCCTGCCAAAGGCTAATATGCTGGGATGCTAGCTGAAAGGTTGGAAGTTCTTCCAGGGTACCTGGGAAGGAAGGCCTGGTGATCAGCCATTGGAAACCCCATGGAGCACAGTTCTGCTCCGACACACATGGGGTCACCATGAGCTGGAGCCTACTTGATGGCAACTGGCTTGGAACTTTTATACGTGGCTTCCATCTTCACATGAAAAAGGAAGACAGGGCAATGAAGGCACATTAGTCTGTTAATTCAGCCCAGAAAAGGCACACATTTCTTCTACTTGTGATCATTCGTATTGTGGCCCCATCTAAATGCCAGAGGAACTGGAAAACATGGTCCCTGCCATGTTTGCCACAGCTGATTGTCACTGCCACAGTAGAATATAAGTCTTACGCTTCATTACCATTGAAGAATCAAGATAGTCTAATGACATAGGCTACCCTGAAATACAACACTGTCAGTCGTAGGATAATATCCATATGCCTACAAGGAAGACTAGTTAATATGATTATTTGAATTTATACGCCAACCACTAAGGCCAAAGATGAAAAAACTGAAGATTTTTACCAACTTCTACAGTCAGAAATTGATCCCATATGCAATCAGGAACGCATTGTTAATTACTGGTGATTGGAATGTGAAAGTTGGAAATGAGAAGAATCAATAGTTGGAAATTATGGCCTTGCTAATAGAAATGATCCTGGAGATCGCATGATAGGATTGTGCAAGACCAACTGCTTCTTCATTGCAAATACCTTTTTTCAACAACATAAATGGCAACTATACACATGGACCTCACCAGATGAAACACACAGGAATCAAGTTGACTACATCTGTGGAAAGAGATGATGGAAAAGCTCATTATCAGTCAGAACAAGGCCAGGGGCTATCTGTGGAACAGACCGTCAATTGCTCATATGCAAGTTCAAGTTGAAGCTGAAGAAAATTAGAACATGCCCACAAGAGCCAAAGTATGAACCTGAATATGTTGTTGTTAGATGCCATTGAGTCGGTTCAAACTTGAGTATATCCCACGTGAATTTAGAGACCATCTCAAGAGTGGATTTGCTGTGTTGAACACTAATGATGGAAGAACAGACAAGTTGTGGAATGACATCAAGGACATCATCCATGAAGAAAGTAAGAAGTCATTAAAAAGACAGGAAAGAAAAAAAAAAGACCAAAACGGATGTCAGAAGAGACTCTAAAAATTGCTCTTGAATGTCAAATAGCTAAAGCAAATGGAAGAAATGATGAAGTAAAAACAGAACAGATGATTTCAAAGAAGACAAAGTGAAATATTATAATGACATGTCCAAAGACCTGGAGTTAGAAAACCAAAAGTGAAGAACACACTCAGCATTTCTCAAGCTGAAAGAACTGAGGAAAAAATTCAAGCCTCAAGTTGCAATATTGAAGGAATCTATGGGGAAGATATTAGATGATGCACGAAGCATCAAAAGAAGATGGAAGGAATACACAGGGTCACTACACCAAGAAGAGCTGGTCGACATTCAACCGTTTCAGGAGGTTGCATATGATCAAGAACCAATGGTACTGAAGGAAGAAGTCCAAGCTGCACTGAAGGCACTGGGGAAAACGAAGTCTCCAGGAACTGGAGCAATACCAATTGAGATGTTTCAGCAAATGCATGTAGCACTGAAAGTGCTGACTCATCTATGCGAAGAAATTTGGAGGTCAGCTACCTGGCCAACTGACTGGAAGAGATCCACATTTATGCCCATTCCCAAGAAAGGTTACCCAACCAAATGCAGAAATTATCTGGCAATATTATTAATAGCACACACAAGTAAAATTTTGCTGAAGGTCATTCAAAAGTGGCTGCAGCAGTACATCCATAGGGAACTACCAGAAATTCAAGGTGGATTCAGAAAAGGACTTGGAACCAAGGATGTTATTGCTGATGTCAGATGAATCCTGTCTGAAAGCAGAGAATACCAGAAGGATGTTTACCCGTGTTTTATTGACTGTGCAAAAGTATTTGACTGTGTAATCTGTCATGGACTGAATTGTATCCCCCCAAAATATGTGTCAACTTGATTAGGCCATGATTCCCAGTATTGTGTGGTAGTCTTCCATCTTGTGATTGCAATTTCATGTTAAAGAGGATTAGAGTGGGATTGTAACACCCTTATTACGGTCACATCCCTGATCTAACGTAATGGGAGTTTCCCTGAAATGTGGCCTGCACCACCTTTTATCTTACAAGAGATAATAGGGATGGGAATCAAGCAGAGAGTGGGAACCCCCTATCACCAAGAAAGCAGTGCCGGGAGCAGGGGCATCTTTTGGACTCAGGGTTCTTATGCAGAGAAGCTCTTAGTCCAGGGGAAGATTGATGACAAGGACCTTCCACCAGAGCTGACAGAAGGAGAAAGCCTTCCCTTGGAGATGACGCCCTGAATTTGGACGTCTAGCCCACTAGGCGGTGAGAAAATAAATATCTCTACGTTAAAGCCATCCACTTGTGGTGTTTCTACTTTAGCAGCTGTAGATGACTAAGACAGGATCATAACAAATTACGGACTATATTGCAAAGAATGGGAAATTCCGAACGCTTAATAGTGCTCGTGAAGATTCTATACATAGATCAAGAGGCAGTAGTTCGAACAGAACAAGGGGACACTGCATGGTTTAAAGTCAGGAAAGGTGTGTGTCAGGGTTGCATCCTTTTACCATACTTATCCCATCTGTACGCTGAGCAAATAAGCAGAGAAGTTGAACTATATGAAGAAGAAAGGGGCGTTAGGTTTGGAGGAAGGCTCGTTAACAATGTGCGATATGCAGGTAATACAACCTTGCTTGCTGAGAAAGAAGAGGACTTGAAACACTTACTGATAAAGATCAAAGACTAGAGCCTTCAGTATGGATTATACCTCAACATAAAGAAAACAAAAATCCTCACAACTGGACCAGTAAGTAATATAATGATAGGCGGAGAAAAGACTGGAGTTGTCAAAGATTTCATTTTACATCGATCCACAATCAACACCCACGAAAGCAGCAGTCAAGAAATCAAGTTGCGTTGCGTTGGGTAAATCTGTTGGAAAAGAGCCCTTTAAAGTGTTAAAAAGCAAAGGCGTCACCTTGAAGGCTAAGATGTGCCTGGCCCAAGCCATGGTGTTTTCGATCGCCTCATATGCAAGTGAGAGCTGGACAATGAATAAGGAAGACCAAGGAAAAATTAATGCCTTTGAATTGTGGTGTTGGGGAAGAATATTGAACATACCACGGACTGCCAAAAGAACGAACAAATCTGCCTTGGAAGAAGTACAGCCAGAATGCTCCTTAGAAGCAAGGATGGTGAGACTTTGTCTCACATACTTTGGACATGTTATCAGGAGGGATCAGTTCCTGGAGAGGTACATCATGCTTGATAAAGCAGAGGGTCAGCGAAAAAGAGGAAGACCCTCAAGGTGATGGATTGACACAGTGGCTGCAACAATGGGCTCAAACACAACAACGATTGTGAGGATGGGGCAGGACCAGGCAGTGTTTTCTTCTGTTGTACACAGGGTCCCCATGAGTCAAAACTGACTTGATGGCACCTGACAACAACAACGACGACACAGGTTTGGGATTTTTTTCTGAGGAATTCTGAAGAGGGTTTATTCTTAAAAAGATTTTTCTGCTTGCTGAATCAGCCTTCACGTCCTGGAGCTGGCAAACTGCGTGGACGTGACCCTCCCTGGCTTCTCAGGGCCTGTGCTCCAGGGGCTGTATGGGAAGGAGTCACCTGCCTCACGGTGTGGACAGCGTTTCTATTACAAACATCTCCTGTAGTTTCTGGGACACGTACCGTGTGGTGGCATTAGGGAAAGGCCTTTCTGGAGCCATGATAAGTGTCAAATTTTGTTCTGCCAGGGCCAGTGTTGAAGGAACTCATGGTGGTGCGGTGTGTGGGGCCACTCCATATACTCATCCAGGCACTCCCAATACGGAGTTGTCAAGACTTTTCAAAAAAAGACCAGGAATGTGCTCTCCAGGCTATCAATTTCATCTGTAACATTTAAATCTGTGAACAGCAATGAGGGCTTCGGTGAAATGTACGCCCTAACGCAGCAACTGCATTGAAGTTTTGATTCTTCAGTGTAGCAAGCATGTGGCAGGATCTTGGGGAGGAAGCCTGAGTGAGCAGAGCAGGAGCTTTGAAGCCAGACCTCTTCAGCTTGCCAGGCCTCAGTTTCTTCATCCAATGGAATAATCATGTTGCTGCTGTTAGCTGCCGCCAGCTTGGCCCCCAACCCGTGACCATGTCGTGCACAGCGGAACGAAATGCTGCCTGGTCCCATGCCAGACTGGACTGTTGCGATGCATATGGTTTTCACTGCAAGCAGATTGCCAGGCCTTTCTTCCTAGTTGTAGCCTGAAGGCTCCACTGAAACCAGTTTAGCACCTTAGCAACACACAAGCTCCCACTGACAGACAGGTGGTGGTTACTCACAAGGTGCATTTGCTGGGAATCAAACCCGGGTCTCTTGCATATACACCCCCCCCACCTACCCACCCACACACATTCACAAACACACACACACTCACACCCATTGCCGTCGAGTTGCTTCTGACCCCTAGTGACCCTATAGCACAGAGTAGAACTGCCCCATCGGGTTTCCAAGGAGCACCTGGTGGATTCAAACTGCTGACCTTTTGGTTAGCAGCCATAGCACTTAACCACTGCGCCACCAGGGTTTCCGGTCTCTTGCATAGAAGGTAAGTATTCTACTGCTGAGCCGCCACCGTCTTCAGGAATCGCGGTAGCAGTGCCCGTCCGCAGGGGCGCCGTGAAGACTGAGCGGGCCCTGCAAGCGCAATGCTCAGCCAAGCGTTTGGCACATCGTAAGTGATGAACACACCGTAGCTCTCCTCTTCCTCCTCCTTTCCCCTGTATTGCTTTCCTATTGCTGCTGTGACAAGTTACCACAAAGGTCATTGTGTAAAACATAACCAATTGATTATCTTAAAGTCCTGGAGGTCAGATGTCCAACATGGGTCCTGCTGGGCTAAAATCAAGGCAGAGCCGCCTTCCTTCTGGAGGCAATGGGGGAGAACCTATTTCTCTGCTTTTTCCAGCTTCCAGAGGCCGCCTGCATTCCTTGGCTCACGGTCCATTCGACTGTCTTCAACACCAGCAACAGCAGGTTGAGTCCTTTTCATATCACACTGTGTCGATCTGACCTTGAGCTTTCTTTTTTAAGGACCCTTGTGATTGCCTTGGGCCTAACTTCATCATCCAGGCTGCTCTCTCTAACTTCGGTTGAATAGCAACCCTAGTTCCACCTGTAACCTTAACTCCTCTTTGTTATACAAAGTAACATATTCACAGGTTCCAGGAACTGGGGCATGGCCATCTTTGGGGGGCCATTATTCTACCCACCTCACCTTCTTCTTCTTGTGAGTTGTTACTAAAATATTTAAGTCTTTTGTATTCTGAGTCGCTCGATGCCCTGATTTGCTTGGGTCTTCTGTCTTTTTGCTTTTAGAGTGAGCAGCCCTGGTGGCAGTGGTTAAGAGCTGTGTTTGCTATCCAAGTGGCTGGCAGTTCGAATCCATTAGAGACTCCTTGAAAATGTTATGGGGAGCCGCTCCTTTGAAACGCTACTCTGTCCTATAGGGTTGCTATGAGTTGGAATCAACTCGATGGCAATGTTTTTTTTTTTTTTTCTCTTAATATAGAAGGTCTCTGAAATCGTCTTTTCTGATGTCTGTCTCCTGTTTTTGTTCTACAGCAACTATGTTAAGCACAGTGGGCCAGGACTGAGATAGTATTCTACTGCTTACCTATAGCTCTTACAAGCAAAATGATAATATACTACCCTTATTTCTACCCTTAGAAGTCCTCTGTCACTAGAAGTGATGTCATGTTTGGTGTCCCGTACAAGCTGGGAACAACGAGGAAACACTCAGCACAGGAGCCATTCCGTTCAGCAAAAACAATTCTGGATAACTCCACCTTAACTCTCTGCCACATGCAGAAAAATCCGAGGGACAAAACCAAAGAGTTAACAACAGCACTGTCAGGGAACTTGTTATACTCTGACACATCCTTTTTTTGGCGTATTTTATTTTGCATATTTGATGACATCATTGGCCAATTACAGGGACAATTGCGTGCTGGTGGACAGCCCAAGAAATGGAAGATGATTGGGGTAGACTGGGGCATCTTACTCAGGCTGGTCCTGGTCTGTTCCTTCCACTTTCTGCCCTCCGTCTCCTCTCTCATCTCTTTAAAGAGACGTTCTGTTCAGTGGGAAGGGAGGCCCAGTTTACTAGCACTGAGCAGTTTTCTGACCCTTGCTGTCTCCTGTTCCCTCCTGGTTTTTTCCCATGTCCTCATGCTGGGCTCCTGGAATCCCATCATCTTCTTTCCTCAAAGACCCCTCTCCTCTGTTTCCAGCGAGGAGGCAGGTATGGGTGTTCGCAGCTCTGTGTCTGGGAATGTGGCTGCCGGGGTCATGGAGACACCAGACTCGGATGGGGCAGAGAAAGGAGGGGGGTTTGGAGAACTGTTGCTAAATTTCATTTAGCAAATAACGCAGTGCGTGTAGGGGCACAATGGCCTTTTCTGCAGGCAGGTTATCGCAGCCAGAGGCTTTGCTATGTTAAAAAGCAGAGGGAAAAGAAGTGGAGAGCTGAAGAAAGGAGAGGTGGGCTGTGTGACAGCAATCAATGCGTCCTTTGTGCTGCCTGACATTTGAGGGGCTTGTTATCGGTGACTGCTGGTGCCTTTATCTAAGTGTATCTCCCCAGCTGCCAGGCGCTGCTGATAGGCGCAGCGCTGATGGCCCTGGGAGATAGGCGCCCACCCCGTGCGGCCATCACTGTCACTCTACAGCAGCGGCACCTCCTCACTCACCCTCAAAAGCCCGTGGAGGAAGGCTGGGGAGGCCCACTGGCCATCTCCCTGTGTCTGATGGGCTTTGTGTTTCTTCTGCTGCCTGGAAAAACAACACAGAAACACTCAACCCCAATAACCCACTCACTGTGAAAAGATATGCCAGGGCAGCTGGGACCCACGTAGGGACAGATCCAACAGCGGCCTTTCTACTCTTAAGTGACAAGCGGTTCCTCAGCCCGTGTCCATGGGCCCCAGCCCTGGCAGGGACGGTCTTGGTGCATGGCCTCTCCTCGCCCCGGTCAGGCCCTGATTTTTAGATTTTTCCTTCACAAAGTCTAAGCTTTGTCCAGGTATGCACCTGCAGCGTATCTCCCTAACCCAGGTGCACAGCCAAGGCACAACATAGGCGCTCAGCACATCATCCTTGACCAAATACACCTCTCTGCTTTTTACGGTAACCTCTTGGGGCTGGACAAGCTCCCAGTAACCATCTGGTCTGATTGGTACGGTGTAAAAAGTCAAGCAGTTTTTTATAGATTCTGAGTCATGGCGACCCCATGTGTGTTGGGTAGAATTTGCTCCACAGGGTTTTTACTGGGTGATTTTTCAGAAGCAGATCACCAGGCCTTTCTTCCAAGACATCTCTGGGTAGACTTGAACCTCCAACCTTTGGGTTAGTAGCCAAGTGCATTAACTGTGTGCACCATCCAGGGACTGCTGAGGCAGTGCAGCTCCATGGTTCAGTGAGGGACTTAGTGCCTGGCCACCCTTGTTTAAAACTTCCTGCCGCCACTTGGCACTGTGACTTCAGACAGTGACTTAACCTCCCCAGGCCTCAGTTTCCCCATCTGTGAAGTGGAAGGATACCCACATCACTGGTCTGTTACAAGAATTAAATGAATATGCACACAGTAGGTGCTCAGCAAGCTTAAGATATTATTCTTTAGTTCATTTTCTTAGGAAGGATTATACGGAAACAATCTTACGCCTATAGTCGGATGTTTGTTTCTGTTCTGAATATTTCTAGAAAAAGAGGTTCTTCCAACACCATACGGAGGACTGAATGCACGGATAGAGTAATGGGTTTGCATGCTGGTCTGTTGTTACGTTCCGCCTTCTCTCTGAACCCAGCGTTTTGATACTTCCCTCCCAATGTTTAAAGTGTGTTTCCCCTGTGATCAGCCTGTCAGTGCTTGCATCAGGTAGGCCGTTAGTAAGGAAATACACCTGGACAGAATGAAGCAATATCGCCTTTTCTAGAACATCTCTGCACTGCGTGGGTGAGATGAATCCAGAAAACTGTTTTCGAGTGAGATGGCTTGTTGTTGATCTTCATCTGCAAACGTGCTCCCCAGTTGTCCTCAGCTCCTTTGATTTACCTGTACTGCCTTGGAGACTTTGGGGTTTGCACGGAAATGCTCAGGGCTCGGCACAGATTTACGCTTAGAGATAATTACGTGTGTTATCCCTAGTCCCTGGGTGATGCAGATGGTTAACAAGCTCAGCTACTAACTGAACAGTTGATGGTTCGAGTCCACTCAGAGGCACCTCAGAAGAAAGAGCTGGCAATCTACTTAAAAAAACTCAACATTGAAACCCTTATGGAGCACAGTCCTACTGAGACACATCCGGGGTTGCTGTGAGTTGGCATCTACCCAATGGCAACTGTTTTGGTTTGTTTGTTGTTTTAAAAAGAGGTAATGAATCCATTAAAATAGGCATTCCTGGTGAAATTAACCAATTTTCGCCTAATGTGAATTTTCGCTGTTGTATTGTCTGTGAAAAACATCATTTAACGGTTAAAACAAACGTTTTAAAAGTCCAGAGAGGGCGAGTGATATTCATCATCTCTACTGTCTGTTTAGCTACAAAGGATTCTTTGCTGGATGTAACTAATCAGCTCTGCTCCCTGTCCCGGGGGCGCCCTGCCCTGAGAGGCTGACTCAGCCTCTGTGTGTCCTGACTCAGTTGTGGCAGTTTTTTGGAGCTTTAGGAGGCTATATAAAGACAAACAGCATCAGTATAATTACCAGCCAAAAAAATACAAGTCGGATCTTGTCACGTGGTTTTATAAGCTTGGTGTTACTTTTTTTTTTTTGAGAAACTTAGTAAATTTTTTTTTAGTAAATAGGTTTGGGATGTGGGCTATGATTAAAATAAGAAAATAATACCTTTAGGATCCATACCACTGACACAATTCTGAGTGCAGAGGAGAAAAAAACAAGCAGACAAAAACTGCCAGCAAGGCCTTTAAAACACATTTGGCATTTTAAAATGTACAGCTATGCATTGCTCGCCGGCAGTGGGGTAATTCGGCTTGGTTGTAGGATCTGATTTGCTGTGGAGCTGCCATCGGTATCATTCTGTGACTGGGGACAAGGGGAGCGTGAAAGGCCGTCTTTGTTCTCGGGGCAGCAGCGATTTCTGTGTGCTTAAGGTTGAAGCAAAACGAGGGTACCCGGATTCTGTTTTCTGGACCATCCGAAAGGGCACCATCAGCAAGGCGTAAAGCATATCTGCATGTGTGTTCTTTTAACGAGAGAGAGACCGGTTGCGCCTGACTTTTTCTCTCCCGTGTCCGCTCATGTTGGGTGGCCTCGGCAGAAAACCCATGTCCTCCACGCTCCCACCGACCTGCGTCCCCACGGAATGTCCTACGTGTCCTGGCTTCCAAACCGCACTGGCCCCCCAATCGGACACGCGTTTGTAAGGCATGACCTTCGGGAGAATTTCTGCCTCTCTGAAGCCAAAGGACATAACGCAGCCAACTCCTCCCAAGAGCGCGTTGATGGCAATCTTGAAATTCATTGCGGCTGAAATATTTATGATTTCTTTTGTATGTGAGTTGAGCCTGGTCGGGTCACAGGAGCTTCAGCCGCTTGCCTATGGACGGCTTTGTAATCTGTCCTCCTCTCTCGCTCTTCTGCCTTCACTCACAAAGCCGTTTGTCCCAAACCCTTTCTAGATGCTGAAACATAATTCATTAGGACATTAATGAGCTATGATTAGTCTGGTGGAAGGAGGTGAAGAGGGGCGAGGCAGAAATGCCAGGCTGGAGAAAGCTGAGCAGGCTGGGGCATCCTACAGGGCCCTGGGAGAGCTTTGCCTCAACAAAATGGATCACGCGTCCAGGCAGTAAAACTTTCAAATGACCTTCATGTCAAAATATTAGGCTGCTATTTTTCGCTGGATGGTAGTTTCATGAACATAAAAAGCACACATATCATTCAGAGTGCAGCAAAATTTGCCTCAAATATGTGGAACTCCCTTTTTTTAGAAAGACTAATGTTGCCTCCACAGACTGGAGAAAATGACAGAATATCCCAGCCTCTCGCTTCAGCTGAAATAGGTATTTAGGGCAGTCTCGTTTTTTTGCTCCTCAGCTGCACCCCGCAGCTTTTTAAAGGACTACACTAAACTGTATACCTAGATATATAAAGAGAGAAAAATATAAATCCCAGGAAAATTTAGCTTATTCTTATTCAGGAAAATTGCCCACTGAGTTTTACATTTACAGAAAAGGCAAGGACAGATATAATGAGACTAAGAGTCAGAAGATAGGTTCCTGATAAACTGCTAAAAGTAACTGTTCTTAACCGGGAGAAACAAATCATCAGAACCATGAACAATAGTTTTTCTTTGCTGAAATAATTTTGTCCCAAGGTTAAACTGTAAAAATATCCCAAAGAATTGGCAGTTTCTCTTCCCCTTGATTTCCCGTGTACTGCCTTTGGATGGCAATAGGCAGGCCTTATCTAGAGAGCCTTAGAGATGCGGGAATCCTATTAGCTGAATGAATAACAAAGGCTGATAAGCCATTCTGATGCCAGCTGTCAAATCAGGCCTCAGAAGCAGATTCGAGAATAAGTCACCAGTGTGGGGAAATGAGAAACAACCCGTGACTGGAGGAAGACAGAAAATCCAGATAACTGATAAAGACGAAAATAATCATTGTGCTTCATTTCCATTTAATAGTGCTGTGGTCACCAGTCAATAAAGATAATGTACATGAAAAGTGCTTGGCCAAGAAAAAAGCATTATACAAATGTTGTGTTTTATTGGTGCTATTAGAATTAAGAGGCAATTACTTATCCAGGGTTCCAGTGGCATAAATGAGATTTGGCCCTGACTCTTTCAGTCACCTTTGACATCTCTGGCTCAAATAAAATTTCTTCCTGCCCGTAAATCACAACCCAAAGTCTTTGCAATCAAGGGCTTGTGGAGAGCTTGAGGGAGAAGCCTAAACATAAGCCCTGGCAAATTTCTTATTGTTGGAGCTATCGTTGGCTGCCACTACCCATCTGTCATTTTGTTCTACTGTGGTGGCTTGAGTGTTGCTATGAAGCTGGAAACTAACCCACTGATACCAGCAAGGTCACCCATGGTGGAATGATTTCTGTGGGACTTCCAGACTAAGACAGACTAGGAAGAAAGGCCTGGTGATCTACATCTGAAAATTAGCCAATGAAAACCTTATGGATCACAACAGAGTACTGTTCAATATAATGTTAGAAGACGAAACCTCTAGGTTGGAAAAATCCGTTACCGTCAAGTTGATTCTGACTCATAGAGACCCTAGGTTAGAAGGTACTCGAAATACACAGTGGCTGCAACAATGGACTCAATTGTACCAATAATCATGAAGATGGTGTAGGAGGGGGCGATGTTTCGTTCTGTTGTGCGTGGGGTCACCATGAGTCGGAGCCTACTCGACGGGGGCTAACAACATCAACATCACTGGCCGAGCCAATGATACGCCTGACAGTTCCATGACATTCACTGTAGTGGATTCAGATGTAAGACGATCGTTCTACTTTCAGTCCAGTGAGTCTCAAACTTTGACAGGTATATGAATCGCCAGCAAACAGAATCTGTCAGATTCAGCAGGTTCAGGGTGGGCCCAAGAGTCTGCATTTTACTACAGTCTCAGCTGATGCTGTTGGTCCAAGGACCACACTCTGGGAAGCAAGACTCTAGTCAACAGTGGATTAGTCACTTTACTGGTTTCATTTCACGACACCAGTTTCTCAGACTGTTTTCTCTTTGGCTCCCCCTACAGTTTGAACCCTGATCAGCAGAGGGGTGTCTGGCAAGAGGGTTACAGGACCTAGTTATAAGTCAGCTAGTAGATGACTGCCCGTTTTGTGGTGTAGTAACATCTTAGTTGTTCTTCCAACCTACTTTTAGGTTTTACCCTGAGAAAGTTCTCTTCTTTTATGAACACGGTGTTGTTGTTTTTAGTTGCCATCGAGTTGCTTCCTTCTCATGGCACCACCAAGCGCACCAGAATGAATGTTGCCCAGTCCTATACCATCTTCATGACTATCGGTTTGCTCGAGTCCATTGTTGCGGCCACTGTGTGTTTTGAATGCCTTCCAACCTAAAGGGCTCACCTTCTAGCAATATATTGGACAATATTTTGTTGTGATCCATAAGGTTTTCATTGGCTAATTTTCGGAAGTAGATCACCAGCCTTTCTTCCTAGTCTGTCTTAGTCTGGAAGCACTGCTGATACCTGTCCACCGTGGGTGACCCTGTTGGTATTTAAAATACCAGTGGCATAGCTTCCAGCATCACAGGAACACGTAAGCTGCCATGGTACGACAAACTGACAGCCGAGTGGTGAATGAACATGATAAACCCTTTAAAATAGAACATAACTCAGTTTCTAATATTGGAAATAAGTACCCAGTGGCGCCTCTCTGCAGCCTGAGCAAATGTCTGAGTCATGAGTAGGGCTGAGGGTTGGCAAGGTTGGAATGCCTTTCCTGCTGCATAAGAGGGGCCTGGTCTAAAACTGGGACTTCTCTTGAAAAGATTTGACCTTCAAAAGGGGCTACTCAGATAGATTACCTTGATGGGATTCTAACCATATGGGAACTAGTCCAGACTTGTACATTGTTCATTAGTTCATTTTTCTTGTTAGAAAATTTGCTCAGCATCTGAGCAGTGTCATATTCTTCTCCAAGTCTTCAACATGCCGCACATCTTTGGGATTGTTGCTATTGTGTGTCCAGCAGCCACCGAATCTATTTTTAGGATTCAGGCTAGTCTTGGAAACTTCAGATGCTTAAGAGCTACTTTCTGGCTGGCTCAAGGGAAAAAGCTCAAGGGCACCAGCTGCCTAAGTGTAATAGATTCCTTCCCTGGGGGAAGGCCTTGACATTAATCATGGTCTATTGTACAGTCTGCAGCCCTGTGTTGGATGACTTACATCCTCTGCTGATGAATAGAACCACCTTACAAAAGGAAGTTATCATCTATGACTAGATATTCAGCTAAACTGCTTTCAAGCTTCTCCATGTGTTTTAGAAGGACCCATTTACCTTAAAATAACCGAATTGTCAATAACATGCAATTTTAATCTATTCATTGCAGCACTTTACTCAAAAGTGCTGAGCAGTCTACATTCCCGTTGTTGTTGTTAAATACCATCGAGTCGGTTCCTACTCAAAGTGACCCTATGCACAGCAGAACAAAACCCTGCCCTGTCCTGCACCATCCTCACAATCGTTGTTGTGCTTGAGCCCCTTGTTGCAACCATAGTGTCAATCCATCTCCTTGAGGGTCTTCCTCTTTTTTGCTCACCTTCTACTTTACCAAGCATAATGTCCTTCTCCAGGGACTGGTCCCTCCTGATAACTAGTCCAAAGTATGTCAGACTGAGTCTTGCCATCCTTGCTTCTAAGGAGCATTGTGGTTGTACTTCTTCCAAGATAAACTTGTTCGTCCTTTTGGCAGCTCATGGCATATTCAATATTCTTTGCCTACACCACAATTCAAAGGCATCAATCAATTCTTCTTCAGTCTTCCTTATTCATTGTTCAGCTTTCGTGTGCATGCGAGGAGACTGCAAATGCTATGGGTTGGGTGAGGCACACCTTACTCCTCAAAGCAACATCTTTGCTTTTTAATACTTTAAAGAGGCCTTTGCAGCAGATTTGCCCAATGTAATGCATCTTTTGATTTCTTGATTGCTGCATCCGTGGGTGTTGATTGTGAATCCAAATAAAAAGAAATCCTTAACAACTTCAATCTTTTCTGTTTATCATGATGTTGCTTATTGGTCCAGTTGTGTGGATTTTTATTTTCTTTATGTTGAGGTGCAATCCATACTGAAGGCTGTGGTCTTTGATCTTCATCAGTAAGTGCTTCAAGACCTCTTCACTTTCAGCAAGCAAGGTTGTGTCATCTACATATCGTAGGTTGTTAATGACTCTTCTTACAATCCTGATGTTCCATTCTTCTTCTTATTTGCTCAGCATACAGATCGAATAAATCAACATTAGCATGCTTGAAATGTATGCATCTGAAAATAAATACGTTTGCAGGTGTCAAAAATATAAAATGTGTTTTTTTTCCTAATTCACAGTATCCTTCTTTACTTAGTCTGTGCTTAGCTCTGTTTCCTTCAGTGTTGGTTACTTTGTATTCTGCCATGTATTCTGCCTTTTAGGCAGTCCTTGTCCAAAGGAGTCATCAGTTGTCAGGACAATTAAGTCTAGACCTTAGAGACTCCAGGAACATGGAAGAGTTTAATGTTTAAGTTTTACCAAACTCAAGAGAAAATTGAAACTCTTAAAGGTACATATTTTTTTCCCCTAACTGTTCTAATACTCAGTGTTCCCAGTTTTAACACTAAAAGCTCTATGTTCAGGAAGTTTGGTCACCATAAAACATTTGGGTTCATTCATCCTGGAGAGATTGGTTTGCCAGGGGAAAGGGGGTACTCACGAACATCCCAACTAAGCACAGGGTTGGGGTAGAGTGCACTGACATGGGAGGACTGACCAATCCACATGCTGTTTTTTGACTTATATATTGGACCGCGCATCTATGACTTGGACCTGTCGGTACTCACAGACTTGGTTGTAGTCTGATCATTTCTGTGCAGCAGGGTCCAGTTCTCAGTTTGTTTACATCTACAGAACTTTTCTTGTCCAGGAGTCAGGTTAAGTGAGAAATACTCTAAAACTATAAGCAGATATGACTAAGAACGTCTCTCCCTGTGGCCTGAGTAGAGTAGTGTAAACCAGAGAAAATCAAATGAGGAAAGCAACAATCAGGTAGCATGATCTCACAGTTCTTCCTGTACAGTCATGCATCTGCTCCTTCCTCGTCCATTTAGCTAAACTCCAGTCGTTGTTCATATGTGCAACTCTGGGTATTATTGAAATGGATGCCCAGCATCCAGGACCTCCCACTCCCAACCTGACTCCTTTCAAGTTTATCCTTTTTAGTCTTTCCATGTTTAGCTTCTTGGATGATCACTTCAATCATATTCTACCTCTGATCAAAAATGTCCTCTGTTCCTTCATGTGATGGTTAAAAGATTGTGTGTCACCTTGGCTGGGCCATGGTGGTTTGGCAGTTATATAATGATATAGTTTGGCAGTTATGTAGTGAAGTAGTTTGGTAGTTGTATAATGATGTAGTTATCCTTCATGAGTGTGATCTGATGTGATCAGCCAATCAGTTGCAAGGGAAGCTTCCTCAGGGGGTGTGGCCGACAACATATATATGGACATTCTGGCAAAGCTTGCTTGCTTGCTCTGGATCCTGCATCCAGCTCGTCATCATCAGACCTCTGGTTCTTGGAACTTCAGCCAGTGGCCTGCAGTATTGCCTGCTGATTTTGGGATTTGTAGGCTTCCACAGCCTGTGTCAGCAGCCTGCTGGCTTACCTGCCGATCTTGGATTTGTCAGCCTCTGCAGCTATGTGAGTCAGGAGAAGTCTCCAGTCTGATGCCTGACCCATGGACTTGGGACTGGCCAGCCTCTACAACCATGGGTGGTGAAAGAAGGTAATTCTACATACCAGTTATGACCACATGACCAGTTGCAGAAATAAGGGCTGTGTACACCAAATATTTTTGTTTTCTTCATTTATAAAACATAAGATATAAACAGGGCTAATGCATTTTCAGTTGTATTGCATGTTAGTTATATCATGTTAGGCTCAAGTATGACTTTGTAATTGTCTTTATTTGGAGGTTGTGTATGGTTTAAGGAGATGTGTACAGGTTTCAAGTTGACAACGAGTGGACTTTGATGGTTAAAGTTGTGTGTCAACTTGGCTGGCCATGATTCTCATTGGTTTGGCAATTATGTAATGATGTAGTCATTCTCCATGATGTGATCTTGTGTGATCTGCCAATCAGTTGTAAGGAGAGTTTCCTTGGGAGTGTGGCCTGCATCCAATATATTTATGGACATTCTGGCAAAGCTTGCTTGCTTGCTCTGGATCTTGCATCCAGCTTGTCATCATCTGACCTACAGTTCTTGGAACTTGAGCCAATGGTCTGCCGTATTGCCTGCTGATCTTAGGAATCGTCAACCTCTGCAGACTGTGAGTCCATGGCCTGCCATCTGACCTGTCAATCTTGGGTTCATCAGCTCCTGCAGCTATGTGAGTCAGGAGAAGCCTCCAGTTCTACTGTGTCATATGGGGTCACTATGAGTTGGAATTAACTTGGTGGCACCACCAACAACAATAGCCTGTCCTGTTGGGCTTTGGCACTGATGCCTGATGCCTGTCCCACAGACTTGGGACTTTTCAGCATCTGCAATAGCATGAGCTATTTCTTTAAAATAAGTCTCTCTCTCTCTCTGTCTACACACACACACACACACACACACACACACGTACATGCTTCACTGGTTTTCTTCTCCAGAGGACCCAGCCTAAGACACTTCCTCATTAAAGTTGCAACTCCTCTCTTGCATTAAGTGTCTTCAGAAAGGCATCGAGTTCTTTGGTTCCCATCTAACTTAAGCAGAATGTTAGCTTCAGCAATAAAGGGAATATATTGATTTTCTGGGAAAGACAGGAAGTGGAGCCATTCTCAGGAAGGAAGGAAGGGCCCCTGAGCCTCCACAGTGTCAGGCCCCCTTGGCTCACTCGGCCTGGAACCTACGGCTTCATTTAGTAAAGAAGTTCTTTTCATGATGGCACAAAGGCACATCCTCCAAGTTTCACAAGCTCAACAGACAGAGGCAATTTGAGTTGGAGTTGACCTGATGGCAGTGAGTTTGCTTTTTTTTTTTGGTTTGGTATTCACATAGGGAGCCCAGGGAGATGCTGGCTGTACTGGGCTGTGTTACCACCTCTGGACTAATCCCCATTGCTAGGCAGTGGGATGGAGAAGTGGCACTGGCCAGGCATAGGTCACACACTCACTTCTGTGGCCTTCCTCAAGCTGTGGGTGACAGTACCCCCTTGACTGGATAGAATGGAAGAGAGGTGGCTTCCTGCAGGAAGAGATACTGGGCAATCAGAAGCAGCATACATCCATACCACCACCTGGATAGGAAGTGGGGTCATTGCAGAACAGCTGTTCAATGTGTAGACTACAACTCACATTTCTAAACTGGTCATTTGAGAGTCTGAATTATATGGTATGTTATCCGTGTTATTTAAACAGATTGTTGAAATGTGCTCCCATTACTCTGAAATTTGCTGTTCCAGTTTCACCAGTGATTAATTTAAAAATGTTCTACCACATCAAGGCTTCTGGTAAGAGGTATGGCCAGAATTATTTCTGTTTAACCAAGCAGTTTAACCAGTCTTCCCAAGTCCCAGCTGCACATGTTTTTATAGCTGAAATTTTGGTTCTGGACCTGATGATTTGCTCCTGTAAAGATTATAACCAAGAAAACCCTATGGGGCAGTTCTACTATGTCATATGGGGTCACTATGAGTTGGAATTAACTTGGTGGCACCACCAACAACAATAGCCTGTCCTGTGGGGCTTTGGCACTGAAAGCACCACTGTTTGTGACTCCTAACAGAAGCCGTGCCATCTTTAGAACACAAGACTTGTTCAGAAGATTCCCTGTCTGATGGCTTCATGTTGTTGTTAGGCACTGTTGAGTCGGTTCTGACCCATACAGACCCTATGTACAACAGAACAAAACACTGCCCAGTGATGCACTGTTCTCATGATCATTGCTGTGCTTTATTGAGCCTGTTGTTTCGGCCACTGAGTCAATCGATCTCGTTGTGGATCTTTTTAACTGACCCTCTACCCTACTAAGAAAGAAGTCCTTCTCCAGGGACTGGTCCCTCCTCATAACATGTCCAAAGTATGTGAAACATAGTCTCACCATCCTCACTTCTAAGGAACATACTGGCTGTGCTTCTTCCAAGAGAGATCTGTTCATCCTTTTTCAGTCCATGGTATACTCAACATTCTTCACCAACACCATAACTCAAAGACGTCAATTCTTTGGTCTTCCTTATTCATTGTCCAGCTTTTGCAGGCATATAAGGTGATTGAAAACACCATGGCTTGGGTCAGGCTCACCTTAGTCCTTAAAGTGACATCTTTGCTTTTGAACACTTTAAAGAATAGCCGATGGCTTAGCCGGAGGCAAAAGCAAAAGCCTCACCACTGTGGACTCTGGAGGTGGGTCAGGAGACTGGAGGGGGCTGTATAGCAGCAGCCTTGTCTGCTGTCCTGTTTCTGGGCACTGGCTTCATTCCCCCTCTCACGCCTAGTCTATGGAACACACTCTCCAGATACGGCCGCTATAATCTGATCACAAAGACATGGTATCACTGTGTTCTTTCTCCCCAACTTTAATTGCAGTGAAAATGAATACATGTCCTACTCTGTGCCTGACACCTTATGCCATCTGGGCTGTTCCTGAGCGGCAGAGTCCGGATTTGGACCAGCGACTTTCAGAGTTCAACAATCTGTTCTTACAATGCTCCTCAATCAAAGGGATAGCCCTGATGCTTGTAATCTCTGCCTCAGTCCATCAGTGTAACTTTTGACTCCAGGACACGGTCCAGCTCTTCCTGTTCTCACCATGTCTTACCCCTGCTTTGTGGCTAAGGTCCAGTGGCTGTGACTTTAGAGAGGTCTAGGCTCTCCACCAGAGTGCTATATGACTCTGGAAAGATCCGTGACACTCTTTGAGTCAGTTTCCTGTCTGTTGCATTAGGATGTTCACACCCTGCTCACAGGGGAGTTGTAGGAAAGCCCCTTCCATCCAAGCGTTAGCACAGAGGAGGCCAGTCCATGCAATTTGCTACCTCCCTCCCTATCCCAGCCCCCAGTGTCACTCTTCCTTACTTGGGTTCCACTCCTCTTAGCACAAACCTGCAACTCCGGCCAGCTCAGGACTCGGTTCTTCTCAGCACCATTTCTTCTTCCTTCTAAGCTCAGCCTCTAAACAGCCCTTGAGGACGTGTTGGTCCCTCTGAGCCCAGAGCTGTCCTTGTCACCTCTCCTTTGGGACTTGGCACACGCTGGCGTGTTGAGAGTTATAGCTGAGGTGGGCGTCCTGCAGCCTTCACCACACAGTACATAGCAGGTGCCCAGTAAACACTTGCTACCTGGTCTCCATCAGCCGAACACACGCATGAGCATCAGCCTAGACCATGCCCCATGCAAGTGGAAGTTAACCACTTCGACGTGTCCCTCACCAAGCACTCAGCAAGAGCTGTTTGCCCCCTAGAAAATGGCTTCACTTCTTTCTCTGGATCACAGAGGCCAGGAGGTTTATAAAATGACCAGACAGTTCTCAGTGAAGAGTGGGATGAACCGAGGAATGGTCTACCTACAGGAAAAGCTGAGTGCTAATCATTGGGAGTTGACTATCATCACTACCCCGAACAACGTGGGCAGTGATCTGCCCCCAGGTTAGATGGGGTTGTTCCCTTCAGTGACCTCCTTCCTGGTTTCACTATTTCTGTTCTTTATGAAATAAGTGTTTACTGAAATTGCTTATACTATCCTGGTAAGGATTGAATTATATCCCCCAAAATACATGTTATAAATCCTAACCCCTGTATCTGCGGTTGTAATACCATTTGGGAATGAGTTTTCTTTGTTATGTTAATAAGACAGGATTAGTGTAGGGTGTATCTTGAGCCAATCTCTTTTGAGATATACCCATTGCTGTCGAGTCAATTTCTACTCATAGCAACCCTGTAGGACAGAGTAGAAATGCCCCATAGGGTTTCCAAAGAGCAGCTGACTGGTGGATTCGAACTGTAGACTTTTGGTTAGCAGTTGACCTCTTAACCACTGCACCACCAGGGCTCCCTTTTGAGATATAAAAGAGAGCCAACAAGCAAGCGAACTAGCAGACATGGGGGAAGAGAGATGTCAAGCCATATGGAGATTGCCCAGGAGCAGAAGCTCAGAAGAGACAAGGACCTTCTGCCAGAGTTGACAGAGAGAAAAAGCCTTTCCCCGGAGCCAGCACCCTGATTTCAAACTTCTAGCCTCCTAAACTGTGAGAAAATAAATTTCTGTTTGTTAAAGCTACCAGCTTGTGGCATTTCTGTTACAGCACTAGATAACAAAGAAATATCTCCTATCACCATTTCAAATTATTTTGTAAATTCCATTTATTAAGACTTTATCATGGTTTCTGCCATAGCGTTTATTTTCTTTAACTCCTTTTCTTGTAAACCTTATTCTCTTTCTCCCTTCTCAGCCTTTCCCCTCTCCTCATCTCCCCTCCTTCCTGCTCCTACAGCCTAGAATCGTGTTCTGCGCAACATGCATTTTTAATGATGCTTTAGCAACTGGATTAATTTTTACAATCTATTTTCCTACCAATTTTCCCAGATGCTTAAGTAGAAAGTACCCTAACCTGCTGCCATCAAGTCGATTCCGACTCATAGCAAACCTCTAGGGGAGAGCAGAACTGTCCCATAGGGTTTCCAAGGCTGTAAATCTTTATGGAAGCAGACTGCCACATCTTTTTCCCGTGGAGTGGCTGGTGGGCTTGAACTGCTGACCTTTTGGTTAGCAGCTGAGTGTTTTAACCACTGGGCCATCAGGGATCCTGGAAAGTAGCCTATACTTAATTAATACTGACTTTTGAACTCAGAGACTTAATATCGTTATGGTACTGCTTTACCTTTATCAGGTGGTTGGAATGCTGGGATTCCTTAGGTGGAAGAATATGAGTAGCAAATGGAAGAGAGGAATAAAAGGCAGAAGGAGTATGTTCATTTCTGTGACTTCCTGTGTGTGAACACTTAGTTTACCTGGGATCTTTGGGGCTTGAGTCCATCTCTTCTTCTCTGATCTTGTTTTGTGTTTCAAACAGACTCTACAAGGCTGTCTCTAAAACAAGAACTGAGTAAAGTTGGGAAAAAACAGTATGTATTTCACTCACTTTTGAAGCATGGCCTCTCCTGGTACTACCTAGTGGAAGAGGCCACCATTCTGTCGGAGCTGGTTTTCCATTTTCTCTGTATCTCTCCCCTCATCCATGTTTACATCTTTTAGGATTTTCTTTGAAACCTATTGCATTAGTTCTCCAGAGCTGCTGTAACACATTACCACACACTGGGAGGCTTAAAACAGCGGAAATGTATCCTCTGACAGTTCTGGAGGCCAGAAGTCTGAAATCTAGGTGTCAGCTGGACTGCACTCCCTCAGCAGCCTGTACGGGGGGATCCTCCCTTGCCCCTTCCAGTTTCTGGTGGCCACAGGCATTCTTTGGCTCGTGGCAGCATCACTCTAATCTCTGACTCCAACTTCACGTGGCTGTCTGCCTTCTGTGTCTGTGTCTCTCTGTTTTTACATGGCCTTCTCCTCTCTTACAAGGACGCCAGCCATAAAGAGATTAGGCCCACTCTGCTCCCATATGACCTCATGTTAACTGATGGCATCTGCTAAGACCTGATTTCCAAACAAGGTCACATGCACAGGTTCAAGGGTTTACAGCAACATATCTTTTGGGGGGACACAATTCAGTCATAGTACCTATATTCTCCAACAAGATGTCTAAATTATACAGCACAAGACAATCAGAGATTAAGTTAGAATTAAGTTTATTTGAAGATTTGTTTTAGATACTGATGTGGCTCTGTTAGGGAAGCTTTCTGCAGTTCAGTTTGGACTGAACAATTTCTTGCTTTGAAACTTCCACGTAAGCGGTCCCCCTTTTCTGTAAGACACTGTAAAGAACCCATCTGCCATCACTGAGGTGGCTTAGATAAATCATCTATCAGAATAAACCCACTGCGGATTTCAGCTACCCTGGGTCCTGGTATTCAAGCTGCAGAGTGGGGCTCGTATAATTTATTGGTACACAGCATCAATCCGAAACAACAAAACGCACCCTTTAGTCTGTTCTCAAATCTTGGTGCTGTGTAGGAAATAGCTGGTGCCTCCTTTAGCTCTGGGTAAAGTGTTAAGACATGGTTATAAACCCTGGGAGGAGTACTCTGAATGGAGATGTAGCCTAAACCTGAATTATGGCAGTACAAAAAAAAAAAAAAAAAAAAAAACCCAAACCTGATGCTGTTAAGTTGATTCTGACTCATGGCGACCCTGTGTTACAGAGTGGAACTGCTCCACAGCATTGACTTGGCTGTAATCTTTACAAAAGGTCCCTGGATGGCACGAGCTGTTTGCAATCAGCTACTAACCTAAAGGTTGATGGTTCCAACCCACCCAGAGTTGCCATGGAAGAAAGTCCTGGTGACCTGTTTCTGTTAAGATTATTGTTGTTGTTATGTGCTGCCCGGTCGATTCTGATTCATAGTGACCCCACATAACAGAGTAGAACTGCCCCGCAGGGTTTCCTAGGCTATAATCCTTACAGGAGCACATTGCCAGGTCTTTTCTCCCATGGAGCAGTTGGTGGGTTTGAATTGCAGATCTTAAGGTTAGCAGCTGAGTGCTTTAACCGTTGTGCCACCAGCCAACAAAACCCTATAGAGCAGTTCTATTCAATAATACATGGCGTCATCATAAATTAGAGTTGACTTGATGGCAAGGGTCTTCTTTTAATCATTATGGAAGCAGATCTCCAAGCCTTTCTTCCATGGTGCCATTGGGTGGGTTCAAACCACCAACCTTTAGCTTAGTAGCCAAAAGCTAACCATTTGTGCCACCTGGGGACCTAGAATTGTAGTACAAGTGGTTGTTAAAGAAGTTCGTAGAGTGGGAGTGAAGTGAGATAAGGTTGTCCCAGCACACAGCACGGCAAGTCGTCGTGGATAGTACCAGCTACAGAGGGTGGGCAGCAGAAATGACATAAATGCGAACTGCACCTTTGGAGCACTGCAAAGTGTCACTGGATAAATCTCATGGTCTCAGCTCCACAAACCATACCTTATTCTTGGTGGAGTGATTCATTCCCTTAGTGCTGAATAAGACGAAACGCAGAGAAGCCCTCAGTGGTCAGAGGGTTGCAATTAAATTAAGATTGCTTTTTTTTCCCCACAGAAATGGAGACAGGAAGCTCTGAGTAGTTATTCGTTAATGTATAAAACCGATCTGTCGTGCTGCCATTTGGTAACTCTCAGGGTTTCCATTCCTTAAAGAGGTGTCCTGAGGTAGATCCCTGAGCTAGTCCATCAACCTGGTTCTACTGCGTTGCCAAAGGCAGCATTATTTGGCAAACAAGTATTTATGGTGAAGATTTTTATTTTATATTTTGCTGCTTGGGATCTCAGATTCCAACCTCTTGTTAAAGACTAATTACTTTCATTGGAGTTTGGAGTCGTACGACCTAGGTATTTTGGTAATAATAGTTGCCTAGCTCTTGATTGAAAAGAGATTCCCTTGAACTCAAAACAAAATATATAAATAAACTCTTGAGTCTTGTGCAAGAAAGGTTTCCACCCAGTATGTTGGGGAGGTTGCAGGAGGCGGTTTTGGGTGCCTATGTATCACGTGTTTCCACCACCTGTCTGCCAGTTTGTCATACTGTGGTGTTTGTGTCTTGCTGTGATATTGGGAGCTTTCCCGCCTGTATTTCAAATACCAGCAGGGTCACCCATGGTGGACAGGTCTCAGCAGTGCCTCGAGACTAAGACAGACTAGGAAGAAAGGCTTGGTGATCCACTTCCAGAAATTTGTTGTTGTTGTTGTTGTTAGGTGCAATTGCATCAGTTCTGACTAATAGCAACTGTACGTACAGCAGGATGAAACACTGCCCAGTCCTGTGCCATCCTCACAATAGTTGTCATGCATGAGCCCACTGTTGCAGCCACCGTGCCAATCCATCTCGTTGAGGGTCTTCCTCTTTTTCGCTGACCCTCTACTTTACCAAGCATGATGTCTTTCTCCAGGGACTGAACCTCTGATAATATGTCCAAAATACATGAGACAAAGTTTTGCCATCCTTACTTCTGAGGAGCATTCTGGTTGTGCTCCTTCCAGTACGGATTTGTTCGTTCTTTTGGTGGTCCGTGGTATATTCAGTATTCTTCACCAACACCATAATTCAAAGGCATCAATTCTTCTTCGGTCTTCTTTATTCACTGCCCCGCTTTCACATGCATATGAAGCGACTGAAAATACCACGCTTGGGTCAGGTGCACCTTAGTCTCCAAGGTGACATCTTTGCTTTTCAACACTTTAAAGAGGTCTGTTGTGGCAGATTTGCCCAATGCAATGTGCTGTTTGATTTCTTGACTGTTTCTTTCATGGGTGTTGATTGTGGATCCAAGTAAAATGAAGTCCTTGACAACACACAATTTCAATCTTTTCTATTTATCATGCTATTGCTTATTGATCTAGTTGTGAGGATTTTTGTTTTCTTTATGTTGAGGTGTAATCTGTACTGAAGGTTGTGGTCTTTGATCTTCTTCAGTAAGTGCTTCAAGTCCTCTTCACTTTCAGCAAGCAAGGTTGTGTCATCTGCATAACACAGGTTGTTAATGAGTCTCCCTCCAATCCTGATGCCCCGTTCTTCTTCATATAGTCCAGCTTCTCGGATTATTTGCTCAGCATACAGATTGCATAGGTATGGTGAAAGGATACAACCTTGATGCACACGTTTCCTGTCTTTAAACCACACAGTATCCACTTGTTCTGTTTGAATGGCTGCCTCTTGATCTTTGTACAAGTTCCTCATGAACACAATTGAATATTCTGGAATTCCCATTCTTCACAATGTTGTTCATAATTTGTTATGATCCACGCAGTCAAATGCCATTGCAAAGTCAATAAAACACAGGTAAAGATCTTTCTGGTATTCTCTGCTTTCAGCCAGGATCCATTTGACATACGCAATGATATTCCCTGGTTCCACATCCTCTTCTGAATCCAGCCTGAATTTCTGGCTGTTCCCTGTCAATCTACAGCTGCAGCCACTTTTTAATGATCTTGAGAAAATTTTATTTGTGTGTGATATTAATGATATTGTTTGATAATTTCTGCATTCGGTTGTATCACCTTTCTTTGGAATAGGCATAAATATGAATCTCTTCCAGTCAGTTGGCCAGGTAGCTATCTTCCAAATTCCTTGGCATAGGCAAGTGAGCACTTCCGGTGCTGCGTCTGTTTGTTGAAACATCTCATTTGGTATTCCGTCAATTCCTGGAGGCTTGTTTTTTACCAGTGTCTTTATAGGGTATCTATGAGTCAGAATCGACTTGATGGCACAGGGCTGGGTCAGTGCAGCTTGGACTTCTTCTGTCAGTACCATGGTACTTCCGAAAATTAGCTGATGAAAACAATTAATGGCTGCAACAATGAAGTCAAACATGCCAACAGTCATGAAGATGACCCCACACACACGCACACACACAAAAAACCCTTTGCTGTCCACTCGATTCCCACTCATAGTAACCCTACAGAAGACGACACAGGATCAGGCAGTGTTTTGTTCTGTTGTACACAAGATTGCCATGAGTTGGAGCCAACCTAACAGCAACTACTAACAGGGCAGAAATTATTTGCTTACCAGTAATGAGCTACGGAAACTTATTTTTTCTCCATAGCTCAGTGGGTGTTTAGTACTCGTGTGTGTGTATGGGGTTACACCTACACCAGCAACGGAAATGTCTGTTCACTCAGAAGGAGAACCAGGTCATTTAGATCTACGGCTGTGAGAGGGTCGGGGGTCTTACCTGATTTGTATCTCATGCTGTTCAAAAGTTAGTGATGTTCAAAGGCACACTATTAAAGACTTCTGTACGCGTTACTGTCGTGAACTTCCTCTGCTAGAAATTATAGTTTTTTTTTTTTCCTTACTGTGACACGTTTATCTAAAGGTAATTAGAGATTCACAATCTGTAACTTCTATCTTAAAGTTAAAGAACTTTTTAATTACTAAGAGAGTATGGCCTAGAGCAGATTTTCAAGTTTTTTAAGTAACAAAATTCTATTTTAAAATAAAATCTACATGGAATCCTGTACATGAAATAGATTAAAGTGACACTTATTGTGTAACTTTTTATTTTAAATATGTTATTACATATATTTTATATAATAATATATTACGTGTACTATGTTGTGGTTGTTGTTAGGTGCCGTCGAGTCGGTTCCAACTCATAGCGACCCCATGCACAACAGAACGAAACACTGCCCGGTCCTGCGCCATCCTTACAGTCATTGTTATGCTTGAGCCCATTGTTGCAGCCACTGTGTCAGTCCACCTTCTTGAGGGTCTTCCTCTTTTCCACTGACCCTGAACTCTGCCAAGCATGATGTCCTTCTCCAGAGACTGATGCCTCCTGACAACATGTCCAAAGTGTGTAAAACACAGTCTCGCCATCCTTGCTTCTTAGGAGCATTCTGGTTGTATTTCTTCCAAGGCAGATTTATTCATTCTTCTAGCAGTCCATGGTATATTCAATATTCTTCACCAACACCGCAATTCAAAGGCATCAATTCTTCTTCGGTCTTCCTTATTCATTTTCCAGCTTTCACATGCATATGATACGATTGAAAATACCATGGTTTGGGTCAGGCGCACCTTGGTCTTCAAGGTGACATCTTTGCTTTTCAACACTTTAAAGAGGTCCTTTGCAGCAGATTTACCCAACACAATGCATCTTTTGATTTCTTGACTGTTGCTTCCATGGGTGTTGATTGCGGATCCAAGTAAAACGAAATCCTTGACAACTTCAATCTTTTCTCCGTTTATCATTAATATCACATGCAAGCAAAATTTTGCTGAAGATCATTCAAAAACGGCTGCAGCAGTATATCAACAGGGAAATGCCAGAAATTCAGGCCAGTTTCAGAAGAGGATGTGGAACCAGGGATATCACTGCTGATGTCAGATGGATCCTGGCTGAAAGCAGAGAATACAAGGAGGATGTTTACCTGTGTTTTATTGACTATGCAAAGGCATTCAACTGTGTGGATCATAACAAATTATGGATAATGTTGCGAAGAATGGGAATTCTGGAATGCTTAATTGTGCTCGTGAAGAACCTTTACATAGATCAAGAGGCAGTTGTTCGGACAGAACAAGGGGATACTGATTGGTTTAAAGTCAGGAAAGGTGTGTGTCAGGGTTGTATTCTTTCACCATACCTATTCAATCTGTATGCTGAGCAATTAATCCAAGAAGCTGGACTATATGAAGAAGAACGGGGCATCAGGGTTGGAGGAAGACTCTCTAACAAGCTGCATTATACAGGTGACACAACCTTGCTTGCTCAAAGTGAAAAGGACTTGAAGCACTTACTAATGAAGATCAAAGACAGCCTTCAGTATGGATTGCACCTCAACATAAAGAAAACAAAAATCCTCACAACTGGACCATTGAGCAACATCATGATAAACGGACAAAAGATTGAAGTTTTCAAGTTTTTCATTTTACTTGGATCCACGTGTACTATATAGGTGTTTTATAAGTTAAATTTTACAACATTTATTCATCATAAATGAACTAATGATGATACTAGTTAGTTGGTGTTGCCTGCAGTGTTAAATTTGATCTATAACTTTGGTATGTTTACATCATTTTTATGTATATGTATTTAATTGTCAGGAAGGTTTAAATTTCAAATCAAATATTATCAGAAACTTTATTTAAAGGCAACTTTGGGAAACTTTATGGTTTTGGGAACATAGCGTGTAAACCATTAGTTAAACTATATCCAAGTATATTTAAGTATTTGCTGAGGATATTTTGATGAGAATGTGGCCTTATTAAAACATTCTTTCCACTGAGTACAGAGTCCATGTGGCTAGTGGTTATATTAGTTTCCTAGAGCTGCCATAACAAAATATCACAGGCTGGGTGTCTTATAAGAACTGACATTTATTCTCTCACGGTTTTGGAGACTAAAGTCAAAAACCAAGGTGTCAGCAGTGTTGGTTCCTTCTGGAGGCTCTGAGGGAGAATTTGTCCCATTCCTCTATCTCAGCTTCTGGTGGTTCCTGGCAATCCTTGGTGTTCCTTGGCTTATAGCTGTATCACTGCAGTCTCTGCCTTTGTCTTTACATGGCCGTCTTCCATCTGCGTCTCTTCTCTTTTATAAGGACACCAGTCATATTGGCTTAGGACCTTCCCTACTCCAGTATGAGCTCACATTAACTTCACTCAACCTATCTGTAAAGATCCTATTTCCAAACAAGGTCACATTCACAGGTGCTGGGGATTAGAACTTCAACATATTTTTAGGGGGACACAATTCAGTCTCTGGTTTGAATACTGAGTCTTCCACTTACTAGCCTCAGTTTCCCAATTTGTGAAGTGGGGGTAATCAAAGGACTTAACTCAGAAGACAGTTGTGAGGTTTAAGTGGGCTAATAGATACACGGTGTTTGGAACAGTGCCTTCACAGGGAAAGAGCTGAAGGATTGTCAGATGCTCTAATGATTGGAAAATCAAGGCTTCATGAAAGCAATGCCATCCTTATTAAGACAGTGTTCAAACTTTGGGAAGCGGTGAGTGATTTCTTCCCTAATGCATACTTATGGACATGGCACAGAGCTGGTCATGTGGTTTTTCCCTGAGCTGTGTTGGCAGGGCAGAGGCCAAAGCTGGCTCCCTGTCTCCAGATGAGCCCTGGGGCTCCTGGGACTCCAGAGACTTAGGGAAGTGGGGACCCTGTGGCTGTTTTGTGCCTTTAGCAACCGAGTGTGGAATTCTCTGAATATCAGCCCTCCCTCTTCTGAGGAAGGAAGTCCACAGAGCACAACCAGGAAGTGGTCTCAGTTTAGGCAGGTCCCAGTCCAGAACTGCATACCTCAGGTGTATCAGAACAGGGCTGGCCTTGGAGGACTGCAGTGAAAACACCCAGTGCCGGGCTGAGGGCTGGAGCTGGTTTCAGTAACCTCTGTAGCTGCGGTGTCCAGCCTGGGACCTATGAAGACATAGTAGGTGTCCAACTGGTTTCAGTAAACTTTGCAGCCAGGTGTCCAGCCAGGGGCCTATAAAGACACAGTAGGTGTCCAGCAAAAGTTTGTTGAATGAATGCATAAGTGAATGACAGATGGTTGATGGCATCTGCCAGTCATGGATCCTGTAGGACACTAAGGATTGTTAGTGGCTTCTTCTGTGGCAAAAAAGAAGAGAAAGAAAGGAAGAAGGAAGGAAGGAAAGAGGGAAAGGGAAGGAAGGGAGAAGGAAGGAGAGAAAGAAGAAGGGAGGGAGGATTTAGGAAAGAAAGAAGGAGGACGGATTTAGGAAGGAAGGAAGAAAAAGGAAGGAAGGAGAGAAGGAAGAAGGAAGGAAGGCAGGCAGGAGGGAAGGAGGGAAGGAAGGAAGGAAGAAAGAAAAGGAAAACGCTTGCATGCACTGTCTTGGAGACACGCACATCCACCTGGGCGCTGACTGTCATGGGCTCACACCTGCATCACTT
The DNA here is from genome assembly GCF_024166365.1 of Elephas maximus indicus. Taxonomy (NCBI): domain Eukaryota; kingdom Metazoa; phylum Chordata; class Mammalia; order Proboscidea; family Elephantidae; genus Elephas; species Elephas maximus. The sequence goes on from NC_064819.1 coordinate 236,109,430, forward strand.
ATCACGTTCACCACCAAATTAATTATTTTCTACTTGACACCTATTCTTGTATGCCCCCTGGGCTGTGCTGAGACTGGCTCCACCCAGGCCTTCCTGACAGGGAGGAATGACTGACTACACAATGACTGAGAATACACAAGGTGGGAAATTAATTAGCCAAGGCAGGAAAAAAAAAAAAAAAAGCCAGAGCAGGAAAAGCTTCTTAGCTGTTTTTGTTAGCATCCTTGCTGCTCTTCTTCTGCGTTATCATCTTGGATTTCTTCTCCTTGTGGGAAGCTTGGGGCAGAGGAAAGAGCCACGCTGGACAGGAGGTGGGTGTCTTCGGCTTATGGCTCACAATCCAGGCACCAGGAGAACTGAGGCCAGGGGCCAAGTCAGGGGTTAGATGAGTAGGAGAAGCTAGAGCGCAGGGCCACACACAGACTCATGTTCAGGTGTGACAGTGGGCCAGGAAAAGCCCAGCTTCAGAGACAGGGTCTCGGGTCCAAGACTAGAGCCCATAACTCACTGTTTAATGGCCTTGGCACTTAACATGGTTTCCCAAATTTCTCATCTAAAATAGAAACATTGATGATCTCCAAGGCCTCTTCCAGCTCCAAATTCATCATTCCCAGGAGCTTTGAGGGAAAGGCCTGTAGAGGGAGCATTTGAGAGCAGCTGATGGGAGACAGGGCATGAGGCTGGAGGTGGAGCTTGGGCTTCAGCCTTCCTGGGTTGTTAGGCACCCTCTAGTTGGCTCCAACTTACGGTGACCCCATTTACAACAGAAGGAAACAGTACCCAGCCCAGTACCATCTCAACCGTCATTGGTATGCTTGAGTCCATTGTTGTGGCCACTGTGTATTTTCAGTTTTTTTCCAATCTAGTAGGCTCATCTTCCAGCACTATATCCAGCAATGTTCTCTTGTGATCCATAGGGTTTTCATCGCTGATTTTTGGAAGTAGATTGTCAGGCCTTCCTTCCTAGTCTGTCTTAGTCTGGAAGTTCCACTGAAACCTGTCCACCGTGGGTGACCCTGCTGGTAGCATAGCCTCCAGCATCACAGCAACATGAAAGCCACCACAACATGACAAACTGATAAATGAGGAGTGGTTCCCGCTATTACTCAGGCACATGTAGGCAGAGCAGGCTGAGAATTGCTGCTCCCTTAAGTGACAGATGTCCACAGTAAAATCAGGGGAAACAAAAGCCTATAATGTTTCCTAGGGGACAGGGAGTCTATGAGGAAAAAGCCATGAATGGGTGAATCTAAGAAAACGGCTATGAGGAATTGGAAACCCAGCCCCACAGACCAAGGGAGCTGTGCCTGGAGACGTATCTGTTCCCACCTTACAGGGCTCATCACTGGCTCAGCACCTGACGGTGGGCCATGTATTGGGGTGCAGGGGCATATAGATGGAAGACCTTGTAGCGGCAGGAAGGTTATTACCAGCTAGGGCCAGAATTTAGACAAATCTTTGGGACACGGATAAGCAATTTGGGCTTTAGGAGGTTAAAATTCCCAGCAGCTTTTAAAAATTCCCCCTGAAAATGAATAATAAAAGACAATTTGGCCATTTGGTCGTAAATAGAGCAGTTCAAGGCACAAGAAATCACGCCGACCGGGCAGGGAGAAGTAAAGGCTCTGAATTATGTATTAACATGTCACGCGAGAAGACAAAGCGCTAAAGAAATAGTGGAAGAAAAATAAATAAAACCACATCACCAGTGAACGTGTCCCATTTGGTCAGTTATGACAAACGTAAAACAACACAAAGCACCATTTGGAAGTTAACAACATTTTTAATTTTACGGCTGCCTTCTCCATTATAAACTACATCAAGGTGTGAACAGAGCCCAGGCTGAAATGTTGATTTTTACGTCCACATTAAATATGAATATATTTTTAAAGAGTTTACAAGGTAGGATGTGTATGAAATTATTAAATTGGAACTGACAACCATCTCGAAATTATTATTTCTTTTAAGAACTAGCATGCCCTATGGAACCTCTATTCAGCAGATGTCAGGAGAGTTCGATCCCAGGTTCTGCTCTAGAACTTCCTGTGGTTAATACCTTAAGCCTTGGGTCTTAACTTTCCCATCTGTGAAGTTGGTATAAGGCATATTTTCTTATTTATTGTTAACAATGACAACAGCATCATTGCCATTACTGGGTAAACTTGCGTTATTGAATGAAATATCCCCATGTATGTTGTTGTTGTTAGTTGCCGTCCAGTCGGTTCTGACTCATAGCGACCCTATGTACCACAGAATGAAACACTTCCGGTCCTGCGCCATGCTAACAATTGCTGTTATGCCTCAGCCCATTGTTGCAGCCACTGTGTCAATCTGTCTCATTGAGGATCTTCCTCTTTTCCACTGACCCTGTACTTTACCAACCACGCTGCCTTTCACCAGGGACTGATCCCTCCTGACAACATGTTCAAAGTTTTTAAGACGCCTTCTCACCATCCTTGCTTCTAAGGGGCGTTCTGGTTGTACTTCTTCCAGGACAGAGTTCATTCTTTTAGCAGTCCATGGTATGTATATTCAATATTCTTTGCCAACACCACAATTGAAAGGCTTCAATTCTTCTTCAGTTCTCCTTACTCATTGTCCAGCTTTCACATGCATAGAAAATAACCACGGCTTGGGTCAGGTACACCTTAGTCTTCAAAGTGACATCGTTGCTTTTCAACACTTTAAAGAGGTTGTTTGCAGCAGATTTGCCCAATGCAATGCGTCTTTGATTTCTTGACTGCTGCTTCCATGGGTGTCGTCGGTGGATCCAAGTAAAATGAAATCCTCGACAACTTTAATCTTTTCTCCGTTTATCATGATGTTGCTTATTGGTTGTGAGGATTTTTGTTTTCTTTATGTTGAGGTGTAATCCATACTGAAGGTTGTGGTCTTTGATCTTTAGCAGTAAATGCTTCAAGTCCTCTTCACTTTCAGCAAGCAAGGTTGTGTCATCTGCATAACACAGGTTGTTAATGAGTCTTCCTCCAATCCTTTTGCCCTGTTCTTCTTCATACAGTCCAGCTTCTCGGATTATGTGCTCAGCATACAGATTGCATAGATATGATGAAAGGATACAACCTTGATGCACACGTTTCCTGACTTTAAACTATGCAGTAACCCCTTGTTCTGTTCGAATGACTGCCTCTTGATCTATGTGCAAGTTCCTCATGAGCACAATTGAATATTCTGGAATTCCCATTCTTCACAATGTTGTTCATAATTTGTTATGATCCACACAGTCAAATGCCATTGCAAAGTCAATAAAACACAGGTAAACATCTTTCTAATATTCTCTGCTTTCAGCCAGGATCCATTTGACATCCGCAATGATATTCCCTGGTTCCACGTCCTGTTCTGAATCCAGCCTGAATTTCTGGCTGTTCACTGTCAGCTTACTGCTGCAGCCACTTCTTAGTGATCTTGAGAAAATTTTATTTGTGTGTGATATTAATGATACTGTTCGATAATTTCTGCATTCATTTGGATCATCTTTCTTTGGAATAGGCATAAATGTGAATCTCTTCCAGTCAGTTGGCCAGGTAGATGTCTTCCAAATTTCTTGGCATACACGAATGAGCACTTCCAGTGTTGTATCCATTTGTTGAAACACCGCAACTGATATTCTGTCAATTCCTGGGGCCTTGTTCTTTGCCAGTGCCTTCAGTGCAGCTTGAACTTCTTCTGTTCCTGATCATATGCTGCCTCTTGAAATGGTTGAACGTCAACCAATTCTTTTTGGTATAATAACTCTGTGTGTGCTTTCCATCTTCTTTTGATGCTTCCTGCATCATTTAATATTTTCCCCATAGAATCCTTCACTATTGCAATTTGAGGCTTGAAAGTTTTCTTCTGTTCTTACAGCTTGAGAAATGCTGGGTGTGTCCTTTCCGTTTGGTTTTCTATCTCCAGCTGTTGGCACATGTCATTATAATACTTTACTTTGTCTTCTCAAGGCACCCTTTGGAATCTTCTGTTCAGTTCTTTTACTTCATTATTTCTTGCTTTTACTTTAGCTGCTCGATGTTCAGGAGCAAGTTTCAGAGTCTCTTCTGACATCCATTTTGGCCTTTTTTTCTTTCCTGTCTTTTTAATGACCTCTTGCTTTCTTCATGTATGCTGTCCTTGATGTCATGCCACAACTCATCTGATCTTTGGTCATTAGTGTTCAAGGCGTCAAATCTGTTCTTCAGATGGTCTCTAAATTCAGGTGGAATATACTCAAGGTCATAGTTTGTCTCTTGTAAACTTGTTCTAATTTTCTTCAGTTTCAACTTGAATTTGCATAGGAGCAATTGATGGTCTGTTCAGCAGTCAGCCCCTGGCCTTGTTCTAACTGATGATATTAAACTTTTCCATCGTCTCTTTCCACAGATGTAGTCAATTTGATTCTTGTGTCCATTTTGCAAAGTCCATGTGTATAGCTGCCATTTATATTTGTGATAAAAGGTATTTTCAATGAAGAAGTCGTTGGTCTTGCAAAATTCTATCATGTGATCTCCGGCATTGTTTCCATCATCAAGACTATATTTTCCAAGTACCGATCCTTCTTCTTTGTTTCCAACTTTCACATTCCCATCACCACTAATTATCAATACATTCTGATTGCATGTTTGATCAACTGCAGAAGCTGGTAAAAATCTTCAATTTCTTTGTCTTTCGCCTTAGTGGTTGGTGCATAAATTTGAATTATAGTTGTATTAACTGGTCCTCCTTGTAGGCCTATGGATATTGTCCTATCACTGACAGCATTGTGCTTCAGAATAGATCTTGAAATGTTCTTTTTGTGGACAAATGCAATGCCATTCCTCTTCAAGTTGTCATTCCCAGCATAGTGGACCACGTGATTGTCCAATACAAAATGGTTAATTTCAGTCCATTTCAGCTCACTAATGCTTAGGATATCGTCATGTATAGGAAGGGGTATTGGGGGCACTGCTGGTTCAGTGGTGATTCTTCCCTTACATGAGGGAGACCCAGGTTCGATTCTCGGTCAATGCACCTTATGCGCAGCCACCACCTGTCTGTCCATGGAGGTTAGCCTGTTGCTCTGATGCTGAACAGGTTTCAGCATAGCTTCCTGGCTCAGACAGACTGGGAAGAAAGGCTTGGCAATCCATTTCCAAAGATCAGTCAATGAAAACTCTCTGGATCACAATGGTCCATACTGCAACCCATCAAGTTAAAATAGGTATTATTGAGAAGGTTTTCTGTAGCCTGAGGAGCTAGCTTTACAATTCCAGTTAAAAAATAAACAAGTAAACAGTTGGTTCTTATTCCATGTTATTTTTCAGCAATATCAGGATTAATGATTTCCATTTCAGTTTGCAACAATGGCATTTAGGCTTCCACTCTTCATTACTGTGCAGCATTACTTATAATCAGCAAGTAGTCACCTATGGAATACTGACACAGTGGCTAGTTGCAACGGCCAGACCCCTTGTGCGTAAGTTGTACACTTTTTCTACTTCATACCCCTATGGACTAACCATGGTGAGTAGAAAGTATGAGATTTTTCCTGCTCTGGTTTCAATGCTTTCCAGGCTGAGTATGCTTTATCTGACCTTATCAAATCTCTGCTAAAGACTCCTCGTTGACTTGTTCAAATCCTTTCAGTCCACTGCACTGTAAGAACAGGAGCAAAGTCAACTTAACCTTGGGTTTCAAGTTGGGATTGACCAAAATACTTTTTATTTTTATTCAAGACTCAGAAATACTTCTTGGTGTTGGAGGTGACTACAGTGCTGTTGAAGGAAGATTGCATTTGGAGTAGAAAAATGCTGAGTTCAAGTCAGCATCATGGTGTTAACTGTGAGACACTGGAAAAGCCATATGACCTCCATGAGACTCAGTGTTCCTCTCTGTGAAATAGGACAATAGCAACCACCCTGGTTATGGAAAACCATCATGGCAGTGGGTACCAGAAAAATAACCACGAAATCCTCTTGTAAAGTGTGACACCTAGAGGAGTGTAAACTGCTGTTTTCTGTGACAGGAACATGGCCAGCCTGGGGAAAGAGGGGAGAAATACATTACCAAGCGATATAGAATTGACAGTGAATCTGATACTCTATGGATCTGATGTGATAAATGGCTGCTTTTTTACTATTTTTCATTAAGCTAAACCACTGTATTACCTGCTCAAATCGATTTTTTTTTTTATTTTGAAGCACCAAATGCAAAGATTTATATTCTTATAAATGTAATTGAATATATATATATATATATATAAAACCAAAACCAAACCCAGTGCCGTCAAGTCAATTCTGACTCATAGCAACCCTATAGGACAGAGTAGAACTGCCCCATAGGGCTTCCAAGGAGCGCCTGGCGGATTCAAACTGCCGACCCTTTGGCTAGCAGCTGTAGCACTTAACCACTACGCCACCAGGGTTTCATAGATATATGTATATGTATATATAAAACACAAATATAGGAGCCCCTATGTGGTATAAATGGTTAACACATTGGGCTGCTAACAGAAAGGTTGTAAGTTCAAGTCCACCTAGAAGCACCTCAGAAGAAGGGCTTGGTGATCTGCTTCCAAAAAAATCAGCATTGAAAACCCTATGGAGCAAAGATCTCCTCTGACACACAGGGATCGCCATGAGTTGGAGTTGCCTCAGTGACAACTGGTTTATACACAAATATATGTACACATTCTCACTATGTCAGCTAGTTTGATGACCACCACTAATTATCTATTTGTTACATTACGGGGTCCTTATGACAAAATCCTGTCGGCTTGTAGTTTTTGCTCTCATTTTGTGCCAAGAGGACTAAACAGATAAATAATTGAACTGTTCTCTGAAGTCGTTTTTTTGGATGACATTGCATTGCCTAAGCAGGACATGTCCTCAGTGGGTTCTTCCAGGTGTACCAATTTACATGATGAGGATGGCAGAACAGGTGTGTGAAATAATAAAATTGCTGCTGGCCGTGCAGGGAAGCTGCTTCAGGTGGCTGCAAACTGAAGAAGAGGCTGGGGTGATATTCAAAATCTCCTCACCAAAATCCGTATCTGTCTAAATCAAAGGAAAAAAAAAAAAAGCCAATCCCGTTGCTGTTGAGTGGATTCTGACTTATAGCGACCCTATCGGACGGACGGAGTAGAACTGCCCCATAGGGTTTCCAAGGAGCGGCTGGTGAATTTGAACTGTGACCTTATGGTTCGCAGCTAAACTCTTAACTACTGCACCACCAAGACGGAGGAAAACGGTGAGGATTGCGTCAAAAGCTATTCAGCTCATTTGTTTTTGTATCGAATGTTAACCTTGAGTGTTTTGACCAAGATTAAAAACCAAAACAAAACAAAAAAAACGTAATCCCTTCATTACTAATGCCTGACACCAAACTGTTCTTCATCTGTTTGAAGCCCCAAGAAGTGGGAAAAAATGCAAAATACACTTGGTTTAATTCTAACTAAAAAAAAACAAATACCTCATCTGAAAAGTTTTAGTCACCCAAGAAATATCCTGAAAGTTTCATTTAGCTGACTAAAGAGAAAATGTGGTAAATAACTGGAGGGAAATTGCTACAAAATGCTTAAGGACAGCTTAGGGTAGCTGCTCGGGGATGAGCAAAATAGCAATTAAGTTTATAGAATGAAGGGATTAAAAGTAATGTAAATGAAAAGCAGAAGGAAATGGACTCGGTTCTAATCTCTAAAAATGGCTTAAGTAAAATGCTAATTATTGGGTGGGTTTATGAGGCACAGAGAAGCTGCAAGGATTAAGAAGCATAGGTCTAGAAGGTGAGGGATCTGCTTGCAAAGGCATTGATGGAACATTGCATCAGGGTTCCTTCTCAAGCCTAGGCATGGCCATTCTGCCTAAGACCAGGCTGCTCTTCAATTTTGTCGTCAGGGTTAATTAAACATTTTTTTTCAACTGATCCCTTCTGGGCAGAATTACTAAATTACATATACATATAAAACCAAACCTATTGGTGTCGAGTCGATTCCAACTCATAGCAACCCTATAGGACAGAGTAGAACTTCCCCATAGAGTGGTTAGCAGCTGTAGCTCTTAACCACTACTCCTAGGAAAGGCTGTAATCTTTATGAAAGCAGGCTGCCACAACTTTCTCCTACAGAGCGGCTGGTGGGTTCAAATTGCCAACTATTCGGTTAACAGTCGAGCACTTAACCACTGCGCTTCCAGGGCTCCTTTTATATATACTTATTATTTATATGTACTTCTTATGTATGTGATTGTTATATATAATAAGCATATATGTAAGTACAAATGAATAATAAGTATATATAATTGATATTCATATATAAATATACCTGTGTGTATGATATATGTATATTAAAAAAAACCCAAACCCGTTGCCCTCAAGTCAATTCTGACTCATAGCAACCCTACAGGACAGAGTAGAACTGCCCCATAGGGTTTCCAAGGAGCGCCTGGTGGATTCAAACTACTGACCTTAAGAGCAGCCATAGCTCTTAACCACTACCCCACCAGGGTTTCCATATATATATATATATATATATACACACACACACATATATACACATATATATGTATATACATATGTGTGTATATGTATACATATGTATATATATATGTATACATAAAAACATATGTGTATATATATATAACCAAAACCAAACCCACCACTGTCGAGTTGATTCCGACTCATAGCGACCCTATAGGACAGAGCAGAACTGCCCCGTAGAGTTTCCAAGGAGCGCCTGGCGAATTCAAGCTGTCAACCTCTTGGTTAGCAGCCGTAGCACTTAACCACTATGCCACCAGTGTTCCATATCTATATATAGATATAGATAGATATAGATAGATATAGATATATGTGTGTGTGTGTGTGTGTGTATAAACCAACCCACTGCTGTCGAGTCGCTTACGACTCAAGGGCAAAGAACAACAATAATTGTGTATGTGTTATTGTCGTTCTTTGCCCTTGCGTTGATTACGATCTATGGAGACCCCATTTGACCCCATGTGTGCAGAGCAGAACTGTTCCATAGGGTTTTCAAGGCTGTGACCTTTTGGAAGCAGATTGACAGGCCTGTCTTCCAAGGTGTTTGGGTGGATTCGAACTGCCCATCTTTCAGCTAGTGATTGGGCACTTAAAAATTTGTGCTATCCAGGGACTCCATATATATAATAAGTACATACGTAACAGGAGTAAGATGTCACAGTCTGCCTCCCCTAAAGATTACAGCCTTGGAAACCCTACAGGACAGTTCTACTCTGTCCTATAGGGCCACTATGAGTCAGAATCAACTAGACGGCAATGGATTTTTGGTTTTATACATGTATATATGCATATATGATATGTATATGTGTGTGTGTATATATGTGTGTGTGTATAAATACAGGTAGTCCCCAACTTATGATATATTTGAGTTATAACAAACTGTACCTAACAACTGTCATTTTTTTGTACTTCTTATCATTAGTACTATGCACCACATACAATGTTGCAGTTCGTTACTTGCTGATATAGTCATTTTCATGCTAACCCCCAATGACAAATAAAGACTGGATTTATAAAGATGCTGGTGATAAAAGGCAGTAATAACGAAAACGAAAAAAAAATTAGTATTTGACTTAAGTTGAACTGACTTATAATGGTGCCATTGGAACAGAACCCCATCATAAATTGGGGCCTACTTATTTTTATATATATATGGTACGTATTTATTTTTGAAAGCCCCTTTCTGTTAGAAAAATTGTATCAAATAATATCCTGCAAAATATTCCTGGAAAAGAGTTCTTGCAGCTGAGGAATGAAAAATAACTGAAGAGTCACATGCGTCTCTAATCTTCACTGGGAGGCATTTCCATAGTGGGAGCTCCCTACTTCTGTGAGTGGTGTGCTGAGAGCTAAGGGCTTTAACACGAAAAGGCCCTGACACTTAGTGATTTATGGCAGAGTGCCTCCACGAGCTGGCCCAGTATCTGCTCAGTGCAGAATATGACCGGGGCAACTTGCGCTGGAACCTCATTTAATTGTACAGGGAGCCTAAGTTGTACATGCTTCAAAGGTCAGTGGGATCTTGAAATAGAGCTTATGTCCCCAGCACTGTGGGTGAGGACCAGGAGGCCACCAGGGAGGTGCTCTGCACTTGAGTTCATCCACACCGAGGCTGGGGCGCTGCCTTAGACAGGCCTCACCATCTGAGAAGCCTGGGGAGAAAGCGTTTCAGAATCTTGCAAGTGTGCGTGCTTTCTGTGTGTAGCTGTTTTCTCATCTTGAATATTTCATCACTGGACAGCCATCTTCCCTTTGATTTGCTAAGCCCTCTTCTTAGGCAAACCCCTCGGTACTGAAAGACGGGAAGCTGATTCTATACTGTGTAAAATCCCCTTTCTGATATAAGGAGAGATTTCTGCCTTTGGAGAACATACTGACCACATGTGCCACCACAAAAGAGATTCTACAACTTCCAGAAATCTGTAACTGACTCAATAGCACAACCATGAAACAAACAAAAAAAAAACTCAATTCAGTTAGGCTTTGATAATTCGAAATATGTGTTAAAACAGACATGGTCAGGGCTAGACTCATCTTTCCATGTCTATAAAAAAATTTGCTAAGTAGGTAAATCCAGGTCTCTTGGCGGTTGTGTAAACTGAAGGAAGACAATGTTTTCAAGTATTTAGACGGCATCCATTTATGTAGCAAAGTCTATGAGAAACTCTACTGGTGAATATTTTTTGAACTAAGTTGTAATGACTTTCTTATCTACGTGTTGTAAAATAGCCTTTTTTAAAGGTCAAATTAGTAAGGGTTCACTAAATTAATAATGCACAAAATCTGTACACTTTTTGGCACACACGTGAATTTTAATATCTTCTACTATAAGATTTATTTTAAAAAAACGAGTGCATATTGTCTTTAGTTTCCTATGTTTTATCAAGGCTATGCACATGAATAGGACAGGAATGTATTTTTTGAGATATTGGTCCATGCTTTTTTCCTCCTGGTGGTCTACATTGTTTCTCTCTTTCCCACTCCCTCACCTGCCTGGCCAAGTTGGTCATCATCCAGTGGTCCCATCTCAGCAGAGAGGCAGCACACCCATGGCAGGGAGCCTCCTGCTGCCTCCTGCCTTTCGTGTTTTGTCTTTATTTCCTACGGCTCCCATAGCAAAACACCACGAAATGGCTGGCTTATATGAACAGGCATTTATTGTCTCATACTTCTGGGGACTGGGAATCTGAATTCAGGGTGTTGGCAAGGCCATGCTGTCCCTGTTTGTTCTAGGGGAAGACCTTCCTTGTCTCTTCTAGCTTTTCGTAGCCCTGGGCATTTCTTGGCCTTCCTTGGCTTTTACATGTATTTTCACATGGTGTCTGTCTTCCTCCTGTGTGACTCTGACATCTCTTCTCCCCTTTTATAAGGACACCTCTCAGTAGGGATTAGGACACGCCCTACACTGGTATGACCTAATTAACTGGTAACATCAGAGAAAGTTGCTATTCCAAACAAGGTCACGTTCAAGGTTAAAAATGTTAGGATTTCAATGTATCTTTTTGGGGGGTGCCATTCAATTCATAACATGTTCCAAAGACTAAACCCTTAGCCAAGATGCCCCCCCGCCCCCACACACATAAAGCAAACCCATTGCCTTCGAGGAGATTCCGAATCATAGAGACTGTATAGGACAGAGTAGAACTGCCCCATAAGGTTTCCAAGGAGCAGCTGGTGAATTCGAACTGCCAACCTTTTGGTTAGCAGATGAGCTCTTAACGACTGTGCCACCAGGGCTCCCAACAAGCATAGAACAATTATGGGGAAGAAGCCTCTTGAGTTAGAGCAGAGTTTCCCTTCTCCAAGTAGAAAAGTTCTTAGACTGAATGGGGGAGGAGAGACGAAGCAGGGATGTTGTGTGTTCCCAGAGGAAGACCCAGAGAAGGTTGAGGAGGATGAGGGCAAAGAATCTGCACCCCAACTCCACATTAGAATCCATGGAAGTAGCTGGTGCCTGGAGAGGGGCAGCATGGTGGGTCCTGACACAGGAGGGCTGTAGACCACGTGCAGGGATCCTTGACCCAGCCCAGCACCAAAGCCATGCATATAATTCTGTTCTTGATATGTAGAGAAGGAAGCAGAGGGAGCCCTGAACCTGAGGGGCAGGGAGATGAAAATGAGGTGGCTCAGTGGGGTCTTCAGTGAATCAATGACACAGTCCATGCCGAACAACTCAGAAGACGTCCACTTCGAGAGAAGTGATGAGAACCAGATTGTAGTTCTCCACTATCACACTAAAAAAAAAGTAGTCTCAGTACTACAGAAGTTATTGAAGTTTAGACACAACTTGGGGAAAATGGTTGGGAGCTCACTGAATTGGCTAAGTTTTAGAAACCTTGACAGAATTAAACTGTGGAGACATTTATTTTGAAGTCATAATTTTTTCCATCAGGGTTTGTGGATTGATATTCAGAACTGGTATAGAAGCCTATGATTAAGTTCTTTCTAATAGGCTCTTTCCTCTTGCTTTCTGTGTTTTCCAGTATTCAGAGTTTTTCCTGAATAGACTACTATGTGAGGACTTGATATTTTTTTTTTTTTTAATAATCCAAGTTTGTCCATCCACACTCACTGGAAGCTGGAAAAGTGCCACAACCACAGGATAAAGCCACATTTCCAGCTCAGGTTCCATCCCCAAATCCTTTCTGGAGAGATCAGAGGAGCTGGTGATCTATATCCTCCTGGCCCCTAGGTGGTGCTGCTTGCTTTTGCACTCTCTGCAGTGCAAAGCCAGCATACCACTGAGATTACCTGGCTTCCAGCAACCACCTTACTCAGCCTACAAGGCTCCTTGCCCTTTTGTGTACCTCAGGTTGGCAGAGGGACCACCCAGGAACCCCCTGAGATGTCTAATGCTGTTGCTACTGCCCGTGGCTTCCACTTTGTTCCACCATCTGAGAGTGCAGCCCTGAAGGCAGGGAGAATGGCCTCATAAACTTTGTTACATCAGTTTCCAGTCCAGCGCTGCCCAACAGAGGTATAATGGGAGTCACATATATATAATTTAAACCTTCTACTGTTGTTGTTGGAAACCCTGGTGGTTAAGTGCTATGGCTGCTAACCAAAGGTTCGGCAGTTTGAATCCGCCAGGCACTCCTTGGAAACCCTATGGGGAAGTTCTACTCTGTCCTATAGGGTCGCTATGAGTCGGAATTGACTTGATGCCACTGGGTTTCGGTGTACTGTTGTTAGGTGCCTTCAAGTCAGTTCCAACTCAGCAAATCTATGTACAACAGAGTGAAACACTGCCCAATCCTGTGCCATGCTTACAATCATTATGCTTGAGCCCATCATTGCAACCTCTGTGTCAATCCATTTCATTGAGGGTCTTTCTCTTTTTCACTGACCCTCTATTTTACCAAGCATGGTGTACTTCTCCAGGAACTGGTCTCTCCTCAGAACGTGCCCAAAGTACTTGAGACAAAGTCTCACCATTCTTGTTTGTCATGAGTGTTCTGACTGTACTTCTACCAAGATGAGCTTGTTTGTTCTTCTGGCACTCCATGGTATGGTGCCAGGTGAAACTGATTTTAATAATATATTTTACTTAACTCAGTATATCCAAAATATTATCATTTAAACTTGTAATCAACGTAAAGGTATTTTTGAAATATTTTACCTTCTTTTTGTTCTAAATCTTCAAATTCAGTGTCCTTTACACTTAACCAAAAAAAAAAAAAAAAAAAAAAAAAAACCAAACCCACTGCTATCAGGACGATTCTGACTCATACTGACATTATAGGACAGAGTGGAATTGCCCCGTAGGCGTCCCAAAGAGCAGTTGGTGGATTTCAACTGCTGATTTTTGGAGTAGCAACCAAGCTCTTAACCACTGTGCTACCAAGTCTTCTTTACGCTTACCAAAAACCAAACTGAACCCACTGCTGTCAAGCTGATTCCATAGCCACCCGATAGAATGGAGTAGAACTTCCCCATAAGATTTCCAAAGAGTGGCTGATGGATTCAAACTGCCAACTTTTTGGTTAGCAGCCAAGCTCTTAACCACTATGCAACCAGGGCTCACCTGAATTCAACCAATCACATTTCAAGTGCTAATAGCCATGAGTAGCTAGTGGACACCACATTGAGCAATGTATTTCTAGACCTGATAGCCACCTCCAGATCTTTTATCTTAAGGTTGCACACTTTCAGGTCCCTCCCTCTAGGACTCTAGCATGAGTCCATGTGGTTGCTTTGGAAGATAATCTGAGTAGGATACCACCATACCATATACACAATTCCCATCCCTGCCAATGGACTTGGACCTGACTTGTGCAACTTGCTTTTTCCTTCAGCTGAAGTCTTCTCTTGAGATTTATGAATTCATCATTCAAAGAGATCCCTGCTAAGCTGGTATCCTCACTACATTATTTTCCTTTTCCTATTTTTACATGGACTTAAGCCACCCCTGGTGGCATAAACAGTTAAGAGTTTGGCTACTAACTGAAAGATTGACAGTCTGAACCAACCCAGAGGCAACTTGGAAAATGGGCTTGGAGGTCTGCTTCTGAAAGGTCACAGCCATGAAAACCCTAGGGAGCACAGTTCTACTCTGCACACATGGGGTCTTCACAAATCAGAAGCAACTCTATGGCAACTGGACTGGATGTGGACTTACCTATTCTTACCAAAGAAGTCACTGATAGGACACTGCTTCATATTCCTGTAAGTGTGGTTTCTTTGTTAATTGATTTCCATGTTGTTAGTTGGTGGCGTAGTGGTTAAGTGCTATGGCTGCTAACCAAAGGGTTGGCAGTTTGAATCCACCAGGCGCTCCTTGGAAACTCTATGGGGCAGTTCTACTCTGTCCTATAGGGTTGCTATGAGTTGGAATCGACTCAACGGCACTGGGTTTTGGGTAGTTTAATTCACAGCAATCTTACCACCTGCTCCCTGAAAGGTTCGCCTTCATAGTGGGAATCTTTGATAAAGTGTGGTGTAGTTCACTATGAAAATATCCACTTTTCTGTTAATATTTGTCGTATCCCTGTATTTCCCACCTGTTTAAAAGCTTCATTGTGTCTTTGGCTGTATCAGGCTAGACACTGCTGTAAATTCAGTGTTACATGTGATTTCCTCTCTGCACTAACTCAATTATCCTGGCCTCTGGTACTTCATTCCCTATTAATGGGGTTGCTTGAACTTTTTGTGGAGTTTTTTCTTAGTTCATTTCTTTGATTTACCGGCATTGTTTAAGTCCCTGTTTTGCACTAAATTCTTCTTTCCGATTCCATCTTACATCCTAACCCCATAATTTCATTCCCATCAATAAATCTTGACATTTGTCAACTACTGAGTCTCCCAAAGGGTGAGCTACAATTCATGCCAACCATTAGTCAGTCAGACTGCTAGATGAGAGTCGTGTCTTCAGTCCTAGCTTTTATAGAGGTTGATGCAAACGGTTAAGCCTTTTGGCTGCTAACTGAAAAGTTGGTGTTCAAAGCCATCCAGAGATGCCTCAGAAGAAAGGTTTGGTGACCTACTTCTAAAAAATCAGCCATCGAAAACTCTATGAAGCACAGTTCTACCCTGAGACATATGGGGTCACCATGAGCCAGAAATGACTCTTTAGCCACTTTTTTTTTTTTTCTTTTTTTGATAATTTACAATCCTATTTGAGCTTTGAATTGCAGAATCTTCCTCAGTTTTGGTTTGTTGTTCTCATTATGTGCCGGGGACCCACAGCGCAAAGAAACAGGTGTTTGGCAGCTAGGGTTCCGCATGCTTGGGAATTCTTGCCTCCTCTTTATGAATACGAGGGAGCAGAGGAGACACAAATCACCCTGTAACGTGGAAGCTGAGACTACTGCGTTCTTCCTCTGTTTCCTCTGGGAAAGGCTGGATGGTTTTTCTTTTCTCCCTGGGGCAGTGGAGATGTAGGACCCCTCTGCAAACCGCCTGCACCCCCCTCCTCAAGGCAAATTATCAGAAAAGTTACACCTGCCTAAGCCATTTTCTCAGGTGCAATGACATCACCTCTACTCTAAGTTATGAGGTGACTTAGGGTGTGCCCTCTCTACTAAAACCCATCAGCTACTCTTAAGTTGAATAGTGCAGAATTGCTGCGTTTGAAAGTAAAAGCTGTGAAATGTCTGCCTCTGTACGTCTTTCAACATAGTACTAATTGTGGTTCAGTGAATTACTTAATACTGCCCTTCTAGCCGAGTCTTTGTAACTCCTACCAAATGAATGGGTGGGACTATACAAATGAGGTGCTTGTGGCCTACCAAGGGGATTGGATAGCTTGCTAATAATGTAAATAAGGTACACGACACCCTTGTGGAGGTAGACCATGCAGATAAGGTGCATGGAACCCTAATGAAGGGATTGGTCAGTTTTGCCATCCCACTAGCCTTAATATGAACCATCCCAGAGGTTTGAAGGGAGAATCTCACCTCCACCAAGAAAGGAGAGCCAGGGGTGGAGTGTGTCCTTTGGAGCTGGGATCCCTGTGCTGAGAAGCTCCTGGAACCAGGAGACCAAGAGGGAGAGCTGTAACACTGAGCAGCTTGAAGTGAGAGAGAAATGGCAGCAGCAGTGGCAAGATACTGGCAGGAGCCAGTGTGGTGGACCTCCTGGCCCACGGAGTGAGAAAGCTGAGTACCTGCAGGCAGGAGACTTGCTGGCAGAGTAGGGTGTCTTCGGCCACTTGATGGAGCTAGGTTTGCCGACCCATGGAGCTAGAGCTGAGCGCCTTTGGGTAGAGGCTTACTGGCAGAGTGGGGTGCCTCTGAGGACTTATCAGCAGAGCTAAAAGAGCTTTGTAACACTTACCTGAGTAGGGCAGAGGCTGGGCTGAGGGGCTGAGGACCACGGACCTGGCTGCCGGCACAGCTGAGAAGGGGCTGTCGTGATTGATGAACTGTATCCTGAACCTGAATTGTAACCTGTTATTTCCCTAATAAACCCCGAAATACTGAGTATTGTCTGTGAGTTCTGTGTGACCATTGCAACAAATTAGTAAATGCCGCAGAGAAGTAGAGAGTGACGTAGGAGGGGCGGCTGGTATCAGAATTGGCAAAAAGATTGGAGGATGGAGGCATATCTGACTTCCAAACAATAGGAATTGGCCTTGGGCTATTGATCTTGGTTCTTCTGCTCCTTGTCAAGTTAGAGGAGGTCAGCCGTCCCCAACCATGCCATTCTTATACAAATGAACCTTTGTGGTGGTTAATTATTATAGTGCCTATTTCCTTTTGTTTTTTTCTTTTCATCCAATTTGGGTGTGCTCATGAAAGTTGCACCTATGAATGTCTTCTGTCACATGAAACACCATTGAAAGTTTGAGATCATCAGACTGCAGGACAATCAGGATAGGCAGAGGACCTAGGACAAAGAATTATACAGAAAACTGCAGGTTAATGGGAAAACAGGTACATTGCTTGGGGTAAGAAGAGCTGTGTCAAAGTGCCAGCTCTGACTATTAATAGTTGAGATACCCCTGGAAAAGTCCCTTAATTTCTATGCACCCCCATTTCCTGGTTGGCTGGATTTTTTTCTTTTGGCAGCTGTAACTTAATGGTTGAGCCCACACTGGCATAAGGCAGCAGAGGGTTCAAATTTTGATTTTGTCCTCTGGTAGCTGTGTAAGCTTGGGCAAGCTACTTTTCCATGTCTCAGTTTCCTCATCTGTGAAATGGGGATAATGATAGTAATCACCTCACGGCATTATTATGAAGATTGTTGTTGTTGTTGTGTGCCATGAAGTTGATTCTGACTTATAGCAACCCTATTGGACAGAGTATACCTGCCTCATAGGATTTTCTTTATGGGAGCAGATCACCAGGCCTTTCTCCTGTGGGGTCACTGGGTAGGTTCAAACCACCAACATTTCGGTTAGCAGTGTAGCGCAGGCCACCAAGGCTCCTTATCATGAAGATTAAAAACAAACAAAACAAACCCATTGCTGTCAAGTCGATCCCAACTCATAGCGACCCTATAGGACAGAGTAGAACTTTCCCACAGGATTTCCAAGGAGCAGCTGGTGGATTCGAACTGCCAACCCTTTGGTTAGCAGCCAAGCTCTTAGCCACTGTACCACCAGGGCTCCATTACGAAGATCGGATGAGTTAATTCATGTAAAGTACTTAAGACAATGCCAGACACTCAAGAAGAGTTAGTTATTATTACCTGAAAAAGGAGGATGATCACTCCAAACTCACTAGGCCTTTCTGAAGTTCGGGCAAAGGTGAGGAACATTTTGGTAGCAGGGTGTGAATTAACATGCCAGGCACTTTAACCCACGCTCCTTTGTTTAATAAACAGCAAAGTGCTCTTCTGAAAACAGGTATTTCTGGATGCATGCTTGTTTAGTGAGACTTAAGGGTTGGGCAAGAGAAGGTCACAGGAAGCAAGACAAAGGAATGTTTAAGAAGCTCAAACTAATCAATAAAGCAACAGCAGATGCTGACAAAACCTTTGTGCCAGAGGAAGGGGATATAGGAAGGTGTCATCCCCTGAATACATTTTTTCGGGGCGGGGGGGTGGGGGCATTCGGAAGAAGACAGGAGGAAAATGTCCAGAGAGTAGGTCATGGTGTGGGCCAGCCCTGAGGTTTTATGGGAGCCACACAGCACTAAGGGAGGTACCTGTGTGACCATGACAAGGTGTATTGCAGCTGATTTCTTTGTGAGAAGTCCCTGGGTCATGCAAATGGTGAACTTGCTTGGCTGCTAACAGAAAGATTGGAGGTTCAATCCACCCAGAGGTGCCTCAGAAGAAAGGCCTGAGGATCTTCTCCCTAAAGATCACAGCCATTGAAAACCCCGTGGAGCAGTTCTACTCTGACACACGTGGGAGCTGGGGTTGAGTTGGCGTTGCCTGGACAGCAGCTGGTGTTTTAAATTTCTTAATGCAACTGGAGGCTGGAGTTTGGTGTAGCGCAGAGGCCCTTGTCCATGGCAGCTCTGAGGACAAGTGATAGCTTGTCCACAAAGTCAGCTCTCGGACTTTTGTCAAACATAATATGAAGAGGCAGGGCTCCTGGCTGGACCAGGAGGGGAGACTTGAGGTCACAGCTCTCCAAGCACCCTTGAGATATTAATACCCATAACCTGTATTGATACTGACATACAGACTCCCCAGAGCATCTGTGACTGAGCTCCTGGGCAGCCACTCTTGATGATTATATTGCTTTATGCAACTGTGTCTTGATATCACAGACGTGGGTCTTAAATTTATAAGTGCTAAGCCAGGTGAAAAGAGCTGGGGGTCATTTCACTGGGAAATATAAAACCAAGTTCCAATTATAAAGAGTCACAGGGCTCCTAAATACAAATATATCCTGAGATGGTCCCGCCTCATCTTTCTTTGAGAAGTTAAGGTTCTCTGAAGGTTCTTTGTGTCTGGGAGAGCCATGGTGAATGGAGCCACGGAGGGCCGTGTGGGAAGGGACCACCGAGGGATGTGGTCGAATCTCGAGGGGCCTGGGGAAGCCTTGGGAAGGTCTTAGGCCTTATACTAGTTTATACCGAGAGCAACGGGAAGTCATTGAGGGCTGATCATCGAGGGTTGGAAGCATGATTTATTTAGTTAAAAGTCATGCAAGTTTCAATTTGTGTGTTTTGGGGAATGGAAAAGAAAGTGTCTTTTAGAAGATGTGTATTTAACAACACCTCACTCAGAACTGATCCTCCAAGGGAAATATTGTATTTGAGGTTTGACAGATCCAGGTTAATTCCCATATCTGAATATTGGCACACATGGAATAGCTGTTTCAATAAAATTTGCCAAAGAAAGCACGACAGTTTCAGAAAGCAACATAGTATATAGTTTCTTTGCATAATCTCTGCCTTTTGCCATTTTCTGGTTTGGGGTTTCGCAGTGTTTTTTTGTTTTTGTTTTTTCTATGAGAAAACAAAATTACAAAGTTCTGTATTTAACCTGCCCAGCGATGAGTTATTCTGGCAAAGATATTTTGGCATAATTCTTTCTGCCCCCCACTGCTTCTGGTAGAATGCTTCAAGGTTCAGATTACACGCATGATACTGGCTGTATTTAGTCTGATGTATATGATACTGGATGTGTTTGCCACTAAATTTGAAAACCTAGACAGTTTGAGGGACTTCTATGGTTTTGTCTGTTGGTGTTAAGCAAATGCATCACACATTTTAAGTTTTCAGTGGAGAAATACTTTGAGATTATACTACCTCTGTGTTTGCATTTTATTTCCTTAGAGTGAGGACAGTTGAAAAAAAAAAGGATCAGACTGTGTTCATATTTGTAGGAATGTTATCAATAATAAATTTTTCCAAATGCAATTTACCAGGTAGCCTTTTGTGGTACAGACATAGATGTTTTTCCTCATAAGAATTCAAAGGCATTCATCTTCAGGGGGATAGGACACCCTGAAATTTGAAGACCACAAATACTTTAAAACTTTTAGCAAATGTCTGCACTTGGTCAGTGGAGAAGAAAACTGACATTTCTCACCTTTAGTTGGAGAATGAAAATTGACAACGGGAATCTGACATATTGGATTTCTCAGTCATGAGCCTTTTTGTTGTTACCTATAACCTGTTTTTTTTTTTTTTTTTTTTATAACCTGTGGGTCTTTGGAGGGTTGAAGAAAACAAAATTAATCTGTTTTTGTTGTTTGTTTTAGGGAAGAATTTCCTCTTTGGTAATCTATTAGTTAATTTTTAGTTTCTAGGTGGATTCTATTCTTCCCCTAAGTGGAAAGTCTGGGGACTTCCCGAGCCTGGAAAGGTATTGACTTAACACAAACGCTTCTCTTTCTCCCTCCTCCATGCCTTTAGTCAGCTCTGCTGCCACCTACCCCCAATGTCACATGCTCCCACATCTGGACTCTACTGGTGCTATGAGGTACTTTTACCTTACCCACTGCAGAAATCAGCTAGTGTAGGGGGTGCTGGGGTCTCTCACCGTAATCCCCATCAGACAGCGCAGTGCCACTATCCAGTCGTTGCTGAGACTCAAGCTGCAGGGAGGACATCAGATGTCACCTGGCGTGGCACATGGGACAGGCTGGCTGATGAAGCAGAAAAGCCCTTAGAACAAGCCTTTAGTAGAGCCATCCTGATGGGTAAAGTACAAGGTTAAATGCTGCTCTGAGGCTGTCACTGGACCAAGAACCGAGGTATTCCCCTGAG
This sequence comes from Elephas maximus indicus, assembly GCF_024166365.1. Taxonomy (NCBI): domain Eukaryota; kingdom Metazoa; phylum Chordata; class Mammalia; order Proboscidea; family Elephantidae; genus Elephas; species Elephas maximus. Next base: position 236,130,546 of record NC_064819.1, read on the forward strand.
GCAGGTGAGAATCTTGGAGGCATGTCAGAGACTCAGTAAAAACCACCAGGTGCTGTTGATCTCAGTTTGGCTCCAACTCTGGTTTCAGAAGTGTCATGTGTGACCAGGCCCAAGTCAGCAAGCACAGCTCATTTTCCAAGCCACCTCAATCACAGGGAGGCTCAGGACTTTTGACAGAGTGACCAAAAAAGGGGCTATCTCTTTTTCCTCTGGACTTGAACTGGGTAAGTGTCTCGGTTCCTAGTTCTGCTAGGACAGAAATACCACAAGTGAGTGGTTTTAATCAACAGAAATTTATTTTCATACAGTTTAGGAGGCTAGAAGTCAGAATGCAGGACACCAGCTCTAGGGGAAGGCTCTGTCTGCTCTGGGGGAAAATTTTTGCCTCAGCTTCTGTAGCATTCTTCTCAGCCTTCCTTGGTGATCTCAGGATGGTGTGTATGTTCCCTTTTGTTTGTGCTTGCTTCTCTGTACCTAATCTGCTCTTTTTATATCCTAAAAATGATTGGCTTAAATACATTCTACCTGATACGGCCTCATTAATACAACAAAGAAAACCCTATTTCGAAATGGGATCACATTGTAGGTAAACGGGTTATGATTTACATATTTTTTGGAAGACACAATTCAATCCTTAACAGAAGGCATAAGAAGCTACAGGCCTCCTTGTCTCCACAAAGAAGTTAATATTACAGAATGGGTTCCAGAATGAAAAGGGAGCCAAGAGGTGAAGATAAGAATGAGTCTTAGGGGTTTCATCTGAGAGGTGAAGGTAAGAATTAGTCCTGCGGTGTCATCTGAGAGATGGAGGTGAGAGTGAGTCCTGGGTTGTCACCTGAGAGATGGAGGTGAGAGTGTGTCCTGGGGTATCATCTGAGAGATGGAGGTGAAAGTGAGTCCTGGGGGTGTCATCTGAGAGGTGGAGCTGTGCGGTGCAATGGATCACTTTTATATTGCCTTTCTCACTGTGGTCTTTGAACTCCCATCAAGTGATTGGATGGGACTATGCAAACAGAGTGCTTGTGGCCCACCAAGGGGATTGGGCAGCTTGCTAATAATACAAATAAGGTTCATGGCACCATTTTTGGGGTGGGACCATGCAAATAAGGTGTATGAAACCCTAACAAGGGAACTGGTCAGTTTTCCCATTCCACTAGGCTTAAAATAAGCCATTTCAGAAGTGGAAAGGGAGGCCTTACTACCACCAGGAAGAAGAGACAGGAGTGAAGCATATCCTTTGAACTCTTGGATCCTGCTCGTAGAACCTCCTAGACCCAGGAGACAGAGAAAGCTGTAACACCTGAGATGGCAGGAGGTGGAGAGAAGCAGTGCCAGAGAAATGGTGGCAGCAGAACCAGGAGACTGACACAAGACAGCACTGTGGCCTTCCCAGCCCATGGAGCCAGGCAGCTACGGGGATGTGCCAACCCATTGAGGGATAGAGTTGAGCATCTTCAGGCACTTATTGGCAGAGCTAAAGAACTTTCTAACACTTGTCCAAGCAATACAGAGGTGAGGCTGAGAGGCCAAGAAGTCAAGGGCCAGAGATAGGCCTGCCTGAGAAGAAGCTGTCATAATTGAAGAACAGTATCCTGAGTCATTCCTGATCCTGAATTTTAAACTGTAACATTTCTAATAAACCTGATAATCATGGGTATGTTCTATGAGTTCTGTGTGGCCATTGCAATGAATTATTGAACCTAACAGAGAAGTAGAGAGTGCCATGGAAGGGATGGCTGGTGTCAGAATTGATTAAAAAAAGTTGGAGAGAGAAGGTATGTTTGCTACATAGGAATCAGCCTTGGGCTGTAGATCTTGATTCTTTTTCCCCCTTGTGAAGTTAGAGGAGGTCAGAGGTACCTGCCACATTATTTTTACAAGGTGAGAATGAGTGAATGAGTCCTGGGGTGCCATCCAAGAGATGGAGGTCAGAATAAGCCCTGGGGTGTCATCTGAGTGGTAGAGGTGAGAGTGAGTTCTGGGGCATCATCTGAGAGATGGAGGTGAGAATGAGTCCTGGGAATGTCATCTGAGAGATGAAGGTGAGAGTGAGTCCTGGGGTGACATCTAAGCCTCCAGGTCAAGTTGTACCCCACACTTGCCTCACCCCTGAACTTTTCACTTTCATAGCCAATGATTTTTTTTTTTAATGCTTAAGCCACTTTGGGTTGAATTTTCTGCCACATGCATCCAAAGGATACTCATTCATTCAGATTGTACCTGAACAACATAACTTATTGGAGGATTGAAGACGTTCTTTTATAGGGGTTGGCAGAGTCTATGCAAAAAAGATAAGACATCTAGTTCCTGTCCTCTGTGGGTTTGCAATCTCCTCTATGTAGGTTCCATAAGACTGGTGATTCATATTGGCTCCTCCATTAGGTTCATTGAGATCAAGATTTCATAATTCTTCCTATTTTCTCCTTATATCATGCTGTCTTAGTTATCCAGTGCTGCTACAACACGAATACCACAAGTGGGTAGAGTTAACAAAGTGAAATCTATGCCTGCTCAGTCTAGTAGGCTACAAGTCCAAATTCAGGGCATCACCTCCAGGGGGAGGCCTTCTCTGTTGGCTCTGGAGGAAGATCCTTGTTGTCAAACTTTCCCTGGACTAGGAGCTTCTCTGCACAGGAACCCTGGGTCCAAAGGACTTGCTCGGCTCCTGGCACTGCTTTCTTCATGATGTGAGGTCCCCACATGTCTCTGCTTGCCCCTTTCCCCTATATCTGAAAAAAGACTGTCCCACAACACTATCCAATCCTGCAGATCTCATCAATACAACTGCCATTAATCCATCTCATTACATCACAGTGATATGACTCATAACACACAGGGAAATCACATCAAATGACAAAATGGTAGACAATCACACAACACTGAGAATCATGACTCAGCCAAGCTAATAGACGTCTTTGGGGGACACGACTCAATCCATGACACATGCTGTCTCCAGTGAATCCTTTGGGCAAGGTTTAGGTACATAAAGTACCTATTGGCATAAAGCAATGATTTATGTTAACATGTTCTAGTATGTGGCTAGTCAAAATTTAGCTTCCCTAGGGGAACTGACAGCAGGGATATCATTTTGTTTTTTGAGCTTTCAACACTTCCTGAAATTCCACTTATGTGTAATAAGTTATTTCAAAAAATGCCAAGTGTGAAGGCAAGCTGTGGAGAATGATGTTAAGAACATGGTTCAAATCCTACACCGTATCTTTTCTAAGGATATGATTTTGGCAAGATGCTTAATTTCCCAGGTGTTCAGGTTTCCCTACGAAAAAGGGACTAATAATGTCAATCTCATAGATTTAGTTTGAAGTTGAAATGTTCTAATGCACCTTTCACTATACTTATTCATCTGCATATCGCAGGTTGTTAATGAGTCTTCCTCCAGGCCTGATGCCCCTTTCTTCTTCATATAGTCCAGCTTCTCTTTTATTTGTTCAGCATACAGATTAAATAGGTATGGTGAAAGAATACAACCCTGACGCAAACCTTTCCTGACTTTAAACCAATCAGTATCCCCTTGTTCTGTCCGAACAACTGCCTCTTGATCTATGGAAAGGTTCCTCATGAGCACAATTAAGTGTTCCAGAATTCCCATTCTTCGCAGTGTTATCCATAGTTTGTTATGATCCACAGAGTCGAATGCCTTTGCATAGTCAATAACACACAGGTAAACATCCTTCTGGTATTCTCTGCTTTCAGCCAGGATCCATCTGACATCAGCAATGATATCCCTGGTTCCACGTCCTCTTCTGAAACCGGCCTGAATTTCTGGCAGTTCCCTGTCCATACAGTGATGCAGCTGCTTTTGAATGATCTTCAGCAAAATTTTACTTGCGTACAATATTAATGATACTGTTCAATAATTTCCACATTTGGTTGGATCACCTTTCTTGGGAATAGGCATAAATATGGATCTCTTCCAGCTGGATGGCCAGGTAGCTGTCTTCCAAATTTCTTGGCATAGATGTGTGAGCACTTCCAGTGCTGCATCTGTTTGTTGAAAGTTCTCGGTTGATATTCCGTCAGTTGCTGGAGCCTTGTTTTTTGCCAGCGCCTTCAGTGCAGCTTGGACTTCTTCCTTCAGTACCATCGGTTCCTGATCATGTGCCACCTCTTGAAATTTTTGAACATCAGCCAATTCTTTTTGGTATAATGACTCTGCGTATTTCTTCCATCTTCTTTCGATGCGTCCTGTGTTGTTTAATAGTTTCCCTATAGAATCCTTCACTATTGAACTCGAGGCTTGAATGTTTTCTTCAGGTCTTTCAGCTTGAGAAATGCCGAGCATACTCTTCCTTTTTGGTTTTCTATCTCTAGCTCTTTGCACATGTCATTATAGCACTTTACTTTGTGTTCTTGAGCTGCCTTTTGAAATCTTCTGTTCAGTGGTGTTGTGGTGTTGGCAGAGAATATTGAACATACCACGGACTGCCAAAAGATCGAACAAATCTGTCTTGAAAGAAGTACAGCCAGAATGCTCCTTAGAAGCAAGAATGGTGAGACTACGTCTTATATACTTTGGACATGTTGTCAGGAGAGATTAGTCCCTGAAGAAGGACATCACGCTTGGTAAAGCAGGAGGTGAAATGAAAAAGAGGAAGACCCTCAACAAGATGGATTGACACAGTGACTGCAACAGTGGGCTCAAACATAGCAACAATTGTGAGAATGTTGCAGGACCAGGCAGTGTTTCGTTCTTTTGTAAACAGGGTCATTATGAGTCATAACCGACTCCGAGGCTCCTAATGGCAACAATAACAATGACCACACAGCTAATCACTGACACATTGGCACTAAAACCCTAGATTTCCACAACAGTAATGTGTTAGTTGCAAGATCGAGCAAAGTTTTATCAGTTTATACATAAGGTCAGCAGGAGTCAGGGCTGACTTGAGGGCAACTAACAACAACAATATGTTGGTAGAGAAATGATAATAGGATGATCGTTTTAGTTTTCTAGTGCTGCTGTAACAGTACCTCAAGTGGGTAGCTTTAATGAGCAGAAATTTATTTTCTTCCAGTTTTGGAGCCTAGAAGTTTGAGATCAGGGCCCTGATTCTAGGTGAGGGCTTTTGCTCTTTGAGGGCTCTGAGGGAAGGTCCTTGTCTCTTTAGCTTCCACTCCTTGACTCCTTGGTGATCTTTACCTGGCATGGCATCAGTCTTCCTCCACCTTGCTTGCTTGTTTACTCTCTTTTTGTAGCTCAAAAGAGATTGATTTAAGACACACCCTACACTAATACTGTCTCATTAACATAACAAAGAAAACTCATTCTTGAATGGGATTATAACCCTGGTGGCATAGTGGTTAAGAGCTAAGGCTGCTAACCAAAAGGTCGGCAGCTGGAATCCAAGAAGTACTCCTTGAAAACCCTATGGGGTAGTTCTACTCTGTTCTTTAGGTTCACTATGAGTTGGAATCAACTCGACAGCAAGGAGTTTTTTTTTTTTTTTTTTTTGACAGGGGTTAAGGATTTATAACACATTTTTGGAAGACATAATTCAATCCATAACAAAGATAATATAATTAACTCTATACTATTCAGTACATATACACTGGTCATTGTTCTAGAACTTTATATTAAATTTGCTTTTTATAGATACTTGGAAAGATAGATATTATTACCCCATTTCTAGAGAATAGGAAACTGAGGACTATGGAACAAGTAAACTGTAGTGTCTCACAACAAGTATTGAATTGGAACCCAAGTGTCCCAGACTTTAAAGCATGCTTCTTTCAGGGAAGTGTTTTATATATGCTTGAGAATGGTGTAGCAGCGATGTAATCACCAAACCAAAAATGCTGCCAGGGTCACCACCCACAAAAATAATCATCTTTGTGTTGGGGTGTAAAGTCTTGTACCTATTCATCATTCACATGGTACTCAACTGCTTCTGGAAACAAGCCTTCTGCCACAGAAGGAAGACCAGAGTGTAATTCAGAGATGAACAAAGAAGGAATTTGGATTCAAAAGTAATATCCTAAGAAAATTAACTATAAAAAATGGTAGTAATTTCACACAAAATTAACTGAAACTGTTAGTGAAATATACCACTGAACCGGTTGGGTTCCAGAGCTTACATTATGGGAATCCTTGTCTTACTATGGAGCTCTGGTGACCCAATGGTTAAGAGCTTGTCTGCTAACCAAAAGTTTGGCAGTTCATATCTACTAGAGCTCCTTGGAAACCCTATAGGGCAGTTCTACTCTGTCCTATAGGGTCTTTGTGAGTAGGAATCAACTTGATGGCAACAGGTTTTTTTTTTGTTTTTTTTTTTTTGGTTCTGTCTGACTATGCTTCCCTGCCAACTATCCCTTTTAAGTCCATTTCTCTGACATTCTCCATCTCATTACTCCTGTGCTACTTTACTCTTAGTGAGTATCATTACTGCCCACCTCACAGAGAACAAGGAGCAATCAGAAACCCCTTATCTTCTTGCCAGTTTATGGACAATCTTAGCTTACCTGCATCTGTGAGTCCTCTCACTCCCGTTCTCTAACAATGAAAGAGTTGTCTTTCCCCAATCTATCTTTTATCTCTTTTCTCTCCCATATTTTCACCTTTCTACTAACTCCTTTGTTCAGCATTTAAACTTGTTCAAGTTTCTTCCATCTTAATATATAGCCCTCACGCTAACCAAATCGCCCTCTAGGCATCGCCCTCTACCACTCTTCCCAGTCACAAGAAGCTGAAACAAGGCTGTCTCTGCTTTCTCACTCTCCAGTCACTCCACATCCTTCCAAAAAACAAACAAATTGCTAAAGAGTAGATTCTCCCTCTGGTGACCCCATGTGTGTCAGAGTAGAGCTGTACTCTATAGGATTTTCAGTGGATGATTTTTCAAAAGTAGATCACTAGGCCTTTCTTCTGAGGTGCCTCTGGGTGGACTCAAACCTTCAACCCTTCAGTTAGCAGCCGAGTGCATTAATTAATCATTTACACCACCCATCCTAGCCAATTCCTCCAATTCCATTGAAACTGATCTCTTGAAAGACGTAAGTTCAGACTTCTTATTTTAAATCCAAAGGAAGAAAACGGAAGGAGAGCAGTTTGGGACATAATTTGGGAATTCTGTGGGATATTCTCCAAGTGTAAATACACACCAGGCAGTCAGGTATCTGGATCCTGCTCTAACAGGAGAGGTCTGGACTGGAGTTAGATCCAAGGGTCACCAGTACAGCATGGAGGCTGTAACAGTTAATCCTATGAATTTTTGAGATTTGTTTGAGGTAGGATATGGTCAATTTATGCTTGAAAAGAATGTGCCTTCTGCAATTATGGAATCTATTAATCTCTATGTGTATATTAGGTCAATTTTCTAAGTGTGCTGTTCAAATCTTCTATTTCCTACTGATATTTCTGCCTGCTCTTCCCATTAATCATTAAAGGAGTGTGTTAAAATCTCCTACTCTGACTGCGAATTTGTCTCCACGTCGTTCCTTGCCTACATGTGGGTGAGCCTCCACACTGGTCTCCCACCTCTGCTCATGCTACAGTGCTCTTTCTGAAACACACATCTAGTCATGCCATTCCACAGTTAAATGCAAAAGCATTTCTTCATTCAGTAAATGTGCGCTGAGTGTCCAGGGTGTGTCGGGAACTGTTCTAAGCCTTGGGGCTATAGATATTGTGATAGTTAACATTCTGAGTCAACTTAGCTAGGCTATGGTTCCCAGTGGTTTGGCCAAACACAAGTCTACTTTCTGTCATGGATTAGTATATGTGATTAAATCAGTTAACCTTGGGTATAACAGGTTACCTTCCGTAATGTACTATAATACTGTAATACAATCACCTTCCATAATGCAACCTAATGTAATGTACTCAATCATTCAGTTCAGATCACATCAGTGTAGGGTAAATCCTAAACCTAATCACCTCTGAATTATAAAAAGACCAGGATGGACACAGAGCCACACACGGAGGAAAACGGGCACCATTTGATGATTACATACAAGCCAAGGACCCAAGGAATGTCCAGGCTATCAACTTGGAAGGACCCTAATTTGGACTTCTTAGAGCCACCCACTTGTGGTATTTCTATATGGTAACACTAGGTAAATAAGACAGTTGTGAACTAAAAAGATAGTATGTAAGCTCTCAAAAAACTTACAGAGATGGGTAGATAGATGACAGATAGATACCTTCCTTTCTTGTTATCAGGGTTAACATGGCTTATAAGTATTTGTCCCATTTGTTATGTGATTACTTTTACAGCCTCTTTTGCTTAACATCAGTTGACCAAATTTAGCTCCTTGACTCTGCCTGTACACTGCTTTTCTCCCATTTGTTTCCCGGCTACTTCTCACACATTCTTTCAGTTTCAGCTTAGATAACCTTTCACCGAGCTACTCTTATTGATTCCTCTTGTTCACATCAAGCACCTTTCCTATGCACTCACAGAGCCCCTGCCGGTTTGCATACATCACTTACATTCGTATCTTATCTTCGTATCTTAAATTAGTATCCCTTGCTAGTTTGTAACCTCTATGAAGTCAAGATTGTATCTATCTTTTCCATGCTTGAGTACATTGTATTTCCCAACAGCTATTTCTTGAAAGTTTGTTAGAGGCATGCATAGTTAAGAATGTACTTTTCTAAGGCTTTATTGCTTGAGGCATGCCATCAATACTTCTTAATTTTTAATATTTGAAAATAACAGATTTATAGAGCATATCCAGCAAAGCATAGATACTGTGAACACTTTAATTTTTTAAGGTTGTCCTGCTGACTTCTAACATGTAGTTAATCTCTTTGCATTTTGTCTTCTTCTGCCAACCAATAATTCACATAGGTGATCCCATCAAAACCTTCAAGTCAGTCTTATGATTTGCAAAAGGAATTTGGTGATGGATACATCTAAAGATAAAATTGAAGTAGAAGAATCATTTGTCATTTTTTAAGGGATTTAGAGATTTTAATTGTCAGTAACATGTGGATAATACACTGTTTCAGATTTATTTCACTAGGGTAAATAATTATATGTATCTTAAAACTTTAAAAGATTAATGTATAAGCTATCAGATAATGAGCTTTCCCTAGTTATTTTGCAGGAGTACTAGAATTTTCTAAGCTTTGGGGAATGAGGTGGGTCCCTTTTCATAGCTGAATTTCTCCTTCCTCCTCCTCCTTTTCCTCTTCTAGTTAGAGGTGCTGCTTCCCCAGATAAGATGAACTACCCCAATCCTCTGAAGACTCTGTGTCGTGTGCATTAGCAGCCTGGCCAAGCAGCACCAGTCAGTTCTGGAATGGGGCTGAGGTTGCCTGCACACAAATCTAGTAATATCTTCCCTGCCCCCTGCCCACCCCCACCCCCCATGCAACTTTGCAGTGAATTAACTTGTTATTTTAGTACTGGTAAGAAGTTAGCAGAAATAAAAGTAGGAGGTGTCAGTCTTTTGCTTATGGTAGGAATGTGATGGTGCAATGAACCAAGCCTGACACACTCCCGGAATCTTAACTAGTCCGAATGCACTCTGTCTACTCAATGCTTTTCCACAGGCGTGCTCTTTGGCATCTGGTGTAATTGGGAACAGTAGCCAGCAGGTATCAAGTGTCAGGATAAATTGTCTGCTGCTGTGTGAGCACTGACTATTAAATTGATTTGCTATCTTTTGGGGAGTGTAGTTTTGTAATGAGAACAATGTAAAGTTCAAAACCAGCACATTTATTATTTATACAGGTGTTGCTCAAATGCATAATCAACAAGTTTAAACTAAAAGTATTTTGATAAATCTTTCTATTTCTAACATGGCAAGAACCTTCCACAATGTCTTAAAAAATGTGAGGTACATGACTCTTTGAAATCACATTCTTCAGAAACTGTACCCTCTAGCCTTGGCTGTGTAACAAACTACCCTGAACCTTGTTGTTGTTGTTAGGTGCCACTGAGTTGAATCTGACTCACAGTGAGTCTATGTGACAGAGTGGAACTGCCCCATAGGATTCCCTAGGCTGTAATCTTTACGAGAGTAAAGTGTCAGGTGTTTTTTTTTTCCTGCAGAGTGACTGGTGAGTTTGAATTGCCAACCTTTCAGTTAGCAGCCAAGTGCTTAGCCATTAAGCCACCAGGGATCCTTACCCTAAACTTTGGTGGCTTAAAACAACAACTATTTAGCTCACAATTTGGTGGGCTGGAAATCTGTGCTAGGTTCAGCTAGCCTGATTTTTATAGCTTCAGCTACATTCACTCATGCATTTGTGGATCAATTTGGGATCCAGTAGGGGCAGTTGGGTCAGCTGGTCTAGGATGGCTGTAGTGAAATGCTCGTATCTGCTCTTGGGATTGCTTATTCTATAGCAGTCTAGCTGGGGCTTGCTCATAGGGCTGTCAGACAGGGTTCCAAGAGAATGATTTTTACAGATTTTAATTGTCAGTAAGATCTAAATAATACCCTTTCTCGGATTTCATAAGGATAAATAATTACATGTGTCTTAAACACGTAGGAAAGCTGATGGTGTAGTGGTTAAGTGCTATGACTGCCAACCAAAAGGCTGGCAGTTTGAATCTACCAGGCACTCCTTGGAAATTCTATGAGGCAGTTCATTTCTGTCCTATAGGGTCGCTATGAGTTGGAATTGACTTGACAGCAATGGATTAAGCATGTAAGACACTTGGAGACCTAGGCTTGGAGCTGGGGTACTGACATTTATGCTGCATTTTCTTGGTTAAAGCAAGTCTCAGGACCAGCCTTGATGTAAGGGGAAGAGAAACAGACTCTGTTTTCTGACAGCGGCAGCTGCACAGTCACATCACAAAGTGCAAAGGCACAGGGAAGATTGGAGGATTTGGATGTTTGTGCCATCTCCAGAGAGATTAATAAAACAGTTACAATATGCAAACATCCAGGTAAAAATGGTGTTTCAAATAAATACATTTACTTTTGTTCTTTCCAAAATCTCCACTAAAATAATAGCAATTTTCTTTAAAAAGCATAAGCCCACAGGGCAAACAAGAAAAGAAAGGGGCGAGATTACAAAATGTGGCAGCTGGAAGCAAATGGATGAGTGGTAGCAGAAATGGAAAACAAAGCAAGCAAGCAAGCAAACAAAAACCTCGAAAACTGAATTCTAAATCAGCAGGTGAGAAAGTCAAGAAACTCTAATTTACAACATAGAATCACCAAAATTCTCAGGAACTGGAGACATGAGAGACCTCTGGAAATGGAGACGAGGTGGGAGAGGAATTGGGAGGATTGGTTGAGAGTCTGTTAAGGACTTGTTTGGATACCCAGATTTCCTCCCTGCCACAGCAGAAGGTTGGAAGTCTATTCTCTGGAAAGGGTAAGAGAGAGGGTCTTTAGACTTTGGGGAGCATCATCACAGAAAAGCACTCAGATGCTGTTGAAAACTGGATGGTTAAATAAAAATGGACCTACTGAATGTTCAGAACCCCAGGGCTTTCACCTCCTTGCTTCCAGAATGATAGCAGCCACCAGTCTTTTACCCTCCCATAGAGAAGATCCTTCAGGGGAGAATCTGATCAACCCAAGAGAAAAAAGGGAAAAGTACTGACATCAGAGGTTCTGCAATAAACAGGTCCTGTCACTCACACCGTTGGGTGCCATTCAGCCTTGTAGAGTCCACTCTTAAATTTGGGCAGACAGCCAGGGGTCACCAGACATCTGAAGGAAGCCTGTAATGTGAAAGGTGGAGACCAAGTCAGGGAAACACAACTCAAGGAAACATGAATTCTGAAGGAAGAAAATACTTACAAAATAAAAACAACCTTCATCCTCAGAAAAACGGAAAAAAAAAATTGCAACAATCCAGCAAGAAGAAAATGTTATAAAAAAGGAACATTCAGAGAATGAAAAAAGCACTCCTAGATAATATGATAAAAAACAAACAAACAAAAACCGCCGCTATCAAGTTGATTCTGACTCATAGTGACCCTACAGAACAGAGTAGAACTGCTCCGTATGGTTTACAAGGAGCAGCCGGTGGATTTGAACTATTGCCTTTTGGTTAGCAGCCAAGCTCTTAACTATTGCACCACCAGAGCTCCTAAAAAAATATGATAGTAGCAGTAAAAAAGTTAATGGAGAGGTTAAAGATTAAGTTGAGAAAGTATTCCAGAAAGTAAAACAAAAAGACAAAGTGATGAAATATGGAGAAAAGAAACAACAAGATAATTAGAAGACCAATCTGGGAAGTCAAACATCTTAATAATAACCCACTGCCATCTAGAAGTCCCAAAAAGAGAGAATAGGAAAAAACAAATGTAGGAAATCATCGTTGAAGTAAATCAAGAAAATTTCCCAGAATTGAAGGTCAGGAATTTCCATATTAAAGGCCAACAAAAGGCCTTAGAGTGATAAATTAAAACAGATTCACACTAAAGCACATCATCATGACATTATGGAATACTTAGGACAAAGACTCAAGCTTCTGAGAGAGATATAAAAGTGTCATTCAAACGATCAGGGATCAGAAAGGCTTTGAACGTCTCAACAGCCGCACCAGTTTGAAGGCAATGCAGAAATGCCTTCAATGTTCTGAAGGAAAATTATTTCTACCACAGAATATCGTACTCAGCTCAACACCTAATTAAATGTGAGCGTAGAAGAACATTTGCAGACATGCAGGTTCTCAAAATTTACCTTCTATGAACCCTTTCTCAGAAAGTCACTGGAGGATATGTTCCATCAAAATGAGGGAGAAGGTGAAGAAATAGGCAGACTTGGGTAAAGGAAACAAGGACCATGACAAAGAGGAGAACAAAATGGATCCAAAGGTGATGGCAGGACTGATCTCAATAGGACATATTGAGGCACGAGTTAACACACCCGAATGGAGAAGGGAATGGAATACTACTGTTTTTCTTAACAAGTTTGAGGATTCTTTTACTGTTTTTGTGCAAGTACTATGTCCAAGTGCAACTTTGATAAAAATTGATCTTTAAGAATGTTGTAAAAACAAAATCCACTATCTTTCAGGTATCAGAGGGTATTTGAATGGGGCTGGTGGAGACAAAATAGATCTCAGAATTTCCAAATCCGTACCATTGACCTGCTCTGAGTAAACAGGACCAATATAAAAAGTATTAGGAATACAATGTCTCAGGCACAAACTTCTCTTACTTCCAGTTAAACTGGGGGAAAGTGTGTAAAGAAGAGAAGAAGAAAACTGATAAGACTCATTTAGTTCTGTGTTTTGGTCGCAGAAAAATCCAGTTAAAATGGGCAGAACCCCAATTCTACGCTTCAGGCTGATTAAGTTAAATTGGGACTTTTGGCAAGATGTCTTGAGGGCAAATAGGTCTGTAATTGAGTATTTCTTCTCTTTTTAGGCAACTTCTCAACCTTGATAACCTGAGCAGATACTTGGTTTCTTGGGAGAATTTTTGTACTGTTATTAGAATAACTAGAGGCGAGAATATATGGACAGGACAAAAATCCTGACGCAGCCTCCGCTTCAAGAACCTGGAGTTGGCATCTGATTATTGGAATATGAAAAACATATTATGAAGAAAAAGTAACTTGGAAGACAATACACATTTCTTAAAAAATAAAATACTTTACTTTTTTTTTTTTTATTAATAACATGCAGTATTGTTTTCAGTATATATTCAGGAGTCCTGGTGGCACAAGACTTAAGTGTTTGATTGCTAACTGGGAGGTCAGTGGTTTGAACCCACCAACCAATCCATGGGAGAAAGCTGGGGCAGTCTGCTTCCATAAGGATTTACAGCTTTGAAAACGCCATGGCACATATCTACTCTGTCTTGTAGGGTTGCTATAAGTTGGAATCAACTCGACAGCAATAGTGTTGGTTTTAGGGTTATTGTTGTTCTTAATGGTACTACAAAGACATGAATAGATACATTTTCCATCTGAAAATTATGATGAGTAAGAAAATATTTATGGCATTTTATATTAGGGGATCTGATTATATACAACAGTGTAGCTATTTTATTTTTAAATCATGCACGTGAGTAATTCATCCTCTGTGAAGAAATTCAAAATAGAAATCAGGCTTGAGCTTAGTCAGCCACATGGCTCTCAGGGGATTGTCAAATAAAGGATGGTAGACTGTCTCTCTAATAACCTCACAGGGTCCCTTTGATGACTGTGTGGTGTGAGGTCAGATGTCACTTGTGTGCTCAGAAATCCAATGTGTTGGCACATACACAATAATGTATCTTTTAGGGACAGAGTCACTCATCAAACCATGAGACTGAGTGTGAAATCTAAAGATCGCTTTTACAATAAGTATTAAATATTCCAAAGGCAGCACTGATACTTTTCCATTTGGCTGAGATGGAATAACATGACCCAGATTTTCTCTCCCACAAGTCAAAACCTGACAAAGTTTTTTTTTTGTTTGTTTGTTTTTTACTGTGAAACAATGGTTTTCAGATGTTGGATAGCAGGGATTGCAGGATAGTGATTCCTGAGGAAGGGACAACAAATGAGAGTAGCCCTATGATTGAATTCAACTTACTACCCTCAGAGAGTCCCTAAGTGGAGCAAATATTTAAGTGCTCACCTACTAGGCAAAAGGTTAGTGGTTTGAACGCACACAGAGGAGCCTCGTAAGACAGGTCTGGCAATCTGCTTCTGAAAGACCACAGCCTTAAAAAGCCTGTGAAGCAGTTCTCCTCTTCGCTCATGGGATCTCCATGAGTCATAATCGGCTTGAAGACAACTAACAACACCAAAACTGGGAGAGTTTCCAGGCCACTGCACAGGGAGAGGGAACCCAGGAGTAGCAGAGAAGACTCCCTGAGTTGCAGAGATGAAGCCAGGGGTCCAGGTAGACCAAGGAAGCTAGAGTTCACAGGGCAGCATGTTGGAGAAGAGAGAGCTGCATCTAGAAAAAGCACCAGTGGTCAACAGAAGACTCCCCCCAGTCTTCTGAGTATAGGAATACAAAAAAACCCACATCACCCAACAAAGCAAAATACACAAAATCTTGGCATCCAATAAAAAAGTTCCAAGTATGCAAAGAAGCAGGAAAACACAATCTACATGGAGCGAAAAAGCAGCTGATAGGCGAGAATTAGAAGATAAGGACAATGAGTATTATAACCACTTTACATATATTTAACAAAGTATAGGAAAAATTAAACATGCCAGGTAGAGATGTAGAAGATATAAAAAAGACCCAAATTGAACTTCTTGAAAACTACAGTGTTGTAGATGAAAAATAGACAGGGTAGGATTAACAGCAGATTAGACATAACAGAAGAAAAGATTGGTGAGCTTTGACACAGCAATATAAACTGCCCAAAATGAAACCCAAAGAGAAATAAATAAAAATAAATAAGCAGAGTACCAGTGAGCTGTAGGACAACTTCAAGTGGCCCAATCTATGTGCAATTTAATTGGATCCCAAAATGAGAGGAGAGCAGAAAATATTTGAAGAAATAAGGACTGAACAGTTTCAAATCTGAGGAAAACTGTAAACCCACAGATCCAAGAATCTCAACAAATTCTAAACAGAAGACACAAGAAGAAAAGCACAACAAGGCACATTATAATCAAATTATTTAAAATCAGTGACAAGGAGAAAACCTTAAAAGCAGCTGGAGGAAAAAAGACATTATGTACAAAGAAACAACAATAAGAAATACAGACAATTTCTCATCAGAACAATGCAAGCCAGAAGACAGTAGGAAAATAAAAACAACTGCTGACCTTTTGATTAGCAGCCATAGCTCTTAACTACTGTGCCGCAAGGGCCCCAAAACATATATGTACCCAATATAGGAATGATAAATATCAAAGTCAGGGTAACCACTACCTCTAGAGAAGAAGGAGGAATGGCATGGGGGGGATACTGAGGAAGCTTCAACTCTATCTGTAATACTTTATCATGTAAAAAAGAAATCTGAAGCAAGTATCAGTATGGTCTGATTTGATAAAGTTTAGTGTTGGGTATGGTTTAAAATCAGAAAAGGTGTGTGGCAAGGTTATATTCTTTCACCATACTTGCTCAATCTGTACGTTGAGCAAAAAATCAAGAAGCTGGGCTATATGAAGAACAGGGACATTGGGATTGGAGGGAAGACTCATTAACAACTTGCAATTTGCAGATGACACAACGTGGCTTGCTGAAAATGAAGAGGACTTGAAGCACTTACTGATGAAGATCAAAGGCCACAGCTTTCAGTATGGATTACACCTCAACATAAAGAAACAAAAATCCTCACAACTTGACAAGCCAGCAACATCCTGATAAAGGGAGAAAGGAGACACGTCAAGGATTTCATTCTTTCTGAAGCAACAATCACTGCCCATGAAGCACCAGTCAAGAATCAAACGACATAGTGCATTGGGCAAATCTGCTGCAAAAGGTCTCTCTAAACTGCTCAAAAGTGAAGTCGTAACTTCGATGACTAAGGTGCACCTCCCCCAAGCCATGGTATTTTTAATCGCCTTATATGCATCGGAAAGCTAGACAATGAATAAGGGAGACTGAAAAATAATTTACACATTTGAATCCTGGTGTTGGCAAATAGTTGATTGTACAATGAACTGCCGGAAGAAGGAGTAAGTCAGTCTCACAGGAAGTACAGCCAGACGCTCCTTAGAAGCAAGGATGGTGACACTTTGTCTTGCTACTTTGGACATGTTATCAGTAGAGACCAATCCCTAGAGAAGGACATCGTGCTTGGTAGAGGGTCAGAGAAAATGAGAAAGAGCTTTAAGGAGATGGATTGACCCAGTGGATGCAACAATGGGCTCAAACACAGCAATGATTGTGAGGATAGCTCAGGATCAGATAACATTTTGTTCTGTTATGCATTGGGCCACTACGAGTAGGAGCCGAATGGATGGTAACTAATAACAACAAAGTGTTGTGTATATGGTTATTCGCTATACTGTATCTGTAAGCATTGAATGCTTTTAGCATTTCACAGTAAAAATATTAAACGTTTCATCCATCAAAGATTCCAGAACCCCTGAGCCTGCACAGTCAGCCCACTCTCCCTCTAGGCACGCTCCATGACAAGACATGGCAACCAGAGGGCGGATTCGTGTGCATGCTTCCAGAAAAAGTCGGGTAGTAAAACTGATCAGATGTTTTATAGCATTAACCTATGCAGATGTTAGGGAAAATCTTTCTGCAGGGATTGAAGTCCATGAAGTTTATTGCCAACCCTTTAGTACATTCAGTAAGATCAGGGTACAATTTGCAGGCCATGTTGACTCCCTTCCTTCCTTGCCTCCCTCCGTCCCTCCCTCCTTCCCTCCTTCCCTCCCTCCCTCCCTCCCTCCCTCCCTCCTTCCCTCCCTCCCTCCTTCCCTCCCTCCCTCCCTCCCTCCCTCCCTCCTTCCTTCCTTCCTTCCTTCCTTCCTTCCTTCCTTCCTTCCTTCCTTCCTTCCTTCCTTCCTTCCTTCCTTCCTTCCTTCCTTCCCTCCCTCCCTCCCTCCTTCCCTCCCTCCTTCCCTCCTTCCCTCCTTTCCTCCCTCCCTCCCTCCCTCCCTTCCTTCTTTTCTTTCTTTCCTCCTTCCTTGCTTTTCTCCTCCTCCTGCTCTTTCATGCTCTTCTCCTTCACCTCTTCTTCTTCCTCCTCATTTTGCCAGTATTTCTGCATGGCTCTGTTTTGGTCCATTTTGTGCTGATATTTTTAGTTTAGATTTAAGAGGGAAGGGATTTTCCCTCATTCCTAGGTTCCGAAGGATAGAAGTAGATTGTGGGGTAGAAGTACCTCCACCTAACCCCAAACACTGGAAATCATGTATAGTAGATTTTAAACTTCTTTTTGGCTTTGAATTTAAGTAAGAATAATTTCTATTTGCTGCCAGACTATTGCTCATGTGGAAGGAGCCCTGGTAGCTCAGTGGTTAAGTGCTCGGCAGCTAACTGAATGATTGGAGGTTGGAACCCACCAGCTGCTCCGTGGGAGAAAAGACTTGGCGATATGCTCCCATAAAGATTACAGCTTAGGAAACTCTATGGGTGTCCTAAAGGGTCACTATCAGTTGGAATTACCTTGATGACACACAACAGCAATCATGCTCATTTGGAAAGCATTGAGTACATAATTGCTTATATAGTTTATATGAAATATTATTCATTTCCATAGAATTTATATTTTGAATGAAAAATTTTTCTGATATGAAATTATAACCATGCATAAAAAAATCACCCTGTATTTCACCATTAAAATGTGCTTAAATTGTCTACTAAGGTGCTTGGGGCTAGTAGAAGGGCTTTGGGCAGAAAGAGACTAAATTTCTGGTATTGGCTTTGCCCTTTTTTTGGTTTACTAGTAGTTTATGGGAGCAGTGGTGGTTCAGTGATAGACTTCTCACCTTCCATGCGGGAAACCTGGGCTCAATTCTCTGCCAGTGCTGCTCATGTGCAGCCAGTGCCCATCTGTCGGCGGAGGCTCATGTGTTGCTGTGATATTGTATGGGCTTCAGTGGAGCTTCCTAAACAAGACAGACCAGGAAAAAATACCTGGTGATCTACTTCCAAAAATCAGCCAAAGGAAGTGCTACAGATCACAAGTGTTCAATCAGCAACCAATCATAGGGATGGTGCAGGACCAGGCAGCATTTTGTTCCATTGTGCATGGGGTCACCATGAGTCAGGAGCTGGCCTGATGACAAATAACAACACCACTATCTAATATTTTACACCATTTTTCAAGTTGTTGCATACTAAATGAATGCAGATATATCAATATCTAAAAGTCACCAGATATTGGCATTTTGTAAGACATTGAATGTTTTGTTGTCTGAACAAATATGTAAGATTATCTGGGTGAAATTCCATTGTTATGGTCACTGTTATGATGGTGTTCTCTGCGGAGTTTGTTCCACCTCTGTTGAATTGTAATCGGATGACCTTTTGACTGGAACGATCTTCTACAGTTTCTACTACCTACACTAACAAAGAATGAAACTCATATTATTTGTAGTTTCAGAGCTTAGAGAAAATGTGGTTGGCCTAAATTATGAGCTTGGGTTTATGGGGGATGGAAAAATGGGGTAAGATTTAACTTCTAAGACTATGGAAAAATTAAGCTTAACTAATTTTGAAAGCAGATTCAGAAGAGGACTTGGAATGAGGGATACCACTGCTGAAGTCAGATGGATCTTGGCTGGAAGCAGAGAATACCAGAAAGATGTTTACCTGTGTTTTATTGGCTATGCAAAGGCATTAGGCTGTGTGGATCATAACAAATTATGGATAACATTGCGAAGAATGGGAATTCCAGAACATGCAAAACCTGTTCATAGACCAAGAGGGAGCCAATATTGTTGTTAGTTGCCCTGAAGTTGGCTCTGACTCATGATGACCTTATGTACAGGCCTACCTTGTTTTATTGCACTTCGCAGATATTGCATTTTCCACAAATCGAAGGTTTGCGGCAACTCTGCATTTCAGAGAGTCTTTTAGGTGCCATTTTCCAACAGTATGTGCTCGCTTCGTGTCTCTGTGTCACATTTTGGTAATTCTCACATATTTCAAGCTTTTTCATTATTATTATATCTGATATGGTGACGTGCAATCAGTGATCTTTGATGTTACTACTGTAATTGTTTGGGGGGGGCCATGAACCATGCCTATATAAGACAGTGAACTTAACTGATAAATGTATGTGTTCTGACTGCTCCACTGACTGGCCATTCCCCCATCAATTAGTAACCCTACAATGAATAAGGAAGGCTGAAGAAGAATTGATGTCTTTGAATGATGGTGTTGGAGAAGAATATTGTATATATCATGGACTGCCAGAAGAATGAACAATTTTTCCTAGAAGAAATACAGCCAGAATGCTCTTTACAAGCAAGGATGGCAAAACTTCATCTCACAGACTTTGGACATGTTATCAGGAGGGATCAGTCCCTGGAGAAGGACATCATGCTTGGTAAAGAAGAGGTTCTAGCCAAGTTGTGAACACAAAGGAAAAGTTCTCGAAGGAAATTAAAAGTGCTATTCCAGTAAATATATAAATGATCAGAGAAACAGCCTTATTGCTAATATGGAGAAGGTCTGGATAGTAGATCAAACCAGTCGCCAACATTCCCTTAAGCCAAAGCCTGATCCAGAGCAAGGCCCTAACTCTCTTCAACTCTATGAAGGCTGGGAGAGATGAGAAAGCTGCAAAAAAAAAAAAAAAAAATTGAAGCTAGCAGAGGTTGATTCGTGTGGTTTAAGGAAAGAAGCCATCTCCCAAACATCAAAGTGCAAGGTGAAACAGCAAGGGCTGATGTAGAAGCTGCAGTAAGTAAATGATGAATGGTGATGAAGGTAAGTGATGAAGGTGGCTTCTCTAAACAGTAGATTTTCAATGGAAACAAAACAGCCTTTTATTGGAAGAAGATGCCATCTAGGACTTTCATAGCTAGAGAGGAGAAGTCAATGCCTGGCTTCAAGGCTTCAAAGGACAGGCTGACCCTCTTGTTAGAGGCTAATACAGCTGGTAATTTTAAGTTGAAGACAATGAGCATTTACCATTCCACAAATCCTAGGACCCTTAAGAATTATGCTAAATATACTCTGCCTGTGCTCTATAAATGGAACAACAAAGTCTGGATGACAGCACATCTGTTTACAACATGGTTTACTGAATATTTTAAGCCCACTGTTGAGACCTACTGCTCAGAAAATAAAGATTCCTTTCAAAATATTACTGCTCATTGACAAGGCACCTGGTCACCCAAGAGCTCTGATGGAGATGTACAAGGAGATTAACGTTGTTTTCATGCCTGCTAACACAACATCCATCCTGCAGCCCGTGGATCAAGGAATAATTTCAACTTTCAAGTCTTATTATTTAAGAAATACATTTTGTAAGGCTGTAGCTGCCATAGAGAGTGATTCCTCTGATGGATCTGGGCAAAGTAAATGGAAAACCCTCTGGAAACCTTCTAGATGCCATTAAAAAACATTGGTGATTCATGGGAGGGGTCAAAATATCAACATTAACAGGAGTTTGAAAGTAGTTGTTTGCAACCCTCATGGATGGCTTTGAGGGGTTCAAGACTTCAGCAGAGTAAGTAACTGTGGATGTGGTGGAAATAGCAAGAGAGCTAGAATAAAAGGTGGAGCCTGAAGATGTGACTGAATTGCTGCAATCTCATAACAAAACTTTAACAGATGAGGAGCTGCTTCTTATGGACGAACAGAGAGAGTGGTTTCTTGAGATGGAATCTACTTCTGGTGAAGATGCTGTGAATGTTGTTGAAATGACAGCAAAGCGTTTAAAATATTACATAAACTCTGTTGATAAAGCAGTGGCACAGTTTGAGAGGACTGACTCCAATTTTGAAAGAAGCTCTACTGTGGGTAAAATGCTGCCAAACAGCATCACATGCTACAGAGAAATCTGTCGTGAAAGGAAGAGTCAGTCAATATGGCAAACTTCATTATTGTTTTTTTTAAGAAATTGCCACAGCCACCCCAAACTTCAGCAACCACCACCCTGATTAATCAACAGCCATCAACATCAAGGCAAGACTCTCCACCAAAAAAATGATTAGGACTCGTTGAAGGCTCAGATGATGGTTAGGATTTTTTAACAATAATGTATTTTTTAATTAAGGTATGTACATTTTTTAAGACATATTGCTATTACACACTTAGTAGACTACAGAAGAGTGTAAATATAACTTTCATATGCACTGGGAAACCAAAAAATTCCTTTGACTTGCTTTATTGTTGTGGTCTGGAACTGAACCCACAGTATCTCCGAGGTATGCCTGCATAGCCAGACAAAATGTTGCCCCGTCTTGCGCCCTCTTCATGACAGTTGGTATGTTTGAGTCCGTTGAGGCTATTGCATCAATTCATCTCATTGCGGGTAAACTTCGTTTTCATTGGCTCTCTACCAATCGTGATGTCTTTTTCTACCGATTAGTCTTTCCTGTGGCGTGTGTCCAAAGTAAGCGAGCAAAGACAGTGATTGATCATTCCCCTGCTATTTAAAACGTGCTTCTTGGCTTTTTGGTCATGTGCCTCTTTTTTTTTTTTTTTTTTGTAGTTTGTAGGTGCTAAATGCTATGTTTATTTCTCTAAATCTATATTTGTCTTGAATTTTTTTTTTTTATAATTTTTATTGTGCTTTAAGTGTAAGTTTACAAATCGAGTCTGTCTCTCACACAAAAACCCATATACACCTTACTGCACACTCCCAATTACTCTCCACAGCCCGCTCTCTCCCTCCACTCTCTCTTTTCATGTCCATTTTGCCAGCTTCTAACCGCCCCCCCCCACAACCCTCTCATCTCCCCTCCAGGCAGGAGATGCCAGCATAGTCTCAAGTGTCTACCTGATCCAAAGAAGCTCACTCCTCACCAGCATCCCTCTCCAACCCATTGTCCAGTCCAATCCATGGCTGAAGAGTTGGCTTCAGGAATGGTTCCTGTCCTGGGCCAACAGAAGGTCTGGGGACTATGACCACCGGGGTCCTTCTAGTCTCAGTCAGACCATTAAGTTTGGTCTTTTTATGAGAATTTGGGGTCTGCATACCCCTGCTCTCCTGCTCCCTCAGGGGTTCTCTGTTGTGTTCCCTGTCAGGGCAGTCATCATCTGTAGCCAGGCACCATCTAGTTCTTCTGGTCTCAGGATGATGTAGTCTCTGGTTCATGTGCCCCTTTCTGTCTCCTGCACTTGTAATTGCCTTGTGACCTCGGTGTTCTTCATTCTCCTTTGGTCCAGGTGGGTTGAGACCAATTGATGCATCTTAGATGGCTGCTTGCTAGCATTTAAGACCCCAGATGCCACCCTTCAAAGTAGGATGCAGAATGTTGTCTTAATAGATTTTTTTTTTTTTTTTTATAATAACTTTTATTAAGCTTCAAGTGAACGTTTACAAATCCAATCAGTCTGTCACATATAAGTTTACATACATCTCACTCCCTACTCCCACTTACTCTCCCCGTCTTGAGTCAGCCCTTTCAGTCTCTCCTTTCTTGACAATTTTGCCGGCTTCCCTCTCTCTCTATCCTCCCATCCCCCCTCCAGACAAGAGTTGCCAACACAATCTCAAGTGTACACCTGATATAATTAGCTCACTCTTCATCAGCGTCTCTCTCCCACCCGCTGACCAGTCCCTTTCATGTCTGATGAGTTGTCTTCAGGGATGGTTCCTGTCCTGTGTCAACAGAAGGTCTGGAGAGCATGACCGCCGGGATTCCTCCAGTCTCAGTCAGACCATTAAGTTTGGTCTTCTTATGAGAATTTGGGGTCTGCATCCCACTGCTCTCCTGCTCCCTCAGGGGTCCTCTGCTGAGCTCCCTGTCAGGGCAGTCATCGATTGTGGCCGGGCACCAACTAGTTCTTCTGGTCTCAGGATGATGTAGGTCTCTGGTTCATGTGGCCCTTTCTGTCTCTTGGGCTCTTAGTTGTCATGTGGGCTTGGTGTTCTTCATTTTCCTTTGCTCCAGGTGGGTTGAGACCAATTGCTGCATCTTAGATGGCTGCTTGTTAGCATTTAAGACCCCAGACGCCACATTTCAAAGTGGGATGCAGGTCTTAATAGATTTTATTATGCCAGTTGACTTAGATGTCCCCTGAAACCATGGTCCCCAGGCCCCTGCCCCTGCTATGCTGGCCTTCGAAGCATTCAGATTATTCAGGAAACTTCTTTGCTTTTAGTTTAGTCCAATTGTGCTGATCTCCCCTGTATTGTGTGCTGTCTTTCCCTTCACCTAAAGTAGTTCTTATCTACTATCTAATTAGTGAATGCCACTCTTTCACCCTCCCTCCCTCCCCCTTCTTGTAACCACAAAGCAATGTTTTCTTCTCAGTTTAAACTATTTCTCAAGTTCTTATAATAGTGGTCTTATACAATATTTTTCCTTTTGCAACTTACTAATTTCACGTAGCATAATGCCTTCCAGGTTCCTCCATGTTATGAAAATTTTCACAGATTCCTCACTGTTCTTCATCGATGCGTAGTATTCAAACGTGTAAATATACCATAATTTATTTATCCATTCATCCTTTGATTGGCACCTTGGTTGCTTCCATCTTTTTGCTATTGTAAACAGTGCTGCAATGAACATGGGTGTGCATATATCTGTTCATGCAAAGGCTCTTATTTCTCTTAGATATACTCCAAGGAGTGGGATTGCTGGATCATATGGTAGTTCTATTTCTAGCTTTTTAAGTAAGCACTAAATCAATTTCCAAAGTGGTTGTACCGTTTTACATTCCCACCAGCAGTGTATGAGCATTCCAATCTCTCCACAGCCTCTCCAACATTTATTATTTTGTGTTTTTTGGATTAATGCCAGCCTTGTTGGAGTGAGATGAAATCTCATTGTAGTTTTGATCTGCATTTCTCTAATGGCTAATGATCGTGAACATTTCCACATGAATCTGTTAGCTACCTGAATGTCTTCTTTAGTGAAGTGTCTATTCATATCTTTTGCCCGTTTTTTTAATTGGGTTGTCTTTTTGTAGTTGAGTTTTTGCAGTATCATGTAGATTTTAGAGATCAGGTGCTGATCAGAAATGTCATAGCTAAAAACTTTTTCCCAGTCTGTAGGTAGTCTTTTTACTCTTTTGGTGAAGTCTTTGGATGAGCATAGGTGTTTGATTTTTAGGAGCTCCCAGTTGTCTAGTTTTTCTTCTATATTCTTTATAATGTTTTGTATACTGTTTATGCCATGTATTAGAGCTCCTAATGTTGTCCCTATTTTTTATTCCATAATCTTTATCATTTTAGATTTTATATTTAGGTCTTTGATGCATTTTGAGTTAGTTTTTATGCATGGAGTGAGGTATGGGCCTTGTTTCGTTTTTTTACAGATGGATATCCAGTTATGCCAGCACCATTTGTTAAAAAGACTGTCTTTTCCCCATTTAACTATTTTGGGGCCTTTGTCAAATAAAAAAAAATTCTTTTTTTTTTCATATGTGGATGGATTTATGTCTGGATTCTCAATTCTGTTCCATTGGTCTATGTGTCTGTTGTTGTACCAGTACAGGCTGTTTTGACTACTGTGGCGGCAGTAAAATAGGTTGTAAAATCAGGTAAAGTAAGGCCTCCCACTTTGTTCTTCTTTTTCATAATGCTTTACTTATCCGGGGCCTCTTTCCCTTCCATATGAAGTTGGTGATTTGTTTCTCCATCTCACGTTGGGATTTTGGATCAGAATTGCATTGAATGTATAGATCACTTTTGGTAGAATAGACTTTTATAATGTTAAGTCTTCCTATCCACGAGCAAGGCATGTTCTTCCACTTATATAAGTCTCTTTTGGTTGCTTGCAGAAGTATATTGTAGTTTTCCTTGTATAAGTCTTTTACATCTCTGGCAAGATTTATTCCTAAGTATTTTGTCTTCTTGGGGGCTACTGTAAATGGCATTGATTTGGTGATTTCCTCTTTCATGTTCTTTTTGTTGGTGTAGAGGAATCCCATTGATTTTTGTAGGTTTATCTTGTATCCCGATACTCTGCTGAACTCTTCTATTAGTTTCAGTAGTTTTCTTGAGGATTCCTTAGGGTTTTCTGTGTATAAGATCATGCCATCTGCAAATAGAGATACTTTTACTTCTTCCTTGCCAATCTGCATACACTTTTTTCCTTTATCTAGCCTAATTGCTCTGGCTAGGACTTCCAGCACAATGGTGAATAAGAGTGGTGATAAAGGACATCCTTGTCTGGTTCGTGATCTCAATGGGAATGTTTTCAAGTTCTCTCCATTTAGGGTGATGTTGCCTGTTGGCTTTGTATAAATGCCCTTTATTATGTTGAGGAATTTTCCTTCTATTCCTATTTTGCTGAGAGTTTTTATCATGAATGAGTGTTGAACTTTGTCAGATGCCTTTTCTGCATCAATTGATAAAATCATGTGATTCTTGTCTTTTGTTTTATTTATGTGGTGGATTACCTTAATTGTTTTTCTAATGTTGAACCATCCCTGCATACCTGGTGTGAATCCCACTTCGTCATGATGAATTATTTTTTGATATGTTGTTGAATTCTATTGGCTAGAATTTTGTTGAAGATTTTTGCATCTACATTCATGAGGGATATAGGTCTATAATTTTCTTGTGGCGTCTTTACCTAGTTTTGGTATCAGGGATGTGGTGGCTTCATAGAATGAGTTTGGTAGTGTTCCTTCCTTTTCTATGCTCTGAAGTACCTTTAGTAGTAGTGGTGTTAACTCTTCTCCAAAAGTTTAGTAGAACTCTGCAGTGAAGCTGTCCGGACCAGGGCTTTATTTTGTTGTAAGTTTTTTGATTACCTTTTCAATCTCTTCTGTTTTATGGGTCTATTTAGTTGTTCTACCTCTGCTTGTGTTAGTTTAGGTAGGTAGTGTGTTTCTAGGAATTCATCCATTTCTTCTAGGTTTTCAAATTTGTTTGAGTATAGTTTTTCATAGTAATCGGATATAATTCTTTTATTTTCGGTTGGGTCTGTTGTAATATCGCCCATCTCATTTCTTATTTGGGTTTCTTCCTCTCCTTTTTTTCTTTTGTCAGTTTGGCCAGTGGTTTATCAATTTTGTTGATTTTTTTCAAAAATCCAGCTTTTGTTCTTGTTAATTCTTTCAATTGTTTTTCTGTTTTCTACTTCATTTAGTTCAGCTCTAATTTTTATTATTTGTTTTCTTCTGGTGCCTGTGGGTTTCTTTTGTTGCTCTCTTTCTGTTTGTTCAAGTTGTAGGGATAATTCTTTGATTTTGGCCCTTTCTTCTTTTTGGATGTGTGCATTTATTGATATAAATTGGCCTTTGAGCACTGCTTTTGCTGTGTCCCAAAGGTTCTGATAGGAAGTGTTTTCATTCTCATTGGAATTTCTTTATTCAATCCTTAATGTCTTCTACAATCCAGTCTTTTTTGAGCAGGGTATTGTTCAGTTTCCAAGTGTTTCATTTCTTTTCCCTGTTTTTTCTGTTATTGATCTCCACTTTTATGGCTTTATGGTCAGAAAAGATGCTTTGTAATATTTCAGTGTTTTGGATTCTGCCAAGGCTTACTTTATGACCTAATATGTGGTCTATTCTAGAGAATGTTCCATGTGCACTAGAAAAGAAAGTATACTTGGTTGCTGTTTGGTGGAGTGTTCTGTATATGTCTATGAGGTCAAGTTGGTTGATTGTGGCATTTAGATCTTCCGTGTCTTTATTGAGCTTCTTTCTGGAAGTCCTGTCCTTCACCGAAAGTGGTGTGTTGAAGTCTCCTACTATTATTGTGGAGCTGTCTATCTCACTTTTCAATGCTGATAGAGTTTGTTTTATGTATCTTGCAGCCCTGTCATTGGGTGCATAAATGTTTAATATGGTTATGTCTTCTTGGTGTACTGTCCCTTTAATCATTATATAGTGTCCTTCCTTATCCTTTCTGATGGATTTAACTTTAAGGTCTATTTTGTCAGAAATTAATATTGCCACTCCTGCTCTTTTTGGATTGTTGTTTGCATGATATATTTTTTTCCATCCTTTGAGTTTTAGTTTGTTTGTGTTTTTAAGTCTAAGGTGTGTCTCTCTTAGGCAGCATACAGACAGATCTTGTTTTTTAATCCATCCTGCCACTCTCTGTCTCTTTACTGGTGCATTTAGTCCATTTACATTCAGGGTAATTGTGGACAGGTATGAATTTAGTGCTATCATTTTGATGTCTTTTTTTGTGTGTTGACAGTTTCTTTTTCCCACTTGATTTTATGTGCTGAGTAGATTTTCTTTATAAATTGTCCTTTCCTCATATTTGTTGTTGTTGATTTTGTTTCTGCTGAGTCTCTATTTTTTTCTTGTATTTTATTTTGATGAGTAGGATAGTTTGTCTCCTTTGTGGTTACTTTATTTTTTACCCCGATTTTTCTAAATTTAAAACTAACTTTTATTTCTTTGTATAGCCGTGTCTTCCTCTCCATATGGAAGGTGTATGATTACATTTCTTAGTCCCTCTTTATTATTTTAATGTTGTCTTCTTTTATATAATAACATCGCTGTTACCCTGTGTTGGGCTTTTTTTTTTTTTTTTTAATATAATCTTGCTTTGTTTTTTTGGATTTCCCTGTCTGGGTAGACTTCTGGCTGCTCTGCCCAGTGTTCTAGTCTTGGGTTGATACCTGATATTATTGATTTTCTAACCAAAGAACTCTCTTTAGTATTTCTTGTAGTTTTGGTTTGGTTTACACAAATTCTCTAAACGTGTGTTTATCTGGAAATGCCTTAATCTCACCTTCATATTTAAGAGACAATTTTGCTGGATATATGATTTTTGGCAGGCAATTTTTTTCCTTCAATTTTTAAAATATGTCATCCCATTGCCTCCTTGCCTGCATGGTTTCTGCTGAGTAGTCCGAGCTTATTCTTATTGGCTCTCCCTTGTAGGTGACTTTTCGTTTATCCCTCGCTGCTCGTATAATTCTCTCTTTATCTTTGGTTTTGGCAAGTTTGATTATAATATGTCTTGGTGACTATGTTTAAAGATCTACCTTATGTGGAGTTCGATGAGCATCTTGGATAGATATCTTCTCATCTTTCACAATATCAGGGAAGTTTTCAGCCAACAAATCCTCAACAATTTTCTCTGTATTTTCTGTTATCCCTCCCTGTTTTGGTACTCCAATCACTTGTAGGTTATTTCTCTTGGTAGAGTCCCACATGATTCTTAAGATTTCTTCATTTTTAAAAATTCTTTTATCTGATTTTTCTTCAAATATATTAGTGCCAAGTGATTTATCTTCGAGTTCAGAAATTCTAGCTTCTACTTGCTCAATTCTGCTCTTCTGACTTTCTATTGAGTTGTCTAATTCTGTAATTTTATTGTTAATCTTCTGAATTTCTGATTGCTGTCTGTTTATGGATTTTTCCAGCTTATTAAACTTTTCATTATGTTCCTGAATAATCTTTCTAATTTCTTCAATTGCTTTATCTGTGTGTTTCTTGGCTTGTTCTGGGTATTGCCTCATTTCCTTTCTGATGTCTTGAATGGTTCTGTATATTAAACTTTTGTATCCTGCATCTGGTAATTCCAGAAATGCACTTTCATCTAGAAGATCCCTAGATTCTTTGTTTTGAGAGCCTGTTGAGATGTTCATGGTCTATTTCTTTATGTGACTTGATATTGACTGTTGTCTCCGAGCCATCTATAAGTTATTGTATTAGTTTATGCTTGCTTACTGTGTCGTAGCTGCTTGCCTTGTTTTGTTTTGGTATACCCCTATGGGTTGCTTGAGTGAGCTAGCTTGATTATTTTCACCTTTGGAGCTCTGATGTCCTGTCCCCAGCTGGCTAGAGCTGTTATCAGGTGTATCGGTCTAGGAGTCCATTCAGTTTTCTTGTATGAATTCAGCTCAGGTTTCCAGGTAGCTGATCAGCAAGTGTCTGGTACAGGCTCTGTCCTACAGTCTTAGAGGGACAGGGGTGATTGGTGTATATACCAGTATCTGATTGCAGCTGGGGGTCACACTCTGAACAATGCAAGGGGCTGAGAACCCACTCCCTAGTGTCTCTGAGGAAAACGCATCTCCGTTCCCTAGAGCGTGCTGGTGGGTGGGTTCTGCAGAAGGACCATGGGCACCCAAAGTTTTTGGTTGTAAGAACTGGGAGGTACCAGTTATCTTTGGACCCCTGTCACTGGTGGCTGGGTGACCTGAGTGGAGCCATCAGTCCTTAGGGGACTGATATGGGTACTGAGGACCTTGTTTAATAGGCAAAGCAATGTCAAACATTGAACACCCACCTCTCCACTGCACAGCTGAAATGGTTGGGGTTTGCCAACAAGGGCCTATTCTCCTGAAATAGGCCCACACAGGTCCATGCAGAAGGGAAAGGTGCTCTCAAGGTCCACGGACAGTTTACGCCTGGACAGGAGCCGCTTCTGTCCTAAACTCCCCTGGTTAACGGAGCTAGCAAATTATCTTTTCCCCCCAGTTGCAAATTTTTTCCTTTCCCAAGGCCGGGAGGATGGCTCTAGGTGCTCGGCAGGGTCTATCTCAGGCCCAGGGATTCAGCCGCTGAAGCCAGCTTGGGGGCGGGGGAGGCGCAGTAAAATATATGCAGGTACTTAGCTTTTTGCCGAGAGTGCTGTTCTCCTCAGGTTCCGGAGGTGTGAGTAGGCTGTGTGGCTGGCTGCTTCTCCCTGAGGAAACTGTGGCCAAATGCTTGTACCAGCCTGCAGTCTCCGCCACCACCACTCCGGGAATGGTGCCTGAGGGCTCCCCGCGATTCAGGTCCGGTAACCCCTCTCCACTTCTGAATGGTCTCTTCCTGCCCCTGCTCCTCAGTTCATTGTCTAAGCTTGCCTTTGATGCTCAGGGCTCCCAGCTTGTCACAAATATACTCGTTTCACTTGTTTTTTCAGGTATTTGTCGTAAAGAGGGCTAACTGGAAGCGTCTGTCTATTCCACCACCTTGGCTCCGCCTCGAATCTTCATTTCTTGGGTTCAATTCTCTTATAAAGTTAAACCAAACCCAAAACCAAACCCATTTCTGTCAAGTCAATTCTGACTCATAGTGACCGTTTAGGATAGAGTAGAGCTGTCCCGTTGGGTTTCCAAGGCTGTAGTCTTTACAAGAGTAGTCTGCTACATTTTTCTCCCAGGAAGCTACTGGTGGGTACCAACTGCTGACCTTTTGGTTAGCAATTAAATGCTTAACCATTGCACCACCAGCTTGAGCTAATTTACTCAACCAAATCACATGCCACTTAGACACTATCTTGAAGTGATCAAAACACAGTCTTTTCTCCTCTAAACCACTTGCTACAAACCTCTTTCCTGCCTTGGTATGTGAAAGTTAAGCCAAAATGAGTCACAAATGCTAATGAGCCATCCCTGCACAGGATTGGTGACAGGCAAAATAATGTTCTCTCCAGTGCTCTGAGGGATCACTTGTCTCTTGTCTTGGGTGTCAGTCCCAAGTTCCTCGTGCCAGAACCCTGATGAGGAAATCCTGTGCTGATGCCATCTGTCCTGGTGCCAACACTGCAGGCAGGTGAGCCCAAGAGTTGGCCTGGGGCCTTTATTCCGTGATTCTGCAATCAGCCTGCCCTGCCTGCCTGAGCCTGATAATAGGATTTTCTCTTAAATTTTAATTTAAATATTATCAAGTAACACGTGTACATGGTGTAAAAAGTCAGTATTACTAAAGGTGTAAAATTTTAAAAACAGGATTCCCTTGACCTTCTCCTACCTCAGGCCCGAGTCTCAGAGTCCCTCACTCATGGTTTTAGGAACTTCTTTTAGTATTTATGTCCATATTCTTAGTAATATACACCTATTGTTTACTTTTAAAACTTTTAATATTATGAATTGACTTATTTTTATGAAAGATAAAAGTTTAGTTCTCTTAGACCACTCCTTGTTGTTGTTGTTAGTTGCCCTTGAGTCGATTCTGAATCATGGTGACCCCATGTGTCTAGAGCCCTCACCCCTCTCCATTTCCTCTTTCCCCCATCCTTTTAGTGTAGGTGTATCACAAGTTTTGCATATTTAATGTGTACATCAATATGTCTGAATTTTGTTCACTGATAATTACAATTTTTTGTTTTTACTTTTGTTTTCTTGTAGTTAATAATTTTTCAACTTTGATTTGCTTACGTGCCTACATCTCTGTCATCGACTCCTCTCCAGATCTTCCAACTGAACTATAAAATTCCTTTCCATATACTGAAAGACATTAGTTGTGTCTTTTCTTGAAGTCTGTCTTCCTGGAGATCAATGGCGCCTGGGTTCTGTAGGTCTGGGTGTTATCTTTATCAACATGTTAAGAGTTCTATTTACTTCTCTTCCAAACCTGACCTTTTGTTTCTCAGATCTTTTTTCTTAGTTTACAGGAGCCCTGGTGGTGCAGTGGTTAAGTCCTCAGCTGCCAACCAAAAGATTGTGCTTGGAACCCACCTGTTGTGGAATGAATTGTGTCCCCCAAAAATATGTGTCAACTTGGTTGGGCCATGATTCCCAGTATTATGTGATTGTCCTCCATTTTGTGATTCTCCTATGTGTTATAAATCAAAATCTCTGCCTGTGGTTAAAGAGGATTAGGGTGGGATGTAACACTCTTGCTCAGGTCATATCCCTCATCCAATATAAAGGGAGCTTCCCTAGGGTGTGGCCTGTACCACCTTTTATCTTGCAAGACATAAAAGGAAAAAAAAGCAAGCAGAGAGTTGGGGACATAATACCACCAAGAAAGCAGCACTGGGAGCACAGTGCATTCTTTGGACCCAGGGTTCCTGCAAGGAGAAGCTCCTAGACTAGGGGAAGATTGATGGCAAGGACCTTCCTCCAGAGCCAAAAGAGGGAGAAAGCCTTCTCTTGGAGCTGATGCCCTGAATTTGGACTTCTAGCCTACTAGTCTGTGAGAGAATAAGTTTCTCTTTGTGGATGCTGTCCACTTGTAGTATTTCTGTTATAGCAGCACTAGATGATTAAGACACCGCTAGTGGCTCTGAGGTGGCAATCTGCTTCCATAAAGATTACAGCATTGGAAACTCTATGGGCAGTTCTGTTCTATAAGTTTGCTGAGAGTCAGAATCAACTCAAAAGCAATGGTTTTTTTTTTTTTGCTTTGGTTTTGTTAGTTTATTCCCTTGCATTGGTATAACATATCAAAGTACCAAACTTTGTCGTTATGAGAAAATCTGTGTGGGAAGAAAACTTTTTGAGATCTGTATTATGCAACTATCATTTATCTACCCTTGATTAATAGCCTACCAGCATCAAAAATTCCAGTTTGAAAATATGTTTACTTCAAAATTTGAAGGAATTGGTCCATTGTTTTTATGCTTCCAATGCTGCTATTGAGAAGAATATTATTTTGATTCTTCGTTATTTTGTTTTTTTAATTATTATAATCTCTGGAATCCTTTAGAGTCTTCTTTTTTATCCATGGTAACCTGTTGTTTTGTTCTTCTTTCAATTTTTTGTGAGGGGCATTTGATGAACCCTTTTAATTTGGACATTCTTGTTCTTCAGGTCTGAGAAATTTTCTTATATTATTTCTTTGTTAATTTCTTTCCCACCATTTTCTCTATTTACCTTATTTAATCTTCTATTATGTGGATGTTGAATCTCCCTGTTTGAGCATCAACTTGCTTTATTTTTTTCTCCTATTTTCCATTCCCCCATGTGTCCGCCAGTTTGTCATACTGTGGGGGCCTGTGTGTTGCTGTGATGCTGTAAGCTATGCCACTGGTATTTAGATCCAACAGGGTCACCATGGCAGACAGGTTTCAGCTGAGCTTCCAGACTAAGACAGACATGGAAGAAGGACCTGGATGTCTGCTTCTGAAAAGAATTAGCCAATGAAAACCTTATGAATAGCAGCTGAACACTGTCTGATATAGTGCCAGAAGATTAGCCTCTAAGGTTGGAAGGTACTGCAAAATTGACTGGGGAAGAGTTGTCTCCACAAAGTAGAGTCAGCCTTAATGACATGGATGGAGTCAAGCTTTGCAGACCTTCATTTGCTGATGCGACATGACTGAAAATGAGAAGAAACAGCTGCAAATATCCATTAATAATCGGAACCCAGAAGGTATGAAGTATGATTCTAGCAAAATTGGAAATTGTCACAAATGAAATGGAGGACATAAACATCAATATCCTAGGCATTAGTGAGCTCAAATGGACTAGTATTGGCCATTGCAAACCAGACAATCATGTGGTCTACTATGCCGAGAATGATAATTTGAAGAGAAATGACGTTGTCATTCATCATTAAAAAGGACATTTCAAGATCTATCCTGAAGTACAACACTGTCAGTGATAGGATAATATCCATACACCTACAAGGAAGACCAGTTAATACGACTATTATTCAAATTTATGCACCAACCACTAAGGCCAAAGGTGAAGAAATTGAAGATTTTTACCAACTTCTGCAGTCTGAAATTAATCAAACATGCAATCAGGGTGTACTGGTAATTACTGGTGATTGGAATGGGAAAGTTGGAAACAAAGAAGAAGGATCCATAGTTGGAAAATATGGCCTTGGTGATAGAAATGATGCTGGAGATCTCATGGTAGAATTTTGCAAGATCAATGACTTCTTCATTGCAAATACCTTTATTCACCAACATAAATGGTGACTTTTATATGCATGGACCTTGCCAGATGGAACACACAGGAGTCAAACTGACTACATACGTGGGAAGAGCTGATGGAAAAGCTCAATATCATCAGTCAGAACAAGGCCAGAGGTTGACTGAGGAACACACCATCAATTTCTCATATGCAAATTCAAGTTGTAACTGAAGAAAATTAGGACAAGTCGACAAGAGCCAAAGTACAACCTTGAGTATATCCCACTTGAATTTGGAGACCTCAGGAATAGATTTGATGCACTGAACACTGATGGCTGAAGACCATATGAGTTGTGGAATGACACCAAGGACACTATCCATGAAGAAAGCAAGAGGTCATTAAAGAGACAGGAAAGACAGAAAAGACCAAAATGGATATCAGAAGAGACTCTGAAACTTGCTCTTGAACACCGAGTAGCTAAAGCAAAAGGAAGAAATGATGAAGTAAAAGAACTGAACAGAAGATTTCAAAGGGTGGCTCAAGAAGTCGAAGTAAAGTATTGTAATGACATGTGCAAAGAGCTGAAGAGAGAAAATCAAAAGGGAAGAACATGTTTGGTGTTTCTCAAGCTGAAAGAACTGGAGAAAAAATTCAAGCCTCGAGTTGCAATAGTGGAGGATTCTATAGGGAAAACATTAAATGATGCAGGAAGCATCAAACAAAGATGGAAGGAATACACAGAGTCATTATACCAAAAAGGATTGGTCGATGTTCAGCCATTTCAAGAGGTAGCATATGATCAGGAACTGATGGTATTGAAGGAAGAAGTCCAAGCTGCACTGATGGCATTGGCAAAAAACAAGGTTCCAGGAATCGATGGAATATCATTTGAGATGTTTCAACAACTGGATGCAGTGCTGGAAGTGCTCACTCATCTATGCCAAGAAATTTGGAAGACAGCTACTTGGCCAACCGACTGGAAGAGATCCATATTTATGCCTATTCCCAAGACAGGTGATCCAAACAAATGCAGAAATTATCAAACGATATCATTAATGTTACATGTAAGCAAAATTTTGCTGAAGATCATTCAAAAGCAGCTGTAGCAGTATATCGACAGGGAACTGCCAGAAATTCAGGCTGGATTCAGAAGAGGACGTGGAACAAGAAATATCATTGCTGATGTCAGATGGATCCTGGCTGAAAGCAGAGAATACCAGAAGGATGTTTACCTGTGTTTCATTGACTGTGCAAAGGCATTTGACTCTGTGGATCATAACAAATTATGGATAACATTGCGAAGAATGGGAATTCCAGAATACTTACAGTGCTCATGAGGAATCTGTGCATAGATTGCGAGGCAGTTGTTTGGACAGAACAGAGGGATACTGCATGGTTTAAAGTCAGGAAAGGTGTGTGTCAGGGTTGTATCCTTTCCCCATACTTATTCAATGTGTATGCTGAGCAAATAATCCAAGAAGCTGGACTCTATGAAGAAGAACAGGGCATCACGACTGGGGGAAGACTCATCAACCACCTGCATTATGCAGCTGACAGAACCTTGCTTGCTGAAAGTGAAGAGGACTTAAAGTGCTTAGTGATGAAGATTAAAGACCACAGCCTTCAGTATGGATTACACCTCAACATAAAGAAAACAAAAATCCTCACAACTGGACCGGTAAGCAACATCATGATAAACAGAGGAAAGATTGAAGTTGTCAAGGATTTCATTTTACTTGGATCCGCAATCAACACCCATTGAAGCAGCAGTCAAGAAATCAAAAGAAGCATCGCATTGGGCAAATCTGCTGCAAAGGACCTCTTTAAAAGGTTGAAAAGCAAAGATGACACATTGAAGACTAAGGTGTGCCTGACCCCAGCCATGGTATTTTCAATCAAATCACATGCATGTGAAAGCTAGAGAATAAATAAGGAACATCAAACAAGAATTGATGCCTTTGAATCGTGGTGTTGGTGAAGAATATTGAATGTACCATGGACTGCCAAAACAATGAACAAGTCCATCTTGGAAGAAATACAACCAGAATTCGCCTTAGAAGCAAGGAAGGTGAGACTCCACCTTGCATACTTTGGACATGTTGTCAGGAAGGATCAGTTCCTGGAGAAGGACATAATGCTTGGCAGAGTACAGGGTCAGCAGAAAAGAGGAAAACCCTCAATGAGATGGATTGACAATGTGGCTGCAACAATGAGCTCAAGCATAACAATGATGTGGGCATCGTGCAGGACCGGGCAGTGTTTCATTCCGTTGTACATGGGGATGATATGAGTCGGAACTGACTTGAAGGCACCTAACAACAACAACAACAATTTTCCATTACTTTTTCTTTCAGTTTTACTTTGTAGAAAAGTGCCTCAACTTACTCTCCAAACATTTAATGGATATTTGAAAATTTATAATATCAAAATTTAAATCGAGAGCTCATTTTGTTCTGACAATGTTTGTTATAGCAGCCTATTTTTATTTCATGGATATACAATGTTTCTTTGAATCTCTGAGGATATTAATTACACATTTAAAAATTTTTCTTGTCCTCCTACTGCTCTTTTTCTCCAAGTTTCGTTTCCTTGTTTGTTCCTTTTATTCTCTGTGTTTTATGTTAGGAACTTTCCTCAGTTGTCTGGTGGCCTTTAGCATTTAGGAGCAACCCTTAAAAAATCATAGTAGAAGCTATGTGTGTTGGGTAGAGGTTATTATCTGGTGGATTTCACTACAAGGTGATCCTATAGAATCTGGCTGTTGTGTTGTGGATTGCCAGGTACCATTATCTTTAGGACTTTTCACCTTTTCCCTGTGTCTGGGAACATTATAATAATGATAATGAAATAGCATCCATTTACATAATATGTTCTGTGTACCAGATAAGCACTGCCTTCCTAGGTGAACACTTGCGTCCCTCTAGGTTGCTGCTGTTCTACCTCTCTTCTTTTTTGCCAAGCTGCTCAAAGCAGTGAGCTTCTCTCATTTATGTCTCAATTCATTGCAATTTAAGTTCTGATACTCAGCTCAAACTCTTTTGGCAAGAGTGAAAAGTAATTTCCTAATTGCTAAACCCAAATATCTCTTTTGATCCTTACCTTAAAGTGCCTTTCTCTTCATTACTCACATTTTGGCTTCCCATCTACAGCTCTTGGGTTTCCTCCTACCTCACTGGCAGCCCTTAGCTGCTGGTATTACCTGAAACTCTCTCCCTGACTGTCTTCTTTTTTGCATGAGACATCTCATTTCTGTCATGGTTTTGTTGTTGTAGTTAGCTGTCATGAAGTTGATCCCTGACTCACAGAGGCCACATGTTGTGGACTGAATTATGTCCCCCCCAAAATATGTGTATTAACTTGGTTAGGCCATGATTTCCAGTACTCTGTGATTGTCCTCCACAAGCCATCCACTTGTGGCATTCTCCTAGAGCAGTACTGAATAACTAAGACAGCCCATGACCCCATGCATGACTTAGACTGTTGTGATCCTTAGGGTTTCCATTGGCTGATATTTGGGAGTGGATTAACGGGCCTTTCTTTCTAGCCCATCTCAGTCTGGAAGCTCCAGTAATACCTGTTCAGCATCGTAACAACACGTAGGATCCACTGACAGATGGGTGGTAGCTGCCCATAAGGTACATTGTCTGGGAATTGAATCCAGGCCTCCCTCATGGAAGGCAAAAATTCTACCACTGAACCCCACCCCGTCCCCCTCTTGTCTTTACCGGCACTAATAGTCTCATTGTTCCAAAATCTCCATCTGCATTCCAGGATCTCTTTTCAGACCTGGCTTCCTACTGCTTGTTTAATGTTCCCTATTGCAGTTATTAGCTGCCATGGAGTCAATTGTTCCTCATGGTGACACCCTGTGTGTCAGAGTAGAACAGCTCCATAGGGTTTTCAAGGCTGTGACCTTTCAGTAGCAGATCACCAGGCCTTTCTTCGGAGGTACTTCTGGGTGGATTTGAACTGCCAACTTTTGGTTAGTAGTCCAGTACTTAACCATGTGCGCCATCCAGGGGCTCAGATGTTCCATAGGCACCTCAAACTCAAAATAAGCTAATTTGATAGAATTATCTTCCATTCTTATGCCTTCTACCATTCACCGTTTCCCAAGCCAGAAATCTAGAAGTCAATCTGGACTCCTCTATCTTCCCCAACTTCCATATCCTATTAACTGGTCATGAAATCCCATTGATTCTACTTCTTTAATTTTTCTCAATACTGATCCCTTTATAATCCAAATGTAATGAGTGTAATGACCTTAGTAGGGTCCTATTATTTCTTGCCTGGATTGCTGCCATGGGAATTTATTTATTCTAGAATTTCTTTTGCATAGATATAATACTCTTAGAGATAAATACCCTCCCACTTACAAATAATACTCTTTGGGTTCATAAATTTTCTAATAGTCTGGTGCTCTTGATATTTTTGTTTTAGGTTGCAAGGTTTGCTCAGCAGCTTTTATAAATACAGCTGATGCAGAGATGGTAACTCTGAGAGTGCATAAGGATGGAGGATCAGCAGTGGATCTGTGAAAGATCAGTTAGGCTACTTCGGTATCACCGTCACCAACAGAAACCGAGGGTTTTGGATTCATGATGTTTAAGATTCTTTCTTAAATTGACATTGTATGGCTCTGTGATCCTAAATTTGCCCCCACTGCCTTCATAGGTACCACACGAGCACATCAGGAGAAACTGCCCAAGTCGAATATCACTGGTAAGGGAGCCAGAAGCCCCAGACCCAGTGTCAGTGACTGGTGGTGAGGTCCTGGAAAATTACAGACATGTGTCTGTATCTGGAAAAGGAAGGGAGTACATCTCAACGATCTCTAAACGTCCTCCAAGCTCTAGCCTCAGATGACAATGATGACAAGAGTGGATAAAAATAGCTGCCAGTGTTTATGGAGGCCCTGAGTTAACCCATGGATGATCTAATTTAATCCCATGATCTATGCTATCTTGCTGGGTAGTCATCATTTCCCTGGACTGGCACTTGGCAGCCAGTGTAAGGTTGCTGAATTGCTCTGTACCTGCTCTGTGGGTAAAAGGGGCTTCTTTCAGACAACTAAAATACTTATCACATAAATAATGGACATAAGCTTTTATTGTTTTATCTACATTACATAGTAACTGTGATGACCAACATGAACTGAGTACCTAGTATGTGAGGAGAAGTATAAGGAACCTGCCCACCTTTCCTCAATTTAAGCCTTATCAGGATTCATTCAGTCACTCAACACATATTTCTAGTCTTTTTTTTTTTAAGGTTCAGGAAGTACAAATAGCACTAAGTCTCTGATCTCCTGGAGCAATGTGATTATTACCCTCATTTTACAGATGAGAGAACTCAAGTTCATGGAGTTAAGTAACTTGGCCACGATTAGACAACTTGTCAATGACAAGGGCAGGACCAAACTCAGTTCTGCCTCACGCTGAAGGCTGTCTGTTGACCACTGGGACATGGTTGAACGTGGCATATCACAGAAAAAGAGAAAATATAGTGAAAGCTCCAAAATATAGGCATCTGTGTCACCCCAGAATTTGTGTTGGGATCCTAACCCCTACACCTGCAGATGTGATCCTGTTTGGAAACAAGGTTTTCCTTATTATGTTAGTGAGATCATATCAGTGTAGGGTGTGTCCTAAACTGGATCACTTCTGTCTAATTAGGAGCCGTATAGACAGACAGACAGGGAAGCACAGATGGGGGAGACAGATACCAGGTAAGGATGACCTAGAAATCAAGGAACGCCACTGGGGCTATGGAAGCTGAAAGAAATAAAGACCTTCCCACAAAGGGAGAGCTTTCCTTAGAGCTCATGTCTCGAGCTCTGACTTCTAGCCTCCAGAACTGTGAGAAAATAAGTGTCTGTTCTTTCAAGCCGCCCGCTCATGGTATCTTTGTTTTAGCAGCACTAGGAAACCAAGACAGCATTGAATTTTTAAGCAAGAATTTTGAGCATTTTCTTATTCAGTCATGAAATTGCAAAAACTTTTGCTAATATCCACGCTCAGTATTCATAGAGGCATTCCTACATCGGAAGCATAGCTATTCCTGTTTAGATTTGGGGCAGGGAGAATTAGAGCCTGCAGCTGAACTTGAAGCTACAGCCCACACTCTCTCTGCCCTTGTGTGGAACTTTGCATTTTCCCCAATCTTTAATCCTTAGAAGCTATTGCTTGATGAATACGGCCTGAAGTGACTCAAGCAACTGATTATAGTTTTTGTTGGTGTTCTCTGCAAATTTCTTTCCTGGTCATTCAGGTGGGACAGACTCAGATTGCGTCTTAGTACACACATTTGTATCTGTAGTCAAGGACTGGAGGGAAAGAGGAATTGCTTTATGGGTCAGGGCAATAACATCTTAGAATTGCTAGAAGTAACCATAATTACACACGCTTGTTTCCCAAGAATTAAACACAGGAAATGAATTAAAGGCAGCCTTTACTTTTATTATAACAAAAAATTACTCTGGAAATAACGATAGCTGTCATTAGTTTTGGGATAACCTTAATTTGTCCTCACTTGAAGCATTAAAATTTATGAAGTGTTAATGGAAAGCTTTTTAGTTTAACTATGCAGTTGCTATCTCTTTAACCTCTCACCCCCACCTCCGGGAGAGGGAAAAATTCATCTTACAAAGCTGTTAGAAGAAGGAGTATATTTCATGTGAATATTCTTTACCCACTTTGTGTCCCTTTCCCTCCCATATTTTTCCATTACTTACTTTTGGCCAGTGTTCCATTAATGGCATTAGGATTTTTATTTTCCTGATCTTAGGGTGGAAGAATTGGACCCATTATATCTGGTAATTTATCAAACAGTTTCTCTGTTACAAAGAACTTTTTTTTTTTCCCCTCTCTCCGGGTTTCTGGCAGTTCATCTCATGCTGCCGGGGGAGATCGAACACTTTAGTCTTTTGAAGAGTTCACATCAGAAGATTTCACCACAAGCCTCTAAGATTTCACCTCATGAGAAATTCCCCTTTAAATCTGTGATTTCTTCCTCTTCCCAGGACCTTTTCAATTCCGTAATTGTGTCATGTGTTGGCTGTAGAGTCTTCTCCCTTTGAAGTATTTACAGATGCCGCTAGCAGCCTCTTTTGAAAGAGAAACGTTGGTGGTGATGGCGGGGGGAAGGATTGAAATCCTTCAGCAGCCAAAAGGTGATCCCTGAATAATTCAGGACACACCGTGGGGCATTGCTAATACCAGCTCCCCCAAGGCCTGACTAAATATTCACACTCTTATTCAGGTCTCTGGGGAAAATAATTGTTGTAGAAGTAGTAATCTCTGTTCTCCTCAGCTACACACAATGTTGAGTGTGCTAGGCTTTCCCTAAACCAGTGGTTCTAAGCTCTGGCTGTGCATTAGAATTACCTGGGGAAATTTAAGGAAGTACGAATGGCCAGGTCCCTCACTAGATGTACTAAATTTGGAACTGTGTTGGGATTAGCAATCACAGTTTTTCAAAACATCTAAGGAGATTCCAGTGTCCACTGAGGGTTGAGGTCATTGCTGTGAGCTGATACTCATTCTGGCTTATATTCTTGAGAATAGAGTTGTGGAAAGAAGCAGAAGACTAAATTAGGAGCACCTTCCCATCTACCCACATATGCCTCCCCTTCTTTTCTCACCTCTTCATCTCAAACATGATAGGCGGTTCCCTAGAGAAAGAACTGTCTTGGCAGTGGTGAGAGGCTTGGACCTTCACTAGAGACCTAGATGTGTCTCCTCAGGGCGTAAAAACAACTGGTGGGCACATTTAAATGGCTTGCCTTTTAACAGGAGCTCCATACAAAAAAAACAAAAAACAAAAAAAACATAACAAGTTTTAGGATTTTCTCAGAATTTCTATCAGCAGCAAAGACTCTTTCACAGGTCTGCCTTGCTGTCAGCATTCTAAAGACTGTTCTACTCAGACGAGGCACTGGGGGTGGTCCTTTTTCAGTTAGAGTTTGGAGGACCGCTTCAACTCATCACATCAACCTCCACCACCCAAGGAATCTCCATAGCACTTGCTGTTTACCTTGGAAAAGCCCCACTGTTCAAATTCCTCACTTGAAACATGAAGAATGCATGTCCTGAAAAGAAAGAAAGGCCTTGGAGAAAAAGAGGAGAAAGGAAAGATTTTTAACTTTGCTGCTCTAGTGCTTATAAACAAAAATAAATAAAAATCTTTTTGACTGGAAAATCAGGGTAATGGGTTATTGGGTTACTTTGATGAGGCTCTTTATCTCATGTTTTGCTTATTATTCCCTGGTTTTTTGTGTAAATTATATTTAGATTAGTTTATAAATTTAATAGAGGGCTTCATGAGAAAAGGGAGTACGGTATCTGTCATTGCCTTTTCATATTTTTTAATTTATCCTGGGCCTTCTATCTCTGTCACAGTTGTTCCTTAACATTTTTTACTACAAAAAAAATTCATCAAACAACAAAAACGCATAGCTAAGTAACAGGCACTGATGGGGAATATATAAAAACTTCATCTATAATATTCTGCAATGAACACACTTCACCTAAACATTTGGGTTCACCCAGTGGTGTGCTGATAAATTCTTTCTGGCTGTCCCTGGGGGGGGGGGTGGGGGGGTGGGGAAGCCCTGATGTGGTCTTTGTTGACTTTCTGTGGTGTAACTACTCCCACCATGACCAATCTCAAGCCACCAATGTGATGGTACTTAACATAGAGTTGGGAAGACATGTGTAATTGCTCCTTGCTGTATGAACTGACTCTAGCACACCACTGTGACCACTCTAGCCAATATTTTAGGATAAATTCCTAAAAATGAAATTTCTGGGTCAAGGGGTATGAACACTGTAAAAGATTTTACAGTTCCCTTCCAGAAATATCAAAATTTTTACTCTCATCAAGAACATGAGGGTGTTTTGAAATTTCTAGCTTCCCGAGAGTCCTACTTTCCCCTAGAGTTAATGAGATTTCTGTCTTGCGGGGGGGTCTTCTCACTTCAGCCAGACAGCCAACCCCTTGGCAGTACATTCAAATATGAAAGGAGTAATTGGGCTGAATGTATCTGCTGTCTCTTTCAACTCTGAGATTTTATGAAAAGTTAAATAACAAAACAGCAACAACAAACAAGGTGCCAGAAGGTAATTTATAATAAATGCCAAATGTCAGTGATGTCAAGGTTCACAGGAAGGAGACGCCAGTGTGTGGGAGCCTGGTGAGGAACAGCTTCACAGAGGAAGGGAGAATTGTTCCAAAAAAGAAGAGAAGTTATTTGTTGGAGCCTGGGTGACTGCGTCTTTATCAATTCCCTCTCGGTTATAGAAGCCTGGATTCTTTGCATCGGCAACAGACTGGATGAAGGCAGGAGGGCGGCAGAGGAAGAAAGAGAGGAGCTGTTTCCTGGAGTGTGCTCTTTGAAAGCCACTTGCCGCCATCTGTAGCCATGCCTGTGCGGTGCCTTCCAGAATGAAACCCCTGTCCATGTGTCTCGCCTGTCTTTTTAGCCGACCCCTCCCCAACTACCTTCCCTTCTGTATCACGCTTTCATTTTAGGAATTAAAAAAAAAAATCCAAACTGTAATTCATCTTCCCACTGTTGGACACAAACCATGACTGAAGGACACAAGTGTGTGGTACCAATTAGATCTGCAGCTCCCATCCTGTGCCTGGGATTAGAGTGTCTGCCATTTGCTTGAGTTTGTTCAACCTGAATATCAGATAACATTAAGGTTTACATTCCCTGTAGGAAGCTGTCCCAAGAATTTATTGATGTTTGCCACATGCGATTATAGCCAGAGAAGGCCAAGAGGAGAATCTTATATTTTTTCCTGTTAACCTTTGAAAAGCAGCATTGTGTGGCTTCCTCCATAAAGCCTGTGACCTTCAAGCATCTAAATCTTCAGGTTTTCCCACAAATTATGCCACTTTCCTTTCAATGTTTTCTTTAACTGGTATTAGAATGATATGGATATTTGCTTTTGCCAAGAGGCAGGGGTGCTCTGGGAGGAAGCACAGCTGTGGGGTTGCCTAGCCTTCTCTCCCTGGCTGGTGCCTTTACACAGGCATGTGAGATACCAGCAGCTAGGAATGCTTTCGAATGAGACAGTAAACAGTTTAGGGTAAGAAGTGGTTTCAAAAAAAATCATTCTTACCCTAAATGAAATCTCAGATCTTGCAATTTTGTTTTCTTCTGTCTCAGCTGTTTCCTTTTGAAGTCCAAGCCTGCTAGCTCTTGGTGTAAGTACAGCTGTGAGTGGTCTATCACGACTCATTGTAAGGCAAGAAAAGAACCAGAGCAAAGAAATACCTGTTGTTGTTTGTCATCCATTAGCGCAATTTGAATGTACCCAGTCTTGTTCACAT
Organism: Elephas maximus indicus; assembly: GCF_024166365.1. Taxonomy (NCBI): domain Eukaryota; kingdom Metazoa; phylum Chordata; class Mammalia; order Proboscidea; family Elephantidae; genus Elephas; species Elephas maximus. Next base: position 236,174,793 of record NC_064819.1, read on the forward strand.
ATGCAGATGAAGACCCCATACATTAAGACTTCCAGGCTCCAGTGTTCAGCTGAATGGGACAGTTTAGGGGCTTCTAGTCAACCCATGCTCAGGCATTCTGACAACGGTAAAACCAAAAACCAAACCCATTGCTGTTGAGTCAATTCTGACTCATAGCGACCCTATAGGACAGAGTAGAACTGCCCTGTAGAGTTTCCAAGGAATGCCCTATGGGTTAGAACTGCTGATCTTTTGGTTAGCATCCACAGCTTTTAACCACTACACCACCAGGGTTTTCGCTGGTGACGCAGGCCTGTATTTTTGCGTGACCCTTTCTTTTCCATGTCCATTACACCTGCCTTAGTTCAGAGTTTTAGTCTTTGGGGTCTGAAGGATACGAGTGCTTCCTGATTAGTTGCTTTTAGAATCTTGTATCTCCTACTGATTTTTTGCTTTTTTTTTTCAAATTATAAGCAAACAAATCTTGAAATGTCAAATCAACCATATTAACTTTTATCTAAAATCTTCAGTGGCTCCCTGTTCCTATGGGATAAATTCTAACAAATTCTAAATTCATTACTTATCATTAAAAGTGTTGCTTAGTTAACCACTGTATTAGTGCCTGGGGCTGCTATAACGATGTTCTACAAACTGGGTGGTTTATAAGAAAGAAATTTCTCATCTCAAGGTTCTGAAGGCAGAAGTCTGAAATCAGGGTGTCAGCCACGTTGATTCCTTTTGAGGCTCTGAGGGAGGTTCTTCCATACTTCTCTCCCAACTTCTGGTGAAGATGGCAATCCTCGGCCTTCTTTGGCCGATATCTGCCATCTTCTGGCTACGGGTCTCCTTGCATCTCTTCTTTTTTATAAAGACACCACTTAGATTGGATTAAGATCCAACCTACTCTTCTATGACTTCGTGTCAACTTAACTGAAAACATAAAGATCTTATTTTCAAACAAAGTCACATTCACAGGTACAAGGTCTAAGGCTTCAACACAAGTTCGTACCACACTCTCTGCATTTCCAGCCTTGTCTCCCAGTTCTTATCATGGATCGCCCATTACTGCCGAACCAATGCCCTCACCAGCCTTGTCTCCCAGTGCTCACCATGGATCACCCATTACTACCAAACCAATGCCCTTACCAGCCTTGTCTCCCAGTGCTCATCATGGATCGCCTATTACTACCGAACCAATGCCCCCACCAGCTGGACACTGTGTTGATAACACCTGAGACAACACCTGTAACCAGCAAAACATCTTCATTGGGTTGACACCATGGGAACACTTTTGCTCTGAATTAGATGTCTTCTTGTATGTATCATTCACAGAATTTTAGAATCAGTGGGAGCTTTAGATATTTTTGTCCTATCTCCCAGCTTTATACATGTGAGAACTAATGTTCAGGGATGTGGGTTCAATTACCCAAAGCCCCTAATAGTGGTGACAGTAGTGGCCATTTATTGACTGCTTTTATATACACCTGGAGTCCCTGGGTGGTGCAAACAGCACATTCAGCTGCTAACCAAAAGATTGGCAGCTTGAGTTCACCTAGAGGTGCCTCAGAAGGAATGCCTGGTGGTCTGCTTCTGAAAAGTCAGCCACTGAAAACCCTATGGAACACAATTCTACTCTTGGCATTCATGAATTGGAATTGACTTCACAGCAACTGGTTTTATTTATATACACCTGGCAAGTGTTAAAAAGATCTCACTGAATGATTCAACATCCTTACTCTGTAATGAGGAGCTTGAGGCACAGAGAGGTTAAGTAATTTGCTCCAGGTTACATAGAACGTAAGCTCCAGAACCAAGATTCAGACCCCAGAGAGCTCACTCAAGCCATTTTGCTACACTACCCCCACTCCATGACACTTGTCAATGCTATTTTGTTACATTTGTGGATATATCTTATTTATCCAACTACATTTGTAAGCGTATGGATGGAAGGGAACTTACAAGTCTTTGAACCCCACTGTGCAGATTTTTAATGAATACGCAATACCACCTCCATAGTTCAGAATCTAGAGATGCCATATAACTTGAAAACACTCTAGAAGTTCCCAGCCATTGTTTTCTTTCTCCTTCATGTGCAAACAGATTGGCAATTTAATCATTTTTCTCACGTGTATAATTTTAGTCCCATCACCTGTTTCTGCCAGTCTGTGAACATACTTGAACACTCCATGCTTCTTGCATCTATCAGCCATGTGATCTGCCAGGATTCTGCTTCAACTTGTACAAATCTCAAACCTTGTCCTTTACCAGGCACACGAGTTCAATGACCCAAATATGCTGTCTCTGCTCCATCAGCACTCTGCCTCAATTTACTGATCTTTTATCTACTCTTCCCTTTTTCCAACCCCAGATGCTATCACTAGTCATTCCCAACTTACTGCATCTTGAATAAATACATAGCTTAACCTTCATAATAATACTATGAGATTGATAGGAACCAAAAGAAATGACCACTGCCCTCTAGCATAGTGTATTCTGTCCAGAAGTACAGGACTCAGGGGAAAACATTATGTTTTCATTGCCAACTGTGTGCTAGCACTGTGCAAAGCAACGCACATAGACTGCATTGTTTAGTCCTTATAGTAGCTCTGTAAGATAGACATTTTTATCCTCACTTAGTAAATGAAGGAACTAAAGCTTACAAGGAGTATAACTCACCTTGGGTCACTCATGTTCTGTGAAGTGGAACCATAATTTGAGCTCCACAGGCTCTAAAATCCAGGCTGTTCCCCAACACAAGGCTTTGCAACATAAAGAGAGCAGTATCATAAATCACCTACAGATAGTGCATTAAATACTGCACTCCATTGGTGGTGATGGAGTTTGGAGAACTATGGAATGGGAAAACTTGGGGGTTCTAGCTATGAGTCAAAATCAGTTTGACTGCACCCAGTGACAACAACAAGAGATATTTACAATAAAGCTTTCCCCAAGTTTCTAATTCACCACAGAAGAAGGCAGTGATAAGAAAATAAGCCATACCAAATTAGCCCCATTCATCTTGTGAGAGGTGGTAGTGTTACTAGAAATATGGGCCATCCTGGAGAATGCCAGAGACACAATGTACCTAGAACTTTCCTGGGAATTTAGCAAATTGCTGTGATAACCTTGTAGACTCATAAAGAAATAGAGACTAAGGATTGTCTTAGTTTCTTAGTGTTGCTATAACAGAAATACCACAAGTGGGTGGCTTTAATGAACAGAAAGTATATTCTCATAGTTTAAAACAAACAAACAAAAAAAACCCCATTGCTGCTGAGTCCGTTCCAACTTATAGAGACTCTACGGGACAGAATAGAACTGCCCCACAGAGTTTCCAAGAGGTGGCTGGTGGATTAGAACTGCCAACCTTTTGGTTAGCAGCCAAGCTCCTAATAGCTGAGCCACCAGGGCCTCTATTCTCATAGTTTAGAAAGGTAGAAGTCCAAATTTAGGGACACTGGCTCTAGGGGAAGTCCTTCTGTCTCTGCTGGCTCTGGAGGAAGGTCCGTATCTCTTTTCAGCTTCTGTTCTTCAGTTCCTTGGTGATCTTCATGTGGTGTGGCATCTGTCTTCTCCCAGCTGTGCTTACTTTCTTCTGTGCCTGTTCTACTATTTTATATCTTAAAAAGTGATTCGCTTAAGACACACCCTACAATGGTATGCCCTCATTAATATAACAAAAGAATCCCTACTCCCAAATGGGAACACGTTCACAGAATTGCAACACAAAAGTTTAGAGGGACACAATTCAATCCATAATAATGATAATATTTCTAGGTTTCATAATTGCACCCTAGTGGATATTGATTAACAGTTTGAAAGATTGGGGGCAGGGTTTTATCCTTAACCATTTGTGATTCAAACTTCTAATTAAAACCTTAGAGGAAATACTGGAAGTTTTTGGTTAGCTCACTTGATATTTGTGCAAGAATTGGCACTGTGGATCCTTCCTCCTTCTTGAAAGTTTCTCCTCTGATGCCCATGACAACCCTTCCTCCTGAACCACTGCCCCTCACCAGTGTCTTTGACGGATTCTTCATCCTTTGCCTATTCTTTAAATGTAAAACAATTCCTCAGGGTTCCTTCTTGGCCTTTCCTCACTTCTCTCTCCATAGATAACGTCAACTGCTCCCATCACTTCAGTTTTCCATCTTTCAAAAGGACCCAGCTAACTGCTGGATATCTCTGTGCTGCTGTCCCGTACTACCTTCATTTTCAAGCAAGCCCAAACTCAACTCTTTCTTTTGCTAACAAATCACATCCTCCTCTTGTAATCAGCGAATATATCTCCTTTTTGCCCCTTTTCCTAGTCTGTCACCTCTGATGTCACTCTGTTGCCCCACCCCACGTGCCAAGCTCTATTGTTTCTAACTGCCACTTCTTCCCACGTGTCCATCCTTCCCCATCTCCATGGCTGTTGCCCTAATTCTTGCCACAGTCACACCTCATAAAATTACAGACAATTTCCTAACTGATGGTCCCATATCCACTCTCATGCCCACATTCCATTCTTAATCTTACAGCCAGAGTGGTCTTTTTACTGTACAGATCTGGTAAGGTCACTGGCCTGATTAAGGCAACTAGGTTATTTTTGTACTTCTTATTAGCAAGATGGGGTGCTGGTGGCGCAGAGGTTATGCATTTGGTTGCTAACCAAAAGGTCAGCAGTTTGAATCCACCAGCTGCTCCTTGGAAACCCCATGGGGAAGTTCTACTCTGTCCTGTAGGATCTCTATGAGTTGGTATGGACTTGATAGCAATGAGTTTATTAGCAAGATGCTGACAGAAGTTACTCTGCCGTGCACGTGCCAAAAAAGCTGTCTACTCTTCAGCCTCACTGCTCAGAATTCCAGTGTCTATGGGTATAACATTCTAGGTATAATAAATTTTTTTTGCATTTTTAATAGGGCAGGCTTTTTCTCATTTTCAGGCCTTAGGGTATGCTATTCCTTTCGCTTTGTCAGAAATATTCTTTCTTCCATCTGATGTAGCTAATTCCTGCTCATTTTTCCCTTCTCATCTTAAATTTTCTTTCCTCCAAAACCTTCTCTGTTGTTCCTAGCCCGAGTTAGTGGTTCCTTTTATGTGCTTACCAAGCTATCAGTAACATAGAGTTAGAATGACCCACCCAAAAAGTGGGCTATCTAAAGATTGATGGAAAAAATAACAGTATTCAAACGATCTTGGGATATACTGAGGTTTGAAAATGTTTAATGAGTCTTATTAACAAATACTGTAAACAACATTGGTTTGGATGGGGAACACACCTGATAGAATCTTAGTTTTTTAATCTTTTGAGTGTGAGATGGCACCTAGTGTAAGTCATCTGATTTTCAGATCAAATTTTTCACAGATGAAGACCACGTCTCCCCCTTCCTCCAGAGATCTTGCAAAGCCCAGTGGGCACCTTCCCACAGACTTTTTGGCAGATTGTACATCTCTCACTTGCTCCAAATTGTCCCTTGTTTCATTGATTTGAATGGATTTCCACTGACGTAAGCTAGAATTTAAACCCAGCATTAACTGCTCTGCTGCAGGTAGTAATTTTTTCTTTTGTAGCATGCCTATAATTTTGGTTCTCCACTCCCTCCTTCAGACTTTTTATTTTTTTAATTACTTGAGTCACAAGGGATGTGACCTTAGAACGGGAAGAAAATTAAAAACTAAAAAAAAAAAAAAAAAACGAGAAAGATGGCAAATAAAGCTGACAGCTCATTTGTCAATGCCAGTTCTACTGCCCACTCCTGGCTGGTAAGCAAAGAGCTCCATGACTCAGACTCATAACTTAAAGCTCGTATTTCAAGTACTGAAGCTTCATGTTTTTAGTTTGTGAAAATATTACTAGGCTGTTGCTTATTTTCTTGGTCTTAGGATACCCTAGAGAAACAGAAGCAGTGAAATTGTGTGTGTATGTGCATGTGTATGTATGTGTATATGTCTGCACTACCCTGCTATCAGTTTGCCACACTATGGTGGTTGCCATGCAGCTATGATGCTGGGAGCTATGCTTGCTGTGGACAATCACTGGAGGAAGATACCATGTTTGGTGAAGAAGAGGGCCGGCAAGGGTGAGAGAGACCCTTAGCCAGACAGATTGGCACAACAGCAGCAATGATAGACTCACAAATGCTGGCGATGGTGAGGATGACACAGAACTGGGCAAAGTTTGGTTCTATTGTACATAGAGTCAGCATAACTGACAGTCGACTTGACGACAGCTGCCTGGAGGCAGAATACACTCTAGGGAAACTGTCTTTATGCTCTTAGGTCTTCAACTGATTGGTTGGGGTCTGCATATATGTGTATATATATATATCTACCTAAGATATATACGTATGTGTGTGTATATGTATATACATACACACACAGTATTTTACACAAATAATGCGCACCTTCTACATTTGTTTGCCAGCCATACCCTCCCCCAAGAGTTATTTTTGTATGTTAGCTAAGGTAATTTTGAAAACTAGCACAGTGTGCTTATGAAAATACCTCACGGGGTGGGGGGGGGGGACATGGTTGGCAAACAAACATAGAAGGCACGTGTTATTTGTGTAAAAATACAGTACATACACATGCTTGTATATATAGAGAGTGAAAGAAAGAGAGAGATTTATTTTAGGGAATTTTCTCAGACTGGAGATTGCAGGTTTATGTTCCAAAATCCATAGGTCAGGCGGGAAGCCTGAAGAGTGAAGGAATTCTAGCAAAAAGTCTTTTACACTCTGGAGGCAAAACACACTCTAGGGAAACTCTGTTTATGCTTTTAAGGTCTTTAAATGCTTGGTTGAGGTCTGCCTACATTATGGAGGATCATCTGCTTTACTCAATCCCAACTGCAACTACAGTGTCTAGACTAGTGTTTTACCCAACACAGGACACCATCACTAGCCATGCTGACACATAAAATTAACCACTGCAATTTTCTTTTGAGAATTATGCTCAATGTTTTCATTAGTCTGCCTCTATGGCATTTAAAAAGATATGTGCATAAAATCATTACATTTAAGAGAATACTGTTATAAACTATCTTATGATAACTAGAACAACATAACACTGGCACATTGTAGGTTCTCAGTAAGTATTTCTTGAATTAAATTGAATAATGTTAATTAATATTTTTATTTGTATTAACTCCCTTAACCACAGCATCACCAGGGCTCCTAATGACATACAGCCCTGAAAAATATAAAATCATGCATTAGAAAAAAATGAAAGGCTTAAAGAGAATAGTTATTTTTCTCAATTTAGTTAGTTAAATCCTGACAGTAGACTTTATTCTTTATTTCATTGTTCTTATGCTTCAGCTGACTCTTAAATAATCATAGAGAAAATACACTGTACTCTTTTATTAAGAAATAAATAGCTATTATCTAGGCATGAGAAAAGCACAGTAAAATGTAAAATTGTGTTGTTGAGATAAAGAAGTTAATAACACTGCATAATGGAGCATGGAAAAGCTACTTCCTGTGTAATAGTGCTGACGTATAATAGTGCTGACGTATATAATAGTGCTGACGTATATAATAGTGCTGACGTATAATAGTGCTGACGTATATAATAGTGCTGACGTATAATAGTGCTGACGTATAGCAGGCCTTAAAAAACGTTCGTGGGCTGGCCAAGAAGGAATTAATGTCTGAACAGAGATACCCAAGCATGGCAAAATAATGCCTCAAGTAAACAGTAGGCACATATTTAATGTTGGCTTACTGATGGGATTATACTCATTTTTGAGGGTATAATTTTTGAGGGTGGAATGAATTATTGAGAAACATTAAGAAATAGTTCTTACTTCACGTTAATAGGAAGAAATAAGCTTCTGATTTAAAGCAAAACTAGTTAATTTGCCTGTAAAATTCAAATGTCTCCGGTGATTTAGGGCTATGACAAGTCCTAACATCTGATTGTTTGCATTGCTACCACTGCTTTATTCAGTACATGTTGGAAATTTGGCTGAATTCTTTTTCCAAATTCGACAGATTTTCTGTTCTTATTTCCTCAATTTTTTTCCTGCTCCCTTTCTCTTTTCTTCTTCTGAGACTCTGATTGTATATATGTTAGACCACTCGAAATTGTCCAACACGACTCTAATGATATGTTCATGTTTCTTCAATCATTTTTTCTCTCAGTTCTTCAGAAAATTTCTACTTATTTATGTTTATATTCACTGAAATTTCTGCCAGTTCTTATCTGCTATTAAGATGAGGCTATAAAAAAAAATACTGTGCTAATGTTAGATAAATTTTGGCAGAAGGCAGAGAATAACAGAAAGATGTTTACCTGTGTTTTATTGACTATGCAAAAGCATTCAACTGTGTGGATCATAACAAATTATGGATAACATTGCAAAGATGGGAATTCCGGAACACTTAATTGTGCTCATGAGGAACCTGTACGTAGACCAAGAGGCAGTCTATCAAACAGAGCAAGAGAATGCTTCATGGTTTAAAGTCAGGAAAGGTGACTATCAGGGTTGTATCCTTTCACCTTACTTATTCAATCTGTATGCTGAGCAAATAATCTGAGAAGCTGGACTGTATGAAGAAGACTGTCAGGATTGAAGGAGGACTCACTAACAATCTATGTTACACAGATAACACAACCTTGCTTGCTGAAAGTGAAGAGGACTTGAGGCACTTACTGATAAAAATCAAAGACCACAGCCTTCAGTATGAATTACACCTCAACTTAAAAAATCCTCACAACTGGACCAATAAGCAACAACATGATAAATGGAAAAATTATTGAAGTTGTCAAGAATTTCATTTTATTTGGTTGCACAATCAATGCCCACGGAAGCAGTAGTCAAAAAATCAAATGACATATTGCATTTGCAAATCTGCTGCAAAAGCAGTCTTTAAACTGTTAAAAAGCAAAGACGTTACTTTGATGACTAAGGTGTGCCTGACCCAAGCCACGGTATTTTCAATCACTTCATATAAAGCTTGACAGTGAAAAAGGAAGACTGAAGAGTAATTGACGCCTTTGAATTACAGTGTTGGCAAAGAATATTGAATACACCATGGGCTACCAGAAGTACAAACAAATCTGTCTTGGAATAAGTGCAGCCAGAATGCTCTTAAGAAGCAAAGATGGGGAGACTTCATCTTGCTTACTTTGGACATGTCATCAAGAGGGACTAATCACTGGAGAAGGACATCATGCTTGGTAAAGCAGAGGGTCAGTGAAAAAAAAAAGAAGATCCTCAACAAGATGGATTGACACGTGGCTGAAACAGTGGGCTCAAACACACATACTATTCTGAGGATGGCACAGAACCCAGCAAGATTTCATTCTATTATATACAGGGTTGCTATTAGTGGGTACTGACTCAATGGTGCTTAATAACAGTATACTTTTTTTTGCTTATAATTTTCACCACTAAATTTACATTTTTAACAATTTCTGTTTCTCTGTTGGCATTATTAATCTGTTAATTCATGATGAGCATATTTTTCTTTAAGTCCTTGAGCATATTTAAGATACTAGATTTAAAATCTTGTCTGTAATTGCAGTACCTAAGTCATCTGGAGGTCATTTTCTGAATGTTTTTCTCCAGCATGAATGAATTTTTTTGGTTTCTTCATATGCTAGTGATTTTTTAAATTATATTTTTGACATAATAATATGTTTTAGATATACACTCTATTACTCTAAACAATATTGACTTTAGTTCTCATATGCAGTTTACTTGTCTAGGTTCAAACTACAAACTCCATCTCTCCTTTAGTGGGCAGAAGCTGAAATCTTTGTTCTATTATTTATGCCTATACCTGATGTTCTCTGGAGAAACAGAACTGGAAGTACATATGGTGAAAGAAACAACACCAGAGATCAAATGATAGAATTCTGCAAGATCAACGACTTCTGACTGTAAATATCTTTTTTCACCAACATAAGGGGTGACTGTACACATGCACCATGACAGATGGAATACACAGTACTCAGTGTTCTTAAATTGACTACATCTGTGGAAAGAGATCATGGAAAAGCTCAAGATCATCAGTCAGAACAAGGCCAGGGGCCAACTGTGGAATAGACCGACCATCAATTACTCCTATGCAAGTTCAAGTTGAAGCTGAAGAAAATTAGAAGAAGGTCACAGGAGCCAAATTATGACCTTGAGCATATCCCACCTGAATTTAGAGACCATATCAAGAATAAATTTGACTCATTGAACACTAATGACCAAAGACCAGAAGAGTTGTGGAATGACATCAAAGATACCATACAAGAAGAAAGCAAGAGGACATTAAAAAGACAGGAAACAAAGAAAAAACCTAAATAGATGTCAGAAGAGACTCTGAAACTTGCTCTTGAACGTCGAGTAGCTAAAGCAAACAGAAGAAATGATGTTGTAAAAGATTCGAACAGAAGATTCCAAAAGGCAGCTTTAGAAGACGAAGTATTACAATGACATGTGCAAAGTCCTGGCGTCAGAAAACCAAAAGCGAAGAGCAAGCTCGGCATTTCTCAAGCTGAAAAAGATGAAGAGAAAATTCAAACCTTGAGTTGCTATAGTACAGGATTGTAGAGGGAAAGTATTAAATGACAAGAAAGCATCAAAATAAAATGGAAGGAATACAGAATCACTCTACCAAAAAGAGTTGGTTGACATTCCACCATTTCAGGAGGTAGCATCAAGAACCGATGGTACTGAAGGAAGAAGTCTAAGCTGTGCTGAAGGCATAGGTGAAAAATAAGGCTCCAGGGATTGACAGAATACCAATTAAGATGTTTCAAAAAACGGTTGCAGTACTTGAAGTACTTACTTGTCTATGCCAAGAAATTTGGAAGACATCTATCTGGCCAACTGATGGGAAGAGAAAGGTGATCCAACATAATGCAGAAATTATCGAACAATATCATTAATATCACATGCAAGTAAAATTTTGCTGAAGATAGTTCAAAAGTGGTTGCAGCAGTAAATCGACAGGGAAAGACATTCTTAACTAAGTACACAGGTTAACATTAGCTTCCTCCCAAGTGTTAAAAGCAGAAGAGAGGGCAAGTAATGGGCATCCAATCAATCCTTTCTCACTTCATTCCATAGCTAATCCTGCCAGTGGAACTCACTGAAGAGGTAGAAATGTGCTAAACCAAAAAGTTCAAGCCAGGTTCAGAAAAGGACATGGAACAAGGTATATCATTGCTAGGGTCAGAAGGATTCTGGCTAAAAGTGGAGGATACTAGAAAGATGTTTACCTGTGTTTTATTGACTATGCAAAGGCATTAGACTGTGTGGATCATAACAAATTATGGATAATGTTATGAAGAATGGAAATTCCAGAACACTTAATTGTGCTCATGCAGAACCTGTACATAGACCAAGAGGCAGTAATTTGAACAGAACAAGGGGATATTGGGTGGTTTAAAGTCAGGAAAGATGAGCATCAGGGTTGTATCCTTTCACTGTACCTATTCAATCTGTATGCTGAGAAAAGAATCCAAGAAGCTGGACTGTATGAAGAAGAATGCAACATCAGGATTGAAGGAAGACTCATTAACAACCCGCTTTATGCAGATGACAAAACCTTGCTTGCTGAAAGTGAGGAGGACTTGAAGCACTTACAGACGAAGGTCAAAGACCACAGCCTTCAGTATGGATTACACCTCAATATAAAGACAACAAAAATCCTCACAACTGGACAAATAAGCAACATCATGATAAATGAAGACAAGATAGAACTACCCCGTAGAGTTTCCAAGGAGCACCTGGTGGATTTGAACTGCCAACATTTTGGCTAGTAGCCATAGCACTTAACCACTACTCCATCAGGGTTTCCTCTCAACATAAAGAAAACAAAAATCCCCGTAATTGAACCAATAAGCAACATTACAATAAATGAAGAAAAGATTGAAGTTGTTAAGGATTTCACTTTACCTGGATTTACAATCAACACTCATGAAAGCAGTAGTCAAAAAATCAAAAGACACATTGCATTGGGTAAATCTGCTGCAAAAGACCTCTTTAAAGAGTTAAAAATGCAAAGATGTCACCTTGAAGACTAGGGTGGGCCTGACCCAAGCCATGGTGTTTTCAATCGCCTCATATGCAAGCTTGACGGTGAATGAAGACTGAAGAAGAATTGACACCTTTGAGTTGTGGTGTTGGCAAAGAGTATTGAATATACCATGGCCTGCCAAAAGAATGAACAAGTCTGTCTTGGAAGAAGTACAACTGGAATACTCCTTGGAAGCAAGGATGGCGACACTACGTCTCACATACTTTGGACGTGTTATCAAGAGGAATCAGTCCCTGGAGAAGGACATCATGCTTAGCAAAGTAGGGCGTCAGTGAAAAAGAGGAAGACCCTCAACAAGGTGGATTGACACAGTGGCTGCAACAATGGGTTTAAGCATAACAACAGTTGTGAGTGTGGTACATGACACTGTTATACATTCTGTTGTACATATGCTTGCTGTGAGTTCGAACTGACTCGATGGCACCTAACAACAACAACATCATCTTGTTGTGGTTTAAATCTTCTTTTCCATGATGGCTATGTAGCTAATGGCGTTTTATTTATTTATGAACTGTTTATGTACGCTTTTTTGAGAGGTCTTTTTCCTGTTTTGCATTTGAGTTGTCTGCTTTTACTTACTGATTTGGAAAGCATTCTTTATATGGTGTTTAAATGGAGGCACAAAATGATAATGACTCAACGTAGCTTCAAATTAGAATTTGCTCAGGTACGCAGTTGTTCCTGAGGACTCACTGGGAGTTTTATGTGGTCACAAGTTTAGCACATTTCTACCTCTTCAGTGTGTTCCACTGGCAGGATCAGCTACGGAATGAAGTGAGAAAGGATTGCTTGGATGCCCACCCCTTGCCTTCTCTTCTGCTTTGAACACATGGGAAAAAGTTAATGTTAACCTGTGTACTCAGTTAAGAACGTCTTTCCCTGTGGTTAGATCGGGATTAATATCACTGTTGTTGTTAAGATAGCCATCGCAGTGGCCCCAGCTCAGGGTGGCTTCATGCATGGCAGAACCAGACATTACCCAGTCCTGTGCCATCTTCATGATCGTTGGTATGCTGGAGCCTACTTTTGTAGCTACTGTGTCAACCCATCTTACTGAGGTTTTTCCTTGTTTTCAGTGTTGCTCTGCCAAAAGTGATGTTGTTTTCTAGCAAGTAGTCTTTCCTGATGATGTGTCCAGAGCAAGAAATCTGAAGTCTCACCATTTTAACTTCTAAAGAGCATTCCAGTTGTGCGGCACAGTGAATTACTTAATAACGTCTTTTCTTGCCGTAGTCTTTAAGACGTCCACACAGTTATCGGGTGGGACTACGCAAATAAGTTGTATGAGACAAGTGATAATTAAGGTGATGTGTCAAGTTGGCTGAGCTATGATTTCCAGTGGTTTGGTAGTTATGTAATGATATAATCTGGCAGTTATGTAATGAGGTAGTCAGCCCTCACTTTGTGATGTGATGCAATTATCCTCCATTTTGTGATGTGTTGCAAAGCCTAGCTTCTATGCCTGTGGTTATGGTTCCATTTTTGAGTGAGTTGTCTGTTATGTTAACGAGACAGGATCAGGGTGGGATGTATCTTGAGTCAACACCTTACTAGAGGGTATGACTCAAGTTACCACCCTTACCCCAGTCACCACTCTTACTACCCTTATTCAAGTCATATGCTTACTTGAGTCATACCTTTTATCTTACAAGAGATAAAAGGAGAGAGAAACAACCAGAGAGACGGGGGCCTCATTACCTCCAAGAAAGAATAGCTGGAAGTGAAGTACATTCTTTGGACCCAGGACCCCTGTGCTGAAAACCTCCTAGACCCAGGAGACAGAGAAAGCTCTAACATCAGAAACAGTGAGAGACAGAGAGAAGCAGTGTTAGAGAAATTGTGGCAGCACAGGCAGTGGAACCAGTAGACTGTCATGAGATGGTTTGGTGGGCTCTCTGGCCTATGGAGTGAGAAAGCTGAATACCTATGGGCAAGAGGCTTACTGGTAGAGTGGGGTTATTCTGGACACTTGTTGGTGGACCTAGGCTTGCTGACTCATGGAGCTAGAGAGCTTAGCGCCTTCAGGGAGAGGCTTACTTATGGAGTGGGTTGCCTCTGGGCACTTACTGGCAGAGCAAAATTGCTTTGTAATACTTGCCCTAGCACGCAGAGGCTAGGCTGGCCTAAAAGGCCTAAAAGGCCTGAGGGGTCAAGGGTCAAGAAGCTGAGGGCCAAAGAGAGGCCTGCCTGTGAGCATGGCTGAGAAGCTGTCCTAGCTGAAGAACTGTATCCTAAGTCATTTCTAATCCTGAATTGTAACTTGTTATTTCCCTAATAAACCCCATAATTGTGAGTATTGTCTGTGAGTTCTGTGTGGCTGTTGCAATGAATTACCAAACCCAGCAGAAAAAGTAGAGAGTGCCATGGAAGTGACGGCTGGTGTCAGAATTGGTAAAATGTTTGAAGAGAGGAGTTACGTCTGACCTCCACTTCACTGGAATCAGTCTTGGGCTGTTGTTGCTGATGGTGATTTGCTCTCTCCCTCATGAAGTTAGAGTAGGTCAGACACCTCTGCCACACCATTGTTACAGGTGTATTTCTTGTAAGACTGATTTTATTGCTTTTTCGTAAGTCATCGTTGTTTGCCAATGCCACAGTATGAATTTTTCTGTCTTCCTTTTTCATTGTTCAGGATTCACATGCATATGAGGTGACTGAAAAGACCATGATCTGGGTCAAGTACACCTTAATCATTGAAGAGCTTTTTGCAGAAGATTGTTGTTGTTGTTAGATGCCGTCCAGCTGGTTCTGACTCACAGCGACCCTGTGTACAACCAAACACTGCCTGGCCCTGTGCCATGCCTACAGTCGTTGTTACTCTTGAGCCCATTGTTGCAGCCACTGTGTCAATTCTTCTCGCTGAGAGTCTTCCTCTCTTTCACTGACATGGTACTCTGCGAAGCATGATGTCCTCCCTCCTGACAACATGTCCAAAGAATGTAAGATGTAGTAGTCTTGCCATCCTTGCTTCTAAGGAGCATTCTGGTTGTACTTCTTCCAAGACATCTGTTTGTTCATTTGGCAGTCCATGGTATATTCAATATTCTTCGCCAACACCACAATTCAAAGGTGTCAATTCTTCTTTGTCTTCCTTATTAATTGTCCAGCTTTCATATGTATATGATGCCATTGAAAATACCATGGCTTGGGTCAGGTGCACCTTAGTCTTCAAGGTGACATATTTGCTTTTCAACACTTTAAAGAAGCCTTTGCAGCAGATTTGCCCAAGGCAATGCATCTTTTGATTACTTGACTGCAGCCTCCGTGGGTGTTGTTTGTGGATCCAAGTAAAACGCAATCCTTGACAACTTCAGTCTTTTCTCCATTTATCACGATGTTGCTTATTGGTTCAGTTGTGAAGATTTTGGTTTTCTTTATGTTGAAGTGCAATCCATACTGAAGGCTGTGGTCTTTGATCTTCATCAGTAAGTGCTTCAAGTCCTCTTCACTTTCAGCAAGCAAGGTTTTGTCATCTGCATAATGCAGGTTGTGTTAATGGGTCTTCCACCAATCCTGATGCCCTGTTCTTCTTCATAGGGTCCAGCTCCTCAGATTATTTGCTTAGCATACAGGTTGAATAGGTATAGTAAAAGGATACAACACTGACACACATCTTTCCTGGCTTTAAACCATGCAGTATCCCCTTGTTCTGTTCAAATGACTGTCTCTTAGTCTAAGCACAGGTTCTGCAGGAGCACAATTAAGCATTCTGGAATTCCCATTCTTTGCAATGTGATCCATAACTTACATAGTCAATAAAATGCAATAAACGTCTTTCTGACATTCTCTGCTTTCAGCCAGGATCCATCTGTCATCAGCAATGATATCCCTGGTTTCATGTCCTCTTCTGAATCCGGCCTTAATTTCTGGCAGTTCCCTGTCAACCTACTGCTGTAGCTGCTTTTGAATGATCTTCATTAAAATTTTACTTGCATGTGATATTAATGATATTGGCTGATAATTTCTGCATTCAGTTTGATCACCTTTCTTGGGAATAAGGATAAATATAGATCTCTTCCAGTCAGTTGGCCAGGCAGCTGTCTTCCAAATTTCTTGGCATAGATGAGTGAGCACTTCCAGTGCTGCATCCATTTGTTGAAACATCTCAGTTGATATTCTGTCAATTCCTGGAGCATTTCTTTTCACCAATGCCTTCAATGCAGTTTGGACTTCCTAGTTCAGTATCATTGGTTCTTGATCACATTCTACCTCTTGAAATGGTTGAATGTCAACCAATTCTTTTTGGTATAGTGACTATGTGTATTCTTTCCGTCTTCTTTTGAAGCTCCCTGCACCTTTTAATATTTTCACCATAGAACCCTTCACTATTGCAACTCGAGGCTTGAAGATTTGATTTCTTAACTTCTGCTTCCGTGGATGTTGATTGTTGATCCAAGTAGGATGAAATTGTTGACAACTTCAATTTTTTTCTCCATTTATCATGATGTTATTTATCATCCTCTCCCAAAACGAGCCATTGGTTGGCAATGTTTACCAATGTCTACATTAGGACTGGAATACTAGGGAGATAAATGTCTCCTATGCCCCACAAAGTGCTGCAGAGTGTCAGAATTTAATGGACATTTGGATGTCAACTAGTCTAAATGAAAGTTAACCCTCGCTAGCACCCAAAAGGTGGTGGCTCCATCTCTGCCCATAGGTTTCTTGTGGTGGGAAATGCAGTCCTATATTTTTCAAAGCACAGGAATCCATTATTGGTGAGCTCTAATTATTAAAAAAATATATTATTTATAGTCATATGAGATGTGCCTCACTATTGCTTCCACCCGCTAATCTTAGGTCTGTCCCCTGGAGCTTTAAGGAGTAAGGAAACTTGCTTTCTCCTTTGTGTGAGAGAGTTCTTCAAATTATTGAAGACAGCCATCTTGTCCCTACGTCTTCGTTCAGTGATTCCCTTAGACTAAAGAAAAAAAAAAAACTAAACTTCTTAGAATAAATATTTTTAAACCAAGGGGGGAAAAAGCGCTACAGTCGTAGAGAATGCACTAAGATTGAAGGCAAATAATTCGGATGCCTTTGTATTATGGTGTTGGCGAAGAATATTGAATATACCATGGACTGCCAGAAGAATGAACAAGTCTTTTCTGGAAGAAGCACAGCTGGGATGCTCTTCAAGAAATGAGGATGGCGAGACTTTGCCTCACATACTTTGGACATATTATCAGAAGGGACCAATCCTTCGAGGACATCATGCTTGGTAAAATAGAGGGTCCGCCAAAAAGAGGAAGACTGTCAATGAGATGGATTGACACAGTGGCTGCAACAATGGGCTCAAACAGCAATGATTGTGAGGATGTCCCAGGACCAGGCAGTGTTTTGTCCTGTTGTACCTAGGGTCACTATGAGGTGAAACTGACTTGATGGCACCTAACAACAATGACAAATTTATTGAGGACATTTTCTTTTTCAATAGCATCCATCATTTTCCCTTTTGTTTGTTTTCCTCTTATTATACTGTGATTACCAAGTGGCTCCTGGTGGGCTCATTAAAACACTTCCTTTATTCATTTTGGAGACCAGTTTCCTTCCTGCCTACCAACACCTGCAGTTATCTTTTTTGGGGAGTTATTGTTAACAGAAAAATTTTGCAGTGGTGATATTTTAGTGTGTAGTCCTGGTGAATAGCAAAACCCTGTTTTAATTTTACTTTTGCCATGTATTGTTCATATTTCAAGGTAATTTGCAAAACCTTTGTAATGTGTCTTTGCTCATTTCCATGAGGGACCATCATTCATAATTCTGTTTCCTGGAAATCAGGAAGTTTCACAGAGCTGTTCTGAACACATACTGCACTGTATGGTTCTACCTTTAAGAGAACAGAAGGAACAAAACTAGAAATAGATTTGTTGATTCATGATAATAAAGGAACACTCTGTCACTTTGAGACAGCTCTTTTTCAGTCTTGAAAATTTCACTGTTTTTAAGCACTTAAAAAAAAAAAAACCTGTTGCTGTGAAGTTCATTCTGACTCGTAGCGACCCTGTAGGACAGAATAGAACTGCCCTACAGAGTTTTCATGGAGAGCCTGGTGGATTTGAACTGCCGACCTTTTGGTTAGCAGTCATAGCGCTTAACCACAATGCCACAAGGGTTTCTTATAAGCACTTAGTCATTCCACAAACCAAAAAAACCAAACCCATTCCCACCCATAGTGATACTATAGGACAGAGCAGAGCTGCCCCATAGGGTTTCCAAGGAGCAGCTAGTGGATTTGAACTGCTGACCTTTTGGTTAGCAGCCAAACTCTTAACCACTGTGCCACTAGGGCTCCAGTCATTCAACAGTCAACAAATATTTATCGAGTGCTACTTTACTTTCTGTTAGGGGACCTGAAGGAGCAGTGGTTAAGAGCTGTGGCTATTAACTAGAAGAGCGACAGTTCAAATCCACCAGCCACTCTTTGGAAACCCTATCGGGCAGTTCTACTCTGTCCTATAGGGTCACTATGAGTTGGAATTGACTGGATGGCAACAGTTTTGGTTTTGGTTTACTTTATGTTAGGCTGCTTGCTAAATTACTGAGGTGAAAATTGCCCTCACTGAGTTTACCTGTTCCTTGGGGAGATCAGTAAACAACTAAAGTTTTTCAACTCTTACTACGCATCACATAGAAGGTACTCAAAAAGTGGTGGCCAGTGGTAGCCACCAGTAGTAATTGTTGCTGGGACAACTGCTGCTACTACTATTGCCACCATTCTCTTAGTTCTGCCACTGAGTAACTATGTGACTTTTGACCAAATACTTACTCTACTTGGGTCTTCCCCCACCCCATAAAATTAACAGACCAAAATAGAGAAATGTTTCTGTCTGTAAGATGGCAATAATAAAAACAAAAACAACAACAAAAAAAGCACATTGCTGTCGAGTCAATTCCAGCTCATAGCAACCCTACGAGACAGAGTAGACCTTCCCCATAGAGTTTCCCAAGAGTGGCTGGTGGATTCAGACTGCTGACCTTTTGGTTAGCAGTCATACTCTTTTTTATTTTTTTGATAGTTATTTGCTTGATATATTTATTTCCACCCTTCGATTTTTAATAAATTTATGTCTGTTTCTAAGGTGTCTCTTGTAGATAATATATTGATGGTTCTGTTTTTTTTTTATTCATTCTGTCACTCTGTGTCTTTTTATGGGTGCATTTAGGCCATTTACATTCAGTGTAATTATTGATAGGTGAGAGTTTATTGCTATCATTTTGTAGTGCTTTTTTTTTGTGGTGCTAACATTTTCTTTGTTCCTCTTACTGTCCTGTGCTGAGTTCTTTTTGTTTGTGCATTTTTCATTTATTTTGTTTTTGTAGATTTTGTTTTTATTGAGACTTTATGTTTTTCTTCTTTATTTTGATGAGTAGGTTTGTTAACTTTCTTTGTGTTTACCTTGAAATTTACCCTTATCTTCCTAGGTTTGAACCAGTCTATTATTACTTGGTATTGCCTTGCCTTCCTCTCCTTTAGAAAGTTCTATATGTATACCATTCATTCCCTCTTTTATAGTTCTGACATTGTTGTCAATTACAGATTAACCTCTATGGTTCCCTGTTGCAGTTGTTTTGGTTTTGGGTAATCCTTGAGAGTTCATTTCCTAGGTTGGTATCTGGCTGGTACAGTTTTGCCTCCTAGATTCAGGCTGTGGTCTGATGTTGTTTGTTCTCAGACTGAAGGACTCTCTTTAATAATTCATGTAAGTTTGGTTTGGTTTTTACATATCCCCTTAATTTCTGTTTATCTGGAAATGTCCTAATTTCACCATCATACTTGAACAAAAGTTTTGCAGAATATATTATTCTTGGTTGACAATTTTTTTCTTTCAAGGTTTTATATATGTCATCCCATTGCCTTCTTGCCTTCATGGTTTCTGCCAAATAATGAGAGCTTAGTCTTATTGTTTCTCCTCTGTAAGTGACTTTTTGTTTTTCTCGAGCTGCTCACAGGATTTTTTTCTTTGTCTTTGGTTTTATCGAGTGTGATTATGATATGCCTGTGTTTTTCTTTTGGGATCTATCCTATATGGGGTTCGTTGAGCTTCTTGGATGGTCAGCTTTTCATCATTCATGATATTAGGGAAGTTTTCTGTCAGCAATACTTTAATGATCTTCTTTGTGTTTTCCATTTTCTTTCCCTGTTCTGGAACTTTGATCACTCACACGTTTTTGCTTTTGATTGTATTTTGATATAATTCTCAGGGTTTCTTCATTTTTCTCCGTTCTTTTTTCTGATTTTTCCTCAAACAGAGCTGTATCCAAGTGTTTGTCTTCAATTTCGCTGATTCTGTCTTCTATTGTTTCAGACCTGCTCCTCAGCCCTTCTATGACACTGTCCATTTCTGAAATCTTGTTGTTTATCTTTTGGATTTCTAATTGTTGTTTTTGTATGATTTCTAGTTGTGAGTTTATTTTGGCATTTTGTTCTTGTGTTACTTTCCTGAATTGTTCCATTTTTCTGTCTGTATTTTCCATGAATTTGTCTGCCTTGTCCATAAATTTGTCTATTTTTTCCTCATTTTTTTTTTCCTGCTTTTTGCTTCAACTCTTGGATTGCTCTGAATATTAGAGATTTGAATTCCCTGTCAGGTAGTTCTAGTACCTTTTCTTCTACTGCAAAGTCATCTGGTGTCTTTTTTTGGATGTCTACTGGAACCACCCTGTCCTGTATATATATATATATACACACATATATGTTTTGATATTGTCTGCTGTCTCTGGGACATTCAGTAGTTACTTTCTTCATTTCTTGATTGTACATTTGTTTCATCCTGGTTTTTAGTTTTATTTGGTTATGTCTGAGCAGGCAGGCTGTGCATTCTTTGTTGTTTGCTCCTCTGTAGTCACAATACTTTTCACCTCCTTTTCCAATGGGAAGGGCCAGTCAATTAGCTATGGTGCAGCAGAGCAGATCTGGCTGAGGGGAAAGGGCTGGGATGGGTTGTTTGTGGCATGTACTAGGGCCAACAGGGCAGGCCAGGAATCAGGGCTGGGCAGATTCCAGTAGGCTGTGCATCTGCTGCTTGGGGGTGTGATGTTCAGTGCATGGTGCTGGTAGGCAGGAAAGAGGGGGGAGATTGTGATGTGTGGAGCTAATAGGGGTATGGGAAAGAGGAGAGAGAGGAGGGAGAAACAGGGGCTAAAAACAAACAAGGAAAGAAAGAAAGAAAAAAAGAGTGCTAAGAAAGCTTACTGTTGAAGTGGAGAGAAAAGAAACCAAGAAATGGAGAAAAGGATAAAAGGGAAAAAGAAAGAAAAAAAAAATAACTAGATAAGAATTTGGAAAAGAAGAAAAGAAAAGCCCCCAGGAGTCCTGGAGTCCCACCAGTGGGGCTGCTAAGACTGGAGCAGTGGCTCCCAGGCTGTGCAGTATAGCCTGGCTTGAGGGGGTATAGATGTCACACAGCACCAGGTATTCAGGAGACAGGAAAAGAAGATAAGTGTAGAGAGACAAGAACTGAGAAATGAAGAAAGACAGAGGGGAAAGAGAGAGAAAAAAAAAGAGAAAGAAAGAAATGCCCCCACCAATCCCAACTATGTGGTTGCGCAGATTGGGGGAGTCGATCCTAAGCCGTGTAGTACAGTCCAGCTAGAAGGGACTCCCAAGCTGTGAAAAGAAAAAGAAAAGAAACAAAACAGAATAAAGCAAAATAAGGCAAAAAAAAAAAAAAAAAAAGCCCCAGGGATCTTACCAGCATGGTGTCACGGGCTGGGGGAGTGGTTCCCCAGTCAAGCATGGCTTCACAGCTTTTCAAGAAGGAGCAAAGATGGCACATGGAGCCAGGTGTTACAGAGAAAGGAGGAGGAGGTGGTAGGAGGTACAGAAGAAACCATAGCAGTCAATCTTAACCTCTGTGCCACCAGGGCTCCCAAAGAAAAATAGAGGAGGAAATCTGTGTACAAATATTTTGAGAATACTATTTTAAGCAAATTTTGCTTATGGAAGAATTCTCCTTTAATGTGTTAATATGCTCCGTAAATCTCCAAGAGTATGCACCAATTTCATTTGGCTGAAAAATGCTTTTTTCTCGGGGTTTCTCAGTATTAACAATATCTATTTCTGGAAAACAATACCTCTTGATCCAGGGAACAGACTTTCCCCTCGGTACTGAACTACATGATTTCACAAGTCCTTTCCACCTTTAATATTCTATGACTCTACTCTGTTTTAGGAGCCCTGGTAGTACAATGGTTAAGCACCTGGCTGCTAACAGAAAGGTTGATGGCTTGAAACCACCAACAACTCCATGGGAGAAAGACCTGGTCATCTTCTCCCATAAAGATTACAGCCTTGGAAACCCTATGAGACAGTTCTACTTTGTCACATGGGGTCACTAAGAGTCAGAATCAACTGATGGTTGATACGTTTGAGTCCATTGTTGTGGCTACTGTGTCAACCCTTCGTGTGGAGGCTTTCCCTTGTTTTCACTGACTTTACCAAACATGATGTCCTTTCCCAGCAATCGGTCCTTCCTGATGACGTGTCCAGAGTAAGTGAGCCGAAGTGTCTCTATTCTTGCTTCTAAGGAGCATTTCTTCTAAGACTGATTTGTTCTTTTGGCAGTTTGTTGTTGTTGTTAGTTGCCCCGAGTTGATTCTGAATCATGGAGACTCCATGTGTGCAATGTAGAACCATTCTGTAGGGTTTTCAAGGCTGTGGCCTTTCAGAAGCAGGTTGCCAGGCCTGTCTTTCAAGGTGCCTCTGGGCGAATTTGAACCACCAAACTTCTCTGGCCAGTAGTTAAGCACTTAACTGTTTCTGCCACCCAGGGACACACCTTTGGCAGTTTACCAAATAAAAAAAAACAAACCCATTACTGTCAGGTCAATTTTGACTCAAGACAAGCCCATGTGGTACAGAGTAGAACTGATCCATAGGGTTTCCTTGACAGTAATCTTTACAGAAGCAGATTGCCAGGCCTTTCTTCTGCAGTGCAGCTGTGTTGGTTTGAACCACCAACTTTTAGGTTAGTAGTCGAGCACAAACTGCTTTGCCACCCAGGGGCCTTTTTGGCAGTTTAGGCTCCTGTATTTGGGTTTTCTGTTGTGTGCAATTCCTAACTAACGCGTCTATTCCTCTACCTCCATCCCCTGCCCTGCTTCCAAGCTGCTCCATGGAGACCAGTGAAACATTAGCAACCACGTGTCCAACAGCTCTCACACTGTCTGTTAAAGCAGCTGTGCCTTAAGACTGGTTCGGGAGGATATGGAAATTAAAAAATAAAAACAATCAACTCTCCAGAATGAAAAATAAAATTCTTTCAACAAATCTCCCCAGTGTAGGGCCACCCCAGAAGTGGACTCAGCAGTATGCCTCCTGTGTACAGATGGATTGCAATCAGCACAGTGGTGGTTTTAGACCCTTTTCTTGCTTGAGATCTCCCAGTACAGGAAACGGTCTCCTCATTAGTAGGTTTCTGAGGGAAGGGTGGTCTTTCCCTTCTGGACATGCCCCCCTATCTCCTCATAGGTTGCCCCACCATTCTAGACCCAACGCTGGACTCTCAGTCTCCCCAACACCATCTTAATCTACAGGCCTCTGGCTCACGTGGAGAAAGTTCCAGGTGTAACACCAGCTCTCCTCTATGGAGTGACACATAACCAAACTCATCCAAAGCCACTTCTTAGAGAAGAGCTGATTTCCAGCTCCTTTCTGTTCAGCTGATTCGGATGCAGGGCTTGGTTTGCACGGGTAAACATGCTGACGCCGCCATTTTCCAGCCTCTTCCTGTCTGTCTCCTGCTTCAGATATGAATGGGGTGACAGGTCAAAGACCCATGGTTAATAAGAGAGGCTGAGACTTTCAGACTAACTGAAACTTTTACAATTTTTGCATTGAAGTGAAGCCTGCCTTGGATCCCTTCCTCTTAAGAATAGCATTATCCTCCTTGCTTCTTGTAATTTAGCTAAATAATCTTAGAAAGTCTTGGGAAAAGCTCCATAGATAATAAAGAATAGTAGAAGCATTAAGCAAGAACAGACAACGTTTGTAAATCAATCTCTGTCTCTCCTTCCCTCTCCTCCTCTCTCTGCTCTCCTTCCCCTCCCCCTTTGCTCCCCTTTCCTCTCTTCTCTCCTTCCTTTCCCTTCCCTCCTTTCTCCTCCCCTTCCCTCCCTTCCCTTTCCTTCCTCTCCCATCTCTTCTCCTCTTCCCTCACTTCCCCTCCTCTCCCCTTTCCTCTTCTCCCCCTTCTCTCCCCTTGCCTCTTCCCTCACCTCCTCTCTTCTCCCCTTCCTTCCCTTCTTCCCTTCCCTTCCCTTCCCTCTCCTCCCCTCCTCTCCTCTCCTTTCTTCTCCTCTTCTCCACCCCCGCCCCTGCCCATGTGTATCATAAAGATGAGTAACTCAGGCTGAGCTGGCCTTGCCATTATTTACTAGAGCATCCTTTGTACAGCACTGAGCTTCAGCACATCAGTAAGAACCCACTAAAACATCACCTTGTACATTAGATGTAAAGTTTTGGCTTCAAGCTTTGATCACAACTAATCTGAGAGAGAAGACAGTCAGAGGAGTTTAGATGAAAGAGGAGTGCTTGGGCAAGGGGAATCTGATTCCTGCAGAGAAAATGAAAGAAAGAAAAAAAAAAGAACAAAATAGATCTCCAAAGGAGATGGAGTAAGCAGAAATGGTCATCCATTTGGGAAGGAAAAAGAAGAGGAAGAATTAAAGCGAGTCCCTGGGTGGTGCACATGGTGTACGCAGTTGGCTACTACCTGAAAGGCTGGAGGTTCTAATCCACCCAGAAGTGCCTTGGAGCAAAGGCCTGGCAATCTACTTCCAAAATGTGAGCCATTGAAAACCCAATGGAGTGCAGTTCTACTCTGACACACAAGCAGTATCCATGAGTCAGAGTTGGCAACTGGTATTTTAAAGGTGTAAACTGTGAGACCAAACTAACCAGAAGCACAGAAACATTAGAGTGCAGGTGAAAGGATGAGAGGGACGGAGTGTGCAAGATGTGCACTGAGTCTCTGTACCCCGAAGCCAGCATGCCAGGGCGTCCCAGCCCTCCCTCTCAGTTCCCTGGCCTGTTCACTACTGCCAGTGTGCTTGGACCTCAGGCCTGCCCGGGAGCAAGAGGCAGTCCTCCTCCTCCTCCTCTACCTCCTTTTCCTCCTCTTTCCATTTTCCTCCTCCTCCTTCTCTCCTCCTCTTCTACTTCCTCCCTTCTCCCCCTCCATTCTCTTCCCCTTTCCCCTCATCCTTTACCTCCTCCTCTTCCTGTTTTCCTCCTCCTCCTCCTCTTCTTCCCACTCTTTCTCCTTCCCCTCTTCCTGCCTTCTTCTCTCCTCCTCCCTTCCATCACTCTCCCCCTCTTATCTCCTTTCAATGCCTTTCCATGGCACTCTGCTGAAAAAGACCTTGAACTTACCTGTCCTGGTGTTGCTCTGTCAGCTTTACTGATAGACATTCAAATCTCACTTCTTTTACATTCTGGGGTTGTGGAAGATGCTAAATTACTGTTATGTCTGTGCAGCTGTTACATAATTGTTACAAGCCCCATCACGTTTTATTATTCAGGCAGTTGACTGCTCTGGGAGATGTACCTGGAAGGTATTAAAAAATAAGAGACAAATGTTATTAATAGTTGGATGGTAAGAGGTCAACATCATTTCAAAACAAACTTTGAGCCCCTGTTTTAGTTTTTTAAGCAGAGCTGAAGCATCTCTGCATCTTGAGCAATGGGATAGTTTTATACATTTGTAGGGAAGGTTCTGCAATTCTTCATGATGGCCCCAGTGAGTTGTGTACATTTATCTGGCGCAGACACTCCTTGAATGGCCTCTCCGAGGCTTGGATTTCTTAGAGTTTAAGCTGTGCACAAACGTCTTTCAGGTGGTCTCGGCTAACCCGTGGGGTGATATGTGTTTCTTTCTCTTTCCAGAACACGAAGCAAAGTGAAAGCGAAGTAACAATAACCACAACAAAAACAGCATCCTCCCAGGATATGATGAAGTGCTTCTGACTGCTTTTAAAGAATATATTAGTCCCCAGGTGGTGCTAACAGTTAATGCAATCAGCTGCTAACAGAAAGGCTGGAGTTTTAGTCTGCTCATAAGCACCTAGGAAGAAAGGCCTGGTGATCTACTTTGAAAAATCAGCCATCAAAAACCCTGTGGAGTGGGAACCAGACAAGGATGCCCTTTATCACCACCCTTATTCAACATTGTGCTGGAGGTCCTAGCCAGAGCAATTAGGCTAGATAAAGAAAAAAAGGGCATACAGATTGGCAAAAAGGAAAAGTAAAATTATCTCTATTTGCAGATGACGTGATCTTATACACAGAGAACCCTAAGAAATACTCAAGAAAACTACTTAAACTAATAGAAGAGTTCAGGAGAGTATCAGGATACAAGATAAATATACAAAAAATCAGTTGGATTCCTCTACACCAACAAAAAGAATATTGAAGAGGAAATCATCGAATCAATACCATTTACAATAGCTCCCAAGAAGATAAAATACTTAGGAATAAATCTTACCAGAGACGTAAAAGACTTACACAAAGAAAACCACAAAACACTTCTGCAAGAAACCAAAAGAGACCTACATAAGTGGAAAAACATACTTTGCTCATGGATAGGAAGACTTAACATCATAAAAATGTCTATTCTACCAAAAGCCATCTATAGATTTAATGCAATTCTGATCCAAATTCCAATGACATTTTTTAATGAGATGGAGAAACAAATCACCAAGTTGATATGGAAGGGAAAAGGCCCCGGATAAGTAAAGCATTACTGAAAAAGAAGAGCAAAGTGGGAGGCCTCACTCTACCTGATTTTAGAGCCTATTATACTGCCACGGTAGTCAGAACAGCCTGGTATTGGTACAAAAACAGATACATAGACCAATGGAACAGAATTGAGAACCCAGACATAAATCCATCCACATATGGGCAGCTGATATTTGACAAATGCCCCAAAACAGGTAAATGGGGAAAAGGCATTCTTTTTAACAAAAGGTGCTGGCATAACTAGACATCCACCTGCAAAAAAACGAAACAAGACCCGTACCTCACTCCATGCACAAAAATGAGCTAAAATGGATCAAAGAACTAAATATAAAATCTAAAACGAAAAAGATCATGGAAGAAAAAAATAGGGACAATGTTAGGAGCCCTAATACATGGCATAAACAGTATATAAAACATTACTAACAATGCAGAAGAAAAAGTAGATAACGGGGAGCTCCTAAAAATCAAATACCTATGCTCATACAAAGACTTCATCAAAAGAGTAAAAAGATTACCTACAGACTGGGAAAAAGTTTTTAGCTATGACATTTCTGATCAGTGTCTGACCTCTGAAATATACATGATACTGCAAAAACTCAACTACAAAAAGGAAAATAACCCAATTAAAAAATGGGCAAAAGTCATGAACAGACAGTTCACTAAAGAAGACATTCAGGTAACTAACAGATACATGAGGAAATGCTCAGGATCATTAGCCATTAAAAAAAAATAGCCATTAGAGAAATGCAAATCAAAACTACAATGAGATTTCATCTCACTCCAGCGAGGATGGCATTAATCCAAAAAACACAAAATAATAAATGTTGGAGAGGACTGGAACACTTATTCACTGCTGGTGGGAATGTAAAATGGTACAACCACTTTGGAAATTGATTTGGTGCTTCCTTAAAAAGCTAGAAATAGAATTACCATACGATCAAGCAATCCCACTCCTCAGAATATATCCCAGAGAAATAAGAGCCTTTACACGAACACCCATGTTCATTGCAGCACTGTTTACAATAGCAAAAAGATGAAAGCAACAAAGTTGCCCATCAATGGATGACTGGATAAACAAATTATGGTATATTCACACGATGGAATACTAAGCATCCGTAAAGAACAGTGATGAATCTGTGAAACATTTCATCACATGAAGGAATGTGGAAGACATTATGCTGAATGAGATTAGTCAGTTGCAAAAGGACAAATATTGTATAAGACCACTATTATAAGAACTCGAGAAATAGTTTACAACAGAGAAGAGAATATTCTTTGATGGTTATAGGAGGGGTGAGGGAAGGAGGGAGAGTGGGTCTCAACCAACCTGGATCAAAGGAGAATGAAGAACACCAACGACACAAGGTAATTATGAGCCCAAGAAACAGAAAGGGCCACATAAACCAGAGACTACATCATCCTGAGACCAGAAGAACTAGATGGTGCCCGGCTACAACCGATGACTGACCTGACAGGTAACACAACAGAGAACACCTGAGGGAGCAGGAGAGCAGTGGGATGCAGACCCTAAATTCTCGTAAAAAGACCAAACTTAATGGTCTGACTGAGAGTAGAAGGACCCTGGTGGTCATGGTCCCTAGACCTTCTGTTGGCCCAGGACAGGAACCATTCTCAGACCCAACTCTTCAGACAGGGATTGGACTGGACAATGGGTTGGAGAGGGATGCTGGCGAGAATTAAGCTTCTTGGATTGGGTGGACACTTGAGACTATGTTGGCATCTCCTGCCTGAAGGGGAGATGAGAGGGTAGAAGGGGTTAGAAGCTCGCAAAATGGACACAAAAAGAGAGAGTGGAGGCAGGGAGCTGGTTGTTTCATTAGGGGGAGAGCAATTGGGAGTATGTTGTTGTTGTTAGGTTCCCTTCGAGTCGGTTCTGACTCATAGCTACCGTATGCACAACAGAATGAAACACCGCCCAGTCCTGCTCCATCCTTACAATTGTTGTTATGCTTGAGCTCATGGTTGCAACCACTGTGTCAATCCACCTAGTTGAGGGTCTTCTTCTTTTCCGCTGACCCTGTACTCTGCAAAGCGTGATGTCCTTTTCCAGGGACTGATCTCTCCTGACAACATGTCCAAAGTATGTAAGATGCAGTCTCACCACCCTTGCCTCTAAGGAGCATTCTGGCTGGACTTCTTCCAAGATGGATTTGTTCGTTCTTTTTGGCAGTCCATGGTATACTCAATATTCTTCGCCAGCACCACAATTCAAAGGCATCAATTCTTCTTCAGTCTTCCTTATTCATTGTCCAGCTTTCACATGCATATGATGTGATTGAAAATACCATGACTTGGGTCAGGCACACCTTATTAGTCTTCAGGGTGACATCTTCCCTCTTCAACACTTTGAAGAGGTCCTTTGCAGCAGATTTACCCAATGCAATGCATCTTTTGATTTCTTGACTGTTGCTTCCATGGCTGTTGATTGTGGATCCAAGTAAAATGAAATCCTTGACAACTTCAATATTTTCTCCGTTTATCAAGATGTTGCTCATTGATCTAGTTGTAAGGATTTTTGTTTTCTTTATGTTGAAGTGTAATCCATACTGAAGGCTGTGGCCTTTGATCTTCATTAGTAAGTGCTTCAAGTCCTCTTCACTTTCAGCAAGCAAGGTTGTGTCATCCGCATAATGCAGGTTGTTAATGAGTCTTCGTCCAATCCTGATGCCCCGTTCTTCTTCATATAGTACAGCTTCTCGGATTATTTGTTCAGCATACAGATTAAATAGGTATGGCAAAAGAATACAACCCTGACGTACACCTTCCCTGACTTTAAACCAATCAGTATCCCCTTGTTCTATCCGAACAACTACCTCTTGATCTATGTAAAGGTTCCTCATGAGCACAGTTAAGTGTTCTGGAATTCCCATTCTTCACAATGTTATCCATAGTTTGTTATGATCCACACAGTTGAATGCCTTTGCATAGTCAATAAAACACAGGTAAACATCCTTCTGGTATTCTCTGCTTTCAGCCAGGATCCATCTGACATCAGCAATGATATCTCTGGTTTTGAGTCCTCTTCTGAGGGAGTACGTAGCAAGGTGTATATAAGTTTTTGTGTGAGAGACTGACTTGACTTGTAAACTTGCATTTAAAGCACAATAAAAATTTAAGAAAAAGAAAACCCTATGGAATACAGCTCTACTCTGATACACATGAGGTTGCCATGAAAGGGAGTCAACTGTTAAAAAACTATATAATGCGTTAGTATTACAGTGAGTCACTAGAAGGCGATAACAGCTTTAAAAGAGAAATAAAATGAAGACTACATTAACCCTCCCTCATTTCTGCTTTCATATTACCGTATGTGGATTTGTATCATTAAATTCATCAATGATAATAATAGGTTTATAGTAATAAAAAAAAACAAACCAAACCCATTGCCATCGAGTTGGTCCTGACTTATAGCTATAGTGTAGGACAAAGTAGAACTGGCCCATAGGGTTGCCAAGGGCCAGCTGGTGGATTCAAACTGCCAATCTTTTGATTAGCAGATGAGCTCTTAACCACTGCCCCACCAGGGCTTCAATAGGTTTATAGTAATAGGTTTCCCTATTTACTAAGTTTTCTCTCCCATTTTCCTGTGCCCTTTGTGAGTTCTTGGGGCGAAGGGTGAAGTCTTGGCACCATAGCAATTAAGGGCATGAACAGAACATGGAGGCAAGTCCCAGCTGGTCCACAGATAGACTGTGTGACCATGGGCAAGGTGGGCAAGCTATTAGCCTCTCTGAATCTTTGTTTTCTTATATGCAAATTCAGGCCAGCGCTTGCTGCCTTTGTCTGTGGTGAAGATCCCGTAATGGGTGTTAACTACCAATCCCAGAGCCTGAGATAGAGTAGGTACTCAAGAATTGTCTGCCCAAAGACACAAGGGACAGATTAGTCCAAAGGACTAATGGAGCACAGCTACCACAGCCTCCCCCAGACTGAGTTCGTTACAACCAGATGGTGCCCAGCTACCACCACTGACTGCTCTGACAGGGATCAAAATAGAGGGTACTGGACAGAGCTGGAGAAGAATGTAGAACAAAATTCTAACTCACAAAAGAAGACTAGACTTACTGGCCTCACAGAGGCGGGAGAAACCCTGAGAGTATGGCCCCCGGAAACCCTTTTTAGCTCTGTAATGAAGTCACTCCTAAGGCTCACCCTTCATCCAAAGAGTAGGCAGGCACATAAAACAAAATGAGACTAAAGGGGCACACCAGCCCAGGGGCAAGGATTAGAAGACAGGAGGGGACAGGAAAGCTGTTAATGGGGAACCCAAGTTTGAGAAGGATGCGTGTTGACATGTTTTGGGGTTGTTAACCAATGTTATAAAATAGTATGTATACTAACTGAGAAGCTAGTTTGTTCTGTAAAACTTCATCTAAAATGCAATAAAAAATAAATAAACAAGAATTGTCTGCTCAGATGAATTAAATGCATAATCTTATTTATTTGAACACAGGTCATTACAGGTTAAATGGTTCTTACAATACCAAAATGGAATATTGAAAACTAAAAATCTTTTTCTGGTGATGCTTCATACCATATTTAGATACTTTCATTGTTATATTCCTCTAAGAATTTTTTTCTTGGAAGTCTAGTTGATCTGTGATTTTAAGTACATAGCTTAATTTCTGTAGCCATAGTTTCATTTTGCTGTAATTATATATCTCTTTAGAAACATTTCGTGTGTTGTTTGTGTAGCTCAAATATATCCCTTTTTGTTAACTCTGGAAAGTGAAAGTGGGGTATTTTACTTTTGGAAATAGGATTTGATACAGTGAGCCATGAAGATTTGACATGCTGGAGTTGTCCCTTAAAGAAAGTGGACTCTTTGAGGCTTCAGGATTAGAGGAAGACTCATTAACAACCTGTGTTATGCAGATGACACAACCTTGCTTGCTGAAAGTGAAGAGGACTTGAATCACTTACTAATGAAGATCGTAGACCACAGACTTCAGTATAGATTGGACCTCAACATAAAGAAAACAAAAATTTTCACAACTGGACCAATAAGCAACATCATGATAAATGGAGAAAAGGTTGAGACTGTTAAGGATTTCATTTTATTTAGATCCACAATCAATGCCCATGGAAGCAGTAGTCAAGAAACCAAACAATGCATTGCATTGGGCAAATCTGCTGCAAAAGACCTCTTTAAAATATTAAGAAGCAAATATGTCACTTTGAGGGCTAAAGGGTGTCTGACCCAAGCTGTGGTATTTTCAATCGCCTCATATGCATGCAAAAACTGGACAATGAATAAGGAAGACCAAAGAAGAATTTATGCCTTTGAATTATGGTGTTGGTGATGAATACTGAATATACCACAGGCTGCCAGAATAATGAATAAATTTGTCTTGGAAGAAGTACAGCCAGAACACTCCTTGGAAGGGAGGATGGAGAGACTTTGTTTCACATACTTTGGACATGTTATTCTTCAGTCCCTGAAGAAGAATATCATGCTTGGTAGAGGGTCAGTGAAAAAGAGGAAGACCCTCAACAAGAGGGGTTGACATAGTGGCTGCAACAATGGGCTCAGGCATAAGGAAGACTTTGAGGATGGCCTAGGACCAGGCACTCTTTCATTCAGTTGTACGAAGGGTCACTATGAGTTGGAACTGATTCGACAGCACCGAACAACAACAACAGGGCTAAGAAGGGAAGTTATTATATGGCTTAGATTAAGCATATTTTTGAAAAGAGGGTGGCTATAGGGAATTATAAAGGATAAAGGACAACACCATTTGTGTGTGTGAGTATGATGAGTTTTCTCTTGAGAATAGGGCTAGAATGCATCTAGAATGCATTCTAGATGCATCTAGAATGCATCTAGAAATGAGCAGGGTACTGTTGGCCTTTGTTTTAGGCTAAACTCAGTAGGTTACTATTGGCTGGTAGGAAAAATAGCTTTTAGCACTGGCCAGCTTGACAGTTCTTAACATTGTTGAGTCACTGAGCAAGGGTGGCAGCTGTCCCTGGTAGGATGGATTAGCTTTTTCCACAACCCATTAAATGCGGCACTGGAGGGCACCAGATCCCAAGGTGGGATCTAGCTCTGCTGGGTCACAGTATGACTCTGCTGGGCATTCATTTTATAAAAGTCTGGGTGGGTTCTAGACGGTGAGCCCTTGACTCAATTAATCCTCCATTTGAAAACAATTAAAAAACAGTTCACTTGTTTGCACTCCACAACACCAGAGCCTCCTTTAGTGATGTATAAGTAGTAAGGAATTGGAGATTTTCTTCTGTGATCCTTTTCCTTGTGTTTATTTATCAATGATTGGCTTCTTTGGCCAATTTTAGAATTTGGGTCTGCCATATACATTATATATACAGTGACCCAGTGGCCACAATGATAGGCTCAAGCATAGCAATGATTATAAGCATGGTGCAGGACTGAACAGTGTTTTGTTCTGTTGTACATGGGGCGTCTGTGAGTCAGAACTGATTCGACGGCACCTAACAACAACAAAAACAACTTACATTAGGCTGGTAATACACATTAGGGTCAGTGATATAGAGTAGGATCAGTCATTTATGTTGTTATTATTGGTTGTTGTCAAGTTGATTCCTACTCATGGCTACCTTATATTTAACAGTAGGAAGCATTGTCCAGTCCTGTACCATCTTCATGAACTTTGATATGTTTGAGCCCATTGTTGAGGCTATTTTGTCAATCCAACTCATGGAGGGATTCCCTCATTTTCACTGACCCTCTACTTTACCAAACATGATGTCCTTTTCTAATGGTTGGTCTTCCCAGATGATGTATCCAAAGTAAGTGAGCCAAAGTCTCACCATCCTCACTTCTAAGGAGCATTCTGGTTTTATTTCTTCTAAGATAAATTTGTCCTTCTAGCAGGCCAGGGTACATTAGATGTTCTTCACCAACACCACAATAGAAATGCATCAATTCTTCTTCTGTCTTCCTTTTTCATCCAAAAGGGGTGATAGCGAAGATATGGCTTAGGTCCAAACCAAACCCACTGCCATCGAGTCGATTCCAACTCATAGTGACCCTATAGGACAGAGTAGAACTGCCCAATAGAGTTTCCAAGGAGCGCCTGGCAGATTCAAACTGCCAACCTCTTAGTTAGCAGCCATAGCACTTAACCACTATGCCACCAGGGTTTCCTGGCTTAGGTCAGGCACACCTAAATCACCAAAGTGACATCTCTGCTTTTTAGGACTTCAAAGAGGTCTTGTGCAGCAGATTTACCCAAAGCTATATGTTCTTTGATTTCTTGACTGCTGCTTCTATGAGCATTGATTTTTGATCCAAGTAGAAAGAAATCCTTGACAACTTCAATATTTAGGGTCAACTATGGCTCAGTTTTTTTATGGCTCAGTTATTTACACTAGGGCCAGTGGTACCCATTAGGGCAGGGTATACACTGCCACTTGTCTCTGATACCTCTTCCCAGCCAATGCTCTAGTAACAACTACCTGAAAAGGGACAGTTAGCCATGGTGGAATTTAAGCTCCTGCTGGATTTCTATACAGTATTCAAAACAGAACTACATATAAGGCTCATTTGTAAGAAACATGTAATGTCTGTGGCCCAACTTTGGGTATTCTTCCCCTCCTGAAAGGCCCCAAATCCACAAGAACTCATGAAATGGTTTAAAACAGAGAAGAGAATATTCTTTGATGGTTACAAGAAGATAAAATACTTAGGAATAAACCTTACCAGAGATGTAAAAGACCTATACAAAGAAAATTACAAAACAGGGAGGGAGAGTGGTTTTTACTAATTAAATAGTAGATAAGAACTGCCTTAGGTGAAGGGAAAGACAACACAATACAGGCGAGGTCAGCACAACTGGACTAAACTAAAAGCAAAGAAGTTGCCTGTATGAACTGAATGCTTCAAATGCCAGTATAGCAGGGGCAGGGATTTGGGGACCATGGTTTCAGGGGACATCTAAGTCAAATGGCATAGTAAAATCTATTAAGGAAATATTCTGCCTCCCACTTTGGAGAGTGGCTTCCGGGGTCTTAAATGTTAGCAAGCGACCATCTAAGATGCATCAGTGGGCCTCAACCCACCTGGAGCAAAGAAGAATGAAGAACACCAAATACACCAAGTAATTTTGAGCCCAAAAGACAGAAAGGATCAGAGAGTACATCAGCCTGAGACCAGAAGAGTTGGATGGTGCCTGGCTACAACCAATGACTGCCCTGACAGGGAACACAACAGAAAACCCCTGAGAGAGCAGGAGAGCAGTGGAATGCAGACCCCAAATTCTCATAAAAAGACCAGGCTTAATAGTCTAACTCAGACCAGAAGGACCCTGGAGGCCATGGTCCCCAGAGCTTCTGTTAGCCCAAGACAGGAACCATTCCCAAAGCCAACTGTTCAGATGGATTGGACTGGAGTATGGGATAGAAAATGATACTGGTGCGGAGTAAGCTTCTTGGATCAAACAGACACATGAGACTATGTTGGCAGCTCCTGTCTGGAGGGGAGATAAAAGGGCAGAGGGGGTCAGAAGCTGGCCCAATGGACATGAAAATAGAGAGTGGAGGGAAGGAATGTGCTGTCTCATTGGGGGAGAGCAATTATTATAAATTTTTGTATGAGAGACTGATTCGATTTGTAATCTTTCACTTAAAGCACATTAAAAATAAAAAAAAAAAAGGTAGCATGGGGCCATCAGACTTCCTCTAACTTCATAAGGGGGAGGAGAGAGAATCAAGATCAGCATCAGTCCAAGGCTGATCCCTATGAGGTGGAGGCCAGACATTCCTCCTTTCTCCAACCTTTTTACCAATTCTGACACGAGCCGTCCCTCCCATGGCACTCTCTACTCCTCTGCTGGGTTTGATGATTTGTTTCAATGGCATCCAGAACTCACAAACCATACTTACAGTAAGTAGTTTATTAGAGAAGTAACAGGTTATTACTCAGTATCAGGACGAACAGGCTGCAACTCGGTATCAGGACCAGGAAGCGTGTAGGCAAAATCTCCTGTCTTCAACGCAGGACAGCTCTCTCAGCTCCTCTTAGCCATGCAGGCTTCCTCTCGGCTCCCTGAGGACAGGCTTCTTTCAGTCCCCTAAGGACAGGCTCCTCTTGGCCACCTCAGCACAGTCTTCCTCTCTGGGCCCTTAGTCTTTGGCTCCGCTTGGGCCTGGCCTCTGCCCTGCTATGGCAAGTGTTACAAAACTCTTTAGCTCTGTCGTTAAGTGCCCAGAATCATCCCACTCCACCAGGAAGCCACCTGCCCGAAGGCACTGAGCTCTTTTGCTCCGTGGGTTGGCAAGCCTAGCTCTGCTGACAAGTGCCTGAAGGCACCCCACTCCACCAGCAAGCCTCCTCCCTGAAGGCTGTCAGCTCTCTCACTCCATGGGTTGGCACATCCACTGTAGCTGCCTTGCTCTGTGGGCCAGGAAGCACACGGTGCAATCTCTCACCAGTCTCCTGGTTCTGCTGCTGCCCTTCTGCTGCTGCTGCTTCTTGCCATCTTGTGCCGTCTCTGGTGTTACAGGTCTCTCTCTCCTGGGTCTAAGAGGTTCTCAGGGCAGGGTCCCTGGGTCCAAAGGATGCACTCCACTCTAGTTTTTCTTTCTTAGTGGTAGTGAAGTCCCCTCCCTAGTCTCTGGGATGGCTCTATTTAAACCTAGTGGAACAACAAAACTGATCAATACCCTCGTTAGGGTTCCATATACCTTATTTGCATGGTCCCACCCCAGAAGAGTTCCAAGAACCTTATTTGCATTATTAGCAAGCTGGCCAATCCCCTCGGTGGTCCATAAGCACCTTATTTGCATAGTCCCACCTAATCGCTATGTGGGAGATACAAGAACATACATGGCTAAAAGGGCTGTATTAAGTAATTCACTGCACTGCAGGTGTGCTGTTGCCAAGTCTTCAGGTGGGAAGTGGCTTGTTGCACTTGAGGAAAAGGAAACAGGCCAGAGTGGCTGGAATATTTTGGCCAAGGCAGAGGGTGGTGTGAAGTAAGTTCAGGAAGCAGGCAGAAGCCAGTTCACGTTCGGCTCTGTTACAAAGACCAGTTTGCAGATGATCAATAATTAAAGCTGTGCCTTTGTTGTTGGCTGCAGTCAAGTTGATTTTGACTTGTGGAGGCCTTATGTACAAATGAGCAGAGCAGAGCCCAGTCCTGCACCATCTTCACAACTGTCAGCATGCTTGAGTCCATGACTGTAGCTATTGTGTCAACCCACATCACAGCGGGTCTCCTGTGTCCTTGTTGGCTCTGTACATTTCACCAAGCATGATGTCCTTCTCTAGAGATTGTGCCCTCCTGGTGCTGTTCCAAAGCAAACAAGTTGGACAACGTTCCCAATGTTCTGTTGTGCTAACAACTTTGATATCGAGCTACCGATATTGAGCAATGAGTGCCATGTGCAATGCTGGACAGTTTTTACGTGTGGCTTCTAATCCCAGAACAGATCTATGGTGGTAGGCTTTAACCCCCGTCATATAGCCTGAGCGGCAGAGAACCTTGTTGGAGGTCATCAGCTGTTACGTGGCAGAGCTAGGATTGGAATACAGCCCTGGCTAACTTACAGCCTCAGGTCTGACCTCCATGGTGGTGGCTGTCTGGTCACCTGCCCAGCTGGTGTGAGTGCCTTGCCTCTCCCTGAGAGATACTGACTCAGTAGGTCTGGAGTACCGCCCAGAGTCACCTGCATTTTTCAGGATCTCCTGGGACATTCTGAAGCCAGCTAAGATTTATAGCAGAACTGTAGTTCACTCTGCTGTTTTTCAAAAAACTTTTATAAGTCAATCAATTAAGCAAGCCAACAGACAAAAATGGACGAACACCCAAGTCTGGAAGAGCAGCTGGGTGTGCACTCTTCAAATCCATAGTCAAACAAGTCCTGTGATGTCCTACTCTTCCCCTCTAGCCTACCATGGCCGTGAGAGGCTCGATCTCGTGACCCTATCTCTTCTCTATTTCAAACTCTTTTCCTCTTTCTGACAGATTCAGAGAATACAGCAAGTTTACAGAGCAAATGAAAGGAAGGTTCTCACTGATGAAATGTTTTGTGCAGAAACACACATGTGGTGCAGTTACAGTGAGAGGAGGGACTTAAGGTTTTTGGTAAGGGGAGCACCCTTTTCCCCTGAACTCATCACATTAGCTACGTTGCCAGAATGGCAAATCTTAGATGTCTGCACTGATTTTTTTCTTTTTAACAATTCACTCTCTTACCTTTAATCGCTTCGTAAATACGTTGTTTCCTTATGTGCTGTAAGTCAGCCTGAACAACAGTCACAGATTCCTGTTAATGAGTATTTAGCCCTCAGTGTGGAAGCACAGTGCTTCCCCTGAACAATCTCTCATCACAGGTTCCTACCTGAGATGATGGGAAATGCTTACCAGGTTTAGGAGAGTTTCCTCTAGAAGGACCTTTAAGAGATGCTGTAAGGAGGCTCTGCTTGTTGTTTGCATGGCAAAAGTCCATGAGGCTGATTTTTTCTCATTAGTTTGAAGTGCTTTATTGATAGTCATGATGTAAAATAAAATGAATAATTCTATGCCCATTTTAGTTTTCATTCAAAAGTGCTTTTGTGTTTCTATTGAGTGCAAAATAGTCTCCTCAATGTCAAGGAAGGGGACAGAGGTGATTTAGATACCAGTCCTCCTATCAGTGAGCTTCTTGTCTAGCAGGAGAAAAGAGATAGCTACAGTAACTATCACTGACTGAATTATGTCTCCCCAAAAATGTGTGTATCAGTTTGGCTGGGCCATGATTCCCAGTATTGTGTGGTTGTCCTCCATTTTGTGACTGTAATTTTATGTTAAAGAGGATTAGGGTGGGGTTGTAACACCTTTACCCAGGTCACATCCCTAATCTAAAGGGAGTTTCCCTGGGGTGTGGTCTGCACCATCTTTTATCTCTCAAGAGATAAAAATGAAAGGGATGCAAGCAGAGAGAGGGAAACTCATACCACCAAGAAAGCACTCCTGGGATCAGAGCACATCCTCTGGACCTGAGGTTCCTGTGCTGAGATGCTCCCAGACCAAGGGAAGACTGATAACAAGGACCTTCCTCCAGGGCTAACAGAGAGAAAGCCTTTCCCTGGAGTCAGTGGGCTGAATTCGGACTTCTGGCCTACTGGACTATGAGAGAATAAACTTCTCTTTGTTAAAGCCATCCACTTGTGGTATTTCTGTTATAGCAGCACTAGATGACTAAGACACTAACTATATTATGAGGTAGACGCTAGTGCCCAGAGAAGAGTAGAATTTTCACCAGAGTTAAAGGTAGAATTAGTGCAGCTACCCAAAGGAGATAATATTTAAGCTGAGCTTTGAAGAATGGATATCAATAGTCATCGCAACAGTATAAACTCATAACTGAACTCCTAATCTTGCCCTCTCCCTCTCAGCCTCCTTTGTCCCAGTCCTCCTCATCTTACCTGGTGGTGACTCCATCATTCCTGTAGATCAGGCCATGAACCTTGAAGTCATTTTGGCTCCTCTCTTTCTTATATATCCCATTGTCAATCCATCAGCAAATTGCTTTATCTTCAAAGTATTTCCTGATGAGGCTTAGATGGATAAATTGCCTTGACCAAATTGTGTGTCAGTAGTAGAGCCAGAATTTGAATACAAACCCCCATCCTCTCTCCTACTCCTTGAGGTGGCATGGATGTGGAAAATTTTATGTTTTATATTGTGTGTAGAGACTGGTGGTGTATGAAAAGGGTCACTGAGAAATTAGATGCAGAAGGGAGGCTGGGATCAGGTCATGGGGCCTTTAGATTCTACGTTAAAGGCTTAAGATTTCATTCCACCAACCAGAGAGATGTTTAGTATTTTTTGAGTGGAAAAATGCCAGAATCTGAACGCTATTCTAGGAAGATTAACCTGGCAGTGGAGTGTGAGATGACTTGAAGAGAGGAAACGCCCTGACATGGAGCCTGTTACAGTGGTCCCTATGAGAAGCACTGAACGACTCAATGGGAGTTATTGGATTGGGCCTGGAAAAGAAGCAGTGAAATTGGACATTTCATAAACTGACAATTTATTGTCTTTGGAGGCAAGACAGGAAGACTCAAAGGTGATTTTTTTTTTCAACTTTATCGAGATACAATTTTCATACAATAAAATGCAATGATATTGGTGTTTTAAGCCTGTGTGTAGGAGAAGATGGTGACACCATCAACAGAAGTGTATTTTGGAAGGAAAACGAGTCATTTGATGGATTTGATGAAGTTGTCAAATTAGGCCTTTGACACGTGGTAATGTAGAGGTTGTGGTTTAAGTTACAGACTTAGTACGTCATTTAACTTCAATATCACCCATCTTTTGGATTAGAGAAACTGAAATGCTTCCCTCAGTAAACACCTAGATGATCTCGAAAATACATAAAAACAAATTCTTTTAATTGCAGAGTTGGGGTCATGAAGCAGTAAGTTCCAGAAGCTAAGAATGAAGTAGGAGGTAGATACAGGACCATGAGCGTCAAACTGGGATCCTGGAGAGTAGAAGGTTTCAACGAAAAAAGTGTGCCCACAAGTGAGAGGGACCACAGAAGACTTTGTGTTTCTAGCTTTTAGTTCTGCGTGTAAAAAAAAAAAAAAATTCTTCTCCCGGGTTTTGTAACCATATCCTAGCCTCCTTCTACTTTTGTGGTTTAAATGTATACTACCTGTGTGATCCAGGAGCGCACAAGCCCAAAAAGTATTTAAAAAGTGATCCTAGACTGTTAACACTCCTTGGGCATCTGATAAGATGAAACACAAAAGAGCTCTGTCGTTATACACCCTCATCCTCGCTTGCACAGGACTCCCGCAGCTAAAGCCCAGCTGAAGGTGTGCACATCACAAGGAAAGTTCAATATGAACAGTAGTGAAAAAGTCATAAAGACGGTGCGAGGTAGATGGAACAGAGAAACAGAGCAGAACAGACAAATAGACGAAAAGAGCAGAATAGAGGGCCAAAAATTAGACTCACGCAAATGCAAAAACTCAGAAGTAGCATTACTATTCAGTGGGAAGAGGATATAAGTTCACTAAACATCCTGGAAAATTAGTTATTATTATTATTTTTTAAAAAGCTAAATGATGTCTATACCTCCTGTATACCCAAATCCAAGAAAGGTGGTGAGTTAAAGACCTACAGCTGTACAGTAAGCCTTTTAGAATATGAGAAT
The DNA here is from genome assembly GCF_024166365.1 of Elephas maximus indicus. Lineage (NCBI taxonomy): Eukaryota > Metazoa > Chordata > Mammalia > Proboscidea > Elephantidae > Elephas > Elephas maximus. The sequence goes on from NC_064819.1 coordinate 236,215,689, forward strand.
ATACTTCTGATCTTATGGTAGGGAAAGATTTCGAAAACACAACACACAAATCACAAGCCTTAAAGAAAAGATTAATAAAATTGACAATATTAAAATTTAAAACTTCTCTGCAATTAAGAGACGGCCCCAAAAATGAAAAGCCCGGAAGAAGGTATTTGCAAACGCATAGAACCCACTCATGACTGGTATCTAGAATACATAATGAAATTCGACAATTCAACACAAAAAGACAAACCAACCAATAAAAAATTGGGCACATTATATAAACAGGTACTTTAAGAAGAGAGGAAACCCTGGTGGTGTAGTGGTTAGGTGCTACAGCTGCTAACCAAACAGGGTGGGCAGTTTGAATCCACCGGATGCTCCTTGGAAACTATGGGGCAGTTCTATTCTATCCTATAGAGTTGCTATGAGTCTGAATCAACTAGACAGAAACAGTTTTTTTTTTTTTTTGGTTTAGAAGATCTAAATGGCCAATAAAACATGAAAGGATATTCAACATTTTGATTTAATTAAGGTAAGGTAGAAATGAGATGGATGTAATTTCATATCTCACACAGAAGATGAGAAAACCTCCAAAGGCTTTTAAACCCCACCCTATCAACGTTGTCATAGAAATAGGACCAGAACAGTGTTTTTATAATAACAATTTACCTTGAGACACAGCTTCCAGTCAGACCCTGGAGTTCCTGTTTCTTAAAACTGATTTCACATAAATAATTCTTCAAGAGTCCTATGCCTAAGGCAAAACTATACCCACTAAACTGCTCTCTAGGCTATTTTTGACTTTAGAAAACCTGTTCCTTCAAGGCTCAAAGTTCAAAAGGAGATCTCAAAGGCAATGGCCTGGGTGGGTCACCCCAACTCCATAGACCCCAGAAATCTGGATTCCAGAAGAAGTAAAACTGTAGATGTAATCCCATTTGGGAACAGGATTTCTTTATGTTAATGATGCCTATCAGCGTAGGGTGTTTTCTAAACCAATCGCTTTTGAGATGTAAAAGAGCAGATTAGGCACAAAAGAAAGAAAAGCACAAAATGGGGGAAAGGTAGATGCCATGTGGAGATAATCAAGGAACTCCCAGAAGCTGATACAAGGATTTTTCCCAGAGCCAACAGAGGGATCCTCCCCTGGAGCTGGTGCCCTGAATTCGGACTTCAGCCTCCTGAAGTGTGAGAGAGTAAATTTCTATTCCTGTGAAACTACCTACTTGTGGTATTTCTTTTATAGCAATGTTAGCTAACTAAGGCACTCTAATGAAAGAGAGAGGAAGGGGCAGCTGGGAATAGAGGAGAGCTAATGTTACCAAAGGCTGGTGCTGCTTGGTGGGACTTCTTGTCAATAAAGACACACCCAGGTAAGGAAGGAGGAAAAGCATTTATTGTAAGCCTGGAGGCAAGGAGCAAGGAGGTGTATACCTCAAATCAAGCTCCCTGAACAAAGGAAGTACGTACAAACATTATGGACTACATAGGTTACCCAGGCACAGTAAGACAAATTGCATTTTTTCTGTGGTGTGTAGGCTAGTAAACTGGGTTTGACTGGCTTGAGCCATGCCCAGCACTTTGAGGACAAGGGACAGGAGGGGCAGGTTCCACTTGGTCTGAGTAGCTCTCAATTGAGCCACATCCAACGCTATCGCTTAAGGCTTTGCTTGATAATGGCTAAGCAGCTCCTGGCTGCATTGGCTATCACTAAAATAGAACATAGGCCGGTGTTGTCAAGGACAGAGAGAACATCAGGAAAGAGGGTTGTTCGGTTGTATCCAATGAACCAAAACCAAACCAAACCTGTTGCCATCAAGTCGATTCTGACTAATAGTATCCAATGAATGCTACAAATTTTTAAGAGGATGACATATTCCAAGGGGCTGTTGAATTTGTTTATTGGGAAATCATCAAGGAGAATCCACAAAGAACTGAGAGTGATAAGGGCAGTGTTAAAAGGATTAACACATGTGTAGGGAGATGGGTCAGGAACCTGGAGTGGTGGTTTGAATAAGTAGGTAGACTCAAGAAGAGGAGATGGATTTTTTTCAATAAGTTAGGTTGTGAGAGAAAGGAGGAAGATAAGGTTTCTCCTGTGAATATGGCAGGATCAAGGAAAAGATCATTTTGCTGTCCGAAGAGCTGAGTTTAAGCTGTGTGTAGAGAAGTAAGAAGGATTGAGGCGCAATAGGACAGAAGTAAGAGAGTAGAGACCCATGCTGGTAAGATTTCTTTTCCACTGCATAAAAGACAAAAAGGGGGTGATTTCATATGCTTCCAATTGGAATTTGTTTGCGTGTACTTAAAAATGAGGAACCTTTGAAGAAAGAAACCCTGAGGAGTATCCACGTGCTTATTCATTAAGCTTCCAGCACCAGGTGATGTTTGAAAAATACATTGTTTTCAATTGCCCTCACTTCCAGATTTTTTTGTTTTATGTTCTTTTGTTTTGTGCGGTGTTTTGTTTGCTTGCTTTAGTCAGGCAAGGAAATAGTTTCACTGTAAGACCTTGGGAAATGATGGCAGAATTCTCTGTCTTTTCTTCATAATGGTTTGGCAAGAGTTCAGGAGTACTTCATGGAATGTATCCTACAAAGCTATGGCGGAGTTTTGTTCAGAACAAGGGTTTTGTTTGTTTTAAAAAAAAAAAAAATACCTTTTCTCTTTTACTACTGGGAGAAAGTCTGGGAGAAAATTCTAATTGCATTTCCCTGTCCGTGACTTAAAAAAAAAAAAAAAATGTAAATACTCCCTGGTGGTCTTTCTTTTGGCGTGTTACTCAGCCTCAGCTTGGCTTCCTATGTCTCAGATGCTTCCTCCTCCTGGCCCCATCTGTCCACCCCCAGTCTTTGTTGTGGGGTCACTTAGCCCAGCCTCAGCTGGCCACATGGCCTATCTCCTGACTCTCAACTCAATATTTTTAACATAAAGGAACTAAAATGTGCCCCAGAGGGCTTAACTTGAAGGCCTCCCCCTGAAATCACATCGCACCAATAACTTGGGGTTGATGTATGGAGTCAGTAAAGAAATTTCCTCCTAGAGCCCCAGGGATACATGAGAGAGTTCCCCACCTCTCTGTGTTACCCTCACTTCTCTGAAGGCCCTCCCTCCTTTAGGGCATAGCCTGGAGATTTATACATTTGAGTATCTACTCTCCTCCCTCCGTCTCCTTCCCACCACATGCTAGACTGTAAAAAATTCTTGGCCGTGGAGTTGATTTCGGCTCATAGGGACCCTATAGGACAGAGTAGAACTGCTGCATAGGGTTTCCAAGGAGTGGCTGATGGGTTCAAACCGCCAATCTTTTGGTTAGGAGCCAAGCTCTTAACCACTGCACCACCAGGGCTCCAGACTGTAAAAGTAGCAGATTTTCGTGTTTTTTTCTTATCTTATATCATTTTCTGAAGAACAAGTTGCATACTCATAATTGAAAGAGGTACCTCTTCTGTCCTAGGAGAAAATACTTTGAATGTAGGTCCTCCAGGTTTGGTTGTTAATATGCAAGAAAACAAAACAAAATTTACCCTGGAGTTGATTCCTACTCATGAAGCACCCATGTGTGTCAGAGTAGAACTACGCTCCACAGGGTTTTCCATGGCTGTGACCTTTCAGAAGAAGATCATCAGGCTTTTCTTTTGAGGTGCTTTGAAACTGCCAGCCTTTTGGTTAGTAGCCAAACACTTAACCATTTGTGCTGTAAAGGTACTGTATCCTATAGGGCCGATATGAGTCAGAATCGACTCGACGGCACTGGGTTTGCTTTGGGTGGTTATGCTAAAGAGTGTGTAAAATCTCTTTCCATCAACAATATTTGCCTCTTGAGCTCATTGTCTTGCTGCAAAATCCTATGTTACTGCTAGAATTTGAAAAACTAAGAAGAAAAAAAATGTAGACATTGCTAATTCTATCCTCTAAATCCATTCTTCTATCATATGCACGCAAAAGGCAGACAATGAGTAAGGAAGACAGAAGAAGAATTGAGGCCTTTGAATTATGGTGTTCGTGAAGAATATTGAATATACCAGGAACTGCCAGAGGAATGAACCAATCTGTCTTGGAAGAAGTACATCCAAAATGCTCCTTAGAAGTGAGGATGGTGAGACTTTGCCTTATGTGCTTTGGACATGTTATCAGGAGGGATCAGCAAAAAATAGAGGGTCAGCGAAAAAGAGGAAGACTCTCAACGAGATGAATTGACACAGTGACTACAACAATGGGCTCAAGTATAATAACAATTGTGAGGATGGTGCAGGACCAGGTAATATTTTGTTCTATTGTACACAGGATCACTATGAATTGGAACCAAGTCGATGATACCTAACGACAACATTCTCTAAATCCATTCTTCTATCTTGCATCAGTAGTAACTTTTTAGTTAAGCACATTACTGCCTAGCTAGGCTCCAGGTCCAAGATTTCTTTGCAGCTAATTTTGGGCAGAAGATGAAGCCTCTTGTTCCATTCTGCTTCCTGAGACATGGAGATGGTGAAGAGCCAACTTTGAATGTGTATGAGTTCAACACTCTAAGGATGGCACAGCAGCAAGACAGAGGAAGGAGCTGGTTTTTTTTCCTGGGATGTTTTCATCCATTACGTGAGAGAGAAATAAACTTCCATCTTATTTAAGCTGGAGCCCTGGGGAGCAGTGGTTAAGAGATCGGCTGCTAACCAAAAAGGTTGGCAGTTTGAATCTACCAGCTGCTCCTTGGAAACCTTATGGGGCAGTTCTACTCTGTCCTATAGATAGAGTCACTATGAGTCAGAATTGATTTGATGGCAATGGCTTTTAAATTTTTTTATTTAAGCTACTGCCATTTTTGGATTCTGTGATGGCTCCCAAACCTGTATCCTGACAAATACACACACTAATAACTTTCAAAACATTACCTCAGTTAAATTAAGCTGGAGAAATAATATTTGAACCTTACAACCATTCTCAGAGTAGAGGTCATGCAGACCAGCTGTATAAATGAAGAAATATTTGTGAAAACATCATTCCTAAAACTTCAAAGCACTATACAATGATACATGTTCATTTAACCTGATAATCTGGAAGCTAAATTTATTAAAAACAAACAAACTGTAAGAATAATTTGGTGAAGGCGTCATCCGACCTTCTCTAACTTTATAAGGGGGAAGGAGAATCAAATCAACAGCCTCAGGCTGATTTCTATGAGGAGGAGGTCAAACATGCCTCATCTTCACCATCTTTACCAATTCTGACACCAGCCGTCCATCCCACGGTACTCACCACTTCTCTGCTGGGTTCAAGTAATTCATTGCAATGCCCACACAGACTTCACAGACAATACTCAGTGATTGTGGGGTTTATTAGGGAAGTAACAGGTGACAATCCAGCTGAGGAATGCTCAGGATGCATTTCTTCTATCAGGATTAAGCCTCTTCTCAGCTGTGCTCACAGGCATGCCTCTCTCTGGCCCCTAGCCCTCTGTCCTCGGGCAAGTGTTACAAAATTTTTTTAGCTCTGCTAAGAAGTGCCCAGAGGCATCCCACTCTTCCGGTGAACCTCTGCCTGAAGGCTGCTCAGCTCTAGCTCTGTGGGTAGGCAAACCTATCACTACCCAGTGCCCAGAGGTACCGTACTTCACCAGCAAGCCTCCTACCCAAAGGACTCAGCTTTCTCCATCTGTGGGCTGGGAAGCCTATTGTGCCATCTCCTACCAGTCTCTCCTGCTGCCATTTCTCTGCCACTGCTTTTCACTGACTTCAGTGTTATGGCTCTCTCTCTCAGTATCTCTCAGTCTTCTGGTTCCAGTAGTTTCTCAGCGCAGGGATCGCGAGTCCAAAGAATGCACTCTGCTCTTGGCCCTTCTTCCTTGGTGGTGGTGAGATCCTCTCTTTCCTGCCTCTGAAATGACTCATTTTAAGCCTAGTGGGATGGCAAAACTGCCCAATCCCTTCATTAGGGTTCCATAGACCTTATTATCATGGTCCCCACCCAATCGCTTGGGTGGGAGTTACAAACCTTGGAAAGAAAGCTGAGAAAGGCCACACAAAAGTGATCTATTACACTTCATAAACAAACCTTGTTTGTTACCTTATTTTCAGTAAGCCTGAATTTGAATGCCTACACTTACTTCGTTAATTTTGGTTGATAGTGGCGTAGGGTTAAGTGCTAGGGCTGTTAACCAAGAGATTGGCAGTTGGAATCTGCCAGGCGCTCCTTGGAAACTCCACTGGGCAATTCTACTCTGTCCTGTAGGGTCACTATGAGTCGGAATCAACTCGAAGGCAGTGGGTTTACATGACAAAGAACCTATTAGTGGATGAAAAAACCAAAAGGGGATATTGGAAATAGAAGAAGCTTTTGGTAGGATGGCTAACGGATAAAGTCTCCTTTAATCATTCAGAGTCAAATATTGTGGTCGTTAGGTGCCATCGAGTCATAGCGACCCTATGCACAGCAGAACAAGACATTGCCAGGTCCTGTGCCATCTTCACAATCATCGCTGTGTTTGAGCCCATTGTTGCAGCTACTGTGTCAATCCATCCCTTTGAGTGTCTTCTTTTTTCACTGACCCTCTACTTTACCAAGCATGCTGCCCTTCACCAGGGACTGATCCCTCCTGACAACATGTTCAAAGTATGTAAGACGTATTCTCACCACCCTTGCTCTTAATGAGCATTCTGGTTGTACCTCTTCCGAGACAGATTTGTTCGTTCTTTTGGTAGTCCCTGGTATATTCAATATTCTTTGCCAACACCACGATACAAAGGCATCAATTCTTTTTCGGTCTTCCTTATGCACTGTTCAGCTTTCGCATGCATATGAAGCGATTGAAAGCACCATGGCTTGGGTGAGGAGCACCTTAGTCCTCAAGGTGACGTCTTTGCTTTTCAACACTTTAAAGAGGTCCTTTGCAGCAGATTTGCCCAATGCAATTCATCATTTGATTTTTGACTGCTGCTTTCATGGGTGTTGATTGTGCATCCAAGTAAAATTAAATCTTTGACAACCTCAGTCTTTCCTCTGTTTAGCATGATGTTACTTATTAGTCCAGTTGTGAGCCAAATATTAGAATATAAAAATGTGTATAAAAACAAATCAACCTAAATTATGAGTCAAAAAGTCAGAATGAAAACTTACAAACTTTTATTTATTGATTTATTGGTGATGGCTGCCGGGTTAGGCTTAAAGGAGGACTTTTTTTTTTTTTTTTTTTTGTAAAATTGTGCCTACTTTTTTTACAGTCATGGTCAAACAAAACAAAACAAAACAAAACAAAACAAAAAACGGAAGAAAAATGGCTGCTGCTTTCCAAGGAATTCTCAGGTTTCATCTCTTGGAAGTCAACTGGATTCAATTTGTCATCAGAAAGCTCTGAGAGCTACTTGTTCCTGGATTTTTGTCACTACCTGTCTGTCAGTTTGTTGTACTGTGGTGGCTTGTGTTTTGCTCTTATTGTGGAGGCGATGTCACCAGTATTTCAAATATCAGCAGGGTCATCAGAGGTGGACAGGTTTCAATGGAGCTTCCAGACTAAGACAGACTAGGGAGGACTTGGTGGTCTACTTCTGGAAAAAACTGGCCAGTGAAAACCTTATGGCTCACAATAGAATATTGGCCCATATAGTGCTGGAAGATGAGCCCCTTAGGTTGGAAGGCATTAAGAATATACAGTGGCCTCAACAATAGAATGGAGCATACCACAATTGTGAAAATGGTGCAGGACCTAGCAATGTTTCTTTCTGTTGCACATGAGGTTGCTATGGTTGGAGCCAAATGATGGCAACTAATAACAACAACAGCTGATTAGAAGATGTTTGCAACATTCCAAGAAGCTCTCCCTTATAGGAACCCTGCCTCAAAGTTCCAGGACTGTGGTCATTGGATCCCTCAATGTACCTGAAGCCATTAGAGCTGAACATTTCATTGTAGTCCATCTTGCCATCTTTGACTATTTATGTCTTGGTATGTGGTAGCTTATATGGAATATTAGTCCCCTCTTCTACTATCTTTGATAGTGGTTTAACCTGCCCTGTTATTGGTACAAGGAACCCTGGTTGCTCAGTGGTTAAGCACTCAGCTGTTAACCGAAAGATCGGTGGTTCAAACACCCCATCTGCTCTGCGGGAGGAAGATCTGCTCCTGTAAAGATTACAACCTGGGAAACCATGTGGGTGAGTTCTACTCTGTCCTATAGGGTCGCTGTGAGTTGGAATTGACTAGATGGCAACAGGTTAATGGGTTATTGGTATGCCTCTCCCATCTAGGAGAATGTAAGGTGTTTTCTTATTCTAATCCATTAGCCTTAATATTAACTACATGAATGCTAAAGATGTTAAGTTGTGGCAACAAATATAGAGAAGTTGTGTGACCTACCCTTTAAAATAAATGGGAAGGGGCTCTCAAAGCACCGTCTGATGCTTTGTCTCCAATGGCTTGCCTGTGTTCCAGGTCAAGTCCAACGCTCACCTTGCATAACATAGCCCTGAATGACCTGTTCCTTTCCTGTCTTGCAGCACTGCTGCATTTTCTCCTGCACTTCAGCCTAGCTGGCCTTTTTTCAGTTCCTCAATTTGCCAAATTCCTTCCTGCTTCAGATCCTTCCGCAGTGCTGTTCCAAGGCTCCTGTCCACCCCATTCTCCTTGCTATTTCTCAATCCCTCTGGTTCCCATCTCAGGCTTCCTAAAGGCGGTTTTTGCGCTCCCTCATGTTGGGTGGGCCCTGCTGGTATTCAATTTTACAGCACCCTGTACTTTCATTTACTTTTGCTTGCTTTGTATTTATTTTTATGATGATCTGTTTAGTTTCTTTTCCTCTGCTAGACTGCAAGTTCCAAAAGGGAAGAGACCCTGTTAATGTTTTCTGCTGCTGCGTATCTGTAGGGGCTTGGTGGATATTTTCAAACAAACTGATGAATGAATGAATGAATGTCTTTTACAGCCCACTGGACTTAGGATTTCTGTGACTTTCTCATAGATCTAGGATGTGGTAGGCATTGTACGAAAGAATAGAAATACAAAGTTGAGTAATACAGTCCTAATCTCAAGACCATGCATTCTTGTAGTTTTCAAGCCAATTTCTTATGTTGAACCCAACTGACCTTCTGGATGTAGAATCTACCTGTGGACCATTTTTCTCCTCCAGGTGGAGGCTGATGAGCACTTGATCTACTGAAGCAGCAGTAGGCATGTGATGGTGAGGAAGCTGTCAGCGTTTTAAAAAAAGACAAGATTTGGTAGCTGATTTTGTATTGGAGTTGAAGCTCAATGAGGAGAAGTGAGGGCAGAGGGCAAGTAAGGAAGAAAGAAGGAAGCAGACCAGAAGATAAGAAACAGGAGCAGGAAGGAGGTAGGAGCAACAACAGGAAATTTAAGCAGCCTGGAAACCAAGAAAGAAAATTTCTGAGGCAGAAAATGGAGGGTAACAAAGGGAAGAGGAAAAGCCAATTTTATCTGCCTTTGGAGACCTTCAGAAAAGTGGTTTCAGTACATTCATGCAGGTGGAGTGGGACAGAGAGGCTGAAGAATGGAAACATAACCAAGTGGAAAACTCAGGTTCTGCTCGGTGTGACTCGTATTGGCCAATAAGTGAGAGACTGAGGTACGACAGTGGGAAAGGTACCTTTATTTTGTTGTGCAAAGACAGGAGGCAGTCAGAGCTGCTGCCACCAAGACTGCTCTGAGATATGGAGGGGAAAGGTTCCTTATAAGGAATTTACAAATAGGAAGTTCATACAAGTTACATCAGCAACATTCTTAACCATACTACACAGATGCAATGGGGTTTACATATAACTTCATGCATCACTAGGATTTTAACGTAAAATCACAGGCGTGTCAAGCAAAGGAATGCAAAGCTCTGGGGGTGGGGAGGGAGGCGTTGGACAGGGGAGCCAAGCAGAAGAAACAGGATTCGAATGCAAAAGCTGCAGGGCTAGCTAAGGAAAAAAACAGAATTCTGATGCAAAGCTGCTTGAGGTAGTGGAATTTTCCACAGACTGGGGATCTCTGCCTTAAAAAGAACAGTTAGTAGTAAGAGAAAAGAGTGACTGTAGACCAGCTCTGAGGATTTTATAGTGAAGGCACTGAGAGAGAGAAGATTTCTGGACGAATCCTCGGTGTGTTCCAATGTGGAAATCCCGCGAGGCTGCCTGGGTTTGATTCCTGGCCAGTGTACCTCATGAACAGCTACCACCCAGCCGTCAGTGGAGGCTTACGTGTTGCTACGATGGGCCAGGGAGAAAAGCCAATGAATCACATGGATCACAATGATCCAGTCTGCAGTGGACCATGGGGATGGTGCACGCCAGGCACAGTTTGTTACATTATGCGTAGGGCCACCATGAGTCAGCTTACTCCAGGGCAGCTAACTATAACACGACTTTTCTTTGGGAGGATTTCATGGTGTGTGACTGAAGAAGATCCACAGAGGACACAGTAAAGTTAAGTGGAAAGCTTTTCAGGATTTTAGGAGACCTGTCCGTGACATGGGTCATGTTATTAGCTGCTGTAGAGCCAACCCCGGTTCATGGCGGCCCCATACACAAAGGAATGGAACAATGCCCAGCCCTGCACTATCCCCATGATCGGTTGCAGGTCAGAACATCGTGAGCCATTGGATTTTCACTGGCTAATTTTCAAAAGTAGATTGCCAAGCTTTTCTTCCTAGTCGGTCTTAATCTGGAAGCCCCATTGAAACTTGTTCAGCATCATAGCAACACACAAGCCTCCACCGGCAGTCAGGGCCTGGCTTTGCATGAGTTGGATTGGCTGAGAATTAAACCTGGGTCTCCTGCATGGAAGACAAGGATTCTACCACTGAACCAAAAGAAAAAAAAAAATCTTGGGAGTGAGGAAAAATGGGAATCATTGTTCATTTCCAATGAGTATGGGAGAAGAGTGAATCATTTATTAATTATTGTTAAAGCTGTCTCTGACCTTGTGGAAGGAGTCCTTGGGTAGAGCAAATGGCGACTCGACGGCACTGGGTTCTGGGACTAAGCAGAAAGGTGGTGGTTCAAGTGTGCCCAGAGGTGCCTTGGAAGAAAGGCTTGGCAACCTACTTCCAAAAGATCATAGCTGTTGAAAGCCCTGTGGAGCACAGTTCTACTCTGACACCTGTGGGGTAACCAAGAGTTGGAATTGACTGATAGTAACTGCTTTAACTGGGTGGTCTTCTGAGCATTCTGGATCTGAATTCTTAATTTTCAGATGGTTTGTAGGGACCCCTTTATAAAAAAGAGAATAAAGGAAAGAAAAAAGACAGGAAAAAAAGGCATATTATGCAACTCTGGGCTCTGGGAAGTAGTGACGTGCTCAAGATTGTCACTCTGCTTCGTTTTGAGAAATAATGTTTTAAGTGAATCTGGCTCGAGCCTGTGGGAGAGGGCAGAACGGGCAAGTTGTGAAAAACTCAAAGACCCGGCACAGATTGCCAACCTCCTAACAACCGCATGATGAGGTATTACAGTCACGAGGAAGGTGAGTGTGGGAAAAGATGCATCTAAAGATGATTTCTGGCTTTTACGAACAAATCATATTTCTTATTCACTGTGGCTTGAAATGGCTTTCAATGTCTAATAACTCCTTTTATCCCGTGTATTCCAAGATACCTTTCAAAACCAAAAGATTGCAACTCGGTTATACATAGATAGGTTACACCTTTGTGTGTGTGTGAGTTTGTATTTAAATGATGAAAACGGACAATTTCATTTTGCAAAAGAAAGTGAATTGCAGATCTCCTAAATAAATCCTTACAAACAGAATGCAGAGCTCTTTTTGAAGCAGAAAGCCTGCCTGTGAATGACATCCAGGCTTTGCCAAGGGTAGGCCTTAAAGCACTCTGTAGAGCTTTTAAAGAAAAGAGTGGCTTTGAAAGCTAAGTAAATATTTTAGTGGTGATTTATAAGTGTTGCGAAGAAATATGCCTTTTCTTTAATAAAAAATAATAAAAAAAGTGTTGACACATGAAAAACCATGTGGATGTATGGGCTAAAATGTTTTGTATGGCAGCTTCTGAGCAATGGATTCATAAATATTTCCCTTTTTTAAATTCAAAAAATCTAAATTAGGAAAAAAAAAAAAAGTTAAAGGTACCCAGTCAGACAGAGGCCTTGCCTGACCTCACAATCTTGAGCTATGAACCTCCTGCCTCTTCCAAGTAGAGGAGAAATCTCCCCACAAGTCTCCCTCTCTCTGGCGTGTACACACAGCAGCATGTCTGAAAATAATACATCAATATTTTTCAAAATATACCGTGAATTAAGTTTGGTTTAAAAAAAAAATTTTTTTTTTTTTTTCTCTCAACAGTGGTCATTTTCCACTTAGATTATCACTTATTTTTTTCTCTAATTACCAAGATGTCCATAGCACTTTGGGCATGGGAAAGCTGAATTTAAAATGGATACGTCAGGTGTAGGTTATGTGCGAAAGAAAAGAGCTAAGAAATAATAGTCAAGAGCTGCTTGAAGAAGGGATAAAGCCTGAGGCAAGGCACCCAGTGATGGTGTTGATCCTTTGGGCAGAATGCTGGCTCCCAGTTGCCTGGATACTTTTGTGCTTTGTGATTTAATTCATCCCAGATGCTATGAGTCCTTCTGTCCTTTTGGCTTCTGTGGCGATGGTGTTGTTGCGGGGGACAGACAGGGGCAGGGAGAGTGAATGACACAGAAGAAAAGTTGGCCACACAAATACAATACCAGAGACGGTGGTACTAGGGTACTGGGGAGAGGCGGTGGGAAGTTGCTCCAGCCACACAAAGCAGCGCTTGTTCCCATAGTAACCAGTGTTTGGAGCTGAATTGAGCCTTTGCCGCTGGGTAGTCCCTTCCTCTCTCTTTTGAAATCTCTGCTGGAGGGACATTGTTTCCTTGTTAATTTTTGTTTTAATGAAACTAAAGACAATGGGGAAGAAAGCGCTGGGCCCCCCCAGGCAGCTTGGGAGCAGGCTGATGACATGTATTCCAGCCAGTTTGGGAATCTGGCGGGATCACCCCGGATCTGAGATCTGGTACTTTTTCTTCAAGTCTTGTACTGACAGGCCCCCAAGAGCAGTGCCAAGCTCGGATTGGCAGGCTCATTTGAATGCCGGGGCTGCTCTGGGCTGGCTTCCGGCGGTGGGGGTGTGTGGGGGGGTGTGGGGCGGTGTTGGGGGGTGTGGGGGGGCGGAGGGAAGGCCAGGGGGCACGGGGTGGGGGCAGGAGGGCGTTCTCTCGCCCTCCGACTTTCCTCCCTCTGCTTCTCCCATGCCCCTTCTCTGCCGGGTTATTGGCAAGCCCACTTTCTATTCTTTAAGGATTAATGCCTCAGTGCAAGGGGAAAATTGGCAATTAAAAAAAAAAAAAGTTTCAAAACCCTGGATTTCTACTGCTTTATCATTTTCCAGTTGGATTTCGTCAGGATGCTGCTGTAGAGAGAGGTTTAGGGCTTTCTGTACTTGTGTTGCTAGAATTTCGAGCTATTAGCAGGATGTTTTTGCCTGCACTAGAAGAAAGACAGGCAACCTTTTGTGCTAATGGGGCTCAGCTAACATTGATAAACGGCCGTTTTGACAGGGAAAGAGAACTCCCATAATCGCCTCTGATAAAATATCCTCCTTATTAAGAAGATAATAGATCCCTGTCTGAACTGCTGGATTTAAGTGATTCAGTATTTTTCTCATATTTGAAATTTTTAAAAGCCAGAGATTATATGCATTTACTAAAATTCCTCCCCCCCCATATAAAATGTTTTAAATAAAATAAGTTGTTTGTGTCTTTGCTTGGTGAAGTATCTTGTTTCAATGATTTCCCACCCTCTGAGAGTCTAACTGAAAGCCTTAGTGGGTTGGGGTGCCAACCTGACTGGCATAAGAGTTATTGAGGGCCCTTGCTGCCTTTGGCTGCCAGCAGGCTGGGCTAGTGTTGGAGTGGGCAGAGCCATCCAGGCGGCTTCCCTCCTGTGGCTTCAGACACGCTCATCTGTGGCTCCTGGCACCCACCTGCTGCGTGCACTTGCGTTTTGGGTGGCACCGTGCCAGTGACACCAGACAGGCCGGGGTATTGTCTCTGTCTCAAAGGGAAAATCTAAATTGTCATCATCAGTGAATATTTATTAGGTGTTCCAGGGTACAGGGCATCCTGCCAGGAGCCATCAGTGAAAGACCAGGAAACCTAGAAGAAGCAGATTGATTCTGGGGGGATAAGATGTCGCCTGTTAGTCAGCAGGGGAGCATGTCGATTTTATTTCTCTGGAAGCGTCAAAAATGCAGCCACAATTTTTTGTGCCGTTTTTCTAACAAGGTTGGTGGAAACGCTATGCCTTTTTTACAGAGCGCAGGCTCTTCTCTTTACATAATATATTGAGTTTTATATTTTGAAAAGCGCTTCTTTGTCATTATCCATTACACCTAGGGAAGAGGTCTTGCTCAGAGCTAAGCAAGAGAGTATTTATCGAAAGAATTAATTAAATTGCCCAGGTGATTTTTTTTTTTCTATTTCTATGCTTGTCGTAGAAAGTGACTGTAGCAGGTTTTGAAAACGTACCTGGAAAGGTGAATGAAGCTAAAAGAAAACACTCTTTATTTGATAAAATCTTTTCAATTTGGCCATCCTTGATTGAACATTTGTGTTCTTTTCTCCCAGGCGTGCCTGCAGCATTGTCTTTGCCAAGCCTATGAAATTCATGGTTTAATAGAGAGGGAAAAGTTCAACCTGGAAATTTAATGTTGAACCCAATTAGTAGACACGGGGCGGCAGGGAGCTGGATCAACTTATATTTACATTTAAGCACGAGAAGAGTTACGGACTTTGTAATTGATAGCATGTTCATTAGAAAGTCCTCATTTATGCATTAAAGCCTGTCCCTCGGGATCTTCAGGGGCCTTAAACAGGGGATACTGGGTGAATTGAAAATAGTAGAATGGCTCCCAGCCTAAGTCAAAGGTTGGCCCCACATACTAAGTAAATTGTGAAGAAACGGTTAAGTGTGGACATGAGTTTTGTGAAGAGGCGTCGAGGGAGGAAAGGACTTCTGCACGAACAATCTTGTTCTGTCCCTTTGTGCATAGGGTGGGAGCTTTGTCACTAACCATCTCCATGGAGCAGCTTCGTCTTCATCTTGCATAACCCAAAACCAAACCCATTGCCTTAGAGCCGACTCTGACTCCTAGCAACCTGTAGGACAGCATAGAATCGCCCCATGTGGCTTCCGAGGCTGTGATTTTTACAGAAGCAGACTGCCACGTCTTTGTCCCAAGGAAAGCCTGTGGGTTTGAACTGCTGATCTTTCATTTAGCAGCTGAGTGCTTAAACACTGTGCCACCAGGGCTCTTATACCTTGAGTCTTAGTCATCTAGTGCTGCTATAACAGAAAATACCACAAGTAGATGGCTTCGACAAACAGAAGCTTATTCTCTCACTGTCTAGTAGGCTAGACGTCCAAATTTGGGGCATCGGCTCCAGGGAAAGCCTCTCTGTCTCTGTTGGCTCTGGAGGAAGGTCTTTGTCATCAGTCTTGCCCTGGGCTAAGAGCTTCTTCTCGCAGGAGCCCCAGGTCCAAAGGATGCACTCTGGTTCCGGTGCTTCCTTCTTGGTGGTATGAGGTCCCCCCTCTCTGCTCTCTTCCCTTTCCTTTTAACTCTTGTAAGATAAAACCTGGTGCAAGCCACACTCCAGGGAAACTCCCTTTGCACTGGATCAGGGGTGTGACCTGAACAAGGGTATTACAGCCCACCCTGATCCTCTTTAACATAACCTAATCTTGCCTAATTAACCACAGGCAGAGATTAGGATTTACAACACATAGGAGAATTACATCAATCACAAAATGGAGGACAACTACACAATACTGGGAATCATGGCCTAACCAAGTTGACACATATTTTGGGGGACACAATTCAATCCATGACACCTTGCATAGGTCTGAACTGTTAAGGCTTTACCAGGTGGCTCTTCTATGGATGAAACCAATACTTCTTGTTTTGCACTTATTTATTTTCTTAAACTCGAGGAATGGTAGTGTCTGACACACAGTGCTTGATGATGTTTGCTCAATGACAGAAAAGAACAGAGGCCTT
Source organism: Elephas maximus indicus (assembly GCF_024166365.1). NCBI lineage: Eukaryota > Metazoa > Chordata > Mammalia > Proboscidea > Elephantidae > Elephas > Elephas maximus. The sequence goes on from NC_064819.1 coordinate 236,231,697, forward strand.
CACAGTCTCCTACTCTGTTTTTCCAGAAGAATCTCGTAAGACAGACTCTTAAGTTAGTTTCGCTTTTTCTTATTTCAACTTTTAAGTTTTTTTCAGGGTAGTCACATTTTAGTTGGAACCACAATCAACACCCATGGAAGCAGCAGTCAAGAAATCAAAAGACACATTGCATTGGGCAAATTGGCTTCAAAAGACCTCTTTAAAGTATTAAAAAGCAGAGATGTCACCTTGAGGACTAACGTGCACCTGACCCAAGCCATGGTGTTTTCAATCACCTCGTGTGCATGTGAAAGCTGGATGAGGAATAAGGAAGACCAAAGGAGAACTGACACCTTTGAATCGTGGTGTTGGCAAAAAATATTGACTACACCGTGGACTGCCAGAAGAATGAACAAATCTGCCTTGGAAGAAGTACAACCAGAATGCTCCTTAGAAGCAAGGATGGCAAGACTACATCTCACATACTTTGGACATGTTATCGGGAGGGATCTGTCCCTGGAGAAGGACACCTTGCTTGGTAAAGTAAAGGGTCGGTGGAAAAGAGGAAGACCCTCAACGAGATGGATTGACACCATGACTAGAACAATGGGCTCAAGCATAACAACAATTGTGAGGATGGCCCAGAACCGGTAGTATTTCATTCTGTTGTGCATAGGGTTGCTGTGAGTTGGAACTGACTTGGTGGCGCCTAACAACAACACACCTTTTTTGTATTTTGCAGTGGACTGTAAGCGTAGAAATTGGGGCTAAAGGTAGGTGGCTGCTCAAGATTGCAGGGTAATATCTCACATTTTTGAAGACTTGGGATCTTGCAAACCCTTAGACCCATTTTATTCTCATTCCACAGTATTATTCCCAACTGCTGCTCAGCACTGCAGCTTCCTCAAGAGGTTTTGTTAATGAATATAACTTTACAGCAACAACAGAAGTGATGAGAACCGAAAGTCCTGTAGGGAAAACAGCACTTTCTTCTTCTCCAAGTCAAGCTTTTCGAGTTGCAGCTGTTTTCTCTGCAGACCCTTACTGGAGTGGGTCCTGAGGCAGGGAGTACCCAGCTCTTCAGTTAGGGGTTTTCAACTACCCACCCATCAAGACATTTTCTTAGGTTCAGCAGCTCCACATCCTCATTTAGGGTTTTTATCAGCGGTAATCACACACACTTTCTTTGTGCATTAGCCAATTCGGAAGAACGTGTAGTGCTTTTAAAATATGTCAGGTTGCAATAGCAAGAAAAAAAGAAATAGGACTTTGACCTTGGAAAATAAAAAAAAAAATAGGATTATATAAATTATGAAAGTTTTGTAAATGTGAAATCTGGGCCCCAAGTCCTTGTTCTCTCTCACTTTTGCTCCTGTTTCCTCCATTCAGTTTGAAGCATCCCTCCAACTGGTTGAATTGCAGCCTCCCCAGGCCTAAACCCCGAAACCTATTGCATCCAGTTCATTCTGACTCACAGTGACCCCGTAGGACAGAGTAGAGGTGCTCCATAGGGTTTCCAAAGTTGTAATCTTTTCAGAAGCAGACTGGTACATCTTTCTCTGTGGAGCAGCTGGAGGGTTCGAACCACCAAACTTTCTGTTGGCCAAGCACTGAACTGCTGTGCCACCAGGGCTCCTTATCCCATGCCTACTAAGGTCATATAATTGCAGTATAGGCAGTGGTTGGAACTTTTTTCCCTGGGATTTCTGCCACCTTAATCAATTGGATATCGTTAAATATGGATAGTGGGCTGGTTTGTAACAACTTAAATAGATATACACTAGTTAGTATGTAGTAGCTACTTAAGTCGTGTCAGTGGCTCATCTCCTTGGAAGTTTCAATTGGTGACAAGGGTAGGCAGGATGAGCAAATCCAACCCCACACAGATCTTCAATATTCTAGCTGCCTCTTCCAACAGGGGGTAGATTCACTGAGCCTATAATCCCCCTGCTAGACTATTTCCGTGCCTACCCCTACATATCTACAATTGCCGAGACACAGCTTTCTCTTTTCTTGTGAGCTTTCCTGCTCCTGACAAAGTTCAGCTGGTGGGTGGTGTGCGTACATTTCAGGGAATGGAAAGGACTCAGGGTCAGAATGAAAGCCATTGATTATGTAATTCATTCATTCGTTCATTAGCTTAGATAGGAAACACTGATTAATCCCCCGAGAAGGCAAATTGATAGGTTGAGGCTTTCAGAATATTCACAGTCCACTGAGGCTGGTGGGAGAATAATTGGGGTAAATATAATACTTGCCGTAATGTTCAGGGTACTATAGGAGCACGTTATATGTAGGATCACTATGAGTTGGAACCAACTCAATGGCAACTAACAACAACAACAATAGATGCACAGAGAAGTTATGTGAGGGAGAAGACAGGGCTACATTCTGCCTTTGGTGGGCCCTAGAGACTTTTGTCTTTGTGGGCACCTTCTTCCATAAAAAGTACATATTAACAATTGAATGTTATGACTGTGTTGGCATAAAGATAAATATACTAATACTGTTTATTAAAACACTTCCTTTGAGCTAAAATGTCATTCTTTCGTCCTAAAAGAAATGAAGACATTTTGTGGGTCCTAAAATATTGTGACTTTCAACTACTAACTGAAATGTTGGTGGTTCGAAACCACCGGCAGCTCCGCAGGAGAAAGATGTGGTAGTCTGCTTCCATAGAGACTTATAGCCTTGTAAATCCTATGGGGTCACTATGAGTCAAAACTGACTCGATGGCAGTGGATTTGGTGTTTGGTTTTGGTTTAAAAGTGTTGTGAATCCTGGGCACTGGGCCAACTTTGGCTCTGGGAGATGACGGTAAAGATAGAAAGAAAGAAAAGAAGGAGAAGAAGAGAGCTTCTAGAAAAAGGAAAGCATGAGATGAATTAAGGCCACAAAATGGTAAAATAAGTTGACAAAAAAAATTGCATAAAAATATGAAAATGAGAGAAAATTAAAAAAAAAAATAGAAGAGCTAAATAAGACAGGGAACGGTCTTTGAGAACAGCAACACTTAGAACTACTTTGGTAGCTCCTTCTTGGAGTGCTGTTTCTGGAGGGAGGTGGTCATTGGCTTTCTCACTACTGCTTGGTAAAAAGCAACTGCCAAAGTGGGGCAGGACAGGTAGGAAGACGAGGGGCTTTAGGAAGGGTAGGTCTAAACTGGGTTGGGGACATGAGGGGACCTTACCAGATGAGGACAGGCATCAGAACAAACAAGCCTGTCTTAAGAGCTCATGTCCTGTATAAACAGAAACAACCTGGTCTGTACTTCGGCAAGTGGAGTTCTAACGCAAGAATTAGGGGGTGATGGAATCCTGTTAATGAGCAGTACACCTTAGATAGAGGATGCAGGCCTTTACATCTCTCTGCCAGTCTTCCACATCTTCTATTGCATTACATTTATTGTGGTGGTGTTTTATTGCCTATCTATAGAAAAGCTTTTCATAGTTATAAAAAGATCTTCATGTACTTCTTTATTTTAATATTCAAAATAGTCCTGTGAGAGAGATATTTACTATTTTCCTTTTGTAAATTGGAAACCAGGGTCAGCATTTGTGACTGCCCAAGTTCACATAGTTACATAATTTCAGAGGTGGGACTTAATTCTAGGTGGTGTGCCTACTATTTTTTATCCTTCTCTTCAACGAAGCACCCTATCCATCATTGATTTGACCTAGTTGCCATCATAAAATACAGGATCATGAGTAAGCTATTATCCTTTTGATACTTAGACATGAAATTTGGCATACCAAGTGTTTATGTTTATAAAGTTTCCCTGACACAGCTTGGGATTTTCATGTGTCTGTAGAAGACATGCAAATTGCTTCCCTTAGCATGCGGAAACTCTAAATGTAATTTAGGAAACATTTCTTAGAAACATCCAAATGTACTGAAGGTTGTCATATTCAATGCTTAACTTGGCAAGTTTTATTGTTTTTTTCCCTGTAAAATATAATTTTCAAGGAACCTAGTGCTCAGAAAAGATCTTTGTGTATTGGGTATTGGGGATGAGTAGAGTTTTACAAAGGAGGTTAGACCTTGGTGAATTTAAAACTATATCCATCAGCTTTCTTCTGTTCTCTGGCTGGTTGTTGTGTACTTGGCTCAAATCAGTCAGAGATTAAAGGGAGAACCTGAATTGGTTATTGTTGACTCATTGCCCCAACAGGAAGGCAGTCATTTCAAAGCATACCCTACTGTCGAGGGCCAGGAAAAGAAGGAGTGCTGTTTCAACCTTGTTCCTCTTCCTGAAGCCCAGCTTGAACTGACCCACAGGATCTTTCAATGGACTAAGATTCACTTGGAGGTTCAGTAAATCTTGGTTCCTAGCTGTGGCTCCGTTGTTAATTCACCAAGAAAGTCCTGTTCATCTCACTTTTATGTATTAATGTTTTCTTGTGTAAAAAAACAAGCCTAATAACAATAACTATGCTATGAATTTTGCAAATTTAAGTTTCTCTACTTCAAGCCTGTGGCTGTATTATCCTGCCCACAGAAAGGTGGTTTAGGATCAGGACGCTTTTGAAAAAATATATGATGTCCCTGGGTCTTTCATTTGGTGGAAAGGACTACTAACTTAACGTGAGGCTCTAACGTTCGGTCTTTTTGTTAAGCCTGCAAAATGAAAAGTCAAACTTGCAAAATAATCAAACTTGTAAACTTGTAAGGCTCCATTTATTCAGCTAACAATTGCTAACTGGATACTTACTGAGTGTAAGTTGCTGATTCCAGAGAGAAATAAGAAACTGCCCTACCCTCAACCTGCCTCAGTCTAACTGGAGTCAGACACACAATAGCTACAAGAAAAACGTAATATATTCTAAACTTTAATAAGATATAATGCCCTCTATATGCTGCACAGCCTAGCTGTACATCGAAAATGCTCCAGAAGTACACAAATTGAGCAATTGGGAACTGAGGAAGTGACCTTCGGAAATAACTGTGGAAGATGGTCACTTAGCTTTGCAGAGAGGGTGAAGGGGTTTCTGAGGAGATGGAACAAGCCTGGGGACAAGGGACGGGGAGTGTGTGGCGTCCCACAGGACTTTCAGTACTCTAGCATTAGTGCTGCAGAGTGAGAATTGGTGCCGACAAGCCTGGGTACCCTAAGACCGAACATTTCAAATCCTGCTTCAGCATCTTTGAGGCTCATCCTAAACCAAAGCTGTTGTCATCAAGTGGATTCCGACTCATACTGCCAGCGTAGAACTGCCCCGTAGAGTTTCCAAGGCTGTCGTCTTTATGGAAGCTGGCTGCCACAACTTTCTCCTGAGGAGATGTTAGTGGGTTCGAACTGCTGACCTTTCAGTATGCAGCTGAACACTGAACCTCTGCACCATCAGGGCTTTTTTTGAGCCTCATAAAACCAAAGCCAAACCCACTGCCCTCAAGTGGATTCTGACTCATAGTGACCCAATAAGACAGAGTAGGAGTGCCCCATAGAGATTCCAAGGAGTGCCTGGTGGATTTGAATTGCTGATCTTTTGGTTAGCAGCAGTAGCACTTAACCACTATGCCACTAGGGTTTCCTTGAGCCTCATGTCGCATAGGGGCCCCTAAAAGGCTAACTTTGTGTTTCCTTGCTTGCCCCAGATATGACCCAACCAGGCGGGAGTCTCCCCGGCTCTCCTACCACCCCACCTGGCTAGTTCTTCTATCACCCATACTGCCTGCACCCCCATTTGGTACTCAACCTAATGGTTTCAGCTCCCTGCCAGGCCATTAAACTATTCAAACAAGCCAATCACATCCTCCCATCAGGGGGAATCGGGAGGCACCTCACCCTCTTGTTATACAAAGCCTGCCTCCCACAGCCTCTGCTGGTTCACTCTGCTCCTGAGCACAGCTCCAGTGTGGCCCTGCAAGTTTGTAGTGTCCCCCTCCCCCAGGCTGTGGGTACAGGTGACTAATAAGCTGCTGTCGACCTCATCCGTCCAGGGCCAGGTGTGTGTGCACGGCCATCTCCTGCTATTTAGGGCAGGGGATCCCTCCTCCACCAACGAGTTGAAGAGGAGCTGATCAGAACACCTGGAAGAGTTAGGCTGAGGCCAGCTGGTAAAATGCCTTTATGGTTATGTGTACATCTGTCTGTAGATTACTGTAATGTTGTGCAAACAACTGCATGTTATCTGTTTTCTTGGCCAACTGCACCCTCCCCCCATGAAGTATGTTTATAAGTGCTATTGGTGTGGTTAGCAAAAAGTGTAACATGCTTGTTATTTGTGTAAGAATATGGTAAACATGGGAGCTAGTTGAAGTGCTTAAGTAACAAAGTCACATGATCGGACTTGCCATTTCAGAAAAGTAGTTGTAGTGGCAGAATGGAAATAATGCAAAGGAATAGTGTTGAGCCAGGGATCCTTATTCGGAAGCTAGTGTATTCATGTCAAATCATCACCATGACGATGCTGGAAAACATTGTATCTGGTACCAGTAGGCTGCATGAGAGTCAGATCCTCCTCGTCTATCCACTTACACTGCCAATCAACCACCCGCCCCTCGAGGGCATTGTTTATTCCCTGTCACTACCATGTAAAACAAGTAAGTGTGGCTGGCTAGCATTTCTCTAACTCCCATATCACTGGGTTAACAGGATAATATCTAGGTGTTACTCTGAGGTCATATATGCCTACACTAACCCTAGAATTCGGGCAGGCCCTCTGCCTTTCCTGATTTTCCTAATGTGACCCAGAACGTAGATCTACTCTTAACAAAGTTTTAACCTTTACTACGTAAACCCACTAAGTAAGCTCTGGTTTTGCGGTGGTTATTCTGATCGACCATCTGCCAGTTGCCATGGAGTGGACTCCAACTCATGGCAACTTCTGTGTGTGTCAGAGTAGGGCTATGCTCCGTAGGGTTTTCAGGGGCTGATTTCTTGGAAGTAGATTGCCAGGCTTTTCTTCTGAGGCATCTCCAGGTAGACTTGAAGCACCAACCTTACAGTTAGCAGCCTAGTGTGTTAACTGTTGGTGCCACCCAGGGATCCTGTTCAAACTATCCCTTAATTATCCTCCCATATATACGCTAAAAAAGAAAACCAAACCCATTGCCCCATCCAGTTTCCAAGGAGCACCTGGTGGATTTGAACTGCCTACCTTTAAGTTCGCAGCTGTAGCTCTTAACCACTATACTACAATGGCTTCCATACATATACTAAATGCTAATTCTGCTCTTGGTTTATTTAAATTTTCAAGATTCCGTGGCCAATTTGTACTGTTAAGCAACAACAACAAAACACCATCAGCCATTAGTTGACAATATGTTTTTTTTTCTCCCTCCAGAACTGTGTTTAACAAATTGCATTTACATAAAGCTGTCAGGCATTTGCTCTGTTCGACAAAAAGAAAGCAAGAGCAGCCAGCTTCCAGCTTCTTCTTCAGCACATATGGTCAGTGATGGTCCCTCGGTTGAGATGCGTCGCCTAATGAGTCTTTAAAGATGTGCAATTTGCTTTACGCACTTAAGAAAGGTCGAGGGAGGAGAAGGCCTATGGGCACAGCTCCTTGTATGGGCTTTATTTTTCGTGGTGTAAAGACTGAAAGAACAGAGTCACTACAGTGAGTTCCCAGCACGGGCTTATCTTGAGCACCCCAGCCCCAAAGGCACTGACCTTCCCATTACTGGTTGCTCTGAAGTGAAGCAGAACAGCAGTAGCTGGCCTCCTGGCACTTCCTTTTTTAAAAAATACTTTTGCAGGCTCCTGGAAAATTCTTTCACTAAGTTGGTAGGGTTTGACAGCCTTGCACGGCTTCCGTTTGTCACAGCTAGTTGCCTGGAGTTACATTTGTCTTTTTACTCTTTGTTTCAAATTTTAGTTAACATCAATAATGAACAAGACAGTGATGTTTCCCAAATACACTCATGTAATTATCTAAATTTTAATTTTCCTCTTTCAAGACTTGTCTGGCTTTTTAGTTCCTGGTTTATTTCTTTTGTCTCCTCTGAAATTATTCTTAATATATAATTATCCTTACTAATTCTCTCCTGCCTAGATTGCTATATGCTGTATTTTTGCATTTAGAGAGCTCATGTTGCCCTTTTTTATGACTGATTTCCCATTTTCTTGGAGCTGTTGAGGACAGCACATTGATTATGCAAAATCTTTTTGAGTTCTATCACACGTATATTTTCTACCAAATGCTATTGTTAAAATTCACAAAATTGATTTGACCTTAGAGTCAAACTAAAAAAAAACAAAACAAAACAGAATTGATGCCTTTGAATTGTGGTGTTGGTGAAGAATATTGACTATACCATGGACTGCCAGAAGAACAAACAAATCTGTCTTGGAAGAAGTATAGCCAGGATGCTCCTTTGAAGCAGGAATGGTGAGACTTTGGTCTCACCTACTTTGGACATGTTGTCAGGAGGGATCAGTCCCCGGAGAAGAACACCATGCTTGGTAAAGTAGAGCGTCAGCGAAAAAGAGTAAGACCCTCAAGGAGATGAACTGACATGGTGGCTGCAACAATGGGCTCAAGCATAGCAATGATTGTGAGGACAGCGCAGGACTGGGCAGTGTTTTGTTCTGTTGTCCAGAGGGTAGCTATGAGTTGGAACCGACTTGCTGAAACCCAATAACAACAACAACAACATAACAGATGTTTCACAAGCACAAACTGTGTTTAAGGGGACAGCCTCAAAGGCACAAAGATAAAAAAAACACCAAATTTATTTTTACTCACCTCACTGTTTGAAGTGATGATATGAGCCCGGAAACAAGAATAGCAAAAGGATGAATTGAGAATTTAAAAAATTTTTTAACTTTACTCATCTAAGATACTCATAATTTGGTTTATTGTAAACTCTCATGTCATAGCTGACCCTTGATTAAAATGGAAAAAAAAAAAATAATTAAAAAAAAACAGAGTTTAACATCAAGACCTTAACAGCCAAAAGTGAGGGTTTGATAGTGTATTCTAGAGCCTTCCTGATGGTCCCCCTCAATGTGCATCTTTCTCTGCTCTGCTAGCTGGTATTCAGTAGGCCACATATTTAACCACAGAAAATCCCTAAGATATTTAAATGCTTTGACATTCATATGGCCACAAAAGAGCTTTATGCCTTTTGGGCATGAGAGGAAATTTCATTTTTACTTGGCAGTAAGAGGGGAGAGAACAGCAGTCTTAGGGAAACATACAGAGATAGCTTAGACCAGTCATTGCTCTGGGGAGGGTGGGCCAGGGGCTTAGAGTAGACTTCTGCTGGTTCTTGCTGTACCTCCCCTCCATCTATTCCTCAGCACCACGTGTCTCCCAGTCTTTACTGTATAAGGCACCTGATTCACTGATAATAATGCCATGAGAACAAATTGAAAAAAGAAGAAAATAAAAGTCAGTGAAGTTATAAATTAGGCCATTCCTGGGATGAGGGGGTAATGGCAGGGACTGGGGAAAAAAAAAAAAGAACCGCTTTAAAAATTCACTAAGTAGACATCATCCAAATTATACCAAAGAAATACCCCCAAAACCAGTTGCCAAGTCAGATTGCCAGGCCTTTCTTCCAAGGTACCTCTGGGTAGACTGGAACCTCCAGCCTTTTAGTTAGCAGTAGAGCATATTCCCCAAAATAATATATAGATGATGTATGGCTACCCTATTTCATATTCCTAAATATTCCTTTCAGGAAAATCCTTCTAGAAAGGACAGAGCTAGAGTGTATGGTTTGCCTCTGAGAATTTACTTTTAAAACAGTTAAAACTACTTTTTAAATGTACCACAAGAGTAAAAACTCAAATGTAATTCCAGGCAACTAACTGATGCAAATAAAAAGTGGTGCCAGGGAGTTTTAGATACAGTGAAACCTGTGAGAGCCGGAATTCCACAGAACAACCTTGTTTTTCTGGGTCTTGCAGGGTTTTCATCTTTGACAGGGTGCAGTTTTACCATTTTTCTATCACCTAATTTAGTGGAAAATAGTTTTCCTTCTGTGACAGGTTTCTGTCTTACATAGATTCTGATTTTTGCAGGTTTTACTGTATCTGTTTTAAATAAATTCTATTTATGATAAAGAGAACCAATTCCAGCTTGGGGTCAAAGATTCCTAAAGCAAATTATTCCTGTGTTTTAGCTAAGTGCCCTGACCTTGGAGTTTGAAATTGGGTTGTACACCTCAGTTTGCCATAACTAACCCGGCCTGAAACCCTGGTGGCATACTGGATAAGAGCTCAACTGCTAACCAAAAGGTCGGCAGTTTGAATCCACCAGCTGCTCCTTAGAAACCCTATGGGGCAGTTCTACTCTGTCCTATACGATTGCTATGAGTTGGCATCAACTCAATGGCAAGGGGTTTTTTACAGGTTAACCTGGTGGGTCCCCAGGAGGGTGACATGCTCTGGGCCTGCTCACAAGAGCCAGTTACACATGTGTCTCCCCAACTCCACACTCAGAGGCCTCAGGGTGCCTTGAAATGGGCCAGGGTGGGAGCACTTAACTGACAAACACCAAAAGTCAGGGATTTTTCCCACCAAAGAGTTGGTTGTTGAGATTTTGCCAGCATACCACTGTTTCTAATTGATATTTAGGGTCCCTTTTTTTTTTTCTGTTTGAAAATTCTGTGCTAGTCTGATTCTGTGGAACAATTTGCTTTGAGCTCTTCGTTGCCACTAACTCTGACATAAGCTCCAGAGAATGGCGGTTCTTAAGGTGAGCATGATGGGCTGTAGGACTGGCTGTCAGCAGGCATGCTCTCTGACGCAGATCTGTGGCTCTGCCCCAGGGTGTAGTCAGCGCTGTGTTTATCCGCCCACACCCTCACTTGGGGCTGCTAGAAATAGCTACCATGTGGCCTCCAGGGCCTTCCATGGGTGAAGCGTGCCCAGATAAACTGGGTTCTCTCCCCTCCAGTCACATTTCCCTGTGAAAAGACAGGACGGAGAACCACTTTAGCAAATGTTTCCTTTGCAGAAAAATGCTTGAAGTTGTTATTTACCTAGTTGCCTTGTATCCCCCCCATTTACCCTCTGCACACAGATTACAGAGCACACCTTGCAGGCATTCCGATTACCCTCTCTCCTGTGGCAAAACAAAAAGTAAATACAAGGACAGACGATATGTAATAACATCTTTGCATAACGCTGATTTCTAAAGAGCTCAACAAGTAGGATGAAAGTAACCGCATCCCCAGAGAATCGTCACAACACGCGATTACGTGAGAACTGGCCGGTAGTTGGTTCGTTTTATTTATAGACAGAGTTTGGCATGGCACTAAAAGAATGGCAGAGGCTTGACTGTTTTGCTGGTGAGATGGGTCGTGTGCATGCGCGTGAGTGTGTAGTATGTATAAACCCTCCTAAGGCCGGGAGGGAATAAACTGTTCCACGCTCTTGCAGATGCCATCATTCATGAGCCACTTGCATCTGTCAGGACGCACGTTTCTTTCCCAGTGGGAATCATGTCCCTTCAAGCAGCCACCATCTCCGGCGACGGAACCCAGAGCAGAAAGTCACACCGTCTATATCTTTGCTTCACGTCTTGGATCTTCTCTCCTGGTTGCTCCCTTCATCCTCAACTGTTCTTTCCGAAGCGGCTGTGCTTCCATTTCCAACGAAATATTTCTACTTCTTTACAATCATTTCTTTCTAACTCTTTTAAAACACTTTTTTGGGGGGACGGGATGGGGGCTTCGTTTTGAATCCTTTTGAGAGAAATAGTAGGATTGGGTTGTAATGTGGGAGAAGGGGTGAAAGGAAAAAAAAAATCCAAATTATGAATGTGAATGTCGCCAAAATACAACTCTGTCAAAACAGTGTGCTTCCCCTTTTGGGATATTATTCTGTAACTGTTGTATTTGTCCGTCAACCTCAGTGATCGTCATTTATTTCCATTTGTTTCCAGCTTTACTTGCACATTTTGGTTTCTCTGCACTATTTTTTGATAGAAAATTGGCATACTTGAGTTATCAGCTGTGTAGGGAAACTTTTAAATCCTAGTCATTTTTTTCAATGCAAGCACCATAATTTGATAATTATTTTATAAAAATACTCCTCAGTTTCTAATCATTTTTCCCCCCTTTGGGCTCTCTTAAGCTACATTTGAACATGCACACATGATGAAAAAAAAAAAATGATGAAAGCTTCTAATAAAATTTTGAGCAGAGATTTTTCTCGTGGCAACATTCTTGAACCATGATTATGCTTTTATAATGCTGTGTTCTAGTGGGCCAGATGACATTTCTGGCTTGTTATTTGTTGAGCCATCTTAACCTTGAAAGGTCTTTGGTCTGTCAAGTCCTCCAAGCTCAGTGCTAGCAGACAGAGCCCCCTGCTGGAAGCTCTGGGGACACTGATTTCCCCTGGAAACCGAGGGTCACGGCTAATGGCTGGGAGACCAGAAGGCTGAAATAAAAGCAATACTGTGAAAGAAATGGATGCTGTGTTTTGGGCTGACATCATGGGTCAATATAATCTCAAATTATTTTTTTTAATAGCATGCTGTTTCCCTTTGAAAGTTTGAGTAAGGGAGGCAAACATTCTGATCCATTTCCATATTCTATTGTTTCTCAAGTTTCCTGGGAAATTATTCTTTAGGCTGTTAATAGGTATGCAGGGAGAAAAAGTTTCCTATGCTCAAGCAAATTTTGGAAATAGTGGATTAACTAAAATTCAATGTGATTTTTCACTGCAGAACTTCTCAGGGCCTTTAATACAGAAGTAGCTATCAAACAACATGCAGAGCTGTCATTAAGCTTGTTCAGCCAGGCACCTTTATTTTGTGACACAGCCATTAAAGCTTTTGGAAGAACGTTTCATAGAATACCAACCGGAAATCCAGTGACGGTCTTCACTAATTTATACCAAAAGTTCTGTTTGAAAGAACGTTTCACTTCAATTTTATTCCAATTTGATCACAGTATGTAAAACCGAAGTTTCTTTCTTATCAATCTTTTTTTTTTTTTCTATCGTTGTTTTTCGTGCTGAGTGCTTTGCATTTGGGAAGTCAGTGAAAGTTTTTCGTTATTTGTCTTGAGCTGCTGTCTTTGCTAAATGTTTGTTCTAGACCCATCAATATCTTTGTTTAGGCTTAGGCTCATCATTATTTTATAAATATTACTGTTCCCTAGATTTTATAGATATTCTTTATCTTAACAATGTGTAGATTTTGCAAGTAAGACTTAAAAATTGTTTATATATTAAATTGATAGGAAATCTATATGGAAATATAGTAAAAATATAGGAAAAAAGTGAACTGGCCTTATAAAGGTGTTATAGAACCAAAGAAGGAGCCCTGGGGTGCAATGGTTAAGTGCTCAGCTGCTAACCGAAAGGTTGGTGGTTTGACCCATCAGCCACTCTGTAGGAGAAAAGATCTGGCCATCGGCACCTATAAAGATTACAGCCTGGGAAAGCCATGAGGCAGTTCTACTCTGACCTGTAGGCTGGCTAGGAGTCAGAACTGACTTGACAGCACACAACGTCAACAATGGAACTAAGCCCTTCTTACAAAATCCAAGAGTGTTTGAAAAGGTATTTTGTTATTATTATAGTCACAAAGATTTTATCTTCCTAAAATTTCCTATTTTAAAAATGTTCATAAGAGCTCCTCTGTGATCATATACAGACCTGTTATCAGGAGGCCAGTCCCTGGAGAAGGACATTATGCTTGGTAAAGTAGATGGTCAGCGAAAAAGAGGAAGACCCTCAAGGAGATGGACTGACACAGTGGCTGCGACAATGGGCTCACGCACAACAATGATGGTGAGGATGGCGTGGGACCAGGCAGTGTTTCGTTCTGTTGTGCACAGGGTCACTATGCGTTGGAACTGACTCCACGGCACCTAACAACAACAACGATTCTTTTGTAAGTAGCCCTGGTGTTGCAATGTTTAAACACCCAGCTGCTGATCAGAAGGTTGGCAGGAGAGTTTAAACCCACCCAGCCGCTCCTCAGAAGAAAGACCTGGCAACCAGCTCTCTGAAAAATTGCAACCTGGAAAATCCTATGGGGCAGTTCTACTCTGTCACATGGGGTCCGTATGATTTGGAAATCTACTCTACGGCACATAATGACAACAATCATTCTGTAAACGTGACTAGGCAATGAGGAAATTTACTAGAAACATGTGAAAAGAAAGTTTTAGTTTCGTAGGATTTCCAGTTCGAAATGTTCACGTGGTGTGACTATTTAGATTACATCTCTATAAACAAGTGTTGTTACCTAATCCAGATCCTGACGTTTCACTTGTAGTGGGTTACCAGATATTCCATTAATTCGAACACTGAAATCCTCAAAACAGTTCTTAGTACTGAACTCAAGTCTCATCCTATTTGCGATGACCAGCTAGAAGAGAGTGCCCAGAGTTCCCCCACGGAATATGGTTGGCTTGGAGTAGCTTCAGCTTTTTTCTCAGGATCGCCGTGGCACGACTCTATTTAATTTAGGCCACGGCGAAGTCTGATGGAAAACAATCAGGATTATTAGGGCCGGTCAGCGGTTGCTGGATTGTTTCCACCTGGTACATTAATTCTGCAAAAATTCTCAGCCACAGAAAAGAGTAGCTTAACTCAAGAAGAAGAAGAAATTAATTCTTCATTCCTTAGGGCTTTCCTCTCAATGCTGGGTCCTGAAGATGTTTGTAAATTCTCCTCTAACCCTGCTGATCCTGGGTCAGAAAATGCCCAGCTCCAGATTCAACCAGAACCTGGGGCATCAGGGAGACCCCACAGAATGACAAGGCAGGAGGGGTACATACGCCATCTGTTCTGTGCCCAGCAGATGCCTCCAAAACTTGCCAGATGGGTGCTGGAAGATTCCACCATCACCTCAGCAAGCCGTTTCAGGCCTTTGTAGCCTGACTGTCTCTGTCTCAGTCTCCAACTGCTGCTGTAACAGAAACACCACTAATGGGTGACTTTCAGGAACAGAAATTTATTTTCTCACAGTTCTAGATGGTAAAAATCCAAAGCAGGGTCTCTGTCATGTTGATTCCTTCTCTGAGCCTCTCTTCTAGTTTCTGGTGACTGTCAGGAATCCTTTGCATTCCCTGGCTTTCAGATGATCCTCACATGGCGTCTTTCCTTCCCCTACGTGTGTCTCTGTGTCTATTCTGCTCTTTTTATAAGAGACCACTCGGAAGTGATTAGGTTAGGACTCACCCTATTCCAGTATGACCTCATTCACATAACAAAAGAAAACCCCTATTGACAAATAGGGTCATATTTACAGATACAGGCGTCTGGACTTTCGCATTTCTTTTAAAACCTAAACTAAACCCATCCCCATTGAGTTGATTCTGACTTATAGCAACCCTATAGGACAGGGTAGAACTGCCCCATAGGGTTTCCAAGGAGCGGTTGGTAGATTCGAACTGCCGACCTTTTGGTTAGCAGCCAACCTCTTAACCACTGCAGCACCAGGGCTCCACATTTCTTGGGGGAAGGGACACAATTCAATCCATCACACCATTAAAAGAGCTTTCACCTTTGTGCATATCCTGCTTGAGAACACACAATATATAAATATCTGATTTATAGCAAATCTGCACACATTTACTGTTTCATTACAGAAATATTCTTTACTTTGAAGCTATATTTGCTTCCTCTAAATAGAAAGCTTCTGGAAATGTTAAATAAAACTAATATGAAAAAGAATGGATTATTTTGTGAGAACACAGCCCTTGAGCCCACAGAGGCACTGGGAACTCATGTTGTTCTGGTCTCTTGCTCAGGGAAATGTGCCTGTCACAGCCAGCCTAGTTCTCACTGACCTCTGCCTTCTGCCCTGCATCCAGGAGGATTGCCAGACAAAACGCAGAACGCCCTTGCAATGTTGGGGACATCGTCCCCTGAAGCTTATTGTGGTTTGTTTGAAATTCAAATTTAACTGAGCGTCCTCCATTTTTATTTGCTGAATCCAGGAACCACAATTCTGAGTTACCCAAGCAAACCCGTTGCCGTTGGGTTGGTTCCAATGCATGGCCACCCTATGTGCCCTGGATTTAAAAAAAATGACTTTTATTCTGAGATGGGGAAAATGTAACACCAGTGGAGACTCCTTTTGCAGTCAACAGACTTAATCCTTTTCACTTTAACACTGCAGTTGGTTTAGACACTTGAACAGCCACCAGGGGATTTCTCTGGAAAAATATATTGAAGCCTTCAATGCCTTCCCGTTGCTTACACATTCAAGCCTAACTGCCCAGCTGTCACTCAAGGGTCTTTAATGGCCTGGCCATATCATACCCAGTTAGGCTCATCTCCCACAGCCTACACCTCAGCCCCGAATGGGATGTATCCATTCTGGAAGATGAGGTCTCCTAATCTCAGTCCCAGCCCCTCTCCTCAACTCCGCCAGCTCCTGCCTTCCACCTTGCTGAGGCCCCTCAATCCTGTGTTCATACTGAACCCCCTTCTCTGTTCTTATAGGATCTTTACTGCCCACTTTGCTCAATTTTGTCTTCAGCCACACTCATTCTGAGCTGGGACGTTGTCTTTTTTTCTTCCCAAGACTGCATAGCATTTGGCCGGCACAGTTACGTACTTTTCCCACATTTCCTTGGAATTGTGCACAGTTCTTAGCAAGTGCTTAATAAACGCATCGTGGATGAATAAAGATGTCATTCTAACAGCAGCCCTTGCAGTACACTCAAGAGATTTAGCCCTGCAATCTGACTAACATGTTCAAAAACCCATTTTTCTGTAAAATAACAGACCTCACCAATA
Source organism: Elephas maximus indicus (assembly GCF_024166365.1). Lineage (NCBI taxonomy): Eukaryota > Metazoa > Chordata > Mammalia > Proboscidea > Elephantidae > Elephas > Elephas maximus. The sequence continues at coordinate 236,248,339 of NC_064819.1, forward strand.
GCTCTTGCGATAATCCTTATGAGGGGGAAAAAAAAGAAAAGACGAAGAAAAGAAAAAAGAAACCTTATCAGCTTCTTTTAATACCACAACAATAATCCCCACAGCCTAACCTTCATCTTGGCAATTACGTCAGTTCTTTGTCACTCTGTTTTAGATTCTGTTTCCTAAATTCTCAGGCAAAAGCAGGGATTGAACTGGGCTTTCTACTTTTTGTTGTTCGAATTCTCTTTCTCTCTCTGCACATATTGAATACTTTGCATAAGGATGTCCTTGATTTGCTGCTTTTTCTGCCACCAATTAATCATGTCATTGTTGTTATTAGGTGCCATTCAGTGGGTTCCAACTCATAGCTACCTATGTACAAGAGAACGAAACACTGCCCGATCCTATGCCATCTCATATTCATTGGTATGTTTGACCCCATTGTTGCAGCTACTGTGTCAATCCATCTCTTTGAGTGTCTTCTTTTTCACTGACCTTCCACTTTACCAAGCATGGTGTCCTTCTCCAGGGACTGGTCCCTCCTGATAACAAGTCCAAAGTATAAGAGATGAAAATCTCACCACCTTCCCTTCCAAGGAGCACACTGGCTGTACTTATTCTAAGACAGACTTGTTTGTTCTTGTGGCAGTCCGTGGTATATTCAGGATTCTTCAAAAACACCATAACTCAAAGGCATCAATTCTTCTTCGGTCTTCCTTATTCATTGTCCAGCTCTCACATGCATACGAGGCAATTGAAAATGTCATGGCTTGGATCAGATACACCTTTGTCCTCAAAGTGACATCTTTGCTTTTTAACAGTTTAAAGAGGTCTTTAGCGGCAGATTTGCCCAATGCAATGCATTGATTAATTTTTTGACTTCTGCTTCCGTGGGTGTTGATTGTGAGTCCAAGTAAAATGAAATCCTTGACAATTTCAATCTTTTCCCTGTCTATCGTGATGTTGCTTATTGGTCCAGCTGTAAAGATTTTTGTTTTCTTTACGTTGAGACGTAATCCATACTGAAGGCTGTGGTCTTTGATCTTCATAAGTAAGTGCTTCAAGTCCTTCACTTTCAGCAAGCAAGGTTGTATCATCTACATGTCTTGGTTGTTAATGAGTCTTCCTCCAATTCGGATGCTAATTCTTGTTCATATAGTCCAGTTTCTTGGATTATATGCTCAGCATACAGGCTGAATAAGTATGGTGAAAGAATGTAACACTGGTGCATACACTTCCTGATTTTAAACCATGCAGTATTCCCTTGTTCTGTTCAAATGACTGCCTCTTGGTCTATATACAGGTTCTACACGAGCACAATTGAGTGTTCTGGAATTCCCATTCTTCATAATATTGTCCATGATTTGATATGATCTACATATTTGTGTAGTCAATAAAATACAAGCAGACATTTTTCTTGTATACTTTGCTTTTAGTCAAGTTCCATCTGATATCAGCAATGATATCTCTCTTTCCACATCCTCTTCTGAATCTGGCTTGAATTTCTGGCAGTTCTCTGTCCATGTATTGTTGCAGCTGGTTTTAAAGATCTTCAGCAAAATATTACTTGTGTGTAATATTAATGATATTGTTTGATAATTTCTGCATTCTGTTAGATCATCTTTCTTTGGAAACACAGTAATCAAATTGACTACATCTGTGGAAAGAGATAATGGAAAAATCTCAATATCACCAGTCAGAACAAGGCCAGGGGTGGACTGCAGAAAACAGACCATCAATTGCCCATAAAAAGGTAAGTTTAAGTTGAGGAAAATTAAAACAAGTCCATGGGGGCCAAAATACACAACCTTGAGTATATCCCACCTGAATTTGGAGACCATCTCAAGAATAGAATTGACACATTGAACACTTATGACTGAAGATCAGACAAGTTGCAGGATGACATCAAAGACATAATACACGAAAAAAGCAAAAGATCATTAAAAAGACAGGAAAGAAAGAAAAGACCAAAATGGTTATCAGGACAGACTCTGAAACTTATTCTTGAATGTAGAGTACCTAAAACAAATGGAAGAAATGGTGAAGTAGAAGATCTGGGCAGAAGATTTCAAAGGGCAGCTGGAGAAGACAAAGTATTATAATGAAATGTGCTAAAACATGGAGTTAGAAAACCAAAAGGGAAGAACATGCTCGATATTTCTCAAGCTGAAAGAACTGAAGAAAAAAATTCAAGCCTCAAATTGCAATATTGAAGGATTCTATGGGCAAAATATTGAATGATGCAGGAAGCATCAAAAGAAGATGGAAGGAATACACAGAGCCACTGTACCAAAAAGAATTATTGCTCAACATTCAACCATTTCAAGAGGTAGCATATGATTAAGAACCAAAGGTACTGCAGGAAGAAGTCCAAGCTGTACTGAAGGCTTTGGCGAAAAACATGGCTCCAGGAATTGATGGAATACCAAATGAGATGTTTCAACAAATGGAAGCAGTACTGGAAGTGCTCACTCGTCTCTGCCAAGAAATTTGGAAGACAGCTACCTGGCCAACTGACCGGAAGAGATCCATATTTGTTCCCATTCCACTTAATCATTTCACTGTGTATTTCCTGTTCCTGAATGGCATGGGGGAGTGGAAAGAAATTTTGACTTTGGAGTCAGAAAGACGGGGTTCAAACCCCAGCTCCTACAGATTTCTCAGCTAAAGTTGGGATAAGAACATCTTGCTCATAGTAGCTTAGGAAGTGCTCAGGCACATAGTGGCCCTTGAGGGAAGTCAGGTTTTTTTTTTTTTTTTTGCTTTTTTTCGTCCCTCCTTTCTGCTTTCCATATCCCCATAGTTTTTTGTAACCTCGGACCCATGGCTGGAGTGCATAGCAGCCGTGGTGGTGCAGTGGTTAAGAGAGCAACTGCTAACTGGAAGATCATCTGTTCAAACCCACTAGAAAGATGTGGCAGTCTGCTTCTGTGAAGACTACGGCCTTGGAAGCTCTGTGGGGGCAGTTCTACTCTGTCCAACAGCATCGCCAGGAGTTGGAATTGACTTGATGGCACCAGGTTTGGTTTTAATCTTTACAGAAGCAAACTGCCACACCTTCCTCCCACAGAGTGGCTGGTGGGTTTGAACCACCTACCTTTCAGTTGGCAGCTGAGTGAGTGCTTAACCACCACACCACTAGGGCTCCTTACATCTTGCTCTTAGAAATGGAATTTAAAAGCTAGCTCCCCTCCTTCCCATAAGAAAAGCAAATCCCAGAGTGGAAGCTGCTAGAAACCTTAAAGAGCTTTGCTCCAATCAGCTTCGGTTTGACTTTCAGTTTTAAAGTCCATTTTCCCTTCCACGTAACCTCCGGACAACTCCTGATTCTGAAGACAGATCTTTGTGGCCCCAAATGCAAAGTCAGAGACTCAAGTGTCACCTCCCTGCCCTCCGGGTACCCTGTTCTCCCCGGACCTGCACTGGACGCTAACAACCTCGCCAGACAGATTGTGGTGCGGAAACAGGTTCTCTTAACCAGGCGCCACACTAGCCGATTCTGAGTCCTTGCAATTCCTGTTTCTGACACCTTTTGCCTTGAAGGGCAGCGAGTGGGGCCTGGGACAGTGTGTATTTTGGGCTCATTTCTAAAGGGTGAGGCTGGCCATCTGATAGGTTTCCTTAATTAAACCATTTCCTTCTCCGTGCGAACACTTCCAAAATCTAATTATAGTGCATGTGACACCCCGTGACCAGCCAGAAGCCAGAGACTAATATAAAGTCACAGCAGGACAGTTAACTCCATGAAGCTCTTTACATGGCCTTGCAGACAGAGTCCTCCAGGAGCAGATGCAAATATTTTGATACATTCATCATCCGTTAGCCTCTGAGGCAGGCGATGGTTCTGCTATCTCATTTAGCTCCAGTGGGAGGAATGCCCTGTTTACTCCCCTTGGCCAATGTAGCTTCCTCATGAAATGTGACATTTGCACCCTTGGGGGTTGGCATCTATTTTGAGGCTCTTTTCCCCGTTAGCACTTGTCATTTCACTCAGTTCTGGGTCTCCTTCTTCTGGGCTTCCAGGCGTGTGGTGTCCTGTGTAAGGACGCCTTTGGCTGCTCTCCTGGGGGTGTTATCTCTGCCCAGATTAAAAATGCTGTGCCTGAGCACTGGGCATGTGGAAGAGCACCTGCTTATCTCTCTCTGCAGCTGTGGCACAAACAATTAAGCACTCAACTACCAGCAGAAAAGTTAGCAGTTTGGACCCACCCAGAGGCACTTCGGAAGGCAGGCCTGGCGGTCTAGTTCCCAAAGGCCACAGCTTTGAAGCTCCCGTGGAGCACTTCTACTTTGCACACATGGGGTCACCATGAGTTGCAGCTTACTCGACAGCAACGAACATCAACAGCAGCTTTACTTAGATCAGGACTCAACACGAGACCCTCCCACGCATGGCAAGGATGGGGAGAGAGCCAGGGTGGGTGGGCTGAGAGTGTGTCTTTCTTCAGATTGGAGGCCTTGTCCCACACGGGGGGATTTTGAAGACCAGCCTCTAATCTTATTGAAAATTCCTCACTGCCCAAAAGGTCAAAAGTGAACAATCCTTCCAGCTCCATCGAAGCTTCCTCACTCAGGGGTGGCTTTAGAATGAGGATTGAGAGAATTTTGGAATGAGGGCACTTCTAGCTAGAAATTCAGGCTTGCGTGGACAGACTACAGCTGTGTGGAAGCTTTTGAGAAGTAACCCCGAACACAGCAAAGAGGCGGCATGGATCCTTTTTGTTGGAGACGGGGACAAACCTGAATTAAAAATAACAACTACGGGATTCCAGGGTGTCCCTGGGTGGCGCAAATGATTAAGTGCTCAGCTGCCAGTGGAAAGGTTGGTGGTTCGAGTCCACCCACAGTTGCCTCAGAATAAATGCCTGACGATCTACCTCTGCAAAATCAGTCATTGAAAACCCTATGGACCACAGTTCTACTCTGACACACAAGGGGTTGTCATAAGTCCGGGGTGACTTAAGGACAACTGAGTTTTTTGTTTTGTTTTATTGGACTGTTGTTGTTAGGTTGTTAGATGACATCCAGTGGGTTCTGACTCACAGCAACCCAATGTACAACTGAACGAAAGAATACTGAATATACCTTGGACTCCCAGAAGAATGAGCCAATTTGTCTTGAAAGAAGTACAGCCGGAATGCTTCTTAGAGGCAAGGATGGTGAGAGCTCATCTCACATACTTTGGGCATGTTATCAGGAAGGACCAGTACCTGGAGAAGGACATCACGCTTGCTAAAGTAGAGAGTCATTGAAAAAATAGACCCTCAACAAGGTGGGTTTACACCACGGCTGCAGCAATGGGCTCAAGCATAACAATGATTATGAGGGTGGCACAGGACTGGGCAGTATTTCATTCTGTTGTACATAGGGTTGCTATTGGACTGTTTGAAAAGCCTACCTCGGCTTCTAAGAAACGGTAGGAAATTTCCATCAAGCCCAGGCACTGCTTTGTGTGGGGTGGTCTCATTAAGGACACCCTCACCTCAGAGGCTGTTGAGGAGGTGATGACGGCTGCTGTGTGGTCTGGTTGGGTGCACAGCTGTTTCTGAACTCAGATCACAGTCCAACCTCCCTCTGAAGGTCACCTCGGTGGAGCCTGATAAATGAACTATTTGGGGAGACCAAGTTCAGCCTGATGGAAACTTCCAGTAGTTTCTCAGGCTGTCAGCATGTCAGTAGGAGTTAAGACAGTGATAGACTAGTACTGCCCGGGTATCCACACGGGGAGAGAGATCATGCTGCCCCAAGGCCTGGAGGCATCAGGAGCTTCCAGAGGCTGCCCTTGCTTTGCAGGTGGGTCAGCTGCACCAGCCCAGTCTCTCTCATTGTTCCCTGAGGTTCTTTACCCACAGGGAGAGGGCCAAGTCCTCTCTCACAGAAAGAATTACACCTTCTTCGTACCCAAAAATATACACAGGCATCCGAAACTCAGGTATATAGTGTCTCACGGATGTCCAACGTGGAAACCTGGTGTCTTAGTTACCTAGTGCTGCTATAACAGAAATACCACAAGTGGGTGGCTTCAACAAACAAATTTATTTCCTCACAGTTTAGGAGGCTAGAAGTCCAAATTCTGGGCTCTGGCTCTAGGGAAATTTTCTCTCTGTCTCTTGGCTCTGGGGAAGGCCCTTGTCTCTTCAGCTTCTGTGCCTTGGTTCCTTGGTGACCTTCAAGTGGTATGGCATTTGTCATCCCCCATCTCTGCTTTCTTTTGTGTCTTTCATCACCCTACACTACTACTGCCTCATTAAGATAACAAAGAAAACCCATTCCAAATGAAATTCTAACGGCAGGTATCCCATTGTCTTAGAGTCCATTCCAACTGATAGGGACCCTATAGGACAGTGCGGAACTGCCCCATAGGGTTTCCAAGGCTGTAATCTTTAAGGAAGCCGACTGCCATATATTTCTCCCAGGGAGATGTTGATGGGTTTGAAATGCCGACCTTTAGGTTTGCAGCCGACTGCTTAACCACTGTGCCACCAGGACTCCTCAACCACAGGTTTAGGGGTTAGGATTTATAACACATATTTTTGGGTGACACAATCCACTCCACAACACCTGGGAAAAGCTTTGTGACCTAGAGCAGCTAGGGGTGGGGACAAGGAGGTCAGGAGAAAGATCAGGCACAAAGATCATCTCATCTCACCCTTCACCGTGAGCACTGCTTTCCACAAAGGAGGGCCAGGGAGTGTCATTGTCCCCCCATCCCAGCTGTGTTGGAGGTGGGGAGGGAGTGGAAGGCATGGACGAGCCTCTGCCCACTCTTAGCTTGCTCTCTTGAGTGCAACTTCACAGTGTCTGACATAGAATATGAACGTTCTACGGCGTTCATCTGTACAAGTTCTATAAGATGCACTGCATTGGGCAAATCAGCTGCAAAAGACCTCTTTAAAGTGTTGAAAAGCAAAGATGTCACCTTGAGGACTAAGGTGCACCCAACCCAAGCCATGTTGTTTTCAATCACCTCATATGCATGTGAAAGCTGGACAATGAATAAGGAAGACCAAAGAAGAATTGACGCCTTTGAATTGTGGTGTTGGCGAAGAATGTTGAGTATACCATGGGCTGCCAAAAGAAGGAACAAATCTGTCTTGGAAGAAGTACAACCAGAATGCTCCCCGGAAGCAAGGATGGCTAGACTGCATCTTACATACTTTGGACATGTTGTCAGGAGGGATCAGTCCCTGGAGAAGGACATCATGCTTCGCAGAGTACAGGGTCAGCGGAAAAGAGGAAGACCCTCAACAAGGTGGATTGACACAGTGGCTGCAACAATGGGCTCAAGCATAACAACTATTGTGAGGATGGCACAGGACCGGGCAGTGTTTCATTCTGTTGCACCCAGAGTCGCTATGAGTCAGAACTGACGCAACAGCACCTAACAACAACCACATAGGACTTACAGCTGACTGTGTAAATGAACACTAACAGCAGCCAGAGAAAGGTTCTCCAGGGCCAGTTCTTCCGGGGGTCCAAGTTCTGAGACGCCAGCGCCGTCACAAAGGTGGACTATTAATTCCTGATGACAATGTCGGAATCGGAAAGGAAACAGCCTGATTTCCAGGTTCCACGTGAGGACTGCCAGGCTGGCAGGGAACTCCACTGCTTTGTCAACTAAGCAAATCTGATTCTAAAGTCACCCAGAGAGAAATAGCCCAGCTTCTTTGATGTCACTTTTAATATAATGGCACTTTAATAACTCTGACATCTCGTCTTATCGCTCCTAGACTCTAGCACTTCAATCTGGGGCCATGAAACAACACTAGGACCTTTCTAGAAATTCTTTTCAGTATCAGATCTTTGGCATTCTTGTGTGTATGCAAGTGTGTGAGTGTGTGTATGAGTGAATGTGTGTAAGTGAGTAAATGTGAGTGTGAGTGAAGGTATAGGGAACGAGTGTGTGTGTGTGAAGGTGTTGGTGACTGTGTGTGAGTCTGAATGTACGTATGAGTGAATGTGTGTGTGAATCTGTGACTGCATGAGTGACTGTGTGTGTGAGTACAAGTATGAGTGAATAAGTGTGAGAGTGTGTAAGTGTATGTGTGTGTGAGTTAATGTAATTGAATATATGAGTGAATGACTTTGTGAGTGTGTGAATGTGTGAGTTAAGTGTGTGTGTGTGAGTTAATGTGATTGAATATATGAGTGAATGACTGTGCGTGTGTGAATGTGTGAGTTAAGTGTGGGTGTGTGCGTTGAGTGTGTGTGTGAATGTGTGAGTTAAGTGTGGGTGTGTGCGTTGAGTGTGTGTGTGAATGAGTGAGTGCATGTGTGTGGGGGGGTGGGTGTGTATGTCTGTATTCACTAGTTCCTGTTCTGTGACTTTTCAGCTTGCAGTTATGGGGATGGATGGGAGGAGAAGGTGTGAGTTCTGCAAACACTAAGGCAGCCATCAGCGGTGAGACATTTTTCTCTCTCCAAACTGAGACTTCTCTTCAGACGTCTCAGTAAGAACTCAGACAACTTTTTATGACTGACTTTAAAGCCATCCATATTATTTCCAACTGAGAGGGCACCAAAGATGTTAAAATCAACCCAGCTCCGGAAGGACCGGGAACACTGATTGGAACGGTTGGGGTGTCTGAGGGTAGCCGCCGGAAGACAGCTGACAGAACGAGTGAAGTAAACATCTCTTGAATTGCTCGATGCCAGGGGGGGCCGGCGTGACATCTTTGGACGGCTTCAGGGAGGCGGACAGCTGATTCTGTGCTAAGGTCAGGTGTGAAGAAATCAAGGTCATGCCACATTGCATTTTTCTCAAGCAGCTGAGCCCAGATATGTTAAGCAGTACGTGACACCACCAAACAGATCAAGTGGCAATTTTTTAAGTCTTATTGTTCCAGCAACGGAGGGAATGATAAGATCCACGCGTTTGGAATGCTTTCATGGGGGCAGAGATTTCTTCTGGCCCTCCGGCCGCCCTTATCTTCCCCTTCTCCTCACCTCTCTCACCACACACAGAGAAACACGGAAGCGCATGTGGGTCCCCACTGTTTTCTAGGATAGGCTGTCAGGCAGGTAGGCTTTTGAGTATGAATGCAGGAGGTGCTCCTGATTTTTTTTTTCCTTCTTCTTTCCACTCTCAGAGTGGGTTGATTTATGGCCTGGATTACTGGCAACAGTAATTCCTTGCTCTTTATAATGTTTTGGTGGAAGGTGCTGTAGCCTGCAGACAGAACAGCATGATTTCACTGGGTTTTTACAAAAAGTTCTCTGCAACCAGGGTAGCTGTGCACTGGGTGACCTCTGTGACGGAGCAGTTAGTAAGACACCAGCCTATTAGTCATGTGACAGCTATTGGACTTAGTAGGGAAGGGCACCGGCTTTTAAAAACAGCTATTTAGATTACTACTGTGTTGAAAGGGGTTGGCTGAACACACAGTTTTTAACGCATAGCGAGCAGTTAAATTGTGCTGGTGGCTTTTACAGGCATCTCTGCGTCTCTCTCAGATTTTCCAATCATTCTAAAGAAAAGTGCTGATTTCTTCTGTGATCGCTCTTCCCAATGTCACCTGCAGAGGCAGACACCTGTTGAGGGATAACCCAAGTATCTAGTAATTCTGCAAAAACTGTGGGAAAGTTATTCTGAAACCATCCTGATAGTGCACACACTCTTCCATGTTGCTGTTTGGACCAGGCGATTCCAGGACCAGCTTCGTAGTACAGAAGCAGCAAAGCCAATGGTATATCACCTGCTAAAAAAATTCCAACACTAAACCCACTGGTGTCAAGTCAATCCCAATTCACAGTGACCCTACAGGACAGAGTAGAACTGCCCCATAGGGCTTCCAAGGAGCAGCTGGTGGATTTGAACTGCCAACCTTTTGGTTAGCAGCTGTAGTTCTAAACCATTACACCACTGGGGTTTCCTACTGTCTACTAAAAAAAAAAAAAAAAAAAAAGTCTACTAGTGACCAGGAAACTCCCCTTAACTGAGTTGAATACGTGTTTGTGCAATATAGAAGTTTACTTCTAGAAAGATATCAGAATTTATGTTCTTTGGAATAATAAATGTTGATGATACAGAACTTAAGAAATAAAATTAGCCTTTTGTAAGAAAGAAAAGTGCCACATTTTGGAGTTAAGCAGCATTAACTCTTTGCTTCCATTCATTTATTACATTTTATTATTGAATAGCCACTGTGCCACCAGAGCTTCTAGAACAAACTATAGCTGCATGAAATAACAGATGAAGCTCAAAAATAAAATAATATACATTCTATTAAAAAAGAACATGGTTTGATTTCAAAAAGCTTGAAAGCTGTCAAAGTTAATCCGAAGTATAGGCAATCCCCGAGTTACAAATGTCTGACTTACATACAACCCGTAGTTATGAACCAGCCCCCGAAGAGCCTATTATAATAAAAATTCGAGGTAATAACAAAAGGGTGCTATTTTGTGATAAGCATAAAAACATTATTACTATATTACTGTATTATTACGTTAAAGGTGTTTTAGTGTATCTGAAATGTCTCTTTAATGTTTTTTATGCATAGAAAGGAACACTATATACTGTAGACTAAGACAAACAGTTGACTAACTGATGTTAGATACAAACGATACCTAACTGTTCTGGTTTATGTACAAATTTGACGTAAAGACAGATTAGGGACGGAACTCGTAATCTGAGGACTGCCTGTGTTGGAAGTCAGGATAGTAGTGACCCGTGGAGAGGAAGGAGGGGGCAGTGATGGGAAAAGAGCAAGAGGAGGACCTGGGGTCTGGTATACTCTATTCTTGATCTCAGCAGTGGCGGCACAGGTTTGCTAGCTGTGCAATCATTTATTGAATTTTATGTTTAGGATGTGGGTCTATTCTGAACTCTGTGTGCACTCCAGCATTGTTTATACAAAAAAGAAAACATCTTAAGTGTTCATTAATGTTGTTGGTGCCATTCTGTCAATTCTGACTCCTAGCGCCCCTATAGGACAGAGTAGAACTGCCCCATGCAGTTCCCTAGGCTGACAATATTTATGGGAGCAGATCTCCAGGCCTTTCTCCCAGGAACTGCTGGTGAATTCTAACTGCCGATGTTTTGGTTAACAGCCGAGTTCTTAACCATTGTGCCACTATTAATAGTTCAATAACAGTGGTCTGTGTAAGGAAATTTTTATATCCGTATTTTTCTTAGTAAGCATTAATTAAATTATTATATCTAGTAATACGGAAATTTCTTAATTTATTATTTCTAAATGACTGAATACAGAGAAATACTAATGACCCAGTAAGTAGAAAACAGTGTACAATATATAGATATATAGCATGATCTTGTTTTATTACAAAAATAATAAGCAACTTACATTGAATAAGCAACATTTACATATTTACATGTAAATATGTTGTTATGTAAACGGTCAAGACAATTCCAGTGACTGGTGACCCTGTGTGTCACAGAGAACAACTGTGCTTGCTTCACAGAGCTTTCTCGGCTGTAATCTTTACGGACACAGTTTGCCAGGATTTTCTCCCACAGAGCTGCTGGGTGGGTTTGAACCACCAAACTTCAGGTAGGCAGCTGATGGAAAACTGACATAAGTAAGGAAAAAAACAAAAACAAAGAAAAAACTGGAAAGCTATGCCAAGCCACTTGCTGCGGAGTTGATTCCGACCCGCGGCAACCTCGTGTGTGTCAGAGCAGAACTGTATCCCGTGGGGTTTCGGTGGCTGATTTTTCTGAAGTAGACTGTCAGGCCTTTCTTCCGAGGTGCCTCCGGGTGGACTCGAACCTCCCACCTTTAATTTGTACCACCCAGGGGCTCCAGAGAGCTTTGCAAAGGTATGTTACTAGAGACTACCTTTAGATGGTGGAATCACAGCTGATGCTTGCCTTCCTTTTTATTTCCAATATTTTCTGAACGTTTTGCAAAGATCACCTAATACAAGCAGAAAACAATACCCCCACTGTCACCCCTGTGTGCTGTGGCCCTGCCAGCTCTCACATAGACCACTGCAAGAGCCCTTAACTGCTCCCCTGCTGTGGCCATGTGTCCCTGGTCCCCACTTGAAATCCAAAAGAACCTTTCAAGCCTGAGTCAAATTGTCACTGTCCCGTATGGCAGCCCCCCGGGGCTCCCCTTTGTACCCAGAATGAGACGGCAGCTCCCCTGTGTGATCTGGCTCCTCTTCCTCCCCCATCTTGCCTTGTTCCTCAGGCATCCTTCCATTTGCCAGTCTGCGGACGCACAGCTGCCTCTGCCTGGACATTCTTTCCCTCCCTGTTTGCACGGACGGCTCACGGAGCCCTTCCGTGCGACATCACTCTACAGAGAGCCTTCCCCGTCCACTGCACCTGAAGGAGGCCACCTTGTTTCTCCCTCATTGTCCCCTCTTCTTTCCCTCCAAGACACTTACTACCATTTATAATTTTATCTTCGTTTTGGGTTGACTTCCAGAATATCTGCTTCATATTGGCCTCACCCTTCAGACTCTACATTTCATTAGGGCGAGTCCGGGCCTCTTTTGTGCTCAAGCATATACTTAAAGCTGAACTCACACTGGTCATTGTTAGCTGCCATGGAGTTGGCCCCCACCTCTCGGCGACCCCGTGCACAACAGAATGAAATGTCGTCTGCCCTGCGCCGTCTTCACGATTGCTGGCATGTCTGAGTCCGTCGTTGTGGTCATTGTGTCAATCCATCTCATGAAGTGTTTTCCTCATTTTTGCTCTCTACGTCGCCAAACATGATGTCCTTTTATAGCATTTGTTCTTTCCAGATGCATCAGTTCACCATACTGTGGTGGCTTGAGTGTCGCTGTGATGTTGGAGGCTGTACCACCGCTATTTTAAAAACCAGCAGGGTCATCCATGATGGACAGGTTTCGGGGGAACTTCCAGACGAGGAAGACAGATTTGATGATCTACTGCCAAAACTTAGCTGGTAAAAACCCTATATATTACAACTCATACTAAACTCATTGCTGTCAAGTCGACTATGACTCCTAGCAATCTTATACAACTGAATATAAGATTGGTGGATTAGAACTGCTGACCTTCGGTTTTAGCAGCCTGAGTTCTTGACCACTGTACCACCAGGGCTCCCAGCTCGTACTAAAAAGAGAAAAAAAAAAAAAAAGAAATTACGTACTAGTCACCAATAAATGTTTGAATGAATAAAATCAAAACAGCAATTTGAAACAATAATCAGACATTTATTGAAATTAAAAATGAAACATAACTTTATAACATAAAAATAATAAACTATTATGAATTGAGTTGTGTCCCTTCGAAATGTATGTCAACTTGGCTAGGCCATGATTCCCAGTATTGTGTGATTGTTCACCATTTTGTGGTCTGATGTGATTTTCCTATGTGTTGTAAATCCTAACATCTATGATGTTAATGAGGCAGGATTAGAGACAGTTATGTTAATGAGGCAGGATTCAATCTACAGGATTAGATTGTATTTTGCGTCAATCCCTTTCGAGATATAAAAGAGAGAATTGAGCAGAGAGAAAAAGGACCTCATGCCACAAAGAAAGAAGTGCCAGGAGTGGAGCTTGTCCTTTGGACCTGGGGTCCCTGTGCTGAGAAGCTCCTCCACTGGGGAAGACTGATGACAAGGACCTTCCCCCAGAACTGACAGAGAGAGAAAGCCCTAGAGCTGGCACCCCGAATTCAGACTTCTAGCCTCCTAGACTGTGAGAGAATAAACTTCTTTTGGTAAAGCCACACACTTGTGCTATTTCTGTTATAGCAGCACTAGATAACTATGACACAAATGAGTTATCATTAAATAATAATAGCAAAATAAATTACGGTTAAGGTGATATTCTAGGAGAATTTTTTATGGCATAGATGTTTGTGATATATTATTAAATGAAGAAAGAGTTAGAAAAGACTGTGACAATATAAGTATTTTTGTGAAAAATAGATGTATATTTGGGCAGAGAGAGATCTGGAAATAAATGTACAAAAAAACACTGTAGCTATCTATGTCCAGTGAAATTGTGAATGCTTTTTAATTAAAGCAAAACAAAACAAAACAAAAAAACCTTGCTTCTATTTATTTTCTGCAACATGCCTTGCTATCATAATGAAAAAACAACAAATGTTATTTTTAATTAAAAAATACTAGAGCAAACTAGTTTGTTATGTGTTTAAACAGTATGAAGTTATAATCCATTGAGAACGAGCATTTCTTTCCTGGTTTCTATTGTGGCTAAGGTATGTTAGGTAATTCGGAACTCAACTCCCAGGGGGTCCTGTCAAAGTTGAGTTCCTAAACCTTGAAACAGCCCTGGAGCACGTTCAAAGCACCCTCTTCCGGCTTCTGTGAGCCTGACCTGAGGCATACTCCTGGCGCCGTGGGGCTTGTGTTTATCATGTTTCTCAGGGTAAAATTTAGCCCAGTTTCTGGAGATGCTCCACAGAAGCACATTTTTGGATGCTGTCATAGTATACATGTTTTTGGATGTGGTTGAGATCAATAAAGCCGTGAACCTTACCACAACCCAACAGCCAGGAAGCTGGAATGCACCTGGAAATGAGCTAGGAGGTGCACCTTGCTCCCACCCCGATTCTGCTCATACAGGTGTGCCCTGGCCAACCTGGGTCCCCTGGACATTGCCACACAAAGGCAAGAGTATCTAGCAATCTGGTTCTTATACTGCTTCCAGATGGCACCCACCACAAAGGCTGGGTGAACTGGCATAAGTTGCATATTCAGTTTTCATTAATTTGTTGTTGTTATTTTGTGCCATTGAGAAAACCCCAACCCATAGCGTCCCTATAGGACAGAGCAGAACTGCCCCATACGGTTTGCATGGCTGTAATCTTTACAGAAGCAGACTGCCATATCTTTCTCCAGAGTTGTTGCTGGTGGATTGGAACCACCAACCTTTTCAATAGCAGCCAAGCACTTAACCACTGTGCCACCAGGGTTCCTTTTTATTCATTAGGAAGAAAGTTAAGAGGGAGTTAAGAGGGAGAACAAGAGTTCCTTAGAGCACCACCCGTCTGTCAATTTGTGGTGGTATGTGGATTGCCTGTTGCTGTGATGCTGGAAGCTATGCCACTGGAATTTCACACACCAGCAGGGATGCCCTTGGTGGACAGGTTTCAGTGCAGCTTCCAGACTAAGACAGATTAAGAAGACTGGCAATCTACTTCTGAATATTAGCCAGTGAAAGCTCTATGGGTCACAACAGAGCATAGGCCAATATAATGCTGGAAGATGAGCCCTCTAGGTAGGAAGACATTCAAATATACAGTGGTCACAACAATGGACTTGAGTCAATAATCACAAAGCTAGCACAGCCTTTCATTCTGTTGTACATAAGGCCACCATGAGTTGGCACCAACTGACAGCAGCCTACAACATGTACAGACCACAGTGGGGCATACGGGGGACTGTGCTTCGTTGGCTGGGGAGTGCTTCCACTATATATATCGGGGCCCCCAAAGCAATTTATATCTTTACATAGTGGCAATACCAACAAACAAACAAACGAACAAACGCATTGCCGTGAAGTAGATTCTGACTCATAGTGACCCTATAGGACAGAGTAGAACTGCCTCACAATGTTTCCAAGGAGTGGCTGATGGATTCCAACTGATGACCTTTTGGATAGCAGCTGAGCTCTTAGCCACTGTGCCACCAGGAGTCCGAATATAGTGGCAATAGTTACCTTTAAGGGAGTTTTACAATGTCAGAACAACCAGTCTGACTTTTAACCCATTATGATTTTATATAGCTAAATCTTTGTAATAATTTTCTTAGAGTTTAAAAGAAAATGCTACCCTCATTGAGTGAGCCTTGCTTTATGCCATTATTCTCTTGCTCCCTTTGAAGGCACTGTCAAAATTTTGATTTTTAAATCATCTTAGAATTCATTTAATGTGGGGGGCTTCCCCATACGCAGCCCTTGGCAGTGAGTTGCCATAGTACCCGCTCCGGGAATGGAGTCTCATTAGCTGGGAAGGATGGGACAATGTTTGTCTTCCCACATTCCAGTGCTCAGGGAGAAAGCTCTTTTTCAGAGAGAGAGAGCCTGGCATGTTTGCGTTGCTGTAGCACCACCCCAGGCTGTTCAATAAAACAAGCAGACAGTGTCGCAAGGGTCAATGCTGCTCGCTGCTCGGATTGGCCTCGGGGGGTGTGGAGGGAGAGCCAGGCCAGAGTTTCTGTGTGTGTTGGTGTGGTCAGCCTGTTGCAGCCTCCTGCGTACAAAAAGCATTTAGGAATTTTGTTGATTGCTGAATTGCTTCTTACCAACTGGGGAATGGATTTGCGGATATGCTAAGGAGTGTCTGATGAAAAGACAAATCCACAAATCATCTTGATTAGGTTCCCATGAATGCCTGTCCTTAAACCAAAAAAAAAATCTGTTGCTGTTGAGTTGATTCCGACTCGTAGCAAACCTATAGGACAGAGTAGAACTGCCCCATAAGGTTTCCAGGGAGCAGCTGGTGGATTTGAACTGCCAAGCTTTTGGTTAGTAGCCGAGCTCTTAACCACCGTGCCACCAGGGCTCCTGCCCCTAGAGACAATGTAATAGAGTGAGGTGGTCCAGCTGCAGCCAATCACGGGGATGGCACAAGACTGGGTAGCATTGGCTCCATCGTGCATGGAGTCGCCAGGAGTCAGGGGCCAACTAGGCAGCAGCTAACAACAATGACAACAACAAAAAGCCGAGACCTAGAGTTCCAGTCAAGCAGCTCACATGTTCTTCCCCACTCCTCCATCCCCTTTCTTTGTTTCAAGCTATAGAATACCACGCTGTGTCAGGTGCTGGAGATACAAATATAAGTGGCAGCACCTAGACTCCAGATCTCCTAATGGACCATTCTTGGAAATACCACATTGTCTGATATTCACAACAACCTATGGCCCCAGGATATGGATGGTCAAAATTGCAGCACCCCATCAGAGTGGCAACCCCAACATCATGTATAATGAGAACAACCACTTGGAGGTCCATAGCTTGTGCGGTACTTTCCCTTGGATGATTCTACTAATCCTCAAGGCAAGTTAATGAGGCAGTTCTCTCATTATCCCATTTTCAGATGAGAATAATGAAGTTGAGAAAGTACAAGGATGGCAAATAAGCACATGAAAGGATGCTGAACATCATTAGCTGCTAGGAAAAAGCGAATTAAGGCCACAGTGAGATACCAGGGTACATCTAATAGAAATACTTAAAGTTAAAAAGAGTGACATCATCAAGTATTGGTGAGAATGTGAAGGAACTAGAACCCTCATACATTGCTGGGAGGAACACAAACTGGCACAACCACTTTGGAAACCGGCAGATTCTTAAAAACTTAAAGATAAATTCACCGTATGACCCAGCTATTTAACTCCTAGGTATTTATCTAACAGAAGTACAACTTATATCCACACAAAGACATGAATACAGATATTTATAGCAGATTTATTTTTAATAGTACAAATTAAGAAACCAAATTGTGGTACATCCATGCAATGGAATACTACTCAGCCATAAGAAGGAATGAGCTTTTGATACATGCTACGACATGGGTGAATCTCAAAGGATTGTGCTGAGTAAAAGAAACCAATCAGAAAAAGTATGATTCCATTTATATAAAATTCTAGGAATACAAAGTAATCTACTGGGACATAAAGCAATCGATTAATTGACTGGAGAAAGAGTGGGGAGAAGGAAGGGACAAGAGGAAGAGATTACAGAAGAGCCTGGGGAGAGTTTTGGAAGTGATGGCAGTACTGGCTATCTAACTCATGAGGGCCAGTCCAAAATGAAAATGTGAGGCCTCTTGTTCAAAAATTAAGAATTTCAAGACTCCAACACCAGAGCATTTGGTAAACCAAGTGTGGAGCATTTCTAAGGGCACAGGTCAGACTCTCCAGTGATGGTTACATTCACTAGCTTGATTGTGGTGGTGGTTTCATGGGTATACGCTAAGTAAAAATTTATCAAAGCAGAAGGTTTTCATATACGTAATGTAGGGAAAATTAAGTAAAATGATATATGCAAAACACTTAGAACAGATATGGTTCATATGTACCAAAAAAGTCATAGCCAAAGTTGATTCCAACTCATGGGCACTCTACGTGTTACAGAGTAGATCTGCACTCCCTAGGGTTTTCCTGGCTGTGACTTTTCGGAAGCAGATGGCCCAGCGTTTCTTCCAAGGTGCCTCCAACCTTTCAGTTAGTAGTTGAGTGCTTAGCCTTTTGCACCACCCAAGGGTGGATGACCCAGCAAGCAAGACAGGCATGGGCTTACTTGTACTTACTAATCTGTAGTGAACAATATTACATCGATTTCACCACACAAATGTGCTGTGCAGGGCGGTGAAACCCATGTGAAATGGTTTGCAACAGATTAGTAAGTAAGCACAAGTAAGCCTGTGCTTACCTTGCTTACTGGGTCATCTGCCCCGTCAGGGATTGTAAATTTGAAAAGAGGCTTTGATTCTGTAGGAAGGTGCTGTGGGGTTGGAGAAAGACAGATACCAGCCATATCTAGAAGCAGAATCTTCGATGTGGTGAAAAAACGTGAAATTGTTCACTACAGATGATCTGGTAAGCAGGGTAAGCACTGTGCTTACCTTGTCTATTGGATAATCCGCCCCTTGTAATAGCATGTATGTATTAGTAATCAGAGTATTAGTGATTATCCTGTTGTCTGTCGGTAAAGTCTGCTCTGCACAGCACATAGTTTGATTTTTAGCTTAATTTCCCAAATAAACTACCAGTGATTCAGGGAAGTAGGCCAGTGGATTTCTGTTTTGTCAATATGTTTCACTTTTTTAAATTAAG
The DNA here is from genome assembly GCF_024166365.1 of Elephas maximus indicus. Lineage (NCBI taxonomy): Eukaryota > Metazoa > Chordata > Mammalia > Proboscidea > Elephantidae > Elephas > Elephas maximus. The sequence goes on from NC_064819.1 coordinate 236,267,067, forward strand.
TCAATAAAAGAGTTCCAATCAAGGTGGCAAAATAAAACGGCCCATTTATCCGAATTCCAAAAGAAACAATGGAGGGATTGGAATTAATGGATACATGTTGCATGTGTGAAGTTTTAATCAATAGGAAGTTGTTTATAGAGAGGGGACTGATCCTAAAATCACTGGAAAATACAACTAATTATTCTAAAGGATTTGCAGAAGCAGAAACAGCCAGATATTTTATGCTTTCTCTTTTTTTTTTTTTTTTTTTGATGATTTGTTCGACATACTTTCTGTAAGTCTGATAAAAGTTCTTTTAAAAACTCATTGGAATGTCTCTTTAACTGAGTGGGAGTACAAATGCTCTAATAATTTCTACCACTTTCATATTTAAAAATAATATGCCCTCTAAACATTTACATTCAAGATTTGTTTTCCCTCAGATGTGTAAATAACACACAGTAATTTGCATCTCATGCATAAATCTCACTCCTGTGGAATGCAAATATTCAAAAAACTTCCTTGTTTCTCTTCTCTGTTTCCCCTGCCTGTGGTCATTTAGTTGACTAATATTTCCAGAGAGATTGGGGCGGGGGGGGTGCGGGGAGTGGGTATTGGTGGTTAGAACATGGATCTCTCATTACTGCTTTCTTACAATCAGTGGCAGAGAATTCAAAACTGTCTGATAGCTGTCCTCTATAAGACGAATAAGAAGGTCTCCACTTTTGTTATTTTCCCAGATGAACACATTACCCATGTCTTCTGTTAGTGGCATGTGCAGATGTTGCCAGCGGGGGGAATTATCCAGGATGAATTTGCCCTCAGGTTCCGTGCAGAAAAATATCAGTGCAACCTAAATCAATTTCAATTCGCTGGTGCCCCAGAAACAAGGCATTCATTCGGGGGAGCCCTGATGGGCTAAATGGACCTCCCTGAGGCAGCTTCTCAGAACTTCATGTTATCATCCCTTAAAGTAGCTGGGACATTGAGTTACAAGAAGCTCCCCTCTGTTCTGCATTGATCATGCTGTCCGGTTTAACTCCGAGGCTTGTTTTATGCTGTGAATTTCCCGCACCAGTGGTTTCTTGCCTACTGATCATTTGCTGGGTCTCAGCAAATGGCAGAAGGGGCATCTCAGGAGAGCCTGCCTCCATTACAAAATATGCCTACGCTATTTCATTGGGTCATCTTCCTTTGGTACAACTACCAGTTTTCGGCAACTGTCTGGTAATGCTTTGAATAATAGATGCTACATGAAAATAGATTGCAGTGCTCTCTGCTTCTGCTGCCATTGAAGGGCGTCTCCTTCCACCATTCAGAATTTGTTGTATTTACCTGGGCATATTTTCTTCATAGCAGATGTGCAAAACCTTGTATAAATAAAAATGATTTATTTATTCACTCATTTTTTTTTTCTCTCATTCTCTAAAAAAATTAATGTGTCCCTCGTGCACCTGGCAGAAGTAGCCCTGTGGTGGGAAGTGAGAAGCTCAGTAGGGGATCCTGCTCTTGGGGAGAACACAGGCGTTTGAGAAGACACAGCAGCACACAGGTGTAAAGCAGCGAGTGAATAAGGCCAGGCAGCGTACTGGAGAATCAAAGACAGTGAGGGCTTTAAGACTGAGGAGGATGGAGAAGCTGTGGGAGATAGGATGTCACGGTAGTTAGGTGCCGTCGGGTCGGTTCCGTCTCACAGCGACCCTCTGTACGACAGAATGAAACGCTGTCCGGTCCTGCACCATCCTCACAATCGCTGCTACGCTTGAGCCCATCCTTGCAGCCACTGTGTCGGTCCATCTTGTTGAAGGTCTTCCTCTCTTTTGCTGACCCTCTACTTTGACGAAATAGTGAGAGGATAATATTAGATGATGTTATTAGAAAATATTAATAATACTTAATAATAATATTAATAATACTTAACATTTTAGTAAGTTATCATCAAGCAGTCACCAAGCGCCATCTGCCATGCTAAGTAAAAAGCCAGTTGCGGTCGAGGTGACTCACGGCAAACCCCCGTGTGTCGGAGCAAACCGTGCTCCATAAGGCTTTCGATGGCTGAGTTTTCAGAAGCAGACCACCAGGCCTTCCTTCTGAGGTCCTCTGTGTGGACTCTGAACTTTGGGTTAGCAGCTGAGTGCGTTAGCCATTTGCACTACCCAGGGACTCCACCATTCTAATCATTTTATATACAACATCTCACTGGATACATCCTCACGACACTTTTATGAGGCACGTATTCTTGTTGCTGTGTGCTTTCAAGTTGATTCTGACTCCTAGTGACCCCATGTGTTGGAGTAGAACTACCCCATAGAGTTTCCCAGGCTGTAATCCTTATGGGAGCAGATGGCCAGGCATTTTCTCCTGAGGAGCTGCTGATGGGTTCCAACTGCCCATCTTTCAGTGAGCAGCCGAGCGCTTAACCATTGTGTCACTAGGGCTCCTGATTGTTCTGGTTGTTGTTAAAACAAAACCAAACTCACTGCCGTCGAGTCGATTCCGACTCATAGCGACCCTATAGAACAGAGTAGAACTGCCCGATAGAGTTTCCAAGGAGCACCTGGCGGATTTGTTACTACTCCACAAATCAGCAGTCTTCATGCAGGAGGGGAGGATTTGAGCAGGACTTTGAAGAAGTAGAATTTGAACAGGTGGCAAGGAGGGAGGCATTTCCTGGGAGGTGAGTTAGCACATCAGCGAAGCCTTGGCAGTGAGGTTCAGGAGATTGTCTGAGGGAAACAAGGCCAGCTCGGCCAGACAGAGGAGCTCGGTTTGGGAGGGGTGGGAGACAGGGTTGGTTAGGTGAGACTGAAGTCGGATTAGGTAAATCCTTCCACAGGAGGCTGAGGAATTTGGGCTTTATCCTGTAAGCATGGAGATTCTTTTGAGGAGTTTGGGTGGATAATGACCAAATATAAGGTTACACGCAAGCATCAAATGATTCAGTGGCATAATAAGTGAACTGAAACGTTACCATCATCATAGAATTAATTTCTATTAGATTCCCCTCAGGGTCTGAATGCTTTGTAAGGCAAAAAATACCACTAACATCCACTCCAGCCTGTGGGGCCAGTCTGTGGCCAACTGTTTTCTCAGAGCACTGGACCCTAGCAACACCTCCTCTCCTATGCACACACACATACACGTGTGCATGCACACACACAGGATACAGACACACATACACACAGACAAACACACACACACAGACACAAACACACACACACGCACACATGTAGACACACAGGGACACAGATACACACAGGGACATATACACAGACACACACATGGAAAAACACATACATACTGACAAACGTACATATACAGATACACACACATGCACACACAGACATAGATGTACAGAAACATGCACAAGCACACACATACAGATACATATATGTATAAGCACAGACACACATACATTCATACCATGTATACACACACCACACATACGTGGACATGAACACACATACACACACATGTACAGACACACATACACACAGGCACAGACACCCACACGACATATACATAGAGACACACATCACAGATACCCACACCACGTACCTAAAAACACACAGATACACAGACACACCCACAGATACCCACACCACATATACACACACCACACACGCACACACACACACACATACACACAGGCACAGACACCCACACGACATATACATAGAGACACACATCACAGATACCCACACCACGTACCTAAAAACACACAGATACACAGACACACCCACAGATACCCACACCACATATACACACACCACACACGCACACACACACACACATACACACAGACATCTTACAAAACAATAGCCATCAGCAACCATGTTTATACCCCCTAATCCCAGCTCCCAACCATCTAATCAAAGCTGTGCACGTAAGAGTCTGTCTCCCAGGAATTTGGAATTGGCACTTGGTGACTCCAGTCTGTCTGAAGGTATTTCTTAAACTGAGATATGACGATCCCAAAACCTGAATAGGGTGTTGGTGGTATGATCATATTTGGTTAAATATGTTTGAGAAAAAAAGAGAAAGAAAAAATCTTATATGTTGAACCTTAAGAAATAACCATTTTTACAGGTGAAAAATGGTTGAATTTGGCAATTTTGTATCATTCATCCAATGTATGTACATATGCATATGTACATTTGTGTGTGTGCGTGCGTGTATGCATATGTATATATATTTAGGGAGAGATGAACAGCCTGCCTTTAAAACCAAAAACCAAACCCATTGCCATCGAGTTGATTCTGATTCATAGTGACACTATAGGACAGAGCAGAACTGCTCCGTAGGTTTTTCAGGGTTGTAATCTTTAGAGAAGCAGACTGCCACATCTTTCTCCTGCAGAGCAGCTGGTGGGTCCAAACCACTGACATTTTGGTTAGCAGTTGAGCACCTAACCACCGTGCCACCAGGGCTCCTGCCTGCCTTTAGGTACCGTGAAATGTTCCAGGCCACCTCTGATAAATTTCTCTCATACCTCAAGCCAGTCTGAGGTGAGTTTCCCATACTCATAACCAGAAGATCCTTGACTGAAACCAAACTTAAAGTGTCTGATGGCAAAACGTTTGCTATCAAAAGGAGCAAAGAAGACTAGCAATTTCACCTCACTAGCTCCACTCTCCCGACAAGTTAGATATGAGCTGGCAATCCCTGGATCCCTTAAGGACTGAAGCAGGAAATGCTTATTGAACTTGGTGCCCATTTGTGATCACCCTGCTCTGCTCTATCCATTTCCTTGGGGTTCAGAGAAAATGGAGCCTCTGTCTTAAGTTCCAGCCTTTCTCCTGCTCTTCACCCCGCCTCAGGGGTCTCTACAACTGCCCAATTTACCCCTGTTCTTGCTGGGTTATCATGTGAGAGTTGGTCCTACCAGAGCAATTGACTCCAAACATCACTTGCCTTTCATCTCAACACATCTAGTCTTTCTGTCTACCATCTCAGAGTCATGCTCTGTGGTTATTTTAATCAACTAATTGCCATCCTTCTTAGGTAATATCTTTGTATGTTTTCACATTAGGAGATACTTTGAGTGACTAATGGTAGGAATTCATGTGTGCCATAGTCTTACTCCCAGGTTAGCCAGGGAAATTTCTTGGGGGTTGCAGACATTCGTAAGATCATACCTCAAAGGCAATTGTCTACATTTCTCACCTCGAAGTTCTATGAATATTTAATGAATGACTGTATGATTGGCGTGCCAGTTTCAAGCTGCCTTTACCTCTCCATCCCTTCCCTCCACCCAACTATTGTCCTTTTGGACTCTATAGTATGACAATCCTATTAAATGTCTCTCATGCCACAACAAGAATGTTATTTATATACATGGATGTTTTTTCATATAAAAAAGTTTCGACAAATAGTGTTTTTCTTTTATGGAGGAGGCTGAAGAAGCATTGAAAGATTGTTTGATTAAAGCAAGGATAAGGTAGAGTAATGACGTAAATACTTTTAGTTGAGTTCTGTAGCAGATAGTTATGCTATCATGTAACAAGAACAAATGGGAGTGGTATGATCAACAACACAATTGAGAATGATCATTTTAACCCATTGCTGTCAAGTTGATTCTGACTCATAGTGGCTCTATAGGCAGAGTGGAACTGACCCGTGGAGTTTCAAAGGAGTGCCTGGTGGATTTGAACTGCTGATCTTTTTGCTTAGCAGCCATAGCTCTTAACCTCTGTGCCACCAGGGTTTCCATGATCATTTTAGGAGGAGATAAAAAGTTGAGGAGAACAGGGGCAAGAAGAGGGGAAGTCTGTAGTAGTTTTATTATGATATGACCCTATTTGGATTTTAGTTTGCCCATTTTCAAGGGCTTAAGAATAATCTGGAAAGACCCATTATTAAGGTTGTTGTTGATGTTAGGTGCCCTCGAGTCGGTTCGGATTCATACTACCCTATGTACAAAAGAATGAAGCACTGCCCAGTCCTGCTCCATCCTCACGATCATTGCTATATTTGAGCCCATTGTTGCAGCCACAGTGTCAGCCCATCTCGAAGAGAGTCTTCCTCTTTTTCACTGACCCTCTACCTTACCAAGCATGATGTCCTTCTCTAGGAACTGGTCCTTCCTAATAACATGTCCAAAGTACTTAAGATGAAGTCTTGCCATCCTCACTTCCAAGGAGCGCTCTGGCTGTATTTCTTCCAAGACAGATTTGTTTGTTTCTTATGGCGGTCCGTGGTAGACTCAATATTCTTTGCCAATGCTATAATTCAAAGGCATCAATTCTTCTTCCATCTTCTTTATTCACTGACCAGCGTTTGATGCATGTGATGCGATCGAAAATACCATGGCTTGGGTCAGTCACATGTTAGTCTTCAAAGTGGCATTTTTGCTTTTCAAAATTTAAAGATTTTTTTTGCAGCAAATTTGCCCAATGCAACGTGTAGTTTGATTCCTTGACTGCTGCTTCCATAGGCCTTGATTGTGAATCCAACTACAATTTTTTCTCCCTTTATCATGATGTTGCTTATTGGTCCAGTTGTGAGGATTTCTGTTTTCTTTATGTTGAAGTGTAATCATAGTGAAGGCTGTGGTCTTTGATCTTCATCAGTAAGGGGTTCAAATTCTCTTCATTTTCAGCAAGCAAGGTTGTGTCATCTGCATAATGCAGGTTGTTAATGAGTCTTCCTCCAATGCTGATGCCACATTCTTCTTCATATAGTCCAGTTTCTCGGATTATTTATTCAGCACATGGATTGAATAAGTATGATGAAAGGATACAACCCAGGCACACACCTTTCCTGATTTTAAACCATGCAGTATCTCCTTGTACTGTTTGAATGACTGCCGTTTGGTCTATGTACAGGTTCCTCATGAGCACAATTATGTGTTCTGGAATTGCCATTCTTCACAATGTTATCCATAATTTCTTATGATCCACACAGTCGAATGCCTTTGCATAGGCAATAATACACAGGTAACATCTTTCTGGTATTCTCTGCTTTCAGCCAAGATCCATCTTATATCAGCAATGATAGTTGCATCCATTTGTTGAAATATCTCAACCAGTATTCCATCAACTCCTGGAGCCTTGTTTTTGCCAACGCCTTCAGTGCAGCTTGGACTTTTTCCTTCAGTAGCATTGGTTCTTGATGATATGCAGCCTCCTGGAATGGTTGAACGTTAACCAATTCTTTTTGGTACAGTGACTCTGTGTATTCCTTCCATCTTCTTTGGATGCTTCCTGTGTCATTCAGTATTTTCCCCTTAGAATCCTTCCAAATTGCAGCTCAAAACCTGAATTTTTCTTCAGCTCTTTCAACTCAAGAAATGCTGAGCATGTTCTTCCCCCCGGACTTAAAGATTAGGATTGGGGGTGGTTATGGAGAGGGATTTATCTTTACCTGTAATAGTTTATTTATTCTGAAGGAGAGGCTAAGTGAATATATTACTAATTTATTTTTTAACTGTGATCAGAAAAGAAAAGCCTAAAAGCAATAAGACTAAATGTAACTAACACTTATTCATTCTAGTACTGGGAACTTGGAACTTGGGCTATTAACTTTGTATTTGTATTTTTTTAAACATCTCAAAAAATCACTTTTATCAAAGGTTGTTTCATGTCGTTAAGGAAGTATCTGCATTTGTTCAAGCTATGTTCTCCACTCAAACTCAGTGTTAAACAGGCTTTGGAGAAAGGAGAGAAGCTGGGAGTGAATAAGATTACATTTTTATCTGTTTGGAAGTAGTCTGTCTCAGAGTGTATTCAGTCAGGGATCACTCTAAATATTTATTCCACTATTTTAAAAAGGAGTGATATGTTTATAGAAGGGGAAATGGCTGGCTGGTTGGCTGGTTGAGATAAGCATACATTCTGCTTCTCTCCAGGGGCATTTGCACCCTGGGGGAGCATCTCCCGCCAACAACATGCCAATTAACAGAAGCCACTGTTCTTAGATCGACACCACCCTGTTTTCAGGCAAGTGGCCAAGGATTAATTAGCTGACCTATGTAGTTTTGTCACACAAACCCTAACTTATCAGCTCTGCTCCTGCTCCAACCCCACTCCAAGTGCAGGAATAAGCAATCTGCTGCTAGCAGGCTGGGATGCTCCTTTGCCTCCACTAATTAGCAGAGGGCAGGCCCCTCGCACTCTCACCCTCTCTTCTTCCCATCAGAATGCTCAGTGGATGGGATTGGCCTTGGGCCTGTCTGTGGAAGTGCTGGAGACCCTTGACTCTACTCTGCTCTGCAATTCTTCTCTACATCCAAGGATGGCCAAAATGCTGCCTTGTCATTTCTGCCTCAACCCAATGAATGCCCCAGGTTTCTCCAACCCTGTCAGGGACTGATACCTAAGATACCCTGCTTGACTGTGGAGCCCACTCCTGCTGTATTTCTGCCTACCCCGATTCCAGGGAAACTAGGCCATGTTGTTGCTTTTCCTTGTGTTGTCTTGCTTGAATGGACTTAGGGCATGATACCACTTCAAAAACCAAAAGCCTTTGCCGTGAAGTGGATTCCAACTCATAGCGACCCTATAGGACAGAGTAGGACTGCCCCATAGAGTTTCCAAGGAGTGCCTGGTAGATTCAAACTGTCATCCTTTTGGTTAGCACCATAACTCTTAATCACTATGCCACCAGCGTTTCCGATACCACTTTGGGCTAGCTAAAATACAAAAAAACAAACCTGATGCCATAGAGTGGAGTTCTACTCACAGTGACCCTATAGGACAGAGTAGAACTGTCCCATAGGGTTTCCAAGGAGCAGCTGGTAGATTTGAACTGCCATTATTTCTCCTTTCCACTACTGAAACTTGACCACTTCCCTTTCACTAGATCTCACTGAACTTCTGGTGTTTGACTCGGACAGGAATGAGTGGGCTACATTCCTAGTTTGGTTGGTTTCTGGTGGCTTTGCCATTCCCTGGGTAGTTCTCACCATTGTGTTTCTCCTCACGGTCAGCATGGAACCTGACTAGACCCATTCTCTAGCTCCTTAGGAGCCCTTAACCATTGGGCTCCCTAATTAGAGTATGTCATTGTAATTAATGGTCTATCTTTTCCAGGGTTTCCAGATTTTTATTCTTGTGGCTTTTGTGACTCCCTGTGACATAAGTATGTTTTCCTGTTATGAACAAGAGTCAGTTTTTTATTTCCTTATTAAGCATTTGGGAAATTAAAGCATTCTTAACTTTAGGAGACTATCCATTTTGAGAACATTGCAAAACAGTCCCCTTATCATTCCAGACAGACTTGGTCTATAGTCTTCATTTCCGAGGGACCAACTCTGTGTCTTTTGTGGATTTGTGTTTGATTCACATGGTAAATCCCAGTTGTGGGTTTATGGATGTTTCCTTTGAAGAACAAAGTGTGAAAGGTATTTACTTAAACGCTTTTTTTCGTTTTGTCTGGTAAGTCATGCTATTGTTAAATTGTAATACTTCATGTGCACTAGGTACAACTAATGGCTTTGCAAAAAGAGATTCTGCAAGACTTGATTTTATTCATACAGCTTAAAATTAGGTATACAAATTCTATCTATCTGTTGCTGGGTTAACAACAGCAGGATTTGGACTTTCAATTAATGATGGAAGCTTTGATGTATCATTAACCAAACTCTATCAAGCATTAGCTTTCTGTTTTCCTAGGAAAGCAACTTTCTAGTGAACCGATGCAAATTTCTTTTCCTCTGTCAACCACTGTGACTTGCTCTGCTTAGTGACAACATTGCTATGCATTTTCAATGAGTCCATCTTCTATTTTTATATGATTTAACTGCAGTTCAGGGGCCATTGGTGGTTCAGTGGTAGAATCCTCCCCTTCCATGCAGGACATCTTGGTTTGATTCCAGGCCAATGCGCCTCATGTGCAGCCACCGCCCATCTGTTCATGGAGGCTCACGTGTTTCTGTGAGGTTGGACAGCTTTCAGCAGAGTTTCCAGAGTAAGACAGACTAGGAAGAAAGGCCTGGATAACTACTTCTGAAAATTAGCCAACGAATACTCTATGGATTACAACAGACAGCAGTCCAATCTGCAATTGATCCTGGGGATGACTCAGGACCAGGCAGCATTTTGTATCCTGTGCATGGAGTTGCCACAAACGGGAGCCAACTCGACAGCAGCTAACAACAACTGCAACTCGTGTAGGTGAATTTTTTTCCCAAATTAGAACCCCCGAAGACGAGTGGATTTGGACAGGATTCTACAATGCTTCTGCAGACAAAAGTTTCTTTGAGAGAATTTGGCCGTGACAGAAAGGTCCGAACAGGCTCTACTTGCTCTGTTTGGTGTTGATTTCATTGGTTTCTGCTCACTTAACCTCAGAGCTAATTTGTTACTCCTGTCTTAAAATATTATTCATTGATGGGACTAAGGCCTCACTCCGTGCTCTGCTGTACAAGGTGTTAGTCATGTTGGTTCAACAGAGTTAGACAGTTTTGCTCAGAGGAACAGAGATCCAATCAACATGCCGTCTATCTCTTATAGGGTCGTTTGTAGACATCTGTGAACTCCGTAATCAAACTCTCTTCCATGTTCACTGATGGGCAGTAATTACATTTTTGTGGGGTACTGAGAGATAACCTGTGAGGACTTAGGTTAATGACATTTTTTTCTGCTGTGTTCCATAATAACACCAGTATTTTAATAACTGCAACCTTTTTATGTGAGAGGTCCTTAGAAACTTGAAATTGGCAACAATAAAATAACCTATCTTCTTTTCAACAATAATTATAGAGATAATTGTGCTGCAAAGAGGTGCCATAAAAAGGGTTGCCCAGGTATCACAAGAACACTGCCCACCTCTCTTTTGTTTTTGCAAATTCTTGTTGGCATTCATAGCCTGCTCTGTCCTTTCCCCCCCTTCTATACAGTGATCTGAAGTTTGAGTGCCTAAAACCAAGCCTAATGGGTTGTGAGAAGCCACAATAATGCAATTTCATTCCATTATTATAATTTGTTTTCAGGAGGCATATTTTTAATTATTTGCATGAATAATGTCATTATGTATTCATGCCAATACAATTCTGATAATTAATTTACATGATGGAAATTTCTTAATGATTTTGATGTCAGTGTTAATAGCAACATCTGATAGTCGATCTGCGGATGTTGACATAAATTTAACTTTTAATAGATTATTGCCAGCACCACCAGCAGTTTAAAATTACTTTGCGGGAAAGAAAAAAATCCACTGAGGGAGAACTTCAATGAAAAAGAGAGTGAACCTTGCCCAGGATTTATAGGTTCGGAACAACATAGGTGCACTCCATGTTACACAGGCTGGTGAAAACGAGCCAGTTGAAAGCTTGTAGTGTCCTGTAAAAAAGAGCTTGCTGTGAAAATATTTGATGTGCTGGAAGCAGTAGCTCTTGAAGACAATTTTTTTTTGCGTGGGGGGGGGGCTCCATAATTTTTTTCCTAAAAATATTTTGAAAAGCTTTTGAAGCCTTTTGAGCATTACATTTATATTTTGTCTTTGTTAATTAAAAAAAAAATTTTTTTAATTAACGGAGAATAATATGCTTTAATTGTTTTAACTTACAGAACAAAAATTATTGTGTGTGTTGAAGAAACAATCTATTTTAATCTGTTTCAGTTTGTTAAATGGCTGAGCTCCTAAAATCCATTATAAGAGAGCAAACTCTATTCCTTATGTTTTCGTCTCCTCAGGTAACCCACACCAGAAGATCCTGTACAAAAAACATTCTTCATTTTCCACTGGGGGGTGATCGTATAGTCTCAGAGTGTTAGAGTGTCATCTCAGAGGTGAAAAGAGCAAACGGGCCCGCTGTCACTCAGCTTCATACCTACCTATCATCCATCCATCCTCCCATCCACCCATCCACCCGCCCTTCCTCCCATCCGCCCACCCACCCACCCATCCATCCATCCATCAGCTATCATCTATCATTGATCTATCTACTGTATATATGCATATAAATATAGTATACTGTATATTCGTGTATCTATTTTTTTTTTCTATAGTTTGTATGTGTGTACACAGATTTACAAAACACATGGCTTTTGAGTCACCTTTGACCCATGAGTCTTCTTCAGCTCGTGTGCTCCACAGAGTTGTCAACGGCTGATTTTTCAGAAGTAGATCACCAGGCTTTCTTCTGAGGTGCTTCCGTGTAGTCTCGAACCTCCAACCTTCTGGTAAGCAGCCAACTGCTTTGACCATTTGCACCATCCAGGGACTCTGCCTATCTCTATATCTGTCTCTCTAAATTTCTGGTTTTAGCAAAATTTGAGTTTCATAGATCTGCTATTTTTTAAGTGGAAAACCACTCCAAGATCTTGACTCTCCTGGTCCTCTGTCCTTGTCTAACAGGGTTGTTTTCACAGGCTCCTTCCCTTCACATGTAAAGACAGGCGCCTCTCTCTCTAACTCGACGTTGGCACGTGTGGAAGGCTTGGGACTGCTTCAGAAAGGTGTTTTTCACTCATCCAAAGCCTGTACCATGACCTAAATTTTTTATAGGAATTTGTTTTCTAAAAACTCAGACACTTGAATGAGGTGACTGCTGGGATGTAATAAAGAATTTCAAGGCCAGTTATAACTTTAACTTGCTTTTGGCTTTTGAAATGTTATATTGGGGCAGGGGGCTTAAGAAGATGTAAAAACCCATTATGCAGCCCTCTGTAGAGCAGTTTGGTTAGTTAAGATCATCTTGAATCAGAAGGAGGAGGAAGGGGAGTAGTCTGCTAGTTGTGGTTGTTAGCTGCCCTCGGGTTGGGCCCCAGTCATGGTGACCCCATGCACAACCGAAGAAAATGGATGGTATCGTTGTGATCCATAGGGTTTTCATTTGCAGATTTTCCGGAGTAGATTTCCAGGCCTTTCCTCCTAGTCTTAGTGTGAAGCTCTGCTGAAACCTGTTCAACATCATAGCTATTGGCAATCGACCACTGACAGATGGGTGGTGGCTGCACGTGAGGTGTATTGGCTGGGAATCAAACTTGGGTCTCAAGCACGGAAGGCAAGAATTCTACCATTGGACCACTGGTGTCTTCAGTCTTGTTGTTGTTGCTGTTAGGTGCCATTGAGCATGTTCTGACTAGTAGCTATCCTATGTACAACAGAACGAAACACTGTCCAGTCCTGAGCCATCTTTACCAAGCATGATGTCCTTCGCCAGGGAATGGTCGCTCCTGATAAGATGCCCTGAGGCTACTGGTAGATAACAGATACTTCCGTCTGCCCAAACATGCTCCAGCTCCGTGCCGTCTGCAACAGTGGCAGTGTTACCCATTAGCTGTGCACAAACTGAACTTAGCTATTTGTGTTTGAGAAGTGGTTTTCCTAGGGTAGTAATTAGTAAGGAGCAGATAGAAATCTAGTTTGTTTTGTTTCTCTTCTTATTGGATAAAGTCTGACTGTTGATTGCAAGCAGAACACATTCACTCTCACTGTCTTCACTCTTAGGGAGCCCAGGTGGTGCAGTGGTTAAGCACTCAGCTGCTAAGTGGAAGGTTGAAGGTGCAAACCCACCAGCTGCTTGGCAGGAGAAACATGTAACAATGTGCTTCCATAAAGATTTACAGCCTTGGAAACCCTATGGGGCAGTTCTACTCTGTCCTGTACTGTCACTATGAGTCAGAATTGGCTTGACAGCAATGGGTTTAGTCATGGTTTTTACCTTCACTCTTTCTCTCTCTTCCACTCTCGCATCTAGAAAAACATTAGCATAAAAGGAAGGATGGAAAAAAGTTAGACTATATAGACAGGTAAGGCGCATTAATAAGTTGATTCTGCAAACTTGATTTTGATAAGTATTTTTATGGTGCCTTCTTTTTTTAATTAATGTTTATTGTGCTTCAAGTGAAAGTTTACAAATCAGGTCACTTTCATACAAAAATTTACATACACCTTGCTATACACTCCTAATTGCTCTCTCCCTAATGAGACAGCACAGTCCTTGCCTCCATTCTCCCTCTTCGTGTCCATTCTGGCACCTTCTGGCCCTCTCTGCCCTCTCATCTCTCCTCCATACAGGAGATGCCAACGTAGTCTCATGTGTCTACTTGATCCAAGAAGCTCGTTCCTCACCAGTATCATTTTCCATCCCATATTCTAGTCCAATCCCTGTCTGAAGAGATGGCTTTGGGAATGGTTCCTGTCTTGGGCTAACAGAAGGTCTGGGGACCATGGTCTCTGGGATCCCTCTACTCCCAGTCTGACCATTAAGTCTGGAGTTTTTATGAGAATTTGGGGTCTGCATCCCACTGCTCTCCTGCTCCCTCAGAGGTTCTCTGTTGTGTTCCCTGTCAGGGCAGTCATCGGTTGTGGCCAGGCACCATCTAGTTCTTCTGGTCTCATGGTGATGTAGTCTCTGGTTTATGTGGTCCTTTCTGTCTCTTAGGCTCATAATTACCTTGTGTCTTTGGTGTTCTTCATTCTTCCTTGCTGTAGGTGGGTTGAGACCATTTGATGCATCTTAGGTGGCCACTTGCTAGTGTTTAAGACCCCAGATGCCAACCTCCAAAGTGGGATGTGGGATGTTTTCTTAATAGATTTTATTACGCCAATTGACTTATTGTCCCTGAAACCATGGTCCCCAAACCCCTGCCCCTATTACTCTTGCCTTCGAAGTGTTCAGTTTATTCAGGAAACTTCTTTGTGTTTGGTTTAGTCCAGTTGTGTTGACCTCTCCTGTATTGTGTGTTGTCTTTCCCTTCACCTAAAATAAAATTTAAATTAGTGAAAACCCCTCTCCCTCCCTCCCGCCCATAACCATCAAAGAATATTTTCATCTCCATTTAAACTATTTCTCCAGTTCTTATAATATTGGTCTTATACAATATTTGTCCTTTTTCCAACTGGCTAATTTCACTCAGCTTAATGTCTTCCAGATTTCTCCATGTTATGAAATGTTTCATAGATTCACCATTGTTCTTTACAGATGTGTAGTATTCCATTGTGTGAATATACCATAATTTATTTATCCATTCATCCGTTGATGGGCACCTTGGTTGTTTCCAACTTTTTGCTGTTGTAAACAGTGCTGCAATGAACATGGGTGTGCATGTATCTGTTCGTGTAAAGGCTCTTATTTCTCTAGGATATATTCCAAGGAGTGAGATTGCTGGATCATATGGTAGTTCTATTTCTAGCTTTTTAAGGATGTGCCAAACCGATTTCCAAAGTGGTTGTACCATTTTACATTCCCACCAGCGGTCTATAAGTATTCCAGTCTCTCCACAACCTCTCCAACATTTATTGTTATGCGTTTTTGGATTAATGCTAGCCTTGTTGGAGTGAGATGGAATCTCATTGCTGTTTTGATTTGCATTTCTCTAATGGCTAATGATCCTGAGCATTTCCTCGTTATCTGTTACCAGCCTGAATGTCTTCTTTAATGAAGTGCCTGTTCATATCCTTTGCCCATTTCTAAATTGGGTTATTTGTCTTTTTGTAGTTGAGTTTTTGCAGAATCATGTAGGTTTTAGAGATCAGGCACTGATCAGAAATATCACAGCTAAAACCTTTTTCCCAGTGTGTAGGTAGTCTTTTTACTCTTTTGGTGAAGTCTTTGGGTGAGCAAAGGTGTTTGATTTTCAGGAGCTCTGTTATCTGGTTTCTCTTCTGCATTTTTAGTAATGTTTTATATACTGTTTATGCCATGTATTAGGGCTTCTACCATTGTCCCTATTTTTTCTTCCATGATCTTTATCATTTTAGATTTTATATGTAGGTCTTTGATCCATTTTGAACTCGTTTTTGTGCATGGTGTGAGGTATGGCTCTTGTTTCTTTTTTTTTTTTTTTTTTTGCAGATGGGTATTCAGTTATGCCAGCACCATTTGTTAAAAAGACTCTCCCCCAGTTAACTGACTTTGGGCCTTTGTCAAATATCAGCTGCTCGTATATGGATGGATTTATGTCTGGATTCTCCATTCTGTTCAGTTGGTCTGTGTATCTGTTGTTGTACCAGTACCAGGCTCTTTTGACTACTTTGGCAGTGTAATAGATTCTAAAATCAGGTAGAGTAAGGCCTCCCACTTTGTTCTTCTTTTTCAGTAATGCTTTACTTATCCAGGGTCTCTTGCCCTGCCATATGAAATTGGTGATTTGTTTCTCCATTTGATTAAAAAATGTCATTGGAATTTGGATCAGAATTGCATTGTATCTATAGATGGCTTTTGGTAGAATAGACATTTTTACAATGTTAAGTCTTCCTATCCATGAACAAGGTATGTGTTTCCACTTATGTAGGTCTCTTTTGGCTTCTTGAAGTAGTGTCTTGTAGTTTTCTTTGTATAGGCCTTTTACATCCCTGGTTAGATTTATTCCGAGTGTTTTATCTTCTTGAGGGCTACTGTAAATGGTATTGATTTGGTGATTTCCTCTTCGATGTTCTTTTTATTGGTGTAGAGGAATCCAACTTATTTTTGTGTGTTTATCTTATATCCTGAAACTGCTGAACTCTTCTATTAGTTTCATAGTTTTTTTTTTTGAGGATTCTTTAGGGTTTTCTGTGTACAAGATCATGTCATCTGCAAATAGAGATACTTTTACTTCTTCCTTACCTGTCTGGATGCCCTTTATTTCTTTATCTAGCCTAATTGCTCTAGATAGGACCTCTGGCACAATGTTGAATAAGAGTGATGAGAAGGGGCATCCTTGTCTGGTTCCCATTCTCAAGGGGAATGCTTTCAGAATCTCTCCATTTAGGGTGAAGTTGGCTGTTGGCTTTGTATAAATGCCCTTTACTATGTTAAGGAATTTTCCTTCTATTCCTGTTTTGCTGAGAGTTTTTATCATGAATGGGTGCTGGACTTTGTCAAATAGCTTTTCTGCATCAATTGATAAGCCATGTGGTTCTCGTCTTTTGTTTTATTTATATGATCTATTACATTAATTCCCTGGTGGCCAAAGGGTTGGCAGTTGGAATCCACCAGGCGCTCCTTGGAAACTCTGTGGGGCAGCTCTACTCTGTCCCATAGGGTCGCTATGAGTCGGAATCGACTCGACAGCACTGGGTCTGGGTTTATTACGTTAATTGTTTTTCTAATGTTGAACAACCCCTGCATACCTGGTATGAATCCCACTTTGTCATGGTGAACTATTTTTCTGATATGTTGTTGAATTCTATTGGCTAGAATTTTGTGGAGGATTTTTGCATCTACGTTCATGAGGGATATAGGTCTGTAATTTTCTTTTTTTTGTGGTGTCTTTAGTTGGCTTTGCTACCAGGGATATGCTGGCTTCATAGAATGAGTTTGGTAGTATTCTGTCCTCTTCTATGCCCTGAAATACCTTTAGTAGTAGTGGTATTAACTCTTCTGAAAGTCTGATAGAACTCTGCAGTGAAGCCATCAGGGCCAGGGTTTTTTTTTTTTTTTTTTTGATTACCTTTTCAATCTCTTCTTTTGTTATGGGTCTATTTAGTTGTTCTACCTCTGTGTTAGTCTAAGTAGGTAGTATGTTTCTAGGAATTCATCCATTTCTTCTAGGTTTTCAAATTTGTTAGAGTACAATTTTCTGTAGTAATCTGATATGATGCTTTTAATTTCAGTTGGGTCTGTTCTGATATTGCCCATCTCATTTCTTATTTGGGTTATTTGCTTCGTCTCCTGTTTTTCTTTTGTCAGTCTGGCCAATAGTTTATTAATTTTGTTAATTTTTTCAAAGAACCAACTCTTGGTCTTGTTAAGTGTTTCAGTTCTCTAATTCATTTAATTCTGCTCTAATTTTTATTATTTGTTTTCTCCTGGTGCCTGAGGTTTTCTTTTGTTGCCCTCTTTCTATGTGTTCAAGTTGTAGGGACAGTTCTTTCATTTTGGCCCTTTCTTCTTTTTGTATGTGTGCATTTGTTGATATAAATTAACCTCCAAGCACTGGTTTCGGTGTGTCCCAAAGGTTCTGATAGGAAGTATTTTCATTCTCATTGGATTCTATGAATTTCTATAGTCCCTCCTTAATGTCTTCTATGACCCAGTCTTTTTTGAGGAGGGTATTGTTCAGTTTCCAAGTATTTGATTTCTTTTCCCTGGTTTTTCTGTTATTGATTTCTACTTTTACGACCTTATGGTCTGTGAAGATGCTTCATAATATTTCGATGTTTTGGATTCTGCCAAGGCTTGCTTTATGACCTAATATGTAGTCTATTCTACAGAATGTTCCACGTGCACTAGAAAAGAAAGTATACTTTGCAACCGATGGGTGGAGTGTTTTGTATACATCTATGAGGTTCAGTTGGTTGATTGTGGCATTTAGATCTTCTGTGTCTTTATTGAGCTTCTTACAGGACGCCCTGTCCTTCACCGAAAGTGATGTGTTGAAGTCTCCTACTATAATTGTGGAGCTGCCCATCTCACTTTTCAATGCTGTTGAAGTTTGTTTTATGTATCTTGCAGCCCTGTCACTGGGTGCATAAACCATTACAATGGTTATATCTTCCTGGTAAACTGTCCCTTTAATTATTATGTAGTGTCCTTACTTATCCTTTGTGGTGGATTTAATTATCTATTTTGTTAGAAATTAATATTGCTACTCCTGCTCATTTTTGATTGTTGTTTGCTTGATATATTTTTTTTCCATCCTTTGAGTGTTTGTGTTTCTAAGTCTAAGATGTGTCTCTTGTAGGCAGCATATAGCTGGATTATGTTTTTTTTAAAATCCATTCTGCCACTCTGTCTCTTTATTGGTGCATTCAGACCATTTACATTCAGCATGATTATAAGTAGGTATGAGTTTAGTGCTGTCATTCTGATGCCATTTTTTGTGTGTTGTTGACAGTTTCATTTTTCCACTTACTTTTTTGTACTGAGAAGTTTTTCTTTGTAAATTGTGTATTCTTTTTCATTGTAGTTGAATTTGTTTTTGCTGAGTTTTTATGTTTTTCTTGGTTTTTATTTTGAGGTACGGGATTGTTAGTCTTCTTTGTGGTTACTGTAATATTTACCCCTACTTTTCTAAGTATAAATATAACTTGTATCTCCCTATATTGCCTTGATTTCCTCTCCATATGTAAGATCTATGCCTATTGTATTTAAAAAATTTAGTCCCTCTTTATTGATTATTGTCATCTTTTACATAATGACATTAGTGATTCTGTTTTGAGCATTTTTTTTTTTAAATCTTATTTTATTTTTGTGATTTCCCTATCTGAGTTGATATCAGGTTGCTCTGTTCTGTGTCCTTGTGTTGTGTTGATATGTGATATTATTTATTTTCTAACCAGAGAATTCCTTTTAGTATTTCTTGCAGTTTTGGTTTGGTTTTTACAAATTCTCTAAGCTTCTGTTTATGTGTAAATGACTTAATTTTGCCTTCATATTTTAGAGACAGTTTTGATGGATATATGATTCTCAGCTGGCAACTTTTGTCCTTCAGTGCTCTATATATGTCATCCCATTGCCTTCTTGTCTGCATGGTTTCTGCTGAGTAGTCTGAACTTATTAGTTCTCCTTTGTAGGTGACTTTTTGTTTATCCCTGGCTGCTCTTAAAATTTTCTCTTTGTCTCTGGTTTTGACAAGCTTGATGATAATACATCTTGGTGACTTTCTTTTGGTATCTACTTTGTATGGGGGTTGATGAGCACCTTGGATCCATATGCTTTCATCTTTCAAGATGTCGGGGAAGTTTTCTGCCAACAACTCTTCAACAATTCTCTGTGTATTTTCTGTTATCCCTCCTGTTCTGGTATTCCAATCACTTGCAAGTTATTCTTCTTGATAAAGTCCCAGATGATTCTTAGGGTTTCTTCATTTTTTTTTTTTAATTCTTTTATCTGATTTTTCTTCATGTATATTGGTGCCAAGTGCCTTATCCTCCATTTCACCAATTCTGCATTCCAATTCCTCAATTTTGCTCTTCTGACTTCCTATTGAGTTGTCTAATTCTGTAATTTGATTTTTAATCTTTTAAATTTCTGGATGCTGTCTCTCTATGGATTCTTGCAGTTTATTAAATTTTTCATTATGTTTTTTAATAATCTTTTTAATTACTTCAACTGCCTTATCTGTGTGTTCCTTGGCTTTTTCTGTGCATTGCCTGATTTCGTTCCTGATGTTGTCCGTGATGTCTTGAAGCATTCTGTATATTAATCTTTTATATTCTTCATCTGGAAATTCCAGGAATACATCTTCATCTGGCTGAGACCTTGATTCTCTGTTTTGAGAGTTCGTAGAAGCAATCATGGTCTGCTTCTTTATGTGATTTGATATCGACTGCTGTCTCCAAGCCATCTATGTTATTGTAATAATTTATTTTATGTTTGCTCACTGTGTCTTATCTTCTTGCTTTGTTTTGTTTTGATATACCCAGATAGTCTACTAGAGTGTGCTAACTTGATTATTGGAGCCTTTGAAGCACTAATGTCCTATTAGTAGATGGTTAGGGCTGTTACCAGGTATATGAGCCTGAGTCCATTCACTATTCTTGAATAGAATCAGCTCAGGTGTCCTGATAGTCAGTCGTTTAATGTGTGGTGTAGGCTCTCACCTACTATCTGAGAGGAGTAGTGGTGATGGTTGTATGCACTGGTTTCTGGTAGTGGCAGGGGGTCGCACTCTGAGGAGGGCAGGGTGCTGACAGCCTTCTTCCAAGTGTCAGTGAGGAAGGAGCGCCTCTGTTCTTTAGAGCGCTACGGTGGGTGGGCTCTGCAGGTGTACCTTAGGCACCGAATGCTTATACCTGTAAAGACTGGTAGGCATCACTATCCTCAGACCCCTTTTGCTGGTGTCTAGGTGGTGTGGATGGAGCCTCAGTCCTCAGGTCCATGCTGTGTGTAAGTGTAGGCTCTCTTTAATAGGTGGAGCAGTATCAGACCTCCAAAACCTGCCTGTCCACCACAGAGTTGAAGCAATTACAGTCAGACCTGTAACAGATTTGCCTTTGCATTATAATAGCCACCTGGTTCCATGTAGGGGTGAAAGCCAAAGTCTGCAGATCACTCATGCCTGGACTGGAGGCACTTCTGCTCTGATCTTTCAGTTTAGGGGAGTTGGGAAAGCATTTTTTCCCTGTTTGTTAATTTTCTCCTTCTCCCAGGCCAGAAGAATGGGTCAGAAAAAGTGCAGCACTTGTATCTCAGGCCCAGGGAATTCAAATGTTAATGAAGCCAGCTGGGAAAGGGAGCGGAGGGGATCAGAGAGATAGAAGAAAGTACTTTCAGAAGGAGCTATTAGATCTGAGTGTCAGTAAATTAGACAAAATCACTCATCTTGTGTTGAGAGTACTGTTTTGTCTCAGATTCCAGAGGCATGTGTAGCCTGTGTGTATAGCCTGGGTCTCTGCTGAGGTTGCGCCAGGGGCTTAGGGCTGTGTCCCATGCTTGCTGTGTCTCAGGAAACTGCCATCAGCCCCACCGCATTCACACCAAAGAACAACACCATGGAATTAGAGCTAAGGCACTGTGCAGGCTCGGCAACTTTTTGCTGCTTCTGTGCGGTCTCTTGCTCACCTGTCACTCAGATCAAATCCTTAGTTCTGTGTTTGATGGTCACGGTTCATAGGTTGCCACACATGTAATCAGCTCACTTGTTTTTTTGATTCTTTGTTGCAAGAGGGTTCAGTGGAAGCTTCTGACTAGTTAGCCATCTTGTCCCCACCCCTACGGTGCCTTTTTTTTATTGATTGGTTAAAAAACTTTATAGCTGCTGAGAATTGGAATATGACTTTGAAAGTTTCTCAACAAAAACTATGCATTATGTGATTTTCAGAATTTACCAAAAAGTGTGAAACACTTCCTATGGACTTTGCTGGTATACAATTGATCTTGATGATTTTAAAATATCAATACCAATTCAAAATGAATTTTGAAAGAATTCAAGAAAAAAATTTATTATTGACAATAGCATTTTCAGCACTGTTATGCTATATCATGACTCACTTTACTGATTTCTAATTGCTTTGAAAAATGTATTATATTTATGAATACCATATTTTTACAAAAATAACATGAGGCTTCTGAGTTAGTTGGCCAACTGCTCCCTCCCTCCACAAGGAATTTTCATAAGTACTACTATGCCAATTTTTTCACATGTTGCTTTAAAAAAATAGCATAGCACACTTACAAAGATACTTCTACTGGGAGGGAGTAGTTGGCAAACAGATGCAAAAGCAAGTGCTATTTGCGTAAAAATACCATATAGTATATATTTCTTTATTGCATAAAAACTTAGAAATATGCTTTGACTAAATCATGACTCATGTATTACAAATACTGTGGACATTTTTGCTTTAGATATTCACACATATGCCATTTGCAATTGTTTACATATGCTAGTATCCCTTGCATTTAAATAGCTTATTATGTAAATATTTTGGAATACTTGGATATTTATTTTCATGGAAACTTCCACTCAGTCACTGAACTAAGATGTTACCTTAATGTTGACTGTTATATTGCATGTTCAGTAAAGAACACATCAATATTAAAATCTACATCCAATCATGTTTAACTTTTGAAAGTTAAAAAATAATGCTCGTATTTTAAATAAATATGTTTAGCAGAATCTATTTGACCCTAGGAGCCCTACTGGCCCAGTGATTAAGGGCTCTGCTGCTAACCAAAATGTCGGCAGCTGGAATCCACCAGCTGCTCCTTGGAAACCCTATTGGACAGTTCTACTCTGTCCTATAGGGTCACTATGAGTTATGAGTTGGAATTAACTTGACTGAAACAGGTTTGGGTTTGGTTATTTGACATTAAGATTTATGGTAATAAATATTTAGCTAACTGGTTTTGATTTTACTTTGCTTATCTTTTGACTAAGAAAGTTCTCATTTTCCATTGGACAATTGTGAACCCTCAATGACAGAGGAGTTAATTGTGAGTTTATTGCCTGTGCCATGCATTTTGCACGTAAGGCCATTTTAGTACTGGGTCCAGGTTTAGATTGGTTTAGCTAAGTTCTTTAATGCCAACAACAGTCCTGGTAAGCCAAGACCAATTGAAGATCATTTTTAATCCTGTGCTTAGGCAGGTATTACTTAGACTGAGAACTGCCCACTTTTGTTTTGCATCTATTGACCTACTAAGGACTGCAGCAGAATGACATCAGACTTGGGAAGTTCAGCCACTGACTCAGAATTAGATGAGGGCTGGACAAGTGGCAAACCAAGTGGGTGTTAGAATTGCAATGAAGAGATGAAAAGTTTACATGTCAAGTGCTAGACTTAGACCCAGGAAACTTGAGTTCTCATCCAGTAATTAGCCCTATAAACTTCATAACTCACTTAACCTCTAGGAGCCTTGGTTTCCTTATCAATAGAACAAGGGTGGCAGTAAAAGGTCTCTTGAGTTCTTTTGATCTCAAATATTCTAATATTTTACAATTTTAAGTTTTGTAGATATCATTATTAGAAAACACACAAACATACAGAAAGGTGAAAATGGAAACATGCATCCTATATCAACTCTAAAAAAGGATATATTCAAAGAAAATCATGGAGGGGCCATATCAACATGGCATTATCCAAAGAGGAAGGATGTTTTGATCTAGAGATGCAAAAATGTTAACAGTGTATCAGAAAGATAAGCTACTTGAGTGAAATAGTGTGCGTAAAGCACTCACATAGCAGAGGCTTAAAAACTGGGAGCACTTTCTACAGAAAACATTGATGTACACCAACATTTAACAGGTATATTTGACATTTAAGTTTAACAAAAAGGATTTAATTTTTTGTAACTCTCCTGTGCTCTTGATTAGTATGTTCAAGTTGCCCTAAAACTCCAATACAGTATAGAGCAATGAAGCTGAGCCACCCTAACAATCTGTGGCTCCCCATTTGTGTACTCATTTTGTATACATGTCAGGAGAAGGATTGCTGTGAGACCCGGCAGGGAAGTAGGCATGGCTGGTGCCTTAGAGTAAGGGACAACACATGATTAGCACCTCAGGGTGATCCCATCTGAAGAACTTCTGGCCCCAAGGGAAGACAAAATGAAAATTAATTTCCTGGTTGGGGTTTTGATTATTATGGAAAACCAGACAGTTCTCAAACCCTTATGTGTTGCTGTTAGGTGCCATCAAGCTGATTCTAGGTCTTTCGGCCTCAAAGCCTCGGAGTGGGTTCAAACTGCAGACCTTTCAGTTATTAGCTGAGCACTTAACTATTATGCCACCAGAGCTCCTTCCAACGCTTATTAGTTTGGGGGAAATTGGTGAATGGGTGGAGTTGCATGCTTGTTGAAGGGTGGCACAGGCAATGAAGCCCAAGAAAAGTATTAAAATGCTTCTCCTCAATCTCCACACTTCACCAGTTAACTAAAGAAAGAGAACTTTTTCAAACAGAAAAACTTCTTTGGAGAATACTGAATTAGTTTAATTGAGCAAGAATCTGAAAACTTCCCATGATTACTGCTTCCTGTCTTCCTTTTAGTCCCTCAGTGGGTCTCTTCTTGTGTTACTGTCAAGCTTCTTGGGAGTATGGTCCTTATCTTCTCTCTACCCCCACTTATGCCTTAACCCGTTGTTGTCTGGCTTTTGCCTTCATCATTTTACCCAAAGCCTCTGAAGGCATTCACTCACGATTTCCTATTTGCCCTATCATGTCTGTTATCCAGCTCTCACCTCCTTGTATTCCTACAGAGCATTTGATCTGCTGAACCACTTCATCCTTAAACTTCTCTCCAACCTTAGCGCTTTGACATCTTTTAGTCCTACCTCTCTGGGCTTCTGTGGCGAAATCCCATGCTCCTCGACTGGTTCTTCTACCTCTATGCACCCCTCTCTTCTTCTTTTCTTACTCCGTGTGGATTCCTTTCGTGATCTCAACCAACTCATGTAACTTCAACCCTCCCAACCCTATTCAGAAGACTCCTATATCTGGCTGTCTTGCTTTGCTCTTTCTATTAAGCTTCAAACCCATATTTTAAGCTTCCTAATGGGCAATTCCATTTAAATGTCTTACTATCATAACTCTGTTGGGCAGTTCTACTCTGTCCTGCAGGGTTGCTATGAGTCGAAACCGACTTGATGGCAATGGGCTTCGTTTTTTGTTTGTTTGTTTGTTTTGTTTTTGGTATCACTATCATATCAAACTCTAAGGTGATAGGAAATTGGAGGGAATATTTGATGGACATCCCAGAAAAAGGGTATTTAGAAGTTGGTTTTTTTTTTTTTTTTATCTGACTGGATGGGGAAGATGAGGGAGATGTAAAAGTCAGAGATAACATAATGAGCGATGTGGCAGAGTGGGGGGCAACAGTCTGAGGCCTTGTCTGTTGGTCTCTCTTCTCTTTTTTCTAAGGATAATATCTTTCTTGAAGATCTTACTCACTCCTTGATGTCAGCCTCTGTGACTCACGGAGCTCCCTCTAGACATGACGTCTTTTATGAGCTCCAGATCCAAAGAAGTGGCTGCCAACTGAACATCTCCATCCGCGTCGTCTCCTGGCACCTTAAATTCAACACATCCAAAATGAAACTCATGATCTTTCTCTACAATTGTATTTCTTCTTAATATTTATGACAATGGTTTCATAATAATCATGATTTCACAGATTTGAAATTCATCTCTTTTTCCTTCATGTTATCTAATCGTACCTTCTATTTGAGATCACTGCTGATTCTTTCAAGCTTACTTCTGTAAGGTTTTTCACATCTGCTTCCTCTTTCGCATCTCCAGTGTTGCCTTCTTGGCTTGAGCCTCTTATGGTAGATTGGATTGGATTGTCATTGAGACTGTTCTCTCTCTCTTGCTCATTTCTGTGGGAGGAGTAGCATCCTTGTTTTATTAATGTCGGGCTTGATCAGATGACCCATTTGGACAGTGGGATGTTAACACACTGAACAGAGGCTTGAAATGTATTTACACAATTGGGCTTAAGCTCTTATGCTTCTGCCCTGGCCATGACAAGAACATGCCTGGGTTAGCCCATTAGTATCAGGAGAGGGATATAAGACGTATGAAGCAGCCCAGCCATGCCCAGCCTAGACCAGCTGACCTCTCTCCAACCTGAACATCTGTGGCATGAATAAAGGTTCATTGTTGTATGCTGCTGTGATTTTGTAGTTGTTCGTAATGTAACATTATCATGACCAGTTAGTTACCTGACATACCCATTTCCATTCTAACAGTCCACAATTATAGTTCTCTCTCTCTCTGCCGATCTCCAACCCCTCTGTCTTTGTCATCTACTATATAGCTGCTATAAGAGAAATATCACAAGTGGATGGCTTTCACAAAGAGAAATTTATTTCTTCACAGTAAAAAAGGCTAAAAGTCCAAATTCAAGGTGTCAGCTCCAGGGGAAGGCTTTCTCTCTCTGTCAGCCTTCTCATCAATCTTCTCCCAGACTAGGAGCCTCTCTGTGTAGGGACCTCAGGTCCAAAGGACATGCTCTGCTCCTGGCACTGCTTCCTTGGTGGTATGAGGTCCCGTTTTCTGCTAGCTTCCCTTTCCTTTCATCTACTGAGAGATAAAAGGTGGTTCAGGCCATGCCCCAGAGAAACTCCCTTTACATTGGATCTGGAATGTCACCTGGTAAGGGTGTTGCAATCCCATCCTACTCCTCTTTAACATAAAACTACAATCACAAAATGGAGGACAACCACAGAATACTGGAATCACGGCCTAACCAAGTTAATACACACATTTTGGGGGACATAATTCAATCCACGATACCCTCCTTCACACACTGTAGTCTACCATTCCTAAAGCACACGTGTAGTCATGGTCCTTCTGCTCAACCCCTTTCAGGGGCTCTCCGTGCATACTGAGTTGGTCCCCCTCCATGGCTTGTCAGTGAAGGCCCAGAATGTGGTTTATACTTGCTCTCAACGTTTAGCTCTCACTCACTTCCTGTCTGTGTACTGGAGTCAAGAGGGGGATTGGTGGTTCAGGGGTAGAATTCGCACCTTCCGTGCTGGAAGTTTGGGTTTGATTTCAGCCAATGTGCCTCATGTGCAGCCACCACTGTCTATCAGTAGAGGCTTGCATGTTGCCGTGATGCTGAACAGGTTTCAGCAGAGCTCCCAGACTAAGGTGGACTAAGAAGAAAGACCTGGCAATCTACTTCCCAAAATCAGCCAGAGAAAAGTCCATGGATCAACACAGTCCAATCTGCAACCAATCGTGAGGATGGCACTGGACTAGCCCTTGTGCTGGGAGTCCCCACAAGTTGGGGATGATTTGACGCCACCTAATAACAACAACTGTAGTCAAACCAGAGTGCTGGCACACCCAAAATGCACCCGGGGTTGCTTCCTGGTGTCTTTCCTCATCGTGTTCCACAGGCTTGGATTTTTTGCCGCATATTGTTTGTCAGCTTTGAAATTCTGAATATCTTTTCAGATTGATCCTTGATGCCATCACCCCATGAATTCTTGGTCATGCTTTCAGCTGGCTGTGACCTCTTCCTCCTGTCTGCACCTTTCAGATTTTCTCTTTACTTACGACACTCACTTTTTTGGTTATTTTTTTCCTTACTCTTCCTTCACTGTCCCTTTGTAAGTTTGGTTGTAAGTTCTTTTTTCTCCCTACTTTTTTTTTTTTTTTCTGTAGCTTGTAAATCAGTACATTACCAAGTAGGGCCTCAACTTTTATTTGAATTTAGTTTAAAAAAAAAAAAAAAAGATTGTATTTCCTCCAATACCTAAATATCACCTTCAGACCTTCAGTAATAGAATGGAATTTTAAATTGCTTTGTGTTGGGGGAATTGTGCTATATACTGTGAGTAATTCTGTGTCTGGGTACTTGGACTCAGGAGGAATAAGTAGCTCAGCACAGTCATAGATCTGCCTGGAGCCACAGGGATCCTTGGTGCTGGGAAGACAGAATCTCAGGCCTTGGAGAGGAGTGCAGAAAGATATGCCTTTGTCTGCTTTGCAATGTCCCTCTGGAGCTTGGGCTGCCAAGTCTGATCTAGATCAATGTCTACCCCAGGGAGAGGGGCAACAGTTTCTAGAAAATTAGAAACCATCTCCAGATCAAATGAAATCCCTTAGAAAATTGTACCCATTCATTCATTAATTATACTTCATTTATTGCCACTTTCAGTTTAGGACTAGAGACACATTGCAATTTCAGCCCTAATAACAAAGTGTGAGACAGCTGAAATCTCAGGGAACTCTAGGCTCGCAGTGCTTTTTAGTGGGGAAGTAAGTCATACCGAGGCGCATTCCTTGAGACTCTCGAAGTGGAATGTTTCACTCAGGACTAAGAGTGATTGATCTGTACATATGACTCAAGGCCTCACTCAAGAACAGAATTAGGATAGCCAAGATTCAATCCTTTGTCCCTGGAATGTCTAAACCACTTTGTCTGCCTCCTATGGACTGGGGAGTATCTGTTGTATGCTTTGTCGCTCATTGCCATCAAGTCGATTCCAACTCACGGTGACCCCGTGTATGCAGAGTACAACTGCTCCACAGGGTTTCCAAGGTCGTGACCTTTCAGAAGCAGATCGCCACGCCTGCCTTCCAAGGCATCTCTGGGTGAGTTTGAATCACGAACTTTTGGCCTAGTAGTCAGCGCTTAACCATTTGAGCCAACTAGAGACTCCTGTTGTGTGCTTTAGTGCAAGCCATTTGGGCTGTAGTAAAATCTGGAAAACTTTATCTGGATTAGTTATGCCAATAGCTAACTAATGATCAACGAAATATGTTATAGGACATATCACTTAGCTACGGAAGGACTTAAAACTTTGCTTTAGCAAATTGGTTGCGTCTTAGAAAATCGGAGCAAATGATTGATTTTCAAAGAGAGGAAACCGAGGTCAAGTGAGCACCAGGGTAGTTGAAATCCTGACTCCAAGGCTTCCCTAGCCCCACCTCACCTCACCTCACTGAGCTCATGGCTGACAAACCTCAGGCTGCTCTCTGGTCTGTGTTTCTTCTTCACTGTAGGTTCGTTCCACGCAACATCTGATTCAGATGCAGACTAGCTGAAATCAAGAGAAGGCTCGCTGAATTTCTGTAGCTTATTCGTACAAGCTGTGGAAAGAAACAGGTTTATAAATGAACAATTTTATAAGTGTTCACTGATTATTCTGTTCACCATGTCGGTTTTGATTATTGTGCAGAAAATAAAAATGCCTGCTTCTATTTTGTAAACTTGCCAACCACATTCAATACCAGAAAACTGTCAAGTGGTTGGCTATATGTGTCTACAGAAATGTTTAGTGTACTTATTAAATTATGTCTTTCTTTAATGTATGGTGACTTTAAGTGGCTCTCCCTGAAAGAGTATACACACACACACGCACACATATATGCACACATACAGACCTAAATGAGAATGCATAAACATGTGACTTTATGTTTTTATCACCATTATTTGTAAATAGAAAATGAAGTTACAATCCTTGAAATTGTAATGGCAAGCACACAAAGACACAGTTGCTGGCACAGAATTCAATTAACAGATAACAATCACCCCTGGGTGGCTGTGTGAGGTAGAAATATACAGGCATGCTAATAAGTAATATCTTAAAGCCAAAACGGTTATCAGCCAGCAGCCAGACACAGACACAAGTGGGGCAGCCATGTTGCTCTAGGATAGTCAATACGAACCAGCTCTCTTCTTTTAAGGATTTGTGTTTAATCATTCAGTAACATTTTAAAACATCCCGACTGGCAAGCTTCTCAAATGGAACTGCCGCGGTCAGAAAATGCGAGGAGCCCTTTCTCTCCCGTGGCTGAGAGGGATAGGAGGGGTGCGAATGGGCAGAAGTTTTAGGAATAGTCAGTCTGAGCTTAACTGCATTTTTACGTTTTTTGCCTTGTCATTTTCTGAATTTCCAGCTGCTTCAGTGCGTCTTCTGGGTGAATCTCAGTGCTGCGCAGAGCTGCATTGTTCTGAGTTTGGTGTCACTTAGAGATGAGCACGAGGGGTGGTCAGAAACTGGGGACTGTTTTATTTTTTTTGCATATACAGTGAAACCTGTGAAAGCCGGAACTTGACGGGACTGCATCGTTTTTCCAGATCTCACAAGTTTTCCCCCTTGACAGAGTGCAGTCTTACTACTTTGGTATCTCCCATTTATTGTGGAAAAAATTTGCGTTTTCCTTCGACCTACAGGTTTCCACGGCACAGAGGTTTCAGCTTTTGCAGGTTTCACTATATGTGGAAACATGTCTCTATTAGGTTGAAAGAACTCTTTAAGTGCCTTTCAAGATATTTTTCATGGAGTACAACCAAGGAGCAAAGAAAGTTTAACTTACAATGGAGGGTAGTAGAACTTTCTGGAAGGAGAGTGTGAATTCATCAAAAGAACAAGACTCCTAGGATTTGACAAAAAGGAAAATTGTTTTACACTGAAAGAAACCAGAAGCCATATTTACGATTGCCAAGATTAAAGGCCTCCTTGGGCAGAAATGGTTCAGGAACACCCAGCCTATTGGCATCTAGGTCATGCGATTTGCCTGAAGGTGTTTTGCCATGTTTGCTACTAGCAGATGCCTGGGGGAATCTGACTGTTTAGCAGATGGCTTTGCTGGGAGAGTATCGTCTACATTTGGTTCCTTGAATCAATCAAACCTTCTGTAAAGCTCTTAGTTGTTCAAGGGGAAGAGAAAAGATGAGAACAAAGAGAATGGCTTTGCTGTAGGTACAGGTAGGGACAGAATGGATAGATTCTACTTTAACTGCATTTCTCAAGCATTTAGGTCTTTTTGAATATTTCTCCTTTCAGGCCCTAGCATTTATTTTTTTAAAGCAAAAAAAAAGAAAAGAAAAAAATCAGGAGGCATCATAGAGCCCAGACACTGAATACTTTGAAGTTACTGGAATTTTAAGCATGCAGGATTTTTAGACATAGAAAAATGGCAGTATTAGTTTAAGATTGAATAATTATTTCCAATTTCCATCCTTGGCTGACCAAAAAGCCAGATTCTGGGAATGAAGTCTCTGCTACTTGCTTTGTGATGTTCACTAGCAGCTTCCTCTCTGGCAGGCTTAACTTGTTCTCCTGAGAGATTTCCCTCTCTGGAAAGTAACCTCAGAATTGCCCCTGGAAAAGAATCCTCTCTGAAGGAGATGGGTCAGCTTGGGAGGGAGAACATCAATGCAGTGCCAACATTTTATCCCAACTTCTAGGCTTTTCTCCGCTGTCAAACAAATACAGTTGCAAGATCCCAGGATTCACTTCACTGATGTAGCCAAATTTGGTGACAACAGATTGTGCTTAATCCAAAATGTTTACAGCTTCTCTTGAACTTCCCATTTAGAACCAGTAAAGAGTAATGCTGAGATGAGCATTGAGACATTTTTATAGAAAGTGGGCGAGGCCTCCTGCAGACTTCTTTGCCTTTCCTCAAAGTTTGTAAGTTTTAGTATGTCAAGACATGCATAGTCCCTACAAGTATTGTTGCCACAAAACATTGATAAAACTCTTATGTCCTTGAAAGAAATAACATCAGATACAGTCTTCTAAGTATTTAAAAATGATAGTTTATAGAAAATGCACACTATAGTGAAAAATTCTGTCGTAAATTCTCCTAGAATATTTTAACAATAACTTATTTTGCTATTATTATTTAATGATAATTTACTTTTTGTCTTTGCTACCTAGTGCTGCTATAACAGAAATACCACAAAAGGATGGTTTTCACAAACAAAAATGTATTCTATCACAGCTTGAGAGGCTAAAAGTCCAAATTCAGGGCTTCAGCTCCAGGGTAAGGCTTTCTCTCTCTGTCAGCTCTGGGGGAAGGTCCTTGTCAGCAATCTTCCCCTGGTCTAGGAGCTTCTCGGTACAGGGGCCCCAGGTCCAAAGGATGCGCTGTACTCCTGGCTCTTCTTTCTTTGTGATAGGAGGTCCCCCTCCTCTGTGCGGGATTCTCTCTTTTATATCTCAAAAGAGATTGACTCAAGATGCAACTTAATCTTGTAGATTGTGTCCTACCTTATTAACATAACTGCCTCTAATCCTGCCTTATTGACATCATAGAGGTTAGGGTTTACAACACGTAGGTTGATGGCAGTGGTTTCGGCAGCAGTTAGGATGACACACCAGATTACAAAATAGTGGACAACCACACAATACTGGGAATCATGGGCTAGTCAAAATGACACACATTTTGTGGGGACACAGTCAATTCATAACAGGCATCAAGAGGGAAAAGGGGTTAGGAAGGCACATGTGGGAAAGAAGTATCATCAGGGTTAAGATCTCTTGGGAAAGTGGATGGAATTGTTGGGAATGTGGAGAGACAAGTGTGCAATTTTTAGCATAATCCTGGTGGGTGATACTGAGAGCCTGCTATAAGAAAGTGAAACCATGCAGAGGAAAAGCAGAGTGAAATGCAAGGGAAATCACAAACATAAACTTCAAGGAACTTGATGGCTAACATGGAGGGTGAGTGAACAAAGGGTCCACAGTGGGAAACCAGCGCCATGTGCCGAAGAAGAGCAGCAGAAGGGAGTGAAGTCAGGAAAACCCATTTAGGGCCGGTATTGACAAGGTCAGTAGCGATTTTTGAGGTAGTCACTTCAGTAAAGTGTTGAGGAGGAAGGAAGCAGATGATAAGAAAGGGGAGGTAGAAGTTTTGACTACTTTGCAAATAAGTTTGGCCTTGAAAGAAAAAAGCAGAGGATTAATAGGTCCCCAAAAAAGCCTCCCCCAGCCCCAACCAAGATAGATTGGAATTAAGCCCATTGGTAGGCAGAAAGGGAAGTGGTAAAGAGGGGAGAAGACTGAAGATAAAAGAGCACATGAAATTAACAGAGCAATGTCCTGGAGACAACGATTGGGGTTGGGAGTTGAGCCAAGTAGAAAAGCCCTGCTACCTCAGGGTTGGTCCAAGGGTCAGAGAGATTTCACAGGCCCGCAAGCCTCATGGGACCACTCAGCATGGTCTTATTGTCACTGGGAGTGCTGGCTTTCCTTCACAGGCGCTTGTGAGCACAGCAAGGTGCACCGTGACCTCATGGTCACTAAGCCCTTGCTCTGTGCTCTGTATGTGTTTAAAACATGGCACCCTTCATTCTTTGACGTGGTCACTTCTGGCAGCAATGTGCATGATGCTGAGTAGATGCCTTTATTTTTATAATGAGGCTGAATCTTTTCCTGAGAGAAAATTCTCTTTTTTTTTTTTGCTATGTCACCAATGTCAGTTGTTCATTGAGAAAAACTGGTCTGTTTTAAATAAAAAGAAGCATTTTCTCTGGTTAAACTATGTGGTTGTTGTTAGGTGCCATCAAGTCAGTACCAACTCATAGTGGCCCCATGTACAACAGGACAAAACACTGCCCAGTCCTGTGCCATCCTCACAATCCTTGTGCTTGAGCCCATTGTCACAGCTACTGTGTCAATCCATCTCTTTGAGTGTCTTCCGCTTTTTCACTGACCCTCTATTTTACCAAGCATGATGTCCTTCTCCAGGGACTGATTCCTCCTGACAACATGTCCAAAGTATGTGAGACATAGTCTCACCATCCTTGCTTCTAAGGATCATTCGGGTTGTACTTTTTCCAAGACAGATTTGTTCATTCTTTTGGCAGTAAATATTCTTCACCAGCAGCACAACTCAAATGCATCAATTCTTCTTTGTTCTTCCTTATTCATTGTCCAGCTTTTGCACTCATATAAGGTGATCGAAAACACCATAGCTTGGGTCAGGCACACCTTAGTCTTCAAGGTGACATCTTTACTTTTTAACACTTTAAAGAGGTCTTTTGCAGCAGATTTGCCCAATGCAATGTGTCTTTTGATTTCTTGACTGCTGCTTCCGTGGGTATTGATTGTGGATCCAAATAAAATGAAATCCTTAATAACCTCAGTATTTCCTCCATTTATTATGGTGTTTTTTTTACTTATTGGTCCAGTTGTGAGTTTTTTTTTTTATGTTGTGGTGTAATCCATACTGAAGGCTGTGGTCTTTGATTTTCATCAGTAAGTGCTTCAAGTCCTGTTCACTTTCAGCAAGCAAGATTGTGTCATCTGCATAACACAGGTTGTTAATGAGTTAAGCTATACATTCTAGCAATAAGGCTCCCTTTCCTTTCTCCTTTCCTTTCAGCACGCATTTGTTTTTGGTTTGGAAAATTTCTGATTAATATTTGTGCCCAGAGAAAACTGTTACTGCACAGTAGACAAAGTTTATTTATGCTGTAAACCACTTATTTCTTAACATCTATATGAGTAAAAGTCAGATTTAATTTATAACTGCCCCATATGTGATTTTTTACCCAACTGTATTTTGAGGGACAAAGTCCACCTCCTTCTGACTGTCAAATTGTCTCTGATCAATAAGGGAGCAAGAAGATTTTGTTGCAAAAACTGAAGTCCAAAGCAAAACATCTGTAGATTCAATCATTATCATAGCTCCTAGAGTTGGAAGGTTAAAAAAAAAAAAAGTTGCCCTTGAGTCTATTCTGACTCATGGCAACCCGACGTGTGTCAGAGTAGAACTGTGCTCCATGGGGTTTTCAACGGCTAATTTTTCAAAAGTAGATCACCAGGCCTTTGTTGCAAGGCACCTCTGGATGAACTCAAACCTCCAACTTTTTGATTAGCAGCCAAGTTCTTTAACCATTTGCCCCACCCAGAAACTCCAGAGTTGGAAGGTAGCAACTTGAAGAACCGTCTTGTCTGGTCATATCCTTAGGCATGTAATTTTCTTCACCAGGCAACCTCAAAGCCATCCTTCCTGATCCAACTCAGGTGAAATTTCTTATGTCAGCCTTTCCTGGTTTTCCCAGAGTTAGTCCTCCCTCTACTGAGCCACCGCAGCTCTTTGCTCATGTCTCTGGAAGCATTTGTCAATGACATTGGCTGCTAACTTGCCTGTCAGCCCTACTGGACTTTGACACTGTAAGAACAAGACTTGCCATTTATCAATGTATTCCCAGTTCTTGATAGAAATAGCCAATCTCTAACCAAACCAAAATCAAACAAACCCATTGCCGTCGAGTCTATTTGACTCATAGCAACCCTATAAGAGAGCAGAACCACCCCACAAGGTTTCCAAGAAGCAGCTAGTAGATTTAAACTGCCGACCTATTGGTTAACAGCTGAGCTCTTAACCACTGTGCCAAATGTTTAGTCCTCACTTGATTGTCTGATATTGCAATTCACTTCCAGGAAGTTTAAAACTGCTCTTTATAGGAGGTGCCCAACGTGTATGCACAGGGGCAATGCATTTATCCTAAAACCAGACATCCTTACTCTTATGCAGAGGTTCTTTAATTGGACCATTTGGAAATTCTTAGCTAAAAAAAAAAACCCATTGCCATTGAGCCAGCTCCAACTCATAGCGACCCTATAGGACAGAGTAGAACTACTTCATTGGGTTTCCAAGGAGCAGCTGGTGGCTTCAAACTGCCCACCTTTTGGTTAGCAGCCAAACTCTTAAGCACTGTGCCACCAGGGCTCCTTTCCTAGCTAAAGTACCCTTAATGCTACCTTCAAAATCTTGGTTGAACATTGGCTAACCAGAGGAATAATGAACAGACATATTTACTACCATCAAGTCAAGGTTCAGCTGAGGAACTTGCTGTTATGGGGTTTTATTTTTGGTGGGTTCCTGCCTCCCAGCTGCTGTCCTTGGAAAAAAGTTGAAGTTCTGACAAGTCTCTCCAGTTTAAGGTGGCAGGAGGTTGCACCTTCCTCACTAAGTTCAGGAAAGGGAGTTGTCTTCGTCACCTAATGCTGCTATAACAGAAATACCACAAGCGATGGCTTTTACAAAGAGAAATTTATTAACTCACAGTTAAGTAGGCTACACGTCCAAATTCAAGGTGTCAGCTCCAGGGGAAGGCTTTCTCTCTTTATTGGCTCTGAAGGAAGGTCCTTGTCATCAATCTTCCCCTGGCCAAGGAGCTTCTCAGTGCAGGGGTCCCGGGTCCAAAGGACACTCTTTGTTCCTGGCACTGCTTTCTTGGTGGTACAAAGTCCTCCTGTCTCTCTGCTCACTTCTCTCTTTTATATCTCAAAAGATATTAGCTTAAGACACAATCTGATCATGTAGACCTCATCACCATAACTGCTGCTAATCTATCTCATCAGCATCATAGAGATAAGATTTACACCATATAGGGAAATCATTCAGATGACAAAGTGGTGGATAATTATATAATGCTGGTAATCATGACATGTATTTCGGGGGAAAACAATTTAATTCATTACAGGAATGGATACCTTGTTGCTGTCTAGGGTGTAAAACATCCAGCAACCACGAAGACCAGCTCCAGTTCTTCCACCTGTTTGGGCCTAGAGAATAGATCTCTGATGAAGGATTGACCATTGGTCACTGGGCACAACCTTCAGTGGGGCCTCCTTCCTATCAAAGCCCCTGGATGCAGAGATGCCCCTGGCCATGTGTAGCACACGGAAAAAGAATCCCCAGCTTCCTGCTCATATTGACCCTATAAGACAAGCCACAAAAATAGGCCACTTTTGGGTATGATCCCAATGTCAGGGAGTTTTGACTATGAGGTCGAGGCATAAGAGAGACGACTAGATCAATTGTACTTGAAGTGTCACATCTAGCTCTTATGTCCTGCTCGGTTCCTATCTGCAGAGTTCTGTAAATTGGCCAGCTTGCCCTGGTGAGCTTTCTAGCACACCTGGGCTCAAGCCCAGTGGAGAGGGCAGTGAACACTAGCACAGCCCATCACACCGTAGTGTCATTATTCTTGGTCCCTCTGACAGTAGAGGCTTTAGAACTTCCTCAGGAATAACGGAGCATTGACCTTCATTTTATCCTTTCCCCAACACTGTCAGTGCTGGGAATCATGCTTAATCCATTGGAACTAATCAGAAAATGCCACAGTATCCTCTTTCTCCAATTTTTCCAGTCTAGACATCTAACCCATTGACTATGCATGAGTTATAAGCTCACCTTTTCCTAAAATACATTGACATTTAATAATCTTTCCATGAAGTACATTCTTGTCAGCCCCATGGTAGTTCAATGTCATATGTCCTCCACTGGCTGTGTGCCCATGCACTGTTGTCCTTGACTTTAAGTGGTCAGAGGTGTTATGGATTGAATTATATCTCCCTAAAATATGTGTTATAAATCCAAAATTCTATGCCATGATACAAGTCATGGTGAGGACTTTAAATGTATCTACAGAATGCCTGGCACGTGGTAGAAATTTGGTGGATGGCAGCTGTTAATAACAAACTAGAAAATATAAACAGTGACCCTCCCTACCCCGAACTTAAGGCATATTAAGGTGGTGGTAGTGGTGTTAGGTGCCAATGAGTCAGTTCCGACTCATAGTGACCTTATGGGCAACAGAATGAAACACAGCCTTGTCCTGTGCCATCCTCACAATTGTTGCCTTGGTGGTGTATTTGGTAAACTTTCGGCTGCTAACCAAAAGGTTGGTAGTTCGAATCTACCAGTCCCTCCTTGGAATGCTACGGAGCGGTTCTACTCTGTTTTATAGGGTTCCTTTTTTTTTATGAGTTGGAATTGACTCGATGGCAATGGGTTTGGTTTTCGGTATGCCTATGGTTATAATGCTGTTTGGGAATGGGTTGTATTTGTTATGTTAATGAGGAAGGATTAGTGTAGGGTGTATCTCTATTCCATCTCTTTTGAGATCTAAAAAGAGATTAAACAAGCACCAGAAATAGGTTAAGATAGATCCCAAGAAACGTGGAGGTCTCCAAGGAACCAGGAAGCAGAAACTGAAGAAACCAGGACCTTCCCCTAGAGCCGATAGTGGGAGAAAGCCTTCTCCTAGAGCCGATGCTCTGAATTCGGACTTGCAGCCTCCTGAACGGTGAGAAAATAAATTTCTGTTTGTTAAAGTCACC
Source organism: Elephas maximus indicus (assembly GCF_024166365.1). Taxonomy (NCBI): domain Eukaryota; kingdom Metazoa; phylum Chordata; class Mammalia; order Proboscidea; family Elephantidae; genus Elephas; species Elephas maximus. Next base: position 236,304,689 of record NC_064819.1, read on the forward strand.
CATTTTTGGCATTTCTGTTACAGCAGCACCAGATAACTGAGCAGGCAGAGCTAGCTCTCTGCTGCGCCCCTCGTCCAGCCCTCAGCCTTGCAGTCGTGACTTGTGGTTAGCCCTGCTTGCTTTCCTCACACTGATCACAGTGCACGCAAAGCGTCCCAGCAGAGAATGTAGACCAACAAGTGGCCCTTCTTCCCTGATCTGTAGACATGTATCCTCAGCAACTACACTTTGTTATTTGTTTATACTTCGCCTTGTTCCAAAATGGGCTTAAGGCGTCATCTTGGAACACAGATTTCAGCTACGATTCATGAGATCAATACTTCCACATAGTTTTTTTTTTTACAGAATGACTAGTCTATGACAAACTTTTTTGTAATTATGAGTTTTCATCTTTTAGCTCCCTTATCATTTTTCCTCTTCTTGTTGCCCTCCCTAAACTTTTTATTCTTTTTTCATGAGTCGTCAAATAGTGGCTACTTGAGTACTTTTCTGTGCAGGGTGCTCACGTGTTTAACAAGCATGATTTCACTTGACCTTCTAGACACCCCCGCAATGCATTGTTGTTAGTTACTATGGAGTTGCCTCTGACTCAAGGTGACCTTACACATAACAGAACAAAATGTTGCCTGCTTCCGCATCATCTTCGTGATTGTTGGTGTTTGAGTCCATTGTTGCAACTATTGTGTAGTGCCTTCCAACCTATGGGGCTCATCTTCCAGCACTCTATTGGACAATATGCTATTGTGATCCATAGGGTTTTCATTGGCTAATTTTCAGAAGTAGATTGCCAGGCCTTTCTTCCTAGTCTTAATCTGGAAGCTGCCCTGAAACTTATCCACCACGGGTGACCCTGCAGATATTTGAAATACTGGCAGCATAGCTTCCAGTATCACAGCAACATGCAGGCCATCCTAGGGTGACAAACTGACAGATGGGTGGTGATCATGTGGGTAATGGGTGCTATGGTCTCTGTTCTAAAGATGAAGAAACTGAGGATCAGAGAGTTTAACTCTCTTGGATGAAGTCACACAGATAGAAAGTGGAGAGACCCTGAAGGTTTCTACTGCATCTTGGTCACCCCACTATTGTTGAGAGTTAGTGCCACGCAGGTGAGTGGCGTTTGGCTAGCAGTGGCATGGTGCTTTGCAGAGACAGGAATAACTGAAAACCATTTTGATCTAAAGTTTCAGGAAAACTTGGGAAATCAGTGGGCTAGAACAAATGCTTAATCATCTCTACATAGGACAAGAAGGAAGTAAAATGCTGATTAGGTCAAATGCATGGTCTTCAGGGGGAAGCTCCTGCCTTGACCCAGCCTTGGGGAAGGATATTATCAAAGCTGCAAATCCAAGTGCATGCTTAGAGAGGTATGTGGGCTATCCCAGTCAGTGACAAGACTGTCTCCACCTTTCTTGTCAGGAATTTTGTTTCAAATGAGCAGACAGAAATTTGGGAATTTTAACGAAAGTTTTCTACTCTTTGTTAATACCGTTCATAAGCCAAATATTCGGCCACGGTTATTGGGTTTAGGTGAAATTCCAAATGGCCACTGCTTTTCAAAGAGTGTAATTAAATTGGACACAAAAGAAATGGCCTTTTGTTGAGTGCTGCCTTTAAAGGAAGAGGGTTCCTACCATTTACTTTTATCTTGTGGGAAAGACGGTAGTGATTCTTCATAACTGCACGAGAGTAATTGAATAGCCCAGTATTAGTTACTGTAATAATCCCATATAACAACTGCATTATATGGTGACAGTCTGTGTACGCATAATGTCATACCTTAGGGCATCAAGCCTACCAATACCTTTGTTTTAGATACTGGGGAGCAGAGGTTGTTATATTCTCCTAGATGTTGGTTTAAATTGTATTGTGACTTACTACACATTGAGAACTTCTGGGTCCATTTACTCATAATGTAGATGAAGTAAATTATTAAAAAAAAAGTTTCTTGATTTTTTTTTTTGTAAAAACATGATGCCTCATTTAGACTTCGTAACTTGTTTCTCCTTTTGTTTTGGGAAGGAAATATATAGGCTAATCCATACAATCTTACTGTAACAGTATCACTCTGCTTGATTAATACAGCATCTTGATGCTCAAGGATATGTCATCTGGTAATTAAATTCTTGTTTTTCCTTGGGTAAAAGGCATATTTGCCTCCTGGGTTAATCTGCCAATAAAAGAAGCAAATATGGTGACCCGTCAAGTAATACTTCACATTCCCCCACAAAGTCACGCTTCTGTGTTTTACAGAAATCCCGCTACATCCCAAGTTGTGACTTTTTCAGCAATGCCGACAGGGAGATTAGGGAAAGGAAGAATGAAAGAGAAGAGAGCTAGGTGATTTTGTTGATTATAGCTTTTTATCCTCTGTGTAAAACAGGACCAGCTTCACTTGGCCCTTTGTTTCAAATGTATGCACGGCACATTCTATTCTCAAGGCCACGGCTGCCCTCTGCCAGCTATCTGTGGTCATGGAGTCCCTCCTTGGGAACGTGCTGTAGCTTCCCAGTTCCTGCGTTTGTGATATCACAGGCCTTTTCTCCGTAAAGCCTTGAATGGTGTCTTTGTATCTCACTGCAAGATATTTAAGATGCTAAGAAGGCCACATTACCAAAGAATGTCTTTAAAAAGAGGGAAATGAAGTGACCAAGTTCCCATTGTAGCTTATAAAAGAAGTGCTGAGGTATTTGGGTCTAACTTCTCAAGGTCCGTGGATGTTGCCAAGCTCCCACTCTGCCCCTCCCCTTCCATGGGAGCCCAGGCCAAAGTCTAAGTCCAAATTAATGAATCTGCTTCTAAGTGGAAGAAGGAGCAAGTAAACTGCAGCTGTGAGTCTCAGATCACTGGGGATTTCCTTTCCACACTTAGCCAGTGCTAAGGCTCTGAAATTATTTGATTTGGGAACTGGATAAAAAATTGATAATATCTGATTTGTAGATTAGCCCTGGAGGGGAAAACACTAATTTCCAATATCATGCATCTTCCTTTTTATCTAGTCATTTCAAGCTGTAATGAAATTAACCAAGGACGGAGTCCAGCCTGAGCAAAGCTCCAAGGAGTGTGCACCTCCACCGGCAGATTAATCTGTGAACGACTCAGAGTTCAACACTTATTTAGTCAATATTTGGTGAATAATAAAGGTTGAAGGCACCTCTTTTATTTTTCCATTTATTCATTTACACAGTTTCCATCAAGACTCCATCTCGAGATTTATTTCTCATTTCCAAAATCATGAATTTTCATCCTAATTGCTTTTTTTCTTTCTCTCTCTGACTAAAGCCTGAACTGTTCAAGTAAATGTATTTACCAGTTAAACTCCGCAGGCTGATTTGGACAGAGAATTGTAACAGGACTCAGGAGATAAGAAAGATGTTCAGTTCAGCGGAGGAGTTTATCATGGAAGGCTTCCACCGAGTTATGCGATTAATAGAATATGAGGTATTAGACAACAGAGATACAAGCTATTAGAATTATGCATAAAAATAGGATTTCAGAATCCGACGACCATTATCGAATTTCTGCTCTTTGGGTATATTGCATAATTATTACATATTATGTCATCTAAACGTTCCTCTGAGGCTGATGATAGGTATTACAGATTCATTGAAGTTCCTGTATGGTGCAGATGGTGAACTCCCTCAGCTGCTAACCAAAAGATTGGCAGTTTGAGTCCACCCAGAGGAACCTCAAAAGAAAGGCCTGGCAAACCCCATCTGAAAAATTAGCCACTGAAAACCGTAAGGGGCACAGTTCTACTCGAACACGTGTGGAGTTGCAAGAATCGAGATTAGCTTGATAGCAACTGTTTTTTTTTTATAGATTCATTAATTTATTAATAAATGCTGAGGCACTATAGTGTAACATATATTGTACGGACTTTGAAAGCTGCCTGCTATGCTTAAATTCCTACTTTATCATTTATCATCTAGTAAACTTGCCCCGTGAACTTGAACACATTGCTTGAACTTTCTGAGCCTCAGTTTCTTACCTGCATGGTGGAAATAATAACAATAAATACATGATAGGGTAATTATGAGGTTTAAATGGTTAAATATATGTATATAGAACATAGAAAGCACCATATAAGAAGTTACATTATTATTAATTATCATCATGATGCAGCATTTACGATCTACCACACTCTGTACAAATGCCTTTGCCTTTGCACAGTCAGTAAAACACGTGAACATCTTTCTGGTATATTCTCTGCAGCGGCATTCGACTGTGTGGACCCTAGCGAATTGCGGATAGCACTGCAAAGAATGGGAACTCTAGAGCATTTAGCTGTGCTCATGAGGAGCCTGTACGTAGATCAAGAGATAGTAGTTCGAACAGAACAAGGGGACACTGCGTGGTTTAAAGTCAGGAAAGGTACACGTCAGGGTTGTATCCTTTCACCATACCTATTCAATCCGTATGCTGAGCAAATAATCCAAGAAGCTAGACTATATGAAGAAGAACAGGCATCAAGATTGGAGGAAGACTCATTAACAACCTGCGTTATGCAGATGACACAACCTTGCCTGCTGAAAGTGAAGAGGACTTGAACACTTACCGATGAAGATCCAAGATCAAAGCCTTTCGTATGGATTACATCTCAACATAAAGAAAACCAAAATCCTCACAACTGGTTCAATACTCAACATTATGATAAGTGGAGAAAAGACTGAAGTTGTCAAGGATTTCATTTTACTTGGATCCACAATCAACACTCATGGAAACAGCAGTCAATAAATCAAAAGATGCGTTGCATTGGACAAATCTGCTGCAAAAGATCTCTCTATAGTGTTAAAAACCAAAGATGTCACTTCAAGGACTAAGGTACACTGACCCAAACCATGGTGTTTTTGATCGCCTCATATGCATGTGAAAGCTGGGCAATGAATAAGGAAGACCAAAGAAAAGTTGTCGCCTTTGAGTTTTGGTGTTGGTGAAGAATGTTGACTATACCATGGACTGCTAAAAGAAAGAACAAATCTGTCTTGGAAGAAGTGCAGCTAAAATGCTCCTTGGAAGTGAGGATGGCAAGACTTTGTCTCATATATTTTGGACATGTTATCAGGAGGGATCAATCCCTGGAGAAGGATATCATGCTTGGTAGAGGCTCAGCGAAAAAGAGGAAGACCCTCAATGAGATGGATTGACACGGTGGCTGCAACAATGGGCTCAAGCATAACAATGATTGGAACGATGACGCAGGCCTGGGTAGTATTATGTTACGTTGTAGGTAGGGTCACTGTGAGTAGGAACCAACACAACAGCACCTAATAACAACAAAACAACACTCTGTGTAAGGCATCTGAAATAAGTAAGACCAAGTCACCACCTTCAAGCAACTCACATTATAGTCAGGGAAGAAGATATATAAACACTTAAAAATAACACGCATGGCAGCACATATTTCATAATAGGTGTGCAAACAAGATACAAGTTGGGAAAATTTTGCCTTAGAAGGTAAATTTAGAATTTATAGAAGAGAAGAGGAACCCAATCTTGTGTGCCGAAACAGCAACAATTGCTTTTCCATTCACACATCTTGGTATCATTCAATAAATATTTGTTGAGTAAAAACATGATTGAATGAATGAATGATGAGAAGGAAAGAATGAAATGAATGAAAATAAGTTATGACCAGATATGCACTAGCACAAGGAAAGTGGAGTGGAGGCTCTGATTGGCTTCATTCTGGAAGGATCCCTATGATTCCGGTCAAAGACAACGCCTTTACCCCGACCATTCTGTTGTCAGCTGCCTTTCAGTTGACCTGTGGCTCATGGCAACCTCATGCGCAGTGGACCAAAATGCTGCCCAGTCCTGGGACATCTTCATGATCAGGTGCAGATGGACCACTGTGATCCTTAGGGTTTTCTTTGGCTGATATTCTAAAGTAGATCGACAAGCCTTTCTTCCTAGTCTGTCTGAGTCTGAAAGCTCTGCTGAAACCTGTTCAGCGTCACAGCAACACACAAATCCTTCCTGACAGATGGATGGTGGCTGCGTGTGAGATGCATTGGCTGGGGATTGAACCCGGGTTTCCCAAGTGTAAGGCAAGAATTCTACCACTGAACCACAGCTGCCTCTCGGATCCATCCTAAAGCAGCCATTTAGACCTGGAAGGGGTCTTAGAGATCATCTAGTTCAACAGGAATTAAGGTCCCCAAATGTCTAAGATCAAAGAACTCATTGCTGAGATTAGAATCTTGGTTTCCTGGACCCCAGTCCAATGCTCTCTGTGCTATATCATGTAATCTCTCTGCAAGTATGATCCCAATGGAAGAATAAGGTGCCATGGGTCCTAAATAAATAAATAGATGATAGACAGATGATAGTTAGATGATAGATAGATAGATAGATAGATAGATAGATAGATGATAGATAGATAGATAGATAGATAGATAGATAGATAGATAGATAGATAGATAGATAGATAGATAGATAGACAGATAGATAGATGGATGATAGATAAATAGACAGACAGACAAACAAAGCAAACCAAACCTGTTGTCTTGGAGTAGATTCCAACTCACAGCGACCCTATGAGACAGAGTAGAACTGCCCTATAGGTTTTTCAAGGCTGTAAATCATCTTTACAGAAGGAGACTGCCACGTCTTTCTCCAATGGAGTGACTAGTGGGTTCAAAACACTGACCTTTCTGTTAGCAGCTGACTGTTTAACCATTGTGCCACCAGGGCTCAGGAGGGTTAAAAAAAGAACAGAAAAAATAAAAGTGGCTGTGTGTGAAAGGCAAGATGCTATAAAAGACAGGAGAGAAAGGATGCCTGAGAAGGAACTCCCGTTGAGAGGGAGTCTTTGGGAGCCAATTTTCTGAAACACTAATCATGAATCACTCCTAAGTCCTGCTTTTTTTGTGTAACAGACAGAATGTATCTTCTGTGTTCTGTTCTTAGAACTGCATCTTAGGATTACTTACATTCTGAGAAGGATACAGGAGTTAAGCCTGCCCTGACCTTTGGGTTTTCGTTCTAATTAGGGATGCTGGCACCCTACTGCAGTGGTGAAGCTTGTTGGACATCCTGTGGCACATTTTGAGAAGACCTTTAAGTTCCTGCTGATTTACGAAGTGCCCCCAGGACGGGTGAGGAGGAGAAAGTTCCAGGGAACAAGCTCCCTCAATAGCAGAGCAAGAGGCTTATCCAAACTTCCTCCAGGCTCTTGGGTGTTGCTTGGATGCTGCCTTCATTTCTGCCAAAAGTTTTTTAATGAAAGAGAGTAAAGACTGCCCCCTAGAGCAACTGCTTTTCTGCTCCTCTAGGTTTTCTCTAGGGTAGTGGTCTCTGGACTGTTGAATTTCCCAAACTAATAAAACATTTCCCAAAGAAAGTGGAGTTGTGATAGGGTTACCAACCTCATATTTTGCCAAGCAAGGTTATTATGAATTAAACCAAGTAGATACAACTATCACCTTATATCACTGTAATTACGTAAGAGAAAAGACATTTCGGTACCGAAGGAAAGAAGGTCAATTTAAGAAAAATAATATTAATGCAATATTTTACATCGACTACATTTAACTTGCCAGAAAATTCTCTACATTGTCACTGTTTTTCTCTTTTCACCGTGTACCAATAAAGATTTTGGCCCAGAAACGGTAGTAGTTCCCAAAACAGCTTTTGTGCCTGATTGCAGGACCCACAATTAGGATGCAAGAAGGGCCTTGTATTCGCTAAGCCTAACTGTCCATGGTAACTATTCACAGCCCACAGCAACTCTTCACAGCCCCAGGACTCCATCACGCTCCTGGACAAATCCTTTCTTCTTCCATCTTCTCCAACTTCCCAAGAACACTTCTGTGTGTTCAGAAAAGGTTAGGATCCATTATTGTTGAATCCTGGAAACGGTGAGAGCCCCCCTCTCACATTGGGAGTTTCTGTGGGGACTGGGTCCCCAGCTGAAGCAGGCAAAACCAGGGAGGTGGTCTGAGGCTGTAATGGCTCCCAGGACTCCCATCTGTAAACGCTATGCCAGTGCTAAATCTCTGCCGTTCTGCAGACTCTTCCTACGTTAGCTCCCAAAGGTAGAGTTGGCACAAGAATCGCACCAGCCAGTGCAACTGACTTCCCTCGGCAGGTTCATGCTGGGGGGTTTCTTGTTGCCATCTGGATGCGGTGACAGGGGCCCACACGCGGACACAGCCAGACTCTCCTGTGTTTCCTCCTGGTGACGGCCATGAGAGTATGAAATGCAGCTCCCTGTTCTGTCTTGTTCACAGGCAATTGCTTTTTAACCCTTTGTGATTGACTTCGACTGTATCCCAAACTCCTTACTTCGTTTTCTGGTTTGAGGGGTATTGACGTTGTGACAAGAATGCCTTTTGACAGCTGAGCACCCTATGGAGATAAAACCAAAACCAAACCTGCTGTCCTGGAGTTGATTCTGCCTCATGGCAACTCCATGCATTATAGAGTAGAACTGCTCCGTAGGGTGCTCTTGGCTGTGACCTTTACAGAAGCAGATCGCCTGAACTTTTCTTGTGCAGTGCCACTGCTTGGGTTTCAACCACCAACCTTTAGGTGAGCAGTGGAGTGCAAACCGTTTGTGCCACCCAGGGACCTACAGAGAACAGGATTCCTAAATGTCCGCCCCCCCTTGAAGATCTCTTGCTTCCACATGGACCACCTTTCTTTCCTTCCAGTTCACAGGATGCCATCGTTTGTGAAGATACAATATAAAGTGACTGATTAGAGAGAAATGCATTTTTGAGAGGCAATTATAGGTATGAACTGAGCTCTCACCAGTGGTGTTTTTCTGCGCTCTTTAGCTTGAATGATACGATTAGGTGATCTCTTGTTTTGTTTTGAAGAACCTATTTAAGAACATGCTGGAAATTTGTAAGTGAATTCATTGAAATATGCCTATTTTTCAGCCTTGTATTCTTTGAGACAGGCTTAATGTGGAGGCCACAAACTACTTAATACATCAACAAATGCCTATTAGTGGCCTGCATCGTGGAAGGGTCTATTCATAAGATGTTAGCTATACCCTTGGAGCCTTAGTGGTGTAGTGGTTAAGAGCCTGGCTACTAACAAAAATGTCGGCAGTTCAAATCCACCAGTCGCTCCTTGGAAACACTATGGGGCAGTTCTCCTCTGTCCTATAGGGTTGCTATGAGTTGAAATTGACTCAGTGACAATCTTTTTGGTTTTGGCTTGGATTTACAATCACTACTGACTTAGTAAGGAGAGCCTGGTACTGAAAATGGTGTCACAGACATGAGTTCCACCTCAGCCATTTGCATTTCCTCCACCAAGTGTCTTGGCTTGATCAGGGAAGACAAAGCCACAGTAGCCACCTGACTTAAATGAGCAAAAACTCTACACTTCTGAGTATGTTTCTGCAGCTACAAAAAATAAATGGCGTCTCCCATTATGCGATGTGTCTCATGACATTGATTTGTTCATTCTTTTTCATCCACTGTGCATTTATCGAGCACCTACCCCTTACTGAGTGCTGGGGACACATCTCCTTTCTTCAAGTGAAGAAGAGAAGAAGAGACACATGGCATAATCCTTACTGTACTTGAAGGAACAAGCATATGGGGCACCACAAGAGCCTAAAAGAGGGGACCGGATGAGTTGGAATGACAGTTATAAGTTAGGCAGGGGAGAGTGTTGTGTGTATGGGGGGAGAGCTGTTGTCAACATTTTGGAGTCTTAGAACATCTCTCTTCTTCAAATCCCACCTTTAAATATTGTTCTCCCAGAACAGCTTCAAGGTGTGGACTCTTCCACCTGGAAAAAGCACTGGAGCACATTTAGCCTTGTGCTTTCAGAATCGAAGCCAAGAGGGCACACCACTGTGAGTCTCTGGGTATTTCCTACAAGAAAACATTGCAGTGATACTGTGTGACAGTCTCTGATTTTTTCTTTCCCTATCATACATGGAAAGGTTTGGGGTAGGTCTAGTTCAACAGAGGCAGCCTGACCAAGCTTGGCCAATTTTGGCCTTAAAGTATTTCCTCTGGGAGGAAACCAGGACTGAAGGGTTCTGGGGTCTTTGATGATCAGCTGTACATACAAAGGAGCTGTGCTATGAGGAGCTCACTCCTTCCCACCATCCTCCAACCCCACTCTGCAGACTGAAGATGCTTTAGATATGTTCCAGGCTGCAGGGTGTTCCAGGTGTCAATCTACACATGGGTTCTCAGCTTCTTCCTCCCTCCCTCCCTCCCTCCCTCCCTGCCTCCCTCCCTCCCTCCCTCCCTCCCTCCCTTCCCTCCTTCTCTCCTTCCCTCCCTCCCTCCCTCCCTCCCTCCCTCCCTCCCTCCTTCCTTCCTTCCTTCCCTCCCTCCCTCCCTCCTTCCTTCCTTCCTCCCTCTCTCCTTCCTTCTTCCTTCCTTCCTCCCTCCTTCCCTCCTTCCCTCCCTCTCTCCCTCCCTCCTTTCCTTCCTTTCTACTGTATTTATGTCAAAATTTGTTAACTTTAGGTGGTGCAAACAGTTAACATGCTTGTCTACTAACAGAAAGATTGTAGGTTCGTATTCCCCCAGAGGCACCTTGGAAGAAAGGCCTGGTGATCTACTTCCAAGAAATCAGTCACTGAAACACTGTGGAACAGTTTTGCTCTGACACACGTGGGGTTGCCCTGAGTTGTTGCTCACTTGGTAGCAACTAGATTTGCTTGCATTGCTTGGGATTACATTGTTATCCATGTCTCTACTTCCTACTCTAACACAGACCTGAGTGTCTACTGGAAAATACCGTTTCTCCCTCAAGTCTCTCAAGGCTAGCCACCTCCTGTGTGGTGCATTCCACACTCCACAGGAATAGAGTGGTGTGCTCCTTGCTCTTTCTGGACTGCTGTCTATTCCTCTCCCACAGTATAAACAAACAAAAGCAAACAAAACCCCCACCAGCACTTTGAAGCACATACCAACAGATTATGTCAAATGCTACCTCTCCTTGTTGAAGTCACCTACCTTGCTCCTGGGGCACTGCCAGCGCTTAGCATCTCCACTGCTTGTTCCCTCTACCGCTATACTGATCATTGTTCATGGTGACATCCAGGGTCATCAAACACCCTGGCCCCACTGTTCCTTAATTTCCTCACCTCCACTGTCAGCTTTTCTCCTCTCACTCTGCCATCTACTCTCGTGATCATTTCCTTGTACTTATTATTATCATTAACTACACTCCCTACAGCATCTTTAATTAAAGCATTTCATTCTCTGACACAGCCTCTTTCCAGCTCATTTACCCTGGTGCTTTTACACTGGTAGGAAGTTTACCCATGTAAACTGAGGCTTCCCATTCATTCACTCTACCACTCTTTCAATGTCCCTCCCTCCCTTTATTTCCTACTCCCCTTCTTACACAGCTTAGACTTCATGGCCCATTACTATACTGACTTCCTTGAATACATCTCTCCCTCTATTGTACATTCCAAGCAAAACCACAATTTTAGTTAAATCTAATTCTATTAACAATGTGTCTATTCATAGCCAAAGCAATAGACTCGAACACACCCATGACCATGAAGATGGTGCAGGACCTGGCAACATTTCATTCTGATATGCATAAGGTTGCCATGAGCTGGAGCTGACTCAATGTCACCTAACAATGAGACGATACTTGGCCAGTTGAAAGTGGCCTGGAAAAAAAAAATCTAATTATGATGATTGGTGATGGTGGTGGTGGTGCTGGCGGGGGGCGGGGGGAGATGGTCTCACTTTATATTTCTTATCACAAATGGTTAGGTCAGTCTTTAGCAATGCCTGGCAATAGCTTGTACCCCTCTTAGTTCATTCATCCACTCTCCCAAATGTCTATTTCATACGTTTCTACTCTCCTTAAGTGTCCAACAGCCCTTTATTATCCTCCATCTAAGTAAGCTGAGGATCTTACTTCCTTGCACTGAAAAAATAAAAGTAATTCAAAGGGAAATTTTTTCATTTTTCATCACAGATGAAAATACATACTCAGAGTTTATTTAATATTCTACCTCTTACAATTGAAAATCCCCGTAGTCATCTTTATCTCATAGTCCTCATTCATGCAGCAGATTCATCAAAAAATCCTCATGGCCCTATCTTCAAAGTATACTTTGCAATCCACTAATTCCTCCTTCCAGTCTACACCAATCATCACATCTGTGTCTCATCTGAGTCACAGCTACAGACCCCTAAATTTGCCAGAATTAGATTTGACTGCTGTGAACCCCAAAATACCAGCAGCTTGAGCAAGATAGAAGTTTATTCTTTACAAGAATGAATCCCAGAGGCAGAGCATTCAGGCTCTGCCCTCCTGGAGTCCCCCCATGGTCCCTGACACCTGCAGCCTTTCCAGCTATCATGCTCATGTGCTTGGCCACAGCAAGGGGGACAAAGGAAGGGTCAACAGGGGCACATGGTAGACATCCAACTCCTTCTCAGCCAAACTTCCCAGAGATCCATGACAACTTCTGCTTATATCCCATCACCCACTCCTACCTGAATGAGGGCTGGTTAATACAGATTTGTAGGAGACTTATTGCTGTCCAGAAAAAATACACGAGTTCTCTTATTAAGGAAGAAAGGGAGAAGAGTCTGGGTAGACCCCTGTACTGGTCTCACTGCTTCTGTTTATGTCCCTCTCCAATCCATTCTCCATGCAGCAGCCAGTGTGTTGTTCTACATAACAAATCAGAACATGCTACTCCCTCATTTAAATTATTTTATGTAGCTCCGCATTACACTGAAAACCAAAGGTCGTTATCATGTCCTATATGATCTGGTCCCTGAATAACTCTATCTCATTTTTAGATCGTTCTCCTTCTGGCGCCCTCCTTTCTAGTCTATTGTTTTTCAAACATACCCAACACATTCCCAAATCCGGTCTTTGCACTTACTGACCTTACTACCTAGAATGTTGTTCCCTTACGTTTTTATGTTTTCCTCTCTCTCTTTCTCTTTAGGCATATTGTTGCTAATCTCTTTTCCCCTCTCAGAAGGTCACTTTAACCACCTTGTCGTATTTAACTGCCACCCATTTGGCCCTGGCTCATGGCAACCCCCTGTACAATGGATCTAAATGCTGCCCGGTCCTGCATCATCCTCATGATCAGATGTGAATTGGACTGTGGTGTTCCACAGAGCTTTCACTGGCTGATTTTTGGAAACAGATCACCAGGCCTCTCTTCCTAGTCCATCTTAATCTGAAAGCTCTGCTGTAAAACGTTCGGCATCGCAGCAACTGCCAAGCCTCCACTTACAGGTGCGTGGTGGCTGTGCTTGAGGTACGTTGGCTAGGAATCGAACCTGGGCCTTCTGCATGGAAGGTGAGAATTCTACCACTGAACTACCAATGTCCCCATGCTCTCTGTCATCCTTTTGATACCCCATTATCTCATTTGAATTCATAGTATATTCATATTTACTCATTATTGTCTGTCATCCCCAGCTGAATGTTAGCTCAACAAGTACAGAGATTCTGTCTTATTCACCATCCTATCCCCAGGTCCTAGACTAGTGTCAGAGCATGTTGCTGTTGTTAATTGTCATCTAGTTGATTCTGAGGCTTGGAGACCCCATGTTTTACGAAGTAGAACTATTCTATAGAGTTTTCTTGGCGGTAATCTTTTTTTTTTTTTAATTTTTTTTTTACTGTACTTTAAATGAAGGTTTATAGAAAAACTAGGTTCTCATTAAACAGTTAGTGCACATATTATTATATGATATTGGTTAACAACCCCAAGACATGTCAACACTCTCCCTTCTTGACCTTGGGTTCCCTATTAACAGCTTTCCTGTACCCTCCTGCTTTCTGGTCCTTGCCCCTGGGCTGATGTGCCCCTTTGACTTTGTTTTATTTTATGGGCATGTCAGATCTTTGCCTGAAGGGTGAACCTCAGGATTGACTTCATTACTGAGCTAAAAGGGTTTCTGGGAGCCATACTCTCGGCGTTTCTCCGGTCTCTGTCAGAACAGTAAGTCTGGTCTTTTTTTGTGAGTTAGAATTTTGTTCTACATTTTTCTCCAGCTCTGTCTGGGACCCTTTATTGTGATCCCTGTCAAAGCAGTCACTGGTGGTAGCCAGGCACCATCTAGTTCTACTGGACTCAGTCTGGTGGAGGCTGTGGTAGCTGTGGTCAATTAGTCCTTTGGACTAATCTTTCCCTTGTATCTTTAGTTTTCTTCATTATTCCTTGCTCCCAAAGGGGTGAGACCAGTGGGATACCTTACATGGCCGCTCACAAGCTTTTAAGACCCCAGACACTCCTCACCAAAGTAGAATGCAGAACATTTTCTTTATAAACTCCGTTATGCCAGTTGAGCTAGATGTTCCCTGAGACCATGGTCCCCATGGCCCTCAGCCCAGCAATTCGGTCCCTCAGGGAGTTTGGATGTGTCTATGGAGCTTCCATGACCTTGGCGGTAATCTTCACAGAAGCAGAACTCTAGGCCTATCTTTTGAGGTACCTCTGAGTGAGTTTGAACCGCTAACCATCAGGTTATCAGTCAAGCACAAGTCATTTGAGCTGTTTAGGACTTTTGTCAGAGTATAAAACCCATTGCCATCGAGTTGATTCTGACTCATAATGACCCTATATGACTGAGTGGAACTGCTCCATAGGCTGTAATCTTTATGGGAGTAGACTGTTACATCTTTCTCCTACAGGGCAGCTGGTGGGTTTGAACCGTTGAACTTCCAGTTAGCAGTTGAGCACCTAACCACTGAACAACCAGGGCTTCTTTGTAGGAGTATAGTAGGGTCTAAAAAACTATGTTTTGAATGAAAGAATTAATGAATACTAATTTTGAGGAATTGGTTTTGCTACATTTGTAAAGTTTAAAAGCTTGCTAAGGGTATCTCTCTAATTTAGGAAAGTCTTCTAAGATGCCATTTTTAATGTCCTCACAATACGTGATAGTATTTATAACTATACATGTGGCAACTGGAAACCTTCCAAAGCTTGGCTCAGTTAATGTCTTTCCTTGCAGAAGTGAGGTTTAAGGTGCTAAAAGGGAACAAGGTTGCCCATGAGTTTCACTGTGTATACTAAGTTTCTAGGAATTCTCAGAAATAATCAAACAAGCATCTTGAGGTATACAGTGGAATGACTATCAATTATACACCTCTTTTGCTTATGAATTGTGTGTTTCACTTTACTTGGATGTGTAGCTAGCCTTTCTATGTGAAAATATGTAACTGTATATTTTATCTTTATATGAAATACTTCTTAAAGTTTAGGAATAATTTAAATAAAAATTTGTTATTTAATGCAGATTTTTAAAAGTAACCCAACTGAGTAGTAGTCAGGGAGGTGAAGCAAAATATAAGGAATAAGCAAAAACAAACAAACAAATAAAAAAACCTATTTATTAGCAAGAGGCATGCTCTTAAATTCTTTAGATTACTGAAATCTAACAAATTGGATAGCCTACAAGAATCTGAAAGCTAATACCCAGTCTAAGATCCCAGGAAGTTTATGTAAAATCATTGACCCTGATCCAAGGATAGACCTCTTTAACACAATCAATACAGGTGCAATCAGATAAGAACATTCTGCTGTTTTATTAAAGTGCATCTAATTCAAAACTCAATAACCCTCACGAATCCTTAATCAGGGAAGACATCCGGGGAGGTATTTGGGTGAGTGATCTAAAAACTCTGCCTTTCAGCTTGTTAGCAAGACTCTCTACAAATAGCTACTTCAGGATCCTGTTTCTTCCTCTTCATCCGCCCCAGCACAATCCACATTTTTGATAACAGTAAATGTGTTAATGTTGTCTTCCCCTTCTCCCCCTAAAATGGAATTCTCTGGAGCTTTCCTGCCTGGCCATTCTCCGGGAGGACTTTGGAGAGCTCATCTATATTCCTTTGGAGTCCCAGAGGCCTGGGGGAGGGAGGGGGAAGGGGTCCTGTGTCTCCTGCTGCCCACCTTATTCCCGCCCACCAGATCCCCCCACAGCAGTGCTGTGAGGGTAGCGTGCACAATCTTCTCTTCTGGGGACTTGTGTAGCCAGCCAGGAAACAATTATTTCCAGAAATAATTTGAATCAAAACAGTACATAGAGAACAAGGCAGCAGGGCTCAGAGCAGGGCCGGGCCAGCACCGTCTGCTGAGGGGCCCCTGAGATCTTGGCAGTGGTCCTCAGCACCCCCATAATGGGTGAGAAATTGCCATTTGGAGCCTTTGAGCAGAGCCTCAATTTGCCTTCATCTAGTTAGCCTGAACTGTAATGAAAATATGAACTTTAACATTTAAGGGTGGTGTTTTTTACTAAGTGCTTCTCTCGGCTGGGCTGGTCATTTGCTGTTTCCTAAAGATGGACACCTGCGCTGGAAGGAGGGTGATGAGGGTTCAGGTCCACGACGAACAGAGCTGTGCTCATCTGAAAACTCTGACCAGGTGCTGGAGTCAGTGACTCCTCTCTGTCAGCGAAGGGCAGCCTACCTGCGCTGTAAGTGCCTCCAGGTAGAGCTGCTACACACAAACTTCTCCAGGGTAAAGGGAAGGCCTGGCACCCACGGTCCATCCCCCCCCCCCTTTTTGGCAGTTAGTTTATCTGCCTGCTTTCCCTCGGACATGGCACTGACTACCCACATGGTGGCTAAGCCTGCAGGACCACAACATTTTAGCAGAATAATGTGTGTTGTTTAGGGGAGGTTCTTTTTTAGGGTTTAACCAGCTTTATTGCATATGTTCTTTTCCTGGGTTTTTATTTGAGCATTCTTCTCTGTCTTTCTCTCCCCCGCCCCTCTCTCCTTCTCTCTTTCTCTCAACAGATGCTTAAAGTATGCAGAACAACTGCCCAGAAATCTTCAGGAAGTTACTGCTATGGTTGAGAAGCAAGTGGAGAATTTATGATCCATTAGAATCAGCCAATCTATTAGCTCATTTATTTACACCGCATTTATAGGGAGCCTGGCACCTGGGCCTGGGCTAGGTGCTGCGTAGAGGTGTGGAAGAAAGCGTGCTTCCCACTCCTCAGAAGCACAGAGCTCAGCATGGGAAAGGCAAGCAGGGAAGAAGGAATTGCACTCAATTTTTTAGGGCTGTGTGTCACTGAAGAACACAGGGAAGAGCAGCAGGCCATACAGGGTGAACCCCGCACACCCCTAGGGGCGCTACTCGGATTTTTGATGGCAGTGGCACCTCTGGAGTTGTGATATGTGATGGTCCAGATGGGAGTAAGTTTCTGTCTAGAGTTGCTCTGAAGAAGGGTCGCAATGAATAAAGGAGATTATAGAATGAATAGGAATTTACCAGGCAATATAGGGGAAAGAGATGTCTCAGACAGAGCCAGCAACATGGGCAAGGTCTTTAAGTCTGCAGAGATTGCAACATCGGGGGAGTAAGGTCTTGGGCCGGGGGCCTTGAAGCCCTACAAATCTGGACCTCCAGCCCTGTTACGATATACACCACAATGCTGCTACAGTACGCTGATATCCCAGGAGGGAAACATTGTATCTCTTCTCAATCTTAGAAGGAGATAAACTGTTCTGAGAAGATGAAGAACACTGTATTCACCAGAACTCCTGGTAAGGAAGGCATTGTGTTTAGAAGACACATTGTGATAAGGTGCTTGGAACAGAGCTGGAGGATCCAAAGGCAAGTAACAAAAACCTGCTCTACTGAAGGAGAGAAGAGTTTGCTACTAGGTGGGGGGGGAGGGGAGCGAGGTGAACACACACATTCTCACACTCACATTGACATACACAACACACACTGACACACAATATAGTTACACATTCACACTTATACTCACAGTCACTCATAAACACACACACTCATTCACACACTCACACTTTGACACACTTAACACACTCACACACTTCACACTTACACACACTAACACACATTTGTGCACACTCACACTCACAGACCGCACAAACACATCCACACACATACATATTTACTTACACACACATATACTCACACATCCACACACACATACTCCATATTTACTCACACACACACACTCATGCCCACACACACACACCCATATTTACTCACACACGCATACACTCTCACACTCACACTCACGTCCACACACACACATATTTACTGACACACACTCTCACACTTATACACATGCACACTCACACACACAGTGAGGGGAGGGGAGGGGAGCCTGGTCAGTGCCCTGAAGCACCACCAAGGATGGGTTTGGAGGACAGAGGTGTCTGCCAGTGAGTTAAAAATTGATTTCTGTGAGGGGGTGATTCTGCCTCAGCAGCACCATTCTCTGTAAAGACTACATTGGTGTGCTATATTTAGTGGGGGAGGGATGAATATATTCTGTTCTGTGGATTTCCACAGAAAACTGGTGTGAGGGAGGGGGCAGAGAGCAGAGAGGTCCCCTGAGCCAGGGATATCGGCTGCTCCACAAGGACACTGGCAGGGCAAGGTGGGTGTGTCACACAGGATTGCCCTATTCAGCTTCCCTGCCCCAACTCACCCTCACTGTCCCTTCATTATGTGAGGACATAGCAACACTCCTGCCTGGTGAGCTTGGACAAAGCAACAAGGTGGGTTACCTGGAGCCTAGGATACAGGGTGGGCTGAGGCCGAGAAGCAGTGACTGGGGACTGAGTGAGTCAGATGGGGAAAGGCCTCACGAGTTATGTTTAGGCTGTCATATTGGCATTGCACCCAGTTGTTGCTGTTGTGTGTGTGGTGAAGTCAATGCCAACTCATAGTGACCCTGTAGGACAGAGTAGAACTGCCCCATAGGGTTTCCTAGGCTATAATCTTTACGAAAGGACACTGCCACATCTTTCTCTCTCAGAGCAGCTGGGGGATTCCAACTGCCAAACTTCCAGTTAGCAGCTGAGTGCTTAGCCACTGAACCACTGCACTCAGTTAGGTGTTGTTTATTTTGAAAAGCAATTTTTCTTTATTTCTAGTACTTAATTTTTCTTTATTTTTGTCGTTAGGTGTCATTGAACTGATTCTGACTCATAGCATCCCTATGTACTACAGAATGAAACATTGCCTGGTCCTGCCCCATCCTCATAATCATTCTTATGCTTGAGACCATTGTTGCAGCTACTGTGTCAATCCACCTCATTGAGGGTCTTCTTTTTTTGCTGACCCTCTATCAAGCATGATGTCCTTCTCCAGGGACTGGTCCTTCCTGATAACATGTCCAAAGTATGAAAGATGAAGCCTTGCCGTTCTCACTGCTAAGGAGCATTCTGGCTGTAGTTCTTTCAAGACAGATGTGTAAATTAAGTAAAACTTAATATAAAAAAATGCATATAATATGTACATATGATTAAGTGATGACTAATGCAATAAATGGAGTCCTGGCGTTACAGTGGTTAAGAGTTTGGCTGCTAGCCAAAAGATCAGTAGTTGGAATCTACCAACTGCTCCCTGGAAACCCTCTGGGACAGTTCTACTCTGTCCTATAGGCTTGGTGTGAGTTGGAATCGACTCCGTAGCAATGGGTTTTTGTAATGCAATAAATAGGAGTCCCTAGGTGGTGAAAATGGTTAACACACTCAGCTCCTGACTGAAAATCTGGAAGTTTGAGCCACTCAGAGGTGCCTTGGAAGAAAGGCCTGAGGGTATTTTTCCAGGTAATTCTCCATTGAAAACTCTGTGGGGCACAGTTCTGTGACACACGTGGTTGTGAAGAGCTGGGATCAACTTAAAGACAACTGGTAAGAGGCTGTGAAGGAAACTGATGCCCACCCAAGGCCACAGGAGGAGAATGGAAGGGTGTGTCTTCCTAAGTCTGAAGGTCTTCCTTCCTGATCCATTTCCAGATGGACCTTGTGGCCAGGGCCACCAATAACTGCCTACCAGCTCCCCCAAGTCCCCAACACAGAACATCTAGGGACAGCTGTGCAGGGCCTGTGTGGGAATCAGCATAAGGCTCTGTTTGGCCCTGAGGACCGTGGAAACTCCAGTGCACGTGGGGATAAACTCCCAACCTGACCGCAGGCCTCTGGGATCTGGGACCCTGACTTCCTGCTCATCCTTCTCTTTTCTTCCTTTGTTATTGTGTAATCACAGGCAATATGCAGGTTTAGGTGGGTTAGGAAAGAAGTTGAAAAAGACTTGGTTCCTTCTCAGGGTGTTTGGAATCAGGAATGAAACATTGGAATATTTGGCTCCTAATGAGCCATAGAAATATTGTTGAACTATTTCCCCAGACCACTAATCATGAGGCCAAGGCTGCAAAACCATTGCATGTTAACACTCTTAAATTGTCTCTGTGAATTAAGATAAACACACCCAGTATCCACAGGAGAGAGATACGGCACATGGCAGCCAATGGCCAGAAATGCCAAGGACGTTCTAATTTTAGAATAAAGGACCCAGTGTCCATGCCTGGGGTGGGGCTGGAATGCTGCTGCAAGGAGCCAGCGTGCACCTACGCCACCCCCTACCTCAAGAGTTTCTATTGTGCCATGCTTTGGTACCAGGCAGCCTCTCTTACGATTCTGTGGAGACTTGTACTTTTATTACTTCGATCGATTTCTTAGAATTAATAAAATAGGTGTATGACAACCTTAGCAAAAGTGAATTTGTAACTCTTGTCTAATGAGCAGAGTTACTGTCCCCAGAAGGAACGGTCCTTCGTTCTTCCCGTCTTTGCAGACACAGGTGAGGCCAGGTAGGGACTAGAATGCATTTGAAGAGTGTATTGTCAGGGAGCTGATAGGGTTTTCCTGGTGAGATGGGAGTGTACAGGTGCACAGGTCTAGTTTCGTCCTGTGGGGAATTAATATCTATTTTTGACCAGTGACGTAGCATACAGGTGTGTGGGTATGGGGACCATGAACAGTGGCAGCTGACTGGAGGCTGGCCATTTGTCACCCCAGCACTGGGTCTAAAAAAATAAAATCCTCAGCAGAAAAGGTCTAGACAAAATAATAGCAGGGAATATTTATCGGGATTCTTTGGGTGGTTAAGTGCTTATCTACTAGCAGAAAGACCTTCCTTCTCCAGGTCCAACTTCATTGTGGAGAAACGCTAAATTCACAGCAATGTTTAACGCCAAGTGGGAAAGGAGGGAAAATTAAGCAGAGAACAAAAAAGTTTAGTAACAAGAACCCCTAAAGTACAAGACAAAAAGAAGACTGGAAATGTATAAGAAGATCAGGGACTCTATTAGGAATAAACATACTGAACAGGAAATCATATAACGGGTGCTGAGTAAACGTGCAATTGGATTGCATATGCCTTCATGAAGTGAGCATGTTTTTGAGTTTTCCTCCATGTTTCGGGGTCCTTTTAATTGCATGAAAAATACTGCATACAATATTTATGAGTGCTGGTAAAAACCAAAGACCTGAATTGTTTCATTTTCCTGCAGTCCTGTCCATAAATTATCTTTTCCTGTTTTGAGTACAGAGGCCCCCGTGTTACGACCATCCGACTTATGTACAACATGCAGTTATGTACCAACCCTGTAAAGCCTATTATATTAAAAATTCAAGGTGCATACAGTGGTTCATAATAACCAACAGTGGCTGCTTTGTGACATGCATTAAAACGTTATTATTATTATTACCATATTATTATATATTATTACGTTAAAGATGTTTTACTGTATCTGGAATTGTTTTTTTTTTATGCATAGAAAGGTACACTATATACTAAAACAAACATTTGACTGACGTTAGATACAAACAGTACCTAAGGATTCCAACTCATGTACTAAATTGACTTAAATTCAGACATAGGAACAGAACTTGTTGATAATCTGGGGACTGCCTGTACCTTGCTTCTCAAATTCCAGTGTCTAACTTATGGATCCGGCCCTAATGAGCTGCTTGCTGAGAGGTGAGCAGATTCTTCCTCGCGGCAGGACACCCCCACTTTCAGAGAGGCCAGACCCCTGTGCACAACAAGTGCCTCGTGAACAGCCTGCACATCCGCCAAAGAAGCCTGTGCTCTATCCTGGGAGCAGGAGAGGGCAGGGCCAGGCCGGGCATCTTTAGGCTTTCCGGGTGTGTGTGTTGTGGAACTCAGCCTGCTCAGCCCTGACCTTGACTTAGAGAATTCCTGCCTCTACCTCCCTCGCCTAGAGCCCTAGCGGGGATAGGAGCTGCTGACTGCTGCAGAAGGGAGCAGCCCTGCCTGGCTCCTAGTGGGAGCGGGAGATCCACATGGGTCTCAGTTTGAGATTAGAGTGGGCAAAGCAGTCCGGAGATAACAGAGGGGTGCCCAGAGAGCCTCTCCCCTTTATGCTTCATTGAGGGAATAGTTGTTGTAACTCTTATCAAGTGGCTTTATGTACAACACCAGGCACAACATGTATGTCATCAGCAGGGAGGAGGAGAAGGGTAGCACCCCAAAGAAGTAGAGCTTAAAAAAAAAAAATCCACGTATGGGGAGCTTAGTTCACTAACTGACAGCCAACTCTACATGTTATACCAGCAATGCACAGCGTCTGCTTAAATACTGCACAGTCACTTAAGTGTTCTCTCAGTCCAAGACAAAAAGACACTGTGGTGATGAAAATCAGGTAAGAGTCACTATAGTTAATGCCATGGGGACTACTGCAAAGCAGACTTAAGAAAAGAATAGCCTGGAGAATTTTCTCTTATTAGAGTAGTGTGAATCGTATACACAGAAGTCATATCTTCAGATAAACCATTACATTCTAGTGCTGTATGATATTTTAGTAACACCAGGCGGTAAGAATTTCTCATCCCAAACTGCTCAGGGAACTGATATTTAGGAGACTAAATGAACTAACATTTGTTCAGTGTGTCAGAAGTATCAAGCCTTATGTCAGGTACTTCACGTATTTTGTCTTATTTAATTCTCAAAGCTACTTCAGAAATTAGAGTTGTTTTGTCTGTTTTTCAGTTCAGGAAGGGCGTTACCTCTCTTAGTTTGCATTTACCAAATTAACTCTAAAACTCATGCCCTTCTCTATAACTTCATGTCAAACACATCAATAGCTAGCCAGGAAATAAGGATAGAAGATTTGGGAAAATTAAGCAAAAGTCTTTTTATGAGCTGATTTTTTATTCTTTTACCATCTCCTCCTAAACCTTCGATTACACGTTTGAGTCAAGGAATAATTTTTATGGATTTACCTTTTGCACACAATTTCAATTCTCTTGCCTCTCTAAATAATTTTATAATTGTAAATAATTTTATTTATAATATTGTCATAATTTTCTTGATTTGCCTAAAAAAAAAAATTTTTTTTTTTTTTTTATTTTGACCATCGCCATGCATCTGTTAGTCTGTCTTATTGTGGGAGATTTCGTGTTGCTGTGATGCTGGAAGGTATGCCACCAGTATTCAAATACCCTCAGGATCACCAATGGTGGCCAAGTTTCAGCTGAGCTTCCAGACTAAGACAGACTAGGGAGAAGGGCCTGACAGTCTACTTCTGAAAAGAATTGCCAGTGAAAAGCTTATAAATAGCAGTGGACCATTGTCTGAATGGTGCCGGAAGATGAACCCCTCAGGTTAGAAGGCACTCAAAAGACAAATGGGAAAGAGCTGCCTCCTCAAAGTAATGACACGGATGGAGTCAAGATTTCAAGATCTTCATTTGTCAATGTGGCAGGATTCAAAGTGAAAAGAAACAGCTGCAGACATCCATTAATAATCAGGACATGGGATTTAGTAAGTATGAATCTAGGAAAATTGGAAATCATCAAAAATGAAATGGAAAGTGTAAACAACGATATGTTAGGCATTAGTGAGCTGAAATGGACCGGTACTGGCCATTCTGAATCGGGCAATCATACTGTCTACTATGCTGGGTATGACAAATTGAAGAGGAATGGTGTTGCGTTCATCATCAAAATGAACATTTCAAGATCTCTACTGAAGTACAATGCTGTCAGTGATAGGATAATATCCATAAGTCTACAAGGAAGATCAGTTAATATGACTATTATTCAAATTTATACAACAACCACTAAGGCCAAAGATGACAAAACTGAAGATTTTTACCAATTTCTGCAGGCTGAAATTGATCAAATATGCAATCAGGGTGCACTGATAATTACTGATAATTGGAACGGGAAAGTTGGAGACAAAGAAATAGAATTGGTAGTTGGAAAACATGGCCTTGGTGACAGAAACCATGCCAGAGATCAAATGATAGGGTTTTGCAAGACCAATGACTTCTTCATTGCAAATACCATTTTTTTTTTTTCACCAGCATAAACAGCAACTATACAAGTGGAGAACACCCCTGATGGTGTAGATGTTAAGAGCTACAGCTTCTAAACAGACGGTCGGCAGTTCGGATCCACTGGGCACTACTTGGAAACTCCATGGGACAGTTCTCCTCTGTTCTATGGGGTTGCTGTGAGTCAGAATCAACTCAATGGCAAGGGGTTATACAAGTGGACCTTGCCAGATGGAATACACAGGAATCAAATTGACTACATTTTGGAAAGAGACAATGGAAAAGCTAAATACCATCAGTCAGAATAAGGCCAGAGGCCAACTGTGGAACAGACCGTCAATTGCTGATATGGAAATTTAAGTTGAAACTGAAGAAAATCAGAACAAATCCACCGGAGCCAAAGTACAATCTCGAGTATATCCCACCTGAATTTAGAGACCATCACAAGAATAGATTTGATGAGTTGAACGCTAATGACCAAAGACCAGACAAGTTGTGGAATGACATCAAGGACAACATACATGAAGAAAGCAACAGGTAATTAAAAAGACAGGAGATAAAGAAAAGACCTAAATGGATGTCAGAAGAGACTCTGAAACTTGCTCTTCAAAGTCGAGTGGCTAAAGCTAAAGGAAGAAATGATGAAGTAAAAGAGCTGAACAGAAGATTTCAAAGGGTGGCTGAAGAAGACAAAGTAAAGTATTATAATGAAATGTGCAGAGACTTGGAGTTAGAAAACCAAAAGGGAAGAACACACTCAGCATTTCTCAAGCTGAAAGAACTAAAGAAAAAATTCAAGGCTCAAGTTGCAATATTGAAGGATTCTGTAGAGAAAAATATTAAACAACACAGGAAGCATCAAAAGAAGATGGAAGGAATGCACAGAGTCATTATACCAAAAAGAATTGGCAGATGTTCAACCATTTCAGTATGTAGCATATGATCAGGAACCTATAGTACTGAAGGAAGAAGTCCAAGCTGTACTGAAGGCATTGGCAAAGAGCAAGGAATTGATGGAATACAAAATGAGACATTTCAACAAATGGATGCAGCACTGAAAGCGCTCACTGGTCTATGCCAAGAAATTTGGAGGACAGCTACCTGGCCAACTGACTGGAAGAGATCGATATTATGCCTATTCCAAAGAAAGGCGGTCTAACTGAATATGGAAATTATCAAACAATATCATTAATATCACACACAAGTAAAATTTTGCTGAAGATCATTCAAAAGTGGCTGCAACAGCATATTGACAGGGAACTGTCAGAAATTTAAGTTGGATTAAGAAGAGAATGCGGAGCCAGGGATATCATTGCTGATGTCAGATGGATGTTGGCTGAAAGCAGAGAATACCAGAAAGATGTTTACTTGCATTTTATTGAGTATGCAAAGGCATTCAACTGTTTGGATCATAACAAATTATGGATAACATTTCAAAGGATGGGAATTCTAGAACACTTCATTGTGCTCATGAGGAATGGGTACATAGATCAAGAGGCAGTTATTGGAACAGAACAAGGGGATGCTATGTGGTTTAAAGTCAGGAAACGTGTGTGTCAGGGTTGTATCCTTTCACCATACCTATTCAATCTGTATGTTGAACAAATAATCCAAGAAGCTGGACTATATGATGAAGAATGGGGCATCAGGATTGGAGGAAGACTCATTAATAACCTGTGATGTAGATGACACAACCTTGCTTGCTGAAAGTGAAGAGGACTTGAAGCACTTGCTGGTGGAGATCAAAGACCACGGCCTTCAGTATGAGTTACATCTCAGTATAAAGAAAACAAATATCCTTACCAGTGGTCCAATAAGCAACATCATGATTAAAGGAGAAAAGATTGAAGTGGTCAAGGATTTCACTTTACTTCATCCACAGTTAACATCCATGAAAGCAGCAGTAAAGAAATCAAAACATGAATTGCACTGGATGAATGTGCTGCAAAACAAAAACAAACAAAAAAAACCACTGCCGTTGAGTTGATTCCGACTCCTAGCAACTCCACAGGACAGAGTATAACTGCCCCATAGAATTTCCAAGGAGCACCTGGTGGATTTGAACTGTTGACTTTTTGGTTAGCAGCCACAGCACTTAATCACTACTCCAACAGGGTTTCCAAAACAAAGATGTCACCTTGAAGACTAAGGTGTACCTGACCCAAGCCAAGGTGTTTTCAATCACCTCATATGCATGAGAAAGCTGAACAGCGAATAAGGAAGATCAAAGAAGAATTGATGCCTTTGAATTGTGGTGTTGGCGAAGAATATTGAATATACCATGGGCTGCCAAAAGAACAAACAAATCTGTTTTGGAAGAAGTACAACCAGAATGCTCCTTGGATGCAAGGATGCCGAGACTATGTCTCACATACTTTGGACATGTTATCAGGAGGGATCAGTCCCTGGAGAAGGACATCATATTTGGTAAAGTAGACGGTCAGCAAAAAAGAGGAAGACCTTCAACAAGATGAACTGACACAGTGGCTGCAACAGTGGGCTCGAGCATAACAAGGATTGTGAGGGTGGCACAGGACCAGGTAGTGTTTCGTTCTGTTGTATGTAGGGTTGCTAAGAGTTGGAACCAACTCGGCAGAACCCAACAACAACAACAACAACATTTTGACCATGAAGCCTTATCCCATTCTTTCTTCAAAATTTCATTTAAAATCTATTCCCTTCATACAGTCATCTCATATTAATTCCTTTCTTGAGTTTGCATATATAATGACAATTTGATCTGATCTATTGAAATTTACGATTATTGGCCAAGGATTAAAAAAAAAAAAAAGATTATATAAGCTTTATTCCTTGTATTGTGTTTAGTAGTTTATTTTATTTATGTGTCCTCTGTACTATGAGATCTGTGGAAGCAGGAAGGTTCATGTTTATTTCTCCACCTTTGACACCTAGTAGAGGACTTGGCAAACAAAAGATGCTCGGTATATATGTGTGTGTATGTATATGTATGCACGTATGTATATATGTTGTTGTTAGGTGCTGTCGAGTTGGTTCTGACTCATAGCAACCCTGTGCACAACAGAAAGAAACACTGCCTGGTCCTGAACCATCCTCACAATTGTTGCTATGATTGAACACGTTGTTGCAGTCATTGTGTCAATCCATGTCATTGAGGGTCTTCCTCTTTTTCGCTGACCCTCTACCAAGCATGGTGTCCTTCTCCAGGGACTGATCCCTCCTGATACCATGCCCAAAGTATGTGAGACATAGTCTCGCTATCCTTGCTTCTAAGAAGCGTTCTGGTTGTACTTCCAAGACAGACTTGTCCATTCTTTTGGCAGTCCATGGTATATTCAGTATTTTTCTCCAACACCACAAGTCAAAGGCATTAATTCTTCTTCGGTCTTGCTTATTCACTGTTCAGCTTTTGCATGCGTATGTGGTAATTGAAAACACCATGGTCTGAGTCAGGCGCACCTTAGTTCTAGAGGCGACATCCTTGCTTTCCAGCACTTTAAAGAGATCTTTTGCAGCCAATTTGCCCAATGCTATGTGTCTTTTGATTTCTTGACTGCTGCTTCCATGGGTGTTGATTGTGGATCCAGATAAAATGAAACCCTTGACAGCCTCAATCTTCTGTTCATTTATCATGAGGTTGCTTATTGGCCCAGTTGTGAGAATATTTGTTTTCTTTATGTTGAACTGAGGTGTAATCCATACTGAAGGCTGTAGTGTTCGATCTTCATTAGTAAGTACTTCAAGTCCTCTTCACTTTCAGCAATTAAGGTTGTGTCAGCTGCATAACACACGTTGTTAATGAGTCTCCCTCCAATCCTGATGCCCCATTCTTCTTCACAGAGTCCAGCTTCTCGGATTATTTGCTCAGCAATACAGATTGAATAGGTACGGTGAAAAATACAACCCTGACACACAGCTTTCCTGACTTTAAACCATGCAGTTTTCCCTTGTTCTGTCTGAACAACTGCCTCTTGGTCAAGTACAGGTTCGTCATGGGCACAGTTAAGTGTTCTGGAATTCACAGAACACTTGTATGTATGTATATCCTGGGTGGTACAGTGGTTAAGCTAATCTAAAACTTTGTGGTTCAAAACCACCGGCCACTCTCCGGGAGAAAAATGTGGAAGTCAGCTTCCCTAAATATTATTGTTGTTAGGTGCTTTTAAGTCAGTTTTGACTCACAGCAACACTATACTGCAGAACGAAACACTGCCCTATCTTGCACCATCCTCACACTGGTTGTTATCTTTGAGCACCTTGTTGCAGCCACTCTGTCAACTCACCTCATTGAGGGTCTTCCTCTTTTTTGCTGACCCTGTGCTTTACCAAGCATGATGTCCTTCTCTAGGGACTGTTCCCTCTTCATAACATGTCCAAAGTATGTGAGACAAAGTCTTGCCATCCTTTCTTCTAAGGAACATTCTAGTGTAGTTCTTCTAAGACAGCTTTGTTTGTTCTTCTGGCAGTCCATTGAATATTCAATATTCTTTGCCAACATCATATTTCAAAGACATGGATTCTTTTTCAGTCTTTCTTATTCATTGTTTTGTTTTCGAAAGCATATGAGGCCATTAAAAATACCATGGCTTGTGTTAGGCTCACCTTAGTCTTCAAGTTCTCAAAACGACATCTTTGTTTTTTTTTTTTTTAAGACTTTAAAGGTATCTTTTGCAGCAGATTTGCCCAATGCAAATTGTTTTCTGTAAAGATTACCTACGACCTGGGAAACCCTATGGGGCAGTTCTATTCTGTCCTATAGTGCCATTATGAGTTGGAATGGACTCGAAGGCAAAAGGTGTGGTTTGATTTACACACACACACACACGCACGCACACACACACAGACATATATATATATTAATTAAATGAATGAGTATGGACGTCAGATTTGGGGTCGTTTTATTATTTTTGTAAATTTTATAGCATATTCTGTGTGGAGTTCAAGTCTTTTGTCCATTTTTTTTTTTCTTTTCCAGCTCTTCACTTTGATTATTTTTGAGATGAACTATTTCGTTCCCATAATAGCTCTTTGCTGAGTAGTTTATCATCTGCTGCGCTGGACTGGATACATTTAGAATTTTAACTACTGGCAGCTTAGGAAAGGCAGGAGTTAACATTCTTACAAGAAAACATGAATACTTATCAGGGATATGAATGTCTCCTGAAAGAGTTTAGTGTTTAACCAGTAGGAACCTGTCTCCCCAGATTTCTGCTCCTCCATGTTTGATAACTGTGTGGTGTGTGGTGTGTGTCTCTGTGTTTGTGCATGTATGGGTGCACGCAGGTGTGTTGAATCTGTGTTGAACTCCTTTTCATGTCTAATGATGTCATCCACGTCTGGATTAAAGTTCTGCCTACGTTGTACTTTCAATACCGTAAGTACTCAGAGGATAAAGCTAGATAGCAAATTATTTTAACAACCCTACAGATGTTACTGTTTAGTATATTGAATGAATGATTTTCTACCCACTTGAAAATGTATGAGAATAAATTCTTATGATGCAACAAAGTACCAACATTCTTTATCTTTCCCTTGTCTCCCATGCATAATTGCTAGTTTCTTTTAATAAACTAATGATCCGATCTTGTTCTACAGCCAAACTGGGACTTCTAAAAATTTTTCACACTCATTGGCTGTTAAAGTTTCCAAGACCTAAATACTCCTACCATCCTGAGCCTGTGATTTTCAACAACAAAGCCTTGAGTCCTTCTGACATTTAACGGAATTTGCTGTAGTGTTAGAACAGTGTTCTACACAGAACACATTATAGAACATCTGATTTTTCTCTGGGAAAGAGGGTAGCAGTAATGAACCCTCGAGGAAGGAAATGCAGTTGAATTGGATTTTAAATGTGCACGTTAAAAATAGATTGTGTATACAGGAGATGTTGGATGATACTTAATCAACGGTAATTGTATTTCAGGTGAAGCGTGCCCTTTCCATATCGTGCTCGGCACCTTGCGTTAGCTCAGGCTGTGTCTGCACAGGATTGGGGCAGCCTCCAAACTGCTGCACTTGAACCTCTTTTAAACCCGTTGGAGTTAAAGGTCAAGCCAAGTGTCACTGGAAAGAGAACGTCCTACAGATTGTCCGTAAATCCTGTGATCTGATTTATTACTTGGAGTCAAGTGTTAACTAATGGCAGCTTCATTTGAATGGATAATCCTTCTCTTTCTTAATACTGATGGATAAAAATGGAGATATGAGTTGAAATGAGGGAAGCCGCTTAGCCCTAAATAGAAGTCTGAGTTCACTAATTGCCCCCATCTTTATTTATTTAGTTTTTTCTTTTGCAAGTGACCTTGGTTGTCCAGCTGTCAAAAGGGAAAAAATGATTTCATACTGAATGGAAAACAGTCTTGCTTTTCCAACAGTTAGGTTCATTTCAGAAGCCCACGCTGCTATGATCTACTCTGCTGTACAATGGCCTCTTCAAGGCTGGCCCAGAATTCCAGGGAGTCGTCCTAGAGGAGGAGTTTCATCCTCACCCTGAGGGTGAACTGATTACTGGGTGCCGTGGAGTTGGCTCTGACTCATGGCGACACTATGTGTGTTAGAGTAGAACTGTGCTCCATAGGGTTTTCAATGGCTGATTTCTCAGAAGTAGGTTGCCAGGCCTTTCTTGTGAGATACCTGTGGGTGGACTCCAATCTCCAGCCTTTCAGTTGGCAGCCCAGCACATTAACCTTTTGTACCACCCATAGTCAAGCTAATTACAGTCCTCTTGCATGACGGCCTGATCGTTATGCCTGACTTTATCAAGAGTCCAACGTTCCCCAGCTCTTCCCCCAAGGCTGCGTTTTCCTTGTGGGTCTCTGGTGTCTCTTCTGCCAGATTACATCAGCAGAGATACTCAATGTGGAACCTCCAGGGGGGAGTCAGGATCCCCAAAGTTTCATTGGGCCTACATCTTTTCAGCAGCTCTTAAAATTATTGAAGAGATGGAAGCCCCCAAATGCCTTCTTATAC
The DNA here is from genome assembly GCF_024166365.1 of Elephas maximus indicus. Classification (NCBI taxonomy): domain Eukaryota; kingdom Metazoa; phylum Chordata; class Mammalia; order Proboscidea; family Elephantidae; genus Elephas; species Elephas maximus. The sequence continues at coordinate 236,335,702 of NC_064819.1, forward strand.
CCTCCTCCCTGAAGAATGGTTTCCTAGCCAAAAAGACCCAGTTATTTGTTTGCTTCTCCCCCATGAATAAAGCTATTTCTCTGTATCCTTGCCAACAGAATTAGAAGAGTCCATCAATTTCCTTGCTGAATAATTTTAAGAATTCTGCTTTTCTGAACACTCAGCTGTATAGTTTTTTTTTAAATAAGTGTGTTTTGCAAAATGTTTCTAATGTGGAAACAATTTTTATAAAGCCTTTGGCCCATATATGAGACTCCGAATGAATATGCCACATTTGGTTTGCAACAAACAGCAACACCATAAAAATTCAATAACAATTTAGAAATCTCAGACCCATTAAACTTTTAAATAAAATATCATTAAAAAAGAGGAAGTTAGATGATTGAATATAGACATGTAGACACATTTTTAGTTTGTACTTTTTTTTTAATAAATGATACTTGACTTCAGATATTAGTCAAGAATTGGTAAATGATAAAACTAGTTTTCAAATGTGGGATTTTGCTTCATCCAAATACTATTTTTCAACTTCTCTGTTGCAGTTGAAAGGAATCCCTGGGTGATGCAAACAGTTAAGGGCTTGGTTGCTAACCAAAAGATTGGTGGTTCAAAACCACCCAGAAATACCTCAGAAGGAAGGCCTGGTGATCTCCTTCCAAAAAATTAGCCATTGAAAACCCCGTGACTCACAGTCCTGCTCTGACATACGTAGGGTCGCCATTCATCATGGTTACCCTGATGGCAACTGGTTTGCTTTTCGGTTTCAGTAGCACTTGAATAGATCCTTCTTTGGGTTGCCTTGTCTTTCCTCTACACATCAGAGCGAGGTCAAATCCTGCTAAGTCTGTTACTTTCTATGAAGCCTTCCTGGAATTCTTCAGCTCACTTTGACCTTTCCCTTTTCTAAAATCTTAAATCATTTATAGTCATCATTGCATTAGCCTCTATTTTCTTCTTACATGAAAACGGGAATTTTAGCTTTGTCAGGGTAGATGACCCACCGAATCCTTCTTTGGTTTGTGGCTAATATTTGATGGGCATGATAGGTCCTTGCTTATTCAGTAGGTATTACTGATCCGCTGCTAGATTCCAGGTGATATGGGGTTCCTAGGGCAGTGTGAACAAAGAGGAGCTGGGGGAAAAGGCCTGTTGCAAATGTGAATAGTTTTCTTGGGCATCCAAAGGAGTATAAATTTACACTGGGAATGGGTGACTTTTTGAGAGCCAGGAAAAATGATTCCAGACCAAGAGAAAGAATCTGGCTTCTTCGGAGGTCCACTCCAAAGGCGTGAAAAACCATCAAGAGTTGTCCTCACAGGCTCATCTTTCTAAGCTTCTGTATGTCTAGTTTTTGAGGCTGGAGCGCACTTACTCCTCACTGTCTGCAGTGAAATAGTGGCGAAACCAAGGCAGGAATCTTGCTGTAGGGTGAGACTCTGCTGTGACCATGAGAAGTCATAGAAATCGTTAGAAGAGATGAGGCACCAGGCCACCATGCTGGGTAGGGTCTGCACAGCTGGAGCAGTCAGGGTAAGGAGCCCTCAGCCCCTGCCTGCATCACAGGGAGCACTTTGTAATGACTGAGACTCTGTTTTGTGGGTGACATGTAGGGTGCAAATTATCTTCATGTGATCAGATTGCCACTGTTTTCAAGGTCACCAGTGTCCAAAAATAAAGGATGGATTGACTGCAGCTCCTTGGAAACTACATGGGGCAGTTCTACTCTGTCCTATAAGGTCACTACGAGTTGGAATCGACTCGATGGCACTGGGTTTTTTGGGTTTCTGTATAATAGAATCAAAGAGTCTGAGCAGTGTCTTGCACAATTAGGCAGCCATCGAGGGTGGTTAGAGCCAGTCAAGGTGTTTTACCGCACATGACTGTCCAGACTTGAGAGAGCCTTGAGAAACTGTGTATGGGTTTAATGAATCACAGATATTATTACCTGCCCAACAGATATTTTAAATCGCCCTTGCTTTTCCTTTCATTTCACATGCAAAGGGAAACAAGTGCCTTTGAAATCGTTACTGGGAGAGAGGAAGGGAAGCTGCCAACTTTTAAACAGGTCTGAAGAGATGCTGAAGGCAAACACAGCAGCTTCTGGAAGTCGCAGGGGAGCGTTGAGAGATGAGGCTGTAGGACAAACGCCATTCTATGTCTCACAGAATTCAGATTACAGGGTGAGAGCAGATGGCCTGCAAGCACGCTGTCATTCCTCATCAGACAGCCCGGCTCAGGACTCGAAAACGCTGGCCCTTTTAATGGGTTCCCAGGGGAACATCTTCTTGGCTGACCAAAAGCTAGAGGTAGCAAGGATTCCCCAGGGACCTTATTTAATCTCCCTGTGTGATACAGAGAAACCCACAGGCTTTTGCAAGTTTCTCCCAGACAGCTGGGTTTCAGAGAAAACTAATTGGCATTCCTGAATAATGCCGGGAAAGAGAACAGTCGGCAGGAACGCGGTGAATTTGTCAAAGGCTCCTACAATATCAAGGTCCGCAGAAAGCTGAGATTTCATTTTCGGTATTGATTAAAAACCCTATACTGGGCTTTCGAAAACGAGAAAGGAAGTTCCGGGGAAAAAATCCAGCTTCTACTGAGAAGTGTTTTAGGATACATGATCAAGCCGATGATGATGACAGTGGTGATAATAATAGCCAATACATTTGTGTGTGTTCTTGCTTTCCTCAAAATTTGGTTATTGAAGCCACAAGACAAGAAGCTGAATGCCTCTAGCTAGGAATCTATCAAAGAGACACAGCAAATCAAACGGATGCAAAATATAAAAAAGGGACAGAAACACGTACTAACTAGACTCTTACTGCGTGCCAGAAGGAGCCTGGTGGGTCAGTGGTTAAGCACGCAGTTGGTGGTTGGAATCTACCAGCCACCCCGTAGGAGAAAAGAAGTGGCAATCTGCTTCCGTAAAGGTTACAGCCTAGAGAGCCCTACGGGGCATTTTTACTCTGTCCTATAGGGTCATTTTGAGTTGGAATCAACTTGATGGCAATTTTGTGTGTGTGTGTGTGTGTGAGGCCCTGTACAGGTGCTTTACCTGTGTTAATTGATATGATCTCTTACCTGATTTTAAGGTCCCTGGGTGGCACGAATATTTCTGCTTGACTACTAACCTAAACAGTGGTTCCAGTCCACCCAATGGTGCCAGGGAAGAAAGGCCTTGCAATCTGCTTTTGTAAAGATTACAGCCAAGAAAAGTCCATGGAGTTCAATTCCATTCAGTAACTCATGGAGTTGCCACAAGCTGAAATCGTCTCTAAGACACTGAGTTTGTTTTGGTTTGGATTACCTGATTTTAGTAAAGGGCTTGTCAGAGAGTTAGTTACAAGTTAAGATGGACTTTCAACATCAAAATGTGCTTATAGCTATGTGGCTATCAATGAACCTCATGCATACTGCAGGGCCCAGCGCTGTGCTTCTCCCTCTGCTGGGACCAGGCCCACCAAACATGGCTCCAGGCCGATTGGAAGCACATTTGGCAGGAAGGAAACTACTGGCCCCATGGTTCAAGCAGAATGAGTGTCCTGAGATGATCTGTCCTTCCGTGTGTGTTGTTAGCCTTTGCTCACAGACAAAAGCTGAAGGGCTTTTTTTTTTTTAATTGTACCTTAGGTGAAGTTTTATAGAACAAAACAGTTTCTCATCAAACAATTAGTACACACATTGTTCTATGACATTGGTTAACAACTCCACAACATGTCAACACTCTCCCTTCTCAGCCCTGGGTTCCCTGTTACCAGCTTTCCTGCTCCCTCCTGCCTTCCAGTCCCTGCCACTGGGCTGGTGCGCCCCTTTAGCCTTGTTTTTTTCCACGGGCCTGTTCAATTTTTGGCGGAAGGGTGAACCTCAGGAGTGACCTCATTACTGAACTGAAAGGGTGTTGGGGGCCATACTGTCAGGGTTTCTCCAGTCTCTGTCAGGCCAGAAAGCCTGGTCTTTCTTTTTGAGTTAGAATTTGCTCCACGTTTTTCTCCAGCTCTGTCCGGGACCCTCTATGGTGATCCCTGTCAGAGAATTCAGTGATGGTAGCCAGGTACCATCTTGTTTTACTAGACTCAGTCTGGTGGAAGCTGTGGTAGATGTGGTCCATTAGCCCTTTGAACTAATCTTTCCCTTGTATCTTTAGTTTTCTTCATTATTCCTTGCTCCCAAAGGGGTAAGACCAGTGGAGTCTCCCAGATGGTTGCTCACAAGCTTTTAAGACCCCAGAAGCTACTCACCAAAGTAGAATGTAGAACTTTTTCTTTATAAACTCTGTTATGCCAATTGAGCTAGATGTCCTCTGAGACCATGGTCCCCATAGCCCTCGGCCCAGCAATTCAGTCCTTCAGGGGATTTGACTGTGTCTATGGAGCATGGAGCTACTATGACCTCGTAAGGGACTTTCTTAAACCACAAACAGACACCCCTTCCAGAAATGCCAATTTGGCAAATGACCTCCCTGATCAGCAAGTGGTCTTGGCATCTTTCCTGTCATTTTTGGAGGATGTCTCTCTGCAGATAAAGCTGTTGGAGGAGTTAAGATTGAAATTTGGAGAAATTCTCAGTGAATTTTGTAATGATACATACAAAGCCTCAGCAATCCCCAGATCACTGAAAGTAATAGGGGAAGGGAGACTGGAAAGGACTCAGAGAGGCTTAGCTCTTGTCCTGGAAGACTTCTGAGCCTTTTTGGGGTTCACAGATGGAGCTGAAGAGGAGCCCCTCAGAGTGGGAGCCCAGACTCTCCATGTGTTGAACATAGAGCCAGGCTTACTTCACCCCTTCGTAGGTCAGAAACCTGCTGTTTATCTCTTTAACATTTTGTAATTTATCTTTTAATTTAGGAACCCTGGTGGTGCAATGGTTAAGCACTGGGCTCCTAACAGAAAGGTTGGTGGTTCGAACCCACCAGCAGCTCTGAGGGAGAAAGATGTGGCACTTCTGTAAACATTACAGCCTTGGAAACCATATGGAGCGGTTCTGCTCTGTCCTATAGAGTTGCTGTGAGTTGGAATCGACTCCAAGGCAGTGGGTTTGGTTTTGGTTTTGGATCTTGTAATTTGTTTATATTAAGTTTAATAGATTTTATTTTTAGAGCAGTTTTAGGTTTATAGAAAAATTGTGCGGAAAGCACAGAGTTCTCATCTCCTCCCTCTTCGCCCTGCACATAGTTTGCCCCTTTCCTAACACCTTGCGTGCCTGCTGTGCAACTGTTACAATGCATGGACCGACAGTGATACGTGATTACCCACTAAAGTTCACGTGAGGGTTGACAGTCTGTGTTGTACAGCTCCTTGAGTTTTCACAAATGTACAATATCCGATATCTGCCATTATAGTATCATGCAGAAACAAACAAACCAAGAAAACCCAAAACAACATTTCAGTCAAGTCAAATATTGTCTAGCCAACTAAGAGTGAGCAAGACCACTCACCTCGTCAGGGATGACGTCCCCGCTTATCATTTCTAGGGGAAGCTCTGAGTCCAGTCATCCTGCTTCCAAGCATGGCATCCGGGGCTATAGTTGGGAATGGGAACCACCTCAACAGGTACCCAATGCCACCTTTTCTCATTGGTTTAGTTTTCCAGTGCTGCCAGAATAAAATTTACTTTCTTACAGAAATTTACTGTCTTAGAGCTGTGGGGGCTAGAGGTCAACATTCAGGGTGTCAGCAGGGCCATGCTCTCCCTGTCTGCCCCAGGGGCAGATCTTTCTTGTTTCTCCCAGCTCCTGGTAGCCCTGGGCATTTCTCAGCGTTCCTTGGCTTGTGGGCGCCTCTTTACATGGCACCTGTCTTCCCCCTGTGTGACTCTGTCTCTGTGTCTGTTCTCTGTTTTCACAAGACACCACTCAGAAGGGATTAGGGCCAACCCTACTGCATATGACCCTCGTAACTTAACTAAAAAGTGTAGCCTGTCCTGAGTGGTCCGTTTTGGAGGCCTGGGAGGCAGCTGGGGGCGGGGTGCTGTGCTGCTGCCTGAGAGCCTAAACAAGCGCTGTGCTGAGTGTGCTTCGGCTTTTTTCCATCTGCAGATTAGTGGTCTGCCCCATCAATCATCATTTTTTTTTTAATAATTTTTATTGAGCTTTAAGTGAACGTTTACAAATCAAGTCAGTCTGTCACGTATAAGCTTCTATACGCCTTACTCCATACTCCCACTTACTCTCCCCCTAATGAGTCAGCCCTTCCAGTCTCTCCTTTCGTGACAATTTTGCCGGTTTCTAACCCTCCCTACCCTCCTATCTCCCCTCCAGACAGGAATGCCAACACAGTCTCAAGTGTCCACCTGATACAAGTAGCTCACTCTTCGTCAGCATCTCTCTCCAACCCATTGTCCAGTCCCTTCCATGTCTGATGAGTTGTTTTCAGGAATGGTTCCTGTCCTGGGCCAACAGAAGTTTTGGGGACCATGACCACTAGGATTCCTCTAGTCTCAGTCAGACCATTAAGTCTGGTCTTTTTATGAGAATTTGTGGTCTGCATCCCACTGATCTCCTGCTCCCTCAGGGGTCCTCTGTTGTGCTCCCTGTCAGGGCAGTCATCGATTGTGGCCGGGCACCGTCTAGTTCTTCTGGTCTCAGGATGATGTAAGTCTCTGGTTCATGTGGCCCTTTCTGTCTCTTGGGCTCGTAGTTATCGTGTGACCTTGGTGTTCTTCATTCTCCTTTGATCCAGGTGGGTTGAGACCAACTGACGCATCTTAGATGGCCACTTGTTAGCATTTAAGACCCCAGATGCCACATTTCAAAGTGGGATGCAGAATGTTTTCATAATAGAATTATTTTGCCAATTAACTTAGAAGTTCCCTTAAGCCATAGTCCCCAAACCCCCGCCCTTGCTCCGCTGACCTTTGAAGCATTCAGTTTATCCCGGAACCTTCTTTGCTTTTGGTCCAGTCCAGCTGAGCTGACCTTCCATGTATTGAGTATGGTCCTTCCCTTCACCTAAAGTAGTTCTTATCTGCTAACTAATCATTAAATAACCCTCTTCCACCCTCCCTCCCTCCTCCCCTCGTAACCACAAAAGTATGTGTTCTTCTCAGTTTATACTATTTCTCAAGATCTTATAATAGTGGTCTTATACAATATTTGTCCTTTTGCCTCTGACTAATTTCACTCAGCATAATGCCTTCCAGGTTCCTCCATGTTATGAAATGTTTCACAGATTCTTCACTGTTCTTTATTGATGCGTAGTATTCCATTGTGTGAATATACCACAATTTATTTAACCATTCATCCGTTGATGGACACCTTGGTTGCTTCCAGCTTTTTGCTATTGTAAACAGTGCTGCAATAAACATGGGTGTGCATATATCTGTTAGTCTGAAGGCCTTATTTCTCTAGGGTATATTCCAAGGAGTGGGATTTCTGGGTTGTATGGTAGTTCTATGTCTAACTTTTTAAGAAAACGCCAGATAGATTTCCAAAGTGGTTGTACCATTTTACATTCCCACCAGCAGTGTATAAGAGATCCAATCTCTCTGCAGCCTCTCCAATATTTATTATTTTGTGTTTTTTGGATTAATGCCAGCCTTGTTGGAGTGAGATGGGATCTCATCATAGTTTTAATTTGCATTTCTCTAATGGCTAATGATCGAGAGCATTTTCTCATGTATCTGTTAGCTGCCTGAATATCTTCTTTAGTGAAGTGCGTGTTCATATCCTTTGCCCACTTCTTGATTGGGTTGTTTGTCTTTGTGTGGTTGAGTTTTAACAGGATCATATAGATTTTAGAGATCAGGTGCTGGTCAGAGATGTCATAGCTGAAAATTCTTTCCCAATCTGTAGGTGGTCTTTTTACTCTTTTGGTGAAGTCTTTAGATGAGCATAGGTGTTTGATTTTTAGGAGCTCCCAGTTATCTGGTTTCTCTTCATCATTTTTGGTAATGTTTTGTATTCTGTTTATGCCTTGTATAAAGGGCTTCTAACGTTGTCCCTATTTTTTCTTCCGTGATCTTTATCGTTTTAGTCTTTATGTTTAGGTCTTTGATCCACTTGGAGTTAGTTTTTGTGCTTGGTGTGAGGTATGGGTCCTGTTTCATTTTTTTGCAAATGGATATCCAGTTATGCCAGCACCATTTGTTAAAAAGACTATCTTTTCCCCCAGTTAACTGACACCGGGCCTTTGTCAAATATCAGCTGCTCATATGTGGATGGATTTATATCTGGGTTCTCAATTCTGTTCCATTGGTCTATGTGCCTGTTGTTGTACCAGTACCGGGCTGTTTTGACTACTGTGGCTGTAAAATAGATTCTAAAATCAGGTAGTGAGGCCTCCCACTTTCTTCTTCTTTTTCAGTAATGCTTTACTTATCTGAGGCTTCTTTCGCTTCCATATGAAGTTGGTGATTTGTTTCTCCATCACATTAAAAAATGTCATTGGAATTTGGATAGGAAGTGCATTGTATGTATAGATGGCTCTTGGTAGAATAGACATTTTTACTATGTTAAGTCTTCCTATCCATGAGCAAGGTATGTTTTTCCACTTAAGTAGGTCCTTTTTAGTTTCTTGTAGTAGTTTTTTGTAGTTTTCTTTATATAGGTCTTTTACATCTTTGGTAAGATTTATTCCTAAGTATTTTATCTTCTTGGGGGCTACCGTGAATGGTATTGATTTGGTTATTTCCTCTTCAATGTTCTTTTTGTTGATGTAGAGGAATCCAAGTGATTTTTGTATGTTTATCTTATAACCTGAGACTCTGCCAAACTCTTCTATTAGTTTCAGTAGTTTTCTGGAGGATTCCTTAGGGTTTTCTGTGTATAAGATCATGTCATCTGCAAATAGAGATAATTTTACTTCCTCCTTGCCAATCCGGATGCCCTTTATTTCTTTGTCTAGCCTAATTGCTCTGGCTAGGACCTCTAGCACAATGTTGAATAAGAGCGGTGATAAAGGGCATCCTTGTCTGGTTCCCGTTCTCAAGGGAAATGCTTTCAGGCTCTCTCCATTTGGAGTGATGTTGGCTTTGTATAGATGCCCTTTATTATGTTGAGGAATTTTCCTTCAATTCCTATTTTGCTGAGAGTTTTTATCATGAGTGGGTGTTGGACTTTGTCAAATGCCTTTTCTGCATCAATTGATAAGATCATGTGGTTTTTGTCTTTTGTTTTATTTATATGGTGGATTACATTAATGGTTTTTCTAATGTTAAACCAGCCTTGCATACCTGGTATAAATGCCACTTGGTCGTGGTGGATTATTTTTTTGATATGTTGTTGAATTCTATTGGCTAGAATTTTGTTGAGGATTTTTGCATCTATGTTCATGAGGGATATAGGTCTGTAATTTTCTTTTTTTGTGATGTCTTTACCTGGTTTTGGAATCAGGGATATGGTGGCTTCATAGAATGAGTTAGGCAGTATTCCATCATTTTCTATGCTTTGAAATACCTTTAGTAGTAGTGGTGTTAACTCTTCTCTGAAAGTTTGGTAGAACTCTGCAGTAAAGCCATCCGGGCCAGGGCTTTTTTTTGTTGTTGTTGGGAGTTTTTTTTATTACAATTTCAATCTCTTTTTTTGTTATGGGTGTATTTAGTTCTACTTCTGATTGTGTTAGTTTAGGTAGGTAGTGTTTTTCTAGGAATTCATCCATTTCTTCTAGGTTTGCAAATTTGTTAGAGTACAATTTTTCGTAATAATCCGATATGATTCTTTTAATTTCAGTTGGGTTTGTTGTGATGTGACCCATCTCGTTTCTTATTCCAGTTATTTGTTTCCTTTCCTGTATTTCTTTAGTCAGTCTGGCCAATGGTTTATCAATTTTGTTAATTTTTTCAAAGAACCATCTTTTGGCTTTGTTAATTCTTTCTCAATCATCATTTTTTACTGACCCTAAAGAAGCTGACGGGGTTTAGTATTTTTAGCTCCCTTATGGGATTGACACATTTCCTTCTGGCTCTAACAAAGCAGTAGTTCTAACAGGTTAAGATGTAAACAATGGCCTCAATATTTGACAAATTCTTGTGGATTCAATAAATCATTTTAACTAATATTTTCCCCCAATAAGAACCTAAAGAATCCTTGCAGGATATAAAATTAAAAACAAAACAAAACAGAAAAAACTTCCTTCCCAAGTATATATATATCACTGATACATAGCTACTTTCCTCACCCAAGCCAAATGGGCACTTTTCATAAGGTTATTTTAATTGATGGTTCAACACTGAATATCTCTCAAGAAGGTTCTATAGTCTTTAATTAAAAAATTAGGAACTTTGAAAAAAAGTCCATTAAAGAAGAAAAATCCCCCATTTCTGAATGGAGGTGCTTGAAGCACCAACATTCCTTTCTAATGAACTCTAGTAAAAAATTATTAATGGACTACTTTATTTTTTTGGTGAGAAATTGTGGTCAGAAGTGCTTAACTAGTATTAAGAAACTCAAAAAGCCAATTTCTGTGGGTGAGGTCAACTATATAATTTGTGGATCCCAATAAAAAATGAAAATGCAGACCCCTTGTTTCAAAAACAGGAGAAAAGTGTCTTTAAAGGCACTCTATTATAAAGCTTTTCATTTAAAAGTACTTTATCACTTATAAAATGTAATAAGGGTAATAAATAGCAATAATGAGTAACAACATAAGCTTACACATTACAAAAAAGTATTTTTGTTGTCATGATTTCATGTTGTATTATGAACAATACTTTATTAATGTAATACCTTGATGAATCAAATAATTTTTCTAGATCGCTTTTCTGAAAATTCATTGACTAGATCATCAAAATTTGTACATCTAATAATTTCACTTTTAACTGATGTAATTGAAAGTTACACCACTTACTCTTGGCAAGAGGAAGATCCCAAATAATTTTTATATATTTTGAAGTCTGAGAAGGGTCTTTATCCTGACACACCTTCTACTGTTGCTGTTAGGAATATTTCATAAGCTGTGACAAGTTTGGGTTAAAGTTCTGACAAATCATTTCAAAATAGAAATTTATTACATTTAGACTTGATAATTCTATGGAACAATTTTTCTAAAAAGATTTAACTCTTCATACAAATCAATTCTAAGTCTGAATTTAACTTTAAATGTGAATTTATAGCACGCAATTTTAATATTTTCTCTGACATATCCTGTAGTATGTGGAAGTTATACAAGAAACTAAAAGTGGCTGTATGATCTGTATGTAGGTGAAAACACCTATTTATGCATTCTATTGCAATACTTCAATTACAAGAAAAAGAAAGTAATTGCTTTCCTTATTAATAATTGGTTCACCTGAAACTTCACATGAAAATATTGTTCTTTCCCATCAAATGAAATGATCTTTAAATCTTGTTTCTATTTCTAAGCCTGTGGGTATTTGCTTTGCAACATTGAACTAGTTTTCAAAACCAGAGATTCTAAACTCTTTGAGTAATTCTAATATCCCCTTTGTATGCCTTGTGATGGTGTCCTCTGTACTCTTGTTGTTTTGTAATGATTGACAGAGTTTACTTCCTGAGTGCTGGCAGTCCAGTCTCTGGACAGGTAATGTGCTTAGCTGGACAGGTAATGACTGTGCAGACACTGCAGGGATGACCGCCTGACAAGGAGAGGGGCAGGCTGGCTTCCAATGTGGGTCCTGGCACTGGCCCATGTCGAGCACCTCTCCCTCGCTGTAGCTCTGGCCACTGTTGCTGCTACTACTGCCACCTCCACCATCCACCTGGGTCTAGGACCTGGCCAGCCCTTCAACAAATAACAAATAAGCCCCCCAAAAATCCCAGACTGCCTCGAGTTGCACACCCATGTGTGAGCAGCTGCTGTGTACCGCGCTGTCTCCTGGCCGGAAGGAAAGAGGTTGACCCTGCCCGTGCACAGGCTGCTCCTGGACAACAGCCAAGTGTGTGCTGCCTGCCACCTGGTATCTCATCCTTGCACACCTGCTCCATTTGTGCTGTCAGACTTCACTTGCAACAGACAAGTTCAAAGATAAAATTTCAAGATGAGACAACCAGTCCTAGTCGCTGTCGAGTCGATTCCATTTCATGGAGACCCTGGTGCGTGTCAGAGTAGAAGTGTGCTCCACAGGGTTTTCAATGGCTGATTTTTCAGCAGTAGATCCCCAGGGCTTTCTTCAGAGTCACCTCTGGGTGAGCTCAAACCTCTGACCTTTTGGTAAGTAGCCAAACGTGTTAATAGTTTGCATGACCCAGCAGAGCATTGAACCCAGAATAGAGCCCTTCTTGGCACATGCTGTCATACAGCTGAACAGGTCAGCCATCCATGAAGCCAGCTCTGTGTGGACATATGTACCTGAGAGTACATAGTAATCTCGCTTTTGCAAAAACATATTCCTTAGGATGCAAGTGGAAAAGGTAGAGAAATGAGAAATCTATAGAGAGAATGTGAGAGTTAAATTACAAAAATAACTTTGGGGAAAAACAGAGATGATACTGAAATACATGGCCTAGGACCCACTGATTGGAGGCCTGTGTTAATATTATTTTGTTCTTGTTGTTTTTCAAAAACCACGTTCTTAATGCATTATAAACAATTTCTACTTTGAGTTTCCTTACAGAGGAGTTAGATATTAAAGCCATTTGTGATGCAACCTGTGCACAGAATCCTTCAGGATTTTAACTTTTTGCCTGGTATTTCATAGTTGCCTTTCCCATAGTTTATTTGTGGGCAGCCATTTTTAACAACTCAGCTTTATAGTGCTTTCTAGAGCATTCAGTTTAGTTTTCTTAGAATTACCTATTTTTTGTATTCATATATTACACCCACTTCTCACTTATTGACATGGTTAGGTTCTAAAGACCAGGTCATTATGTGAAGATCAGTGTCATGCAAAAATAAAGGATGAACACATGAGATCACAAAATGGAATATGTCTACATCATTACATAACTGTCAAATTACATTGTTGCATAGATGCCAAATTACATCATTACATAACTGACAAACCATTAAGAATCATGGGCCAGCCAAATTGACACATAACCTTAACCAACACAGCCAGTATTACTCTTACCTCACACCTCAGCATTCATTACTGCCAGACATACATCATTAATGCACAAAGTAGTTGGATAGTAGGTTTTTTTACCATTGTCATAAATGTGAAAGGGTTGGATAATGTGATAGTAAGTGAGGAGTTGTTGTTGTTAGGTGCCATTGAGTTGGTTCTGACTCGTAGCGACCCTATGCATACCAGAAAGAAACACTGCCTGGTCCTGTGCCATCTTCACTATTATTAAGTTTGAGCCCATTACTGTAGCCACTGTGTCAATCCATCTTGTTGAGGGCCTTCCTCTTTTCTGCTGTTCCTGTACCACCAAGCATGATGTCCTTTTCCAGGGGCTGATCTCTCTTCATAACATGTCCAAAGAATGTGAGATGTAGTCTTCCCATCCTTGCTTCTAAGGAGCATTCTGGTTGTACTTCTTCCAAGACAGATTTGTTTGTTCTTTTGACAGTCCATGGTATATTCAATGTTCTTTGCCAACACCACATTTCAAAGACTTTAACTCTTGTTCAATCTTCCTTAGTTATTGTTCAGCTTTTACATGCATATGAGGCGATTGAAAACACCATGACTTGGGTCAGGCTCAACTTAGTCTTCAGGGTGACATCTTTGCTTTTCAATGCTTTAGCGGCCTTTTGCAGCAGATTTACCCATATGCAATGTGTCTTTTAACTTCCTGACTACTGCTTCCATGGGTGTTGATTGTGGATCCAAGTAAAATGAAATCCTTGACAACTTCAATCTTTCCTCTGTTTATCATGATATTGCTTATTGGTCCAGTTGTGAGGATTTTTGTTTTCTTTATGTGAGGTATAATCCATACTGAAGGCTGTGGTCTTCGAACTTGATCAGAAAGTGCTTCAAGTTCTCCTCACTTTCAGCAAGCAAAGTTGTGTCATCTGAATAACGCAGGTGTTACTGCATCTTCCTCTGATCTTGCTGCTTTGTTCTTCTTCACAGAGTCCAGCTTCTCGGATTATTTGCTCAGCATGCAGACTGAGTAGGTATGGTGAAAGGATACAACCCTGATGCACACCTTTCCTGACTTTAAATCATGTTGTATCCCCTTGTTCTGTTCCAACGACTGCTTCTTGATCTATGTAAAGATTACAGCCTTGGAAACTCAATGGAGCAGTTCTACTCTGTCCTATAGGATCGCTATGAGTTGGAATTGACTTGATGGCAACATGTTTGGTTTTGGGTTTTGGTTTATTTGAACTGAGTGGATCATATGCCCTTTATTCTTCTAGGTAGCATATGTTATGGGCTGGATTGGGTTCCCCCAAAGGATACAGTGAACTCCTTACCCAGCACCAGATGAAGCGGTGGGTTAGGCAGCCTAGGGCACTACGCTTAATGGGGCACCAAATTTGATATATGTCAAAAGCTTTTGGCTAAAATATTATCAAAATTAGCTAAATATCAAGTAGTTAATATAAGTTGATACAGATGTTCCCAAACTATGCATCTGTGGTGCAGTGTGTAGGTAGGGTGTATGAAACCCCGCTGTAGAAAATAACCTTGTATTTAAGAAACTAATTACTGTTCTAGTATCAAACAAAAAATTCAGTACTGTGCTGGGATGACTCCAGGCAACTTAAGAGGCTGCCTTCCCAAAAGCAACTTGGTTAGAAGCAGGTGTGCCCCCAGATAGCTGCATCAGCTGGGCAGCCGAAGCCATCATGAAGGCTGATTGATAAGGTGCTGCATATATTTTCATTACATCATTTCCCTTAATTTGTCAATTCATTATTTGAAATAAAGTAAATGAACAAGAAGATGCCTGTTGCTGTCTAGCGGAGAATAGAACTGTCCCATAGGGTTTCCAAGGAGCAGTTAGTGAATTTGAACTGTTGACCTTTTGCTTAGCAGCGGAGCTCTTTACCACTATGCCACCAGGGCTCCATTATTATATGAAAGGGAACCACGGACACCCTCTGCCCAGGGATCTAAAACATCTTCTTTATCTGGCCCTGTCCTAACCCACAAAAAACCCAAAACCAAACTGGTTGCCTCCAAGTTGATTCCAACTTATAGCAACTCCATAGGGCAGAGTAGAACTGCCCCATAGTGTTTCCAGAAAGTGGCTGGTGGATTCTAAATGCCAGCCTTTTGATTAGCAGATGAGCTCTTAACTGCTGAGCCACCAGGGCTCCAGTCTTAACCCCCAGTACCTGTGAATGTGACCTTTTTAGGAAATAGCTTCTTGAAAGATGTTATCAGTTAAGTGAAGACATACTGGAGCAGGGTGAGCCCTAATCCCCTCTGAGTGGTGTCCTAAAAGAAGAGGAGAAGAGACAGAGAGGGCGATGAACACCATGTGAGGGTGTAATGGTACTGCCACTGCAAGCCAAGAACCCCTGGGGCTACCAGAAGCTGGGAGAGATAAGAATGGACCTTCCCTTACAGACTTTGGAGAGAACACGGTCCTGCCAACACTCTGAATTCAGACTTCTAGCCTCCAGATGTGGGGCAATAAATTTCTGTTCTTACAAGCCACACACTTTGCAGAATATTTTTACGACAGCCCCGGGGAGCCTATTTGGTCTAACTCTTATTTTTGGCCCAGACAAGCATGTCAGCATCTGGACCGTATGTCTTAGTTCATGGTTAAACCACAACTTCAAACCAGTTGCCGTTCCATTGATTCTGACTCATGGTGACCCCATGTGTGCAGAGTAGGACTGTTCCATAGGGTTTTCAAGGCTGTGATCTTTTGAAAGCCAAGCCTTTCTCCTGAGATGCCTCTGGGTGGGTTCAAACCATGGACCTTTCAGTTAGTAGTTGGGTGCTTAACTGTTTGTGTTACCCAGGGAATCCTAGGTGACAAGCCATTGACGTGGATCGATGGCCCTTGAAAGAAATATCAGCAAATGATTTTTGCAGTTATTATGGAGATAATTTCAAGCACATGGTTCAATAAAGCCCACAAATCTTCTTTATGGGACTTCAAAATTTAAATTTATTTACCATCCTAGTGTCAGAAAAAGAGCTGTGCTTATTTTAAGCAAGCATTCCTTTGTTCTTTGTCTGCAAGGGCACTCAGAGTCAAACCTTCTGCCCACTTCTAATTTCCGCAAAGGAATGAAGGCTTTACTTTTTTCCCTATTCGTATTTTCGTGCATCTTAGTTTACTCACTAAAAAAAAAAAACTTGCTCTGACTTATGTAAGACTGCAAGACTCTTCAAACCATTTGTGTAATAGAATGGAATTAAAATAAATAAACATGTATCATGGTAAGAGCTCATAAATCCTTTTATCTTCTCATTTCCACCTTCCTGTGCTGTGTTGTTATCAGACTCTGCTAAGGGGAGGGACCAGCTTCCCTGATGTTAGCAACTACGGTTTCTCAGAGCCAGATAGTACATAGCTAAAAGCATGGCCTTTTGAACACTCTTGTGCAGCTCAGAGGGTGGAAGGGAAAATTTACTGAGGGAGTCATAGCTTCAGTCTACACAGCCTGAAGTATTGGAGTCATCAAAGGCTGCAGAACCTATAGTTCTCTGAGGGCCCCAGGAATCTGGCTTGGAGCCACAGTCAGCTATCTGTTATCCTGGGGGAAATTTAGTATGTCTGACACAGTTTCCTATTCTAGTTCATATGCCCATGGCGTGACTGTGGCAGAGATACAGGCCTTCAGCCAAGATTAGGTCCCCCACACCCTGGCCATACCTCTTGACAGAGTTCAAAAGTTCTGACAAGGTTCATGTTTTCAATCTGCACACATCCTCACTGCAATCATGTGGTCATGCAAAGTGTCATCAGAGCATGGCAGTTAGCATTTTGTAAAGAAAACTTTTTTGGATCATCAGCTATTGCAGGCCCAGCTAAGGATGGGCCCAAGGGCTTTCCACTGCAGCTTAGCCTGCCTGGCTATTCTGCTCTATTTCCAAGCAGATTCAAAATCATGAAGGTGGCTAGCAGTGGCAGATGGCACCTGACACTTGAAATAGGGGACCTTTACTCCAAAAGAAGGAGGTATCAAGGGAAAATGCCAGGCGTATTCCCAAGATAGCAGATGTTTTGACAGGTGGAATGAGAATCGGGTAGACACAAGTTTGAACTGATGATGCTCTAAACATTAAAATAACAACAACAACAAAAAAAAACCCAAACTCGTTGCCATTGAGTCAATTCCAACTCATAGTGACCCTATAGGACAGAGTAGAACTGCCCCATAGGTTTCCAAGGAGTACCTGGTGGATTTGAACTGCTGACCTTTTGGTTAGCAGCCGTAGCTCTTAACCACTATGTCACCAGGGTTTCCACTCTGAACATACTGGTTAGTTATTCCTGTCGGAGAAGTCCATAACCAAACTCTTGGATAAAACCCTGAAGGAAATAGAGGAGTGTGTCCCACTGAGCAGGGGATTTTCCGGGGTTTGTTTGCTGATTGTCACCTCATTAATAATTTTATAGGCAGCGGTGGGGTTGTCATTGAAGGTGAAGATGAAAGGAAGGAAAGAAGAGTGAACTCAGAATAGGATATGGCCATATGTCCTGATAGAATTGTAGTTACATCTCTTCTTCAGTGGGCAGACAATGAGCTGTTCTTAAGGCCATGTGTGTGGGATTATCACTGGGACAGGAAAAAAGTGTCTTAATCTTATTGTTGCTGTTAGGTGCTATCAAGGTAATTCTGACTCATGGCAAAATGTTGCCCTGTCCTACACCATCTTCATGACCATTGGAATGTTTGAGTCCATTGTTGAGGCTGTTGTGTCAATCCATCTCATTGAAGGGTTTTCCTTTGTTTTTGCTGACCTTCTACCAACCATGATGTCCTTTTCTAGTGATGGGTCTTTCTCAATGACATATCTAAAGTAAGTGAGTCAGAGTCTCGTTATCCTCTCTTCTAAGACGCATTCTAGTTGTATTTCTTCTAAGAATGATTTGTTTGTTCTTCCGGTAGTCCATGGTATATTCAATATTCTTCACCAACACCACAATTCAAATTTAATCTTGTTGTTGTTGTTATGTGCCTTCAAGTTGGTTCCAACTCATATAGTGACCCTATGCACAACAGAACGAAACACTGCCCGGTCCTGCAGCATCCTCACAATCATTGTTATGCTTTAAGCACACTGTTGCAGCCACTGTGTCAATCCACCTCATCGAAGGTCTTCATCTTTTCTGCTGACCCTGTACTTTGCCAAGTAGGATGTCCTTCTCCAGGGACTGATCCCTCCTGACAACATGTCCAAAGTATGTAAGACGCAGTCTCACCATCCTTTTTTCTAAGAAGCATTCTGGTTGTACTTCTTCTAGGATAGATTTGTTCACTCTTTTGGCAGTCCGTGGTATATTCAGTATTCTTCACCAACACCAAAGTTCAAAGGCGTCAATTCTTTTTTGGTCTTATTCATTGTCCAGCTTTTACATGCACATGATGTGATTGAAAATACCATGGATTGGGTCAGGTGCATCTTAGTCTTCAAGGTGACATCTTTGCTCTTCAACACTTTAAAGAGGTCCTTTGCAGCAGATTTACCCAATACAGTGCATCTTTTGATCTTGACTGCTGCTTCCATGGCTGTTGATTGTGGATCCGAGTAAAATGAAATCCTTCAAAACTTCAATCTTTTCTCTGTTTATCATGATGTTGCTCATTGGTCCAGTTGTGAGGATTTTTGTTTTCTTCATGTTGAGGTGCAATCCATACTGAAGGCTGTGGTCCTTGATCTTCATTAGTAAGTAATTCAAGTCCTCTTCACTTTCAGCAAGCAAGGTTGTGTCATCTGCATAATGCAGTTTGTTAATCAGTCTTCCTTCAATCCTGATGCCCTGTTCTTCTTCATACAGTCCAGTTTCTTGGATTATTTGCTCGGCATACAGATTGAATAGGTATGATGAAAGAATAGAACCCTGATGCACACCTTTCCTGACTTTAAACCAACCAGTATGCCCTTGTTCTGTCCGAGCAACTGCCTCTTGATCTATGTAAATGTTCCTCATGAGCACAACTAAGTGTTCTGGAATTCCCATTCTTCGCAATGTTATCCATAATTTGTTATGATCCACACAGTCAAATGCCTTTGCATAGTCAATAAAACACAGGTAAACATCCTTCTGGTATTCTCTGCTTTCAGCCAGGATCCATCTGACATCAGCAATGATATCCCTGGTTCCACGTCCTCTTCTGAAACCTGCCTGAATTTCTGGCAGTTCCCTGTCAGTATACTGGTGCAGCCGTTTTTGAATGATCTTCAGCAAAATTTTGCTTGCGTGTGATATTAATGATACTGTTCCACAGTTTCCACATTCGGTTGGATCACCTTTCTTGGGAATAGGCATAAATACGAATCTCTTCCAGTCAGTTGGACAGGAAGCTGTCTTCCATATTTCTTGGCATAGATGAGCGAGCACATGCAGTGCTGCATCTGTTTGTTGAAACATCTCAATTGATATTCTGTGCCAATGCCTTCAGTGCAGCTTGGGCCTCTTGGACCTCTTCCTTCTTATTTATCCCAAAATGCAATAGTGTGTGGTGTGTATAGAGCCTGGGTCTATGAGAATTGGAAAAGCTGAGCCAGAGAGAGTTACATCGTGAATATCATTCAGCATACTGCATTTTGAGGCTCCTGAGCCACTCAGGGGTATTAGATCAGTTAGGTTTTGTGGGCCACTAGTTTTCAGGTAAGAGATTACGGGGGGAAAGAGATTGGTGAAACTGGCCCCTTGGTGATTTCCTGTGAATGATGAAACTTGGACTTGATCCTCCAATTAGTCCAAATGGCCTGACAGGCATGTGGTGGGCAGAGCTGGGTGTAACTAACTTCAGAGCCTCAGCAGAGTGGGAAAGGTAAGTGGGTCCAATCTCAGGTTGCCCACACTCCTGTGTGGCTGAAGACAAGGAGCAGAGGCTACAATCATATGCACTTAGAGCCCTTTCAAGGAATGGAGGAGAGCTGAATAGGTCACAAAAATGGCAGAAGACAGCACAGGTGGGCTGGGCTACCAACACAAGGGACCACTTGCTATTTTCTATTGAAAAGTTTTGATTTTCTCATGTTGAAGTGATTTAAAAAAAAACAGTTCAAATCATTGTATTTTCACACTTTTTTTTTTCTGTTCTAACTCTAAATGATTTCTAAACTGCATGTTTTCATTTATGAAAATGGATCATAACGCTATCTGGTTCATTCCTAAATGGAATATTATAGATTGCTCTTACTGAAGAGAGAATGCAAAGGGGGAAAAAAAATTGTAATTTCATAGTGGTGAGGCCCATCAGACACCACCTTAACCCAGCGATCAAGCTTTACATCACCAGTGATAGGTCATAGTATTGACTTACTGACTTGATGGTATTCTATGGCGAGAATAACCTTAGAGATAAAGGTAGGGCTAGATCATGAGAAAGAGCCTTGGTTGCGGAATGTTTAAGAGCTTGGCTACTAACCAAAAGATTAGTTGTTTCCCAATCAGCTGCTTCATGGGAAAAAGATCTGATGATCTGCTCCAGTAAAAATTAAAGCCTAGAAAACCCTATGGGGCAGAACAACTGTGTCACTGGGGTCACTATGAGTCGAAAGTTGAGTCGATGGCACCTAACAGCTACAGATCATGAAAGATCTTCAAGACCATAGTAATGATTCTGAGTTTTATTCTAAAATCAACAGAAAGGCATTGAGGATAAACAGAACTGAGATTTTTCCAGGAGCACAGGAGAAGGGAGAGAGAAGGAAGCTAAGTGTCTGGGAGCCCAGGGGCCAGGATAGCACTGAGATGCTACTGGAGGAACCATGCTCTGGAAGGCCCCATTGCTAGGGAAGACCTTCCACGTTTCCATGGATCTTAAGCGTGAGGTCATGTGTCAGCTCTGTAATCACAGAAATGAGGAACATAAATGCTCTTGTCAGCACCCGTACTTAAGTGAAAAAGATCCAAATATGTTGCTGAAAATGACTATATTTTAAATGCCAATTACACATCAACAGAGTCAATATTACTTTAAGATCATGTTTTTCACATTGCTGTAATATCCATTACCCCCTAAGTAAGCAAAGTCATTTTCTCAGTACACAGTCGATAATGAAGTGACTCTTAGTTAGGATTGCCTAGTTGATTTATTGTTGCAACTGGGTGATGAGAAGACTTCCACTGGAAGGCTTTTACAATTTATCAAGTTGTGTTGGCCAGGGGAAGGTAATTACTTTTCTGGGATTGACGTGACGTGTGAACCAATACAAGCCCTGGGAATAGGAGCGATGACCAATCTTTTACTCCAACAAGATTAACTATAGCGCATTTCCTGTATGCATAATAGACATTTAGCAGTTCCAAGGGGGTGGTTTCTGAAACATCCTCATCTCCCAGTTCTCAAATCATTGGCACATACATGTGATGGTCAACCATGAGGCCCACTCTTGGTCAAATGATTTGCTTTTGCAACTTGCCTGATCTAAAACCATCTTTTAGAAATTATAAATCAGTACATGTCGCCGACTTTCAAAGTGACTCATGAATAATGAAAATCACAAATGCTGAACTCATAAGTATCAATGTCCTTTTTGAATTCGTGTGGTAGAATCAGGACTAGGAGGCTGCTTTTCTGATCACCAGCAGTAAGCTTTTTATATCTTTCCATAACTATTATAGTTGCCCAACAAGGGCATGTTTTCGTTTGTTTGCTTTTGCAAAGTAACAAGTTTTGAATCACTGACCCTTTCCAAATGGAGGTTGTTAGCTGTCAGGGAAGCTAGAAATGGTTCCTGTATTGGGTGGTAGTTGGACTAGACTACCTATGAAATTACTTGAAACTCTAAGCATCTGTGTTAATTGATACACAGCACAGGTAAGTCAGAGTTCTAGGCAAGATTTCTGCTTCTGGTGCAGGATAAAATGGATTAAATGAATGAATGCAGTCATACATTCTTCTGATACTTTTTGGAAAGTCAGACTGTTTCTTGGGGGAAAATGAACTATGTTTCTAAGCCTCCTTAGCCCCATAAATGTGAAGGAGGTTGTTTCAAATACCGTATGTTTTCAAATTTCCCTCCTTACTCGATTGACACAAAATTGGTAAGGTCTTTGAGAATGAAACAGATGTAAGAAGGTGAAGCCAATTGCAGTAAGTATTTACTGTTAGGTCTATCTGGGACCCCTCTGACCTCATGTGAGGTCCTTCACTTTCATTGGGAGAACTGTTCTTTCCCCAGAATCCCTGGGCAGAGCAGATGGTTAAGCACTCAGCTACTAACCGAAAGGTTGGTGGTTCAAATCCATCTGGAGTTGCCTCAGAAGAAAGACCTGGCAATATACTTTCAAAAGATCACAGTCATTGAAAAACTATGGCATGCAGTTCTACTCTAAAACACATGGGGTCACCATGGGTTGGAATCAACTCAAAGGCAACTGGTTTGGTTTGGTGTGGTTCTTCCCCCACCTCATCCATGTGCTTGTTTCAATCCTAATCCTCTCCTTATCACAGGGATTAGTTCAGGAATTATTATCAGACCTAAGTTCACCCTAATCATTACCTTCCCTGAGATTTTTCTAATGGAGCTTGGACTTGGATTTCCCCTTTCCTCTTGGGTTACTAAGCTGTGGCATATCATCTCAGGGTTACTGGAGGCCGCATTTCCTTTTTTAAGGAGACAGCCCATATGGAGGAAAGAGAGCGAGGCTCATTGCATAATGAAGCAGGGATGAGACACAGAGAGGTGTAATAACCACTGAGTCCTGACTATTTCTAATGTCCTAGACCTTGACCTGTCCTGGATCACATAGCTCCTCCTTAGGACCCACCATTAACCTTTCAATAGGTAACACTTCTCATTTTACTGTCTTCAAGCTAGATCAAGTTGGGTTTTCAAAATATTTTTCTTTGGTAGCATGGAGGATGCATTAGAAAGTGGAGATGTTAGAAGTAAGTAATGACTAAATATTAAATAAGTTAATCATGGAGAGGACTTAGAGAAACCAGTTAGGAAGCTCTGGTTGGAACAAAGTAAATGAAGACTTGGAGGCAGAAATACAGAGAAATGTTTAAAATAAAAATATGTTAAAAATATGTTGTAGTAAATGATAAATTTAGTGGGCAACTCATACGGGGGAAACAGGAAGTAAGAAGTAAAAATAATGCCAAATTTTAGAAATTTTAGGTACAGAATGATAGTACCTTTAAAAGTAGGAGTGTTAGGGTAGTCAGTTACAGGGACAGGCGAGTTACAGTGTCCTACTCCACTCAGGACTTGCCAATCTTGTGGTGACAATGGAAATCCAACTTAAAATGGAAGTAAACTGTCATGCACAGAGTTAAGCTGAGAGGGAAGGAGTGAGTTGCAGATTTTGAAGTAATTCTGTTCCAGTGGATTCCATGTATGAGCACCCGGGTGGTATAAATGGTGCTAACTGAAATGTCGGAGGTTGGAATCCACCCAGTGGTACCTCGGAAAAAAGGCCTGACAATCTACTTTCAAAAAGTAAGCCATTGAAAACCCTATGAAGCACAGTTCTACTCTGATACACATGAAGTCGCCATGAGTTGAAACCAACTCAATGACAACTGGTCGGTGTTATGTGCCGGGAACTGTGTGTAATAGGAACTATACATGCACAGATGAATCATGCAAGTCCATTGTTTTCATGAACTTATGGTTAGAGACAAGGTAGTCCAATAACTGGGCAATAAGAATGTTAGAATGAAAGTCTGGGGTAGGTACTGAATGCCAAGAGAGCACACAGAAGACACTCCATCTTTGGAGACCAGGGGTAAATTCATTTTTGAGGTACATGTTGGGAAGCCTTTTATACAAGTGCCATTTTTCGAGCAAGTGATTTAATTTAGTTCTGCATGGTCACAAAAACTTAGTCAGGTGAGGAAGAAGGAAGAACATCCCATTAGCTTGGAGATAACATGGTTAAAGCTAAAAGAGAAAATCTGGGAAAGAAATTTAAAGTTGGAAGCTGGAGTGTGCCTATCATTGTTAGGAGTAGGTACGCGCGCAGCCACAGAAATATCCCGTCTTTGGATTGTCGTGGTTTCTGTGTTGCTAGTTGCTGTTGAGCTGGCTTGGGCTCATGGTGACCTCACGCACAACGGAACAAAACATTGTCTGGTTCTGTGGCATCTTCAAGATCGTTGGTATGCTGGAGTCCATTGTTGCAGCCGCTGTGTATTTTGTGTGCCTTCAAACCTAGTGGGCTCATCTTCCAGCACAATATTGGATAACATTCTGTTGTGATCTGTAGGGTTTTCACTGGCTAAGTTTCGGAAGCATATCACCAAGCTTTTCTTTCCCGTTTGTCTTAGTCTGGAAGTTCCAGTGAAAACTGTCAACTATGGGTGGCCCTACTGGTATTTCAAATCCTGGTGGCATAGCTTCCAGCATCTCAGTAACATACATATACAATATGACAAATTGACACATGGGCGGTGGCTCTTTGGATTGGCTCTCTGTATTCTGGAATCCTGAGTCTAAATCTCTTCTGTCATGTAAATATGTCCAAGTCCTGGTAAAGTTTACACTCCCTGAGTGTGAGTTCTTCCATAGTCCAGGTGTTCATGAGCATGTTCTGGGCTGAGTGATCCAGGCTGGCAGAAGCGGGTGTATAGCTGCGCTGAGTACAGGAAAGCCTCACTGTAGCAGGGAGCCCTGCTGTTGCTTGCTGAGTTTATGTGCCAGACAGGAAAGGCTTGCTTGCCTCCCAAGACCGTGATAACAAGACCCCTCCACGTCTTAGGCCCACTCCCCCTCTGCCTGCACTCAGAGCAAGAAGTACCCTTCCCTCGTTTGTCTACCTCATTATGATGGTTAAGATTATATGTCAGCTTGGCTGGGCCATGATTCTCACTGTTTATATGTGATCACCCCCATGATGGGATCTGTAGTGAGTAGCCAATCAGTTGAAAGGGAGTTTCCTTGGTTGTGCAGCCTGCATCTGAATATAAGTGGACATTCTGGCTTTTGCCTTCTCTGGATCCTGCAGCTGCCTCCTGTTCTTCTGACCTCTGGTTCTTGGGACTTGAGCTGGCAGCGTACCTGCTGACCTTGGGATTCCTCAATCTTCACAGCCTTTGAGCAAGAATCCTGCTCTCCAACCTACTGATCTTGGGTTCCCCAGCCCCTGCAGCTATGTGAATCAGGAGAAGTCTCTATCCTGATCCACAGACTTAAAACTTTCCAGCCACTACAATAGCATGAACTGTTTCCTTGATATAAATCCTTCTCTCCCTATATATATATTTACATGCTTCACTGTTTTTGCTTCTGTAGAGAACCCAGCCTAAGACACGCCTTGTCCTGGTGTGAACCACCTCCTGGGGTGACGGTCAGCCAGTATACCGCTTACCTGCATCTACCAGGTGATGTTGATATTGGAGGTGCTGCCTCAGGTTGTGTGAGATGACCTCAAGATAATCTAGAGTTGGTTCCTTCCAGAAACTTGGGTTAGTCTATTTGGTTTGTGGCCATGTGAACTCCTTACTTTACAAGGTAACCTCACACAGACTTGGAAAGGAGACCTCCAGAGCTAAGCTCCTAGGAGCGGAACTACTTAGTTCTCATGGTTTAAAAACCAAATCACTTCCTCATGATTTCATTTTGGTCCAAGCAAGCTTAACAGTTAGTAAAACCCAAAAGCTTGTTTAGGCAACACTATGCAGTTATGTTGACAATGAAAACAGGATTGTTTTATTCAGGGTCAGATCTCGTTTAATCCAAATCTCCTTGTTAATTCTTTAAAATTATAAATAAGGAACCTTATTAAAAGGCCCCAGACATATCTGTACAGGTTATTGTCAAGTCCTAACAATAAGATTATACTAATTTATTTATTGAATAATAGCTTGTGTGTTTCCCTGATCTGTTTCACCAATACTAAAAGATAATGGTGATCTGTTTATATTGCACTGGATTTAATTTGCTCAATTATTGGTCCCTTGGGAAACATTATAATTGTTCTAATTATTATTTTCCCAATAACTGAATGCAAACATCTCGGGGTTGTTTAGCTGGAGGCATGGAATTGAGAGCGATTATTTGGGGCAAATTTACTGATAATATAATTTGCAACTGCATTATGCCACTTGCTCTAGGAGAACATGGGTAAATTGATTTGCAAGTAAAATATTTCATAAAACTAATTTTAGTTACATTTTATGTGACTTGTAAAATTCCAGTGGTGATTTAGAGACTGCTTTTTTTTCTTGAATTCTAAACTTATTTATATATCTTATGAATTAACATTGAAGCATTGCAGTAGCTCACTTTAAAATAGTATTGTTAAAACCTGTCATTGATGTTATCCTATAATTTTATTTTTAATTTTTAGAAAAAGCACATCTTATGATAGTTTGCAGCAACACCATTCTTGCACAAAGTAAATATTAGACTATCTCTTCATTTTGTCTGTTTTATATATACTTGTCCAGGTTGTATGTTTATATATTTATCTTTTTGACCTTTTTATGTTAGCATTTGGGAATTAGTGTCTTAAAGTTGCAAAGGTGCATTTTTAATTGTTGTACGGCTTACACGAATCAGGTTTACACCTTGACATTGGTTTCTTGTGATTAGAATTATAAGACTGAAATATTCCCTTGGAAAACCACTTTCAAGCACCACATTTACTTCTAGTCACCTAGTTTGCTTCTGATAGAGCTTTTACCATCAGAATCCAGGATCCTCTCATCTCCATATGAAGCTTTTATTTTAGTAAATGCTCCAAAAAGAATATGAGAAGCTAAAGGTGAGCACTTGAACGGATATTTCCTTTTGTACTCAGTTTATGGATGTGTGCCCAGATCAATAATGTAATCTTGGATTTCTAAGGAAAGGCACAGAATCAAATGGCAACCCATGAGAAAATAAACTTATTCTATCCTGTTTTGACTACAACCTAAACACATATAACAGCATTATTAATTTGATAAATTTAACTTTTAAAAATGTGCATATTATGAGATATGCACAAAAAGAGGGCATAAATAGATTATGTAGACTTTAAAAAAAAAAAGCATTCTTATACTAAACACTCAGTTTAAAAAGAGATTATCAGTACTTTATCTGACTCTATACCCCAAGACAAGGTAAAGTGTTAGAGTAACATGTGCAAAGACCTGGAGATAGAAAACCAAAAGGGAAGTACAGGCTCAGCATTTCTCAAGCTGAAAGAACTGAAGAGATAACTGAAGCCTTAAGTTGCAACAGTGAAGGATTCTATGGGAAAAATACTGAATGATGCAGGAAGCATCAAAAGAAGATGGAAGAAATATACAGAGTCACTGTACCAAAGAGAATTGGTTGATGTTCAATCATTTCATGAGGTAGCACGTGATCAAGAACCAATGGTACTGAAGGAAGAAGTCCAAGCTGCTCTGAAGGCACTGGTGAAAAATAAGGGTCCAGGAATTGACAGAATACTAATTGAGATGTTTCAACAAATGGATGCAGCACTGGAAGTGCTCGCTTATCTATGCCGAGGAATTTGGGAGATAGCCACGTGGCCAACAGACTGGAAGAGATCCATATTTATGCCTATTCCCAAGAAAGGTGATCCAACCGAATGCAGAAATTATCAAATATCATTAATATCACAAGCAAGTAAAATTCTACCAAAGATCATTCAAAAGCAGTTGCACCAGCACATCAACAGGGAACTGCCAGAAATTCAAGCCCAATTCAGAAGAGGACCTGGAAGAAGGAATATCACTGCTGATGTCAGATGGATCCTGGCTGAAAGCAAAGAATACCAGAAAGATGCTTGCCTGTGTTTTATTGACTGTGCAAAGGCGTTCAGCTGTGTGGATCTTAACAAATTATGGATAATTTTGGGAAGAATGGGAATTCCAGAACACTTAATTCTGCTCATTGTTGGAACAGAACAAGGTTGTATTCTTTCACCATACTTATGCAATCTGTTGTTGTTGTTGTTAGGTGCCATCTAGTCAGTTCCAACTCACGGCAACCCTATGTACCACAAAACGAAACACTGTCCAGTCCTTCGCCATCCTCACAATTGTTACACTTTAGCCCATTGTTTCAGCCACTGTGTCAATACATCTTGTTGATGATCTTTCCTTTTTTCGCTGACCCTCTCCTTTATCAAGCATGATATCCTTTTCCAAGGGAGTGATCCCTCCTGACAACATGCCCAAAGTATATGAGGCACAGTCTCACCATCCTTGCTTCTAAGGAACATGCTGGCTGTACTTCTTTGAAGACTTGTTTGTTCGTTCATTTGGCCGTCCATGGTATATCTAATATTCCTCACTAACACCAAAATTTAATATGTATGCTGAGCAAATAATCAGAGAAGCTGGACTATATGAAGAAGAACGTGGTATCACAGGATTGGAGGAAGACTCATTAACAATCTGTGATATGCAAATGACACAACCTTGCTTGCTGAAAATAAAGAGGACTTGAAGCATTTAACTGATGAAGACCAAAGACCACAGCCTTCAGTATGGATTACACCCCGACACAAAGGCAACAAAAATCCTCACAACTGGACCAGTAAGCAACACCATGACAAAAGGAGAAAAGATTGAAATTGTCAAGGACTTCATTTTACTTGGATCCACAGTCAACACCCATGGAAGCAGCAGTCAAGAAATGAAATGACACATTGCATTGGGCAAATCTGCTGCAAGAGACTTCTTTAAAGTATTAAAAAGCAAAGATGTCACCTTGAAGACTAAGGGGCACCTGACCCAAGCCATGGTGCTTTCAATCGCCTCATATGCATGCGAAGGCTGAAAGATGAGTAAGGGAGACCGAAGAAGAAGTGATGCCTTTGAATTATTATGCTGCTGAAGAATACTGAATATACTTTGAACTGCCAAAAGAATGAACAAATCTGTCTCAGAAGAAATGCAGCCAGAATGCCCCTTAGTAGCAGCAAGACTTCGTCTCACATACTTTGGACATGTTTTCAGGAGGGATCAGTCCCTGGAGAAGAGCATCATGCTAGGTGAAGTACCCAAGGGTCATAAAAAAGCAGAAGACCCTTAAAGACATGGATTGACACAGTGGCTGCAACAATGGGTTCAAGCATAACAATGATTGTGAGAATGGCACAAAATCGGGCAGTGTTTCGCTCTGTCATGCATGGGGTTACTGTGAGTCATAATCGACTTCATGGTACCTAACAACAACAACAACTACATGCCCCATCTAGAATTTCCTGATAATCATTACTTTGTTTTCCTTATGGTCTTACTATCTAGGTCTATATCCCTAAATACTGTGTTTTTTGGTTTTGCCTGTTTTTGAACTGCATATAAGTGAAATCATGCTATATGACATTTTTCTTTCAGTACTATGTAAGATCTCTTCATATTGATGCATTTTCTGTTGTTTGCTGCTGTTGAGTCAGCTCAACTCATGGCGACCCCATGCACTATGGAATGAATGTTGCCCATTCCTGTGCCATCTTCATGGTCATTGGTATGTTCAAGCTCATTGTTGCAGGCACTGCGTATTTTAAGTGACTTCCAACCTACGGGGCTCATCTTCTAGCACTGTATTGGACAGTATTCTGTTGTGATCCATTGTGTTTTTATTGGCTGATTTTTGGAAATAGATCACCAGACTTTTCTTTCTTTTCTGTCTTAGCCTGTAAGCTCTGCTGAAACCTGTCCATGAGGGATGACCCTGCTGGTATTTGAATTAAAGGTAATATAACTTCCAGCATCACAGAAACATGCAAGCCACCACAGTTTGACAATCTGACAGACAGGTGGTAGATTGATGCATGCAATTGTAGTTAATTTATTAATTTATTTCCACTACTTTGCACTATTCCACTGAAAAATGTATTTTTTCAATTGATTGACCAACTCTACTATTGATAGACATTTCAAATCTTTACTTCTTGTGATCATGGACAGTGCTGCCATGAACATTTATAAGGACTTCCTGGTGTACATGAGCTATATTTTTCCTGGAATATGCCTAGTCATACAGTGTTCTTGTGTTCAGCTTTACAAAGTGATATCAGATGGTATTCCGAAGTGTCCATACTGAGTGACATTCCTTCTAGCAGTGTACACATTCTCATCGTCTACATTTTCACCAACACTTGATATTTCCAGACTTTAAAATTTTGCCAGCTTGGTGCTACTGAGATAGATTTAAGTTGTAGATTTAATTTTCATTTTCCTGATGACTGCTGGGGTTGAGTCTCATTTCATATATTTGTGGGACATTCCATTTATCTACGCATGTGAATACCTCCTCATGTCTTTTTTTTTCCCCTATGTTTTTTATTGGATTGTTAAGTCTTTTTCCAGTTAGTTAGTAAAAGAGCTTATATACTCCTTTGTATATAAATGGATTATATACTAATCCATTTTAAGTATTGAAAATATTCTTCAGTTTGTGACATGCCTTTGCACTTTATGGTATCATTTGATGAATGAAATTTTTTTTTTTTTAATTCTACTGTTTCACAAATTAGTTTTTCATTCAAAAATTTATACACAAATTGTTTTGTGACATTGATTGCAATCCTCACAACGTGTCAGCACTCTACCCCTTTTCCTTTCCACCTTGGGTTCTCCGTGGCCATTAGTTCAGTTTTCCTGTCCCTTCCTGCCTTCTTGTCTTTGATTTCGGGGCAGTGTTGCCCATTTGTTCTCCTATACTTGATTGAACTAATATGCGGGTTCCTCATGCATGTTATTGTTTGTTTTATCAGCCTGTCTAAACTTTAGCTGAAAGGTGGACTTCAGGAGTGGCTTCATTTCTGAGTTAGCAGTGACAGGGGACCGAGCCTCCAGGGTTCCTCTAGTCTCTGTCAGACCAGTAAGTCTGTTCTTTTTTTGTGAATTTGAATTTTGCTCTACATTTTTCTCCCGCTCTATCCAAGACCCTCTATTGTGATCCCTGTCAAAGCCTTTGGTGGTGGTAGCTGGGCACCTTTGTATTCTTCTGGGCTCAGGCTGGTGGAGGCTATGGTTCATGCGTCCATTGGTCCTTTGGACTAATATTTTCCTTGTGTCTTTGGTTTTCTTCGTTCTCCTTTGCTGAATGTGATGGGATCAATAGATGTATCTTAGATGGTAGCTTGCAAGCTTTTAACACCCCAGATGCTACTTACTAAAGCAAAATGTAGAACATTTTCTTTATGAACTGTGTTATGCCAATTGACCTAAATGTCCACCTAGACCATGGTTCCCAGCCCTTAAGCCCGGTAACTCGGTCCCTCAAGGTATTTGGCTATGTCTAGGAAGCTTCTAAGACTTTGCCTTGGTCAAGTTGTGCTGACCTTCCCTATATAGTGTTTTCTCTTTCCCTTCACCAAAGCTAAAACTTGTCAACTATCGAGTTAGTGATTTTCCTTCCTCACCCCTCCCCTGCCTCATAACCACCTAAGATTGTTTTTTTCTGTGTGTAAAGCTTTTCTTCAGTTTTTATAATAGTGGACTAATACAATATTTGTCCTTTTGTCATAACTGACTTCACTCAGCATAATGCCCTCAGTATTCATTCCAGTTGTGAGATGTTTCACAAATTCATCATTGCTCTTTATCATTGCATAATATTCCATTGTGTGTATGTGCTGTAATTTGTTTATTCATTCATCTGTTAACGGGCACTGAGGTTGTCTCCATCTTTTTGCTACTGTGAATAATGCTGCAATGAACATGAGTGTGCATATATCTATTTGTGTGACAGCTCTTATTTCTGCAGAATATATTTCTAGGAGTACGTTTGCTAGATTATATGGTATTTCTATTTCTAGCACCGTATTAGTTTCCAAAAGGGTTGTGCCATTTTACATTCCCACCAGCAGTACATAAGAGTCTCAGTGTCCCCACAACCTCACATTTGTTATTAACTGTTTTTGTTTGGTTTTTGTGAATAGTTTTTTTAAATTTTAATGTAGTAAAAATTATCAATCTTTTTTGCTTTTCTTGTATCTTGTTGGAGAAACCCTTTCTCACCAGAGATCATAAGGATGCTAATACATTTTTTCCTAAAAAGTTTAGAAAAAACTTCATTATACTTCAATCTGAGTAAGCATTTATCAAACACTTCATCTTTCTTTCGGTCTGCCCTGCGTCTCTGTCATAAGTGCTCTATATGTATACACTTGGGGTTGATGAGGCTAATCAGTACGAGGGCAATGGGTTATTGGATGTTAATTATAATGTCTATTGTAGGTGTAGTCTTTTTGTAGATGGGCTTTATCTGGTTATCAAGCACCTTTGAGTTCCTAATGTTGTTGCTGTTGTTAACTGCTGTCAAGTCATCCCTGGCTCACGGCGCACGACAGAATGAGATGATGCCTGGGCCTGGGCCATCTTCATGATCCGTTATGGATCAGACACAGTGATACACTGGGTTTTCATTAGCTGATTTTTGAAAGTAGATCACCAGGCTTTTCTTCCTCATCTAGAGACTCTGCTGAAGCCTGTTCAGTGTCATAGCAACATGCAAGCCTCCACTGACAGAAAGGTGGTGGCTGCACACGAGGTACATTGGCTGTGAACGGAACCCAGGTCTCCTGCATAGAAGGTGAGAATTCTACACTGAACCACTACCGCCCCCTCTGTTCCTAATGCTTGCACATATATAGGGCCTCCCATGTGCTGGAGACCCTGAAGTGCTTTACAACTCTTAATTCATTTAATACTGAAAACAACTCTATGCAGATGACCTGACCTATTCTGGGCAGCATGTCCATGTGTCCTGACGTGTGCCCACTCTCCTCTGCATCTCAGACTTCCCCACTGAAATCGCTTTCTTTCTGCCTCAAGCAAATCCTTGAGGACTTCCTTGAGTGAGAGTCTGCTGGTGACAAACTCAACTTTGACTTGTCTGGATATATCTGTATTTTACCCTCATTCTCAAAAGATGTAGAAATCTAGCTGAACAATTGTTTTCTATTAGCCCTTTGAAAATATTAACTACACTGCTTGATGGCTTCATTTTTACTGCTGAGAAACAACAGTCTCATTGCTGTTTTTTGGGGGTGATTCGTCTTTCCTTCTTGGGTCTTTTCTCTGCTGTTCTGTACATTTCACTGTCATGAGTATGATTTTGATTGATGTTGATTGGAATTCATTGAGCTTCCTGGATGTAAGAATTACTAATTTCAATAATTCTGAAAAGTATTTGGCCTTTGCCAATATCTTTTGAATATTCATTCTCACCCTTCATCTTTATTTTCTCCTTCTGGAGCTCCAGTTAGTCAAAAGTTAGCACTTCTCAGTTTCTCTTCTGTGTCTCTTAGCCTCTGTTATGGATGGAATTGTGCCCCTCCCTACCAACAAATATGTTTGGAATTTTAACACTTATACCTGTGGAAAGGAGCTCTGGTGGCAAGGTGGTTAAGCACTTAGCTGCTAACTGAAATATCTGTGGTTCAAACCTACCACCTGCTCTGTGGGAGAAACAGGTAGCAGTCTGCTTCTGTAAAGATTGTTGAGGTGGTGTGCTGTCAAGTCAATTCGGACTCATAGGGACCGTGTAGGACAGAGTAGAACTGCCCAGTAGGGTTTCCAATACTGTAATCTTTATGGAAGCCTACTTTCAGTTAGCAGCTGAGAGCTTAACCACAGTGTCAACAGGGCTCCTTCCACAAAGTTTACAGCCTTGGAAACGCTATGCAGCAATTCTGCTCTGCCCAGTAGGGCCTATGAGTTGGAATCAACTCAATGATAATGGGTTTTATACCTGTGAGTGTGATCCTGTTTAGGAATAGTGTTACGTTAATAGTGTCATATCAGTATAGAGAGTGTTCTAAACTTAATCACTTGAGTTATTAAAAAAGCAGGTCAGATAGAAGGAAAGCAGACATGGTGAAGCATGATGGATTGAATTGTGTCCTCCCAAAATATGTGTCTACTTGGTTAGGACGTGATTCCCAGTATTGTGTGGTTGTCCACCATTTTGTGATTGATATAGTTTTCCTATGTTTCGTAAATCCTAATCTCTGCCTGTGGTTAACGAGGCAAGATTAGATTATACTAAAGAGGATTGCTGTGGGATATAACACCCTTGCTCAGGTCATATCCCTGATCCAATGTAAAGGGGTTTTCCCTAAAGTGTGGCCTGCACCACCTTTTATCTGTCAAGAGATGAAAAGGAAAGGGAAGCGAATGGAGAGTTGAGGACCTCATATCACCAAGAAAGCAGTCCTGGGAGCAGAGTATGTCCTTTGGACCTGGGGTTCTTGCATGGAGATGCTCTTAGTCTAGGGGAAGACTGACAACAAAGACCTTCCTCCAGAGCTGACAGAGAGAGAAAGCCTTCCCCTGGAGCTGACACACTGAATTTGGACTTCTAGCCTACTAGAGTGTGAGAGTATAAACTTCTGTTTTTTAAAGCCATTCACTTATGGTATTTCTGTTACAGCAGCACTAGATGACTAAGACAGGAAGAGAGAAAACTGTCCGAAGACAACAGAGGCAGATGAATCTACAAGCCCAGGATCTCCAAGGACTGCTGGGTGCTAGAAGCTGAAATAGACAAGGACCTCTCCCTACTCCTGACCTGTGTGAAAGTAAATTTCTGTTCTTTGAAGCCATCCACTTGTGGTATTCCTGTTACAGCAGCACCAGGAGACTAAGACAGCCTCTCTGACATATGACTCATCATGTTTTTCCTTCTGTGCTGAATTCTGGATGATTTATTTGGCTCTCTCTGACAGTTCACTGATTTTTTTCTCAACTGATTCCAAACTGCTATTAAACCCTTACTTTTTTTTAAACTTAATTTGTAGAATGTAGAATTTCTGTCATCCTTTTAAAATTTTTCATCTTTTTAAATAAACTCTTGCTGCTTTCTTATACTTTAAGCATTTATTTCTTTGAACCAATGAAACATAATTTATATCCTGACTGCCTTAGTTATCTAATGCTCCTGTAACAGAAATACCACAAGTGAATGGGTTTATCAAACACAGGTTTATTCTCTCCCAGTTTAAGAGGCTAGAAGTCCAAATTCAGGGTGCCAGCTCTGGGGAAAGGCGTTCTCTCTCTGTCGGCTGTGAGGGAAGGTCCTTGTCATTAACCTTTCCCTGGGTCTAGGAGTTTCTCAGTGCAGGAACCCCGCGTTCAGAGGACGTGCTCCACTCCTAGCTCTCCTGCTTGTAGTACTGAGGTCCTTCTCCTCTTTGCTCGCTTGTCTCTTTTATACCTCAAAAGCGATTTATTCAAGAGATAACTTAATCCTGTAGATTGTGCCCTTCTTCATTAACATAATTGCTTCTAATCCTGTCTCATTAATATCATAGAGGTTAAGATTTACAACACATAAGAAAATTTATATCTGATGACAATACAGAGGACAACCACACAATATTGGGAATCATGGCCTAGCCAAGTTGACACACATTTCTGGGGGACACAATTCAATCCATAATACAATCCCACTTTATAATCTTTGTGGATTTCATTTTTCTGTCTTGAGCTGGCTCCCATGAGCAGAACTTTGTTTCCTTCTGAGTTTTATGTTTATTCAATTGTCAACTTCTCATTTTCCTTACACTTATATGTGGAAATATTTTTGATACTTGGTTTCACTCAGCAAGGGAGGATTTGGAGTTGCTTTTGCCAGTTGTCTGCTACTCCACAAGTTTGGGACAACTTTAAGTTAAATTATCTGATCGCATTTTTTTGTGTGTTTTATCTTTTGTTTCATTTTGATAACACAAGTATTATGACTTTGAACTGCAAACTGTGTGGTTATAAATTCTTAGTGGAATTTTTGTTTTGCTTTTGTTTTTCCTGTCCAAACAGCAACAAGACCAGAACCATCAATTTCCCTTTGGTACAGTGTTTTATTTGTTTAAAGTCCCAGCTTTATGAGGAAAGCATCCTGTGAGATTACTCACCATGGACAGGCCTAGCTTTTATCTTCTGCTTCACATTAAAGCAGAAGTTCAAGGTCTCCAGAGTTCCCATGAAATCCCCAGGCAAAAGTCAACATCCGTTTTTCTGCTTCTTCCTTATTTCCCTGGTTCCTGCTTTCATTTTCACTTTGACCTCGGTAGAATCCTTCTGGGCCAACTCAAAACTGTGGCACAATATTACTATATCTAACTACCTGTATCTACTACCTGTCTATCTGTCTGTCTGTCTATTTATCTATCTATCATCTTAAATGTGATCTTGATGAACCTCTATATAGATCAAGAGGCAGTCAATCCAAAAAAACAAGGGCATACGGTGTGTTTTAAAGTCAGGAAAGGTGTTCATCACAGTTGTATCCTTTCACCATACCTATTCAATCTGTATGCTGAGCAAATAATCTAGGAAGCTGGACTATATGAAGAAAAACGGAGCATCAGAATTCTAGGAAGACTTATTAGGAACCTGCTTTATTCAGATGACACAACCTTACTTGCTGAAAGTGAAGAAGACTTGAAGCACTTACTCACGAAGATCAAAGACCACGGCCTTCAGTATGGATTACATCTCAACATAACGAAAACAAAAATCCTCACAAGTGGACCAATAAGCAACATTATGATTAAACTGATGAAAGATTGAAGTTGTTAAAAATTTCACTTTACTTGAATCCACAATCAACACCCGTGGAAGCAGCAGTCAAGAAGCCAAACAACCCATTGCATTGGGAAAATCTGCTGCAAAAGATCTCTTTAAAGTGTTAAAAAGCAAGAATGTCACTTCAAGGACTAAGGTGCACCTGACCCAAGACGTGGTGTTTTCAATCAATCTCATATGCATCTGAAAGGTGGACGATGAATAAGGAAGACCAAAGAAGAATTGACACCTTTGAACCATAGTGTTGGTGAAGAATATTGATTATACCATGTACTGCCAAAAGAACAAAGAAATCTGTCTTGGAAAAAGTACAGCCAGAATGCTCATTAGAAGTGAGATGACTAGACTTCCTCTCACATACTTGGACGTGTTATCAGGAGGGATCAGTCCCTGGAGAAGGACATCATGCTCGGTAGGGTAGAGAGTCAGTGAAAAAGAGGAAGATCCTCAGCGAGATAGACTGACACAGTGGCTGCAACAGTTTGCTGTTCCAAGGGCTGCCTCTTGATCTATGTACATGAGTGCAATTAAGTGTTTTAGAATTCCCAGTCTTCAAAATGCTATCCATAATTTATTATGATTCAAACAGTCGAATGCCTTTGCACAGTCAATAAAACACAGGTAAACCTCTTTCTGGTATTCTCTGCTTTCAGCCAAGATCTATCTGACATCAGCAATGATATGTTGTTGTTAGTTGCTGTCAGGTTGGTTTTGACTCATAGTGAAGCTATGCACAACTGAAGGAAACACTGCCTGGTCCTGTGACATCCTCAAAATTGTTGCTATGCTTGAGCCCATTGTTGCAGCCACTGTATCAATCACTGAGGGTCTTCTTTTTCCCTGACCCTCTACTTTACCAAGCATGATGTCCTTCTCTGGGAACTGATCCCTGCTAATAACATGCCCAAAGTATGTAAGACATAGTCTTGCCATCCTTACTTCTAGGGAGCATTCTGGTTGTACTTCTTCCAGGACAGATTTGTTTATTCTTTTGGCAGTCCATGGTATATTCAGTGTTCTTCACCAATACCACAATTCAAAGCATCAATTCTTCTTTGGTCTTCCTTATTCATTGTCCAGCTTTTGCCTGCATATGAAATGAATGAAAACACTATGGCTTGGGTCAGGTGCACCTTAGTCCTCAGGGTGACATATTTGCTTTTCAACACTTTAAAGAGGTCTTTTGCAGCCGATTTGCCTAGTGCAATGAGTCTTTTCATTTCTTGACTGCAGTTTCCATGGGTGTTGGTTATGGATCAGAGTAAAATGAAATCCTTGACAACTTCAATCTTTTCTCCATTTAGCATGTTGTTGCTTATTGGTCCAGTTGTGAGGATTTCTGTTTTGTTTATGTTGAGGTATAATCCACACTGAAGGCTGTGGTCTTTGATCTTCATCAGTAAGTGCTTCAAGTCCTCTTTATTTTTAGCAATCAACATTGTGCCATCTGCATAATGCAAGTTGTTAATGAGTCTTCCTCCGATCCTGATGCCACATTCTTTTCATGTATTCCAGCTCTAGGATTATTTGTTCAGTATACAGGTAGAATAAGTATGGCGAAAAATACAACCCTGATGCACAACTTTCATGACTTTAAACCATGCAGAATCTCCTTGTTCTGTTCGAACGACTGCCTCTTGATCCAGATGGTAGCTAGACCAAGAGTTCTAAGGTACTGGATTAAGGCACCAGTCTCTTCAGGGGAGTGCATTCGAATCCTACCACTAGAAAGCTTACCCCCATAGGTCTGTCAGTTTGTCCTACTGTGGGGGCTTGTGTGTTGCTGTGATGCTAGAAGCTGTGACACCAGTATTCAAATGCCAGCAGGGTCATCCATAACAGATAGGTGATTGGAATGTGAAAGTTGGAAACAAAGTAGAAGGATTGATAGTTGGAAAATATGGCCTTGGTTTTAGAAACAATGCTGGAGATCACATGATTGAATTTTGCAAGTCCAAAGGCTTCTTCAATTGCAAATACCTTTTGACAGCAATGATATACCTGATTCCAAGTCCTCTTCTCAATCTGGCTTGACTTTCTGGCAGTTCTCTGATGATAAATTGCCGTGACAGCTTTTTGAATAATCTTCAGCAAAATTTTACTTGCTTGTGATGATATTAATGATATTGCTGGATAATTTCCACATTCGCTTGGATCACCTTTCCTGGTAATAGGCATAATATGAATCCCTTCCAGTTGGTTGGCCAGGTAGCTGTCTTCCAAATTTCTCGGCATAGACAAATGAGCACTTACAGTGCCACATCTATTTGTTGAAACATCTCGATTGATATTCTGTCAATTCCTGGAGCGTTGTTTTTTGCCAGTGCCTTCAGTGCTTCTTGAACTTCTTCCTTCAGTACCATTGGTTCCTGATTATATGCTACCTCCTGAAATGGCTGAACGTAAACCAATTAGTTTTGGTATAGTGACTCCGTGTATCCTTCTATCTTCTTTCAATGCTTTCTGAGTCATTTAATATATTCCCCGGAGAGTCCTTCACTGTTGCAACTCAAGGCTTGAATTTTTTCTTCAGTTCTTTCAGCTTGAGAAACACCAAGTTTATTCTTCCCTTTGTGATTTCTGTCTCCAGGTCTTTGCACAGATCATTATAATACTCTCCTTTGTCTTCTCAAGCAGCCCTTTGAAATCTTCTGTTCAGCTCTTTAACTTCAATGTTTCTTCCTTTCACTTTAGCTACTCAATATTCAAGAGCAAGTTTCAGAGTTTCTTCTGACATCCATTTTGGCCCTTTCTCTCTTTCCTGTCTTTTAATGACCTCTTGCTTTCCTCATATATAATGTCCTTGAAGTCATTCCGTAACTCGTCTGTTCTTTGGTCATTAGTCTTCAACATGTCAAATCTCTTCTTGAACTGGTTTCTAACTTCAGGCGGGATATACTCAAAGTCTTACTTTGGCTCTTGCAGACTTGTTCTGATTTTCTTCAGTTTTACCTTAAACTTGCATGTGAGCAACTGATGGTCTGTTCTACAGTCGGCCCCTGGCCTTGTTCTGACTGATGATATTAAACTTTTCCATCATCTCTTTCCACAGATGTAGACAATTCGATTCCTGTGTATTCCATCTTGCAAGGTCCACATGTATAGTCGCTGTTTATGTTGTTGAGAAAAGGTATTTGTAATGAAGAAGTCTTTGGTCTTACAAAATTCTATCATGCAACCTCCAGCATCATTTCTATCACCAAGGCCATATTTTCCAACTACTGATCCTTCTTCTTTGTTTGCAGCTTTCACATTCCAATCACCAGTAATTATCAAGGCATCCTGATTGCATGTTTGATTAATTTCGGAGTGCAGAAGCTGGTAAAAATCTTTAGTTTCTTCCTCTTTGGCCTTAGTGGTTGGTGCACAAATTTAAATAACAATAGTATTAACTGGTCTTCCTTGTAGCTGTATGGATATTATCCTATCACTGACAGCGTTGTGCTTCAGGACAGATCTTGAAGTGTTCTTTTTGAAGATGCAATGCCATTCCTCTTTATGTTGTCATTCCCAGCATAGTAGACCATATGATTGTCCGACTCAAAATGGGCAATACCAGTCCATTTCAGCTCACTAATGCCCAGGATATCAATGTTCATGGGTTTTATTTCATTTTTGACAATTTCTAGTTTTCCTAGATTCATACTCTGTACATTCTGTGTTCTGATTGTTAATGGATGTTTGCAGCTATTTCTTCTCACTTTGAGTAGTGCCACATCAGCAAATGCAGGTCCTGAAAACTTGATTCCATCCATGCCATTAAGGTCAACTCTACTTTAAGGAGGAAGCTCTTCCCCAGTTGTCTTTTAAG
Source organism: Elephas maximus indicus (assembly GCF_024166365.1). NCBI lineage: Eukaryota > Metazoa > Chordata > Mammalia > Proboscidea > Elephantidae > Elephas > Elephas maximus. The sequence goes on from NC_064819.1 coordinate 236,375,938, forward strand.
TGCCTTCCAACCTGGGGGGCTCATCTTCTGGCACTACATCAGACAATGTTCAGCTATTATTCGTAAGGTTTTCACTGGCTAATTCTTTTCAGAAATAGACCACTGGTCCTTCTTCCTAGTCTGTCTTAGTCTAGAAGCTCAGCTGAAACCTGTCTGTCATGGGTGACCCTGCTGGTGTTTGAATACTGGTGACATAGCTTCCAGGGTCATAGCAACATGCAAGCCCCCACAGTATGACAACCTGACAGACACGTGGGGATGTCCCATATAAAACCCATGGCCATCGAGTTGATTCTGACTCATTTCGACCTTATAGTTCCCAGATATTCTATTTTATACTTCTGATATACATTTTCTTTTCTTTTCATTTTAAAAGCCATAAATTCAAGAAAAGTTGCTTTATGATAATAGCCCCAAAGGGCTGGATTATATGTTTGTGTGTGTGAGGTGGCAAAAACATCTTTTATTGATATCATTTCTCTCTGAATTTTGATCTGTAATTGTAAATATATTATGCTATTTAAATATCCATGTTGATGTTGTAATTTTAAGCACTGACAAATATTTCAACAGCAGTATTCACTAAGCACCTAATGATGCTACCTTAGGGAGAAGAGAATATTCCAAAAACAATAGATTCACTGGAAAATAAAGAAGTCTTAGAAAGCTGATTCACTTATAAGAGGACCAGTTTGTCTTGGTGGAAGAATAAAATGAATAGAGGGTTTCTCATCCCCCTTTTTTCTTTTTTTTAAATTGTACTTTAGATGAAGGTTTACAGAACAAACTACTTTCTCATTAAACAGTACACATACTGTTTTATGACATTGGTTAAGAAATCTGGGACATGTCAACACTCTTCCTTCTCAAACTTGGATTCCCTATTACCAGGTTTCCTGTTCCCTCCTACCTTCTAGTCCTTGCCCCAGGGCTGGTGTGACCCTTTAGTCTCAGTTTGTTTTATGGAACTGTCTAATTTTTGGCTGAAGGGTGAACCTCAGGAGTGGCCTTATTACTAAGCTGAAAGGGTGTCCAGGGGCCATGCTATCGAGGTTTCTCCAGTCTCTGTCAGGCCAGTAAGTCTGGTCTTTCTTTTTTGAGTAAGAATTTTGTCCTACTTTTTTTCCCAGGTCTGTCCAGAACCCTCTATTGTGATCCCTGTCAGAGCAATCACTGGTGGTAGCCAGGCACCATCTAGTTGTATTGGACTCAGTCTGGTGGACACCATGGTAGATGTGGTCCATTAGTTCTTTGCACTAATCTTTCCCTTGTATCTTTAGTTTTCTTTATTCTTCCTTGCTCCTGAAGGGGTGAGACCAGTGGAGTATCCCAGGTGGTTGCTCACAGGCTTTTAAGGCCCCAGAAACTACTCACCAAAATAGAATGTAGAACATTTTCTTCATAAACTATGTTATGCCAGTTGAGCTAGATGTTCCCAGAGACCATGGTCCCCACAGCCCTCAGCCCTGCAATTCAGTCTGTACGAGTTTTGCTGGCTTCCCCAGTATTGTGTACTGTCTTACCCTTCACCAAATTTACCACTTAACCCAGACAATATTGTCTATTTAGTGTTCTTCCATCACCACCCCTCCCCTCCCTCATAACCATCAAAGATTGTTTCTTTTTGTGTGTAAATCTTTTCAGTACAGCGGTGGTCTCATACAATATTTGTCATTTTTTGATTGATCGATTTCACTCAGCATAATGCCCTCCAGATTCACCCATGTTAGAGATGCTTCACAGATTCATCGTTGTTCTTTACCATTGCGTAATACTCCATTGTGTGTATGTACTACAGTTTGTTTATCCGTTCATCTGTTGATAGGCATCTAGGTTGTTTCCATCTTTTTGCTCTTGTGAACAATGCTGCACTGAGCATGGGTGTACATATGTCTATTCGTGTGATGAATCTTATTTCTCTAGGATATATTCGTAGGAGTAGGGTTGCTGGATGATATGGTATTTCTATTTCTAGCTTTCTAAGGAAACAGCATATCATTTTCCAAAATGGCTGTATCATTTTGCATTCCCACCAGCACTGCATAAGAGTTCTAATCTCCCTAAAGCCTCTCCAACATTTTTTATTTCCTGTTTTTTTGATTTGTGCCAGCAATGCCAGTGTGAGATGGTATCTCATGGTGGTTTCGATTTGCATTTCTCTAATGGCTTTTTTTAATGGCTAGTGATTGTGAGCATTTCCTCTTGTGTCTGTTGGCCGCTTGAATCCCTTTTTTGGTGAAATGTCTATTCATTTTCTTTGCCCATTTTTTAATTGGATTATTTGTCTTTTTATTGTAGAGGTATTGGATTTTCTTGTAGATTTTAGAGATTAGACCTTTGTCTGATTTGTAATAGCCACTCTTTTGGTGGAGTCCTTTGGTGAGCATAAGTGTTTAATTTTTAGAAGATCCCAGTTACCTAGCTTGTCTTCTGGAGTTTAGGTGTTGTTGGTTGTGGTTTGTCTCATCCTTCTTTTTAAAGGTAAGAAGATTTAGAATGCAAATATAATTCTATGTTGTAACTAATCTTACTTGGTTACAGCCAAGGATAAAGTTTAAAATGTAGGAGAATTTAGAGGTAGAGTGAGGAAAAAAAAAAAGCCGAGAATCCCTGTTGGTTTATCATAGTTGGAATAGTGCATGACTTTTTGCTGTTTTCCTTCCCTCTAAAAAGACAAGTTGAAGGAGTGAGGCCTTCCTAAACATTGATCAATCGCATTCAAAGAAGCACTTAAATTTCATGGCATCTGCAAATGCTCTGCAGTTACAAGGGTGGACACTACAGTAGGGAGGTCTTTCTTTTGCAAAAAAGGCTTGGAGTTTTTTGGGGGTAAAGAAGGTGAGCCATACTTCTCTGCCTTGACTTTAGCAGGAATTTGGAGATTGGAGTGGGGAAAAAGGGTGTCAGATCTGAAAAAGGGTGGGCTAAGTGAAGGGCCTGAGCAATGAAAAATTCCTTATGCCAGGGAATGTCTGAATATTTAAGATAAGTGTGGCCTTCTAAGTCTGAAGTCTTGAAGATACCAAAAATTCAGTGTTCTCCAGTATTCTCAGAATTTCTAGCTTCGTGGTGTGTCTCAGTTACCTAATGCTGCTGTAGTAAAAATACCACAAATACGTGGCTTTAAAGAAGAGGGATTTAATTTCCCACAGTTCTGGAAGCTGAAAGTACAAATCAACGTCTTAACCATGTCACACGTCCTTCTGTGAGCTTCTCTCCTAGTTTGTGGTGTCTGCTGGCAATCCTTGACATTCGTTTACTTATTGACAGGTTCTCACATGGAGGCTGTCTTCCCCCTATAAATGTCTCTGTATCTATGCTGCTCCTTTTATGAGACACCACTTAGAAGTATGGCCTCATTAACTTAGCAAGAGAAAACTCCTCTTTCCAAACAAATCATATTTACAAGTACTGGGGTTGGGACTTCCACATTTCTTTTGGGGGGACACAATCCTATCCATAACAGGGGGTCATATTTATATTAAAGGATACAGGGTTGTATCCTTTCACCGTATCTATTCAATCTGTATGCTGAACAAATAATCAGTCTGAGGAGCTGGACTATATGAAGAAGAATGTGGTATCAGGATTGAAGGAAGACTAATACGATACACAGATGACACAATCTTGCTTACTGAAAGTGAAGAGGACTTGAAGCACTTACTGATGAAGATCAAAGACTACAGCCTTCAGTATGGGTTGCACCTCAACATAAAGAAAACAAAAATCCTCACAACTGGACCAATAAACAACGTGATGATAAATTGAGAAAAGATTAAAATTGTCCGGGACTTCATTTCACTTGGATCCACAATCAACACCCATGGAAGCAGCAGTCAAGAAATGAAATCATGCATTGCATAGGGCAAATCTGCTGCAGAAGTGTTAAAAAGCAAATATGTCACTTGGAGGACTAAGGTGCTCACTCACTGAAGCCATAGTATTTTCAATTGCCTCATATGCATGTGAAAGCTGAACAATGAATAAGGAAGACTGAAGACGAACTGATGCCTTTGAATTATACTGTTGACGAAGAATATTGAATATACCCTGGGCTGCCAGAAGAAGGAACAAATGTGTCTTTGAAGAAGTACAGCCAGAATGCTCTTTAGAAGCAAGGATGGCGAGGTTTCATCTCACATAAGTTGGGCATGATATCAGGAAGGACCAGTCCCAGAAGAAGGTCATCATGCTTAGTAAAGTAGAAGGTCAATGAAAAAGAGGAAGTCCCTCAATGGGATGGACTGACACAGTGCCTGCAACAATGAGCTGAAGCATAACAATGATCATGAGGATGGCATAGGGCCAGGTAGTGTTTCGTTCTGTTGTATGTAAGGTTTCTATGAGTTGGAATCAACTCAATGCCACCTAACAACATCATTTAAATAAATGAGAAAGCTAAAAAGCAAATATGGTGGCTTTTCTCTTGCTCTCTCTCTTTTTCTTTTTTTTACTTTCACTAAAAATAGATAATACTGATAGAGATATTAACTAGTGGCTCTATACCTTTTATCAGAGTATAAGATCAAAGCCAAATACTCCTAAAATATGCAGGATTTGAGTGGAATGTTTTGGAGTGCAGTTCAGGATAAAACGTCTGAAGCTAGATGAAGTATGTGCGCTTTCAAATTAAGCCAGCAAGGCTGAACTGAGAAAGGCACAGCAAGCTAGTTTCAGCACAGAGAGTGGAGAAGAGCTGTTGTGTTTCTGAAGCAGTTCAGAGTGGTTCAGGCACATGGCTGAGTTAACTCAGTTGATCAGTGTGTTTCAGCTCCTGGGTGGAGCTCCACTCCTCCATACCTGTTCCTCAGCACTTAGTGCAGGGGAAAGCAGACACAGCAAATAAACAGAATTTGCTAAGGCAGCCTTTTTGTTAATTGTATCCATGGGGGTATAGGAAAAGGACAAGGGTACAGTGGGGCAATTTAGAAACGTTACTTCATAGCACAGTCCAGGTTGCCTTTCCCGCTGTGCTGTGTTGGTAAATTTCTTTTTTATTTGTGTTATTTCAACAATTATACTGGAAAGTAATTTATAAAAGGCTAAATTCATCTATGGGCTCCTAAATATGCCTCAAAAAGAACACATCTTCTCAAGAAGAAATTTCTCCCCAGGGTGTAGTGCTACCCAATTAGGCACATTTTTAGCATTCTTCATGGCACTGGGCTCCTGAGCCAGAGAGTGTGATACTGGGAAGGCACAAGTCGATTTATCACGCTGCTCTGTATACACTCATGTGCCAAATGAATGCTAGATAATAATTATGGTGGTTTTATATCTTCCTTGGGAGCATCCCTCACAGAACACGGTAGAAGATGGAGTAGTGGTCATTTAATTTCAGCGCAGTTCTATACATGCTGAGCAGCCGAGAAACAGTCTATGCTGATAATCATCTAAATGTGCTTCACTTACTCCAACATATATTTTCAAAATTGGTGGAATGCCACCTATAAGTCCCAGTGAGTTCTTAGTAATTCTTTCAGGATGTTACCTAATACTGCATGATCCTTCTGCTCTTCATTTGCGGTCCATGAGTTGATGCACACGCACACGTGTGCATGAGCACACATTTCTTAGGTATGTACCTAGGTCATTTCATTATTTTGCACAATCTAGATTTTTTTTTTTTAGAGTATACAGATATCACAGATTAACTTCAGAATGTGTGGTGAGATGGTCTCCTTTCTGTGGCCTTTTGCCTTGGTTCTTTGGAAAAACAGCTTGAGAGAATTTTCCGTGAAGCCCTGAGGAGTTATCTTTGCCCTAGTTTTCTACCCCAGAAGGTTTGTTACTTTTATCCAGGTCCATTGACATTTCCTGAGCAAACCATAAACAAGGATGGTTTGATATATTTTGCCTGGCCCTGGGCTGCAGCCTGCCCTGTGATTGGTATGCACCTTGCAGAGATTGGCCAATATTGTATGCAAATGAAATGACAATAGCCTATTATGCAAATAATGGAGCCCTGGTAGTGCAGTGTTTAAGCATTCTACCACTAACCGAAATGTCAGCAGTGCGAATCCACCAGCTGCTCCTTGGAAACTCTCTGGGGCAGTTGTACTCTGTAGTATAGGGTCACTATGCGTCAAAATCCACTCAATGGCAATTTTTTTTTTTTTGGTTTTACTATGCAAATGAACTGTCCGTAGCCTACCAAAATGGGACTGGTCAGTTCATGGTCCTGGTAGGAATGCAATGCCTTCAAATTGACAAGGAGTTAGTGTATTTACGCAGCTAGCCCCACAGAGGTTTTTCAGACAGAAAGAAGCAGCAGGAGGAAGCAGAGGGAAGAAAGGAGACAGAAGAGGTAAGGAACCTCCTACAAGAGTGAAACAAGGGTCGAGGGCTGCAATACTGAGGACAGTGGCAGGCTCAGAAGGGGCCCAGTGGCAGAGCTGGCAGTGACAGGCATCAGGGCCAAAACCTGTCCAGACAAGGCTGAGAGAAGCCTGTCCTCAGGGGACTGAGGGAGGTCTGCACAGCCAAGGAGAGCTGAAAGAGTGGTCCCGCACCAAAGAAGGGAGCCTGCATGCTTCCTGATCCTGATCCCGAGTTGTGCCCTCTTCCCTAATAAATCACTTAACCATACGTACAATTTCTGAGTTCTCTGGGCCATTGCAATGGATTACTGAACCCAGAAGAGAAGTAGAGAGTGTCATGGGAGGGCCGGCTGGAGTCACAATCGGTAAAAAAGATTGGAGAGATGACGTATGGCTGACCTTCTCCTCACAGGAATCAGCTTTGTGCTGATAGCAATTCTCATTTCCGCCCCTGAAGTTATACAGGCTCTGACAATACTGCTACTACTACTATTACTAGTCTCATTTTAAGGAGCCTCACGCGAATTTGAGTACCCAAATGATTCAATAATGAATAATAAACCATAAGCAATAGGAAATCACAAATCCATACCAGTAATGAATAGATGAATCCATCCTCCAATCGATCAGTAAGAGGAAAGGGTGAGCTCTTCCTTACAGCAGACTGTCAAGTGAAAGCTAGCAAAGGTGGACACAGTGCTGCAGTTGGAGAATTAGCATTTTACAACCCTTAAAATAAAGTTGGGATCAGGCAAGAATCATCAATGCATGGTAAATGTCAGGAGAAATTTTGACAAGGAGCTTCACAGTGTCTCCCCACAGACTGCTTACTAATTTCAAAGGAAAAAGTAATAAATTATACAGTGGAAAAATTGGCCAACACTTGGATCAGGTGATTAGAATTAATATCACCATTGAGGTACAGGTTGACATGGTTGTTCCAGATGTGATATCCTGAGAAGGACACACCATCCCTGGTGTAATGTTCCCAGTGAGACTATAACCCCTGAATCTAATCAAAAGAAACATCAGACAGACACAGCATGAATGGTGTCCTGTTAATAAAGTTGATGTAGGGAATGTCCTGTAGTCTTAAAAAATCTCAATATCGTAAAAGAAAAAAAAAAAAAGACTAAAGAAATGTCCTAGATAAAAGTAGAATAATACCACATGACAGCTCAGTGCAATACCTGCCCTTAGTTTGGAACCTGTCCTGGAGGGAACAGAGCTATAAACGACTTCACTGGGTCACTGGAAAAAAAAAGAAATACAGATGGAAGGTTATCTTAGTTATCTAGTGCTGCTATAACAGAAATGCCACAAGTAGATGGCTTTAACAAAGAGAAATTTATTCTCTCACAGTCTGGTAGGCTAGGAGTCTGAATTCAGGGCACCAGCTCCAGGGGAAAGTTTTCTCTCTCTGTCAACTCTGGAGGAAGGTCCTTGTTATCAATCTTCCCCTGATCTAGTAGCTTCTCAGCACAGGGACCCCAGGTCCAAATGACATGCTCTACTCTTGGCACTACTTTCTTAGTGGCATGAGTTTCCCCAGTCTCTCTGCTTGCTTCTCTGTTTATATTTCAAAAGAGATTGACTCAAGATACAACCTAATCTTATAGATTTAGTCCTGCCTCATTAACATAACTGCCACTAATCCTGCCTCATTAACATTATAAAGGTAGGATTTACAACACATAAGAAAATCACATCAGATGACAAAATGGTGGACAATCACACAATACTGGGAATCATGGCTTAGCCAAGTGGACACACATTTTTGGGGGGACACAATTTAATCCATAACAGTAGGTTAGATTAAAGTGCATTGTATCCATGTTAAATTTACTAAAGTGATAACTGCATGTTGTTAGGTGAGAAGATTTTATTGGTTATTAATCAATACAACTGGAGTATTTAAGGGAAAAAAAAAATCTTGTGCAAAAAAAGAGAAAAAAAATCCTTTCATATTATATCTATTTTTATATATATATATATATACCCACATAGGGATATTTACCAAACAAACCAAAAACCCAAACCCATTGCTGTCAAGTCGATTCCAACTCCTAGCGACACTATGGGACAGAGCAGAACTGCCCTATAGGTTTTCCAAGGAGCAGCTGGTGATCTTTTGGTTAACAGTCAAATATTTAACCACTGCACCATGGATATTTAGATACATAGAATTGCTTTCCTTCATAATTAGCCATTCTATTTTCAATTTATAGAACCCATGTTAAGTAAATATTTGCCTTTTCAAGAAAATATAAAATATTTCCACAAGTAAAGCTTGTGAGAAAAATAACATTTCCTTACTTCCTTTTTCTAATATAGTTTTCATAAGCTGCCTGTGAATACCCCAGGGACCCACCCTGCAGCACTTGCTCTGGTGAGATCTCCAGGTCTGTCTCCAATCTGTAGGTTAAGGGAACACAGTGTGACAGGGATTTTATTTCAAACTCCAGAATGCCAGAACTGCTGGAAGTAATAGGCATCTCTCATCCATTCTCCTCAATTTCCCATCTCTCATGACTGTGCTGACCGACCTGTTCTCTCTCATGGCCTTCGCTGTCCCTAGCTCTCTGGTGACTTCATTCGCTGTGTAACCCAGGCCTTAGATCATCATGGAACGCAGCTGAATGATGTCACCATTGGCAGTCCTGACCCAGCGCTTGCTTCGTCGTTTCTGGCTCTGCTCTAGCCCTCCTCTAAGTGCTCACGGGATAACAGAGAAAGGGCTGCTCATGGTGGAGTGTGATGTGGCTCTGTCTTTTTTCTAACAGCCTCTTCCTGAATAGTGGACAATGGATGCCAGCTCTCCAGAAGCTTCTTCCCTTCTTGTTCATTCAATGAAATCTCTCTATCATCTGCAAATGAGTGTGGAGAAGTTCTGTTGTGGTAGGTCCCAGGAGAGGGAACAACATGACTTTGTTGTTGTTTTTAGTTGCTGTCCAGTCAATTCTGACTCATGATGATCCCACATGTGCAAAGTAGAATTGCTCTGAGGAGCTTCAAGCCTGTGACCTTTTGGAAACAGAACTTCAGGGCCATCTTGAAAGGCACCTCTGGGTGGGCTTGAACTGCCAATTTTTCGGCTAGTAGCCAAGCACTTAACTGTTTGTACTACCTAGGGACTCCTACAAGGTGACTAGTGGGTTAAAAAGAGACAGATGAAACTCTTGTGCCTGGAATGAAAAAATTCTGACCACACTCACAGATGGCTTGTGCATGAAGGAGGTCTCAGTGGCTAGTTACAGCCCTCCGTGCACTAATGTGAACAGTGTTTGATTTCATGCTTTGGCATACAATGACCCAAATATAATTACTAGAGCTTATGAATTTATTTGTTCTGGGTCAAAACCCTTTCCTGGCTGTAGGGGCTTTTTACATGAGGGCCATGGGGATTACAGTGCTCTGTTTGGAATACTTTGATTCTTCTATGGAAGCTGGAAGACATAACCAACACAACGCTTGTTTTAATCATTTTCCCTGTTAAGAATCACATTACTTGATAGCTAAATTTTGAAAGACTTAGCTTAATTTTTTCAGAAGAAGAAGGATCAAATCAATACTGCACAACTCATCAGCTTTCATCACCAGTGAAGCTGACGTGTAAAAAGATGACTTTGTGGGACTGATCTAGTTGTAGTAGACTAAAGTATTTTCAGGGAGATTCTCAACAGCCTTCTGCTTTGTCAGCCAAAGTACAAGAGACAAACTTAGATAAGCAAGACAGAAAGTTTGAAAGAATCCATTTAAAATTTTATTTGTGTATAGAGGACATTTTTTTCTTTAATACTTTTACTTAAAAAATCTTCATTTTTTTTTTTTAATTTTGAGAACTCAGGTGCTAAAAAGAAATAGAATAAATATAAGAAGTTTGGTGAGCTTATCAATTTAAAAGAAATATTGACGCCAGGTATTTTTCTCTGTAAAATTATGAAGATCTAGAGTTTTTAATAAGCTTATTTTGTTAATAAGCTTTAATTCTACTTTTTTGCTGTCTTTTTTTAAAAATATTGATATTTCCATTAAAATGCACTGATGGAAAGTGACCCTAAGTTGAGGAATCTACCAGGCACTCCTTGGAAACTCTATGGGGCAATTCTAGTCTGTTCTATAGGGTCATTATGAGTCAGAATCAACTCCATGGCAATGTTTTTTTTTTTTTTTAAACCTTTTCATCACCCCAAACAGAAACTCTGTACCCATTAAACAATGGCCCTCATAGCCCACTACCTCCAGCACTTTGTAACCACTGATCTCCTTTCTGTCCCTACGGATTTGTCAACACTAGATATTTCATGTGAATGGGATCATATAATATGTGTTCTTCTGTGTCTGGCTTATTTCACTCAGCATAATGTTTTCGAGGTTCATCCACCTTGTAGCATGTATTAGAGCTTCATCCTTTTTATGGCAGAATAGTTACTATCCCATTGTATGTATATACCACATTTTGTTTATACATTCACCTGTTGACGGACACTTTAGTTATTTCTACCTTTTGGCTCTTGTGATATTGCTGCACATAAATGTTGGTGTACAAGTATCTGTTTGAGTCCCTGCTGTTAAGTCCTTTGGGTATATTCTCAGGAGTGGAATTGCTGGGTCACATGGTAATTCTACGTTTAACTTTTGAGAAACTGCCTGAACCCTTTCCACAGTGGCTGCACCGTCTTGCATTCCCACCAGTAATGCAAGAAGATTACAATTTCTCCACATCCTCACCAGTACTCGTTATTTTATTTTAATTAATAACCCCCTCAGAGGCACCTTGGAAGAAAGGCCTGGTTAACTACTTCTGAAAAGTCAGCCATTGAAAACCCTATGGAGCACAGTTCTGCATGACCCACATGGGGTCACCACGAGTCAGGGTCGACTCCATGACGACTGGTTTTTTAGTTGGTGCGAAGTGATATTTCACTGTGGTTTTCATTTGCATTTCCCTGATGGCTAATGATGTTGACCATTTTTTCATGTGCCTGTTGGCCATTTACAAATCTTTTCTGGAAAAGTGTCTATTTTTGTCCATTTTTTGATTGGTTTGTTTGACTTTTTGTTGTTGGGTTGCAAGAGTTTTTACATTCTTGATAGTAATCCCATATCAGGCATATGATTTCCAAATATTTTCTCCCATTCTGTATATTATTTTTTCACTTTCTTGAAAATGTCTTTTAATGCACAATTTTATTTATTCTGATAAATTCTAATTCATTTTTTTTTTCTTTTTTTGCTTAGTACATATTTCTTTAAAGGCCTACTTAAGCTTATTTTAAACCAAAAAACCAAACCCACTGCCGTCGAGTCAATTCTGACTCGCAGCAACCCTACAGGACAGAGTAGAACTGCCCCATACGGTTTCCAAGGAGCACCTGGTGGATTTGAACTGCCGACATTTTGATTAGCAGCTGTCACACTTAGCCACTATGCCACTGGAGTTTCCAAGCTTACTTTAAAGCATACGTGAAAAATGAAATGATAAGCAACATTTAAGCATATATGTATGATTGTTCTTATGCTACTTTTATGCACAGAAAAATATTGACCACAAAAGAGAAATTTTTTTGGAAAGAGAAATCTGAATCTATTTCATTAAGCGGGTGTGTTTCAGCCATAGTATATGAAGTAAGGTCGTACAATAAATGTGCTTCTCCTTCCTCCTTGGATAAGGGATACGATCATATATCCTTCCCTCCTACAGTTCCTCTCTGGGTTTATACTTGGAATTGTTCTTTACATACACTCTTCCTGGTTCTCTTTCATTCATATTGACCTTGTACTAGATGTTGTCCTGTTGTTGTTATTAGCTGCCATCAAGTAGGCCCCGGACTCATGGGGGCTCCATGCACAGTAGGGTTAGATCATTGTGACCCATAAGATTTTTATTGTCTAATTTTCAGAAGTCTATCACCAGGCCTTTCTTTCTAGCCTATCTTAGTCTGGAAGCTCCAGTGAAACCTGTTCAGCATTGTAGCAACACGCAAGCCTTCACTGGCAGACAGGTGGTGGCTGTGCTTGAGGTGCGTTGGCCAGAATTGAACCAGGGTCTCCTGCGTAGAGGGCGGGAGTTCTACCACTGAACCAGGTGCTGTTTTAGGTTCCTGCCTTCAGTGAACTCATTATCAAGTGGGAGTGGGGAGATGAACAAGCCAACAGTTAAACTCCAGGGACAACCTCTGGCAGCTAAGCTGGGTCAGGACTGCAGCCTGTGCCCATTCTGAGGAAGCTCTCTCAAGCCTGTGGGGTCCAATCCTGACCCTGCCTCATTAGCTTTGTGCCCTGACCAACCAGCTTAACCTGTTCCCTGAGAGTTCCCATCCTGATGAAACAGAGCTCATGAAGGTCTTGCATATTAAAACAGTTCCTTTGTATTGGAGATTTTAGTAGGTTAGTTAGTGAACGGTAGCTCTTAAAATTTAAATTTCAGATGCTGTATTTCCAAAGACACACTTTTCTCCTAAACACCAGAGTGCGTGCATCAGAGGAATGACTGGTAACTTTGGCCCAGCGATGGAACTCAAGAGAATGGATTGAAAGTTTTTTTTTTACTGTAGCCCATAATATACCGTAACAAGTCTGTAAAAGACTGTGGTTTCTATGGTTCTAATGGGAAAAAGCCTTTCTGTTAAATAAAACGGCTGCTTTCCTCTTTTGCTGGGTCTGGGCTCTTAGCCATAGCTCTAACACCATCCTTACATTAGGATGAAGTTGGCATACCTGTTCATAGGGCAGCAACGGCCCTGCACAGAGTTCTTATAGCATCCACCACAGATTCAGAATCCTAGTCAAATATGATGCCTGAATTCCAAGCCAAGAACAAGGAGAGCCTGGAGCAACACTTCCAAGACTGGCATGGTCATGGGGATCAGCCAGGAGCTCGTGAAAAACAGACAGCTGGGCCCACTGCAGACTTACTAGAGCCAAACAGCCACGGAAGTGCAGACAAATCTATTTTTAAAACTTTTTATTTTGAGGCTTTTGTTGCTTCTTAAGCAGTTGTAAGAAATAGTCCAGGGAGGTCCCATGTACCTTCACCTGGAATTCTCCACGCTGCACTATAACTGGCCACACTCTTCTCTGATCACATCATTTTCCTTAAAAGCCTTTTTACTTCCTACAAAATAAAGTCTCATATTTGTAGGACTCTCGATTGGCTTTGGCTCTTTTTTCTAGTTTGACATTTCAATGTCCTCTGCCGGGAGCTCCTTTGTTCCCCTGAAACTGATGGACTCAGCCTCCTAAAACATGCTTTCTCTTTCCCTGCCTTGCCTTGGGTCCAGTACCCTGCTGGAACCTCCATCAAATCCCTACTCTGGTGAAGGCCAGTTCAGAGACCTCTGTTTGGTACACCCCAGATGCGAGTCTGAGAGCGCCTCCTTTTCAAACCCCTGTTTTTAATTATCTGGCACATGTCTTTGCAGCCTGTGGAATCTGTTTGTGTCATATTTCTCTGACAAGATAATAATCCCGTGGAGGCCAGTCTGCCCTTTCACATCCCCTGGCAGCCACCAGACCTGTATTGTTGTTGCAAAAGTGCATCATCAACATTCATTCTTCAGGACGGTGGTAACAGTTGTAGTGCTCATCCCTTCTCTACATGAACATACGTTGCTACTGTTTCCTGGCCTTCCTCACCCCCAAGACTTCTCGTGTGGCGGCAAGTGGTTACGTTAGCATCATAGTCTCCCAGTTAGCAGGAACAACGTGGCACGCCTCCTTAATAGCGAGTCCCCCATCTGTGAACTTCAGACGCCCAGAGAGCTTGAGGAAGGGGAGTCTGCCATCCCCATCATTTCATCAGCCGAAACTAAGCTAGAATGCTGGCTGTGGACATTCCCATGATTAAGCTGGACTATGTCAGGAGGTAGGAGTCCCTGGGGGTGTAAATGGTTAAGCTCTCAACTACCAACCTAAAGTCTGGCAGTTCAAGTGCACCCAGAGGAACCTCGGACAAAAGGCTTGGTGATCTACTTCCAAAAAATCAGCCATTAATAGCCCTATAGAGCACAGTTCTCCTCTGACACACAAGGGGTCGGCACGAGTCGGTGTCCACTCGGCAACGAGGGATTTAGATTATGTCAGGAGGTAGGTGGCTACTTGACAATTTTAGCCAAATTAAAAAAAAAAAAAATCCAAACTGAGTGCCATTTCACTCCTTTCTTTCTTTTTTTTTTTTTTTCCTCTTTGGCATTCATTTTCCTGAGCTGATATGAATTAAGCTAGGAAAATCAGAAATCTTAGGAGCCCACAGCCCCGAGGAATCTCTTGTTTCAACCTCAGATGGGAGTCGCTCAATGATATTATGGTGTCTGGTTAATACTTGGAAACCCTGGTGGCACAGTGGTTAAGAGCTACAGCTGCTAACCAAAAGGTCGGCAGTTCAAATCCACCAGGTGCTCCTTGGAAACCCTATGGGTAGTTCTACTCTATCCTTTAGGGTTGCTGTGTGTGGGAGTCAACTTGATGGCAATGGCTTTGTTTTTTGGTTTTGGTTAGTAGTTGACCTGATCAAGAGAACTCAGAAGGTGGGCACAGCTCACTAATCTGGCAATGTGTATTCCTTAACATTCTGAGCACTGAAGTGGTAGCTTTTTTGTGCGTTCTTGAGTGAGTAAATGTAGAGAGATGAGAAGATCTGCTTCAGTGAAGCCTATGAGAGCTTTGATGCATGGTTTGCAGTGGGAAGTGTTTGTGAGTGGCTCCTTGTGGAGGCAGCATCTTTCCCCACATCAGTTTGTGGCGTCCAAAAAAAAAAAAAAATTTTTTTTTTTTTTTTCTCCAGAGAAGCAGATATGAGATAGGGTGACGTGAGCAAGAGAAGTATATGTGATGCCCTTGGAAGGTAAAGGTCCCTCGGTAGTGCTAACGGTTTAAATTTGACAGCCTACCTAGAGGTTGGCGGTTCAACACACAGCAGTGCTTCAGAGGAAAAGCCTGCTTCCATAAATACTACAGCCAAGAAACTCCTATGAAGCAGATCTACTCTGTCGAATGGGGTTGCCATGAGTTGAAACTGACTTGACAGTAACAGGTTTGGGTTTTTCTTTTTTTTGGTGGAGGAAGGGGGAAGGAGCAGAGGAAGACCAGAAGACCCTCAGATGCCATGTGGGCCTGCTGGAGGTAGTAGGAGAGGCGAGGGGGAGGGGGAGACTACTGTTCTGAGAACGTCCCTGCCAGCCCATGGTGAGTCCCTGAGCAAAAGCCGGCATTGCAGAATGCTGTGTTTGGTAGGATCCCTGGCCTTAGTGATGCTCCATCATTGTCTGGGGCAGCCCAGGGAAGCATGGCCTCACATGAAGCTGTGGCAAATCCAAAGAGGCTGTATCAGGGGCAGTCAGCCAACACATCAATGGCAGCCACAGTCCCGGAAGCCCCTCCCTCACAGTTCTTGGGAGCCTCTCTGGAGGGAAACCTAGAAGACAGAGGTTAATATGATGAGCTGTGGCCACCTTCACTATACTTAGTGTTGGGATAGCAGCTGGTTGGTCCTCATAGCCTCCCTCCTCACCCTGAGTTGTCCCCTTTTCAGAGCTTGCTGGTCTACTTGGTGGAGTGACTGAAACCTTCACTCCTGAGGGGTCAGAGCCTTGGGTAACCATCCCCTCCCCAGACAGGGCTGTGCATGAGCCCACACAAATCATAAGTGGATGAGAGCGCACCCAGACAGCCAGGTGCAACATCTTCCTGCTTCTCCTGTGATCGGAGTCAGCTATCCTTGCTGAGATGGTGACACTTCTCAACTGCTGGTCCCTGGACATAAGAAGCCCACTGTGCCCAAACAGCAGTCTCAGCTTGTTGTTCATTGGGACCTTTTCTGTGTCCCAGGCAAAGGGGATAGGACCTCTTACCCTGCAGGTCCCCAACTTGCAGGAATGCAAGTACAGACTCTGTCTGTGGGTCCTTGAGGGCAAGTCCACTCTTGCTTCCACCCTTGGTTCCCGGACCAAACATTTTTGCTGGGGTCGAACACCACACAGGGGTCTCTGATTGCATGCTGACACCAGGAGTCCTGATGTTTGGCACTGCATGCAGAGATCACGCCCATGCTGGCTGCACAGCAGAGCCTTCAGCAGGCTGTTCCAGTGCTCCAGGACTGGTGCTCCTGGACGTGGGTTTGTGATGTATGGCCAGTGATCCCACGGCTGTTAGCTATCCCACACCTCCTAGGCTGTGAGTGGATCCTCAGGTCAAGTGTAAGCTCATGGACATGGGTGCTGCTGAGGCTCTCTGAACAAGCCAGTCGCACCCGTGCCCCAGATGGCTCACACAGCGTACTCGTGCCCTCTGCATCTGCTCAGGCTCCTTCCCAGATGTACAATTTCCAGATAGGTCTTGCTATTATCACCTTAGTCTAGAACAGGTTGTAGAGGCAGCTCCCAAGGAACCTTTGCAGGGAGGGCCCTTTTCAGTGTCTTCCTGTGGGGGACTTGGCTTGGTTTTGAGTAAAAACAAACAAACAAAAAACACAAAATACGTGTGTAGACTGCTAACCAATGGGTCAGCAGTTCGAATCCACCAGGTGCTCCTTGGAAACTCTATGGGGCAGTTCTACTCTGTCCTATAGGGTTGCTATGAGTTGGAATCGACTCAACGGCACTGGGTTTGGTTTTTGTGTGTGTGTGTGTAGACTGGTTTGAGTAATGAGAATGAGATGAGAGAAAGAGAGGGGCCAGGATGTGGCGGGCCTTAAAAGCCAGGAAGAAGAGATGTGGGGAAAGAACAAAGAGGAAGCCGGGGAAGATTGTGAAGCTATGCTGAAATAGATATTGAAGAAAAACAATCTATCAGAGGGGTGGGGGCCTGAGATTCAAGTCAGATAGCCGGTTTAGACGATAATATAGTGATCCACATGGCACTTGCTGGAATAGTGCAGGTAGCTAATGACTTGAAGTACATACCAATGAAGATCAATGACACACAGCCTTTAGTATGGATTTTTGTTGGTTTTAGGTGCCATGGAGTCGGTTCCAACTCATAGTGACCCCTATGTACAACAGAACAAAACACTGCCCATTACGGATTACACCTCAACATAAAGAAAACAAAAATTCTCATAACTGGACCAATAAAGAAACATCATGACAAATGGAGAAAAGATTGAAATTGTCGGGGTGTAGCGTGATTCATTAACTGATTGGTTACTTTTATGTGGCCTTTCTAGCCGTGATCTTGAACATTCTACCCAGGTGATTGGGCAGGACTGTGTGATGGAGGAAACCCTGGTGGCATAGTGGTTAGGTGCTACAGCTGCTAATTAAAAGTTCAGCAGTTCGAATGCACCAGATGCTCCTTGGAAACTCTATGGGGGCAGTTCTACTCTGTCCTTTAGGGTTGCTATGAGTTGGAATTGACTTGACGGCAATGGGTTTTTTTGTTTGTTTTTGTTTTTAGTGTGATAATGTAATCCAAGGTGACTGGCCAATTTTGTCTTGAAAAAGAGCCGATTCCAGAGCAGAGGGCAGGATCCCACCACCACACAGGAACGAGAGACCAGCAGGAGAGACCCAGCAGCAGAGGCTGGGCAGCAGGTGACGGCATGGTGGGCTTCCAGTCCACGGACAGGGAAAGCTGAGTGCTTTGGGTGGAGACTGAGGGCCAGAAAGAGGCGTGACTGTGAGCACAGCTGGGGAGAGGCTATCCTGATGGAAGAACTGTATTCTGAGTGTTCTTGAGCCTGAATTGTAACTATTATTTCCCTAATAAACCCCATAATCTTGAATATGGTCTATGAGTTCTGTGTGGCCAATGCAACGAATTATCAAACCCAGTAGACAGTGCTGTGGGAGGAATGGTTGGTGTCAGAATTGGTAGAGAGAGGAGGTGTATCTGATTTCTACCTTATAGGAATCAGCCTTATACTCTTGATCTTGATTCTCCTTCCCCCTTGTGGGTTTGGAGGAGGCCAGACACCTCTTGCATGTCGTTTTTACACAAGGATTTCATTTTACTTGGATCCACAACCAATGCTTATGGAACCAGCAGACAAGAAATCAAATGACATATTGCATTGGGCAAATCTGCTGCAAAAGACCTCTTTAAAGTGTTAAAAAGCAAAGATGCCACTTTGAGGACTAAGGTGTGCCTGAGCCAAACCATGGTATTTTCAATCACCTCATATGCATGTAACAGTTGTACAATGAAGAAGGAAGACCAAAAAAAAAACTTTGAATTATGGTGTTGGCAAGTTACATTGAATATACCATGGACTGCCAGAAGAATGAATAAAACTGTCTTGGAAGAAGTACAAGAATGCTCTTTAGAAGCAAGGATATTGAGACTTAGTCTTGGGACCAGTCCCTGGAGAAGGGCATCATGCTTGGTAAAACAGAGGATCAGTGAAAAAGAGGAAGACCATCAGTGAGATGGACCGACACAGTGGCTGCAAGAGTGGTCTCTAACACAGCAATGATTGTGAGGATGGCACAGGACCTGGCAATGTCTCTTCTGTTCTACATACGATCCTATGAGTAGGAAACAACTCAACAGCCCTGTCATGGATTGAATTATGTCTCCCAAAAAATGTGTGTATCAATTTGGCTGAGCCATGATTTCTAGTATTGTGTGGTTATCTCCCATTTTGTGAATGTAATTTTATGTTAAAGAGGATTAAAGTGGAATTGTAACACTCTTACCAAAGTCACACCCCTGATCCAATGTGAAGGGATTTTCCCCAAGGGGTGGCCTGCACCATCTTTTAACTTACAAGAGATAAAACAAAAGGGAAGCAAGTAGAGAGTTGGGGATCTCATGTCACCAAGAAAGCAGTGCCAGTAGCAGAGTGGTCCTTTGGACCTGGGGTTCCTATGTGGAGAAGCTCCTAGTTCAGGGGAAGATTGATGACAAGGACCTTCCTCCAGAGCTGATGGAGAGAGAAAGCCTTTCCCTGGAGCTGATGCCCTGAATTTGGACTTCTAGTCTACTAGGCTATGAGAAAATACATTTATCTTTGTTAAAGCCATCCACCTGTGGTATTTCCGTTACAGCAGCGCTAGATGACTAGGACAGGCCCCTAACAACAACAAGTGTAATGAATCTTCTTATGTGGCAATTTGACTAGGCTATTTTTTTTTTTTATTATTATTATTATTGTTGCTACCTGCCTTCAAGTAGACTCCTGATTCATGGAAATCCCACGCACAAAAGGGAATGAAATGTTGGTGGGTCCTCTGTCATCCCCATTATTGGTTGTTGATTAGACGACTATTATCCATAGAGTTTTCATTACCTGATTTTTGGAAGTAGATCACCAGGCCCTTTTTCCCAGTCCTCCTTAGTCTGGAAGCTCCACTAAAACCTGTTTAGCATCACGGCAACATACAAGCTTCCATTGGCAGAGATGGGCGATGGCTGTGCATGAGATGCACTGGCTGAGAATGGAACCCAGGTCTCCTGCATGGAGGTGAAGATTCCACCACTGAACCAGTCCTGCCCCTGGCTTATCCAAACCAAAATGAAACCCATTGCCGTAGAGCCAGCTCTGACTCATAGCGACACTATCAGGCAGAATAGAACTGCCCCACAGACCTTCTAAGGAGCAGCTGATGGATTCGAACTGCTGATCTTTTGGTTAGCAGCTGAGCTCTTAACTACTGTACTACCAGAGCTCATAGTACTGAGTTATTTAATGAAGCACTAATTTACATGTTAAGGAGCCCTGGTGATGCAATGGCTAAGTGCTTGGCTACTAACCCTATATGACAGTTCTACCCTTTCCTATATGGTCAGTGTGAGTTGGAATTGACTCTATGACACACAACAGCAACAACAATTAAGGTGTTGCTGTGAACATATTTTGTAGATGTGGTTAACATCTACAATCAGACGATTTTAAGTAAAAGAGATTGCCCTGGTTAATGTGGGTGGGACTCATCCAATCAGTCGAAGGCCTTAAGAGTAAAAATGGAAGTTTCTTGGAGAAGGGATTCTGCTTCAAGAGTGTAACATATAATTCCTGCCTGAGTTTTCAGCCTGCCATCTAGCCTACAAATTTCAGACTTGCCAACCCCCATGATCCTGTGATAAATTCCTTGAAATGAGTTTCTTTACATATCTCTATCTCTTTGTCTATCCCACTGATTCTGTTTCTCTGGAGAACCTTGACTGATACAGGCAGCAACAGAGAAAAGCAATAAAGGAGCAACTATCTGAGGTATTTTGAAGGAAATGTGACACAGTGCAGTAAATGGGTATTAAAGATAAAAGTAATGGGTGCGTTAAGAATGACTTTAAGGGTTTACATATAGGAGAGTTGGAAAATTGGTTCCATTAACACAGAAGAAATCCAGAATTGATTACATGACACAAAGGTGAGGCGTTGGAATTTATTGGCTCATGTATTCATCCTTATTCCAAAGAAAGGCAATCCAACCTAATACAGAAATTATCAAACAATATCATTAATATTACATGCAAGTAAAATTTTGCTAAAGATCTTTCAAAAGCAGTTGTAGCAGTACATTGATAGAGAGATACCGGAAATTCCAGCCAGATTCAGAAGAGGGTGTGGAACAAGAGGTATTATTGCTGATGTCAAATGGTCCTGGATGAAAGCAGAGAATACCAGAAAGATGTTTATCTGTGTTTTATTGACTATGAAAGGCATTTGACTGTGTGGATCATAACAAGTTATGGATAACATTAGGAAGAATGGGAATTTCAGAACACTTAATTGTGTTCATGAAGAACCTGTACTTAGACCAAAACAGAACAAGGGGGCTACTGCATGGTTTAAAGTCAGGAAAGTTGTGCATGAGGGTTGTATCCTTTCACCATTCTCATTCAATCTGTATAGAGAACAAATAATCTGAGAAACTGGACTATATGAAGAACGAGGCATCAGGATTGGAGGAAGACTCATTAACAACCTGTGATATGCAGATAACACAACCTTGTTTGCTGAAAGTGAAGGAGACTTGAAGCACTTTCTGACGAAGATCAAAGACATCAGCTTTCAGTATGGATTACACCTCAACATAAAAAAACAAAAATCCTCATAACTGGACCAATAAGCAACATCATGATAAATGGAGAAAAGATTGAAGTTGTCAAGGATTTTGTCATGGATTGAATTGTTCCCTAAAAAAGTGTGTCAACTTGGCTAGGTCATGATTCCTAGTATTGTGTCTATCATTTTATCATCTGATATGATTTTCCTATGTGTTGTAAATCTTACCTCTACGATGTTAATGAGGCAGGATTGGTGTCAGTTATGTTAATCAGGCAGAACTCAAATCTACAGGATTGGATTGTGTCATGAGCCAATCTCTTCGAGAGATAAAAGAGAGACATGAGGACTTCATACTAGCATCAAGAGCAGAGCAAGTCCTTTGGACCCAGGGTTCCTGTGTGGAGAAGTTCCCAAATTAAGGGAAGATTGATGACAAGGACCGTGCTCCAGAGCCAACAGAGAGAGGAACCTTTCTACTGAAGCTGGCACCCTGAATTCCGACTTCTAGCCTACCAGACTGTGAGAGACAAACTTGTCTTTGTTAAAGCCATCCACTTGTGGTATTTCTGTTATAGCAGTACTAGATGACTAAGACAGATTTCATTTTACTTGGATCCATAATCAACACGCATGGAAGCAGTAGCCAAGAAATCAAATAACACATTGCATTGGGCAAATCTGCAAAAACACCTCTTTAAAGTGTTAAAAAGCAAAGATGTCACTTTAAGGACTAAGGTGCGCCTGACACAAGCCATGATGTTTTCAATTTCCTCATATGCATGCGAAAGCTGGACAATGAATAAAGAAGACAGAAGAAGAATTGACACCTTTGAATTATGGCATTGACTAAGAATATTGAACATATCATGGATTGCCAAGAGAATGAATAAATCTGTCTTGGAAGAAGTATAACCAGAATGCTTCTTAGAAGCCAGGATTTCGAGACTTTGTCTTACATGCTTTCAACAAGTTATCAGGAGATATCAGTCTCTGGAGAAGGACATCATCCTTGGTAAAATAGAGAGTCAGTGAAAAAGAAGGAGACCCCTGACGAGATGGATTGACACAGTGGCACAACAATGGACTCAAGCATGACAAAGATTGTAAGGATGGCACAAGACCGGGCAGTGTTTTGTCTGTTGTACATAGGGTTGTTATGAGTCAGAACCAACTCGATGGCACCTTATAACAAAGTATTTCTGAAACATCTAGGGTAGATCAGGTGCAGCTTGATTCAGGGAATAAAAAGTTCACAAGGACTCTGCTGTCTTTCCATCTCTCTGCCTGCCTCTTCATGTTGCCTTGTACACAGTGGCAAGACAACAATCAGCAAGATTCATATTCACATCTCCCTGGGTTTATGTCTAACAAAACACATGAGGCCTTCCCCCAAGAGTTTTCAAGAGCTCCAACTGAGGGTCAGAGATCCACTTTGACTGGGTAAACTTGAACGATATGGCTACTATTCCTGAACCTATTATGTATTTAGGATGCTTTTGTGTGTCACTGGCCACAACTGAATCACATGTACATCTCTGGAGCCTGGGGATACACAGGAAAACTCCACTCACTGAGGTTGAAGGAGGTGTGGTTCTGCAAAAGAGAATCAGTGGACTGTCACAAGAAGAAAATATCACGGGTAGGTAAATACAAAAATAAACGCAATCCACAATAGGGAGATGAGAAAGATGAGCTAATTATCAGGGAAAGACGATGGTTTTGGAACTGAATGAAACACGTTAAGAAGTCTCCTGTATGTAACTAATAATTGAAATGATTTTAGAGTAATAGAATTTTGAATGGGACTTTTCTGTTTCAGAATTTCTGCCAGAGCTCTAGGGCTAAAAACAATGAGCAATAAATACTCCAACCCTCCAAACAGAGGAGCTAACCACAAATGGAGAGCTGGCAGGAAAAAAAATTCTATGAACACCATGCTGAACAACCCATACAAGAGAAAACCAGAGTTTCAGTGACAGGAATTTGAAGGCGTAGGCACGATTTGATGGTGTTTCTCTTCTCTGTAGCATAGGGAGTAAAGATGCTCTTTTTCCAACCCTACCCAAGCTGAATGCAAGAGAGAAGAGTGGAAGGAGGCACCAGAGAACCTGCCCACGACATTTGGGAATGCCGTTAGGAAGAGAAGACTGGTATCTGACAACACATCTGTGAACTTGCTCCATGTCAGAATACTCAGGCCCATCTTGCTGGGCCCAGCAGAGTGGGGTGCTGTGGCTGAGTCCATGGGCAAGTCTGACAGAGGCCCCCAGAGTGAGAGGGATATGAAAAACTAGACATTAGTCCTGAGCCTCACCTCGAGGGTTCATATTTGAACTGCTTGTGAGATTCAAGTTCTGACCTAAACTGGAGTACACTTTTTTTTTAATTTACTTTGTTGTTGTTGTCTAGAATATGCACAGAAAAGCACACACCAATTAAATCATTTCTACATATACACTTCAGTGACATTCACTACATTCTTCAACGTGCAACCATTATCACGTTCCTTTTCTGAGTTGTTCCTCCCCCATAAACATAAACTCACTGCCCCCTAATGTTTCTATCTAATCTTTCTAGTTGCTGTTGTCACTTTAATCCCATATAGATAGTTCTTAGGAGCCCTTGTGGCACAGTGATTAAGAGCTATGGCCGCTAACCAAAAGGTGAGCAGTTTGAATTCACCAGCCACTCCTTGGAAACCCTGTGGGGCAGTTCTACTCTGTCCTATACAGTCGCTATGAGTTGGAATCTACTTGATGGCAACAGGTTTGTTTTTTTTAGGTAGATAGTTCATAAAAGAACATAATGCTAAAGCAGAGTTTTTGTTTGTTTTTTTACTGGTTTAAACTATTGCTTGGTTTTAAGACGACTTCAAGGGATATTATTGATTTAAGTTTTAAAGAATATCTCAGGGCAATAATTTCAGGGGTTCATCTAGCCCCTCTGGCTACAGAAAGTCTAGAGACCATGAGAATTTGGAATTCTGTTCTTCATTTTCCCTCTTTTGATCAGGGTTCTTCTATAGATTCTTTCATCAAAATGTTCAATAATGTTAACTGGGTCCCATCCATTTCTTCTGGTCTCATGGCAAAATGGGGCAATTAGCCACACATTCCATCCATGTCCTCCTCCTGTTCCTGACTGTCCTCCTTCATTTGCTCCTCCAGGTGAATAGAGACTAATTGTCATGCCTTAGATAGCCACTTGCAAGCTTTTAAGACCCCAGGAACTACACAACGAACTAGAAGATATAACAGAAGCACTAAATGTGCACGCCAATTAGCTGGGATGTCCCATGAAACCATGGTCATAAATATCCCAAACAAGGAACCAAATCCCATGAGGTTTTTGTTTGTACAGAAGCAGTTTCAGCAGCTACTATTTTTGTTTTGTCATTGTTATAAATATATCTTCCACACAACTTTTGCCAATTCAACTTTTTACAAGTGTACAACTTATTGACATTAATTATAATAATTGGCTGTGTAACCCTACTTAATCAATGCAATTTTTCCATCACTGTTAACTGCCCCTACTGCTTTCCTCCTTGGAGTGCGTTTTTTAAAGTGTGGGAATTGAATCTTTCTAATGTCTGAACCACCATGTGTCTGTCAGTTTGTCTCACTATGGTGGCTTGCATGTTGCTGTAATACCGGAAGTTTGCCGCTGGAATTTCAAATACCAGCAGGGTCACCTTTGGTGGACAGGTTTCAGAGGAGCTTGCAGGTTAAGATAGCCTAGGAAGAAGGACCTGGCAGTCTACATTTGAAAAAATAGGCTAGTGAAAAAATTATGAATAACAGTGGAAAGTTGTTTGGTATAGTGAGTGCCATAATAGGAGCTCCTTGGGTTGAAAGGTACTGAAAATATGACTGGGGAGCAGCTGCCTCCTCAAAGTAACTAAAAAAAAAAAAACCCAAACGTGCCACGGTTGAATCAATTCTGACTCATACAAACCCTATAGGACAGAGTAGAACTGCCCCCTAGAGTTTTCAAGGAGGGATGGTAGAGTCATAATGCTAGTCTTTTGATTAGCACACGAACGCTTAACCACTACACCACCAGTAAAGTGAAACCTCAAAGTAGAGTTGACCTTAATGACGTGGATGGAGTCAAGCTTTCAGGGCTTTCATTTGCTGATGTGGCATGACTCAAAATGAAAAGAAACAGCTGCAAACATCCATTAATAAACAGAACACGGAATGTACAAAGCATCAATCTAGGAAATTGAAGTCATCAAAAATGAAATAGAACACAAAAATTTTGATATCCTAGGCATTATAACCTGAAATGGACTGGTATTGCCCATTTGAATCAGACAATCATGATCTACTATGCAGGGAATGACAA
Organism: Elephas maximus indicus; assembly: GCF_024166365.1. NCBI lineage: Eukaryota > Metazoa > Chordata > Mammalia > Proboscidea > Elephantidae > Elephas > Elephas maximus. The sequence goes on from NC_064819.1 coordinate 236,401,558, forward strand.
CCTGAAGAGGAATGGTGTCATCAAAAAGAACATTTCAAGAACAATGCTGAAGTACAATGCTGTCAGTGATAGGAAAATGTCCATATGACTACAAGGAAGGCCAGTTAATAAGATTATTATTCGAATTTACCCACCAACCACTAAGGCCAAAGATGAAGAAATTGAAGATATCACCTGCTGCAATCTGAAATCGATCGAACATGCAATCAAGATGCATTGACAATTACCGGCAATTCGAATGGGAAATTTGGAAACAAAGAAGGATCAGTAGTTGGAAAATATAGCCTTGGTGATAGAAATGATGCCAGAGATCACATGACAGGGTTTCGCAAGACCAACACTTCTTCATTATAAGTACCTCTTATCAACAACATAAATGATGACTATACATGTGGACCTTGCCAGATGAAATACACAGGAATCAAGTTGACTATATCTGTGGAAACAGGTAATGGAAAAGCTCAATATCATTAGTCAGAACAAGGCCAGGGGCCAACTGTGGAACAGACCCTCAGTTACTCTTGTGCAAGTTCAAGCTTACAAAAATTAGAAAAAGTCCACGAGAGCCAAAGCATGACCTTGAGTATATCCTATCTGAATTTAGAGATCATATCAAGAATAGGTTTGAGGCTCTGAACACTAATGACTGAAGACCAGACTAGTTGTGGAAGGACATCAAGGACATCATACCTAAAGAAAGTAAGAGGTCATTAAAAAGACAGGAAAGAAAAAAAGACCGAAATGGATGTCAGAAGAGACTCTGAAAGTTACTCTTGAACACAGAGTAGCTAAAGTGAAAGGAAAAAATGATGACGTAAAAGAGCTGAACAGAAGATTTCAAAGGGCTGCTGAAGAAGATGAAGTAAAGTATTATAATGATATGTGCAAAGACCTGGAAATAGAATATCAAAAGGGAAAAACACGCTTGGCATTTCTCAAGCTGAAAGATCTGAAGAAAAAATTCAAGCCTCGGGTTGCAATACTGAAAAATTCTATAGGGAAAATATTAAACAACACAGGAAGCATCAAAAGAAGATGAAAGGAAGACACAGTCACTACACCAAAAAGAATTGGTCAACCTTCAGTCATTTCAGGAGATAGCATATGGTCAAGCACCTATGGTATGGAAGAAAGAGCTCCAAGCTGCACTGAAGGCATTGGGGGAAAAACAAGGCTCCAGGAATTGACTGAATACCAACTGAGATGTTTCAACAAACTGATGCAGCACTAGAGGTACTCACTTGTCTATGCGAAGAAAATTGGAAGGCAGCTACCTGGCTAACCGGAAAAAATACATATTTGTACCCATTCTAAAGAAAAGTGATCCAACGGAATACAGAAATTATTAAACCATATCATTAATATCACACACACATGAGTAAAATTTTGCTCAAGCTCATTCAAATGCAGTTGCAGCAATATGACAGGGAACTGCCAGGAATTCAAGCTGGCTTCAGAAGAAGATATGGAACCAGAAATACCATTGCTGATGTCAGACGGATCCTAGCTGAAAGCAAAAAATACCAGAAATATGTTTACCTGTGTTTTATTGACTATACGAAGTCATTCAACTGTATGGATCATAACAAATTTTGGATAACATTCTGAAGAATGGGAATTCCTGAACACTTAACTGTGATCATGAGGAACCTGCACATAGATCAAGACTTAGGCATTTGAACAGAAGAAGAGGATACTGTGTGGTTTATAGTCAATGAAGGTGCGCATCCAGATTTCATCCTTTCATCATACTCATTCAGTCTGCATGCTGAGCAAATAATCTGAGAAGCTGGGCTATATGAAGAAGAATGGGGCATCAGGATTGCAAGGAGACTCATTAACAACCTGTGATATGGAGATGACACAGCTTTGCATACTGAAAGTGAAGACAACTTGAAGCACTTACTGATGAAGATCAAAGACCACAACCTTCAGTATGGATTACACATCAACATAAAAAAAAAACAGAAGTCCTCACAACTGGACCAAGAAGCAACATCACAATAAACAGAGAAAAGATTGAAGTTGTCAAGGATTTCATTTTACTTGAATCCACAATCAACGCCATGGAAGTAGTGGTGAAGAAATCAAAAGACACATTGCATTGGGCAAATTGGCAGTAAAAGACCACTTTAAAGTGTTAAAAACCGAAGATGTCACTTTGAAGACTATAGTGCGCCTGACCCAAGCCATGGTGTTTTCAATCGCCTCGTATGCTCATACGCATTTGAAAGTTGAATGATGAATAAAGAACACCGAAGAAGAACTGATGCCTTTGAATTATGGTGATGGCGAAGAATATCAGCTATATTACGGACTGCCAAAAACAACAAAAAAAAATCTGTCTTGAAAGAAGTGCAACCAAAATTCTCATTAGAAGCAGGGATGTTGAGACTTTGTCTTACATACTTTGGACTCATTATCAGGAGGGACCAGTCCCTGTGGAAAGACATCATGCTTGGTAAAGAAGACCGTCAGTGAAAAAGACGAAGATCCTAAATGAGATGCATTTATTCAGAGGCTACAACAATGAGCTCAATCATAACAATAATTATGAGGATGGTGTAGGACCAGGCAGTGTTTCATTCTGTGATACACAGATATGTTTCGGAACTGACTCAACGACACCTAAGAAGAACAATGCCTGAATGTGGTCCAGGTGGTATAAATAGTTTTTCCTCAGGTACTAAATGAAAGGTTGGGGATTCAAACCCACCAAGTAGTGTCATGGAACAAAGGCATGGCGACCTGCTCCTGAAAGGTCATGGCCAAGAAAACCATATGGAGCACAGTACTACTCTGTAACACATGGGGTCACCATGAGTTGGTTTAAGACCTGAAAATGATTGAGAAGCTACTGGATCTGCCCTATCAAAGAACCAGGAATAGTGATGCTACCGTGTATGTCCCCCCACGTGTCTGTCAGTTTGTCATACTGTGGGGCCTTGCATGTTGCTGTGATGTTGGAAGCTATGCCATTGTTATTCAGATACAAGCAGGATCACCCATGGAGGACAGGTTTCAGCTGAGCTTCCAGACTAAGACAGACTAGGAAGAAGGACCCGGCAGTCTACTTCTGAAAAGTATTAGCCAGTGAAAACCTTACGGATAGCAGTGGAACATTGTCCAATATAGTGCTGGAAGATGAGCCCCCCAGGTTGGAAGGCACTCAAAAGATGACTGGGGAAGAGCTGCCTTCTCAAAGTAGAGTCGACCTTAATGACGTGGATGGAGTAAAGCTTTCGGGATCTTCATTTGCTGATGTGGCACAACTCAAAATGAGAAGAAACAGCTGCAAACATCCATTAATAATTGGAACCTGGAATGTACGAAGTATGAATCTAGGAAAATTGGAAGTCTTCAAAAATGAAATGGAACGCATGAACATCAATATCCTAGGCATTAGTGAACTGAAATGGACTGGTATTGGCCATTTTGAATCAGACAATCATATAGTCTACTATGCTGGGAATGACAACTTGAAGAGGAATGGTGTTGCATTCATTGTCAAAAAGAACATTTCAAGGTCTATCCTGAAGTACAGTGCTGTCAGTGATAGGATAATATCCATATGCCTACAAGGAAGACCAGTTAATACGACTATTATTCAAATATATGCACCAACCAGTAGGGCCAAAGACAAAGACTTAGAAGATTTTTATCAGCTGCCACAGTCCAAAACTGATCGAACATGCAATCAAGATGCGTTGATAATTACTGGTGATTTTAATGCAAAAGTTGGAAACAAAGAAGGATTAGTAATTAGAAAATATGGCCTTCATGACAGAAACAATGCTGAGATCGAATGATGGATTTTTGCAAGACCAACGACTTCTTTTTTTTTTTTTTTTATAATAACTTTTATTAAGCTTCAAGTGAACGTTTACAAATCCAATCAGTCTGTCACATATAAGTTTACATACATCTCACTCCCTACTCCCACTTACTCTCCCCGTCTTGAGTCAGCCCTTTCAGTCTCTCCTTTCTTGACAATTTTGCCGGCTTCCCTCTCTCTCTATCCTCCCATCCCCCCTCCAGACAAGAGTTGCCAACACAATCTCAAGTGTACACCTGCTATAATTAGCTCACTCTTCATCAGCGTCTCTCTCCCACCCGCTGACCAGTCCCTTTCATGTCTGATGAGTTTTCTTCAGGGATAGTTCCTGTCCTGTGTCAACAGAAGGTCTGGAGAGCATGACCGCCGGGATTCCTCCAGTCTCAGTCAGACCATTAAGTTTGGTCTTCTTATGAGAATTTGGGGTCTGCATCCCACTGCTCTCCTGCTCCCTCAGGGGTCCTCTGCTGAGCTCCCTGTCAGGGCAGTCATCGATTGTGGCCGGGCACCAACTAGTTCTTCTGGTCTCAGGATGATGTAGGTCTCTGGTTCATGTGAGGACCAACGACTTCTTCATTGCAAATACTTTCTTTCACCAACATAAACGGCGACTATACACACGGACCTTGGCAGGTGGAACACACAGAAATCAAATTGACTACATCTGTGGAAAGAGATGATGGGAAAGCTCCATATCATCAGTCAGAACAAGGCCAGGGGCCACCTTTGGAACAGGCCATCAATTGCTCATATGTAAGTTCAAGCTGAAACTGAAGAAAATCAGAGCAAGTCCATGAGACCCAAAATATGACCTTCAGCATATTCCTCCTGAATTTAGAGACCATCTGAAGAATAGATCTGATGCATTGCACACTGGTGACTGAAGACCAGATGAGTTGTGGAATGATATCAAGGACATCATACATGAAGAAAGAAAGAGGTCATTGAAAAGACAGGAAAGAAAGAAAAGACCAAAATGGATGTTGGAGGAGACTCTGAAACTTGCTCTCGAATGTAGAGCAGCTAAAGCAAAAGGAAGAATTGATGAAGTAAAAGAACTGAACAGAAGATTCCAAAGGGTGGCTCGAGAAGACAAAGTAAAGTATTACAATGACATGTGCAAAGAGCTGGAAATGGAAAACCAAAAGGGAAGAACATGCTCGGTGTTTCTCAAGCTGAAAGAACTGAAGAAAAAATTTAAGCCTCGAGTTGCAATAGTGAAGGATTCTATGGGGAAAATATTAAATGATGCAGGAAGCATCAAAAGAAGATGGAAGGAATACACAGAGTTATTAAACCAAAAAGAATTAGTCGATGTTCAACCTTTTCAAGAGGTAGCATATGATCAGGAACCGAGGGTACTGAAGGAAGAAGTCCAAGCTGCTTTGAAGGCATTGGCGAAAAACAAGGCTCCAGGAATTGATGGAATATCAATTGAGATGCTAAAACAAACAGATGCAGCGCTGGAGGTGCTCACTCCTCTATGCCAAGAAATATGGAAGACAGCTTCCTGGCCAACTGACTGGAAGAGATCCATATTTATGCTTATTCCCAGAAAGGTGATCCAACTGAATGTGGAAATTATAGAACAATATCATTAATATCATACGCAAGTAATATCGTGCTGAAGATCATTCAAAAATGGCTGCAGCAGTATATCAACAGGGAACTGCCAGAAATTCAGGCCTGTTTCAGAAGAGGATGTGGAACCAAGGATATCATTGCTGATGTCAGATGGATCCTGGCTGAAAGCAGAGAATACCGGAAGGATGTTTACCTGTGTTTTATTGATTATGCAAAGGCATTCGACTGTGTGGATCATTACAAACTATGGATAATAGTGCGAAGAATGGGAATTCCAGAAGACTTCATTGTCCTCAGGAGGAACCTTTATATAGATCAAGAGGCGGTCGTTCGGACAGAACAAGGGGATACTGATTGGTTTAAAGTCAGGAAACGTGTGTGTCAGGGTTGTATTCTTTCACCATACCTATTCAATCTGTATGCTGAGCAAATAATCCAAGAAACTGGACTATATGAAGAAGAACGGGGCATCAGGATTGGAGGAAGACTCATTAACAACCTGCATTATGCACACAACACAACCTTGCTTGCTGAAAGTGAAGAGGACTGGAAGCACTTACTAAAGAAGATCAAAGATCACAGCCTTCTGTATGGATTGCACTTCAACATAAAGAAAACAAAAATCCTCACAACTGGACCAATGGGCAACATCATGATAAATGGAGAAAAGATTGAAGTTGTCAAGGATTTCATTTTACTTGGATCCACAATCAACAGCCATGGAAGCAGCAGTCAAGAAATCAAAAGGCACATTGTATTGGGTATACCTGCTGCAAAGGACCTCTTTAAAGTGTTGAGGAACAAAGATGTCACCTTAAAGACTAAGGTGCACCTAACCCAAGTCATGGTATTTTCAATCGCATCATATGCATGTCAAAGCTGGACAATGAATAAGGAAGACCGAAGAAGAATTGATGCCTTAGAATTGTGGTGTTGGCAAAAAATATTGAATATACCATGGACTGCCAGAAGAATAAATAAATCTGTCTTGGAAGAAGTACAACCAGAATGCTCCTTAGAAGCAAGGATGATGAGACTGCATCTTACATACTTTGGACATGTTGTCAGAAGGGATCAGTCCCTGGAGAAGGACATCATGCTTGGCAGAGTACAGGGTCAGCGGAAAAGAGGAAGACCCTCAACGAGGTGGATTGACACAGTGGCTGCAACAATGAGCTCAAGCATAACAATGATTGTAAGGATGGCGCAGGACCAGGCAGTGTTTTGTTCTGTTGTACACAGGGTTGCTATGAGTCAGAACTGACTCGATGGCACCTAACAACAACAACAACGAGTATGTCTGAAAATTGATAGGAGAAAAATAAAGTCATTTTCTGTTTCTGAACCATCGAGTTCAGCCCACTCAACTTACCAGCTCTGTTCATTCAGGGAAGCTTGGTGATGCAGTGGTTAAATGCTCTCCTGCTAATTGAAACGTCAGAGGTTTGAACCCACCAGCTACTCCATGGGAGGAAGCTGTGACAGTCTCCTGCTGTAAAGATTACAGCCTTGGAAACCTTGTGGGGCAGTTCTACTCTGTCCTATTGAGTCACTAGAAGTCACTATTGACTTGATGGCAACGGATTTGACTTTTTGGTTCTGTTACATCCTAGTGCGGGACGCTGTCCCTCATAGTCATTAGCAATCTCCAGTCTGCCTCAAAACTCACTTTCTCTCAGAAACCTTACTTCTTCTTCCTCTCCTCCTTTTAACTCTATGCCATACCAGTACTAGTACTGGTAGCTGACAACCCAAATCTGACTCATGGTGGCCCCATGTGTGTCAGAGTAGAACTGCTCTCCGTAGGGTTTTCAATGGCTAATTTTTCAGAAGTAGATTGCCAGGCCTTTCTTCTGAGCTACCCCTGGGAAGACTCAAACCTCCAACCCTTTGGTTAGCAGCTGAGCATGTTAACTACTTGCACCACCCAGGGACTCCTCGTGTGCCTTAGCCATTGTTATTCATGGACACTACAAAAATAATCCATTCCCTTCTCAAGGACTTGGTCTTCTTGATTAGTGCTTAAGTTTTTTAAGGACACTGGATCCAGTCTATTTGTGTCTTTCCCACAAGGAGAACATAGTGCTTAGATGACAGTTGATTTAATATTTGGGAAAGTAGAAAAGAAAAGAATTAGAAGGTCGTGACCAATTACCCAAGAATTAGATTCAAGCTCCCACAGATTGGGTGGCAGATACAAATGAGAAAGAGCCCTGGGTGACCAAGGGCAGAGGGTAAATCTATGCTTGCCCATCAAAATGACCTGATCCACTGGCCCTGGCTTTTATGGGAGCAGTTGTTTGGGTTTCTTAGTATCTGCTTTTATCAGATTGTCTAATATCTGCTCTCGGAGAGAACAGATATAAAATACATCAGAGAAATGACATATTTATTTTCTTTCAGGAGTTCAAGGTAAGCATTGAATTCTCCAGGAGAAGAAAATATAGCAACGAATGCCTCTTTCTATTTATCATCGATTATGTTGAGTTGCTTTGACACAGCTGACACCTCAAGGTTTATTACAGCAGTTGTTTGACAATAGGGAACTTGAAAACTTTGGGCCTTCTGGAAAATAAGACGGCCTGGTTTCTGCTCTCACGGTCACCCCAGGTCACAAGTACTTTGAGATTGTTCCCTTTTCTCTTTCTCTTCATTTTGCCTTCCTTTTTGAAAAGGCTGGGCAAAGTTTTGAAAGCTTCCCCTAAACTATGTAATTGGGTATATTTTCAAAAGCGAAGTCCTTATTTCTCGTGAAAACTTTGTTATGTTTCTTTTCCTGTAGGCCACCAGAAGCACAGGCCGTTTTTAGACGTTTTGAATGTGAAGGATTACACATTTCTTTCTCTAGTTTCTGCTGGCCTCGCCAATTTTCATCATTATTTGCTTCCTCCAAATCTGTACTTTCCCAACCACCAACAACCCTGAGTGAGGCCAAACTGGCTCCATTCCCCCTGGTTTTCTTGCCTTCCCTTTCAAGCATCTTCTACTTTTTATGCAAAAAAAAAAAAAAAATCAAATGAGGAAGCGCTGGCGTTGCCATGACAGTAAGATTGCTGTGGGCCTTTAGTGAGTTTGAGTTCTAAACTTCGGAAAAAAATAATGGCCTCAAAGGAGCAGCGGAGGGAGGCTGAGAGAGAGAGAGAGGAGAAAAATAAAACAGGGCCACAGCCTACGAAGGGAGGGAGAAAGGAAAAGCAGGGCAAAACCCCTGGAAATGCATTCATGGTGACATCAGCCCCTTTCCCACAGAGCCCATTCACTGGGGAGGCGCAGGGTCCATTCACTGCTCAAGCCGGCTCTCCAGGGCTTGCGAGGCCAGCCCGCTCTTCCTGAATGCCTTTTTTGTTGGGGAACAGTGGCCTGTTCTGAAGCCCTGCATAAATGACTGAGTAATTCTCCGCTGTTGCCAGGAAGTCTGGGCTACTGGTGAGCTAACAATAGTGAACTTTATCTCCCACCCAATGCTGGAAGTTTCAGCTGTAAGTCCCGAATTCTAATGAGGGCTTTACTCATGCCGCTGAAGTTATGGTAATATTTTACCCACCTATTTCCAGTAAGACACAGTCATCGCTGCTACTGAGAACCAGAGGCTACTGATTGAGGTGGGTTGGGGGGTAGTGATGGTTAGATGTGGGGAGGAAGATGGAGAATAAAAATGAGAGGTGAGAAGAAAGAGAATAGTTTTTATATTAGCTGGGTGGATTTGCTATTTAATGAGACTCTAAACGGACTTAGAGGGAAGAAGAGACAAAATAGCTAGGATTTCCTTTGTTAGTACTTGCTTGCTAGGTCCAATTGTAGCTGTATGTTAGTATTATCCCAGCAATCTTTTACAAGGCTTGTAGCACACATCATCAAATCAGAATTTTTGAAGGAGGAACCATACATCAATCATACCTGTTCCTAAATCTGTTGGTATTCTGAATAAAGGTCGGCAGAATTTACCAACTGATAATAAATTTATTAAAATAGTTGATTTACATATCTGTAATGGTGACTTCAATCTCTACCCCAGGCTACATGCTGATGGAAGTGATCTGCCTAATGGTCGCAGAAGATTGTGCAAGTCGAGGAGTCCCTTGTGGATTCTCAGCTGGAAACAATCCCAGGTCTTAGAACCTTCTCTACATGGAGTTTTCTTTGTGGTGATTCTCAGAGTCTTGGTAGGCATCCTAACTGGTTCCTTCACTTTGAAGTTCTTCTCCTTCGCGCCTCTAATCAAGTCAGCACACACCTCCTCCAGTGGCTGGTTAGAGTAATTCTAATCCAGTGAATGGCCACCTCTGGTTCCCTGAGTGTCTTTCTGGCATCCTTAAAAGCCATGGCTGTGGCAAGGCTTCCCAACTGACTTGCTCCTCGGCAAGAGCCAACAGCGAGCGGTGATTCAGGAGCAGGAGCGGGGAGGTGAGGCACCCCTGCAGCGACGACCCTGTCTTCCTCAAATAGGATGACACATAATTTAAAGAGACATTTTAAAAGAGCTTACTACACGCCAGGTGCTTTCATGTTAATTGCCTTATGTTAATCTTCATAACAACTCTTAGAGATAAAGCAGTATTCTATTTTCCGTATGCATTAATATTTACTAGTTTGTTGTTCCACCACTCATCTGTCAGGTTGTCCTACTGTGGTGACAAACTAAGGAAGAAAGGACTGGTAATCTACTTCTGAAAATTAGCCAATGAAAACCCTATGGATCACCACAGAACATTGTCTGATATAATGCTGGAGCCCACCGGGCTGGAAGACACTCAAAATACACAGAGGCTTCAACAATGGACTCAAGCATATTAACAGTCACGACGATGGTGCAGAACCATGCAGAGTTTCATTCTATTTTACATGGAGTCACCATGAGTCAGAACTGACTTGACAGTAACTAACATCAACAATAACAGCAATACTTACTAGTTTGCTCTTACCTTTGGACCAGAGTTCCAGTTCTTCTATTATGAAATTCTATATTGAGGTTTCTCATGGTCTTAGCTTTTTAGATACAGATCAGTGGGTTAGAAGAGATCAGGGATCTTTTGGGTAGGGAGGATAATGGGGTCTATCTTTTGCTCTTCCTATATACTCTCCCAAAAGAAAACAAACAAAACCATACATGAACCACAAATTCAGCATTATTAGGGGTCAAAGACTATCATAGCCTATAAAATTACCTGTAAATAGAGAAATAAACCAATTTTAACAAAGCTCCTGCACTCTCCATTGCAAGATGTGGGTCAGGGGAGTGAGGCTGGCAAGGTTTAAATGGCTGCATGGGGGAAAAAAAAGAGAGAGAGAGAGGAGTGAAGGGGACTTAGATAAAGCACACAAAATATCAACCCAAAAAGGAAAACCCAACACCAAATCCTAAAGTACAGACATGAAAGGACATGAAAAGTTCACAGCACCTGCTATAGGAAAGTGAAAAAGACCAGAAACGGTCTTCTGGTGGACGATCAGGCATATAAATAAAGGGGAGTGTTATGAATTTAACTGTGTCCGCCTAAAGTACATGTTGGAATCCTAACCCTTATACCTGTGCATGTAATCCCATTTGGGAATAGGGTTTTCTTTAGTATATTGATGAGGCTATTGTAACCTATAGGTGAGTGTAGGGTATACCCTAAACCAAATGCTTTAAAACTACCCACCCACTTGTGGTGTTTGTGTAACAGCAGTACTAGGAAAATAAGATAGCCAGCAACTATCGGAGATATGCTAGAAGGGAAAGAAAGAAGCAATAAGGGAAGTTAAGGGGTCAACAGGAATGAAAGAGTAATAAGACACACCAAGCCTTCCCTTTCCCATCAACTACCGCCAACATCATCCATTAAGGAGACTGTAAGAAGCAGACAGGAGCACAGAAAAGAGCGCTTGGAAATTAGACATGCCCATGGGATGAATGTTGTTGTTGTTGTTGCTAGTTGCCTTTGAGTCAATTCTGACTCATGTTAACCCCAGGTATTACAGAGCAGAACTGCTCTATAGGGTTTTCTTGAAAGTAATCTTAGTGGAATCAGATCTCCAAGGCTTTTCTTCTGTGGTGTCACTGGGTGGGTCCAAACCATCAACTTTTGGGCTAGCAGTTGAGCAGAAACTATTCGCACCACCCAGGGGCCTTATGGGGTTAATGGGATTAAGAAAATCAGATCACATTTATACAAGGCTGTTGTAAGAAAACAGAAAACCAAAATGACACCTGTAAGCTGATAATAAGAAAATCAGATCACTTTTATACAAGGCTGTTGTAAGAAAATAGAAAACCAAAACAACACATGTGAGCTGATAAAAACTCTCTGCGGAAAAATTCAAACTTCAAGCTCAAGAAAATTTTAATACAATACAATAAACAGAATTGAATATGCTAAAACCAGGATATGGAGACATGAAGAAAAAACCTTAAAACAAACATTTAAAAATTAAAAGCAGAAGTGGGAAGCAAAACAAGATAAAATAAAACGAGTTAATGAAACTCAGGAGAAATAGAATAAAATGACACAACCATATTTGAAATGAAGCTGATCTGTAAAGTGTTAAAAGAAGAATAGATTCAACTAAAAATTTAATAAAGATCATCATGGAAAACAACCAAAAGAATTAAAATAAGATATAGAGAGACATAACAAGAGTCAGAGAGAGAAAGTGGTTAAAATGTTAGATGAGGTACAATGTTTGTGTGTATGTCTATACACTTATCAACATGGTTCTATTCCAAAGACCAGGGGGTCAACGAAAATCGGTGTTATACAAAAATTAAGGATGATCATATCAGATAAAAAAATGTAGCATGAGTACATCACTGCATAACTGTCAAATTACATCATTACATTACTGCCAAACCACTGAGAATCTTGGGCCAGCCAAGTTGACACATAACCCTAACCATCATAGCCAGTGTTACTCTTGCCTCACACCTTGGCGGTCATTACTGCCAAACAAATGTCGTTAATGTGCAAAATAATCAAACAGTAGATTTTTACTATTGTTGTAAACTTGAAATGTTGGATAACAAGATAGTTGATAAGTGAGGAGTAGGCGTATACACTTGGAGTCCCTGAATAAGAAAATAAAAACAATGGAACAGAACTAGTATTCAAATTCACGTTTCAAAAAAAAAAACCTTAATAAAAACACTTTGTATAAAAATCTACAGAACACATTTAAAGAAGTAATAAGAGCAAAAATTGCAACCTTAAGTACCTATGTCAGTGTAAATGAAAGGAGACTAAATTGAAAGCTAATTCAAAAAGGAGAAAAAGAACAAAATAAAACAAAAGGAAAGATTTAATAAAGATAAATGTAGAAATTAACGAGATAATAAAAAAGAAAATCTTGTTTTTAAAAATTGATGAAAATTAGCTAATTTAATCAAGAAAAAAAGAAGAAAAATACTGGAAAATGAAATCGATGAGGGATAAATGACTGTTGGTTCAAGAAAAAAAATCCCAGAGACTACAAACACACACCTATGTAAAATAATTTATAGAGATCTTGATTAAATGATTAATTTTTTAGTAAAAAGAGTTTACCAAAATCTATCCTAGTGACTATAGACACCTTAAACTGACTAATTTCCATAGAAGAAATAGAGAAATTTATCAGGTACTACTCCTCAAACAGGAGAGTTGGTGGCACAGCGGTTAAAGTGCTTGGTTGATGACCAAAAGATCGATGATGTGAACCCACCAGCCATTCCATGGGAGAAAGATGTAGCAGTCTGTTTCCGTAAAGATTTACAGCCTTGGAAACCCTATGGAGGCAGTTCTACTCTTTTCTATAAGGTCTGTGTGAGTGGGAATCCACTCAATGGCAATGGGTTTGGTTTAACCCTCAAACAAGCATCAACTGAAATGGTTTCACAGGGGTATACTACTAAACTTTTAGAGAAGGAATAGTCAGAATTCCCCATAAATTTATTTTAGAACACAGGAAATGAAGGAGAACATCCAAATTCTTTTTATGACACATGTATAACATTGATAACCCATTGCCATCAAGTCGATTCCTACTTATAACATTGCTTAATAAAGTTAGAACAACAAAGGCAATTACAGAAATATTTCACTTATTAACATGGTGCAAAAAGCCAAAACAAAGTATTATTAAACAGATTCTAACACTACATTGAAAACAACTCATCCCTGGACATGTGTGGTTTTATACCAGAATTCAGGGATGGCTCAATAGTAGGAAATCTTGTTAATAATTTTCATCATAAAATTAAGTCTAAGGAGAAAAATCATACGAGTATCTCCAGACATGTAGGAAAAAAAGCTGAGAAATTTAACTCCCATTCTTTATAATATCTCTTGATGAAATATGAATCCTTAATATAAGATATATATATGTGTTGTTGTTAGGTGCCATCACATCTGTTCCTACTCATAGCAACTCCATGCACCATAGAAGGAAACACTGCCCGTTCCCGCACCATCCTCATGATAGTTGCTATGCTTGAGCCCATTGTTGCAGTCACCATGTCAATCCATCCTGTTGAGGGTCTTCCTCTTTTTGGCTGACCCTCTACTTTACCAAACATGATGTCCTTCTTTAGGGACCAATACCTCCTGATAATATCCTCTGGCTGTACTTCTTCCAAGACAGATTTGTTGGTTCTTTTGGCAGTCCATAGTATATTCAATATTCTTCACCAACAACGTAATTTGAAGGCATCAATACTTCTTCGGTCTTCCTTATTCACTGTCCAGTTTTTGCAGGCATATGAGGCAATTGAAAACACCATGGCTTGGGTTAGGTGCACTTTAGTCCTTAAAGTGACATCTTTGTTTTTTAACATTTTAAAGAGGTCTTCTGTAGCAGATTTGCCTAATGCAATGCGTCTTTTGATTTCTTGACTGCTGCTTCCATGGATGTTGATTGTGGATCCAATTAAAATGAAGTTCTTGACAACAACAAAATTCTGTTTGTCATGATGTTCCTTATTGGTCTAGTTGTGTGGATTTTTGTTTTCTTTATCTTGAGGTTTTTTAATTCATACTGGAGGCTGTTATCTTTGATCTTCATCAATAAGTCCTTCAAGTCCTCTTCATTTTCAGCAAGCAAGTTTGTGTCATCTGCATATTTCAGATTCTTAATAAGTCTTCCTTCAATCCTGATGCCAAGTTCTTCTTCATATAGTCCAAATTCTTGGATTAGTTGCTCAGCATACAGGTTGAATAAACATGGTGAAAGGATACGACCCTGACGCACACCTTTCCTGACTTTCTGTTTGAACGACTGCCTCTTGGTCTATGTACAGGTTCCTCATGAACACAATTAAGTTTTCTGGAATTCCCATTCTTCCAATGTTATCCATAATTTATTATGATCCACACAGTCAAATGCCTTTGCATAGTCAATAAAACACAGGTAAACATCTTTATGGTACACTTTGCTTTCAATCAGAATCCATCTGACATCAGCAATGATTTCCCTAGTTCCACGTCCTCTCCTGAATCTGGCTTGAATTTCTGGCAGTTCCCTGTTGATGTACTGCTGCAACCACCTTTGAATGATCTTCAGCAAAATTTTTCTTGCCTGTGATATTAATGATATTCTTTTGATAATTTCTGCATTCCACTGGATCACCTTTCTTTGGAATAGGCATCAATATGGATCTCGTCCATTTGGGTAGCCAAGTAGCTATCTCCCAAATTTCTTGGCACAGACAAGTGCGCACTTCCTGCACTGCATCTCTGTTGAAACAACTCAGTTGGTAGTCCATCGGTTCCTGGAGCCTTGTTTTTCACCAATGCCTTCAGTGCAGCTTGGACTTTTTCCTTCAGTGCCATTGGTTCTTGATCATATGCTACCTCCTAAAATGGTTAAACGTCAACCAATTCTTTTTCATACAGTGACTCTGTATTCCTTCCATCTTTATTTGATGCTTCCTGGGTCATTTAGTATTTTCCCCATAGAATCGTTCAATATTACAAGTTGAGGCTTGAATTTTTTCTTCAGTTATTTCAGCTTGAGTAACGCCAAGCATGTTTTTGCCTTTTGGTTTTCTAACTCCAGGTCTTTGCACATTTCATTATAATACTTTCCTTTGTGTTCTTGAGCTTCTCTTTGAAATCTTCTGTTTAGCTGTTTTACTTCATCATTTCTTCCTTTCACTTTAGCTACTCTAAGTTCAAGAACAAGTTTCAGAATCTCTTCTGACATTCATTTTGGTCTTTTCTTTCTTTCCCATCTTTTTAAGGACATCTTGTTTTCTTCTTGTATGATGTCCTTGATGTCACTTGACATCTTGTCTGGTCTTCGGTCATTAGTGTTCAATGCATCAAATCTATTCTTATGATGGTCTCTAAATTCAGGTGGGATATATTCAAGGTCATACTGTGGCTTTCTTGGACTTATTCTCATTTTCTTCAACTTCAACTTGAACTTGCATATGAGCAATTGGTAGTCTGTTCTGCAGTCAGCCCCTGGCTTTGTTCAGACTGATAACATTGAGCTTTTTCATCGTCTCTTTCCACAGACGTAGTCCATTTGATTCCTGTGTATTCTGTCCAGTGAAGTCCATGTGTATAGTCACCATTTATGTATTTGAAAAAAGGCATTTGCGATGAAGAAGTCGCTGGTCTTGCAAAATTTTGTCATGTAATCTCCGGCATTGTTTCTATAACCAAAGCTATATTTTTCAACTACTAATCCTTCTTCTTTGTTTCCAACTTTTGCATCTCAGTTGCCAGTAATTATCAGTGCAACCTGATTGACTGGTCAATTTGAAAGTGCAGAAGTTGGTAAAAATCTTCAATTTCTTCATCTTTGGCCTTAGTGGTTGGTGCAAAAATTTGAATATTAGTTGTATTAACTGGTCTTCCTTGTAAGCATATGAATATTATCCTATCACTGACAGTGTTGTACCTCAGGATGGATCTTGAAATGTTCTTTTTGTTAACGAACATGATGCCATTCCTCTTCAATATTGTCATTCCCAGCACAGTAGGCCGTATGACTGTCTGCTTCAAAAATGGCCAATACCATTTCTTTTCAGCTCACTAATGCCTACGATGTTGATGTTAATGCATTTCACTTTGTTTTTGACAATTTCCAATTTCCTTAGATTCATACTTTGTACATTCCACGTTCTGATTATTGATGATGTTTGCAGCTGTTTCTTGTCATTTTGAGTCACGCCACTTCAGCAAATGAAGATCTCGAAAACTTTACTCATGTCGTTAAAGTTGACTCCACTTTGAGGGGCTCATCTTCCAGTGCTATATCAGACAATGTTCTGCTGCTTCTCGTAAGGTTTTCACTGGTTAATTTTTTTTTTTTTCAGAAGTAGACTGCTAGGTCCTTCTTACTGATCTTTCTTAATCTGGAAGCTCATCTGAAACCTGTCCACAGCAGGTGATCCTGATGATATTTGAATATTGGTGGCATAACTTTCAGCATCACAGCAACATGCAAGCCCCCACAGTATGACAAACTGACGTGTGTGTGTGTGTATAGAAACCAAACCCATTGCCCTCGAGTCAATTCCAACTCATAGTGACCCTAGGAGACAGGGTAGAACTGCCCCATAGAGTTTCCAAGGAGCATCTGGTGGATTTGAACTGCCAACCTTTAGGATAGCAGCCATAGAAGGTTGACATATATATCATCCTGGTGACATAGTGGTTAAGAGTTCAGCTGCTAACTGAAAATTTGACAGTTTGAATTCACCAGCAGCTCCTTGGAAACCCTATGGGGCAGTTCTACTCTGCCCTATAAACTCACTATGAGTCAGAATTGACTCAGTGGCAATGGTTTTTGGAATATATATATATATATCCCAATCTTAATTCCAGAAACTTTTTAAATTGGGAAACACTAGAGACATTGGTACTAATGTTAGGAAAAAGGCAAGGCTTCACACTATGTCTTCTACTATCTAACAACAATGCATTAGCCTAGAGAAAACTAGTGAAGGCAAAAGAATTGTAAGAAAAAAACCAAAAAAACTCTTTCAGTGTAGGTGACATGATAGTATACCTGGAAAACTCCAGAGAATTAATGATAGTACTAACTGAAAGAATTGAAAAAATTAATCAACTAATAGGATATGGAAATAACGTGTTGAAATCAATAGCTTTCATGAATATACACAAATAATAATCAGTTAGAAGATACAATAAATGAGAAAATTCCAATTATAGTAGCAATAAAAGATAAAATACATAACAATGAATTAAAAAAAAAAACTTGCTTAAAACCTGTTTTACTATTAAAAGTAAACTATAAAACCTTAGGAATACCTAGTAGGAGATGGGGATGTTTCAATATCATGAACATGACAATTCTCTGTATGATAATTTCTAAGTTTAATGCAATCTCAGTTTTAAAGAAATACAAGCTTTCTTCATGGGGCTAGACAAGTTCATACTAAAGTTCACAGGAAAACAGTGAAAAGGAAGAGCTTACATGTATTAAAACACTATGAGCCCTGGTGGCACAGTGGTTAAGGTCTATGGTTAGATACGGCTGCTAACCAAAAGGTCAGCAGTTAGAATCCACCAGCCACTCCTTGGAAACTCTATGGGGAAGGTCTACTCTGTCCTATAAGGTTGCTATGAGTCAGAATTGACTGGATGGCAATGGGTTTTTTAGTGAATCTGCCATAATTAAAACAGCCTAGCACAAGGTTATGAATAGACAAGCAAACAAATGGAATAGAATGAATAGACTAGAAAGGGATCCCAAAACATGCAGAAATCTAGTATATTGTAAAGGTGGTACCTCAAATCACTGTTGGCAAAGATGAACATTTTAATAAATAGCATTGAAATAACTATATAAACCAGTTGCCATTGAGTCAGGTCAACCCTGATTCATGGCGACCCCATGTGTGTCAGAGTAGAACTGTGTTCCACAGGTTTTCAGTGACTGATTTTTCAGAAATAGATTGCCAGGCCTTTCTTCCAAGGTGCCTCTGGGTGGACTTGAACTGCCAACCTTTCAGTTAGCAGTAGAGTACGTTAACATTTTGCTCTACCCAGGAACTCCAGCCATATAGGCATTGGGAAAAGTGATAAAATTAGATTCATTCCTCACACCATACACTAGAATAAACTCCAAAGGGACTGGAAATCTAAATGTAGAAATATAACTACATGAGTTCTAAAAGAAAACATGGGTAAATTATTTTATTACCTGAATGTAGGAAAAGGATTTCTAACAACAATTCAAAATCCAGATTCAATAAAATAAAAGATTCATGAATTGGACGCCCTCTTTCCCCCAACAAAGAAACAATCGTCTCTGTGTGGTGGAAGGCACCATACACAAGGTCAAAAGAAAAATGACAAACTGGGAAAACACAGATGAAAGGGCATAAACCCAAGATACCACAAACTTCGGTATAATGGGGGTAAAAAGGATCAAAAATCCTGTAGAAAAAACCTAAAATACAAGTTATTCATGAATAGCCAATTCACAAAATAGATATTAAAATAATCCTTAATAATATGCAAAAGATGTTCAACGTTACTCACAGGAAGAGAAATGCAAATTAAAACTACACTGAGATACTAGCTTTTACTCATTAGTGTGGAAAAAATTTAAAAGCTTAACGTTCGCTCTGTTGGCAAGGCTGTGTGGGAGCCTGAATTGCTGATGGGAATTCAGAATGGTACAGCTCCAGCAGAGGGGAACTTGGCAATATTTAATACAAGTACATGTGCATTTATTCTTCAGCTCAGAAATCTGACTTCTAGAAACTCACCCTGATGATATAGCCCCCAAAACAATAGTATATGTTTATTCTCTGCAGCAATATTTGAAATTGTAAAATATTAGGAGCTACCTGAGTGTCCACACATGAGACATTAATTTTACAAACTATGGTAATGCTGTGAAACTGGGAAAAAAGAGTAAGACAGACCTCGAAGAATGGAAAAGGAGTGACTTCTAGGATACATTGCTAAGTGAAAAAGCAGAGTTTAAGAAAGAAGGGGGGGGAAGATATATACTACTCATATTTTCAAAAATTAACAGAATAAACCAGGAAACAAGGAAATTGGTGACCTATGTTGCATAGTGCCTTAGTCATCTAGTGCTGCTATAACAGAAATACCACAAGTGGATGGCTTCAACAAAGAGAAATTTATTTCCTCACAGTACAATAGGCTAAAAGTCCAAATTTAGGAAGTCAGCTCCAGAGGAAGACTTCCTCTTTCTATTGGCTCTGGAAGAGGGTCCTTGTCATCAATCTTCCCCTGGACTAGGAGCTTCTCTGCGTAGGAATCCTCGGCCCAAAGGACCCGCTCTGCTCCCAGCGCTGCATTCTTGGTGGTACAAGGTCCCCCTGTCTCTCTGCTCACTCCTCTCTTTTATATCCCAAAAGAAACTGGTTTAGGACACAATCCAATCTAGTAGATTGAGTCCTGCCTCATCAACACAACTACCACCCATCCACCCCTCATTAACAGCATAGAGGCAGAATTTACAACATACAGAAAAATCACTTCAGATGACAAAATGGTGGGCAATCATACAATACTGGGCATCCCGGCCCAGACAGATTAAAACACACATTTTTAGGGACACAATTTAATCCATGAGAGATAGTATAAACAAGACGAACAGTGTCGTCACTAGAGTGGGTGGTACCCAGTGTGGTGACTCATGATGTCACTCCTCCACGCTAATTACCACAATATTATACTAAAACACCAGAAAATTTGACAAAATCAGCTACTATAAACACACCGCAGCAATGAAAACAACAGCGAGCGCTTGTGCGTGCAGACGAAATCACGCATTTGAAGTGTTATTGTGATAGCGTAATAATGACAGCTCTCACCAGAGAGCATTGTGTTGTTGTTAGGTGCGTGTTGAGTCTGTTCCCACTCGTAGAGACCCTGTGTACACTGCCAGGTCCTGTGCCATCCTCACAATCGTTGCTGTGTTTGACCTCATTATTGCAGCCACTGTGTCAATCCATCTCATTGAGGGTCTTCCTCTTTGTCACTGACCCTCTGCCTTTCTGGACAGCATTAGAAGGTTTAAAAAGTAAATTAGCATTGAGTTTTAGTTTTGTGGGTAGATGCATGTAAGCTGGGCTTTTGAAATTTTTTTTGTTATAATTAACTACAGGGGTATTTTTTAAAAAATAATAAATTTCTGTTGAACCACTGCACAAAAATTTTATAGATAGTCATTTTGGTGTCATCCCCTCTGACAGTGTCATCTGGTGTGGTCTGCAGCCCCTGCATCCCCCTAATGACTCCACTGGAGGTGGAAGAGCTACAGGAGAGAGTGACACTTTTCTGAGATGACCTTTTGGTATAGTTTTAAGATTTGAAAACATGCTCACGCTCTATATGTTAAAAATAAAACTGAAACAAGAGTGGAAAGGCAGGAGAACTAAAACAAACAGAAACAAGCAAAGCAACTGCACTTAAACTCAATCACAACCACACCGATGGGCGTGGGAAGAGAAGTTTCTCAAGTACCGTAAGGAGAGGGTACTCACTGTATACCCTCAGCCTTGGGGAAAGGTTGGGGGGTGAAAACTGCCAACAAATCCTGAACGCTTTCAGTAGGTTTGCTTCATCATGGTATGGACAAGGCCATTCCGAAGCTATTTCAGATCTATTACAAGATGGAGCAAATAAGCCAATGGATTGATGCTGATCTATAGATAGATAGAGATAGATGATAGATATGGATTGGATTGATTGGATTGGAATTTGAAAAATTCATGCAAACACATGATTTCTAAAAGAAGTACATGTATATTCATACTTATATGTGAGATATACATGTATGTATATATGTGGAAACCCTGGTGGCATAGTGGTTAAGAGCTACAGCGGCTGATCAAAGGGCCAGCAGTTTGAATCCACCAGGCACTCCTTGGAAACTCTATGGGGCAGTTCTACTCTGCCCTATAAGGTCACTATGAATCGGAATTGACTTGATGGCAGTGGGTTTTTATATATATATGTATTGTGTGAGTATATATATATATATATTTTTTTTTTCTCCTCACCTAGCCCTATATACTGAAAGGGCATAGAAGCATAGCCCTCCCCACCGAAAACAGCAATGAACATGCTTATAGCCCAGATCTTGGTTTCTAGTGCCGTTTTCCCCTGAAAGAAACCAGGGCTCCTCAAAGAAATGGCTGATTCCAGTGCAGGATCAAAGAATGTCCCAGAAGAGCTTGGTATGTTATGTTATCTCGGAAAATAAATATTCAAAAAGCGAAGGCTGACTCGTCAAAAGGACACAACAGCTGGTTGGCAGGGGCTCTTACAGGTCCAATCTGCACAATTTGAGCAACAAAATAATTAAGGAGGGTAATGGATTATAAACACTGGAAAAGTAGGAATCCATGAGACTAGGTTGATAATCTCATGTGCAACGATTTTATCCTACTCGGATCGACAGTCAATGCCCTTGGACGTGGCAGTCAAGATTCAAAAAAATGTATTGCATTGGGCAAATCTGCTTCAAAAGACCTTTTTAAAGTTTTAAAATGCAAAGATGTCACTTTGGCGACTAAGGTGTGCCTGACCCAAGCCATGTTCTTTTCAACTGCCTCTTATGCATGGGAAAAGCTGGGCGATAAGAAAGGAAGACAGAAGAAGAATTGGCACATTTGAACTATGGTCTTGGCAAAGAATGCTGATTACTATGAACCACCAGGAGAATGAACACGTCTGTCTTACAAGAAGTACAACCAGAATGCTCCTTAGAAGCGAAGACGGTGAGACTTTGGCTCACTCACTTTGAACACATCGCCAAGAAAGGCTAATCTCTAGAAAGGGTATCATACCATGTTTGGTAAGTAGAAGGTCAGCAAGAACCAGGGACCATCCGTGGTGTAGACTGACACACTAGGCACACCACTGGACTCAAACACGTCAAAGGTCCTGGAGACGGTGCAAGGCTGGGCAACATTTGGTTTTGTCTGCGTAAGGTTGCCGTGAGTTGCAACCAACTGGACAGCAGCTAACGCTGACAGGTTGATAATAAACAAACAAACCATCGCATAGATTTTTTTTTTCTAGAGCTTTCAGGAGTTTCAATTGTTTCCCCACAAAAGATATGTTGAAGTCCTAACCTCTATACCTGTGAGTGCGATCTTGTGTGAGGAAATAGAGTTTCTCTTTGCAGACATTTTCAGTTAAGTGGGGGAAGATATGATGAAGGGGGGTGTGTCCTAATTCTAATCCCTTCTCAGTGGCCTCTTATAAAAGAAAAGGACAGACAGGGAACAGTCACACACAGGTGGAAGACAGCATGTGAGAATCCACCTACAAACCAAGGAATGGCAAGAGACGGATAGGGCTGCCAGAAGCTGAACTAGTCAAGGAAGGGTCTTCCCCCAGAGCCACAGAGAGAGAGCACGGCCCTGCGGAGGCCCTGATATTGGACTCCTGGCCCCCAGAACTGTGAAAGAATAAACTCTGTTCTTTAAATTCATGCACTTTCAGGCACTTGTTACTGCAGGCTAGGAAACTGAGGCAGATGCCTCACTACTGAGCTGGAGCAGAGCCATGCAGTCTCCCTGCTTCCCGGAAGGCGTGTACTTGCTAGGATTTACCACATCGGCTTAAAAATATCTGAGGTTTCAATTTAATGAAACTCCCAAACGTGTGTGTAGAACACTTCAGCTTACATGGTGATATCGTTACAGCAAAGCGTCAAGCCCCCCAATAGCGCTCTGTGCTGGAGATTTTTGTCTTCACGCTGCTACGGGGAAACTGAGGTTTGCAGAGGCTGGAAGCGAGGCCAGGCCCCTAGTCGTCTAATGTGCTGTGCAGCAGGCTCCAAGGCCTGGGCGAGCAAAAGGAATATTCATGGGATGGGGAACGAGTGTGGGTATATTACTGGTGCCTTTCATCATACAACTTTACCGAGTACCCAGGCTTCCTCTCCACTAAAACTAAGTTATACATTTGGCCTCTCCTCCAAGTTCACACTTGGCAAACTGGAAGAGTAAAGTCAATCAATGCTTTCTCTCCTGGACACGACAGAACTACGCGACTTCTCAGGAGACCCTGGTCTCAGAGCCCAAGTAGCAGGGGTCAGTGGATTCCTGGAGTGTGTGTGGTGTGAGTGTGTGTATTCCTCTGTGTGCGTCTTTGTATATGGTATGTGTGTGTGGTGTAAGTGGTGTGTGGGTATGTGTCTGTGTGTCTCTGTGCGTGTGGTGTGTGTGTGTGTGTTGTGTGTGCATATGCGTGGTGTCTGTGTGTGTGTACATGTGACTGTGGTATGTGTATTTGCTCTGTGTGTATGTTCTTTGTGTGTGGTCTATGTGGTGTGTGTGATATGCCTGTGTGTATGGTATATGTGTCTGTGTGTGTATGTGGTTGCATATGGTGTGTGTATATCTGTATTATATATGTGCATGTGAGTGTGGTATGTCTGTGTGTGTGGTGTGTAGTATGTCCATGTCTGTGTGTTGTGTGTCTGTGGTGTGTCTCTGTGTGTGTGCATATGGTGTGTGTGTATATGCATATGTGGGTGTGGTATGTGTGTATAGTATGTGTACTGTGTGTGTATGTATGCTGTGTATGTGTGCGAGTGTGGTGTGTGTGTGTATGGTGTGGTGTGTGTTTGGTGTGTCTGTGGTATGAGTGTATGTGGTATGGATGAGGCCATTGTTTATGGTGTGTGGTATGTACGTACGTGTGTCTGTGTGGTTTGTGTCTCCGTGGTTTGTGTATATGTGGTGTGTGTGCTTTGTATGTATGGAGTGTTTGTGTAGTATGTATATAGTGTGTGTGTGTGCTGTGTATGAGAGTGGTAAGTGTGGTGTGGTGTGTGTATGGGGGGTGTGTGTGTGTTTGTGTAGATGTATAATTAATTCCTCACTCATAGTACAGTACTAATGTCTGGGGACGAGCTTTGACAGAGTTATTGTTTTCCTGCCTGGATGCCATACCTCCTGCTTCGTGTGATGGCCTTGGTACCAAAGGAATCCAGCAGAATTATACATTCATTGAGGGATGAAAATTACCTGAAGTTATTGATTTAAATCTATTGCCTGAGGGCAGAGCACCCCTACAGTTCAAATCCACCAGCTGCTTCTTGGAAACCGTATGGGGCAGTTTTACTCTGTCCTATAGGGTCGTTGTGAGTCTAAATCGACTCAACGGCAATGGGTGGTGGTGGGTGGTGTGTGGTGGGTGAAAATGGCACATGGTGTTATGGACTGAATTATTTGCTACCCTTCCAAAAAATATGTGTTGAGTCCTAACCTTTATACCTCACCTCCCAAAATGCAATCTAATGTGATATGAGCAATCAATCAGTTGGGGTTCTACCAATGCAGGGTGGATCTCAAACCTAATCAGTTCTGAGTTGTTATAAGAGCAGAGTAGGCATGGCCACTGGTAGGCACAGGGACACAGGCTAGCTGACAACCAGGGGACAGAGGCCTCTATAAGCCCAGGAACTCTAAGGACTGCTGGCTACTAGAAGCTGAAATAGGCAAGGAAGAACCTCCCCCTAGAGCCACACCTTGAATTGGACTCCTGGCCTCCCGGACTGTGAGGAAATAAATGTTCTGTAAAGCCTCACACCTGTGGTATTTGTGGCATAGCAGCACCAGGACACTAAGACAGGGCTTCATGGCTAGAGGTCAGAAGCTCAGGACAGGCCCGTGGTTTTAGCTTCAAAGAATTCTCAGGCCCAATGTTAAATCCTTTCTCTGTCTTTGCTACTAAGATCAGTGGATTTTTTTTTTATACCTGGGGCACTTCCCTACCAGAAAGATCTAAATGGTTCTGCAGTTTTGAAATCTTGGCCATGAGCGTAAACTATAAAGTTTAACATATTGCATGTCACATATTTCTTAGTTCTCCAGAAAACACTGGTGTTTTTGCTATTGTTATTTTTTTGTTGTGAGGCATATCCTTCTTTATCTTGGAGGTTGCTGATACTTATACGAACATGTTTATGTTTGCTTAATACCAAGGCGGGGAAGGCCTTCGGTATAGAAAGGAAAAAAAAAAAAATTAAGTTCCCAAACTCTGACCAGAAACATATCTTGCTTTGTATTTTTAGGGGGGAAATGACTCAATGGCAACTGTTTTCTTAACTTTTAATATTTTTGGTTTGAGGCTTATTAAAATAAGCAAATTAAAATTCACTAGTTTGTATCCAAAAGGTAATATTACACTAGTTCTTGTCAATTTTTTTTCCCTGGATACTCAAGAAACCTGCCTCCCGTTATCCATGTTCTTTTTTACTTCCTTTCTCCATCTCTTTTGATATCTTTCTGGTTTTCTTTATTTTTTAAAGAGCTAGGCTGATTTTTCCTTTTGTTGTTTATCTTTCTTTCTTTGAACCAAATCATAGGGACTGAGTTCTTAATTATATCCATGTTAATCATAAACAAGTTTAGATTATTGAATTCTACCTTCTTCCTGAGAACATCTTTCCCCAGAATTACTGATACTGAAAGTTGCACAATCAGTGATCTCTGAATATATCTATGTTTACTCTCTTATTTCAGAAGATAATGGGCATTAGCTTTGAAATGGCCAACAAAGTTTGCTTCAAGAAGGAAGAGCATAGAGACTCAGGGTTTTATGACTGGCAAATTGGTCCCCAATTTGATGGAGTTGTTGGAAGCAGGCCCCTGCTATGAAATGAAAGAAGTCTGAAACAAAGAAAAGAGGAAAACCACACGTTATTCTTTTTTTTGTCTATTTCTAGTTTTTTTTTCTATTGTGCTTTGAGTGAAAGTTTACAGTTTAAGTCAGTTTCTCATACAAAGACTTATATACGCATTGTTATGTGACCCTAGTTGCTTTCCCTACACTGACAGCACGCTCCTTCTCTCCACCCTGTATTCCCCGCGTCCATTCAGCCAGCCCGTCTCCCTCTGCCCTCTCATCCCACCTCCAGACAGAAGCTGCCCACTTAGTCTTATGTGTCTACTTGAGCTAAGAAGCTCACTCCTCACCAATATCACTTTATGTCTTATAGTCCAGTCTAATCTTTGTCTGAAGAGTTGGCTTTGAGAATAGACCACACATTATTCTGATTGATATTAATTAAGTGAGCACACAGCCAAAATATTTGCTAGCTCCAACCTTTCAGCAGTCAGGATAATGTGAGAGCCTCATTGGTGTTTGATCACATCAGGGAATATATTTGAGTCTGCTCTGAAAGTGCCATTGTCCGTGCACAAGACCACTGCGAGACCGGAACTGAATCATCCGACCATGGTCTCAGGGCATCCAGGGCAGGGCGACCCATTACTCACTGAGCTGGAATTCTTGACACATCATGGTCAGATCTGAGTCATGTGTCCATCCTTCCACCAAATCACATTATTCAACAACCATTTATTCAGCACTTATTATGTGCCAGGCACTCCTCAACAGAAGGTTTGGAAAAAATGACAGATTATGGAGATAATAAAAAAAGAAGTCAGTGCTGGGTAACTTGTTGGATGTGGGAGTGAGGAAGAGGAAGGGCTTGAGGATGACTCTGTGGTCCCCACTTGGGGCAGTAGATGGATGATGATGCGATGCTTGGAGATGGACAAGGGCGGAGGAGAGGAGGTGATGAGTCTGGTTTTGAACCTGTGAGTTGGGGTGCTGTTGGGATTTCTAAGTGAGGAATTGTAGAACGTGTTTAGTTATACAGAGATGAAGATATTACAGAAAAGTAACAGTGATGAGCAAATAAATAGTAATTAAGGCCAGAAGAGCATGTAAATCTCCAAGTGAGAAACGGCAACAATAGTATTCTAATAAATGGAAAATGGATGGTGAAGGAAAAACCTGGGAGTGAAGGTATGGCCTGAGAAGTGGGAGGAATATCAGAAGATCATGGTGTTCAGGAAATCCCTGGAAGAAAACAATGGAGGAATACAGGCATGGCCAACAGTGCAAAATTTGTTTTTTGGTTAGCTGCAGTCAAGTGGTGACCCCATGCACAATGGAACGAAATGTCTCCAGGCCTTCCTTCCTAGTCTTTCTTATTCTGGAAGCTCCACTGAAACCTGTTCAGTACCGTGGGGCCAGGTGACAGACAGATGGTGGCTGTGCATGAGCTCTGATGGAAGGGAATTGAATACAGGTCTCCCTCATGAAGGTGAGAATTCTACCACTGAATCACCAATGCCCCAGTGCAAAATTCACAGAGGGGGCAAATAAGTCTGGGATCAGAAAGCATCCATTTAAGAAGGAAGACATCATTGGTGAGCTTGTCATGGGCTGCTTTGGAGGGGGCAGAAGACTGGTTGTCAAGGTTCAGGCTGATCTACTGTACCGACTAGACCCTGCCGTGGTAGATGACTCTTGAGAAGACAGCCACTCAAGATGATCTTAATTAGAGGGGAGTGTGGAGTTGGGGGGAGGGGTTGGCTGTTTTTGTTGCTGTTTTATTTTTTGCTTTGTGTTTTAGAACCAATACCGATAGCTGTTGCCATTGAGTAGGCTTCGTCTCGTGATGACCCCACGTGGGTCAGAGTAGAACTCTGCTCCACAGGGTTGTCACTGGCTGGTTTTTCAGCAGATGGTCAGGGCTTTCTTCCAAGGCACCTCTGGATGACTTGAACTGCCAGCCTTTCAGTTAGCAGTCATGTGGATTAATAGTTTAAAGAAAAGGGCCTTAATCTTCCTGCTAAACTGTAAGCTCCAGGTGAGCAGAAGCCATTTCTTTTTTTATTCACCAACACTTCCTCAACAACTGCAGTGCTGGGCACAATGTGGGTGGTTAGTTCATATTTTGTTGAATGAATGAATGAATGAGAAAGGTGAGCATGATTAACCTGACATGCAAAAACCAGTTTGGGTACATAGGACCTGTTTACCCATTGCCACCCAGTCAATCCTGACTCAGAGTGACCGTATGAGACAGAACAGAACTGTCCCATAGTGTTTCCAAAACTTTAATCTTTACGGAAGCAGACTGATACATCTGCAGAGTGGCTCGTGGGTTCGAACTGCTGATCTTTCAGTTAGCAGCTGAACGCTTGACCACAGCACCACCAGGGCTCCTTGGCATAGAGGAGAAAGGAGATAATTGGTGAAACTAACATTTTCTTCACCTTGGCTTTTTAGGGGCTGTTCTACTCTGAATTGGTGCACACTGGCCAATTGTCTTAGTTCCCTGGTCCTAATGTAACAGTAATACCACAGTGGGTAGCTTTAATGGACAGGAATTTATTTTCTCATGGTTTTGTAGGCTGAGAGTCCAAATCATGGTCTCAGCCATGTTGATTCCGTCCTTGTAGGTAGCCCTGTGGCTTGTGTGTGTGTGTCTGTGCTACTCTTTACACCTTTATATAACTCAGACATGATTAGGTTTCGGATCTGCTGTATGGTGGTATGACCTCAACTGATTAATTATATTACATTATGGAAAGCGACTGCATTACCTTAGATTAGCTCACACCCATAGGTAGGGGTGGTGGTGGTGTTGGGTGCTATGAAGTCGATTCTGTCACGTAGCAATCCCATGTGACAGAGTAGAACTGTCCCATAGGGTTTTCAAGGCTGTAATCTTTACGGAAGCAGATTGCTAGGACTTTCTCCCACAAAGCTGCTGGGTGGGTTTGAACCACCAAACTTTTGGTTAGTAGCCAAGCTCTTAACCCTTGCAACACCAGGGCTAATTTCCCGCCTTTTTTTTTTTTTTTTTTTTTTATAGAGGATAGGATTCCAGCACTTTTTTTTTTTTTTTTTTTTTTGAGGGGGAGCACAGTTCAATCCCTAACATCAATATCAACAAAGCTAAGTATGTTGTGGGCCAGGTAACCCAGAGTGGTGTACTGTTCAATCTGCTGTGTTCATTAACCAGAAATTCTCTGCAAATAACTGCAGCTCATTGCTCCCATAATAAAACACATCCCTGAAACCTGGATTTTAATTTTCCCTCCTTCATGCCCTTTATACACTTTTCATTTTCCTACTTAGTTTGCACATATATTTCATGCTTCTCCATGTCACTTTGTTTTTCAAACCAAACTTGCCTTCATTCTGCTTCCCCAAGCTCACATCTGGTCCCTTGCTCATAATAATGTAATATGGTCATTGAGGAAGAAAGAAAGGGAAGTCCAAATTAATGCCACCCTGAAACTCTGCGGGCTGCAGTGGGGCCTTGGGCTCACTCCTCACCCCTCTTACCCAGCTCCTGTGTCTGCTGTGAGCCGGCCTTTGCTCTGCAGTGTTTACAAGCAAGGTTTCTCTAAAATTCAGCCATTCACCTATTTGGGAAGATTCATGGGAAAGGGAAACCCAGAAATTCGGCCCACATTCTTATCGGCCTCTTTGCTCCCAGGGATCCACACTGAGTCTGAAGCTTCTCCCCCTACAGCTCCAGAAATCTCTCACTGGCAGGCTTCCTCATGACACTTCCGGCACTTCCTGCTTCCCTCAACAGGAAGTGCTGCAAACCAGCTGTCCTCTGGACCTGGGAGAGCACCCACTTCCCTCCAGAACAAGGAAACGCTCAGTGCAGGCCAGCTGAAAGGTGAACAAAAGGAGATGAACCTAACTGAGCAAGCATAACCTCACAAACACTCAGACGCGCAGAGGGGTTTCGAACACTTTCAGCTCTCGGCGTGAAGGAATAAAACCGAGACTGCTTGGATTAACGTGAGCCCGACCTTCCCAGAAGACAGCGTAATGCAAGACTTCAGGCTCTGCTCTGAGTCAAGCTTCTGGAACTCAGCTGAGTGGCTTTGGGCAAGGTGTTTGAAATTTCTGAACCTCGGATGGCTTGTGTGGAGGTAATACCTTAGCTGTTGCCGAAGCGACTATGTGAGATAACTCGTAGTAAGAGTTTAGCACAGTGGCTGGAAGATAGCAAAGTGCTCGTCATCAAAATAAAACCAGTTGCCATCGAGGCAGCCCTGATTTATGGTGACCCCATGTGGGTCAAAGTGGTACTGTGCTCCATAGGGTTTTCAAAGGATAATCTTTCGGAAGTAGACTGCCAGGCCTTTCTTCTGAGGTACCTCTGGGTGGATTTGAATCACCAACCTTGGGGTTCATAGCCATCAATGTTTAACTGTTTGCACCACCCAGGGACTCCATCTGCAGAAACAGTAGTTACCAATTAGCTTATTTTACATATAAACCAAACAAAAACCAAACCCACTGCTGTCGAGTCAATTCTGACTCATAGCGACCCTATAGGGCAGAGTAGAACTGCACCATAGAGTTTCCAAGGAGCGCCTGGCAGGTTTGAACTGCCGACCTCTTGGTTAGCAGCCATAGCACTTAACCACTACGCCACCAGGGTTTCCATTTTGCATATAGGAAACAATAAGGCCTTATCAGTATGGGCAGTCCCCGGATGAGGAACACATCCTGTTTCTAAATCTGTCTTTAAGTCGAATTTGTATGTAAGTTGGAACAGTTAGGTATGGTTCCTATCCAATGTCAGTTAGTCAAATGTTTGTCTTAGTATATAGTATCTAGTGTACGTTTCTACGCATAAAAAACGTTAAAGAAACACTTCCAGATACACTAAAACATCTTTAACATAATAATACAGTAATAATGATAATAATTGTTTGATGCACGTCACAAAGTAGCACCCATTGGTTATTGTGAACCGTTGTCTACCATTGTACGTAAGTCAGACATTCATGGCTAAGAGTCATGCTGCTAGAGCCAGTACTACAGAGAAAACCACGGAGAGGAGTCCTCATTGAGCTAGTGATCTACACAGTTCTCAGTATACTGGGAGCACCATGGATGCTGCCAATAAAAATGTGATTCAACACAGCCTATTTTTAGTGCCTTCCACGTAGAACAAGAATGCTGTCCTGACAGAACTGAGGTAAAGGCTTCTTTCCCCCTATTTATCTGAATCTAAGAAACTTTGAACTGTTTCTTTAACACAAGCTTTGGGATTTTAAATCGCATTTTTCAGCTTTTGTGTAGACACTAAACATTGTGTAGACAGAGCCTTGGAGCTCCTCAACTGAGTGAAAAACTAGGCAAATGGCTTAGAATGGAGAGAAATGTGGTGTTTGTGGAGTGGCTGTGACAATGACACTAATCTCGGGGCAACCCAAGGGAGCGTGCATCAACTCACTTCAGAGACGTGGCCTAGAGCCACCTGGTTCCTCCACACGGCAGCGGCAGCCAGAGGATGCTCTGTAAGTGAGCTGAGCCAGACAAGACCAGCAGTCACAAACCGTTATCTTCACCGCATTCACACCCCCGAGAACACAGGAGCAAGGACAGCTTACATGAAATGAGAACTCCAATGGCACTGCTGAGCGCGAAGGACAATATGTACATATGTAATAAAAATAGCCCTGTAGACGGCCCCTTTCTTCATGTCCTGGAAAGCCCTTCAGAGTCAGTTGACGGTTAATGCTAAATAATAATGGTTGGAAGTGATAACATTTCCCTGTCATTCTCTGTTGATCTCCCTCTTCTCTTTCATTTCTCCTTCCATGTTTAAAGCTCTAAAGGACAGCCAGATACCAAAAAGCAGACTCAGGGTTTATTGGGAAGTCTGGCAGGAGACAGAAGCCAGGCACAGGGTAAGTGCACAAGCCGACGTTGTGGGTAGAGCTTCCACAGGCTGTAAAGCAGGCCACTCAAATGGGCACCTTGCAGAAGAAGAAAGCTGCCCTGAGAAAAGAAACACAAGGCAGAATAAGAGAGGGATATTTCTCAGAGTCATGCTGAGAACCCCACAGGAAGGCTAGGAAAAGCAGTGCAGATGAAAGAGAGGCAGGAAAAATTTTGCCAAAGATGGTGCAGAACAAGTAAGAGTAAGAGGACCAAGAACAGGCTGGCCTTTGAATCTCTGGGGCGGATTTGGCTCTGGGCACCTGACTATGTTTTTCCAAAAACCCTTGACAGTCTGCGCAGCTGGCTGGGGGAACACCACTCGGAACCAGCATTTGGATCTCTCATTAGTCCCCAGTTAATCTCCAGGTCGTCTTCAGCAACAGAATCTAATGGTAAACCCATGTGTTTTATTGTCTCTTTGGAAAGAATAATTTCTGCTAGGTTGCACTGTTCCCTGAAAAAAAAAAAAAAAAATTGTGAGATTTCAAGTGAAGCCATCAACTTAAGGAGAAAATCAAAATAGGACAATTTGTTTCACCTTGTTTTCAGGAGTGTGGGTCCCTATGAGCAATGGGAGGTATTTACTGTGCATTTTGAGACTCCATTTTTTTAGATTCCTCCAGAGGAGGCTTGCTGCATGCATATTTACGTTTCTGGTATACGTGTGTTTCCATCTGTGTATTAAGCTTACAGACTGGATTCATAGGCATACAGCTATTATTTGTATCTGCCTACATTCATACTCTGTGACTCCAGAAGGCTGTACCTAAAAAATAAATCCAGTAAGCTCTAACTAGAAACCATTGAACCCACTGCTGTCAAGCCAATTTTGACTCATAGCGACCCTATAGGACAGAGTAGAAGTGCCCCATGGGGTTTCCAAGGAGTGACTGGTGGATTCAAACTGCCAGCTTTTGGTTAGCTGCCGAGTTCTTAATCACTGGAAAATAAGGTGGTAAATAAACATGTCCCTTATTCATCCAGTTTCCTTCCATCTTCGTCATTACCATAGCTTATTATTACCACTTTGGTACCATTTAGACCCCAGCAATAGCCTCCTAACTGCCCTCTCTGCCTGTATCTTGTCCTCTTACCATCTGGTCTCCACATGGGCTAGATTCATCTTTAAGAAGTCTGACAAAGCATGATATCCCCTTAACTTAAAACCTTCCAAAAAAAAAAAAATACCTTTGGTATTCCTTTTAAGAGACTTGAGCAAAAGATCCACCAATTGCAATAGGGATCTTATTTAGATCCTGAGTTGAACAGACTAAAATAAAAATTCCATGTACACACAACTTTTGAATAATGACAGAATATTTGAAAATACGATATTTGATGCCATTAAGACATTATTATTATTTTGTTGTTACCAGGCTTGATACCTACTGAATTATTTTTGGGTAAATTTAAATGAGATCTGGGATTTTCATCAAAATCTGGGTGGGATGAGGAGGACTGGGTGGGACATGGATGAAGCTGGATGGCCAGGCCTTGTTAGTTGCTGAGATCCTTTATAGTCTTCTCCATGCTTCTGAGTATATTTAAAACCATCCATATTTTTTATAACAAAAATTAAATAGATAAACCAAGCCCTCCACTGGCTTACCATTGGACTTGGAATAAAATCCAAGCCCTGCAAAGCTCTACAAGATCTGACCCTGCCTGCTTCTGTGTTCTCATCTGCAGTGCTCTCCCTGGGCCCTGTGGTCCAGCATATTGGCTCCTTTGAGTGCCTCAAACGTGTGTAGCTCTTGCGTGGTGCAGGGCCTTTGCACTTGCTTTTCCAGCAGCCTGGATCATCCATCCCTAAGATCTTCATGTAACTAACTCTTCAGCTGTTTCTATTTGTTTTCAAGTTCATTACTGTCTTCTCTCTCTAGAACAGAGGTCTGTGAAGGCTGGAACCACCCTGACTCATTCACTCCTCTACCCCCAGCTCCCAGAAAAGAGCTGGTGTATGGCGGCATCCCAGAAACACTTGACCAATGAGTAGATAAATGTCATAATCCACAGTGACACAGCAAAATCCATTCCTATGTGTGATAAACCTTGCTTTTTTCTCTCTGTCCAAAATTAGATTAATAGGGACAGAAAGAAATGGTTTATTATTTCCTTATTCTCTCTTTCCCTCTCTGCAAAAATTACCCCAGGAAGAATAAACGAGAGAGGACAAGGCATGTTTCCGTAAGGACAGGCTCCCATTGGTGGCAGTGCTGCTGAAAGTGAGGCCCTAGAAAATAGTCCCCACATGCTGTTATTGTCTCCACACCTCCCTTACCCAACCCGCCTCGGCTTCCTCCGTTTCTCCTTTTCTCCCTTCTTGAGTCTCTGTACAAGAAGTCAGGATGACTGTGATCCAGAAACTCCAAACCATTTGCAAATAAGCTGATCGTTTGTTGCAAAATATACCTTAAAAAATAAAAATCTCTTTTTCCCCTTCAAACTCAAAAGGATTTTCTCTTGTTCTCCGGTCCCTGCCCCCTCTGCCTCCTTCCTAGGTGCTTTCTTTGTGTCAATGCAGCATCATATCAAAGCAGTTGCTTTTGAAGTTCTATCAAATACCATTTATATATATATGTATTACTGCAATTGTATGTCTTGTCAGTCAAAAGCATAGGACACACTTTGCCCAAGGGGAGTGAACCGTGGACACCAGGGGGTTAAACTCATTTTTAATTTGTGCACAGACGGATGCACCCCGTTTTCCCTTTATCTGAGCAGCCTGCATTCACAGGACTGCAATAACAAATACCCAGGAAGCTGCACTCACTGTGAAATTTAACAAAGGGAATTAGCCACAGTATGTGAACAGTAACTTTAAATAGCAGAAGCTACAAAGAGAATGGTGGCTGATAAAAGATAGCTAGTAATAACAGTGTTAACCCCCTTTCCAGTCTAAGTTTCTCAACTCCATTAGAAGCTTGCTCACAATGCCACCCTTCCCTTCTCATATCAGAATAGAGCAAAATCAAGCATAACAGAGAGAAGTTGTTTTCAGGGATTGCTTTTACAAAATGGTGCAGCCAGTGTGAGGTATTCTCACATAGAATTCAACTTCTCTAATTGTAAAGATTAATTTTAAAATATTTTTAAAAACCAAAAAGTATTTTCATAGAGACTATTTTACCAAGGAAGAAAGAGAAATCAATCTAATTTTTCTTAGCAGGAGGAATGGACCATAGCTCTTTCTCTTTAATATTTAACCTAAGCTTTATTAATTTTTTTTTTTAATAAAAGATTCTGTTACTAATTTATACTCACCTCCAGGATTGCTCCGACCCAGGGCTCATGTGATATAGGGCCCGCACAAAAATGCCATTATCCTGAGCTTGCTTCACTATAGTTTTAGTTTAGCCGTATTTTTCTTTTTAAGTTTTAAAATGCATTGTTCCACGACAAGCAGTCTTGCTGAAGCTGTCTGACTATGCAAGAATATTGAGGGGTGGGAAGCTTAGAAACCGCAGGGCTTTCACCCATAACCAGGAGCCCGACACTGCCATCTTTCCACTCTCAACCATCCAGCCGTTGAGGAAGTAGGAATGCATCTCACAGGAGGTTTTTCCCTGTTATCAACAGCTTGTACTGAGTTTTCCTCATATTGTCCCATTATACTGGATTCTGCATGTCTGAAGAACTGCTTCACTTCTGAACTAAGAATTTTAAGATGGCCAAAAATAGTCAAGTGAGTATCCCAATTATAATAAGTGAAACAAAAATCAATAAGAGCTAGGAATACTTGGAAAATTGATGGCTTAAGGGAGACTCAGTGGATCTTTAATCTTTTGAAGACCTGCCAAGTAGAAGGTGGAGTAGACTTACTCTATATGATCCCAGAAGGGTAGAACTAAGATCAACAGGTAGAAGTTACTGACAAGATGTCATAATGCAATATAAGAACTTTCTAACAATTAGGTCTGTCCAAAAATGAAATAGGTTTCCTTGCAAAGTAGGGAGCCATGGTTTCTGGTAGGTTCCAAAGATGTCATTGACAGCATTGTCAGGTTTGCTACTGAAAGGATCCCTGTATTGGGTCAACCCAGCACCAGTGGACCACTGTGTCAGACACCACTACCTGGCCACAAAATTCAGCCTCCCCCATCCATGGTAAAGAGTTGCACTGCAAAATGACTGCCCAGCTGGGGCTCCATTTCTAAGCCTCCTCTGCAGATAGTTGGGACCCCTTGATTAGTTCTGACCATTAGAATACGAGCAGAAGTGACATTTGCTATTTCCATGCCACATCAGTTAAGAGGCTAGAGATGACTGGAAAATTGATCACTTAAGGAAGATGTAGTGGGTTCTCAACCTTTTGAAGACCTGTCAGTTGGAAGATGGAGTAGATTTACTCGGTATGATTCTAGAAGGGTGAAACTAAAAACTGCTGAGGTGGAGATTGCTAGTGGGTCTTCCTCGTCCTTATTTCCCCATCTGCTACCTGGATGCTGAAGGCTCTGTGTCCCCAGTGGAGGATGGAGTCACAAGAGAGAGTGAATCTAGTCCCTGAAGGCTATCCACAAACCAATACCACATGTATTGAACCGATTTTTATAGCAACAAGCATTATCCTAGCTAATATATCCACTGCATTTTCTTTCAAATGTGAAGAGTCTTTTGATTTTAAGTAAATATGGGTTATTTCTGGAATTTACGGATTACACGGGAAACTTCTCTTCGCAGACCTTGATTCCCCAAGGTCAAGTGATTATGAATTTTTCTGTGTTTCAACCCTAGCTAAGAACCTCTGTACTTTCCAATCTTAGCCAAGCCTTCTCAGGCAGTTAAAAGGCAAGATATAACTCAGCGGATAGATAGTTCCTCATTTCATGTGCCTTCTGAGCCATCGTTTTGGGGGCAGCATATAGCTTTTGGACACTGCTGGTGCCTCAGTGTCCACGGATGAGGCCACAGACAGCAAAAGTGGTTTTCATGGGACTAAGATGGTCATGGTGCCTTTGGGCTAAGGACAGGTGCCTTAGCCAGAGCTGGCAATAAATGCTGGTCCTGAGCAACCACCAGGCGAATCTGCCTCCTCAGACCTGCTTGGAATCCACTTGACGACAACCGCTCTGGCTTTTATTTACTTATTTGAGATGCCAAGGCACCAAAAGCGTGTGAAACTGGACCTCCTGTGCGCACATGCCATTCTTTTCCTCCCCTTCAAAGTGTACTTGATTTCCGTACAACTGTGAGGCTGGAAGGCTGCTGAAGACCAAAATAGCCTGGATTGTGAAAGAGTGTAACCTTGGTTAAACCTAACAACAGCCGCACCAACGCGCTGCTCTCTGCGGCCATTAAGTATTCATGGACTGAAGTGCTTGGCTTGAAAATATTGGTGGTCTTTTGTTGAGTAGGAACCTGAGTCAAGAAGAGGTTAAATCCTTTGTCAGCAGTTATGCCGGTCTATGGCAGGACCAGGTTTAGGAGCCGAGGGTGTGTTTATTTCCCTTTGCCGTGCTCAGTTGGACTCAGAGAATGTTATTACTAAACGACCAGACCTTCATCTCAAGCCAAATTCCTTTCCTATGGGGGCGGGGCAGGGAAGAGCAATCAGCTGGTTTTCCTGTGAAGTGCTTGGTCTAATCTCTGTCCCTATAGACCCACATTTAGAACACGAGTGTTCACAGGTTTTACAGCCCAGGTAGCATATGCACTTATACATTGGTATAAAAACACTGCAAAAGGGAAGGAATTTCTTGCCCAAGTTCTGATCTGGGGCTGACCTTCTCTTTGGTCCTGTAACTCAGCCTGTTGTGACCACCAAGGTCACAGAGTGTTATGTCTTTCTCTCGGGTAGGCCTCCATCACATTGACAAGGAGAAATATAACTCACTTGGGGCCCCAATGGGTCAGTAGTGTCAACAGGGTTTTGAGTTTACATTCAGCTCTTCTATGACTTAAGAACCCACTGCAGTCGAGTCGATTCCGACTCTTAAGAGATGGCTAAAATGGGTAATTAAAGCTAAGGGAACAGCTTCAGCACTCTCACCTTAGAGAAAGCATGAGCGGAAGCAGCCAGAAGGGGCCGAACTCCATGGCCTTCCCGGGGCTCCCAGTCCTGCCATCCTGTGAAGCTGTGATTACAGACTGGAGTTGTCACTGCTCTGAGCAGATGGGCTGTCACTTTGGAATGAATGTACTGAAAATGTTTCCTGTGTGCAGTGCTGCCTGCATCCTGGAGGGACCTGGAAATTCAGAGTCCGTGGTTCTAGGAAGCGCAGTTGTGAGGTCATTAATGAGCCCACAGTCTCTCCCTCCACACAATCTCTCACCCATCCTGAGACTGGCTATTATTGACTTGGCAACAGCTTGCCTCCTTTGGTGCTCAGCCCCCTACAGCTGTGATGGCTGCCCTGTGTGCTGGGGCTGGTGGTTCAGGGAACAGCCCGGGTCTGTTGTGTGTACACGTCGCTCTGCTCCACATAAAGATGACACCGAGGTCGTCTCGATGTGTACAAGTGTGTAAGAACTGGGGTCTAGTGACCCAGAGACATGTGGACATCGTACCCCTGGCTCCCCCTAGTGGCACAGGGACCCCATCCAAAGTTTGGCTTCCTGACTCCAGGAATGTATGAGAGGAGATATATAACAAAGCTCTTTTCTCAGGAGTCTCCTCACATTTGGGGCCTGGGGGGCACCTCAGTAGGCTTTAGTGTCCTCTATCCCAGTGCTATGGAGGACTATGGGTTTTCCTGGGAGCCCCAGCACTTTGGAGAAGCTGTCTTTTATTTTTCTGCCTTTAAAAAGTCAAGTGAACTTAGCATGGCCTCTTGCTTTTAAGACTGATTTTGGGGTCTCTTGGCTGGACTGGATCGGGAGGTAGAAGGTGAAGGAATGAAACATCTCATGCACAAGGTCTGGAACCAGGACTCAGACCTTCTTCCAGCTAGTGTCTTTGGCATCTTGGTTTGAATCTCAGATCAATGTCCCAAAAGCTGTTTCAACAAATTGTAACCCACACAATTCTCAAATAACCATATTTTAAAAAAAAAAAAAAAACCTCCATCACCAACAAAACAAACCAAACCAACAACTACAACAACAGCAATCCCAGAACTGAACAAGGACTATTGAGGGATCCCAAGTAACCTTACTTTTGCTGTGAATTAGGCATGTTTATTGTTACTTTTTCTTTCAAATTCCATTTTTATTATCAAAGAAGTAGAAGTTTACTTACTATCTCTTATAGTATCAGACATGTCTTAAAGAGTCTTCATTAGCTGAAGTGGACTAGGAGGTGGGAAGAAGCCTATTGCTGTGGATAAGAAAGAGGGTGAGCTCCGGGCTGGCTCTGGCTCACCTCCTTACTAGCCCTACAGGCTTTGGAAAGTTCCTTGACCTCTCTACCCAGGGTCTTCGTCTGCAAAACAAATGTACCCGAGAGCTGTGAGATTAACCAAGGTGACTTGACAACTACTCAGAACTGGAATCTGACATTCCATAAACGTTAGCTATCATTGTTAAAATTACAAGAGCACCCAAAAACTCGCCCTTCCGTAAGCTTTTCTTTGGGGCACATTTATGCTTTAGGATTTTACCAAAATCAAACTAATTTGGTTTGAGACTTATGGACAAAACCAGTACTATCTTACTGAGACCAAACTCGATGCCCTCCGGCTTGGACTGCATGATTATGGATGATGCAACTGTTGAAAATAGAGGCTTCGAGAACTGGATGCCTTCAGTGTTGAGTAATGGGATGTGCTTTATTTGTAGATGGCTGGTTAAATTCTGACCCAAGTTATCTTGGGATGACTTTTAAGTGGCCTGCATGAGATGGCTTTTGGGCTCAACCCCAGTACCTAGAGGACAGGTGTTCAGCCGAGAATGCTGGCACTTGTTTTGGAAACTTTTGGGGGAGGACCAGGCCTCGGATAAACCCAAGAGCCCTAAAGATCTTCCCAACCCAGGGAAAAGATCACTAGGATGTGGTTTCAGACATAAAAGTGAGGAAACCAGTCATCAATTTTTGGGTGGAGAACACACAGTTTGATGGTTTCTGAAGCTTGTTAATTCCACATTTCATAAACAGTAAATACATTGTGCGCGGGAAGGTGGAAGCTGGCTCTTTAAAGCGACTATGGCTTTGGCATTGTGATGACGTGGTGAATACTCAGCCACCTGAAACCAGCCTCTGGAAGCGTGAACTCCACAGGTTAAGAGTCTTCATCAGTGTCCCCCTCGCTCAACCCAGGACCCTCTCCTGCATGGTACATCTGCTTTACTTTTGAAGGCTGAGGTTCTGTGTTTTTCCCATGGTGTGAATAAACTGACTTTTTTTTTTTCTGGGCTGATTGCAAAGAGAAACTCAACTTGCAGGAAATTGTCACTAGAGCCATCTACAGGGGAAGCACATCTTGTCTGTTGGGTATGAGGTGGAACGTTCCAGTAGCTTCCTAAAATGATTCTCCTTATCCTCCCAGTAACTTTTTAAAAAAAAACTCAAAGGAGTGGTGAGCTTTTAGAGTGGCGTTTTACTTCTCCCCACTGGTGGCATGGAAACCTTGGTGGCAGAGTGGTTAAGAGTTCGGCTGCTAACCAAAAGGTCGGCCGTTTAAATCCGCCAGGTCTTCTTGGAAAACCTATGGGGGCAGTTCTGCTCTGTCCTATAGGATCACTAGAAGTCGGAATGGACTCGATGGCAATGGGTTTGATTTTTTTTTACTGATGGCACAGTGGTTAAGAGCTGGGCTGCTATCCAAGAGGTTGGTGGTTTGAACCCACCAAGCGCTCCTTGGAATCTCTATGGGGCAGTTCTACTCTGTTCTATATGGTCACTATAAGTCAGAATCAACTAGACAGCAATGGGGTTTGTGCTTACCCCCACCCCTGACATTGACATCGATGTCAATACACTGAAAACCAAGCCAGTTTCAGGAATGGGAGGTGAACTTCAGTGTTCAATGAATAATCTGTGTCAGCAAATGGCTAGGGTGTGACATACAGAAGGAGCTCAAAGATGATGCAAATTTAACCTCTCCCCTCTACAGATAACGAACCAGGATTAAGCTTGTCCATTACGCCTCCTTACCACCCCCACCTCCCACCCCCCCAGCACCCTGACCTCCGGACAGTCATTCATTTCTCTGCCCACGGGAACGTCCCCAAACGTGCTGGCTGAAGAGGTATTGGGAACGTGCTCTCCTCTGCCCCTCTTTTTTGGGAGGTCTTTGTCATTGTGGGTGTCACTGGCTTCTTAGGCAGTGCAGGGCAGGGTGTCTGATAATGGTGGCCTTTCTCAGGCACTTTTGTCACCCAAATATGGCACTGCCACAGCTGAAACATCTTATGAAAATAGCATTAAAACGTGTAATGTGCCATAAATAAACAGAGAGACAACCAGGAAGCTGTGCTAATCATCGCTTTGATGCACAAATTACTGTATTTTTCAGGCCTAATGTTTCTGACTGCTTGTTTTGACTCTGCTGCTGCTGCTCCAGGGAAAGGCTGGATCCAGTTTTCCACCTCTTCTCCCCTCACGGTGACAGCTGTTGTCCCCTGACTCACAGGAAAGCCATTTCCCCGCCCTTCCCCCTGCCTCCCGGCCCTTTCCTGGCAGGACTGCCTGGCAGCAGGCAACGCTGGTCCAGGCCCTGGGCTAGCAGGGAGAGGCTGGGCTGGCCATCCAGTCCCAGGGCCCCGTGTCCCTGCCAGTCAGCCCAGAACTCTGCAGCAACATCCTATTTTTACTCTCTGGTAACCTGGTTCTTGCTCACAACCTATACACCTACATACTTACACATCTATACAACCTACACACCTACACAACCTATACACCTATACACACACCTATACAATCTACATATCTACACAGCCTACACACCTACACACCTACAGACACCTACACAACCTACATACCTATACACCTACACATCCTACACACCTATACAACCTATACACCTACACACCTATAAACACATATACACCTATA
This sequence comes from Elephas maximus indicus, assembly GCF_024166365.1. Taxonomy (NCBI): domain Eukaryota; kingdom Metazoa; phylum Chordata; class Mammalia; order Proboscidea; family Elephantidae; genus Elephas; species Elephas maximus. The sequence goes on from NC_064819.1 coordinate 236,443,403, forward strand.
CAACCTACACACCTATACAACCTACACACCTACACATTACACACCCAGACCGCCTATGCAACCTATACACCTACACGCCTACACAACCTGCACCCCTAGGCAACCTACAAACCTACATGACCTACATACCTATACAACCTACACACCTACACAACCTACACAAACCTACGCACCTATACAACCTACACAGCTACACAATCTATACAACCTACACAGCTACACAATCTATACAACCTATATACCTCCACAACATATAAAACCTACATGAGCTATACACCTACACACCTACTTACCTATACGACCAACACAACTATACAAGCTACATGCTACACAATCTACATACCTACACACACCTACACAGGGACAGTCCACTGGGGGGAAAAAAAGAGCATCCTGTAGAGCTCAGGGCCTCCATATGGATGTCTCAGAGCACAGGAACACACCAGCGCTGTCTCCTTGATACAAGTAACTAGAAGTCACTTTCAGGCCCGACTTAGCGGAGCCTCTTATGCCTGTCCCTGTGGCTGGGCTCAATCACTGCGCTGCTCCTGGGTTCAGGAGCGCCCTCTTGTGTTCGAAAGAGCACTGACAGACCTTCCACCCCCTTTTTAAAGGGAAGCTGTTAACATTTTAAAGAGAAATATCAAACATATTGTCTTTTTTTGTTTTCTCTAGTCGCTGGAGTGAAAAGAAAGTCCTCAGTTTGAGAATGAGTAGGGACAAGGGAGAGAGATTGGGGGTAGTTTACTCTGATGGAAAACGTTCTGTTATTATTGTGTATTACAGCCTTCTTTTCCACGCTTACTGTCACCTCTCCTGTCAGCCCACGCTCCCATCCCCTGGAGCCCGGACATTGAACACGTTCCTCAAATGGTCTTTGTTCTTCTCACCCCGATTTATCTGTCTCAAAATTTAAAACTAAATCTTCCTCAAATATTTTCTTTTGGTTCGTTTTTGTCCCTGCTTTGTTCAGAAAGGAGTCCTGGTGGCTTAATGGTTAAAAGCTCGGCTACTAGCCGGAAGTTCTGCAGTTCGAATCCACCAGTCACACCTTGGAAACCCTGTGAGGCAGTTCTACTCTGACCTATAGTGTTGCTATGAATCAGAATCCACTCAGCCACAACGGGTTCGGTTGTGCATCTGGGTACAGTATAGAGTCTGAGCCCTTCCCACCTGACGTAAGTTCTTTCTTTCGTCAGGAATCTCTTATTTCTGGTGCCCAGAATCTGCCTTCTGGGACCGACTCCTATGAAATGCCCTTCCTCTCCTCTCTGGCTTTGGGTTCTCTTTCCCAGGCCAGCCTCAGGTGTTCCAACTTCTCCTTAAGGTCATCGCTCCTCTACCTGGTGTGGCCTCAGCCTCCACTGCTTAAATTCTGGGGGTTTGGCAATTCGTGCTGTTTTGCATTTTTAATTGTTTTGTAAACAACTGCTATCTCCTCAACTAGATATTTATCTCTTGAGCAGGGACCAAATTTTTACCTTTTTTGGGGGGGAGCTCTTTGGTTAATAGTGACAACAGTAGTGAGGGCTCTTATGTGTGGAGCATTTACTACACTACCAGGCATGGAGCAGCTCCTCAGGGAGCGGCATTGTACTTAATCCTCCAGGTTGTGGTTAGGTTGTTGTGTTGTATGCGAGATATAGTCTCACCGTTCTTGCTTCTAGGGAGCACCATGGCCGTACTTCTTCCAAGACAGATTTGTTTGCTCTTCTGCAGTCCATGGTATAATCAATATTTTTCGCCAACACCATAATTAAAAGGCATCAATTCTTCTCCCGTCTTCCTTATTTATTGCCCAGGTTTCACAAGCATATGAGGTGATTGAAAACGCCATGGCTTGGGTCAGGTGCCATTAGTCCTTAAAGTGACATCTTTGCTTTTTAACACTTTAACGAGATCTTTTGCAGCAGATTTGCCCAATGCAGTGTGTACTTTGATTCTACCCCACCCTATAGGGTTGCCATGAGACCGAATTGACTTGCTGACAATGGGTTTAGTTTTTGCTTTTTTCGTTTCCATGGGCGGTGATAGTGGATCCAAGTAAAACAAAATCCTTGACAACTTTAATATTTTCTCTTTTTATCATAATATTGCTTACTGATCTCAACCCACACCCAGTCCAGTTGTGAGAATTTTTGTTTTCTTTGTGTTGAGGTGTAATCCATACTGAAAGCTGTGGTCTTTGCTTTTCATCAGTAAGTGCTTCAAGTCCTCTTCACTTTCAGCAAGCAAGGATGTGTCACCTGCATAACGCAGGTTGTTAATGAGTTTTCATCCTCTCCTGATACCCCATTCTTCCTCACATAGTCCAGCTTTTCAGATTGTTTGTTCAGCATACAGATTGAATAGGTATGGTGAAAGGATACAACCCTGACACACACCTTTCCTGATTTTAAACCACACAGTATCCCCTTGTTCTTTTCTAACTACTGCCTCTTGGTCTATGCACAGGTTCTGCACGAGCACAATCAAGCATTCTTGTACTACCATTCTTTGAAACGTTATCGGTAATTTGTTATGATCCATACAGTCAATAAAACACGGGTAAACATCTTTCTGGTATTCTCTACTTTTGGCCAAGATCCATCTGACATCAACAGTGGCATCCCTTGTTCCATGTCTTTTTCTGAATCCAGCTTGAATTTCTGGCAGCTCCCTGTCAATATACTGCTACAACCATTTTTGAATTATCTTCAGCAAAATTTCACTTGTATGTGATATTAGTAAACAGCCCTGATGGCACAGTGGGTAAGCACTTGGCCGATAACCAAAAGGTCAGTGGTTCAAATCCACCAGCCTCTTCGTGGGAGAAAGATGTGGCAGTCTGCTTCCATAAAGATTTACAACCTTAGAAACCCTGTGGGGCAGTTCTTACTCTATGAGCCAGAATCAACACATGGGTGATGGGTTTGGTCTTAGGATATTAATGATATTGTTCAATAATTTCTGCATTTTGTTGGGTCACCAGAAAAATTAAAATGTACATTCTGATTCAGTATATCTGGGGTGGAAATACAAATTCTCAGCAGGGGGTCAAACTGGAATGAATGGGTTAGAAGCCTTGCTGGATAGATTTGGGAGGAGACAAGCAGAGGACACTGCACCTGCCTAATGCCTTCAAGTGATTCCTGGGGCTGCTGTGTGGGGAGAAGGTCGTGGGGGTCGATGGACGGAGAACACAGGGAGTCCCGTTGCTTAACTGGCTGGGGTGCTGATCCAGAGAGAAGAAATGATGGGGGCTTGGACCATGATAAATGTGAGGAAGGTACTCAGAGATGGCATTTCCGGTCTACCCAGGCACCTGCTACAGGCTGTCCTCCTGGGAAAGCGTCCATTAGAGCCGTGCCTTCTCTGCTTTGAGAGCTGAGTTTTGTGTTTGAGGCCCAGGGCGCTGCTCTGACCTTCAGTCAGTCTAATCTGAATGTCAGCATGTACCCTGGCAGGTGAAGACTTAAAGCCAGGCTCCTTGTGAACAGTCCTAAATCTGATGTGCGCCATGGTTATCTTCCCATGAAGACACTCCAGATGACCACTCTCAATTACCACTTGCAAAATTTATTCACAATAATCTAATTTACATATGTAAATCGCTTCAACTTCTAGTGTCAACTATACTTTTTGTTTACATCTGGCAATAGTCACAATGAGGTAAATCTCTTTTATTTGCAGGTCAGAAAGTTTGCAGGTCACATTCTGAGCCATTCTGTATACTTTTCTGAAATGAGCTTTTCAACTTAAAATGTCATTTTACTTACTGGTATTGATCCTGACCAGGAAACCATCTGTCTTCTAAGAAATTTGTTCCCTCTTAGTAAATTATCTAGGAGCTAAATATTTTCTTGTGATGAGAAAAAAGTGAATTCAGAGTCTGTTACTTGGGTAAGGGGTATGAGAAGTATAGAATATGCCAGTCTTGCAGAATTGTGTAAAAATTTAGAATTTACCTTAACTGTGATTGTCTCTCTCGATGCTGGTGGAACCCTGGTGGTGTGGTGGTTAAGAACTCGCCTGCTAATCCAAAGGTCAGCAGTTTGAATCCACCAGCTGGTCTTTGGAAACCCTATGGGGCAGTTCTACTCTGTCCTATAGTGTCGCTATGGGCCGGGATGCACTCTACAGCAACGCGATTTGGTCTTCCAATGCTGTGAAGTAAGAACTGTGCTCTCAAAATGTAGAGGAAAGAGCAGGGCCATTTCGTCACTCGTTTCCTTACCTCTGTCTCTCTGCTTTTTCCCCTTTCCCTATTTCCTTCTGGAGCCAACATTCCATGTGCAAAAAGCATAAGAGAACATGTCCTTCTGAAGGGAAACCTCTGATGGCAATCAGCTCTCACATTCCCCAACATGTATAGAGATTTTCTTTGAAAATGTTATAGCAATTTGATACTTCATCTCAGTTCCCTCTCTATACTGCAATTATCATTTGATTAGAATTTGGTTAAACCTGTTCTCAAACTTAAAGATATCCCTCTGCCCCAAAGAGGAGGATTTTTTTTACAGCTCTACTTATCTACCCAAGGCCCTTGCTTATACACAGTAAGCCCTCAACAGGTATTAAGCTGCTGTCATCAAATCGATTCAGACTCAGGGCGATCCTATGTGTTACAGAGTAGAGCTGTACACGTAGGTCTTTCTTGGCTATGAACTTTATGGAAGCACATTGCCAGGTCTTTCTTCCATGGCAGCCCCAGGAGGAATCAAACCGCCAGCGTTTCAGTTAGCAGCTGAGGGTCAGCCATTTGTGCCACCCAGCGACCACTGCATATGAACTTACTCTCCAAATACAGGGATCAGAAAATAGTCAGCAGGAGGGCAGGACCTCTGCTTCCTCAGTGCCTACCACCAAGACCTTGCAGGTAGAAAGCAAATTTTAATCACCACAGGCAAACTGCACAAGTAAAATCATATTATCTCATCTTAGAGTAAAACCTCCATGAAGATTTCTGAAGGCTACTTGAGGATCTATAATTACCTGGAAGCGCTCAAGGTCTCAATTTTTCTTTTTAACCTTCTTCGATAAATTTTAAGACCCTTCTGAATTTTGGTATTTTGTGAGTTACCACTTAAGGGCTTGTTTAGGTAACTTGAAGGGTTTTGTCACCACTGATGAGGTCGCAGCATCTCCCTAACCACAGGCTAAAAGTGCCCAGTCCTGATGATTTTAAAGTCATGGTGGTATATCTGTTAGGAAAAGGTGAATTGTCAAACAGAATTTGTTGAAGGAAAAAACCCCACATTGTAGGGATGAATACAGTTTAGGAAAAGAAGAGTCGGTAACAACTTGTTTTGTATCTGGTTGGAAGTTGAAAATGGGATTTAAGATAGAGTAAAGTCCCCAAGGCATCCATTAATAGCCTGTTTCATGTGTTTGATTCTTGTAGAATGAAGATGTTATGCTACAAAGCCTCTTAAAATTAAGGAGATATGGGTGAAAAAGTATCCCATTTGATTTATACATTCTTCAGTTTTTCCATGAAGTCTGGTTTTTAAGCCTTGAAGCTTTTCTGTTATTTTCTTGTTTGTATTGGTGTCCAGAGAGATATTTGCCTACATTTTAACTTGTGAGAACATTGCTTTTTCTGGCCAGAAAACAAACCAAATGCTCAAATATTCTTGTTTTTCCACCTCCAAAAAGTCTCGGTTAGGTTCTCTTGCTCTATTTGCTGACAGTTGATTATGTTAAAGAAAGACAGATTTTGGGAACATGCTCAGAGGGACCTCTCTTATGCTGTAATTGTCTGGGCTCAGGACCTGGAATCTTCCTTGAATATAAAGACCAAATAGCTCTTTTCCTTTTGTTGTGTTTGGTCAGCTCTCTTTTACGTCTCCTCTTTTTTCTCCTGGCGTTTCCATTTCTCTGTTGAGAATCTGCATTCTTCTCCAGTGCTTTTCCACTCAGTGTCTTCTACCATGTGGAAATCTCAAATGTATAAAAAAGTCCCAAGTCCATTGTCGAGATCACCCTTTTACGTACCTCAGTAAAACAAGTGTTTTGAAATTCCACATCTTCTTCGTCCTGTAAATTGCGTATCATTTACTGATCACGTGTATCTTCATTGTATTTGAGTATACACAGTAAAGCCCTCGAAAGCCAGAACTGGGTAAGGCGGAAATCTGTCAGAAAAGGAAAACTAAAATATTTTTCACTAAAACGAGCAATAGAAAAATGGTAAGACTGCACCCTGCCAAAGGTGGAAAACTTGTGAGACCCAGAAAAACAAGGACGCCTGACTCTCACAAGTTTCATTATAGAAAGATAATATCCAATGTGTGATCCTCAATTTTTGATGACTTTTTAAGTATTCCCCCCCCCCAAATTCCCTTTTTCTATCCAACTCTCCTATGACTAATTCAGAAGATGCCAGAGGAGGTTATAACCCAAGCAAGGATGACAGAAGCAAAGGCAGCCCGACTAAATAACAGGGAGAATACACCTTTTGTTTTAATGACAAATTGGAAATGGAGGGGACTGTAGCACTAGCTATTTTATTTGTGTTTTTGGTGTCAAATGATGCAGATTCAAACGTAGGCTTAATTAACTGGAAGCCCTGGGAGTCATCTGTCCTCACCTACCCGTTGGAATAACAAGCCCTGCTCACCTGGACACAACTCAGATCAAATGAGCTGATGCATGCAAAGCGCAATCGATATTATATGTGCTAATATTATTATTGGCATTGCCATTACAGTTGAAGTTGTGGGAAAATTTATACTGCCAATATGCTGAAAGGTATAGATTTCTCTGATAAAAATCACCTTTCCCAGGTACACTGGTCATCAGTCTGTCATTATTTTTTAGCAACATTGTTTTGTGTGCCTACCATATGCCAGGCACTGTGTTAGATGCTGCCACCATCAACAGTTAAGGTAAAATAGTACTTCTATCTCATAACGCACATCTGGTAATGAACAGGAGAGAGAGCTGAACAAGCCGTGGGTATAAACAGTGTGTAGAAAGCTTGGAACTGAGGAGTCAAGATGGATTGGTCGTTTTGAATACGACTGTTTAACAAAGTAACAATAGCAGCTATTACTACCACTATTCAACTATTAGGACTACCACTGCTACTGAGACATAAACTACAGCTATACACATGGACCTCACCAGATGGAATACACAGGAATCAAGTCGACTACATTTGTGGAAAGAGACGATGGAAAAGCTCAATATCATCAGTCAGAACAAGGCCAGGGGCCTGACTGAAACAGACCATCAGTTGCTCATATGCAAGTTGAAACTGAAGAAAATTAACGCAAGTCCAAGAGAGCCAAAGTATGACCTTGAGTATATCTCACCTGAATTTAGAGACCATCTCTAGAATAGATTTGACACGTTGAACACTAATGGCTGAAGACCAGATGGGTTATGAAATGATGTCAAGGACATCATACATGAAGACAGCAAGAAGTCACTAAAAAATAGGAAAGACAGAAAAGACAAAATGGAAACTCTGAAACTTGCTCTTAAATGTCGAGTAGCTAAAGCAGAAGGAATAAATGATGAAGTAAAAGAGCTGAACAGAAGATTTCAAAGAGTGGCTCTAGAAGACAAAGTAAAGTATTATGACATGTTCGAAGTCTGGAGATCGAAAACCAAAAGAGAAGAACATGCTTGGCATTTCTCAAGCTGAAAGAACTGAAGAAAAAATTCAAGCCTCAAGTTGCAATAGTGAAGGATTCTATGGGGAAAATATTAAGTGATGCATGAAGCATCAAAAGAAGATGGAAGGAGTACACAGAGTCATTATATCAAAAAGAATTGGTCAACATTTAACCATTTCAAGAGGTAGCATATGATCAGGAACCAATGGTACTGAAGTAGGAAGTCCAAGCTGCTCCAAAGGCATTGGCAAAAAACAAGGCTCCAGGAATTGACGGAATATCGATTGAGATGTTTCAACAAACTGTTGCAGAGCCGGAAGTGCTTGCTCAGCTATGCCAAGAAATTTGGAAGACAGCTACCTGGCTAACCAACTGGAAAAGGTCCCTATTTATGCCTATTCCAAAAAAAAAGGTGATCCAACCAAATGCAGAAATTATCTAATAGTATCATTAATATCACATGCAAGCAAAATTTTGCAGAAGATCATTCAAAAGTGGCTGCAGCAGTGTATTGAGAGGGAACTGCAGAAATTCGGGCTGGACTCAGAATAGGATGTGGAACCAGGGATATCATTGCTGATGTCAGATGGATCCTGGCTGAAAGCAGAGAACACCCAAAAGATGTTTACCTGTGTTTTATTGACTATGCGAAGGCATTCGACTGTGTGGATCATGACGAATTACGGATAACATTGTGAAGAATGGGAATTCCAGAACACTGAATTGTGTTCATGAGGAATCTGTACGTAGATCAAGAGGCAGTTGTTCAGCTAGAACAAGGGGATACTGATTGGTTTAAAGTCAGGAAAGGTGTATGTCAGGGTTGTGTCCTTTCATCATACCTATTCAATCTGTATGCTGAGCAAATAATCTGAGAAGCTGGACTATATGAAGAACAGTGCATGAGGAGTGGAGGAAGACTCATTAACAACCAGTTATGCACTTAACACAATCTTGCTTGCTGAAAGGACTTGAAGCAGTCACTGATAAAGATCAAAGATCACAGACTTCAGTATGGACTACACCTCAACATAAAGAAAACAAAAGTACTCATAAATGGACCAATTAGCAGCATCATGATAAATGGAGAAAACATTGAAATTGTCAAGGATTTCATTTTACTGGGATCCACAATCAACAGCCATGGAAGCAGCTGTCAAGAAATCAAAAGACACATTTCATTGGACAAATCTGCTGCAAAGAGCCTCTTTAAAGTGTTAAAAAGCAAAGATATCACCTTGAAGACTAAGGTGCGCCTGACCCAAGTCATGGTGTTTTCAATCACATTATATGCATGTGAAATTTGGACAATGAATAAGGAAGACTGAAAAATTCACACCTTTGAATTGTGGCATTGGGGAAGAATATTGAATATACTACGGACTGCCAAAAGAAGGAACATATCTGTCCTGGAAGAAGTACAACCAGAATGCTCCTTAGAAGCAAGGATGGCAAGACTGTGTCTTATATACTGTGAACAGGTCGTCAGGAAGAATGAGTCCCTGGAGAAGAACATCATGCTTGGTAAAGTAGAGGGTCAGCAGAAAAGAGGAAGACCGTCAGTGAAATGGATTGACACAGTGGCTACAACCACAGGTTTCCACACAGCAATGATTGTGGGCATGGCGCAGGACCGGCCAATGTTTGGTTCTGTGGTACATAGGGTCGATGTGAGTTGGAACTGACTCGAAGGCACCTAACAACAACAACACTGCTACTGCAGGTACTGACATTGCCATTTAAATTTAATAGCTACCTATGTATTGGGCCCTTCATACAAATTGTTTCTAACCATCACAATAATTTTGCAAGATAGATATTATCCTCATTTTACAGATGAGGGGACTGAGGCTCAGACAGGTAGGTAGCATACCCAGATAATAAGTGGCAGAGTTGGAATTCAACCCAAGATATTTCTGGCCTGAGAGCTTGCTGCATCCCAATATACGTTAGAGCAACATGAGTCTAATCCAGAGCAGACCACTAATTTTGGGTCTTAGAGTGGGGTCTTTTGAGTGTTGGATGGGGGAGGGGGTCAGTGAGAATGGGGAGCTAGAGAGCAGAAGAAGCAAAGACAGTAAAGATGAGCATGCAAATGGGTCCAGTCAAATCCTGACAGACAGGACAGGAAGAGGTTAGACATGTGTGTTTCCACTCCAGATCTTCTAGGCACCCAGGGGAATTGCTGATAACATACCTTATCTGATTCAAAGTGCTCAGGTACTTGGATGGAGACACAGAAGAAGTGCTTATCAAAACTATGAGTCCACCATGATTATATTAAATGCCAGAATCAGGATTTCCAAGGAGTTCAAAAATTTAGAAAATGTACTGAATCTAAAATAATAATAATTTAACAGGGTAAATGTAGATTGTGTTCTTATATTAAAAACTCAACTGCAAAACACAGAGGGGAGAAGATATGGCTAAACAACAAGATGTGAGAGAGACTTTTTTTGCCATCCTCTAAAAAAAAAAATTTTTTTTTTTTAACCTGGTATTCACCACCTGCCTGTCACTTTCTCCTACTGTGGTGGCCTGTGTATAGCTGTGACACTGGAAGCTATGCCACTGGTATTCTAAATACCAGCAGGGTCATCCGCAGTGGACAGGTTTTAGCAGAGCTTCCAGACTAAGACAGATTAGAAAGAAAGGCCTGGTGATCTATTTTTTAAAATAAACCAGTGAAAACCTTATGGATCACAACAACAACAGCAAATCAAAAACCCATTGCCGTCAAGTTGATTCTGACTCATAGTGACCCTATAGGGCAGAGAAGAACTGTCCCATATTGCTTCCAAGGAGTGCCTGGCTGGATTCGAGCTGCTGACTTTCTAGTTAACAGCCATAACTCTTAACTACTATGCCACCAGGGTTTCCAGGCATCACAGCAAGGATGGAGACAATTTAGAAAAACAAGAGTCAGTGAAAAGTTATTTTGTATTTGGTTGGAAGTTGAAAACGGGATTTAAAATCATGTAAAACCCCCAAAGCGAAAAAAAAAAAACACACCAAACCCATTGCAGTCCAGTGGACTCTGATTCATAGGGATCCCATAGGATAGAGTAGAATTGCCCCACAGGGTTTCCAAAGAGCAGCTGGTGGATTTGAACTGCCAACCTTTTGGTTAGCAGCTGAGCTCTTAACCACTGAGCCACCAGGGCTCCAAAGTCCCCAAGGCTCTCTTAATTACCTATTTGGATCACAACAGAACACTATCCAACTCCCTTGTTTGGACATGTCATCAGGAGGGATCATTCAGTAGAGGAAGGCATCATGTTCGGTGAAGCAGAGGAGGGAGACCATTGATGAGATGGATCGGCATAATAGATACAAAGATGGACTCAGGCCTGCTGGCAATTGTGAAGATGATGCAGGACTGGGCAACATTTCATTCTGTTGTGCGTAAGGTCACCATGAATTGGAATCAATTCAACGGCAGCTAACAGCAACCTTCCTATTGCCAAAACAGAATAACGCTGTGTTGGCTTGCATGCAAGGACGTTGTGAGGATGAGTACTAGGAAGTAAGCTCCCATTCAATTATGATGCATGAAGAATGGTTTCCGTAACTAAGGCTTTAGAGTCTGGACAAGAGAAGACAGAGTAGGGAAATGACAGCTATGGTGAGCCACTTAAAGGACCGCCATATGGAAGATGGATTAGATGATTCTGAGAGCGCCGGAGGGCAGGTGTGGATTCAGTGAGGAAAATCATAGAGTATTGATTTTAATTCATTATGGGGAAGAAGGATGTTCTAACAATTAAAGCTGTCCAGTGACTGACTGGGCTGCCTCATGCAGTAGTAATGAACCTACGGCCTACTTGAGAAAATTTAATTACTGCAAGTGCTCAAGTGCTCAACTTTATTTTTAATCCCCTTTTAGGAAATTGAAAATAATCTTGAATTATGAGGCCTAGTATATGGCTATATGATAGTGTCTTTCCAACACTGTGTGATTGGTTTTCATATTAATTTTTAGCTATTTTTTACTCAAAGTCAGAGACAGTGTTATTTCTTTGCTTTGTGCTTAATTGTGTTGGATATTTGCTGTGGAAAGACGCCAATGTATAGGTGCGCTTGCATCTCAAAATAAATAAATAAAGGAGTCACTGCCAAGGACCTCTCTCTTTTGATTAAAGTTGACTTCAAGATAGGAAATGATGTAAACTTTCTAACATATGTCTTAGCCCACTATGATGTAACAGTCTGTTGCATTGTTGGCTACTAGTACTGGACTGTCTTAATGTCCTTGATAGTCTCATACATTGCCTGGGCTACAGCAGTCATTCGGTTACTTTAAAAATAAATAAGTGATGAACTAGAGTTGTTAAAGCAGATTCTGAATAATAATAATATTTTACATGGGATGCTGTAAATTGATTTATGTACTGGGCCAAAGCTTGGTCTTAGGCTAAAGGGTGTTTTCATTTTTAAGACTATATAATTGTAGCCCCAGAATCCACTGTATGCACTTAGGAGTGGAGGGAACCCCAAGTAAAATAGAGAAGACTGTGGAAGGGCTGAAAGAATGAAGGCCAGCAGGGTCATCAACAGAGAGAGCGGATGCTGTGGAAGGTGTGGGCAATGAGCTGGGCCAAGTGAGCAGAGTATCTGCCAGAGTGTACTGGGAAAGGCAAAGTAACATAAGTGGATTGCATGCGATTAGCAAGGGGCAGGCTATATTTCCATAAGAAGCTATGATTTCTAGAGTAATCTATTTATGGCAAGGGGATGTAAGGCCTGGATTACGGGGGAGGGGAGGGAGATTGAAGGCAGAGGAGAGAATTTAATAGATAATGTCCAAGATTGTAGAAACTAGAGGATCATTTTTGAAAAAATAAGAAATTGCTATTCATCTACATGGGGTTATCAACAAGGAGGAAAGTAGGCAAACACACAGTTAAAAGAAGAACCTATTTGTGAAGTCGCTTGTTGTGATTTAGACTTGTGTGCTGAGCACTGAATCACAGGTTTGGTGAGTGATGACCTAAGGGTCTTGGGACCAGTTTATTTTGGGGATGGTGATCACTTCTTAGAAAGTTAAGGTTAGAGGGTTTGGCACCTTTCTTTAGAATGTGTAGGCACCTAACACTCTTGCCCTAAGTCCTCGGGGCTCAGATAAGACCAAAAAAACTCCTAAGGCTACCGGAAAATTCCCTTGTTAACCCCTTTGTTTACAGTCTTAGGGACTACTCCACCCCCTACCCCCTCTAGTTTCTCCTAGTCCACCCCTCCCTAGTGTCCATTTCTTTTCCTCTGCAGTCTACATGTCGGGGTGCAGGCTTTAATTACCTGTACGTGGCTTTCTTAGTGATGTCACCTCCTTTTCTGTTCTTATGCTCACCTTGCAAATCTAGAGGAGCCTCCATCATTCTAACCACCCTCCTTGTCCAGCCTGACTCAGGGCTGCTGACCACAGCTGGCGGGATCACACCAAATCCTAGACTGATGCCACCACAAACCAAACCAGTTGCCCAGGAGTTGATTCTGATTCATGGTGACCCCATGTGTTACAAAGTAGAACTGCTCCATAGGGTTATCTCGGCTGTAATTTGTGGAAGATGACTGCCAGGCATTTCTTCTGTGGCCCAGCTGGGTGGGTTTAAACCACCAACTTTTAGGTTAGTGGCCGAGTGCATATCATTGTCACTACCACGTGGGCTGAATTTGTAACATGGCAACACGATTGTAAAATCATTTTATGCTGCCCTGACAACTTTGTACTCAATTTCCCATAGTAACTATTTTATTTTAGAGTATTTCATTATTTTTTTGGAGCCCTGGTGGTACAGTAGTGAAGGGCTCGGCTGGTAACCAAAAGATCTGCAGTTCAAATCTACCAGCTGCTCCTTGGAAACCCTATAGGGCAGTTCTATTCTGTCCTATAGTGTTGCTCTTTTTTTTTTTTTTTTTTAAGTTTAGCAACCATTTTATATCTTCAGTATATTCTTTAAAGCACCTACCACACTCTTCCTGCTTCTGTCTCACCATCTAATCTACTCTGGCCGGGCTGTGTAGACAACCTTTAGGGCCCAGTGCAAAATAAAACCCAAGACCTCTAGTTTAAAATTTGAGAAAAATTGCCTTGAAAAGTACGAAGATGTCAAGTTTCTTTTCCTTTTTATTTTTGCAGTCTCTCTCCACATGTTGTGATACTCTTTATTTGCTACTAAATGATATTCTAAGTAAAATTAAAATTTTAAAATATTAGCCTGAATCTCAATGTTCATCTTTATATCATGCCAGGCCAATTCTAAATGCAAATATGTTGTTGTTAGTTGTTAGGTGCCATCGAGTCAGTTCCGACTCACCGACTCTGTGCAACAAAATGAAGGGCATTTAGCTTGTATGCGGAATCTCTGAGTCTACACATTCGCATCTGGTAACTTGTTCACGTGTATGCAGAATCTCTGAGTCTACACATTTGTGTCTGGAAACTTGTTTTCACGTGTATGCGGAATCTCTAAGTCTACACACTGGCATCTGGTAACTTGTTCACATGTATGTGGAATCTCTGAGTCTACACACTGGCATCTGGTAACTTGTTCACGTGTATGTGGAATCTCTGAGTCTACACATTCGCATCTGGTAACTTGTTCACGTGTATGCAGAATCTCTGAGTCTACACATTTCCAGCTGGTAACTTGTTCACGTGTATGCGGAATCTCTGAGTCTACACATTTGTGTCTGGAAACTTGTTTTCACGTGTATGCGGAATCTCTAAGTCTACACACTGGCATCTGGTAACTTGTTCACATGTATGTGGAATCTCTGAGTCTACACACTGGCATCTGGTAACTTGTTCATGTGTATGTGGAATCTCTGAGTCTACACACTGGCATCTGGTAACTTGTTCACATGTATGCGGAATCTCTGAGTCTACACACTGGCATCTGGCAACTTGTTCACGTGTATGTGGAATCTCTGAGTCTACTCATTGGCATCTGGTAACTTGTTCACATGTTTGCAGAATCTCTGAGTCTACACATTGGCATCTGGTAACTTGTTCACGTGTATGTGGAATCTCTGAGTCTACTCATTGGCATCTGGTAACTTGTTCACATGTTTGCAGAATCTCTGAGTCTACACATTGGCATCTGGTAACTTGTTCACGTGTATGCGGAATCTCTGAGTCTACACATTCTTATCTGGTAACTTGTTCACATGTTTGCGGAATCTCTGAGTCTACACATTCTTATCTGGTAACTTGTTCACGTGTATGCGGAATCTCTGAGTCTACACATTGGCATCTGGTAACCTGTTCACGTATTTGCGGAATCTCTGAGTCTACACATTCTTATCTGGTAACTTGTTCACATGTTTGCGGAATCTCTGAGTCTACACATTCGCATCTGGTAACCTGTTCACGTATTTGCAGAATCTGAGTCTACACATTCGCATCTGGTAACTTGTTCACGTGTATGTGGAATCTCTGAGTCTACACATTCGTATCTGGTAACTTGTTCACGTGTATGTGGAATCTCTGAGTCTACACGTTCGTATCTGGTAACTTGTTCACATGTATACATTTTGTGCCTACCAGAATGGTGGAAGAGCTGGACAAAACTAACTCAGATGTTTTCATTTCGACTCTTGTGTTGCATTACACCTACAAAATCTGCCTTCTGCTTACCTGGTGAGTCAAGAAAGACTGAAAGGCAAATAGAGGAACTCTGAGCTGCGCCATTTCCCCCTGCCTTCTATGCCAGCATAAAAAAAAAAAAAAAACCAAACCTGTTGCCATGGAGTTGATTCCAACTCATAGTGACCCTGTAGGGCAGAGTAGAACTGCTCCATAAGGTTTCCAAGGAACACCTGGTAGATTTGAACTGCCGACCTTTTGGTTAGTAGCTGTAGCTCTTAACCACTATGCCACCAGGGTTTCCAATGCCAGCATTAGGTAGTTGACTGATATAGGCAAGTAACACTAGTAAGAATGACATGGTAGGAATCCTTGGTTATTCTGTTTCTTAGAATGCCATCGGGTCATTGCCTTCCCCCTGAACTTGAAACAAGTTCTGTTTTCAACAGGCCTTTGGGGATGTCAGCACACCCACTCACTCAAACATAGGCATAACACACTCACCTGTATGCACGCTGAGTCCACGCATTGGTGGTCCACAGGAGTTGAGTGCTCACGGGCATCTCGAATGCACTCTGTGAATAGTTGTACTACCTCCTCTTCATTGTCTCATGCAACGTCACTTACAACACAAGTTCAAAGATAAAATTACAGAGGTTTCAAGATGGCAACTCAGAGCATTGAGTCAAGTGAGGGGACCTTGTGAACTCTGCGTCCTGTGCGACTGCATGAGTCATAAGCACATGAAGCTGCCCCTGCTGCCAACATTCCAGGGTGAATAACCCCACCTGCATGTGAACTTCCCCCCGAACACCCCACACTACAGATGCACCCGCCCTCATCCTCTTATTTTAATTTCACCTTAACTTGGCCTTCCTCATCCAAGACCAATTTCTCAGCCTTGGCTTTAGGGTTCACTTCCTTCCTGCAGATTCTTGCCTTTATTTTAATCCTGTTTTCCCACATTTTCAATCCCTCAACGGGTATCATCACCACATTTTATAAAGTTGCTCAAGTCTCCCTCATTCAACAATAGCAACAACCCCCACAAAACTCAGCACACACACACACACACACACTCACAAAATCTATAACTTTCAACTCTCATGGCTGCCCTTTCTCCACATACACACATCTCCCACCAAATCTCCTCAGTCATGTTCTCAGTTCTTTAACTCTGATTCCCTCTTTTTAAAAATATCAGGAATACTCCAGGGACAGAGGGAAAGGATGGAGGCCCAGGCTGCTTAGTGTCAATGGATCCACACCCCCGGGTGTCAGTTTTCATCCTGCCATTTGCGGTCTGCATGAGTAGCAGTGAGTTGGAAGGGAATCGTTCTCAACATGAAGTTAAACATTCTTTTATCCCAGGAGTGCCACTCGATCTTCCAAACCTGAAATGTTTTCAGCACAGTGAGGGCACCCTGGCAGCTCACAGAGCAAAGCATGCAGGTGAAAATTAAAACACTGACTAAACATCTGGGTGTTTGGAGTTTTTTTTTAACATGCTTGACTTTTTAGAGCAGTTTTAGGTTTAGAGAAAAATTGTGCAGAGCGCTCCCATATGCTCCTCTTCCCTCTGCACTCTTTCCCCTGCTATCAGCATCTTGCCTTGGTGGGGTACATTTGCTGTAACTGAAGAAGCAATATTGGTTTGCTATTAGTAACTGAAGTCCATGGTTCAGCACTGGCACTGCACTGAGCCTGGCCAGCTGGAAAATCTACCCTTCTAATCTAGACTAGAAAAAAAAAAATTGAAATGACCAAATTTCTATTTTAAGAAGTCATACTGCAGGACCAACTTTCTGTTTCTTAAGTCTGAACAACTCTCCATTATATACTCTGCCATGTTATTCCAAGGTCTTTGCATGGCACATTTGCACTGAGCTACTAATCGAAAGGTTGTTGGTTCAAAACCACCCAGTGGCAACATGGAAGAAAGGCCTGATGATCTCCCTCCTTAAAGATGACCGCAAAGGCAGCCCCGTGGAGCAGTTCTGCTCTGTAACACATGGGGTCACCATGAGTCAGGGTCGACTCAGCACAGTGGGTTAGGATTTCTTTCTGTTGTTGTTGGTCTGGGTTGTTCCCTCGTAAGGCTAACATTTGCTTTCTGTGAGAATGCTTGATCCAAATTCATTACAGAAGAAAAAAAATGGGATACAATCTTTTTCTAAAGTTCTTTTCTATATATTCATCTGTTTTGTAATGTTGAGGGTTGAGATAACTGAGCTTTCAGTTTTCAGTATCAAATCGTCAATAACTATTCAGACATGTGTTTGCTTGTTTGGCTGTGTGTTTACTTAGTTCAACCAGAGTGTGGCTCTCAATTCCTCGGATTTTCTCCCAGTCCCCAACTCAAAGGACTCTAAAGGGGAAAAAAAAACTTCCTTCTTTCTACAGTTACGGACAAACTAATTTCTGCAAAAGTTTCAGTATGTCAACCCTCTATAAACCAAAAAAACCAAACCCATTGCCATAGAGTCAAAAGTGATTCATAGCAACTCTACAGGACAGGGTTCCCAATGAGTGGGTGGTAGATTTGAACTGGCGACATTTTGATTAGCAGCTGAGCTCTTAACCACTGCACCACCAGGGCTCCCAGCCCTCTATACTTCCTTTTAAAATCTAAAATACGGCAAATATCAAACATAATCATAGGACCATGAAGAGTTAATAGAACATAATTAAACTAAAATATTAAAGCAGCACACAGTTCACATATTTTCTTTCATTAAGATGACCACGTTTTATGTTCATTCAGGCTAGTGCTAGAGAATTACCTTTGTCTAAATTGGATGGTTTAGATAGTTTTTGCTGAGCATTCATTTCCTTGTTGTAACCCTTCACTCAATAAATAAAGGAATTTCCTAAAATAGGAAAGGAGGTATGGAGAAGCCGTTGCAGGGGCTCCAGACCAGGGCTCTCTGTCCCTTTTCCTCATCATCGCTAATCAGATCTGTGACTTTGGGGGTTCCCTGATTTGTCCTAATGATGGGTTTTGATCCTTAGGGTCTCTTCTCATTAGAAACGACTCTGTGACTATTCATCCGTGAGTTTAAACCAATATACATTATTATGTGGCTGTGATTGGAAATACTGGGTGTCGATGCGTCGGAAAAGGTGATGCAAACAGTTTGTGTTGAGCTGCTAACATAAAGGTTGGCAGTTCAAACCCACTCAGTGAAACCACAGAACAAAGGCCTGGCAACCTGTTTCTGTAAAGATTACCACAGAAGAAAGGCCTGGCAATCTGTTCCTGTAAAGATTACCACGAAGAAAACCCTGTGGAGCAGTTGCAATTTCAGTCCAGGAAACTAACACACATCCTCGCTGCCCAGTCACCCAAAACAAACCATCTTGGTAAAAGCAGTATATTCATTATGCAAGTACCTTTTCAAGAAAGTTCCATCTTGTAGCGCTACACCCAGACTGCCCCCCCCCCCGGCCCTTCCCAAGTCCCCACTGCCCGTCACTGCCTTTCTCGTCAGGGATGATGGTGGAGATTACACTCAATTATTTTGTTTTACTCCTTATGAGTGTTTCCTCACAGAAAGATCAACAGAAATAGGAAATCATTGATCAGCAAATCATTGAGTCCGGAGACCTTAATTTAAAACACAGACACACATGCGCGCACACACACACACGCTATACCTGAGGTGTAAGCAATCCTCCAGTCTTTTTGTCTCAGGGTAGTGAACCCCTCATATAAATCTTCCATCTTTTCTTCTCTCCTCTCCTCTTTTCTCCTCGTTCTCTCTCTCTTCCTTCTTTCTTTGTTATTTCAAGAGATACAGTTGGGGGAGGGAAGAGGGCTTCCTGACTACCCTATAATTTTGTGAAATGACATACACCTAACAGCAGCTAGGTGGGAAATCTCTCACAGCCAAGAGGCCTGGCTGCAACCTTAAGTTTACCCTTGAGGATCCCCCACAATTTCTTCCATTTGCTTCCATCCACAGACCCCAGAATGAGCTTGCTGCATTCGAAACAGAGATCAATATTTATGCTGTATGCCAGCTTCCACTGAGTGGTTTTCGCACACCCATAAATTAATAGATAAACTTGTTAAGATCTCTAGGGAAAAAAAAAATTAAATTTGTTGATGTAAATTGTTCCTCAGCTGGGAGTCCAGACAAAATAATCACACAGTTTTACTTGTTGACAGTCGCATTTCCTTAAATCAATTACTTCCATGATTTTTCTGTACAACCCGCTTACGGTGACTTTCGGTTTGTTAGAGCACCAGCTAATTGTCCTCTCTCTTATTACTAATGATATCGGTTTCCTTTTTTCTAAAATACAGTACTATAAAGTCTTCTGAAATTGGAGCTTTAACTGACCTCCAGTTGAAAAGAAATTCTTGTCCATCATCCCATCTTCTTATTTGAAAAAGTGCATTTTGATTGCAATAAAAGAAAAGAAACAATGCTTCCTCGTCATTTAAGTGAGTAAAAAGGCCCAAAACAAAATGAGCTGCCATCCTAAAGGAGTGTGTTCTAGTGGTAAGTGTTGGGGAAAAAAAGAGGAAGAAACCAAGTGCCGTACGAATCAGCAGGGGGCGGTAGTAGACACGTTTTAGGCGCAGGGGGCGAATGTGGTTCTGCCTAGTACCAGCTGCAGATTCACTGAAGCAGAGAAGGGGGACACTAAGTAGCACCTCCCCTGTTCTCATGGCTGTCTACTGCTTGAGTTACTGCTGTCTCAGGTATATGAAGGGAAGAGTACCCAGATTTATCCTGTTGGAAAACAATATTTCCCAATCAGCCCTATCTCACTGTCAAGTCTACCACCCATCTGTCCATTTTTCCTGCTGTGATGGCTTGCAAGTTGCTGAGATGCTGGAAATTATGCAAATACCAGCAGAGTCATCCATGGTGTACAGGTTTCAGCAGAGCTTCCAGACTAAGACAGACTAGGAAGAAAGCCCTGGTGATCTATTTTCAAAAATTAGCCAATGACTGTTTTATGGATCATAATAGAGCATTTTCCGACTCCCTTGCTGCTTTGGACATGTCATTACTGGAGGAGGACATCATCTTTGGTGAAGTAGAAGGCCAATAAGGCAGGGGAGACCCTTGGTGAGATGGACTGGCACAGTAGCTGCTATGACGGACTCAAACATGCTGGCAGGATCGGGCAACGTTTGTTCTGTTATACATGAGTTTGCCATGTGCTGGAGTTGACTCAACAGCCGCTATCTATTTAATTGTAAATTAATTTTTCCTAATATTCACTCATCTTAGTTTTTTAGTGCTGCCGTAATTGGAATACCACAAGGAGTGGCTTTAACAAACCATCTTTTTCACAGTTTAGGAGGCTAAAAGTCTGCATTCAGGGCCCTGGGTCTAGAAGAAGGCTGTCTCTCGGCCTGTTCAGGTGAAAACCCTCGTCTCAGCTTCTCTAGCTGGACACCCTTGGAGTTCCTGGGCCTGTAGACTGGTCTGCCTCTGCTGTCTTCGTAGTGTCTGGTCTTCTCCTGTGTCTGCCTTCTTAGGTACCTAGTCTTCTCTTTTATATCTCAGTGATTGGCTTCAGGCCTCCTTAACATAACTAAGAAAACCCTGCTCCCAAATGGCATTACATCCAGAGGGATAGGTGTTAGGATTTACAACCTGTATGCTTTTTTTGAGTGGGGGCACAATTCAGTCCACAACATCAGCTTAAACTTTCTCTCCTGGTGTTCTAGGAGGCTCCTCCTACAGACCTGGCACCCTGGTGAGCCCTCCTTCTCCTCTCCACAAGGTCTGGTGAAATGCTGTTACCTCCTGCACACCCTTGCTTGGTCTACTTCAGGTGTATTTAGTTTTGTCTCTGTCCTCTCACGTTTGCCAGAAAGAAAGGAAAGGGCTGCTTTGATGTGAACACTTTTCTGTTTTTGTTTGTTTTCTTGTTTTTCTGGGAGGGGGGTGTTGTTTGGGTTTTTGAGTTTTTATATAAGAATGGGTTTAGAATTAATATTTATTTGGGCAAGTCAGGGTTTCTATTGAGAGACATATTTACTCACATGAACAAGAGCTCAATGGATTCACAGGAAAGAGAATGTGAGTGCTTCCTTCCTTTGGAGAAGTGGTGCACAGTCAGCTGAGTATGCCATAGAACAAGTAACAGTGTTTCTAGACAGAAGATGAGAGGCGCCTCACATGTCAATGTCCTCCTGTAGGATCCCTTTTGCCCTCCGTTGTAACATTGTATACCTCTTTTACTCTGTGCCATTGTTTTTTCTCTTCTATACTCAGCCTGTCTCCCTATGACCAATGGTTATAATGAGAAGAGATAACACAAAGATACTTTATTTAATAAATAGTTGGAAAGAGTTTCTATGATGCTGAAGGACCTAAAATACAGGAAATTATTTACCCAATTTGTGAAATCTATGATTATGGTGATTTATTCATGCCGGCATCACAAGGTTGCATTGTATTTGAACACAGAAATAAATGCCTCAGTTACTGAGTATTTGTTTAGTCCTTGGTATACAATAAAGCTGAGGCCAGCACCCTTTTCAAATATATTGTTTATAGTGGTCTCAATATTGAGGGTATTTAAGATGCTGCGTCTGTAAGACGACGGGAGAGGAAAGGGGGCCAAGGTATTCAGCACTAACTTGTTAAAAATAAATGTGACTACTTTCTACTCAAGAAATCAAATGACATTTTATTGGGCAAATCTGCTGTGAAAGACCTCTTTAAAGTGTTAAAAAGAAAAGATGTCACTTTGAGGACTGAGGTGTGCCTAACCCAGGCTGTGGTGTTTTAAATCACCTCATATGCATGTGAAAGTTTGACAATGAATAAGGAAAACCAAAGAAGAATTGATGCCTTTGAGTTGTGGTGTTGGCCAAGAATATTGAATATACGGTACACACTTTGTCAAAAGAATGAACAAATCTGTCTTGCAAGAAGAACAGCTAAAATGCTCTTTAGAAGCAAGGGTGACAAGACATCGTCTTACAAACTTTGGCCATGTTATCAGGAGGGACCAGTCCCTGGAGAAGGACATCATGCTTGGTAAAGTAGAGAGCCAGTGAAAGAGGAAGACCCTCAACACCATGAGTTGACACAGTGGCTACAACAATGGGCTCAAGCATAGCAAGGGTCATGAGGATGGCAAGGACCGGGCAGTGTTTTGTTCTGTTGTATATAGGGTTGCTATGAGTTGGAACCAAATTGACAGCACCTAAGAACAACCAGCAACAACAACAACTTTCTAGTCACGTATCCCCAAATATACTGAAAACACGGGTGCCAGCATAATTATTTGCAAAGTCAATTTATGTGTAGTCATTACTCATTATTCACAGTATTATGTTCTATAAAGTCACTGCAAATACTGAATTAGTGGATACTGAACCGCTGCTCCAGCGGAAATAGAGCATTAGTTTCCTGCAAGCCTCTGGTCACAACATTTTCATCAACTGATCGATACACAACCTTGTTTTATGTATATTTCTGTTTAAAGACACTTAATTTAACATATACTGTTTATTCATTCATTAAGGAGGTCTGGAGGTGCAAGAGTTAAGTGCTCGGCTGCTAACTGAAAGGTTGGTGGTTTGAACCCACCATTGGCTCCATGGGCGAAAGACCTGGTGATCTGCTCCTGTAAAGATTACGGCCTAGGAAACCCTGTGGGGCAATTCTACTCTTCACGTGGGCTTGCTATGCATTGAAATCGACTCCAGGGCACGGTGGCACCTAACAATGACGATGGCATTGTTTCATTACCATTGAACTCATCAGAAATCCTGTGGAGCACAGTTCTACTCTGACACGTATGAGGTTGCCACAAGTCAGAATCAACTTGACTGGTGACTTTTTTTTTATTAGGTATGTATTTATCTTTCTAAAAAATGTTATTTTTGTATATTTAAATCCAAATATTTAAATATCTACATAACTTCGTTTATTAAAATTATTAATCAGAAAATGAACATGCTTGATAAAACTATAAAAAAGAGGATACGTATTTTTTAATCGTGATTCCTGGCTACAGGCACTAGTTTGTTTTTTTTTCTGTAGAGGCTGAAATTTATAGACACTTATAATTCTGGTGGTACTAATGATTAAGGTTTCAGCTGCTAACTGAAAGGTTTGCAGTTTGCACCTACCCGTTGGCTCTGAGGGAGAAAGACCTGATGCTCTGCTCCTGTAAAGATTACAGCCTAGAATAACCTATGGGACAGTTTCTACTCTGACACACTGGGTTGCTGTGAGTCGAAACAACTCGATTGTACCCAAAAAAGCCAATGATAATTTGAAAAATAAAATTTCTGTGGCTTTAAATGTATGCTCTCCTGTAACACGTGTCTATCGAGCCCTAGTGGGGAAGTGGTTAAGTGCTTGGCTGCTAACCAAAAGTTCGGCTATTCAAACCCACCAGCTGCTCTGTGGGAGAAAGATGTGGCAGCCCGCCTCCATAAAGATTTACAACCTTGTAAACCGTATGGGGCAGTTCTACTCTGTCCTACAGGATCGCGGTGAATTGGAATCGACTCAGTGGCAGAGGGTTTGGTTTTTTGGGTTTTATTGAGCACTTGAAAATGTAGCTAGTCCAAATTCAGATACTCTTTAAGTGTGAAATACATACTACATTTCAAAAACTTGGTATACAAAATTATGTAAAATATATCAATTTTTTAAATTCTTATTGATTGCTTTCATGTTGAAATGCAAATATTCTGGATATATTTGGTTAAATAAAGTATATTATTACAATTAATTCTACACATTTCTGTTTTTTAACTTTTTAAATTTGACTACTAGAAAATTCAAAATTACATATTTATAATTACATTACGTGTCTATTGGACAGAATTCCTTTAGATTCTACTAGAAATTAGAGCCTCATTTCTTCCTCCAGATTCCTCACTGATGAACTACAAACTGTCCCTTCACTCAGGTGAGTTTCTGCTGCCCATGTAACTGGTTGCCTCTGGGTTTTTAATTCAGTGATTTCCTGATGCTAATGGATTGCCATGGGGCAGTTCTACTCTGTCCTATAGGGTCGCTATGAGTTGGAATTGACTTGATGGTACCGGGTTTGGTTTTTTTGAATGGGTGTTGCAGAATTTGGGAGGTCTCTGACCACTCATCCCCCCAAGAAAATAGAGATGATCCTGATTGTGGAACTTTGTGGATTGTGGATTGTTCCTTTCCGGTTGTACATGTGCTAGTTGTATCATGTTAGGTGCAAGTATAACTTCATACTTGTCTTTATGCAGAGATTATATATGGTTTAAGGAGATGTGTACAGGTGCCAAGTTGTCAAGGGGTGGACCGTGATGGTTAAAGCTGTGCATCAACTTGCCTGGGCCATGATCCTCAGTGGTTTGGTGGTTGTGATATAGCTGGGCAAGTTTTTAACGATGTAATCACCTACTTAATGAGGTATGATATAATGTGATCACCCCCATTGTGAGATCTGTGTGAGCAGTCAATCAGTTGAAAGAGAGTTTCCTTGGAGGCGTGGCTTGCATCCATTTTAGGTGGACTTTATAGAAGGCTCCTTGGCTATTGCTCACTCTGGATCCTGCAGCTGGCTCCTGTTCATCTAACCTGTGGTTCTTGGGACTTGAGCTACCAGTTTACCTGCCATTTTACCTGCTGATTTTGGGATTGATTGGTCTCAATAGCTTGTGAGCCAGAAGTCTGCTATCTGACCTTCTGATCTGGGATTCTCTAGCACTTGCAGCTACATGAGTCAGGAGACACCTCCAGCCTGATTTACAAACTTGGGACTTCCCAGCCTCTACAACCACATGAACGGTTTCCTTTATATAAATCTCTCTGTGTATGTATTTATAGGCTGCCCTGGTTTTGCTTCTCTAGAGAACCCAGCAGAAGACAATACTATAACTAAAGTTTCTCACTATAACACACTGAAAACTAGCCACATAGTATGTGTATTATGTTTATACATTATGATCTTTATGGCTTTTCTTATAAACAGACAGCCTCTTGCACCCGATTTCATAGTCTGAATAGTATCTTGGGGGAGAAACTGAACTTTATATATGAAAATATTCTTCATCAATATTGAACTCATTCAGTCTTCCATTCTAAAAAAGCACTTAGTTTTAACTAATTGATATGCTGTTTAAAAATGTGCATCAATTAGTTACATTGAAACTAATGCATAAGTCCGATTCTATATTCTAAATTTACTTAACATTCATTGATTCTTGGGACTTTATCTTTGAAGTTTTATGCTCAGTTAACAACCTTTTGGGAGCTTGGTTCAATATTATGTATGTTCATTTCTTGAAAGCAATATACTTTGTAAAATGAATTACAAAATTTAAAATTCAACTTGCATAATAAGTGCAAAAACTGCACATACTATTTATGTGGAGGCAAGAAGCTTAACTACAAGAGACAAGTGTTATAATAGCAGTCATATGCTACATGCCTTTCTACTCTAGCATTTAACAGAAACTCTAAAAAAAGATAAATGTCTAAGTACAAAAGGATATATTCACTAAAACGAATTTGCAATTGTTCATATTTTCATGTAGAGATAACATTATTTTCTCTTTGTGTCCCAATTCTCAGTTTCACCATGTAAGTGCCTAAAATTAAAAAAAAAGAAAAACAAAGACTGGGACTTCCAAGTCTAACTTAGATGGAGAGGCGTGTAGTAGACCACAATTTCCATGGAGAACAAGTAGGAAAACCAGATAAAATACAAAACCATCTATTTGGAAGAAGAATTTCTGAGTCAGCCAGGACTTGAGAGATTACCACAGAGAAATAAGCTCACATTTCACAACCAGTTTTCCTCAGGGTATTTGCCAATTGTAGTGCCCAAGATGTTTCTGAGAATTCAGGCTGTTTTGACAGAAGGTTCCAAATAAAAAACGAAGAAAGAAACAGAATTCCTGACAATTCTGTGGGGTTTGAGAGAGAGAAAAGAAATAATAATAGAGATACTTGTCCTGATCTCCTCCCCTCCAAAAAAATTTCCATCTAGTTGGTTCTGACTCATAGAAATCCTATGGGACAGAGTAGGCCCATAGGGCTTTCAAGGAGCAGCTGGTGGATTTGAACTGCTAACGTTTTGGTTAGCAAGTGTAGCTCTTAACCACTGTACCACCAGGGCTCCCCTTGGGGTGAGGATCCTAAAAAGAATAAAGGAACAGAAAACTGAACCTGATGCTTGACCTGTTTTCCCCTCCATCTCAAAAGATACACAGGTCAGGGGCTAATAATCTAAGCAGAATGTCACCAACAATTGGAGCGTAGTTGTTCATGGTCTGGCAGTACTGATATCCACCAGTCAATATCCACCAGTGGGAAGGGGCTGTGGTCTGCATCCCAGGATATCACCAGAAATTCCTGAAGGGCTAGGCCTTAGAACTGGGTTAAAGCAGAAAGAGCCTTGCAAAAGTGTAACTCTAATTCACACAGTCTTGGTTGTTTGTTGGGTTAAGACGACTATCTCCTGCTCTTTTTGGCTAGAGAACAGAGTGGAAGCTATCTAGAAGATTTGTAATTGTGTGCCATGATGATTTGTTACACACAATGTCACACATAAAATCAAATATCAGTAGTCATGCTAACAGACAGGACTGAATTATTAAAACTCAAGAGAAAAAATAAAGAAAATAGAAACACATGAACAGGTGATTCAGATTTCAGAATTAGCAGACACAAACCTCAAAATAACTATGTTTATTTATTTTTTTTAGTAAAACCAGAGGTAAAATATATTAAAAATAAAAATATGTAGCATTTTTACCAGAGAACTGGAACCTAAAAACAACAACAACAAAAAAAATCATGTGGATTTTCTATAAGTGAAAAATAGTCAATAAATGGATGTAATGAAAATTAGACCAGAAGAAGAAAGAATTAGTAAATTGAAGTATAGGCCAATTGAAAAGAGAGTATCAATATAAAAGCTGAGAACAACAACAAAAAAAAAGATGGGCAATTAGAAAAGAACATAAAAGGCATGCGGGACATAGTGGAAAAGTCTAACATAGGTGTAGTTGGAATACCAGAAGGAGAGGAGAGACAGAATGAGGCAGAACTGATAGTTAAAGTTATAATGCCTAAGAATTTTCAAAAGCTAATAAAATCACAGGTTCAAGAAGTTCTATATGCACCAAGATGGTTAAATATAAAGAAGAGTAATAAAAAAACAAAAAAAAATAAGAGAGATAGAATCCTTAAATGCACCCAGAGAAGGGGGAAACATATTACCTTCAGATGAACAAAGATTAACCATTGAGTTTTTACTAAAATGATGGAATCTGTAAGAAATTATGAGAATTATGGAGTTGGTGAAGAAAATTGAATATACCATGGAGTGCCAGAAGAAAGAACAGAACTGTCTTGGAAGAAATACAGCAGGAATGCTTCTTAGAAGTGAGGATGGTGAGACTATGTCTCACATACTTTGGACATGTTGTCAGGAGGGATCAACTCCTGGAGAAGAACATCATGCTGGGTAAAGTAGAGGGTCAGAGAAAATGAGGAAGACCCTCAACTAGATGGACTGACACAGTGGCTGCAATAACAGACTCAAACATAGCACCTGTAGTGAGGCTGGCACAGGATGGAGCAATGTTTAATTCCATTGTACATAGAGTCACTATGAGTCAGAACCATCTTGATGGCACCTAAAAACAACAACATAAGAAAATAATGAAAGACATTAACTAATAGCTTACACTTCTATTTCCATCAAAATTAAAGTGAAATATTTTTTAAACATAGTAACAGACATAAACGATTACAAAAAACAGTATTAAAATATCAACATTAAAAAAAAAAACTGCAGGGAAATGAAAACAGAAGGAAACAGAAATGTAGGAAAAAACAAACAGCAGAGAAAAGGATAAATATATAAAATACATATAAGTAAATGCTGACCAAACAAAACAACAAATATCATAGCTTTTGTGATTTTATATACATGTAAAATTAAACTGAATTAATTTTTTTTTTAAGTAGAAGACAGAATTAATCAAACTATTCCATTGTCCCATCGTTGTCTGCAACTGGTAAAGGTAACAATTTCCATTAGATGGTATTAAGTCATCTTTTTTTTTTTTTATTGACTAGGGTGGTCACTAAAAAAATAATAAACTGCATAACAGTATAAACAATGTTTATAAAGCAACAGAATTTTAAAAAATGAAATAAGAAAGCTTAATATATGAAAAAGAAGACTGGAAAAAAGTGAGATAATTTGAAAACAAATGGCAAATTAAAAAATGGGCAATGGATACGAACAGACAAACCATCAAAGAAGACATGCAGGTGGCTAACAGGCACAAGAAGAAATGCTCACAGTCACTAACCATTGTTGTTGCTAGGTGCCATTGAGTCAGTTCCAACTCATAGCTACTCATAGCTTCCAACTCATAGTACAACAGAATGAAACACTGCCTGGTCCTGCGCCATCCTCACACCAGTCGTTGGTCTTGAAAAATTCTTTCACGTGATCTCTGGCCTTGTTTCTATCACCAGAGGCCATATTTTCCAACTACAGATCCTTCTTTTCTGTTTCCAACTTTTGCATTCCAATCACCAGTAATTATCAATGCAAGCTGTTTGCTTGTTTTATCAATTTCAGACTGCAGAAGTTGGTAAAAATCTTCAGTTTCTTCATCTTTGGCCTTAGGGGTTGGTGTGTAAATTTGAATAGTAGTCATATTAATTGGTTTTCCTTGTAGGTGTATGGATATTATCCTATTACTGACAGGGTTGTACTTCAGGATAGATCGTGAAATGTTCTTTTTGACCATGAACACAGCACCATTCCTCTTCAATATTATCATTCCCGGCATAATAGACCATATGATTGTCTGATTCAAAATGGCCAATACCAGTCCATTTCAGCTCACTAATGCCTAGGATATTGATGTTTATGCATTCCATTTCATTTTTGATGATATCCATTTTTCCTAGATTCATACTTTGTACATTCCTGGTTTCAATTATTAATGAATGTTTGCAGCTGTTTCTTCTCATTTTGACTCATGCCACATCAGCAAATGAAGGTCCTGAAAGCTTGACTCCATCCATGTCTTTAAGGTCAACTATACTTTGACCTTATATACTTTGAGGAGGCAGTTCTTCCGCAGTTGTGTTTCGAGTGCCTTCCAATCTGAGGGGCTCATCTTCTGGCACTATATCAGACAATGTTCTCCAGTTATTCATAAGATTTTCTCTGGCTAATTCTTTTCAGAAGTAGATCACTGGATCCTTCTTCCTAGTCTGTCAGTCTAGAAGTTCAGCTGAAACCCGTTTGCTGTGGATGACCCTGCTGGTATTTGAATACCAGTGGCATAGCTTCCAGCATCACAGCAACATGGAAGCCCCCACAGTATGATAAACTGACAGATGCATGGGGGCACTAGTCATTAAAAAAAAGTCATTAGAGACATTCAAATCAAT
Source organism: Elephas maximus indicus (assembly GCF_024166365.1). NCBI lineage: Eukaryota > Metazoa > Chordata > Mammalia > Proboscidea > Elephantidae > Elephas > Elephas maximus. Next base: position 236,473,003 of record NC_064819.1, read on the forward strand.
ACTATAGTGAGATACCATCTCACCCTGACATTACTGTCACAAATCAAAAGGACAGAAAATAACAAATGTTGAAGAGGCTGTGGGCAGATTGGAATTCTTATGCATAGATGGCGGGAATGGAAAATGGTACGACCATTTTGGAAAACAATATGGCACTTCCTTAAAAAGCAAGAAATACAAATACCATATAATACAGCAACTTCACTTCAGGAACATATCCTCAAAATAAGAACTGTCACACAAATAGATATGCACGCCCATGTTCACCGTAGCATTATTCACAATAGCTAAAAGATGGAAACAATTTAAGTCCCCATCAACAGATGAATGGATAAACAAACTACAATACATACATAACATGGAACACTGTGCAACAGTAAAGAATGATGATGAATCTGCAAAACATCTCACGATATGGATGAATCTGGAGGGCATTATGCTGAGTGAAATAAGTTAATCACAAAAGGGCAAATAGAGTAGAAGACCACTGTTATAAAAACTCTCAGATAATTTACACACAAAAAGAAACAATCTTTGATGGTCATGAGGGAGAGGAGGGACAGGGAGGGAAAAATAAATGAATAGTAAGATGTCAAATTTCAATCCAAATATATCAGTAATTTCAAGGAATATGAATTAAACCCTGGTGGCGTAGTGGTTAAGTGCTACGGCTGCAAATCAAAGGATCGGCAGTTCGAATCTGCCAGGCGCTCCTTGGAAACTCTATGGGGCAGTTTTAGCCTGTCCTATAGGGTCACTATGAGTCAGAATCGACTCAACAGCACTGAGTTTGGTTTGGTTTTGGTTTATAAATGAAATAAAGCCCATATTGTCAGATTGTATAAAATAAACAAGCCTCCTTTTATCCTGTTTGTGTTAAAACAGAATACCTTTTTTTTTTTTTAAAGGAATTGAAAATCTCTCAAAATTACATTGGAAGTCCTAGGCATTGGAAAAAGGGAAGAAAACAAAAATATAATTATAAAAATGAGAAAGAAAAATTATTAGAATTAATAACAAGTGAATAAGGACACTGGAGACAGTCAACCTGTTATTGTTGTTAGATGTTATTGAGTTAGTTCTGACTCATAGCGACCCTAAGTACAACAGAATGAAACATTGCCCAATTCAGCACCATTCTCACAATCATTGTTATGCTCAAGCCCATTGTTGCGGCCACTGTGTCAATCCATCCCATTGAGGGTCTTCCTCTTTTTCACTAATCCTCTACTTTACCAAGGGACTGGTCTCCAGGGACTGGTCCTTCTCCAAGGACTTGTCCCTCCTGATAACATGTCCAGAGCACTTGAGACAAAGTCTCACCATCCTTGCCTCTAAGAAGCCTTCTGGCTGTACCTCTCCCAAAAGAGATTTTATTCCTTCTTTTGGCAGTCCATGGTATATTCAATATTCTTCGCCAACACCACAATTCAAAGGCATCAATTCTTCTTCAGTCTTCCTTATTCATCATCCAGCTTTTGCGTGCATATAAAATGATTGAAAACACCATGGCTTGGGTCAGGTGCACCTTAGTCTTCAAGGTGACATCTTTACTTTTCAACACTTCAAAGAAGTCTTATGCAATGTGTCTTTTGATTCCTTGACTGCTGCTTCCACGGGTGTTGATTGTAGATCCAAGTAAAATGAAATCCCTGACAACTTTAATATTTTCTCCTTTTATCATGATGTTGCTTATTGGTCCAGTTGTGAGGATTTTTGTTTTCTTTATGTTGAGGTATAATCCATACTGAGGGCTGTGGTTTTTGATCTTCAAGGTAAGTACTTCAGTTCTTTTCACTTTCAGCAAGCAAGATTTTGTCATCTGCGTATCACAGCTGTTAATGAGTCTTCCTTCAATCCTGACTCCCTGTTCTTCAAATAGTTCAGCTTCTCAGACAACTTGCTCAGCATACAGACTGAATAAGTATGGTGAAAGGATACAACCCTGACACACATCTTCCCTGACTTTAAACCACACAGTATCCTCTTGTTCCATTTCAATTGCTGCCTCTTGATCTATGTAAAGCTTCCTCATGGGTACAATTACTTGTTCTGGAATTTGCATTCTTTGCAATGCTATCCATAATTTGTTATGATCCCCACAGTCAAATGCCTTTCATAGTCAATAAAACACATGCAAACATCTTTCTGGTATTCTCTGCTTTCAGCCAGGATCTATCTGACATCAGCTATGATATTCCTGATTCCAGGTCCTCGTCTAAATCCAGCTTGAATTTCTGGCAGTTCCCTGTCGATACAGTGCTGCATCCATTTTTGAATGATCATTAGCAAAATTTTACTTGAGTGTGATATTAATGACATTGTTCAATAATTTCCACATTCTGCTGGATCACCTTTCTCTGGAATAGGCATAAATAAGGACCTCTTCCAGTAGGTTGGGCAGGTAGCTGTCTTCCAAATTTCTTGGCATAGACGACTGAGCGCTTCTAGTGCTGCATCCTTTTGTCTAAACATTTCAGTTGGTATTCTGTTAATTCCTGGAGCCTGTTTTTTTTTTTTTTTTTTTTTTTTGCCAATGCCTTCAGTGCAGTTTGAACTTCTTTCTTCAGTGTCATCAGTTCCTGATCATGTGCTACCTGCTAAAATGGTTGAACATCAACCAATTTTTTTTGGCGTAGGGACTCTGTATATTCCTCCCATCTTCTTTTGATGCTTCCTGCATTGTTCAATATTTTGTTGAAACATCTCAGCTGATACTCCATCAATTCTTGGAGCCTTGTTTTTCACCAATGCCTTCAGTGCAGATTGGACTTCCTCCTTCAGTACCATTGGTTCCTGATCATATGACACCTCTTGAAATGATTAAATGTTGACCAATTCTTTTTGGTATAATGACTGTGTAGTGTATTCCTTCCATCTTCTTTTGATGCCTCCTGTGTCATTTAATATTTTCCCCATGGAATCCTTCACTATTACAACTCGAGGCTTAAATTTTTTTTTTTCAGTTCTTTGTAAAATGCTGAGCGTGTTCATCCCTTTTGGTTTTCTACCTCCAGGTCTTTGCACATGTCATCATAATACTTTACTTTGTCTCCTATAGCTGCCCTTTGGAACCTTCTGTTCAGTTTTTTACTTCATCATTTCTTTCTTTTGCTTTAGCTACTCAACATTCAAGAGCAAGTTTCAGAGTCTCTTCTGACATCCATTTTGGTGTTTTCTTTGCTGCCTGTATTTTTATTGACCTTTGCTTTCTTCATTTATGGTGTCCTTGATGTCATTCCACAACTTGTCTGGTCTTTGGTCTTTAGTGTTCAGTGCATCTTAGCAACTCAGAAGCCCCCACAGTATGACAAAGTGACAGACTCATGAGGGAAATGTCAACATACAAAACCAATTTTACATATGTATCAATAACACTGAAACTTTGAAAATGATACTATTTAAAAGACATGAAAAAATATATGACTACCCGCAAATGTCAGAACCTAGAGGAAATGGACAAATATCTTGAAACGCGCTACCTACCTAAATTAACACAAGCTGATATAGAAAATCAGAACAGACCCATAACTAGTGAAGAGATCAAAGAAGTAATAAAAAACTCTCAAAAAAAAAAAAAATCTGCCCAGATGGCTTCACTGGAGAATTCTATGAAACATTCAGAGAAGAACCAACACCAGTACTACTCAAACTATTTCAGAGCATAGAAAAGGAAAGAATATTCCCAAATTCATTCTATGAAGCTAGCATAAACCTGATATCAAAGCCAAGCAAAGACACCACAAATAAGAAACTTATAGATGACTATCTCTCATTAATGTAGATACAAAAATTCTCAACAAAATTCTAGCCCATAGAACTCAACATCATCTCAAAAGAATAACACACCACTACCAACTGGGATTCATACTAGATATACAAGGATAGTTCAAAATAAGAAAATCAATCAGTGTAATCCACCACGTAAATAGGACAAAATAAAAGAATCACATGATCACCTCAATTGATGCAGAAAAGGCATTTGATAAAGTCCAACACCCATTCCTGATTAAAAAAAAAAAAAAAAACTCTCAATAAATAGGAATAGGAAGGAAATTCGTCAGTGTAATAAAGGTCATTTATACAAAACCAACAGCCAACATCATTCTCATCAGAGACAGGAGACTGAAAACATTGCCTCTGAGAATGGGAACAAGACAAGGATATTCTTTATCACCATTCCTATTTAACATTGTGCTAGAAGTTCTAGCTAGAGCTACAAGGCAAGAAAGAGAAATAGAAAGCATCCAATTGGAAAAGAAGTAAAATTATCCCTATTCACAGATGATATGATCCCATACAAAGAGAAACTGAAAGATTCCATAAGAAAACTGCTGGAACTAACAGAAAGATTCATCAGAATAGCAGAATAGAAGATTAACATACAAAAAGCACTTGGATTCCTATACACCAACAAAGAGAGTTTTGAAAAGCATATCATGAAAACAATACCATTTATAACAGCTCCTAAAAAGATAAAATACTTAGGAATAAATCTAACCAGAAAAGTAAAAGGTCTTTATAAAGAAATATACAAAGCACTATTGCAAGAAACCAAAAGAGTATTATGTAAATGGAAAAACATACCATGTTCATGAATGGGAAGACTCAACATTGTGAAAATGTCAATCCTACCCGAAGCTGTCTACGGGTATAATACAATACTGATCAAAATACCAACAACATTCTTTAATGAGATGGAAAAACTAATCACCAACTTTATATGGAAAGAAAAGAGGCCCTGGATAAGCAAAGCATTATTGAAGAAGAAGAACAAAGTAGGAGACTTCACACTACCTGATCTCAGAACCTACTACACAGCCATAGTAGTCAAAACAGCCTGGTACTGATACAAGGCAAACACATATACTAATGGAATGGAACCAAGAGCCCAGGTGTGAATATATCCACCTATGATCAGCTGATCTTCAACAAAGGACAAAAGTCCATTAAACGGGGGAAAGACAGTCTTTTTAACAAATGGTGCAGGCAAAACTGGATGTCCATCTGTAAAAAAAAAAAAAAAAAAGAAGAAAGAAACAGGACCCATACCTCACATGATACATAAACACTAACTCAAAATGGATCAAAGACCTAAAATGATAAAGATAATAGAAGGAAAAACAGGGACAATGCTCAGGGCCCTAACACATGGCATGAATACAATACAAACTGTGACTAACAATGCACCAAACCAAAACCAAACCCAGTGCCATTGAGTAGATTCCGACTCATAGCGACCCTATAGGACAGAATAGAACTGCCCCACAGAGTTTCCAAGGAGTGCCTGGCGAATTCGAACTGCCGATCCTTTGGTTAGCAGCTGTAGCACTTAACCACTACACCACCAGGGTTTCCAACAATGCACAAACACCAGAAATTAAACTAGATACCTGAGAGCTCCTAAAAGTTAAACACTTATGCTCATCAAAAGACTTCACCAAAAGAGTAAAAAAAGAACCTACTGACTGGGAAAAATTTTTTTGGCTATGACATATCCAACAAGGGTCTAATCTCTAAAATTTACAGAATACTTCAACATGTCAAAAACAAAAAGACAAATAATCCATTTAAAAAATGGGCAAAGGATATGAACAGACACTTCACCAAAGAAGACGTTCAGATGGCCAGCAGACACATGAGGAAATGCTCGCGATCATTAGCCATTAAAAAACAAAAACAAAAACCCATTAGCCATTAGAGAAATGCAAATCAAAACCACAATGAGGTACCCTCTCACCCCTACATTACTGGCACTACTCAAAAAAAAAAAAAAAAAAAAAAAACAGAAAATAACAGGTGTTGGAGAGGTTACAAAGAATTTGGAACTCTTATGCACTGCTAGTGGGAATGAAAATGGTACAACCACTATGGAAAATGATATGACACCTCCCTAAAAAACTAGAAATAGAAATGCCGTAAGATCTAGCAATCCCACTCCTAGGAATATATACTAGAGTAATAAGAGGCAGCACACAGGTAGCCATATGCACACCCATGCTCATTGTGCACTATTCATAACAGAAAAAGATGGAAGCAACCTAACTGCCCATCATGATTGATAAACCATGGTACATACACACAATGGAAAGCTACACAATGATAAAGAACAACGATATATTCAAGAGATATCTCGCAACATGAATGAATCTGGAGGGCATTATGTAAGTCAATCACAAAAGAACAAATATTGTATAAGACCACTATTATAAAAACTCAAGAAAAAGTTTACACACAATACACACGCACACACAAAAGTTTGATGCTTATGAGGGAGTGGAGGGATGGAGAGGGGAAGTCACTAATTAGTCTCCCAAAACCAAACTCATTGGTGTTGAGTCGATTCCTACACATAGTGACCCCACAGGACAGAATACAACTGCCCCATAAGGTTTCCAAGGAGCAGCTGGAGGACTCTGACAACCTTTTATTGGTTAGCAGCCAAGCTCCTAACCACCGTGCCACCAGGGCCCCAACTAGATAGTAGACAAGTGTTAACTTTGGTGAATGGAAAGACAACACACAATATAGGGAAGTCATCATAATTTGACCAAAGCAAGGCCATAGAAGCTTCCTAGGCACATTCAAACACCTTGAGAGACTGAGTTACTGTGACTGAGGCCTGGGGACCATGGTCTTGGGGGCATCTAGGTCAATTGGCATAACATAGTTCATAAAGAAAATATTCTATATCTCACTTTGGTGAGTAGCATCTGGGGTCTTAAAAACTTGTGAGTGGCCATCTAAGATACATCTATGGGTGCCATCACATTCGGAGCAAAGTAGATGAAGAAAACCGAAGACACGAGGAAAATATTAGTCCGAAGGACTAATGGACACATGAACTGCAACCTCCACTTGCCTGAGCTGAGAAGAACAAGAACAAAACTCAAATTCACACAATAAAACCAGACTTACTGGCCTGATAGAGACTGGAAGAACCCCCAATACTATGGCCACCAGACACTCTGCTAACTCAGTACTGAAGCCACTTTTGAAGGTCACCGTTCAGCCAAAGATTAGACAGGCCTGTAAAACAAACAATAACACACGTGAGGAATGTGCTTCTTAGTTCAATCTAGTATGACACCAAATGGGCAACACCTGCCCAAAAGCAAAGATGAGAAGGCGTGAAGGAACATGAAACCTGGATGAATGGCCCAGTGAACCGAGGATGGAAAGGGAAAGGGGGAAGGTGCTGACACATTGCAGGGATTGCAACCAATGTCACAAAACAATTTGTGTATACATTTTTGAATAGAATCTAACTTGCGCTGTAAACTTTCACCTAATACACAGTAAAATAAAAAAAAATTAAATGACTGGGAATGAATCTAACAAAAGTAAGATCTCTATAGTAAAAATTACAAAACTTTATTGATAGAAATTAAGAACAGAAAGTTAAAAAAAAGGAAGTTTTTACAGAATGTAAAAAAAGTAATAAAGAGGTAGAACGTATTCATGAATTTGATGATTCAATATTGTTAAGCTGTCTATTCTTCCTAAACATACCTGTAGATTCTGGCTTTCAGGGACTAAATAAATAAATAAATAACCCTCAGATGGAAGTCTCTCCTCCCTTCACCCAGATGTGGGCCACCAGGAAACCTGTAAACATTTTATTTAGCAAAGAAATTTCCTTCTACTGAAATTCCTGTACTCATGTTAGAATTCCATGTCATGAAATACAGGAGGAAGAGTCAAAGTCTAGGGCTGTCAACTTTCTGAATTTGAATAACATTGCTTCCTGATTAGGTGCTCCTGGGCTTACCTATTCACCTTAATAAGTTCAAAGGTAAGTCCTCTCTGGGACAGAACCAATTTGTAGCAGAGCAAACTCTCTCAAATAACAGTAATGGCTAACATAGCACTTACCATGTACCAGGCACTCTTCCAAATACCTTCTATATGTTGACACATTTAATCCCTCCCCTGCCCAAATCTATGAGATTGGTAGCTGTGCTATTTTCATTTTGTGGAGGAAGAAACTAAGGCACGAAGAGATTGTTGTTTGTACAAGGTCACCTGCTAGTAATATGGGAAGTTTGCTTCTAAATTCCGCATTCTTGACTTCTGTGCTCTAGAGCCTCTTGTTGATTGGAAGTTTTAGGAGACTTGGTGGCACACTGGTTAAGAGCTTGGCTGCTAACCGAAAGGTTGGCAGTTCAAACTCATCCAGTGGCTCCATAAGAGAAGGACCTGGTGATCTGTTCCCATACAGATTGCGATCTAGAGAACCCTATGGGGCACTTAGTTCTATGGAATCAACTTGGTGGCACCCAACAACAACGTGCCTGCCGTTTTCTTTTCTTTTTTAATATAGTCTGTAAGCAAAAATTCTTGGATGGGGACTCAAAACTGCTCACATTTCCATAGAGTAAAATCACATCATGAAAATAAACAGGATGTTCCATTTTAATTTGTTAAGGAGGAAGGGCAAGCACAAAACGACCCCAAACTGAACCAAATTATTCAGACTTAAGTTAAATATAAGAGACAAGGGCAGAGCACCTCATCATGACTTCTGAAACCAGACTTTGTCCTGTCCACAGAGCTGTCCTTCTGATGCTGCCCAGAGCCTGGGCTTTGAGGAAACACCAGCAGCCAAGGTCTCCAGTGGAGTGTTACAGCTGGGCCTCTGCCTCCTCACAGCTTCAAAGACTGATAAACGCTATTATTTAAAGAGAATAAAAAACTTTGGGGAAATTTCAAACTGGATCTAGAGAGAATTTGAAATATTCTATGTTTATTGTTTGTTTAGGAAACCCTGGTGGTGTAGTCATTAAGTGCCACGGCTGCTAACCAAAGGGTCAGCAGTTTCAATCTGCCAGGCGCTCCTGGAAAACTCTATGGGGGCAGTTCTACTCTGTCCTATAGGGTCGCTATGAGTCAGAATCAACTTGACGGCACTGGGTTTGGTGGGTTTGGTTATTGTTTGTTTCTTCCATGTGCCGGAGAGGAAGCCTTGGTTATTTATGATAGAAAACCCAGTGCCGTCGAGTCGATTCTGACTCACAGCGACCCTGTGGGACAGAGTAGAACTGCCCTATAGAGTTTCCAAGGAGCGCCTGGCAGATTCGAACTGCCAACCCTTTGATTAGCAGCTGTAGCACTTCACCACTACGCCACCAGGGTTTTCATTTATGACAGATAAACAACAAAAGGAGACAGAATGGGAATCAAGGCAATAAGATGCAGGCAGAGCTCTGGTGAGCTTTGCAGGCCAAAGGCATGGTTTCCAGCTTCTTAAAATTGAAACAGTGATTTCATTGAGTATCTATCAACTGCTCAGATGAGGGTTCATTAGACTGTTCCACCTTCTCTAAAGAAAAAACAAAGAAAATATTTTGTAGAAATGTAAAACAACATATTCTTTACTAATTTAGTGCTATATGCAACCTACAAATCTTATCTTTGCCTAAATTCCCTTTCATTATATGTTATCATGAAATTAATAAAATGAACATTCCATGTCTTGGCATGAGATTATATAATACTTATAGTAGTAATAGTAATATTGATACAATATTGATAATAACATTGATAACAGTGAGTTCATCGAGGGCTTGCTACTTTTACTTTTACATGTATTACTCATTTAATTCTTCCAAAAACTTGCTAAGATAGATAATATTATGATGCTCAGGGTCCCTGTGTGGTGCAAATGATTTACACTCAACAGCTAACCTATAAGTTGGTGGTTTGAACCCACCCAGAGGCTCCTTGGAAGAAAGGCTTGGAGATCTGCTTCTGAAAGGTCACAGCCTAGAAAACCCTGTGGAGCACTTCTGTCCTTTAACACATGGAGTCACCATGAGTCAGAATTGACTCAACAGCAATGGGCGTTTTTTTATTATGATGTCCTTTTCACACATAAGAATTCTGAGGCACAATGAGGTTAAGATGGTAACACAGCTAATAAGAGAGTTGTTCAGTTAAAGAACAGAACCAGGTTGCCTAGCTTGGGTTAATAATTATAGCAGACAGAGGTATCTGAATTCAGAAATCTTAAATCTCTAAAGAGTTTGATGACAAGAGAGGCTATCACTCTTGCTATGGGCATGATTTGGAAGCATGCTGTAAAATTCTTCACGCAGGTAGGAGCAGGCACCGCCATACCTTGTTCAAGCTTCACAGGAGGCTTCAGATAAGAAAAGCAATATTATTTTAAGTCAAAGCTATTTTCTGACAGGCATTCAGAAAGCTTATTAAAGTGTTATAAAACCAACTGCTCCTATTTGAGATTGGTATTTAAAGATATTTCGAAAAATGCCTCTGAATTATATTTTAAGTCTTGGTAATGATGGAGAATTAGTCATAAAAGTCAAATTTAAACAATACAGAATTAATTTTCTTTAGATAAACAGCTCCAAATGGGGAGGCTTGTACTGGAGTTGTGCAGCCAAGGATAAAAGTTTGTCATCTGGTGGTGACTTAGAAGAATGCAGGCACATGACAACTAGAACAAAGAATAATTACCCCAGTGTCCTTCCCATAACACACATAAAATATTAGTCACAGGTAAGCAAAATTTGTTTTGGTGGGAGAAGTTGGAAGAATCATTACATTAATAATAGCGTTATTGCTGGCACCTCTACACCTTTGATTGGGTGAATCTGCCACAAAAGATCTCTTTAAAGTGTTTAAAAGCAAAGGTGTCACTTTAAGGAACAGGGTGTGCCTGACCCAAGCCATGGCGTTTTTACTTGCCACATGTGCATGGGAAAGTTGGACAATGACTAAGGAAGACTGTGGAAGAATCAATGCCTTTGAATTATGATGTTGGTGAAGAATATAGAATACATCATGGACTGCCAGAAAAACCAACAAATCTGTCTTGGAAGAAGTACGACCAGAATGCTCATTAGAAGAAACAAGGATAGCGAGACTTCATCTTACTTGCTTTGGACATGTTATCAGGAGGGAATAGTCCCTGGAGAAGAACATCATGCTTGGTAAAGTAGAGGGTCAGGAAAAAAGAGAAAGACCCTCAGTGAGATGGATTGACCTAGTGGCTGCAACAACGGGCTAAAGCATAACACAGATTAGGAGGATGGTGCAGGACTGGGCAGTGTTTCGTTGTGTTGTACATGGAGTCGCTATGAGTTGGAACTGACTCAAAGGCACCTGACAACAACAACATGCAGGAGAAAGATGTGACAGTCTGTTTCCGTAAAGATTTACAGCCTTGGGAACCTTATGGGGGAATTCTATTCTGTCTTACAGGATCACTATGAGTCGGAACCGACTTGACAGCAATGGATTTGGGTTTTCTTTTTTTGGAAGCGATAACATACCAAAAAAAAAAAAAATCCCCACAACTGGACCAATAAGTAACATCACAATAAACAGAGAAAAGATTGAAGTGTCAAGATTTCATTTTACTTGGGTCCACAATCAATACCTATAAAAGCAGGTGTCAAGAAATAAAACAACGTATTGCATTGGGCAAATCTGCTGTAAAATTCCTCTTTAAAGGGTTAAAAAGGAAAGATGTCTCTTTGAGGACTAAGGTGAGGCTGACCCAAGCCATGATATTTTCAATCTTCTTATATGAATGCAAAAGTGGACATTGAATAAAGAAGACCAACAAAGAATTGATGTCTTTGAATTACCACAGTGTCGGTGAAGAATATTGACTATACCATGGACTGACAAAATAATGAACAAATCTGTCTTGGAAGAAGTACAACCAGAATGCTCCTTAGAATCAAGGATGACGAGACTTTATCTCACATGCTTTGGACACGTTATCAGGAGGGACCAGTTCCTGGAGAAGGACATCATGCTTGGTAAAGTAGAAGGTCACTGAAAAAGAGGTGGACCCTTAACATGATGGATTAATACAGTGGCTGGAACAACGGGCTCGAACATAGCAAAGATTCTGAAGAAGGCTCAAGATTAGGCAGTGTTCTGTTGCCCATAGTGTCACTGAGAATTGGAATCAACTCAGCCACACTTAACAACAATATACCTATGTTATATAACATTTGACATCACAATACCAGATTTCATAAAATTCATTAATGTTATGATATCACTGAAGAGCATTTTATGTCTATTTAATAAGATTTATAATATATTTTAAGGGAGTTCCTGCGTGGCACAAATGGTTAAGTATATGACTACTAACCAGGAGGTTGGCAGTTCAAACCTATCCAAAGGTGTCTTGGCAGAAAGGCCTGGTGATCTGCTTCTGAAAGTCGCAGCCTTGAAAACTCTGTGGAGCCCAGGTGTGCTCTACAACATACACGGTCACCATGGGTCTGAATACATTTGATGGCAACTGGTTTGATTAAAGCAAAAATGGTCCAAATTTATAATAGACTTAAATTGATGAGAATTCTAACATGGATAAGAGAGTTATGAAAGGTTTTGGAATATTAAAATTTGATAGATTCACACAATTTTATTTAAATTGGCACATCCGTTTCTGATGTGTATTTTATTTTACTTTTTAAATAATGTGTATTATTTTCAAGTGGCGTGCTAGTTGGCATTTGCTTATGAAAAATGAGATTCTGTTCTGCTCCTTTGAAGTTTTACAGAATGTCATGAAGATGATAATATCCACATGGATTCCATGTCAAATAGTAGTACTTTGGTTTTCCTTGCATTAATTATCACTTGAAAGCAATTTTCACAATTAGTGGGTACATGTGTTAGTAATCTGTGTTCCCATATATTTCCCTTTTCTCCATGGTTCCATGTTGTTTCTGGTTTTCTATTTTTCTTTGAGATGTATGCTTTGAGTGGTTTAAAATAGTGTCTGGTGACCAGCTCCTCATGTAGCCCCTGACATTCCATGAACATACCCATGGAAACAAGCTCACAGTAGTACTGGAAATAAGATACATGGCCATTCTGTTGCCAGAACCTGGGCATTTACGAGACTGATGGCATGCCACTGAAAAGTAGTGCACAACTATTTAAAGCAAATCAGGGTAATTTTCTCTTTCTCCACATCATGCTTCCAGCACAAAAGATGTATCAGCAAGCTAAGTGACATTCTAAAAGTATCTAACTAGGTTTTTTATATGAACCATTCCAGGTAGTGCTTATGACAACACTATCATATAGGTATTCATATTATTCCCATTTTGTAGATTAAAAAGCAGAGGCTTAGAAAGCTTGAGTGATTTTCCAAGGTCTCCAAAGGCGTAGGGCAGCCTTAAAATCACCCATGTCATGCTAATGTCAATGCTGTACCCATCAATGTGCTGTCCACTGTACTTAGGAGGGTGACTTTGTGAGGCATCCAGCGTCCTCTTAACTTTGCATCTCCATACCTCTTCCCATCTCTATTAAGAAGCCATACCCCCAATACAACTGAACAGAAAGTAAAGAGGGGCCCGTAAGGGTGCATTTTAGAGTAGAGTTGGGGTCCCCAAAAGTTAAGTCTGCAGATAGAATTGGGGCAGGTGAGTTTCTCAGTAGCAGCAAGGGCTGGAAATGATAGCTTAGATGAAAAGGAAAGTAGATAAGAAAACTAAAAATGTGATATTATAATCCAAATAGAAGACAGTTAAGGGTAGAATAGACTTTGGAAAGCCCCGAGCGATGTAAAGGGAGAATATGTAAAGCTCTCTCTCTCATTTCAAAAAAAAGGAGGAGTCTACCTAAGGATAAGAGGTGTTCAGAGCAATGTGAACAAAGCAATAATCACATAAATTACTGAAGAAATTGCTTCAGAGATGAAAAAATAGACAAGAAATGGATAGGTTCAATCTGTATAAGAACTGAAAAGAGAGCTATGCTTGTACCCATTCCAGCACATTTTAAGATTTCCAAGGATGGAGAAAAAAAAATATTATGAACACCCAAGAAAAATGAGTAAGCTTCACTCCAACTGGAAAAAGTAAATGTCCTCAGTGAGATGGATTGACACAGTGCCCAATACATGTACTCAAACACAGCCAAGAGCGTGACGATGGCGCAGGACCAGGCAGTGTTTAGTTCTGTCATCGTGAATTGGAACCACTTCCGTGGCAACTAACAACAAGAGTGTACGTGAGTGTAGGTGAATGTTTAGTTTACATGGAACAGCTAGATGTTTTTCCAAAGTCTCCGTGCCAGTTTACCCACTCACAAGTAGTGTATGAGAGTTCCAGTCACTCCACACCCTTGACAACACCAGTGTGCATGTCTGTCTCACCTTAGCCGTTATGGCGAGTGTGCAGAGCTATGGCACTAGGGCTTAAACCCCACTGCATGCTGTTTTGGATTGAATTGTGTCCGCTGAAACTGTGTCGTAAATCCCAACCCCTGTAGTGGTTATAATCCCATTGGGAACGGGTTTTCTTTGTAATGTGAATGAGACATATTAGTGTAGGGTGTGTCTTCAGTTGATCTCTTTTGAGATATACAAGAGGTTAAACAAGCAAGCAAACAAGGATGGGGAAGAGAGATGCCATGCCACACGAACATCACAAAGGAGCCAAGGAATGAAGCTGAAGAGACGAGGACCTTCTCCCAGAACCAACAGAGAAAGCAAGTCTTCCCCTGGAGCAGGCACCCTAATTTCAGACTTCTAGCCTCCTAAATCGTGAGAAAATAAATTTCTGTTTATTCAAGCCACCCACCTGTGGTATTTCTGTCATAGCAGCACTGGATAAGAGATATGCTGACTGAAAAAGTCGAGCACCTTTTCATTTGCATATTTATTATTGAGGTATTCTGTTTTGTGAAGTGTCTATTCAAGTCTTTCGTGCATTTTTTTTTCCCTTGGGTTGCGTATATTTTTTCTTATTGCTTTGTAGAAATTCTTTATATAGTCTGATACGTAAAGATATGTCAGGTATATGTATTATGAATACTTTTTCCAACTCTTTGTCTTGCCTTTTATCTCTTTTCAAGGTGTGTTTGGATGAAAAGAACTTCATAATTTTAACACAGAACAACTTATCAATTTTTATTCTATTTAGTACTTATTTGTGTACTCTTTAAGAAACCTACCCACTCACTCTAAGGTCTCAGAAATCTACTATATTTTCCTCTTAAAGCTGTATTGTTTTCCTTTCCCAATAAGATCAGAAATCCATCAGGAATTGATTATTTTATTTATTTTTGTTGTTGAAAATATACACAGCAAAGCATACACCAATTCAAAAATTTACATCTACTACTTACTGACATTGGTTATAATCTTCAAGTTGTGAAATCATTCTCACCCTCCTTTTCTGAATTGTTCCTCCCCATTAACATAAACTCACTGCCCTTTAAGCTTCCTATCTAACCTTTCCAGTTGTCAATTTGATCCCAAATAGATAGTTCTTTAAAAGAGCACAATGATCAAGGCAGATATTCTTTACTATTTAAGGTAAACTATTATTTGGTTGGAGACCCTCGTGGCATAGTAGTTAAGAGCTACATCTGCTAACCGAGAGGTTAGCAGTTCCAATCCACCAGGGGCTCCTTGGAAACTCAAGGGGGCAGTTCTATTCTGTCCTATAGGGTCACTAAGAGTCAGAATTGACTGGATGACAGTAGGTTTTTATTATTTGGTTTAAAGAAGACTTCAAGGTATATTTTTGGTTTAAGATTTGTTTAAAGATTATCTCAGGGCAATAGTTTTGGGGGTTCACTGAGCCTCAATGGCTCTAGGAAGTCTGGATTCCATGAAAATTTTAAAATCCATTCTGCATTATTCACCCTATTGATCAGGATTCTTCTATAGACTCTTTAAAATGTTCAGTAATGGTAGCAGGGCATCATCCAGTTCTGATCTCATGGCAAAGGAAGCAGTTGTTTATGGAGGCAACTATAGCTATACATTAGTCAGGAATTGATTTTTGTGTGTGGTGTTCAGATGCGTTTGGTTTTCCATGTGAGAAGTCCACTGACCCAATTTTATTTGTTGAAAGGACCCTCCTTTCCTACTTCTGCCCCTGCTCCCCTGAATTGCCTCTGTTTTAAATAACACAACTGTGTATGTGAGGTCTGTTTCTAAACTTTCTTCTCTTCCATTGGTCATTTTGTTTATCCTTGCCTTTCCAAATTAGAAATAAAGTTTAAATAAAAAGAAGAATGTTCTCTTTGTTGTGCTCTGTCTTAGTTATCTAGTACAGTTATAACAGAAATACCACAAATGGATGGCTTTAATGAAAAGAAATTTATTTCTTCTCAGTAAAGTATGTTAGAAGTCCAACTTCAGGGCATCAGCTCCAGGGGAAGGGATTTTCTCTCTGTCAGCTCGGGAGGAAAGTCCTTCTCATCAATCTTCCCCTGGATTAGGAGCTCCTGCTCACAGGAACCCTGGGTTCAAAGGATGCACTCTACTCCCTGCACTGCTTTCTTGATGGTATGAGGTCCCCCTGTCTCTCTGCTCTCTTTTATATCCCAAAAGAAATTGGCTCCAAACACAATCTGATCTTGTAGATTGAATCTTGCCTCATTAACATAACTGCTGCCTATCCCATCTCATTAACATCATAGAGGCAGGATTTACACCACAGAGGAAAACCACATCAGATGAAAAAATGGAGGACAATCACACAACCCTGGGAATCATGTGGTCTAGCCAAATTGATACACATATGTTTTGGGGACACAATTCAATTCACAATGTACCCCAATTCATCTATTCACTGCATGGAAAGAGGGGAATTTTCTGAAATTTAAAAGAAACGGAATACAATTTGATGTTTGGTGGTGCTTTGTATTTTCTGAGAAAATGCAGACTTTTTAGAACTGTGGGATACCGCTAATTTGACTCCTGAGAATCTTGTGACAAGGTCAGAGCTGACTAAAGGTGGGGTAGTGGGGTGTATTGACTTGTCTGTCTGCATATGTATGCCTGTTTGTGTGCACATATGCCTATTCGGGGAAGATTACTTGTATCAGCAGGTGAGGCATTTATGATCTGTCCTTAGGTTGTTGCTTTTCATCTAATTTATGGGTAGAGTGTTGCTATGGTGCTGAACAGCTTTCAGGAGGGCTTCCAGACTAGGACTGTCTAGGAGGAAATGCCTGGTGATCTACTTCCAAAAATCATCCACTAAAAACCCTGTGGATCACAATAGTCTGATCCACAACTGATCTTGAGGATGGTGTAGAATCAGGCAGCATTTTGTTCTATTATTTACGGGGTTGCCATGAGTCAATTAAGCAGCAGCTAGCAACAACAATGACAACATGGACAGCAGTGAACAAAAGGACACACAGTGTAGTTAAATTTCAGCAAATGTGCACCAGTCTTGAAGACAGTGGAAAGGTGAAAAACAGATTGTCCAGAGCCTTTGTTTGCTACAGATAAAAAGGGCAGTAAAATCAGAGGATCTGAATTGATTTTCCAGCCACATGTCATTTAAGGTGTCCTAAGAGTCCGTGAAAGTTTTTTTAGAGACTGATAAAATTGCCTCCAAAATGTTCTACATAAGGACCTTGGTTAAGGGTTGGCTTTTCATCTGCTTTGTTCTAATGATAATAATGCAGAAATTACTAAGGGGAAAGTTTGTAACTGTCTCTATGAAGTTTAGAACCGAATACTCTATGAGAGACCATGAAATGCTTTTTATATGGCTTTGAAATAGCATTTTAGTAAATTAAATTATGTTTTATTTTAAAAAGCTTAAAGTCATAGAATTCTTACTCTATAACCTGTAGGCCTACTGTTTACATTTAATTAGATCGTTTATAGTTAACGAAATACGATGCCTATGATCATTTGGCATAAACAATGATCATTTGATAAATCGAAAAAGTTAAGCTGTTAGGAACATATTCCATGTCAGTGGTCTCTCTCTGTTTCTACACACACACACACACACACACACATAACAACAACAAATATGAGTAAGGAAGACAGCAGAAGAATTGATGCATTTGAATTATGGTATTGGCGAAGAATATTGACTAAACCCTAGACTGCCAGAAGAATGAACAAATCTGTTTTAAAAGAAGTACAGCCAAAATGCTCCTTAGAAGTAAGGATGGTGAGACTTCATATCACTTTGGACACGTTGTCTGGAGAAAGACACCACACCTGGTAAAGCAGAGGGTCAGAGAAAAAGAGGAAGACCACCAATGAGATGGACTGACACAGTGGCTGCAACAACTGGCTTAAGTATAGAAACGATTGTGAGGATGGCACAGGACCAGGCAGTGTTTCGTCCTGTTGTAACAGGGTTGCTATGTGTCAGAACTGACTCAACAGCACCGACCACGACAAACATATACAGTCAATTGCCACATGACATACATCCAGGCAATGTTTGGCTGCATATATGTTGGTGGTCCCATGAGGTTATAATAGAGTTCAGAAATCCCGACTGGAGAATGGGGTGTAGAGGATGTAACCAGATGTAGTGAACACAACCGCTTCTTGCATGCAACACATGTATCTCGTGTCTCTTGTATACAAAACAATTGTGTTGCCAGGCGTGTTATGGTACTGTACATATATGACCTATGACACATATGTCTTGATAGTCATAATAAAAGCCTATGCTTATGCATACCAGTATCCAGTGGTGTCGAGTCTTATGAATGGACTTACAAATAAAAAGTTTACCATATAACAATGTATGTTCCAGAAAGTAGGCAGCAGGATCCAGTCTCATGTATTGCATGTCTCTTGAGTGTTGTAGTGTTCTCTCTCTGTTTAGTCTTTTTTCAAAAATATTACCATGAAGGGCATCACAGCTCCCAAACGTAGCAAAACCTGTGGACGTGACAACAGCAGAAAGAGGCAGAGGAGAAGTATAGATTTAGAAGTGAAACAAAAGGTTGTTAAACAACACTAAGGTGG
This sequence comes from Elephas maximus indicus, assembly GCF_024166365.1. Taxonomy (NCBI): domain Eukaryota; kingdom Metazoa; phylum Chordata; class Mammalia; order Proboscidea; family Elephantidae; genus Elephas; species Elephas maximus. Next base: position 236,491,751 of record NC_064819.1, read on the forward strand.
AAAATCAGTGAATGCGTTTGCTTTCCATTTAGGCTTGTCTCGCTCACAGTGGCTGCAACAACGGGCTCAAGAATAACAATTGTGAGGATGGTGCAGCACCGGGCGGGCAGTGTTTCCTTCTATTGTGTGTAGGGTTGTTATGAGTCCAAATCGACTCGATGGCACCTAACAACACTCCACAGCCTTGACAATCCTCAAAAACAAAGAAAGAGATTCTCCAAGCTGTTCTAACGTCCAAATCTCACAACCTCCTATTTCACGGAATGTATCATGGACGTTAGGAGACGCGTAACTATATATATTATACATACACACATACACACACACACACACACATATATATTTGAACCCTGGTGGTACAGTGGTTAAGAGCTTATATGCATATTTAAAAACAAAACAAAGAAGTATTGCCATGGAGTCGATTCTGACTCATAGCGACCCTATAGGACAGAGTAGAGCTGTCCCATAGGGTCTCCAAGGAGTGGCTGGTGGATTTGAATTGCCAGCCTTCTGGATAGCAGCTGTAGCTCTTAACCGCTTCACCACCAGGACTGCATATATATGTATGGATATGTTTATATATTTGTTGTTGTTAGTTGCCTAGAGTTCACTCTGGCTCTGACTTGGACCCCATGTACAGCAGAACAAAACATTGCCCTGCCCTGTGCCATCTTCATGATCATTGATATGTTCAAGTCCATTGTTGCGGCCACTGTGTTTTTGAACCTTAGGGGGCTCGTCTTCCCTCACTATATCAGACAATTTCTGTTGTGATCCATGGGGTTTTCATTGGCTGATATTCAGAAGTAGATCACCAGTCCTTTCTTCTTAGTCTGTCTTGTCTGGAAGCTCTGCTGAAACCTGTCCACCGTGCGTGACCCTGCTGGTGCTTCAAATACTGGCAGCATAGTTTCCAGCATCACAGCAACACAGCAGCTACCACAGTATGAGAAAACAGACAGACGGGTGGTGGATACACACACGGACATGTATGTATATATATTGGATATATTTGTTATTGTTTTTCAAGGAGTTGGAAAAATGGAGAGCAGTTCTAAGAGAGCTAAGGCTTATGTTTGTATTCCCTACTTTGGACTAAGAAACAGGTGTAAGGCAGCTGAATGCAGAGCACGGGACTCAGGAAGAGGAAGCTCTTCAATCTTGTTTTTCAATGAGGCAGGCACAGAATGGAGAGCTTGTTTTCTTTAGGAAAATCATGCCTCAGGGGGCACAGTCACAGAGGAGGGTCAGGCCACAGTCAGCTGGCTTTGGGGAATGGGCCATGGGGAGGGGTCTTCATCAGGGGCCTTTTGAGTAATCAGCAGTGCTGGGCTCCCTGTGATCAGAAGACCTGGTGGCAAAAGTGATTTCAGAAAATCGTGCCTCAAGTGCTAATCGACAGCGAGTGGATTTGTAGAATACCGTACGAAATGGAAATATGTACACGCTGCTTTTCTTAGGACATTTCATAGACCTTTCTCCCTCCCTCCCTTTGACACAGGAGAGAAGAAAGCAAGTAAACAGGACCCCTGTGTTTCAGAACTGTCTTTTGCAGAGACCTGGCTAGTATGCTTGTTGTCTTTGAGAATGTCATCCACCAGGAGCTGAAAAGGGGTCTCTCCTACTTCTTTTAAGTCCAAAGAAAGGGATTTTATGCAATTCTCATTTAAAGATGGGATAATAAAGCAGAGATGACCTGGAAAGCTTGCAGAAACAGGAACAAGGCATCAGGTCACTCACTTCAGCAGATTTCTCATTTTACGTTTTTAGGGAGTATGGAAAAACTCAAGACATTCTGTACCCACAATGTTTGCAGCAGCTTTGTGTAGTCAGATCTGTTTTTCACGGTTCCCAAGAGCTACACACTAATCTGTGTTTAAGGAGCCCTGGTGACACAACAGTTAAGAGCTTGGCTGCTGACTGAGAAGTTGGTGGTTGAGACCCACTCAGTAGCCCCATGGGAGAAAGACCTGGTGACCTGCTCTCGTAAAGATGACAGCCCAGAAAACCCTATGAGACAGTTCTACTTTGTTAGGTGGGATTGCTGTGAGTGGAAAATTGAGTCTACGGCATTCAACAACAACAGTGTGTATTCACACAGGCCGCCTCCTCAGCACCACACCAACATGACTTATCCCCTGAGTGTGTGCCCTTCTCTGTGCAAGTAAACAAAAGCTGATGGAGCTGGGCTTAGCCATCTCCGGGCATCACAAGTTGCAGTTGACAAGGACGGCTGTTTCTCAGGAGTCGGATCATACAACCAGGAATGCACTAAATTGAGAAAGAGGGCTTTGAAGGAGGGGTGGGGGCAGCTGAGCTGTAAGAGCACTTCCTGAGTGTGGGCACCCCCTCCTTGGGGAGGGGGGCTGGACAAAGGGATTGTTTTCTGTCCACTGCCTGGCAGGATGGTGGCTAGTGCCAAATTCCCCGCCACCGTTTGCAGATGGCTGCCAAAGTCCCGTCCCCCTCATAATAGGGATGTTTGTCTTTGGGAAACACTCTCAGCCTGACTGCTGGCGTTTCCAGGGCATGAGAATTTCCAGTCCTGGAAAAGGAATAAAAACCTAGTCCTTTTCTTTGCTAGCCAGTAGAGATGCTGACTCCCCCCCAGTGGAGGGTAGCTTTGTGTTTAGCCCAGAGATTGTCTTTGATCCAAGCCAATGGAACAAAAGCTGATTATCTCACCTTTAAATAGAGGGGTGTCAGCAAGAACACTGAAGCCTTAGGGGGCGGAGAAGTGGGACATGGCCAGGAGGCCCCTCCGAGGGCCGGGGCAAACAGCCACAGAGGAAGTGCATGAGAAAGAACACACACACGCACACACAAGTCACCCCTGCAAACACTGGAGCCATTCTTTACAGCTACTTGTGTTTGTGTAAAAACGAAACTGTAGTTAAACTGTGACATTAATTCATTTTTGAGGAGAAACTTCAGTCCTTCATTGCACAGTGTATGTGCAGTACATGTCTGATGTCACCAAGCAGTTAGGTTGGCTAAAGGTGATTCTCAGCTGTCATCACAAGCTGGCACCAAATGTTGTGGCTTTCTTCCTGGAAGGAGCCAGGCTTGAATGGTTCTGGAGCTCAGCAAGCAGGAGGCAGGGCCTGGCCACCCAAGGGGGAACAGACCCTTAGTGGGAGCAGGCACTGGACCAGTGGTAGGTCAACCCCAGGGTATATGTTTCATTGTGATATAAGTTACAGTTTCTAGAACTCCAACCTTGTACCTCATTTTTTTTACTAAAATCTTGAAAAGAAAGCTGACTTTATTTTGTGATACTGGGGAAGTGACTTCTTTGTGATTCAGGTTCTCCATCTATAAAATGGAATAGGCGAACCCTTCCGGTTGTTGTTACTGTCAGGTACGATTGAGTCAGCTCTGACTCGTGGTGACCTTACATGCAAGAGAATAAAACATTGCCTGGTCCCGTGCTTTTTTCACGATTGTTGGTATGTTTGAGTCCATTGTTGCAACTGTTGTGTCCATCTGTTTCGTTGGGGATTTCCCTCATTTCATTGGCCCTTTACTGAACATGGTGTCCTTTTCTAGCAAATCTATTGCCAAAGATCTCTCTAAAGTTTTAAAAAAGTAAAGATGTCACTTTGATAACTAAGGTGCATCTGACTCAAGCCATGGTCTTTTTAATCGCTTCATATGCATGCAAAAGTTGGATGATGAAAAAGAAAGACAAAAGAAGAATTGATGCATTCAAATTGTGGTGTTGGCAAATAGTACCGAATATACTGTGGACTGCTAGAAGATCAAACAAATCAGTCTTAGAAGAAATACAACCAAAACGCTCCTCAGAAGTGAGAATGGTGAGCCTTTGACTAGCTTACTTTGGACACATCATCAGGAAAGACCGATCAGTAGAAAAGAATTTATAAAGATAGATAGTGTCTATCAAAATGTATTATAATATCAATTCTACAAGATGATTTGTTAAAAAATTATATATGTATACACACACGCACACACATATATATATATATATATATATATATATATATATATATATATATATATACAGGGGCCCTGGTGGTACAGTGGTTATATACAGGAGCAGTGGTGGTGCAGTGGTTACAGCACTCAGCTGCTAACTGACAAGTTGGTGGCTCAAACCACCAGCTGCTCCATGGAGAAAGGTGTAGTAGTCTTCTGTAAAGATTTAAAGCCCTGCAAACCCTATGGGTTTCCTACTTTGTCCTATAGGGTCACTATGAGTTGGAATCAACGCTACAGCAATGGGTTTTACATATATATATATATACACACACACACTTGGTTTTCAAGTTATGATTGAAAATATATAAATTTGTCCTATATGTATTATAATAATAATTATCAACCATTCATTAGGAACTATATCTGAGGCACAGGTGGTGCAGGACTAGGCAACATTTCTGTCTCCACAAGTCAGAGCCAACTTGATGGCATCTGACAACAACGACATTAACTGCTTTAAACTTACTGACTCCTTTCAGCTGTATAGTATTCTTACGAGGTGGGTAATATAATCCCCATTTTATAGGTAAGAAAATTGAAACACCTTATCCAGATGGTAAGTGTGACTCTTGAGTTTCCATTGCTGATTCCAAAGCTTGCCCTTAGTTGCGACACTGCATGTAAACTGAGAAATCTGTACCTCATTGGTACAATATTTGCACAGCTTGCCTCTGTAAACAGAGTAGACAGAGGACCATGGTAGAGGCACAAATTGAGAAATCCTTGTGTTTTGTCTGTTGATGTTGCAACAAAAAGCGAGATGTGTTTCTATCTTGACCCAAGAACTCGATTCCTACACAAGGATAGAATGATCCAGCGTGCCATGTGGTTCACCGAAGCAAGCATGGAAAAGAGCAGATCTGTTTCTGTCCAACTGTGGTCCTAGAAGTGTGCTTCAAGAAATCTCTCTCTTGGATAATAAAGTCGCTCCTTTTTTTTTTTTTTTTTAATTTTTATTGTGCTTTAAGTGAAAGTGTAAAAAATCAGGTCAGCCTCTCGTACAAAATTTACACACACCTTGCTATACACTCCTAATTGCTCTCCCCCTAATGAGATAGCACAGTCCTTCCCTACACTCTCCCTCCTCGTGTCCATTTGGGCAGCGTCTGGTCCCCTTTGCGCTCTGGTCTCCCCTCCAGACAGGAGATGCCAATGTAGTCTCATGTGTCTACTTGATCCAAGAAGCTCGTTCTTCACCAGTATCATTTTCCATCCCATATCCCAGTCCAATCCCTGTCTGAAGAGTTGGCCCCGGGAATGTTTCCTGTCTTGGGCTAGCAGAAGGTCTGGAGACCATGGCCTCTGGGGTCCTTCTAGTCCCAGCCTGACCATTAAGTCTGGCCTTTTTATGAGAATTTGGGGTCTGCATCCTACTGCTCTCCTGCTCCCTCAGGGGTTCTCTGTTGTGTTCCCTGTCAGGGCAGTCATCGGTTGTGGCCAGGCACCATCTAGTTCTTCTGGTCTCAAGCTGATGTAGTCTCTGGTTTATGTGGTCCTTTCTGTCTCTTAGGCACATAATTACCTTCTATTTTTGGGTGGTTTTGGTGTTCTACATTCTTCCTTGCTCCAGGTGGGTTGAAACCAATTGATGCATCTTAGATGGCCTCTTGCTAACATTTAAGACCCCAGACGCCACTCTCCAAAGTGGGATGCAGAATGTTTTCTTAATAGATTTTATTATGCCAGTTGACTTAGATGTCTGCTGAAACCATGGTCTTCAAACCCCCACACCTGCTACTCTGGCCTTCGAAGCATTAAGTTTATTCGGGAAACTTCTTTGCTTTTGGTTTAGTCCAGTTGTGTTGACCTACGCTGTATTGTGTGTTGTCTTTCCCTTCACCTAAAATAGCTTTTATCTACTAATTAGTGAAAATCCCTCTCCCTCCCTCCCTCCCTCCCCGCTCTCGTAACCTTCAAAGAATATTTTCTTCTCCATTTAAACTATTTCTCGAGTTCTTATAATAGTGGTCTTTTACAATATTTGTCCATTTGCAACTGACTAATTTCACTCAGCATAATGTCTTCCAGATTTCTCCATGTTATGAAACGTTTCATGGATTAATCATTGTACTTTATCGATGCATACTATTCCATTGTGTGAAAATTGTGTGAATATACCATAATTTATCCATTCATCTGTTGATGGGCACCTTGATTGCTTCCAACTTTTTGCTATTATAAACAGTGCTGCAATGAACATGGGTGTGCATATATCTGTTTGTGTAAAGGCTCTTATTTCTCTAAGATATATTCCAAGGAGTGGAATTGCTGGCTGGAATGGTAGTTCTATTTCCAGTTTTTTAAAGAAGTGCCAAATCGATTTCCAAAGTAGTTGTACCATTTTACATTCCCACTAACAGTGTATAAGTGTTCCAGTCTCTCTACCTCCCCAGCATTTATTATTTTCTGTTTTTTTGATTAATGCCAGCCTTGTTGGAGTGGGATGGAATCTCATTGTAGTTTTGATTTGCATTTCTCTAATGGCTAATGATTGTGAGCATTTCCTTATGTATCTGTTACTACCTGAATGTCTTCTTTAGCGAAGCGCCTGTTCATATCCTTTGCCCGTTTTTTAATAGGGTTATTTGTCTTTTTGTAGTTGAGTTTTTGCAGAATCATGTAGATATTAGAGATCAGACGCTGACCAGAAATGTCACAGCTAAAACCTTTTTCCCAGTATGTAGGTAATTTTTTTACTCTTTTGGTGAAGTCTTTGGATGAGCACAGGTGTTTGATTTTTAGGAGCTCCCAGTTATCTGGTTTCTTTTCTGCATTTTTAGTAATGTTACGTATACTGTCTATGCCATTTATTAGGGCTCCTAACATTGCCCCTATTTATTCTTCCATGATCTTTATCATTTTAGATTTTATGTTTAGTCCTTTGATCCATTTTGAGTTCCTTTCTTGTGCATGGAGTGAGGTATGGGTCTTGTTTCATTTTTTTGTAGGTGGATATCCAGTTATGCCAACGCCGTTTGTAAAACGACTGTCTTTTTCTCAGTTAACTGACTTTGGGCCTTTGTCAAATATCAGATGCTCATTCATATGTGAATGGGTTTATGCCTGGAGTCTCAATTCTGTTCCGTTGGTCTATGTATCTGTTGTTGTACCAGTACCAGGCTGTTTTGACTACTGTGGCGGTATAATAGGTTCTAAAATCAGGCACTTTGTTCTTTTTCAGTAATGCTTTACTTATCTGGGGTCTCTTGCCCTTCCATATGAAGTTGGTGATTTGTTTCTCCATCTCATTAAAGAATGTCATTGGAATTTGCATTGGAATTGCATTGTATCTATAGAAGGCTTTTGGTAGAACAGACATTTTTACAATGTTAAGTATTCCTACCCATAAGCGAGGTATGTTTTTGGACTTATGTAGGTCTCTTGCAGGAGTATCTTGTAGTTTTCTTTGTATAGGTCTTTTACGTCTCTGGTAAGATTTATTCCTATGTATTTTATCTTCTTGGGGGCTACTGTAAATGGTATTGATTTGATTTCCTCCTCGATGTCCTTTTTGTTGGTGTAGACGAATCCAACTGATTTTTGTATGTTTATCTTGTATCCTGATACTCTGCTGAACTCTTCTATTAGTTTCAGTAGTTTTCCTGAGGATTCCTTAGGGTTTTCTGTGTATAAGATCATGTTAGAAACACTGGCGGCGTAGTGGTTAAGTGGTACAGCTTCTAACCAAAGGGTCGGCAGTTCGAGTCTGCCAGGTGCTCCTTGGAAACTCTATGGGGCAGTTCTACTCTGTTCTAGAGGGTCACTATGAGTCTGAATCGACTCGACGGCACTGGGTTTTTTGGTTTTTTGAGGGGGGGAAGATTATGTCATCTGCAAATAGACATACTTTTACTTCTTCCTTACCAGTCTGGATGCCTTTATTTCTTTATCTAGCCTAATTGCTGTGGGTAGGACCCCCAGCACAATGTTGAATAAGAGTGGTGATAAAGGGCATCCTTGTCTGGTTCCTATTCTCAAGGGGAATGCTTTCAGGCTCTCTCCGTTTAGGATGATGTTAGCTGTTGGCTTTGTATAAATGCCCTTTATTATGTTGAGGAATTTTCCTTCTATTCCTATTTTCTGAGTTTTTATCATGAATGGGTGTTGGACTTTGCCAAATGCCTTTTCTGCATCAATTGATAAATTCATGTGATTCTTGCCTTTTGTTTTATTTATATGGTAGGTTACATTAATTGTTTTTCTAATGCTGAACAATCCCTGCATACCTGGTATGAATCCCACTTGGTCATGGTGAATTATTTTTTTTTGATATGTTGTTGAATTCTACTGACTAGAATTTTGTTGAGGATTTTTGCATCTAAGTTCATGAGGGAGGCAGGTTATGTAATTTTCTCTCTCTTTTTTTTTTTTGTGGTGTCTTTAGCTGGTTTTGGTATCAGGAATATGCTGGCTTCATACAATTAGTTTGGGAATATTTCATCCTTTTCTACGCTCAGAAATACCTTTAGTAGTAGTGGTGTTACGTCTTCTCTGAAAGTCTGGTAAAACCTTGCAGTGAAGCCGTTAGGGCCAGGGCATTTTTGTTGTTGTTGGGAGTTTTTTTGATTACTTTTTCAATCTCTTCTTTTGTGATGGGTCTATTTGGTTGTTCTACATCTGTTTGTGTTAGTTTAGGTAGGTAGTGTGTTTCTAGGGAATCATCCATTTCTTCTAGGCTTTCAAATTTATTAGAGTACAATTTTTCATAGTAATCTGATATGATTCTTTTAATTTCAGTTGGGTCTGTTGTGATATCACCCATGTCATTTCTTATTCTGGTTATTTGTTTCTTTTGCTGTTTTTCTTTTGTCAGTTTGGCCAATGGTTTATCAATTTTTTTGATTTTTTCAAAGAACCAGTTTTTGGTCTTGTTAATTCTTTCAATAGGTTTTCTATTCTCTGATTCATTTAATTCTGCTCTAATTTTTATCATTTGTTTTCTTCTGGTGCCTGAGGGTTTCTTTCATTGCTCCCTTTCTATGTGTTAAAGTTGTAGGGACAGTTCTTGGATTTCGTCTCTTTCTTCTTCTTGGATGTGTACTTTTATTGATATAAGTTGACCTCTGTGTGCTGCTTTTGCCGTGCCCCAAAGGTTCTGATAGGAGGTGTTCTCGTTCTCATTGGATTCTGTGAATTTCTTTATTCCCTCCTTAATGTCTTCTATAACCCAGTCTTTTTTGAGCAGGGTATTATTCAGTTTCCAAGTATTTGATTTCTTTTCCCTGGTTTTTCTGTTTTTGATTTCTACTTTTAAGGCCTTATGGTCTGAGAAGATGCTTTGTAACATTTCGATGTTTCAGATTCTGCAAAGGCTTGCTTTAGGACCTAATATGTGGTCTGTTCTAGAGAATGTTCCATGTGCACTAGAAGAGAAAGTATACTTTACAGCTGTTGGGTGGAGTGTTCTGTATATGTCTGTGAGGTCAAGTTGGTGATTGTGGCATTTAGATCTTCCGTGTCTTTATCGAGCTTCTTTCTGGATGTCCTGTCCTTCACCGAAAGTGGTGCGTTGAAATCTCCTACTATTATTGTGGAGCTGTCTATCTCACTTTTCAATGCTGATAGAGTTTGTTTTATGTACCTTGCAGCCCTGCCATTGGGTGCATAAATATTTAATATGGTTATATCTTCCTGGTAAATTGTCCCTTTAATCATTATATAATGTCCTTCTTTATCCTTTGTGGTAGATTTAACTTTAAAGTCTATTTTGTCAGAAATTAATATTGCCACTCCTGCTCATTTTTGATTGTTGTTTGCGTGATATATTTTTTCCATCTTTTGAGTTTTAGTTTGTGTTTGTGTTTCTAAGGTGTGTCTCTTGTAGGCAGCATATAGACGAATCGTGCTTTATTATCCATTCTGCCACTCTCTGTCTCTTTATTGGTGCATTTAGTCCATTTACATTCAGTGTAATTATAGATAAGTACGAGTTTAGTGCTGTCATTTTGATGACTTTTTTTGTGTGTTGTTTACAGTTTCATTTTTCCACTAACTTTTTTGTACTGAGAAATTTTTCTTTGTAAATTGTGTGTTCCTCATTTTCATTGTAGCTGAATTTGTTTTTGCTGAGTTTTTATGTTTATCTTGGTTTTTATTTTGAAGTATGGGATTGTTAGTCTTCTTTGTGGTTACCTTAATACTTACCCTGTTTTTCTAAGTATAAACTTAAGGTCTCCCTATATCACCTTGATTTCTTCTGTATATGGAAGATCTATGGCTACAGTATTTAGTCCCTCTTTATTGATTATTGTCATCTTTTACATAATGACATCAGTGATTCCCTGTTTTGAGCTTTTTTTTTATCTTATTTTATTTTTGTGATTTCCCTGTCTGAGTTGATATCAGGATGCTGTGTTCTGTGTCATTGTGTTGCATTGATTTGTGATATTATTGATTTTCTAACCAAAGAATTCCCTTTAGTATTTCTTGTAGTTTTTGTTTGGCTTTTGCAAATTCTCTGATCTTGTGTTTATTTGTAAATGACTTAATTTCACCTTCATACTTGAGAGAAAGTTTTGCTGCATATATGATTCTTGGCTGGCAATTTTTTTTCTACGATGCTCTATATATGTCATCCCATTGCCTTCTTTTTTTTTTTTAAATAATTTTTATTGTGCTTTAAGTGAAAGTTTACAAATCGAGTCAGTCTGTCACATATAAGCTTATATACACCTTACTCCATACTCCCACTTACTCTTCCCCTAATGAGTCAGCCCGCTTCCTCCTTCCAGTCTCTCCTTTCATGACAATTTTGCCAGTTTCTAACCCTCTCTACCCTCCTATCACCTCTCCAGAGAGGATATGCCTTCACAGTCTCAAGTGTCCACCTGAAACAAGTAGCTCACTCTTCATCAGCATCTCTCTCCTACCCACTGTCCAGTCCCTTCCATGTCTGATGAGTTGTCTTTGGGGATGGTTCCTGTCCCGAGCCAACAGAAGGTTTGGGGACCATGACCGCCAGGATTCTTCTAGTCTCAGTCAGACCATTAAGTCTGGTCTTTTTATGAGAATTTGGGGTCTGCATCCCACTGTTCTCCTGCTCCCTCAGGGGTTCTCTGTTGTGCTCCCTGCCAGGGCAGTCATCGGTTGTGGCCGGGCACCATCTAGTTCTTCCGGTCTCAGGATGATGTAAGCTTCTGGTTCATGTGGCCCTTTCTGTATCTTGGGCTCATAGTTATCGTGTGACCTTGGTGTTCTTCATTCTCCTTTGATCCAGGTGGGTTGAGACCAACTGATGCATCTTAGGTGGCCACTCATTAGCATTTAAGACCCCAGATGCCACATTTCAAAGTGGGATGCAGAATGTTTTCATAATAGAATTATTTTGCCAATTGACTTAGAAGTCTCCAAACCTCCGCCCTAGCTCCACTGACCTTTGAAGCATTCAGTTTTTTCCGGAAACTTCTTTGCTTTTGGTCCAGTCCAGTTGAGCTGACCTTCCGTGTATTGAGTATTGTTCTTCCCTTCACCTAAAGTAGTTCTTATCTACTAACTAATCAGTAAATAACCCTCTCCCACTCTTCCTCCCTCCCCCCCTCGTAGCCACAAAAGTATGTGTTCTTCTCAGTTATTTCTCAAGATCTTATAATAATGGTCTTATACAATATTTGTCTTTTTGCCTCTGACTAATTTCACTCAGCATAATGCCTTTCAGGTTTCTCCATGTTATGGAATGTTTCAGAGATTCGTCACTGTTCTTTATCGACATGTAGTATTCCATTGTGTGAATATACCATAATTTATTTAACCATTCATCCATTGATGGACACCTTGGTTGCTTCCAGCTTTTTGCTATCGTAAACAGAGCTGCAATAAACATGGGTGTGCATATATCTGTTCATGTAAAGGCTCTTATTTCTCTAGGATATATTCCAAGGAGTGGGATTTCTGGGTTGTATGGTAGTTCTATTTCTAAGTTTTTAAGAAAATGCTAGATAGATTTCCAAAGTGGTTGTATCATTTTACATTCCCACCAGCAGTATATAAGAGTTCCAATCTCTCCACAGCCTCTCCAACATTTATTATTTTGTGTTTTTTGCATTAATGCCAGCCTTGTTGGAGTGAGATGGAATCTCATCGTAGTTTTAATTTGCATTTCTCTAGTGGGTTTTATTTTTTAATGGCTAATGATTGAGAGCATTTTCTCATGTATCTGTTAGCTGCCTGAATATCTTCTTTAGTGAAGTGCGTGTTCATATCCTTTGCCCACTTTTCGATTGGGTTTTTTGTCTTTTCGTGGTTGAGTTTTAACAGAATCACATAGATTTTAGAGATGAGGCCCTAGTCGGGGATGTCATAACTGAAAATTTTTTCCCAATCTGTAGGTGGTCTTTTTACTCTTTTGGTGAAGTCTTTAGATGAACATAGGTGTTTGATTTTTAGAAGCTCCCAGTTATCTGGTTTCTCTTCATCATTTTTGGTAATGTTTTGTATTCTGTTTATGCCTCGTATTAGGGCTCCTAACGCTGTCCCTATTTTTTCTTCCATGATCTTTATCGTTTTAGTCTTTATGTTCAGGTCTTTGATCTACTTGGAGTTAGTTTTTGTGCATGGTGTGAGGTATGAGGCCTATTTCACTTTTTTGCAAATGGATATCCAGTTATGCCAACACCATTTGTTAAAAAGACTATCTTTTCCCCAGTTAACTGACACTGGGCCTTTGTCAAATATCAGCTGCTCCTATGTGGATGGATTTATATCTGGGTTCGCAATTCTGTTCCATTGGTCTATGTGCCTGTTGTTGTACCAGTACCAGGCTGTTTTGACTACTGTGGCTGTATAATATGTTGTAAAATCAGGTAGAGTGAGGCCTCCCACTTTCTTCTTCTTTTTCAGTAATGCTTTACTTATCCGGGGCTTCTTTTCTTTCCATATGAAGTTGGTGATTTGTTTCTCCATCACATTAAAAAATGTTATTGGAATTTGGATAGGAAGTGCATTGTATGTACAGATGGCTTTTGGTAAAATAGATATTTTTACTACGTTAAGTCTTCATATCCATGAGCAAGGTATGTTTTTCCACTTATGTAGGTCCTTTTTATTTTCTTGCACTAAAACTTTGTAGTTTTCTTTGTATAGGTCTTTTACATCTTTGGTAAGATTTATTCCTAAGTATTTTATCTTCCTGGGGGCTACTGTGAATGGTATTGATTTGGTGATTTCCTCTTTGATGTTCTTTTTGTTGATGTAGAGGAATCCAAGTGATTTTTGTATGTTTATCTTATAACCTGATACTCTGCCAAACTCTTCTATTAGTTTCAGTAGTTTTCTGGAGGATTCTTTAGGGTTTTCTGTGTATAAGATCATGTCATCTGCAAATAGAGATAATTTTACTTCCTCCTTGCCAATCCGGATGCCCTTTATTTCTTTGTCTAGCCTGATTGCTCTGGCTAGGACCTCTAGCACAATGTTGAATAAGAGCGGTGATAAAGGGCATCTTTGTCTGGTTCCCGTTCTCAAGGGAAATGCTTTCAGGCTATCTCCATTTAGGGTGATGTTGGCTATTGGCTTTGTATAGATGCCCTTTATTATGTTGAGGAATTTTCCTTCAATTCCTATTTTGCTGAGAGTTTTTATCATGAATGGGTGTGGGACTTTGCCAAATGCCTTTTCTGCATCCATTGATAAGATCATGTGGTTTTTGTCTTTTGTTTTATTTATATGGTGGATTACATTAATGGTTTTTCTAATATTAAAACAGCTTTGCATACCTGGTATAAATCCCACTTGGTCATGGTGGACTATTTTTTTGATATGCTGTTGAATTCTATTCACTAGAATTTTGTTGAGGATTTTTGCATCTATGTTCTTGAGGGATATAGGTCTGTAATTTTCTTTTTTTGTGGTGCCTTTACCTGGTTTTGGTATCAGGGTTATGGTAGCTTCATAGAATGAGTTAGGTAGTATTCCGTCCTTTTCTATGCTCTGAAATACCTTTAGTAGTAGTGGTGTTAACTCTTCTCTGAAAGTTTGGTAGAACTCTGCAGTGAAGCCTTCCAGGCCAGGGCTTTTTTTTTATTGGGAGTTTTTTGATTACCTTTTCAATGTCTTTTTTTGTTATGTGTGTATTTAGTTGTTCTACTTCTGATTGTGTTAGTTTAGGTAGGTCGTGTTTTTCCAGGAATTCATCCATTTCTTCTAGGTTTGTAAATTTGTTAGAGTACAATTTTTAGTAATAATCTGATAGGATTCTTTTAATTTCAGTTGGGTCTGTTGTGATGTGGCCCATCTCGTTTCTTATTCGGGTTATTTGTTTCCTTTCCTGTATTTCTTTAGTCAGTCTGGCCAATGGTTTATCAATTTTGTTAATTTTTTCAGAATACCAGCTTTTGGCTTTGTTAATTCTTTCAATTGTTTTTCTGTTCTCTAATTCATTTAGTTCAGCTCTAATTTTTATTATTTGTTTTCTTCTGGTGCCTGATGGATTCTTTTGTTGCTTGCTTTCTATTTGTTCAAGTTGTAGGGACAGTTCTCTGATTTTGGCTCTTTCTTCTTTTTGTATGCGTGCATTTATTGATATAAATTGACTCCTGAACACTGCTTTTGCTGTGTCCCAGAGGTTTTGATAGGAAGTGTTTTCATTCTCATTGCATTCCGTGAATTTCTTTATTCCCTCCTTAATGCCTTCTATAACCCAGTCTTTTTTGAGCAGGGTATTGTTCAGATTCCAAGTATTTGATTTCTTTTCCCTAATTTTTCTGTTATTGATTTCCACTTTTATGGCCTTGTGGTCTGAGAAGATGCTTTGTAATATTTCGACGTTTTGGATTCTGCAAAGGTTTGTTTTATGACCTAATATGTGGTCTATTCTAGAGAATGTTCCATGTGTGCTAGAAAAAAAAGTATACTTTGCAGCTGTTGGGTGGAGTGTTCTCTATAAGTCTATGAGGTCAAGTTGGTTGATTGTAGCAATTAGGTCTTCCGTGTCTCTATTGAGCTTCTTACTGAAAGTTCTGTCCTCCAAAAGTGGGGTGTTGAAGTCTCCTGCTATAATTGTGGAGGTGTCTATCTCACTTTTCAGTTCTGTTAAAGTTTGTTTTATGTATCTTGCAGCTCTCTCATTGGGTGCATAAATATTTAATATGGTTATATCTTCCTGGTCTCTTGTCCCTTTAATCATTATGTAGTGTCCCTCTTTATCCGTCGTGGTGGATTTAACTTTAAAGTCTATTTTTTCAGAAATTAATATTGCTACTCCTGCTCTTTTTTGCTTGTTTGCTTGATATATTTTTTTCCAACCTTTGAGTTTTAGTTTGTTTGTGTCTCTAAGTCTAAGGTGTGTCTCTTGTAGGCAGCATATAGACAGATCGTGTTTCTTTATCCAGTCTGAGACTCTCTGTCTCTTTATTGGTGCATTTAGTCCATTTACATTCAGCATAATTATAGATAAGTATGAGTTTAGTGCTGTCATTTTGATGCCTTTTTGTGTGTGTTGTTGACAATTTCATTTTTCCACTTACTTTTTTGTGCTGACGTTTTTCTTTGTAAATTATGTGTTCCTCATTTTCATAGTATTTGACTTTATGTTTGCTGAGTCGTTATGTTTTTCTTGGTTTTTATTTTGAGTTATGGAGTTATTATACCTCTTTGTGGTTACCTTAATATTTATCCCTATTTTTCTCAGTAAAAACCTAACTTGTATTGTCCTATATCACGCTGTTTCCCTCTCCATATGGCAGTTCTATGCCTCCTTAATTTAGTCCCTCTTTTTGATTATTGTGATCTTTTACGTATTGACTTCAATGATTCCCTGTTTTGAGCATTTTTTTTTCTTTTCAAAATTAATCTTAATTTGTTTTTGTGATTTCCCTATTTGAATTAATATCAGGATGTTCTGTTCTGTGTGTTGTGCTCGTATCTGATATTATTGATTTTCTGACCTAACAATTTCCTTTAGTATTTCTTGTAGCTTTGGTTTGGTTTTTGCAAATTCTCTAAGCTTGTGTTTTTCTGTAAATGTTTTAATTTCACCTTTGTATTTGGGAGAGAGTTTTGCTGGATATATGATCCTTGGCTGGCAATTTTTCTCTTTCAGTGCTGTATATATGTCATCCCATTGCCTTCTTGCCTGCATGGTTTCTGCTGAGTAGTCTGAACTTATTCTTATTGATTCTCCCTTGTAGGAGACCTTTCTTTTATCCCTGGCTGCTTTTAAAATTTTCTCTTTGTCTTTGGTTTTGGCAAGTTTGATGATAATATGTCTTGGTGATTTTCTTTTGGATCAATCTTATATGGGGTTCGATGAGCATCTTGGATAGATACCCTTTCGTTTTTCATGATATCAGGGAAGTTTTCTGCCAACAGATCTTCAACTATTCTCTCTGTATTTTCTGTTATCCCTCCCTGTTCTGGGACTCCAATCACACGCAAGTTATCTTTCTTGATAGAGTCCCACATGATTCTTAGGGTTTCTTAATTTCTTTTATCTGATTTTTTTTCAGCTATATTAGTGTCAATTCCCTTGTCCTCCAGGTCACCCACTCTGCATTCCAATTGCTCGAGTCTGTTCCTCTGACTTCCTATTGAGTTGTCTAATTCTGTAATTTTACTGTTAATCTTTTGGATTTCTGAATTCTGTCTCTCTATGGATTCGTGCAGCTTATTAATTTTTCCACTATGTTCTTGAATAATCTTTTTGATTTCTTCCACTGCTTTATCAGTGTGTTCCTTGGCTTTTTTTGTAGATTGCCTTATTTCATTTCTGAGGTCATCCGTGATGTCTTGAAGCATTCTGTATATTAATCTTTTATATTCTGCATCTGGCCATTCCAGGATTGTATCTTCCTTTGGGAAAGATTTTGAATCTTTAGTTTGGGGAGTTGTAGAAGCAATCATGGTCTGCTTCTTTATGTGGTTTTATATTGACTGCTGTCTCTGAGCCATCAATAAGATATTGTAGTGATTTATTTTATATTTGCTCACTGAGTCTTATCTTGTTTTGTTTTCTTTCAATATGTGTAGATGGGCTACTAGATTGCACTATCTTGATTGTTGTAGCCCTTGAATCACTTATGTCCTATTACCAGCTGGTTTGGGCTGTTACCAGATATATAAGCCTAAGAGTCCGTTCACTATTCTTGAGTGGAATCTGATTTTGGGTCATCAAGTGTGTGGTGCAGACTGTCACCTATCCACCTAGAGGAGCAGTGGTGATAGTTGAGTGCACCAGATTCTAGTAGCTGCAGGGTTTCACCCTCCAGGGGGGTCAGGATACTGACAGGCTTTCCCCAAGTGCCAGTGAGGTATGCGTGTCTCTTTTCCTAAAGCACTTTGGTGGGCGGGCTCTGCAGCTGTACCTTAGGTCCCCAGTGCAAGTACCTCTACAGATTGGTAGGTGTCACCCTCCTTAGACCCCTAAGGCAGGAGGCTAGGTGGTCTGGGGGGAGCTTCAGCCCTCAGTTCCGTGTTGTGGGTCAGTGAGGGCTCTGTTGAATACGCACAGATATCAGACCTGGGAAACTTGTCTTTCCAGTAATCCGCTAAAACAATTACAGTCAGATCCCTATCAGAATTGCCTTTGCATTATAATAGCCACCTTGTTCCCTGTAGGGACGAAAGCCCAAGACTGTGGATCTCATATGCTTGGCTGGAGCTGGTTCTGTATTTTTAGTCCAGTTAGGGAAGGATTTTTGGTCCCAGGGTTTTTTGTAGCTGCTTCTCTCAGGCCAGGAGAATGGGTTAGGAAAAGACCAAAAAACAAAAAGAAAAACAGCAGAGCACTTTACTCTCTGGCTCAGGAAATTCCAATGTTAATGAAGCCACCTGGGAAGGGGAGGGGAGGGATCAGATAAATAGGAGAGAGTAGCATCCCGGAATATAGACAAAGTTACTTATCTTGTTTGGTGATGACTCTTTTATCTGAGATTCCTGAGGGGTGTGTAGCCTGTGTGCGCTGGCTGGGTCGAGATTGCCCCTGAGGGTCAGGCCCGTGTCCTATGCTTGTGCTGTTTCAAAAGCCTTGGTCAGTTCCTCCGCTCCCAGTCCAAAGCCCAGCACCAAGGTTCCCTGGCTGGGACGCCGCACTCCAGACTCCAAAATCAGTCGCTGCCTCCTGGTGACTTCTCCTCCTGTCAGCCATGTCACTGCGCTGTCTGTGTGCACTGGCTGGGCTTTCCTCGAGGTCACTTCTGTGGGTTAGGGCTGTGACCTGTGTTTGTGCCATCTCAGGATGCCACGCTCAGCTCCCCTGCACCCAGTCCAAAGCCCGGTGCCAAGGTTTTCTGACTGGGATGCTGGCTCCAGGCTCCGAAAGCAGTTGTTGCTTCCCCGTGGTTGTTTGTTCTCAGTCTCTTTCACTCAGGTCAACTCTTTAGATCTGTGTTTGGTGGTCAGGGTTCGTAGATTGTCATGTATGTGATTGATTCACTTGTTTTCCCGAGTCTTTGTTGCAAGAGGGATCCGAGGTAGCTTCTACCTCGTCAGCCATCTTGGCCCTGCCTCCCTCATTGCCTTCTTGCCTGCATGGTTTCTGCTGAGTAGTCTGAACTTATTTATTTTCCTTTGTAGGTGACTTTTCATTTATCCCCGGATGGTCTTAAAATGTTCTGTTTATCTTTGGTTTTGGAAAGTTTGATGATAATAAACCTTCGTGATTTTCTTTTGGGATCTACCTTGTATGGGTTTCGATGAGCACCTTGGATAGATATCCTTTCATCTTTCATGATGTCAGGGAAGTTTTCCGCCAACAAATCTTCAAGAATTCTCTCTGTATTTTCTCTTATCCCTCCCTGTTCTGGAATTCCAGTCACACGCAAGTTATTCTTCTTGATAGAGTCTCACTTGAATCTTAGGGTTTCTTCATTAAAAAAAAATTCTTTTAGCTGGTTTTTCTTTATGCATATTGGTGCGAAGTGCCTTATCCTCCATTTCCCCAGTTCTACCTTCTAATTCCTCAGTTCTGCTCCTCTGACTTCCTGTTGAGTTATCTAATTCTGCAATTTTATTGTTAATCTTTTGAATTTCTAAATGCTGTCTCTCTATGGATTCCTGCAGCTTATTAAATTTTTCATTATGTTATTGAATAATCTTTTTAAGTTCTCTGACTGCTTTATCTGTGTGTTCCTTGGCTTTTTCTGTACATTGCCTGATTTTGTTCCTGATGTCGTCCCCAATGTCTTGAAGCATTCTGTATATTAGTCTTTTGTATTCTACATCTGGCAATGCCAGGAATACATCTTCATCTGGGAGGGCCCTTTATTCTCTGTTTTGGGGGTTTGTAGAAGCAATCGTGGTCTGCTTCTTTTTGTGATTTGATATTGACTGCTTTCTCTGAGTCATCTATAAGTTATTGTAATGATTTATATTTGCTCACTGTGTCCTATCTTCTTGTTTTGTTTTGTTTTAATATATACAGATAGGCTACTAGAGTGTGCTAACTTGATTATTGGAGTCTTTGAAGGTCTAATGTCCTGTTACCAGATGGTTAGAGCTATTACCAGGTATATGAGCCTATGAGTCCGTTCACTATTCTTGAATAGAATCGGCTCAGGTGTCCTGATAGTCAGTCACCTAGTGTGTGTTATAGGCTCACAACTACTATTTTAGAGGAGTAAGAGTGATGGTTGTATGCACTCGTTTCTGGTAGTAGCAGGGGGTCACACTCTGAGGAGGGCAGGGTGCTGACAGCCTTTCCCCAAGTGTCAGTGAGGAAGGAGTGCCTCTTTTCTCTAGAGTTCTCTGGTGGGTGGGCTCTGCAGCTGTACCTTAGGCACCCAGTGCTTATACCTGTAAAGACTGGTAGGCACTACTATCTTCAGACCCCTTTCATGGGTGGCTAGGTGGCTTGGATGGAGCCTCAGCCCTCTGGTCCCTGTTGTGGGTAGGTGAGGGCTCTGTTTAATAGGCAGAGTGGTATCAGACCGCCAAAACCTGCCTCTCCACCATGTAGCTGAAACAATTACAGTCAGACCTCTAACAGATTTGCCTTTGCTTTATAATAGCCACCTGGTTCCACGCAGGGGTGAAAGCCAAAGTCTGTGGATCTCTTATGCTGGGACTGGAGCCACTTCTGCTCTGATCTTCCGGTTTAGGGGAGCTGGGAAAGTATTTTTCCCCTGTTTGTTTATTTGCTACTTCTCCCAGGCCAGGAGAATGGGTCAGAAAAAGCAGGGCACTTCTATCTCAGGCCCAGGGAATTTGAATGTTAATGAAGCTGGCTGGGGCAGGGAGGGGAGGGATCAGATATGTAGGAGAGAGTAGGGCAGTAAAGTACACAAAATCACTTATCTTGTGTTGAGAGTGCTGTTTTATCTCAGATTCCAGAGATGTGTGTAGCCTGTGTGTGCTGGCTGGGTCCCCACTGAGATTGCCCCAGGGGGTTAGGGCTGTATCCCATGCTTGCTGTGTCTCAGGAAACTACCATCAGCCCCACTGCATTTACTCCAAGAATGGCACCAAGGAATTGGAGCTGAGGTGCTGTGTGGGCTTGGCAACTTGTCGCTGCATCTGCCATGGTCTGTCACTCGCCTGTCACTCTGGTCAATTCCTTAGTTCTGTGTTTGATGGTCAGGGTTCGTAGGTTGTCATATATGTAATGGATTCACTTGTTTTTTCAGGTCTTTGTTGCAAGAGGGTTCAGCAGAAGCTTCTGCCTAGTTAGCCATCTTGGCCCCACCAAAGTCGCTCCTTTTGAAATCCAGGTTTTGTGCCAAGAGTGGGTAGATCCTACTCAGCCTTGGAAGCTTCAACTTTGAAGCCTGGATACTTGGTAAAATGATGTAAAAACTGACAAGGAAAAGCAATCAGAACAGCCTTGTCAAGTTCAGAGAAAGTCCAGGATGTGGTGAGGCCCAGGAGCATAGTGGTGAGCTCAGCACTTCAGACAACATGGAGTAATAAACAGGCAAATGCTCTTGACAAGATTGAACAGAGTTTAGGCACTTTTTGCATTTTCTTGATTCACTGTGTACCATTAAACTTTTTATGATGCTTTGTTTATTTTACGGACAAGACATTAAATTCAAATTACATCTTGAATGAGATTTACTCAGCTCACATCTCACTGTAGGGGTATCTCATATTCTAGCTCATATTTCCAATGTTCAGGAATGACTCAGACCTCAATGGCAGATTAAAAATAATTAGGTTGGTTCTGTCACCCAAAAATATCCTTGTGTCAAAGTTATTTTTGATCTTATGTATTTCTCATTACTGGACATTTTTGAAAAAGGACCTGAAAAATATAAATGTGTGTGTGCATGTGTGTGTGTTTGTACATTTCCCAAAGTACTGAAACTAATAGAGTCCCCGTTCAGCTCCAGCCCATAATTTAATATTTCAGCGTTGATTCCTGACACCACATTTTCAGTGAAACTTGTAATTTTGTCACACAGGGTATAAACAAGTGTTCTAGACCCCACCAGAAATTCTTGTAAACCACAGCTTGCACCGAATCTCTGATTGGGCTTTCTGTAATTCTCCATCCCCCTGATTCCTTGCTAGTTGGTTATAGATTTTCAAGGAGAGGCCAGATCTGTACAGAAGTTGAAAGCCTTTTTTATTTGCCATTAATTTGAGAGGAAATTATACCACTCCATTTTCTGCTTTTCATCTGCAGATAAGCATTTTGCAGCATTTTTAAAAGTGCAAAGGGTATCTACTCAATGGAAGGTCTTGTGCAGTTCTTACAGTCCTTCCATACATGAGCAGAGGGGTTTATTACTAGCTTTTTAATTGTCGTCTTCTGGTGTTCCTTTCTATCTGAGGTTAAAAAAACTTACTATTTTCTAAGAATATACTTGCAGACTAAGCTGAAAGGCAGCATTTTTTTAAATGATAGAATGTTTAATCTGAACATATTAAAATGATGTGAGTTTGAAAAACAAGCTGGAAAATATACCTAAAGATTGATATTTTAGTACACCTACTCCTCATTTATCAACATCTCATTAGCTGACATTTTTAATTTATGACAGTGGTAAAAAATGTACTAACCAACTACTTTGAGCTTTAACAATGTACACGTTCCAGGTACGAATGTCAAGGTGTGAGGCTAGAGTAATGCTGGCTGTGATGGGTAAGGTTATATGTCAGCTTGCCTGGGCCATGATTCTCGGTGGTTTGTGGTAATGATGAAATTTGGCAGTTATGTAATGACGCAATTTGGCAGTTATATACTAATGTAATTTTCCTTCATTTTGTGATCTTATGTGGTCATCCTCCATTTTAGCATAACATCAATTTTTGCATTAACGACCTGGTCTTTGGAACCTAACCATGTCGGTAGGTGAGCATCGGGTGTATAGCTTTCGTATTGTCTTAGATTTGTATAATTATGTGTGTTCCCTACAGAATAAAATACTATTAAATCCTTAAGGTCTACTCCATTCTATACTTGACACATGTTAGTAATTTTTACCTAAAAATTGGTAATAATTTTCAAAAGTTATCAATAATTACATGACAATTTTGAAAAAAGGATGCAGATTTTAAGCTTATATTTCAAGCTCTCAGAAAGAGTCTTTTAGATTAAATCCTGGAATGGTTAATACAAGGGTGAATTTCATTCCTTTTCTTTCCAAGTCTTGAAAAACTTCTGGGCACGAGTAGCAATGGCAGACAGTGGTACCAGGGAGAAAAGTGTGCTGAAGGTGGGCTGAGGATAACAATTTTTACCTTGAATGTTTCTAAAAGTAAAGCTGGGCTATGATTCACCTTTTTATTCAACCATTCATTTCTTCATAATTCAAAACCAAAACCAAACCTGTTGCCTTTGAGTTGATTCTGACTCATAGTGACCCTATAGGACAGGGTAGAACTGCCCCAGGTAGTGAGAATCTGGTGGATCTTAACTGTCAACATTTTAATTAGCAGCTGAGCTCTAAACCACTGCACCACCAGGGCTCCTTCATTCATCCAACACCTATTTATTGGTGCCTACACGATGCCAAGTACAGGTTTCAGTGCTGGTATCTGGGGTTAGCAAAACTGTGAGGTGAAGGACACAGTATTCCAGACTGCAAAGCCTGCCCAAGACTTCTGGCCCAACTGCAAGTAGTTAGATCCTAAGTACAAAGTCAGAGGGAAGGGTCCGCATAAGACCGCCCTCACTTCTGATACCAGCTACATGTTCAAGGATTTCTCAAAACCACCATGAGGTGTGATAATTCACTGGAAAGATTCACAGAACTCACTGAAATATAAGTAAGGATTCATTAAATCCACCAAGGGAAGCGATGCATAGTTAGAAGCTCTCATTGTCCTCAGGGCATGTTACATTCCTGATACTGAGGTCACATTACCCTCCTGATATCCATGTGTGATAACAAGCATGGCTGCCCAGGAAGGTCACCCGAGCTTCAGTGTCCAAAGTTTATACTGCAGCTTCATTACATAAGTTTGATTGATAGATTCATTGCCCACATTGTTGAATTCAATCTCCAGATCCTCTCCCCTGAGGGTCCTAACATGATTTACTTCTCTTAGTATAAGCCATCAGGTATGGTTCAAGGGGTCCACTATGAATAACAGAGACTCTTATATCCCTTGGGGACTTCTAAGAGTTTAAAGATTAACTCTTTGGGACAGGGGATAAAGACGGGACATCTTTTTGGGTGAGGTCAAATTCCCTATTACACAACTGGGGACACACTGTAAGAAAATCAATGTCCCAGTTCTCATGTTATTTTTGTTTTTGTTTTTTTTAAAGTGGAGATACACAATGAATACGACAAATAGGTAAAATACATTGTATGTTGAATGTATTGAACTAAGGAGAAAAGTAAGCAGGGAGAGGAAATCTAGAGTATTGAGGTATTGTATGGTGATCTTTTAAATCCAGTGGCCAGGAAGACCCAATGAGAATGAGAAGGAGATATCTGAGCTAAATCTGGATGGGGGTAAGGGAGAGAGTTGGTGGTCATCAGCGGAAGAACATTCCAGGCAGAGAGAACAAAACTTACCCAAGTGCTGAGTCAGAAGTAAGCCTAAGGTGTCCTAGCAGCAGCAAGGCAGAAACAGTGAGCAAGGAGAGCAGGGAGAACTGGGCCAGGGAGGTAGCAGGGTGCATGTGGGAGCAGATCTCAGAGCCTCTTGTGTCACTGTGGTTGGCTTTAGTCCACATGGCATGAGAAGCTATTAGAGAGATTTCAGATGGACAATCTCAGTTTCCTAGGGCTGCCGTAATTAAATACCATAAAGTAGGTGGCTTTAAAGAGCAGAAATTTATTGTCTAATAGTTCTGGAAGCTAGAAATCAGGCAATCAACAGGGCTATACTCTCTGCCAGCTCTACAGGAAGATCCTTTCTTATCTCTCAGCTTCTGACAGCCTTGGTTGTTTCCTGGCATTCCTTGGTTTGTAGACAGATCCTCACATGCTGTCTTCCCCCATGTGTGACTCTGTGTCTTTTCTCTTTTGTAAGAAGCCACTACAGAAGGGATTAATATTAGGATCCATCTTACTCCAGTATGACTTTGTTGACTTAACTGACAACATCTATTTCCTCAAAGAAGGTCACATTCACTAGTGTAAGAATTAGAACTTTAACATATCTTCTTGGGGAGCACAAGTTAATCCATAACAGAGACATACTCTAAATCACAATTGATCATGATCATCTTGAAATGCTGTAGGAGATGGCTTGAAGGGGTCATGGGAGGAACCACGGCCTCCAGTTAGGACAGCATTGTGGTCACTAGCCAAGATGGCTGTGACTAAAGAAGATCAAGCAGAGGTGATGAGAATTGGTCAGATTCTGAACATATTTTGAATGTAAAACTGACAGGATTTTTCTGATGGATCAGATTTAAGATATGAAAGAAAGAGGGGCATCAATGTTGACTCCAATTTTTCTGCCTGAAGACTTGAAAGAAGAGAACTGTCATTTGCTGAGGTGCTGAGGATGGTTGGAGAAGAAGTTTGAAGGGATGCTGTCTTAGTTAGCTAGTACTGTTGTAACAGAAATACCATAAGTGGTTGGCTTTAAAGAACAGAAATTTATTTTCTCACAGTTCGGAAGGCTAGAAGTCTGAATTCAGGGCAACAGCTATAGGGGAAGGCTCTCTCTCTCTGTTGGCTCTGGAGGAAGATCTTTATCTCTTTCAGATTCTGCAGCACTGGCATTCCTCCATTCCTTGGAGATCTCCATGTGGCATCTACCTTTGTGCTTGCTTATATGTGTATCTATGTTGCTCTTTATAACTGATAAGTGATTAGGTTTAGGACACACCATACACTGATACGCCTCATTACTATGAAGCCCTATTCCCAAATGGGATTACATCCACAGGTATAGGAGTTAGGATTCTAACACATTCTTTCTTTTTTGGGGGGGGGGCACAATTCAATCCACAACAGACAATGAGGAGCCCAGTTTTGGGCTTACAAAGGTTGAGTGGAGAGTTAAAGTAGTAGACAGTACAACTTTAAAGGAGGAAAGGGGACCAGACAAGAGATATAAAATTAGGAGGCATAGCACATACATGGTGTTTAAAGATAGGAAGAGATCATCAAAGGAGTGATTGCAGACAGACGAGACGTCGAAGTTCCAGTTCCTGGGGATCCCACATGTCTAGCACTGGGAAATGAGGACGTGTCCAGCAAAGAAGTTCAAGCAAGAGTAGTCAAAGTGGTAGGTGAGGGTACAGAAGGTTGTGGTGTCCTAAAACGCAAGTGAAGGAAGTCTTTCAAGGAGCACTGGTGTCTTTTGGAGAAGCAGTTTTTGTGGCTTGGTGAGGGCTGAAGCCACTCTGGAGGGGGATTGTGGAAGAAAAGTAACTAAAGATTGAAGGTGAAGGCAAATCCTTTAGGTAGTTTGGCTGCAAATGGCTGAAAAATGGTGCAGAACCTAGGTATGTAGGGTCAAGAGAATTTTTTAGAGAGAGGAAAGATAACAGTGTTTTATATATTGAGGGGGAAAAACTCCCATGGGGAAGGGTGAATCGCTGAAGCCATGCCCTTGCTTAGGTTGAGGGGGTGAGATCTAGTGCTAAATTTATATCACAAGGCAAAGGTAGATTTTTTTTTCTCTCTCATGCTTCCATTGCATCTATATTAATATAATCAAGTTGCTTGATTATTCTGCCTCACTTTCTTCCCCTTTGCAATTAAAAATGATTATGGAGAGGTCTACAAGTGGAGAGAAAAGGGAATTTTCTTTTGATACTACACTGCTTGAGAAACTTTTATTTTATATGTCATTTAATCATCTTTGCAAAGTAGACATTAGAGATATTACTGTCCTTGTTTTACAGATGAAGTTATAGAAGCTCAGAGGGGTTAGATGACTTTTGTAAGGACACGTGGCTGGAAAATAATAGAGTATATAGCAGGTTTCATATTTCTGATTGCAAAACTGATTCAGAAACTCTGATCTCTGATTGCAAAGCAAATATACTTTTTATTGCATTGTATCATTCCATTAACACATTACGAGCTGATAATAGGAAAAGCCTGGATTCCAAACTTGGTAAGGTTGCTCTAGAAAGCTGTTTTATTTCCCCTTCAATTCCAGTTGGACCTTGTGTTATGAAGATGAGTGATTTTCCATGACTGCATTGTATTTTGCATATTGAAATCCAAGGTTTTGGAACACCCATCACTGAGATACACCTCCATGTGTATGAAAATGCCTATTGCTCTAATGATCACATTTGAGACTTTTCCAAGAGGTAGGCTGTGAGATTTTGCAAGTCATTGTAGGGAGAACATTTTCTGAGCAGAGATCCTGGGGAGTGTAGTCATTAGCTCCTGCACCACGCAAGGATCTCTTGAAGCCTCCAGCAGGAAACTTGATAGGGATGCAATGAGAAAATGCAAATGCAATTTGCTGCAAAACTACAGAATTCCTCTGGGGAATCTTGGGCTGTAACAAAACAACTTTGAACTTAAACAAAATAAATTATCGAAGAAAGGTTATTTATCACCACACACTTTGGTTTGCTACTGCAGGAGCTAGCTTTAACTTCTCTGTTCCATCCCCATTAAGAAAATAATTGAGGCTAATTTCACTCTTTCACATAAACTACATGGCTGTTTAGTTCTCTCTTGGAGTTCTTGGAAGCAGGTAGTGCTAGGAGCTTTGGAGGCAGTCACATGCCTTTCTCTGGCTCTTCTTAGTGGTAGACCCTTCAGAGAAAGGCTCTTGCAATGAATGGGTAGGAGAGCCAAAGAGGAGGATAAAACCCAAAAGTAGTAGGATCAGGGAAAGCTACATTCAGGAATTGTTTCTGAATTTCATTTTCAAGAGTTAACTCCTGGTTTTAGAGTTCTTAAGGTACATAATTGAATGTATTGATGTTGGGTATCATCGAGTACATTTCAACACAAGTGACAGAGTAGCGCTTTCTTGGATGTAATTTTTGCAGGAGCAGATCACCAGCTCTTTTCTCCCACAGAGCCACTGGCTGGGTTTGAATTACCAGCTAGGTTAGCAACTGAGTACTTATCTGTTGCACCACTAGACCTCTTTAGGCTTGAATTTACATGCATATTTATGGAGAGGAAAATTATCATCACCTATTAAGATACACAGACCTTATTAGAATGAAGTCATGCACACTTTCATCACTTCTATTTCTAGCTAAGGAAGACCCTAACCAAAAAGAGGAGCTTCTTCAAATGCCAGCAACAACACAGCTTTTTATTTACTTGGCTTCTGCAGGAATACGATGCACTCAAACCAGAGCCTTCAATTGACCCATTCTGGAGCAACATCTGCTGTGCATCTTCTTTGAGGATGTCCAGGAGACAACAGTCAGGTTTGAAAATCTATTTCAACACTATCTGGGAGCCTACGCTGTCTTCCATGCTGTCTGACTGTTGAAGAAACCCATCCAGGAGACTTCATAAAGGGCCCCAACCAATCAGTCAATGATCCCTAAAAAAATAGACCACATCTGTGTCAGTTTGTCATACTGTGGTGGCTTGCATGTTGCTGTGATGCTGTGATGCTATGCTACTGGTATTTCAAATGCCAGCATAGTCACCTACGGTGGAAAGTTTTCGTTGGAGCCTCCAGAATAAGACAGACTAGGAAGAAGGACATGGTGGTCTACTTCTGAAAAAACTGGCCAGTGAAAACCTTATGAACAGCAACAGAACATTGTCTGATATAATGCTGAAATACGAGCCCCACAGGTTGGGCAGCACTCAAAACATGACTGAGGAAGAGCTGTCTCCTCAAAATAGAGGAGATGTATAGGGTCGCTATGAGTCAGAATCGACTCGACGGCACTGGGTTTGGTTTGGTTTTGGTTTTTAATGACATAGATGGAGTCAAGCTTTTGGGACCTTCATTTGCTGAGGTGGCGTAACTGAAAATGAGAAGAAACAGCTGCAAACATCCATTAATAATCAGAACATGGAATGTATGAAGTGTGAATCTAGGAAAATTGTAAGTCATCAAAAATGAAGTGGAATGCATAAAGATCAATATCCTAAGCCCTAGTGAGCTGAAATGGACAGGTATTGGCCATTTTTAATCAGGCAATCATATGGTCTGCTACGTTGGGAATGAAAATTGAAAAGGAATATCATTGCGTTCATCTTAAAAAAAAAACAATTCAAAATCTATCTTGAAGTGTGATGCTGTCAGTGAGAGGATAATATCCATAAGTTCACAAGGAAGAGAAGTTAATATGACTATTATTCAAATTTATGCATCAACCACTAATGTCAAAGATGAAAAAATTGGAGATATTTACCAACTCCTGCAGTCTGAATTGATCACACATGCAATCAAGATGCATTGGTAATTACTGGTGAATGGAATATGAAAGTTGGAAACAAAGAAGAAAGCTTAGTATTCAGAAAATATGGCCTCGGTGATAGAAATGATGTCAGAGATCACATGAAATAGTTTTTGAAGACCAAGAATTTATTCATTGCAAATACATTTTTTGAACAACATAAATGGCAACTATTTTTTTTTTATACATATGGACCTCAGTGGATGGAAAATTCAGGAATCAAATTGACTACAACTGTGAAAAGAGATAATAGAAAAGCTCAATATCATCAGTCAGAATAAGGCCAAGGCAGACTATGGAACAGACTATCAATTGCTCTTATGCAAGTTCAGGTTGAAGCTGAATAAAATTAAAACAAGTCCAGGAGAACCAAAATATGACCTTGGTACATCCCTCCTGAATCTAGAGTTCATCTCAAGAATAGATTTGGTGCAATGAACCTTAATGGGCCCAAACCAGATGAGTTGTGGAATGACATTGAGGACATCATACATGAAGACAGCAAGAGGTCATTAAAAAGGCAGGAAAGAAAGAAAGAAAGAAAGGAAGAAGGGAAGAAGGGAAGAAGGGAAGAAGGGAAGAAGGGAAGAAGGGAAGAAAGGAAGAGATCAAAATGAATGGCAGAAGACACTCTGAAACTTTTTCTTGAGCATAGAGTACCTAAAGCAAATGGAAGAATAATGAAATAAAAGAGCTGAACAGAAGATTTCAAAAGGAGGCTCGAAAGAACAAGGTAAAGTATTACAATGAAATGTGCAAAGACCTGGAGTTAGAAAACCAAAAGGGAAGTACACACTCAGTATTTCTCAAGCTGAAAGAACTGAAGTAAAAAATCAAGCCTCAAGTTGCAATTTTGAAGAATTCTATGGGCAATTGTTAAAAAACAAAGATGTCTTGGAAAAAGCACAGCCGGAGTACTCCTTGGAAGCAAGGATGGTGAGACTTCATCTTATGTACTTGAACATGTTATCAGGAGGGACCAGCTCCTGCAGAAGGACATTAGCCTTCGTAAAGTCAAAGATCAGAGAAAAAGAGGAAGACCGTCAAAGAGATTCATTGACACCGTAGCTGGGACAATGGGCTCAAGCATAGCAACAATTGTGAGAATGGCACAGAACCACGCACCAGCATTTAGTTTTTTTCTGTTGTATATGGGGTCGCTATGTGTCCGACTTGACTCGGTGGTGCCTGACAACAACAACAACATGGGCAAAAATATTGAACAATACAGGAAGCATCAAAAGAAGATGGAAGAGAACACCGAAGAGGAAATAACCAAATCAATACCATTCACAGTAGCTCCCAAGAAGATAAAATACTTAGGAATAAATCTTACCAAGGATGTAAAAGACCTATACAAAGAAAACTATAAAACTCTGCTACAAGAAATTCAAAAGGACATACTTAAGCGGAAAAACATACCCTGCTCATGGATAGGAAGACTTAACATAGTAAAAATGTCTATTCTACCAAAAGCCATTTATACATATAACACACTTCCAATCCAAATACCAATGTCATACTTTAAGGGGATAGAGAAACAAATCACTAATTTCATATGGAAAGAAAAGAACTCCCGGATAAGCAAAACAATATTGAAAAAGAAGAAGAAAGTGGGAGGCCTCACCCTACCTGATTTCAGAACCTATTATATAGCTACAGTAGTCAAAACAGCCTGGTACTGGTACAGCAACAGGCACATAGACCAATGGAACAGAATTGAGAATCCAGATATAAATCCATCCACGTATGAGCAGCTGATATTTGACAAAGGACCAGTGTCAGTCAATTGGGGAAATAATAGTCTTTTTAACAAATGGTGCTGGCATACCTGGATATCCATTTGCAAAAGAATGAAACAGGACCCATACCTCACACCATGCACAAAAACTAACTCCAAGTGGATCAAAGACCTAAACATAAAGACTAAAATGATAAAAATCATGGAAGAAAAATAGGATCTACCCTAGGAGCCCTAATACAAGGCATAAACAGAATACAAAACATTACCAAAAATGATGAAGAGAAACCCGATAACTGGGAGCTCCTAAAAATCAAACACCTATGCTCATCTAAAGACTTCACCAAAAGAGTAAAAAGACCACTTACAGACTGGGAAAGAATATTCAGCTATGACATCTCAGACCAGTGCCTGATCTCTAAAATCTACATGATTCTGTCAAAACTCAACCACAAAAAAACAAACAACCCAATCAAGAAGTGGGCAAAGGATATGAACACACATTTCACTAAGGAAGATATTCAGGCAGCCAACAGATACATGAGAAAATGCTCTCGATCATTAGCCATTAGAGAAATGTAAATTAAAACTACGATGAGATTCCATCTCACACCAACTAGGCTGGCATTAATTCAAAAAACACAAAATAATAAATGTTGGAGAGGCTGCGGAGAGATTGGAACTCTCATACACTGCTGGTGGGATTGTAAAATGGTACAACCACTTTGGAAATCTATTTGGCGTTATCTTAAACAGTTAGAAATAGAACTACCATACAACCCAGAAATCCCACTCCTCGGAATATACCCTAAAGATACAAGAGCCTTCACACAAACAGATATATGCACACCCATGTTTATTGCAGCTCTGTTTACAATAGCAAAAAGCTGGAAGCAACCAAGATGTCCATCAATGGACGAATGGGTAAATAAATTGTGGTATATTCACACAATGGAATACTACGCATCGATAAAGAACAGTGACGAATCTCTGAAACATTTCATAACATGGAGGAATCTGGAAGGCATTATGCTGAGCGAAATGAGTCAGTTGCAAAAGGACAAATATTGTATAAGACCACTATTATAAGATCTTGAGAAATAGAAAAAACGGAGAAGAACACAGACTTATGTGGTTACAAAGGGGGAGGGAGGGAGGGAGGAAGGGAGAGGGCTTTTTATTGCTCAATCTGTAGATAAGAACTGCTTTGGGTGAAGGGAAAGACAACACTCAATACAAGGAAGGTCAGCCTAATTGGACTGGATTAAAAGTAAAGAGGTTTCCGGGATAAAATGAAAGCTTCAAAGGTCAGCGAAGCAGGGGCTGGGGTCTGGGGAACTTGGTTTGAGGGGACTTCTAAGTCAATGGGCAAAACAATTCTATTATGAAAACACTCTGCATCCCACTTTGAATTGTGGCACCTGGGGTCCTAAATGCCAACAAGCGGCCATCTAAAATACATTAATTGGTCTCAACCCACCTGGAGCAAAGGCAAAGGAAGAACACCAAGGTCACACGACAACTAAGAACCCAAGAGACAGAAAGGGCCACATGAACCAGAGACCTACATTATCCTGAGACCAGAAGAACTAGTTGGTGCCCGGCCACAATCGACGTCTGTCCTGTCAGGGAGCACAACAGACAACTCCTGAGGGAGCAGGAGACCAATGGGATACAGACCCCAAATTCTCATTAAAAGACCACACCTAATGGTATGATTGCGACTAGAGGAATCCCAGAGACAATGCTCCCCAGACCTTCTGATGGCACAGGACAGGAACCATCCCCGAAGACAAATCATCAGGCATGAAAAGGACTGGTCAGTGGGGGAGAGAGAGATGCTGATGAAGAGTGAGCTAATTAAATCAGGTGGACACGGGAGAATGTGTTGGCAACTCTTGACTGGAGGGGGGATGGGAAGATAGAGAGAGAGGGAAGATGGCAAAATTGGCATGAAACGAGAGACTGTAAGGGCTGACTCAATAGGGGGAGAGCAAGTGGGAGAAGGGAGTAAGATGTATGTAAACCTACATGTGACAGACTGATTGGAATGGTAAATGTTCACTTGAAGCTTAATAAAAATTAAAAAAAAAAAAAAAAAGAAGATGGAAGGAAGTCATAGAGTCATGGTACCAAAAAAAATTGGTCTACCTTCAACCATTTTAGAAAATAGTATGTAATCGAGCACCAGTAGTACTGAAGGAAGAAGTCCAAGCTACGCTGAAGGCACTGGAAAAAACAAGGGCCCAAGGAATTGATGGAATACCAACTGAAATGTTTCAACAAATGGATGCAGCCCTGGAGATGCTCACTCATCTATGCCAAGAAATTTGGAAGACAGCTACCTGGTCAACTGAATTGAAGAGATCCATATTTGTGCCTATTCCAAAGAAAGGTAACCCACAGAATGTGGGAATTACCAAACAATATAATTAATATCTCACACAAGTAAATTTTTCTGAAGATTATTCAAAAGCAGCTGCAGCAGCACATTGACAGGAAACTGCCAGAAATTAAAGTCAGATTCAGAACAGGACATGGAAGGAGGGATGTCACATGGATCTTGGCTGAGAGCAGAGAACGTTAGAAAGATGTTTACCTGTGTTTTATTAACTGTGCAAAGGCATTTGACTGTGTGGACCATAGCAAATTATGGATAACACTGGGAAGAATGGAAATTCCAGAACACTTAATTGTCCTCACGCAGAACCTGTACATAGACCAAGAGGCAGTAGTTCAAATAGAAAAAGGGGATACTGCATGGTTGAAAATCAGGAAAGATGTGTGTCAGGGTCGTATCCCTCCACCATTTTTATTCAATCTGTATGCTGAGGAAATAATCCGAGAAGCTGGACTATATGAAGAAGAATGGGGTGTCAGAATTGGAGGAAGACTCATTAACAACCTGCGATATGCAGATGACACAACCTTGCTTGGTGAATGTGAAGAGGACTTGAAGCACTTACCGAAGAAGATCAAAGACTACAGCCTTCAATATGGATTGCACCTCAACATAAAGAAAACAAAAATCCTCTCAAATGGACCAATAAGCAACATCATGATAAATGGAGAAAAGATTGAAGTTGTCAAGGGTTTCATTTTACTTGGATCCACATTCGACAGCCATGGAAGCAGCAGTCGAGAAATCAGATGATATATTGCATTGGGCAAATCTGCTGCAAAAGACCACTTTAAAGTGTTAAAAAGCAAAGATGTCACTTTGAGGACCAAGGTGTGCCTGACCCAAGTTGTGATATTTTCAGTTGCCACATATGCATGCCAAAGCTGGACAATGAATAAGGAAGACCAGAGAAGAATTGAGGCCTTTGAATTATGGTGTCAGCTAAGAATATTGAATATACCATGGACTGCCAGAAAAATGGACAAATTTTTCTTGGAAGTACAGCCAGAATATTCCTGAGAAACTAGGATGGTGAGACATCGTCTCATGTATTTTGGATTTGTTATCAGGAGGGACCAGTCCCTGGACAAGGACATTATGCTTGGTAAAGTAGAGGGTTAGGAAAAAAGAGGAGGACCCTCAATGAGATGGATTGACACAGTGGCTACAACAATGGGCTCAAACATAGCCAAAATTGTGACAGTGGTACAGGACTGGGCAGAGTTTTGTTCTGTTGTACATATAATCTCTGTGAGTTGGAACCGTCTTGATGGCACCTAACAGCAGGAAGAATAACTTTTCCCCCACTTTACTCTTTTTTCCCACTTGTATGATGCATGTAAAACACTTTATACAGCACCTGGCACATAGTAAACACCTATCTAATGCTAGTTTTTATTATTATTTTAATTTAGTGAATGCTTTTTGAATCCATTGTGTTCTGAAGATTACACTGCTTGCACTAGGGAAACAGACGTCACTTGCCCACCTGAGAAGCCAGGATCTTAATCTTTTTCTCCGCATTTAGCACAATGCCTCACTTCTGGAATATACTTAAAGGTAAAATAGAGAAATTAATTTCTTGCCTTCATCTGCCTCTCCACCCATTCCAAGCTGTTTCTTCTAAGGGTGCAAATGTCTTGTGCACCTCTTGAGAACTCCTCTGCCTCACACTCATGTAAATAACTTGATCATAGCTGAATAGCTTATCCCAGACTTGAATACAATACTCTTTCTTCTTCTAAAATTGGCTATAGTCAAGCAATTGTGAGCCGTGAACACACTGTTGAACAAAGGACCACATGCTGTTCTGCTGGAACTTTTCAGTAGCTCTGGTTTGTTGCTGCTTCTGCTCCTTTCTTTTGTTCTTTCAGTAGCATCCCCCAAATTTACTGGATTTGTACCTACAAAACCTGGTTTAAACTCAACAATAAAAGGACAAATGCCCCAATTAAAAGGTGGGCAAATGATCTGAATAGACACTTTTCCAAAGAAGATATACACATGGCCAATACGCACATGAAAAGGTGGTTAACATCATATATCATTGGAGAATTACAAATTAAAACAGCAATGAGATACCACTTCAAACTTATAAGAATGGCTAAAATCCAAATCACTTGATATAAAATGTTGGTGAAGATGTGAAGCAACAGGAACTCTCACGCATTGTGACAGGGTATGCTAAATGGTACAGTGACTTCGGAAGACAGTCTGGCAGCTTCTTGCACAGCTAAACATAGTCTTACTATGTGATTGAGAAATCCCACTCCTAGGTTTTTACCCAAGTGAGTTGAAAACTAATGTCCACATAAAAACTGCACACAAATGTTGGGAGTAACTCTCCTCATAATTGCCCAAAGTTGGAAGCAACCAGGAAGTACTTCAATAAGTGAATGGATAAACAAACTGGTATATCCATACAATGGAATATTATTCAGCTATGAAAAGAAATGAACCATCAAGCAACGAAAAGACATGGAGGAACCTTAAATGTCTTTTAGACTGAAAGCAGTCAGTCTGAAAAGGATACATATGACTCCAACTATTTTTTTTTTTATATGACATTCTGGAAAAGGCAAATTGCCAGAAGACTGAACAAATTTGTCTTGGAAGAAGTACAGCCAGAATGCTCCTTAGAAGCAAGGACATGTTATCAGGTAGGATCAGTCCTTGGAGAAGAACATCATACTTGGTAAAGTAGAGGGTCATTGAAAAAAAGGAAGACCCTCAAAGAGATGGATTGACACAGTGGCTGCAACAATGGGCTCAAGCATAACAAGGATTGTGAGGATGGTACAGGACCAGGCAGTGCTTAGTTTTTTTGTACATAGGGTTGCTATGAGTCGGAAATGACTCAAAGGCATTTAACAGCAACACCATAGAGATAGTAAGAGGCTCAGTGGTTGCCAGGGTTTGGGGTGGGGAGGGATGAATAGATGCAGCACAGGGCACTGTTAGGTCAGTGAAACTATTTTGCAATGGTGGGCACATGACATTATGCATTTGTCCAAACCCATAGGACTGTGTAACACAGAGTGGCCCCTAATGTAAGCTGTGGACTTTAGTTAATAACAGTGTATCAATATTGATTCCCTAATTGTTACACATGTACCTACCACAGTGATCTAAGACCCTGATAACATGAGAAGCAACGCTCAAGGAGCGAGGGAGTATACGGGAACTCTCTGTACATTCTGCATATTTTTTCTGTAAACCTGAAACCGCTCTAAAAATATTACATATTAATTAAAAATGAAGCAAAATGAAAACAACCCTGGTTTAATGTGAGTTCAGAAAGCCTTCTCCAGCTAAGCCAGTTCTGAATTTCACCCCATGTGGTGTGTGCTGGCTTCTCGGGTCTCACTGTGGCTGGTTGCCCTTTCCTCTCTGTGTCCCTCACCCTCCCCTCCAGGCTGTAAATGCCTGGGCCTGATCTACATAAGCTCTGAAATCTCCCAGGTCCCAGTGACCAGCACAGTGTGGGCGCTCTTAATGATCACGCTCCCTGCTGAAGGCGACTCCAGCACTCCTTGGGGTGCCTGCTTCCCTTTACTTTGGCTTCTTAGTTGTCACTGAAATTGAGAGAATTGGCTTTCAGGCTTGACAACACATTCTCCTGCTGCATTCTGCTTGGATCAAGGCAGAATCAGGGTATGGAGGGGAAACAGTGCCAGGCTCCTGCTACCTGGCACCTCTGTTTCTAGCAAAATTCCCTCCTCCCGTGAGAAGCGCTGACACTCTATGCTCCTGGAGCAGTGGATTGTCTTGGAGTAGTTCTGCTCCACTTAGGTCTGCTCAAGAACCAAGAGGAATTATTGCCAGGACAATTTCCATGTAAGTGCTTTTGCTGGGAAAAGCCCCTTAGACCGGGATGTGAAAAATACAGGTAACCTTCTAGCTCCTTGCCGCTGGACATGTGGTCGGCCAGCCTGTGGACAGGTGTCACCTTGGTGCTTATTAGAAATGCAGGGTCTCGGGTTTTATCCCAGGCACACTGAGTCACAATCTGCATTTTAACAAGGTCCTTACAAGATTCTGTGTGTGCTGAATTTGGCAGTCATTGCAGTATATTTCACTACTAGCTCAGTGGGAGCCCAGCTACCTTTGGGGTTTTCAGAATATTTTCTATTTGCTTTTTTTTTTTTTTTTGGATAGGTGTCATCACATTTTACTATCTCTACAAACATACCTTGAAAAACTATGAGATTTGCTAGCAAGGGTTATCAAGTATCATAGAGGGGAGGTCTATATCTAAATATAGTAAATATCATGTATAATTCTCATTAAAAATTGGCACCTCTCATAAACTGCCCTGAGGAAATGCAATTTGAATAGCCAAGAACTAGATCAAGTAAACTGATTCTCTCTCCAGAAATCAAGACTGACAGGAAATGGTTAGTTCTTTTCAACCACAGTCTAGGGAGGGTCCGGGGGAAATAGCGACAAATAGCAAGGCTCAGTAGGGCATCTCCTGACACTGTTGGAACATACAATTTTGAGAAGAACAACAAATACTGTAGAAGTTACAGCTGGTAAATTTCCATGGGGAGGGTGACTCAGGGTCCAAGCACTTTGCAAGTTTCTGTTTCATGGTTTATAAAAGGACAAATGCTATATGATTTCACTAATATGAAATGCCTATAATAGGCAAATGTATAGAGACTAGAGTTTAATAACAGTTACGGGGGGAAGCAATGGAGCAAGGGGAGAACCATTGCATAAAAAAAAGGTAGCATTAAATTTTGTTTTGGGGGATGGCAAATTTGGCAAAGGAAATTGGTGAAGATTGCACAACATAATGGTTATTAGGTTGTTGTTAGGTGCCGTCAAGTCGGTTCCGACTCATAGCGACCTTATGCACAACAGAATGTTAACACTGCCCGGTCCTGCACCATACTTACAATCGTTGTTATGCTTGACTCCATTGTTACAGCCACTGTGTCAATCCACCTTGTTGAGGGTCTTTCTCTTTTTTGCTGACCCTGTACTTTGCCAAGCATGATGTCCTTCTCCAGAGACTGATCCCTCCTGACAACATGTCCAAAGTATGTAAGACACAGTCTCGCCATTCTTTCTTCTAAGGAGCGTTCTTGTTTGTACTTCTTCCAAGGCAGATTTATTCGTTCTTCTGGCAGTCCATGGTGTATTCAATATTCTTTGCCAACACCACATTTCAAAGGCATCAATTCTTCTTCGGTCTTCCTTATTCATTGTCCAGCTTTCACATGCACATGATACAACTGAAAATACCACGGCTTGGGTCAGACTCACCTTAGTCTTCAAGGTGACATCTTTGCTCTTCAACACTTTAAAGAGGTCCTTTGCAGCAGATTTACCCAATGCAATGCATCTTTTGATTTCTTGACTGCTGCTTCCATGGCTGTTGTTTGTGGATCCAAGTAAGATGAAATCCTGGACCACTTCAATCTTTTCTCCATTTATCATGATGTTGCTTATTGGTCCAGTTGTGAGGGTTTTTGCTTTCTTTATGTTGAGGTGCAGTCCATACTGAAGGCTGTGGTCTTTGATCTTCATCAGTAAGTGCTTCAGGTCCTCTTCACTTTCAGCAAGCAAGGTTGTGTCATCTGCATAAAGCAGGTTGTTAATGAGTCTTCCTCCAATCCTGATGCCCCGTTCTTCTTCATATAGTCCAGCTTCTCGAATTATTTGTTCAGCATATAGATTGAATAGGTATGATGAAAGAATACAACCCTGATGCACACCTTTCCTGACTTTAAACCAATCAGTATCCCTTTGTTCTGCCCAAACAACTGCCTCTTGATCTATGTAAAGGTTCCTCATGAGCACAATTAAGTGTTCTGGAATTCCCATTCTTCGCAATGTTATTCATAATTTGTTATGACCCACACAGTCGAATGCCTTTGCATAGTCAATAAAACAGAGGTAAACATCCTTCTAGCATTCTCTGCTTTCAGCCAGGATCCATCTGACGTCAGCAATGATATCCCTGGTTCCACGTCCTCTTCTGAAACCTGCCTGAATTTCTGGCAGTTCCCTGTCGATATACTGCTGCAGCCATTTTTGAATGATCTTCAGCAACATTTTGCTTGTGTGTGATATTGTTCTATAATTTCCACATTCGGTTGGATCACCTTTCTTGGAATAGGCATAAATATGGATCTCTTCCAGTCAGTTGCCAGGAAGCTGTCTTCCATGTTTCTTGGCATAGACGAGTGAGCACCTCAAGCGTTGCATCCGTTTGCTGAAACATCTCAATTGATATTCCATCAATTCCTGGAGCCTTGTTTTTCACCAATACCTTCAGAGCAGCTTGGACTTCTTCCTTCAGTACCATTGGTTCCTGATCATATGCTACCTCTTGAAATGGTTGAACATCGACTAATTCTTTTTGGTATAATGACTCTGTGTATTGCTTCCATCTTCTTTTGATGCTTCCTGCGTCATTTAACATTTTCCCCATAGAATCCTTCACTATTGCAACTCGAGGCTTGAATTTTTTCTTCAGTTCTTTCAGCTTGAGAAACAACGAGTGTGTTCTTCCCTTTTGGTTTTCCATTTCCAGCTCTTGGCACGTGTCATTATATACTATACTTTGTCTTCTCGAGCCACCCTTTGTAATCTTCTGTTCAGTTCTTTTACTTCATCAATTCTTCCTTTTGCTTTAGCTGCTTGACGTTTGAAAGCATGTTTCAGAGTCTCCTCCAACATCCATCTTGGTCTTTTCTTTCTTTCCTGTCTTTTCAATGACCTCTTGCTTTCTTCATGGATGATGTCCTTGACGTCTTTGCACAACTCGTCAGGTCTTCTGTCACCAGTGTTCAGTGCATCAAATCTATTCTTGAGATGGTCTCTAAATTCAGGTGGGATATACTCAAGGTCATATTTTGGCTCTTGTGGACTTGCTCTGATTTTCTTCAGTTTCAGCTTGAACTTGCATATGATATAAGCAATTGACAGTCTGTTCCACAGTCGGCCCCTGGCCTTGTTCTGACTGATGATACCGAGCTTTTCCATCGTCTCTTTCCACAGATGTAGTCAGTTTGATTTCTGTGTGTTCCATCTGGCGAGGTCCATGTGTATAGTTGCTGTTTATGTTGGTGACAGAAGGTATTTGCAATGAAAAAGTCATTGGTCTTGCAAAATTCTATCATTTGATCTCTGGCATTGTTTCTATCACCAAGGCCATAATTTCCAACTACTGATTCTTCTTCTTTGTTTCCAACTTTCACATTAAAATCACTAGTAATTATCAATGCGTCTTGGTTACATGTTCGATCAATTTCAGACTGCAGCAGCTGATAAAATTCTTCTATTTCCTCATCTTTGGCCCTACTGGTTGGTGCATATATTTGAATAATAGTTGTATTAACTGGTCTTCCTTGTAGCCGTATGGATATTATCTTATCACTGACAGCGTTGTACTTCAGGATAGATCTTGAAATGTTCTTTTTGACGATGAATGCAACACCATTCCTCTTCAAGTTGTCATTCCCAGCATAGTAGACTATATGATTGTCTGATTCAAAATGGCCAATACCAGTCCATTTCAGTTCACTAATGCCTAGGATATCGATGTTTATGCATTCTATTTCATTTTTGATGATTTCTAATTTTCCTAGATTCATACTTCGTACATTCCAGGTTCCGATTATTAACAGATATTTGCAGCTGTTTCTTCTCGTTTTGAGTTGTGCCACAATAGCAAATGAAGGTCCCGAAAGCTTTACTCCATCCTCATTGTTAAGGTCGACTCTACTTTGAGGAGGCAGCTCTTCCCCAGTCATCTTTTGAATGCCTTCCAACCTGGGGGGCTCATCTTCCAGCACTATATCAGACAATGTTCCGCTGCTATCCGTCAAGTGGCCATCCAAAGTACAATTGTTCTTATTTACCTGGAGCAACAGAGGAAGAAGGAGAGTAAGGAATAGGAGGAGGACATGGGTGGCTAATTGCCACCATGAACAACTACCTCCTTTGCTATGAGACTAGAAGAACTGCGTGGTACTCAACTACAACGACTGAATATTTTGTCAAAGATTACATAGAAGAACCCTGATCAGAAGGGAGAAAATGCAGAGATTTGTTCTAATTTTCTTAGCCTCTAGAGAGATGCAAATCAAAAGCATATTGAGATACCATCACACCTCTGCAAGAATGGAACTGAACAAAAATTCAGAAAGTAATAAATGCTGGCAAATTTGTGCAGAGATTGGAACTCTCACACACTGCTAGTGGGAATGTAAAATGATACAACCACTATGGAAAACAATATAGTGCCTGTTAAAAAGCTAGAAATAGAAATATCATACGATCCAGCAATCACACTCCTAGGGACAAACCCTAGAGAAATAAGTGCCAGCACATGAATAGACAGATGAACACCCATGTTCATTGCAGTATTCTTCCCAATAGCAAAAAAATGAAAACAATTTAAGTGTCCATCAACAGATGAATGGATAAACAAATCATGGCACATACAAGTAATGGGATACTACACAATGATAAATGACAATGATGAATCTGTGAAACATGTCGTAACATGGATTAATCTGAAGGACTTTATGCTGAGTGAAATAAGTCAATCACAAATGAACAAATATTGTATGAGACAACTTTTATAAAAACTCTAGGAAAGATTTACACACAGAAAGAAACAATCTTTTATGCTTATAAGGAGGGGAGGGGTGAGGGAGGGAAATTACTACAAGATAGTAAATAAGTATTAACTTTGGTGAAGGGAAGGACAACACACAATATAGGGAAAGTCGGTACAACTTGTCCAAAGTGAAGGAAGACACTTAGAGGAACACAAGAAAAATAAATAAATAAAATAAATAAAAAGAGGCAACCACAGTCAATAAGTACTATAGCATATGCAGCCCTACAACAACACTAAAAACAGTTAATAACCTACAAGCAGGTAAATAAGCTGATACGTATGCTGAATAGGGAAAGATAGGAGTGTTCTCACATATGTATATAGGTTAGACGGTGGATATTTTTACATATATATTTGTATGTATATCATGTATATTCATATATATAATAGGGCACAAAGGGGATACAGTCATAGAAGCTTTGTAGACACATCCAAACAGCTTGAAGGACTGAGTTGCTGGGGATGAGTGCTGGGTACCATGATCTCAGAGGACATCCAGATCAACTGACATACTATAGTTCCTAAAGAAAATTTTCTACATCTTACTTTAGTGAGTATCATCTGGGGTCTATAAATTTGTGAGTGGTCATCTAAGATATATTTATGGTTTCCATCTATTCCAGAGCAAAGAAGAATGAAGAAAACCAAAGACACAAGGAAAATATTAGTCCAAAGGACTAATGGACAACATGAACCACAGCCTCCACCCGCCTGAGTCCAGAAGAAGTAAATGGTCTCCTCAAAATAAAGCGTCCCAGGCAAAGTGGGAGAAAAATGTAGATCAAAATTTAAATTCAAAAAAGACCAGACTTACTGGTCTGACAGAGACTAGAGGAACTCCTGAGGCTATATGTCCCACGGGTAACCTTCTAAGTCAGAATTGAAACCATTCCTGAAGTTCACCTTTCTTCCAATGATTAGACAGGCCTATTAAACAAACAATAACAGTGAGGAATGTGCTTCTTAAATCAATCCAGTGTACAAGACCAAATGGGCAACACCTGCCCAAAAGCAAAGACAAGAAGGTAGGAAGAGAAAAGAAAACTGGATGAACGGAAATCGGGAAACTGAAGTGGAAAGGGGAAGAGTGCTGAGACATCGTGGGGATTGCAACTAATGTGAAGTATCTAGGACGGGACCAGTAATATAAAATTTGCCTCCAAAAAAGGAGTGTGCTTAGAGACCGAAGAAAGAGAAGGCAACTCCAGTATGGCAATGAGGGAGTCTATTAGGGAGACTTATATACTATGCCAAGTCCTGGGTGGCAGCAGGACCAGAGCAGATCTCCACTCTCCACAGCAGGAGGGCAGAGGTTTTATAGTGGTGATGGACAATAGTGGCTATAACCCAGGGGCTTACATAAGAACTACTCAGCAAATGGTAGTGAACTAACTATGAGGGCACTCAAGTTTTGCCTCATAAAGCCTGTTTCCCCTTCAGTCCACCCTCAAGCCTGGCTCTTAAAATCTGACATGCTCCCTCTCTTGTGCCATAGTACGAGAGACCCCATTCTCTCCAAACCTGGAACAGATATAGAAGTGGGGTTGGCTGGGTGCCCTGTGGTGCCTGGGCATGTGAAAGACAGAGAAACTTATTGCATTCCCAGAACAGGGGAAGGCTTCTCTGATAAGGAGGAGGAACCGGGAGAGAAAAGGTGACCCAATTCCCAGCCTCCTTACCAGAAAATGTTCTGGGCCCAAGGCCTTTACTTAGGCAGCCTGGAAGGGAGGCCTAGAGGCAGACCATTTCCCCAACATCACACACACACACCCACAAAGCACATAAATTTTGGAATGAGAAACTAATTTGTTCTGTAAACTTTCACCTAAAGCACAATAAAATAAAAAATATATTATCAAAAAAAAAATATGTATTCCCTGAACTCATCTAAAAAACCAAACAATACTTTAGCTTAAATAGCAAAAAATGGTCTGCATTGAGAATTCCTCTCTTTTAAGAGCTATCTATTTGGGACCAAATTGACAACAGCAACACGAAAGATTAGTAGGAGCCTTAGAGGACAGTGAGTTTGTTACGGAGGAAGGGACAACTCAGAAAAAGAAGATGAGAATGATTGTACAACTCGAAGAATGTAATTAATGTCAATAAGAAAAATCCCACAAGTCTAAAAGGGATTTCCTACAGGTCTGTTTTAATTGTTTGTTTAAATAGTTGCTTTCAATGGCTGTGGATGGGAGTTAGGAGTGGACGCAGGACTGCACCATGAATCTAATATGCAGTTATGTTTGGACATTAGGGATGAAAGATTGTTGTGCACTTTGCTCTCCTAGAGAACAATCATGGTATTGCACTCATTTTAAACTCTTTCACTTCATATCTGAAATGTCACTATTCTCTGTTATGCACTTGGCTTCCCCTTACAGCTTGGAGTCAAGACTGGGCCAAAGGAGAGTTCTTGAAAGTAACTAGAAATGCATCACTGAGGCCTTTTTAATATGTGGTCATTTTGCCAATCATTAATTCACATCTGTGGTACAGCTCCCCCTCTGTTTTCTATCCTTCCTTCTTCCTAGTGCCATCTTAATGTTCGTATGCCCTATTTTCTCCCCTCAAATCAAACCTCATTATTTGTAGGAGTCCCTGGGAGGTACAAACAGCTAAGTGCTCTGCTCCGCTGCTAACCAAAAGATTGGTGACTGGAATCCACCCAGCAGTGTCTCAGAAGAAAGACCTGGCAATCTACTTCTGAAAAATCAGCCATTGAAAACCCCGTGCAGCACCGTTCTACTCTGACACGCATGGGGTCGCCATGAGTCTGAACCTGCTCCATGACAACTGCTCTTTTTTTTTTTCTTTTTGTAGAGGTGTGCGCAATATGAAAGAAGAAAGAGGAGGCAGGATGGCTTTGCATACTAAGGTCATGTTTGCATACTAAGGTCATGTTACTGAGATCTCTTTGGAATAGCTCGGAG
The DNA here is from genome assembly GCF_024166365.1 of Elephas maximus indicus. Taxonomy (NCBI): domain Eukaryota; kingdom Metazoa; phylum Chordata; class Mammalia; order Proboscidea; family Elephantidae; genus Elephas; species Elephas maximus. Next base: position 236,536,160 of record NC_064819.1, read on the forward strand.
GACGTGATTTGAAAAGAGCAGCTACTTTTCTGATGTTTTAAGACTGTAGGAAGATAGACTTTACTTTTCTCTGCCTACTACCAGTAATATATGGTTTTCTTCTTACAGCCAGTTAGCCAAAAATATGCCCTGTTCAGTACAATGAGTTTTTTAAAGTTATATTTATACTAGACTATTTTATATTTGTGTGTGAATATTTCACAAAATTTATAATCTGACATAAATATTTTTTTGCCAGTATACTTGAAACCAGATTGCAAATCCTCCTTACTGTGACTTCAGAGAAACCTTTTTAAAAAATTCTTATAATTACAAAAAAAAAAAAAGTATTCCTAAGGCTCTGGTGTAAATACACACACACACATAACACTTATACACCCAGCCATATTCTTGAACTTTTTAGCTGTAAATAAAGCAGAATTCAGATGTCAACATTTTTTAATACATTACAGGCAACTTGAAATTTCATATTCCCAATTTTCCAGAGAAACATAACTGAAATATAGAGAGCTAACAGCCAGAAGAGACATTTCCCTCCAACCTGCACCTGTGTTGTACTTATGCCTCCTCCCTTCATTTGGCTTCTTCAGAAAAAAGGTATTGAAGCTACCACCCTTTATGTCTCTTTACTTCCCGTTCCAATGACCAAACTCGTGTGCAGCACATCCTTATTTTTAGATATGGGATTGGCTCTCAGATTGACTAAAATAAACAAAAACAAAACAAACAAAAAACAGCTGTTGTTATCTTGAACCAGTTCCCGTAGTGTCAATTCCAACTCGTGGTGACCCCGTGTGTCAGAGTAGAACTGTGCTCTATAGGGCTCTGAATCACTGATTGTTCTGAGGTAAATCACCAGACAGTTCTTCTGCCGTGCCTGTGGGTAGACTTGAACCTTCAACCTTTTGGTTAGCAGTCAAGCACTTAAATGTTTGTGCCACCCAAGGACTCTCAAAGTAAACCAACAGCTCCCCATTTACTGGTCCATCCTACCTTCATGTCCATGACACTGCTTACAGCATCATCTTTTATAAAGGGACAAAAGACGCATGGCATGAAGCCTTCTAGAAGGTAGAATAAGATACACCCCAAGGAGGGAAAGGACCTTGGCATTTGCTGAGCACCTTCTACACTCAGGGGATTTCTGAAAGCAGATTTCAGCAAGCTATGCTGCCATTTGAAAAACATCCTTATTAGTATTCATAAAATTAAAACAAGTACATGGGGAAAAAAAAAAAAACAGCACAAAAGATGTACAATGAAATTTTATATTCCCTTCATTCCCAGATCTCTTTCCCAGAGGGGTTTACCAGGTTGTTTTTTTGTTTGTTTGCTTGTTTTTTATAGACTGTATTTTTTAGAGCTATTTTAGATTTACAGAAAATTATGCAGAAAATACAGGAAGTTCCTGTATACCCTCTCTAAGCCCTACACACAGTTTCTCCTGTTGTTAATATCTTGCATTTCTGTGGTAAATTTGTTACAATTAGTGAATCAATGTTGATACGTTATTAACTAAAGTCCATGCTGTACATTCCTCTTATCCTTGAATCAACTCCAACTCATGGCAACCATATGTGTGTCAGAATAGAACACATAGGATTTTCAATGTCTATAATCCTGCAGAATGGCTCACTCTTTGTGTTGTACAGTTTTATGTGTTTTTATTGTTGTTCACTGCCATAGAGTTGGTTCCAACTCCTAGCAACCCTATGCACAACAGAACGAAACACTGCCTGGTACTGGGCCATCCTCACAATTGTTGCTATGCTTGAGCCCACTGTTGCAGCCACTGTGTAAATCTGTCTTGTTGAGGGGTCTCCTCTTTTTCGCTGACCCTCTACTCTACAAAGCATGATGTCCTCATCCAAGGACTGATCCCTTCTGAGAGCATGTCCTAAGCTTCTAAGGAACGTTCCGGTTGTAGTTCTTCCAAGACAGATTTGTTCATTCTTTTGACAGTCCACAGTATATTCAATATTCTTCACAAATACCACAATTCAAAGGAGTCAATTCTTCTTTGGTCTTCCTTATTCATTGTCCAGCTTTCACATGCATATGAGATGGTTGAAAACACCAGTCTGGGCCAGGTGCACCTCAGTCCTCAAGGTGACACCTTTCCTTTTCAATATTTTAAAAGAGGTCTTTTGCTGCCAATCTGCCAAATGCAGTGAGTCTTTGATTTTTTGAGTGCTGCTCCCATTGGTGTTGATTGTGGATATAAGTAAAATGAAATCCTTGACAATGTCAGCCTTCTCCATTTATCATGGTGTTGCTTGTTGGTCCAGTTGTGAGGATTTTTGTTTTCTTTATGATGAGGTACAATCCATGCTGAAGGCCGTAGTCTGTGCTTGATTTTCATCAGTAAGTGCTTCAAGTTTTCTTCACTTTCAGCAAGCAAGGTTGTGTCATCTACATAATGCAGGTTGTTAATGTGTCTTCCTCCAATCCTGATGCCCAATTCTTCTTCATACAGTCCAGCTTCTCAGGTTACTTGCTCAGCACACAGATTGAATAGGTATGGTGAAAGAATACAACCCTGACACACAACTTTCCTGACTTTAAATCATGCAGTATCCCCTTGTTCTGTTCAAATGACTGACTCTTGATCCATGTACAGATTCCTCATGAGCACAATTAATTGTTCCAGAATTCCCATTCTCTGCAATGTTATTCATAATTTGTTATGCTCCACACAGTGGAATGCCTTAGCATAGTCAATAAAATGCAGGTAAACAGGATCAGTAGCTGGAAAATATGGCCTTGGTGATAGAAACAATGCCGCAGATAGTATGATAGAATTTTGCAAGGTCAACAATTTCTCCCTTGTAAATACCCTTTTTCATCAACAAAAACAGCGACTATACACATGGGCCTCACCAGGTAGAATACAAAGAAATCAAATCAGCTACATCTGCGGAAAGAGACAATGGCAAAAGCTAAATATCACCAGTCAGAACAAGGCCAGGGTCGACTGTGGAACAGACCATCAATTGCTCATATGCAAGTTCAAGCTGAAACTGAAGAAAATTAGAACAAGTCCATGAGAGGCAAAGTACAAGCTTGAGTGTATTCCACCTGAATTTAGAGTCCTTCTCAAGAATAGATTTGAAGCATTGAACACTAGTGACCGAACACCAGACTAGTTGTGGAATGACATCAAGACCATCATACATGAAGAAAGCAAAGGGTCATTAAAAAGACAGGAAAGAAAGAAAAAAAAAAAATAGATGTCAGAAGAAACTCTGAAACTTGTCCTTAAACATCTAGCAGCTAAAGCAAAAGGAAGAAATGATGAAGTAAAAGAACTGAACAGAAGATTTCAGAGGGCAGCTCGAAAAGACAAAGTATTATAATGACATGTCCAAAGAAATGGAGATAGAAAACCAAAAGGGAAGAACATGCTTGGTATTTCTCAAGCTGAAAGAACTGAAGAAAAAATTCAGGCCTCAATTTGGAATAGTGAAGGATTCTATGGGGAAAATATTAAAAAACACAGGAAGCATCAAAAGAAGATGGAAAGAATACACAGAGTCATTATACCAAAAAGAACTGGTCGACATTCAACCATTTCAGGAGGTAGCATATGATCAGGAACCAATGGAACTGAAGGAAGATGTCCAAGCTGCACTGAATGCATTGGCAAAAAACAAACCTCCAGGAACTGACAGAATACCAATCGAGATGTTTCAACAAATGGATGTAGGGCTGGAAGTGCTCACTCGTCTGTGCCAAAGAATTTGGAAGACAGCTACCTGGCCAACCAACTGGAGATATCCATATTTATGCCTCTTTCCAAGAAAGGTGATCCAACCAAATGCAGAAATTATCGAACAATATTATTAATATGACCTGCAAGCAAAATTTTGCTGAAGACCATTGAAAAGTGGCTGCAGCATTATATCGACGGGAAACTGCCAGAAATTCAAGCCGTATTTAGAAGAGAATGTGGAACCAGGGATACTGTTGTGGATGCCAGATGTATCATGGCTGAAACTAGAGAATACCAGAAGGATGTTTACCTGTGTTTTATTGACTATGCTAAGGCATTTGACTGTGTGGATCGTAACTAATTATGGATAACATTGTGGAGAATGGGAATTCCAGAACACTTAATTGTGCTCATGAGGAATCTGTACCTGGATCAAGAATCAGTTGTTCAAACCAAACAAGGGAATACTGCATGGTTTAAAGTCAGGAAAGGTGTGCACCAAGCTTTTATTCCTTTTGCAATACTTATTCAGTCCGTATGCTGAGCAAATAACCCAAGAACCTGGACAACATGAAGAAGGACAGGGCATCAGGATTGGAGGAAGACTCATTAACAACCTGCATTATGCAGATGACACAACCGTGCTTGCTGAAAGTGAAGAGGACTTGAAGCACTTACTGATGAAGACCAAAGACCACAGCCTTCAGTACAGATTACACTTCAACATAAAGAAATCAAAAATCCTCACAACTAGACCGATAAGCAACATCATGATAAACAAAGAAAAGATTGAGGTTGTCAAGGATTTAATTTTACTTGGATCCACAATCAACACCCATGGGAAGAGCACTCAAGAAATCAAAAGACGCATTGCATTGGGCAAATCAGCTGCAAGGGACCTCTTTAAAGTGTTGAAAAGCAAAGATGTCACCTTGAAGGCTAAGGTGCGCCTGATCCAAGCCGTGGTATTTTCAATCAAATTATATGTGTGCTAAAGAGGACAATGAATAAGGAAGACCAAAGAAGAATTGATGCCTTTGAATTGTGGTGTGTGGCAAAGAATATTGAATATACCATGGACTGCCAAAAGAACAAACAAATCTGCCTTGTAAGAAGTACAAACAAGAATGCTCCTTAGAAGCAACTATGGCGAAACTGCGGCTTACATACTTTGGACATGTTGTCAGGAGGGATCAGTCCTTGGAAAAGAACATCATGCTTGGTAAAGTACAGGATCAGTGGAAAAGAGGAAGATCCTCAACAAGATGGACTGACACAGTGGCTGCAACAATGGGCTCAAACATAACAGCGATTGTGAGCATGGCGCCAGACTGGGCAGTGTTTCGTTCTGTGGTACACAGGGTTGCTATGAGTCGAAACCGACTTGACGGCACCTAACAACAACAAAAACAAACATTTTTCTGGTATTCTCTGCTTTCAGCCAGGATCCACCTGACATCAGCAATGGTGTCACTGGTTCCATGTCCTCTTTTAAATCCGGCTTGAATTTATGGCAGTTCCCTGTCGAGGTACCGCTGTGGCCGCTTTTGAGTGATCTTCAGTAAAATTTTGCTTGCATATGATATTGTTCAGTAATTTCTGCATTTGGTTGGATCACATTTCTTGGGAATAGGGATAAATATATATCTCTTCCAATCACTTTACTAGGTAGCTGTCTTTCAAATTTGATGGCATAGACGAGTGAGCATTTCCAGCATTGCATCCATTTGCTGAAACATCTAAATTGATATTCCATCAATTTCTGGAGCCTTGCTTTTCGCCAAAGCCTTCAGTGCAGCTTAGACTTCTTCCTTCAGTACCATCAGTTCCTGATCATATGCTACCCCCAGAAATGGTTGAACATCGACTAATTCTTTTTGGTACAGTAACTCTGTGTGTTCCTTCCATCTTCCTTTGATGCTTCTTGCATTGTTTAACATTTTCCTCATAGAATCCTTCACTATTGCATCTAGAGTCTTGAATTTTTTCTTCAGTTGTTTCAGGTTGAGAAATGCTGAGCGTGTTCTTCACTTTTGGTTTTCTATCTCTAGGTCTTTGCACATGTCATCATAATATTTTACTTTGTCTCTTCAGCCATCCTTTGAAATCTTCAGTTCTTTCACTTCATCATTGTTTCCTTTTGCTTTAGCTACTCTACCTTCTCTCTTCTGACATCCTTATAGGTCTTTTTTTTTTTTTTTTTCTCTCCTGTCTTTTATTGTTCCCTTGCTTTCTTCATGTGTGATGTCCTTGATGTCATTCCACAACTTGTCTGGTCTTCAGTCATTTATAATCAATGTGTCAAATCTATTCTTGAGATGGTCTCTAAATTCAGGTGGAATATACTCAAGGTTGTACTTTGCCTCTCATGGATTTGTTCTAATTTTCTTTGGTTTCAACTTGGACCTGCTTGTGAGTAGTTGATGTTGTGATGTGTAGTCAGCCTCTGGCCTTGTTCTGAGTGATGATATCGAGCTTTTCCATCATCTCTTTCCACAGATGTAGTCAATTTGATTCCTGTATATTCCATCTGGAGAGGTTCATGTGTATAGTCACTGTTTATGTTGGTGAAAAAAGGTACTTGTTATGAAAAACTCGTTCTTGCAAAATTCGGTCATGTGATCTCCAGCATTGTTTCTATCACCAAGGCCATATTTCCAACTACTGATCCTTCTTCTTTGTTTCCAACTTTCCCATTCCAATCACCAGTAATTATCAGTGTAACCTGATTGCATGTTGGACCAATTTTAGACTGCAGAAGTTAGTAAAAATCTTCAGTTTCTTCATCTTTGGCCTTAATGGTTGCTATACAAATTTGAATAATTGTCATATTACCTGGTCTTCCTTGTAGGCATATGGATATTACCTTATCATTGACGGCATTGTACTTCAGGATAGACCTTGAAATGTTCTTTTTGACAACGAATGCAACACCATTCCCCTTCAAGTTTTCATTCCCGGCATAATAGACCATATGACTGTCTGATTCAAAATGACCAATACCCGTTCATTTCAGCACACTAATGCCTAGGATATCAATCTTTATGTGTTCCATTTTGTTTTTGATGATTTCCAATTTTCCTAAATTCATACTGCATATGTTCCATGCTCCAACTATTAATGGATGTTTGTAGCTGTTTCTTCTCATTTTGTGTTGTGCCACAACAACAAATGAAGGTCCTCAGAGCCTCACCCCATCCATGTCATTAAGGTTGACTCTCCTTCGAGGAGACAGCTCGTACTTTGAGTGCCTTCCAGCTCGAGGGGCTCATCTTCTGGCAATATATCAGACAATGTTCTGTTGCTAGTTACGAGGTTTTCACTGGCTAATTCTTTTCAGAAGTAGACCTTTGGGTTCTTCTTCCTAGCTTGTCTTAATCTGGAAGCTCAGCTGAAACCTGTCCACCATGGTTGACCCTGCTGGTATTTGAATACTGGTGGCATAGCTTCCAGCATCAGAGTAACACATAAGCATCCACAGTATGACGAACTGACAGAGGCGTGGGGGTTTATGTCCGTAGACAAACGCTTAATACTGTGTATCTACTATTTTGTAGCCCTGGTGGCATATTGGCTAAGAACTTGGCTGCTAACCAAAGGGTCATCAGTTCAAATTCTCCTTGGAAATCCTATAGGGCAGTTCTTCTCTGTCCTATAGGGTCATTATGAGTCGGAATTGACTTGATAGCTACAGGTTTGGTTTTGTTTTTAGCCACTATTATAGTGTCATACAGGTTATTTCTCTGCCTTGAAAATGTCCTGTGCTGTAAGTGTTCATTCCTTCCCCCACTTAAACCAAAACTCAAACCCATTGCTGTTGAGTTGATTCCAACTCATACCGACCCTATAGGACAGGATAGAACTGCCCCATAGAGTTTCTAAGGTGCACCTGGTGGATTTATTGGGGTTAGCAGCTGTAGCTCTTAACCACCAGGCCACCAGGGTTTCCCAGCTATTTAATGTACGCTTCCAGTGACAGTCCACAACATGTAAGCATGTGTATGCATTAGTGTGGACAGTGTGTGTGTGTCATTCCCTACCTTTTTTTAAACCCATAAAGTAACATGCAGTATACATTATTCTGAATCTAATTTTTTCATTTAATAACATAATACTTGAAATTGTTTTATGTCCATATACAGATCTACCTGGTTGTCTTTGATGGACGTAGAGTCTTCTGATGTAAGGATGTAACATGACAGATTTAACTCTTTGGATCAGTTGGGGTTTGACCAGGGAAGCAGAACCACTGTGAGTGATATAAAAGAAGGAGTTTCAGACAAGAACTAGACATCATGTTATTATTTTTGATGGCTACATAATCTTCTGATGTAAGGATGTAACATGATAGATTTAACTGATTGGACCAGTTAGGGTTTGACCAGGGAAGCAGAACCACTGTGAATGATATCGAAGAAGAAGCTTATGGTCTGGTTAAACAGCCCATGTGCGTGTGTGGACTCTGCTACTAGGACTCAGTCTAAAGTCCGGAGAGTTGGGACTGGAATGGAAGGTGGAATAGAATGGAGGAGACCTGTGAGGATAAGTCAAACCACACTTTTTAGCACGTCTATTGATGGTCATTCAGAGTATCTGCATGATAAGTGGATGCCCCTATCATGGACTGAACTCACACCTGGCCCAGGCTCCTGAGGAAATCCTGCAAGAGCCTGGGGAGCGGTGCACCTGGCTGCTGTTGGCGGCCTAGCGCCTGCCCTACACCAACCTCCAAACTAAGCAAGCACTGCTCTCCACCCCACCTGCCCTCCATATGGTGCATGCTCCCTGTGGTGAACCCTCACCCTCACTCTCACAAGGAGAGGATCCAGGGAACCTGGCTCCAGCCTGGCTAGGTTGCATGGTGCACAACTTCCATACTAATCTGATATCAGTGGAGCCATAGATGTGTTTCAATTACTTACTTCTATCAACGATGACTATCTTTGTGCATACACTTTCATCCACCTGTGCAAGAACAGCTAGAACATTAATTCCTGGAAGTGGAATTCCTGGTTCAAAGGGTAGTACACTTTTTATTTTATTACATATCGATAAATTTCACACCAAGGAAGTTGCACCAATTTATATTCCTGACAACGATATGGGAGAGTTCTCATCCTGAAGTCCTTACAACAGAATGGATTATCCTACCCTTTGATCGATGGGTGAAATAACATATGTCATTGTGGTTTTAATTTGTGTTTCTCCTTATTACAAGTGTAGCTGAGCATCTTTTCATGTGTTAAAGCCACTTGTATTCCCTTTCTTCTCACCAAGTGTGTTTAACCATTTTTCCTTTCTTTTTGTATATTGATTTATAAGAGCTTGTTATCTAGTTAAGAATTTTGTCCAATGTGTGTATGCCAAATATGTTTCCCTGTTTGTCTTTTCCTTTTTATCTGTGCAGAAATTTACTTTTTATATTACCTTATCATATTTTTTTATTATATGGATCTGGAACTTCCTGCTTTTGAAAAGATTGTTATTTCTTTGGTTTTTCACAAGAATTTTGAAAGCTAGGTGATATGATTCCTATTCTACCAATGAAGAAGCTGAGGTTTTTAGAAGGTAGGTAAGTGCCAAGGGTCACATAAGAAGCAGTTGTGCCGTGTCCCCCCAGGAGACAGATGGTGCAGCCAGATTTGGTAATTTGAAGAATGTTTAATAAAGGGACTATTAGGGCAATGCAAGTGGTTTGTGCTCGATGACTAACCTAAAGGCTGGCCGTTTGAACTCACCAGTGGTGCTGCAGAAGAAAGGCTTGATAACCTGCTTCCATAAAGACTGCGACTGAGAAAATCCTATGGAACAGTTCTACCCTGTAAAACACGGGGTCACCATGAGTCGGAATTGACTGAACAGTAACAGGAATGGGTGGGATTTTTCAAAGGCGTGGACACAATGTTGAAAAACAACAATGGGTAGTGTAGTTCCCCAGGACTAATTAGAGTGGGAAGAACCATTATCACCTGTTGGACTGATGGGTTGGGGTGAGGCGAGTGGTTACTGGAACCCAGATAAGGGAAATCTTTGGGGGAAGGGGGGGTTAAAGAGGAGCTGTGCTCTTCAGTGGAGGTACATAGCCAGACTCTTGGTGACGTAGACTCTGGGGAGTCACAACTCTCTGCAGGAGCTGGAGTGATAAATACCCTGAACTCTCTCTTCTCTGCAACAGTTCCCTGGCTGATGATGACCAAGGGCTGAGCCCTAGTGGAAACCAATGGCTCAGAGGGCCTTGGATGCCTGGATACCAGGTGGTTTCCCAGAACCTAGAGCAGGTTGGAGATGGGACCTGGAGGAACAAAACAGTGAAGCCTGACTTTACCCAGTTCCTTTCACTTGCCAAAGTCTCAACTCCTGATAACTGCCTCTGTGCACAAACCCACATACCTCTGAGACACTATGGTAAGAACTAAGAGTGGGCTACGATAATTAGGGTAGCATTTTAGTACTGAAGGAGTGTTTAGATATTATTGGCATGTGGTTAGCAAAAAATAATATTTTAATTTCTCCTTGTGACTTTCAAGGAAATAAAAATAACTGGACCGTCAGGGTTATGAAGGAGAAAGAGGAGGTCAATGAAATACATTGGGAAAAATTAACAGTCTCTGGGCACAAGTAACAATCTCAAAGAGATGAAATTGATCTGTTGGCCACTAGTGTCAAGGTAACTACTTAGTGCATTTGAGTCAGTTCAGCGAAATGTGTCATTTTTAATGGCAGTGGATATGTTCCCTGAATCGTGACATATTCTTCCACCAAATCCATTCATGTGAGAGAAAGTTGTCTAGCACTAACTTCCATTACACAGGCGGGCCATAGAAAAAAACTGGAGATTCAAAGGTAAATTCTGAAACTTATTCTAAGATTAAAAGAAAAAAAAAAAAAAAAAGAGGATAGTAGAAGACAGGTCCTAGGATGTGGACATCATGATTAAAAAAAAAGAAAGCAACAGAAGGCTGAATTATGTTCTAATCTAGCCACACTGAACTAACTTTAGTTTTTCAAAACTTCCCTTCTCTCTGGCTCTGGGACTTGTCTGCAGGGTGAATTTGTTCAAGAATCCAGTCATTTTAGGAGATGATTGGATTAGTCCAACTGAGAAATAAAATCCTGGACCAGATGCAATAGGACAAATGGGACAGAGTCAAGAATCATTAGAACAAAACCATATCCAGGGAAATGGAAGTATGATATGATCTAGAATCTTAGGCTTTGTTGATGGAGAACTGTGGTACTTTAAAGGGAACCAGGACATCAAGAGAACAAGTGAAGGGGGGGTAGAGAGATGATGATTTCAGTTTACAGACTCTTAAGCTGAGGTTGCTGTGGATCATATTGGTGGAAGTGCATTGGTGGTTCAGTGCTAGAATTCTTGTCTTTCATGTGGGAGAGTCCTGAGATCAATTCCCGGCCAATGTGTCTTATGCACAGCAACCCCCTGTCTGTCTGGAGTCCTGTGTGTTGGTATGATGCTGAATGGTTTTCAGCAGAACTTCCAGACTAAGGCATAATAGGAAGAAAGTTCTGACAATCTACTTCCAAAAATCAGCCAATAAAAACCCCGTGGATCACAGTGATCCACAACCAATCATGGGGATGGTGCATTTCTGCCACTGTGCACAGAGTCACCATGAGTCGGAAGTCGACTCAACAGCCACTAGCAATGAAAATAACAAATATTTCAGGCAGTTGGAAATATTATCCTGGGGTTTTGAATAGAAATTGGGTACTGTAGATATGGAATCATTTATTATCTAAATAGAGTTGACAGTTAAAACTTTGACAGTAAGTTGAGGCATGAGATTAAAGAGAAAAGGTAAGGCCAAAACTAATGAAATTTCATTAATTTAAGAAACATTTAAAAGTATCTCACTAAATGTTTTGTAGTGAGCTAGAAAAATTTACAATAATAGTGTAAGGAAGAAGAAACACCAGAGAGGAAAAGACACATTAGTAAATCTTCTTCAGATGTAGTGTGGTACTTCTCAAGGAATTGGTCCATTTCATTTAATTATCAAATCTGTGGCCACAGAGTTGTTCATAATATTTCTTTATTATTCTTTAGTGGCCATGGGATCAGTAGTGATGGCTCCTTTTTTTTTTTATTTCTGATATTAATAAATTTTGCCTTCTTTTTTTCTTGGTTAGTCTTGCTAAGGGTTTATCAGTATTACCAATCTTTTTGAAGAACTGGCTTTAGTTTTTATTGATTTTCTCTATTATTATCCTGTTTTGAATTTCAATTACATTGACTTCTGCTCTAATTTTTATTATTTCTTTTCTTCTATTTCCTTTAGGTTTGTTCCTAAGGTGATAGCTAAGATGATTATTTTAGATCTTTCTTCTTTTTTCTTGCATGCATTCACTGCTATAAATTTTCCTCTAAACACTGCTTTTGCTGCATCCCAGTGATTTTGGTAAGTTTGTATTTTAATTTACATGTTGTTCAAAAAAAATTTTTTTTTTTTCTGAATGTCGTGTGGTATCCAATCCTGAATTTGGAATAATGATGTGTATAAAGGTTGGCTCTCTTGCCTGCTAAATTTATTGCAACCCCCACTCCCCTGCCCCAGAACTACAATCATCACAAGCAGGGTCACATCCCAAATCAATATCCCACCAGCACTCAGCAACCCCCTGTGGGCCTGCTGGGTGCCAGGAACTGTGCTCTTGGTGATTTATACTTTTCTACTCCATCTGTGTAGTAGATAGAGTTATTTCTATTCTAGATGCAGACACTTGCCTATGGACCTAGCTAGTGGGAAGTGGAATTAGGAATTGAATATGCGTCTGATTCTCCCTGAAACATCAGACTCTTTTCTGTTTGTTTTTCCTGTAAATTGGGAATAATAACTCTGCTCCCACTTTGCAAACTACGTAGCCATAACCCCCTCTACCTGAGTCCATCTTCTCTGTCTCCTCAAAGAACCTCAATCTCTGCATTATTTCTATATTCCCTCTATCAGCTGAGCATACAAATGGTTAATATGCTTGGCTGCTAACTGAAAGATTGGACTCTACCCAGAGATACCTCAGGCGAAAGGCCTGACAATCTACATCCAAACAACCAGCCACTGAAAACCCTATGGAGCAGAGTTCCACTCCAGCACACGTGGGGTCATGATGAGTCAGAATTAACTCCGCTGCAACTGATTTTTTTTAATAAAAAAGAGTGTCAAACTTCCCTTGGTAGTCACATGTATCCACAGCCTTCACTTTCTCTCTCTTCCCCTTTATAACCAAACATCTGTTTGCACTTCTTGCCTCCATTTCCTCTCTTTCCAATGACTACTTAAACCAGAGAATCTGACTTCGTTTTCATTAAATCATTTGCCAGAAATGACCTTTTCCTAATTCCAATGGTCAGTCTTCAATTGTCATCTGATTTAACTTCGTAGTAGCTTTCCACACAGGGGAGTGGTCTTTCCTACTGACCTCTTTTGTTTTCTTGACAAGACTGCTTTGCCTTTCCTTCTCCATCTCCTTTTTGGGCTTCTCCCCTTGGCCTACCTCAATCATGATAGTTACACAGGTCCTGCTGTCTTCCCTACTTACATCACTTGGCTGTGTGATACCATGTATTCTTATGGTTTCAATCATCATCACTGCCTAGGATACCTAGTCCATTTAAAAACCAAGACTGCTTCTACATGTTTCAGACTGAACTAATCAAGATGCCACATGTCACTTCTGTTTGAAAGCCTTCTAGGCATCTCAAATAAAACCTGACAAAGTGGGATTTATTAATCTCCCTGAAACCATTTCTACCTATTTTTGTGTTGGTTCTAACAGTGACCCTGTAGGACAGAATATAACTGTCACATAGGATTTCCTAGGCTTTAGTCTCTACAGGAGCAGGTTGACAGGTCTTTTCTCCCACAGAGCTGCTGATGGAGTTGAATCACCTACATTTTAGCTAGTAGCTGAGCACTTAATCATTTAGCCACCAAGGCTCCTTAAAAAACTCATTGCTGTAATATCGATTCTGACTCATAGTGACCCTAAAGGACAGAGTAGAACTGCCTCATAGAGTTTCCAAGGAGTGCCTGGTGGATTCTAACTGCCGACCTTTTGGTTAGCAACCATAGATCTTAACCACTATGCCACCAGGGTTTCTAAGTCTCCTTAGTGTCTTTTATATCAGTAGCTACTAAGCAAAGGAAAGGGTAACGTAAATCTCAGCTTTTTTTCCTTAATACTAGATCAAGGAAAAATATCAATCTTTTGCCTCTATCTGACAATCATAATTGATGAAGCAGTGAGTTGATGAAGCAACAAAAGGAAATATGTGCTGAGCCTGAACTTCATACTTCAGGCTGCTATTTCATGGTTAATAATAATGACGAAAAACGTATTACTTGCAACTTAAAAAATTTTCTGTCTAGTATTTGAGCCATCCTTATAATTACACAAATCAAGAAATTCAGGCCAAATATGTCATGAAAACACCTCCAGATTACTTTATATTTGTATGACACAAACTGTTCTCATTTGTTGACAATCATTTTCCAGGATACGCATAAATTATAAATGCATTCTGTAATTCAAAGAGTTGAATGTGAAAGCAAATACTGAGAGGGGGCAGATATTGAAATGAATCTCTCAGAACTTCAATTTTCTTTTTCATATAAGGATGAACTTTCCCTATAATTGTTCTTTTGTTGGAGAAATATTAACTGATCCTATCCAAATTTCTATTCATTCAACCTTTTAGACTCTGACACTCTATTGCAACTACATTTGTTGTTGTTGTTAGGTGTCATCCAATAGGTTCTGACACATAGTGACCCTCCATGCAATAGAATGAAACACTGCTCAGACCTGCGGCTTCCTCACAATCTGTGCTATGTTTGAACCCATTGTTGCAGCCACTGTGTCAGTCCATCTCATTGAGGTTCTTCCTTTTTTTCACTGACCTACTTTGCCAAGCCTAAATTTCTTCTCCAGGGACAGATTCCTCCTGATAACATGTCCAAAGTGCGTGAGATCAAGCCTTGCCATCTTCACTTCCAAGTAGCATTCTGGCTGTGCGTCTTTGAAGACAGATTTGTTTGTCTGGTAGTCCATGGTATAGTCAATATTCTTTGCCAACACCATAATTAAAAAGCATCAATTTCTCTTCAGTCTTCCTTCTTCATTGTCCAGTTTTAGCATGCATATGAGATGATTGAAAACATCATGGTTTGGGTCAGGTGCACCTTAGACCTCAAAGTGACATCTTCAGTTTTTAACACTGTAAAGAGGTCTTCTGCAGCAGATTTTCTCAATGCAACATATCTTTTCAATTCTTGACTGCTGCTTTCATGGGTATTGATTGCAGATTCAAGTAAAAGGTAATCAGTAAAAACTTCATTATCTTCTCCATTTATCATGATGTTGTTTGTTGGTCCAGTTGTGAGGATTTTTGTTTTCTTTAGGTTGAGGTGTAATCATACTGAAGACTGTAGCCTTTTATCTTCATCAGTAAGTGCTTCAAGGTCTCTTCATTTTCAGCAAGCAAGGTTGTGACATCTGCATAACGTGGTTGTTAGTGAGTCTTCCTCCAATCCTGATGTCACGTTCTTCTTCATATAGTCCAGCTTCTCAGATTATTTGCTCAGCATACAGGTTGAATAAGTATGGTGAAAGGATACAACCTTGACACACATCTTCCCTGATTTTAAACCATGCAGTATTCCCTTGTTCTGTTCGAACAAATGCCTCTTGGTCTATGTACAGGTTCCTCATGAGCACAATTAAGTATTCTGGAATTTGCATTCTTCGCAATGTTACTCATAATTTGTTGTGATCCATGCAGCTGAATGCAGATGAATAGCTGATAAAACACAGGTAAAAATGTTTCTGGTATCCTCTGCTTTCAACCAAGACGTACCTGAGATCAGCAATAATATCCCTCATTGCATGTCCTCTCCTGAATCCTGCTTGAATTTCTGGCAGTTCCCTGTAGATGGGCTTCTGAAAATGTTTTTGAATGATCTTCAGCAAAATTTTACTTGTGTATGATATTAGTGATATTGTTTGATAATTTCTGGGTTCTGTTGAATCACCTTCTTTAGAATGGGCACAAATATTGATCTCTTCCAGTCAGCTGGCCAGGTAACTGTTTTCCAAATTTTGGGCATAGACAAGTAAGCACTTCCAGTGTATTACTATATTGGTAATATAGGGATAACTTATTGACTTTCGTTTAGAGTTAGTAAAGTTGTTTCTGTGGGAATCACTTCACTTAGAGTTGTAGAAAAGGAATGGTTCTCTAGGTTAAGTACACTGAGAAATACTGTCTGTTAGAAAACGTATCAAAAATGTATTCAGTGAAAGCTTCTTTTCTTTTCTTTTTTTTTTTCTCCCATTTAAAAAATGAACACTGCAGGACCAAGTACATTCTCTCAATGCATCCATTTACTAGAGTGGTTGATTATATTGATTTTTTCCCTAACAAATTCCCATCAAAATAATATGTATTTTTAAAGTAGTGCTCCCTGGTTCTGGCTCTGTCCTCAGAAAGTAAACTCTATCTTTTATCTCCTTGACATGTGTCAGCTACAGCTATATTAAAACTCTACATTTTAATCTTCCTGAATTCAATTCTCTTGATGAATTTCTTCTTCTTCCATGCCTGGAGTTCTGACTTCAAAAGAAGCTTTTCACACACAAGAGAGATACATGCCAGGAGAGCTGAAGGAAGGATTGGGTCAAATAACATTGGAACTCCTTTCTTCCTGCATTTGGAGATGTGATAAGGGAACCCAAAATAAATGGCACAAGAAGTACAGCTGTTATTATATTCTCTATAGGTTCTACTGGAAGAAATTGTGTCTCTTAAAAAAGAGAAGTTCATAAACTGTCTGACTCTGCTGTGATATCCAATTTTCCCAATACTCTTCCTGTAAATTGAAAAATCTACAGATTAAATACTGTAGAATGTAACAGACTTATGGTTTCATTGCCATGGTACCGTGCAAAGAGTGAAATCTGGGATACGCAGTGTTTAGAAAGAATAGATATTTTTAGTTTCTGGCACTACCAGCCTTCAGAGGGAGGTGGCAAAGGAGAAACCTATTAGCACGGACAAACGCAGAGCTTTCTTGGGTCAGTCTCTGTTTTCCTCTGAGTCTGTGGCATTTTTAGCACCTGTTCATGCTTGGCTCTTAGTGGGTAAAAAAACAAAAAACAATAAGCTGCTGCCACAGAGTAATTCTAACTTTTGGCAATCCCATGTGTTACCAAGTAGATTGTTCTATAGGGTTTTCCCGGCTGTGACCTTTACAGAAGCAGATTGCCAGGCCTTTCTTTCATGACACCACTAGTGGATTTGAACCACCAAACTTTAGGTTAGTAGTTGAGCACAAACTCTTTGCGCCACATATGGAGTCTCCTACGGAACTTCTGTTTCAGATTCGTAGTACAAGGACAGTGCATACTCACAGTCATGTGCCTGGAAAAGTGGACACGCACACCCACATGCAGAAAAAAAAAACAACGAGAGCCTGGTGATGCTTTTTTGCTAATATCACATAGTACTTGAAACCTAAGGTTGTAACCTCAGATGGAGACTTCATGCATCTCTGCAGAAAAGATATTCAGCTTCAAGAAAAAGGAGTTTCATCCTCTCCTATGGATTTCTACCATGCATCTGTCAGTTCGTCCTACTGTGGGGGCTTGTGTGTTGCAATGTTGCTGGTATTTAAAATACCAGCAGGATAACCCATGGCAGATAGGTTTCAGGGGATCTTCTAGACTACGACAGACTAGGACAAAGGACCTGGCAGTAGACTTCTGAAAAAATTTGCCAGTGAAAACCTTATGAATAGCAACAGAACATTGTCTGATATAGTGCCAAAAGATGAGCCCCTCAGGTTGAAAGACAATAAAAATACGACTGGGGAAGAGCTTCCTCCTCAAAGTAAAGTCGACCTTAATGATATAGATGGAGTTAAGCTTTTGAGACCTTCATTTACTGATGTGGCAAAACTCAAAATGCAATGAAACAGCTGCAAATATCTATTAATAATCGGAACTTCGAGTGTACGAAGTATTAATCTAGGAAAACTGGAAGTCATAAAAAAATGAAGTGGAATGCTTAAAGATCAATATCCTAGGCATTCATGAGATGAAATGGACTGGTATGGGCCATTTTGAATCAAACAATCATATAGTCTACTATACTGGGAATGACAACTTGAAGAGGAATGGTGTTGCATTGATCATCGAAAAGAACATTTCAAGGTCTATCCTGAAGTATAACACTGTCAGTGATAAGATAATATCCATATGCCTACAAGGAAATCCAGTTAATATGACTGTTATTCAAATTTAAGCATCATCCACTAAGGCCAAAGATGAAGAAATTGAAGATTTTTATCAGCTTCTGCAGCCTGAAATTGATCAAACATGCAATCAGGATGCATTAATAATTACTGGTGATTGGAATGAGAAAGTTGGAAACGAAGAAGGATTGGTAGTTGGAAAATATGGTCTTGGGGATAGAAACACTGCTGGAGATCGAATGATAGAATTTTGCAAGACCAACAACTTCATTGCAAATACCATTTTTTATCAACATAAATGGCTACTATTCAACTATGCAGATCATGACAAATTATGGATAACATTACAAAGAATGTACACTTAGGAACGCTTAATTGTGCTCATGAGGAAACTGTACATATACCAAGAGCCTGTCCTTCAAACAGAACAATGGGGTACTGTGTGGTTTAAAAATATGAAAGATGTGTGACAGGGTTGTATCCTTTCACCATACTTAATCTGTATGCTGAGCAAATTATGGGAGAAGCTGGGATATATGAAGAAGAATGGGGCCATCAGATTTGGTGGAAGACTCATTAACAAACTGCGATATGCAGATGACACAATTTTGCTTGCTCAAAGTGAAGAGGACTTGAAGCACTTACTGATGAAGATGAAAGACTACAGCCTTCAGTATGGATTACACCTCAACATAAAGAAAACAAAAATCCTCACAACTGGACCAATGAGCAACACCACGGTAAACGGAGAAAAGATTGAAGTTGTCAAGGATGTCATTTTACTTGGCCCATAATCCATACTCGTGGAAGCAGCAGTCAAGAAATCAAAAGACGTGTTGCATTGGGCTAATTTGCTGCAAAATTCTTCTTTAAATTGTTGAAAAGCAAAGGTGTCACTTTGAGGACTAAGGTTTGCCTGACCCAAACCATGATATTTTCAATCACCTCGCATGCATGCTGGGCAATGAATAAGGAAGACAGAAGAATAATTGATGTCTTTGAATTATGGTATTGGTGAAGAATATTGAATATACTATGGACTGCCAGAAAAGAGAACAAGTTTGTCTTGGAAGAAGTATGGCCAGAGTGCTCCTTGAAAGTGAGGGTGGAGAGACTTCATCTCATGCACTTTGAAAATATTATCAGAAAGGACAAGTCCCTGGAGAAGGATCTCATCCTTGGTAAGGTAGAGGGTCATCAAAAAAGAGGAAGACCTTGAAGAGATAGATTGACATAGTGGCTGCAACAATGGGTTCAAATATATCACTGATTGTGAGGATGGTGCAGAACTGGTAGTATTTTGTTCTTTTGTACATGGGGTTGCTATGAGTCGGAAAGGACATGAGGTCACCGAACAATAACAGCATATGGGTTTACCACAGCAGAAAGTATTTTTTCAAATTCTTTTAATTGCAGAAGATGGCTAAACAGCTTTTATCTAACCTATTAAAAGAAGGACAATATACCAAGAGGATAGAGAATAGCTGAGGTGAGTTTGATGGCAGTGAGCCAAGAATTCCCAGATGGGCTGTGCCCAGAAGTAGACTTTGATATGCCTGGAACGGGTACTGAAACCTTGGTCTTGCACTTTTTGATTCTTCCAAAGAGTAACTTTTATGGCAAAAATATAGTGCAGCCTTCCTAAAGTATTTATCAAAAAGAAATTTTACTTAGTTAGCCAGACCAGGTGAACTGTGTCCTCCTGGAAGCTCCTATGGGTACCTGATGCACTGAGGTGTCCTAGCGGCAGCCTTGAATCAATAGAAAATTGTCACTGAAGCAGAATGTGGTACAATGCATAAATTTGAACTTTTCAAGTTTAATTTCACTAAAATTACAATAAGTTAATTTTAAGATTAAAAATAATTATAAAATTACAATAAGGGGATTATAAAGAATTATTGACAAAAATAAAGTTAGTATAAGGAGCTTTCCTATGCAATTGAATTACCTCCCATGATCAAGCCCAACACTCATATCAAGCATGCATGCTCCAACTCAATCCATAACAACATTCTTCTCCAATTCTCAGTTACCTTCCTTGTCCATAAAGATAAAGATGTCTTAAAGTGTTGTGGAAAGGAAACAAGATAAAGAGTACGGAGTTTCACTTTGATAAGGAGGAGACAGAGATGTCTGAAGTCCAGACTTTGCTTGGGGGCCTCTGTGTGCTCAAGCTTAGGGTTCTTTGAGAGCAAGTCATTGGCTTATTACTCATAATTTAAGCCAGAATCTTCTCAAAATGTTGTTCAAGTGCCAGTCTGGAATGTTTGTTAAGATGCAGACTCCTGGGCTCCCTCTCAATCCCACCAAATGGAAAGGGTCCAGGAATCAGCATTTTAATGTGCTCCCCGATGATAAAAAGTTTGGGAAGGTCTGGACTCAGTGCCTGAGATCTGGCCTTCCTCAGCCAGCTGACATGGACCCTGTGAAGGCTTCTCTCCTCACCCCACCTGTGAGTTCTTTCTTCCTAATGTCTCTTACTTCATAATGTCTCTAAACCCTATTGCTGTGACCATTGCCTTTGCTTTAATAGACTCACACTTGATTACTGCGATGATCTAGTAATCATCTTCCAGACTCTAATTTTCTTCCTCTTGGGCTCATTTTGCACACCACTGCTAATTTTAATCAGATCCTATAGAAACTTTGTAAAATCTTCAGGTGTAGTATGTAGAATCTTCAGCCAGTGTTGTTGTGTGCTGTCAATTATAACTCATTGTGACGCTATAGGATGGAGTAAACTGCCCCACAGGGTTTCCAAGAAGCAACTGGTGGATTTGAACTGCTAACTTTTTGGTTAGCAGCCGAGGTCTTAACCACTTTGCTATCAGGGCTCCAAAACCTTCAGTGTTGACTTTTTATTACCTAGTTTATAAATCTAAATGCTTTTCCCTGGCATCCAATTAGACATCTTTACTCATTCCTCAACTGATATTTTCTCTGTCTTTCCCTAATATGATGTTCACAGCCTACTCATTTATATTGTTTTCACCTCAATTAGAAGTCACCCCTCATTCTCAATGGATAATCCTCACTTAGCCAGCTCAATCACACCATAAACATTGCCTCAGACTGCTTCAGTCAAAAAAGTGTCACGCTGGGGAGGCGGAGCCAAGATGGTGGAATAGACAGACGCTTCCCGCCATCCCTCTTTATAGCAAAGACCAAAAAAACAAGTGAAATGAGTGTATTTATGACAAACTAGGAGCTCTGAGCATCAAAGGCAAGCTAAGAAAATGAACTGAGGAGCAGGGGGAGGAAGAGACCATTTAGAAGCGGAGAGGAGTTACTGGACCTGAATCACAGGGAGCCCTTAGGCACCATTCCTGGAGTGGCGGCAGTGGTGGACTGTCACTAGCGTTCGGCTGCAGTTTTCTCAGGGAGAAGCAGCAGCCACACGGCTACTCACACCTCCAGAACCTGAGAAGAATGGCTCTCTAGGCAAAAGCTAAGTACTTGCATATATTTTACCGTGCCCCTCCACCGCCAAGCCAGCTTCAGCGGCTGAATTCCCTGGGCCTGAGATAGGCACTGTTGAGCACCTAGAGCCATCCTCCTAGCCTTGGAGAAGGAAAAAATTTGCAATTGGGGGAAAGGATAATTTGCCAGCTCCACTAACCAGGGGAGCTCAGGACAGAAGTGGCTCCTGTCCATGCATAAATAGTCCATGGACTTTGAGCACCTTTCCCCTCTGCATGGACCTGTGTGGGCCTATTTCAGGAGAATAGGCCCTTATTGGCAGACTCCAACCATTTCATCTGTGTGGTGGAGAGGTGGATGTTTGATGTTTGACATTGCTTTGTCTATTAAAAATGGTCCTCACCTACCCACATCAGGGGCCTAAGGACTGGTAGCTCCACTCAGGTCACCCAGCCACCCACAACAGGGGCCCAAGGATAACTGGTACCTCCCAGTCCTTACAACCAAAAACATTGGGTGCCCATGGTCTGTCTGCAGAACCCAGCCACCTGCACACTCTAGGGAACAGGTACATGCTTTCCTCAGAGACACTTGGGGGTCAGTTCTCAGCCCCCTTCCTCGTTCAAAGCATGACCCCCCCTCCTGCAATCAGATACCGGTACATACACCAATCAACTCTGCCCCTCTAACACTGTAGGACAGAGCCTGTACCACACACTTGATGATCAGCTACCTGGACACCTGAGTAGAATTCATACAGGAAAAGTGAAAGGCCTCCTAGACTGATAAACTTCAAAACAGCTCTAGCCATCTGGGGACAGGATGTCAGAGCTCTAAAGGTGAAAATAATCAAGCTAGCTCACTCAAGCAACCCATTTGGGCATATCAAAACAAAACAAAGCAAGACGATATGACACAGTAAGCAAGCATAAATTAATGCAATAACTTATAGATGGCTCAGAGACAACAGTCAATATCAAGTCACATAAAGAAATAGACCATGATCACCTCAAAAGCTCTCAAAACAAAGAACCCAGGGATCTTCTAGATGAAAGTGCATTCCTGGAATTACCAGAGGCAGAATACAAAAGATTAATATACAGAACCCTTCAAGGCATCAGGAAGGAAATGAGGCATTATGCAGAACAAGCCAAGGAACACACAGATAAACCAAATGAAGAAATTAGAAAGATTATTCAGGAACATAATGAAAAATTTAATAAGCTGGAAAAATTCATAGACAGCAATCAGAAATTCAGAAGATTAATAATAAAATTACAGAATTAGACAACTCAGTAGAAAGTCAGAGGAGCAGAATTGAGCAAGTAGAAGCCAGAATTTCTGAACTTGAAGATAAATCACTTGGCACTAATATATTTGAAGAAAAAACAGATAAAAGAATTTTAAAAAATGAAGAGAGCTTAAGAATCATGTGGGACTCTATCAGGAGAAATAACCCACGAATGACTGGAGTACCAAAACAGGAGGGGTAACAGAAAATACAGAGTGAATTGTTGAAGATTTGTGGGCAGAAAAGTTCCCTGATATTGTGAAAGATGAGAAGATATCTATCTAAGGTGCTCATCGAACTCCACAGAAGGTAGATGTTAAATGAAAGTCACCAAGACATATTATAATCAAACTTGCCGAAACCAAAGATAAAGAGAGAATTTTAAGATCACCTAGGGATAAATGAAAAGTCACCTACAAAGGAGAGCCAATAAGAACAAACTTGGATTACTCAGCAGAAACCATGCAGGCAAGAAGACAATGGGATGATTTATTTAAAAAATCGAAGGAAAAAAATTGCCTGCCAAGAATCATATATCCAGCAAAACTGACTCTTAAATATGCAGGTGAAATTAGGACTTTTCCAGATAAACAGAAGTTTAGGGAATTTGTAAAAACCAAACCAAAACTACAAGAAATGCTAAAGGGAGTTGTTTGGTTAGAAAATCAATAATATCAGGTATCATCTCAAGACTAGAACACTGGCCAGACCAATCAGAAGTCAACCCAGACAGGGGAATCAAAAAAACAAAGCAATATTAAAAAAAAAAAAAAAATCTCCAAACAGGGTAACAGCGATATTATTTTATAAAAGACAACATTAAAACAATAAAGAGGGATTAAGAAACGTAATAATAGATGTTCCATATGGAGAGGAAGATACAGTGAAACAAAGAAATAAAAGTTAGGTTTAAATTTAGAAAAATAGGAGTAAATAATAAGGGTAACCACAAAGGAGACCAACTATCCTACTCACCAAAATAAAACACAAGAAAAAAATAGAGACTCAGCAGAAACAAAACCAGCAACAATGAATATGAGGAAAGGACAATATGTAATCTACTGAGCACATAAAATTAAGTGGGAAAAAGAAACTGTCAACAACACACAAAAAAAGACACCAAAATGATAGCACTAAATTCATACCTATCCATAATTACCCTGAATGTAAATGGACTAAATGCACCAATAAAGAGACAGAGAGTGGCAGAATGGATTAAAAAACACGATCTGTATATGCTGTCTACAAGAGACACCTTAGACTTAGAGACACAAACAAACCAAAACTCAAAGGATAGAAAAAAATATATCAAGCAAGCAAGAATCAAAAAAGAGCAGGAGTGGCAATATTACTTTCTGACAAAATAGACTTTAAAGTTAAATCTATCATAAAAGATAAGGAAGGACACTATATAATGATTAAAGGGACAATATGCCAAGAAGATATAACCATATTAAATATTTATGCACCCAATGGCAGGGCTGCAAGATACATAAAACAAACCCTATCGCCATTAAAAAGTGAGATAGACAGCTCCACAATAATAGTAGGAGACTTCAACACACCACTTGTGGTGAAGGACAGGACACCCAGAAGGAAGCTCAATAAAGACATGGAAGATCTAAATGCCACAATCAACCAACTTGACCTCATAGACATATACAGAACATTCCACCCAATAGCAACCAAGCATACTTTCTTTTCTAGTGCACATGGAACATTCTCTAAAATAGACCACATATTAGGTCATAAAGCAAGCCTTAGCAGAATCCAAAACATTGAAATATTACAAAGCATCTTCTCTGACCATAAGGCCATAAAAGTGGAAATCAATAACAGAAAAAACAGGGAAAAGAAATCAAACACTTGAAAACTGAACAATACCCTGCTCAAAGAACACTGGATTATAGAAGACACTAAGGATGGAATAAAGAAATTCAGAGAATCCAATGAGAATGAAAACACTTCCTATCAGAACCTTTGGGACACAGCAAAAGCAGTTCTCAAAGGTCAACTGATATCAATAAATGCACACGTACCAAAAGAAGAAAGGGCCAAAATGAAAGAACTATCCGTATAACTTGAACAAATAGATGAGAGCAACAAAAGAAACTCTCTGGCACCAGAAGAAAACAAATAATAAAAATTAGAGCAGAACTAATGAAATAGAAAACAGAAAAACAATTGAAAGAATTAACAAGACCAAAAGCTGGTTCTTTGAAAAAATCAACAACATTGATAAACTATTGGCCAAACTGACAAAAGAAAAACAGGAGAGGAAGCAAATAACCCAAATAAGAAATGACATGGGTGATATCACAACAGACCCAACTGAAATTAAAAGAATCATATCAGATTACTATAGAACATTCTAATCTAACAAGTTTGAAAACCTAGAATAAATGGATGAATTCCTAGAAACACACTACCTACCTAAACTAACACAAACAGAGGTAGAACAACTAAACAGACCCATAACAAAAGAAGAGATTGGAAACGTAATTTAAAACCTCCCAGCAAGAAAAAAGCCCTGGCCCAGACTGCTTCACTGCAGAGTTCTACCAAACTTTCAGAGAAGAGTTAACACCACTACTACTAAAGGTATTTCAGAGTATAGAAAAAGATGGAATACTCCCAAACTCATTCTTTGAAGCCAGAATATCCCTGATATCAAAACCAGGTAAAGGCACCACAAAAAAAGAAAATTACAGACCTATATATATCCCTCATGAATGTAGATGGAAAAATCCTCAACAAAATTCTAGCCAATAGAATTCAACGACATGTCAAAAAAGTAATTCACCATGACCAAGTGGGATTCATACCAGGTTTTTTTTTTTTTTAATGCAGGGATGGCTCAATATTAGAAAAACAGTTAATGTAATCCACCACATAAATAAAATGAAAGACAAGAATCACATGATTTTATCAATTGATGCAGAAAAGGCATTTGACAAATTTCAACACGCATTCATGATAAAAACTCTCAGCAAAATAGGAATAGAAGGAGAATTCCTCAACATAGTAAAGCGCATTTATACAAAGCCAATAGCCAACATCATCCTAAATGGAGAGAGCCTGAAAACATTCCCCTTGAGATCAGGCACCAGACAAGGATGCCCTTTACCAGCGCTCTTATTCAACGTTGTTCTGGAGGTCCTAAGCAGAGCAATTAGGATAGATAAAGAAATAAAGCGCATCCAGATTGGCAAGGAAGAAGTAAAAGTATCTCTATTTGCAGTTGAAATGATCTTATACACAGAAAACCCTAAGGAATCCTCAAGAAAACTACTGAAACTAATAGAAGAGTTCAGCAGAGTATCGGGATACAAGATAAACATCCAAAAATCAGTTGGATTCCTCTACATCAACAAAAAGAACATCGAAGAGGGAATCACCAAATCAATGCCATTTACGGTAACCCCCAAGAAGATAAAATACTTAGGAATAAATCTTACCAGAGATGTAAAAGACTCATACAAAGAAAACTAAAAAACACTTCTGCAAGAAACCAAAAGAGACTTACATAAGTGGAAGAACATACCTTGCTCGTGGATACGAAGACTTAACATTATAAAAATGGCTATTTTACCAGAAGTGATCTATATATTTAATGCAATTCCGATCCAAATTCCAATGACAATCTTTAATGAGATGAAGAAACAAATTACCAACTTCATATGGAAGGGAAAGAGGCCCCAGATAAGTAAAGCATTACTGAAAAAGAAGGACAAAGTGGGAGGTCTTACTCTACCTGATTTAAAACCTGTTATACTGCTGCAGTAGTCAAAACAGCCTTGTACTGGTACAACAGATACACAGACCAATGGAACAGAATTGAGAATCCAGACATAAATCCATCCACATATGAGCAGTTGATATTTGACAAAGGCCCCAAAAGAGTTAAACGGGGAAAAGACAGTCTTTTTAACAAATAGTTCTGGCATTACTGGATATCCATCTGTAAAAAAATGAAACAAGACCCATACCTCACTCCATGCACAAAAACGAGTTCAAAATGGATCAAAGACCTACATACAAAATCTAAAATGATAAAGATCATGGAAGAAAAAATAGGGACAATGTTAGGAGCCCTAATACATGGCATAAACAGTATACAAAATATTACTAACAATGCAGAAGGAAAACTAGATAACTGGGAGCTCCTAAAAATCAAACACCTATACTCATCCAAAGACTTCACCAAAAGAGTAAAAAGATCACCTACAGACTTGGAAAAAGTTTTTAGCTATGACATTTCCGATCAGCACTGGACCTCTAAAGTCTACATGATACTGCAAAAACTCAACTGCAAATAACCCAATTAAAAAATGGGCAAAAGATATGAACAGACAATTCACTAAAGAATACATTCAAGTAGCTAGCAGATAACATGAGGAAATGCTCACAATCATTTGCCATTAGAGAAATGCAAATCAAAGCTACGAAGAGATTTTATCTCACTCCAGCAAGGCTGGCATTAATCCAAAAAACATAAAGCAGTAAATGTTGGAGAGGCTGTGAAGAGATTGGAACACTTATATGCTGCAGGTGTGAATGTAAAATGGTACAACCACTTTGGAAATTGATTTGGTGCTTCCTTCAAAAGCTAGAGATAGAACTACCATATGATCCAGCAATCCCACTCCTTGGAATATATCCTAGAAAAATAAGAGCCTTTACACAAACAGATATATGCACACGCATGTTCATTGCAGCACTGTTTACAACAGCAAAAAGATGGAAGCAATCAAGGTGCCCATCAACAGATAAATGGATAAATAAACTACGGTATAGTCACACAATGGAATACTACGCATTCATAAAGAACAGTGAGGAATCTGTGAAACATTTCATAACATGGAGGAAACTGGAAGGCATTATGCTGAGTGAAATTAGTCAGTTGCAAAAGGACAAATATTGTATAAGACCACTATTATAAGAACCTGAGAAATAGTTTAAACTGAGAAGAAAATATTCTTTGATGGTTATGAGAGGCGAGAGGGAGTGAGGGAGGGAAAGGGGCATTCACTAATTAGATAGTAGATTAAGAACTACTTTAGGTGACGGGAAAAATAACACAATACAGGGGAGGTCAGCACAAGTGGACTAAACCAAAAGCAAAGAAGTTTCCGGAATAAACTGAATGCTTTGAAGGCCAGCATAGCAGGGGCAGGGGTTTGGGGACCATGGGTTCAGGGGACATCTAAGTCAATTGGCATAATAAAATCTATTAAGAAAACTTTCTGCATTCCACCTTGGAAGAGGCATCTGGAGTCTTAAACTTTAGCAAGCAATGGCCATCTAAGATGTATCAATTGGTCTCAACCCACCTGGATCAAAGGAGAATGAAGAACACCAAGGACACAAGGTAATTACGAGCCCAAGAGATAGAAAGGGCCACATAAACCAGAGGCTACATCAGCGTGAGACCAGAAGAGCTAGATGATGCCCGGCTACAGCTGATGACTGCCCTGACAGGGAACACAACAGAGAACCCCTGAGGGAGCAGGAGAGCAGGGGGATGCAGACTCCAAATTCTCGTAAAAAGACCAAACTTAATGGTCTGACTGAGACTAGAAGGACCCCGGTGGTCATGGTCCCCAGACCTTCTGTTGGCCCAGAACAGGAACCATTCCCAGAGTCAACTCTTCAGACAGGGATTGGACTGGACAATGGGTTGGAGAGGGATGCTGGCGAGAATTAAGCTTCTTGGATTGGGTGGACACTTGAGTCTATGTTGGCATCTCCTGCCTGGAGGGGAGATGAGAGAGCGGAGGGGGTTAGAGGCTGGCAAAATGGACACTAAAATAGAGAGTAGAGGGAGGGAGCAGGCTGTCTCATTGAGGGGAGAGCAGTTGGGAGCATGTAGCAAGGTGTATATGAGTTTTTGTGTGAAAGACTGACTTGATTTTTGAACTTTCACTTAAAGCACAGTAAAAATTTAAAAAAAGAAAATAAAAGCATCACCGTGCTCCTATGTGTCCCAATACCTTCTCTGCAGCATATTTTTGGATTGTGATTTGTCTTATAAGTCCTTGCCTGACTCATCTGCAAGCCCCTGCAGAACAGAAGGGTGTGCTGTGGTTGCATTTATAGCAGGGAGAAATTGAGTTCCCAGCCCATAACACTGTCTCATTCACTGCCCTGAGCTCTCTCTGTGACCCAGCACCCTGGCCCAAAACCCTGGCCCAAGGTTATACAATTGTTCAGCCATAATAGAGTCTCTTGTTTCTCAGTCCAATGTGCTTTCTTTTTACATATTAGTTGCTTTGAATGAAAACCAAGGATTCTCAGTTACATAAAGTTATATGAGGCTGGGATGTTCTTGGTGATCTTGAGAAAACTTCCAGAAACAGGTCATAGGACCAGCTATTTACTCAGTGGTGTCATGTACGAAGAATGCTTTGCTTCCATTCTGGCTTCATTCATTTATGCAGCTCATACTGAGCTTAGAGTGTGAAGCCCGGGCAAGACTCCATAGGGCATGCAGATAGGAAGCAGACATGAAGTGTGTCCTTATGGGATTTACAATTCTGAAGTGGAAGAAGAAAAAATGAATGCGAATAACTCTACTGCAAGGCTGAGCACATAAGGCGTAGTTTAGACACATTTACTAGTCACCCCACCAAAGGAGGGAGAGCTCCAGTTGGCTTGGATCAAAACTTGTATGTAGATTGTGCCAAGCCCAAGGGTGATGGAAGTTATGGAAGTTCAGTCCACACATCCTTGTACTTCGTAATGTTGGTCTCCAAGTGGTGAGCAAGCCAATCAACAGAGGGCATAGGAGCCTGCTCCTCCTCTCCTCTCCTGCCCTCTCCTGCCTTCTCTTGTCTTCTATTCCCCTCTCCCCTCCCCTCCCCCTCCCCCTTCCCCTCTCCTCTCCTCCCCTCCCCTCTCCCCTTCCCCTCCCCTTCCCCTCCCCTCCCCTCTCCCCTTCCCCTCCCCTCCCCTCTCCCCTTCCCCTCCCCTCCCCTCTCCCCCTTCCCCTCCCCTCCCCTCTCCCCTTCCCCTCCCCTCACCTCTCCTCTCCTTCCCTCTCCTCTCTAACTCTCTCCTTTCCTCTCTTCTCCTCTCCTCTCCTCTTCCTTCCTCCCCTCTCCTCCCCTCTCCTCCCCTCTCCTCTCCTCCTCTCCTCTTCCCTCCCCTCCTGTCCCCTCCCCATCCCACTCTCTCCTCTTACCCCTTCCCTCCCCTCTTTTCCCCTCCCCTCTCTTCTCTTCCCCTCCCCTCCCCTCTGCTCTCCTCTCCTCTCCCCTCTCCTCCTCTCCTCTTCCCTCTCCCACACTCTTCCCTCCCCTATTGTCCCCTCCCACTCTCTCCTCCTGCCTCTTCCCTCTCCTCCTCTCCTCTCCTATTTTCCTCATCCTAAACAGCTGGGCAGAAGGCCCATGCTGCCCCCACTCTCCTCTGGCCACTGTATCCACACTGCAGCCCACAGATTCAGGCCTGGGACCTTGGGTAGAAGAAGGCCATACTAGTCTTGAGGTAAGCTGCTGTCCCCAGCCAAGGTTTCCAGTTGTTCTGCTCTGCAGTATTAGGCAGCTGCACAATCGTTTACACCAAGGCGTATCCCCCATTCTGCCTGTTATTGCATAGAACACCCTTGTCAGTCTTGGGTTAGATGTGAACATTGGGAGAATTTGGAATTCCTGAGTTCTAGAAGGCTTGCTAGATTCACCAACACTGTAAATTAGTCCTATTAGCAAATGCAGCTTCATGGGGAAAGTAGAGCAGGAAGAATCCATCTCTTCTGTTTTACATGTATTTTAGAGTTTACAAAGCACACAGGCAGGAGAATAAAAGGGAACTTAGGAGTGTTGGAGCGTTGGAGGTAGAGAGGACACGTTTTCAAATAGTGCAAACAGGATATGCAGTAGTTTCTTTCTTCATCAGTGTGAGGGCTTTCTGAAACTATAAAGTTCCACCACCTGTCTGTCAGTTTGTCCTACTGTGGTGGCTTGCATGTTGCTCTGAGGCTGGAAACTAAGCCAGCAGTGTTTCAAATACCAGCAGTCATCCGTTGGGGACAGGTTTCAGTGGAGCTTCCAGACTAAAATGGATTAGAAAGTTCTGGTGATCTGCTTCCCAAAATTAGCTGGGGAAAACCCTATGGATCACAACAGAATATTGTCCCGTATAGTGCTCATTGGTGAATTCCCTAGGTTGGAAGGTACTAAAATATACAGTGGCCCCAACGACGGAATAAAACATTCCAACATTCGTGGAGATGACGTAGGACCAGGCAACGTTTCGTTCTGTTGTTAACGGGGTCGCCACGGATGCAGCGAAGCACAACAGCACAATAAAGTTAGAAAATAGCCATGGTTTTGGAAGAGCCTATAAAGGGAACGCAAATGAGATTATTTTCTTAATAACAGGCTTTTTAAATTCTCATAAAAGTAAAAGCAGTATGCTATTTTTGCCCAAATTTGGGCATGCAAACATACCAATGCCACAAATGTTTAAATGTGACACCTCAGGGTTTGGACTGTCTTCCCCTTTGTTTATTCCCAACTGGGATTATTTGTAAGCGTGCTTGGGTGGTAACTCAAGGGGCAGCGCCAGGCAGAGTGTCGTTTCCCTCTGACTTGGGCCTCCGGTCCCTGGGGAGGGAGGGAGCGCCTGCAAACTGATGGAGATGTCAGGCTGTGCTGCAGGAGTGTCGACAGCTGCATGTTCACCACGGTGCCATGGCACTCGCAGACTGAAAGGTTTCACTGTTTACTCACAGCAAAGACACTTAATTAATGACTAGGCCTAATCAGGCTGTCTTATTTATTTACAGGGAGACCAGTGTGTCTTAGCTCAACTGACGTGCAAACAAACCATCCTTGAGGAAGCTTTAATTAATAATTCCAAGCCAGGCGCTCCAAGAGGCTCTGTCACCAAGTGCTGGGGTGATTTACAGCCTCTCCTCTGCCATGTTCTCATGTCCCCTGCATGCAAATCAGTGACCACCCAGCAAATCTTCCTGTTGGAGCTGCACTGGCCCTTGTTAACTGAGGAAGCTCTCTTATCTTTGCATAGACTTAATGGAGATGGATGCCCAGAATGGGAAAGTTCCTGGCGTCTTTCTTAGATACACATGGTACCATTCAAAAGCATCCCCACAAACACTAATAGAGCAGCAGCCACACGAAATACTGAGGTATCCATTTGCCTTAGTGAATAAAAAATGAGTTCAGTCTAATATTGCTCAGGTGGCGTTCACAGTCTAGTTGGCATTCAGACGTTTAGGCAAATAATATGATAAAAGGTCAATTGTGCTAGTTGAAAACCTGGAAGTGGACCACCCACTTGGAGACTAGGATTGGAAAAGATCCATAACTGCTGGGAGGGTAGGGAAGGACCTTAGAGAAGGAGAGAGGGGGATACTTAGAACACTCACTACAGGGCCATGAGGAAGAGGGCCACATCTACTTGAGGAAAAGACAACTCTGAGGACAACTTAGAGGATGTATGGGGAAGGAATGAGGCCTGGGTGCAGGAGAATCCATCGGGAGACTTTCACAATGTGTTGGTTAGAGAGATTGTTGTTCTATGGGTAAAAAGGAGGGCTGGAGCCCTGGAAATAGGAGAAGGGCAATTGTGTTTGAGAGATTACCCGGAAGCAAAATCAAGAGATGTGACAAGGGATTGGATGTAGGGGTGAAGTTAAGAACAGGACCTGAACTTCCATTGGGAATATGTCCTTACCATTACTGAAAATAGAGTTTCAAAGTTCTTTTCCCCTGCTCGGATTTTTTGAAAAGTGTTTATAGTGTTCTTGCATCTAATGCTATTGATGGAAACTTGGTGCCAAACAAGTTCTCCTTTTTTTCCCCGAGGTGTATGTATGTATATATGTACGTATGCATGTATGTGTGTATGTATATATTATGTATGTATCTATTTAGCTCTCTGTCTATCCATCTATCTGTCTATCTCCCTCTCTAACCATCTAACAATCTATCAATCAACCAATCTATCTATCATCTATCAATCTATCATCTATCTATCTATCTATCGTCTATCTATCTATCTATCTGTCTGTCTGTCTGTCTGTCTGTCTGTCTATCTATCTATCATCTATCTATCTACCATCTATCTATCCATCTATCCATTTATCTATCTAATTTTTCCTCCAGATAGCTTCAGATTTTAAAAAGATTTGTTCTTAGGTTTTGCTGTGATATGTAGATGTGTGCTCTCTTTATATAGCCTGTTTGGAATTCTGTTATTTTCAGGTACCATTGAATCAATTCCAACTCATAGTGACCACATGTACAACAGAACGCAACGCTGCTCCATCCTGTGCCATTCTCACAATCATTGCTGTTTTTGAGCCCATAGTTGCAGCACTGTGTCAACGCATCTTGGGACATATTCCCAATGGAAGTTCGGGTCCCGTTCTCGCCTTCACCCCCACATCCAATCCCTTTCACATCTCTTGATTCTGTTTGGCTGACCCTTTACCTTACCAAGCATGATGTCCTTCTCCAGGGACTGGTCCTTCCTGATAACATGTCCAAAGTATGTGACATGAAGTCTTTCATCCTTGCTTCTAAGGAGCATTCTGGCTGCACTTCTTCCAAGATAGATTGTTCAAATAAATCAATTCTTTTTTGGTCTTCCTTATTCATTGTCCAGCTTTCCCATGTATATGAGGCAATTTGAAAACACCATGGCTTGGGTCAGGCTCACTTTAGTCCTCAAAGTGATATCTTTGTTTTTTTAATACTTTAAAGAGGTTTTTTGCAGCAGATTTGCCCAGTGCACTGCATCATTTGATTTCTTGACTGCTATTTCCATGGGTGATGATTATGGATCCAAGTAAAAGTGAAATACTTGACAACTTCAACATTTTCACTTTTTATCCTGATGTTGCTTATTGGTCCAGTTGTGAGAATTTTTGTTTTCTTTATTAAGGCTGCAGTCTTTGATCTTCATCAGTAAGTGTTCAAGTCCTCCTTACTTTTAGCAAGCAAGGTTATACCATCTGTGTATCACAAGTTGTTAATGAATCTTCCTCCAATCCTGATGCTGCATTCTTCTTTGTATTGTCCAGCTTCTTGGATTATTTGCTCAGTATATGCATTGAATAAGGGTGGTGAAAGGATACAACCCTGATCCACACCTTTCCTAAGTTTAAACCACACAGTATCCCCTTGTTCTGACTGGACTGCCTCTTGGTTTATGTACAGGTTCTTCATAAGCACAATTAAGTGTTGTGGAATTCCTATTCTTTGCGATGTTATCCGTAACTTGTTATAATCCTCACAGTCCAATGCCTTTGCATAGTCAACAAACCACAGGTAAACATCTTTCTGGTGCTCTCTGCTTTTAGCCAAGGTCCATCTGACATCAGCAATGATATCCCTTGTTCAAAATTCTCTTCTGAATGTGACTTGGATTTCCGGCAGTTCCATTTGATGAACTGCTACAACTGTTTTTGAATTATCTTCATCAAAAAATCTAAAATTTTATTTTTAGTTCTAGAGATCTAGAGAAAGGTATTGTTGCTATTCCTGCATTTATTTCCTTTCTTTGTTTCTCTCCTTCTCACGCTCCTATTATCTTCATGTAACAAATCTCTTTCTATCCTCCAGGAGTCTGAGTTTCTCTTTATGGTGCTCTCTCTTCTGTTCAGCCACACCCTTCAATTTCTCCATCTGATAGTACAGCTTTCTTCTTCATCCTGAATTCTACCCAAATTATTATATGTTTTACATACTAACTAATTTTCTACTTGCTCTTTTGTTCCTGCTTTGTAATTCTAATGTCTTCCCTTATGCCTTTGAGAATAGTGACGATCTCACTTGAAATACCCACTCCATGTGTTCCAGGAATTGCACTTCAGGGGGTCTTTGGTGTTTGCTTTGCTGTCTTTCTTTTACAATGCTTGCAAGAACTCAAACTTGGGCGTGCATGCTCTGTTCCCCTGGACATTTCAACTACTGGGTCTGTTATTGTGTATTTGGGAAAGTAATAAATTCAAAGTCTTAGCTCACTTTTTTTTCCCAGTGTGTTTAAAGTTATCGGAGCTCATGGGCCCCTTGGCAGAGATCCCCAACTTCACCCACCTTACCTGATGCCATGTTCTCAAGCAACCTCTCTAGTTAGGTATTTTCTTTCAAATCTTGTAAGCTATGGGCACTTTGCAAATTCATTCTCTTTTGTTTATAACCACTAGGATTGTCTCTCACTCTCTCTCTTTCTCTCCTTCTTATTCTGGTGGAGGAGAAGAGGTAGCGCAAGAATGAGTGCCCAGGGACAGGTCAGCCCTACCTGCTTTCTTGTTTCTAACCCATACATGGAGGGTGCCCACATTGGGCCAGTAGAGATGCTGCTTCTGGGTGCAGTTTCCCAGGAACAAGGGGCAGACCAAACCTCAGAAGACAATATCGGGACAGCCCAGACGGGAGGTGAAGGTCATTTCTGAACTGTCCTCCCCCTGCTGTGCTCTCAGAGCTGACCTACTGACATGCTTCCTCAGGTCCAGATCTCTCGTCTAGAGCTTCTTCACACTGGATTTTGTCAGAGGAAGCCAGCAGCCCCTGATCTTTCTGGGACCCAGAAGCACTAAACTTTTTTTCTTAAGTGTACGTGCATGTAAAAAAGATGATTGTGATATTAAGTTATTAACATCAGTGGTTTCCAGACACCACTTCCACCCCGAAATAGGTTAGATGCATGAAGAATACAGACTTCTAGGACCTTCTCTGAACCAGTAAGAAGGGAGCCTGGGGAATAATACAGCTACAGAGAGATGTGTCTGTGTGTATAAATGTGTGTGTGCACGCACACATGGTGTTTTAAAATTATCCAAATTGCCCTGAAAACTACAAATAAAGAGTAAAAAATTTCCTCGTCCTTTCTTCCCATCTCTGCATCCCAGATGTAATGTGTATATGTCCTGTGCTTCATGTCAGCTATTTCTATTTCACATTTTATTTTTTAAGAACTTTTTTTCTTATTTGCTTTATTTTTATTTTTACAGTTAACACCTTCTTCTCGATTCATGAAACTTCGAGAGTACCTAGTGGCTTCTTGCCATGAAAGATGAGGAAATTTGGACAGTTATCATTTCCTACATCTTTACTTCTGGCCCCAACCTCCAAAGTTCTATTTCTTACTAAAAATCCATTGCCACTGAGTTGATTCTGACTCACAGTGACCCTATAGGACGGAGTGGAACTGTCCCATAAAGTTTCCAAGGAGTGGCTGGTGAATTCAACCTGTCAACCTTTTGGTTAGCAGCCATAGCTCTTAACCACTGCACCACCAGGGTGCTTTATTTGTAAAGAAAAACATTTATGTTCTTATCTTTGATAATTTAGTCTCCTGCGCTGCTCTGTAAATGACCATAAATTGAAAATGAAAAAAAATTATAATTATGTAAAAAAAAATACTATAAAGCCAAAATGAATTTTTGAAACAAAAGGATAATATAGTTGCCATCGAGTTGGCTCCATTTCATGGTGACTTTATATATAATGGAAGGAAGCATTGCTCAATCCTGTGCCATCTTCAGGATTGTTGCTGTGTTTGAATCCATTGTTGTTGCTATTAAAGGAAAAATGAGCTACTTGAACTTTGTTAAAAAAAATCTTTCAATAATTTTCAGGGTAATGGCATTTTGTTCAAACAAAAAGTAGATTCCCCAGCTCATTCTGTAATAACACTTAAATGCCACCAAAAAAAAAAGTTGGTATCCTGTGTTAACCTCTTTCTCAGATTTCTTTTTCAATTTCCTAGAGAACAAAAGTTTGTGGGTGCTGCATTTGGAGAGGTCTTTTTTATATTTACCTTCCATATAATTGATGCTTGCAGACATTTCTTTGTCTTAAATTTCTGATTTCTTATTTGTCCACATCCTTTGAGATGGATGGTAGATCTTCCAGACTATCCCGTTTCTCCGTCTTTTTGTTCATCATTTTGGAGATACCCTGGATATTGCCTTCTAGATAATCCAATCATTATTTAGCTATACCCAATTACTAATTAGAGAGTTCATTGGATTTTTTAATTAATTTTAAGAGAACTCATCTTGCCTCTTTATTGCACCTATTAAAATCGTTTGATAACTTGTTGGCACTTGTCCAAATTCACGGATTTGAGCCATTTGTAACTTATTTAATCAACTCTACTTATTCATCACTTATTATGAACTGGGAACTGACCTTGGCTTTTACATTAGTTTAGTAGTTAACATAAAGTTAATTTAAAAAATAAATATAAATAACAAAATGATATATAAAATAATAAATATTTGTTATATATATGTATATGTAACATATATATTACATATACATATATCCTGGAGACTCCAAATGTGCAGAGTAGAACTGCTCCATAGGGTTTTCAAGGCTGTGACCTTTCTGAAGCAGATCATCATGCCTGTCTTCCACTGCACCTCAGGTTGGGTTTAAACTTCCAACTTTTGTGTTTATATGTTGTTGTTGTTATTAGATGCAGTAGAGTCGGTTCTGACCCATAGCAATCATATGTAAAACAGAAGGAAACACTGCCAGATCCTGTGCCATCCTCATGATCACTGTTATGCTTGAGCCCATTGCTGCAGCCACTGTATCAATTCATCTCAATGAGGGTCTTTCTCTTTTTTTGCTGACCTTTTGCTTTACTCTGAATCTTGCTTTTGATCATAGAGCAGCTAAAGCAAACAGGAGAAATTAAGAAGTAAAAAGAGCTGGACAGAACATTTCAAAGTATGCTCGAGAAGACAAAGTGAAGTATTATAATGACAGGTGCAAATACCTGGAAATAGAAAATCAAAAGGAAAGAACGCATTCACATTTCTCAAGCTGAAAGAACTGAAGAAAAAATTCAAGCCTCGAATTGGAACGTCAAAGGATTCTACAGGGAAAATATTAAATGACACAGAAAGCATCAAAAAAAAAAAAAAAAAAAAAAAAAAAGGTGGAAGGAATACACAGAGTCACTATACCAAAAAGGATTGGTCGACTTTCAACCATTTCAGGAGGTATCATATGATCAAGGATCAATGGTACTGAAGGAAGACCTCCAAGTTACACTGAAGGCATTGGTGAAAAACAAGGCTCCAGAAATTGATGGAATACCAACTGAGATGTTTCAACAACCATATGCAGTGCTAGTAATGCTTACTCATCTATGCCAAAAAGTTTGGAAGGCAGCTACCTGGCCAACCAACTGGAAGAGATCCATATTTACGGCTATTCCCAAGAAAGGTGGTCCAATTGAATGCACAAATTTTGAACAATATCATTAATATCACATACGAGTAAAAAATTTTTGAAGATCATTCAAAAGTGGCTGTAGCAGTATATCAACAGGGAACTGCCAGAAATTCAGGCCAGATTCAGAGGAGGACATGGAAGCAGAGATATCATTGCTGATGTCGGATGGATCCTGGCCAAAAGCAAAGAATACCAGAAAGATGTTTACCTGTGTTTTATTGACTTTGTAAAGGCATTCAACTGTGTGGATCATAACAAATTATGGGTAACATTGCAGAGAATGGAAATTCAGGAACACTTAATTGTGCTCATGAGGAATCTGTACATGGCTCAAGAGGCAGTATCTCGAACAGAAGAAGAGGTTACTGTATAGTTTAAAGTGAGAAGAGGTGTGCTTCAGGGTTGTATCTTTCACCATACCTGTTCAATCTGTATGCTGAGCAAATAATACGAGAAGCTGGACTATATGAAGAACTGGGCATCAGGATAGGAGGAAGAGTCATTAACAACTTGCTTTATGTAGATTATACAACCTTGCTTGCTGAACGTGAAGAGGACTTGAAGCACTTACTAATGAAGATCAAAGACCACAGCCTTCAGTATGGATTACACCTCAACATAAAGAAAACAAAAATCCTCACAACTTAACCAATAAGCAACATCATGATAAATGCAGAAAAGATTGAAGTTGTCAAGGATTTCATTTTACTTGTTTCCCCAGTCAACACTCATGGAAGCAGCAGTCAAGAAATCAAAAGATGTATTGCATGGGGGTAAATCTGCTGCAAAATACCTCTTGAAAGTGTTGAAAAGCAAAAATGTCACCTTGAAGACTAAGGTGAACCTGATCAAAGCCATGGTGTTTCCAATCGCCTCATATGCATGCAAAAGCTGGACAATGAATTAGGAAGACTGAAGAAGAATTGATGCCTTTGAATTGTGGTGTTGGTGAAGAATATTAAATATACCACGGACTACCAAAAGAACAAACAGATCTGTCCTGGAAGAAGTTCAACCAGAATGCTCCTTAGAAGCAAGGATGGTGAGACTACATCTCACATACTTTGGATATGTTATCAGGAGGGATCAGTCTCTGGAGAAGGATATCATGCTTGGTAAAGTAGAGGGTGAGCGAAAAAGAGGAAGACCCTCAGTGGAATGGATTGACACAGTGGCTGCAACAATGGGCTCAAGCATAGCAACAATTGTGAGGATGGTGCAGGACCATGCAGTGTTTCGTTCTGTTGTTCATAAAGTTGCTATGATTTGGAACCAACCCTAAGGCTCCTAACAACAACAGCAACAACATAACAATGATTGTCAGGATGGCACAGTACCAGGCAATGTTTCATTCTATTGTCCATAGGGTCACTATGAGTTAAACTGACTCTACTGCATCTAACAACAACAAAAACATATGACTGTATATATATATGTATGTGTATGTATGTATATATATATATATATATATAAATGTGGAGAAAGAGAAAGAGGAAAAAAAAAATCCCTAATTTGGTGGAATCCACATTCTACTGAAGTTGGGGATGAAAATTGACTTCAGCTAGAATAAGTTAATAAACTATATTGTACTTTAGAATGAAATATATTTTTTGGAAAGAAAAAAAAATTTGAGCAAAGTGAGGAAGATAGACTGTGCTGGTTTAATGACTGAATGCAGTATTAAGTAGGGTGATTGACAAGGTGACTGTTATGGATTGCATTGTATACCCTGAAAAGAGAGATATGTTGAAGTTCTAACCCCTGATACCTATGAACCTGACCCTACTGAAAATAGAGCCTTTGAAGACAGTATCAGTTGAATTAACACGAGGTCATACTGCAATAGGATGGGCTTTAATCTTATATGACTGGTGTCCTTATAAAAAGATACACAGAGACAGGAACATAGAGGATGATGCTGCAGCTGCAAGCCAAGGAGCATGTGGGGCCACCAGAAGCCTGGAGAGAGACAAGGAAAATTTCCCTCAAGACTCAGAAGGCATCAACATGGCTGACACCCTGATTTAGAATTCCTAGCTTCCAGAACTGTGACAAAATTAATTTCTGTTCTTGAAAGCCATCCAGCTTGTGGTACTTTGTTAAGGCAGCATCTCCTGGATATTAACATCTTGACCTATTTACAAAGACTGGCAGGAGGTTAAGAAGTGAGTCTTGTGCTTGCTATGATTCTAGCCGTTTCACCAGGAAACTAGCATTTCAGTTAGAAAGAAGAACCAGGGCAAAACCCATCCAGTGGAAGCAAGACCAGCTAAAAAATTTGCTGGGACCAGTTAAAATTCAAAATGGGACTCCTTGTTTAAAAATGACTAAGAATCTCAAGAGGGTGACAGCACAGCATTAAACCAAATTCTGAGTGTGGGTCCCTGTGCGATGCCAAGGTTCTGTGCAGTTCTGTGATTCTATTTATGCCCAGAGGGCTCCGCTATATAAGCAGGAATGGCAAGTCCATAGGTAGGTATTGCCGGAAGTAGTGTCGAAGGAAACACCCAGTCATCAGAGGAATTCCACACTCGTCAATGCAAGGAAGGCTTTTCTATGGAACTAGAGCTTTGTTTTGTCTCAAACTTTGCCCTTCCTCTCTCTGAAGCCCTAGAAGCTCTCCCCAAGCAAAGCCCACTTTCTTTATGGGGTAATTTTTGAGGCTGGTGTCAAAAGCTACTGATAACCACTATTCAATCTGCTCACGAAAGGGAGAGGTGTGTGAGAAATTGACCCAATCCTTTGGAATGAAATTCCACAATGAATTGTCTTAATGATTTCTTGACAGCCCACCCCTGCTCTTTTTGTTGGGTGACTCTGAATTCGGAGCTTCTCTAGGGACCCCAGGGGAAGAGCCATAGGAATGCTTCTGTTTTCTCTATTATTTCTTTCTCAGTTTGAGCCTGTTCACTTTAGAGTTACTACATATTGGACAATCATATAGTCTACTATGGTGGGAATGACAACTCGAAGAGGAATGGTGTTGCATTCATCGTCAAAAAGAACGTTTCAAGATCTATCCTGAAGCACAACACTGTCAGTGATGGGATAATATCCATACGCCTACAAGGAAGACCAGTTAATTCAACTATTATTCAAATTTACACACCAACCACTAGGGCCAAAGATGAAGAATTAGAAAATTTTTATCAGCTGTTGCAGTATGAGATTGATCAAACATGCAATCAAGATACATTGATAATTACTGGCGATTGGAATACGAAAGTGGAAACAAAGAAGAAGGATCAGTAGTTGGAAAATATGGCCTTGGTAATAGAAACAATGCCGGAGATTGAATGATAGAATTTTGCAAGACCAATGACTTCTTCATTGCAAATACCTTCTTTCACCAACATAAACGACAACTACACACATGGACCTCGCCAGATGGAACACACAGAAATCAAATTGACTACATCTGTGGAAAGAGACAATGGAAAAGCTCAATATCATCAGTCAGAACAAGGCCAGGGGACGACTGTGGAACAGACCATCAGTTGCTCATATGCAAGTTCAAGCTGAAACTGAAGAAAATCAGAGCAAGTCCATGAGAGCCAAAATATGACCTTGAGTATATCCCACCTGAATTTAGAGACCACCTAAAGAATAGATTTGACCCATTGGACACCAGTGACCGAAGACCAGACGAGTTGTGGAATGACATCAAGGACATCATCCATGAAGAAAGCAAGAGGTCACTGAAAAGACAGAAAAGAAAGAAAAGACCAAGGTGGATGTCAGAGGAGACTCTGAAACTTCCTCTTGAGCATCAAGCAGCTAAAGCAAAAGGAAGAATTCATGAACTAAAAGAACTGAACGGAAGATTTCAAAGGGCCTCTCGAGAAGACAAAATAAAGTATTATAATGACATGTGCAAAGAGCTGGAGATGGAAAACCAAAAGGGAAGAACACACTAGGTGTTTCTCAAGCTGAAAGAACTGAAGAAAAATTCAAGCCTCGAGTTGCAATAGTGAAGGATTCCATGGGAAAAATATTAAATGACGCAGGAAGCATCAAAAGAAGATGGAAGGAATACACAGAGTTATTATACCAAAAAAAAATTAGTTGATATCCAACCATTTCAAGAGGTGGCATATGATCAGAAACCAATGGTACTGAAGGAAGAAGCCCAAGCTGCTCTGAAGGCATTGGTGAAAAACAAGGCTCCAGGAACTGATGGAATATCAACTGAGATGTTTCAACAAACAGATGCAGCACTGGAGGTGCTCACTCGTCTATGCCAAGAAATATGGAAGACAGCTTCCTGGCCAACTGACTGGAAGAGA
This sequence comes from Elephas maximus indicus, assembly GCF_024166365.1. Lineage (NCBI taxonomy): Eukaryota > Metazoa > Chordata > Mammalia > Proboscidea > Elephantidae > Elephas > Elephas maximus. The sequence continues at coordinate 236,578,363 of NC_064819.1, forward strand.
TCCATATTTATGCATATTCCCAAGAAAGGGGATCCAACCAAATGTGGAAATTATAGAACAATATCATTAATATCACATGCAAGCAAAATTCTGCTGAAGATCATTCAAAAATGGCTGCAGCAGTATATCGACAGGGAACTGCCAGAAATTCAGGCAGGTTTCAGAAGAGGACGTGGAACCAGGGATATCATTGCTGATGTCAGATGGATCCTGGCTGAAAGCAGAGAATACCAGAAGGATGTTTACCTGTGTTTTATTGATTATGCAAAGGCACTCGACTGTGTGGATCATAACAAACTATGGATAACGCTGCAAAGAATGGGAATTCCAGAACACTTGATTGTGCTCATGAGGAACCTTTACATAGATCAAGAGGCAGTTGTTCAGACAGAACAAAGGGATACTGATTGTTTTAAAGTCAGGAAAGGTGTGCATCAGGGTTGTATTCTTTCACCATACCTATTTAATCTGTACGCTGAACAAATAATCCGAGAAGCTGGTCTATATGAAGAAGAACAGGGCATCAGGATTGGAGGAAGACTCATTAACAATCTGCGTTATGCAGATGACACAACTGTGCTTGCTGAGAGTGAAGAGGACTTGAAGCACTTACTAATGAAGATCAAAGGCCACAGCCTTCAGTATGGATTACACCTCAACATAAAGAAAACAAAAATCCTCACAAATGGACCAATGAGCAGCATCAAGATAAATGGAGAAAAAAATTGAAGTTGTCAAGGATTTCATTTTACTTGGATCCACAATCAACAGCCATGGAAGCAGCAGTCAAGAAATCAAAAGACACATTGCATTGGGCAAATCTGCTGCAAAGGACCTCTTCAAAGTGTTAAAGAGCAAAGATGTCACCCTGAAGACTAAGTGTGTCTGTCCCAAGCCATGGTATTTTCAATCTCATCATATGCATGTGAAAGCTGGACAATGAATAAGGAAGACCAAAGAAGAATTGGTGCCTTTCAATTGTGGTGTTGGCAAAGAACACTGAATATACCATGGACTGCCAAAAGAACGAACAAATCTGTCTTGGAAGAAGTGCGGCCAGAATGCTCCTTTGAAGCAAGGATGGCGAGACTGTGTCTTACATACTTTGGACATGTTGTCCGGAGGTATCAGTCCCTGGAGAAGGACATCATGCTTGGCAGAGTACAGGGTCAGCGGAAAAGAGGAAGACCCTCAATGAGGTGGGCTGACACAGTGGCTGCAACAATGAGCTCAAGCATAACAACGATTGTAAGGATGGCGCAGGACTGGGCAGTGTTTCGTTCTGTTGTGCACAGGGTCGCTATGAGTTGGAACTGACTCGACGGCACCTAACAACAACAACAACAACAACAGGTATTCCCTCAAATTTCTGATCCATTACCTATTTACCAAATTTAATTGTTTCTTTCTTTCATTTTTAATCATTATGTATTCCATCAGTAAGAAAATATAGGAAGTGGAAAGAGAAGTAAGTGCCACCTTAAAATGAAATCCTAGAATTCTTATTTTAAATGAGTTCTTCAAGGGTCCTGGTGGGCTTCCAGCTATGAGATTCACAAATTAAGGTGGTTTCTTTTTCTTTTTTCATTAGTAAATGACGTGACTTTTCTTATACACATATGTGACAAACTAAATAAACTAGTTTGTGATTCTGTTAAATGTTGTGAAGCTGATGCCTTCCTTGTTGAAGATGTGTGAATGTATTTCTGCTGGTTAAAGTCTGATAATAGTCAAAATCAGTTGCTAATTATGTTCTCCCACCACTGATCGCTGACTCCTTCTGCACTCACTGTTATCAGTCAGATGCAGTTCATTGAGTAGCTACGGTTCAGAGTTGTTATGATTTTAGCACTTAATTTCAACGTAATCCTCAAAAAGTAATCATTAAGTCTTTAATACCCTGTCAAAATCTACAGAAGAATTATACAAAATTGGTTCACACTTTCTGGTAGCTTATAATTTTAAGGTAATTTTGATAGACACAGAAGATATTAAAAAGAGGTTACATTCTTGTTTTTTTTTTAAATTGTGGTGAAAATATACCCAACGAGACCTTCACCAATTCAACAATTTCCACAGGTACAATTCTGTGACGTTGATTACCTTCTTCATGTTGCGCGGCCTTTGTCTGATCCTTTTCTAAATCATTCCACCCCCATTAACATAAACCCAATGCCCCCTAAGCAAAAACTTCCCCTTTCTCCCTCCTTCCTACCCCTATTCTTGTTGTAGTTAGGAGTCATTAAGTCGGTTCTGACTCACAGCGACCCAGTGTACAATAGAACAAAGCACTGCCAGGTCCTTCACCATCCTCACAATCGTTTCCTGGTAACCACTAATATAGTCTTTACTTTCTGTGTATTTGCTTATTTCATATCAGTGAGGTCATATAGTATTTGTCCTTTTGTGACTCACTGACTTCTCTCAGTATGTTTTCATGGTTCATACACGTAGTGGTATGCATCAGGGCTTCATTTCTCTTTATGGCTGAGTAATATTCCATTGTGTGTATATATCACATTTTGCTTATTATCCATTCACCTGTTGACGTACATTTCAGGTTGTTTCTGCCTTTTGGCTGTTATGAAAAGTGTTGCAATAAGTGTTGATGTACAGGTTTCTGTTTGCATTCTTTCATTTCTTTTTTTTAAGTGATACTTTCCATGTTCTGAGATATTCCTATATTAAGATGCAAAAGGTATGCATTTTTAGGATGCAGTTAACTTAGAATTATTATCTAAGGTATATTTCAGAATATACAGCAGTCACCATTTTTTTCATTCATTTTAGATACTATGGTGCCACTTGGAAACTCTATGGGGCAGTTCTAGTCTGTCCTATAGGGTCGGTATGAGTCAGAATTGACTCGACGGCACTGGGTTTGGGATTATATAGTTATTATATTAAACACCTTCCTCAATAATTGTACCCAGTGTTTCTGAAATTCAGGATACTTGGGATTAAGGTGGGCAAAACTATGTTACTTCAGACAGGCATTCCTCTGAGTGGGAGTTAAAAAATCTACCATCAACTTCAGCTTTGGAAATAGTGGGCTTTTTTTTTTTTTTTTTAATTCTTTGTAGACTATAAGAAACTTTAAAAACTTACCCCTTCACTAGTGTTTGAGAAACTCCCTGGAGAAATACATTTTTCTCCTTTAAGATGTGTTATTCACAAACTGTTCAGTTTGAAATCTGAGACTCAAGGATAATTTTTACAAAGTGCAGCATAAATGCACCTGAGTCATTTGCCTGGAAACCGGATTCCTCTCTTTCCAGGTGAGTCATGTAACATCACCCTGCGTCTCCGTACCCTCTGGACTAACTCTGCCAATAACTCTTCTTTCTGGTTCCCTCTGATGGAAATAATCTTTCTCTTCTGACAGATCTATGCTTAATTGCCTTTTCCCTGGGAATCACCCCAGTGTGCCCACCCTCCCTGTTCGCTGCTCCTGCCTTTCCCTCACAGCACTGTCCACTCCTTATAGCAGGCACCACACTTTACTGTTACTGCCTAATTGTCCCTCGTGCCCTATAAGCTCTCTGCTCTGGCCTAAAACCTATTGTGTCTGCCTTAACCAGTTACCATGGGGTCAGCTTCAACTCATGGCGACCCCAAGTGTGTCAGAGTAGAACTGTGCTCTGTAGGGTCTTCAATGGCTGATTTTTCAGAAGTAGATCACCAGGCCTTTCTTCAAGGTGCCTCTGAATAAACTGTAGCTTCCAACCTCTCAGTGAGCAGCCTAGCACTGTCTAATTTACTCACCACTTGGAGCCCTGGTTGCACAGTGGTTAAGAGCTACGGCTGTTAACCAAAGGTCAGAAGTTTGAATCCACCAGTTGCGCCTTGGAAACCCTATGGAGCAGTTCTACTCTGTCCTACAGGGTTGCTATGAATTGGAATTGACTTGATGTCAACAACTTTTTTTTTTTAATTTTATAACCCAATCCAGTGCCTTGCACATAGTAGGCATGCAGAAATACATATTTATTGAATCTGAAATTACTTTTTGTCCAGGAAACCATCCTGATATGCCTTTGATATTTAAGTTTGCTCTAAAAATTTAACGCTATTTCAATATCCCTCTCTTTTTCACTTTCCCTCTCTCTCCAAGGCAGTCATATTTGTCTTGTTTTTTACTTGAATAAAGCAGTAAGTTAACTAATTCTGAAACTATGTTTCCAGTGAATTAAACTCAAAAGGTATGTAGAGAATGAATGCTAGGATTTGATTATTTTATAAAACCATTATTTTCACAAAGTCAGCAAACACACCATGGGGCAGTTCTACTCTGTCTTTCAGGGTTGCTATGAGTCAGAATTGACTTGATATCACACAACAACAACAACAGAGTGTGTACATGTCCTGATATTAGTCAGCTCTAATGTATTTGTTTGTAGAGTTTATAGTTTGTTCGTAGGGTTTTCTGGGCTGTGAATTACTTTGTCCTGTATAGTTTAATACAAGAACCTGTACAAGTGTCAGACTTTTCAATCTCATCCATATATAAGTACATTCCCACTCTAATGGGAGCATGTGTGTCTATATTTAAGGAGAAAACCATACTTATGAGATTTTAGAATTCTGTGAGATTTCCAAAATAAGCGTCTTTAACTACATTGAGATCATAATTGCTGAAAAATACCTAGATTCAACTACTGATCTACTCTAGAAGAATATCCGGAACATAACCTGTGGCATCAGTAGTGTTTAAGGACAATTCTTAAAGGAGGACTGTGGGATAAGAAAGTAGTAATGATTTTCTGCATTAGAAATTCTGGTTTATGACTGAGAATGTAGGAATATCTGTGTCTCGTTGAGTTCTCCCAACGCTGACTGCCCCACTAAATGGAGCAGGTAATTTATTTTTCCCTTTCTTACTCCTTTACCTTCAATCTCTCCCTCTCCACTGAACTGTTTCCTCTTATTTATTTGGATCTGCTCCACCTTCAATAACTTCCCTGTCTCTACTTCTGCTGTAAATCATCTAGTAATCTCTATGTGTCTCTCCACTCTCAACTGCACACCCCCTCCGCCTCCCCAGGATTTAGCTAAGCTGAACAACTCCTTATTCCTGGATATTCAGTGGTCTCTCATACGTGGTTCCTGCCCACATTCTCTCCAGTGATCAGGTTAATAATATGCACTTAAAACGGAAAAGGCCTTCCTTGTTCAGTAGATTCTCAATTGCCAGGTTAAACAAAATTATAATCAATTTCTTTCTGTAGGATTCCACAGGACCTTTAATATGCAAATCTGCACTGAGACTCTACCAGAAGGAAATGTAATACGCAGCATTTCCCAGACTTTTTTAGGGGGGGGCGGGGCACTGAGACTCTGCTGTGTCAGAGACCACCAGTTCCTCCCCAATGTGCACCCTCTTCCTCCTCCTTGGAAACAGAATTGCATCAACCAATGTTTCCCAGATGCCATTGCAGCTAGGAGTGGCCATGTACCTATATTCTAGGCAATAAGATATGTTGTGCCTTCTGGGAAGGGTCTTAAAGGAAGGTATATGCTTTTCCCTGTTCCTTCCTCCTTTCCCTGGGGGACATGTGGATGACATGCCTAAAATCTAAGCAGTCATTTATTCTACGAAGTGAAAGTCATATTTCAAGGAGGCAGGGCACAAAGATGGAAGTTACTTGGGTCTGTGACACCAAACGATCTCCATAATATCCCTGGACCACCTGCCTCTAGATTATTTTCTGTAGTAGAGAAATAAAAAGTTTTATCTTTTTTAAGCCACGGTGATTTTGAGATTTTTAATATATGCAGCCAACCTATCCTAACCGACATGGCATTCTGTGTCTGAAAAACCATACCCGAAGGCTACTGATTTTGTCCAACAAAACCTGTAACTCTACTGTGGTAATGTTAACCGTTATTTATGCATTATTATTATATTAAAAAAAAAAAAAAACCTGACTCATGGTGATCCCGTGTGTTGCAGGGTAGAACTTTGCTCCACAGGGTTTTCAAGGCATTGACAACCTTTCGGAAGCAGATAGTCAGGCCTTTCTTCTGGGGTCATGCTACTTATTATATCTTTACTATTAACTATGACTACCTATCATAGTTAATAGTAAAGATATAATAATAATATCTAGGAAACCCTGGTGGTGTAGTGGTTAAGAGCTACGGCTGCTAACCAAAGGGTCGGCAGTTTGAATCAGTCAGGCGCTCCTTGGAAACTCTATGGGGCAGTTCTACTACTTTTGGTATGACCATCTAGGCTGCTAACCAAAAAAATCTGTAGTTTGAATCCACCAGATGCTCCTTGAGAACCCCATGGGGCAGTTCTACTTCGTCATATAGGGTCTCTATGAGTCGAATTGACTCGATGGCAACTGGTTTAGTTTGGTTTGGTTTTTGAGTACGTTTTTCTGTAGTAACAAACAACCCTAAAATCTCATTGTTTAGCACAAATAGAAGTTGATTTCTCCCACGATGTCCACTGTGGCCCTGGGTGACCCTCCCTGGCTGCTCTCTACAAGTGGCACAGTGACTTAGGTTGTTTCAGATATGGGCAGTCCTTCTCAACCGGGCTTCCATCATTACTGTAGAAGGAAGGGAGACTAGGGACCATGGATCAGGTCTAATGTGCTTCTACCTGACACCAGGACATATCACTGCTCTTCACATTGTTCTGGACAAAGCCAATGTCATAGCCACCTCTAAGTGGGGCCACCTTGCTGTCATTTTGTCATACTGTGATAACTTGCATGTTGCTGTGATGCTGGAAGCTATTCCTCAAGTATTTCAGATACCAGCAGGGTCACTCATATTTGAAGCACTCAAACTTGTTCTAAATCCTAAAATTTTAAACCTGGCATGTGTGTTGTTATTTGCTGGTTATTACAAACCTGACTGTTTTGCCATGATGAGTATGGACCAGAGCCAGCATTGACGGGGCCTGGCACCCTAGTTCATTGTTGACGACTGATATAACAAAGGGAAGAAAGGAGTACAGGACTATAGACCTTCTAACAGTGCTACAAGAACTTCAAATACATTTAGCGGAAAATATTTCGAAAAACTGTGTACTGTGTACTGACCCCTATAAAAATTGAGTTAATTGAGTTAATCAGCCAGTAGGTGTTGATGTATTAGTGGTTTCCAGGGTTTTAATTAAAACATACCAAACAACACTCTTGAAATATATTTTGTGTTTTCTCCCCCATTTTTGAAAACAGTTAAAAGTTTGTTTAAATCACACATTTGTAGAACTCTTTAAGCACCCCTATGAAACTGCTAGATTCTGGGAACAATGTGAAGATCACTGATTCTGTACCCACCTCTAAATCTTCAGGGAAAAAAAGCGAGACACATCAAAGTTCAGAAACATTGCTGAGAAGGGACAATTTAGAGTCCTAGCATCCCCATTTCTGGGCCAGTGTTTTTCACAGATGTTTATGTGCATGTTTGTATGTATGTATGTATATATTCATTTATTTTGCTGCTTCTTTTACTAAAAACCTGGTAAACATGCCAACACCTGTCATCTTACACATTTTGCTTTTGTCACAAATGACTGTTTGACATTTTGTTAATGACTAAAAGATCAGACATTAAGTATGTGCTTTAGGTACTTTTCATGAGAAATTCCCTCCGCTATAATAAAACTTTGATGACTTCTGCATATTTGCACTGAAAATGTGGGTATTTTTGGCCATAGAGTGAATTTTGATTTTCATGTATTTGACCATGTAGTACATTAATATTCTCTCTTGACAGAATTTTGCTAGAAAATATTTATTATACAGATAATTTTTAACAGTGAAATTATTTTATTTTTTAATATGTAATTCATACTTATTTAAAACATACAGAAAAGTCTAAGAAAGAAAGAAAAATCCCCTGAGTACCTACCATTCTGAGATCAGCACCGTTACTGTTTGGAGAAACTGCGTTCACTCCTCTCTTTCTGCGCGTGTGCACACGTACGCACTTTTCCGCAGATCGTGTGACATCATCACGCTGTCTTGTCTTAAGCACCTTTTTTCTATGTCGTTTTTGTTGTTGTTGTTCCGGCCTGTCTTCCCTCAGCTCCTTGCCCAGTGCTGCCACCCCTAGTGACCTCCTGTAACCAATGTGTCCTCCTACGGCTTTTTCCATGTTCATGCACTCGCTGACGTGCATATGAATGTGTACATGGGGTTGCGTTCTCTATTTCACTGACATAGAACTATATTACATGCCCTTCTAGGCATCTCGCTGTTCTCAACAACAACACCTTAAAAATTCCTCAAACTGACTAATACAGATTTAATTACTATATTCATTTTAATAGCTGCATAGTATTTCTGCTGAGCACTTGCTTTGGTTCAATTCATTTGTTTTTGCCAGTTATATAGACCTTGATGGAAGAAATCAATGGTATTACTTCCTCTGGATTTCAATTTAAGAGAGCCCTGCTCTCCAACCCTGCATACCAACTCTTGTTGTTGTGTGTTGTCTAGTTGTTTTCAAGTCATAGAGACCCCATGTGACAGATTAGAATTGCCACATGAAGTTTCCTAGGCTGTAATATTTATGGAAGCAGATCGCCAGGCATTTCTCCCGTAGAGCTCCTGAGTAGGTTCAGAGCAGCAGCCTTCTGGTCTATAGCTGAGTGCCTAACCGTTTGTGCCACCAGGATCCTTTACACCAACACTTACTATGTAGAAATATTTACTTTATCAGAGCCTAATTCTTGTGACTCAACGGATGAGATTTCTAAGGAAGAAAATGTACTGGCCCTTAAGAACGAACCCACTTAATTGCAGACATAGGTAACTTGGAAAGCAACATTCTTATGTAGGGTCTTTAATTAAAGCCAACTTCCTAGCGTTTTACACATACTTCATATTTATTCTGTTTTGGCTACGTTACCACATAGTGAGATTAATAAACTTTTTAATGAGAAGTTGTACTTCTGGGTGACTCATTAAAAGATGAACAAACTGCATTTGTGACAGGTCATAAATGCTAAATTAGTGCAAGAGAGGTCTCTGAATTTAGCGGCTAGTTGAGTTTACCCCCTTATAATAAATCTGGTGGGAACTCTCAGTGCCAGCAGTGGACAGAATCAATGGCAGTGAAATAGTAACTTCCACTTTGAGTGCCTTGCAAACGCAGGGCCAGAGGCGAGCTGTTTTGTGAGCACATCACTCCACATCTCATAATTTAACTGTAGGAGGGGGCAGGCTACCTGGGGTCTCTTCTCTCTTCAACCCGCTCTTCTGCTGCAGCTTTCTGTTGACAGAAGGAATGAAAGAGCAGAGCCCTTCCTGACAAAGGTCAAGGTCGACCTCTGCTTTGCTTTGGAGCTGGTTTTTGCCATGCCCTCCTTTCCAGGTACCACAGAAACGCAACATTTGGGCACACAAATGGCAATTGTGACTCACTGTAATGTTCACGAAGAAGCACTACAGCCCGAGGAATCTTCTGGCTGGGATAAAAAGAAACTTCTTTTCTCCTTTTTGTTCCTGAATCTGTGACGGCAACAGGAGCTGTATTTATAGACTCAGGTGATTCGTTGTTGTTTTTACTGCTGGCTGCTTTAAAACTGTATGAGCATTTCCCAAAATACGCAACTTTTGCACATACTTGAAATTAACATTTATGAAAAAGACAAATTACAGATGAGTGCCAATTCTACCGAACTATAAAACACTTGAAAGTAAATTGCACTCTGGAAGGAAGAAAGCTATTTTTCTTGGGAGCAGCTTTTCAAGAATTTTAGAAATTAGAAGTGATTTTCTTAAGAAAAGGAAAGTTTAAATTAAAATGAATACGGAGTGAAATGACATATAACAGCAGAAAGGTAAGGGAGACCTTGTTAACTGTCCCCCTCACAGCTCATTTCCCTACTAGGGGGATAAGTGTGCTACCTGCTGTAACGCAGTATGTCTTTGCCTCCCTCTGTGGTATAGCAGTTATTAGCTACTTCAGCGGTGGACTTGGGCTCTGAAATACATGCACACAGGAGTTTTCCAATTTCCCCCTGGAAATTCAGGATATTCTCCAAAGAAATGGAACAGTGAGGATCTAACCATAGCACATACATGCAGAATGTGTGTAAGAAATGAAAAGGGGGTAGCGATTGCAGAGTTGCTTTTCCCTAGAGATTAGTTTGTAATATTCTCCTCTGATCTAGGAACTATTAGTTGATCGATTTTAGGGGCCAGGATACCTTAAGGTCTAAACCAAGAAGACGATTACAGGGGGATTATATTAACGCTAATGACGCTGTGATGAAGAACACCGCCTATGCTGTAGACTGCCGAAAGAATCCATCAATCAACCTTGGAAGAAATACACCCAGAATGTTCCTCAGAAGTAAAGATGGAGATATTTTGACTTGTTTACTTTGGACACATCACCAGGAAAGACCATTAGCTACAAAAGGAGATCATGCTTGGTAGTGGATCAGTGAAAATGAGGGCAATCCTCAACAAGATGGATTCATACAACGGCCACAGCAATGGACACAAATATACCATCCACCGTGAAGATGGTGCAGGATGGGGCAATGTTTTTTTCTTTCTTTCTTTCTTTATACATAAATATAAAGTCTCCGTGAGTCAGAGCCACCCCTATGGCAACTAACAGCAACAATAACGACAACGATGTTGCATTTCATCTATTTTTATGTGCTTCCTGCCGCACTGTGGCTCATGGACCCTGGAGCTGGAGCCCCCTGTCCAGATGTCTGAGGTCCTTACAGTCACTCTCTGTAACCACCTTCAGGTCTACAGTGGCTGGATTTCTTTCAGTGTGCAATCTTGTCCAAAAATGGTGAGTTTCCCTGGAATTATTTTCTCATCAATAATAAAGCCAAATGCCAACCTGTAAACATCTGTGATCCTCCGCTTTCGTTCTGTCTCAGAAAACAAACAGACAGACATATTTTCAGTTTTCAGGACTCATTAGTCTTTGGGGAACTTAAAAGTAAACATTGGAAGAATGAAGTGACACCTAGGCTCCCTCCACTTTCAAATCTGACAACGACTTCTAAAAAATCTAGGAAGTATGTGCATGGTATCCAGTGGTGTGATACTTGATACTTATCGATTTCTTTAAACTCTCTTTATCCCAGAGAAAACGGTGCCCATGCTTTCTGTTTGAGACACTGGATAAGTCATTTTGCCTAAAGGACTCTGTTATAAGGACATTTCCACGGATGCATTACTTATTCAATAAGAAGCCAGGGGAGAGGAGAAGTCAATATGGCGCTCAGCATGCTCACAGATGGAGCTATTCAAGTCTGAGTGTGTAACTCAATCAGCCAATCAAATTATGCCTCTGTCCTGGAAGAGCCCTGGGGATTCTAAAACGTTAATCAAAGAATGTATAAGTACGACCATTAAAATTTGTTAGCTGTATTTCATTTTAAGTTTAACTTCAACTGGGCAGGGAATTTTTTTGGAGTAATTATTAGTTTTTATTATGTATTTGTACCACATCAATCATTCTGAAAGTTTAATGGATAAAGCAAATGGATTTCATAGCTGAACAGCGTGAGGCGTGTAAGCATATCCGCCTGGCTTAAATCAAAGGGTAAAAATAACATTGTAGGTTAGGGGCTGGGGAAGATGAACGATGAAATTTTAATCCATTCCAATCTGTCCTGTAATGCAGTGCGAGAAGCAATTCATCTACTTATCCCATCCCACATGGTTTATCTGATAATACCTTGGTATTTAAAAGAGAGTTTTAGACCAGATCAAAGGAGAGAGGATAGAGATTACATTTTCTCTTCTTAGTATTTGAGAAGCAATTTGAAAGCTTTTATAGCTGTGGGTATTCAAGCCAGGGAAGATCATGAGATTTGTTGCAATGAGATGAGAATATGTAGTCAGGGATTCTCTGAGTTTCCTCCAGCTTTCACACTTACTTAGCCATGAAGTCTTGGAGCCAGCTCCCTCATCAATGTACGCTCCAATAACACCAACCCTGCCTAGCCCACAAGTTGCGTTGTTGTTGTTGTTAGGTGTTGTCCAGGCAGCTTCGACTCGCGGAGACCCTGTGTATGACAGAATGAAATGTTTTACTGGTTTCGCACCATCCTCATGATCCTTGGTATGTCTGAGTCCATTGCTGTGGCTGTTGTGTCAATCCATCCCACTGAGGGTTTCCCTCGTTTTCGCTGACCCTCTGCTTTATGATGTCCTTTTCTAGCGATTGGTCTGCCCTGATGATGTGTCTAAAGTAAGTGAGTTGAGGGCTCACTGTCTTCATTTCTTAGGAGCATTCTGGTTTTAGTTCTTCTAAGACTGATTTGTTCATTCTTATAGCAGTCCACAGTATATTCACTATTCTTCCACAACACCAAAATTTGAATGTATCAATTCTTCTAGGTAGTGTTAGGATGACATTATATATCCGTATCAATATCTATTATCTATAATTTATAAACATATATAAATCTGCCTCTCACCTATCTCTATCTATCTATCTATCTATCTATCTATCTATCTATCTATCTATCTATCTATCTATCTATCTATCTATCTATCTATCTATCTATCTATCTATCTATCTATCTATCTATCATCTATCTATCTATCTATCATCTATCTATCATCTATCTCCCTACCTACCTACCTACCTACCTATGCTTTGTAAGCTATAAAACAGCCTATAAATGGAAGGAGAAACTAGGTCATACCAAGAATCATCCCCCTTAGAAGAGGTGTGTTTATGGTGTTTCTTTCTGTTTTTGAAGTCTCGGTTTTCATCTTCATGCATCCACTCAGGAAATTAGACAAGAGGAAAGCTCACAGCAACACAGAGATGAGTATAAAGTAGCCTTATTTCTCTGCATCCGTAGCTATCCTAAACACATGCAGAATCCACTGATTTTAAAATCCAGCTCTTCTCCCAACAGAGCGCTCAGAAGACAAAGGAGAAATATTTACATAGTTTCATTTATTTTAATTCATTATATTGCTTATGACAACCCTTATCACAGACCTGAGCACATAGCATTTAAACTTAACAAGGATTCTTAAACTTAAATGCTTCTAGTTTTACCTGATAAAATATATATAAGACCAGCATTAAAACATCATTCAGCTGAGTTCTAGGTTTTGCTTTAATCATAGACTTTAAATGAGACATCTTCTCTACAGTTCATACAATTTATAGTCATACTTTTTTTTTTTCCCGAGGTGAGTATTATCTCTTCAAAATATGGGAAACTGAGATTCAGGGTGACAGGCGGACTTGTCCACCCTCTGAATGGCAGAGCAGGACAACAGCAGCGTTTCCTAGTTTTCTGTGACTTAGGGAATGACAGCAGACCACTTCTCTTGAATATCTTTTACTCTGCCATTAGAGGCAGATATAAGGAATCAATTTACTCATTTCATTGAATTTGTTACATGTGGGGAGGGGCTCAGAAGGAGCTTGAGGTGACATTGAGTTAGAAGTTTGATTGAGTGTGCCTGAAAGTGGTCTTTTAACAGTTTTCCAAGAGCCGAGCATGTTTGTCTCTTTGATGCTCTGTGCTGTTAGGTACTCATTTTGCATTTTTGAACCACAGAAATGAACAAACAAAAAAACTCGTCGTTGAGCAGATTCTGGCTCATAGAGACCCTGTAAGACACAGTAGAACAGCCCCCATAGGGTTTCCAAGGAGCAGCTGGTGGATTTGAACTGCTGACCTTTTGGATAGCAGCTAAGCTCTTAACCACTGCACCGCCAGGGTTTCTTTGAATCACAGGTCTGGATCAAAATGCTGATTAGAAAAGATTCTGTAAGACATACGCCACCCTCTCACCTGTCACGCTGGTAACTCTGCCTTAAACTCCAGGGAGGGAGAAATAAACTGATCTTCGAGTCTTCGTTTTGCATCTTTCTGCACAGGTCGGCAGCAATAGGATCCTGTGTTTTAGCAATAATAAGGACAATGTAAGTATATGCACACGATTAAGGCTAAATTCTGTATTAAGGAAAATCCCAATTATTTTCACAAGCACATGTATCAAATCTTCTACCCAAGTGCTGAAAGCAAATCTAATTATCTGAATATAATTGTCAGACATTATCTGATAAACGTGAGAATAGCGTCTACGACCACATGATCTAAAAAAGCAAACTGTGTTTTCACCTGTTTAAATTTTTCAATTTTCAGCCAAATGAATTCTTTTCACAGTTCTTTCTAAAACAATTTTAGAGAAGGTGTCATGGACTTATATGAAAGGATTGCTGCAGATATGTGATTAGTATGGTCATGCATGTATTCAAACTAAACATTAGGAAGCCAAATCTGGTTACAGCCAGTTAATTTAAATGAACATGCTGACAACTTCCAGGAAAGATGTCAACTAAATTACATGTTTACAAACTCCTCTGCCTATTCTCTTCAACCCACAAAAACAATACCTTCAGAAATTAACACAAAGAACAGAGTAGAGTGAAATTTAGATTGAAATCAGATTTCGCCCTCAAGCTGGAAGCATCAGAGCATGAGTCCCTGGTGGATTAGAACTGCTGACCTTTTGGCTTGTAGCCTGAGCTCTTAACCACTACACCTCCAGGGTTTCCCAGGGCTGGGGGCTACAAGGCATTAAATGAAAGATGTTATAAAGAACCCAGTAGGATCCCCTAGCTAGGAGGAGCAGGTGGGTGGGCTGTAGGATGGGGAGGGGGCATCCCATATGTTGATTTTCCTTTTGCAGGTCACAGCTGGGGCAATGGAAACCAAAAAAAAATAATAATAATAAATAAATAAAAACTCAAACCCTATGCTGTCCAGTAGATTCTGACTCATAGTGACCCTATAGGACAGAGTAGAACTGCCCCGTAGGGTTCCCAAGGAGTGGCTGGTAGATTCGACCTGCTGACCTTTTTGTTAGCAGCCTGGGCTCTTAATCACTGTGCCACCAGGGCTCCAAGGCAATGCAAGAAGAACACAAATTCAAGCAAATGACATCTTTCTCCACTCTGACTTGGCTTCCAAATGGAGAAGGATCAGGTCTACAGCACACCTTTACAGCTTCAAATCAAAGGTGAACAAAGATAGAGTACACAGTGACCCTGAAATTAAATACCCACCAGTTTAGGGGCACACTTTTGTCATATCATGACTAGCTCTGCAGTTCAGGAACAGACGAGTAAACTTAAGTGAGAGGGCCTACTCTCTGGGGAGGTGCCCTCGTGGTGCAGTGGTTAAGCGCTCAGCTGCTAAAAGAAAGATCTTTGGTTCGAACCTACCAGCCCTTCTTGGGAGAAAAGACCTGGCGATCTGCTCTGGTACGGATTATGGTCTAGGGAACCTTATGGGGGCAGTTCTAGCCCATCATATAGGGTCACTATATAGGCTCGCTATGAGTCAGAATAGACTCCACAGCAACGGTTTCTTTTTTTTTTTTTTAATGAGTCAGAATTGACTCAATGGCAGACAACAACAACAACAACAACAACAGCTCTGCTTGGACTAGGCCCACCCCCCCACGTGGAGCTGGACGGAGGCCTCCACTGCTCCCGGTAGCTGTTCTCTGTGCCTTTGAGCTCCTGTCTGGAGTAACTGGCATGCACGCTAGTCAAGCACAGGGGAGTCAAACGCCACAACTGGGACTGTTTCTCACTGAGCCTTCCACAGCCAGGTTCACTGGCCTGAGCACTGCCGAGGGACTTTACAGGTCAGAATATAGTCGTCCTTCTCCAGTGTTCTCAAGAGATGAAATCGTGACCAAACGGGGAAGGCACACAAGGGCAGCAGTAGCTCTTCTAAAGCCCAAAGGCAGGCCCACAAAGGTGATGGCATTTATAAAGAGAGAGCAGTCCTGCAAAGATCAATTGTTCCTTGGTGTGCAAACTTCTCTCTTAGCAGCTACTGGAAGAAACATCCCTAAGTGTTTTGGGAGCTGTGGCTCTTTGAACAGTCAGCATCCGCTGATTGACTTTTGGGGTCTGTGGAAGTGTTTGTGGAGGCAGAATGGTCTGTTTAGGATGAGCCACTAGCCCACTCTGACCATTTTCTTTCCACGCAGAGTGGCCTCCATGGACCCCGGCAATACATCCCACAAATCAACACAGCTTGTTTCGGAGGGATGTGCTGGGGGCAGCAGAGCAGGACAGACTCCTCTCCTCAGTGAGCCCTTCCCCCTTCACCTGCAGCTGCCAGCAGGAGAGCAGCACCCCCTGGAGCTCCATCTGGCTTTCATGCCACTTTCAACAGATAGAAATGGCAGTAAGACATGCCAAGCGCAAACACAGAACTGCCCTGAACTGATTGCGTTTCTACAGCCAACCACCAATTTATAGATGAATACAGAGGAGAGAGGAATGTTAGACTCCATCAGCAAAATCCAGATTGTGGGAAACTCTACAGGACAAACAACTCAGCTTTTTCATCAATAAAGTTCAAGGGAAAAAGAAGGAAAAGAAAAAGGGGGAAATTTATTGATTAAAAGAGAAGAAAAGACATATCAACCAACTGCAGTGCGTGGTCCTATTTTTATTTGTATCTTGATTCAAACAAAAATGCTTGAAAAATTTATGACACACAACAACTGAAAATTTCAACACTGAGTATTTGGTGGTTGTAAGGAGATAATGTGAATTTTGTAGGCAGAATAGTATTATAGTGATATTTTTTGAGTCATCATCTTAAAAAAGATCTTTATCGTAAAAACAGAACTTCAGTTAATTCTGAGAAAACCACAGAAGTAAAGCTTCTCACGTCCAAGCTGTCTCCCAGCCCTAGATGCTCTTCCAATCCCCACGGGCAACTGTGCAGCCTGACAGGAAACACACGTCATCAATATCCAGTCCTCCAGATCAAGACCTCAGAGGAAGAGCCAAAAAGTACTCAGTGAAAATAAAAACATAGGCAAAGATACACCAGGGTGTGTGTGTGGGGGGGAAATACCACAACAAAGAAGCAGCTATGTACAGTGGACCCACTGGAGTGGATGAATGAGAGGTGAGAAGATAGAATACACAGCAGGAACTGGCTCACCGAATGAAGAAAAAACAGATGACCCGGGCTTCTGAGAGGGTGGAAACCAGGGGAGCCCTGTTATACAGGACCGAGAGGGGAGCAGAGAGCAGTCGCTGTCAGACTTCTGCAGCCATGGACTGAAGCAGTTTCACTCACTCTTCTTCCGTATCTACACACTCCAGACTCCAAGTCCAGCACAGAGTGAGCTTTCTCTGACTTTGCCAACTCCTGTCCTTGGGTAGGCCTCCTGGGCACCTTGACTGACAGCTGGCAGGAGGTGAAGTTACCTAAAGAAATTGAGGAAATGCAGGCTGTCTTGGGGCTGGGACCAGAATTCTAGTAGAGACCACCATGGGATAAATCCATAAGTAAACAATGAAAGTGCCCTCAACTCTCTGAGCATGTTGAAATTCTCTCCCTAAGGAAAACGAATAAAAACAAAAAACAAAATTAAACTTAGAACAAAAAAGGAAATACAAATTCAATAGCTTTATGTAGAAAACAATACTGAAAAAAATAAGTAAAAAAATTTTAGCATATACTCACAGCTATACTAAGGGGAACCTAAGCAGAAAATAATGCATTTGTAAGGATAAAAGGAGAAATCAATGACTTAAGAAAGCAAAGAATGGTTAAAATTGACACACGTACACAAAATCAGATTCTTTGGGAGAAACAAAATGACAAAAAAAAAATGATAAAGTACTAGAGAGAATCTCCAATAAAAAAAGAGAAATCACAGATTCGCAAAATAAGAAATGAAAAATGATGACCAAAGAAGCAAAGGAAATCTAGAAACCAAAGAAAATGCTCTATAGAACTCTAAGCTTAAATCTGGATAAAATATAAAAGATTTTCAAAAAACATAAATTACCAAAATTGATTTAAGTAGAAACAGAAAACCCAAATAACCCAAAATCATAAAAGAAATGACATATAACATCAAGGAGCTGCTGCCCCCATTCCAGAAAAACACACCCGGCCCAGATGATTTAACGGGTGAAGCTTTTCAAATCTTCAAAGAATAAATAAATCCTTTATAAGCTTTTTCAGAGAGAAAAAGAAAATTTTTCGTTTATTTTTATAAATTCAACAAAATACTGAACCCCAAACCTTAATGGCGGAAGTAACCAAAGGAAAACTATAGACAATTTCATATATGAAGTAAAAATCCCTAATGAAATATTTTAAAAGAAGTTGGCAGTAAATGGATGAGTTATTCCAGGAAAGCAAGGCTCTGTTACTATTATAAATTAAATTAATAAAATTTACCTTGAAAAGCCATATGTTCATTCCAATAAGTGCTAAAGTAACATGATGAAATTCCATATCTATGTCATACTAAAAAAATTTAAAAATGGCACTTTATGAGGTAATTAAAAATGGTAAAATCAATGATGTTGTTATTAGGTGCCCATCGAGTCGGTTCCAACTCACAGCGACCCGATGTACAACAGAAAGAAACACTGCCCAGTTCAGCACCACCTTACAATCATCGTTATGCTTGAGCCCATTATTGCAACCACTGTGTCAGTTCATCTCCTGGAGTGTCTTCCTCTTTTTCACTGACCCTCTCTACCTTACCTGGAAACACTGGTGGCATAGTGGTTAAGTGCTGTATGGCTGCTAACTTTTTTTAAAGGTCGGCAGTTCAAATCCCCCAGGTGCGCTTTGGAAACTCTGTGGGGGCAGTTCTGCTCTGCCCTATAGGGTTTCTATCAGTTGGAATCGACTCAACGGCAACAGGTTTTTAGTTTACCTTACCCAGCATGATGTTCTCCACCAGGGACATGACCCTCCTGATAACAGGTCCAAAGTACATAGCAGATGATAATAAGTGCATATTTGATTTGAAAGCTGGCATCATGCACTAAGGAGCCCTTGTGACACAGTGGTTAAAGCTCTCAGCCACTAACTTAAAGGCCAGCAGTTCAAACCCACCAGCCACTCCTCTGGGAGAAAGATGTGACTGTTGGCTTCCATGAAGATTTACAGCCTGGGAAACCCTATGAGGCAGTTCTACTCTGTCCTTTAGGGTTGCTATGAGTCAGAATCGACTTCACAGCAGTGGCTTTTTTGGGTCATGCAGTATGATAAAGTACTAGCAGTATTCCCATAAAGCTAGAAATGAAGACAGTAACTAAGGTGGTTAATCAAAAGATCACATTAAGAAGTGAATATATCAGAAAACAGTAGGCTTATTTTTCTGTACATATAACCAGCTATAGAATATCCTGTAGAAAATAATTATAATGAGAAATAGCTATAAACTATGTAACTATATAATTACAAATGAGAAGAAAATATCCCTTTTATAATTGTCATTAAAAAAACCTTGAGAATTTCCAAATATTTTGAAATACAATTATATATTTCTGGCAGCAGCAACTAAACTGTACTTCAGAACATTTAATATAATGCAAAAGAAAATATCAGCTGAATTTTTTTTTAATTTGATGAAGCAAGTCTCAATTTCACCTTGCAATTAATCCTGCAAGAATAACCAGGCTATTTCTAAAAAAGAAGAGCAATGGTTAATAGGTGGGAATCTGGGTATATATAAAAAATATTTTATAGCTATTTAAAATATATAACTATTTAAAACATATATAGTATTTAAAACAGCCCGGTGCTCCCATAAAATGGTAGGTTGATTTCTAGACATGGTTTCATTAATCTATCAAAGTACCTAGAGAAGTTTGACGTAAACATATTCATTCAAGTCAGTGAGAAAATTAGATTACTTAATAAATGCTACTGTTACAACTGAATAAATTTTATTTTTTTAAGCTAGAAGCCTACAGCGTTCATTGTAACAAAATAAAATTACAGGAGATCAAAGATTCAGGCTTAAAAAAAAAAAACTGCATTAGGAAAGAACTTTTAAAATAAACATAGAAGTTTGAAACCATAAAGAAAAAAATTGATGTTTAAAACATATTAATACTTTAAACTTTTCTAATGCAACAGAGGAAACCCTTGTGGCATAGTGGTTAAGAGCTATGGCTACTAACCGAAAGGTTGGCAGTTCGAATCCACCAGGTGATCCTTGTAAACCCTATGAGGCAGTTCTACTCTATCCTTTAGAAATGCTATGAGTCAGAATTGACTCCATGACAATAGGTTTTAATGCAACTGAAACCCAACAAAAAACCCAGTGCCATAGAGTCGATTCCGACTCATAAATGCAACAGAAAGGCAACTATTATAATAATATTTTGGACACATATGACAAAGAATGACAGCCCTAATAAATAAAGAGCTTTTACAAATTGATAACTAAAGAATTAACACCCAGGCGTAAAAAGACATAAAAAGCTCTGAAAAGATAATTCACAAAACAGAATCTACAAATGGCCTGCAAACACTTGATAAAAGTTGTTCAGTTGCATTAGAAATCATTTAAAAAACAATAATGTGTTATATTATGCTCATTTGATTGCCAAAAACTCAAAACATTGATGGAATCAAGTGTAACTGAGTGAGGGTTTAGAGAAATGTACACATTCTTGCACTTTTGGAGAGGGAGGATACGGGTGTCACCTTTCTGAAGGAAGCAGTCCCTGGATGGTGCAAACAGTTAATGAACTCAGCAGCTAACTCAGCTGGGTGGAGGTTTGAGTCTGCCCAGAGGTACCTCAGAAGAAAGACCTGGCAATCTATTTCCAAGAAATCAGCCACCGAAAACCCTATGTAGCACAGTTCTGTTCTGACACACATGGGGTCACTATGAGCTGGAGTCAACTTGGCAACTGTTTATTTATTTATTTATTTTTCCTGAAGGGAACTTTGGCAACACGAATCAAAATTTTAAAGCTACAGGTCATTTGTTCTAGAGCTCAAATTTGTAATGACGTATCTTAAGAACAGTGTGTAAGCACGCCAAAGTATCTGGGCATTCCTACAAGTATTCTTGTTTATAACAGCAAGAAAGTACAAAATATTGTAAATGAACCATGGTACATATAGCAGGTAGAATGCTGTGCAACTATTAAAAGTAATGATGTAGATATACAACTATTTACTTAAAAGATATCTCTGACATATATTGAAAAGAAAAAGCATCTTAATGAACACATTTATAGAATGTATCCAATTCCGTACACTCACTGTGCTATCCATGTATCCCTAATCTATTCATCTACCTACCTACCTGGAAGATACAGGTGGCAGGAAACTCTGCTTTTCTCTGAATTTCAAGATTTCAGGTGAATTTTATCTTCCTTGCACTCTTCTATTTTTCTCTAGTTGGCTTGCTTTCTCATCCTCTCTCTCTAATTCTCCTTCCTTCCTTCCTTCCTTCCTTCCTTCCTTCCTTCCTTCCTTCCTTCCTTCCTTCCTTCCTTCCTTCCTTCCTTCCTTCCTTCCTTCCTCCCTCCCTCCCTCCCTCCCTCCCTCCCTCCCTCCCTCCCTCCCTCCCTCCCTTCATTTCCCTCCTTCCTTCCTCCCTCCCTCCCTTCCTTTCTTCCTTCCTTCCTTCCCTCCTTTTCTACCTCCCTTCTTTTCTCCCTCCTTCCCTCCTTCCTTCTCACTCTCTCTCTCTCTGTCTTTTGCTATTAGTATATTTCAAATTTAGTTAAGAAAATAAACTATCACTTTGGAAGACATTAATCAGACAATGGTTTTTAAATATAGTCAAGACTTTATAAGTCAAAACCCTTATAAGTATATGTGGCTATATACATGCCTATGTACTGGAAACCGTATGTAGAAACCTCAGCTATTAACCAAGAGCTTCAAATTGATACACACTAAAAGCTGAATGATGTTTGGGGATTCGGTCTCCTCAGATAATCACACTTTTGCCGTGCTCTGTTGTACAACTTGTCTCTTTAATGATATTTTCAAATTGCCCCATCAAGTCTTGATGAAATATTGCCACTGACGGCAGTTAACTACATCCTATTATTCCCATGGCAGCGAGCTTTGTTATCATAAAATTAAGATTGAGAATTTAAATCTGAAGTTTGGCAATTCACTGGGAGGTTTCCAATGTTGAATTCCAGCCCACTCTGTTGGAAAACTCTGCCTTTTTGAGTTGCGTCACTCTGCCTTTTGGGCGAAGCGTAGCCCAGACTCTTCCCTTTGGTAAAGCCTTTCACAACTTCCCTGTGGCCCAGGGCAGTGGCTCACACTTACAGGCATCAGAATCTTCTGGAGGTCTGTTAGAATATAGACTGTTTGGCAACACCCCACAGTTTGTGATTCAGGAGGTTTGGGGTGGGTACAAGGAGCCTGGTGTTGTGAGTGGCTTGCAATCGGCTGCTAATCTAAAGGTTGGCTGTTCGAACCCACCCAGCTGCTCTGCAGGAGAAAGACCTGTCGATCTACTTTCAAAGATGACAGCCAAAAAAACTCTATGGGGAAGTTCCACTTTGCACACACAGGGTCACTGTAAGTCAGAACCAGCTCAACAACACCCAACAACAGGATGGTTTCAAGGAGCCTGGGTGGCAAAAGTAGTTTGTGATCAGCTTCTAAACTATAGGTTGGGCTGAACCCACCCAGTTGCACTGCAAAAGAAAGGCCTGGTGATCTTCTTCCGTAAAGATTACAGCCAAGAAACCCTAAGGTGTTGCCAACAACGGGGTGGGAGAATCTGCATTGCCACCTTATCTCCATTTGATGATGCTAGTTCTCAGACCACACTGCAAAAATTAGCATATTTACAACTAAGTAACCTGAACTTATTTACACATCTTTGTTTCCTACCATTTTTATCTCATAAGCCTCCAAAAAAAAAAAAAAAAACCAACAAAAAACAAATCCATTGCCACTGAGCTGATCCTGACTCATAGTAACGCCATGTGTTACAGAGTAGACTGAGCTCCATAGGTTTTTGCACCACTCTGGAACCTGTTGTTAGGTGCTCTCTAGCCAGTTCCAACTTATAGCGACCCTCTGTACAACAGAACGAAACACTGCCTGGTCCTGCGTCATCCCCACAATCATTGCTATGCTTGAGCCCATTGTTGCAGACACTGTGTCAGTCCATCTCGTTGAGGGTCTTCCTCTTTTTCGCTGACCCTCTACTTTACCAAGCATGATGTCCTTCTCCAGGGAGAGGCCCCTCCCAGGGACCTAGCCTACCTGTAAACCTACAGATGTGTTTTTGAGGATATACTAAGAGGGCTAGACCATTAAGCAGAGGAAGCTCTTGGAAGGAGGGCACAGAAAGTTCATCTGGTCACACCTTCACAGAGCTCTGAAATAAACAGTGGCAGTAAAGGTACACTACCTAAAGGAAATCACGGCAGGACTAATGAAAACGAGACTGCGGGTCTAAAAGAGATTTGCTACGGTCTGCCACTTTATTCCCTTCCCATTGGGTTTTTGTGTGAATTTGCATTTGCAGTGGGACTCTGGAGTGTGTCTTTGTAGATACTTATCTCACCCCGTTGACATGGGAGCAGTAAAAGGAAGTGTTGACAGGCAGAAGGAGAAAGAAAAGACAAATATTTTTAAAAGGAGCTGGGCCAAAGACTAATCAAGGAAAGTGATTTCTGCAAGGACTAGCTAATGACCTCGCAGAGTGAGCACCAGAATGACATCATCTCTTACCCCTAAATTTGTGAGGATGCTAAGTGAGCTTGGGCACTTAAACCTCCCATAAAATATGCTTGAGAGAGATGCTTCCTTCACCCTCCTTCACATCTGACAACAACCCATTAAAAGAATTATAGATCTTCACTAGGTGACAAGACCGTTCATCAAGAAGGATATTCCCAATTAGTAAGCTTTTGATTTCTGTTTACTCTAGCCATTTAGTTTTACTCTCCTATCGCTGAATTTTGCTTTTTTTTCCCCAAGAATGTTTCAAGTTTTCATTAAGAATTCATGTCTATTGTGTGGAGGAGTCAAAGTCGAAGAGGAGAAGATTTTGTCTCAACAAAAGAAAGGTACTGTTAGAAGTCAGAGTGTCGACTTAAGAGGGAATGAGCTGACCTGGGCAGTAGTAAGTTCCCTGTTCTGGGAGGTCTCCATGCAGAGGTTGGACAACAGTAGGAACAACAGCTACAATGTACACTGTTTCTGTGAAAGGGTTCTAGTGTCAGAAGGTGATTTCCAAAAATGATCTCATGATTCATTGATCTTGTGGCTTCTGTCTTTGATCATGTTCCTTAACTGTTACAGCCATCCCTGACATGAAAACGTAACAAGCATTTACAGTAAAAAATGGTGCAGTTTTCATGTTTGTGAACTTACTGTCACCGTCCCCTCCCCTTCCCTGCTTGCTCACATCATTTGTTGTGCTGGAAATATTGGCAGCGGCATATGGCCTGAAAGAACTTCAGAAGCAAGAGAACAAGATTGAGCTTTCAGTACCTGGGATTTATGCATCAAAAATGTCTAAACTCCCAAAACATATTTTATGAGAGTTAAAATGGAAGACACAGTCCCTCTGCTCTGGTGGCAAACAGACCGGACATCTGAGAGATTTACCCCTCGGGTAACCCTGATTCATGGCGAGACTCTGAGCTCTGAGACCGAGAGTGATTGCTCCAGGGGTGCAGTGTGGGTTGACCCAGCCACCACTGTTACAATCGTCTCTTGTCATTACAGAGGGAGTCCCAGGCCAGCAGACTGTAATAAAAGAAAGAAAAGATCAGGAAAAAAGGATCCAAGTTATACATGTTTGTTACATAATTATTCAACAATCATGCATCTTCTTAAGCAACAGGAATAGAAAACAGCTGAGTTCTGACAGACATATAGACAGCGTCAGTGTTGAAAAGGTGTCATGTGCATTGCTCTCCAGGCTTGCAATCTGGCTGTTTCATTCAATTTTCAGGGAGACAACAGGTATAGCAGGAAGAAAGGCTTGGCGACCGATCTACTTCCATGAATCAGTGAAAACCCTATGGATCAGAGTGGTTCCATCCATATCTGACCCTGGGATGGCACAGGAGCAGGCAGCATTTCCTTCCATTGTGCGTGGGGTTATCATGAGTCAGGGCCGACTTGACAATAGTCAACAACAACCATAGGTGTAGAAATAACACCAGAATAGTTTTCAGGTTTTGAGTTAGTTATCAATGATCTTAATTTGGGTAAACACCTCCTCTTCTGCTTTTATTTTCTCTATTTTTGGAAAAACTCCTGGTTTTAGCCACTTTGCTTTCTGATTCCTTGTTTCGTATTATTTAGTCAAGGTATATTAATAATAGCTAATTTATACCAGGCTATTTTTTTATTCTTATGTCGACCGTATAAATATATCTTGTTGTGTTAAATTTGCTGACCCACTTGTATCTGTGGAACACGAGATCATCAATGCAGAAAAGGTGCAATTCATTCACATCTTCTTTTCAAAAGCTTAGCACTTTCCTCTCTGAGAGAAATGGAAGCTCTGACCTAGCACGTTGATTTTTATCCTCAGATTTTTCATGGAGTAGAATGTCTTCGTTTTGAGCTGATTAATAACATCTTTTGTTTCTGGACATCAAGTGCCCTAACACATGAGGACACTGATATTTGTCAAACAAGATACCACTATACTTTATGTTCAAAGAAAAATTACTATTTTCTAAAAATGCTTGCCATGAAGTTATGCTCTACTCCAGAAATGAGGTTAAATCAATATCTTTGTTACATGCTGCCAAAGGCAGTTTCTTCAGGAGAACCCTCAAGGGGAGATTCTCGGCTATCTCTAACATTTGTCATTTTTTTTTTCTGTTATGATAATGAAGAAGTCTCTGGTTTCGGCACACTCACTTAACTTTGGGTTGAAATACCTGCAAGCGGCAGTTTTTCCATTTTCCTCTTTGTTGCTTGCCACCATTACCCATGTAGTCTAATGTAATGCTTTGGTTCCAATTATTATTGGATAACAATTAAGAGGTTCTTGTGGTTGATGATGACAATCAAAATAACAACTGTTTTAAGAGTGTCTTTGGGTAAATCTTTATAATTTTATTGCTCAAGCGAATTTAGACCTTTTCACGGATTTTTTTCCCATGGGTATTAGAAAAAATCTGATACGATCTTTCTTTAGAGAGTTGTAATATAGCTAGAGACAAAAATAAAATACACTGAAGCTAAGCAAGAATACTAGATTTAAATAAAAATGCACAGTAAAACATATGATATCTCACATGGTGGTGTATGATTAATGCTTAATTCAATGGTCTAAGGGAGTACATGTGATCTTTCAGAGATATCTGACAACCCGTTAATTGAGTAATAATTCTACAGAGTAGGGCCAGGTCTTTGAATGGGTAGTTAACGTGTTCTGGTGCAGAAACGGAAGAAGAGAGAGAACGTTATTCCTGGTGGACCAGGAAGTTTTTAGGGAGGGTGATGTGAACCTTCAGCTAGATTTTTAAAGGTAGGTAAGATATAGGGTCGCTATGAGTTGGAATCGACTCAACAGCACTGGGTTTGGTTTTGGTTTGGTTTTAAGATTTGGAAGTTCCTGGGTGGTGCAGACAGTGAGCATGCTTGGCTGCCTACCAAAGGGTTGGAGGTTTGAGTACACCCAGAAGCCCCTCAGAAGAAAGGCCTGACAATCTACTTCCCAGAAATCATCCAGTGAAAATGAGATGGAGCACAGCTCTGTCCTGACTCTCATAAGGTTGCTCTGAGTCAGAGAAAATTCAAAGGCACCTGGTTTTTAAGATTTGGAAAGGTGGCGAGGAGGCTTAAAACCATCTGAATGCAAAGGCAGAGAGAGGAAGGGCAAAGAAGAGCTCAGAGAGCGGTTTGGTTGAAAGGACCGGTTACCTGCGGAAGGACGTTGGAAAGGCAAGTATCAGCTTCCTAAGATAATGATTTGTGAGTCATCTACCAAGAATTGACAGCAAAGTTGTAGAAATCCATTAGATGAACAAAGAAGAGGATGTAAAGAGATAAGAGCTGAGGTCTGAAGCTTGAGAGGAGGAGGAGAAAGAGAATCAGTGAAGGAGAAAGAGGACACCTGTATATTCAAGGATGAAGGGCTCAAGGCTGAAAGGGATATCAACGAGATTGGAAATTGGCAATGGTTTGCTCCAAATGCTATAAAAATCGATACTTTTCATTAACAAAGTGGCTTGGAATTTGATTTGATCTTATTTGCAGTCAGTATTACTTTTAAAAGGATATTTATGCTCTGTAGATCAGACGCAGAGACTAGCATTAATCAAAGATATTAGCTCATTTTAATTTTTCTTTGCTACATTTATGCTTGAGCCAGCGAGACCATTTTGGGATACATCTATCTATATAAAAATCTATATATTGAGAGAATGAGAGAGAGAGAGAGATCTTATATGCTTAAAAAAAGTCCTTTTGGCAATTAAGTGGATGGTTGATTCCTTTAATATTCTAAGAGCAAACACGCTATCATTATGAATCACTATAGCTGATGAGTCTAATTCTTTTTAGTGCCATTACAGCAGATGCTCACATTTCAATCCTCCCTGGACGGATCAATCTTGTCCACCTCCTCATACATATTCCAACATCTACGCTGGAGCTTAGCATGCTGTATGGGCATGAGGGAGCAGAATCGCTTCTCTGACAATCTAGTAAAGCAGCCACCTAGAAAACCAGAACAAAGCATTCCAAAACCCCTCTTCCTTGCAGAAATTACAATGACCACCTGTTAACTGTGCACCTGAAGACTTGAATCGAAATGGAACACACTTGAATAATCCTGGCTTTCTGGAGGCAATTCCTCTCTAGAAGAGGTATTGAGATCTTACCCCTAGTCTTTTATATGGCATAAAAATTAAAATAGCAGTAGTACCAATGGAAATTGTGTGTGTTTTTCCAATGATATTAGCAAAACACTGTGGAAGAAAGACGTATCAGTCTGCTTCTGCAAAGATTTACAGCTTGGAAACCTTATGGGGCAGTTCTACTCTGTGTTACAGGGTCCCTATAAGTAGGAGTTAACTGGACACCGGTGGGTTTAGTGACACAACAGCTGCAATAATGGACTCAAATACACCAACAATCATGAAGGCCGTGTAGGACCTGGCAATGTCTCATTCTGCTGTAACAAAGACAGCCATGAGTCACAGCCTACTTAACAGCAGCTAACAACAACACTTGAAATCAAAACCCAAGCCTCTTGATTTCGAGTCGATTCTGACTCATAGTGACCCTACAGGACAGGGTAGAACTGCCCCATAGGGTTTCCAAGGCTGTAATCTTTATGGAAGCAGACTGCCACATCATTCTCCTGTGGAGCCACTGATGGGTTCAAACCACCTACCTTTCAGTTAGTACAGAGCGCTTAACCACTGTGCCACCAGGGGTCCTTACAACGACACTACCAATGGAAAAATGTATTTCTGATAGAGGTAATTCAGAGTGGTTATATTTTGCGGACAGGAGGAAATCACAACAGACACATACACACCACCAAACACACAAATGTCACCCACGCACATCCCTCTTGCACCTTCCTGGCCTCTGCCCACCTTGGGCAAGTGTTACAAAGCTCTGTAGCTCCACTGAAAAGTGCCTGGAGGCACCCCACTCCACCAACGAGCCTTCTACTTGAAGGCACTCAGCTGTGCTCCTCTCTGGCCCTGAAGGTCCGCCACACTGTCTCCTGCCTATCTCCTGGTTCTGCTCCCTCTGCTGCCACCATTTCCCTGAGGCTGCTTCTCTCAGTCTCTGGGGTTACAGCTCTCTCTCTCTCTCTGTCTCTTCAGTCTAGGAGGTTCTCAGCACAGGGATCCTGGGTCCAAAGGACACCCTCCACTCCTAGTTTTTCTTTCTTGGAGGTAGTGAGGTCCCCCAGTCTGCCTCTGGGATGCTCATTTTAAGTCTAGCCGGATGGAAAAACTGACCAATCCCCTTGTTGGGGTTCCATACACATTATTTGCATTAGCAGCAAGGTGCCCAATCCCCTCCATGGGCCACAGCACCTTGTTTTCATAGTTCCATCCAATCATTGAATGGAGGTAACAAAGACTATTGCTGTTGTTGTGGTCGTTAGGCGCCAATCGAGTCAGTTCCGACTTATAGCAACCCTGTGGACAGCAGAGTGAAACACTGCCGATCCCATGTGATCCTCATGATGGTCCTTACTCTTGAGTCCTTAATTGCAGCCACCGTGTCCATCAATTTTGTTGAGGGTCTTCCTCTCTTTTGCTGACCATCTTCTTTTTCAAGCATGATGTCTTTCTCCAGGGACTGATACCTCCTGATAACATGTTCAAAGTATGTGAGACAAAATCTCACCATCCTTGCTTCTAAGGAACATTCTGGCTGTACTTCTTCCGAGACAGGTTTGTTCATTCTTTTGGCTAGAAGGGACATATTAAGTAATTCACTGCACCACAGGCCACACCCTGGATCTTCTAGCCATTGGCACTTCCAGACTTGAGGAATTAACTTCCCCGTCTCAATCATTTTACTGGTCCAAAACAGTGGTAAGCAATCAGACAGTAGGGCAAGAGTCCTCAGGATCAGTTTATTCACATACCAGCCATTCAGGTCTACTTCAAGTGTCTATTTGATCTGATCAGCTTCAAATATCATCTTGGCTTCACCCTCTCTGGCCTCTGATAAAATTTAGCTGAGAGATTATTCCCTTGCTCTGAGTCTTTCTTGAGGTATCAGCATAATGTTGGATTCCTCCCCACTGCATAGCCCATTTATTCATTCCTTTACCTTCAGCTATTATTTCATCTTTCTTCCATTTGTCATTTATTTTTACCCATCAGGCTCAGCAGCAGTGCCAGTCCAGATTGCTGGTAGCAAGACCAGTTTAGCAAGTGCTTCCCTATCCATCCATTCTCATTCCTGTTGGGTAGTGTTGCATAGGTGCAGTACTAGTGGGCTATCTCAATCATTAGAAAATACGGCAGTATCAACTGTCAATCCCAATTTCACCAGATTAAGGGAAGGTACAGTCGATCCCAACAGGCCCTTGGGAATCCTGGTGTACAGGTTCAGGACTATAATTACTGTCTCTTGCTTAGGGATTATCCCTGCTTCTGGCAGCTGCAGCTGCATCCAAGGTCCTGGGGTTGTAGCATCTGGCAGGAAAAAAAGCAATTTTAGGTTTTGTGGGGAAGAATTGTACAGTGTTACTGTTGTCTTCCCCTAATCCCTCTTCCCCAGATCCCCCAGAGGAGCTTAGTAGAAATCCAACCAGTGGTGATCCTCTTTGCCCCCCTCATGTTAAGTGAAAGCACACACTCATAAAGGCGATGAGCGCCAGCCCTTCCTGCCTTTATCTCCCCCCATTTCAGATAACAAATGTTTTAATTGCCCATTCCAATTCTCTATCAAACCATTACTCTGAGGGTTGTATGCAACACAGTACATCCGTTTAATATGATGTTTCTTGGCCCTTTTTGTACCCTCTGGGCTGTAAAGCATGTTCCTTAATAAGATGAAATATAACTTGGTGGCACAAATTGGTACAATATCTTTTGTTCAATACCTTAATGGTGTTTTTGGCATTTGTATTTCTTATGGGACATGCAGAGTGCAAAGCCAGGTCCACAGTAAGTATCTATTCCTCCGAGCACCCATTTGTAACCACCTGGTGCCACCAGTGTCACTGATCCAATGTAATCAACTTCCCAGCTATGTGCACTGCCTTCTCCCCAGGGAATCTGCCCCATAGCCATCTGCATCCTCTGTTTTTCCTCCTGGCAGACAGAGCAATCCTTGTTAGCATTTTGTGCCTCGAGGTACAAGAGGGATGTGTCTAGCTAGATTCAGCCCATCTCTGCATTGCTACAGCATTCCCATGTCTGCTCATTTCGTGGACCCAATTGGCCACCTCATGTGAATGTACCTACAGGTCCACTTGTTGATTCCAATCACCTTCTTATCCAGGAAGGGGGTTATTCTGATGGGCATTGGCATGTCCTACTTTAATTCTCCCTCTGAATTCCCAAAATGCTTTCTATAGGTCCATGCCCCACACAGATGCCTTCTTGATAGTCCAATTTTCCATCACCCATTTGCCTGACCATAATAGCCAGGCTGTTGTCCACTGCCCACAAATCAGTAAAAATCCAAAAATATGGGCTCCCACCATTGCCCAATTCTTCCATCACAGCTGTGAAGACAGCATGTAGTTCACCCCATTGAGCTGACCTGTTCTTACCTTCTTCAATTAAGGTCTTTGTGTTTGCTTGTCTCAATACAGCATCTTTTGACATGAAATGTGGTCCATGTACCCTGGACCTGCCATCTGTAAACAAATCAGCCTTCTGTTGGTGAGCAGAATTTGTTCATAGGGCACTGTCCATGTAGTAATGGGCTCTGGCAGATTCTCAGGTGGCTCCAGCATAGACCTATGGGAAAGGAGGCTATCTGTTGGTGGATATGGTGAGTGCCTCCCTGCATTCCCCCAGCAGGCTATTCTCGTATAAACCATTTCCATTTTATTATTATTGTTAGAGTGTTTCTCTGATATCACCCACAACATTACAGGTATTTCAGGTCTCAAGGTGATTTTATGTCTTTCTGTCATTGAGGCAGTCTCAATCAATGCTCAATAGCAGGTGAGTAACGGCCTTTCAAATAGTGCGTATCATGCTGCAGCATCTGGATACTTTCTAGTTCAGAATCCCAACAGTTGCTGTAAGGTGGCGTTCTGAGGTTTTTCCATAAGCTCCAGTCTACATAAGTACGTGTGGCAGACACCTCCAAAATCATGTCTGAATGTGGATCATAAACACCAAGAGGCAGGGAGAGTAAGACTGCTTTATGTAATTCAGACATAGCCTTCTATTGCTCTGGCCCCCATTCAAATGCAGTTCTCTTCTGAGTGGTTCTAAGGATGGGAGCTAGCAATATTCCCAGATGTGAAATATGTTGTCCAAAACCCAAATAGGCCAACCAAATATTGGGCTTCCTGCTTAGTCTTGGGGGTATGTAATGACAGCAAGTTAGTCTTGGCTGCCTGCAGAAAGTCATGGATATCTCTTGTCCAAGTTATTCCCTAAAATTTCACCATTTGGGCAAGGCCCTGGATTTTTTAACCAGCCTTAGTTGGTCATATGGGCCACCACTATTTTTGAATCAGCCCTAGCCTAGTCTTCAATGTTTTATGTTAACATAATATCATCAATGTAAACCCTGGTGGCATAGTGGTTAAGTGCTATGGCTGCTAACCGAAGGGTCAGCAGTTCAAATCCACCAGGTGCTCCTTGGAAACTCTATGGGGCAGTTCTGCTCTGTCCTATAGGGTCACTATGAGTCAGAATCAACTCGACGGCACTGGGTTTAATGTATCATTACACTTGTGATTTGCACCAAGTCCAAGTGTCTTCTAACCAAACTCTGACAGTAAGCCAGTGAATTCAAGTAACACTGTGGCAATACAGTGAAAGTAAATTGGAATTCTTCCCACATGAAAGCAAACTGCAGCTGGCTCTTTTCCAAGACTGGGAACTAGAAAAAGGCTTTACATGATCAAGCACTGAGTAACAGTCTCCTTTAGCCTGGTATATTTTCTTCACCGTCAATACCACGTCTGGAACAGCTGAAGCCACAGGTGGCATTACTTTATTTAGGCCTCAATAGTCTACTGTCAGTTTCTATGAGTCATTTGCCTTTTTCACAGGCCAAAAAGGGCTGTTATACAGAGAATTTGTTGCCACCAACACTCCAGCCTTTAGCATGTTTTTAATCAAAGCAGTAATCTCCATTTGTCCACCAGGTATCCTACACTGTTTCAAATTAACTACCTGAGTGGGTTCAAGCAATTCTAATGGTTCCCATTTAGCACGTCCAATCAAGACTGGCCGGCAGACTTACATACTTTTAGTTTTATAATATTAGACAGATGGAGTGTTCCCCGATTAGACATAATATCTACACCAATAATACGTTCAGGTAAGGGAGATGCAACTATTTCATACAAGATGTATTTAAATCTTCCAATTCTCAACCAAACTTTCACCTTAGTCCCATCAGGTGTTGCATCCCCATATCACCCCAGTCTAAACCTCGCTCATTCAAGATTTTATTGACGGGTTTTAGGATTACAGTACATTGGGATCCTGTGTCCAAGACCCTCAAGAAGGTCTTTTCTCCACCCCCAGGCCATTTCACCCACGCATGTGTATATGGCCTCGATTCCCCTGCTGGTGCCTGGAGAAGATGACCCTGCCCCCCTCCTTAATCCTTACCTTGATCAGCTAACTGAGCCTCTGCTTCAAATAGTTCCATGTGGGACTTCTCATCATGAAATTCCTTCCAACTAGGGTGAGTAGAAAAAGGACTTGTTTAGGCCTCTTTAAAATTGGGGGACCAACAGGTGTCTCCATCGGTCTACCTAACCTCTTCTAGTGCTGCACTAGAATCTTTGCCTCAACTCCATCAATGTCCACTATAGTCATCTCATTTCTTACTAACCATTTAAAAATCTCTGGGTAAATTCTGGAGCAAGTTCTTTCCCCATTGCACTTCCTATTACCCTATGAATTACCCTTATGTTTCTTGCAACTATAAGACCCATGCAGGAAAGCTGACCCAGCAGATCCAACAAGGTTTCTTAGATTGCTGCTTTGTTTTGTAGAAGCAAGGTTACACGGGGTGCCCATGTAGAAAGGGCTCCCTTGATTACCATATTTTCCATGACCTGTGTAAGGGACATAGTCATTGAAGGAATATTCTGATCACAGTAAAGTCCTTCCAGCATGGCTTGTGTAAGCAGCACACTGGCTGCTTCCTCTGGAGTGTTACTTTGAATATTTAGAGGGGAGAGAAGTAGCTTCCCTTCTCAGAGTAAACATATCTCACAGCAAATTTTATCCAGTCCACCAGGCTGGCTGTCCCTTGTGAGTTATTCTACTGTGTAACTGGATTCTGTATCATTATTGCTGACTGTTCCATGGTGAGTTGTGGGTCTTTCATCAACTCAAACATACCCTTCCATTTTGCAGCTTTGAAAACTAAAGACACTGCCCCTAAATTAGTCACTCTCACCATCCATTTAACAACAGTTCCTCAGGAAACTGATATTGACCCACAAATTGAAGCAACTCTTTTACACTATACTTCCTGGTTTCAATAGTTTCTTAGTTTTGATTTCCCTACTAGACTATTTCCTTTGTGGCCAGCAGTCATAGAAGTGCTTCTTGTTGTTGCTACATTTTTTCTTTCTGGGTCAGCCCTGAGACTAGTTGTCGCAGCTTTGACTGGACTCAATCTGGGCTTGATTCAGTGCTACTATTTGCCCCAACATTCTTTTGCCCTACCATTGCAGCCATTACTAATAGCAGCAACCAAGGATTTGCACTCCTCACCCTTTCCTTATCACTCTGTATTTCCATATGCATTTAACTAGCCAGTTCCTCAGGAGTTCGATCGACCATTCCTACTTCCCATGAATAGCATTTTTCTTGGGCAAATAATTGCAAAGTAACAGCTGCTTCCGTCCGTGGGTATTTTTTATCCCATCCAGAAACCAAAGATTACTCATTCTCTTGTTTATCCCCTTTTTTTCTAAGACCACATATTCCCATGAGTCTGGCCCATTGCAGCAAATCCCACCATGCTGACACCAACTGTAAAAATGATGGTTTGGGTGCATCTGACCTCCTAGTCCAACTTCACAAGTAGGGAGGAGAATCATTACCAGCATCAACAGCCCAAGGCTGATTCCTATGACCACATCATTTCCGCACTAAAAGGTCAAGTCTATTTCACCTGCCCTTGATTTTTGACTTCTCCTGATCTGTTTTGATCAGCAGAGTGGGGTGGAAATGATGCTGTGTAGCTTCTGAGAAACGACCTTAGATCTACAGCTTCTGCCTTCACCTCTTGCAATGTCCTTTAATGGACATCACAACATTGTGATGAAGCTGGGGCAGCCACATGGAGTAGCCCTCATGGAATAGCACCAAAGCCCCCAGTCCACAGCAGTAGCTGAACTGAATCTCGTGATCAATACCTATTGCCAGCTGTGTGACTGAGGGCATTTTAGACCTTTCTACCATTGGGCATTCCAGATGACACTGCATCATTCAGAAGAACTTCCTGGTCACATAAAGAATTGCAATTAATAATAAATTGTTGTTGGTTAATCCACTATGTTTTGGGTGCCTGGTTAAACAACAGTGGACAAACGAACAGAATTTGGTATCGGAAGCAGGATGCCTCAGTAACAAAAGCCTATAGCAGATAGCATTGACTTTGATGGACAGAAAGGTGAAGGGTAGGAGAAGACTCTTAGTGCAAACTAGGAACTTGTTATTCAAGTCTGGAAAAATGGTGACCTGTATTAGGTAGTTGCAGATAATTTGGACAAACTGATACTTGCAGGAGTGTAGAAGATAGAACACTAACCTAATGGACTTGCTGATCTGGCCAAGGAGATTTTCAGGCAGACTGTTTAAAGTGTCATCAGGCTTATTTTCTGTGTTTATGATAAAGTATCAATAACATCACATGAAAGTATAATGTTGCTGAAGATCATTCAAAAGTGATTGCAACAGTACTTTGACAGGGAACTGCCAGAAATTCATGCCGGGTTCAGAAGAGAACGTGAAACAAGGGATATCATTTCTGATGTCAGATGGATCTTGGCTGAAAGTGGAGAATACCAGAAAGATGTTTACTTGTGTTTGATTGACTCTGCCAAGGCATTCGACGGTGTGGATCATAACAAATTATGGATAATGTTGTGAAGAATGGCAATTCCAGAACATTTAATTGTGCTCACAAGGAATCTATGCATAGACTAAAAGGCAGTAGTTTGAACAGAACAAGGGGATATTGAGAGGTTTTAAATCAGGAAAGGTGCATCAGGGTTGTATCCTTTCACCATACTTATTCAATCTGTATGCTGAGCAAGTAATCCAAGAAGCTGGACTATATGAAGAAGAACGGGACATCAGGGTTGGAGGAAGACTCATTAACAACCTGAGTTATGCAGACGACACAACCTTGCTGAGCTGAAGGTGAAGAGGACTTGCACTTACTGATGAAGATCAAAGACTACAGCCTTCAGTATGGATTGCACCTAAACATAAATAAAACAAAAATCCTCATACTGGACCAATAAGTAACATCATGATAAATGAAGAAAAAAATTGAACTTGTCAAGGATTTCATTTTACTTGGATCCACAATCAATGCCCATGGAAGTAGCAATGAAGAAATCAAGTGACATATTATTGCCTCAGGCAAATCTGTTGAAAAAGACCTCTTTAAAGTGTTGAAAAGGAAAGATGTTTCGTTGAGGACTAAGGTGCACCTGACCCAAGCCATGGTATTTTCAATTGCCTCATATGCATGTGAAAGCTGGACAATGGATTAGGAAGACCAAAGAAGAACTGATGCTTCAGAATTATGGTGTTGGTGAAGAATATTGAATATACCATGGACAGCCTCAAGAAGAAACAAATCTGTCTTGGAAGAAGTGCAGCCAGAATCCTCCTTAGAAGGCCGGATGGAGAGACTTAGTCTCACATACTTTGGACATGTTATCAGGAGGGACCAGTCCCTGGAGTAGGACATCATTGTTGGTAAAGCAGAGGGTCAACAAAAGAGAGGAAGATCCTCAACAAGATGGATTGACACAGTGGCTACAGTGATGGGCTCAAGCATAGTAACAATTGTGAAGATGGCGCTGAAACAGGCAATCTTCTGTTCTGTTGTAATATGGTTCCTATGAGTTGGTACAGACTTGATGGCACCTAACAACAACAACAACATGATAAAGCGCGGAGAGAGAGATGAAATTTAAAAGGAACTGTTGGATTTTTTTAGCAGAATTTAAAGGAAATACTCAACTTTGGCCTTTCTGTAATGGAGAATAAAATTCTTTCTTAAGTCTAGAATGGCCAGTAGTAAAAGGTTCTCAAGGTAAGAGACAACTAAGAGATAAAAGATAGGATGCTGCCAGTAATACATGGCATCAGGGCTTAGATCAAGTCAAGGGTGTGTATGCAAAACACTGTTCTAAGATCTCAGAAATTTTTAAGATGTGCTTGCTATTGCTTCTAAGCTAAATAAAAGTAGTTTTTTTTTTTTTTTAAATAATATTTTACTGTGTTTTCAGTGAAGGTTTACACAGAAGTTTAGGTTCCCATTCAACAATTTCTACACAAGTTGGTACATTCTTCACAATGTGTGACCATTTCCATTATTTCTGTTCTGTTCTGGTTTCCATTAATCTAGTTTTCCTGCTCCCTTACAGTCTTATTTTTGTCTTAAAGTAATTGTTGACCATTTGGTCTCATATAGGAGATTCTTTAAAGGAGCACAGTACTTATGGGTGATATTCATTTTTTTTTTTTTGAGCCAATTGGTTATTTAGCTACAAGGTGACCTTGGGGATTGGTTTCAGTTCAAGATTTGAGGAGTCTCTCAGGGCAATATTCTCAGAGTGTCCCCTAGTCCCAATGGCTTTTTATTTAGTTTTTTAAATTGTGCTTTAGGTGAATGTCTACAACTCAAGTTAATTTCTCATACAAAAATTTATACACATATTGTTTTGTTTTGTGTCATTAGTTGCAATCCCTTTCAACCCCAGACTCCCTGTGCCCATTCGACCAGTTCCTATCTCTTCCTGCCTTCTCATCCTACCTCGAGATTGAAGCTACCCATTTGATCTTGCGTATCCCATTGAACTAAGAAACACACCCCTCACACGTTATTACTTTTTGTTTTATAATCTTGTCCAATCTTTGTCGGAAGAGTGGGCTTTGGGAATGGTTTCAGTTCTGGGTTAACAGAGCGTCCGGAGCCTGCAGTTTCAGGGGTTCCTGTAGCCTCTATCACACCTTTAAGTCTGGTCTAGATAAAAGTACTTCTAATAATCTTAAGGACATTTTCTCCTAATGCCATGACTCACAGCCCAGTGCGAGGGAAGCCTGACTTAAAGAGATCTGTAAGCATGACTTTTGTTCAGTGTTGTTATTGTTGTCAGGTTCCATCTAGCAGGCCCCAACTCACAGTAAACTTATGTAAAACAGAGTGAACCGTTGCTCTGTTCTTCACCACCCTCACAGTAATTGCAATGTTTGAGCCCATCGTTGCAGCCACTGTGTCAATCCATCTTGTTGAGAGTCTCCCTCTTTTTTGTTAACCCTCATTTTTACCAAGCATAATGCCCTTCTCCAGGGACTGGTCCCTCCTTATCACATGTCCAAAGTAACTGAGATGAAGTCTCAACATTCATGCCTCTAAGGAGCATCTGGCTGTACTTCCAAGGCAGATTTGTTAGTTCTTCTGACAGTCCGTGGTATATTCAATATTCTTCACCAACGCTACAATTCAAATGCATCAATTCTTTTTTGGTCTTCCTTTTTCATGACCCAGCTTTCACATGCTTATGAAGCCATTGAAAATTCCATGGCTTTGGTCAGGTGTGCCTTAGTCCTCAAAGTGACATCTTTGTTTTTTAGGACTTTAAAAGATCTTTTGCAGCAGATTTTTACCAATGCAATATGTCATTTGATTTCCTGACTGCTGCTGGGCTTTAGGCTTTGGCTCTGCGCTCTGAATCACCCTTATTTTGCTTCAACTAATGTTTCTTTCGCCTTTCACCCTTATGCAAGTCCCCACTAGAGGGTAGCAAAAACTTTCAGTGGCAAAAGTATACCTTCAAAGAACCTGAGAGCTGGGAAAAGTGGGTGGTATCCTGAATGGGTCAAGAAAGGGCTAAGAAGCTATATCGGCTTGGACCGAAAGGGTTAAAGACAATTCAGAATTTAAAGATGTCTCCTTTCCTCGAATATGCAGAGGGCGGACAGTATCTCTGTTGCAAACATAGACCATTCTCATAGAAAATAAAGGTGATTCAGAAGGTAAGAGCCAAAGCCCAAAGGAAAGCACCAAATGCTGAGGAGAACAGCTGTGATGGGGAGGAGCTGGGTCCTCATCAATGATCAGGGAAATGGGCAATGACTGCGTGGATGGATTTCTGAATTGCTGTGTGCTCTGCATTTCCCCTGGCAGTTATCCTGTTCCTGCCTCCCCATGGTATATTTTGCGTGTGGAG
Source organism: Elephas maximus indicus (assembly GCF_024166365.1). Lineage (NCBI taxonomy): Eukaryota > Metazoa > Chordata > Mammalia > Proboscidea > Elephantidae > Elephas > Elephas maximus. Next base: position 236,617,215 of record NC_064819.1, read on the forward strand.
CGCAGATAAATTATCCTTTAATTCACAGGTTTCTCCACCTTATGAACTCTGTTGGAGAAGACTTATCGGTACCTGAAAGGGATTTAGATGCTGAGCTCCTGAGCTTTGGGCATGAGCCTGATGCCACAATGGAATGAGCCTCATGGGGGTCTTGGGAAGGGTTAAGAGAATATTAATAATTTGTGGCCAGAAGACTGATTTTGGTAGATTATAAAAACCAGTTACCATTGAGTTGATTCTAACTCATGGAAATCCCATGTGTGCCAGAGTAGAGCTGTGTTCACAGGGTTTTCAATGACTGATACTTCAGAAGTACATAGCTAGGCCTTTCTTCCAAGTCACTTCCAGGTGGACTCAAACCTCCAACCTTTCATTTAGCAGCTGAGCACATTAACTGTTTGCATCACTCAGGGACTCCTGGTAGATTTATAGATGGTTGCAAATTATTTGGTACTCCTTCTGTTGAGAGGTGGGGTCTATTTATATTTACTTGACCTTTTGCCTGGATTTGACCAGCAGAATCCAGCAGAAGCAATGCTGTGTGACCCTGGATGCAGCTCCTGCCTTTGTTCCCCTTGGAACACTTTCATGGGATCCAGCCACCAAATAAAGAAGCCTGAGCTGGACCAGTGGAGAGAGAAAGAGAGAGGCCCAGCCTTCCAGCCTCTCCTCCAAGATGGCAGACCTGGGAGTGAAGCCAGTATAGATGTTCCAACCTCAGTTGCCGTTTGACTATAATTTCATGACCCCAGACAACGTCATGAGGAGCAAAAGAAATGCCCAGCCAAGCCCTGCCCAGATTTCTGTTGCATAGAATAATGAGCCAATAAAATGCTTGCTTTAGGCCACTTAGTTTTGGGTACTTTATTGCTCAGCAGTGGAGAAGCCAAGCATCTCCTTAGACAAGATGATGGTCTAAGGGGTTTTGTCTCTGCCTTAGTCATTGCCCTTTCCCAGGGACTAAATTTTCTGAAACTTAGGTACTTTGAGCATGATCCAAGTGTCCATTTTATATATTTTTAATTTAAATAGAGGAAATGTGTTTTAATGTAATTAAACTTGAATTATGTGGCATGCATATTACTGAACCATCAAAAACAGAACAATTCCTGCAATATCTCATCTTGGTTATATTGAATCTGTATTCCATCTAAAGCTGTGAATCTGAGTACATCATTTAGCTATGATCATATTAAATGAAAATGGACAGATAGTGAACAAGAAACAATTTGAGGATGATGTGTCCAGAGAGAAGAAATAAGACTCAAGTCACAGGAGTGATGATGCCCTTGACCTTCATCGTGTTGTACATTTCCATTTCTCCCTGTTTTCATCGCCTTGTTTTTTTTTTTTTTTTTCCTAGGGAGGTCAGTGTTCCTGTGAGCTATGGATGGAAGTTTTGAAAAGAGCTATGAAGTACAAAGAGAAAAGCAGGGACATTTTAAATAAAGACAAATTTTAAACCCCCAACTCTTTGAAATTTCAAGTAGTTTTCTCTCATTCAAAATCCATAAACTGTGAATTAGGAGCTACTGGAGACAAGAGGACCTTATTTGAGTATTTTGTTGATCACAGACTTCCTTTCTCTTTTCATGTTCCCTTATTTCACTGAGGGAGCTGTGAGCTATACCCACAGTCATTACCAAAATTGATTTTGAGCCTGCATCTAAGGCATTATCTGCTACTTCTCTGAGGAAGATGAAATATATATTTATCAAAATGTCTTGGCTGAGTAAAAGATAAATAAAAGCTTGTGATAACAACACTGATGTATTTGTATTCTTACACCAGAGAATTTTTCTTTCCCTTCAAAGTTACCTCCCTCTGTTCTCGTCTATAAAGAGGAACCTCATAATAAAGTCCAGTGAGTAGACCAAAGAAGCAGGTGCTATAAGTAACAGAGCCTGAAACATTATCCCAAAGGACAGGTACTGTGCAATGAGTGCAGTAAGGAACAATTGCAGGCTGTTGGAATTTCTATAGATAATTTCCTTACTCTCTTAAGTTGTCAATCGTGGAATGATAAACAGTATTTGAGATTTGATTGTCATTGCTAATCAAATAGAGCCATCTATAGAGCAACTTTTTATTTCTCTGGTTTCTGTTGGAATGATGCCTTTAGTCAGCAGCTCTTAACTTCACAAAATACTGCACTGGCTAGCATTTTTTCCTCTCCACAGTATTAATTAAATTACACAAAGCTGGCAGCATTTAAATTCTGGCATCTGTATTGTCTCACTTAATTACATCCCTGGACTCCGTTCAAAGTGCTTTCATTTGCTACAGGGACATCTATCGGCAAAAGTGGAAGACATGAGATGCGAGCGATCAAATCCAGCTCTGAATTTTTTCCTAGCCCCACTGCATCCTGCGGTGGAGACCCTGTGCTAAGTGCTTATGACCAGAGAGCAGAAGGAAAATATCACATTGATAGCCACTTGTGTTGGATTAAGGGAATTTTTAGTGTGAAGCCTCATAAATAAAATACTTTTCAACATTGTTTCAACTTCTTTTTAAACATAAATAAGAACACCTTAAAGTGGAATATAACCTGTTGTCATTAGCTGCCTTCGAATTGGCTCTGACTCATGGCAGCATTATGTATCACACAATGAAACACTGAGCAGTCCTGCGCCATCCTCACAGTTGTTACTCTGTCTGCACCCATTGTTGTAGTCATTATGTCAATCCATCTCATGTGGAGTTTCTCTCTTTTTTGTTGGCCCTCCACTTTCCCAAACATGATTTGCTCTTCTAGCCTTTGATCTTTCCTAACGATGTGTCCAATGAAGCAGTGGAAGCCTCACCATTCTGGCTTCTAAGAAGCATTCTGGCTCTACCTCCTCCGAGACAGATTTGTTCATTTTTCTGGTAGTCTATGGTATGTTCAAAATTCTTCACCAACACCACAGTTCAAATGTGTCACGTTCTTCTTCCAACTTTCTTTGTCACTGTCCAGCTTTCACAGGCATATGAGGCAACTGAAAATACCATGGCTTGGATCAGGCACACTTCAGCCATCAAAGTGACATCTTTGCTTTTTAACACTATAAATACGATATAAATATAGGAAAACAGTCTATCACCCTCTATTTTAGCCATCTACATATGTCAAATAGAGTTTCCCTGGAGCTTGGGCATATGGAAACCATGGAGAAGCTTGCAAAGAGCACAGTGTCTCAGGAGGGGTGTTTCAAGAACAAACTCAGCAGAAGAGGTCGCTGCATCCCAAGGGCCTGGGTAGGGTGGACTCAAGTGCAGGAAATTTGAGGTTAAGGCTCACATTGCCAATGCCAACTGCCTGATACAATGCTACTGCCAGAATAGAGTTTAAGGATACATGAAGCCCATCAGTTTTTTCTTTTTTTTACTTTTTCCTTTTTGTTTTTTCATTTTCACAAAATCAAATTACTTTATTTTCCAGATCTGCATTTCTCCTCCTCCTCCTCCTTCTTCTTCTCCTTCTCTTCCTCTTCTTTCCCTTCTTCTCCTTCTTCCTACTACTATTATTATTGGTATTATTAAATGACTAGAACCCAAGCCATAAATTGGAGATCACCTTTGATTTATCTTTTTATCCTCTGCCTACATCCAGCCCCCAGAATTTCAGCATCTCCCTCCTAACACACCCCCTCCTTACCATTCCCACTGCCCTGGTTGGACAATGATGAACTCTCAGCTGGGCTCTTTCTTGTTTTCTAGATCAATGGCTCTCTTGGTTCTGAGTCCTTCCCCAAATTCTGAACCTGTCACAACTGGTCTTCCTAAAATGAAGATCTTGTACAGTTACTGCTCAATGGCTCAAAACTGCCTGTACAATAAAATCCAACCCACTTCCATTGAGTCCCTCCATGATATAGACCTCATACCTCTCTATTAAATTGTTCAATGTTCTTGAACCACTGAAATGGGATCTATAGACTGAACTTTTAAAAATTGTACTTAGATTCTACTGAGAAAACACAGTGAAGCACACCACTATAAAAATATAGATTAAATTTGTGTTTCTCAACTAATTAAACAAGAGAGATCCTCTTTAAGGTGTTAAAAAGCAAAGATGTCACCTTAAGGACTAAGGTGTGCCCGACCCAAGCCAAGGTATTTTCAATCATCTCATATGTATGGAAAAGCTGAACAATGAATAAGGAAGGCTGAAGAAGAATTGATGCTTTTGAGTTATGGTGTTGCCAAAGAATACTGAATATACCATGGACTGCCAGAAGAACAAACAGACCTGTCTCAGAAGAAGTACAGCCAGAATGCTCCTTAGAAGCAAGGATGGGGAGACTTCATCTCACTTACCTCGGACATGTTATCAGGAGGGACCAGTCCCTAGAGAAGGATGTCATGCTTGATAAAGTAGAGAGTCAGCGAAAAAGAGGAAGACCTTTGTCTTAGTTATCTCATGCTGCTATAACGAAACACCACAAGTGGGTGGGTGACTTTAACAAACCAAAATTTATTTTTTCAGTTAGGAAGTTGGAAGTTCAAATTCAGGGCACCAGCTCTAAGGGAAGGCTTTCTCTCTGTGGGCTCTGGTGGAAGGTCCTTATTCTTTGGTTCCTTGGTGATCTTCCTGTGGAGTGGCATCTATCTTCCTCCATCTCTGCTTGCTTGCTTGTTTAATCTCCTTTACATCTCAAAAGAGATTGACTTAAAACGTACCTTGCACTAATATTGTCTAATTAACATAACAAAGAAAAACTATTCTCAAATGAGATTATAACCACAGGTATTGGGGTTAGGATTTACAACACATAATTTGGGCGGAAAACAATTCAATCTGTAACAAGCCTCATTGAGATGGATTGACACAGTGGCTGCAACAATGATTTCAAACATAATAACAGTTGTAAGGATTGCACAGGACCAGGCAAAGTTTAGTTCTGGTATTCATAAGGCAGCTATGAGTCAGAACTAACTCAATGGCACCTAATAAAATAAGCACCCTAAAATTAGGGGAAAAAGGTGAGCCAACAACTTTATTTCTTCTCCTTGTATGGGAAGGTTTTTCTGCCCTCATTATAAAGGAAGCCTTTGTTTGCAGCCTCCTTGTTTGGTAACAGAATCCTAGATTTTCATAGATAAAGGCACTTTTGAGACCACAGCCACATATTCACTTCTGCTGCTGTGATGTCAACAAGAGCTCAGATACGTCAAAACAGAAAAGTAAACAAGCACCTGCTCTGAAAATGTTTGTAAATAAAACACGGTGAAGTCATAACCTCTACGGATCTCTGGACACTTGTCTGCATTATAAAATTATCTGTTTCAGTGTGTATTTTAAACCTAAAGCTTTGTAGTATTCTATTTGCCTTTAACATCAGAAAGACTAAGAAATAAGGTTAGTATTCTATTTTAATACACAACTTCTGGCTAATCATGAAGTCAGTGAGTGAAAAATCCTTAAATAATTTATATACATTCACTTTTGGGATGCATTTTAGTGAGAACCATCAGAGTTGTAACTTAAAAAAAAAAAAATTCTCCACTAAATGCATATTGTTAAGTGAAAGAAGCCAGTCTGAAAAAGCCACATACTGTGTGATTCCAACTATACGGCATTCTAGGAAAAGAAAAACTATACAGACAGCAAATAGATCAGTAGTTTCCAGAACAGGGGAGGGGACAGGGGATGACTAGGTGGAGCTCAGGGCATTTTTAGAGCAGTGAAACTATTCTATATGATCCTTTAATAAGGGACACATGATATTGTTGATTTGTCAAAAACCATAGGCCTGTACAACACAGAGCGAACCCAATGTGAACTATCTTGTTGTTTTTGTTAGATGCTGTCAAGCCAACCCCCGACTCATTGCAACAATGAGATTGGACCATTTTAATCCACAGGGTTGTCAATGGCTGATTTTCAGAAGTAGATCACTAGGCCTTTCTTCCTCATCTGCCTTAGTCTGGAAGTTCCACTATGATCTGTTTAACGTCATAGCAACACGCAAGCCTCCACTGACAGACGGATGATGGATGCACGTGAGGTGCATTGGCTGGGGTCTACCGCGTGGAAGGCCAGGATTCTACCACTGAGCCACCATCATGTAACTACGGACTCTAGTTAATCACAACGTACCAATACTGGTTCGTCAATTGTAATGAATGTGCCACACCCACGCAAGATGTTAATAACAGTAGGAATAGTGTGCAGGAGAGAGGGATCTATGGAAACACTGTTCTTTTTGCACAATTTTTATGTAAATCTAAAGTTGCTCTAAATAGTCTATTTAATGACAGAAAAATATGTATTATCTATAAACAAATAATTAAGGATAGAAATAAAACAGAAAAAAATCATTTGCCATCATTTACCACATGAAATAATTGCTGTTATCGAAGTGTAATTTCAACACGTACACAAAGAATTAAATACAATTTTCTTTCCCTTTTTCTGTAAAAGAAGCACCAGAAACCAACACATCAGGGATGCGACAGTGAAATTCACAGACAATTCGACTTTGGGACTTACTCTACGTTCCTAGTTATGCACTTTCTCTCCTGGCACGTTGAAATGATCAGGTTGAAACATTTACACTTATATTTGTTGTCTGGGAGAGATAATTAGATATTTTCACCGCAAAATAATTTACATTAATGGGCTGTAGCTTTCAATACATAGTTTTAGACTGCACATTTAAATAATGTAATATCTGTCTCCCTTAATTTTACTTAAATTGTCTCCATGTGGTGGCTTTGTTTTCCTTTTCAAAAACACGATCTGCTAAAAGAACGTACTAAATGTCTTGAGTTTATTAGTTTGAAATTCTAGAAGTAATCTAACAAGCTAGTTCAGAATTTTCCTAAATTCTTAATATGCAAAATAAACATGACCTTCCACTAGGGTCAGTGAGGGGCTGCAGCCCCAGCTGGGGAATTGATCCGGGGGAGTGAGAGACTGCACAGGCATGACTCTCCATAATAAGCACTGTTACAAATCCCAGAGGCCTTGGGACAGGAGCCACCTTGGAAAGCTGCTGCGTGCGCACCTTAGTTAACATATCCCAGCCTGTGTCTGTTAATAAACATGAATCTTTTCCTGCCCAAAAACTTTTAAAAACTCAGGCTCGTCTTTTGTTCTGTAAGACCAGGGTATGCTTTGCTCTAGGCCCTCCTTGTCTCTGCTTGCAAGCCTCTTCAATAAAGCTTTGCTATTGTGGAGAACTGTATGTGCCTTACCTGCTCATTCTGAACCAGTGAGAGGCAAGAACCTTTTTCCCGTAACACCTGCAGCCCTAGCTAAAGATATAAGGATTATATAGGGGATATACTTTTGGGGGCGGGGGAGAGGGGTTGATGGTATTATTATTTTTTTTTTAGTCATTTCTCATTTCTATATGTAATCTCAAGTGTGTAACAGCTATTAATTAGAAGCAAAGTTTGTCTTACTTCATTGTATACCTAAGCATGTTCTCAGTCTAGGAATTGGTCAAGACTTTGGTGAACTATCAGTTGTTAACACACCATGGACTGAATGTTTTCTACACTCATCCCCTCAATTATTCCAACAGCTCTGATTTACAGGCTGAAGTAGGCTCATGAGGTAAAGAAGGAAGCCCTCAAGGAACTCAGTTTACTAGACTATATATCTACCTAGATTCCATCTGTAGATGGACTCTACTGTAGTAGATTATTATCAGCACGATTTAAAGTTACAAAATTGATTACAGGTAATGAGGGCTTCTGAAATACATATGCAATGCTCTCAGCCAGGGAGCATTGAACTTGGTCTAAGAAATTCTTTGATTAGAGATGAGAACTGAGTGTCTCTATATTCAACAGACATTAGTGGAGCTGGGTACAATTTGAGCTATTAACTTTAGGCCTTCTTTTTATAATAACATATAAAATGCTGAGAAATTTTAATTTCTTATGAGTTTAGATGGACAACAGTACATATATATGGAAACAGGTGTTCAGCAACATAGTATTTTAAATTCTGGATTCAGAAATGATGACTTCTAGTTTAGTCAATCTAATAGAAAAAAAAAAGGCCTTTCTGAGTTATACTTCTTAGACTAAGAAAATTAATCAGTTCCTTTGTTGATAAACATGTATGACGTTATTGGTGACGTTAAGCAAAGTATTGTGTATTTCTCTATCTCACTCTCTGTGTTGGTATTTATATATATCTGTCTATAAAAACCATGGCGATACTTACACGTTAGCACTAACAATGCAAAAATACTAGTAACAGTAATAAGAGATGATCTCCACAAACGGTCTTTGGGGGTGATCAGAATAAGATGCTAATCACCTAAATCTGCAACTTCTCCCAGAAATATATCTTTTATAGATTGTTTCCTGATTGCACTTTCTGAAGTAATTGAAATGTTCCCCTGCAAATATGTTTGTACTACTATTTAGTCATATCTGGAATAAAAAGCATTTGTGAACAAAGATAAGTGTCAACACATAGCTCTTTGAATTGTCAGTTTTTTTTTCTGAACTAGTAGACTGTGAAATATGGGATTTGATTCTACAGCTTACTACATTCATGTTTTTAATGCATTTAAGCGTATCACGTAAAACACGAGACTACTTCTTTTCATATTCTAAAAAGCATCTAAATAAAGAATCCATGCCTAACTTATTTATTGTTTTATTTATTTTTAGACCTCAGAGACTATCTGCAAAGACCTAATCCATTAACCATAAGCCAGGTCTCTGTGTTGGATGGTTTCTTTTGGAATATGATTAAAAAGGTAACTCCGAGGTGGTTTTTTTCTGCCCAGAGCTTCTCTGGCATCCATATTCTAGATTGAGCTATAATAATTACTTGAATATTATTCATTGCATACTTATGAGCTTGGTCTATATTTTCTGCTGCCAGGCACCGAAGTCTCTCTCTCTAAAACAAAGTTATTGAATAAGGAGAACACTGAAATCCTAAGTCGGCTGATCTTATGCTCTGGCAGCTTTATTTTCACACATATGTTCCTTATCCATCTACCAAAACCATAACCACAACTATCATTCAAATTCCCCTCAACTAGTCTAAAACCAAAAAAAAAAAAAAAAGCCATTGCCATCGAGTCGATTTTGACTCATAACAGTATAGGAGACGTAGATCTGTCCCATAGGGTTTCCAAGGCTGTACATCTTTAAGAAATCATACTGCCACATCTTTCTCCCTTGGAATGGCTGGTGGGTTCAAATTAACAACCTTTTGGTTAACAGCCAAACACTTAACCATTGCACCACCAGGGCTCCTCTCAATTAGTCTAATGTCATAGAATTATTTTTCCACTTAAAATCCCAGTGTTTGGCACTCCATATACAGAAAATGAATTGAATTGTTGTTGTTGTTAGGTGCCATCGAGTCAGTTCTGACTCATAGCTACCCTATGCACAACAGAACGAAGCACTGCCTGGCCCTTTACCATCCTTATAATCATTGTTATGCTTGAGCTCACTGTTGCAACCACTGTGTCAATCCACCTCTTTGAGGGTCTTCCTCTTTTCCGCTGACCCTGTACTCTGCCAAGCATGATGTCCTTCTCCAGGGAATGATCCCTCCTGACAACATGTCCAAAGTATGTAAGATGGAGTCTCGTCATCCTTGCTTCAAAGGAGCATTCTGGTTGTACTTCTTCTAGGACAGATTTGTTCATTCTTTTGGCAGTCCATGGTATATTCAATATTCTTCGCCAACACCACAATTCAAAGACATCAATTCTTCTTCAGTCTTCCTTATTCATTGTCCAGCTCTCACATGCATATGATGCAATTGAAAATACCATGGCTTGGGTCAGGAACACCTTATTCTTCAAGGTGACATCTTTGCTCTTCAGCACTTTGAAGAGGTCCTTTGCAGCAGATTTGCCCAATGCAATGCGTTGTTTGATTTCTTGACTGCTGCTTCGATGGCTGTTGATTGTGGATCCAAGTAAAATGAAATCCTTGACAACTTCAATCTTTTCTCTGTTTATCATGATGTTGCTCATTGGTCCAGTTGTGAGGTTTTTCATTTTCTTTATGTTGAAGTGCAATCCATACGAAGGCTATGGTCTCTGATCTTCATTAGTAAGTGCTTTAAGACCTCTTCACTTTCAGCAAGCAAGGTTGTGTCATCTGCATAAAGCAGGTTGTTAATGAGTCTTCCTCCAATCCTGAGCCCGGTTCTTCTTCATATAGTTCAGCTTCTTGTATTATTTGTTCCGCATATAGATTGAATAGGTATGGTGAAAGAATATAACCCTGACGCACACCTTTTCTGACTTTAAACCACTCAGTGTCCCCTCATTCTGTCCTAATAACTGCCTCTTGGTCTATGTCAAGATTCCTCATGAGCACAATTAACTGTTCTGGAATTCCCATTCTTGAATTACAACAGTCATAACTAGGGCGCTTTCCTAGCTTTGTGTGTTTTCATGTACTTAATGTGAGAAGTGTGTGCCATCTTATGGGACCCTGAACTGGTGAGCCTTCAAACTACACTTACTGAGTATCAGCAATGAGCCACTGCTCTAGGCTCTGGGATACACAGGTACCCTCACCTCTTGGGGTTTATGGTGAAGCAGAAAATAAAAAGTTAAAAAAAATAATAAACAAGACAGTATTAGATAATGAAAATGCATTACGAAGAAAATTCAGCAAAAGAACATGATAGACAGAGATTGGGTACTTCGGTGCTTGGTGGTGAATTTGACAGCTCCATCAGGGCCTGAAAAGACCCAAGAATGGGATTTCAGGAAGAAGGAAGTGCTCCTAGGATGCCCTGGAGCAGACAGGAGTGGGGTCTGTTCTAAGGAGAGGGAGAGGCTCACGGCATTGACCTTCTCCACGTGAGTAAGAAAGTAAGGAAGTGAGGTCAGAAAAGTAAGACCTGATAGGCCAGATTAGAATTTAGGATTTTGTAAAACACAGACCAGCATCATCGACTTCATGTTCTTGTTTTGTTTTCCTGTTCACAAATTCTTATGCATGTTTCAATTAGATTGCTAAGGTTTGTTTTTGGTTGAATTATTGTTATGTCCCAAAACAGCAGCACTCTCTGTATCACTGCAGAATACGGCACGAGTATTTTCTCAACATTTCTGTTTTAACAAGAAATTATAAAGTAATGAACTCATTCCAAACACAGGACACCACCATCATTCAGAGGTTCATTGTAAACCCAATAGCAACCATTAGCACAGAGAATTAAAAATGACTAAATCCCTGGAAAGTAATATATAAGTAACTTCAAAATGATTACTTTTAGGTGTTACATTTGTAAGCAAAACAACTGCCAAATACAAAAATGCCACTTTGTACAATTACAAGAGTACAATGTTGGTAGAGGGTGTGAAAAACCAATAAGATTTACAGAATAAGGGCTATGAAAACTGGATTTACAAGAAAAAAAAAAAAAAAAGATGTTCAACCTTACTAAGTAATCTGGAGAATGAAAAAGAAGCCACAGTGATAGAACATTTAGCACTCATATTTGTAAAGCCTAAAAACTGACAGTGACAACTGTTGGTGAGAATTGCAATGGGAACTTTGACACATCACTTTGAGAATACATTTTGCATAAGTTCTTAAAGAACAATATAGCAAGTTTAAGCAATGTATATTCTGTGGTCGAGTCACTCAGCTACTAGGTGTGAGTGTGAACCTAGGGAAACAGAAACAAGAATATTCACAGCCTCTGATTTTGATGGTAACAATGTGGAAACCTCAATAAGCACTCAGAGGAGAATGCGCAAGAAAGGGTGTGATATGTACACTATGACCAACTGACCAGTTGTTGAGTCAATTCCAACCCAAGGAGACCTCAAGTGTGTCAGAGTAGAACTGTGCTCCATAGGGTTTTCAATGGTTAATTTTTTTTGGAAGTCGATCACCTTTCTTCTGAGGTGCCTTTGGGTGGACCAGAATTGACAGCTTTTCGGATTGGAAGTCCAGCACGTTAACCATTTTCACCACCCGGATGCACAAAACCCCATTTTACCGTAAATCCCAGAAATCAAAATTTTGTTTCTTCAGGTTTGATTCTAGTATCTTTTAAATGGCTCTGTAGAAAAAAAAAAAATCCCACTGAAAACATTACCAGAAAATTTATCATAAACTACTATGATTTCTTGTTAAAATTTCCAAACCCTTTCTTTTTCTCCAACAATCAGAGAAAATTGCTGAATGAAACAAATGTTGGCAGCATTTTACCCCTTGCTTTGTAATGAGCTCCCAGCTTTTGATGAAAACAATCAAGGCATTTAAGCATCACCCACTTAATTTTTTTTTTGGCCATGTAGAACCAGCATCTTTGGTTGTTCCTCTTGGCATCCTTCAAAATTTGATTTATTTTCTATGCAAGTATTCACTTTATTATATTTTGTTGTGTCCATAATTAATTGACTTCTCTGTGATTTTAGCACAGTGATCTTTAAGAAACATTAAAAAAAAACTTTGTGTTTCACTGTACTTCAATCAAGCCTGATATTACTCAAATTCATTAAAATATTTCATATATGAACTAAAATGTGCATTTATCAAATAAATACATTACCCCTCCTCTCAGTTTGCTTTCTGTTTTACTGTGTTATATTTTAAACTTGAAGTGGTCACAGAATAACAGAGTTGGAGTAACTGAAGTTCTATTCCTTCCTTTCTTTCCTTCTTTATAAAAAATTTACTGTGGTAAAAGATGTATAACATAAAATTTTCCATTTTAACCATTTCTAAGTGTACAATTCAGTGGCATTGATTTCATTCCCAATGTTGCCCAACCATAGCCACTACCTATTTCCAAAATTTTTTCATCACCTGAAGCAGAAACTCTACACCCATTGAGCAATAACTCCTGCTTCTGCCCTCTACCTCAGCTCTTGTTAACCACTATTCTACTTTCTGTCAATATGAATTTGCATATTCTAGATATTTCATGTGTGTGGGATCATACAATACTTGTCCTTTTGTAACTGGCTTATTTCACTCAATATACTGTTTTTTATGTTCATCCATGTTGTAGCAGGAAACCCTGGTAGCATAGTGGTTAAGAGGTATGGCTGGTAACCAAAAGGCTGGCAGTTCCAATCCACCAGGTTCTCCTTGGAAACTCCATGGGGCAGTGCTACTCTGTCCTAAAGGGTCACTATGAGTCAGAATTGACTCAACAGCAGCAGGTGGTGGGTGGTATATCGTAGCATGTAAGGGAACTTCATTCTTTTTTATGACTGATTAACTGTTGCTTCATTTTTATAATCACAGCACTAATATTTTCTATTTCACATCTACTGTCTAAACTCAGGTACGTATAATACCACCAGATTTGGTGGCATGGATTGTGCCCAGAGTAAGCTTACATGATCCCAAAACTTTACCAATTCACTTTCCAAACAGACGCATGTAGATAAGTCCCCTGAAATCATGGCCATGTATCATACAATATATACTAAGGAGCTTACATACAGAGTACAGAAACTTAACAGTAACTAGAGCAATTGTTTAGAACTTTTTTTTTAGGGAAGGTGTATTTTAGCACTGAAATTGTTTAAAACTGGATAATCATGGTGATAATAAAAATCAGGTGAGTTTTTGGCCAATTTGTTACTGTTTGAAATTTTGATACAAACAACATACGTTTTTATTGCCTGTGGGAGTAGGCAGGCCCTGTCTTTACGTGCTGCTGGCTGACCTGTGAACATGCCTTATTCTTTTCTGTTTTTACTTGAGTCTTTCTCTGTCCTAACCTCTTTATCAAAACTATCTACCCTTTCAAAATCTACCTCCAACCTCTTTCCAGAACACAAAGTTGGGAGCAGGTTTTCCCACATTTGACCTCTCAGAACATTTATCACCTGTATTACACTGTGCAATCGTAGTTTGCTAGCAGTGCTTTCAAATTTTAATAAACTAGTCATCATCTTAGAAAGTTGCAGGGCTGATCACTGTATTTTCCACAGGTCTATTTTTTTTATTGGGGGCAGAAGTAGCTCAGTGGTAGAATTCTCGCCCTCCCTGTGGGAGACCAGGGTTCAATTCCAGGCCAATACACCTCAAGCCCAGCCACCACTTGTCTGCTAATGGAGACATGCATTTTGCTTTGATGCAGAACAGGTTTCAGTGGAGCTTCCAGACTAAGACGGACTAGGACAAAAGCCCTGGTGATCTATTTCCCAAAATCAGCCAATGAAAACCCTATGGAACACAATGGTTCATTCTGCAACTGATCAAGAGGACAGTGAAGGACTACACAGGGTTTCGTTTCATTGTGCACAGGGTCACCATGAGTTGAGGGCAGACTGGATGGCAGCTAACAACAGCATTAAGAACTTTCTTGACTAATTAAAGGACAGGAGAAGAGAGAAAGAACTTAATTTATGCAGTCATCGTATTTGTGAAGAATTGATGAGACCCACTTTAAAGTGTCTGGAATTGCTTGGAAAATGGCTCAGAACAGAGACGTCCTGGCCCACCTGAAGAAATCCTCATCCCCAGTGTCTGGGTGGAGCAAAAATCAAACACTTGTTTTTTAAGAAATAATTCATTTAATTTTTTGTCATTGTTGAGAATATATGGCAAAGCATACACCAATTCAACAGTTTCTACGTGTACAATTCAGTGACATTGATTACATCCTTCAGGTTGTGCAACCATTCTCACTCTCCTTTTTTAAATTGTTCCTTCACCATTAGCTTCCTATCTAACATTTCAAGTTGCTGTTGTCATTGTGATCCCACAGAGACAATTCTTTAAGAGAGCTCAATGGGCTAATGAAGTTAGTCTATTTGGTTTAAAGAAGACTGCAGGGGGTATTTTTGGTTTAAAGTGTAAGGTTTAAAGATTACCTCAGGACAATAGTTTTAGAAGTTCACAAGCCTCCATGGCTCCAGAAAGTCTGGAATCCATGAGATTTTGAAATTCTGTTCTCTTTTTCCCCTTTTTGATCAGGATTCTTCTATAGAATGTTTAGGAATTAAACATTTTAACCAACAATCTCACGCTTCAACCTTCTGGGTGATATTGATACAGGTGATGCTTGGACCCAAATTAAAAAATCACTTTCTCAGGGAAATTGATATTTTGCATTGAATGTAAGAGCCAAATAACCTTAGGCCTTTCTTTTTTTGATCAAGCTAACCTTAGAATTATGATGTGAAGGCATATTTCAAGTCTGTTTATGTTATTGAATAAATATAAGAATAAATAATGCATGAGAAAATACTCCATAAACCATTTGGCATTGTGAAAATGTAAGATTGTTGTTTTTACACAGAGGGTGGCATTCGACAAAATACTGTTTTGTGGGTTTTGGACTGCAGAATAAGGGTGGTGAGTGGGGACAGGGAAATTGCTTATCTAATGTGATTCTTAGAGAAATGATTTCTATACAGGAGCTCGTACCAGTTTGAAAATGGCGCGAGACAAACGTGGGCGTAATCCTAGTATCAGAGACAACGTGGAATGCTTTCTCAAGGTCTCCAAACACATTTCTAAAACCTGCAAAAATGGCCTCAAAAAGTTGGAAGGAGAAATTAAATTTAGTTTTGCTTGTAAATAAGAAATATTCTAAATCCAAACACATATGCTCTATGCTAAACCCTCCTCAGATTAGCATAGTCAGATCGTCAGATTTGTTAATTCCGAATCAAGAAAAGAGCTCTTGCCCATCTGTTCCTTTGCAAAATTTGAAGACCTATTACAGACTTGGTGAGACAGACTTGCTTCTTGCCATTTTTATAATTTTATCCTTTCTGTAGCTCCACCCATCCAAAAATCTCCTCGATTCACTGCAGGCACCAAAGGTCCCCATTATCCACTTTAGAGAGAGGCACGTTTGCCAGCTGTTTGCCATCCAATATTAAAGGGCACTTTGGGATACAAAGTGGAGAAGAATATTACATTCACATAACTGCATAGAGGAAATAAAGAACACGATTGCCTTAGACAAAACAGGACTGGAAAACAATGTTTTACTGGCATACGGAGTAGCTGGGGGACCTTTATGGTGTCTTAAATCCCAGCAGCTTTGCTCCAGCAGCTGCTGTGTCAGCCAGGCTAGGCTGCAGGCCATTGGTGACCTTGAAAGATGAGTGCTTGCCCTGATTATTGGCTGCACTGGTGGAGCCTCTTCAAGATCTTCTCTCTCAGAAGAGAACAAGTTTAATCTGTCCTTAGCACAAAAGCTGGAGGGTTGGAGGTGTAGGAAAATTACTGGTGAGTCAAAGGCAAGAGCAGCCCGAGGATACGGCCACCTCTCAGAGCTGGCATTTCCATTATTTTAACAAGTCTTCTCTGCGTGACTTCAAGTTCCAGTTAAATACTATTCTTGAAGAATGAGCTAAGACAGTGCAGCACCGGGGACATTGTTTATTTCAGGTGGGAGCCAGGAGGGCACACTTTAGGACATTAGACAGGTCACACAACAACAACGCGTGTGGAAGAACCCGAAAGTCAGCAAACCATTTGCCTTTTCACTAGAAACTTCAGGGTCTTCTTCCATTACTGTGTTTTTTCCAGAACTTTTCCCTATAGTAGCTCACATTCATTTGGTAGTACCATACATTTTTGAATTTTGAGTAAAGAGGATCTAATATCCTTTGAAGCAACACTATTTACTTAGCCTTGTTAGGAAATGAATTGTTCCACACAAACACGTTTCCAAGTTTACCACCTGTTTGTCAGTTCGTCGTGCTATGGTGGCTTGAGTATCCCTGTGATGCTGGAAGCTATGCCACCGGTATTTCAAATACCAGCAGGGTCATCCATGGTGGATAGATTTCAGTGGAGGTTTCAGACTAAGACAAATTAAGAAGAAAGGTCTGGTGATATACATCTAAAAATTAGCCAATAAAAACTCTAGATCACAACAGAATATTTTCCGATATAGTGCTGGAAAACGAGCCCCCTAGGTTGGAAGGCACTACACAATAACCGCAACCATGAATTTGAAGATACCAACAATCATGAATAGCATGGAACCAGGCAATGCTTCATTCTGTTATCCCTAAGGTTGCCATGTTGTTGTTGTTAGGTGCCTCGAGTCAGTTCCAACTTATAGCAACCCTATGCACAACAAAACGAAACACTGCCCGGTCCTGCGCCATCCTTACAATCCTTGTTATGCTTGAGTTCATTATTGCACCCACTGTGTCAATCCACCTCGTTGAGGGTTTTCCTCTTTTCCACTGACCCTGTACTTTGCCAAGCATGATATCCTCCTGCAGGGACTGATCCCTCCTAACAATGTGTCCAAAGTAGGAAGAAGGGTCCGGCAGTCTACTTCTGAAAAGCATTAGCCAGTGAAAACATTATGAATATGTTGCCATGAGTTGGAACCAATTCAACAGCAACTATAACATTTTTGAAGCAGCCATCAAAGCTTAATCTTTAGGATGGCAACATTTATTAAATATATTACACTTCTTGCCTTCATATGGTCTATATAACAGAATTTAATAATTTCTTCAGGGCTCAGGGTCCCCACTTTGAATCATACAACAAAATAATGTTTGCCTTGACCTGAAAAGGCTTTTTTTTTAAAATGCTTTTGAAACCTGTGGTCTAATTTCATCGTTTCCTGGACTCTTCCAACTCTTAGGCCCTACCTGTCTCTCCTTGCTCAAGGCAAAGTCCCTTTGCTTCCATTTTCTCCCCTTTTAAGTTAATTTTTAAGTATGCTACATAACTAATTTTATCCGAATGAATATAAACACAAAAAAGCCAAACCTATTGCCATCGAATTGATTCTGACTCATAGCGACCCTATAGGACAGAGTAGAACTGTCCCATAGGGTTTCCAAGGAGCGCCTGGTGTATTTGAACTGCCAACCTTTTTGTTAGCAGCTGTAGCTCTGAACCACTACACCACCAGGGTTTCCAAATGAATATAAAGTAGTAGTAAATTAGGATTTCTCAAGAGAACTGATGGACTATATTTATAAGAAAATTCATGATTTTTCAAGTCATCAATTTTGAAAGACCAGAAGACTATTGTCCTTCCTACCCAGGCTCTGTTTTCTTCCAAATAGTTGAAGTTACTGGTTAAGTGACCCCAAACAAGTAGGAAGGGGGTGGGTAATATTGCCTACTAGTGTTTTTGCTGCTGGTATAATTCCTGTGGAAAGGGGACTGAATAATAAGTATGTATTTTTGCTTTAATTTTGGTAATATACAGGCCTCATGTGTCATACATATCGAAAATAAAAACTTAAATGAGATTTTCAATTTCAAAATGAAATATTTCTCTGAGAGATACTTTACATATGAAATAATATTCATATACCTCTATCCACCACCATATACTTTGTGAAGTCAAAAGGCTGGATGCAACTTCAATATCCTACCACAGGGGGCAGTCTTTACAACAGGAGCTTAAAGACTATAATGAAAGAAAAGGAAGGAGGCAAGGAGGGAGGGAGGAAGGAAGAAAAGAAAAAAAACTGAGGAAGCTTTCTATGTCCCAATTTGATATAATTTCTATCCTCCTAAAGGCAAGTTTACCTGTCACCCATCTGTCAGTTTGTCGTACTGTGGTGGCTTGCATGTTGCTGTGATGACCGAAGCTAGGCCACTGGTATTTCAAATACCAGCAAGGTCACTCATAGTGAACAGGTTTTAGTGGAACTTCCAGAATAAGACAGACTAGGAAGAAAGGCCTGGTGATCTGTTTCCAAAATTTAGTCAAGGAAAATCCTATGGATCCCAACAGAATATTGTCCAATATAGTGCTAGAAGGTGAGCACCCTAGGTGGGAAGGCACTCAAAATACACAGTGCCTTCTACAACTAACTTGAGCATACCAACCGTCATAAAGATGGCACAGGACCAGGCAAGATTTCATTTTGTTGTAGGTGGGATTGCCATGAGTCAGCACCAACTCAAAGGCAACTAACAACACCCACAAATGTAGGCTATACTGCTATTGTTACAACATAACTCCATTACTCGCTCCCTTAACAATCCCTGCTAGGCAAAGTGATTCTGAAACCTTTACCCCTTTCTTTTTTTTTTTTTTGATTCTGCAATCCTCTAAGGCCTCACCATGATCTGCCTCCTGCAGAAGGAACGGAAAATGTATGGCAGAGGCACACACAGTTCTTAAAACCCTTGATTTGAGAGTGGGACTGACTTCTGCTCACATTACCTGAAAGAACTAGTGACACAGCCTGTCCTGGTGCCAGGGAGGCTAGACAATACTTCTTCTGGTTGGAGACTGCTTTTGAGCTGTAGCTGTAGCTGTGGAAGGGGTATGTGTTCTGCTGGACACCCAGCCATATCACCACGATCTCAAATATATATCATTCGGTGGAAAAGGGGAGCTCTTGAATGGTGCAAACACTTAATGTGCTTGGATAGCAACTGAAATGTTACAGGTTCCAGTTTACCCGGAAGTGCCTCAGTACTTGGTGATCTACTTCTAAAACACCAAGAGAGACCTGGTGATCTACTTCTAAAACACCAACTGTTGAAAATTCTGTGGAGTACAGTTGTACTCTGACATACATGGGGTCCCCACAAGTCAGAATTAGCTTGATGACAACTGGTTTTATATTTGCATACGCTTGTATCAACCATTCCTCTGTCAGTTTGTCATACTGTGGTGGCTTGCATGTTGCTGTGATGCTAGAAGCTATGTCACCAGTATTCCAAATATCAGCAGGGTCACCCATGATAGACAGATTTCAGCAGAGCTTCCACTAAGACAGATTAGGAAGAAGGACCTGGAGGTCTACTTCTGAAAAAGTTGGTCAGTGAAAACTTTATGAATAGAAGTGGAACATTGATATAGTACTAGAAGATGAGCCTGCAGATTGGAAGGCACTCAGAATACAACTGGGGAAGGGCTGTCTTCTCAAATAGAGTCAAACTTAATGACATGGATGCAGTCAAGCTTTTGGGACCTTCATTTGCTGATGTGACATGACTCAAAATGAGAAGAAACAGCTGCAAACTAATAATAGGAACATGGAATGTACAAAGTATGAATCTGGGAAAATCGGAAGTTGTCAAAAATGAAACAGTGTTTAAAGATCAATGTCCTAGGCATTAATGGGCTGGTATTGGCTATTTTGAATAGGATAATCGTATGGCCTACTAGGCTGGGAATGAAAAATTGAAGAGGAATCGTGTCACATTCATGGTTAAAAAGAACATTTCAAGATCTATCCTGAAGTAGAACGCCATCAGTGATAGGATAATATCCACATGTCTACAAAGAAGACAAGTAAATACGACTATTATTCAAATTTAAGCACCAACCATTAAGGCCAAAGATGAAGAAATTGAAGATTTTTACCAACTTTTGCAGTCTGAAATTTATCAAACAGGTGATCGAGATGCATTGATAATTACTTGTGATTGAAATGCAGAAGTTGGAAACAAAGAAGAAGGATTGGTTGGAAAATATGGCCTTGGTGGTAAAAACAATGGTGGAGATCACATGATAATATTTTCCAAGAGGTATTACAAATACCTTTTTTTTCAACAAATGGTGACTCTACACGTGGACCTTGCCAGATAGAATACAAAGGAATCAAATCGACTATGTCTGTGGAAAGATATGATGGAGAAGCTCATTATCATCAGTCAGAACAAGGTCAGGGGCCAAGTGCAGAACAGACCATCAATTGCTCATATACAAGGTGAAGTTGAAGCTGAAGAAAATTAAAACAAGCCTGTGAGAGCCATAGTACAACTTTGAGTATATCCCGCCTGAACTTAGAGACCATCTCAAGAACAGATTTGATGCATTGCACACTAATGACTGAAGATCAGACAAGTTGTGGAATGAAATCAAGGACATCATACACAAGAAAAGCATAAGTCCATTAAAAAAACAGTAAAGAAAGAAAAGACCACAATGGATGGAAGAAGACACTCTGATACTTGCTCTTGAACATAGCGTAGCTAAAGCGAATGGAAGAAATGAACAGAAGATTTCAAAGGGCAGCTGGAGAAGATAAACCTGGAATTAGAAAACCAAAAAGAAAGAACACGGTTTGCATTTCTCAAGGTGAAAGAACGGAGGAAAAAATTCAAGCCTCCACTTGCAATTTTGAAGAATTTTGTGGGGAAAATATTGAACAATCAGGACACATCAAAAGACGATGGAAGGAATACAGTCACTATACCAAAAAGAACTGGTTGATGTTCAACCATTTCAGGAGGTTGCATATGATCAAGAACCAATGGTACTAAAGGTAGAAGTCTAAGCTGCACTGAAGGCATTGGTGAAAAACAAGGCTCCAGGAATTGACAGAATACCAAACAGACAGTGCTAGAATTGTTCTCTCCTCTATTCCAAGAAATTTTGAAGATAGCTACCCGGCCAACCGACTGAAAGAGATCCATATTTGTGCCCATTCCAAAGAAAGGTGATCCAACAGAATGTGGAATTTATCCAGCAATATCATTAATATCACACACAAGTAAAATTTTGCCGAAGATCATTCAAAAGCAGCTGTAGCAGTACATTAACAGGGAACTGGCAGAAATTCAAACCAGATTCAGAAGAGGACATGGAACAGGGATAGCATTGCTGATGTCAGGTGGATCTTGGCTGAAAGCAGAGAATACCAGAAAGATGTTTACTTGTGTTTTATTGACTGTGCAAAGGCATTTGACTGTGTGGATCATAATAAATTATGGATAACATTACGAAGCATGGGAATACCAGAACACTTGTCCATATGAGGAGCCTGTACATAGACCAAGAGGCAATTGCTCAAACAGAACAAGAGGATACTGTGTGATTTAAATTCAGGAAAGGTATGAGTCAGGGTTGTATCCTTTCACTATACTTATTCAATCTGTATGCTGAGCAAATAATCCCAGAGACTGGACTACATGAAGGATGAGTTATCAGGATTGGGGGAAGACTCACTAACAACCTGATATGCAGATGACACAACCTTGTTTGCTGAAAGTGAAGAGGACTTGAAATACTTATTGATGCAGATCAAAACTACAGCCGTCAGTACAGATTACATCTCAACATTAAGAAAACAGAAATCCTTACAACTGGACCAATAAGCTACATCACGATAAATGGAGAAAATATTGAAGTTGCCAATATTTCCTCTTACTTGGATCCACAATCATCACTCATGGAAGCAGCAGTCAAGAAATCAAAAGATGTATTGTATTGGACAAATGTGCTGCAAAAGACCTCTTTAGAGTGCTAAAAAGCCAAGATGTCATTTTGAGGACTAAGGTGTGACTGACTCACCCAAGCCATGATATTTTCAATTGTCTCATATGCATGTGAAAGGTGGGACAATGAATAAGGGAGAAGGAAGAAGAATTGATGCCTTTGAATTTTGTGTGGGGTGTCAAAGGATATTGACATGGACTACCAGAATAACACACAAATGTGCCTTGGAAGAAGTACAGCCAGAATGCTCCTTGGAAACAAGGATGGTGAGACTTCATTTCTTGTACTTAAAGGACATGTTATCAGGAGGGATCCGTCCTTCTGCTTGGTAAAGTAGAGGTTCAGAGAAAAAGAAGAGATGGATTGACACAGTGGCTGCAACAACGGGCTCTAGCATAATGATAATTGTGAGAATGGCACAGGACTGGGCAATGTTTCATTCTGTTGCACATAGGGTCACAATGAGTTGGAACCATCTTGATGGCACCTAACAACAACTCACAGCCATCTCAATTATATACCATTAGGTAAAAAAGAGGAGCCACTGGGTGGTGCAAACAGTTAACTTGCTTCACTAGTAACTGAAATGTTGCAGGTTCGAGTCTACCCTTAGACACGTCAGAAGAGAGACCTGGTGATCTACTTCTGAAAAACCAGCTGTTGAAAACCTGTGGAGTACAGTTCTGCTCTGAGACACAAGGAGTCACTGTGAGTCAGAATTCACTTGATGACAACTAGTTTTAAACTTGCATAAGCTTGTACATGCATCTAGTTACCTAAGGTAGGGCCTGGGAATTACATATAGGAGATAGAGTAGGAAGGAGACCTCACTATATACCGTTATATACTTTTTATATGGTGACAATATGGTAGAAATTACCTACTCAGAAAAAAAGTTAGGAAGAAAAATTTAAACAAACAAACTAAAAAGGCTACAAAGGCACCATTCTAGACAGAAGGCAAGAAACATGACTTTCAGACATACTGTAGACCCATCTGGCTCTGTGCCTTTTCATCCCACAAACATGTAGGAGTGGATCAGGCCATCTGGGAGCTCCCATCAGGAGCTGCAGTCTTGAAGACTGTGAGTGAAGTGTAGGCGAAATGTAACATATCCGATGTCATTAAAGGACATCTGCTTTTTTCGCTCAGAGAAAAGAGGCAGAAGAATCTTACCTCCTCTGATCTGTGAAATGCACATAAGCAAGACAGGTAGATTTTCATAGTCGTTTGTGGTAAATATATGTTTCTTATTGACCCTGGTGGAATGGAGGTATCAACGCCACATTGTATAGTCAGTGTTCCCCACAGCCTCCGTTTGTAAATTTAGAAAACATAGGGTAGCTGGAAGAGGAGCAGGCGGCTGCCTACAGCCAGAAGGGAAGATGGTAGAAGGATTATTTCATCACCATCTTCAAAAAACTTGTCGACAGGACTCCCAGAAGCACCAGAAATCCAAGGAGATTGTAAATGTGAGTGCCCCCTGTGACTGAAAACTCCAAGCGTCCTCAAGTCACGACCTCCAGAGTGTAAATTAGCCCATGCAATCTCATCCACCAATGGAGACTGAGGAATTCTCAGGAAAAGATACACAGAAGTGTCAGAAGCATGGAACGATGTTCCATAAAGTGCCTCTCTGGGTAGTTTTGGAAGAGATGCTCTTCTCAAGGGCAGGAAGAACTTACTTGGCAGTTTAGATAAGGCTTGATTCTGCTGTGGAGTCTATGTGTGTTGTCTTTAACCATTCACCGTCATTCCTATGATGCATGCAAATAGAGAAGTCCCTTTACCAAGGTCTGTTATAACATACCCTTTGCCTAAGTACCCAGTCTTCTCTATTGTTGTTGTTGGCCGCTGTCAATTGGCCCCTCACTTAGGTGACCCCATGAACAGGGCTACGAAACATGGCCCAGTCTTGTACCATCACAATGATATATTGTAGATCAGACTATCATGATCCATAGGTTTTTCACTGGCCGATTTTCAGAAGTAGATCTCCAGGCCTTTCTTCCTAGTCTGTCTTAGTCTGGAAGCTCCACGGAAACCTGTCCAGCATCATAGCAATGCACAAGCCTAGGAAAGAAGGCCTGGTGATGTACTTCCAAATATCACCAATGAAAACCCTATGATCACAACAGAACATTGCCCAACTCACTTGCTTTGAGCAAGTCATTTGTTGTTGTTTTGTTATTGAGTCAGTTCTGACTCATAGCTACCCTATACACAACAGAATGACACACTGCCTGGTCCTGTCCCGTCCTTTCAGTGGGTGCTGTATTTGAGCCCATTGCATTAGGAAGAACCAATCAGTGGAGGAGGACATTATGTTTGATGAAGTAGAGGGCCAATGAGGGGAAGCGAGACCTCGGCTAGATGGATTAGATCAATAGCTACAATGATGGACTCTAACGTGATAGTGATCCTGGGGTTGATGCAGGACTGGGCAATGTTTCATTCTGTTAAACATGAGGTCACCATGAGTCAGAGTCGACTTGATGTAAGCTCCCAGTCTTGCTGTCTATCCATCTCTGGCTGTCTATCTACCTATCACCAAAACAGTGGACAAGTAAGAGCTCAAAAAAAGACACTTTGTTGTAATTTTTAAATGTAGACAAGGTTTACTTTCAAAATTCATATTTGACACTATGCTATTTTTTTGTTGGATATAAAGTGGTTAAGTGCTACGGCTGCTAACCAAAAGGTTGGCGGTTTCAATCCACCAGGTGCTCCTTGGAAACTCTATGGGGCAGTTCTACTCTGTCCTATAGGGTCGCTATGAGTTGGAATCGACTCGACGGCAGTGGGTTTGTTTTTTTTTTGGATAAGTTTGTCATTCTGTTTTCAATTTGGGGACCTATTTCAACAGTGCAATATGAAACGGATCTTGAAAGTTCATCTTTTCCAGTACCATATTTATCACAGTCATTTTAGAAAATTGTCTCATGGAGGTATAATGATAAAAATTGGAGCAATGCTCTCAATGCTGTTCAGTGAATTCAGCACACAGGTTCCAAGTAAACTGATGTAAAAGAAAACTCTCATTCCTGCAACTACTTTTTAACAGAAAATCTAGTGTCTTGTCATCAAAGGAAGTAGGAGAGTAGGGCCAGGTGCTCCCTCCAGGTGACCACTCATCTGAGTAACTTGAGAGCCATACGCACCAACATGGAGAGCTCAGATAAGAGGGTTGTCACATATTGTAGAAATGTCCTGGACCTACACAAACATACTCCCTGACTTTTAAGAATGATGGGTACAAATAATCTTGAATGAACACCTTAGGGGTAAAGGTTTTTTCCAGGGGCGGTATTTTTAAATCTGCATATTTCTCGGAGCCTACACACCAGGCAGGCCACCAACTGCTAATGGCAGCAATCCTCCAACTGAGAGTCAATGTCAGGCTGAGATGGGCTGGTCCTCAGTCTGAACTCTCCTGAGAAACTCGAGGACAAGTAACTCTTCATGCCATGTTTTCTTGTCATACCCTAACATGAAAGAGTGGGACACGGCCCTCTCCCATACTTTCATTTGCATACTGCTCTGGCTTCTGCTCCATCATCCAAGCTCTCATTTCCTTCCTCCATAGCTTTCAAACTTGGCACTCCTTTACTCTTCCTTTTGGCTAATGTTCTCAGTTTCTTTCCAGAAACCTTCCTCTTTCTCTTGGTTTTTCTCTTTTATTCTTAGGGAAGTTATTTTGTTGTTAGGTGCTGTTGAGTCAGCTCTGACTCATAGTGGCCTTATGTATAATAGAAGAAAATGCTGTTCAGTCCTGCACCATCCTCACAGTTATGCTTGAGTCCATTGTTGCAACAACTGTGTCGATCCATCTCATAAGGGTCTTTTCTCTTTTTAACTGACCTTCTACCTTACCAAGCATGATGTCTTTCTCCAAGGACTGGTCTTTCCTAATAAAATGTCCAAAGTGTGTGAGACAAAATCTCGCCATCCTTGCTTCTAAGAAGAATTCTGGCTGTACTTCCTCCAAAACAGGTTTGTTTGTTCTTCTGGCAGTCCATGATATAATCAATATTCTTTTTCCAAGAAATGACACATAATTCGAATGTGTCAATTCTTCTTCAGTCTTCCTTTGTCATTGCCCACTTTTTGCATGCATTTGAGGCTACTGAAAATACCATGACCTGGGGCAGGTGCACCTTAGCCAACAAAGTGACATTTTTGCTATTTAAAGGTATTTACATTACCATATTTTTCAAATGCTGAACCAAACTTACAATTTGGAAAAGTCAAATTTTGTCATAATATGTTAGATTACCCACTGGATTACACATAACAAAGTTTGGTTAAATACTGTGTTTAAGATTTTGGCATTGATGCTTATAAGTGAGACTAGCCTATAATTTCCTCTATTATCCCTCTGGCTTTTTGCTTGATTCTTTTATTTATTAATTTATTTTTGGTACTAAGGTTACAGTGGTCTTTAAAAATAAATTGGAGTGGTGATACCGATTTTTCTATTCTCTAGAAGAATTTTGTATAAGTTTGGAAGTAATTTTGCTGCCTTTTTGCCACTGTCTAGATCTTCTTGAATCTTGGTGGAACTTGCTTGTAAAAACTCTCTGGGTCTGATTTTTTTTCCGCCTTTGTAGGAAGAATCCTAACTGATTTAATTTCTTTAACAGCCAGGTTGTCTTTCTCCTCTTGCATCAGTTTTGATGATTTTAACTTTTCTAGAATTTCTCCACTTTGCCTAAATTTTCACATGTATCAACCTGAATACGTACGAAATATGTAGTTGTTGCTTACAAACATTTTAATCTCTGCTACATCTGGATATAAATCCCTCTGTATGTTTCTGAGGGTTAGAGCTCAGCTGCTATCCACAAGGTCAACAGTTCAAATCCACCAGCAGCTCCTTGGAAACCCTATGGGGCAGTTCTATTTTGTAATATAGGGTTGCTAGGAATCAGAATCAACTCAACAGCAATGGGATCTTTTTTTTTTTTTACTTTGTATTTTCTGTTTTATACCTGATAAATATTTCCAAAGATTTGTCATCCCGGTAGTCTTTTTGGAAATCAACTTACGGCTTCTATTGATTCTCTCTGTGGTATGCTTGCTTTTACATTAATTTCTGCTTTTATTTTTATTATTGCCTTTTTTCCCATTTTCTATGGATGAATTCTTTTTGATATGTTAAGTTGGGTACTTAGCTCATTTGTTTCAGTCTTTCTTCTTTCTTAATAAAAGATTTCAGGCTGTGAGTATTTAAGCATTTCCCTAGCTGCCTCCCACAGGTTTTGATTAGCGTAGTTATTATCATTCTGTTCTAAGTGTTTTTCATTTTTAATTCTGCCTTTTTTTTTTTTTTTTTGGTTCTCGTCTTCTTTAATCTGGAGGAGTTCCTCAGTCTTTCTTTGTTTTTCATGACCTTTCCATTTTGGAAGAGCAAAGTCCAGGTATTTTATGGAAAGTCCCTCAGTTTGGGGCTTGTTATGATCTTTTCCTTTGGTGTTCAGGATATGAACCATAAGGCACCTCTTGGATGTCATTCTGAGTTTTTTACTCTTTGGAATTCACTAAAGGAGTCCTGGTGGCACAGTGATTAAGCGCTTGGCTGCTAACCAAAAGGTAGATGGTTTGAACCCACCAGCCACTCTGCAGAAGAAAGATGTGGCGGTCTGATTCCATAAAGATTACAGCCTTGGAAACCCTATGGGGTAGTTCTACTCTATCATATAGAGTCTCTATGAGCTGGAATCGACTTCACGGCAGTGGGTTTGGTTTGGTTTTGGAATTGACTGAGCTTCCTGAATTGAGGATTCATTGAGGATTGGTGTTCTTCAACAGTTCTGGAATTCTCAGCTGCTAACTAAAAGGTTAGTGGTTCGAACACCCAGCATTCCTGTGGAAGAAAGACCTGGTGATCTGCTCCTGTAAAGATTACAGCTTAGGAAACCCTATGGGGCCATTCTACTCTGTCACATGAGGTCTCTATGAGTCAAAAATCAACTCACCGGCACCTAACACCAACAGTCTTCTGTTACATCTCTGTTTGGAACTCAGGTTAGACACAAGTTGGACTTTCTCACTCTACCTTCTGTGTATCATATTTTCATTTCTTGGTATCTTTGTGGTACATATTTGATACTGTATTCAGATTTTCTATGTGCCCAATGTTCTTTTTAACTGTGTCTAACTTTATGTTTGTTCTATAAAATTTTAATCAGTTTGTTTTGGGTTCATTATGCAAAAACAAGCCAAGCCAAGCCCGTTGCGTAGATTCCAAATCATAACAAGGTTATAGGACAGAGTAGAACTGCCCTGTAGGGTTTCCAAGGAGTGGCTGGTGGATTTGAACTGCCAATCTTTTGGTTAGCAGCTAAACTTTTAACCACTGTGCCACCAGGGCTCCTATGTAAAAACGGTGACTTAAAACAACAAACCTTTAGCCCTTCTTATTATTTTCTGGGTTGACTCAGTTGTTCTCCTGGTCTGGGAGAGCTTGCCTGATTTTTGTAGTCAGCTATCAGCTCAGGTTATTCTCACTGGTGTGTCTGGATTGGCTTGATGTTAGCTGGAGTGTTGGGGATCACTCGGCTGTGGGTCTGTCATCATCAGTCGGGACAGCCTGGGCTCATCCCCAAGGAGGTAGGTTGCAGGGTTCTCTAGGAAATCAAGAGGGCAAACCAAACCGCAGTGTTCAATTCCTTGTCAAGTCTCTTGATTGTATCATGCTTATTATTGTAACATTGGCCAAATTATGTTACATGGACAAGCCCAGAGTCAGTGTGAAAGGCAGTAAACATAGAACATAGATTAGAGGGAGTGATATTGGCTGTTTTATAAATAATCTGCCACAGCCTTCCCCCTACACTGGTTTTTCAAATATTTTTCATTTCTAGAACTTATATTTTGTTCTTTTTCAAACCTTCACGACGATCCATTTTACTTTCTTTGTTTCCGTGGCCGTTACATCCAGCTTCCACCCTATTTCTTTAAAAATATTAAACTTTTTTTATTTTATGTTTGCATCAAAGAATTGGAAACCCTAGTAGCGTAGTGGTTAAGTGTTACAGCTGCTAACCCAAGGGTCGGCAGTTAGAATCCTCCAGGTGCTCCTTGGAAACTCTCCGGGGCAGTTCTACTCTGTCTTATAGGGTCGCTATGAGTCGGAATCGACTCAACGGCACTGGGTTTTTGGGATCAGAGAATTCCAATATCTGACTGGGATAATTCAGGTCACTGCCATGTCACGTGAACTCACACTTGATGGTTTGTTTCTCATGAGGTTTAGTGCTTTGTAAATTTGAGGTACGTTACTTAGAACTTTAACTAGAGAGATTCTTAAAGAATACCTTTCCAGAGAGATTTGTGTTTGTTTCCACCATATCTGTTGGGGAGCTTCCATGTCAGAATAACTTTAAACTCATTTGGGATTTTCAGGCCCCACAGGAAGTATGAATTTAGGCCCCAAACTCACCTGAGGATGAATGACATGTGATTAACTAACTATTCTAAAAAGATAGTTCTCCTTTCTGCCCTTAGTCTACATGAGAGAGGTTCGTTTGACCTCTGTCTGTTTTATATAACAGATTTTCCTAATTTAGCCAGTGTGGGCCCTTTTTTGACAGTCTTGACATTAAGCAAGTATTTCTAATTTGACCTCCTACCCTGTTCAGTGGAGCCCTGGTGGCACAGTGGTTAAGCTTTTGGCTGCTAAACAGAAGGCCAGCAGTTTGAGTCCATCAGCCACTCCTTGGAAACCCTACGGGCCAGTTTTACTCTGTTCTTAGGGTCACCATGAGTCTGAATGGATTTGACGGCAGTGAGTTTGGTTTGGTTTTACCTTGTTCGAATCTTAAGCTTTATTCCCCACCCCTGTTATAAAGGGCTTGTTAAAACTCAAACTCTAAGTCATCAGAAACGGGAAAATCCTCTAGGACAATTTCTGGCTCCAGTAGTCTTTCACCCCTATTTTACTTTTCCTTAAGTGTCTGATACCTGAAGAAATTCCTACCCATATATGTGGGAATACGATCTACCAGGAGAAGTTTCTCTGAACCCTTTGTCCATCAGATAGTTAGAAAGGCACTTCTATACATAATCTTCATTCTGCTATTTTCTAATCATAGCCATGTCTTCAGTATTGCCTAAAAATCGTTTTATGTTAACATATAAGTTCTCGTTCTCACTTCCTTCAATATTTACTTCAAAATTTTACTACTACTAAGATGCAGCTGTAGGTCTCTACTCCTCTGAAGCAAAAGAGAAAGAAAGAAACCAAAGTTTCAAAAAGAAACTAGTCTACAGGACAAATAGTCTACACGAACCACAGCCTCATCTACCCTGAGACCAGAAGAACTAGATGGTGCCCGGCTATCACTACCGGCCATTTTAATCAGGGCCACAAGAGATGGACCCTCATAGAATGAGAAAAAAAAAAATGTGGAACAGAACCTCATATCCCTTAATAAAAAAAAGAGGAAAACCAGACTTATTGGAGTGGTTGAGACTAGAGGACTCCCTGAGACTATTGCCCTGAGATACTGTTCAAACCTTGAATCAAACCAACTTCTGAGGTCACTTTGTAGCTAAATAACAAATTCACTCAAAAAATAATGAGTACTATCCATAAGTACTTTGCTACTTTAAAAAATCACCTATACGAGACCAAACAGTCAACAATTACTTTAAAACAAAGATGAGAATGTAAGGGGAAAGGGAACCTAGACTAATGGAAACAGAACAACCAGAATGGAAATAATGAGAAGGTTCACACATTCTGAAGAATGTAACCAATGTCACTGAAAAATTTGTGTAGAAATTGTTGAATAGGAGTCTCAACTGCTGTGTAAACATCACCAAAAACGCAATAAAATATTATTAAAAAAAAATTACTACTCCCTTCAAGATCCTGATAACAAAGATGTAATGGTTTTAAGCCAGCCCCAACTACTGCCCATTTTTCTCTTTATATTAACTTCTTTCTCATCTAGCATACAGATCTATAATACTTTATAACAATTACTGTTTTTGTCTGGTATCATACCTACTTGGTAAATTTCCAACCATTCATCAGTGCAACATCCACTTTTTCTGACCACTCAGCAACCTGATAGGAGCACCCGTCGTTGAGTACCCTTGGGAGAAATTAAATCATGTTAAAGAACATTATTTTCTATGTCTCTATTATTTTTCTCCCGGTCCCTACTTACTTCAGCCACATATATCAATAACTTCTACCTCACTTTTAACAGACAATCTCGCTTCTTACATCGCAAAGAAAATAAAGGTCATCTGACAGTGAAATCCCTAACTTCAAACCCATCTTACCCAACTCCTACCTACAAGTAATCTCCCCTTTTCTCCCTTACATCATTTGAAAATAAATATAGAGTCCTTTCTATGGCTAACGCTGAAGCTTATTCTCTAGTTTCCATATTATTACATTTCTTTCCTTCCTCCCTTCCTACTACCCTCCTTCCCTTCCTTCCTCCCTCCCTCCCTTCTTCCTTTCTTCTTTCCTTTCCTTTACTCAAGAAGTATCTACACCTACTCCTCACTTACCAGCTATCTTGTTATCCAACATTTTGCATTTACAAAATAGTAAAAAATTTACTGTCTGTCATGAATTGAATTATGTCCACCAGAAAATGTATCAACTTGGTTAGGCCATGATTCCCAGTATTGTGTGGTTGTCCTCCATTTTGGCTGTAGTTTTATGTTAAGAGGATTAGGGTGGGATTACATCACCACCCTTACCCAGGTCACATCCCTGATCCAAAGTAAAGGGAGTTTCCCTGAGGTGGGGTTTGCATCATCAGTTATCTCTCAAGAGATAAAAGGAAAGGGAAGCAAGCAGAGAATTGGGGACCTCATACCACCAAGAAATCAGCACCAGAAGCAGAGCATGTCCTTTAGACATAGGGTCCCTGAGCCTGAAAAGCTCCTTGACCAGGTTGAGGACAAGAACCTTCTTCCAGAGCTGACAGAGAGAGAAAGCCTTCCCCTGGAGCCAGTGCCCTGAATTTGGACTTATAACCTACCAGACTGTGAGAAAATAAATTCATCTTTGTTAAAGCCGTCCATTTGTGGTATTTCTGTTATGGAAGTACTCGAAGACTAAGATACTACCTGACTATTTTGCGTATTAACAACATATGTCTAATATTAACAAATGCTGAGGTGTGAGGTGAGAGTAACACTGGCTGTGATGGTTAAGGTTATGGGTCAGCTTGTCTGGGCCATGATTCTCAGTGATTTGGCAGTTATGTAATGATGTAATCATCATCCATTTTATGATGTGCTGTGGTCATCCTCTATTTTTGCATAATTCTGATTTTCACATAATGACCTGGTCTTTGCCACCTAACCATATTGATAAATGAAGAGTAGGTATATCATGTACCAGGAATTGTACTCAGCATTGACAATACAATGATGTTCAGTCCCCTATTTTAACAATTTAAAGTTTAGTTGGGAGAGACAGACCAACACATGGCCAGTTATGTTGAGAGTGACCTCATGACATGCATTAAAGAGGCCTCTTAAATCAACTACAGAGGAGTGTGGAATAGACTGGCTGCCCAGCTGCTGCTGCCATCCTGGACTCACCACTGCATTAGTTCAGAGGCCATTATCTACCTGGGCTTCTTTCAGTCAGGAAGTGAGTATGGTGGGGCTACTGGCCACAGCAATGCCAAGATGAGCTCAAGACCCAACCTGGCCCACCAGTGGCTTTTCTGGTAGAGCAAATAGAAAAGACTATTTTGGGGTTGTTATCAACTTGAAGTTTATGGCCTGTCTCAAATAAAAAAGCAATGATGTTGGCACACAGAGCTGTGAAGATTTTCTAAACCTCTGTCTCCAAGTAGCTCTACAACTAATGCCTCTCTCTGCCTCTGTCTGTGTCTGTCTCTCTCTTTCCCTCTTTCTCTGTCTCTTGGAAAAGATATATGCCAAATAAGTCTGGTTAATTAACAAAAGAATCAGAAAAAAGTGAAACTACTCAATTAAAAGACGATAAAACAATTAGAAAATGTAGTAAAATTCAGATGATGGAAGTACCAGTAAACAATCTTAAAAAACTCCGTACATCCTAACGGCAAGGTGTGGGTCCATCTTGTGGATTTTAAGCAAAGGAATGACAATGTTTGTTTGAAATAGCAAAATTGGAGGTGAATAAATCAGAAGATTTCCGTTAATTCAAAGCACAAACCACTTAGGGCCTGAAATAAGTAATGTCTT
The DNA here is from genome assembly GCF_024166365.1 of Elephas maximus indicus. NCBI lineage: Eukaryota > Metazoa > Chordata > Mammalia > Proboscidea > Elephantidae > Elephas > Elephas maximus. The sequence continues at coordinate 236,650,513 of NC_064819.1, forward strand.
TGGGGATGGAGGGTAGAAACCTAAACTGTTAAGATTTTAGGATTGGGAAGAAACAAGAATATTCAAGGATGACACTCAGGTTTTTAGCTTAGGCTGCTAAATGAATAGTATTGCCATGTAGAACACTGAAAATGAATAAGTTTTAAGGGAAAGGAGAGAATTTTTTCTAATTTGGATGAGTTTAGCATGATGTATCTCCATATGGAGAAGAAAACAAACAATTGGATACAGAGACATCAGTCCACTGAAGGACCTAACTCCCATCTGGGTCCCCTCTCTTGACTTCATCTTAAACATGTCACTCTCTACTGTTTTCTATTCCTTTTCAAACAATAATCATGCTTATGTCTATTGTATGTTGAATGAAAATTTCCCTCAAGGATACATGTATCAGTCAATGTTCCCTCCCTCTCTCTTTCCTAACCTTTTAGTTTTCTTGAGGGAGTGGTTTCTATTTTCTGTTGCTATCTTCTTTCCTTCCAGTTACTCATCCCTTCACCATTAGTGTCCCAGGGCCACTGTAACAAAATACCAAGCAGGGGTGGCTTTAACAAACCAAAATTTATTATATCACAATTCTGGAGACTATAAGTTGAAGTCATGGTATCCGTTCTTCTTAATTCCTTTTGAGTGCTTTGACAGAGAATCTGTTCCATGTCTCTGTCCCAGCTTTGAGTGGTTTCCAAAAATCCTTGGTATTCCTTGGCTTCCAGCTGCATCTTCATACGACGACTTTTCCCTTCTCTTTGTCTGTTCTCCTTTTCTATAAGACACAACTTGGATGGGGCGCACCCTATTCCAGTATGGCCTCATGTTAACCCAACTGGTAACATCTCAAAAGTCTTATTTCCAAACAAGGTCACATTAACAGATATCGGAGGTTTGGGCTTCAACATATCTTTTATGGGGGCACAATTTAATCCATAGCACACAACAATGAGCATTTTCCCCATCATCCATGACTTTGTTTGCCAAGGCTCAGCTGCTTTCTAACACCTAAATCCATAGGATGGTTTTCTTTCTCGTTCTACTTAACCTCTCTGCAGCATTTGACAGTGTACACCATCCCATTTTTCCAAAAACGTTTTGAAACCCCCACGTCTCTCTGTAATAAGAGTTTTCCAAAGATTACCATCCTGTCTCTCAGGCTGCATTTTTCCATTGTCTTTCAAGGACTCCTCTTCCTCTGCCTGGCATTTAACATTTGCATTCTGACCCTAATTCTCCTCTCTTCTTTCCTGACACGTGCTGTTTGTATTATCTCTTTCATTCCCACTGCTTCCGTTATCTGCTGTTGATAACTCCCAAATCTGTGTTTTCATCTCAGAGGTCTCCCTTCAACCTCAGATTCACATTTCTACTGGCCATAAGGTGTGCAGTGGTATCTCACACTGGATAACTAAACTCAGCTCTGCATCTTTTCCCCACTCCCAAACTTGATCCTCCAGCATTCCCCAGTTCAGAGATGGCTTCTTCACTCACCAGTCCACATCAGGACTCTGGGGGTCGTGATCAAGTCCTCCCTCCCATTCTACACTGACAGACACATGGTGGTTGTGCGTGAGGTGCATTGCCTGGGAATCTCCCTCATGAAGGTGAGACAGAGCCTTCAAAGGTGGTTTATACATATGTACAATGAAAATACACCACTTTTACTTAGGATGCAGGCGTTAGTCACTCTTGATAAATCACTCTGCCTTCTTCCTAAATTCCCTGATGTACAACAATAATTACATATATTGTGTTCTATTAATACCTGACCTGAATGAACAGTATTTGACTATAAAAGTGAAGATGTTCACAATCAGTGTGGGCAAAACCAGTTAAGCAGCACCCTTACCGAGCTCCACCCAGGGCTACATTGTGAGTGGGCGTGTGAGACATTTCAAGTCGACGAGGTGGCATAACATAAATAGCACGGGCTTTGGGGTCAGACATATGTGGATTCTTAAGCTGTGCTTCTGCCACCAGCTTACTCTGTAACCTTAGAAAACAAAAGTACTGTGTCTCCGCCTCCTTGCCTCTAAAATTAGAATGATACTTAGTGCATATTGCTATTCTGAGAATAAAATGGTGACTGTCAAGCACTTAGTGGGCACTTAAAATACACCGGGTCGCTTGCTTGAATGTCAGTGCCTGTCGTGGGAGTGTACAGAGGTGCAAGATGGGATAGAGAGAGAGGGAGAGGAAACATACCCCATCTCAGCCTGGGTGGAGAGAGAGGGAGAGGAAACATACCACACCTCAGCCTGGGGGAGAGAGAGGGAGAGGGAACATACCCTATCTCAGCCTGGCGGGGCACCTGGAGAACCTTCACCTTTCAGTGACACATTTCCATGCTGCTCATTTTTTCATCATGACAATCAATGAGTCTGTGCAATCCCCTGCATGATACCAGCTCTGCCCTGAGGACACAGCTCTCCCTACAGCCCCTTCAGTAACCCTGGGTTTTCTCCTCTCACACTTCCCACTTCCACTTTTAGGGTGTAGATAACCACTTAGAGCTCACAGCCACCTCCAGACCATGTCCTGTTCCTGTCCTACAGCCCCCTCTGTGAAACCTGCACCTCTTCCGGTCTTGGTCAGCTGCAGAGCCCCCATTATCCCCTTCATTCCTTGAGGATTATGACTTCTAACTCAATGCTACTTTTTTAGCTCCACTCCTGCCATTACTGTGGAGTGTTTCAACAACCACATAGAGCAATGGAAACCCTGCTGGTGTAGTGGTTAAAAGCTATTGATGCTAACTAAAAGGTCAGCAGTTCAAATCCACCAGGTGCTCCTTGGAAACTCTATGGTGGTTCTACTCTGTCCTATAGGGTCACTATGAGTCAGAATCAACTAGATGGGGACAGATTTGGTTTTCTTTTTTTTGTACAGCAATAGTTTTCAAATATTACTACAGAAACTGGCAGTGAGGAATACATTTACAGACAGTCCCTGGGTTCCAAATGTCTGACTTATGTACAACCTATAGTTACAAACCAATCCCCGTAAAGCCTATTAAAAATTAGAGGTACATACAATGGTTCATAATAACAAATGGGTGCTACTGTGTAACATGCATCAAAACATAATCATTATTACTGTATTATTACCAGTATTACTGTATTATGTATCAATTGAGATGTTTCAACAAAGAGATGCAGTACTGGAAGTGCTCACTTATCTATGCCAAGAAATTGGGAAGACAGCTACCTGGCCAACCAACAGGAAGAGATCCATATTTATGCCTATTCCCAAGAAAGGTGATCCAACTGGATGTGGAAATTATCGAACAATATCATCAATATCTGCAACTCTGGTGGTGTAGTTAAGAGCTATGGCTGCTAACCAAAAGATTGTCAGTTCAAATCCATCAGGCACTCCTTGGAAACCATATGGGGCAGTTCTACTCTGTTCTATATGGTCACTATGAGTCAGAATCAACTCAACTGCAACAAGTTTGGTTCTTTTTTTTTTTTTTAATCATCAATATCACATGGAAGTAAAATTTTCTGAAGATCATTCAAAAGCAGCTGCAGCAGTATAGCAACAGGGAACTGCCAGAAATTCAGGCCGGATTCAGAAGAAGATGTGGAACCAGGGATATCATTGCTGATGTCAGGTGGATCTTGGCTGAAAGCAGAGAATACCAGAAAGACATTTACCTGTGTTTTTGACTATGCAAAGGCATTTGACTGTGTGGATCATAACAAATTATGGATAACTTTGGGAAAAATGGAAATTCCAGAACACTTAATTGTGCTCATATGGAACCTTTAGATAGATCAAGAGGCAGTCATTTGAACAGAACAAGGGGATACTGTGTAGTTTAAAGTCAGGAAAGGTGTGTGTCAGGGTTGTATCCTTTCACCATACCTATTCAATCTGTATGCTAAGTAAATAATCCAAGGAGTTAGACTATATGAGGAAGAATGGAACATCAGGATTGGAGGAAGACTTATTAACAACTGTGATATACAGATGACACAATCTTGCTTGCTGAAACTGAAGGAGACTTGAAGTGCTTACTGATGAAGATCAAAGACCAAGCCTTCAGTATGGTTGTGCCTCAACATAAAGAAAACAAAAAACCATCACAACTGGACCAATAAGCAACATCATGATAAACGGAGAAAAGATTGAAGTTGTCAAGGATTTCATTTTACTTGGATCCATAATCAATACCCACGGAATCAGCAGTCAAGAAATCAAAAGATGCATTGCATTAGGCAAATCTGCTGCAAAGGACCTCTTTAAAGTGTTGAAGAGCAAAGATGTCACCCTGAAGACTAGGGTGCACCTGACCCAAGCCATAGTATTTTCAGTTGCATCATATGCATGTGAAAGCTGGACAATGAATAAGGAAGACGGAAGAATTGACACCTTTGAATTATGGTGTTGGCAAAAAATATTGAATATACTATAGACTGCCCAAAGGATGAACAAATCTGTGTTGGAAGAAGTACAATCAGAATGCTCCTTAGAAGCAAGGGCGATGAGACTGCATATTACATACTTTGGACCTGTTGTCAGGAGAGATCTGTTCCTGGAGAAGAACTTCATGCATGATAAAGTACAGAGTCAGTGAAGGAGAGGAAGACTCAGTACGATGGATTGACATAGTGGCTGCAACAATGGGCTCAAGCATAACAATGATTGTGTGGTGCACAGGGTCACTGTGAGTCAAAACCAACTTGATGGCACCTAACAACAACATTTCTGTTTTAAGATGCATGATTTAATGTACATTGTTGACTCATTAACACTGAATGCACAGCACACAGCACTATAACTCATACCTGAAGGAACCTTATCTAACACACTGTTTTATCCTTAGGTCACATGACAGCTTTCTTGCACCTAGGAACACTACACAGCACTTGAGCACTACAGTCAGGAACCATTCTAAACAAGAAAATCACCAATAAAAATCGCAAAAATGCAAAAACCATGACACTAAATAGACAGCAAAAAGGACACGTGTTTGCAGTGTTAAGAGCTGAACAAGGAGGCAGAATGTCACCTTGTTCAACCTCAGATGGGAATTAGCACATGATATGACTCCAAATTTTCACTGCTCATGTCCACAGATGACTGCAAAAGTGCCGTGAGTATTGGCTTTGGGGTTACAAGATGTTTTAGTGAGTAGGCGAGTTTGCAAGTGCAGAATCCAGGAATAGTGAGGATTGGCTCTACTGCGTTTTTTGCTCCTTCCCTTCCTTTGCACCTCTGTGTAAACATCACTCATTAGAGAGACCTCCCTTGGTCATGCTCTATGACACAGCAGAAGTCCCTTGTTCTCCTACCTCCTGCCCTGCCTTCCCATGTGCCTTGCCACTCACTTTATGAAATACTCTATGTTTCCTTGTTTATCATCCACGAGAGCGGGTTGATTGAGTTCAATGGTGTATCCCTGGTGCCTAGAGAGTATCAGTCACTCAGTAAACGTGGGTTGAATGAATAAATGGATGAAAATACTTGTTGGTCTCTGTATGATATCGTTTCACATTTCCATCAGGTAAGGCTCATACTCTGTGCACCTCATCTATCCTGTGGCTCTCTGACTCCTTGGCACACAGCTATGCCTTCCCCCAACACAGTACCCTGGTTTAAAAGGAATTCCAGTTTGAAATTTTTGTAGATTTAACTAGAAGGTGAAAGGAGCCCTGGTGGTGCAGTGGCTAAGAGCTATGGCACGCTATGACTGCTAACCAAAAGGTGAGCTGTTCGAATCCACCAGAAAAAAAAAAAAAAAATCCTACGGAGCAGTTCTACTCTGTCCTATAGAGCTGCTGTGAGTCAAAATTGACTCAACAGCAATGGGCTTGGGCTTAGGTGAAAAGGAGCAGAAAAGAGCACTGTGTCTGAAGTTTTCTATTCCCTATAACTCATATACTGGGGGCAGTGATGGCTCAGTGGCAGAATTCTTGCCTTCCGTGTGGGAGACCTGGGTTTGATTCCCAGCCAACACACCTCCATGGGCAGCCACCACTCACCCGTCAGTGAAGGCTTGTGTGTTGCTGTGATGCTGAAGAGGTTTCAGCAAAGCCCCCAAACAAAGATCGTCTGGAAAGAAAGGGCTGATGATCTACTCCTGAAAACTGGCCAGTGAAAACCCTGTGGATCACAGTGTTCCAATCCACAACCGAACACGGAGATGGTGCAGGACCGAGCAACGTTTCATTCTCTTGTGTATGGGGTCACCGTGAGTCAGCCAGAGACCCATTCAACAGTAGCTGCCAACAACATGACCCATGTATGACCTTGGGATGGAATTTAAAGGAGGCCCTTCACCTAATTCCAGAGTTCCAAGGTCACGTTTAAGGCTTAGACTATTCTGAGCATGTCCCTGTTCTATCTCCCACCCTTCTTCCAAGCTCTTTTTAACTATGTGTTTCTTGTCTGTTTCTTCCCCATTAGGCGATACTTTAAGGCAAATGGTCTGTCTTCCTTACCCCAGGACCCATCACAGTGTCTCACAGACAGACAAGATTTCTTGGAAAAAAATGCCATTAAATAATATTTTGCAGAAGAAACCCTAACAATAGAGCAGCAGAGCTTACTGAGAAATTGCTTATGGGAAATGAGTGAGTATACAATCGGTGTGCTTTGTTTTGAAGCTGGCATGTGGAGACTGGCATTTGTGGGAGAGAGAGGAACAGTGTCCTGGGTTTGCCCATTAGAGTTTAATTGACTGTGCATCTCCTGTCTTCGGGCTTGAGCAAGGGGAAGTTTGCCCAATTAGCCCCCAGGTTCCTCAGATTTGGGTATATAGATATTTAGACCCATACTCTACAGTAATAAACATGCATAATTAGGGAAGTGGGGGTGACTCACTCTTCACGGAGGTGGATCTCTGCCTCCTACCCAGGTTTCTAAGAATAGTGGCTGCAGACATGCTGTTCTAAGAGAACAAAAACTAAATGCTTTGTCTATAAAAATTCCTCTTGGTGCCTAACAAGAAAGCCACACTACGAATCAAGAAAAATAATTCCACTGCAGGGGACCTATGTACTGGATACCCTGGAAAGACAAAAGACTCTGTCCCCACTGTCACACTAAGGGCATTTTTTAATGATAAAAGAGCATGGTAGTTTGCTGTTCATTTTGTAGGAAAGAAAAGAAAATTATGTGGTTTTACTTTTTCTAAAACTTTCAAAAGATTTTTGCAAGGAATAGGTAAACCAAAGCATACCAAGGTTTATCTAGCAGTTATTCACTTATATAGACAAATACTGTTTTTCTAATATATATATATATATGTATATATCTTCAACTATTTCTTCATTATTCAGTCAGTCAGTAAGTTATTTTACAAATATTTAATTGAGAATATAAAGTGTAAGATACTGTAGAGGATATAAAGTTGTTAAAAAGCTTAGTTGCTATCCTTTGAGAGTTTAAAAGTTAGTAAGAAAAGAAGAAATAAATGCAACCAACTTTAATAAAAGGCAGAGCACTGAACAATTGAAATATTTACTCTAGTTTCCTGGGAATAAGTTGTTTTTTTTTTTTTTTTTTTGCTGAGTCTTCACCTTAAAAATTGAGTGCAAAGGGGGAAAAACCTGAGCGGAAGGTATGATGTTTTAAAAATACACTTTAAAATGTTTAAAACTGTGACATTTATTCCACTTAATAAAGAAATAATAATTTAATCCTGATTTCTGTAATCCTATGTATTCATTGGCTAACTCAATGCGTGTTATTAAGTATATAATATATGTCAAGCTCCGTGCTGGATACTTGGGTCCAAAATACATCCATGATGTCACAGTCCATTGGGAAGTGATGGCATGCATGTGGTTGAATAACATAGTGTTGTAGGTTATTAAAAATGGGTAACCATTTGTGCCTATTAGTGTTCGTGCAATCAGAAGGTTAGAAGTTCCAGTTCCTGAACGGGTGACATGGAAGAAAGGTCTGTGATCTACTTCCAAAAAAAAAATCAGGCATTGAAAACCGTGCAGAGCAATTCTACTCTGACACACATGGGATCGCCATGAGACTGAGCCGATCACACACTGACTTCAAGGCAAGATGTGTGTGTGTGCGTGTGTGTGTGTGTATGTGTGTGTGTGTGTGTTGTTGAGAGTAAGCCAGGGCACTAGATGAGGAGAAAATGTAAGTGAAATCTTTCCAGAAGAGATAAGGTTTGAGCTGAGTCTAAAATAACAATAATAAATATAATACCCAATATTTATTGAATGATTTCTCTGTGCCAGGCTTTCAACTTGTGTTAGGTGCTTTCTATGCATTATAATATTTAGCCACAGCAACAACTCTTTGAATTAAGTATGGTGTGTTAGCTTCCTAAGACAGCTATAACAAATTACTACAAACTGGGTGGCTTGTAAGGACAGAAATTTATTCTCTCACCATTCTGGAGACTGTAAATCTTAAGTCAGATGTCCACCAGGCCATGCTCTCTCCAGAGGCTTTAGGGGAAGATCCTTCCTTGTCTCTAACTTCAGATGGTTCCGGGTGTTCTTTCCAATATCTGCCTCCATTCTCACATGGCTTCTTCCCTCTGTGTGTATGTCTGTGACTCTTCTCTTCTTGTAAGGATGCCAGTCCTGTTGGGTTAGAACCCACTCTAATGATCTCAACTAATTATGCCTGTAGCCACACTATTTCCAAATAAGGTCACATTCTGAGGCTCTAGGGTTGAGATGTCAGCATATCTTTTAGGAGGATGCATTTCAACTTATATGGTTTCCCATGATTTACAGATCAGAAAACCAAAAAAGATTAAGTGACTTACCTAGCTTGTAAGTGGTAAAGCTGGATTTAAAACCAAATCTGACTGATTCCCAAACCTGTTCTCCTAACAGTGCTAACCCGCTCTCAAAGAAAGTGGTTTACCAGCTGGTTCTAAAGTCTGCATGAATTTCTGGCCCAGGTTTTGAAAAGTTGTGTATGATGGCAGGTTAAAGACTTTGGTCTTTCTTTGTCTAGACAACAATGGGAGATAGTGGAAGAAGTAAAATGATTAGATTTTCCTTTTGCAAAGATCATGGCAGCCATGTACAGTGGGGACTGCACTCTTGATGGATGAAGGAGCCCTGAGCAGACTAGCTCCAGTGGCACAACAGGCAGGTGACTCGAAGCTGTGGGGACCTGCATTCCTTGTGGGTAAGGTCAGAGTTTCATCCAGAATCATACTGTAGACCTAAGGGATCTGTGAAGTTATTAAGACAACTCCTCCGTTTTACAGATGCAGAGAGTAAAGGCCACAGTGGTTACAAGAAGCCTGGAAGCCGAGAATAAATTCAGTGAGTGGGCAGGTGTTCTGGCTTCGGCGACACTGGATTACATAATTGCTTTTCTGACACCAATGTGAAAGTGTTCTTTGATACTAGGAACCTGAGTGGCAGTGCCTTCATTGTGGCTTCATCACCTTTCCTGGTAGTTCATCCTGTCTACCAGCTGTTATCCTAGAGGAGTGCATAGGATCTCGGTAAGCCAGCAAGAGGTGGCAACACAGCTATTGAGGAAAGCAATCATAAGTATAAATTTTTCATTTTTACCTCATTAAACTTTTATAATTAAGTGTTTCATTTGTCTTTGTCACTGAAAGGTATTATCCACTGTCACATTTTAAATTTCTTTTCTTTATCAGATATGCAGGGCATAGTGTTTTGCTTTATTTAGGACACCACAAACACTGAGTACTGCCTGCCTTGGGGACTTACCTAGGGAAGCCGCTATATCATCACGGAAAGAGCTTTGGGTCACTGGGCCCAAGTTTTAGATCTGGGTCTACAGAGAACAATGGCAAAACTAGGACTACACACTTAATCTCGCCTATACTGTTTCCTTTTTACGTGTAAAAATACACGTGTACATTTCTCTCAATTTTTTGAGGATCTCTGGGTACAATAAACTTATAAAATGATTGTATCTAATTTTTTTTGTTTGCTTTCTAGATATCCTAGAAAGAGGGAACAAAATTCAGCAATGAAACTAAAAAAAAAAAAACCAGCATTGATCAGAAATTATTCAGAAGTGTGAACAATTTCTGCATTCTTGGACTCGACAGCACTGGGTTTTTTGGAGGGGGGGCAATGTGAGTGGAAACCAGCCCTGTTTCTGTTTTATACTGAATGAAACCCTTCTGAAAGGAGCCCTGGTGGCATAGTAGTTAAAGAACTCGGCTACTAATCAAAAGATTGGTGATTCAAACCTACCCAGTGACTCTACGGGAGAAAGATGTAGCAGCCTGCTTTTGTAAAGATGACAGCTGTGGAAACCCTATGGGGCAGTTCTCTGTCCTACAGGGTCCCTATGGGTGGCAATCCACTTGACAGCAGTGGGTTTGGTTTTTGGTTAAAGCCCCTCTGCTCACATTCTCCCTTTCTACAATGGGAACCACTCACCCGTTGACATACTTGTGTCTTCTCTGAGCATTTAACAGACACCAACTGGTGCAGTGGTTAATGCAATCAGCTGCTAATGAAAAGATCAGCAGTTTGAACCTACCAGCTGCTCCATGGGAGAAAGGTGTGGCAGTCTACTTCCATAAAGGTTTATGGCCTTGGAAACTCTACAGGGTTGCTATGAGTCAGAATCAATACAATGGCAGTGGGTTTGGGACTAAGTGATCATCATGATATGCAAGCTAAAGTTAAATGCCCAATGCCCACCAACATTTTGACACTAATTTGTCAATAACAAATGTGAACAAATCATTTGGTCTTTCTTTTTTCCAGCATTCACAATCAATTTTTGGAGACTGAATGCATGAGGATATTGTGTTATAGGTACTATGTGGATGGGCCTTGCTATTAACACTGTGTAAACGCAGACATGGATTAACATACACTCACCAAGACATTCAGAGTGTAGTTCCCAATTATTAGGTTCTACACACAGTTATTAGGTTCTACACATGCACACAGACACATACATACACCCTTTCAGTGAGGCCTGTCTGCACAGCCACTTTATCTTAGAGGGCAGCATTGTCTTCACTCCTGGGTCTGCCTTCAGGGCACTACAGTTCTTCATTGTTATGCTGGAGGTCATCACAGTGGTCACTACTGCTCATTGTTATGCTGTGGGTCTTCACTGTGGTCACCACCAGCAGTATAATCCACAGGGCCCCCCTTACTTCGGAAGTGTTCCCCACTTGCATGCATTCTGCTGCTGTTCCTACACCCACAGTGCAGTTTGGTTTTGGAAGCCCTGCCCTGGCAGCTGTTAAGCCAGATGGATGGTCTTTAGCCATGGAGTTTATGCATCTGCAGGACAGAAAAACATCTGGGGAGTGGCAATAAGGAGTGCCTGGGTGGTGCAAAACGGTTAAGTGCTTGGCTACTAACGAAAAGATTGGTGGTTTGAACCCAACCAGACACTCCTTGGAAGAAAGGCCTGGAGATTTGCTTCTGAAACATCAGAGTCTTGAAAACCCTCTGGAGCACAGCACTACTCTGCAACACAGTGGGTCACCATGAGTCAGAGTCAAGTCTAGGGTAACTCGTTTGGGTAGTGCAAGAGCCTTTGTCCGGCTCCAATGTGGTGACCAGAAAGCACTTTAGAATTCGTGGGAATGTATGATAAACTTTTAAAATTTGAGAATTCATGTCAAATGTAATTCCATCAATAATGGCCTACTTAAGTAGCAACTTGAAAACCAAATTTTTTACTATGATATACTTTCGAAATTAAGAGAAAATTTATCTGGGGCTTTTGGCTATAAAAGCAGAAAAGAGCACAATAACCCTTGTCCATGTCTTCTGTTTCTAGGGAAATAGTTGGAAAGTCTTGGTGGATCCTTTCTCCATAGATGTTAGCAGTCACCAGGGCAAATCCTTGTACGATGGTAAGTCATGAGTGCTTCCCCACAGCTCTCCTCCAGCCTGGGACCAGGATGCTCCCACAAGAGAGACCCACAGCTCCTCCCTGCCTGCCTTCTACAACCCTTAATCCCCCAAATGCTGTATTCTTGGATGTATTAAAGTGAGCACTGGCTCTTCCAAACTGAGACTGAGGGCAACCCTGCCCTAATATGCTGTATAATTCAGATGCGATAGAACACTGATTCCTATTATAAACCTAAACTTGACATTCTTATTCTTCATGCTAACCAAGAAGCTGACAGGGGGATTCCTCAAGCCTCCAAATCTTACAATTAGCCCCTCGTGGGCTCTACTCCAGTCTTTGTGACCTCGGTTCCTGGGTAGTTCTCTCTGCCTGCGGATGATCATCACAGAACAGTGCTTCCAGTGACAGGGAGCACCATATTGTTCAAAGCAGTGAATTTAAATTTTAGGACAAAATGAATAATCAACTTCTTTCTTAAAGTTTTAAAAGCAACTTCGTTGGGTACGGTTTTTGCTCCCCTTACATATTTAATTCATGCTAGAGTAATAAATGCTTGGGGATATAAAAAGAAATTTTTTTTAGCACCATTTCCTTTGGATAATACATTTTCATTTTAAATTCCTCTAAAATATTACTGGAAAAGCAGCATTCACATGGGCGTGTGTGTTCCAAGGGTGTCAGAAGCATAGAACAAAGGGCCATCCTCATCCAGGCCACACAGCATCCTGTAAAGCAGTGGTGCTGCCCTGCACTAAGATGCTAATCTAGGGCAGCGGCTGCTGTTCTATAGCCTTTTCCTTTATCTTGTTGTCTAGCTTCTCCATGCACCTTTGTTCTCTTTAAATACCAAGTGTCAACATAATCAATTCACCAGAACAAAGGCCAGTTTCACTGCAGCTCAGTGGATTGTCTACACGGAGAAAAAAAAAAAAAGAAAAGAAAACTGGAAATGTAAGCAATTTGAACATCAGAGATGCAACATAGCCGGTAAAAGGGGGTGTGTCACAGCCCCAGAGAAAGGGAAGAGTGGAAAAGAGGCAAAGAGAATAAGTGCAATGAACTTCTGGTACCATCTGGCTGTAATGATTCAGATCTAGTTACCTGGTGAACACGTCACAGAGAAAAGGGCTTTGTAAGGGCATCAGGATGCTTGGGATAGAGGTGTTGTAGAAACGTCTAAACGCTCAGAGAAGCCTGGGCGCTGACACCACCTTCTGCCAGGTGACATGTGGCTTTGGGGATGGGGCCTGAGGCTGGCTTTTGTAGACAAGTGCGGGACACACAGGGGTTGTCACGGGGATTTCATATGGGAACCGTGGCATGAGCTGGCCTGGGGAAGAGCTTGATTTCTTCCACAAGCCTAGCAGGGCTCTATCTGCAAGACAGTGTCTCAGGCAGGCACATATCTCTACGGGGCACAAGGCAGGAATGAAGCCATCTAGAGAAGTGAAATACCTGCCCAGCTCTGTGTTTCCACTCCACTGCAATTGTGTTTTCTTCAGTGCACACATTGGGTAGACATAAATGTCAATCCATTTTCCACCTTCAGTGCTGTAGAGACTTAATACGTTGTTATGATTACAGCACAAGGCTAGAAATATTTTGAGAAGGGTTATAGTAACTATGTAAAGTAACGTGCGTTCATGTTGCTACACTTCAGAATGCTTAAACTATTGTCCAGGTGTGTTTTAGAAGAAGTGAGAAATATTTGTCCCACTCAAGATGTTTGGTGAAAAAAATTTAAGGTTTCAGTCATCCTACTGTATTAAAAAATATATAACTTAAGAGATTCCATAAATGTAACTAATGGGGGAGGGGGTAAAGAAATACAATTCCAGGATACCTTAAAAAAAAAAAAAAAAACTACCTCAGGGGAGAATTATTCTAGGTAGCTACAGATTATAAGGGGGAAAGAAGAGGGGCTATTGCAGACCCATTGCCAATACTCAGCAATGCCACAGTGTGTGTAAATGTGGTTACATGTCTGAGGGATCTCTCACAAAATTTAACCACCTCAAGTGTATTCCCCCACCCGTCTGTCAGTTTGTCCTTCTGTGGGAGCTTGTATGTTGCTGTGATGCTGGAAGATATGCCACCAGTATTCAAATACATCTGTGGAAAGGGATGACGGAAAAGCTCAATATCATCAGTCAGAACAAGGCTAGGGGCCAAGTGTGGGACAGACCATCAATTACTCATATGCAAATTCAAGTTGAAACTGAAGACAATTAGAACAAGTCCGTGAGAGCCAAAGTGCAACCTTGAATATATCCCACCTGAATTTAGAGACCATCTCTAGAATAGATTTGACACATTGAACGCTGATGAAAGAAGACCAGAGAAGTTGTGGAATGACAGACATCAAGGACATCATATATGAAAAAAGCAAGAGGCCATTGCAAAGACAGGAAAGAAAGAAAAGACCAAAACGGATGTCAGAAGAGACTCTGAAATTTGCTCTTGAATGTCAAGTAGCTAAAGCAAAAGGAAAAAAATGATGAAGTAAGAGCTGAACAGAAGATTTCAAAGGGCAGCTCAGGAAGACAAAGTAAAGTATTATGATGACATGTGCAAAGACCTGGAGATAGAAAACCAACAGGGAAGAACATGCTCAGCATTTCTCAAACTGAAAGAACTGAAGAAAAAATTCAAGCCTCCAATTCCGATACTGAAGAATTCTACAGGGAAAATTAAACAACACAGGAAGCATCAAAAGAAGACACAGAGAGTCACTATACCAAAAGAACTGGTCAATGTTCAACATTTCAGGAGGTAACGTATAATCAGGTACCAATGGTACTTAAGGAAGAAGTCCAAACTGCACTGAAAGCATTGTCGAAAAACAAGACTCCAGAAATTAACGGAGTACAAATTGAGATGTTTCAACAAACGGAAGCAGCGCTGGGGGTACTCACTTGTCTATGCCAATAAGCTTGGAAGACAGCTACCTGGCCGATCGACTGAAAGAGATCCATATTTATGCCTATTCCCAAGAAAGGTGATCCAACAGAATGAAGAAATTATCGAACAATATCATTTATGTCACATGCAAGTAAAATTTTGCTGAAGATCTTTCAAAAGCAGCTGCAGCAGTATATCAAAATGCCAGAAATTCAAACTGGATTTAAAAGAAGATGTAGAACCAGGGATATCATTGCTGATATCAGATGGATCCTGGCTGAAAGCAGAGAATACCAGAAATATGTTTACCTGTGCTTTATTGACTACGCTAAGTCATTCGACTGTGTGAATCCTAAGAAATTATGGATAACATTGTGGAAAATTGGAATTCTGGAATACTTAATTGTGCTCATGAGGAGTCTGTACATGGATTACATGGATCAAGAGGTAGTTGTTTGAACTGAACAAGGGGATACTGCATGGTTTAAAGTCAGGAAAGGTGTGTGTCAGGGCTGTATCCTTTCACCATACCTATTCAATCTGTACGCTGAGCAAATAATCCTAGAAGCTGGACTATATGAAGAAGAATGGGGCATCAGGATTGGAGGAAGACTCATTAATAACCTCTGCATTATGTAGGTAACATGAGCTTGCTTGCTGAAAGCGAAGAAGACTTGAAGCACTTACTGGTAAAGATCAAAGACCACAGCTTTCAGCATGGATTACATCTCATCATAAAGAAAACAAAAAATCTTCACAACTTCACAACCAGTAAGCAACATCGTGATAAGCAGAGAAAAGATTGTCAAGTTGTCAAGGATTTCATTTTACTTGGATCCACAATCAACACCCATTGAAGCAGCAGTCAAGAAATCAAAAGACGCGTTGCATTGGGCAAGTCGGCTACAAGAGATCTCTTTAAAGTGTTCAAAAACAAAGATGTCACCTTGAAGACTAAGGGACTAAGGTGCGTCTGACCCAAGCCATGGTGTTTTGAATAGCTTCATATGCATGCAAAAGCGGGACAATGAATCAGGAAGACTTAAGTAGAATTGACGTCTTTGAATTGTGCTGTTAAAGAAGAATATTGAACATATCACAGAATGCCAAAAGGATGAACAAATCTGTCTTGGAAGAAATACAATCAGAATGCTTCTCAGAAGCAAGGATGGCGAGACTGCATCTCACATACCCTGGATGTGTTGTCAGGAGGGATCAGTCCTTGGAGAAGGACTTCATGCTTGGTAACGTAAAGGATCATCAAAAAAGAGGAAGACCCTCAATGAGATGGATTGACACAGTGGCTGCAACAGTGGGCTCAAGCATAACAACAATTGTGAGGATGGCGAAGGACCAGGCAGTGTTTTGTTCTATTGTGCATAAGGTCACTATGATTCGAAACAAACTCAATGGCACCTAATAACAATAACAACAACAATGCAATGTATTGGAAACCCTGGTGGCATGGTGGTTAAGAGTTTGGCTGCTAACCAAAAGGTCAGCAGGTCGAATCTACCAGGTGCTCCTTGGAACCCCCATGAAGCAGTTCTACTCTGTCCTATAGGGTCGCTATGAGTTGAAATCAACTTGATGGTAACGGGTTCTTTTTTTTTTTTTTTAAAGAGTGTATTAGAACAGCAAGATAGGGCATTATCTGAAATATCTTGGCATAAAAGGTGGGCTGGAAAGGTTCCTGAGTGGTTCAAATGGTTTGCTCTTGCATACCGTCGAAGAAAGGCCCAGTGATCTGCTTCCATAAAGATCACAGGTAAGAAAACCCCATGAAACTCAGCTCTATTCTGTAGCACAGGGGGTTGCCATGAGTCGAAAACAACTCGAATGGCAATGGGTTTGACTTTTTTTGTCATGGGGAAGGTCCTTTGGCAACAGTCTCATTCTTGAGGGTAAATGTCACAAGTGACTATAGGCAGTGATGTGCTGGGAAGTGTTTCAAAACCAACTCTTGGGGAAAAAAAAGACACACACACATACATGTGCATATGTTTATTATAAATTTCACTGATAACAAGGATGTATAGCCCACAATTTACAAATAATAAGATACACAATAATGTTAATTGCAAATTTCACATAGAAAATTGATTCTCACAGAATGCTTTTGTTGACTTTTGAAGAAGTTTTGTTTCCATAGTCAACCTATAGTTGCAACTGACTACCAACTGTAGTGCAGACCGCAACGTTGGTTAAAATTTTCACTGAAGTTAACGAGTGACACTAAAGCAAAACCAATACAGACGTGTATGGGAGCCGCACTAGTTCATCAATAACATAAGGACTTCTTGTCTGAAGTGGGAAATGATTTTACATGTCAGAGGAGGCCCCCCATTTTTTTTGAGATATTCATGGTGTAGTAGCTACCGACATGACACACTCTAAAGTACAATCTGGATTATTGATATTTTATCCAACACTTCCTTTACCTAGGCAATCAACAAAATAGAAAGGCAAGCCCTGACTTGTTGCACTTGCTAATTCCCATGGTGTAAATCCTCCAACTGTGACTGGTCTCAAAGTAGCCCCTGATGTCACTGAACGGGAAGATGAGAAGAGACGTGCACCAGTGTGTAACGTTTCCACCACATGGAGACAAGAGATATCAGTAACCCCAGGAACATAGGTCACAGTAAACTAACTGGGAAATGATGAGTTTGAGTGCTGCCTTTGCGTGTAGTATAACTTACTGAATTATAAGTTTATATAACAACTATTAATAAAAAAATATTAATAAGATGTGAAACAACAGGTTTGAAACATACCTGAGCAGGTAACTATAACCTTGCGATAAGCTGTTCTGCCCCTGAAGACCAAAGGCTGTCAGCTTCCCATCCTGGAACATCACGATGGCAAGTAGAGATTTTTGTCCGTTTTGCCTTAATCCAATGACCAACTTTAATTAGATAATTTTTTCCTGAGATCTGGTGCTGACAACGTACCTTCTACCACCACTTCTGTGACCATCAAGATGCTCTTGCTGTGCATTATACTAAGAGGGTGTGAAAGAAAATCACTGAGGGAAAATTCGAAGAAGCACCTGCTGATGTGCCACTCAAGTTATTTAATTTCTCAAAACAGTACTCATAAAAAATAATGAAAGACATTTCTTAATGGTCCTTTGCTGACATACTGTATCCCAACCACTTTTTATGCCTCTGGAGTTCTTTGAGAAAGAGCTAGCCTGAATTTAATGCATTGAGCCCTTTGAAATGTGTGAAAGTCAAGAACCCAAGTTGGAGCCTCATTATTGTGTAGACTGAACATTGTCTTAGGTGAAGCTTCCTGGGTGTGTGACTTTTGCAAACTTTTGACAGGTTTGCCTTAAATTCTGTGAGCTAAGCCTCCTCACTATGTTTCCCAGTTACTGTGTTCTCGTGAGAATGTACTTATCACAAGAATAAGCTATTGCCAGTCTTCATTCAAAAATAAATAAATAGTGGCCATTTTCTCCCTGACACCATTCACTGTTTCCAGGTGTTACAGGCTCCCTCCTCTGCTTTGAGTGTTTGCTCTGAAATCTTTCAGGGTGGCTTTTCTAGCTTCTGAACAGTAAGTAATACTTTTGCAATAAGGAATAATGCGTTGAAGTGGTACTTTTCAAGAGACTCGAACTCCTATAAGCTATCCTTGCCCTGCATTCAATCTTAGGGCCCAATCATTGCTTCCATGTGTAGCAGGTAGTATGCACCACTGTGAGCAGCTCTGCAGTGTTCCAGGGCAGCTGTTTCTGCTTCTTACCTGCTAGGATTGCTTCTGTTATAATGAAGAATACATAGCAGTGATAGTTTTTCTAAGATTCAAATTCCTTTAGTTTTATTTATTTGGGCTGTAAGTACTGCTTTTGCAGTAATGAAGAATACATTGCATCATGTTTTGAAAAGTCTCATGAAAAATAATAAAAAGGTTAAGAAGAAGTAGACTAGAAGAAAATGTGTGTGCAGTCATTGTCAGATGCCTTCATGTTTTACCTCATGTTTTGCAAATTTTCAAGATACGTTGTTGTTGTTAGTTGCTGTCGAGTCAGTTCTGACTCATACTGACAACAGGATGAAACACTGCCTTGTCCTGAGCCATCCTTAAAATTGTTGTTATGCTTGAGCTCATTGTTGCAGCCACTGCGTCAGTCCACCTCGTTGAGGGTCTTCCTTCTTCCTCTTTCCCTCTGATCCTGTACTTTATCAAGCATGACGTCCTTCTCCAGGGACTGAGCCCTCCTGACAATATGTCCAAAGTACATAAGGCGCAGTCTCGCCATCCTTGCTTCCAAAAAGCATTCTGGTTGTACTTGTTCTGAGACAGATTTTTTCCTTCTTTTGGCAGTCCATGGTATATTCAGTATTCTTTGCCAATACTACAATTCAAAGGCATCAATTCTTCTTCGGTCTTCCTTATTCATTATCCAGTTTACACATACATATATTGTGATTGAAAATAACGTGGCTTGGGTCAGGCGCATCTTAGTCTTCAAGAGGACATTTTTGCTTTTCAACACTTTAAAGACATCCTTTGCAGCAAATTCAGAAAACATTTTATCATTAACTCATATTGTAACCAAACGCCACACGGGTTCTCGTCCTGTCTTATTAGCTGATTGAAATAAGACGGACACTGACTGCAATGGGAACAGAAAGTGGCAAGTTTATTGTCTGCGCGTACAAGAAGCACGTGGGGTCCAGTGACCAGGAGGCCACGTGCTCGCTAAGGGGGCTGGGGAGCTTTTGTTTCCAGTGGCGTCAGGGGTTTGGGTTTTACCGAGAGCTTTCTGCCTTTAGCCCTCCCATGCCTATATTTGGGGGTGGGGGGGTGTCAGTTGAAGGATGTGATTTCAATCTGTGCATGGTTCAAGGGCTAGTCAGTGGACAGAGCCACTACCTGATGTGACTTCCTGCTCAAAACAAGCTTGTGGTTAGCAAGACAAAGAGAGGGATGAAAGGTGTTGACTGGGGCTTTCAATATGGCTGAGCAGTCTGTTTCAACCCCCCTTTTTGTTGTAGGTTTCTCAGTCTTGGGAAACAGGATGCCGTGTCTCTCTAGCTGCTTCTTGCTGGATGGGGGCGTAGAGGTCTAAGGGCTGGAGAAGTGGAGCTCTTGTGTTGTCTGAGTTAAACTGTTTTATCTCTCATATCATATCTATATCTATAAAAATAGTGGCCCTTTATTAGGCTGTTGTCTCCCTTCTTGATAGGGGGATGGGTCGAAATTTCTGGGCAACCATCATTTGGAGCTGGAACTTTTGAATCACTTGAAATGGCTCCACCCTTCAGGGGAGAAGGCAGCAACTCATTAAGGCATACACCAACACATAAGCTTGTCTGGAGAGAGGAACAACACAAGCAAAGGTTAAAACAAAAATCAGTAAAAGGGCTAGAGCAAAAACAATTCTTAATACTTTTATAGTACTTTTATTTTTACGATACTTATTTACTGGTCTTTGTTTCATCTCTTGAATAGCTACTTAAGTCTTTTCAATGGTTCATATTTTTTAAAAAATCAAAAGTGGGAAGTAGACAAGCATGTTGTTAGAGTCATGTCTTTTCAAGTCTTAAGAATATTGCAAGGTATAAAATGAGCAAAACCATTGAAAGCTTCACCTTTTCACAAATTGGCTAGAACCTGTTATCTTATATTTTGAATTGTCTCTTTTAATGATCATTGGTACAGGTTTCAGTAATGGCAGTCAGGAGGGTCTTCACTGGTCTAACAAATTTCTATTTACTACATGTTAATAGAAAAAGATAAGAGTGGAAAGTCTTCTGTGTACTGGCTTATGTGAAAGTTTCTCTAAAAGACCTTTTCTAAGATTATTCTATCTATTGTCTTTATACCTCAGGGCCCAGTTGATGTGTCCTTGTGAGTCCACCTCTAGCTGGGTCACATTCTCTATGCACAAGGACAGGTAATAATGACTCTAATATTATTTCTTAAATCACTTCTTCTTTTTGATTGGAGATTGTAGATACCACATCCATGATCAATACCTGGACTTAGTCAGACTCCTAGATGGTGACCATGGCAGGTTCTTTAAACTCACGGTGCTTGTTTTCCACTGGCCACAATCTGGTTTTTCACCAGGATCTTAAGAGCAACGTTCTCAACAATTGTATTGTTGAAGTGAGCAGACTGAATGTACATCAACATTTTAGCCCGAGGCCTTCTTTTCCCTTTAGGTGTGTAATAGGATAAATTTTTATTATGCCTAATACTACCAGGATGTAGACTAAGACTATTACTTGTAGTAGTACAAATAAATCTGGTGTTTGTAAGGGTGTTACAGTGTGTGACCAAGTAGTTTGCTATCTGGTGTTACGTATATCCTGTTCTATTTCTCCTGTGTTATTTATCTAAATGTAACAAGAGGTATTTGCTACAGCACGTATTACACTTTCTTGGACCAATAAATAAAAATCTAAGGCTATTTTGTTATCTCTTGTCACCTTGGCATAATGAGGTAGAGATCACTGTTGTGTTTCTATCTCACTAGCAACATCACTATGTCTGTTATTTGTCACATAGTGATTGATAAATTTCTTAAAAAGATTTCTCCAATCCAAATATACCGTAAGTAGGAATTAAATTTACCAACCATACCTTGAGTGTTGGACCAATGGGCTTTCTTCTGACTCTCATTTTGCAAAGGATAACAAATTAACATTACCTTTCTGGTATTTACTACAAATATCTAAAGATAATCTTAAAGTTCTCAAAGTGTATTCGTTGCCCAGATTAGCTAGGAATCTAAACAAGAGATTGTCTATGTAAACTCACTATTAGTTGGAAAGGGATCATCTAAATTTGCTTAGTTGGATCTACCACACAAAAACATATCATCTATAAAGCACACAAAGTTTGTCTAGAGAAAACAGAAGGCACAGAAAATTTTACATATGACAAACAAGTGTCTCTTAAAGAATACATGATTAGCAAGATAATACAGGATGGACTTCTCCTGTTGGAGGTCTCTAGTTAATCTGTCTAAAACATATTAAGTGTTTTCCCTGAGGGCAAACTGTCTCTCACTGCTTTACCTACTAAGTCATGGGTCACTTTCTCAAAAGCAGAAGTGAAATTTAAGACAAAATGGAGTCTGAGTCATGAGGTTGATCTCTGAGAACCTGATTTCTTTAAGTTACATAATTTTCTATATAGCAAGAGGGTAAGCGTTTGATTATGAGCATTAGACAGGTATTTCATACAACATTGTCTTGAAAACTGATTAAACCAATTACTGATTTACCTTAAATATAACTCTATTTACTGATCTTTGGAGTCACTTTCTCAAAACAGACTGAGTTCTTTAAAAAAAAGGCATAACGTCTAGAGCAAAATCGTCTTATTAGCTTATCTGGACAATTCTTTGACTACAAGTGGCTTCAGGAATTAGCTTTTTTCTCAAAGCTAGAGGTTTAAAAGGACACTCAAAGGCAATGGCCTATGTAGGTTGTCCCAGCCTCTCTGAAAGTCAGAAATCTGGATTTTTGGAAAATTGTATATAGTCTTTCATGGTTCCCTCTTTGGATCAGGATCTTGTAATAGAATCTTTGATTAAAAATGTTTAATAAATGGTAATTGGGCACTATCTGGTTCTTAAGATCACAGGCATCATACGGTAAATCAGGAGGTAGAATAGAAACACTAACACTAGGCCAATTGTCTGAAATAATCAATGAAACCATGACTCTAAGGTCTTTGAACCAAGGAAACAAATCCCACGAGGTGTTTGTTTACACATGAGTAGCATCAGCAGCTGTTTTTCATGTGTCTCAGTAACAGCTACATTCTCTCAAACCTAAGACTGTGTGTTAATACAAACACAGCAACAGTTACCTGTTAAGGAACAAACTCTTCTCTGAGAGCACTAGTAGAAAATGTAATGTTATTCTAATTTGTAAAATCATAGCTCAAATTTTAGACACCTTTCTGGTTATGATATTTACAACTTTGCTAAGTTTACCAAAAGGAACTTCTAATTCAAGAGTTAAAATAATTAAACCCATTAAAAAAAACATTAGTTGGATAATTTAGGAGAAAAGAGGAGAATGGTTTCTTATATTCAGAATGTAGGACCTTAAAGCATTATTTCCAGAAAGAAAGACTTTAAAATTTCGGAAATGTTTTTACATAAAACCTGTAGCATCGTTTCATTTACTCAGTCTTATGTAGTTAACTTCTGTTGCAGATGATTCTGGATGACTGCAGTTTGCAAAACCATCAGCTCTGTGTAGAGTTCTGGAAATCTTGATTGAGTCTAGTCACAGTCTTCTTCTGCAAGTTCAATACAGTCCATATTTTTTTTGAGATATTCTGGTCAAATGTTTTCAGAAAATCGGCAAAGTAAAAATTTTTCTGTAGATGACAAAACTTATTATGGCCATGATTAATTTATAAATATAACTTAATAGTCAAAGACCTGATAGAAATTAATCACAAGCATAATGTAAAAGCCAAGTAAAATCAGTTAAAAAAAAACTTTAGATAAAAGTATTTTTAAATACACCCACTAATAACCATTTTTTTAAAGAACTTCAGACGTAACACATAATAATCTTGAGACATAAACCCATACAGCCAGTATATACTAAGAATATACCAAGATTATCAAGTCTCTAAATACCTGAATAGTAATAAAAAAAATAACTTCATAGGTAAATGGTTTGAATCCTCCAGTAAAACTATTGGCTTTGATGATGTTAGATTCAAAAAATAAAGTTTGAACCAAGTTAGTAATTAAATAATAATAAAATTGTGACATAATATTATGCATTTATTGTCTAACATTAGGCAAAAACATAAGAGGAAATACTAACATATAAATTTTAACTCAAAGAATCAGCACTTCTCTTGATTTTAACAACAGGTTCCATGTATTTTATAACATGTTAAATAAAACTTTTCAGCACTTCTATAAAAATTTTGTGGGTTTCCATGAAGTCTCAAACTTATCAAGAGTTTATCATAAGTTACCGTGAAACAATACTTAAGTTATTTAACCAAAGATCTCAAAATAAAAACCTTAGCTTTGTTTCTTCTTAAAGCCATGTGGCTTGGTTTCTGACTCAGGAACCTTATACTAATGAGACCGAACCTTTGTTTTAGGGCAGATTACATTAATAAATTAATTCAGAAATCAAAGAAAATTTTGTTATTTTAACAGTGAGAAACCTGACTCTTTGTTTTGTGTGCTATAAAAGCTCTTAAAAATCTCATAAATTAACCCATCAAATTTCAGTCAGACAGAAAAAACTTTTGACCATATCAAATAAATTTCTTTTTAATAAACTTCTTAAAGGTTGTCTTTGTTGTATATCTCTTATAGTACATCCCTTTAAATGGCAAAAATGAACTCACTTATGAGCTGACCCAAATATACACACACATATATCCTTTCTCTTGTGGTATAAAAAGCAAAAGTGTATAAGCCTAAATTACGACAAATATCTATTAACTCAATTCAACATCGGTAAGTTACCTAAAAGGTCTTAGAAATTATTTTAAGCCTGCATACCATAAAACATAACAAATTGAAATAAAGTTGCTTTAAATATTCCAAGTTTTCATTTAACTTTTACTAGTCCTCATATTTTTTTTTTCCAATCTAATTTTAGCCCTTAAAGATTTCATCAACTGGCTTTGGAAATCACAAAGTCTTTATTTAATTCGCCAATTCATTGATATGGATATAACCTTTAAGTTTCTGGTTAGGGTTAGAAACATTTTTCTAGGCCATTTTGGGTGTGTCATTATGATTTTTATTTGACCTTGGTGGCTGAGGGCTGGGGGCTGAGGAGGCCTGATTTTGTCCCACCCTACCTACCTTTTTAAATCCAGGTAGAAGGCAAGATTAGGTCATTCTGATTCATTTACACATGTTTAAATTGACAGAGGCGTTTTGAAAGGCTATCTACCCAGTAAATACCAAAGCTCTTTAGCAATTTTGTAAATGAATCCATCAATTCTTAGTAGGGAGGCTGGAGGCTGGAGAGAGTCATCTCAATTCATTTACGTATGTTTAAGTGCACCTAGGCATTTTGAAAGGCAAAATATAACAATTTCTTTCCCTTTATCTCAGAGTAAACTTGGCCGGTCAGTTCTATTAGCCAAGAGATTTTTAACCCTATATTTCTTTCAGTTTTTGAAGCTTTTCTTTTAGCCTAATAGCAATGTCCATATTTCTTGGCATAGACGAGTAGCACCTCCAACACTGCATCTGTTTGTTGAAACATCTCAATTGATATTCCATCAATTCCTGGAGCCTTGTTTTTCGCCAATGCCTTCAAAGCAGCTTGGACTTCTTCCTTCAGTACCATCGGTTCCTGATCATATGCCACCTCTTGAAATGGTTGAATCTTGACTAATTCTTTTTGGCATAATGACTCTGTGTATTCCTTCCGTCTTCTTTTGATGCTTCCTGCATCGTTTAATATTTTCCCCATGGAATCCTTCACTGTTGCAGCTCCAGGCTTGAATTTTTTCTTCAGAACTTCAGCCTGAGAAACGCCCAGCGTATTCTTCCTTTTCGGTTTTCCATCTCCAGCTCTTTGCACATGTCATTATAATACTTTACTTTGTCTTCTCGAGAGGCCCTTTGAAATCTTCTGTTTGGTTCTTTTACTTCATCAATTCTTCCTTTTGTTTTAGCTGCAACACTCAAGAGCAAGTTTCAGATCCTCCTCTGACATCCATCTTGGTCTTTTCTCTCTTTCCTGTCTTTTCAGTGACCTCTTGCTTTCTTCATGTATGATGTCATTCCACAACTCGTCTGGTCTTTGGTCACTAGAGTTCGATACGTCAACTCTATTCTTTGGATAGTCTCTAAATTCAGGTGGGATGTACTCAAGGTCATATTTTGGCTCTCGTGGAGACAGCTTCCTGGCCAACTGACTGGAAGAGATCCATATTTATACCTATTCCCAAGAAAGGTGATCCAACGGAATGTGTAAATTATAGAACAATATCATTAATATCACTCACAAGCAAAATTTTGCTGAAGATCATTCAAAAATGGCTGCAGCAATATATCAACAGGGAACTGCCAGAAATTCAGGCCAGTTTCAGAAGAGGACCTGGAAGCAGGGATATCATTGCTGATGTCAGATGGGTCCTGGCTGAAAGCAGAGAATACCAGAAGGATGTTTAACTGTGTTTTATTGACTATGCAAAGGCATTTGACTGTGTGGATCATAACAAAGTTGCCAGAGTTTGTAACTGAACGCCACTCAGGTTCTTGTCCTGTCTCATTAGCCAATTGAAATAAGACAGACACTGATTGCAATGGAAACAGAAAGTGGCAAGTTTATTGTCTGCGAATAGAAGGAGCATACGGGGTCTAGTGACCATAAGGCTACGTGTTCGCTGACTAAGGGGGCTGGGAGCTTTTTGTTGCCAATGGCGTCAGGGGGTTGGGTTTTGTACCCGGAACTTTCTGCCTTTAGCCCTCTCATGCCTATATTTGGGGGGGCGGGGGGCGTGTCAGTTGAAGGATGTGATTTTAATCCGTGCATGCTTCAAGGTGTAACTAGGGCTAGTCAGTGGACGGAGCCACTTCCTGCTGCGACTTCCTGCTCAAAAGAAGCTTGTGGTTAGTAAGGCAAAGGCGGGGGGAAGGGGTGTTGATTGGGGTTTTCAGTATGGCTGAGCAGCCTGTTTCAATATCAGTAGGATTTACTATGCCCAGCATCCACTGGGACACGTGGGATCCCAGATAATGAGTGTCAAAATCCATAGCTCATAACAAAAATTCTGAATTGGTCCTTTAATCAGCATGACTTCCATTAATGAAAACACATGATATCAACTAAAAATTTAAAGGAGAAGATAATTGGGTCACCAATTATTTTGGTGTAGGTTTATGAAAATCTACAACCAATTCTTTACCCTTCTTTAAATCACTGTAAATGTTCACAGTTACATGGGTTTAGTCTCAATATATGGATAGACAGATAGATGGATAGATAAATAGAGAGAGAGATAGATTAGATAGATAGATGATAATAGATAGGTGCCTTCAATTCAATTGCAACTCATAATGACTCTATGTAAAGCAGAATGAAATTTTGCCAAGTTCTGCACCATACTCAAGGTCTTTGGCATATTGGAGTCCATTGTTACAGCTATCGTGTTAGTGCATCTCACCAAGGGTCTCCCTCCTCCTCACAGGCCCTCCTCTTCACCAAGTACAATGTTTCTCCTCCAGCCATTGATTCATCTTGATGACATGTACAAAGCAAGCAAGTCAGGCAATGTTCCGTTGTGATCCATTAGGTTTTTGTTGACTAATTTTTGGAAGTAGATAGCTAGGCCTTCTTCTTAGTCTGTCTTAGTCTGGAAGCTCTAGTAAAACTCATATACCATGGGTGACCCTCTTGGTATTTGAAACACCATTGGCATAGTTTCCAGCATCACAGCAACAAGCAAACCATCACAGTACGACAAACTGACAGACAGGTGGTGGCAATATATAGAGGTGTGTTATTAAGACAGCTTATGCACTTAAGTTCCTTTTCATAAGATGTAAACGTTAAGAGTTAATGCCTCTGTGAACAACTGCCTCCTTTGCCACAGACCAGAAGAACTGGATGGTGCTTGGCTACCATTATTGAACGATTTGATCAAAGAATCTATAGAAGAATCCTGATCAAAAGGGGAAAAAATGTGGAACAGAACTTCAAGTACTTATGGAATCCAAAAGTTCTGTAGCCATTGAGGTTGGCCGAGCCCCTCAAATGATTGCCCTGAGATAATCTTTAAACCTTAACCCCAAAATATCACCTGACGTCAGCTTTAAACCAAACTATAAAAGTTTAACTTAATTAGGAAAGAATGTCTGCCTTGAGCATTATGTTCTTTTAAAGAATTATCTGTGTGGGATCGAACTGACAATACCAACTCAAAAAGCAGTGAGTTTTTATCCATGTTTGCAAAACAATTTGGAAAAGGATATTGAGAAAGGTGGTACAACTTAAAGAATGTAATTAATGTCACTGAGTTTTATTTGTAGAAACTGTTGAATTGATGTATGTTTTCCCGTGTATATCATCACACACACAAAAAAAGAGTAAATAAAAAGAAAATTAAATTTCCTGGAATGCACATCACTGCAAGATAGTCGTAACTAATGTATATCAGAAAGCGCAGATTGTATTGGAGGGGAGGACGTTTTCTTCCTCTATTGCATTGTAAATGTGTGATTTAACTTACATTTCAGCAAGACATTGAAGAGCATTTGCTTATCATGGGAGACCCTGGTGGCGTAGTGGTTAAGAGCTACAGCTGCTAACCAAAAGGTCAGCAGTTTGAATCCACCAGCTGTTCTTTGGAAACTATGGGGCAGTTCTACTCTGTCCTATAGGGTCCCTATGAGTCAGAATTGACTCGATGGCCGTGGGTTTGGTTTTTTTTGTTTGCTTATCATAAGATTTTCCAAGGTTACCATTAGTACAGGAAGGGGCCTTAGAAACCACCTAATCTCATTTTAAGTGCACTTGGCCTTATAAGAGTTAATTTTTTATCAAAATCCTTGCAGAGTTTCCATTGGTAGATGCACCCAAAATAATATTAACTCAAAAAAATTCCATTTGCCTGCTTCTTTTACATTTTTCTCTCCCCTTTGACTAACCACAACAATGACACCAAATTTCTTTCAGAAAAAAATTACATAAAAACCAAACGAATGGAGAAAGGAAGAAATTGCCCAGTAAACAGAATTGTGTTAAGCTTGCAAATAGGGATATCACCATATTTCATGTTTTGATGAAATTTCATAATCTAAGAATTAAAAATGACTTGGACAGGGTTATTTAATCTCATTTCTTGGTTTTTGGGTGCAATGATATCTCAGGATTTCCACAGTGCTTTGTGCCATGTTTTATGTAGATATTGTTTTTGTTAGGTGACTTCGAGTCAGTTCTGACTCATAGCGACCGTATGTACCACAGAACAAAACACTGCCTGGTCCTGCACCATCCTCACAATCATTGTTATGCTGGAGCCCATTGTTAGAGCCACTGTGTCAATCCATCCCGTTAAGGGTCTTCCTCTTTTTTGCTGACCCTCTACAAAGTAGATATAGTAATGGGTTAACAGGTGAAGCACATAATCCAAATAATTCAAGCAAAAACTCTCTTATGGAGAAAACAACAGGGAAGTAGTGATAAACAGAGATGCCTTGGTCTCCAGTTAGGCTGCCAATGTTCTAAATGTTTCGAATAGAACACTGAACTTCAGCTGAATGCCTAGACTTCCCAACTTGTCCATCAGTAAACGTGGATGAGGATTTAACATTTACCTTATGTGAGATAAGAGAGAATGAGGGAGTAGCAGTTTATATAACACTCTAAGAGCCTTATGGTAAAAAGTGCAAAGCAGCTCTGTGTTTAAAATAGCAACAGCAAGCAAACAGCATAAATACATGCCAGAGGTTAATTCCATAAGCCAAAAAGCTAATGTTTTGAGTGAAAAGGGGAAAAAATCGTACATTTGTTCTTGCAGTTGTAAACAAGAAGGCATGCTGGGTAGGTAGCCTGAAGCCAGTGGAATTAGAAAAATCCTTTCTGAGATTTTCCTTTCCATTATTTATAGGCTGGAGAAGATTCATTGTTTGCAAAACCACAGGGGTAGCTCTTTTTCTACATCCGTTGACACAGAAAAGTCTTCACATGGAAGATTTATTTGAAGTCTTGTAGTGATTTTTCCCCTTATATCTGGACATTTTGAATAGTAAAAAGAAAAATTAAATGACATACAACATTACATTTGGTACTAAATCAACATTAAAAAGGATCACTGTTCTGAGCAGGGTGGGCTAAATTTGGAAAAGAGAAAGGAAGAATTTTCAATAATACACAAAAAAGCTGATTAGTGAAACATTCTTTCATTGAAATAATAATTTAAAATAGTTTCTTTTTTTTGCTAAGCTCAAATGTATTACTAAGAAAACGTTTATTCATTTTTTTTTTGATGTGGAATATCTCTTAAGGTAAAATTGACTTTTAGCAGGAGAGTGAAGGAAGGAAAGCAGAATTCAAAGTCCACGCAACTGCTGTGCCACCTGGGCCCCTGTTCTTGTGGATCACTCAAAAACTGTAAGTTCTTTGGAAACATCTAGGGCTAGGGAAACATTAGGCACAGTGGGTTTGTACCAAAAGAACTATTTTTATTAACAGGTTGATGCTGTTTGATATAGTGAATTTCACCTCCAGGGAAATCATCTAATAACTCTTGTTGTTGTTAGGTGCCATCAAGTGGGTTCCAATTCATAGTGACCCTACGCACAACAGAACAAAGCACTGCCCCATCCTGCGTCATCCTCACAATCATTTTATGCTTGAGACCATTGTTGCACCCACTGTATCAATCCAACTCATTGAGGGTCTCCTTCTTTTTCGCTGACCCTCTACTTTACCAAGCTTGCTGTTCTCCAGGGACTGATCCCTCTTGTAAACATGTCCAAATTATGTGAGACGAAATCCCACCATCCTTGCTTCTGATGAGCATGTTGGCTGTACTTCCAAGACAGATTTGCTCGTTCTTCTGGCAGTCCACAGTATATTCAACATTCTTAGCCAATACCCTAATTCGAAGACATCAATTCTTCTTCAGTCTTCCTTATTCATTGTCTAGCTTTTGCATGAATATGAGGCAACTGAACACCATGGCTTGTGTCAGGCACACCTTAGTCTTCAAGGTGACATCTTTGCTTTTTAACACCTTAAAGAGGTCTTTTGCAGCAGATTTGCCCAGTTCAACGGGTCTTTTGATTTCCCGACTGCTGCTTTCAGGAGAGATCCATAGAATAATTTCTAATGACTTACCTAAATGTTGTGTTATTCTTTGAGAGTCTTTTCCCAGGCCCAATAAGCCATATAGTTTGATAAGAAACATTGAGTCTTATGACTGCAGTATTGTAATGAATAGCAAAGGGAAGAGTGCAATGTTTCAGTCTCTTAGGTAGACCCTGCATTGTGTTCCACCAGTTGATAGAACCCTTTTGGTTGAAAGCAACATATTTGAGCTAATTTGAACAAAAAAAAAAAAAAGAGAGAGAGACATATGCCTAAAACTCAGAACAAAAATAAGCAATCAAATACGATCGGAATGTTTTTCATCTCTGCCTCATTGTATGTATTAACTTTTCTCTGTCTTTGCAGAGTAGATTTCTTTACTTTACCAGACCTGCATGGAAAAAAATGGTCACATGCAGCTCCAAAACTGATCTTCTACTGGTTCAATCACCCAGAGAGAAACCCTAAATCAACAATCAATTAAATTCTAAAGTCCTGGAGCAGGGGCCCTTTGGCCCAGTTTGGAGCTGCTTTCCTGTGAAATCATGGTGGTAGCCAGGGACTAGAAGACTGTGCAAAAATAGCAGCTATCACCGTAGCCATGTGAATTAAAAAAAAAAAAAGTTGTCATTGAGTTGATTTTGACTCATAGCGAGCCTATAGGACAGAGCAGAACCATCCTATACGGTTTCCAAGGAGCGCCTGGTGGAGTGGGACCGCTGACCTTTTGATTAGCAGTTATAGCTTTTAACCTTTATACCACCAGGGTTTCCAAGTGAATGGGCAGGGAAAAACCCTAGAAAAGGGTGCTGGGGGAGAAAACAACAACAACAAATAATTTGCTGCATAATTTGTACAAAATGCTTGATCAAGTGTTATCATGTTGCTACTGTTACGTGTTATCGAGTCAATTTTCTACTCATAGCGACCCCATGTGACAGAGTAGAACTGTCCTATACAGTTTTCTAGTCTGCAATCTTTAAGGGAGCAGATGGCCAGATTTTTCTCCCATGGAGCCACTGGGTGGGTTTGAACCACCAACCTTTCAATTAGCAGCCAAATGCTTAACCACTATGCCACCAGGTCTCTTAAAATGTTAGATCTTCATGAGCTAATCATGTGGTTGATTTAGGCATGCTCTTTCCTCTCTTTTTTCAGTATCTTCAGGAATGACCTAACCTGTTATTACTGACATACCTCCAAATTCACATTTTAACACCTGATCTTTCCTAGCTACTAGAGATTTTATATATATATATACACACACACACACATATGTATGTGTACATACATACAATTTTTTTTTTCTGCTGGATGTTTAAGTTTTCAGATACTTCATTGCCTTCTCAACAAGTTTAGGAAGATGGAATTTCCCAAGAAAGAATACATTTGTATAATGTTGAGTTTTAAGGTAGATTCTGCCCCGAATCAGCCAACCCTCCCTTTCCTTCAGGGACTAATGGCAAATGGGAAATAAAGTTTTGAAGGCATTATTTCCTGGGCTATAAACTGATGATTTGATGTAAGACTCTTGCAGACTAGGCTGAAGCATCTGACTTAAGTTCAAAGCTCAAATTGAGAGCCTTCTCCCACCTGCTTAGCCTCCCTCACGTCATTTTATTCCTTGATAGGCACATGTGCCTTTATCTTTTCAAACCCCTTATTACCTTTTATCTGCGATGGTAGACCTTTTCCTGGTATCTCTAATCTGACTAACTCAATTATCTTTCCCTTTCTACCTATGTAGTCATGTTTTCTCATTCTTTAAGAATGTTCTCAAGAGACCACCTGGACGGGCAGCTTTTCAAGGCACAAGAAAACACCTACCATTCTCAGACTTCCCTTAACACACTTACCTATTTTTCATCATTGAGGTGGAAGCTGGATTGAGTTTGAAACCAATAAAAAGTAAACACATGATTTTCAATGCCAAAAACCTTCATAACTGAACGTGGAAATCAACAAAGTCAGAGTCATGAGCTATTTTTAGAATGCATGGCTTTTCATAAACCTCATACCTATTTGTCGTGGGATATATGCTGTGAGCTCCTTTCCCAATAGTGGAATTGAATTTGTACTGATTGACTCACTCGACCTCATCCATCCTGCCATCCCCTCTGGAATCAACGGAGTGCGTTTTTCAGATGATTGGCTGGAGTTGCTGGTGCTCTTTACAGCACAAAGCAAAGTTAATTGTGTAACAGGAGGAGCAAATCCATGACCTAGGGGCCCAGCGGTGGTTTGCAGATTTGCAGAGCTCACGTACTGCTAAGTATGAAATAGGGATCTTGTCTGCAAAGTCCATCATAACACTGGAATCTGGTGCCCAGAGGAGTGACGATTTTGTTGTAAGTGCTGCCTAGTCATTGCTGGAACTCTATGAATATTAAACAGCAAGCACACAGCTCAACTACCTTACTTTCTGCAACCTATTTTGCATGCATGATTAGAATAAATGACAACTTGGTGTCAGTCTACTCAGATAGGGTGCACATGGACAAAATGAATTGTTTAGTTTAAAATATGAAGGAAAACTTGGGTAGTTTAACAGTCAAATGGCATTATGAATCACTCCAGCCATCAATGTATAAATCTGGACATTAAAAACAAGTCAAAATAGTTTCTACCTAATAAAACATGACAGGTTGTCATGATGCTATTAATTATTGTTCTGGAGAATATTTTACTGTGTGCCTATGAATATTAAATATTTTCCTATTATTCAAGAATTTTGAGCTTTTTATGCTGGCTATTAAAGTGGCATTCTACAAATTGTTTTATCACAATTTAAATCATTATTGATTCCTTTCAAGAAAGTACACAGGCACCTCTGAAGAGAATGAGTATGTGGGAACACTATTAAATGATTGTAGTGGGATTGAGGATGAATGTCCCAGGGAACAGCATTTCTTATGCAAAGCCCTCAACATGTTCTTGTTTGTTTGAAGCAGAAGGACATAATAAAAAGAGAGATCTGGGCTAGGGTTTTGTTCTATCATTTATCAACTATAAGACTCAGTTAAGTCAATTAACCCTTTAGCACTTCAGTTTCCTAATCTTTAACAATAGAAAACAACTTGCTTTTACTGCTTCAAAGGTAAGGATTAAGTGAGATAATCTGTGTGAGAGTGCTTTGTAAAAAGACTCTGGAAATATAAGGTATTCTTCTTTGTATAGTAACACTGGCTAGAAGTGAAACATTGGGCTGGTGTTGGTATCTTTAAAGCCTAGTGTCTCCTGGTTGCCTGAATCTGTCCTGTCTACAAGTGGTCCTCGAGTTTGCCACAGGAAAGGCTCTCAAAGATAATTAGGTGTGTGGGCAGTAAGGCTTAGGCAGGTGTGTGCTCGTAGATAGAGCTTATGCTCTAGAATTAGGGGAGGTGTACTTCCTAGAGGACTAGAGATCTGAATAAGAGTCTTCATTTAAAAAGAAGAGACCATTACAACACATTATGATTTGATATTTTTTCTAAAGTAGCTAAAGTTCACTGGTAATCATGATCTAACAATTCTATTATGGATAAAATGGCATTGCTATTGAAAATTATGTGTTTCCAGGAGAATTGAGGTAAATGTATCTAAAGCAGATTTCTTTTTTCCCTGTTACTGAAGGTCTTCCCCCATGGGAATAAGTTCTTTGAAATCAATTGATTCAAGAAGTCATTTAACAAAAAATTATTTAGTGCCTATTCTATGCCCTGCAAAGATGAATAAGACATCATATTGATTCTCAGAGATCTTATGGCATCCCTAGCTCACCTCTCCAGTCTCTTTATGATGGCTTTTAATTCAGTAGGATAAAGGAAATGATTCTGAAATGCCTTTAGTAAAGGTCTTCTTATAACAATGCTGTAAGAAAGAGAACATCCACTTGCTACTGTAACTTAAATGCCAGAATCACCTTGTCCTTTAAGATTTAAATTAAATTGACTCAAAAGTCCATCTCTCATAGCTGCAGAGATTTAGTGATCTTTCAGTATTTCAGGGCGTTCTTGGAAGAGTTATGTGGTTTCTAGGCCCTTCTGATTTTGAGTTCTTGTTTCTATTGAATGAAGTCTGCATTTGGTTAACTTCTCTAAGCACACGGTGTCTGTTTTCCATGTATGTTACCTTGCATTAGGAGTTCCAGATCTCTTTAGTGCCTCCAAACCTACTAATCAGAGACTTTGTCTGTAGCAAAACTTGTACTGAAGGTCCATGCATTGCAAAGTATTAAAAATTAGCTTAGACAAAACTATAAAACTTCTAGAAGAAAACATACGATAAAATCTAGGGTACTTTGGATTTCGTATTGAATTTTTAGATCAAATGCCATAACCATGATTCACAAAAGAAAAAAAAAAGATAAATTAAAACTTTATTCAAATTAAGACTTTTGCTCTGTGAGGGATTACTGTTAGGAGAATGAGATGACAAACTATAGACAGAAAAAAAATTTTTCAAATCACATATCTGATACAGGACTTGCGTCCGAAACACAAGAACAGTGATTAAAACTCTCCAATAATAATAAAAAAAAAAAATTTAAAAAACAAAGATCTGAAGAGATATCTCAGCAAAAATGTACATTGCAAGCAAGCGTATAAAAAGACCCACAACACCATTTGCATTGGAGAGTTGCACATTAAAACAACAATTAGATACCATTACACACCTGTTGTTGGTGTTAGGTGCCATTGAGTCCGTTGCCTATGTACAACAGAACAAACCACTGCCTGGTCCTGCACCATCCTCACAATCACTGTTATGCTTGAGCCCACTGTTGCAGCCACTGCATCAATCCATCTCGTTGAGGGTCTTTCTCTTTTTCACTGACCCTCTACTTCACCAAGCGTGATGTTCTTCTCCAGGGACTGATCCCTCCTGATAACATAACCAAAGTATGTGAGACATAGTCTGTCCATCCTTGCTTCTAAGGAACATTCTGACTGTACTTCTTCCAAGACAGATTTATTTGTTCTTCTGACAGTCCATGTTATATTCAATACTCTTCGCCAACACCACAATTCAAAGGCATCAATTCTTTGGTCTTCCTTATTCATTGTTCAGCTTTTGCATACATATGAGGCGATTGACAGGTGCACCTTAGTCCTCAAAGTGACACCTTTGCTTTTTAACACTTTAAAGAGTTCTGTTGCAGCAGATTCATCCAATGCAATGTGTCGTTTGATTCTGTGACTGCTGCTTCCGTGGGCATTGAGTGTGGATCCAAGAAAAATGAAATCTTTGACAACTTAAATATTTTCTCCATTCATCATCATGTTGCTTATTGGTCCAGTTGTAAGGATTCTAATAGGTATATCGTGAGGATTTTACTTATTAGAATGGTTAAAATTCAGAAATTTGACAATATCAATTGCTAGCAAGAATATGGAGCAACAGAAATTCTAATTTATTGCTGGTAGGAGTGCAAATAGTACAGTCACTTTGGAAGACAGTCTGGCAGTTTCTTTCAAAGTTAAACATAAGCTTACCATCCTATCCAGTAATTTCACTAGGTATTTACCCCCCGCCCGATTTGAAAATCTATGTACACACAAATACTCTCATGTAAATGTTTATAGAAGCCAAAAACTGGAAGCAACCAAGATGTCTTTCAGAAGGTGAATGGATAAACAAACTGTGGTCCACCTGTACAATGGAAGACTATTCAGTAGTAAGGAATGGGCTATCAAATTATAAAAAAATACATGAATAAATCTTAAATGCATATAGCTAACTGAAAGGAGACAGTCTAAATAGGCAGTATACTGCATGGTTTCAATTATCTGATATTCTGGAGGTGATCTGGAGGCAAATCTGGAGACAATGGTATAAATGTCAGTAGTTGCCAGAGTGGAGGTTGTAATGGATTGAATAGGAGCACAGGTGATTTTTGGGGGTAATGAAGCTATTCTGTATGATACTGTAATGGCGGATACAAGGCACTACGTATATGTCCAAACCCATGGAACTTTACAGCACTAAGAGTGAAACTTAAGTTATGGAAATTAAAAAAAAAATTTAGGAGGTTGAGGGATCCCAGAATGGAATGCAGAAAGTAACAAAATAATCTAATTGTGCTACAAATGTATGAGCAAGCTCTCTGAAAGGGTGGGGAAATAGATGCTGACCTTGGTGACTTTGGAAATGTCATGTCTGTAAGACTAAAGCAAAAGAAACTACCCAGCACAGCACTCTTGTTGATAAAGTTGTTCCCCATGGAGGTGCAGGTTAATAATTCTGATTCTGCTATACATGTGTACTGTCGTTCAACAATTAGATAAATGACTGGTCTATGGTGGGAGCAAGGTTTCTCACTGTTGGAAGGTTACAAATGGGCAAAAGAAGGCTATAATGATCCTTGTGGTCATAGATTAGAGTTGGAGATGTCAGTATGAACTCATGTTTAGCTTAATATAGGTACAAAGGGTTACATACAGAAACGCTCATAGAAATGTGCATATACATGGGTTAGTATATACACATATATTTCCTTGCTCTGTCAGCTGAGACAGGCTTGAAGCAATGACACCCTGGCAGCAATGAGCACACCTAGTACCCAGAAATTGGTTTCTAATACCACTCTCCAGTAAAAAGAACCAGGACACCTGGGAGAAATGACTGATACTAGAACTGGGGCAGGACATAAACAAAGTGAGCCTGACGTATCTTCTAGTAAGAGAAAGTAAAAATGTGTTCAAAATGTAACAAAACAAACAACAACAACAAACACAATGATGGGAATATGTCAAAGGGACACAAAGGGCAACAGAAAGAGTGCCCAGTAGGAAAAGCTGGAACAATGTGAGGAACAAAATAAATACAGTAGTATTGGCTTATAACCCAGTGTATAAAATAAATATTCAAGAGCCCATCCTGATATAAACAAATAAATGCGACAGAAGAGTCAAATCTGTGCACACACAAAAAAAGCTACATAACTTATGTAGATACTTTACCCTCAGGAGATGGAACATAGCTCCCCCACTCCTTCAGTGTGGACTGTGAAGTGACTTCTTTCCAAAGAGTAGAGTGTGGAGAGGGGGTAAAAAGAGTCACTTTACAGTGGAGAAACCTGACAAATAAAACCTTAGCCAGGTGACCAAGGTCAACATCAACTGTGGTAAGTCAAGTCATCTTCTGTGCCCTTGATTTGATGTGATGTGAAAGGCACTTAACCTCTGTGTTCTTCCTCCAAAAATGTCTTAAAACCTCCAGTTCAGCCAGGAGAATGAGATCAGGGCAAATCTGAATTGAAGGACATTCTACAAAATACCTGACCAGCGCTCCTCAAAACTGTCAAGATCACTAAAGATGGACAAAGTCTGAGAAACTGTCACAGCCAGGAGCAGCCTACGGAGACATGACAACTAAATGTAATATGGTGATCTGTATGGGCTCTTGGAACAGAAAAAGGATCTTAGGGAAAAAGTTAAGAAAAATATGAATAAACTATGGACTCTAGTTAATAATAATGTAACAACATTGGTTTGTTAATCGTAAAAAATATACCACACACTTATCTTTACCATCCATTTATATATACAGCTTACATTAACAGCCAGGTACCACTGAGCCAACTCTGACTTATGGCAACCCCATATGTATCAGAAAAAAATGTGCTGATTTTAAGAAGTAGATTGCCAGGCCTTTCTGGGTGAACTCCAACCTCCAACCTTTTCCTTCTTACCACCCAAGGATTTCTACAGCTTACGTTGTTGTTGTCAGATGCTGTTAAGTCGGTTTTAGACTCAGCGACGCAATGTATGACAGAACTAAACACTGCCCGGTCCTGCATCAAGCTCACAATTGTTGTTATGCTTGAGCCCATTGTTGCAGCCTCTGTGTCAATCCATCTCACTGAGGGTATTCCTCTTTTTTGCTGACCCCCTACTTTACCAAGTATGATGTTCTTCTCCAGAGACTGATTCCTCCTGATAGCATGTCCAAAGTATGTGAGATGTAGTCTTGTCATCCTTGTATCTAAGGAGCATTCTGGTTGAACTTCCTCCAAGACAGATTTGTTCGTTCTTTTGGCAATCAATGGTATATTCAATATTCTCCACGAACGGCACGATTCAAAGGCATCAAATCTTCTTTGGTCTTCCTTATTCATTGTCTAGCTTTCTCATACATATGAGGGGATTGAAAACACCATGCTAAAGATAGGGAAAATGTGTCCAGGGTATTTGGAAACTCTCTGTACTCTCTTTGCAATTTTTCTGTAAATATGAATCTCTTACTAAAAAAAAAAAAAAAAAACTGCATTAAAGATAGCCACCACTGACTGTTTCTCTTCTCTGATATCTCCCATTCCTCCAATGTTCTCCATCCTTAAACCAAATTTCCTCCTGTAGTCTGAAGCTGCCTTTTTCTACATCACACCTGGGGCTCTACGCATCTGTAGAATTCAGTGGGGAGACACTGAGGGCCTGACTGAGAAGGTGAGCTCTGCAGTCTGTCTGCTTCCATTTGATTCCTAGCTCTACTGCTTATAAACTGTGTGGTCCTGAGCAAACCATCCATCCTCTTGAGTCTCTATTTCTTATCCGCAAGATGAAGCTGACTTCCGTATCTAAAGCATAGTTTTATTTTTAAAGATAATATTTATATAAGGCTTCGCTTATAGATCTAATTGCCAGAATAACAGGATTTTTTGTTTCAATTTTCTTTATTAGTATAGCTTTGTCAGTATAACTTTAAGGGGCAGGCACTCTAAGAGCTTGCAGTGGGCCAGGGGCATGGAAGTGTTAATAATGTGTAGTGGAGAAGAGGTGAAAATTCAGGAAAAATTCAAGGCAACTGTTCAATGTAGAGAAATTTGATAATAGAAGCCCCAAAATGTGAGATTATAAGGTTAGAATATAGTTATTTGCTTAAGTATTCAAGAAATGTCATGTTACATTAATTATGTAATAATTACATAATGAAGATAATAAATATCAGACTAACAGATTAAGATCTTGGTTTAATCAATGCTATTTTTATTTTCTTGATCTCTTTTCTGAATATATTAATGTCACGAAAAGACCGTATGTTAAAAATTACCAAGTTACCATCAACAAAACATGATAAAATTAAGTACACAATGCAAAAGTCAAAGGAATCTTAAAATACTCCTATCACTCTCTAAAGGAGTTTTGAAAAAAAAAAAAAATCTTGCCTAGCTATTGACATTCACCATTGGGCTCTTCTATTTAAGATTCTTAAGTGAATAATTTGTCTTATTCTTCTCATTCATGGTAGGCAGAAATACAAGTCAACTCACGTTGTGAATATAATGGGATTTCATTTCCACAATTAGGTACATTATGTGGTAAAGGTGAAATGGATTTTTAAGATATAGTTAAGATTTCTAGTCAGAAGAATTTGAATTAATCAAAGTGGAAATCATCCTGGGTGGGCCTGACTTAATTAGGTGAGCTCTTTATAAGAGGATCCAGGAGTCCAACAGTTAACCTGCTTGATTACTAAACAAAAGGTTGGCAGTTTGAACCTACCCAGAGGTGGCTCAGGAAAAAGATCTGGCACTCTGCTCCTAAAAGGTCACTGCCATGAAAACCTTATGGAATGCTGCACTACTCTGCAACACATGGGTCCTCATGAGTCAGAATCTACTACATGGTAATTAGTTACTGGTTGGCCTTCTCTGAAAAAAAAAAAAGAAAAAATTTTTTTCTGAAGGGAGCTTTAAAGCAGCAATTTCTTGTTGGCCTAGAGGAAGCAAACTGCCATATTTTCAAAATAGCCATGTGAAAGTGAATGGCAGGTGGCCTCTGGAGCTGAGGACTTCAGGCCTATAGCACTTAGGAACTGAATTCTGCCAACAACCAGCTAGCTTGGAAGAAGACCTGAATCTTCAAACAAGGTTGCAATTCTGGCTGACACTTTGATCGCAGCTTTGTGAGATCTGAGCAGAAGATCCAATTTAGCATGCCCAGGTAGCTCTTGTTTGATCTCCTGGTGTCCTGAGCCTCCATAAGAATTCCAGGTACTCTTTGGGGAACACCACATGGAGAGTTACTGAGACTGCATGGAAAGTGAGGGAGTCCAGCTGGGCTCAGTCCTCCAACCTTCCCTGCACCATGTCAGGGACACCATGTTGCAACCTCCAGAGCAGCCCAGTGGAAGGTGAACACCACTGAATGGCCATGGTTGTCACCATGTGGAGCAAAAGAACTATTCAGCTGAGCTCTGCTTGTATTCCAAACTCGCAAAATGATGAGGCAAAATAAAATGGTTGTTTTAGTAACCCACAAAGTTCAGAAAAGGAGACTACTCAAAATCAAAACAAAGAAAATACACACACAAGTAAATACACAAACAAAAACTAAAACAAAATTCACTCATCAGTTCCTCATCCAAACTCACTAAATCCCAGCAGAGGCATAACTGGATATGCATCTGCAAAAAAATGGAACAAGACCCATACCTCATGCCATGTACAAGAATGAACTCGAAATGGATCAAGGAGCTAAATATAAAATCTAAAATGATAAAGATCATGGAAGAAAAAATAGGGACAATGTTAGGAGCCCTAATACATGGCATAAACAGTATATAAAACATTACTAACAATGAAAAAGAATAAGTAGATAACTGGATGCTCCTAGAAATCAAACACCTATGCTCATCCAAAGAATTCACCAAAAGAGTAAAAAGATTACCTACAGACTGGGAAAAAGTTTATAGCTATGACATTTCCGATCAGCGCCTCATCTCTAAAATCTACATGATATTGCAAAAACTCAACTACAAAAAGACAAATCAGCCAATTAAAAAATGGGCAAAAGATATGAACAGACACTTCACTAAAGAAGACATTCAGGTAGCTAGCAGATAACATGAGGAAATGTTCACGATCATTAGCCATTAGAGAAATGCAAATCACAACTACATTGAGATTCCATCTCACTCAAACAAGGCTGGCACTAATCCAAAAAACACAAAATAATAAATGTTGGAGAGGTTGTGGAGAGACTGGAACACTTCTACACTGCTGGTGGGAATGTAAAATGGTATGACCACTTTGGAAATTGATTTGGCACTTCCTTAAAAAGCTAGAAATAGAACTACCATATGATCCAGCAATCCCACTCCTTGGAGTATATTCCAGAGAAATAAGACCCTTTATACAAACAGATATATGCACACCCATGTTCATTGCTGCACTGTTTACAATAGCAAAAAGATGGAAGCAACCAAGGTCCCCATCAATGGATGAATGGATAAAGAAATTATGGTATATTCACACAATGGAATACTACGCACCGATAAAGAACAGTGAGGAATCTGTGAAACACTTCAAAACATGGAGGAACCTGGAAGGCATTATGCTGAGTGAAATTAGTCATTTGCAAAAGGATAAATATTGTATAAGGCCACTATTATAAAAACTCGAGAAATAGTTTAAACAGAGAAGAAAATATTCTTTGATGGTTACAAGAGGGGGGAGGGAGGGTGGGAAAGGGGCATTCACTAATTAGATAGTAGATAAGAACTACTTTAGGTGAAGGGAAAGACAACATACAATACAGATGAGGTCAGCACAACTGGACTGAACCAAAAGCAAAGACGTTTCCTGAATAAACTGAATGCTTCAAAGGCCAGCGTAGTAGGGGCAGGGGTTTGGGGACCATGGTTTCAGGGGACATCTGAGTCAACTGGCATAATAAAATCTATTAAGAAAACATTCTGCATCCCACTTTGGAGAGCAGCATCTGGGGTCTTAAACGCTAACAAGTGGCCATCTAAGATGCGTTGATCAGCCTCAGCCCACCAGGATCAAAGGAGAATGAAGAACATTAAGGACACGAGGTAATTACGAGCCTAAGAGACAGAAAGGGCCACATAAATCAGAGACTACATCAGCCTGAGACAGAAGAACTAGACGGTGCCCAGTTATAACCAATAACAGCCCTCACAGGAACACAACAGAGAACCCCTGAGGGAGCAGGAGAGCAGTAGGATGCAGACCCCAAATTCTCATAAAAAGACCAGATTTAATGGTGTGACTGAGGCTAGAAGGACCACGGCGGTCATGGGCCCCAGAGCTTCTGTTAGCCCAGGACAGGAACCATTCCCAAAGCCAATTCTTCAGACAGGGATTGGACTGGACAATGGGATAGAAAAAGATGCTGATGAAGAATGAACTTCTTGGATCAACTAGACACTTGAAACTATGTTGGCACCTCCTATCTGGAGGGGAGATGTGAGGGGCGAGGGGGTTAGAAGCTGGCGGAATAGACACAAAAAGAGAGAGTGGAGGGAAGGAGCGTGCTGTCTCATTAGGGGGAGAGCAATTAGGAGTATATAGCAAGGTGTATATAAATTTTGTATGAGAGACTGACTTGATTTGTAAACTTTCACTTATTGCACAATAAAAAATTAAAAAAAAAAAATCCCAGAAGAGTACAGTTTAGGAAAACTTACGCTCTAGATAAGCAATTAAAATGTCAGCTACTGTTTCCCAGACTGTACATTTTTAAAATGCCTACTATCATCCTAAAGTGTGGTCTGAATCACATCTCAGATTAAAACCGAGGTGCATAACTTTTGGTTTCCTGTTTTTATGAGTTGGATATTCAAATAATTGACCTTGTTTACTCGTCATTCTATATGGAGTTCTGTTTAATTTGTCTATTCACTTCAATTAAAATTGTTTTGATTTCTAAATATCAGTACAGTCCAACCACTTTAGGTGCTTCTTAAAAAAGTCTTAGCACTCTGAAAAGACAACAAAATAATAGACAGACAATGAATGAAACTCTACATTAAATGAATTTTAAATGGTTTGTGAAATATTTCATAAATGCACACCAATTCCCATGTTATATGAACTATAATATAAACCTTCTATTTATAATTATCTTTTTTCTTTTTCTAAAAATTTTATTTATTTCATTGTTGCTGAGAATATACATAGCAAAGTATACAACAACTCAACAGTTTCTACAAGTACCATTTAGTGACATTGAATGCATTCTCTGAGTTATGCAACCATTCTGACTCTCTTTTCTTGAGTTGTTCCTCCTTCATTAATATACTGTAAATACACTGAACTGCAAATTTTGTATAAGCATGACCACCGTGTAGTTCTCATTTAAATGACTAATCCTCCCTCAGCAGGATGTTGGTAGAGCTCTTCTCTTTTCTCACGGAGATGCTATGAACATGGTTCCCGGTTTAGTTGCTAATCAAAAGGTTGGAAGTTTGAGCCCACCCAGATGCACCTTGGAAAAAATGGCAAGCAATCTCAACCCCCCCACCCCCCGCAAAGAAAAGCCATTGTAAAACCTATGGAACATAGTTCTATTCTGATACACAAGGGGCCGCCTCGAGTCAAAATGGACTCAGTGGCAAAGGGTTTATACTCAACCTAACATTCTCAACAGATGGATTATTCCCACCTACTTCTTTAGCTGTGGCCTCTTGTTCTTGCTTTTCTCTTAGCACTCAATCATCTATGTACTTTTCTTCTGTGTAGTTTTTTTTCCCCCAGTTGCTGTTGAGACCATTTCAGCTCATGGCAACCCCATGTGGGTAGAATAGAACTACTCCACAGAGTTTTCAACAGCTATGAGCTTTTGGAAGTGGATTGTCAGGCCTTTCTTCAAAGGTGTCTCTGGGTGGGTTCAAGCCGTCAACCTTTTGTTTAGTAGCCAAGCTCTTAACCATGTGCACCACCCAGGGACTCCTACCTACTCCAAAAAGTCCACCTTTTCCTATTCTTTCCGGGCACATAGACTACATTTCCTCATCTCTCTAGTCACTAAACCAAAAAACATCGCCATTGAGTCCATTCTGACTCATAGCCACCCTATAGGACATAGTAGAACTGCCCCATAGAGTTTCTAAGGAGCTCCTGGTGGATTCGAATTGCCAAACTTTCAGTTAGCAGCTGCAGCTCTTAACCACTAGGCCACCAGGATTTCCACCCCTTGTCACTAGACGGAAGCAATGCAATAAGAGTGGAAGTAATGTGAAGTATCTCCTTGGAAGGCTTCTTAATTTTGGAAATTCAGTTCATTTAAGTGCCTCTGGCCTAAGCTATCTGATGGACTCAAGAAAGTTAGGATTTTGTAGATTATTCAGCATTTTGTCATTATTAAAGCAGGAGTGATGTTTTCTTGTGGCTTTCCATATCATGAGTGGAGGCAGAACTCCACAAAACTTAGATTTTAGGTAATTAATGTGAATATCTATCCAGAACATAAAGATGTATCCTCCAAGAACTTCAAGTACAGCATTTTTGGTGTTGACAGGTGCTATTGAGCAACTCTGACTCGTAGCAACATTATATATAACAGAACAAAATGTTG
This sequence comes from Elephas maximus indicus, assembly GCF_024166365.1. Taxonomy (NCBI): domain Eukaryota; kingdom Metazoa; phylum Chordata; class Mammalia; order Proboscidea; family Elephantidae; genus Elephas; species Elephas maximus. The sequence goes on from NC_064819.1 coordinate 236,695,316, forward strand.
CCCAGTCCTGCACCATCCTCATAAATGTTGGTATGTTGGAGCCCATTGTGGCAGCCACTGTGTCAGTCCATTTTGTTGAAGGTCTTTCTTTTTTTTGTTAACTCTCTGCCAAGCATGATGTCCTTCTCCAGTGACTGGTCCTTCCTAATGACATCATACCTATCTGCATATTTTCTTGCTCTGATGATACTATAAGTAATATGAGAATAAGACTTTTGCTCGGACCCTGCCTATAGATCTCTTAACCCTTCTCAGAGCTATTTTGCATAGCCCACTTAGAGAACTGATAATAGAATACACTGCGCTTCAATGTAAAACATGGTTGATAAAGCCTGTGTGTGTGTGTGTATGTATATATATATACACCCCTTTCAGTGAATAAACAGTGGGAAGTTTGTGTTATTTTTGTGCCATGAGCTTATCCACATAAGACTTTCTTCCTTTTTTTTTTTTTTAATTGCCAAATACAGTTAATTCCCCTTTCTCTTGCATTTACCAATGCGAAGGGTAGGTTCACTTTACAATGCTAGTGTAGAAAAACAACCAAAATGGAGATGATGGCTCTATCAGACGCTATAAACTGTCCAAAGGAAATGTACCCCTTCCTGAGAAAATTTAGCATTAGGTAGTCCAGAGTGATGGTTGTAATATCAGCATGGCAGCACTGTACAGGAGCAGCTGGAGGCACAAATGGATAAGGCCAGATCAGCCCTCAATCAGTGCCTGGGCTTGTGACCAGGCATCACTTCTCCCTCACTTGCCACTTTGGGAAGGATTACAGCTCCGGGTCATGGGCAGCTTCTAACACAGCAACAAGCAGTTGCCCAATAGGTGGCTTCCTGGACAGGTCAATAGGCACACTGATTGCTTTGCAGAGTTTGGGGTTTTTCAAAGTAGTTCTTTCTCCTCCTCGTACCAGGGAACTGGCAAGAATTTTTGTTTCCATAGTTTTCATTTTTCAGGTTCCATTTTATGTGAAAGACTATTCAGAAAACCACAAAAGCAGCTTTTCTTATATTTATTCAGAGTGATCACTGGAGCAGCTGAGTCAACCTCTCTCATTTTTTCCGGAGACCAAATTCAAACAGAGTAGTTTCCATTTAGACAAGCGAGGAGCTAGTGGCTGAAACCTTCTGAGCATTTTAAGCCTGAGTTTATGGGCATGGCAGGGTTGTGAGGGCAGAAAGGATGCCAGGCATTCTTCGCATCATCCTAATTAATGTATGACTTCTTCAATACAATGATTTTTTTTTTTTCCAGTGCAAATTGTTTGGATAGATTTTATTTGTAGGAAATAAAATAATATGTAAAAAGTTTGGTATGAACAAATATTTCAAATAGGCAGCAAAGGATAGAGAATGATAAAAGCCCTCATGTATTCACCATGCAGATATAACAAAGGCTGACTTTTCTCTTGCATCTGCTTCAGGTCATTTTTAATCTGAATAAAATGAGAGATTGCTAACACAGTAATAGGCCACTGTTAGGTTTCCTCAGAGGTAATCACTGTCCTATAACTCCTGGCACTTTTATTCCTGTTTTCACAGTTTACCTCCCTAAATGCAAGCCCTTGTGGTCTCTGATCTTTCATTGCATATGTCATCCATCCCATTCTACTGATCTCCTTGGCTTCCCCTCCAGTCTCCTACTCTACTCTTTGGAACTCTTGCTTGCTGTCATCAAACACCCAAACACCCTCCACCTCTGTGAGCCTTCCTTCTCTGCTTCCAAAGTCAATTTCCAGAAGAGTTCTTGTAAATCTGCCTAGGCTTAATACTTGCAGCTCATACCATTTGTCTCTACCACTGTCATCCTCTCCTTCCAGAATCATCTACTAAATTCTCAATCTCACCACCCTCAAACTGTGGTTTGGATTCCCTCCTTCCTGTCTTCCCTCACAGTACGGGTTATCTCCTCTTTCTTCCGTAGCTTAAACTCTTTCCTGGACCCTTATTATCAGCAGTGTAAACACCTTTAGTCTTTCCCATGAGAACAATAAAGCAAAGGAAATAAAAACTTCCCTCTCTCTCAACATCCTTCTATAGCTATATCCTGGGAGATAGTTGCCACTTCACAACAAAAATATACTTGTTATTCTCTTTTCTTCCTTACTGCTCACTCTTGTAAAAATGTTGGTTGAAGTAAATAGTGAATAGACACATAATGAAAGAACATATGTGTAAATAGGAAACGAGTAGCAATGCAATGGGCACTGGAATACTCTCCAACCAGCTTAAAAAAGAGAGAATAACCACAACCCTGAATGGTCGTGAATGGCTGTCTGTTTTCCATCCCCTTCTCTCCCTGTGGTTTGGTTTTGCTTGCTTTGAAATGTTACATAAGTAGAATCATACATGTATACTTCAATTTGCTTCTAGGTTAACGTTATCTTTCTGAGTTCATCTATGGAGTATGTTTTAGCTGTTTTCATAACTCTGCTGTGTAATATCCTACAGTATGAATATAACACTTCTGTTGGCAGCTGTTCCTTTTTTTTTTTGGAACTATGCTGCTAAAACATTGTAAATATCTCCCATTGCTTGTGTGCAAGTTTTTTGAGACATGAAATTACAGTGTAGACTGTATATGCTTGACAAACAGTCTTAGATACTGCTGAAATATTTTTCAAAATGGTCGTACCAAGTTACACGTCAACCAATAGATGAATTTCCAAACCCGTGATATTGGCAGATTTAAAATTTTTTCTTATCTTGTATGGCTATTTCTGTTTCCTAGTGTGTGTAGTTTCTATTTCAGTCTTTTGCCCAATTTTTATTAGATTTTTTGTCTTTTTTTAATCAGTTTATTAGACATTTACACACACAAACACACTAACACACACATTCACTATGTATAAGTATTTGCACATTTATATATTCATATTCACATACATATGTGTGAGAGTACATTCTGAATTCTAAATTTTTCTTGATTTTATATATTGCAAACTTCTCTTAATTTATGGCTTTCTTTTATACTATATTTTGATAGACTGGGATTAAAGGAAGTAATCTCCATGACCCTAACATTTTGAAATTTCTTAAGATTTCCTTTATGACCTAATATGTGATCGCTTTTTAAAATGCACCACATCTGCTTCTAATGAATGTGCGTTCTTCAATTGTTGCATGTCCTGTTGTGTGTATACAGTCACTAGATGGATTTGGTAATTGTGTAGCTTGTATTTTCTACATCCTTCCTGATTTTCTGTATCTTTGATCTATCAACTCTTGAGTGCTGTATTAAAATCTTACCCTACCACATTTTAAGCCACAAAACAACTCTCAATAAAAATCCAAAACATTGAAATAATACTAAGTATTCTCTATGATCACAATTTCTATAAAGGTAGAAATAAGTAACAGGGAGAGTCAGGAAAAAAATCAAATATATGGAAACTGAAAAATACCTTCCTTAAAAACAACGGGGTAATAGAAGAAATAAAAGAGGAAATAAAAAAAATTTCTGGAATCAATTGAGAATGAAAACATATACCAAAACTTTGTAACATAGTAAAGGCAGTGCTCAGAGGCCAATTTATAGCAATAAATGTACCCTTCAAAAAGAAAAATGAACCAAAATCAAAACACTAGCCATACAACAGGAACAAACACAAAGAGAACAGCAAAAGAAGCCCATAGCCACCAGAAGAAAGGAAATAATAAAGATTAGAGGAGAAATAAATGAAATCAAGGATAGAAAAACAGTCAACAAGGCTAAAAGGCTAAAAGTCAAAAAGTCAAAAAGGCTAAAAGATCGATAAAATCAACAAACCACTGGCCAGACTGACAAAAGAATATGCAGAAGAGGAAGTAAAAAACCCAAAAAAGAATGAGATGGGGGACATTGTAATAGACCCAACTGAAATAAAAAGGATCAAAACAGAATACCATTAAAAATTGTACCCAAACAAATTTGAGAACCTAGAGGAAATGGAAAACTCTAGAAATACACAGCCTACCTAAATTACACAGAGAAAGAAAATCCGAACGGGCCCATAACAAGAGAAGAGATTGATGAGGTAATTAAAAGAAAAAAATTCTAACCAACCAAAAAAAAAAAAAAAATGCCTTGGCCTGGACAGCTTCACTGGAGAATTCTACCAAACATTCAGAGAAGAGCTCATACCAGTACTCCCTAAACTATTTCAGACCATAGAAAAGGAAGGAAAACTTCCAAATACATTATATTAAGTCAGCATCCCTGATACCAAAGGCAATAAAAGACACCAAGAAAAAAAAAAAAAAAGAGACCAAGAAAAGAAAAAAAAAAAAAATTTACAGACAGGCCAACATCTCTCATGGATAAATATAGATGTAAAAATTCTCAACAAAACTGTGGCCAATAGAATTCACTGTTATATGCAATAAATAAATAATACACCATGGGCAACTAAGATTCATACTAGGTATGCAAGAATAGTTCAACATGAGAAAAGTCAATCAACAAAATCCATCCTATAAATAAAACGAAAGAATCACAAGATCACCCCAACTGGTGCAGAAAAGGCGTTCAATAAAGTCAAACACCCATTCCTGATAAAACTCTCAATTAAACAGGAATAGAAGGGAAATTCCTCCACATAACAAAGAAAATTCATTAAAAAAAAAAAAAAAGCCATTGTGATGGAGGTCCTAGCCAGAGCAATTAGGCTAGATAAAGAAATAAAGGGCATCCAGATTGATAAAGAAGAAGTAAAATTATCTCCATTTGCAGGTGACATGGTCCTGTACACAAAAAACCCTAAGGAATCCTCCAGAAAACTACTGAAACTAAGAGAAGAGTTCAGCAGAGTATCGGGATACGAGATAAACATACAAAAATCTGTTGGATTCCTCTACACCAACAAAAAGAACATCAAAGAGGAAATCACCAAATCAATACCATTTACAGTAGTCCCCCAAAAGATAAAATACTTAGAAATAAATCTTACTAGAGATGTAAAAGACTTATACAAAGAAAACTACAAAATGCTTCTTCAAGAAACCAAAAGAGACCTACATAAGTGGAAAAACATACCTTGCTCATGGATAGGAAGACTTAACATTATAAAAATGTCTATTCTACCAAAACAGATCTATAGATTTAATGAAATTCCTATCCAAATTCCAATGACATTCTTTAATGAGATGGAGAAACAAATCACCAACTTCATATGGAAGAGAAAGAGGCCCCTGATAAGTAAAGCATTACTGAAAAAGAAGAACAAAGTGGGAGGCCTTAATCTACCTGATTTTAGAACTTATTATACCACCACAGTAGTCAAAACAGCCTGGTACTGGTATAACAACAGACACGTAGACCAATGGAACAGAATTGAGAATCCAGACATAAATCCATCCACATATGAGTGGTTGATATATGACAAAGGCCCCAAAACAGTTAAACGGGGAAAAGACAGTCTTTTTTAACAAATGGTGCTGGCATAACTGGATATCCATCTGCAAAAAAATTTAAACAAGACCTATTCCTCGCTCCATGCACAAAAAAGAGCTCAAAATGGATCAAAGACCTAAATATAAAATCTAAAACTATAAAGATCATGGAAGAAAAAATAGGGACATTAGGAGCCCTAATACATGGTATAAACAGTATACAAAGCATTACTAACAATGCAGAAGAAAAAGTAGATAACTGGGAGCACCTAAAAACCAAACACCTAAGCTCATCCAAAGACTTAACCAAAAGAGCAAAAAGATTACCTACAGACTGGAAAAAAATTTTTAGCTAAGACATTTCAGATCAGCACCTTATCTCTAAAATCTACATGATACTGCAAAAACTCAACTACAAAAAGACAAATCAGCCAATTAAAAAATGGGCAAAAAAAATATGAACAGACACTTCACTGAAGAAGACATTCAGGTAGCTAACAGATACATGAGGAAATGTTCATGATCATTAGCCATTAGAGAAATGCAGATCAAAATTACAAAGAGATTTCATCTCAAACAAGGCTGGCATTAATCCAAAAAAGCACAAAACAATAAATGTTGGAAAGGCTGTGGAGAGATTGGAACACTTACACACTGCTGGTGGGAATGTAAAATGGTACAGCCACTTTGGAAATTGATTTGGCGCTTCCTTAAAAAGCTAGAAATAGAACTACCATATGATCCAGCAATCCCACTCCTTGGAATATATCCTAGAGAAATAAGACCCTTTACACAAACAGATATATGCACACCCATGTTCATTGCCGCACTGTTTACAATAGCAAAAAGATGGAAGCAATCAAGGTGCCCATCAATGGATGAATGGATAAAGAAATTATGGTATATTCACACAATGGAATACTATGCATCAATAAAGAACAGTGAGGAATCTGTGAAACACTTCAAAACATGGAGGAACCTGGAAGGCATTATGCTGAGTGAAATTAGTCATTTGCAAAAGGATAAATATTGTATAAGGCCACTATTATAAAAACTCGAGAAATAGTTTAAACAGAGAAGAAAATATTCTTTGATGGTTACGAGGTGGGGAGGGAGGGAGGAAGAGCTGTATTCACTAATTAGATAGTAGATAAGAACTACTTTAGGTGAAGGGAAAGACAACATACAACACAGGCAAGGTCAGCACAACTGGACTGAACCAAAAGCAAAGACGTTTCCTGAATAAACTGAATGCTTCGAAGGCCAGCATAGCAGGCGTGGGGGTTTGGGGACCATGGTTTCAGGGGACAGCTAAGTCAATTGGCATAATAAAATCTATTAAGAAAACATTGTGCATCCCACTTTGGAGATTGGAGTCTGGGGTCTTAAACGCTAGCAAACGGCCAGCTAAGATGCATCAATTGGCCTCAACCCACCTGGATCAAAGGAGAATGAAGAACATCAAGAACACAAGGTAATTACGAGCCGAAGAGACAGAAAGGGCCACATAAACCAGAGACTACATCATCCTGAGACCAGAAGAACTAGATGGTACCTGGCTACCAGTGATGACTACCCTGACAGGGAACACAACAGAGAACCCCTGAGGGAGCAGGAGAGCAGTGGGATGCAGAACCCAAATTCTCATAAAAAGACCAGCCTTAATGGTCTGAGACTGGAGGGACCTCAGTGGTCATGGCCCCCAGACCTTCTGTTGGCCCAGGACAGGAACCATTACCAAAGCCAACTCTTCAGACAGGGCTTGTACTGGACAGTGGGATGGAGAGGGATGCTGGTGAGGAGTGAGCTTCTTGGATCAGATGGACACTTGAGACGATGTTGGCATCTCTTGCCTGGAGGGGAGATGAGAGTGTAGAAGGGGTTAGAAGCTGGGGAAATGGACACGAAAAGAGAGAGTGGAGGGAGGGAGTGGGCTGTCTCATTGGGGGAGAAGGTGTATGTAAGTTTTTGTGTGAGAGGCTGATTTGATTTGTAAACTTTCATTTAAAGCACACACACAAAAAAAGAACCCAGAGCCAACAAATTTGCTTTGAGAAGCCAGCTGTTCCCCAGTTGTCTTTTGAGTGCCTTCCAACCTGAAATGTTCATCTTCTGGCAGTGTATCAGACAATGTTCCACTGCTATTCATAAGGTTTTCACCGGCCAATTTTTTCAGAAGCAGACTGCCAAGTTTTTCTTACTAGTCTGTCTGAGTCTGGAAGCTCCACTTAACCCTGTCTACTAAGAGTGATCTTGCTGGTATTTGAAATACCGGTGGCAAAACTTGCTTGTTGGTAGCAACAAGCAAGCCACCACAGTACGACAAATTGATAGGCATATGATAGAGCAAACCATTATTGAAGAAAAAGAATAAAATCGGAGGCCTCACACTACTTGATCAGAACTTGCTATACAGCCACAGTAGTCAAAATAGCTTTCTACTGGTACACTAAGACACTTAAAAAAAAAAAAAAAAAAACCGATGCTGTCGAGTCGATTCCAACTCATAGAACTGCCCCACAGAGTTTCCAAGCAGCTTCTGGAGGATTCGAACTGCCAATCTTTTGGTTAGCAGCAGTAGCTCTTAACCACTATGCTACCAGGATTTCCAACAGACACATAGACTAATAGAATAGAGTCGAGAACCCAGACATAAATATCTATCCATATACAGTCAAAGATCAGCTGAACTTTGACAAAGGACCAAAGTCCATCAAATGGGGAAAAGACAGTATTATTATAATTATTTTTTAATTTTTATTCTACTTCAGATGAAAGTTTACAGAGCAAACTAATTTCTCATTAAAGAATTAATACACATACTGTTTTGTGACATTAGTTGCCAACCCTACAATATGTCAAAACTCTTCTCTCCTGGACCTTGGGTTCCCCATTACCAGCATTCCTATTTCCTTCTGCCTTCTCATCCTTGCACCTGGGCTGGTGCGCCCATTTAGTCTCATTTTGCTTTATGGATCTTTCTAATCTTTGGCTGAAGTGTGTACCTCAGGAGTAACTTCATTACTAGCTAAAAGGGTGTCCAGGGGCCATACTCCGGAGGTTTCTCCAATCTCTCTCAGACCAGTAAGTCTCGTCTTTTTTGTGTGTGTGTGAGTTAGAATTTTGTTCTATACTTTCTTCTGCTCTGCCTGGGAACCTCTATTGTGATCTCTGTCAGAGCAGTCAGTGATGGTAGCTGGGCACTGTCTAGTTGTGCTGGACCCAGTCTGGTGGAGGCTGTGGTAATTGTAGTCCATTAGTCCCTTGGACTAATCTTTCCCTTGTGTCTTTAGCTTTCTTCTTTCTCCCTTGCTCCAGACAGGTTGAGGCCAATGGAGCATCTTAGATGGCCAACCAGAAGGTTTTAAGACACAGACCAAAGTAGAATGTAGAACATTTTCATTATAAACTGTTATGTCAATTGAGCCAGATGTTCCACAGACCACGGTCCTGGTCATGGATTGAATTGTGTCCCCCCAAAATATGCATTAACTTGGTTAGGCCATGATTCCCAGTATTGTGTAATTGTCCTTTATTTTGTGATTGATATAATTTTCCTCTATGTTGTAAATCCTAATCTCTGCCTGTGGTTAATGAGGAAGATTGGATTATGTTAAAGAGAATTAGGGTAGGATGTAACACTCTTGCTCAGGTCACATCCCTGATGCAATATAAAGGTAGTTTCCCTGTGATGCAGCCTTCACCACCTTTTATTATACAAGAGAAAAAAAGAACGGAACCCAGAAAAGAGTTGGAGACCCATACCACCAAGAAAGCAGCACCAGGAGCAGAGTGCATCCTTTGGATCCAGGGTTCCTGCACAAGATGCTCCTAGACCAAGGGAAGATTGGTAACAAGACCACTTCCCCAGGAGATGGCACCCTGAATTTGGACTTCTAGCCTACTAGGCTGTAAGAAAATAAATTCCTGTTTGTTAAAGCCACCCACTTGTGGTATTTCTGTTACAGCAGCACTAGATAACCAAGACATAATTTGGTACTGAGACAGTGGGGTGCTGCTCTAACAGATACCTAAAATGTGGAAGTGGCTTTGAAACTGTGGATGAATAGAGGACTCAGAAGGAAGTGAGGAGAACAGTTAACACAAGAGAAGGTGCAGATGGTGAGAAACAGCAGCAAAGAACTGGCAGTAGCAGAGGACCCACAGCAACAGAGAACCCACAGCAGCAGAACAAGGAGATCAGCCCCAGACAGTGCTGGAGCCAACCCACGGAGCAAGAGAGTTGAGTGCCTGTGCGCAGGGGGCTTCCTGGTAGAGTGGGGTGCCTCCAGGCACTTATCAGTGGAGCTACAGAGCTTTGGAACATTTGCCCCAGCAGGGCAGATTTGGGTCTGAGGACTGAGGGCTGAGAGTCCAAGGAACCAGAAAGCAGAAGCCTAAGACACAAGGAACACAGGAAAGGGAGCTGCCTCAGTCTCAAAAGGTATGGCCAGGACCTCTGGAGTTTCAAAGTGTGGAGCCATGGCCTCTGGAGTTTCTAAGAGTGGAGTTGCCACTCAGATGGACTAGGAGAATGGTGTGCCTGAAGCCAAGGGAGCAGAGTTGCCATCCCAGTGGGCCTGGAGGTAGAGCTGAAACCCAGGGTTGAGAGGCCTCCACTCAAAATCCAGAGAGTGTGGCCAATACCTAGAGTCTGGAGGGAGGGCTATTGTGTGAGTGGTCTCAGAGAACACAGGATTATTTTTAAGCCTTGAGGGCTAATGTAATGTGTTCTGCTGACTTGCTTGGTGCCTGTTATGCCTTCTTTCCCTCCAGTTTCTCCCATCTGTAATGGAAATATCTAGCTTGTGCCTGTGTGCCTGGTTCACCACTGTACTTTGGAAGTAGATAACTTGTATTCTAGAAGATGTATTTTCGAATTTTGGACTTGGAGTTGACTTAAGACTTTTGCTCTGATATTATGGGGTGAATATGTTTTACGTGTGGCTAGGAGATGAATTTGGGGGGGGGGAAGGGTGGAATGTCATGAATTGAATTGTGTCCCCCCAAAATATGTGTCAATTTTGTTAGGCTATGATTCCCAGTATTGTGTGGTTGCCCTCCATCTTATGATTGATACAATTTTCCCACACATTGTAAATTCTAACCTCTGCCTGTGGTTAATGAGGCAAGATTGGATTATGTTGAAGAGAATTAGGGTGGGATGTAACACCCTTACCCAGTTCACATCCCTGATGCAATATAAAGGGAGTTTCCCTGTGGTGTGGCCTTCACCACCTTTTATCTTACAAAAGAAAAAAGGAAAGAGAACCCAGCAAAGAATTGGAGACCCATACCTCCAAGAAAGCAGTGCCTGGAGCCGAGTGCATCCTTTGGACCCAGGGTTCCTGCACAAGAAGCTCCTAGACCAAGGGAAGATTGATGACAAGACCACTTCCCCAGGAGTTGGCACCCTGAATTTGGACTTCTAGCCTACTAGATTGTGAGACCCCAATGCATCTGTCAGTTTGTCATACTGTGGGGGCCTGTGTGTTGCTATGATCCTGGAAGCTATGACACCGCTTTTCAAATATCAGCAGGGTCACCCATGGTGGACAGGTTTCAGCTGAGCTTCCAGACTAAGACAGAAGAAAGGCCAGGCCATCTACTTCAGAAAAGAATTAGCCAGTGAAAACTTTATGAATAGCAGCAGAACATTCTCTGATATACTGCCAGCAGATGAACCCCTCAGGTTGGAAGGCACTCAAAAGACGACTGGGAGAAGCTGCCTCCTCAAAGTAGAGTCAACCTTAATAATGTGGATGGAGTCAAGCTTTTGGGACCTTCATGTGCTGATGTGGCATGAATCAAAATGAGAATAAACTGTTGCAAACACCCACAAATAACCAGAACCTGGAATGTACAAAGTATGAATCTAGGAAAATTGGAAATCATCAAAAATGAAATGGAACATATAAAAATCCATATCCTAAGCATTAGTGAGCTGAAATAGACTGGTGTTGGTTATTTTGAATGGAACAATCTATGCTGGGAATGACAACTTGAAGAGAAATGGTGTTGCATTATCAAAAAACAACATTTCAAGATCTATCCTGAAGTACAACGCTATCAGTGATAGAATAATATCCATACACCTACAAGGAAGACCAGTTAATGAGGCTGTTATTCAAATTTATGCACCAACCACTAAGGCCAAAGACAAAGAAATTGAAATTTTTTTACCAACTTCTGCAATGTGAAATTAATCAAAAGTGCATTCGGTATGCACTGATAATTACTGGTGATTGGAATTTGAAAGTTGGAAACAAAGAAGAAGGATCCTATTTGGAAAATATGGCCTTGGTGATAGAAATGATCACGGAGATCAAATGATTGAATTTTGCAAGACTAACAACTGACAGGAAGAGATAGAGATCCATATTTATGCCTATTCCCAAGAAAGGTGATTCAACTGAATGTGGAAATTATAGAACAATGTCATCAATATTACACCCAAGCAGAATTTTGCTGAAGATCATTCAGAAATGGCTGCAGCAGTATATCAACAGGAAACTGCCAGAAATTCAGGCTGGTTTCAGAAGAGAACGTGGAGTCAGGGATATCATTGCTGATGTCAGATGGATCCTGGCTGAAAGCAGAGAATACCAGAAGGATATTTACCTGTGTTTTATTGACTATGCAAAGGCATTCGGCTGTGTGGATCATAACAAATTATGGATAACATTGCGAAGAATGAAGTTCTAGAACACTTAATTGTGCTCATGAGGAACCTTTATATAGATCAAGAGGCAGTTGTTTGGACAGAACAAGGGGTACTGATTGGTTTAAAGTCAGGAAAGGTGTGAGCCAGGGTTGCATTTTGTCACCATACCTATTCAATCTGTATGCTGAGCAAATAATCCAAGAAGCTGGGCTATATGAAGAAGAAAGGGGCATCAGGATTGGAGGAAGATTCATTAACAACCTGTGTTATGCAAATGACACGACCTTGCTTGCTGAAAGTGAAGAGGACTTGAAGCACTTACTAATGAAGATCAAAGACCACAGCCTTCAGTATGGATTACCCCTCAACATAAAGAAAACAGAAATTCTCACAACTGGACCAATGAGCAACATCATGATAAATGGAGAAAAGATTGAAGTTGTCAAGGATTTCATTTTACTTGGATCCACAATCAGCCATGGAAGCAGCAGTCAAGAAATCAAAAGATGCATTGCATTGGGTAAATCTGCTGCAAAGGACCTCTGTAAGGTGTTGAAGAGCAAAATTGTCACCCTGAAGACTAAGATGCGCCTGACCCAAGCCATGGTATTTTCAATCACATCATATGCATGTGAAAGCTGGACAATGAATAAAGAAGGCCGAAGAAGAGTTGACGCCTTTGAATTGTGGTGTTGGAGAAGAATGTTGAATATACCATGGACTGCCAAAAGAACAAACAAATCTTTCTTGGAGGAAGTGTGGCCAGAATGCTCCTTAGAGGCAAGGATGCCGAGACTGCATCTTACATGCTTTGGACATATCGTCAGAAGGAATCAGTCCCTGGAGAAGGACATCATGCTTGGCAGAGTACAGGGTCAGCGGAAAAGAGGAAGACCCTCAAGAAGGTGGATTGACGCAGTGGCTGCAACAATGAGCTCAAGCATAGCAACGATTGTGAGGATGGCTCAGGACGGGGCAGTGTTTCGTTCTGTTGTGCATAGGGTCGCTATGAGTCAGAACTGACTCGATGGCACCTAACAACAACAACTTCTTCATTGCAAATGTTTTTTCACCCACATAAACGGCTACTATACATGTGGACCTCACCAGATAGAATACACAGGAATCAAATTGATTATATCTGTGGAAAGAGATGATGGAAAAGCTCAATATCATCAGTCAGAACAAGGCCAGGGACCGACTGTGGAAAAAAACAACGATTGCTCATAATGCATATTCAAGTTGAAGCTGAAGAAAATTAGAGCAAGTCCACAAGAACTGCGGTATGTAATGAATACATCACACCTTAATTTAGAGACCGTCTCAAGAATAGATTTGACACATTGAACACTAATGACCAAACACCAGGCTAGTTGTGCAAGGACATCATACATGAAGAAATCAAGAAGTCATTAAAAAGACAGGAAAGAAAAGACTAAAATAGATGTCTGAAGAGACCTTGAAAGTTGCTCTTGAACATAGAGTAGCTAAAGTGGAAGGAAGAAATGAAGTAGAAGAGCTGAACAGAAGATTTCAAAGAGCATCTGGAAAAGACAAAGTGCAGTATTATGATGACATGTGCAAAGACCTGGATGCAGAAAACCAAAAGAGAAAAACATGCTCAGCATTTTTCAAGGTGAAAGAACAGAAGAAAAAATTCAAATCTCCTGTTGCAATAATGAAGGATTCTATGGAGAAAATATTAAATGGCACAGGTAGCATTAAAAGAAGATGGGAGGAATACACACAGTCACTATACCAAAAAGAATTGATTAATATTCAACCATTTCAGGCAGTAGCATATCACCAAGAACTGATGGCACTGAAGGAAAAGGTCTAAATTGCGCTGAAGGCATTGGTGAAAAACAAATCTCCAGGAGATGACAGGATACAAATTGAGATGTTTCAAGAAACAAATGCAGCGTTGGAAGCACTCTATGCCAAGAAATTAATTAATTAATATCACACACAAGTCACATTTTACTAAAGATGATTCAAAAGTGGTTGCAGCAGTACATGGACACAGAACTGCCGGAAATTCAAGCCAGATTCAGAAGAGATATAATTTCTGATGTTAGATGGATAATGGATGAAAGCAGATAATACCAGAAAGATGTCTACTTGTGTTTTATTGCCTATACAAAGGCATTTGGCTGTGTGGATCATAAGAAATTATGGATAACATTGCAAAGAATAGGGATTACAGAACACTTAATTTTGCTCATGAGGAACCTGTGCTTAGACCAAGAGGCAGCCACTGGAACAGAATAAGGGGATACTGTGTGGTTTAAAGTTAAGAAGGGTGTGTGTCAGGGTGGTGTCCTTTCACCATACTTATTCAATCTGCATGCTGAGCAAAAAATATCTGAGAAGCTGTACTTTATGAAGAACAACACATCAGGATTGGAAGAAGACTTATCAGCAACCTACGATATGCAGATGACACAACCTTGCCTGCTGAAAGTGAAGAGGACTTGAAGTACTTACTGATGAAGAACAAAGACCACAGCCTTCAGTATGGATTACACCTCAACATAAAGAGAGCAAAAATCCTCACAATTGGACCAATAAGCAACATCATGATAAACAGAGAAAAGATTGAAGTTGTCAAAGATTTCATTTTACTTGGATCGACATTCTACAGCCATGGAAGCAGCAGACAAGAAATCAAAAGACGCATTGCATTGGGCAAATCAACTGCAAGAGATCTCTTCAAAGTGTTCCAAAGGAAACATGTCACTTTAAAGACTAAGGTGCTCCTGATCCTAGCCATGGTGTTTTAATTGGCTCATATGCATGTGAAAGCTGAACAGTGAATAAGGAACACCTAAGAATTGATGACTTTGAATTATGGTGTTGACAAAAAATATTGAGTATACCATGGGCTGCCAGAATAAACAAATCTGTCTTGGAAGAAGTACAGCCAGAATACTCATTAGAAGGAAGGATGGTGAGACTTCATCTCACTTCTTTGGACATATTATCAGGAGGCACCAGTCCCTGGAGAAGGACATCATGCTTGGTAAAGTAGAAGGTCAGTGAAAAGGAGGAAGACCCTGGAGAAGATTAATTGGCAGTGGCTACAACAATGGGCTCAAGCATAACCATTGTGAGAATAGCGCAGGATCAGGCAGTGTTTTGTTTTGTTGTACATAGGGTAGCAACGAGTTGGAAACAACTACATGGCACCTAACAACATATATATATATATGATATGTGTATGTATATGTATGTATACAAACTTTCAACATTTCTGTGGCCTTATATATGAATTGCATATATTGTAAGCAGCATATACCTTGACTATGTGTGTTTATCCAGTTTGATTGTCTTTAACTATAGTTTTCTTTTTTCTTTAATTTATGTAATAATAATATGAAATCATGGGTTTAAGGAATTCTAAGAAATTCCTATCATTTGTCTTTGAGCTTTTCATTTGTTCTACCTTTTTAATGTTTTCTTTTATCTCTCATCATCCTTTTCTGTCTTTTTCTTAATCAATGTCTTTTCTCATTCAGTTTCCCCATATTGTTTTGGATTGTATAGGCTACTTTTCTATAACTTTATTTTCAAAATCTAAATGTAATCAATAGCTCTACCTGACTTCCCTATATTTTTGTTTATACTTTCTTTTTCGTTATATATATTGTTTTTACCAAACAGATATATCTTCTCTTTTTTGTCCCTGAAAATGAGATGTTATTTTTTTTTGTCACTGTCCTCGATATTTGCTTAGATTTAAATCATAATGCATTTTGTGCTCACTCCCCTTCTTCTATCAGAAATGACTTTATTTCTGCCTGAAGCACATTGTTCACAATTTTCTTAGGGAGGACCTCTTGGTGGGAAACACTCAGTAATTTATTTGTACTAACATTTGTTTTATTTGACCTCAAACTTGAAAGTTATGTTCTTGAAGATAAAATTTTTTTTTCATCAGATAAACAGGAAATTCCATTGATTTCTGTCTTCTATTTCTTCTGCTGAGGATTGAGCCTTCAATGTAATAGTTGTTGTTGTTGTCGTTGTTGTTTTTTCCTCTGACTAAATACCTTATTTTTGTCCTTGGTGTTCCAAATTTTTCTATGACTTATTTATGAGTTTTCTAGATTTAGAAAGTGAAAATAGAGGACATCCAGTTAAACGTGAAGTTCACATAAACAACAGATAATGTTTTAGTATAAGAATGTCCCATGTGATGTGTGGGGCATACTTATCCCCCAATTAAAAAAAAAAAAAAACTTTGTTTATGTGAACTTCAAATTTAACTGGATATCTTGTATTTTATGTGGCAACCCTATTCATTTAGGGTTTTCTTTTTTTTTTTAATATTCCACCTGTTGGGTTACTTGAGCTGCCTTACTCCAAGGATTGGTGTTGCCTGTCAATTCTGTAAAATTCTTGACCAGTATCTTTTAGGATATTGCCTCCCTCCCAATCTCTCTGTTCCTTTTTTTCTGGTATTCTGAGTGAATACGTGTCATGATTTTTCACTCTTCGTTTCTCCTATTTTCTCTTTTAGATTTTCATTTTTGTTTCTCTGAGTTTCATTTGTGGTAATTTTTTTATTGTTTTTTCTTTTAATTTCACTAATTCTCTCTTCAGCAATGTGAATCACTACTTACCTATCAACTGAATTTTCAGTTTTATTTACTATATTTTTCACTTCTAGCACTTCTATTTGGTTCACTTTCACATATCCTCAATTGCTTTTTAGTCTTTTTTTCTTCTTTCAAATTTTCAACATGCTCTTTTAGTTCTTTAAGCATTATAAACATACTTCATTTGCTTCTGCCACTTGTCTATGGGCACCAGAAACCTAGGGCTACATTAAAATAAAATCTTAACTTTAAAATTTATTGTTGCGTTTTTTTAAAATAAATTGAGTCTTTCTTTCAATACAGTTTCAGTGTTAAGTTCATGCAGGTGGGGCTGGGGGAGGGGAGGGAACTGTGTTTGCTGCCTACCAAACCCAATGCTTATTTTCCAGTTTTCACCTTATGTGCCCTATTAGCCATATCTGACACCTTACCATTCCCTCCTCATGCTATCAATTTTATTTTTAACTTGGCCTCCAGAACTTCAAGGTCTAGTGCTTTTCCCCTGAACCTACTCACTGCTTCTTTTCAGCCTCCTTTGTTGGTGTCCCTTAATTCCTTGATTTCTAGACACTCACACACTCACAGGCCCAGATCTTGGACCTTGTCCCTTTTATTACTATAATCTTTTCCTTGATGTAGTAGTAGTAGTAGTAGTTAGGTGCCGTCGAGTCGGTTCCGACTCATAGCGACTCTGTGCACAACAGAACGAAACACTGCCTGGTCCTGCACCAGCCTTACAACCGTTGTTATGCTTGAGCTCATTAAGCATCATTCCTTGATGATCTTATCCAAATCCAGGGCTTTAAATTACGTCTATTTCAGAAGAGACTCCAATTATGTCTCTAGTTTACACATCTCCCTCAAACTTCATACTTCTGTATTCAGTCGCCTATCTGACATCTCACATGTGTATCAAATAGGTATTGAACACTTAACATGTCCCAGCCTGTGTCTCCTGTAAGTGTCTTCATTTCAGTTATTGACATATACATCTTTTCAGTGGTTCAGTTCAAAGAGCTGAGCCATTCTTTACCCTTCACTCTCATAAATTCTATGACTATCTGCCATCAACTTCTGTTGGCTCTACTTTCAAATATATCCAGAATCAGACAACTTCTCACCTTCTATGTTGCTACCACTCTAGTCTGTCACCTCTCTTCTGGATTATTGCAATACCTGTTTCCATTCTTCACCTTTTATAGAGTATTATATGTACATTAGCAGAGGGATAGTGGTAAAAACAAGTCAGATCACGTCCCTCTTCTGCTTAAAAACTCACATTAGCTTCTTACTCAAAGGAAAAAAAAAATCAAAGTCCATTCTATAATGGATAGATATTTACTTGATAAACACACATTACCCCTAGAACCTCATCTTCCTCTCTTTCTCTCTAGCTTCTCCAACTTTCTTGCATTTTCTTGAACACACCAGATTGTCTTCCACTTCAGGACTTTGTACTTCCTGTTCCTTTGCCTGTCATGCTCCTTTCTCAGATATCTGCATGGCTTACTTTGTCACCTCTCCATGTCGTTACCCAAATCTCACATTCTCAGTGAGGCTTCCATAACTATGAAAAACTGCACAAGCCAGATATGCCCTGTCCCATACTGCCTACGTTAGTGCCTACCATTCAGTGTATAAACAATCTGTTGCTGTCAAGTTGATTCTGACTCATAACAACCCTACAGGATGGAGTAGAGCTGCCTTGTAGGGTTTCCAAGGAGTGACTGGTAGATTTTATCTGCTGACCTTTTGGTTGTCAGCCAAGTTCTTAACCACCGTGCCACCAGGGCTCCATTCACTGTATACCACACATATGTCGTGTTATTTTTATGCTGTTTACTGTCCTTCTTTCCCACCAGAATGTAAGCCCTGTGACGGCAGGGAATTTTGTCTATTTTATTCTTGTTTCTTAAAAAAGACCCTCATGCTTGGACTAGTTGGGTGCCATTGAGTTGATTTTTGATTCGTAGCAACCTCATGTGATAGAGTAGAACTGCCCCTTAGAGTTTCCTAGGCTGTAATCTTTACAGATGCGAATCACAAGGTCTTCCTTCCTTAGAGTCGCTGGGTGGGTTCAAGTGCCCAAGCTTTCAGTTAGCAGCTGAGTGCTTAACCATCGCATGGCCAGGGCGCCTTCAATAATACATGGATAAAAATAGAACTCAATAAATATTTGTTAAGTTATTAAAATAAGTAATTAATAGGTTGTTTTGGTTCCTACAAATTCACTAGTAGATGCATGTTATTCTCAGCCTCTACGTGAGAAAGTTGACATTCAGAGATTATAAATCGTTACTTGTTTACTCAAGTAAAAGCATAGCTGGAATTCAGACTCAGGAGAGCTATGGCCTTTCCTCACATAATTTCTGCTAGCAGAGCGTAATGCCTTAAACCTATTAGGTGTTCAGTAAATTTTGTTGATGGTAAAGGTTTAGGTAGCTGTACTTTTCATTACTTTTCATGATTTCTCAGGTTTTATTTACATCCTGCTTGCTTCACTTAGATGTTTTTGTCTCCCCTGAGAAAGAACCAATAACTATTTGCTTCTTGGTTTCCACTCCAAAATATACGCGTCCTTTTTCAAGTAAGAAAGAAATATACTTACATCTTCTTCCTTGCTTGATTCTCTGACTTAGTGCCAAGAAGTCAATTAAAAAAAATTTTTTTTAAGTGTGCTGACCTTGGTCTATTCAGCATAAATTGATTTTGCATTTCTGACTTTTCCCAAAATGCTGGGCTACCAGCTTCTGTGCAAAGTGCCACATCACCATGCCTTCTGCATAACAAGAGACAGAATAGCATCAGAAATATGTTGTTGTTGTTGTTAGTTGCTATTATAGATTGAATTGTGTCCCCCCCACCCAAACCATGTGTTGTAAATCCTAATCCCTATACATGTGGATGGAGACCTGGTGATGAAGTGGTTAAGAGTTTGGCTGCTAACCTAAAGGTCGGCAGTTCAAATCTACCAGCTGCTCCTTGGAAACCCTATGGGGCAGTTCTACTCTATTCTATAGAGTTGCTATGAGTTGGAATCAACTTGATGGCAGTGGGTTTAGTTTTTTTGGCTTTATACCTGTGGATATAATCCCATTTGAGTGTGGATTTTCTTTGTTGTATTTTTTTATTATTGCTAGGTGCCATCGAGTTGGTTCCAACTCACAGCCACCCTATGTACAACAGAATGAAACACTGCTTGGTCCTGCACCATCTTCACAATCATTGTTTTGCTTAAGTCCATTGTTGCAGCCACTGTGTCAACCTATCTCTTTGAGAGTCTTCCTCTTTTTTACTGACCCTCTACTTCACCAAGCATGATGTCCTTCTTCAGGGACTGGTCCAAAGTATGTGAGATGTAGTCTCAGGTCTCACTATTCTTGCTTCTAAGGAATATTTTGACTGCAGTTCTTCCAAAACAGATCTGTTTGTTCTTTTGGCAGTCCATGTTCAATATTCTTCCCCAACACCGTAACTCAAAGGCACCGATTCTTCATCAGTCCTCCTTATTCATTTCCAGCATTCATATGCATATGAGGCAATTGAAAACACCATGACTTGGGTCAGGTGCACCTTAGTCCTTAAAGTGACAATTTTGCTTTTTAACATTTTAAAGAGGTTACAGGAGTGTTTGTGTAGGGTGTGTCTTGAATCAATCTCTTTTGAGATACAAAAGGAGCAGATCAAGCAAGCAGAGATGGGGAAAGATAGATGCCAAGTCACATGGAGATAGCCAAGGAACAGAAGCTCAAGGACCATCCTTGAGTGCTGACAGAGAGAGGAAGCCTTCTCCTAGAGCCAGCGGCCTGAACTCAGGCTTGTATCCTCATAACTGTGAGAAAGAAAAAAAAATTCCATTTGGTAAAGCCACTCACTTGTGGTATTTTTGTTTCTTTTAGATAACTAAGACAATTGGCATAGAGTTGACTCCTATTCATGGCTACCCTATGTGTGCAAAGTAGAACTGCTCCTTAGGTTTTTCAAGGCTGTAAACTTTCAGAAGCAAACTGTCAGGCCTTTCTTCCAATGCCCTCTGGGTGGGTTGGAACTACCAGCCTTTCAGCCAGTAGCTGAGCTCTTAACCATTGTGCCACCCAGGGACCTCCGAAATATGTATTCCCAAGCAAAGTCTTTCTTTTTACCTACAGAATGTCACTCTCTTCCACCATGCCAGGTTTCTGTGAATGGATTTTCACACAACTATCATGCTCTAGGAAGCCAGGGAGCCAAGCCTCATGATTAATTAGAACTGTCATCACATATAAACCTGAAAATTTCTTCCCGTGATAAGATAAGCACAGACGAGAGACTCAATCAAAATTAGCAGCTGCCAGATGTTAAAGCATGCATTTTGGTAAGTGATTCCAGATAAAGCTAACTGGCCTTGGCACAAAGGATGTTGTGTATATACTCCTAAGGCCGGTGATGCACCATGATGGAAGTTTAGTGACTTTTTAGATGAGAGTGATACTTCTGATTCCTATTAAAATGTCACTGTCCGCAATGGCATTGTAGGGCTTTTTCATCAAAACAAGACGTTGGCGCTTGCCACCCACATACCCAATTGCGCTGCAGACATCTATCGATGAGAGGGCTATGACTGTTTGGGAGCTAGAGGCTTCAAAACAGATAGTCCATGTGAAATTCACGACTCATCCTTTACTGTTACGGGAAGAACTGTCACACAGCACCTTTCCGACGTTTGACTCATGGTGCTGGGGAATGAAACAGAGCTTTACTTGTGCTGCCATGTGTGAATCCTTGTCATGCTTGCAAAATTAAAAAGGAATTGTAAAAGCCTGAGAATTACTAAATGGTTAATTTTTACATTAAGAAGTCCTTGCTATGGAAATGAGGTCATTATGGGCATATGTATAACTTGGATTGCTATTAAAAGTTAAAAACTAGAAAGAACAAAAATATTTTTAACAAATGTTTCCATAGCTATCAAAAATATTAATCCATTATGGCCTGAACCAGTAAAAATTCCCCCATTCTTTTCTTTATCCTTCACATATGTTCCCCTTCATCTTATAGAAAACCAAAACCAAGCCAGTTGCCATCGAGTTATTTCCGACTCAGGGAGACCGTATGTGTTGCAAAGTAGAATTGCGCTACACAGGGTTTTCATGGCCGTGACCTTTCAGAAGCAGATCACGAGGCCTTCCTTTCAAGGGGTCTCTGGTCGGGTTATAAGCCAACCTTCTGGTTAGTACCTGCACGCTTTACCGTTTGCCATGGGAGGGTTAAAATAAAAAAATATAACCTTGCAAAGTCACTCAAAGGTGAGCCTTATTTTCTTTTATAAAGAAACACCTCCTTAAAAACATTTTTGTTCCCAGGTCCCATGAAGTTTTTTTAAAAGCCCAGATTATTCTCCTTTCTCAGTTGAGTGGAGAGAGAGGGAGACAATGCTGGCCCATGTGTGTGAAGTGTCTTCTGTTGATGGAACGGGGCGTACTTTTCCACTTTCCACTGGGCATTGTGCCCAGCTCATTGCAAGTATTTATTCATTTTTTTCAAAATTGCTGCTTTTATCCCAGCCCCTTCAGAGATAATGGGCCACAGATCCCATTATCAGAATGACTCTGCTTTTTGAATCTCTTAGCAAGAATTTCTGTAGGATAAGTAATGTACTCTCCCGTTCTCTGGTGTGCACAACAAGCCCCCACGCGCCAGATTCTGCTAACTTTAATGAACACCTGCCCTTTGCTTTAAAATATCAACTCTCATGTCCTCAACATAATGGAAGAAACTTCAGATTCACTTCCTCTCTGCTTTCCTGAAAATGCAGCTAAGGTGACCTTCTTTCTCTTGTGCGGGGTCTTCAGAAATGTGGTGGAAAGTAGCAAATGATGCTAGCTGACAAACCAGTGAAATAAGAGAATAGGGAATATTTTAAATATAACTTTAATATTTTTTCTTTGAATAAGTCAGCTAGAAAAACATGTTTTGGTCAGCGATTCCGGGGAACGTTAGCTGGTCTTGGCATCAAGGATGTTGAGTACCTACTCCCAAGGCAGGTGATGCACCACATTGGAAGGGAATCTGCCACGCTCTGTGAGATTTTGTGCAAGTTACTTAACGCCTTTGAGTCTCAGATATATCCTCTGTGAATTCCAATTAATAATATCTACCCTGCCTACCTCACACACTTATTAATAATAATAAAACCCACTGCCGTCATAGTTGCTGTTTATTCACAGTCGGAAATTCTAGAATAATGAAAATTCAATGACAAAAATGGCCAGACAGGAAATCAATTTCTTGTCTGGAAGACTAATAGCAAGCTTGCTTTCATTCCTTTTCTCGTTCATAGTGTAGTCAGAGAAGGTTCCTTTTCTAGGCTCTTTTTAATTCGAAGTAATAAAGTAGACTTTGGCGTCTAGGTTAGCATTCTATCGATACACTGTTGACTGTTGCAGTTTGTTCTGCTTTCTTTGGAAAACAAATAATGAACTAATTTGTTGTTTACTAGTGACAAATGGACTGGGAGCTGTATAGAGGGGTAAACCACCGTGCCCAGCAAATTTGCATATAGAAATACAGCAGAAAGAGTTTGTTTCATCCAAGCCTCACAAGTCGACCCAACTGGAATGGAGCTGACATTACAAGACACCTATTAAAAAGTGTGTGAATTACAATTACTCCAGGAGGAAACTGAAGTGGGGGATGCATCCCTAATCTTGCTGACTCTTTTGAAACACAGGCTGTACTGGAAAGTAAGAAATGGACTTGAGGGCAGTGTCCTTGCTGGGGAAGCAGGATGCTAGACTGCGAGGCGACCTTGTGCCCTGGGAGCCGCTGTGAGCTTTCCTCTTGGGAAATTCCTAGGATGGTATATCCCCTTGGGCCTCTTAAAAGAGGGGACCAAAAGTCATATTTAATTAATTCAGGAAGAACATTGAGAGCTGCTTTTTGAGCAATCAGTGTATTCATGTAAGTTATGTGGGGAGAAGTAGAAGTTAAATGGTTTATGGGAGTATTTAGAGAACAGAACTTCCCTTTGCTTCTCCCATCACGCGTTTCTTTTCCTGCATAAAGAAAAAAAAAAAAACAAACAGCTGCTATGGAGTCACCCCCAACTCAAGGGGACACTCACGAAGGCTCCATGTGCATCAGAGTAGAACCGTGCTCCATAGGGTTTCAGTGGCTAATTTTTCAGAAATAGATTACCAGGCCTTTCTTCTGAGGCTCATCTGGGTGGGTGGGTTTGAACTGCCAACATTTTGGTTACCAGTCACACTTCACATTTGTGCTACCAGGAACTCTTTGTCCCTCATAATGAGTATCTTATAGAATGGTGATTCCTTTTTATTTCACTCTTTAACAGCTCCCCATCTGTCTTCTTCTCTCCAATCTCAAGGCCTCACTCCCCTCTGAGTCATTCTCATGTACCGTTACTAGATCAATTTTCCTTAAGTTCCCATTGACTTTTGTCACTGACCTGTTCAAAAGGCCTCAATGGCTGTCCATGTAAGTAAAGAATGTATAGTTCAAACTATTTATTTTGGTATTCGAAGCCCTCTATGGGCTGTCTCTAATCTACCTATTTAAAACTTATTTCTTATTCCCTTCATGAATACTACATTTCACCCAAATGCATTCCTTATTTCAGTACATAATCTCACACCCTTGGAATTAGAGCCCTTTAGTGGAAACCATGGTGGCATAGTGGTTAAGTGGTATGGCTGCTAACCAAAGGGTCGGCAGTTCGGATCTGCCAGGTGCTCCTTGGAAAATCTACGGGACACTTCTACTCTGTCCTATAGGGTCGCTATGAGTCAGAATTGACTAGATGGCACTGGCTTTGGTTTTTTTTAGTGTACTGTGAGTTTTGTTAGTTATAACTTGTGGTGTCTTATTTGTAAATTAAGAAAAAAAAGTCACTTCATACTTGTAATAATGCTATTCACGTCATCTCTCTGGCTTTTCTCTTAGGCTCCCTCCAATTCCTTACCTAAAAGCAAATTTTACTCATTCTTCAGGGCTCAGCCAAAGGCCACCTCCTCCCCACCTTACTTAACCACAGCTGCCCTCCACTGCTGAAATGAACAAAACACTCTTTCCTCTAAACCCCCATAACACTCAAACTGTAGTTTTGAAAGACAAACCATACATTTTTACTTTGCATCAATATATATCATTATACATACTTATTATACTTCCACTAAAAGTGAACCAGTTCTTTGAGGTCAGGGTTCATCCCTGGTTTATTTCTGTCTTCCTCTTTCAGTTTGGTGCATGTGATTGGCGCTGGTTCAATGTTTCTTAATGAACCAGCTCCACCTCACTTTTCCATATTCTGATTTGGAAATACCAGAGCGCATGTGTATGCACATTTCATTTTCAAAAAAGCTCTGTGATTTTAAATTCTGACCTGAAGGAGAAGTTGAGATGATGACGTAATGGAATATTCACACACTGGTGTTATCATCTCTCATCCACAAAACTCTTCCTTAAAAGGTTTTGCTGACTTAATAGATTGCCTTCTTTTTAAGGATCATTTAAATATAATCTTCCTCCCCTCAAATTATTCCAGTCACTGAGAGCTTTTGATGACCTACTTTTGAACCAGTAGAAGAATCTTCGGAGAACCAACATTTGCAATTGCAGACTAGATAATGATATTACAGAAGTTGTAGGCGACTGTTGGTCATTTCCTTCAAAAAATCTAAATTAAGTAAGAGGATCCAGATTATTTCATACATCTCCTCTTGAGAGTCAATGGGACTCAAGAAATAGTATACATTTTCTCTCCCTAAATTCTGAAATAATTGAGAAAAAAAACAAAAGACCTCGGCAGGTGGGAGAAAGGAATACTACCTTTATTACTGCTGTAGATTACATTGTGTCCTTCAAAGATATGTATTGAAATCCTGGCCCCTGTACCTGTAAATATAATCCTGTTTGGAAATCATGTGTTCTTTCTATGTTAATTAGGTCATACTTGGTTAGGGTGAGTCCTAAACCTAATCAGTTCTGAGTTATAAGAACACAAAGACACACATGCTGAATGGGTGAGATAACAGTAAAAACATTTAAAACTGGTGAACATATCACTTTTCATCTTCCTTCAACATAAGGTGGCTCGGTCACCTTTTTCTGCTAGAGAGCAAACAGACAAACAAAAACCATGTTATCTTGAGAAATAATCCTAAAACTTGAATTTACCAAAGTCTTCAGTGTAAAAGTGAGGATGACCTTCTTTTAAAATATACTTCATCTTTTAGGAAAGAAAATTATATTCCGTCTTCTCTTCTGAGACTACTTACATCCCTGCAGGGTCTATTATCTCTTCTCCTGTCCGGTAAGTGAGACTCGCTCCATTCAGCCTCGTGCAAAGGACGTGTGGTGAGTTGACCTGAAGTTTGAAAAGGCAAGACCATTGATTCCTGCTCGTCTAGCAGTTTTAGCCCATCTCATTCTGCTTAGCATTTTCTGCTCTGCATTTGGAGTTACTTTATCACGTTTTTTTATGTTTTCCCTATATAGGTGACTGCAATAAAAATAAAACCATTCTTTATTAAATAAGCAGAACTTTATTATGTTTTCAGATTAGTTTGATCCTCCAGCTTATGTCCCAAATGCCTCCAAGGGAGAAGGAATTCATGCTAAGAAATGTAGATCCTCAACAGCACAAATCAATGAACTTCACTTTACCTTTATTTGCTATTTTTCAGCATCACTGTTCATGTCAAATTATAACAATAATTTGAGGTATTAGACTAAGGATCTCTAAACCCTTTGGATGAAGAAATCTGCAGCCTCACTATTCAACATTCTCAGAACTTCTCCACTCGAGTTCAGTAGTTGACATCCTGGATCCATAACAGGACATTATTTAAAAATGGGACATTATTTAGTGCCCCCTTAACATTAAGACAATGCCTGGCCAGCCACTGTCTCGAGTAATGCAGGCCTGTCATAGATCATGGAAGGGGATGAATGGAACATTAATAGGCTCAGCCTTCCAGTTGGATATAAACTCAGCTCCGCTCTCTTTCTAAGCCTAAGCTTGCATCAGTTAGCTTGGGTTGAAAAACACACCACTCCCAAACCTAGTTACTTAAACAATCAAACTTATTTAGCCTACGGTTCTGGGTTAGACTCAGTTGGGGAGTTCCCCTAGCTTCAGCAGCATTCATTTGTGCATCTGAGACCAACTACCAGGTTGGTTGTGGGCTGGCAGAGGACGTCCTCAGCTGGGACGACTGGTCTCCTGTCCCAGGAGAATGGTCCAGGTCTGTGCATGTGGTGGAGGCAGACTTCCAGGGAGGGAGTGGGACATGTAGACCTCTTGAGAGCTAGCCTCAGAAGTAGTCAATGCCATGTCTATTGGTATGTTGTCTTCTATTGGCCAGAGTAAGAGACAGAGCCAGACAAAATTTAAGAAGTGGGAAAAGGGACTCCACTTCTTGACGGTGGAGCAAGGGGGCTGCAAAATTGTATTACAAATGGATACAGGGACGTAAAGCTGTGCCCGTTCACGTACATGAGAAAGCTAGACGATGTTAGCTATTATGATAGTTCGCTCAATGATTTTGTGTTGTTCAGTGGTTCACATCCTATCTATCTTTTATAAATGTATATGTCTAAAGCAACACCTAATGATGACTAATGATTGAACAACTCATCAATGATCTCCCATGAAAATGACTCAAAATAGGCACCCATTGAGATTTTTTTATTGGGCTCACTCATATAAAATAATTAATAAGTTGCCAACATTTAAATATTCATAGATTTCACATTAGAAGTATATATGTCTTGCTTTGCATAAACATTGCAAGATCTAGCAACACAAAGCCTCATCCTGCTTTGATTGAATAACTGTTGTCCATCTCATGCCTTGTGAAAGGACCCACAACCCTCTTTGACCAGCTACTCCATCCTGTTATTTCTGGCCCACTTTTATGTTATCTGCTTGCCCCCAAAGCAATTTAAATTTGTAACTTCTTCTCTAGAAAATAGACTACTCAGGATCAATATTTTTACCATGAAAATCTAGCAAAAAAAAGTGAAATCTAGGCCATGGTTGTCAGGAAGAATCAAGTGTATTGAACCTTGCATTTACATCTTAAACTTCTAAGCTATAATTTAATATTTGATTTCTATAGAATGGAATTCATTCTTTCATTTCTGGCCTAATTTCATGGTAGTCCTCCTGAGTGTTTCTTCTTGCAACTGCGATGACGGAGGACAATGTTTTAGGAATAGAATCACAAGGAAAATTGCAATTACATGTACTTTTGGTCCCTAGAGGTCTCCTTCTCAGGCACTACACAGTTCTCAGGGACAGCGTCATTAGCCTCTGTACTGACGACCCATGTGGTAAAGAACTTGAAACTTTATTTTTGGTCCAGCTCATGACTACAAATGTCAAAGTGTATTCATGCTTCATGAATATAAGCCTCTGAAAATCCCAGCCAATTGTTATTCTTAACACTATCTTTTTACAAGGCTTTTAAAGAAATTAGATATCTGACAGGTAATTGGGACTGATAAAACACAATTTATGCAAGACGGAACTGATTTACATAGAGCTCTCTGCCTCTCATTTTATTTCAGCTCACTTCTTTAACTAAGTTATTAAAAAAAAAAAACTGCCATCCAATCGATTCCCACTCAAAGCGACCCCATAGGACTGGTAGAACTGCCCCATAGGGTTTCCAAAGAGCACCTGGTGGATTCAAACTGCGAACCTTTTGGTTAGCAGCCATACCGCTTAACCACTATGCCACCAAGGTTTCCTTAACTGTGTTACTCAAATGGAAATTTGGGACCATTCAGTTGTTGTTGAGTTGATTCCAACTCATATTGACCCCACGTGTGACAGGGTAGAAACGTGCTCCATGGGGTTTTCAATGGCTGATTTTTCAGAAGTAAGTCGTCATG
Organism: Elephas maximus indicus; assembly: GCF_024166365.1. Taxonomy (NCBI): domain Eukaryota; kingdom Metazoa; phylum Chordata; class Mammalia; order Proboscidea; family Elephantidae; genus Elephas; species Elephas maximus. Next base: position 236,723,854 of record NC_064819.1, read on the forward strand.
CTTTTCTTCTGAGGTACCTCTGGGTGGACCCTAACCTCCAACCTTTTGGTTAGCAACTAAAATGTGTTAACTGTTGCACCACCAAATGTCACACAAGTGAGTCTACCACAGGCGGAAAAGTTCACTTTCTAATAATGGGTATGAGGGAATCTGTCACATTCAATTCTTCTCAAGGGAATAATGCCCAGATTTCTAATAGCCCACTCTGCATGATATTTACATTTGGGTGTATCACCTTCCCCTACACTTGACTTTTTCACAATTAAAAGCCTTGTCTACTTATCCCTACAAACATGCCTGTCTTCTGTGAATCAGACTGGCTCAGCCATTCTTCTAATCACCAAAATTCATCTTAATTCTTTCAGCACATGACTGACTATTATAAGTTCAATCTCAGAAATGTACATATTGTTCGCCCCCAGATCTCCATGCTCAGGTTCTGAATCTCTTCCCTCTTACATGAAATTCAGTAAGTCAGCCCATAGTTCTGCCTCAAATGCCTTTGTTCTTCAATGCCTCAAGGACTTCTGCCAGAGATACCGCAGTGGAATCCAGATAAAACTCACTCCATAGAAAATTTTCAGTGATTCCATTTTAATTGTCCAGTATCATGTTCTATTTCTCTCATTTATTCATTCATTTGACAAATGTTTGTTAAACATGTACTGTGTTCCAGGCACTATCCTACGTGTTTGGAATAAATTAGTAAACAAAACAGATGAAAATCTCCATCCTCATAGATGATAGGTTTATAGCTATCATGTAGCTGCTTGATGCCTGTTTTTGTAAGTAAACTGTTCTTGGAATACAGCCCTTCGCATATCGTCTATGGATGCTTTCCCATTATGGCAGCAGCGTTTAGTAGTTTGGATAGATGTTTACTACATCGCACTTTATAGGTAGAGTCTTCTAACTCCTGCTCTCAATACGTGTCAACATGCTGAGAACTAACCCCACTATCTGGTCTCTGTGTTCACTTGCTGGCTTGTTAGTTGCCGTGGAGTCAGCCCCAACTCAGGACGGCCTCATGTGTAACAGAACAAAACGTTGCCCAGTCCTGCACGTTCTGCATGTTAATTGGCATGTTTGAGTCCATTGTTGTGACTATTGTGTCAATCCACCTCATTGAAGTTTTCTCTCATTTTCCTTGGCCCTCTCCTTTACCAAACATGATGTCCTTTTCTAGCGATTTCCCCTTCCTGATGACTGATACAAACTAAGCAAGCCTGAGTCTCCCCATCCTCACTTCTGTGTTCATAAAATTCCCTGAACCTAGAATTCCCATTTCCTCTGAACATATTAAAATCTTGTTCTTTGTTCAGATTCCATTTCAAAATTTCTTTCCAGTATAAAGTCATTCTTGATTTCCTCAACTCAAAATTTCCTTCTTTCTCTTTATTCCAACTACCCTGCTTTTCCATTTCTTTTCACCAACACTGTAATTCAAAGGCATCAATTCTTCTTTCATCTTCCTTATTCATTGTCCAGCTTTCACACGAATTTGATGTGATTGAAAACACCATGGCTTGGGTCAAAGCTTTTTCAAGGTGACATCTTTGCTTTTTAATACTTTAAAGAAGTTTTTTTTTGCAGTAGATTTGCCCAATACAACATGTCATTTGGTTTTGTGACTGCTGCTTCCATGGCTGATTATGGATCCAAGTAAAATGAAATCTTTGACAACTTCAAACTTTTCTCCATTTATCATTATGTTGCTTATTGATCCAGTTGTGAGGACTTTTCTTTACATTGAGGTATGATTCATACTGAAGGCTGTAGTTTTTGATCTTTGTCAGTAAGTGCTTCAAGTCCTCTTCATTTCAGCAAGCAAGGTTGTGTTATCTCCTTGTTGCAGGTTGTTAATGAGTCTTCTTACAATCCTGAAACCTTGTTCTTCCTCGTATTGTTCAGCTTCTCAGATTATTTGCTCAGCCTACAGATTGAATAGTGAAAGGATACAACCTTGATCCATACCTTTGCTTATTTAAACCATGCAGTATTCCCTTGTTATATTTGAAAGACTGTCTCTTAATCTATGTACACGTTCCTCATGAGCACAATTAAGTATAATTGCTTTTGAATGATTTTCAGCAAAACTTTACTTGTGTGTGATACTAATGATATTGTTCAATAATTTTCACATTCTTTTGGATCTCCTTTCTTTTGAATGGACATAGATATGAATCTCTTCCAGTCAGTTGGCCAGGAAGCTGTTTGCCAAATTGCTTGATATAGACAAGTGAGCACCTCCAGCACTGCATCTGTTTGTTGAAACATCTCTATTGATATTCTGTCAATTCTTGGAGCCTTGTTTTTCACCATTCCCTTCAGCACAGCTTCAGCTTCTTCTATTAGTACCATTGATTCTTGATCACATGCTACCTCCTGAAACTGTTGAATTTCTACCAGTTCTTTTTGGTATAGTGACTCTGTCTATTCCTTCCATGTACTTTTGATGCTTCCTGTGTCATTCAATATTTTGTCCATCCTTCAATATTGCAACTTGGGGCTTGTGGAACCCCAGTGGTGCAATGGTTAAGAGCTCAGGCTGCTAAGCAAAAGGTCGGCAGTTTGAATCCACCAGCCACTCTTTTAAAACCCTATGGGACAGTTCTACTCTGTCCTATAGTATTGCTATGAGTTGGAATCCACTCAATGGCAAAGGGTTCTATCAACTTAGTTTAATTAGTTATTGATTATTGTTTTTAGTGTATTGATTCAGCAATGAGCCAATTTATTCTTCCATATGTTGAAAGTGTAATTGATGCTGAAAGCAAAACCCAACCTGGGAACCCAAAAGATAAAAAGACTGGTCAAATTTGCGCAGTCAGAACACTGCTTAGTTTCTAAGAAATTTACTTTTTGTTCCATGAAATATGAGGTCCTTACTTGCTTTTATTACCATGAAAGTACAACTTGTAGGATTTACAGAGGGCAAAGTAACCTCCAAAGATGTTATTTAATTATTTTTTCCTTTTCCTAAAAACATAACGTTTGAGAGCTATTAACTCAGCCTTACTAATGATTTTCCAATAAAGACTTTATTCATTAAGGTCCTTTGAGCTCTCAAAGATATGTCGGCTTTGAACACTTAGGGTTTTGCTCCCACACCATCCAGCCATTATTCCCTTTTTCTGCTGCTTCCTGGAACTGATATTGTAACAACACAGACATCTGGCTGCAGCAGATACACACAAGAGTCCCCACAGAGGCAGTGGTCTATGGCAACCCTAGAGAATCTGCAGCTGAATTTTTCTGTGTTTTCGGGATTATTTACAAGTTTCTCATAAGCAATTATATTGACTCTACCATGATCCAAATTGCCTCTTAAAACAGCTGTAACAACCAAACCAAGAGCTATTATCTGATAATTTTGGCTACAGAGACACTGTCAGATTTCCATGAAAGTGAATCAGGCGAGTAACATAAATAAGAAGCTAAATAATATGTTCTGTACGGTTTCCAAGTTGATCTCTTCTAGAAGTAGAGCTCAGTCACGTTGGCTGATTCCCATGTTTAGCAATAACTTCTATAAAGTACTTTCTGAGCTAATAAGATTTTGCTAACAGATACATCATGTATGTATAAAAGAGAAGGTCTTCATTATGTTCTCATGGAACCTCTAACTTTTATAATTTAACAACTTTTTTTTTTCCTGCAAATATGACAGAAGCAATGTGTTGTTGTTTTTGTTACGTGCCATTGAGTCAGTTTGGACTCATATCAACACTATGCACAACAGAATGAAACACTGCCCTGTCCTGCACCATGCTCAGAATTGTCGTTATGCTTGAGACCATTGTTGCAGCCACTGTGTCAATTCATCTCGTTGAGAATCTTCTTCTTTTTTGATGGCCAGCTACTTTACCAAGCATGATGTCCTTCTCCAGGGGCTGATTCCTCCTCATAACATGTCCAAATTATGTGAGATATAGTCTCATCATCCTTGCTTCTAAGGAGCATTTTGGTGGTACTTCTGCCAAAACAGATTTGTTCATTCTTTTGGCAGTCCATGATATATTCAATATTCTTCACAAACACCACAATTCAAAGTTGTCAATTCTTCTTCAGTCTTCTTTATACATTGTCCAGCTTGTGCATGCATATGATGTGATTGAAAATACCATGTCTTGGGTCAGGCGTAGCTTGGGTCAGGGTACAACTCTGATGCGCACCTTTCCTGATTTTAAACCATGCAGCATCCCTTGTTCTGTTCGAGCAACTGCCTCTTGGTCTGAGCACAGTTAACCCATAACCCACTGTCATCAAGTCAATTCTGACGTATGGTGACCCTATAGGACAGAGTAGAACTGCCCCATAGAGTTTCCAAGGATTGCAGGTGAATTCGGACTGCTGACCTTTTTGATTAGCCGCTGAAGCTCTTAATCACTACGCCTCCAGGGTTTCCAAACACGATTAAGTGTTCTAGAATTCCCATTCTTCAAGATGTTATTCAAAAGAAGACTTAAGTAGGTGAGAAAACACCTCATGTTCATGATTTGATGACTTAGTATTGTTAAGATGACAAAACTCACTAAATAAATCTACAAATTCAACACAATTCCTTCCAAAATTCCAACTGTTTTACTTTTTTTTTTAATTTTTGCAGAAATTGACAATATAATACTAAAATTCATTTGGAGACTCAAGGAACCCAGAATAGCCAATAAAACCTTGAAAAAATAACAAAATTGAAGGACTCAAATGTCCCGATTTTGAAAGTTACTACAAAACTACAAAAGAGCCTTGGTGATGCAACAGTTAACTACTCAGCTGCTAACCTGAAATTTGTTTGTTCCAATCCACCAGCAGCACTGTTAGAGAAAAGACCTGGCAATCTGCTCCTGGAAAGGTTACAGACTTAGAAGTCCTATGGAACAGTTAGTTCTACTCTGTCATATGGGGTCTCTATGAGTCAGAATGGAATTTGATGACACACAGCTACAGAGCTCAGTACTCAACACAGTGTCATACTAGCATGAAGATAGACAAAAAGATCATGGAATTGAATTGAAAGCCCAGAAATAATCCTATGTGTCTATGGTCAACTGACTTTATAAGGGAGCCAAGACCATTAAATGGGGGAAACAACAGTTTTTTCAACAAATGGTACTGTTACAACTGGAACCTCACATGCAAAAGAATGAAGTCGAACCCCTAACTGAAACCATACAGAAAAAATGGACTCAAACTGGATTAAAAATCTAAACATAAGAGTTAAAACTATAAAACTCTTAGATGAAACGTTGCAGTACATCTGTATGACCTCGGATTAGGCAACGAATAAGTCTTAGATGTGACAGCAAAGCACAAACAACAACAACAACAACAACAAATACTTCATTGGTCTTCATCAAAGTTAAAAAATTTGGTGCTTCAAAGGAAAATCTCAAGAAAGTGAAGAGAAAACCAACAGAATGTCAGAAAATATTTGAAATCATATAATTGATAATAGTCTAGTATACAAGCCCAAAGTTCTACTTCTGAAAAAAAAAATTAGCCAGTGAAAACATTATGAATAGCAGTGGGACATTGTCTAATACAGTGCCAAAAGATGAGCTTCTCAGATTGGAAGGCACTCAACACACAACTGAGGAAGAGCTGCCTCCTCAAAGTAGATTCAACCTTAACGTCTTCGATGGAGTCAAGGTTTCAGGGCCTCCATTTGCCGATGTGGCATGATTCAAAATGAGAAGAAACAGCTGCAAACATCCATAGTAACAGGAACATGAAATGTACCAAGTGTGAACATAGGAAAATTGGAAGTCGTCAAAAATGAAATGGAACCCATAAAGATCGATATCTTAGGCATTAATGAGCTGAAGTGGACTGATATTGGACATTTTGAATCAGGCAATCATATGGGCTACTATGCCGGAAAGGACAAATTGAAGAGGAATGGCATCTCATTCATCGTTAAAAACAACATTTCAAGATCTATGCTGAAGTACAATGCTAAGGTGTAACTGACCCAAACCAGGGCATTTTCAATAGCTTCATATGCATGCAAAAGCTGAATAATGAATAAGGAAGACAGAAAAAGAACTGGAGTCTTTGAATTACAATGTTGGAGAAGATTATTGAATATTCCACAGACTGCAAAAAGAACTAACAAATCTGTCTAGGAGGAAGTACAGCCAGAATGCTTCTTAGAAAAAAGGCTGGTGAGACTATGACTCACATACTTTAGACATGTTATCAAAAGGGATCAATCCCTGGAGAAGGACATTATACCTGGTAAAGTAGGGGGTCAGTGAAAAAGAGGAAGCCCCTCAACAAGATTTATTGACATAGTGGCTGCAACCATGGGCTCACACATAACAAAGATTGTGAGGATGGCCCAGGAACAGGCACCGTTTCGTTCTATTGTACGTAGGGTCACTATGAGTCTGAACTGACTTGACAGGACCTAACAACAATGTCACAAGACAGGGGGATTTTTTAGTTAAGAAAATCAAGCTTTCCTTCTAGCCAACGGGATTTTTACTTTTTCTGAGGTTTGTGTAAGGTGACAGGACAGACAAGTTTTTTTCTCATTCTACCCACTTTACCATTGGCAGGGTATCAAAGAGTTTCCTGGGTGGTGCAATGGTTATGTGGTCAACTTCTGGCCCAAAGATTGGTGGTTTGAACACACCCAGAAGCACCTCAGAAGACAGGCCTAGGGATCTGCTTCTGAAAGGTCACAGCCTTGAAAAACCTATGGAAAAGCTCTAGTCGGGACACATGGGGTCACCGTGAGTCAGAATTGACCCCACTGCAACTAACAACAAGGGTATCAAATTATGTTCCGTTAACTTAATGCAGTGCTACTTACTACACCATGATCCTGTTCTTTGTAAATGTTACTGTTGCCTGGCCTCTCAGAGTGTCAGTCTGTGTGTAGTCAGCTGCCTCATTATCGTTCTTGAAAATAGTTATTTACTACTCTGTTGTTGCTAATCCACTTGACAGTGCTGGCCTCCATATACACCATGATCTCAAATGCTAGGACTAGCCAGGTAAAGCAGCAGGATCCTACAACACCATCAAATGTGACTGAAGCCATATAGGCTTCCACAGTTATGACGTTTCCTACTTGTAAACATTTCCTTTAGAATTATACAGATTGTTCCAGACTTCAAACAGATGAGCAAAGAAAATGAATTGAAAAGGCAAACAAGAAAAATCAGAAGTTCTTTTCTCCCAGTGTGGGAAATTACTCTAGGTTGTTAAACTTGCCATCAATTTGCAATTTATTATAAATAAGGCTTCTTCCTTTCCTCTTCTCGCCAATAAGAGGCATCTTATGTTTTATTTCCATAAATTCAATGCATTTGGAAGAATACCCAGATGGTTTAATTTCTTTAGGGAAGTGGATGTATCCAGTGTATTATAACATTCACAGCTGCCAGAAAATGTATTTCTCCATTGTGGCTACCACCTGATGTTTATACCATAAAACTGGAAGGAAGAAACTGAGAGGCAAAGAAGAAAAAAATGAAGAGAATTGGGAAAAAAACTAAGACCATCACTATGTTCTCTTAGAAGAAAGTAGTATAAACCAGCTCTAAGACTAAAGCACATCATTAGCGCCAAATCAATGCAACGGAGAAAGTGCCTGATAAACCTCTGAATCCAGTGAACTGAAGAGAGAGCAATTGTGCAGCATTTGCATTTAAAGAAGGGCCATTTGAAGCTTTGCTTTTTGACCTTAAATAGCACTGAGTGCTGTCTCACCAGCCAGGGGAAGTGGAATACCTTAGAACAATCAATGCACATTGAAGCCACTCATATTTAATTCTAAGTTAAAGAGTTACCAGGCATGATAGTCATTTAAAAGTCTTAATTTTCCAGTTAGCCAACATTATTCAGCACCTACTGTGTGCATCACATTGAACTTGAAATGAATGGAAGGCGACCTACTGTTAACCCTATACATGCTCCAAGTGTTTTCTGGTCTGTGCTAGAGTATTTTTCTGGAAATCACATCTCCTCTTCTTTAAACATATCTGAATTTACCTATAATTCATTGGGCAGTTCAAACATCAAGTCCTCTATGTGAGCGTCTGTGGCTAGAAGTGATCTCTTTATTTTCTGATGCAACGATATCTATCTATCATCTGTCTATCTATGTCTGGCATCTACCTAGCTATCCATCATCTATTTATCTATCTTATACCTATCTATCATCTATTTATCTATCGGTGTCTTGTATTTATCTGTCTGTCTATTTCTAGTATACCGGGAACTGCCAAAATGACAAAAAAATCTGTCTTAGAAGTATAACCAGAATGCTCCTTAGAAGCAAGAACAGCGAGACTGTGTCTTACATACTTTGGACACGTTGTCAGGAGGAATCAGTCCCTAGAGAAGGACACCATTCTTGGTAAAGTACAGGGTCAGTGGAAAAGAGGAAGACTCTCAGTGAGATGTATTGACACAGTGGCTGCAACAATGGGCTCAAGCATAACAAGGATTGTGAGGGTGGCACAGGACTGGGCAATGTTTCGTTTTGCGGTACATAGGGTCCCCATGAGTCGGAACCTACTCAAAGGCACCTAACAATAACAGTCTACCATTTATTGCAAGCCAGTTAGGTACACATTTCTTTGTTTAGTGCTTTAAAGCAAAGAGTGGTAAAGTGCATACCACGTCCCAGTTGATATTCTCAGTGATTTATAGTTATCATCTCATTTAATACTCAGACCTATAAGGTTGGTAATATTATTAGCAATCCACATTTCACTTATGAGGAACTTGAACTACAGAAACATAAAGTAACTTGTTTGGCAAATGGCAGAGCTGGCATTTAAACCCAGACCATTAGACTATAAAGTTCAAGTTTTTAATCAATATGCATGTTATACATGTTTTTGTGTTATCTTCTTTCATCCCCTCAACAACCCATAAGCAGAGAAATACAATCTTCATTTAAAGTGTGAGAAAAATTAAGCTCAAGAAAATTAACTTCATCAAAGGTGGAAAGAACTGTGAGGGCTTGAGATTCTACCCTTCATGCAAGCTAAGAAGCTATCCTGGCACAGTTTCACACAAAATACATGAGATGTCTAGGTCATAGCAATAACAGTATACAGAATATTATCATTTTCTTGTGCCAGTTTGCCAATGTGCAAATTCCATACAGTTACAGAGTTACATGAAGTGATCTTGGTAACACATGCACATGCAGTAGATGTTGTTATAGGAAGGCAATTCTCACCTCAGGGGACCCAACTCTTATACAGAGAAGTAAATATGCACCAGAGTGAGACATTATCTCTATTATACTGGAAAGAAAGATGTCTGCCCTTGCTCCAGATGGATGGATGGATGGATGGATGGATGGATGGATGGATGGATGGATGGATGGATGGATGGATGGATGGATGGATGGATGGATGGATGCATGGATGGATGGATGGATGGATGCATGGGGGTGGATGTATGGGGGAATGGGTGGGGGGATGGGGGTGGGGGTGGGTGGGTGAGTAGATAGATAATAGACAGATGATAGATCGATAGAAATGTGACATTATCTCAAACTTTCAAGGCTGTTTACTCTATGAACACTCTTAAAAAGGATATACGAGGCAGTGCCTCTGCTCAGAAGACATGCATAAAAGTGAAAGACCCATAGAGAATTGATTCTCAGCAAAAATCCACATAGCTGATGAATGGAAGAATTTGGATTTGAATCTGGATCATTTATCCAGATTAACTTCAATATTCCCCATGGTTTTTTCATTGATTTTTCTCCAGTGATTAAAAGCCAATGGTCCCTCTTCTCTAGGACCTAGCCCTCTAGACAAGAAAATGGAATCCAAAACTGTCTGTGAACTTCTTTTTAAAACATAGCCGTTTTAAAATTTATAAATAGTGAATGAATAAATCTAAGATTCTTTCTTCATTTATAAATGGCAGCTCATGAGTTCCCATTTCCACCTAGTAGTTGAAAGTTGTAACTCACCATTTCCAGTCTTAAAATTAGACTCTTTTGGGTAAATAATAAAATTTATGACTCTTCTCTTCCCACTGTTCTTCACTCCTTTCCAGCGTGATCTAAGATCCCAGTAGGTTTATATAGTATTCTTACGTATGAAGGACTAAGCTGTGCTTGACCCAAGCCATGATATTTTCCATGGCTTAATATGCATGTGAAAGCTGGGCAATGAATAAGGAAGACTGAAGAAGAGCTTATGCTTTTGAATTATGGTGTTGGGAAGAATATTGAATATACCACGTACTGCCAGAAGAATGAATAAGTATGTCTCAAAAAAAATACAGCCTGAGTGCTCCATGGAAGTCAGGATGGAGAGTCTTTGTCTCACATCCTTTGGACTTGTTATAAGAGGGATCAGTCCCTGGAGAAGGATATCATGCTTGGTAAAGTAGAGGGTCAGTGAAAAAGAGGAATACCCTCAATGAGATGGATTAACATAGTGGTTGCAACAATGGGCTCAAACATAAAAAGATTGTGAGGATGGCACAGGACCAGGCAATGTTTCATTCTGTTGTACTTATAGGGCCACTATGACTTGGAACTGACCCGAGGGCACCTAAAAACAACAATATGTGAGGAGGTTTGTTCTTGCCCACATGCCATCTTTTCTCCTGGCAGACCTCTGCAGTCTACCTCACCCCAAGCAGACTTATGGATATACTGGGGTGACAGCCATTGAAGTCTTGCTCATTCTTCCTGGTTTTGTGCCATGCTCTGGAATCTGCTGCTTACCATCATCCTGATCTTCCTCCATCCAAAGACTTGGTTTGGTTTACTAACACTGCCAGTCTCTAGCTCCTGCTTATGGCTTAGGTGCCATGTAGGACCTAGGACTTCTCTAACAGTCTTGCATTGTCTTCATATACATGCTGGAAAGTGTGAAAAATTCCTGCTGTGCTCAGATTTTCCTTTAGTTTTTCTGGGTTTTTTTTTTTTTTTTTTTATTAGAGTGTTTTTAATCCACCCCCTCCCCAGGTCTGCCCTGTAGTCAGATCCTAGGAATGTGAAAACTGGATCTTTTATCTGGAACCAAGACAGTGCTTAAACTTTTTCTGTTGTTGGTGGAAATTTATTTCCCTTTTGGTAGGATGGTATATATTACATCATCATACTTTTTTCTTAGTCTGTGGCTTGTAACTGTTCCGATCAGTGCTGAAAGTATTTTCATCATGAAACCCACAAATTCTTTCCTATATTAGCAAAGCTTGGTTCTTCCAAATAAAAACCTTGTTTTTTATTCATTCATTTCTTTATAAATGCATTTATTTAACTATTTGTTATGGATTTACCAAAACCATGTTCAGCTTTTTAAGTGTCTTCTTTGTTCAACATTTTATCTGTGTTTCCTCTAAGTTGATACATGTAGAGAACACTCAATAATGCATTAATGGTGGGATGCAGAAAAGGAGGCAAATAGGTTAAAAAAAGGAAAGAAAAAAGTAATGTTAAGTATTAACCTTGTGAAATATTTAAAAATACAAATTAAAAACCAAAGGTGAAATACTAAATTTCTAAGAAGGCATAAAATATTCGATGTAAAAAGGTATGAATGAGCAGCAACCAAATATTTTCCAGCCAAGAAATTTTCTCACTGTTTTGCAAACATATTTTGCTTTTTCTTCTCTATTTATGCATCAGAGGATTTTTTCCTCCCTCTGGGCCATTTAAAAAGCCCCCCCCCACAAAAAAAAAAAAAACATTTGAGTGACATTCAAATCCTACTTCCATCACCTGACCATCCCGGGTGAAAGAAACTCATTCTCCGGAGGTCTCCAGCACGGGAACTTTCCAACTCATGTGTGGCCGTACTGAAGTTTGCCATGAATAATCACAGGTGTGCTCAAGGGGTTGATCCCCTAAGTTCTTAGGATGGCCAGATGGGCAATGATGTGCTAGAACCCCCAGGCAGGTCAATTCTGCCACTTGCATGCTTTTCTATTTACCCCAAGGTGCCCTACAAATATTGTTATTTTGTACATGTGCCATCATATGGGAAGGTTGGGAAGGACTTCCTTATACTATATCTTACTAATAATATATGGTATAATTGTGAATTTATATTTTAATAGAAATATTTATCATCAACCAAACGATGTCCCTGTATGGTAATGTATGTATGTCCCTGTATAGCATGCCCAGTATAGTAATGATTTTGTTATATGTGAGCACTTTTCTGTGTCTTCCAGAGCACAGTATTTGGCACATGACAAATTCCTAACATTTTTTAAAGAGAGTAAAGTCTATTTCTGGACAAAGGTAAGCACTGGATTAGTTTTTACGAGAAGTCAGAGATGCTAGATGATGATTTTCCAGACAGGTATCTTGAAAGAAAATAAATCTACTATGGGTGGTAAGAACTGGGGTGGAAAACCAGACATTACCCTGGCTGAAGTATAGTATTTCAATTTAAAAAAAAAAAATTACTGAAATTTGGACGAGTCTATTAGTGGAAGGCAATCAACAGTACGCTAGAGAGCTTAAATTTCTTTTCAGGAAACTTTAAGGAGCCATTGAGGGTTTTCTTCTGTCATAGTTATAGGACTACCAAAGTTGGAGATGTATGTAAGGCATTATAAGCATTTCAATGGAAGGAAACATGGCTTATTTAACTTTCTACACTCAGAACCCTACATAAGACTATAAACTGATAAATGTTGCTAGTGGCTATAGAAAGGGAAAATACATAAAATATACAATGCAGAAATAATTGGCAACATTCTGGGATGAATAAATGAAAAATGTAAGAGAGAAGAGTAGATCATAACTAGAGTTTGAAAGACTGGAAAAGAGATGATTATAACTAAGTTGGAAGGCAGATTTCTAAAACTGAGGTTGGAAGAGGTATATCTTTGGTTTACAGCAGGAAGAAGGAGAGTCGGAGAGTCCAAAGAGGACAAGTCAGCAAAGAAAACTAAAAACTCCAGAAGGTTGGTATTGAAGAATCTAGAGTGGAAGGAAGCCACAAGAAATTTGATGGCAGATTAGCAAAGCCATTTCTGAGAGAGATTCAACAGAAGAAGGTAAAGGGATACCATTATACTTCATCCTTAATTAAGGGTGCATTAATTACCAAACAAAGGAGGCTGAAGAAATAGAATATTCATTATTTCTCTTTAACTTTCTAGGGGAGGAAAGGCATCACATGAAGCAACTGAAGAAGCATTAAGACCAGGTAAAGCTTTCCTTAAGGGATGTTACCTGAACTGGGAAAAGGACTGAAAGAAAATAGTGATTCAAGTTGTAAAAAGAGGAGAGGATGAAAGAAATATCCTTGGTCCTTCTGAATAGCAAGTCTATTGAAATTAATCCATTCTGGACAGTTGGACTAATGAGGAAAATATTCATTTCTGGCTGATTCTTACTATAGTGTTTAGCTTTTATGTCTTCTTCCCATAGGATGTGATGGACGAATGGAAGAAGTAGGTGATTTTTCATGATTCTAGATCATTCTTTCACTCTGACACACAGTGAGTGGCCCAGTGATGCTAAATATTAAGACTCGAGGCTGTAGATGTCTCATTAAAACCATCTAATGCTTAAAGAAGGAGCCTTCGTAGCACAACACTTAAGCACTTGACTGCTAACCAAAAGGCTGGCAGTTCAAATCCACCCAGTGGCTTTGTGGGAGAAAGACCTGGTGGTCTCTGTCTATACAGATTATAGCCAAAAAAACCCAAAGGGAAGTTCTACTCTGTCACATGGGTTGCTGTGATTTGCATAGAAATAGACTCCACAGCACCCAATAACAGTAGTTAAAGAAAAGACTATATTAAAACTACAAACTAATTTTGGATAAGCTATTATGGAATTTCACAGTCAGATGAAATATCTACATAGGGCTTTTGGGAGTTGAAAGACAAATGCTAACAAATTTCTCCCAGATGAGGGCATTAAGAATTCATTTGTTCAGTGACTAATACTGAACACTCTTATTTACAGTCTTTTAAATTCTAAGTCATGCTGGTTACAATCCACTGAGGAATGTTGATTCCTATGTTTTCTCAGGGGCTGCACTGCCCATGCCAGTGTTCACTGGGCTATGTCATTACTCAGATCATTCACAAGAAAAAAAACTATGAGCAATCAGGCCTTAGTTTTGACGCAAGTTAAATATTCTTGATTTGAAATATGAGGCTAGAGGCTAAATAGCTACTTCCAAATCATCGTGCAATGGAGACTACTTGTTCCTGAAAAGATAAGCTTCATTTTTGCAATTTGTGCCATGTAATGACTCATTCTTTATTCCACTTAATCACGGTACAAAGCTATTCAAAAGAATTCTGGATCAACATAAATGGTATTATAAATCCAGGCAGGAGTTCAGAGGTTTCCACGAGCGATATCTATAATTATTGCTTAGACTGCCAAAAGCACAATAAAAGAATCTACAACTCTGAATAGCAGAGATGAAATTTGTATTAGCCTTATGGAATATACAGAGATTAAATTCTAAAATTCAATTAATTCAAGGTTAAAGCTACATCCACATTTTAGAAAATACTGGAGGATCTTCGTTATTTTATACATCATCAAGCAGACAATTGGACGGTCGAATAACATACTTAACACCATACAGCCTTTGAGAGGTTATAAAAGTGTGGTTTTTGTTAAAGCCATTCTTATTTTTAAAGATAGAAATGATAAATATAAAATAATCGTTTGAGAATATGCAGAGAAGGTGAAAATTTCTTCAAATCCCATCATGCAGAAATAATATTCCACTGTATCAGTGTTTCAAGGGTTGCATAATATTTCATTTTATATACGTACTGTACTTCAGTTAATCCAGTCCCCTACTAATGAAAAACTCATTACCTTCCAGTTGATTCCAATTATAACCTTCACTATGGCTTTTAGTATGGCTTACACCTTAACAAAAATAAAACAAAAATCCTCACAACTTGACCAATAAGCAACATCATGATAAACAGGGAAAAGATTGAAGTTGTCAAGGATTTCATTTTGCTTGGATTCATGATCAACACCCTTGGAAGCAGTAGTCAAGAAATCAAATGACACATTGCATTGGGCAAATCTACTGTAAAAGACCTCTTGGAAGTGTTAAAAAGCAAAGATGTCATTATGACATGGTGCTTTCAATTGCTTCATCTGAATGCAAAAGCTGGGCAGTGAATAAGGAAGACAGAAAAAGAATCGATGCCTTTGAATTATGGTGTTGGTGAAGAATATTGAATATCCCATGGACTACTAAAAGAATGAAAAAATCTGCCTTGGAAGAAGTATAGCCAGACTGCTCCTTAGAAACAAGGATGGCAAGACTTCTCACATACTTTGGACATGCTGTCAGGAGAGATCAGTCTTTGGAGAAGGACATCGTGCTTGGTAAAGTAGAGGGTCATCAAAAAAGAGGAAGACCCTCAATGGGATGGATTTACACGGTGGCTGCAACAATGGGCTCAAGCATAGCAACAATCAATCATGTCAATAGTGCAGGACCACGCAGTGCTTCTTTCTGTTGTACAGAGGGTCTCTCTGAGTCGAAATCAACTCAAAGGCACCTAACAACAACAACAACCTACTGATGGACTACTTTCACGTAAAATTTTCACTATTTTAAATGTAGTCACACAGAACATGCTGTCTATATCAATTCCTATTTGTGATATTTTCCCCCTAAGTTTCCCCAGAATTTTGATTGCTGAGCATTTTTACATTTTGACACATTTTTTTTTTCAAATTTCCTCACCAGAAAGATTATAGATTTACACTCCCTTCACTATGAGAGTACCCATTTCCTTTAAACTCTTGTCAACACCAGTTCATCACATTTTTAATCTTTTCTGGTACATTAGAGAAAAAAGTATGTCATTTTATTTTTCATTTTTTAGTACATTTGGATTTATTTTCAAATACTTGATAGAAGTTGTGTTGCTTAGCAAAATACCTTAAGCTTCAGCTTTGAATGGTCTCAATACCAACTCATGGATATTACTGCAGTGGCTTAGTTATTTCTATTTATGTACCCAGAGCATTGATTCATTCATTTTACAAATGTTTACTTAGCAACTACTGTGTGCCCAGCACAGTCATAAGCATGAAGAATTCATCATAAACAGGATGGACCAAGTCCCTGTCCCCATGGAGCTCTCAGAAGGGGACAAAAACAATAAAAGAAGTAACAAAGAATTAACAACTGCATAAATAATGTACTTCTAGGTAGTGATAAGTAATACAAAGAGATAAAAGAAAATCATGTACTAGAAAGAAAATGGAAAGTAAACAATGGGTAGAGTTGTCATAAGTCTTCTTTGCTGGTGTGACATTGATTGTAAGGATGGCAGAGATGGGAATTATTTGTGTGTCTACAAATGGTGGGTTCAAGGGGCTGACTTTTTTTTTTAAACTAATTATAAACCCTAAGAAGAGAACTGCAACAGATGTCAAGAAACCAAAGGAGGAATTATAGTTGCAGCCGGAGAAGATGCAAAGTTCACACTCAAGAAGTACAGTTGGATGTTTCCAACAAAGGAATTTCCAAGAAGGAGTCAGCTTCGAATAACTACTTGCAATAGATCACAGCCTTATAGTCAAGCAATATTTTTTCTGTCCCTTATCTTTCCTCCTCACTCCAATCCTGGAACAGCCAACAGCTGCGTAATGGGAAGGAGAGAGGGGCAGCCAAGGTCTGGGAAAGAAACAAGGTGGCCGTATTCCGTTCTTGCCATTGCCAGTCTCTAGCCTGAAGCCAGCCAGATGTCAGCCTGACAGGGGGAAGAAAGAATCTTGGTGTGTCATGAAATCTAGAATTTCAATTATTATTGTTTAATTAGAGAAATGATACAGCTCTTGTGACTTCAGTTTGGAGGACTATTTGTTACCTAAGAATGACAAAAATGCAAGGGAAACCACCAAGAAATTCTAAAGGACTCGTGGGACAAATTTAGAAAATTGCTTTGTGATTGTACCCTATCATGATCCACTTGTTCAAAGCACTAATACTGGACAAATAATTGCTTCATTCTCATAGAAAAAATAATGTGAAAATAGATAGTGTTCCTTTAGAACCCATTTTGTTTCATAGGCATATATCTCCTCATGGCAAATGTCTCTTTTGAGGGCGAGTTTCTTAACTGAAACTATTAACTTTCATTGTCATCATGCAAGCTGATATTTGTATAGCACCTGATAGTTTACAACACACTTTTGTATTCCTTACATTTACTGCCAGCTTCTTACCAACTGCACCCTCTGCAATACCTCCTGAGCTGCATCTCCACGTTAACAGGATTCTCCACGTTTGCAACATATCTCATTAGGTTGCCTTCTAGTGCCATGACTGTATAGATGGTGTTTCCAAAATTAGAACTGTAACTCGTTATTTTCAGGATCACACAAGAGCCCAGGCGGTGGGAGTACTTTCTCACATGTATATTCAGAAAACATTCCAGAGGATAGATGACATTGAGTTATTACTTCAAAGAGAAAGACATCAGAGAGGTAAAGAACAAATGAAAGAAAAGTTGAAACAAATGCCAAAACACCAGATAGACTGTAGGGCATTTTATAAGGTAAATAATCAGATGCTTTGATTCAGCCCAGCATGTGGTATGGCCTGCATTCTGAAAATGAAGAGAAATGAAGTTTGGGAAATTGACACCTGTCAGAGTTAAAAAGCAAAAATGCCGCTTTGAGGACTAAGGTGCACCTGACCCAAGCCATGATATTTTCAATCACCTCATATGCATGCGAAAGCTGGACAATGAATAAGGAAGACCAAAGAAGAATTCATGCCTTTGAATTATGGTGTTGGTGAAGAATACTGAATACATCATGGACTTCCAGAAGAACGAACGGGTCTGTCTTGGAAGCAATACAGCTAGAGATCTCCTTGGAAGCAAGGATGGTGAAACTTTTCACATACTTTGGACATGCTATCAGGAGGGACCAGCCCCTGGAAAAGAACATCATGCTTGGTAAAGTAGAGGGTCAGCGAAAAGGAGGAAGACCCTCGATGAAATGGATTGGCACAGTGGCTGCAACAATAAGTCAAACATCACAAGGATTTTGAGGATGGTACAGGCTCTGGTAGTGTTTCGTTCTGTTTTACATAGGGTTGCTATGAGTTGAAACTGACTCGAGGGCACCTAACAACAACACAGATGCAATAGGAAATACATAACATTCACTGAACAGCAGCTCTCACTAAATTAGATCTGACATGCAAAAATTTAGACCAGGTAAGAATTCTATTTTTTTTTTTTTATTTAAGAATTCTATGAGCAGCAAAACAGTACTCAGTAATTACATCTCTCTTCCTCAGAGAAACAAATGGCAGAGCAGTCCACTGTCAGCATTAACAGCACGTCAAGAAACACAGCTCATGTCTCTTCCCTGGCAAAGACGCCAAATGGAGTGTGGAGTGATAGTCCAGTGTCAGGCTGTTAGATATTTCAGAAACAGGAACATAATTTTATCACTTCAGACAAGTATCATTTCTTTAACAACTCAATAGGGAGGGGTAGACTGCAAGAGCTATTGACAACTGCCATGCCATGTCTGTATTTAAAGTCACGCTGTTTAGAAGGTAATAGATCCGATCAAGGTATCTTCATAGCTGCTTTTGAAAAATGTTGCTATTCAATATCCAGTAGGAGAATGGCAGATGCTTCAACCAACAATGAATGCTTGAAGGGGTCAGGAATAGAAAGGCATTTCAGAGGCTTTGTGCTCACTGACACAGAAAAGCAACTACTTAGGATCTTCTTGAGTACAAAAACACTCTTTTATTATTGACCAGAAAACCTTGTTCTCATGTATCAATCCTTTTGTCCAAGGAGTCAAAAGCGTCTTCACCTATGAAACCCTCATTGAGTGTTATTTTCAGACAAGGAAATTAACTTATGGGATCTAGGAATAGTCCCACAGATTATGTCATTAT
Source organism: Elephas maximus indicus (assembly GCF_024166365.1). Classification (NCBI taxonomy): domain Eukaryota; kingdom Metazoa; phylum Chordata; class Mammalia; order Proboscidea; family Elephantidae; genus Elephas; species Elephas maximus. The sequence goes on from NC_064819.1 coordinate 236,742,735, forward strand.
TGTACGTATGTTATAATTAAACACTGGATCCATCTTAGAACCAATTCGCACACTTGAAAGAGTATATTAGGAGTGTATCAGTGTATGCTAGTAAACTAGACACTCAACTAAGATTTAAAAAATAAGGTCCTACTTTTGGCTAACAATCAAAACAAAGCTGAGAGCACAAAAAAAAAAAAAAAAAAACCAGGTCAACTTTAAATGTGGCTCCTAAATCTCAAGGAATGATTTCATTCTCTAATAGTAAAAAATAATTTCTGAAAACAAAAAGAAGGGAAAAATACATTTATGAAAAATTGTTGCTGTTAGATGCCTTCCTGCTTGTTCTGAAACACAGTGACCCCACGTACAGCAGAATGAAACGCTGCCCTGTCCTGCACTATCCTCACAATCATTGCTGTGTTTAAGCCCATTGTTGTAGCCACTGTGTCAATCCAGCTCATAAAGGGTCTTCCTTTTTCTCACTGACCCTCTACCAAGCATGATGTCCTTCTCCAGGGATTGGTCCCTCCTGATAGCATGTCCAAAGTAAGTGAGATGAAGATTCACTATCCTCACTTCTAAGGAGAATTCTGGCTGTACTTCTTCCAAGACAAACGTTTGTTGTTCTGGCAGTCCATGTCCATGGTACATTCAATATTCTTCATCAACACCATAATCAAAAGGCATCAATTTTTCTGTGGTTTTCCTTATTCATCATCCAGCTTTCACATGCATAGGAGGTAATTGAAAATGCCACTGCTTGAGTCTGGTGCACCTTAGTCCTCAATGTGATACCTTTGCTTTTTAACACTTTAAAGAGGTCTTTTGCAACAGATTTGCACAATGCAATATGTCATTTGATTTCCTGATTGCTGCTTCCATGGATGTTAATTGTGGATCCAAGTAAAATGAAATCCTTGACATCTTCATATATTTTCCCCATTTATCATGATGTTGCTTATTGGTCCAGTTGTGAGGACATTTGCTTTCTTTATGTCAAGATGTAATCCATACTGAAAGCTGTAGTCTCTGATCTTCATCAGTAAGTGCTTTAAGTCCTCTTCACTTTCAGCAAACAAGGTTGTGTCATCTGCATAATGCAGGTTGTTAGTCTTCCTCCAATCCTAATACCACATTCTTCTTCATGTATTTCAGCTTCTCAGATTATTGGAGCCATGGTTAAGATTTGGGCTGCTAACCAAAATGTTAGCAGTTCAAATCTGCTAGCTGCTACTTGGAAATCATTTGGGGCAGTTGTACTCTGTCCTATAGAGTTGTTACGAGGTGGAATTAACTCAACGACAATGTGTCTGTTTTTTTTTTTTTGGTTTTCTCAGATTATTAGTTCAACATGTAGATTAAATAAGTATGGGAAAAGAATACAACCCTGACACACACCTTTCCTGATTTTAAACCATGCAGTATACCCTTGCTCTGTTCAAAAATTGCCCCTCAGCTTATGTGCATGTCTATGCAATTGAGCATGAGAACAATTCAGTGCTCTGGAAATCTCATTCTTCACAATGTTCTCCATAATTTGTTATGATCCATACAGTCAAATGCCTTTGCATAATCAATAAAACACAGGTAAACATCCTTCTGGTATTCTCTGCTTTCAGCCAGGATCCATCTGACATCAGCAAAGATATCCCTGGTTCCACGTCCTCCTCTGAATCAGACTTGAGCTTCTGGCAGTTTCCTATTAATGTACTGCTGCAATGACTTTTGAATGATTTTCAGCAAAATTTTCTTGACTATGATATTGTTTGATAATTTCCACATTCCTTTGCGTCCACTTTTCTTTCGGATGGGCACAAATATGGATCTCTTCCAGCAGATTGGCCAGGTAGCTGTCTTCCATATTTCTTGGCACAGGAGAGTGAGCACTTCCAGCGTTACATCCATTTGCTGAAACATCTCGATAGATATTTTGTCAGTTCCTGGAGCTTTGCTTCTGCCAATGCTTTCAGTTCATCTTGGACTTTTTCCTTCAATCCACCAGTTCTTGATCATATGCTACCCCCAGAAATGGTTGAAAGTTGACCAATTCTTTTTGATAAAGATATTCTGTATATTCCTCCATCTTCTTTTGATGTTTCCTTATCATTTAATATTTTACTCATAGAATCTTTTAATATTGCTACTCAAGTCTTGTATTTTTCTTTAGTTATTTCTGCTTGTGGGTTTTAGTGGGTTTATTTCTGCTTGAGAAATATTGAGTGTGCTTTTCCTTTTGGTTTTCTTACTCTAGTCTTTGCACATGTCATTATAATACTTTACTTTGTCTTCTGGAGCCATGCTTTGAAATCTTTTGTTCAACTCTTTTACTTTATCATGTCTTCCATTTGCTTTAGCTACTCTATATTCGAGAGGAAGTTTCAGAGTCTCTGCTGACATCCATTTTTGTCATTTCTTTCTTTCTCGTCTTTTTAATAATGTCTTGCTTTCTTCATGTATGATATCCTTGATGTCATCCCCTAACTCATCTCTTCTTTGGTCATTAGTGTTCAATGCATCAAGTCAATTCTTGAGGAGGTCTCTGAATTAAAGTGGGACATAGTCAAGGTTGTTCTTTGGCTCTCATGGATTTGTTTTTTCTTCAACTCCAACTTGAACTTGCATATGAGGAATTGAAGGTCTGTTCCACAATCAGCCCCTGACATTGTTCTGCCTTATAATATCGAGGTTCTCCATCATATCTTCCACAGATGTGGTCAATTTGATTCCTGTGTATTACATTTGTCAAAGACCATGTGTAGAGTTGTGGTTTATATTGTTGCAAAAATGTATTTCCAATGAATAGGTAGCTGGTCTTGCAAAATTCTATCAAGTGATCTTCCTTGTCATTGTTACCACCAAGGCCATATTTTCCAACTTCTGATTCTTCTGCTTTGTTTCAAACTTTTGGATTCCATACGAAAAATTATGACCTCCTGTTTGGCCTCATTCATGCAATAAAGGAACTATAAAAAACTATGAAGGTTTACTCTATCTTCCAGTGCTGAAAAGACCACACATGCCCTATATAAAATCTCTTATTAGAAGTGTGGCAGACTGCACTATTCGAAGCTGGTTGCAAAAATATCCCTCATCTCGTGCACTCTTCTGGAACCTTGCCATTATCCCATAAGGTCAAATCACTTGCATTCCTGTGAAACTGCGTGGGACTTTGTGACTGCCTTGGCAAATAAAGTTCTTCAGAACTGACACTATGTGACTTCTGAGGCTATGTCATAAAAATGACTTCCACCCGATTCTCCTAGAATGCTTGTTCTTGGAATCCAGAAGCCATGTTGTGAGGAAGCCTAAGGAGTCCATGAAGAGGCCCATATGAAAAAACAGAAACAGGTTAAATGTTCCCAAGTTTAGATTTCTTAAATGGAGCATATATGTACCATACAATGGAACAATATATAGTGATTTAAATGATGAGGTTATTTTGCATTTATTTCCAAGAAAACCTGTGGCTGTGAGTTACAAATTTTTAAGTAAAAATAAAAAAAAGTTATAAAACAATACATCTAATACATTCTTGTTTTTGTTATAAATAGATTACAGATATAGATATATCTAGATAGCTAACAATCTTGATGCTGTTGTCGTGTGCCATCAAGTTGATTTTGACTCAAAGGGACCCCCTGTGACAGAGCAGAACTATCTCATAGGGCTTTCTTGGGTGCATTTTTTATGGGAGGATATCACCAGGTTTTTCTCCCAAGAAGCCACTGGGTAGGGTTGAACTACCAACCTTTAGGTAAGCACCTCTAAACTTGCACCAACAGGGCTACAAAAGCCTGGAAGAAGATACATCAAAATATCACCAGTGATTATATCTAAATAGTAGGATGGCAAGTGATTTTTTTTTCATGTTTCACTTATCTGTATTTTCTAATTTTTCTTGCAATTTCTGAGTAAAATTTTTAGAATTATGTAACCCAAATTGCTTTAGGTGTTCTATTTCCTAATTCTATAGTCCCATTGTATGCAAATGACGCTGAAAACCTAGTAAGTACAGCTTCCTTAATGTGACCGGATTCTGGAAATGCCTTTTAAAAAGTGCCTTTCACAAATGCCTATAAATACTTCCCGCAGGGGCCTGGGACTAGGCTGAAAATGTCTTCTCTGCAAAACTGAAAAATAGCTATAGATTACCCCTGCCTTGGAAAACGCTCCCCTCTTGCTCTTACTCAGAGGTATTTATTCTTGTTTCTTGTGCTGTAATCATTGATCTCAAAATAGAAGCCGCTGTGGTTAAATCCGTAAACATTTTGATTTTAGGGAGCTTTTTTAAAGTCATACCATGTTCACTCATGTTCGTTACATAACCTTCAAGTTTATTGAATTTGATAATAATTTTATAATAACCTGACAACCCAAAACCCAACCCAGTGCCCTCGAGTCGATTCCGACTCATAGCGACCCTATAGGACGGAGTAGAACTGCCCCATGGGTTTCAATAGTTACTATAAAACTGCAGGAAAAGTTAAAAAAAAAAAAAAAAAAAAAAACCACTGTGCAAAGCCTTCCTCTTCTTTCTGCTAAGACCATTCTCTAGCATCCTAAATCTGTTCATGAATAGTTCCCAAAGCAAAGTGAGGTAACCAGTGGAAAAGGGCAGTTCCACACCTATCTGACCTCTGCTCTACCGTCTCCCTTATGTCCTCTCTTCCTTCACTCACAAGTCTAGGAATAGGAAAAACATATTTTCTTACCTAGATTTGTGATATCGATCTCTATGGTTGACACCATTTTAGAGAACAGCTTTCTAAAGAGCAAGAATTTAATTGAAAAAAATGAAATGTCTTTTTCTGCTTCACTGGATTTTGGGGACTAAGGAGTTCCTGGGTGGTACAAAAGGTTAAGTGCTCAGCCGCTAACAAAAAGGTTGGCAGTTTGAGTCAACCCAGAGGTACCTCTGAAGAATGGCCTTGTGATCTACTTCCGAAAAATCAACCATTGAAAACTTTATCTAGCACAGTTCTACTCTGATGCAAATGGGGTCCCTTTGAGTTGGACCTGACTCAGAAGGCAACTGTTTTTTGATTGTTTGTTTGTTTGTTTTTTAATGAGAACTATAGAAAGTAAAATAGTTACTGTCTCAGAAAACAAGAATCTATAGTCAGATGGGGCTTTTGTTCTCTCTGTACTCAATGCCCACAACTTTTTAGAAGCTTTTTATTGATGAGATTACATTAACTACCCATTAGCTAATAGAAAACTTTTTTTTTTTTTTGTCAGCATGGAGAAGATATATTAAAATTGACACAGAATGAAAAATTTAAATATAAAAGCCATACCTTTAAATGTTTCATATTCATAGGAAGATCTACGTGACTGGAAGTCATAATCCAAGTCAAACTTAATTTACGTTTTGTTTACATCCTATTTTGTTTGGTTACATTCTATTCTGTCAGCAAACTATAACACAAGGTATATTTTACCTAAAATGCATACATACATTTTTCTACGTGGTTAGTAAAAATAGTTATAACCAGAACGCATGGTATTTAAAAAAATTATTGGTGCAGTATTTATATTTTATAATAGAAATTACAGGAAGTCCAGGGCTTCTGGCCAAGAAATGTGAATTTAAAAAAGAAAAGAAATGCCTCACTTTCTGGGAAGCGTTTATTATCTACCCCAACCCTTTTTAAATGAAGGATTTGTGATTTGTCAGTGTCAAGCAGGATGCCCTCCTATTAGGCTTTGGAAGGAGAAGCCATCTTCTCCCCCAGAAGTGCCTATGATTCATTCCTATTATTACTTCTCTGTTTTTAGTTTCTTAAAGGCAGGTATGGTCAAATTTTTCCCTACAAACAATTTAACCAAAGGCAAGATATAAGCTTTGAGTAATATATAACTTGAGTTAAAATCAATTTTCATAGTACTAAAGCTAGTAAGATCTGTTTTCTTCTAACTCAAATCTGTATTTTATATTTGATTAGAATTGTTTCATCTCTTTATATGATAATGAAATATTTGTATAAGAAATACAGCCTGCACTAGGAAATCGAGGATTTTCCAAACTTGGTTGCATGCGAGAATCCTTAGAATCTTTTGTAAAAGGCAGTTTCCCAAATTCTACCACAAATTTCCTTAATTACTACTGCTAGGAATAGACACAGGCTTTCTGGAATTATGGCTGAATCACAAAAGAAGGGTTTGAAATAAATAGGTGAATAAAAACTAAAAGTGATACTTATCTAAATTCTACATGAAGCATTTAGTACTTGTACTTTCAAGAAATGAGAAGAGGCTTCGTTATTTCATGTATCATTGTATCGTTAACATTTCTCCATGTCATTAAATAGCATGTATGCTGTTTGAGATCAAATATGTACACAGCTTAAGAAAAACTATTAAAGCAAATATTTAAAACAAGTCTCATTAAGAGTTAGATCATACTTTTAAGGATTTTACAGTTTTGTTATGAAGTCAGTATTTCGATACAATAAAAACCAAAAACCAAACCCACTGCCATTGAGTCGATTCCGACTCATAGCAACCCTATAGGACAGGGTAGAACTGCCCCATAGAGTTTCCAAGGAGTGCCTGGCAGATTCGAACTGCTGACCCTTTGGTTAGCAGCCATAGCACTTAACCACTACACCACCAGGTTTCCTTCAATACAATAGAATTACTTTAAAAGTGATTTGAGAAGACTTTTATTTCTAACAACACGGCAAAGAAAACATACTGGTTCATAACATCTAAACATACTGGATAAAATTAATAAACCAGCTTTTAAATGCAAATCGAACTGAGAGTTAGAAGAAACAATAAGCCTCAGAATAAAATAAACTGCAGATAATGAAACTATCCAGTAGGAAATCTATAATAAATGCCTTAATGTTTATAATGAAATAAGTCAGGGAATAAAAAATGAAAAAGATAAGCAATAAAAGGCTATTGTAAATGACCAAGTGAATTTGATAAAGAACTAAATAGAACTTCTCAAAATAAATTACATATTCATACATAGTATAATTAGAGATTCAATGGATCAATTCAGTAGTATATTAGACAAAAAGCACAAAACAGACTAACCGTTCTGAACTAAAGTAATTAACCAGAATGAGCACAATATGAAAAAAGATTGGAAAGATAAAAGGAAGAGTTAAGTGATGTTGTTGCTGGTATGTGCCATCGAGGCAGTTCCCACAGGTAGTGACCCTATGGACCACAAAATGAAACACTGCCCGGCCCTTTGGTGTCCTCAGAGTCGTTGTTATGCTTGAACCCATTGTTACAGCCATGGTGCCAATCCATCTTGTTGAGGGTTTTCCTCTTTTCCTCTGACTCTGTACTTTACAAAGCATGATGTCCTTCTTCAGGGACTGATTCCTCCTGACAATCGTCTACAGTGATGTAGATGATTGAATAAAATGACCTAACGTATGTCTTATGAATATATAGAAAGAAAAACACATGGAAATTATATTTTTTACATTGAGGATGAGCAAAACAATGACAAACGACTTTTGTAATGAGATAAAAGACATTTTTTAAAATGTACATCTAAATGTATCATAATCCAATAGCTGAACACCAAGGGCAAAAAGATATTAAAACTGATTAGAGAGGAAAGATAAATCATCTACCAAAAATCAGCCCTAAGATTGATAGCTAACATAGTGATAGAAGCAAAAAATAGTGGATTTACGTTATTTCCAATCTGACAGTAAGTAGACCTCAAGTTAGAATGCTAAAGCTAGTGAATTCATATTTAAAGAATAAAAACAAAGTATTCTCAAAAATCTAAAAATAACTATACTACTCCTTCACTGATAGCATTCTACAGGATATAATTTAAGAAGAGAAAAATCATTCCAGAAGGAATGTCTGAAATATAATAAAGAACTGTGAGCAAATTAAAAAGTAAATATGGGGGTTAGTAAAGGATGCCTAATGAGTGTGTGTGTGTGCATGTGTGTGTGTATGCCATCCTGAAAATAATATTTAAAATTTCAGGCTAACCACATTCACTTAAGAGCATGAATACCAAAATGTTCAAAAAAATCATTGCCATCAAGTCGATTCCAACTCATAGTGACCCCATAGGACAGAGTAGAACTGCCTCATAGGGTTTCCAAGGAGTGGCTGATGGATTCGAACCGCTGACCTTTTGGTTGGCCGCAGAGCTCTTAACCACTGTGCCAGCAGGGTGTCAAATGTTTAAAATATTCCAACAAATAAAATTGAATAGTATATTTAAAAGATTACATATTTTGACCCATTTTGGATTATTCCAGGAAAAATAGGTTGATTCACCACTAAGAAATGAATCAATAAAATAATTAATTCAGAAAAACTATTAGGCAGATACTGGACTGGAGTTTATCTCCGCATAGTGAATCAGGTGATAGGATGGCATTACCCAGGTTCTATGGTGATGAGGGTATTAGCCAGGACATGGAGATTGGGAGTCAGACCCAGAGAAGCAAGGCAGGACAGGCCAGAACCAGCACTGGGCCATGAGGCCAGGGCTGAACTCAGGCAAGGAAACTTGATAGTAACTCAGACTTTTGCATTAAAGCTATACAAATCCTTCTCCTGTTGGAACAAGTTTCAACATTCAGCTTGGGTGGGGAGATACTCAGGTGGCCGATCTATGGTAAGAGGTAAATTACAGAGATCGGAGCCAGGCAAGGCCTAGAAATAGCGTACTTAAACAACCCATGATTAATTAAATCACTTTTCTATTTTAATTAGAGATTTAGCATCTCAGATTCTCAATGCACAAGTTTAAAGGATAAGAAATCTCCAACTCTAGGATATTTTCATTTTTTCCCAAATTTCTCAGGGATTTATTCCTCCTTTAGTTTAGTTCTTGTTATAATTCAGTGATAGTGGAAGACTGTTGGTGTTGGGTGCTACCGAATCTGTTCCGACTCATAGCAATCCTATGTACAACAGAAGGAAACTGCCCAGCCCAGTGCCATCTTCACAATCTTTGCTATGCTTGAATGAATGGTTGCAGCCACTATATCAATCCATCTCATTGAGGGTCTTCTTTTTTTTTTGCTGACCTTTCACTTTACCTTGCATGATATCCTTTTCCAGGAACTTGTCCTTCCTGATAACATGTTCAAAGTATACAAGACAAAGTCTCTCCAACTATGCTTCTAAGAAGCATTCTGGCCGTACTTCTTCCAAGACAGATTTGTTCATTCTTCTGGTAGTCCACGGTATATTCAAGTTCATCAAAACCATAATACACAGGCATTGATTCACCTTCGGTCTTGCTTATGCCTTGTTCAGTTTTTGCATGCCTGTGAGGTAATTGAAAATATCATGGCTGGGTCAGGCACACCTTTGACCTCAAAGTAACATCTTTGCTTTTCAACACCTAAAAGAGACCCCTTGAAGCAGATTTGCCAGATGCTATAAGATGCTGAAGATCCCACGATTGAATTGCAAGACCAACAACTCCTTCATTGCAAATACCTTTCTTCACCAACATAAATTGTGACTCTACATGTGGACCTCCTTAGACAGCATATGCAGTAATCAAATTGACTATATCTGTGGAAAGAGATGATGGAAAAGCTCAATATAATCAGTCAGTACAAGGCCAGGGGCCGACTGTGGAGCAGGCCATCAATTACTCACATGCAGTTCAAGTTGAAACTGAAGAAAATTAGAACAAGTCCATGAGAACCAAAATACGACCTTGAGTATATCCTACCTGAATTTAGAGGCCATCTCAAAAATAGATTTGATGCGTTGAACACTAATGACCAAAGACCAGATGAGTTGTGGAATGACATCAAGGACATCACACATGAAGAAAGAAAGAGGTCATTAAAAAGACAGGAGAGAAAGAAAGACCTAAATGGATGTTAGATGAGATTCTGAAACCTGCTTTTGAACGTCAAGTAACTAAAGCAAAAGGAAAAGATGATAAAGTAAAAGAGGTGGACAGAAGATTTCAAAGGGCGGCTCAAGAAGACAAAATAAAGTATTATGATGACATGTGCTAAGATCTGGAGATAGAAAACCAAAGGGGAAGAACACACTCAGCATTTCTCAAGCTGAAAGAACTGAAGAAAAAAAAATTTAAGCCTGAAGTTGCAATACTGAAGGATTCTACAGGGAAAATATTAAACAATGCAGGAAGCATCAAAAGTATATGAAGTGAATACAGAGTCACTACACCAAAAAAAAAAATCTGTCGATATTCAACCATTTCAGGAGGTAACGTATGATCAGGAACCTATGGTACTGAAGGATGAAATCCAAGCTGCAGTGAAGGCATTGGTGAAAAACAAGGCTCCAGGAATTGATGGAATATCAACTGAGACGTATCAACAAACAGATGGAGCACTGGAAGCACTCACTCCTCTATGCCAAGAAATTTGGAAGACAGCTACCTGGCCAACTGGCTGGAAGAGATCCATATTTATGCCTATTCCCCAGAAAGGTAATCCAACCAAATATGGAAATTATCAAACTATATCATTAATATCACACGCAAGTAAAATTTCTTTATATAGTCCAGTTTCTTGGAATATTTGTTCAGCATACTGATTGAATATTTGTGGTGAAAGGTACACACACCTTTCCTGACTTTAAACCATGCAGTATTCCCTTGTTCTGTTGGAACTACTGCCTCTTGGTATTTGTACAGGTTCCTCAAGAGTACAATGAGGTGTTCTGGAACTCCTATTCTTTGTAATGTTATCTATAATTTGTTATGATCCACACAGTCAAATGACTTTGCATAGTCAATAAAACACAGGTAAACATCTTTCTGGTATTCTCTGCTTTCAGCCAAGGTTCATCTGACATTAGCAATGATATACCTGGTTCCACATCCTCTTCTGAATCCAGTTTGAATTCCTGGCAGTTCCCTATCCATGTACTGCTACTGCCACTTTTGAATGATCTTCAGCAAAATTTTATGTGTGTGTGATATTAATGATACTGTTTGATAAATTCCACATTCATATCACCTTTTTTTGGAATAGGTATAAATATGGATCTCTTCCAGTTGGTTGTCCAGGTAGCTGTCTTTCAAATTTCTTGAAATAGACAAGTGAGCACCTCCAGTGCTGCATCTGTTTGTTGAAACATCTCATTTGGTATTCCATCAATTCCTGGAGTCTTGTTTTTCACCAATGTCTTAAGCGCAGTTTGGACTCCTTTCTTCAGTACCATCAGTTGTTGATTATATGCTACCTCCTGAAATGATTGAAGCTAGATGAATTCTTTTTGGTACAGTGACTCTGTGTATTCTATAGTAGACAATATTATTGTCCAATTTAAAATGGCCAATACCAGTCCATCTCAGCTCACCAACACCTAGGATATCAATCTTTATGTGGTCCATTTCATTTTTGTTGACTTCCAGTTTTCCCGGCTTCATACTTCGTATACTCCACGTTTTGATTATTAATGGATGTTTCCAGCTGTTTCTTCTTATTTGAGCCATGCCACATCAGCCAGCGGAGGTCTGAAAAGCTTGACTCCATCCACATTATTAAGATGGACTCTACTTTGAGAGGGTAGCTCTTCTTAGGTAGTATTTTGAGTGCCTTCCAATCTGAGGAGCTCATCTTCTGTCACTGTATCAGACAACGTTCCACTACTATTCATAAGGTCTTCACTGGCTTTTTTTTTTTTTTCTTCAGAAGCACATTGCCAGGTCTTTTTTCCTAGTCTGTCTTAGTCTGGAAGCTCTGCTGAAACCTGTCCACCACGGATTACCCTTCTTGTATTTGAAATACTGGTGGTATAGCTTTCAGCACCACAGCAACATGCAAGCTACCACAGTAAGACAAACTGACAGATACATGGGGATTGGAAAAATATTTCCATTAAATCCAGTGGATTATTAGCTAAGAAACATGACAAGAAATGGAATACATAGGTGCTGTCGAGCTGGTTCTGACTCATAGTGACCCTATGTACAACAGAACAAAACACTGCCTGGTCCTGTGCCATCCTCACAATTTTGCTATGCTTGAGCCCACAGTTGCAGCCACTGTGTCAATTCATCTGGTTGAGGGCCTTCCTCTTTTTTGCTGACCCTTTACTTTACCAAGCATGATGTCCTTCTACAGGGACTGGTCCCTCCTGATAACATGGCCAAAGTATGTTAGACAAAGTCTAATGAGCATTTTGGCTGTATTTCTTCCAAGACAGATTTGTCCATTCTTCTGGCAGTCCATGGTATATTTAATACTCTTCTCCAACATAGTAATTCAAAGGTGTCGATTCTTCCTCAGTCTTCCTTGTTCATTATCCAGCTTTTACACTCATATTAGATGATTGAAAACACCATGGCTTGTGTCATAGATTGAACTGTGTCCCCCCAAAATATGTGTCCACTTGCCTGGGCCATAATTCCCAGTTGTGATTGATTGTCCACCATTTTGTCATCTGATGTGATTATCCTATGTGTCGTAAATCCTAACTCTATGATGTTAATCAGGCAGGATTAGAGGTAGTTATGTTAATGAGGCAGTGCTCAATCCAGAAGATTAAGATGTGTTTTAAGCCAGTCTCTTTTGAGATATAAAAGGAAGAAGCAAGCAGAGAGACATGAGGACACATACCACCAAGAAAGTAGTGCCAGGAGACTATCGCGTCCTTTGCACTTGGGGGTCTCTGCACTGAGAAACCCCTAATCCAGGGGAAGATTGATGACAAGGACATTCCTCAAGAGGCAACAGAGACAGAAAGTCTTCCCTTGGAGCTGGCACCCTGAATTTGGATATCTAACCCCCTAGACTGTGAGAGAATAAGTTTATTTATTAAAGCCATCCACTTGTGGTATTTGTTAGAGCAGCACTAGATAACTAAATCAGCTTGGGTCAGATGCACCATAGTCCTTAGAGTGACATCTTTGTTTTTTGACACTTAAAAAAAGATATTTTGCAGCAGATTTGTCCAATGCAATGTGTTGTTTGGTTTCTTGGCTGCAGCTTTCAAGAACATTGATTGTGGACCTAAGTAAAATGAAATCCTTGACAGCCTCAGTCTTTTCTCCATTTATCATGATGTTGTTTATTGGTACAGTTCTGAGGATTTTTGTTTTCTTTATGTTGAGGTGTAATGCATACTGAAGGCTGCGGTCTTTGATTTTCATCAGTAAGTACTTCAAGTCCTCTTCACTTTCAGCAAGCAGGTTGTGTCATCTGCAATATATCATAGTCAGGGAATATTATGGGCTTCCCATTAGTTAGGCCCTTGCCACTACCTCTTTGTACCATGACAGTACCCATGAGAACTGTCTTCTTTTTTTTCAGAGGTAGAGATTCAGACCGTTCTCTTCTACACTCTAGAGCTACCAGGAAATTCTCTTCTTCAGCGAGTGTTTATCCAAATCTCTCTTGATGAATGAATTAGTGAGTGGATGTCTTCCCTCAAGACTAATAGAATGTCACATCTCCTCCTTCCCCTTGTGAGGCCCCTAAGTTTGTCTTTTCTTGAGGGAAGTGTAATCGGTATGCTCTAGGTCACTCTCCAGTAACTGCAGTTAGGATGGTTCGCCAGTCTCAAAGCTTCCAAGTCTGCCTACTCACGCACCAAACATGGTCCTTTCTAAACACCCTCAGGGACGCTTCCACACACTGCCTAAGCTTCAGCATTTGTGGGTACATCACTTCAAATGGGTGTGTATGTGGTGATGGGGGGGTCTGTATTTCACATCTAATTGGAGGCACTACCTGTGGTTCTACCATGTCTCAGCTCTTGGTGTTCTTTTATGCCATTGCTTATACCAGTGTATTGGCCTAGGGCCACTAATCAAATCCTTACTTCTTTTTGAACAATGTTCCGTGAGTTGCTGGCCACCAGACATCTGATCCTTCGACAACCAGAAGTGGTTGCTGTGCTGCTGGTTTCCATGCTATATGCCTCCTACTTGTTGATATTTCTTCCCTCTCTGGGCTTTAACAAATTGCTCTTTAAGTGAAGGATCTCACAACAACACTCTTCGAATGCCTTGAGACACAAAATTTAGTTTATTTCCTCCCTCCTTCCCTTTCTCCCTCCCCCTCTCCTTTCTTTTGTTCCTTCCAAGGCTGTTGTTCTCAGTGAGACTAAGCCAGGTCAGGCTGGATCCTGGCTGGAGCATCCCATCAGATCTGTGGTGCCTAGAGCCAGCCCAAAGGAGGGAAGAAGGGCCAAAGCTATGGAAACGCTCATTCTAATTAGACTTTAGGTGCTGTGGATGGGCTCTCAGGATGTCCTCAGCATGAAGCCCCATTCTCTGCAGCTCATGGAAACTGGACAGAGCAGCCAGAAGCAGAGTTGACCCATCCCACATCCATGCCCTGAAAAGTCACATTGCACATCTACACCTTCCCGCCCTTCTTTCTTCCCTCCCTTCCTTCCTTCTTTCCTCCGTTCCTCCCTTTTCTCCTTTTCTTCCTTCCTTTCTTTCCCACTTATTCCACAGCTCTTTCCTTCTGAGAACAAACAGAACTTCCAGAAGGCTGGATAACAGTGTCATCAAAGGACCTTGCAGTACCAGGAATAAGAGCTTTCTTGCCGCAGTCTTAGATCTTTCATACCCGTAGCCATTTTCTCCCACTTGTGCCCTTGTCCCTTCCTGTCTTCCAACCCATTGCTCCCCACTCCCAGCCAGCCTGTCAAAAAGGTTGCAGGTGCTTTCCTATGGGACTTCTCATCCCCTTGCAGACCAGGAGATATCTGTATTCAATATAAATATCCCCAAATTTTTCTGTGGGTTACAATCTTTTTGGAACAGTCTGCGTTAGTTTTCAGGTTTTCTAGCTAGGACATCTTCTAAGTCCACCCAGTGGCCTTCCTGTGCTTCAGCTCTGGCTCTGCTCAGAGTCTACTACAGAGAGTTTTATTCCCAAACAGACAGAGTCAGATCATTCTCCTGGGGCTTAGTTCTTGGTATCCATTGAAATGTAAATGGCACTCCACTAATGTTTCCCAGATTGAGTGGCACAGAGCACAAATGTCCAATGAGATGCTAATAGGTATTCTGAAAAGAAAAAAATATTCCCAAGTTAAATGAATTTGGGAAACACTGCATACTCCCGCAGAATTGTAATGCATATTAGCTTATTTTTTAAATCCGCAAAGTTCTTTAGTGAAGGAATCCAGTCTTTTATTTAACCAGAACTTTCCAAACTTTTTTGATCACTGGCTCTTCTTTTCTGATTAATACCTATTTACATTTTGTGGAACACTAGTGTTCTGTTTATCTTAGCCTGGGAGGCACAGGAATGTTCCTTTCTCATGGTCCATTTCCAAATCCCTTCTCAGACAGTCAAAAGAAGATTTATTTTTGTTGCTGTTATTCAGTTATTGTGTTCTAACTCAGCACCAGGGAATAATGTGCAGGTCTGTTTTAACGTGAGACTCAAGCTGCAGACGTGCCGCCTATGCTCTGGGACTCTCCAGGGTGGTTTTCAACCACTTCAAGCAGCGATTCCTAGATCATTTCTTTCATATCATGCCACAGGAATCTTGGCCTCAGAAAATTCTTCTTCATACTTAAGTGACCTTCCCTGAGTCTCCTGCTTCCCTTCTCACCCCCTGGAAATCCATGGCTCCAGGCTGTGGAAAGCCTGTCTTCTGCGTTGGCTTCTATCTACACCAGCATTACCTACCTTGTCTTCACAAGAGCAGGCTGGGCTTCGGTAAAATACCCATGCTGGGAGGAAAGGTTACCTTTGGCATTTTTTGTTTAGTGTCTAGGAGTTTAAAGAAATCATCCACAGAGTCTATTTCCCAAACTCAGATGGTGTTTTGGATTGAATCATGGTTTCCAAATATGAATTGAAGTCTTGACTCCCGTACCTGTGGGTGTGACCATGTTTGGAAATAGGGGTTTTCTTCTGTTACACTACAGAGGTCATACCAGGTAGGATGTGTCCTAAACCAAAGACAATTTTGAGTTATAAAAAGAGTAGGATAGACACAGACACAAAAACCGGGGGAAGACAGACACCAAGTAACACCAAGAAACACCAGAGACCTCACAGGGCTACCAACAAGGAAGGGCCTCGCCCTAGGAGCCAAGCACTGAATTTGGACTTTCAGTCTCCTGTATGGTGAGAAAATGAATTCCTATTCTTAGAAGCCACCCACTTGTGGTCTTTTCTGCTATGGCAGCACAACCCGTTGCCGTCGCACCGATTCCAACTCATAGCAACTCTATAGGACAGATTGGAACCACCCCATAAGGTCTCCAAGGAGCAGCTGGTGGATTTGAACTGCCAACCTTTTCATTGTTAGCAGCCAAGCTCTTAACCACTGTGCCACCACGGCCTCATGGCAGCATTAGGTAACTAAAATACTTACGATACCTGTAAGTATAACACATCCCGCCTGTGGCTCTTGTAAAAAAAAAAAAAAAAAAAACAAATAAACTACCTAGTAGCTCTGTTTGCTTATTTAGTCCACTCCTAACTGAAGTAGAGAGTCAGCAAAAAGGAGGAAGACCCTCAACGAGATGGATTGACACAGTGGCCACAACAACGGGCTCAAGCATAACAATAATTGTGAGGATGGTGCAGGACTAGGCAGTGTTTCATTCTGTTATATATAGGATTGCAATGATTTGGAACTGACTCGATGGCACCTAACAACAACAACCACCTAGTGAAATGATAACAGATAATCCGTAGCCAACCATTCATACCTTAATTCCATTCTTTAGTATCACCAGCCTCCCACCAGTCACGTCCCTTTTTCTGGAACACTCCTATCTTTGGGTTCCAACCGAAACCTTCCACAGGGTTTTCTCCCCATTCAGAGCTCAGTTCAAATTCTGCCTGCCCCTCACCTCTGCAGTCTAGGTCAGGTTATTTCACAACAGGTTTCTTTCTTTCTGAGTGTTCTCCTTAAATTGCAATCATGTGCTTATTTTTTGTTACAGAAAAATTAAACATGAGAAAATTGTGTAGTAAGCTCCCATGTATGCAGTTCCAATCAAAAGCAATGGCCAACGTTTTGCTGATTTTGTTCTGTCTATACCACTATTTCATTTTTACTTAAAGATTTTGAAAAAAATTCCGTGTAATCTTGTCATTTATCCTCTAAGTACTTCAGGATACAGTATCCGCTGCTAACTAATAAGAAATATATGTCATCTTACCATGACATTATTGCCAAACAAAATTAACAAAAACATGTAATATCCCCTCCACACTTAATTTCCCTCAGTAGCTTCACAATGTATTTTCACACATGGTTTGTTTGAATCAGGATCCTAATAGGGTTTATACATTGCATCTGGTCATTAAACTCCCTTATAACTTTCTTTTATTTTATAAATCATCCATATTCTGTCTTATTTTTTTAATTTTTGTTTTTACGCTGTTAGAAAAACCAGATCATATGTCCTCCAAATTTAATTAATTACTTCTTCCTGGTATTTGTTATGAGCACTGGTGACTCAATGATTAAGCGCTTGGTTGCTAAATGAAAGGTTGGTGGTTCCAACCCACTCAGTGGCTCCACAGGAGAAAGACCTGGGGATCTAAAAACCCTATGGAGCAGGGTCTTCGACTTGAAGGCACCTAACAAAAACACGTTTCTAATGTTTAGGCAAAAATACGTCGGAAGTCCTTCCTATTGCATCTCTTCATTGAGACCATAATGACCGCCTGATTCAGTTCGGGGGATTATTATGTCCATATGTGCTAGTATCTCATCAACCATTAGCTAATTATTTTCCTATTCAACGAAATTGCTGCTTAGGGCCCTTTTGTCATTGTCATTGTTGTTAGATGCTATTGAGTCAGTTCCAACTCATAGCAACCCTATAAGACAGAATAGAGCTGCCCCATAGGGTTTCCAACGAGCAGCTGGAGGATTTGCACTGCCAACCTTTCGGTTAGCAGCCAAGCTCTTAATCACTGTGCCACCAGGGCTCCATTTTGTCATTAGGAGTTGCAAAATGATGATTTTCTAATAAGATTCCATTTTTCTAGGTTGATTAACTATAATTTGCCTTTACTTAAAATTTGGTTTGTAGCAGATACTATGTGGTTTAAAATCAGGAAAGTATGTGCATCAGGGTTGTATTCTTTCACCATATTTATTTAATCTGTATACTGAGCAAATATAATCCGAGAAGCTGGACTATATGAAGAAGAATGTGGCATCAGGATTGGTGGAAGATTCACTAACAACCTGTGATATGCAGATGACACAATCTTGCTGAAAATCAAGAGAACTTGAAGCGCTTACTGATGAAGATCAAAGACTACAGCCTTCAGTATGGACTATATCTCAACATAAAGAAAACAGAAATTCTCATAACTGGATCAATAGCAACATCATGATAAATGGAGAAAGTATTGAAGTGGTCAAGAATTTCATTTTACTTGGATCCAAAATCAACGCCCACAGAAACAGCGGTTAAGAAATTAAACAATGTATTGCAGTGGGCAAATCTGCTTCAAAAGACCCCCTTTAAAGTGTTGCAAAGCAAATGTCACCTTAGAAATAAGGTGCGCCTGAGTTTTTTTTTTTTTTTAGAGCCAAGCCTTGATATTTTCAATCACCTTGTGTGCATGCAAACATTGGACAATGAATAAGGAAGATGGAAGAAGAACTGACATATTTGAATTACGGTGTTGGTAAAAAAAAAAATTGAATATAACTTGGACTGCCAGAAGAACCAACAAGTCTGTCTTAGAAGTATAGCCAGAATGCTCCTTGAAAGGAAGAATAGCTAGACATCTCGTATTTGGGACATATCATCAGGAGGGACCACTCCCTGGAAAAGGACATCATGCTTGGTAAGGTACAGGGTCGGCAAAAAAGAGAAAGACCCTCTACAACATTGACTGACACAGTGGCTGCAACAGTGGGCTCCAACATGGCAATGATTGTGAAGATGATGCAGTCTGGGCAGTGCTTCATTCTGTTGTACATACGGTTGCTGTGAGTTGGAACCAACTCAAGGGCACCTAACAGCAACAACAGTTTTTACCAGAAAGGCAGGTAAATGCTTACTCCTTTGATTTATTAATTTTTCTACTTAAAGAGGTGTTACCCTAAAAACTTGAAATGATGAAAATTTGTAATGTTCACAATGTCTCAACTTTGGTCACTTGGAATCATAGTCTCTAAATCTGCTTCTTGGGGCATAATCCTTTTAATCATTTAATGTTCTCTGGTTTTTTGACAGAGTGTGACGTCCTGGTTCCTCTTGTACTTGCCCCAGACAAGAAAGCAAACATTTCTTCAAACATCCCCATTTTTTCTAATGGAAAATGTCACTTAGGAGCCACGATCTCAGTGCTAGAGGGATTTATTAGGTTGTCATTACTTCTAGGCAGTAGGCAACAGACATTTTAAGAGCAAAAAGTTCATGAGTTCATACTAGCTTTTCCAATTTAATTTTAAGATTTTTACTTACTTTTTTGATTCTGTATTTTAATCTATTCTTCCTATTACCTGGAAAAGCT